>NC_046228.1:31209589-33810212 GCF_009819885.2 Catharus ustulatus | reverse complement strand
AAAGAAAATAAAAGAAAGAAGAAGAAAGAAAGAAAGAAAGAAAGAAAGAAAGAAGAAGAAAGAAAGAAAGAAAGAAAGAAAAGACATTTCCATTATGACTTTCCTATTTCCCTTATTTGGGACTTGGATTATTTTTTTTTTTCCTTTTTCATCTTGGTGTATTCTTAATATTGAAAGTGTGAATACAGTAATTTCACGACCATAAGACGCACCGGACTATAGGGCGCACCCCCCGGGAGCTGGCACATTTCGCAACTTTGTAGATCAGATAAGGCGCACCAGACTATAAGGCGCACTTTTTTTTGCAACAAGGCTCCGCCCCCAGCTCCCCCTGCGGGCTTGCTGGCTGAGGCCCCGCCTCAACCCGGCAGCCATTGGCCCCCAGGCCTGCCTGTACCCGGCAGGGCCGGGCTATGCCCACTGCCGCTCCGTGCAGCATCCCCAGGGCCCCGCTGTTCCGGGAGTTCCCTGGCGCTCCGGGTGACCCAATGCCGGCAGGCTTGCCCCGTGCCGCCGCTGCCCCAATTCCGGCTGCTTTCCCTCTCCCCACGCGGCAGCCGCTCCGATTCCAGCGGCTTTCCACTTTCCCATGCGGCAGCCGCTGTGATTCCGGCGGCTTTCCCCATCCCCATGCGGGGGGACGCCCTGATGCCGGCGGGGCCGCCCTGCGCGGGGGCCGTCCCGATGTCAGCGGGCTCGCACTTCCGGGGTGGCAAATGTCGCAACTTTGTACATCAGATAAGGCGCACCGGACTATAAGGCGCACTTCTGGTTTTGGGGGAAAATTTTAGTCAAACGGGTGCACCTTATAGTCGTGAAATTACTTTACTTGTTCCAGGCACAGGATATTTCTCCTCTATTTCTCCTCTGGATTCCTTCCTGGTGAGGCTGGAAGTTATTTTATGATATAGAGCCTTTTAAGGCCACACTGAGCTATGCTAGGAATGTAAGAGTTCAACCAACAAGTGGTGATGAATTCCTTGGCTGCATTCCGTTCAGGATGGAAACTCGGCTCAGCCTCGCCCTCCCTGGCCCAGGGGCCAGGGCAGGCAGGACTGGCCCGGCCCCCCCTGCCCCAGCCCAGCCAGGCCAGTTATCTTTGGAGAGGCTGGCAATGACAGAGAGCTTGTCCGGGCATTTTGTTTTTATACGTGTGTTTCACAAAGATGCATAAACTTTCTCATTGGTGTAACAATGGCTCAGTCTTAAAGATCTGACACTGATTGCTCCTTGTCGGATACAAGGGAGACTGCCCAGGGCTCGGCAGGTCAAAATTTCAGGAGCAGAATTTCAGAGCAGTTCCACGTGCACCAGACAGTGCCAAACCTGGGACACAACCTGGGATCATTGTTCAATCAGTAGAGCCGGGAGTGAGAGCAAATGGAAATGCTGCCTTGCCTAAAACTGATTCTAAAAGTGAAAGTGAAAACACTCCATTGTGCTTATCTAATTTCTGAGAAATCAGATGGAATCTTGAGCCAGATAAAGGTTTTGATTCCTCCAAGGAGCAATTTCTTGCTGTGCCTGTGAGATGTGGTAGAAATGATCAAAATCCACAATAGGAGGCCCTCTCTCATCATGACATCAAAGAACTCAGACAAGCTATAAAGGAGAATGGCCTGGCTTCTCCTTGTTTTGACAACAGGACTAAAAGTATTTTTAATTCCTATGATCTCACTCCCACAGATTGTCATAATGTGCGTTCCCTGATTTTAACCAATTCTCAATCTCTCTTGCGGCACTTGGAGTGGAGAAAGCGTCTGAACAGACTCAGAGATAGTTGTGCTGGCAGTGCCAGTGCTCAGCTCACAATTGCTCAGCTCGCTGGAGATTCCCCGTATGACAAGCGTCAGGATCAGGCTGTGCTGCCCAGAGCTGTGTCAGGAGATGTCAGGAACGCTGTGAGAAAGGCTTTAGGTGCTGCAGAGCCAGCTGTAGCCGTGCTTTTTCCACAGTAATGCAAGGGGAGACTGAAGCTTATAGCTCTGTCCTGGGGTGACTTTGTGTTGTTCGATTGTATCCCCATTCATCTGTTTAGCCCAGAAATCAGTTTTGTACCTTTCAGGCTGGATTTGAGAGTGAACGGGGGAAAGGACAAGTGGTGGAATGTCTGAGTGGGTTGTTTCAAAACATAGAGATAGGAGTTCCATCGCTTCCTCTCCTGGACTGTGTCCCTGTGGTTGGACAGCAGGAGAGAGCTCTCCTGTGCTTTAGTCAGTTTTTGACTGACTGAAGCAGAGAAGCTCCCTGGACTGTTTTTTCCTTTTTTTCCTGGAATTATTTGAAGCTGCTCTGGACTGGGAACCCGAGGGAGCACCAGGAGCTTGGAGCTGTGGCCAGCAGGGCCTGGGCTGGGCAGTGGCATTTTCCAGAGCTGGAGGGACTGAGAACAGACTGAGCCGAGCTACCCCACAGGAGAGAGACTTCCTGAATTTGTCATCTCTTCAGAGCAGCGAAAGGTTTTGCTGTTCGGTATAGTTCATTGTTTTGTGCTGGGCAGTGTTTTCCTGTTGAATAAACGTGTTTTTTCCACTTATCTCTGAGGAAATTTCTTCCTAAACCAGTTCTGGGAGAGGCCACTTGGGTTTCCTTCCTGGGAGGTGTTCTCCCAAATTTGCCCTAAACCAGGACATTGATATATCCATAGTAAATATTTTAAAAAATTGAGGTAATATTTTCTTAGAAATTTATGCATAGATGACATTAAAACAAAAAGAAGTAAAAAAGAAAGTAGTAAAGAGCTGAATTAATTAGTTCTGGCTTATCTCTACAATAAAATAACTGCATCTTGTAGTTGAAATGAAGAGATTTTAACAGATGTTAGCATCATGCAAACTTCACATTCCTCATCCCTATATGAAAAGTATTGCATCTTATAATTCAAATATATTTTACAGAACTTAAAACTAATTTCACTGAATCTTAATGTTATTTAGATATAAGGAAAGGTACACCTAAGAGAACTTCAAGTTAACATTACTGAATTGATCTTAATATCACTTATCAGAACTTAAAAGAATAGAACTTAAATGGAATAACACTTAAATTTAACTTATCTTAGTCTAATAATTAATCTTAACAGAAATTACCAGTACTTAACCTTAACAAAATCTTAATTCATTTTGAGTTACTCATTACAAAAATTACTGAAAATTTGTCATACAACAGTTAAACAAGCAAGTAAACAAGTATCGTGAGGTAGTCACAGCATGAATTTACCCTAGGAATTCAAGTGCTGCAGCTTTTTAAAGAATTCTTGTACAGTAGATTTGAGTTTGGCCTAATGAAAGTTATGGGATATAAATACTGATGGCAAAAACGATGAGTTTTACACAAGCAACTGGGTTAGGTTAGTGAGTGTGTGAGGCTGATCCTTGCATACAAACACTTACAAAGTTAAGGGTTCAGTTTATTCTAAAGAGAGAGCTGCTGTTCACTGTATTTGTGGTCCCTCAATATACTTAAAAGCGGCAAGGAAGAATAATGGCACTTGAATTATTAACAGGTGTACGGAAAGTTTCACAATAAAAAATGATGGGTAACTGGTGATACAGTGAGGCTGAGTCGAGGCGTCCCTCGGGGCATTGATCTGTACCCAGGGGCGGCTCTGACAGCTGAGGCTGCTTCCCCCAGTGCCTGAAAGCGCCTGGGCCACTTCAGCAAGGGCCCAGTGTGAGGCCATGGGGCTGGAGAGAGAACAGGAACTCAGCCCCTGTGTCTGGGAGACTGACAAGTGCTGTCCTTGCTCCTTTTAATGCCAGGCTCCATTGGCGTGTGGGCGTTGTTCTGATATCGGCTGTCCCCAGCATATTTGGGGTGTCACGCACACGCTGGCCCGGGGCTCCGAAAACTCCAGTGGGCAGCAAATGAGCAGATGAATGAAGGAACGTGGCTGCGCCGGAGGTTGCCAGGGCCAGCCCAGCGCTCCCTGGAGCAGCGGGTTGTGGATCGGGGACGCTCCGGCCAAGACTGCTTGTGGCGGCTGGGCTGGGGCTGGCTGCGCTGCGCTCTGCTGTGCAGCCCCACGGATTGCACCAGCGAAGCTTCTCACCCCTTTTTCCACTTGTCAGGAAAATTAAGCCACAAACACCAGAGGTTTATGTCCAAAAAGGAGACAGAGGAATTCTTTATACTTTATTTTGAATAAAGGGAGAGGCCATAGGGCATTCCCCTGGAGTGTCTCTGATATTTGGAGGACGCAGCCTCCATTTATCCCAATTTCCCGGCCGCATTTCCCTCTCTCTTTCCCCATTGGCTGAGGTACTTGAGAGGTACAGACTTCCTGGAACACCTGATAACAGACATTCCCCTCTAATGTATAACCCTGCCTTTTAATTTTTACTTCTTATGGAATTTATGGTTTTCCCACTGTGTTTCTTTAATCTTTTAATATCCAGTTTCATTTATCAGATAGCCTACACTTTGTTTGTAAAGTCAAATACATTTTTTTTCCAGTCACCAGTCAGTGTAATCCTTCCCATTGTTTCTCTTCTCTCTCAGTGCTAGTTTTATCTACCAGTACACTCAAATCTTGTTTGTAAAGATAAATCCGTCATTCCTCTCAGCATCCAAAATGACACACTGAGTTGGGGTTCATAGTAAGTTCTCCAGCCCCTTTAAATCAGGAGGGGTCCATAAGATGATTTGACAACATAGAGCGTGAAAGATGAGTAAAGTAGGGAGATCCCAGCCCCTGTTCTGTAGCCGTGCAGTGCAGTTCCTTAATTCCCAATAAGCGAGGGGTTCCCACTGCGGGTTGTTTCACCGTGAAGCCGGACTGGCACCACTATTTTTGCTGTGATACAAAAATCCCCCTCCTTCAGAGCCTTTTCCTTCAATGGCACCCAGTTTTCATGTGGTCAGGAGGGAATAGGTCAGGCTCAGCTCCTGGATCTGTTGGTCCCGGCTGGAAGGGGACCCCTCCTCCTCAGTGCTGGAGCCGCAGTCAGATCTGATGGATCGGCTGCTCAGGCCCTGAGACAGAATGCCTTCCCCTCCTTGGGCTGGGCACAGGGGGTGATGGCTGCGGCCGCTCTCCAGCATCAGCAGCGCCAGGGTCAGGCGGGCAGGGAGAGTCAGAGCGGGGCAGGGGCCGGCGGCATCCGCACAGGATACAGCCTGAGACTGCTCTTGCTTTTCCAGTGCTCCAAAAATCCCCCTGCAGGCCGCCAGCACACGCATTGCCTGCTCGTGTCCCGCAGTAGCCAGATCAGAGAGCTGAACGCCGACCTTGTCCCAGAGGAGAAGGGTAACAATAGAAGAAGGGACAACATGCGTGAGAACCACGGTAAAAGTGACTTCAGATCGTGCTTTAGGGTGGGGGAGCCGTGCTTGCCCAGAAGAGCAGGCATGGTTTTATTCCCGTCTCTCTCCTCGGACATGTCCTGTCCCACAGTTCAGTTCCCGGCTCACCTGTCATGGCACAGCAGGACAGGTGATTGTGGCCCAGATGCGGTTCTGTCACCGTCAGGATCAGTTCCGGGGGCTCGCCCATCACCGCCAGGGGGGCCGGTCCTTCTCCTGACACGGGAGCATCGATTATGGACGATTGAGTGAGAGACGGGGACACTGACTGGTGATCAGAATCCGAATGGACTGGGAGCTACATGTGCTTATAGACCATTTTGGGAAGGCCAGTAAATTTTTACTATTTACAATCTCCATTTCACTAAGGCATTCCTGTTTTTCCTGCCAAATACAGTAATTTCACGATTACAAGCCACACCTGATTATCAGCGGCACTGTCGTTCACAGCGAGGACCCGTGTGCAACAAAGTTATCGATTAGTAGCAGAATCACGGGATTGCAGGTTTTACTGGCTCGGCTCGGGGCCGGGCTGGCTCGGCCCACTCGGGGCTGCCAACAGGGCCAGGTGGCCCAGCTCGGCGCTGCTGCTCGGTGGGGCCACTCAGGGTCGGCCACTGCTGCCACTGGGCTCGCTCGCCCCAGCCCGGTGCTGCCCTGCGGTGGCAGGCTGGGACCGAGCGTCCCACCTCCCCTCCACGCTGCTGACACGGAGCCCGCGTCCACCTGCCACGCAACAGGGTAACCAATTTGTAACAATCGCGTAATCCCAGGTTTTACTGGCAAGTGCTTGGCTCAGTACCTCGGCTTGCACTTCTGGGTTGGGAAATTTCAGAACTTTTTTCATATATTGGCCGCTCCTCAGTGTAAGCTGCATTGCCGGGATGGGATCAAAATTTTAGTCAAAATGGTGCTGCTTATTATTGTGAAATTACTGTACTTCTCTTTCAAATCAGGGTGCATAGAAAACACTAGTATTTATTTTTAACCTCCACTAAAACTTGTCCTGCTACCTTAACATTTAAAACCCTTTACTCAATAAAAGCATTTAAGCTCATTTTTAAATTTATTTACTTATGCTAAAACTGAAATTTATATATCTGCTTTATGTGTAAGTAGTTTGACCAACTTCAAATTATCCAAAAGTTTTAATTCAATCCCTGCACTCTGATTTCTCCCTGAGAAATTCAGAGACCCCCGACTCACTGACTCCACCAGTCCCCAGGGATCCGCGGCGAGGAGGAGACCGCGGGCAGCCGCTCCCTCCCTCCGCCATCTCAGGCCAGGGGCACACGGGGGACCCCGGCCCGAGGAACTCGCCAGAACCGCCCCGTTCCCCTCAGCGCGGCCCCTCCGGCCGCAGCGAGCCCCGGGCTGGGGCACAGCCGAGCGCGGCTCGTACCTGGGCTGGAGCCGCTCCGAGCTCCGGCGGCCGCCTCGTGTCCGGGAGAGAGAAGCGCTCGCCCAAAGTCGGGATTAGAGGGGAAGATGCTGCCGGGTGCCAGCCCACAGTGTAGCTGGAGCGGAGTTTGCTGCTGTGTCAGAATCTGCGGAGCGGGTTCCGCCCGAAGGGGCCGTGACCCCTCCCCCGTACCCGACCGAACCAGTGAGGAAAACAAAACGCGCCGCGCGTGCGCGCCAGGAGCGCGGGACGGACATGGAAAGGTGAGATGGATTTGTGCGTGTGGTGCTGCCGATCAGCCGGAGTTACGCCCTTAGATCAGTCAAACTGAGCTGTCCCTCAATTCAAACTCATAGAACAGCACCATAAAGGTACTCTCCTTCCATTTAAACATGAAAGTAATGGAAAACCGTGATTTCCCGCCTACGGTGAGACACCAAAATAATGAAAAAATGTGTATTTTCCTTAAACTGAGACCGGGTGTCCTCCCCACTTCAAACACAGTTATCGAAAAGAAGTCGCTGTGCAGTGGCTGGGGTCACTTCTCCCTCCTCTCTGCTCATCCCAGTTCCTGCTGCACGCTGCCCAGTGCTGGGCAGTTCCCTCCCAGTTCCCTCGCACTATCCCTCTGCCTGCCAAGCACGGCACGGATGGGGAGAGCACTGCCAAGGAACTGGGAGCACTGCACCTTCCCAGTGCTCCTCATCCCCCTCCCAGTGCCCCTTCTTCTTCACTCCTGCTGAGGAACAAAACCCTGAACGAGGATGGGTTGCTCTTGCTGGCACAGGAAGAGAAGGAGAAATGTGACAGGAATATTCTTCATCATTCTGCCCAGGCTTTGTCAAACACCCCAGCTCCTGCACTTCGGGAAATAAAAAGCGGCTTATAAGAAGTGACTTTGATGTCAGTGAGCATGTTATAATGGCTCAGTCTTGCACTGAAAAACATTCTTCATACCCCACTGCTCTTTGCATCACCCAAAGCGTTCAGAGGCTGCTGCCCAGCGAGCTCCTGAGTTGTGTCTTCCTTGTCAATCTTATCAGCCCCTTGTTCAGTTGTAAAAACGTCAATAAAATGCATCGATTGGGCTTTGGCTCAGTGCCTCAGGACATGCAGGTCTCTTCCAAAGATAGTAAAAAAGCAATGTTTCTCCAAACCAAAGAGTTAAGAATTTCATGGTATCTATGTACATTTTTATTAGGGAAAGAGGAACAGTAAAATATCAATTACTGTGCCAGTGGGGCTTCAGTCTACTTCTGTTCTCTTCTTTCACTTGTAGCATCTCTTAGAACACTTGAAAAAAACAAAAACCAGAAAGTAATAGAATTTAAGTTGAACAAGAAGCAACCTGGCTGCAAGCTTGTGGCACTCCACTGCCTGAGTTCCAGTAAGAGAACTCAGCCCCTCTGCTGAGTAATCAGCCAGATCCCTGAGCAAAATCCTGAGCATCAGCTGTTAGCGTTTTTTCAATGGAACTGTAAGAAAAGCTGCTGGGCAGGGCCATGCTCCAGGCACACCCCTGGGATTTAATCTGTACAACTCTCTAAGCTCAACTCCTGTCTTTTCCTCCAATTCCTGGGTTTGACTCATTCATTTCTTGAGCGAATGACCCTGCACTGATCAGAGCATGTCTTGAGCATGCAGGATTTCCATGGATAAAAACACTGAAGAACACAACCGAAAGCTGACCACAAAGACCAGAGGGAAAGGATGTTCTATCAGAATTTTCTGTTCCTGTGATGATACTGCTGTCCCTGAGAGGGAACTGGGTAATCTGTATTTGTGCTCCTATGATCTTTCTCATGTCTGTCACGGCTGATTCCATCCCCAGTTTTCCCACTGTAGTGATGATTCTGGACATCTCTGAGTGTCCCTACTGGCCTTGAAAACACCACTGATGGTTATTAAGAAAGGAAAAGGCAAGTCACACCATTTCCAGGTTGGCAACCCGACTGTCCCTCGGTGCACCTCTTGTAGTGACAGCAGTCGGTGCCCATTCCTGGTGCGGTGCTTTCATTATTTTATCTCACACCATTCTCTCTATTTCATTCCCTTCCCACTTCCCTGCCTTTCCCGTGCCTCTCTTTTTAACCAGCACCGCCACCCCCTGGTCTCTCCTTGCAGCTCTTTCAGTCGTGGGGCAGCGACCACTGCAGGTGCAGCACTCGGAGAACATTTCACACCAGTCTCTCTCTATTCTATTCCCGTCACTCCTCCCAGCCTTTCCCGCTGCTCTTTCAGCACCTCCGCCGCCCTGACGCTCCCTCGGTGCAGCTCTTTTTGGTGACACTTTGGCAGCAGCCACTGCTGGTGCAGTATTTTCAGACTATTTTATACCATGCTCTGAGTTTCATTCCCTTCCCATTTCCCAGCCTTTCCCGTGACTCTTTTTAACCAGCACCGCCGCTCCGACGGTGGCTCGGCCCTGCTCCATCAGTGACAGCGGGCAGAGGAGAGCCGGCAGTGCAGCTTTTTATTCTGTTTCTTTGATTCTCTCGATGCCATTGCAGCAGCACCCAGCTGTCCCTCGGTGCAGCTCTGTCAGTGCCAAGGGGCTCTGGGCAGCTGAGCCAGGGCAGGGCAGGGCAAGACACAGCGCAGCGCTGGCGGGGGCGGCGTCCGGCGGGGCTCGGACTCTGCCACCCTTGGCACTGCAGGCACAGAAATGAATCCCAATTGTCGCCGATATCCAGCACCTGCTGTTTCTCCCCTCTTTTCCTGCATGCATTTCACAGTATTCCCTTTCCTCCCACAGAGCTGGAAAGCAAAATGCCCGCCTGCCCCATGCCCATCCCCGCCCCTTTCCACCGCTCCAACCTTGTCCCTCTTTCTCTCCCGTCACTTTGCACCACTTTCTCCTCCTCCTCTCCCTGCCAGCTCGCAGCAAAGACATTTCACCCCCTGGCACCAGCTGCCTCCTCTCACTTTGCGTCTTGCCCACTTTGAGCTACTGGAGCAGCCTGCCCAGGGAACCAGACCCACTGTGGGGCGGGGAACGCAGGAGTGAATTGTCACAGGGATGATTTGGTTATGCTAGACCTACCGAGGTGCCCCGTGCCAGCAAAACTGCCCTGTCCCTCTCCTCCTCACTCTAGGCAGGCAGGAGAACAGATTAGGAAAGGCTCCAGGGTCTCAATGAATGCAGTGAGAGATCTCTCACCCACCATGGGAATAAAAGGCCTGGATAGGAAAAAACAAATTTATTTACTACTCAAGAGTACAGCATAAGATAACGAGTCAGTGATTACTCTTCTTCATCCCACGACAGTCCAAAAGTCTCACCTTCAGGCCACTCAGTGATGATTTCCAAGAGCCCAGGGCCATTTGGATTTCCCATTCCAGCTTGCTGTGCAATGAGGGCAATCCCCTCACTCCGGCTAGCATGGCTGGCAGCATGGATTGCAGAGACTTTTCCTTTGAACAGCCAGCCCAGCGCTGGCACTGGGGATGAACAGGCACTGAGGTGACCCTGAGAGCAAGTGCAAGGCACAGGGTGCAGCTGAGAAAGGACAGCCCTGTGCCGGGCTCACAGGTGAAGCTGGGACTGCCCAGCGTGGAGAAGCTCCTTTCTCCAGCCCCTGTTACAGGGGAGCTCGGGCCTTGCTGCACAGATACGGCTGCGGATTGGAGCAGGGCACACTCCTGAATTTATGGTCAGCCAGGCACACACACTCGGAATTGCCAAGGACAGGAACCCTGCAAGGAGGAGCAGAGACAGCGCTGGTTCCCAGGGGAACACGTTGTGCCCCTGTCCCCCCATGCCCTGCCCGGCTCCCCGGCACTCACGAGGAGCTGAAGCTGCTGCCGTCCTCCCACTGCAGGTGCTCGCCCCGTCTGCGCAGCCCGAGCCAGTAATCGACGTTCCCGCGGAGGCGGAAGAACAAATCCTGCCAAGGAGAGAGCAGTGGGAGCTGCCCCGGCCCCTCGGGGGGACACGGCCCCGGGGCTCCTTCCCTGCAAGGCCCCGGCACAGGGCTGCAGCCCCAGCCCCAGCAGCACCGAGCCCGGCCCAGGAGCACCCCCAGGCTCCCCTCAGCCACCCCACAGCGCCCGCAGCCCCTCACTCACCATTTCCTCATCCTTCAGAATGGCCAGGGAGGCCCCGAACTCGGAGCACCGCTCCTGACCCTGATCCCAGGTGCCCTGATCCCTTGAGAAGTAGTAGCAGAATCCATTGTACCCAACCCAGCCATGGGGACAGCCCAGAACCAAGAGCGGAGTCGCAGGTGGAACTGGAACCTGTGGTGCTGCAGGGGAAGAGGAGAAGGTCTGAGGATTGCCCTGTGCAGGGAGCAGGGACCCCGCTGTGCCCCGAGGGGCTGGGCCCGGGCTGCTGCCCCTCCCTTACCTGACTGCACAGCCAAGGCCACCGCCAACGCCAGCAGCAGCGACAGGAGCAGGATCAGCACCAAGATGTGCACGGGATGGCAGTTGAAGCCCTTGCCTGGAGCAGGAAAGAGCTGCTGGCTGCCAGAAGCACAGGCGGCCCTCGAAGCTGCTCCCCCAGTGCCCGGGGAGCACAGGAGGGAGCTCTCAGCCTGTTTGCTCCTCCCTCAGCTGGCAGCCAGAGAGCCAAGAGCCTGGACACCGGCAGGGACACAGCTGTGGGGACAGCCAGGGACACCGCGCTGGGGACAGGCTGCAGCAGGAGAGCTGCACAGCCTTGGGGGCAGCTGCGGCTGCCGCTTCCAGCCACGGATGGGGCCGAGCGGAGCACGAGGCCTCTTGCACACATCGGGAAACAGCCACACACCTGCCAGCCCTGTCCTTGCCAGCTGACACTGTCCCCTCCCTAGAGGCCACAGCCGTGGCCCTGCACTCACCCGGCAATCTTCTGAGGATGCTTCTGTGTCCATGGCCGCTTGCTGATGTGCCCTGGGGACCCAGGGGCTCCCTCACACTGCCATCACTGCTGCTGATTCCATTGTCCACATCTTCACTCACTGCACGCTCACAAGTAGTGTTCCCCTGCTTATCACAAGTGGTTTCTTGTGCCCCTGGCAAGTGTGTCAGCCCGGCTGCTGGTCCCTCCTGGAGGTGTGGCAGCTCCTTCACAGTCCCATGAATTGAGCAGTATTCACACTCCTCCAGCTAGAATTCCATTGCTTGGAACAATCAGTCCCATGCACCCGACATCGCAGGAGTGTTGGATAATCCTTTGGGACATCGGCCATGGAAACAGCCTTACGCCCATGGAATGGCCCGTTGGAAGGGACATGATGACAGGTCCCGGCTGGTCCCGGCCCTGCGGGACACCGAGGCTCAGGAAGGCGCTGCCAGCTCAGTCCCGCGCTGTCCCCGCTGCCCGGACGCTGCGGCAGCACCTGCGGACACAAGCGCAGCCTGCGGGAGCTCTCCGGTGCCCGCAGCCCCGGCCCCTCGGGCTCTGCAGCCGCTGCAGCCCAGCTCCGTGCCGGGACAGGCGCTGACACCGCCTGGGAGCTGCCGCATGCGGGGACAGGACAGCTGCGCCTCGGAGTCCGCCTGCCCAGGAGAAAGAAGCAGCAGCCCCGGGCTGCTCAGCATTGTCCCCGGCATTCCCTGCCCCGCCGCCTCGGAGCCCGGCGACACCGAGAGAGAGAAGCGCTCAGGTCCAGCCCGGACAGAGGCCGCGGACGGCGCCGGCACAAGTGAAGAAAGAACGGGGGAAGAGGAGAGGTTTTTTGTAAGTTTTGACTAAACAGAGAGGCGCAGATTGGCGCCGGGGCAGAGCGGTATCACTCCTAACATCGGAGACACAGCTAAAAACAGCGTCTAAGGGAGGAGAAGATGATGGTTAACTTCGGGCCCCTGGCTGTCAACAGGAAGCGGACCCGCACCGAGGAGGCAGCGCCAAGAACGCTCCAGAGCCCGGAGCAGGCAGGATGCGGCGCTTTGTGCCTCCACTCGGTGCCTGCAGTGCTTTGGGCTCTGAGGCGCGTTCAAGTTCATCCCGTGGCAGCCCTGAGCCGGGCAGGGACACCTCCCGCCTGAGCAGCGGCGCCGAGCCCGGGGCGCCACGGGCGGCAACTGTGGCGGGCACGGAGCAGCCACCTCCGGGCTACCGAGAGCAGCCGGGATGAGCCATCGCTGCTGCGGCACCGGCTCGTCCCCAGGGATCCGCGGCAAGGAGGAGACCGCGGGCAGCCGCTCCCTCCCTCCGCCATCTCAGGCCAGGGGCACACGGGGGACCCCGGCCCAAGGAACTCGCCAGAACCGCCCCGTTCCCCTCAGCGCGGCCCCTCCGGCCGCAGCGAGCCCCGGGCTGGGGCACAGCCGAGCGCGGCTCGTACCTGGGCTGGAGCCGCTCCGAGCTCCGGGCGCTGCTGCGTGTCCGGCCCGGCACCGACACGGTCCAGAGAGAGAAGCCGTCCCGGCCGTACCGTGACAAGCAGAGTCTCACCGCGTCTCTGGAAATCCCCCGGCGGGAGCGGGACGCAGCCACTTTTGGTGGTTTTGACTAAACAGCGAGGCGCAGGGGCGGAGCGGCGGCTCATCTGCTCCAGACCAAGTAAGTCCCTTCCTCGCAGATGTGGTCAGGATGCAGAATGAACTGGCCGCCTCAGCATCCGGGGTAGCTGCTTCCGGACGTTCTCAGTATGCGATCTGCAGTAACAGGGCCGGTGAACCGCGAGATACAGCGGAACGCTGGAGCGCATCCCGCGGTGCTTGTGTCTGCGTTTTCCCTCAATTCAAATCCATAGAACAGCACCATAAAGGCATTCCACCAGCATTGAAACATAAAATTAGTGAAAAACCGTGGTTTCTCAACTAGTGAGACAACAAAACTCATGACAAAAGTCTGTTTTCCTTCAAGTGACACCCTTCAAATCTTAGATAAAGGGGCTCCTCCCCAGTTCAAACACAGTTACCAAAAAAAAGTTTTTCTTCTTCATTTCAACTTCCTTTTTTTCTCATAACCCTCCAGATTTTTTTCTTTTTCTTTTTTTTCCATTTTTTTTTGTTTGTATGTTTTTGGTGGATTTTTGTTGGGTTTTTTTTTTTTTGATTGTTTGTTTTGTTTTGTTTTTCATTTGTTTGTTTTGTGCTTTGGGGTTTTTTTGGGTGAGGTGAACTGTGCAGTGACTGGGATCACTTCTCCCTCCACTCTGCTCACCCCAGTTCCTGCTGCACGCTGCCCAGTGCTGGGCAGTTCCCTCCCAGTTCCCTCGCACTATCCCTCTGCCTGCCAAGCACCGGCACGGATGGGGAGAGCACTGCCAAGGAACTGGGAGCACTGCACCTTCCCAGTGCTCCTCATCCCCCTCCCAGTGCTCCTTCTTCTTCACTGCCGCTGCTTCCACTCGCCCTCCCAGTTCCCTCCTAGCATTCCCTGTGCTCCCACTTCCCTCTCAGTGTTCCCAGTATGTCTTCCGGTGCTCCCACCGATGGCAAAACCCTGCGGGGCACTGTGGGAAATAGAAAAGGTGTAGAACTCTCAGAAAGCTGAGGGAACGCAAATTTCAAGATGGAGAAATGCGAGAATGCAGAAGATGAAGGACAAGAAACAGCAGGGTTGTGAGCTGTGTAGAGATCGGCCTAAGGAAAATATGTTCAGCAAGACAGTAGAAATATGTGAGATAATAATGAAGATTTATTCATTGTTTGAAGCTATTACAGGCAAGCATTGCTCAAGGCAAGATGTACATATGCCTTTATTAATTGGCCAGAGCATACACCTGTCAGTTTTAATATTATGGTATTGGCTAGAAAGTTGTTAAAAGACTTTGTCACAAAGAGAACTTGGTCTGCTGTGCAGGCAGCTGGAGCTGTTCCATCTCCCTTGCTTGGTTCTGTAAAATGAGGCTGATGATTGTGATGGAATAAAGCTCTGAGACAGCTGCTCCAGCATTCCCCTCCTGTTGTTTGTGTACACAGATGTAGGTTAATATAAGGGAAGAGAAAAAATATCCCAGAAAAACCCCACAGTGATGGTGCCCCATGTGGTGCCCTGTTTGGTTTTATGGAACAACTGTTGGAATCCCCAGACAGTTAAAAGGGACATCTGTGGAATAATCCTTTTGGATTAGAAATGGATCCTATTCTCGTCTCCTCCTGCCTGCTGGGCACCCCAGGATGGAGCCGAGGAAGAAGCCTTGTGGAGAATCAGGGAGAGCTCTGGGGAAAAGAAATCACGGGACAAGATTTGTCTGTTGAGAAATGAGACATTTATCACTGGCTACAGACAATTATTACTGCTGAACCTCATATTAATATTCAGGATGATGAATTGAAAGACCTTTTAACGTGGGTCAATACAAACTATTTGAGCACATACCTTAACTCTGTCTTCACATTCTCTTTTTGGGATGTTGGCCACTGGAAACTTGACAAACCATTCACTTTTGAACGGGATCAGAGCATGGTTAAAATTATTGCTGCTTGTCTAATGATCATGAACATTTTTCAACAGTCGACCCCACCCGTGCTTTCCCCTGGAGCCCAAAACAAATCCCCAAAACTCTCCCCATCCCAGAATGATTGCCTGATTCAAATAGAGCACCCTGCTCCTTTTCTCCCTCAGCACAGCGTCTCTCCTCCTGCCTCACTTCCTCACGATGTTTCAGCCTATATTCCTGCTTTGGTTTTACTTCAAAACTGGGAAAAGATTGTAATTAATGTAGTTGTTTTGGTTAGTAATTTGAAATTTTCTTGTCCGATAGGATTAGGAGGAAAGCAAAAAGAGGCTCAACTCTAAATAGTACATAGTGAACCTTTATTACTAGAAACTATCAGAAAAAAAACCTCAGAATAAGACTTTAGATCACTTTTCTTCTTACACATTTCATTTTTTTCAAAATGAACATGTACATAAAACAACTCAGTTTAGTATCTCTAAAATAGATTTTTATTAATTTTTTTGAAAGAGGAGATTTTTTTGTTTGTTTGTTTTTTGTTTATGGAGATTTTTTTATAAGAAACAGTTTTCTTATGGCTGTGATGCCACAGTGATTAGCTGCTTGGAAGAATGGAAATCTGATCACTATGCAAAAAACCTTTTTTTCAGATTAACAGGGTTTTTTTTATAATCAATTTCAAAGCCTATATTAATTTATAAAACACACTGCTATAGAGAATAACCGAATTGAGCCAAATTAAAAATATTTAAACAACAAGTTTTATTTTTGCAACTGAAATTACGGTCCTGGGAAGCCACAACCAAAAAGACAGCACCGAGCCCAGGTTCGGTGCTGGGTGGACACACACACTGATCTGACCTCTATCGCATCAGATCCCCCTGTGTTCACAAATGCCGTCCTGGGCACTCCGTTTTTATACAGCTTTTCTGGCCTGGGGCAAAAGTCCCTTTGTTTCTGCTGTAGATTCCCATATTCATGTATAGTAATTTCATGACCATAAGGCACACCGGACTATAAGGCGCACCCCCCCGAGAGTCGGCAAAATTCACAACTTTGTAGATCATATACAGCGCACCAGACTATAAGGCGCACTTTTTTTTTTGCTGCGTGCAACAAAGTAACAAATTAGTAACGGAATCCTGCAATCATGGAGTTTACTGGCAGGTGATCAATTTGCAAACATTTTTCACAGATTGGTGTAGTCTTTAAACGCAGCCCCAGTCGCCCTCCCCGTGTGTGGGCCCTGGCACTCCCGCCCACCGCCGGCGCTGGCTGACAAGGTGGGGCTTGGGGCGGCTGCGGCACGGAGCAGGCGCGGCTGGGAGCGGCCGCAGCATGAGGTGGACGCCGCTCGGAGTGGCCGCAGCACGGAGCAGGCACTGCTCAGAGCGGGGTCGGCATGGAGTGAGTCGCGGCAGCACAGCCTGGCTGGGGCTCGCGGCAGCTTGGAGTGGCCGGGGCTCGCGGCTTCTACAGCATCCTGCTCCCTCCCTCCCCGTGCCGCCCCGGTACTCCGGCAGCCCTGTGCAGCTCCGGGAGCCCTGCGCCCCGATGCTGGCGCTCCGGGAGCCCCGTGCCGCGCCGGGTGGGCTCTGCTCGGCTCGGGACTGTTGCAGGCTCACACTTCTGGGTTTGCAAATTTCACAACTTTGTATATCAGATAAGGCGCACTGGACTATAAGGTGCACTTCTGTGTTAGGGGGAAAATTTTAGTCAAAAGGGTGAACCTTATAGTCGTGAAATTACTGTAGTTTCCTTTCTCCACGTGGACTGGACGAAAACAGTTTCTGGGCAGCGATGAATTTTGATGTGTGTAGATTTTGGTGTATTGGAACTGGGTACTGAAATGTAGGTTTTCTTGAGGACCCTCAGGATGTCTTCATGGGTGGCGATTATCAACTCATGGCCGGGGAGTTTCCTGGACTGTCCCATAAGGAGTCACCTCCGTTGGGGCTGGTTCTATTAACTTGCTCATTGTGGCTTTGTCAGCATCTGCAGTGCTGGAATCCTGTGAAGCAATCTTTCTCCTCTCTGGGGCTCAGTGTGTCTAAAGTTACTTTATTAAATTCTTTATTTCTGCAAACATGACTTATCTTTCACCAAACACGAATTACTTTATAATATATATCACATTTGGTCCCCCCTCACGTTTAGCATGAAGCTGTTTTCACTGCTATTTCTGTTTCCTCGCACCCCCAGAGAGCTGAGAAGTGCCTGGATTTTTTTGGGCTGAACGTGGCTTTTCCCTGATTTCCTTTCCCAGCCGGCAGGGCTTGGCTGGGAGCAGCACCTCAGGCACATTCAGGCTGGAGCAGAGGAGAAGTTGGCAGGAGCTGCAGGGCTGGGGAGAGGCTCTGCTGCCTCCTGCACAGCTGGGCAGCACCGGGAGCTCTGCTGCAGCAGCTCCTGCAGGAGAGGGGAAGCTCAGAGGGGGCTGGAATGGTTCTGCAGGCCCCCCCAGGATACATTCCAGCTCCCAGCCTCACGTGGAATCGATGTTGGCACACAGGAGTGATACTCAAGGGCATGGAGAAGCAGACCAGCGAGGAAAGGCTTGAAAATATAGGGTTAGGTGTGGTAATTCTTGGCATGATACATGGATTTTGCAGCTGAAAGACAATTTTATAGTTTTTTGAGTTACTTATTTGTGAGGACCCTTATAGAGGAGGATTTGAAAACACATTCCTCTCCCCCGCTCTGCTATGATAAAAGGGAGCAGTAAAAAGATGAATTGGTAAAAGTAAAAATTACAGTCAGGAAAAATCTTACGGTGTTGAATTTTGGGGAAAAAACAAATACTTAGTTCCAAATCTCACGGTAAACTAATGTTCTCTAAATTTCTCTGGAATCATGGACCAAGTGCTGACATGGATGCTCACACTAAACCTACTAAAAGTAAAGAATTTTTAAATTAAAATTTTGTAGTAAAAATTGAGACTTTTGAATGCTGTGAGGGGGAAAGAATGACATTTTACACGTGCATCTTCAAAGCTCCAGTTGTCCATATAACTTAGTGGTAGGTGGCCTCATAACATCCATATTTGTGTTTACTGAGGTTTGTAAGTGCTGCTATAACTATACTAAATTATACAGAAAGAAATGAGTAAACTTCTCTCATTTTAGGTTGATTTGTGCTCTGCTTTTCTGGAACCCTTTTTCTCCTTGTCTCTCTCATTTTGAGCTGTTTGTGCTCTGCTTTTCTGGAAATCTTTTTTCCCTCATCTCTCATTTTGGTCTGATTTATGCTCTGCTTTTCTGGAGACCTTTTTCTCCTCATCTCTTTCATTTTGGGCTGATTTGTCTTTATTGCTTAATTTTCCAGCCGAAAAGTGGAATGGAGGTGGAGAGAATCTCCCAGGTGGCTTTTGCAGTGCCTCAAACAATTTTGGACAGATTTCCATGGGATAATGTCTCTTGCTCCCACAGCCTTGCAAGTTCTGAGAATTCCCAGTCACATCCTGGGGCTGCACACCTTGCCCTGAGCTCCTCCCTGGCACATGAATTCCAGAAAATCGGTGGAGGTGACTTTCCCTGATACTCTAGGATTTGTTGGGCAGGTACATCCAGCAAGAGCAGCAGCTGGAATTTGTCTGGCACAGCCTGTGCCCATCAAGTTTGTTTTTCGCAGAAGGACTCAGTGGTTTCCTGGCTGCTTCCAGCTTTGTCGTTTTAGAAAAGGCCAGAACACATCAACATTTCGAGTTTTTCTTCCTTTTCCTGCTCTGTGCTGGTTCACTGAGCTGAAGGGTCTCAAGAAGGGGACTGAGGTGTCCTTGGAAATAGGGAAAATTTGGTTTGACTCTTTCTTGGGGAAACTTTTTGGAGAAAGGAGGAAAATTCTGATGCTGGTTCAGCTGCTGAGGTGAGAGCACAGAGACAGGGCAGGTGACCCATCCCAATGACCCGTGTCCTGTGGGGTTTGCTGCCTTTCGTGGCATGAATCACCGTTTTCCTGTTAGGAGAGACAAAAGAGGAGTTCAAAGCCCTTTTAAGGGCGCAGAGTTCAGAGGCTCACGTGATCCACAATAAAAGCCATGCAACTATTTTAATTTGGTGAAAGCAAAAATGGGCTGAAAATGTCACCCTGTGAGAATATTTCTGTTTCCTTCTGTTCCCTTCCATATTTATAGTGTTCTAATATTCAGAAACATGTTCCAAAATACCTTTGTGAGGGTTTTTCCCCTCTCTATCTCTGAAATAAATGCTGATTTAAGAGCAGGCTCTGCTGGTTCAGCAGGGAGGAATTAATTCAGATGTTGAATTGGAGCTGTGGAGTTCCACTCCAGGAGCCATAAAAGCATCAGAGAGGGGCCAGAGGGCCAAGAACAGAGACTGGAGCAAAACTCTGGAGCAGCGTGAGCAGAGAAAAACCCATTCCTAAGAGATTTTCTGGGTGTCAGAGGTTGGGGGACTTTCAGAACTGGGTGTGGGGTGTTGGGAACAGACCCCACACCAGGTTTTTCCTTAAACTGGTAAATCTGTGACCTCTGTGTCACCCCTGAGGAGTGGCCCCAGGTCCCAAGGCTGTGCAGCGGCTGGACAGGAGGAGCTGTGGGGCTGTGAGACCTCCAGTGAAGCTTTGAAGGATTCCTTTTGGGGTGCACTGGGGCCAGAGGAGGTGACAAGGACAGGGCAGGCAGGAAAATCATTGTCCCCTGATGTCCCTGGAGCAGGAGGAGTGGGTTCCTTTTGGAGTGCCTGTGGCCGCTGGGTCATGAGGAGGTGACAAGGACAGGGCAGACAGCAAGGACATTGTCCCCTAATGTCACTGGGGCAGGAGTAGGTGACAAGGACAGCCAGGGGAGCAGGGCAGCCAGGAGGAACATTGTCCCCTGATGTCCCTGAAGCAGGAGGAGTGGGTTCCTTTTGGGGTGCACTGGGGCACGAGGAGGTGACAAGGACAACCAGGGGAGCAGGGCATACAGCAAGGACATTGTCCCCTAATGTCACTGGGGCAGAAGTAGGCGAAAAGGCAGCTGGGAAGATCATTGTCCCCTGCTGTCACTGAGGTGGGAGGAGCCAGCCTGGCACACGCCGAGCGTTTCCCTCCGCGTTGCTGGATTTGTTTGTTGCTGGATTTATTTGTTGCTGGATTTGTTTGTTGTCGGATTTATTTGTTGCTGGATTTGTTTGTTGTTGGATTTGTTTGTTGCTGGATTTGTTTGTTGCTGGATTTGTTTGTTGCTGGATTTATTTGTTGGCTGTTCCAGGGCAGGGAAGCCCAGGGTGCTCCCGCCCCAAAGGATCCCTTCCTCGGGATGGATTGGCTGGCATTAAATGCTCTGACCCCGGAGCACTCTCAGTTCCTCACCCTCATTTAATCACCCCCTGTCCTGCCAGCTGCTGTCTGCTGGGATGAGTTCCCAGCTCTTTGTTCTCCCCATTCCTCATGCCCGTTTTCTTCCCTGATCCCCAATCCCTAAAGGGGCCCTGTGGGACCGGGCTGGCCCCAGAACAGGTGACAGGCAGGGCAGGAAGGGCAGATGGGACACCGGAAGAAAGGGGGGCTCTTCCCTGGAAAAATGATCCAGAGGGTCTCTGGGCACATCCTGCTGGAAGAGGTGGAGAACTCCCCACGTTGATGGGCTTGTGCTGCTGATCCCAGTGTCACCACAGTCCCTCTGTGTCACCAGGCCCAGGGGTGGCTCTCAGAGGTCACACTGGGAAGGAGAAGCAGGACATGGCCCTTTCCCCCTGTCTCTCCCTTCCCGATGAGACAGAAGAGCTGCTGGAAGTGCTCCAAGGTCACGGGGAAGGGCTTTGCTTTTCCTCAGCAGCTCAGGGTTCATGAGCTTGGTTAGCTCTGGCATTTTTCCCAGCAGCTTCTCGAGAGCCAGGTGAGTTTGTCTGGATTCCCTGCAGTAAAAAAAAAAAAAAAACCAACAACAAAAGAAAAACACAAAAAAACAAAAAAAACAAATGCAGGCTGAAATTCCAGCTGCTGATTTGCAGAGAGGTCAAACCTTAACCAAGTGTGTGCAGCAAGACTTTGTGGGTGTTAAAAAGGGGGGGATATCATCTTGTTTAGGGGATGGGTGGTGGTGCTGGGCCCTCCCTGGGGATATTCCAGAGCTGCTGGGGGATGTGGGAATCCCATTTTGGGGAGCCTGAGACGTGGCCATTCCCATGCCAGTGCTGCCCTGGAATGCAGAGGAACACAGCACCCAGGGAAAGAAGGACCATGATTTGCAGAACAGTCTGACCTGCTGGAACCTGGCAGGGAGATGGAGTTGACAGTGCAGCTCTCATGATGGGAGTATGGCTGAGCAGAGCCACCCATTCCTGTTCTTTCTATTGTTCTAACCTTATTTAATTGGGTGAGACACCAAACTGGCTTTTGTTCACTTTGCCTGAAGCCTTTGGCGCCCCTGCCTCATTTCCTGCCCCACTAGTGAGTCCCCTCTGAGGATGTGACACCTTCAGGGGGGTTAGGTGGCAAAGGTGGGCTGTGGCCAGTCCTCAGGCAGGACCTGTGACCAGAAAATCAGGTGGTGACACTGGCCTGGAAGGGCCTGGGCCAGCCCCTTGGCTTTGGAGGCACAGAAAGAAGGGGAGTCTCAGGCTGGGGATTTGTGCTGCTCTCAAAATCACTGAATGCAAATCAGCTCAGTCACAAGTTCCCTTCTGGCCAAATCTCCTAGGAAATCTTATCTGGGGGTGAAATCTACTGGGAAATCTCATTGTGGGGACATGTGGCTCTGCCACCCTTTTCCTGAATTGTTTGTGACGCCCTGGGGGTGGCTCTGAGCACATCTGGGCCCCTTGGGTGGCACTTGTGCTGTGCTGTCTTTTGGCAGAACCCAGGGAGAGCCTGTGCCAACTGATCAGAGCCCCCAAACCCAATCCAGCTTGAAGAGATGAGCCAGGAGAGCTGGGAAGCCCTCAAACTCCACAAGGCTGTGACCTTGGGGAGGGGTGGTTGATGTTTTTTGGTTGCTGCCTGCCAGGAACATGAGGTGGGGGAGTAAATTTGGGTGTGGAGTGCAGAAAATGCAGCAGCTGATGAAGGATCTGCTCTGCTTGCTTCCCTCCTCACTCTGCCAGCTGGGGAATGAAGGGGCTGTCAGCATCAAGAGGAGCTGTGAGGGGAATTGCACTGATTCCCACTGCAAACCCAGCCTCAGCAGTCAGCTCCTTCCCAAAATGAGGAATGGCAGCTCTGATCTTCCAAAAGTTCTGTCCCAACCTCCTGGGTTAGGAGACTTAGCACAGAATTTTCCAGCTCTGGGCCAAAGCATGCAGCATCCCAATCTTGTCTGGAAGGGATGATGGAAAAGGGGGATGAGGAACAGGAACATCCTTTGTGCAGCTCTGGCAGTGGCTGGGTGTGTCACCCCTGCTTTGTGGCACAGCAAAGTTCTTTCCTGGCTCAGCCAGGGCTAAGATTTCTCTTTTTTGGTGCTTCCAAGAATCACATTCCTGGCTGAGGGAAGGTAACAGATCTGTTTTTGTGAATAAAATCACCACAACGCCTGCTCGGGTGCAATCTGAGCTCTCTGGGTTGCCTGGGCCACAAACACTTGGTTTGTGACGAATAAAACTGCTCCTCTTGGGGGAAAATCTGTGCTTGTGAGAAGAGTGCTGGGGGAGACTGCCTCCTGATCCGTGCTGGAAGCGAGGCTCATGATCTGGGAGAAAGCTGCTCACGAGTGGTGCTGGGGAAGTTCTGATCCTGCAGTGGAGCAGATGGAAAATGCTGCAGGAAGGGGCTGAGCTGGTTCCTGGAATCCAATTCCACGTGGTCCTGAGCTAACAAACTGAGTTTTTGCGCTCCTTCCCTGCTTTGGGAAGTGTGTCCTTTGTTCCAACACCTGCAATCCGGGCCAGGGCTGGAGCCAGCTGGAGTCAGCTGTGAGGAGACGTGCTGCTCTGAAGGGTCGAGTTTGCTTGGGGCTCGTGTTCTCCACATCCCGCCCATCTCCTGGAATTGCTTTCCCAGGCAATGATCTCGTGGTTCTGGGAGCCAGGCTCCCCCCTGGCTGCTCTCAGGGGTTTCAGGGAGGAATCCTTCTCTATGAGGCTGCCCCATCCCTGGAAGTGCTCCAGGATGGGCTTGGACACCAAGGTCCCTTCCACCCCAAACCAGTCTGGGATCCTACAAACACTCCTAAAACCTTGAGGGAGCTTGAGGATAAATTTGATCCACAGTGGCAGAAAAAAATCCCCAGCCTCAGAGCCAAAACCACCCTGAGCCCCCAGCTGCTGGGTAGGGGAGAAAGAGGAATACTCCTTTTTCAGGAGTGCTTTTTGGGAAGGAAACTCCATTTTTCCCTGCTGGAAACCAAATGATAACAAGGCCTGGCAGCTCGGCGAGCAAACAGGGACCTGCAGCTGCCCCCGGGGCAGGTCGGGGTGAGCTCGGAGTGCTTCAGGACTGGGAATCACCACGGCCAGAAGCGAGTGCTTGTCTTCCCGCTGTAACTATCCCGGCAGCTGCGTGGCCAAAGAGGAAGATGAGTCCCCTGACACACGAAGAGGCTCCAGCAAATCCCTGAGGCTTCTGCAAATTCACCATTACCCGGCTCATTAATTTATTTTTTGCTTCCATCAGCGTGCCTCCCTTGGCCTGGCCGTGCTCGTCCCTGCAGGAGCGGAGCTTCAATCGCAACTTTAAAGGGCGCAGCTGCGCTTCTCCCGTTCTGGTCACGTCCCGGCTCGCTCTCCGTGCTCAGAATGCCCCGCTCCTCTCATTAACCAGCTGCACAAAGGCTCCCGGCCCTGCCCGGGGGCACCTTTGGGACGAAGAGGAGACAATTTGTGACAAGGACTGTGCCACACGCGGGGTGTCCTTTGGAGGAGTGAGCAGCCGCATGACAAAGTCCGGGGTGGTCGGGCAGGGCTCAGCTTCCTCCCACATCCACTCGGAGATGTCACGGTCCTTTCGGGACAGGGGGGTGTGACAGCTGGGTGTCCCTAGGAGCGGCTTTTCCACAGCCGCAGCCCTGCTGCATCCCGCTCCTCCTGGATCCAGCTGTTGATCCAGCTGTTCTGCTCCCGACACCACACCTGCCTCCAGCCACACGCCGCTGTCACACCACCCCCCCTCTCTGCCATCCTCAGCTCTATTTCTATTCTCGTTTCACCCGTCCCAACCTTTATTTCCCCTCAGCCTCTATCAGAAGTCCTTTGCAAGCCAAAGACCAAGCCACCGACCGCAACACCTCGGGGGTTAAGGGGAGCGGCTGCGGGTTTTTTTTTAATTCCATTCCTCGGTGCAAGGTCCGCCCTCCCCGCCTCCCCAATGGTTTGCGCTCAGATTGCTATCAGCCTTTTGTACGAGGCGGTTGTCAGCCCGCCCGGCTCCCCATCCCGGCTCGCTCCCGGACTAGAACTGAGCAGGAGGAACTCGCCCGTCGTCCTCCTGCCGGCCCTGTGGCTCGGCCAGCTGGGTGCGTTTGCAGCTGGGCGCCCCAAGGTGAACCCCAGGATCATCGCAGCTCCCCGAGGTGAGTCTCGGGCTGCGCACTCGGCATGCAGCTGCTTCCCCCCGCGGGCTCCTTCCTACCTGGATCTCGTCCTTTGAGCAGAGTCGGGTAATTTTTGCATCCTTTGTGTCCTCGGCGAGGCTTTTGGCTCTCCTTAAAAGCCGGTGGGGGCCTTGGGAGAAGCATTCTTTTTTTACTTTCTTTGGAAGAGACATGCAAGTCCAGAGGCACTGGGCCAATGCTCAATCGCTGCATTTAATTGACGTTTTTACAGTTGAACAAGGGGCTGACAATGTTACCAAGGAAAACACAACTCAGGAGCTCGCTGGGCAGCAGCCTCTGAACTCTGGGTGATGCAAAGAGCAGCAGATGATGAAGAATATTCCTGTCAGATTTCTCCTTCACTTCTTGTGCCAGCAAGAGCAACCCATCCTCGTTCAGGGTTTTGTTCCTCAGTGATTGTGTGTGGTTTAGAGAGAAAACAGAACCCAGGAGCATTAATTATTGAATCTGCACTGCCCCCCTCAGACGTGTGAGGTCTGAGTCTTGTGCTGGGAGTGGGGCCAATGACATTTCTGGCAGTCGGCCTTGGAGCTGGAAGGATTTGGAGTTCACACTGGAGACTGAGCTCCCTCTGCGGTCAGAAGAGGGGGAGAGCCCTTCCTGCAGGAGCTCTCTGCAGGGAAAGCTTTTCCCAAGTCGGGTTTTCTCTGCGAATAGCTCAAGTCTTGTCTCTTCAGGACCAGACCACGCAGTGCCCCGCAGGGTTTTGCCGTCGGTGGGAGCGCTGGAAGAGATGCTGGGAACACTGGGAGGGAACTGGGAGCACAGGGAATGCTAGGAGGGAACTGGGAGGGTGAGTGGAAGCAGCGGCAGTGAAGAAGAAGGAGCACTGGGAGGGGGATGAGGAGCACTGGGAAGGTGCAGTGCTCCCAGTTCCTTGGCAGTGCTCTCCCCATCCGTGCCGGTGCTTGGCAGGCAGAGGGATAGTGCGAGGGAACTGGGAGGGAACTGCCCAGCACTGGGCAGCGTGCAGCAGGAACTGGGGTGAGCAGAGAGAAGGGAGAGGGGGCCCCAGTCACTGCACAGTGACCTCCCCCCAAAAAAGGAAAGAAAGCGGGTGCTACGAGAAGAACAAGGATTTAAAATGAACGAGAAAAACTTCACTTTTGGAATTGTGCTTGAACTTGGGAGGACGTCCCTTCACCTACAGTTTGAAGGCTCTCAGTTGAAGGAAAACACACACTTTAATGATTTTTGGTATCTCACTATGTGGGAACTCATGAATTTCATGTTTAAATGGAAGGAGAATGCCTTTATAGTGCTATTTTTTTGATTTGAATTCGGGGAAAGTCTCGATTTAACTGAAGGGCCAAGGCCGGCAGAGTCCGAGCCCCGCCGGACGCCGCCCCCGCCAGCGCTGCGCTGTGTCTTACCCTGCCCTGCTCTGGCTCAGCCTGGTGAGATCCCCCAGGAGCAGCTTCCGCGGGGGATGAGGTTCTTCATCACTCTCTGCGGCGAGTGACGCTATTTCCCTAGTGGTTCTTTCGGTACAAGAGCACCATCTTTTTCGCTGTACCGCCAAACTCTGCCTCGCAGCTTTGTCAAAACCACCAAAGTCCGCTCTGCGCCGCGACCGAGACTAGGAGGACGGCATCTTTGTCCCGACTTTGGCGGATAGCTTCTCTGTCCCACAGGTTTCGGGCCGGCGGCGATCCCCGGAGCTCGGAGCGGCTCCAGCCCAGGTACGAGCCGCGCTCGGCTGTGCCCCAGCCCGGGGCTCGCTGCGGCCGGAGGGGCCGCGCTGAGGGGAACGGGGCGGTTCTGGCGAGTTCCTTGGGCCGGGGTCCCCCGTGTGCCCCTGGGCTGAGATGGCGGAGGGAGGGAGCGGCTGCCCGCGGTCTCCTCCTTGCCGCGGATCCCTGGGGACGAGCCGGTGCCGCAGCAGCGCTGGCTCATCCCGGCTGCTCTCGGTAGCCCGGAGGTGGCTGCTCCGTGCCCGCCACAGTTTCCGGGCTCGGTGCCGCTGCTCAGGCGGGAGGTGTCCCTGCCCGGCTCCCGGAGAGCTCCCGCAGGCTGCGCTTTGTCTCCGCAGGTGCTGCCGCAGCGTCCGGACAGCGGGGACTGAATGACAATTTGAAAGAGTTAAGATTGTAGCTAAGGGTTAGAAGCAATTCATATTAATCAGGGTAGGTTAGATAAACAAACCATAGGTTAATGGTTATTAGGTGCTTAAAGTAGCGATAACAGAGGTATTGTTTGCCATTAAGAGATTGTTTCTGTTTTGTTTATAGAAAGGAGTAAATGAACTGTTACTAAGAACAGAGTGAAACCAGTAGAACAGTGGCTAACTCCTGGACTTTGTAGCAATCAGTGACGAAGCAGGGGATATTGGATTGTGCCAGGGGGTCACGGAGACCTGAAGAAGATTTTCCTTTCTTCATCTTTCAGGACCACTGACCCAATTCGAGACCACCGACCCAATTCCAGAGAAGAATTGCGCACCCATAATGGGCTGTTTGCCTCATTTTAGTGCAGAGCGGGGATGGGAGGGGCTGGGGTTGTGTGTGTGTATGGAATGTAAGAGTTTGGGAAATAAATAGAGGGTGAGGAACCTTGTTCGGGGCTGCCACGTCTCTAGGGAATCACCCCCGAGCATCCCGCCGGTGTTTTAATAAACACAGCACTGTGTAACTTTAACTAGTTCGAGAGAGTTTGTCCGTGAACATTTCGGGTTTAACGATTCCATTTGGCGACCACGGCAGGTCGAGGTTCTGCTGGGCTGTGAGAGCAGCTCGGGTGGGTGATCCCCTGGGCACCCCCGGGATGTTCCTGGCAGAGAGGGCTCCGCCGCCCGGGCTGCTCATCCCGCAGCAGACAAGGACTCCTGACCGCTGAATCTGGGGACAAAGCCGAGTGTTTAAAAACCGGAACAGTTTTAAACAGGGACCTGTGAGGCGTACGCGCGGTCAGGAAAGGCCATTGGGAAGCCGTGGGAGAGGTCCCAGCACAAGCTGTGCCTGTGCAGAGAGCTTGAGAGCTGCCAGCTGTGTTTGGTGTCCTGCACAGAGCTGTGGGGCTGCTGGGCCGGGCCGGGCTCGGGCTTTGGCTGCCGGCACAGGGCGATTTTGCCATTTGTTGTGCCGTACAGGGCTCAGTTTGCTGGCAATTTGGGGCTAGCAGTGTTAAGGGCAAGCCCTTGTCTGTGGTTATTGTGCTGCTGTGAATGTGTCCTGACTGTGAGAGTGGTTGTGAGAAATAATCAAAAGCCCCTCCCCGCTGTGACTGTGGTGAGTGTGTACTTCAGTCGATGAGGAGTGCTGAGGGTGAGCGCTTTAGTAGAGCGTGTTTGTGAGTGTTTCATTAATAAGGCTGTGATGGTATTTTCGTGCAAGAGAAGTTAGTTTGTGTGTCTGAGTGACGGAGAGCCGTGTGTTTGGGAGCTGTCGTGTATTTTTAAAGTAACTCTGCCATCTTCTGTCAAAAGCTGGTAGGTGTTTTTTTTTGGGAGCTGAGACGTTTGTGCAGAAAGTTAGTAAGACAGTACAGACAAAGGACAGGACCGGTTTAGCAGAGAAGAGTAAAAGCATTTCATAAGGGCTCAGTTGTGATTCTTGACACGGAGGTTGTGTTTGTAAATCATAAGGATAACTTCTGTCTGAGAATCCAACCTAGCCAGAGGG
This sequence comes from Catharus ustulatus, assembly GCF_009819885.2. Taxonomy (NCBI): domain Eukaryota; kingdom Metazoa; phylum Chordata; class Aves; order Passeriformes; family Turdidae; genus Catharus; species Catharus ustulatus. The sequence goes on along the minus strand of NC_046228.1, from coordinate 33,782,059 downwards.
TAAGAGGGAGTTCCCTTACCTCAGTGGTTTGGGCTGGACTCGTGGGAGTTTGTGAATTCAGTGAACTGGTGGATAGACAGGGAAAATGCAAGAATATGTCTAGAAGGTTTATATCAAACGCCATCTGGAAAACTGGTGGCTTTGGATTTGGAACAACAGGCTGTAGAGAATTTAGAAAGTCAAGAGGAGGTGAATGGAATAGCTTGTATTTGTGGGAAGTTTCCTGCAGTTTTTGGTGCATCTAGAGGCTGGCATTGTTCGTGGGTGCTATTGCAGTGTGAGATTTGCACGGGATGCTGTTATTGTTCTTCTGCTAACTGGTACAGAGAGTGCTCAGTGCCAACAGCTCCCTGATCGAGCTGATTTAGAACCAAAGATTTTAAAGTTGGTGTGTGGAAAGTCACACTCAGTACCTGAACCATGGGCTCTGCGAGAAGAAGGCTGGAAAGGACTGTAAGGAGCTGTGAAGGTTTGGGTGGAAGCGAGACAAGAGGCAAAGGAGGAGATAATAAGAATTAGAGTGCAAGTTTTGTTGAGGGGAGGAGGAGTGATGGGAACTAACCAAAGTAAGGAGATCCCTCAAACTGGTCCTTTAGGATGTGTTTGGCACTGGAAGGGACTAGCAGGGCACAGTGGTACAGAGAACAAACAGGCTCTGGTTAAGTTTTGTACCCAGTGGTGGCCACTTTACAGCCTTGGAAAAGGGGTCAGATGGCCTCCAGCTGGAACTTTAGATTATGAGACTTCGTTACAGCTTAGGCTTTTCTTGAGACAGGAGCAGAAGTGGGAAGAAGTGACGTATGCTGACATGTTTTTCTCCCTCTGGAACCCCCCTGAGTGGCAGAGGGATTGTGGCATTGGAGCCCCCTCTGACCCCTTGGTATTGGCCCTGAAAAAAGACAATAAGGCCAGTAGAGGAAGGCTAAAACCATGTTGTAGCTTATGCTCCATAAATCAACACTGCACACACCCTGAGCAAATGTTGGGGAATTTGTTTAAACCAACCCCTGGGAGGCAAGGAAGGCTGAAGGGAAAAGCACTTTACCCTCTACTTCTGTAATAAAGCCAACTCCAATCTCTATCTCAACTCCAGCTCTGGCTCTCATTCCACCTCCTGAGATTTCTATCTCAACTCCAGCTCATATTCCATCCCCACTCCAATTAAAGCCATTTCTATTCCAGCTCCAGCTCTAAGCACAGCAGAATCAACTCCAGTTTCTGTTTCAACTTCAGCTCCAGCTTCTGTTCTATCTCCCACTTCAACTACCCCACTTACTCCTGAATCCCTCCCACTGCCCAACAGTGACCATGAGCAAGAGGAGCCCGCTCCAAAGGGTCCTGCACATCCCAGACCCAGAAACCAATTAAGAAAATTATTCAAACACCTTTGAGGTTGGCAGTAAGTCCTGAAGATAAAACAATAATAGTTAAAATTCCTTTTTCTACAACAAATTTAGAGGCTTGGGAAAAGATTGCAAAACGTTATTGAAGTGACCCAGTAGGTGTGGTGAAGAAGTTCAAGTTTCTGATTAAACAGCATCGATCTGACTGGTCAGATCTCCAGCTGTTGGTGAATGCCTCAATGGAGACAGAAAAGCAATTGGTTTTGAAAGTAGCTGAGAGTTTTGCAGAAAATATTTGTAAAATAACACAGAGGAAAAGGAGAGATCTATTTTCTCTTCAAAACCCACATTATAATAATGAAACTATCAAAAAACTAAAGGATTATCAAGACTTTTTAGTGAGGGGGTTAGGAAGAGCAATTCCTAAAACTTTAAACTGGTTCAGCCTATATGCAGTAAAACAAGGTCCCTCTGAAACACATTCTGAATCTTTAAAACATTTGTGAGATGCAATGCCATACACCATACACCTTTAAATCCTGAGTCTGAGGAAGGGGTACAGCAACTGGTAGATTTATTTCTAGGACAATCTACAGGAGCCATTAAACACAAACTTCAGAAGATACAGGGTCTGACAGTGCAAGATTTAGAGACTTTGCTGGAAGAGGCGTGGAGAGTTTTCAGCAAGTGGAAAGAAGGGTGCAAAGAAAGGATGAGAAAATCAGCAGGATGAGAAAATTGGCAGCAGGAGTAAGGGAAGAAGAAGAAAAAGGGAGGGGTGGACAAAGGCCACCAAGGCAGAAACCAGCCCAGCTAGGGAAAGACCAATGTGCATTCAGTGAGAAAACTGGACACTGGAAGAACCAGTGCCCAAAATGAAGAAAAGACAATGATCAAAGAAAAGAAGATGGAAAAGGGGAGGCAATGGTTGCTCATGTTAAGGAAGACTGAGGAAGACTGGAACGTCTTACGCTAGAAGACCCTGTGGTTATAGTGGAGCTAAGGAACAAAAAAAAAGAGAAATGGAATTTTTAATAGCTACAGGGGCAACATACTCGGTGTTAAATAAAGCTTTAACAGAAATAACAGATATAATTATGCCAAAATAAAAGTGGCAACTGACCAGTCTGGAAGAACTTGTTTTTGTAGGCCATTGAAATAAAGACTTAGGAAACAATGGGGAATTCCCAAGTTTTCATATATGCCCAATGCTCCATCAACACTTTTGGGTAGAGATTTGTTTGAACAACTAGAGGCAAAAATAATATTTAAAAATGGGGAGATTATTTTGGAGGTTAAGGACCAACAATATGTAGAATGTTACACCTGATGTTAATAACAACGAGACTAAAGTTGAAAGTGAGCTTGAAATACACAGGAAAATAATGGATCAGGTATTTCCTGGGGTGTGGGCTTCCAGTATAACAGGACGAGCAAAAAATGCACCCCCAGGTCAAGTTAAGCTTAAAGAAAGGTATAGCCAGTTAAACAATACTGCTTAAAAAAGGGAGATAGAGGATTAGCTGAGTAATTGAATTCTTTTTGCAGATAGGGCTGTTAAAAGAATGTCAGTCTGAGTTCAGGACTCCTATTTTACCTGTTAGAAAGCCTGATGGATCATGCCGAATAGCACAAGATTGAAGAGCTGTCAATAAGATAACTGAGGATTTGTGCCCAGTGGTTGCAAACCCCTACCTTTTGTTAACCATTTAACACCTGAACTAACATGGTTTAGATTTAGGTTTAGATTTAATGCTTTCTTTTGCCTTCCTCTCCATGAGGCTAGCCAGAAAATCTTTGCATTTGAATGGGAAAATCCCAAAATTGGACACAAAACTCAGTTCACATGGTCAGTTCTACATCAAGGATTTAAGAACTCACCCACGATATTTAGAGAACAACTTGCAAAAGGTCTGGAATCTTGGGAAGCTCCATCAGGAGAAGGACAGTTGTTGCAATATGTGAATGACCTCCTAATAGCTACCAAAACTCAAGAGACGTGTAGAGTGGACAGTAAACCTCCTAAACTTCTTGGGTTTGCAGGGGTATCGAGTATCCCAGAAGAAAGCCCAGATGTGTCAGAACCCAGGACATCCCTCTGGCTGCCCTGGATGGTTTGAGCCCCTCTCAGGGGGCTCAGAAACCTTGGCACAGAGCCCAAGACTCCTGTGCCTTTGATTTCAATCCATGGGAAAAACTACCATCTTTATATGAGGAGTCACAAGTCACAAAAGTTAAGTAGAGTATAAGTTAGTTTATCACAAGGTGACAAAGTAAGATTTTAAGATTTTTTAGAATAGGGGTTTGGGGTCAAGATGGAGGAATTTGGGCATGTCTGTCCTTTCTCCTTCTTCCTAGCATCTATCTTCTGGGTGATGTTGGCACGTTTGGATTGGTTTAGAGTAGAACTGGACTGCACAACATAGGTGATTGGTATTGGAAAATAACTGTAAATAATGTTCACGTGCTTTGTAGTATAAAAAGATAATACTGCCCTGAAGGTGGGCAGTGTGCCTGGGACTGACCTGCTGAACAGACCACAGCGGTCAGGGAAGGAATTTGTTAGATAAGATAAAATAAACAACCTTGGAAACTGCAGGCAACGACTCCTGACTCCTTCTTTGGTTCAGGGCTGGGCTACAGAGACTTTTAAACATACCCAGGTGGTCATCTCGAGCTCCTGAGAGGCCACCGACGCAGACGGTGAGGCGAACAGTGCTGGACAAAGAACCTTAGGAGAGGATGGCAAGGAAGCAATGTGCCGCAAAACCCCAGACAGTGAAGGAACTGAGAACCTTCTTGGACATGACTGTGGATTTACAATTATGTGCTGTTAGACAAACCCCTTTGTGCCTTGATTACGGAAGGAAACAGAGACCTCCAACGGACAAAAGAAGCAACACGAGCCTTTGACCAACTAACGAAGGACCTCATGTCAGCTCCAGCCATGAGACTTCCAGATGTGAGTAAACCATTCTTTTTGTTCTCTCACAAAAAGCAGGGGATTGCTTTGGGAATCCCCTAGCACAAGACCTGGGCCCGTATCACAGGGCAGTCGCCTACCTCTCCAAACAGCTGGATGCAGCAGCCAAGGGCTGGCCAGGGTGCCTCAGAGCTGTTGCAGCAGTGGCAGTGAACATGTAAGCAGCAGGCAAATTCACCCTAGGCCAGAAGATGACTGTGCCAGTGTCCCATGCAGTGTCTGCAGTCCTGGAGGTGAAAGGTGGGCACTGGCTTTCCCCACAGAGATTCCTGAAATACCAAGCCACAGTGATGCAGAACAAGATGATGCAGAAATTGTGGTAACTGATATTGTGAACCCAGCTTCCCTCCTCAGTGGCAGTACGGGAGAACTGGTGATCCAGGGAGACCATTGAAGCCACCTACTCCAGTTGTTCAGATCTGAAGGACACCCCTCTCAAGGACACTGAGACTTGATTCACTGATGGAAGTAGCACATGATCAGTGGAAAAAGACACACTGGGGATGTGGTTACTGTGAGCAGAGAGGTGACAGAGTCTGGACCATTACCAACCAACACCTCGGCACAGCAGGCTGAAATCATCACCTTAACCCAGGTTGGGCAAAAGGAAAGAAAATCAATATTTATACAGACTCAAGGGATGCATTTGGGGTGGTTCATGTACATGGAGCCATCTGGAAAGAAAGAGGACTGTTGAACTCACAAGGGAAATGTACTCAACATGTGGGAGAGATAATAAAATTGTTGGAGGCAGTTCAGTTACCTGAAAAGGGAACCACCATGCACATCAAGGCACACCAAAAAGTGAGCTCTGAACTGGAAGAGGGAAATGAGCTGGTGGACAGAAAGGCAAAAGCAGCAGCTAAAGATGAGGTAATTATTGAAAGAGTTGAGGCAGCTTTAATTCCAGATGGGCAAATTTCTGTTGAAGGTAAGCCAAGGTACAATAACAGGGACAAGAAGCTCATTAAGAAAGAAAATGGAAGTTATAACCAGGAGGGGTGGGCTATTACAGATGAAGGGAAAGGAAGGCTTGTGATCCCCTTTTACACCCTTTGGTCATTAGTGAAAGAGGAAAATGAGAAAATACACTGGGGAATAGATGCTTTGTACAATGATTTGAAAAACAGAATCATGACTAGAACTTTGCAAGGTGCAGTAATTCAAGTCACTCACCAATGTAGCATTTGCCTCCAAACTAATCCCAAAAATATTCCTACACCAAAGCTTGGGAAAATTGGAAAGGATACGGACCTGGGCAACAATGGCAAATGGATTTTTCAGAACTACCCAGGAGAGGGGGATATCAATACCTATTGGTGTTAACAGACACCTTTTCAGGATGGCCAGGAGCTTTCCCTACCAGAACTGCAAGTAACCCAAACACTGTTACAAGAAATAATACCGTGTTTTGGAGTCCCAGCTACATTGTCTTCAGATACAGGGCCACATTTTATTTCAAAAATTGTGCGGCACATGGGCTGCCATTTAGTCACAGACTGGGAACTTCATACTCCATCTCATCCACAGTCAAGGGGCCAAGTGGAGGAAATGAATTATTTGATTAAGCAGCAAATTGTAAGAATGGGACAAGCAGCAAAGTTACCTTGGCCTCAGACTCTTCCATTAACATAGTTACGAATTCGGACAAAGCCAAGAATAAAAGAAAAGCCTAGTCTCTGAAATATTGTATGGAAGACCTTGTGGAATTCAAGAAGGGACAACACCCACTCAAGTAGGGGAAGAAGCCCTGCACAAATATATGGTGGCCCTAAACAAACAACTTAGAAAAATTGAGAAACCTGTATCTGGGGCTCAAAGCAGAGAATTAGATGGATCAGTACATGATGTACAGCCACGGTGGAGCACAGTACACCAGCACTCACCTGGAAGACCAACAACCCAATGTGGGTGGACTTGTGACCCCTTTCAAAGGAAAAACTGCATGCCCTTGTGTTCCTTGTGGAGGAGCAGCTTTCCATGTGCCACATGGAACCATTCAGTAGCCCTTGGAACTCCCCTATCTTTGTTATTAAAAAACCCAGCAAGGACAGGTGGAGGCTCCTCCACGACCTCAGAAAGCTCAATGAGGTCATTGAGGACACGAGTTCCCTGAAGCCTAGCCTTCCACTGCCTGCCATGCTCCCATGCTGGCCATGACTGCTTTTTTAATATCCTCTCCATCCTCAGGGCACTCTGTGTTCTGCCTTTTCACTCCCCTCCCTGAACAGACAAGTTCCTCTATAAAGGAACCACTGGGGAGTTCTCCCCCAAGGGATGAAGAACTCTCCTAGCATCTGCCAGAGGTACGTGTCCCACATTCTCTCACCCATCTGCAAAACCTTCCCAGACGCCATCATTTATCATTACATGGATGACATTTTAATTTGTACCCAGTCAGACTCCTATTTTGACACGGTACTCAAGAGAACCATCACAACCACTGAGGATGCTGGATTTGAGATTGTCCAGGACAAGATCCAGAGCACCTGCCCGTGGATCTACCTTGGACTCTGGATTGGTGAGAGGACCATCGTACCCCAGCAACTTCCCATCAAGGATGACCCAAAGACCCTACGAGACCTCCATCAACTCTGCAGGAGCATCAGTTGGGTCTGTCCACTGCTGGGATCACCTCGCTGTCACAATCTGCTCGACACATGCAGGAGTAACAATGGTTCGTTTGACCTCAGGGTGCAAAAGACAAACAGCAAGGAACTAAAGTTTATTCAACAGCAAACAGTAATGCACTTTCTTGGGTCCCAACAACTCAGTTTTGCAATAGAGGGGAGAGATATAAAGGAAACAAAGTAGAGAGACAGAAAGAGGGGGATGGAAAGTAGCTACCAAGAGATGGAATGACATCCTCGGGGTCCAGCCAATAGATGTGTGTTCCATCTGTAGGGAGATCTCGAAGGTCTTCTTCAAAAAGTAATTTTTTTATAGTCCTTTTCCAAAGTAAGTGGCCTCTGGCCAAGAGGTGGGGAGATTTATGGACTATTGTGTGCAGAGGCCCATTGTTCCAAGAAACAGATGCTGGAAGAGGACGCTGCAGCCCTCCTTGAGAGCAGCGTAACATGGCAAGCAGCAAGCACACCTACAGTCCCTTGGCAAGCATCCACCTCAGCCAGGCCAGAACTCCTGTCCAGAGCGAGTGGAATCCATGGCGTCATAGTGTCAGTTCTTACGATGGTCGTGAGGCAGGTCAGGGAAAATTTGGACTGAACCTTAAAGCTTGGGCCACTCTTCAACCTGCTGTGAGGAGCTGAGGACCTCGACTGGCCAAGGACCATCAACCTGGAGGCCAAGGCAGCCACAGAGAAAGCGTCCATTGCACAGTCCACGAGGCAAGCCCACCACACCAACTCCGACCTCCATTTCCAATTCACCATCCTGGCTGAGTCCCCCAGGTTCTATGGATCCATTTTCTGATGGGATGACACTTTAAGGGATCCACTCCTGATCATTGAATGATCACTTTCTAAATCATAGCCCAACTAAAACCAGAACAATACTGCAAGAACTGATGGTGCAGCTAATTACAAAAGCCAGAGCTCGCCTTCAGACCCTCGTGGGCTGTGACTTTACATACATTTATTTACCACTGACTGTCAGGAGTTTGGAGTATTTGCTCCAGACCAATGAGCACCTCTAGTTTGCCCTAGACAGATACCCTAGACAAGTCTCTACTCACCTGCCAAAACATAAACTTTTTTAATTGGTCTTCAATTTGGCCCCAAAATCCCTAAAAAGTCATACACCTTTAAAAGCCCTAACTGCTTTCACTGATGGCTCCTGAGGATACCACAAGTCAGTGACGACTTGGAAAAACCCCAACACTCAGATGTGGGAGTCTGATGGCAAAATTGTTCAGGGATCCCCACAAAATGCAGAACTGGCAGCCGTCTTTAGAGCTTTTCAAAGAACTGCTTAATTTGGTCACCAATTTGGCTTATGTAGCAGGTGTTGCTAAAAGGGCTGAACATATTTTATTAAAGGAGGTTGTGAATCCAAATTTGTATAAATTCTTCTGGAAAATCTCCTCTCCCACTGAGAACAACCCCACCATATAATGCCTGTAAGGTCACACAGCGATCTGCCAGGCCCCAGTGCAGAAGGTAACCGGAGAGCTGATGCTCTCACCTTGGCAGTGCAGAGATCCACCCTGCCTGACATCTTTAGCCAAACTGAGCTCAGCCATCAGTTCTTCCATCAGAACGTCCCTGCCCTGGTAAGAATGTTGAAGTTAACCAGAGAGCAAGGCAGATCAGTGATGTCTTCATGCCCCAGCTGTCAACAATATGCCATGGCATCTGTGGGCACCGGGGAGAATTCCGAGGGCTGGAAAGCTGCCAGCTGTGGCACATGGACATAACGCACTACGCCCAATTCAGAAAACTCAAATATGTACATGTGTCCATCGACACTTTCTCTGGAGCTGGGTTTACTTCAGCCCAGGCAGTAGAGAAGGCCAAGGATGTGACCTGGCACTTCCTCCTTGCATTCTCCACCTTGGGCATTCCCCAGAACATCAGAACAGATAACAGTCCCACTTACACCTCGCGAAAGTTCCATTAATTTCTAGATCAGTGGAGGGTGAAGCATGGCACAGGTATATCCCACTCTCCCACAGGACAATCCATTGTAGAGAGGGCCCAGTGAACAATCAAAAGGCTCCTTGATCAGCAAAGAGGGGAGCAGAGACCATTCCTCCCATTGAGAGGCTCTGTAAGGTGATCTATGATTCCAGTTTTTTAAGAATTCATTTACGGAGCCAAGCCCCGCTATCATCCTTCTCAAATAACACCCGAGCTAAGCTGAAAGAGAAGTTGCTGGTGCTGAACAAGGACCCTGAGTCCAAGCAGATCATGGCCCTTTGGCACTCATCACCTGGGGGATAGGTGTGCCTGTGACTCCACAGGATCAGGCCCAAGGTGGATCCCAAGGAAGAACATCAAACCCTACCTTGAACCACCAAACACAGCATCCAGAGAGAGCCCAGAACAAGAAAAAGAAACTCAGAAAGGTGAGACGCACACAGAAAGGAGAAGGGGAAAACCCGCGAGCTGCCAAGTGAATTGACTTAGCACAACAAGAGAAAAGGTGAACCAAACTTACCTGGCTCATGTCATTACTGGACTAAGCTAAGAAGAAAATGGACAACTTTTCCCCCCACAATGATTATCCCTTTGTTTATGCACCTACCTGTTGGTTTTTGTTTTTTTTCTTTCCCATCTGTCTGTAGAATTGTTCCCCATCGACATGCTAAGTAGCACTGATGGCCAGAGAGAGGGAGAGAGACTCACTGTTCCTTTTTTCAGAGTTTCTCTTGCAGGAGTGGGAGGGGTGGAAGGGGAGGACCACTGTAAGATCAGAGGCAGGTAAAGCAGGGGGGAGGGGTGGCAGTTTCTGGCACTCACTCGTTGTTGGCACTGGGAGGAGGAAGCCACTGGAAAACCTTGCTGGGAGCTTCCTCTTCTGGTGTTGGGCCCTGCTAGGACACTCTCCTGCTTCAGCTGCCATCTCCAAGCATCCTGGTGGAGCACCAGGCCCAACAGTGCCCCAAGGATCTGTGAGCAGAGTCTCTGTTCCACCCTTCCCATCTGGGACACAGCTGCCATCACCCCCAGCACTCCTGCAGCCGTGTGGGATCGCTGCATCTGCCCCTACCCACCGGGAGCCGGCTGGCACCCACTGCCAGAGGGGATGGGAACTGCACCACAGGGGAAAGTGTCCATAAACAAAAGAACTGTCACTGGATTCCTTCCTGTTTGTTGTTCATTTCATAGTTGGTGTTGTTGTATTGTTTGCCTTGTTAGATATATATATATATAGATATATATATATATATATATATATATGTACACACACTAGTAAAGAGCTGTTATTTCTATCCCCATATCTTTGCCTGAGACCCCGTTATTTCCAAAATTATACTAATTCAGAGGGAGGGATTTATTAGCTCGTTTTCTAGGGAAGGCCCAGTTCTTCCCTAGCACACACCTGTCTTTTCAAACCCGAGCACTGCCCTACCCTGCCTTTCCCCTCACCCTGTTCCCCACAGGCACACCCTCCCTGTTACCCTCTTCCCTAAAAACAATGATTCTGACCCCATCCCTGAACCCTTTAAGTTACAGTTGAAGATCACTTCTTCCTCCCTCTGGATTTTAAGTATTCTTTAATCCCAACAGAGTAACCCATCTGCAGTACCGACCTCCATGAACCAATGAACAGAATGATGCTGCTTCCTCCAGCCAGCACTGCTCAACTTTGGATGCTCCTGCTCCTACCAATGGCATTCAGATGGATTGTCCCTGAGCCCAAACAAAATGTGTGTGTGACCCTGGAAAAATCTCTACAACAGGACAATCTGTGCCTGGCCATGGGTGACCTCAGTGACCCTCCAGCCACGTGCCTGGTGGGAATTTCTGGTGAGAATTCCACTGATGGCAAGAGACCATCCTTTGACAGGTAAAAAACCCAACCCAGTGGATACCTGAGATGAGGGACAAGGATTTTACTGCATGCACCAGAGGAACCCCAAGAATTGGACCTATTGGGGTCCTCCCTGTCCCCCTTCTTTATTCAATTTTACTGTTCAATTTTACATCAGCCTCTCCCACAGTCTGAATACATTCCATCTCTCCTTAGAAACACCTGTGCCAGAGAACACGGCATTGAATGGATCTATCATATCCCTTATCCTGCACCAGCTGCCAGGAAAGTTGAATGGTGCAACAGAGTACTTGGGACTACCCTGAAGGCACCTGGTGGAGGGACATTCAAGGATTGGGAAATGAACTCAGCAAAAGCCACCTGGATGTTCAACACCCAAGGGTCCATCAATGGAGCTGGTCCTGCCCACTCTGAACTCTTGCACACAGTGGATGGAGATAAAGTCCCTGTGGTGCACCTGAAAGGAATTTTAGGAAAGGCTGTTTGGATTGGTCCCATGTCAGGCAAAGACAAACCCATCTGTGGGATTGTCTTTGCTCAAGGACCTGTTTAGACTTGGTGGGTAATGCAGAAAGATGGAGAAACCCATTGTGTACCACAGGGAAACCTAATCTTAAGTGAGAACTGAGTGTAAGGTTTCATTGTGGAGTCTAAAGAGGGCATTGATTTGGGTATGATGCAGATGGTCATAGAATAAGGGGTAGATAATGTCTGGGGTTGCAATACAGGATGAGACCAAAAGTGTGTGTTCTATCACCATCTGTTAAAACCAGGTGGGGCAGTGTTCTTTATCTTTTCCACAACCCATCCTTGCTCCAGGAAGATCTCTTCTGTTAATGGCCATTGAGTCCCACTGCATGACTGATAAAATCACATCATCCCATTGGGAGACGCTCCACACAGGGAGGAGCCAAGCATTTCCTATCCAAGTAAAACCTGAGATTTGGAACATCAGAGCAGCCTTTTCCCACTGGATTCCAGAGGAAAACCAGACCCTTCCACATCATCACTGGACCTTTGGAGGAAAACTGCACCTTCTACAGGAGCACTGCTCCAACTGAATCACATCTGTCACTGCAGGAGGATGCAGCCACCATTTAATGGCACTGCTGCCAACACCCTGACTGACGGGTGTCAGGTTGTATTCTGACTCTGTCAGTGTTCTGGACTTGTTTTTTGTAATTCTGTATTTCTATTTTAATTTTTCCTAGTAAGGAACTCTTATTCCTATTCCCATATCTTTGCCTGAGAGCCCCTTAATTTCAAAATTATAATAATTTGGAGGGAGGGGGTTCACATTTTCCCATTTCAAGAGAGGTTCCTGCCTTTCTTAGCAGACACCAGTCTTTCAAACCAAGACAACTTCTTTAAAGTAATACACGAGGCATCTCTGCTTTTAATTTTGAGAGTATTTGCAGTGAAGGAAGCCTGATAGAATTAATTAGGGAAGACAAGTGCAGTGTGGTTCCATTTCAGCTGATTTCTATTGAAGAATATTTTGAAGTGAACTGAAGTTAATTTTCCCTTATTGTCTGTGTTTAAAGTGGGGCAATCCCCATTCACCTGCAATATTAAGGGTACCAACTGAAAGAAACATCCTTGGCCATTTTTTCAGGGATATCAATTGATTGGGAATCCCAATGTTCTTGTTTAAATAAAACAGGGAATGCTCTGTATGATGCAATTTTATCAGTTTGAAATAAGAGCAAACCCTCAATTGACAGGGAATCTCTGTTGTGCCGCTTTTTTTAGGATTTAAGTTGTTCGAAGCTCCCCCTAATTCCCTAATGTGAGGAATTTACATTGACGGGGAAAAAAAGGCGGCAAAAACAAAATTCGGGAGGCAAGAAGTCAGGGGAAAAGGTCACCAAAATGGGTGGCAAAAGAGGATGGAAGCTAAAAAAAAATAATAAAGAAGGGGCAGTAAAGGCAGCAGAAAAGGGCAGAGGAAAAGGAGGGTGAAAAAAGGGCAGGGAAAATAGGGAAAAAATGGGGCAAAAGAACCCCCCAGGAATAGAAAGGCAGCGAAAAAAGGTGAGGAAGAGAGAAAAATTGAAGATGGCATAATGGTAAAAAGTTGACATTTAAGACGCAGGAAAGCTCTGGAAAGGTGAGGAGAAAAAGGGTGCTAAACATGAGCAGAAAAAGGATAGGAAATATGAGGGGAAACAATGAGAATCCAGAGACACCCACACACAGCTCAGACCCCCCACCCAAATCCCACAGAGCACCCCCACATCCCCCCAAGAGAGCCCCTCCAAACCCCACAGACACCTGGGGCTGGATTCTTACAGGAACACACGGGAACAGCTCCTGCAAACGGGCTGGGAACAACGGGCAGGTGCAGGAATGTGTGCCCGCTGTGCTTCCAGCCTAGGAATCAGCCTGGCTGGGGCCATGCCATGGCAAAGTGTGTCCTGAACAACTGCCAGGGCTCTGGGCTCCAGCTGCAGCTGAGGAGCAAAGGGATCAGTGCAGGCAGGAGAACATGCCATGCTGTGCTACTGCTGGCAAGTGGGGATCTCTGGTGGCAATGGAGCCTCTCCTTCAGCAGCCAACGCTCCCAGATGGGAATGCACAAGGCTACGAGGCTGGGAAGGGAAGAGCAAAGCTGCTCTGAAGGTAAAGCTCAGTTCCTTCAGAGAAATCACCGGGGTCACTGCAGCACTGGCACAGGTAGGAAGCAGAAAAGGAGAGATTTCCAGTGAAGTGTTTGTAGTTTGGTGGGGAAAAGGAGTGCTGATAGCCAATGGCTGCAGGGATGGTAATCTAAATTAGTTCAGAGTAGATTTCTCTTATTTGAATTGGTGAGGGTTATGAACCTCACCTGCAGTTATAAGGCCAAAAAGTTCCAGTTTTGGAATATATTCTAGTTTAATCTGGCTGTGCTCCACGCTGCATACTCACAGCAGCCATATTGAACTCTGATATGATGTGGGAATTTGCTTCTGTCCCTAACCCAAACCCCATCCTTCATGTTTTTTCAGCTTCTTTTTAATATGCTAGGAAATCTTCTGTGTCCCTCTGCAATATTTCCATGGATAAAACCACTGAAGAACACTACCTAAAGCTGTGCACAGGGACCAGTGGGAAAGGATGTTATATCAGCATTTTCTGTCCCTGTGCTGATACTGCTGTCCCTGGGAGGGAGCTGGGAAATCTGTATTTGTGCTCCTGTGATCTTTCTCATGTTTGGCACAGCTGATTCCATCCCCAGATTTTCCCACTGTAATGATGATTCTGGACAATCTCGGAGTGCACCCACTGGCCTTGAAAACACCACTGATGGTTATTAAGAAAGGAAAAGGCAAGTCACACCATTTCCAGGTTGGCAACCCGGCTGTCCCTCGGTGCACCTCTTGTAGTGACCGCAGTCGGTGCCCATTCCTGGTGCGGTTCTTGCATTATTTTATCTTATACCGTTCCCTCGATTTAATTTCCTCCACATTCTCAGCCTTTCCCGTGCCTCTCTTTTTAACCAGCACCGCCACCCCCTGGTCTCTCCTTGCAGCTCTTTCAGTCGTGGGGCAGCGACCACTGCAGGTGCAGCACTCGGAGAACATTTCACACCAGTCTCTCTCTATTCTATTCCCGTCACTCCTCCCAGCCTTTCCCGCTGCTCTTTCAGCCCCTCCGCCGCCCTGACGCTCCCTTGGTGCAGCTCTTTTTGGTGACACTTTGGCAGCAGCCACTGCTGCTGCAGTAGTTTCAGACTATTTTATACCATTCTCTGAATTGGATTCCCTTCCCATTTCCCAGCCTTTCCCGTGACTCTTTTTAACCAGCACCGCCGCTCCGACGGTGGCTCGGCCCTGCTCCATCAGTGACAGCGGGCAGAGGAGAGCCGGCAGTGCAGCTTTTTATTCTGTTTCTTTGATTCTCTCGATGCCATTGCAGCAGCACCCAGCTGTCCCTCGGTGCAGCTCTGTCAGTGCCAAGGGGCTCTGGGCAGCTGAGCCAGGGCAGGGCAGGGCAAGGCACAGCGCAGCGCTGGCGGGGGCGGCGTCCGGCGGGGCTCGGACTCTGCCGGCCTTGGCACTGCAGGCACAGAAATGAATCCCAATTGTCGCCGATATCCAGCACCTGCTATTTCTCCCCTCTTTTCCTGCATGCATTTCAGAGTTTTCCCTTTCCTCCCACAGAGCTGGAAAGCAAAATGCCCGCCTGCCCCGTGCCCATCCCCGCCCCTTTCCACCGCTCCAGCCTTGTCCCTCTTTCTCTCCCGTCACTTTGCACCACTTTCTCCTCCTCCTCTCCCTGCCAGCTCGCAGCAAAGACATTTCACCCCCTGGCACCAGCTGCCTCCTCTCACTCGAGGCACCTGCCCGTGAAGCCGGACCCGCCGTGGGACCGGGTAATGGTGGGATAGGAGTGAATTATGGCAGGGATGGTTGGGCCGGGCTGGGCCTGGCCAGGTGACAGCAAAACCGCTCTGTCCCTCTGCTCCTCAACCTGGGCAGGGAACTGAACACATCAGGAAAGGCTCCAGGTGTCGGGATTTTGGAGGGTTTAAATCTTCTCAGCAGTTTTTAGTTGCTATAAAGTTGTTTCTTGTAAAGGCACAGCAGTCTCAAAAGGCAGGAAGTCCCAACTGTTCAAGTCCATGCTAAAAACTTTCAGCACAGAGTCCCAAACAGAAGTGAAGCCCCCATGAGAAGCAGAAGCAGTTCTGCAGTGCAAGGCCCCGGGAGGGCTGAAGGTGCAGACGCAGCTCCTGTCTGCTCCTGGGTGATGATAACGGCAGTGAGGAGAAAGGAGAGAGAGAGAGAGAGAGAGAGAGAGAGAGAGAGAGAGAGAGAGAGAGAGAGAGAGAGTCTCTCCACATTGCACGGATTCTTATTTACAAATTACCCAGCGAGCTAAAAACACAAATCTGAAGCACTTCTTCTAAAACTCTTAGAATTCCAAATTTTTAATACAAAAGATTACATATAACCCACACATATGGCCTATCTGTTGTATTTGAAAAATGAAAACAATATTCTTAATATGTTTTTATTATGTCTAAAACCATGTTTTTGAGCTCTCACTGAGACTTGTCTTTGAGACTTGTTTTTCTTTTTGAGCTCTCATTAAAAAAACGTTTTAACACTGAATTCTAAGATATTTACATCTTAAAGCATGTTAAAATATATATTATATATACTAATTAAATATAAGAATAATTAATATAATAATAACAACGTACCTCAAATACTTACTTAAAACTGAAGCTTACATCTGTGTTTCATGTATGAGTGGCTTAATACACATTAGTCCATCAAAAGGTTTTAATTCAATCCCTGCACTCTGATCTCTCTCTCTGGAGAATTCAGAGAGGCCTCTGTTTCACACACTCCAAAGAGGGATGGGGGTTACAGTCACATCGTGTCACTGTTTGCCCCTCAGAGAGACAAATCCTTATCCTGCCCCACGGTGGCTCTCCTGCCACAGAGAACAGTAAGATTCTCCGCAACAGAGAGACAGACAGAGAGACCACCCTTCACATTCAGGTGTCTGATGCCTAAAGTGGGATTCCTACTCAGGAAGCAATGTCAGCTGTTCTTCTTCCTCTTCCAAGGACAGTCCAAAAATCTAACCTTCAGTCCAGCTGGTGATGCCTTTCAAGAGCTAAGAGGTGAAGTTGGGACTGCCCAGTGTGGAGAAGCTCCTTTCTCCAGCCCCTGTTACAGGGGAGCTCGGGCCTTGCTGCACCGATACGGCTGCGGATTGGAGCAGCTCTCACTCCTGAATTTATGGTCAGCCAGGTACACACACTCGGAATTGCCAAGGACAGGAACCCTGCAAGGAGGAGCAGAGACAGCGCTGGTTCCCAGGGGAACACGTTGTGCCCCTGTCCCCCCATGCCCTGCCCGGCTCCCCGGCACTCACGAGGAGCTGAAGCTGCTGCCGTCCCCCCACTGCAGGTGCTCGCCCCGTCTGCGCAGCCCGAGCCAGTAATCGACGTTCCCGCGGAGGCGGAAGAACAAATCCTGCCAAGGAGAGAGCAGTGGGAGCTGCCCCGGCCCCTCGGGGGGACACGGCCCCGGGGCTCCTTCCCTGCAAGGCCCCGGCACAGGGCTGCAGCCCCAGCCCCAGCAGCACCGAGCCCGGCCCAGGAGCACCCCCAGGCTCCCCTCAGCCACCCCACAGCGCCCGCAGCCCCTCACTCACCATTTCCTCATCCTTCAGAATGGCCAGGGAGGCCCCGAGCTCGGAGCACCGCTCCTGACCCTGCTCCCAGGTGCCCTGATCCCTGGAGAAGTAGTAGCAGAATCCATTGTATCCAACCCAGCCATGGGGACAGCCCAGAGACAAGAGCGGAGTCGCAGGTGGAACTGGAACCTGTGGTGCTGCAGGGGAAGAGGAGAAGGTCTGAGGATTGCCCTGTGCAGGGAGCAGGGACCCCGCTGTGCCCCGAGGGGCTGGGCCCAGGCTGCTGCCCCTCCCTTACCTGACTGCACAGCCAAGGCCACCGCCAACGCCAGCAGCAGCGACAGGAGCAGGATCAGCACCAAGATGTGCACGGGATGGCAGCTGAACCCCTTGGCTGGAGCAGGAAAGAGCTGCTGGCTGCCAGAAGCACAGGCGGCCCTCGAAGCTGCTCCCCCAGTGCCCGGGGAGCACAGGAGGGAGCTCTCAGCCTGTTTGCTCCTCCCTCAGCTGGCAGCCAGAGAGCCAAGAGCCTGGACACAGGCAGGGACACAGCTGTGGGGACAGCCAGGGACACCGCGCTGGGGACAGGCTGCAGCAGGAGAGCTGCACAGCCTTGGGGGCAGCTGCGGCTGCCGCTTCCAGCCACGGATGGGGCCGAGCGGAGCACGAGGCCTCTTGCACACATCGGGAAACAGCCACACACCTGCCAGCCCTGTCCTTGCCAGCTGACACTGTCCCCTCCCTAGAGGCCACAGGTGTGGCCCTGCACTCACCCGGCAATCTTCTGAGGATGCTTCTGTGTCCATGGCCGGGTGCTGATGTGCCCTGGGGACCCAGGGGCTCCCTCACACTGCCTTCACTGCTGCTGATTCCATTCTCCACATCTTCACTAACTGCACGCTCACAAGTGGCTTCTTGTGTCCCTGGCAATTGTGTCAGCCCGGCTACTGGTCCCTCCTGGAGATGCAGGAGCTCCTTCACAGGCCCATGGATGGAGCAGAATTCACTCTGCTCCAGCTCACAGCCGGCATCTCTCTGCTTGGAACAATCAGCCCCTTGCTCCCGACACTGCAGGACTGCTGGAAAATCCTTTCGGAGATCGGCCTTGGAAGCAGCTACACCCACACGGCGTGGTCCCATTGGAAGGGACACGATGACAGGTCACGGCTGGTCCCAACCCTGTGGGGAAGGGAACCGGGATGAGCCATCGCTGCTGCGGCACCGGCTCGTCCCCAGGGATCCGCGGCGAGGAGGAGACCGCGGGCAGCCGCTCCCTCCCTCCGCCATCTCAGGCCAGGGGGACACGGGGGACCCCGGCCCAAGGAACTCGCCAGAACCGCCCCGTTCCCCTCAGCGCGGCCCCTCCGGCCGCAGCGAGCCCCGGGCTGGGGCACAGCCGAGCGCGGCTCGTACCTGGGCTGGAGCCGCTCCGGGGACAGTCACAGTCACTGTCACTCCGTTCTAGGATCACGCAGTAAACGCCGCCGCTGCCGCCGTTTTTCAAAGCCGAGGTGGGCGGAGCGGCTTTTGCCCTTTTGACCATTCAGCGTGCGGAACAATCTCGTACGAAACAACCAATCGAGAAGTGCTCGTCTTTCGGATCCTCAGCCCCGGTAGAAAGTGTTTCTGGGTGTTCTCGACACGCGCGTCCAGCGGTGCTCGGGGTCTGACGCTCTTTGACCCTTAGCAGCCCCTGAAATGGAGCGCTTGCTCTCAGTTCAAAGCCATGGAACAGCACCATAAAGGTATACTCCTACCTTTTAAACATGAAATAATAGAAAACTCTCCTTTCCCGCCTAGTGAGTGACCAAAAATCTTTAAAAAGGTGTGTTTTCCTTCAACTGAGACCCTTCACATGGTAGGTGAAGGGCTGGCCTACACAGTTCAAACACAAGTACCGAAAATAAGTTTTTCTCCTTCATTTGAAATCCCTTTTCTTCTCGTAATCTCCCTTTCTTTTCTCCTTTTTTTGAGGGAGGTTGTTTAGTGGGGAGTGACTGGGGGCACTTCTCCCTCCTCACTGGTCACACCTGGGGCTGCTGCACCTTGGCAGCTCTCTTGCCGGAGAGCTTCCTCCCAATTCCCTCCCTATGCTGAGACTGATAGTGCCGTAGATTTAATCAGGATATACAGCTCGGTAACCAAGATGGCTTTACAAGAGTAAGCAAAGCTCTGAAGTTTACAAGAAGATTGGATCAAGTCTGGCTGATGGGAAAGAAGATTTAACTAAGTAGAAATGTAAAGTTTGTCTGTGTGATGTTTAACTAAATGACTGTAGTAAAAAATTACTGGCCTTCCCAAAATGGTCTATAAGCACATGTAGCTCCCAGTCCATTTGGATTCTGATCTCCAGTCAGTGTCCCCGTCTCTCTCTCAATCGTCCATAATCGATGCTCCCGTGTCAGGAGAAGGACCGGCCCCCCTGGCGGCGATGGGCGAGCCCCCGGAACTGATCCTGACGGTGACAGAACCGCGTCTGGGCCACAATCACCTGTCCTGCTGTGCCGTGACAGGTGAGCCGGGAACTGAACTGTGGGACAGGACATGTCCGAGGAGAGAGACGGGAATAAAACCATGGCTGCTCTTCTGGGCAAGCACGGCTCCCCCATCCTAAAGCACGACCTGAAGTCACTTTTACCGTGGGTGTCACCCATGTTTCCTGATACCATAACTTGTTCCATTTTCACCATCTGCTACTACGGGACAAAGTCATCTTTTGGCTCTATGACCTGGGTATGAGCCAGAGTTTCAAATGCTTCCTGCATGCCAGGGTGCTCATGGAAGAGAATAAAAAGCAGGGGGCAGTGAGGCTGCCTGTAAAACTACCTCTAAGTGAGACAGCCATAACAATTAATTAAATTAATGGGAAACTCTGATTTCTTGCCTAGTGAGACACCATAAAATTGTAACAAGGTGTGTTTTCCTACAATTAAGACCTTTCGAATTGTATGTGAGGAGGGGTCCTCCCCAGTGCAAACAGAATTACTGATAAGATTTTCTCCTTCATTTAAAATACATTTTCTTCTTGTAACCTCCACTTATTTTTTGTTGGATTTTTTGTTTTGTTTGGGATTTTTTTTTTTGTTTTTTGTTCTTTGTTTTTTGGTTTTTTTTTTGTGGGGGCGGGTGGAACACTGGGGAGTGACTGGCACATCTCCCTTTTCCCTCCCAGGTGTGGGACAGCTGCACGTTGCTTCGGGAAACAGCCACACACCTGCCAGCCCTGTCCTTGCCAGCTGACACTGTCCCCTCCCTAGAGGCCACAGGTGTGGCCCTGCACTCACCCGGCAATCTTCTGAGGATGCTTCTGTGTCCATGGCCGCTTGCTGATGTGCCCTGGGGAACCAGGGACTCCTCACACTGCCTTCACTGCTGCACATTCCATTGTCCACATCTTCACTCACTGCACGCTCACAAATGGCTTCTTGTGCCCCTGGCAAGTGTGCCAGCCCGGCTGCTGGTCCCTCCTGGAGATGCAGGAGCTCCTTCAGACGCCGATGAATGGAGCCTAATTCACTCTGCTCCACCTCACAGCCGGCATTTCTCCTCGGAACAATCAACCCCTTGCTCCCGACAAACCAGAAGTGGGGGAGAAGCCTGTGAGAGATCTGCCATGGAAACAGCTTTACGCCGGCAGGGATGGCCCATTGGAAGGGACATGATGACAGGTCCCAGCTGGTCCCGGTCCTGCGGGACACCGAGGCTCAGGAAGGCGCTGCCAGCTCAGTCCCGCGCTGTCCCCGCTGTCCGGACGCTGCGGCAGCACCTGCGGACACAAGCGCAGCCTGCGGGAGCTCTCCGGTGCCCGCAGCCCCGGCCCCTCGGGCTCTGCAGCCGCTGCAGCCCAGCTCCGTGCCGGGACAGGCGCTGACACCGCCTGGGAGCTGCCGCATGCGGGGACAGGACAGCTGCGCCTCGGAGTCCGCCTGCCCAGGAGAAAGAAGCAGCAGCCCCGGGCTGCTCAGCATTGTCCCCCGCATTCCCTGCCCCGCCGCCTCGGAGCCCGGCGACACCGAGCGCTGCCACAGCCGAGGGCGGCTCGTACCTGGGCGTCAACCAAGATAACGGAAGGCGGTAGGAAAAGTATCGGGAGCGGATACTTTTGTCCAATGAGCGAGGCAGAGTTGGGTGGTAGAGTGACGTCGCTCCTTTTCCCAAAGAACCGGGAAGAAATAGCGCCCAATGCCAGACAAGTCATGAGGGAGGATCACAGGGGTAATTTCTCCCTCCTCTCTGCTCACCCCAGTTCCTGCTGCACACTGCCCAGTGCTGGGCAGTTCCCTCCCAGTTCCCTCCCAGTATCCCTCTGCCTGCCAAGCACCGGCACGGATGGGGAGAGCACTGCCAAGGAACTGAGAGCGCTGCACCTTCCCAGTGCTCCTCATCCCCCTCCCAGTGCTCCTTCTTCTTCACTGCCGCTGCTTCCACTCGCCCTTCCAGTTCCCTCCTAGCATTCCCTGTGCTCCCAGTTCCCTCCCAGTGTTCCCAGCATCTCTTCCAGCGCTCCCACCGACGGCAAAACCCTGTGGGCACTGCTTGGTCTGGTCTTGAAGAGACAAGACTTGAGCTGTTCCCAGAGAAAACCCGGCTTGGGAAAAGCTTTCCCTGCAGAGAGCTCCTGCAGGAAGGGCTCTCCCCCTCTTCTGACCGCAGAGGGAGCTCAGTCTCCAGTGTTAACGCCAAACCCTTCCAGCTCCAAGGCCGACTGCCAGAAATGTCATTGGCCCCACTCCCAGCACAAGACTCAGACCTCACACGTCTGAGGGGGGCAGTGCAGATTCAATAATTAATGCTCCTGGGTGCTGTTTTCTCTCTAGACTACAAACAATCACGGAGGATCAAAACCCTGAACGAGGATGGATTGCTCATGCTGGCTCAAGAAGAGAAGGAGAAATGTGACAGGAATATTCTTCATCATTCTGCCCAGGCTTTGTCAAACACTGCAGCTCCTGCACTTTGGGAAAGAACAAGTTGCTTATGAGAAGTGACTTTGATGTCAGTGAGCATGTTATTATGGATCAATCTCACACTGGAAAACAGTCTTCATACCCCACTGCTCTTTGCATCACCCAAAGAGTTCAGAGGCTGCTGCCCAGCGAGCTCCTGAGTTGTGTCTTCCTTGTCAATCTTATCAGCCCCTTGTTCAACTGTAAAAACGTCAATAAAATGCATTGATTGGGCATTGGCCCAGTGCCTCAGGACTTGCAGGTCTCTTCCAAAGAAAGGAAAAAAAGAGTGTTTCTCCCAAACCACATAGTTCAAAAGTTCATGTTATCTGCATATATTTTTGAAAGGAAAAGATAAAGAATAAAATATAAATTTCTGTGTCAGTGGTGCTCCAGTCTGCTTCTTTTCTTTTCACTTGTAGCATCTCTAAGAAAACTTAAAAAACAACAAAAAACTTATTAAATTTTACCTGAATGAGAAGCAATCTGACTGCAGGCTTGTGGCACTCCACTGCCTGAGTTCCAGTCAGGGAGCTCATCCCCTCCGTGGTTACCAGCCAGATCCCAAAGTCCTGAGCATCAGCTTTTGGCTTTTTTTCAATTTATTTGTAAGAAAATTTGCTGGGGAGGGCCATGCTGAAGGTACACCCCTGGGATTTCATCTGTACAGCTCTAAGCTCAACTCCTGTCTTTTCCTCCAGTTCCTGGGTTTGGCTCATGCATTTCTTGAGGGGATGGCCCTGCACTGATCAGAGCATGTCTCGAGCATCACATAAACAGCTTCTCTCAGGGTACATCTGTCCTAAATGGACCCAAAATCTCCCAAAGTCATTCAAGTGCCTTAATGTCACTCACTCAGTATGACTTTTGGATAAACCTGGTTTAATACACTCCATTTCTAAACACACAGTGGATAACGCTCCTCACTCCCTGCCAGGGTTATTCTTGGACCCTTGGAGAAAGGCTTGAAAGCAGCACAGAGCTTGTCAAGCACCAACAACTCAATCAAAACTTCCAATCCACAGCATGGGCAGAGCCTGAGTTGAAAACCTATCTTAAAGCAGAATTCAAAAGCAGTTCCATTGCCCATTGACTGGATGAGAAAGGTTTCCTCAGCAGTTGTTGAGATGACAAAGTAAGGGAGAGGACGGAGCATGGAGTGGGGGAAAGAAGGGGGAAACCTTCATTTGCACTGGGGGTTTGTAACCATCACGGTCACATCTCAAGGACTTGTAGAAACCATTGCAATCTCCAGAAAGGAAAAGCTTCCTGGGTATTTTTCATTTCAGCAAGAGGCTAAGGAAGCCCTGAGCAGCAGGAGATTGGGAGAACTGCAATGCTGGTTTCTTGAGCAAAGGGAGCAGGGTGTGCTCCTCAAAGGCACCCCTTCACCCCCAGCACCCAGAAGGTGGAAAAACAAGGACACAAGAAAGCCTTAAGTGGGGAATGGATTATCAGGGGTTTTGTTAGGAAAGAACCAGGTCTGGGAAACAGGACCTGGAAGGTGAGAGAGGAAGGAGATAGGGAGGCAGCTGAGGCCTTTCCAAGTTGAAAAAGGAAAGGGAGAAGCCTAGCAGGGAGAGAATAGGAAATGATGCAAGCAGGGATGCAAGAAAACAAGCTAAGAAGGGAGAGAGATGGAAACGAGCCAAACAGGCAGAGAAAGAAAGAAAAGGCTGGGACTAAATTCTAACTTGGCTCCGTTTAAGGGTAATAGGAGGAAATTGCAAAAAGAGGAGACTTCTTCATAGCAGCCAAGTGCTGAGACAAACTCACTCTAGAAAATGAGAAATGTCTGTCAGCAGCAGCTCTTCCAAGATTTCTCATGCATTCACTGCATGCATTCATCATGACTAAGCCCAGCTTTATCCAAAAATAGCACTGAAATATAATTGTGCATTAACACACACCCTGCAAGAGGGGGCTCACGAGTCTCTCCACGGGGCTGGTGGGGAGCCGCTCCTTTTATGTATTTCACAACAGCTTCAGCCCTGATGTTTTCCACCACAAAATCCATAGCTATGTGCTTACATAGGAAATTCCTCAGCAACTACCTAAAATAACAGGTGGGGAACGGGGCATTTCTGCCTTATATACACAGCCTAGGTGAACTGGTTTAAAAAAAAAAATTATATATATATATATACAGACACATATGCATGTCTGATCCAAAAGCAGACCTGTAAATATATGTTTATATAGTTCCAAATGTTTCTAACCCCAAAATTAACCGAACAGAATTGATTTTGTTTTTAAATTATTTGGTTTTGAACCAGTTAACACAAGCACCAGTCACATACTTTCCTTGCTCACAGGGCAGGTGATTGGCTGCTTAGCAGGAACAGAAATCTCCTAAGGCATTTGTCTTGTAGGAAAACCAGGATGTCTGCACAGCCTTGCTCCCCTTATCTCACAACATTTACGTGATGAGTTCTAAGGGCAGACCTCAAGTGCTCAAAACACCTCCCCAGTTAAAACCATTGCACAGTGAAGAGTCACAGAACACATCCTGCCACCTCAGAGCCATGTGCCAGGGGAAGCAGGAGGAAGAGGAGGATGTTTTGGGAATAGGAACAGCTCCTTGGACAATCCCCAGTGACACACAGCACACGGAGATGAGGTGGGGTGGCTCAGCGCTGGTAGTACAGCCCTCACCAAGAGGGTCTCTCTAGAAGGATTTGAGGCTGGGTCCTCACAAAAATCTCCATCAACACTCTCCAGGGCAGCAAGGGCACAGAGAAGCCTCGAATCCGTATCGACGGACCACAAGTACAGTGAACAGTAGCTCACTCTTTAGAATAAACTGAACCCTTAACTTTGTAATTCTCTGTATGCAAGGATCAGTCTTACAGACCCACTAACCTCACCAAGTTACTTGTGCAAAACTCATAGTTTTAGCCTTCAGTATTTATATCCCATTACTTTTCTTAGGCAAAATTAAAATCTATTGTACAAGCATTCTTAAAAAAGCTGCAGCAGTTGAATTCCTACGGTAAATGCATGTTGCTACTATCTCAATCCAGTTGTTTACTTGCATGTTTAACTGCTGTATGAAAAATTTTCAGTAATTTTTGTACTGAGCAACTCAAAATGAATTAAGAATCTCTTCAGGTTATGTACTGTTAATTTCAGTTAGGATTAAGTATTAGACTAGGCAGAGTTAAATTTAAGTGTTATTAAATTTAAGTTCTATTTTTTCAAGTTCTGTTAAGTTCCATTAAAATCAATTCAGCAATGGTAACTTGAAGTTCTCTCAGGTGTACCTCTTAGGTGTACTTGTACCTCTAAGTAATGTTAAGTTTCAGTGAAATTAATTTTAAGTTCTGTTAAAATATGTTTGATTTATAAGATGCAATTCTTTTGATATAGAGATGAGGAATGTGAAGTTTGCACTGTGCTAACTTCTGTTAAAATCTGTTCATTTAAACTATAAGATGCAGTTATTTTATTGTAGAGATAAGCCAGAACCAATTAGTTCAGCTCTTTAGAACTTTCTTTTTTACTTTTTTATTTTGTTTTAATGTCATCTATGCATAAATGTCTAAGAAAATATTACCACAATTTTTTAAGACAGTTACTACTGATATATTAATGTCCTGGTTTAGGGCAAACTTGGGAGAAAACCTCCCCCAACCATTTTGGGAAGAAATTTCATCAGAAAGAAGGGTTAAAAATCTGTTTATTCAACAGGAAAACCACTACCCGGAATAAAAAAAAAAAAAAAAAACAAAACAGTACGAAAATGAAACCTCTTGCCACTCTGAAGTGATAACAAATTCAGGAAGTCTCTCTCCTGTGGGGGTAGCTCGGCTCAGTCTGTTCTCAGTCTCTCCAGCTCTGGAAAATGCCGCTGCCCAGCCCAGGCCCTGCTGGCCACAGCTCCAAGTTCCTGGTGCTCCCCCGGGTTCCCAGTCCAGAGCAGCTTCAAATAATTCCAGGGGGAAAAAAGGAAAAAACTGTCCAGGGAACTTCTCTGTTTCAGTCAGTCAAAAACTGAATAAAGCAGAGGAGAGTTCTCTCCCTCCACCACAGCAACACAGTCCAGGAGAGGAAGCGATGGAACTTCTATCTCTGTGTTTGAAACAACCCCCTCAGACATTCCACCGCTTCTCCTTCCCCCCGCTTCACTCTCAAATCCAGCCTTACAGACAAATGGGGATACAATTGAACAGCACAAAGTCACCCCAGGACAGAGCTATAAGCTTCAGTCTCCCCTTGCATTACTGTGGAAAAAGCACGGCTACAGCTGGCTCTGCAGCACCTAAAGCCTTTCTCACAGCGTTCCTGACATCTCCTGAGACAGCTCTGGGCAGCACTGCCTGATCCTGGCGCTTGTCATACGGGGAATCCCCAGCGAGCTGAGCAATTGTGAGCTGAGCACTGGCACTGCCAGCACAACTTTCTCTGAGTCTGGTCAGACGCTTTCTCCACTCCAAGTGCCACAAGAGAAATTGAGAATTGGTTAAAATCAGGGAAGGCACATTATGACAATCTGTGGGAGTGAGATCATAGGAATTAAAAATACTTTTTATCCTGTTATCAAAATAAGAAGAAGCCAGGCCATTCTCCTTTATAGCTTGTCTGAGTTCTTTGATGTCATGATGAGAGAGGGCCTCCTATTGTGGATTACGATCGTTTCTACCACATTCACAGGCACAGCAAGAAATTGCCCCTTGGAGGAATCAAAACCTTTATCTGGCTCAAGATTCCATCTAATTTCTGAGAAATTAGATAGATGCAATGGAGTGTTTTTGCTTTCACTTTTAGAATCAGTTTTAGGCAGGGCAGCATTTCCATTTGCTCTCACTCCCGGCTCTACTGTTTGAACAATGATCCCAGGCTGTGTCCCAGGTTTGGCACTGGCTGGCACACGTGGAACTGCTCTGGAATTCTGCTCCTGAAATTTTGACCTGCCAAACCCTGGGCAGTCTCCCTTGTGTCTGACAAGGAGCAATCAGTGTCGGATTTTTAAGACTGACCCATTGTTACACCAATGAGAAAGTTTATGCATCTTTGTGAAACACACATGTAAAAACAAAAATGCCTGGACAATCTCTCTGTCATTCCCAGCCTCTCCAAAGATAACTGGCCTGGCTGGGCCGGGGCAGGGGGGGTCGGGCCAGTCCTGCCTGCCCTGGCCCCTGGGCCGGGGAGGGCAAGGCTGAGCCGTTTCCATCCTGACTGGAATGCAGCCAAGGAATTCATCAGCGCTTGCTGGCTGAACTCTTACAGTCCTAGCCCAGCTTTGCGTGACCTTAAAAGGCTCTGTATCATAAAATAACTCCCAGCCTCAGCCTGGAAGGAATCCAGAGGAGAAAGAGAGGAGAAATATCCAGTGCCTGCGACAAGTATTCACACTTTCAGTATTAAGAATACACGAAGGTGGGAAAAAAAAAAAAAAAAAAAAAAAAAAAAAAGAGCCAAGTCCCAAATAAGGAAAATAGCATAGTAAATGCATAGTCATAAACGGAAATTTTTTTTCATTTTTTTCTTTCTTTTTTTTTTTTTCATGCTAGAAAAAAAAGCCCGGGAGTGAATATAAGTGTTCTGACTGCAAATATGAGCAATATGAGCAGAGGCATTAGTGTTAAATGAAGCAGATGTTAAAACTGCTGTGATGCCCTTAAATTAAACAGTCAGAAAATCCGTACTGTTCCCCAGGGACGAAGAAAAAAACCAACTCCATTCTCAAAAATAAAGTAAGCTTTTGTTTAAAAGGTTTTAATCCTTAAAGTGTGCCTCATCAATTAATATAGTCCTCGAAATTAATTATAGAAAAAATCTGTTAATCTGAAAAAAAAGGTTTTTACATAGTGCTCAGATTTCCATTCTCCCGAGCAGCTAATCACTGTGACATCAAAGCCACAAAAAAACTGTTTCTTGTAAAAAAAATCTCCATAAACAAAAAACCAAAAAAATTCTCCTCGCTCAAATAAATTAGTAAAAAACCTATTTTAAAGATAATAAACTAATTGAGATGCTTTTTGTGCATGTTCAGTGTGACAAAAAAGGAAGTGTGTAAGTAGAAGAAAAGTGGTCTTAAGTTTTATCCTGAATTAATTTTCTTATAGTTTCTAATAATTAAGATTTTCTTAATACCATTTAAAGTTGAGCCTGTTTTTGTCTGCCTCCTAATCCTATATCACAACAAGAAAATTTCAAATTGGTAAACAAAACCATTACATTAATTAGAATTTCTGCCCAGTTGAGAACTAAAACCAAAGCAGGAATATAGGCTGAAATATTGTGAGGCAGTAAGGCAGGAGGAGAGAAGCTGTGCTGAGGGAGAAAAGGAGCAGGGTACTCAGTTTGAATTAGGCAATAATTCTGGGATGGGGAGAGTTTTGGGGATTCGTTTTGGGCTCCAGGGGAAAGCACGGGTGGGGTCGACTGTTGAAAAATGTTCATGATCATTGGACAAGCAGCAATAATTTTAACCACGCTCTGATCCCGTTCAAAAGTGAATGGATCATAAAGTTTCCTGTGGCCAACATCCCAAAAAAGAGAATGTGAAGACAGAGTTAAAGTCTGTGCTCGAATAGTTCATATTGACCCACGTTAAAAGGTCTTTCAATTCATCATCCTGAATATTAATATGAGGTTCAGCAGTAATAATTGTCTTTAGCCAGTGATAAATGTCTCATTTCTCAACAGACAAATCTTGTCCCGTGATTTCTTTTCCCCAGAGCTCACCTTGATTCTCCACAAGGCTTCTTCCTCGGCTCCATCCTGGGGTGTCCAGCAGGCAGGAGGAGACGAGAATAGGATCCATTTCTAATCCAAAAGGATTATTCCACAGATGTCCCTTTTAACTGTCTGGGGATTCCAACAGTTGTTCCATAAAACCAAACAGGGCACCACACGGGGCACCATCACTGTGGGGTTTTTCTGGGATATTTTTTCTCTTACCTTATATTTACCTATATCTATGTACACAAACAACAGGAGGGGAATGCTGGAGCAGCTGTCTCGGAGCTTTATTCCATCACAATCATCAGCCTCATTCTACAGAACCAAGCAAGGGAGATGGAACAGCTCCAGCTGCCTGCACAGCAGAACAAGTTCTCTCTGTGAAAAAGTCTTTTAACAACTTTCTAGGAAATAGCATGATATTAAAAGGTGACAAACATTTGCTCAGGCCGATTAATAAAGTTGTACTAGGTACTTTGCACTGAACAATGCTTGCCTCTAATAGCTTCAAGCACTGGATAAACCTTCATTATTAAGCTCACATATTTCTACTCTCTTGCTGAACATATTCTCCTGAGGCCTATCTCTACACAGCACTGTTGTTTCTTGTCCTTGCACCTTCAGCATTCTTGCACTTCTGCATCTTGAAATTTGCTTTCATGCAGTTTTCTGAGAGTTCGGTACCTTTTCTATTTCCCACAGTGCCCCGCAGGGTTTTGCCGTGGGTGGGAGTGCTGGAAGAGATGCTGGGAACACTGGGAGGCAACTGAGAGCACAGGGAATGCAACCCCAGGTGTGACCCGTGGGCAGGGAGAAGTGCTCCCAATCTCTCCCCAGTGCACCTCACCCAAAAAAAACCCCTAAGCAAAAAACAACAAATGAAAAACAAAAACAAAAAAACCAACAATAACAACAAAAAAACCCCCCCAAAACCCCAAAAACCCCAAAACGGAAAATCTGGAGGGTTACAAAAAAAAAGGGACTTAAAACAAAAGAGGAAAACATCTTTTCAGTAACCGTGTAACCGTGTTTGAACTGGGGAGAGGCCCCTCCATCTACGATTTGTAGAGTCTCACTTGAAGGAAAATACACATTTGTAATGATTTTTGGTGTCTCGCCAGTTGAGAAACCAGGGTTTTCCACTCATTTTATGTTTAAATGCTGGTGGAATGCCTTTATGGTGCTGTTCTATGGGTTTGAATTGAGGGAAAGCGCTCCGTTTTACTGATATTAAAGGTCAAATGCAGGCCGACTCCGAGCACGGCGGGAAGAACTGCACCGTTGTGCTCCGTCTTGCGCTTCACCAGGCCTGCTACTGCAGATCGCACGCTGAGAACGGCCGGAAGCAGCTACCGGGTATGCTGCGGTTGCTATTTCCTTCTGCATCCTGACCACACCTGCGAGGAAGGGAGTAAACAAGCGGCTGAGCCCCCGCTCCGCCCCTGCGCCTCGCTGTTCAGTCAAAACTACCAAAAGTGGCTGCGGTCCGCACCCGCCAGGGGATTTTCAGAGACGCGGTGAGACTCTGCTTGTCACGGTACGGCCGGGACGGCTTCTCTCTCTGGAACCTGTCGGTACCGGGCTGGACACGCAGCAGCGCTCGGAGCGGCTCCAGCCCAGGTACGAGCCGCGCTCGGCTGTGCCCCAGCCCGGGGCTCGCTGCGGCCGGAGGGGCCGCGCTGAGGGGAACGGGGCGGTTCTGGCGAGTTCCTTGGGCCGGGGTCCCCCGTGTGCCCCTGGCCTGAGATGGCGGAGGGAGGGAGCGGCTGCCCGCGGTCTCCTCCTCGCCGCGGATCCCTGGGGACGAGCCGGTGCCGCAGCAGCGCTGGCTCATCCCGGCTGCTCTCGGTAGCCCGGAGGTGGCTGCTCCGTGCCCGCCACAGTTTCCGGGCTCGGTGCCGCTGCTCAGGCGGGAGGTGTCCCTGCCCGGCTCAGGGCTGCCACGGGATGAACTTGAACGCGCCTCAGAGCCCAAAGCACTGCAGGCGCCGAGTGGAGGCACAAAGCGCCTGCACGTACCTGGAGCGCACAGCAGGCTGCGCTTGTGTCCGCAGGTGCTGCCGCAGCGTCCGGACAGCGGGGACAGCGCGGGACTGAGCTGGCAGCGCCTTCCTGAGCCTCGGTGTCGCGCAGGGCCGGGACCAGTCGGGACCTGTCATCATGTCCCTTCCAATGGGCCATCCCCGTGGGTGTGCAGCTGTTCCCGAGGCCGATCTCTGAAAGGATTCTCAAGCATTCCTGATGTGTCCAGAGCAAGGGGCTGATTGTTCCGAGCAGAGAGATATCGGCTGTGAGCTGGAGCAGAGTGAATTCTGCCCCATCCCTGGGCCTGTGAAGGAGCTCCTGCATCTCCTGAAGGGACCAGCAGCCGGGCTGACACACTTGCCAGCGGCACAAGAAAGCACTTGTCATAAGCAGAGGGGCACCACTTGTGAGCGTGCAGTGAGTGAAGATGTGGACAATGGAATCTGCAGCAGTGAAGGCAGTGTGAGGGAGCCCCTGGATCCCCAGGGCACATCAGCACCCGGCCATGGACACAGAAGCATCCTCAGAAGATTGCCGGGTGAGTGCAGGGCCACACCTGTGGCCTCTAGGGAGGGGACAGTGTCAGCTGGCAAGGACAGGGCTGGCAGGTGTGTGGCTGTTTCCCGATGTGTGCAAGAGGCCTCGTGCTCCGCTCGGCCCCATCCGTGGCTGGAAGCGGCAGCCGCAGCTGCCCCCAAGGCTGTGCAGCTCTCCTGCTGCAGCCTGTCCCCAGCGCGGTGTCCCTGGCTGTCCCCACAGCTGTGTCCCTGCCTGTGTCCAGGCTCTTGGCTCTCTGGCTGCCAGCTGAGGGAGGAGCAAACAGGCTGAGAGCTCCCTCCTGTGCTCCCCGGGCACTGGGGGAGCAGCTTCGAGGGCCGCCTGTGCTTCTGGCAGCCAGCAGCTCTTTCCTGCTCCAGCCAAGGGGTTCAGCTGCCATCCCGTGCACATCTTGGTGCTGATCCTGCTCCTGTCGCTGCTGCTGGCGTTGGCGGTGGCCTTGGCTGTGCAGTCAGGTAAGGGAGGGGCAGCAGCCTGGGCCCAGCCCCTCGGGGCACAGCGGGGTCCCTGCTCCCTGCACAGGGCAATCCTCAGACCTTCTCCTCTTCCCCTGCAGCACCACAGGTTCCAGTTCCACCTGCGACTCCGCTCTTGTCTCTGGGCTGTCCCCATGGCTGGGTTGGATACAATGGATTCTGCTACTACTTCTCCAGGGATCAGGGCACCTGGGATCAGGGTCAGGAGCGGTGCTCCGAGCTCGGGGCCTCCCTGGCCATTCTGAAGGATGAGGAAATGGTGAGTGAGGGGCTGCGGGCGCTGTGGGGTGGCTGAGGGGAGCCTGGGGGTGCTCCTGGGCCGGGCTCGGTGCTGCTGGGGCTGGGGCTGCAGCCCTGTGCCGGGGCCTTGCAGGGAAGGAGCCCCGGGGCCGTGTCCCCCCGAGGGGCCGGGGCAGCTCCCACTGCTCTCTCCTTGGCAGGATTTGTTCTTCCGCCTCCGCGGGAACGTCGATTACTGGCTCGGGCTGCGCAGATGGGGCGAGCACCTGCAGTGGGGGGACGGCAGCAGCTTCAGCTCCTCGTGAGTGCCGGGGAGCCGGGCAGGGCATGGGGGGACAGGGGCACAACGTGTTCCCCTGGGAACCAGCGCTGTCTCTGCTCCTCCTTGCAGGGTTCCTGTCCTTGGCAATGCCGAGTGTGTGTGCCTGGCTGACGATAAATTCAGGAGTGAGAGCTGCTGGAATCAGCATCGGTATCTGTGCAGCAAGGCCCGAGCTCCCCTGTAACAGGGGCTGGAGAAAGGAGCTTCTCCACGCTGGGCAGTCCCAGCTTCACCTGTGAGCCCGGCACAGGGCTGTCCTTTCTCAGCTGCACCCTGTGCCTTGCACTTGCTCTCAGGGTCACCTCAGTGCCTGTTCATCCCCAGTGCCAGCGCTGGGCTGGCTGTTCAAAGGAAAAGTCTCTGCAATCCATGCTGCCAGCCACGCTAGCTGGAGTGAGGGGATTGCCCTCATTGCACAGCAAGCTGGAATGGGAAATCCAAATGGCCCTGGGCTGTTGGAAATCATCCCCAAGTGACTGAAAGTGAGACTTTGGATCTGTCCTTGGGAGAGGAACAGGTGACATGTGCTGAGGACGAGTCCCACTTTTGATATCAGGCACCCGACTGTGGAGAATGGTTTGTCTGTCTGTCTGTCGCAAAGGATCTGGCTCTCCTTCTGAGGCAGGAGTCCCAGGCTGGAGCAGTACAATAATTTTTCTCCCTGAGGGAGAGGTAGTGATGTGATGTGACTGTAACCCTCATAACTCTGTGCCACTGTGTGGGGAGGAAGGAGGGAGGGAATTGGGAATAAGTTGAAGCCGTGGAAGGGGAGAACAGTGTGGGGAATGTGCATTATTAGGACTTTGCTTGCTTCTCATTCCTTTGCTCCTATTTGATTTGATTTGCTTAATAATAAATTCAATTAATTTCCCCCGTCCAGACTGTTATGCCCATGATGGTGATACATCTCTCGCTGCATTTACTGAGACCCTCGCGTCCTTTCCCAATGTGTTCAGTTCCCTGCCCAGGGTGAGGAGCAGAGGGACAGAGCGGTTTTGCTGGCACCGGGCACCTGGCCAGGCCCAGCCCAGCCCAACCATCCCTGCCATAATTCACTCCTATTCCACCATTACCCGGTCCCACGGCGGGTCCGGTTTTATGGGCAGGTGCCTCGAGTGAGAGGAGACAGCTGGTGCCAGGGGGTGAAATGTCTTTGCTGCGAGCTGGCAGGGAGAGGAGGAGGAGAAAGTGGTGCAAAGTGACGGGAGAGAAAGAGGGACAAGGCTGGAGCGGTGCAAAGGGGCAGGGATGGGCATGGGGCAGGCGGGCATTTTGCTTTCCAGCTCTGTGGGAGGGAAGGGAAAACTGTGAAATGCATGCAGGAAAAGAGGGGAGAAATAGCAGGTGCTGGATATGGCCGACAATTGGGATTCATTTCTGTGCCTGCAGTGCCAAGGCCGGCAGAGTCCGAGCCCCGCCGGACGCCGCCCCCGCCAGCGCTGCGCTGTGCCTTGCCCTGCCCTGCCCTGGCTCAGCTGCCCAGAGCCCCTTGGCACTGACAGAGCTGCACCGAGGGACAGCTGGGTGCTGCTGCAATGGCATCGAGAGAATCAAAGAAACAGAATAAAAAGCTGCACTGCCGGCTCTCCTCTGCCCGCTGTCACTGATGGAGCAGGGCCGAGCCACCGTCGGAGCAGCGGTGCTGGTTAAAAAGAGTCACGGGAAAGGCTGGGAAATGGGAAGGGAATCCAATTCAGAGAATGGTATAAAATAGTCTGAAACTACTGCAGCAGCAGTGGCTGCTGCCAAAGTGTCACCAAAAAGAGCTGCACCAAGGGAGCGTCAGGGCGGCGGAGGGGCTGAAAGAGCAGCGGGAAAGGCTGGGAGGAGTGACGGGAATAGAATAGAGAGAGACTGGTGTGAAATGTTCTCCGAGTGCTGCACCTGCAGTGGTCGCTGCCCCACGACTGAAAGAGCTGCAAGGAGAGACCAGGGGGTGGCGGTGCTGGTTAAAAAGAGAGGCACGGGAAAGGCTAGGAAATGAGAAGGGTATCAAATTCAGAGAATGGTGTAAGATAAAATAATGAAAGCACCGCACCAGGAATGGGCACCGACTGCTGTCACTACAAGAGGTGCACCGAGGGACAGCCGGGTTGCCAACCTGGAAATGGTGTGACTTGCCTTTTCCTTTCTTAATAACCATCAGTGGTGTTTTCAAGGCCAGTGGGTGCACTCCGAGATTGTCCAGAATCATCATTACAGTGGGAAAATCTGGGGATGGAATCAGCTATGAAAAACACGAGAAAGATGACAGGATCACAAATTCAGATTTCCCTTCTCCGTCCCAGGGACAGCAGTATCAGCACAGGGACAGAAAATGCTGATATAACATCCTTTCCCACTGGTCCCATGCTCAGCTTTAGGCAATGTTCTTCAGTGATTTTATCCATGGAAATATTGCAGAGGGACACGGAAGTTTTCCTAATATATTAAAACGAAGCTGAAAAGCCATGAGGGATGAGGTTTGGGATAGGGAGAGAAGGAAATTCCCACATAATATGAGAGTTCAATATGGTTGCTGTAAGTATGCAGCAAGGATGACAGCTGGACTAAACTAGAATATATCCCAAAACGGGAACTATATGGCCTTATAACTGCAGGTGAGGTTAATAACCATCATCAACTTAAAAAAGGGAAATCTCTGAACTAATTTAGATTACCATTCCTGCAGCCATTGGCTATCAGCACTCCTTTTCCCCACCAAACTACAAACACTTCACTGGAAATCTCTCCTTTTCTGCTTCCTACCTGTACCAGTGCTGCAGTGACCCCGGTGATTTCTCTGAAGGAACTGAGCTTTACCTTCACAGCAGCTTTGCTCTTCCCTTCCCAGTCTCGTAGCCTTGTGCATTCCCATCTGGGAGTGTTGGCTGCTGAAGGAGAGGCTCCATTGCCACCAGAGATCCCCACTTGCCAGCAGTAGCACAGCATGGCATGTTCTCCTGCCTGCACTGATCCCTTTGCTCCTCAGCTGCAGCTGGAGCCCAGAGCCCTGGCAGTTGTTCAGGACACACTTTGCCATGGCATGGCCCCAGCCAGGCTGATTCCTAGGCTGGAAGCACAGCGGGCACACATTCCTGCACCTGCCCGTTGTTCCCAGCCCATTTGCAGAAGCTGTTCCTGTGTGTTCCTGTAAGAATCCAGCCCCAGGTGTCTGTGGGGTTTGGAGGGGCTCTCTTGGGGGGATGTGGGTGTGCTCTGTGGGATTTGGGAGGGGGCCTGAGCTGTGTGTGGGTGTCTCTGGCATTCCCGTTTTTTCCCCTCATATTTCCTATCCTTTTTCTGCTCATGTTTAGCACCCTTTTCTCCTCACTTTCCCAGTCCTTTCCTGCTTCTTAAATGCCAAATTTTCACCATTATACCATCTTCAATTTTTCTCTCTTCCTCACCTTTTTTCGCTGCCTTTCTATTCCTGGGGGGTTCTTTTGCCCCATTTTTTCCCTATTTTCCCTGCCCTTTTTTCCCCCTCTTTTTCCTCTGCCCTTTTCTGCTGCCTTTACTGCCCCTTCTTTATTCATTTTTTAGCTTCCACCCTCTTTTGCCACCCATTTTGGTGACCTTTTCCCTGACTTCTTGCCTCCTGATTTTTTTTTTGCCACCTTTTTTCCCCGTCAATGTAAATTCCTCACATTAGGGAATTAGGGGGAGCTTCAAACAACTTAAACCCTAAAAAAAGCGGCACAACAGAGATTCCCTGTCAATTGAGGGTTTGCTCTTATTTCAAACTGATAAAATTGCATCATACAGAGCATTCCCTGTTTTATTTAAACAAGAACATTGGGATTCCCAATCAATTGATATCCCTGAAAAAATGGCCAAGGATGTTTCTTTCAGTTGGTACCCTTAATATTGCAGGTGAATGGGGATTGCCCCACTTTAAACACAGACAATAAGGGAAAATTAACCAGTTTACTTCAAAATATTCTTCAATAGAAATCAGCTGAAATGGAACCACACTGCACTTGTCTTCCCTAATTAATTCTATCTGGCTTCCTTCACTGCAAATACTCTCAAAATTAAAAGCAGAGATGCCTCGTGTGTTACTTCAAAGAAGTTGTCTTGGTTTGAAAGACTGGTGTCTGCTAAGAAAGGCAGGAACCTCTCTTGAAATGGGAAAATGTGAACCCCCTCCCTCCAAATTATTATAATTTTGAAATTAAGGGGCTCTCAGGCAAAGATATGGGAATAGGAAGAACAGTTCCTTACTAGGAAAAACTAAAATAGAAATATAGTATTACAAAAAACAAGTCCAGAACACTGACAGAGTCAGAATACAACCTGACACCCGTCAGTCAGGGTGTTGGTGGCAGTCCCATTAAATGGTGGCTGCATCCTCCTGCAGTGACAGATGTGGCTCAGTTGGAGCAGTGCTCCTGTAGAAGGTGCAGTTTTCCTCCAAAGGTCCAGTGATGATGTGGAAGGGTCTGGTTTTCCTCTGGGATCCAGTGGAAAAAGGCTGCTGTGATGTTCCAGATCTCAGATTTTACCTGGGTAGGAAATGCTTGGCTCCTCCCTGGCTGGAGCATCTCCCAATGGGATGATGTGATTTTATCAGTCATGCAGTGGGACTCAATGGCCATTAACAGAAGAGATCTTCCTGGAGCAAGGATGGGTTGTGGAAAAGATAAAGAACACTGCCCCACCTGGATTTAACAGATGGTGATAGAATACACAGTTTTGGTCTCATCCTGTATTGCAACCCCAGACATTATCTACCCCTTATTCTATGACCATCTGCACCATACCCAAATCAGTGCCCTCTTTAGACTCCACAGTGAAACCTTACACTCAGTTCTCACTTAGGATTAGATTTCCCTGTGGTACACAATGGGTTTCTCGTCTTTCTGCATTACCCACCAAGTGGAACCAGGTCCTTGAGCAAAGACAATCCCACAGATGGGTTTGTCTTTGCCTGACATGGGACCAATCCAAACAGCCTTTCCTAAAATTCCTTTCAGGTGCACCACAGGGACTTTATCTCCATCCACTGTGTGCAAGGGTTCAGACTGGGCAGGACCAGCTCCATTGATGGACCCTTGGGTGTTGAACATCCAGGTGGCTTTTGCTGAGTTCATTTCCCTATCCTTGAATGTCCCTCCACCAAGTGCCTTCAGGGTAGTCCCAAGTACTCTGTTGCACCATTCAACTTTCCTGGCAGCTGGTGCAGGATAAGGGATATGATAGATCCATTCAATGCCATGTTCTCCGGCACAGGTATTTCTAAGGAGAGATGGAATGTATTCAGACTGTGGGAGAGGCTGATGTAAAATGGAACAGTAAAATTGAATAAAGAAGGGGGACAGGGAGGACCCCAATAGGTCCAATTCTTGGGGTTCCTCTGGTGCATGCAGTAAAATCCTTGTCCCTCATCCCAGGTATCCACTGGGTTGGGTTTTCACTTGTACAGGGATGGTCTCTTGACATCATTGGAATTCCCACCAGGCACATGGCTGGAGGGTCACTGAGGTCACCCATGGCCTGGCACAGATTGTCCTGTTGTAGAGTTTTGTCCAGGGTCACACACACATTTTGTTTGGGCTCAGGGACGATCCATCTGAATGCCATTGGCAGGACCAGGAGCATCCAAAGTTGAGCAGTGCTGGCTGGAGGAAGCAGCATCATTCTGTTCATTGGTTCATGGAGGTCGGTACTGCAGATGGGTTACTCTGTTGAGATTAAAGAATACTTAAAATCCAGAGGGAGGAAGAAGTGATCTTCAACTGTAACTTAAAGGGTTCAGGGATGGGGTCAGAATCATTGTTTTTAGGGAAGAGGGTAACAGGGAGGGTGTGCCTGTGGGAACCAGGGTGAGGGGAAAGGCAGGGTAGGGCAGGGGCATTGAGGAAAAAACTTGTCCATTTTCTTCTAGTTTAGTCCAGTAATGACATGAGCCAGGTAAGTTTGGTTCACCTTTTCTCTTGTTGTGCTAAGTCAATTCACTTGGCAGCTCGCGGGTTTTCTCCTTCTCCTTTCTGTGTGCGTCTCACCTTTCTGAGTTTCTTTTTCTTGTTCTGGGCTCTCTCTGGCTGCTGTGTTTGGTGGTTCAAGGTAGGGTTTGATGTTCTTCCTTGGGATCCACCTTGGGCCTGATCCTGTGGAGTCACAGGCACACCTATCCCCCAGGTGATGAGTGCCAAAGGGCCATGATCTGCTTGGACTCAGGGTCCTTGTTCAGCACCAGCAACTTCTCTTTCAGCTTAGCTCGGGTGTTATTTGAGAAGGATGATAGCGGGGCTTGGCTCCGTAAATGAATTCTTAAAAAACTGGAATCATAGATCACCTTACAGAGCCTCTCAATGGGAGGAATGGTCTCTGCTCCCCTCTTTGCTGATCAAGGAGCCTTTTGATTGTTCACTGGGCCCTCTCTACAATGGATTGTCCTGTGGGAGAGTGGGATATACCTGTGCCATGCTTCACCCTCCACTGATCTAGAAATTAATGGAACTTTTGCGAGGTGTAAGTGGGACTGTTATCTGTTCTGATGTTCTGGGGAATGCCCAAGGTGGAGAATGCAAGGAGGAAGTGCCAGGTCACATCCTTGGCCTTCTCTACTGCCTGGGCTGAAGTAAACCCAGCTCCAGAGAAAGTGTCGATGGACACACGTACATATTTGAGTTTTCTGAATTGGGCGTAGTGCGTTATGTCCATGTGCCACAGCTGGCAGCTTTCCAGCCCTCGGAATTCTCCCCGGTGCCCACAGATGCCATGGCATATTGTTGACAGCTGGGGCATGAAGACACCACTGATCTGCCTTGCTCTCTGGTTAACTTCAACATTCTTACCAGGGCAGGGACGTTCTGATGGAAGAACTGATGGCTGAGCTCAGCTTGGCTAAAGATGTCAGGCAGGGTGGAGCTCTGCACTGCCATGGCCAGAGCATCAGCTCTCCAGTTACCTTCTGCACTGGGGCCTGGCAGATCGCTGTGTGACCTAACAGGCATTATGTGGTGGGGTTGTTCTCAGTGGGAGAGAAGATATACTGGTTTCAGAGCAATTTATACAAATTTGGATTCACAACCTCCTTTAATAAAATATGTTCAGCCCTTTTAGCAACACCTGCTACATAAGCCAAATTGGTGACCAAATTAAGCAGTTCTTTGAAAAGCCCTAATGACGGCTGCCAGTTCTGCATTTTGTGGGACTCCCTGCACAATTTTGCCACCAGACTCCCACATCTGAGTGTTGGGGTTTTTCCAAGTCATCGCTGACTTGTGGGAACCTCCAGAGCCATCAGTGAAAACAGTTAGGGCTTTTAAAGGTGTATGACTTTTTAGGGATTTTGGGGCCAAATTGAAGACCGATTAAAAAAGTTTATGTTTTGGCAGGTGAGTAGAGTCTTGTCCAGGGTATCTGTCTAGGGCAAACTAGAGGTGCTCATTGGTCTGGAGAAAATGCTCCAAGTTCCCAATAGTCAATGGTAAATAAATGTATGTAAAGTCACAGCCCACGAGGGTCTGAAGGCGAGCTCTGGCTTTTATAATTAGCTGCACCATCAGTTCTTGCAGTGTTGTTAGGGTTTGAGTTGGGTTATGGTTTAGAAAGTGATCGCTCAGTGATCAGGAGTGGATCCCTTAAAGTGTCATCCCATCAGAAAATGGATCCATAGAACCTGGGGGACTCAGCCAGGATGGTGAAATGGAAATGGAGGTCGGAGTTGGTGTGGTGGGCTTGCCTCGTGGACTGTGCAATGGACACTTTCTCTGTGGCTGACTTGGCCTCCAGGTTGATGGTCCTTGGCCAGTCGAGGTCCTCAGCTCCTCACAGCAGGTTGAAGAGTGGCCCAAGCTTTAAGGTTCAGTCCAAATTTTCCCTGACCTGCCTCACGACCATCGTAAGAACTGACACTATGACGCCGTGGATTCCACTCGCTCTGGACAGGAGTTCTGGCCTGGCTGAGGTGGATGCTTGCCAAGGGACTGTAGGTGTGCTTGCTGCTTGCCATGTTACGCTGCTCTCAAGGAGGGCTGCAGCGTCCTCTTCCAGCATCTGTTTCTTGGAACAATGGGCCTCTGCACACAATAGTCCATAAATCTCCCCACCTCTTGGCCAGAGGCCACTTACTTTGGAAAAGGACTATAAAAAAATTACTTTTTGAAGAAGACCTTCGAGATCTCCCTACAGATGGAACACACATCTATTGGCTGGACCCCGAGGATGTCATTCCATCTCTTGGTAGCTACTTTCCATCCCCCTCTTTCTGTCTCTCTACTTTGTTTCCTTTATATCTCTCCCCTCTATTGCAAAACTGAGTTGTTGGGACCCAAGAAAGTGCATTACTGTTTGCTGTTGAATAAACTTTAGTTCCTTGCTGTTTGTCTTTTGCACCCTGAGGTCAAACGAACCATTGTTACTCCTGCATGTGTCGAGCAGATTGTGACAGCGAGGTGATCCCAGCAGTGGACAGACCCAACTGATGCTCCTGCAGAGTTGATGGAGGTCTCGTAGGGTCTTTGGGTCATCCTTGATGGGAAGTTGCTGGGGTATGATGGTCCTCTCACCAATCCAGAGTCCAAGGTAGATCCACGGGCAGGTGCTCTGGATCTTGTCCTGGACAATCTCAAATCCGGCATCCTCAGTGGTTGTGATGGTTCTCTTGAGTACCGTGTCAAAATAGGAGTCTGACTGGGTACAAATTAAAATGCTCTCCATGTAATGATAAATGATGGCGTCTGGGAAGGTTTTGCAGATGGGTGAGAGAATGTGGGACACGTACCTCTGGCACATGCTAGGAGAGTTTTTCATCCCCTGGTGGAGAACTCCCCAGTGGTTCCTTTATAGAGGAACTTGTCTGTTCAGGGAGGGGAGTGAAAAGGCAGAACACGGAGCACCCTGAGGATGGAGGGGACATGAAAAAAGCAGTC
Organism: Catharus ustulatus; assembly: GCF_009819885.2. Taxonomy (NCBI): domain Eukaryota; kingdom Metazoa; phylum Chordata; class Aves; order Passeriformes; family Turdidae; genus Catharus; species Catharus ustulatus. Next base: position 33,741,024 of record NC_046228.1, on the reverse strand, counting down.
CTTGATATCAGGCATGGCCAACATGGGAGCGTGGCAGGCAGCGGAAGGCCAGGCTGCAGGGAACTCGTGTCTTCAATGACCTCACTGATCTTTCTGAGGTCGTGGAGGAGCCTCCACCTGTCCTTGCTGGGTTTTTTAATAACAAAGATAGGGGAGTTCCAAGGGCTACTGAATGGCTCCATGTGGCACATGGAAAGCTGCTCCTCCACAAGGAACACAAGGGCATGCAGTTTTTCCTTTGAAAGGGGTCACAAGTCCACCCACATTGGGTTGTTGGTCTTCCAGGTGAGTGGTGGTGTGTGTGCTCCACTGTGGCTGTACATCATGTACTGATCCATCTAATTCTCTGCTTTGAGCCCCAGTCACAGGTTTCTCAATTTTTCTAAGTTGCTTGTTTAGGGCCACCATATATTTGTGCAGGGCTTCTTCCCCTACTTGAGTGGGTGTTGTCCCTTCTTGAATTCCACAAGGTCTTCCATACAATATTTCAGAGACTAGGTTTTTCTTTTATTCTTGGCTTGGTCTGAATTCATAACTATGTTAATGGAAGAGTCTGAGGCCAAGGTAACTTTGCCTCTTGTCCCATTCTTATCATTTGCTGCCTAATCAAATTATTAATTTCCTTCACTTGGCCACTTGAGTGTGGATGAGATGGAGTATGAAGTTCCCAGTCTGTGACTAAATGGCAGCCCATGTGCCGCACAATTTTTGAAATAAAATGTGGCCCCGTATCTGAAGACAATGTGGCTGGGACTCCAAAACATGGTATTATTTCTTGTAACAACACTTGGGTTAATTCTCACACTTTGGTAGTTCTGGTAGGGAAAGCTTCTGGCCATCCTGAAAAGGTGTCTGTTAACACCAATAGGTATTGATATCCCCCTCTCCTGGGTAGTTCTGAAAAATCCATTTACCATTGCTGCCCAGGTCCACATCCTTTCCCAACTTTCCCAAGCTTCAGTTTAGGAATATTTTTGGGATTAGTTTGGAGGCAAAGGCTACATTGGTGAGTGACTTGAATTACTGTACCTTGCAAAGTTCTAGTCATGATTCTGTTTTTCAAATCATTGCACAAAGCATCTATTCCCCAGTGTATTTTCTCATTTTCCTCTTTCACTAATGACCAAAGGGTGTAAAAGGGGATCACAAGCCTTCCTTTCCCTTCATCTGTAATAGCCCCCCCCTCCTGGTTATAACTTCCATTTTCTTTCTTAATGAGCTTTTTGTCCCTTTTATTGTACCTTGGCTTACCCTCAACAGAAATTTGCCCATCTGGAATCAAAGCTGCCTCAACTACTTCAATAATTACCTCACCTTTAGCTGCTTCTTTTGCCTTTCTGCCAGCTCATTTCCCTCTTCCAGTTGAAAGCTCACTTTTTGGTGTGCCTTGATGTGCATGATGGTTCCCTTTTCAGGTAACTGAACTGCCTCCAACAATTTTATTATCTCCCACACATTTTGAGTACATTTCCCTTGGGAGTTCAACAGTCCTCTTTCTTTCCAGATGGCTCCATGTACATGAACCACTCCAAATGCATCCCTTGAGTCTGTATAAATATTGATTTTCTTTCCTTTTGCCCAACCTGGGTTAAGGTGATGATTTCAGCCTGCTGTGCCGAGGTGTTGGTTGGTAATGGTCCAGACTCTGTCACCTCTCTGCTCACAGTAACCACATCCCCAGTGTGTCTTTTTCCACTGATCATGTGCTGCTTCCATCAGTGAATCAAGTCTCAGTGTCCTTGAGAGGGGTGTCCTTCAGATCTGAACAACTGGAGTAGGTGGCTTCAATGGTCTCCCTGGATCACCAGTTCTCCCGTACTGCCACTGAGGAGGGAAGCTGGATTCAAATATCAATTACCACAATTTCTGCATCATCTTGTTCTGCATCATTGTGGCTTGGTATTTCAGGAATCTCTGTGGGGAAAGCCAGTGCCCACCTTTCACCTCCAGGACTGCAGACACTGCATGGGACACTGGCACAGTCATCTTCTGGCCTAGGGTGAATTTGCCTGCTGCTTGCATGTTCACTGCCACTGCTGCAACAGCTCTGAGGCACCCTGGCCAGCCCTTGGCTGCTGCATCCAGCTGTTTGGAGAGGTAGGCGACTGCCCTGTGATACGGGCCCAGGTCTTGTGCTAGGGGATTCGCAAAGCAATCCCCTGCTTTTTGTGAGAGAACAAAAAGAATGGTTTACTCACATCTGGAATGACGGGAGCTGACATAAGGGCCTTCGTTAGTTGGTGGAAGGCTTCTGATGCTTCTTTCGTCCATTGGAGGTCTCTGTTTCCTTCCATAATCGTAAATCCATGGTCAACACCACCCCGTGATGCCCAAGAAGGTTCTCAGTTCTGTCTGGGGTTTTGGGTCTGGCATATTGATTCCTTGGGATCCCTTTGTCCAGTACTGACTTCTGAAACAAATAACTAAAAAGTAAGGAATAGTTCATCAAAATTAGCTAACCAGGACAATGAAGAATGCTTGACATTTACTATGCTTGCAAAAATCAAGAAGAAAAGCAAACTACCTTGTCGCCTTCTCAAGGCGTGGCGACCTGGTTTTGGCCCGGCACGGTGACTCAACCACAGGGCCACTCAGTCCAAATGCTCCTGACACCAATGTGGTGGAAAACAAATGACGTTTATTGAGGGGTCACAAGGGTTCTTATAGCTTGGGTAGTTAGTGTCACTTCCTCCTGCTTACGTCAGCCAGGTACAGCCAGGTACAGGGCAGGGGTCTGGCTGCAGAGGGGGTGTGTCCTAACTAACCGTACAGCACGATATCTTCCGTACGCATGTCCCTAACTCTTTACATTTCCCCCCTCTCTCATGGTTAGTAAAAATGTGTAAAAGGTAAATGTTATAAAAAATTTCGTGGGTTAGTAAGATTAGTGCACAAAATTATAAGTGTGTTAGTAACAGCAACGCTTCAAAGTAACTGTCGGCATTCGACAAACATAATGTTAACCGCTTCTAAACGCTTTTTAACAAATAGCTCTAATTTGTTTAATATGCAATACTCTAAGGTTAGTGTTAGTAAGATCATGGTGAATGGGCCTATTAGGGAAGAGATTAGGGTGGTGAGCCATGGGGACCAGTTGAACCATGACTCAAACTGTCCTGGTTGAGCTTCTTTTCCCTTCGGGTTCACTGGCATCTTGGGCGGTGCCAGGCTGCTTGATGATTTCTCCCTCTCTTCAGGTAGTGGGGTACGTGGGTTGCGGGGGCGTCTGATGATCTGATCCTGCAAATAAAATCTCACAACTCTCGTTAGTTTTACTCTGAAGGTCTGGTTTGATAGATTTGAGTGGACACCGCATGCCCTCGCCCCGTGAGCACTAGCCTCTGATTTTGTTCCCATTTCCCTAGTTCCTTTTTGCTTTGAATTACTTTAGCTTGGTGAAAATCATGATTGTTGATATTTTACAATTCAATTTTAGTGTTTAATATTGTTCAAGAATTTTCCTTTTACACGATAACTTAGGAGAATCTTCTCCGGATAAGATTCTTCATGTTTATCTCAAAGGAAAATGTTTTAGCTTTTGCAAGGCTAAATCAACTAGTTCAAATTACTTGATTTCAATTTTAACTCAGAAATATTTGAATGTTACAGTTTTCTCCATTTGTCAGCAAGTTTCAACCTGGCCACAATTGAAACAGACTGAGAGGGTTTTGATAGTAAACATTCTTTTGCTTAGCTAATATTCCAGCCTGGCCAGGGCTGAAACATTAAACTAGGCAAAATATTTTTCTAGTATAATTTTAGATTAAACTTTTACTTAATTTTAATAAGTGGTAGAAAATTATGCAAGTTTAATTTGACTGTGAAATATTTTCCACTAAACCAATTCACATAATTTTGATTCACTAAACTTATAATGTTAAAGAAAGTAACATCTTAAAGTTTTTCTGGATGGCTAATAACATATAATGCTAGTGCAATGTATACAAACAACATTAACAAACATTGTGGTGCTAGCTTCGACATCTTGAAGCCATTTGTCTTCAGGGTCTCGGAGATGGTTGATACCAGCTGGTCTACTTGTTTCGTTGATGGTGCGGCGATCAGGATGCCGTCCATGTACTGCATGACGGTAGCGGTCGGGTTGCTCTGCCGGACTGGTGCTAGCGCTTGGTCTGCTGTGATCTGGCAGATGGCAGGGGAGTTGATCATTCCTTGGGGTAACATTCTCCACTGGAAGTGTAGGTTGGGCCGTTGGCTGTTCGGAAAGACGATGGAAAAGGCGAACCGCTCCTTGTCGTCCTCGTGCAGGGGAATAGAAAAGAAACAGTCTTTGATGTCGAGCACTGCACAGGGTTGTCCTTTCGGTATCATCGAGTTCACGGGCAGCAAAGTTTGCACGGGGCCCATAGGCTGGATTCTTTTGTTCACTTCTCGCAGGTCGTGCAAGAGACAAAAGCCTTCACCAGACCGTTTAGGTATTACGGGGATTGGGGTGTTCCATGGGCTTGTGGAGGGTTCTATATGATTCTTGTACAGCTCACGGCTAACTAGCTCAAGGAGGGCAGTCATTCGAGGCTTGGACAAGGGCCACTGCTCGATCCACACTGGATCGACTGATTTCCAGGTTAGCTTGATGGGCAGTGGTGGGTATGCGACAGTGGCCCTTAGAACAAATTTGTCACCCTAACGTCCAGCAGGGCTAGGGCATCTCTCCCTAACAAGGGTGGGCAATCCGACATAACATATGTAATAAGGGTGATAGTCCTTCCTGGTCCTCTCTCAGTGCAGAGTGTTATTGCTATTGGCTGGGTGCTTTTGCGGGCCCGGAACAGTCCTCCAACTCCGCCCACCATGGGGGCTTCTTCTAGCTTCCATGGAAGAGGCCAGTGTATGTCTGGGATGACGGTGACGTCTGATCCTGTGTCCACCCAAAAGGGAAGGCAGATGGCTGGGTCGCCGGAGCTGTTGTGGAGACGACACACTGCCCACACAATCAGTGGGTGTTTGCCCACCTTCACGGCGAAGGCCACCCATGGGTCTCGTTCCCATGCTTTCATGGCCAAAGCCACCCAGGGGCCTCGCCCCCAGGGAGCTGTTCTTGGTGTTCCTGAGGTGCAGATGGGTTTGATTGAACCATTGGCTGGGCGACAAAGTTGGTCATTTCTTGAGGGGGTGGTGGGCGTGGAAGCCCTGTGCCCCATTGGGGGTTGCTGTAGCTGGGCCACTTCATGTTCCAGGAGGGAGGAGGCTGGGTACGGCTCGGCTGCCCCCTCCTCGTTTCCCTGTGGCTTGGGTCTGCATTCCTTAGCTAAATGTCCCTTCTCTCCACAAGCCCAGCATGGTCCTCTAAGTTTCCCCTGGCATGGTGGAGCAGCTGCTGGTGGGTGCCCTGACTGGGGGCAATTTACTGCCACGTGGCCCGCCTGGCCACAATTAAAGCATGCCATAACGCTGGTTGTTGCAGTGTGAACTGCTGCTTGGATGGGAGCCAGGTGTTCTTCCTTTGCAACATGTCTGATCATGGCAGCAACATTGGACCCAGGTGGCAGTGATCTTAAGATGTCCTTGGTGGCTGAATTGCATTGCTGGTGCAGGCAGTCTGCGAGCACAGGACCCTTCGCCTCTGAGGGTAATACTGAGGAATCCAGTGCTGCCTGAAGGCGGTCCACAAACTGAGTGAAGCTCTCACTCTCACTCTGCTTTATAGTGGACCATGGCGATAGCCTGGCTGTTACTTTAGAAGCAGCATGGATGGCTTCTGGGGCAGCACAGGTTGTTGCCATAACCTCATGGGCCCGCAGGCCCTCTGCCTGTGCCTGGGGGGTGATCATAGTTGGGTCTGTGCCCATTAGCCTCTGTATGCTGGAGCCGTGCAGTGGATGGTCTGCCCCCGTTACCAGGGCTAGCTGCTTTGCACAATTGTCCTCCCATTCCTGTTTAAAAACGATCATTCCCGCCCCATCGAAAATCAGCCTGCACGTCTGTTTGATATGGAAGGGAAGCATATCATCGCCTCCAAAAACGCTATCAATGAGTGTGGAAACCATGGCAGAATTAATCCCCCTGTCCACGATCGCTTTAACAATTGCCTGCACGTCTTTTGGGTTTATCGGCGAGTAGGTTCTTTGGTTTCCGTCCGCGCCCCCCACACGGACCGGGAACACCAGCTTGGCAGACGGAGTCCACTCGGCGCAAGCTATTTTTATTATCCGCCAGTCTGTAAGCGGGGTTTGATCTTTCTCTGATATCCCCTTAACCCATGCAGGAGCGTTGCAGCTAGTGATCTTATATACCGCTGCTCCCTGTTTGTTAAAGCCCGATTCGGTATCGGACCAATCCTCCGACCAACTCTCGAGCTCGTCCGAGCTCGAGTCAGAGTCTGAGCCGGAAGTCGACTGGCTGGACGCTTCCGCAGAGCTCAGCCGTTTTCTTGGGCTCTGACCCCGCCCCTTCTTGCGGGGGTCGGGCCGTTCCCTCCCCCTGGGCTCCCTCCGCCTCCTGCTGGGGGAGGTTCTTGCCCAATAAGGACTTGATTTAAAATGAGCGCTGTGATTGGTCTTGGGCGCCTTCTCAGGGGCCGTCCCTCCGCCCCCCTCGCCCGCGCTTGCGCTGTTCACCGCGCTCCCAGCATTTCCGCCCCCCGCGTCATAGACACGCGGTCCAACGCCATTTTCAAACCCATATGGCGGCGGTTTTCCCTTTAATTCCGCGGCCGTTTCGGGCTCCGATACTGTGTCCGCAACCCGCGCCTCCTCCGCGAGCCTCTGTCAAAACGCCCGCGCGTGTTCCCCCCTCTCCAATGGTGGTGAGTTCTCTCCCGGGGGTAACGGAGTGGGTTCCGGAGCCCCGGAGTCCCCGCACCTGATTGGGTCAGAGTCTTCCGCGGTTTGCGTCGCGGCCCCGATTTCCAACAGCAGCGTGGCTAATAAACAAGTTCGCGCGGCTTTCCAGGTCTCCTGCTCCTCCCGAGCTTTTCGCAAAGCCTGCATCACCCTCCCCCAGGATTTCAGAGTTTTTCCCGAGCCCGAGGACATGGTGTCCTCAGCCAGCACCTTTGTGCACTTATCCCATATCTCTGGATGGAGAACGTCCACTGGGCTTTCTATAGCCCCCAGCTTAATCAATCTCGGCACTGTGAGAATAAAATCTTTAAGCTGACACTGTATACCATACTGCGTACAAATCTGACTTACGACCTTCACGATAGCGTCCATGCTCCTCGCTGGTCTGGGGGCGTCCCCCCCGCCGCTCTAGCCCGGCTGCGCGACCGCCGGCGCCTCATCCAGGCGAACCCCGAATTCTGGGCGTAAATTCCTCCCGGGTTTCGGCACCAGATGTCGCCTTCTCAAGGCGTGGCGACCTGGTTTTGGCCCGGCACGGTGACTCAACCACAGGGCCACTCGGTCCAAATGCTCCTGACAACAATGTGGTGGAAAACAAATGGCGTTTATTGAGGGGTCACAAGGGTTCTTATAGCTTGGGTAGTTAGTGTCACTTCCTCCTGCTTACGTCAGCAAGGTACATCCAGGTACAGGGCAGGGTCTGGCTGCAGAGGGGGTGTGTCCTAACTGACCGTACAGCCCGATATCTTCCTCACGCATGTCCATAACTCTTTACACTACCTTGCAATAAATGAAGCCAAAACTTGCAAACAAAGTTAAGGGTGCAAGGTTACCAGTAATAATAATAAATCTAAAACCTTAAACCAGAAAAACTATACTCAAAGTCTAGAATGTGCCCTAAAAGCTAAGTGGCATGCTCCAAAAACAAAGTTGAAAAGTTCAAGTGTGATAAAGAATTTAAAAACCTTCATCAAAAACCCCTGATGAACCCCTGATGACCCCCAAATTGGGGAGGCACAAGCGCAAAAGGACTTTTGGGTCATTTTAATATGAAGTGAAAGTAGGCGAGACTAGGCTGGGCTAAGACATAAATATCTATTAGGCATATTGTGTAATCCCAAGCTTTTAAAATATAAATAAATCAGTATTTTGACGTTTCAATGTTCATGCTTTAAGGGGAGCTATCCCCATGCACCTCAACACTAAATAAATGCACACCTACTTTATAACTCTCATTTCTCATGAGTTATAAAGTCTTTTCCGTGTATCAGTTGGCGAGCCAGGCAGGAGCCCTCTGTCCAACTGTGGGAGCTGGGTGGGGAACAGACTCCCTGAAGGATGCCCCAAGATTTCCCTGGAGAAATTCCATAACTCAGCTCGCTCCGTCGGGACAAACCAGGACCTGCTGGCCCACAGATAAAAGGTCTGTGTCAAATTTAAGAAGCCTCTGAGTCGTACACACTTGGCTAGAAAGGGCAGCCAGTGAGGCGCATTAAAACGTTTTTGCAGGTGGAATAGACACCCTGTGTGAGCAGGTCTGAGCTTGCAAGCGGCCACCAGCCCAGCCAGGGGTCAGTGGAGGGATACTGGTCAGGGAGGGCAGCGGGGAGATTCACTGACTGATAGAGCCACCAGCGACCCTGGGGGTGAGTCGAGTGAATCTCTGTTTTATTGCTGCTATTGTCCAAAGTCCAAATGTGCTATGTTTTTGTGCTGTGTTTTAATTGTGTGAGTGACCAAAACGGGACTTTCACTGCAAAGTGAAAGCAAAGAGAGAGTTGGCTGGATCACTTCACCTCATTTTGCCCGTTTCCCAAATAATTAGAGTGACCTAGAGTAAGTGAGGTGTTCAGTGGGTGGTAATTGGTGAAAGGTGCTGTGTGAGGGACGCTGTGTGTGTGTATATTTTGCCTAGAAAAACAAAAAGAATCCTTCTCCTTCAGTAGTTCACGCCTGACTACCAATAATGTGTGAAGTCAGGGTGCCACGTTTTGGAGGAGGCTACCCTCACAACATTTGCTGTGTTCAAGGAGTTTTGATATAGAGGTGAAAACAACAAAGAAAGCTATAAAAACATTAGTGAAAACTGGAAGAGGGGAGCGAAAGGTTACGTGTAATATTAAAAGATGAGATTAATGATAATTTAGAAAAAGCTCCAAAAATAATCAAGACTGAATGTGCCTGATCTATTTGGATCCTGAGCCATCTTTAGACAAGAGCAGAAAACAGATTTTAAAAAAAAGAGAAAGAGAAAATACTGAGAATGTCAGTATGGGGACAAGACACAGTAAAAAGATACCTAAGGCTAGTCCAGGAGGGTGTGTTTGAACCCACTGGGGAGAGATAGCTGCTGTGAGAAGTATGGAGGACAAGAAAACACTTTTAAAGTACTGTAGCCAGTGGTGGATGCTATATAAATTAAATAATGAATATGAATAAATAATAAAATATGAAAAAATAATAAATAAAGAGAAATACTACAACTTTAGATTATAACACCTTGTTAATGTTGTTTGTGAGAAGAAAAAGGAAATAAGATGAAGTTCCCTATGCAAATATTTTCTTTACCCTTTGAGACCACCCTAAATGGCAGAGACTGTGGGATTAGACCCCTCTCTGATCCTCTAGTATTAGCCCTTAAGAAGAATTATAAGGCATCTAATAAAGGTAAACATAAGCAATGCTGCTCCACCCTCAACACAGACCAAAGATGCACAAAATCTAATAAAGTCTATCACACAGCAGTACAAGGACAAGATCTAACAGATCTATTTAAACCTCCCCCTAGGAAACAAAAGGAGGATGGGAACTCGAAAAGAGCACCCACTAAAACACCTCCTAAAAACCCAATCTCATCCAGAACTGGAAAACAAACAGTACAGACACATCTGTGGGAGGCAGTAGGGCCAGTTCTTACCAATCAAAGAACCTGAAAACATTTTAAGAATGACAAAGTAGTGCAAATTTCAGATCTATAATTACAAACTACTTGTGAAACCACTGTATGCTCTCCTTGCAGCTGGGAACAAAGGCCTGGCAAAAGAGGCCACACGAGCCTCTGACCAGCTTAAGAAGGCTCTTGTGTCAGCCCCAGCTCTGGGACTACCAAATATAAATAAACCATTCCTCCTGTTTTCCCATAAAAATCCCAAAATTGCCCTAAGAACACTAGCCCAAGATCTGGGCCCATAACAAAGGGCAGGGCTCACTTTCCTGAGCAGCTCGCTGTGATGGCCAAGGGCTGGCCAGGATCCATCTGAGCCGTAACAACAGTTGTGTTAAACATCCAAGAAGCACACAAATCCACCTGGGGCCAGACAATGACTGTGCCAGTGTCTCACACAGTGTCTGCAGTGCTAAAAGTACAAAGTGAGCACTGGTTTTCCTCACAAAAAATCCTAAAATACCGAGCCAGTATAGCAAAACAAGACAATGTGGAAATAGTAGTAACTAACATTGTCAGCCCAGCTCCTTTCCTCTCTGGAAACCAAAAGAAACCAGTACACCATAACTACCCAGCAACCATCGAAGCCACCTACTCCAACCACCCAAACCTAACAGACACCCTCCATAATAATTCAAAAACCTGGTTCAGTAACAGAGGCAGCTACGCCATCAGTGGAGAGCGACAGGCTAAGTGTGCAGTGACCACCTACAAAAAGGCAATAGAACAGAGACCCTTACCGGTAAGCACCTCTACACAAAAGGCCAAAATAATTGCTCTAACCTCAGAAATAATACAACAAACCAACCATCATTTGGGCATAAATTGAAAGCTCCACACTCCATATCACCTTCAAACAGCCATGTAAAAAAATTAATCACTTAATCAAACAACAATTTGCTCTGACCCCCAGCTCTCCCACTGCTACAAATTTGAACCAGACCTAAAGAAAAGCTAAGCCCTTTTAAATGTGTTATAAGAGACCACATAAAGTCCAAAAGAAAATGTCTGCACAAGTTGGAAAAAAACCCGCACCAACTCCATATATAGTAACTTTAAGTAAACAACGTAAAAAATAAAAAAAGCATGTAGCTAAAACTCAAAGTGAAGGCTTAATAGACCAGTGCCTAACATGCAACCTAAAAATTACGTGTATGTTAAGTCTCTTGAAAAGAAACATTAAAACCAGAGTGAGAAGAACCATTCCAAGTGCTTCTCACCACCTTTACACCATTAATATCAAAGAACAAAGTTTTAGATACACCACACTCGAATAAGGAAAGCTCCCAAATCTCCCTGGAAAGCAACACCAGACAATAATAAACTAAGGTTAAAATTGACCCCAGCAAAGTAAGTACATTTCAATCAAAAACTTTTAAAAATTTAATTCAGAAAACTGTTCCACTTATAATAACAGTTCAAAAATTAGAAAGTACTTCCAACCAAAGCAATATTTGATAACCTCAGTACAAAGCCTTTAACTAAACCACCAGTTACATAGAAAGCTGCAAATAGTTAAAAATCTGAACTTATCAACTGTGGTCATACATAAGAAGCAAATATATGAAAAGCATGATTAGCAATATATAGAGACGAGGCTGTAGGAAGGATGGACACTTCCAAAATCTACAAGGAAAGTCATCAAAGTAAGGTGCCAAATAATTAACAAGACTACCCATTTAAAAAGTACCCAAAATCTATTTTTTAACTGCTACTGTAAAAAAAAAAGTCTGGCAAATAAATTAGACTGTTAGCATAATTTTATTCTAACACAAACTGTTACAATGTTGTGTCTTTAGGGCCAAAATACTGTAGGACTCTCATTTAAATTTAAAATAAATGCCATTCCTACCACAACTATATTGACTCTGAGCTCTCAAACCCAGACCACACCACTCAAGCTAAAACCTGACATCTATGAAATCGATCCAGATGTAATTAGAAATACGAGCCAACAACAATTGTTGTTTAACCCAAAGTGATCTCTCAAACGTGTTCAATTGCTAATGCAAATTAAGATCTCAGAAATTCAGCCAGTCTGCACTTCTTTCCTAAACACATCCTTTAGACGACAAACAACAGAGCTACAACAGCAAGCACACTTCAAAAGTAGAAAAATCTTACTAAAAGATTAAAAACAAGACCAAGAGTTTTAAATAGAACAAATTCAAAAATATTAATTAATAAACTAGCCATAGCAACTAATAATTTGATAAAACTAAAACAACCCCAACAGTCACCCCCTTCAGTCATCCCTATTCGTGTAAAGAACAAAGCAATAGCAAATTTCAGATGTCACCAAAATAGGAAAAAGCAAAATACAAGAGCACAAATTAATAATAAATGCACTCCATGTAACTCAAGATAATGTATCCTTAGCTCTCAGCTGTATGCAGGCACAGTTATAGGTAACATCAATAATTACTTTAATCAGGAGAGAAAAAAAGAAAGGAACTTTCTCAATTAAAATTAAATTCGACAAGAAGTTAAAAATAATGCCACAAAATTTTTTAAAAAAGTTCCAATCATGGTAGACCACAGCGAATTTCACCTATGATCCCATTAACAATGTGATCACTGCCTTTGTTCTTACTATCTGTAATGCCACAATTCATGTCAAAATATAAACCTAAAATCTGATATTACCCAGCAAAAATGTATGTGCAAAAATAATACAATCAATGTCCAAAATATATGTCTAGACACTAAATATGGCTGTTATGTTAAAATTCATCCAAACATTAGTCAAAAAGCTATGCCAAGGCTGTGTATGCCTAAAAACCGCTTGTGCTTTCCTAAAAATAGAGAATAGCAATTATGTAACTTTGTCTAAGATTCACTCTAATTTTTGTATTTATCAGTTTGCTAAAAATGTTAGATGAGACATCTGGTATTTTACATCCATTGTATCCCATGAACTATGAAGATTTAATTACACAATGTATCACAAATTATTACCTACACCTATTAAAATAAACCTTACAGTAGTAAGGCAATTAACCAAACATCAAAATCTGACTAAAATCCTTTTAATATAAAAAATAGACAAAAACTCCAGTTACTGTCTATCACAAGACAGAAAGTACGCGCAGTCCGACAAAAACTAAAACAAACCACAAGTTATCACAAGTCAATCACTCTATAGTCACCAACCGCATCTACAATTTTAAACACACTCCTACACCCTATAATTGTAATATTAATAGTACTTAGTATAAGCTTTGTAGTATCTATTATGTTTAAAAGTAAAAAATGTTAAAATGTTAAAAAATGTTAAAATGTTAAATAATTTTAACGTCATTGTCAAAAGTGTATAGAAAATAACTGAAAAACACCTTTTGCAACAATTAGCTATGTAAAGAATCCTTGTAGTAAGTAAAAGAATTTGCTTAAAATTTTCCAGAAAAGGGGGGGGGGATAAAATAAAAATAAAAATAAATAAAAATTCACCAAAATTAGCCAACCAAAACAATGAAAAATGCCTACCGTGCTTCCAAAAATGGAGAAGAAAAGCAAACTTGTTTGCAATAAACGAAGGCAGAGGTTTGGGAACTCCCTCTTTCTCTCTGGTTGGATTCTCAGACAGAAGTTACCCTTATGATTTACAAACACAACCTCCGTGTCGAGAATCACAACTAAGCCCTTATGAAACGCTTTTACTCTTCTCTGCTAAACCGGTCCTGTCCTCTGTCTGTACTCATTTTCTTCAAAAACGTTCATGTCTCAGCTTCCCGCATCCCCCCCCAACAAAAAAACCCAACCACCAACTTTCAACAGAAGATGGCAGAGTTACTTTAAAAATACACGACAGCTCCGAAACGCACGGCTCTCCGTCACTCAGACACACAAACGAACATGTCTATTTACTTCCCCAAGTCTTACAGCATAACCCCAGCCCCTCCCATCCCCGCTCTGCACTAAAATGAGGCAAACAGTCCATCACGGGTGTGCAATTCTTCTCTGGAATTGGGCCGGTGGTCTCGAATTGGCTCAGTGCTCTTGAATGATGAAGTAAGCAAAGTCTTCATCAGGTCTCCGTGACCCCCTGACACTATCCATTATCTCCTGATTCGTGATTGATTGCTACAAAGTTCAGGTGTTAGCCAGCGTTCTACTGGTTTCACTCTGTTCTTATAACAGTTCATTAACTCCTTTCTATAAACAAAACAGAAACAATCTCTAAATGGCAAACAATATCTCTGTTATCGCTAGCTTAGGCACCTAATAACCATTTAATAACCATTAACCTATGGTTTGTTTATCTAACCTACCCCGATTAATATGAATTGCTTCTAACCCTCAGCTACAATTTTAACTCTTTCAAATCGTGATTCAGTCCCCGCTGTCCGGACACTGCGGCAGCACCTGCGGAGACAAAGCGCAGCCTGCGGGAGCTCTCCGGGAGCCGGGCAGGGACACCTCCCGCCTGAGCAGCGGCACCGAGCCCGGAAACTGTGGCGGGCACGGAGCAGCCACCTCCGGGCTACCGAGAGCAGCCGGGATGAGCCAGCGCTGCTGCGGCACCGGCTCGTCCCCAGGGATCCGCGGCAAGGAGGAGACCGCGGGCAGCCGCTCCCTCCCTCCGCCATCTCAGCCCAGGGGCACACGGGGGACCCCGGCCCAAGGAACTCGCCAGAACCGCCCCGTTCCCCTCAGCGCGGCCCCTCCGGCCGCAGCGAGCCCCGGGCTGGGGCACAGCCGAGCGCGGCTCGTACCTGGGCTGGAGCCGCTCCGAGCTCCGGAGGCCGCCCCTGCACGAAGGCACCGGGACAGAGAAGCTCCGGCCCTGCGGGAGAAGAGGGGGTCGATGGTGCCGTTACGGTGAACAAGCAATGTGGGGGTGTGACTGCGTCGCTCCAGTTCGAAAAGAACCGCCAAGGAAAAGCGCCCAATGCCGCTTTGGGAGTTTTTCGAAATTCCGCGCAGGACCAGGCGCAGGACCGGCGGGGCTCGGACTGTGCCACTTTTAACCCTTCAGTGCGGTAAAACCGAGCCCAATTCAAACCCATAGAACAGCACCGTAAAGGTATTCTCCTGTCATTTAAACATGAAATTATTTGAAAACGGCGATTTCCCGCCTAGTGAGACACCGAAAATCATTAAAAGGGTGTGTTTTTCTTCAACTGACACCATTCAAATCGTGGGTGAACGGGGTTTTCCATAATTCAAACGCGATTACGGAAAAGAAGATTCTCTCCCTCATTTTAAATCCCACTTAAGTCCCACAAAATATATTGAGAAAAGGTTCAAATCAGAGAAGGCACAGTACCACAATCTGCAGGAGTGGGATCATGAGAATTAAAAATACTTTCAGTCGTGTTCTCAAAATAAGGAGAAGCCAGGCAATTCTCCTTCTAGAGCTTGTCCGAGTTCTGCGATGTCATGATGAGAGAGGGCCTCCTATTTTGGATTATGATCATTTCTACCCCATCTCACAGACACAGCAAGAAATTGCCCCTTGGAGGAATCAAAACCTTTATCTGGCTCAAGATTCCATCTAATTTTGGAACAATCACATAAACGTAATGCAGTATCGTGACTTTCACTTTTAGAATCAGTTTTAGGCAAGGCAGCATTTCCATTTGCTCTCTCTCCCGGCTCTACTGTTTGAACAATGATCCCAGGCTGTGTCCCAGGTTTGGCACTGGCTGGCACATGTGGTACTGCTGTTCCTTCCCCCTCTCTCCGAGAAGAAGCAGCAGCAGGAGCAGGAGCAGGGAAGGAAGCGGAGGGTCCCCGGGAGGCGGGGGAACGCAAGCTGTGCTGGATGCCGAGGCGCTGGCAGCAGACGGGAGCTGGAGCCTGCCAAGGACAGGAGCACGGCGGGGCAGAGGCTGCACGGGCGCGGCCTCGGGAGCAGCTGCGGAGGGCAGGGGCTGTGGGAGCAGCCAGGGCTGGGGATCGCTGCGGGGCTGGCACGATGGCAGCGGGCAGCACGGAAGCAGCAGCGTGTGCCACGAGCGGCAGCGGCAGCGGAGCCGCGGGCGGGGGCAGCGGAGCCGCCGGGGCGAGCGGGGCCGAGCCGATGGCCGGGGACGGGAGCTGCGCTGGGGTTGGGGCGGGCGGGGCTGGGGCAGCCACGGCCGGGAGCGAGCCCGCCGGGAAAGGCTCTGCTGGAGCCGGGCCGGGCACCGAGCGCTGCGAGAACGAGCGGAGCTCTCGGGGCACGGCGCAGGCTGCAGCGGGCACACTGTGCCAAGGGCGAGAGACGGGGCACCGGCAGTGGCGCTCGCCGCGGGCAGCCGAGGCATGGATGGGCTGGGAAAGGGGCTGGAGCTGCGCTGGGATGCGAGGGGACAAGGCAGGAAGAGTGCAGCGGCAGCGGGGCTCGCATCGGGGCCGCGGGGGCAGCGATGGAAACTCTCGCTCGCAGCCGCTCGGATGCTGCAGGGAAAAGAGGCCACAAAGGGCACGGAGGGATGTGTGCCCATGGAGTTCCTCGGGGAAGCACACACCGAGGGTTCCAGGAGACCGGCCGGGGCCGAGGAGCGGGGGCAGAGCCGGCGAAAGCATTCTGAGCCGGGGGAACAAAGGAGTTTGGAACAGGCTGAGGAAGGGTTTGAGAGGCGGGGGAGGCCAGAGCTGACACGGGGAGAGCAGAGGGGTCCCAGGGGGTCCCGAAGTGCTCACCTGGGGTACAGACAGAGGGCTAAGGGGAAGGAGACCCTGCACAGAGCGTGGGGGAGGCGGAATATAGGCTGAAATATTGTGAGGATGTAAGGCAGGAGGAGAGACGCTGTGCTGAGGGAGAAAAGGAGCAGGATGCTCAGTTTGAATTAGGCAATCATTCTGGGATGGGGAGAGTTTTACGAATACGTTTTGGTCTTCAGGGGAAAGCACGGGTGGGGTCGGCTGTTGAAAAATGTTTATGATCATTGGACAAGCAGCAATAATTTTAACCACGCTCTGATCCTATTCAAAAGTGAATGGATTATAAAGTTTCCAGTGGACAACATCCCCAAAAGAGAATGTGAAGACAATTAAGGTCTGTGCTCAAATAGTTCATATTGACCCACATTAAAAGGTCTCTCAATTCATCATCCTGAATATTAATATGAAGCTCAGCAGTAATAATTGTCTTTAGCCAGTGATAAACATCCCATTTCTCAACAGACAAAGCTTGCCCCGTGATTTCTTTTCCCCAGAACTCTCCCTGATTCTCCACAAGGCTTCTTCCTCGGCTCCATCCTGGGGTGTCCAGCAGGTAGGAGGAGACGAGAATAGGATCCATTTCTAATCCAAAAGGATTATTCCACAGATGTCCCTTTTAACTGTCTGGGGATTCCAACAGTTGTTCCATAAAACCAAACAGGGCACCACATGGGGTACCATCACTGTGGGGTTTTTCTGGGATATTTTTTCTCTTACCTTATATTTACCTATATCTGTGTACACGAACAACAGGAGGGGAATGCTGGAGCAGCTGTCTCGGAGCTTTATTCCATCACAATCATCAGCCTCATTCTACAGAACCAAGCAAGGGAGATGGAACAGCTCCAGCTGCCTGCACAGCAGACCAAGTTCTCTTTGTGACAAAGTCTTTTAACAACTTTCTAGCCAACAGCATAATATTAAATCTGACAAGTGTTTGCACAGGTCAATTAATAAAGCCCCTTGTACATCTTGCTTTGAACAATGCTTGCCTGTAATATCTTCAAACAATGAATAAATCTTCATTATTATGGGTCAACATTTTACTGTCTTGCTGAACATATTCTCCTGAGGCCGATCTCCACACAGCTCACAGCTCTGTTGTTTCTTGTCCTTGCACCTTCAGCATTCTTGCATTTCTCCATCTTGAAATTTGCTTTCACTCAGCTTTCTGAGAGTTCTACACCTTTTCTGTTTCCCACAGTGCCCCGCAGGGTTTTGCCATCAGTGGGAGCGCTGGAAGAGATGCTGGGAACACTGGGAGGGAACTGGGAGCACAGGGAATGCTAGGAGGGAACTGGGAGGGCGAGTGGAAGCAGCGGCAGTGAAGAAGAAGGAGCACTGGGAGGGGGATGAGGAGCACTGGGAAGGTGCAGTGCTCCCAATTCCTTGGCAGTGCTCTCCCCATCCGTGCCGGTGCTTGGCAGGCAGAGGGATAGTGCGAGGGAACTGGGAGGGAACTGCCCAGCACTGGGCAGCGTGCAGCAGGAACTGGGGTGAGGAGGGAGGAGGGAGATGTGACCCCAGTCTCTCCCTAGTGACTTTCTCCGCCCCACAGAAAGTGAAAGGGGTTATGAGAGGTAAAAGGGGTTTAAAACGAAGTCAATCTTCTTTTCGAGAATTGTGTTCGAACTGGGGAGGACGTCACTTCACCTAGTATTTGAAAGGTCTGCATGGAAGGAAAACACCTTTGTCATGATTTTTGTTGTTGGAAGGAGAATGCCTTTATGGTCCTGTTCTAGGGGGTTTGAATCGAGGTAAAGCGTTCCACGGAATCGATCTTAATGGTCAAAGGCGGGAAGACTCCGAGCACCGCAGGACACGCACCAGCATTGTGCTGTCCATCGCTGACCCTGACCCTGGCCGCAACCGCCTGGCGAATTGCCACCAAGTGCAAAACAAGAACTTTGCCGAGGCTGCAGGGTTGTTGTTCGGCACGGGAAGGGGCGCAACGGGCCAAAAGCCGCTCCTCCCCCAGATTTCTTTTCGCTACACTCCCTTCACGTTCTCTTCGGCAGCGGGTTCGGAGCGCTTCTCTGTCCCGGTTCCTTCGGGCCGGGCCGGGCAGGGGCGGCCCCCGGAGCTCGGAGCGGCTCCAGCCCAGGTAGGAGCCGCGCTCGGCTGTGCCCCAGCCCGGGGCTCGCTGCGGCCGGAGGGGCCGCGCTGAGGGGAACGGGGCGGTTCTGGCGAGTTCCTTGGGCCGGGGTCCCCCGTGTCCCCCTGGCCTGAGATGGCGGAGGGAGGGAGCGGCTGCCCGCGGTCTCCTCCTCGCCGCGGATCCCTGGGGACGAGCCGGTGCCGCAGCAGCGCTGGCTCATCCCGGCTGCTCTCGGTAGCCCGGAGGTGGCTGCTCCGTGCCCGCCACACTTGCCACCTGTGGCGCCCCGGGCTCGGCGCCGCTGCTCAGGCGGGAGGTGTCCCTGCCCGGCTCAGGGCTGCCACGGGATGAACTTGAACGCGCCTCAGAGCCCAAAGCACTGCAGGCACCGAGTGGAGGCACAAAGCGCCGCATCCTGCCTGCTCCGGGCTCCGGAGCCTTCTTGGCGCTGCCTTCTGGGCGAGGAGCCGCTTCCCGTTGCCAGGCAGGGACCCAAAGCGGCTGTGGCAGCGCTCGGTGTCGCCGGGCTCCGAGGCGGCGGGGCAGGGAATGCGGGGGACAATGCTGAGCAGCCCGGGGCTGCTGCTTCTTTCTCCTGGGCAGGCGGACTCCGAGGCGCAGCTGTCCTGTCCCCGCATGCGGCAGCTCCCAGGCGGTGTCAGCGCCTGTCCCGGCACGGAGCTGGGCTGCAGCGGCTGCAGAGCCCGAGGGGCCGGGGCTGCGGGCACCGGAGAGCTCCCGCAGGCTGCGCTTGTGTCCGCAGGTGCTGCCGCAGCGTCCGGGCAGCGGGGACAGCGCGGGACTGAGCTGGCAGCGCCTTCCTGAGCCTCGGTGTCGCGCAGGGCCGGGACCAGCCGGGACCTGTCATCGTGTCCCTTCCAATGGGCCATCCCCGTGGGCGTAAAGCTGTTATCAATACCCATCTCCCAAAGGCTTTTTCAGAACTCAGTATGTGTCGGGAGCAAGGGGTTGATTGTTTCGAGCAGACAGATTCTGGCTGTGAGGTGGAGAAGAGTGAATTCTGCTCCATTCATCCGCGTCTGAAGGAGCTCCTGCATATCCTGGAGGGACCAGCAGCCGGGCTACCAGGGGAACAAAAAACCACTTGTCGTAAGCAGGGGGACACCACTTGTGAGCGTGCAGTGAGGAAAAGCTGTAGGGAATGTAGTCGGCACTGCTTATAGGAGAGGGAGGGATCCCCAGGGCACATCAGCAACCGACCATGGACACAGGAGCATCCTCAGAAGATTGCCGGGTGAGTGCAGGGCCACGGCTGTGGCCTCTAGGGAGGGGACAGTGTCAGCTGGCAAGGACAGGGCTGGCAGGTGTGTGGCTGTTTCCCGATGTGTGCAAGAGGCCTCGTGCTCCGCTCGGCCCCATCCGTGGCTGGAAGCGGCAGCCGCAGCTGCCCCCAAGGCTGTGCAGCTCTCCTGCTGCAGCCTGTCCCCAGCGCGGTGTCCCTGGCTGTCCCCACAGCTGTGTCCCTGCCTGTGTCCAGGCTCTTGGCTCGCTGGCTGCCAGCTGAGGGAGGAGCAAACAGGCTGAGAGCTCCCTCCTGTGCTCCCCGGCCATTGGGGGATGTGAGGGCCAGATCTGTTTTTTCCTGAAGTCTGCTTTCACTCTGCTATCCTTCATGTGACCTTAGCAAAAGACACACAAAGCACTGGAATTTTTCTTACCTAGACAGAGGAAATTCTTTCTTTTTCCATCCCTTACTCATGTCCACCCTACTCACAGTTTCCCCTCCTCTTCCTACCAGTAGAAGTTGTATCTGAACTGCCTCACTCACTTCCTGCCTGCGATTTCTCCAGCAGTGCTTGGTGGTTTGGAGATAAACCTAATCACAGCATTTATTGTGTGTGGTCTGCTTGGATGTGAAAAGGAAGGGAGAATTTCTTTGATTCATGCCTGTGAAGTGCATGAAATAGGGAGAAATGTAAGGATCTGCAAAGTACCTGGAACTGTTGCACATGGTATAAGATCACTTCCAGCAATCTGTTGATGTGCCAGAAAGGTAAGAGCTACTTAAAATTCATTAATATCATACACCCTGCCTACAAATCCTTTAACTGACCTTTTAAATCCTTGTTACAAAAGACCTGAGCACTTTTCCTCATCATGGGTGGAGAAAACAACATGGATCCTGTGGCCAGGACATTCAAGTACTAACTCCTCTAGAATCTTCCACTAGGAGAAGTTCTTGCTAGAGTACAGTAATTTCATGACCATAACGCGCACCGGACTATAAGGTGTACCCCCCGGGAGCCGGCACATTTCGCAACTTTGTAGATCAGATAAGGCGCACTGGAGTATAAGGCGCACCTTTTTTTTTGCTGCAAAGATCCGTGCCCACACAACAAAGTAACGAATTAGTAACGGAGTCCTGCGATCGTGGAGTTTACTGGTAGGTGCTCAAATTGGAAACATTTTAACAGATTGGTGTAACCTTTAAACGCAGTTCCAAGCACACTCCCTGTGTGCGGGGCCCGGCACTCCCACCCGTCCCCGGCACCGGCTGCCGAGGCGGGGCTCGGGGTGGTGGTGGTTCGGAGCGTCTTGGGGCCATGGCCGTGGCGGGGACCAACCACGCTGTCTACGGGGCTGGAGCGGCGGCAGCTGGCGCTGCTTACAGGGCTGGTGGCACTGTTTATGGGGCCGAGGTGGCAGCGGTGGCTGGCACCACTTTCAGGGCCACTGCGGTGCCGCTTACAGGGCTGGCGGCGCTGTTTACGGGGCCGCAGCGGCGGACACAGCCGGTGCTGTTTACGGGGCCAGTTGCACTATTCAAGGGGCCAAGGCGACGGACGCGGCCGGTGCTGCTTACGGGGCCAGCGGTGCTGTTTTCGACGCTTCCCCGCAACGCTTTCTCTCCGCTTTTCAGTGCTTTCTCGCAGCGATTTCCTGCAGCGCTTTCTCGCCACTTCTCGGCACTTTCTTGCGGTGCTTTCCCGCGGTGCTTTCTCGCCGCTTTTCGACGCTTTCCAGGAGTGCTTTCTCGGTGCTTTCCCGTGGCGCTTTCTTGCTGCTTTTTGGCACTTTCCCGTGGCGCTTTCTCGCCGCTTTTTGGAACTTTCCTGCGGCGCTTTCTCGCCGTTTCTCGGTGCTCCCAGTCCCTGGGGCCGCCCCCTACCTCCCTGCCCGCGCTGCTCCTGGTGCCTGTGGCCGCCTGGGGCCGCGCCCTGCCTTCCTGCCCACGCTGCTCCCTGTGCCTGGGGCTGCCCACAGCTGCCCCCCCATTGCTACTCGGTGCTCCCGCGGCGCCGCCTCCCCTCGCAGCTCTCACTTCCGTGGTGGCAAATGTCGCAACTTTGTAGATCATATAAGGTGCACCGGACTATAAGGCGCACTTCCGGGTTTGGGGAAAAATTTTAGTCAAAAGGGTGCACCTTATAGTCGTGAAATTACTGTAATCTATCTCCTTTGCTCAAGGAACTGGCTGACGATTTCTCTGAAAGATCAAATAAAAAAAATAAATCACTACAAAATTACCTGAGGCTTTGCCAACTCATATCATCTTGACTTTTGGATTTTTGAGTTTCCAGACTGTGCTGTTTGGGATCTGGCAATCTTAGTATTTACCAAGGGCAAATAAATGTAAAGAGCCATGACAAATGGGCTTTGGAGCCATCAGCTGGGAATTGCAAGGACTGACTCTGTCTTCTTTTGGCCAATAGTCTGTGCAGTACTCTGGTACTTCCCCCAGATTCATTTCCCTTTTTGATGTGCTTGCACAGAAAGAAGAATGAAGAATCTGAATGAAGAACTGAATGCAGATCACATGATCCCATTGAATGCATTTCCTTTACTTGATTGTTTTTCTTGTAACTCTGTTGAAGTGAGCCCAGGTGATGAAATCCTGACACTACTACAGACACCATCCCTTGATTTGAAGGAATTTGGGAGAAAAGCAGCTTTTCTTCCTCCAGAGCATGGTGAGCTGACTGGGGGGAATTATTCCTATTATCATTCTACAGACGATTATTTGTGGGAATGTTGACAGCTGTGAAGAGAAAGCCAATCATTAGCCATGAAGCCAACCTTCATTAAGACCAGATGCTGGATTGGCTCTCCCTTTTTAGAGTAAGCCTTTCTTCTTCCCCTTAGTGGCCAAAGCATTCTCAGTGACTAGAATGGCATCTCCTGGTTTGAAGCTGTAGAATGTTGCACTCTGCTGCAGCCCTGTGGTTGATTCTGTGATGTAGAGGATCAGAGTTTGAAGGTGTTCTGCTGAGCAGGGGCCTGAAGCAAACCCATGGCAGTGAAGATGCACTTGCTTGAAATCAGCTTGGTACCACTCTGACACTGGTGCAGGTTGAAGTGCTGCAAGCTGAGCTGCTCCCTGTCCCTCAGTTTGGTTTTGTGGCCTTCAAAATTCTTCTCAGTCATTCCAGAAATTCCTGCACTCACTGTTGCTTTTCTAATCCATAGAGGCTTCTAAATTCTGAGGACTTCTAAGCTCCATTGTCCCCAACTTCAATCCTGGCTTGAGAGAAATCAACATGGCTTGTGCCTCTGTCAGGCTTATGCAAGCAGAAAAGCTATTAAAGCTATATTTTTATATTTCTGATGAATCCCATGTTACCTTTGATGTGGATTCCTTTACAAAAGCCCTGGACAGAATTTTAGGTGAGATTGCTTCTTTATTGGAGACAAATCCTGGCACTGATTTCTTTGCTGTTGTACTGACACAAAATAATACCCAGGAGCAGACTCGGAGGAGCTGGATTCTGATGATCTGGATGAAGAGGAGGAGTTTGATTTCTCAGATGGGGATGATGAAGACCTGGATGCTGGAAATCCAAGGCAGGAGCAGAAGGTGTCTCCTGAGGAGCTCGTGGGCAGTCTCAAGTGGTACATGAATGAGATGGACCGAGAGCTGGCACAGACCAAGGCTGGGAAAAGTTTCACCTCCCAAAAGAGAGGGGTGAGTGTGCCTTGAGCTCTGATTTGTAGCAGTAATTTCCAGAGAGGAAATGTGCTGAAAGTGGCCATTCTGAGTAAAGTGCTCAGAACCTTCCCACGTGCAAGCAAAGTGTGCTGTAGTTGCACCCTAATATGTTTTTTTTCAAGATAAAGCTTTCCTAAGCTTTGAATTTGCGCATCTTTTCCAAGACTTAGTTTAATTTCCCTGTTTTCAGTAGTAGGGCAAGCAGCTGCAGCTTGACTTTTGAGTTCCTGTAGTAGTTTGCTCCAATGGGAAGCTGAGCCAGGACTCAGCAACATTTTCTGGCCTTCTCTTGGAACTTCATCTGGGTAATGGACAGTGATGATTTTTAGCTGGCATGAGCATTTGGTGGCTGAATTCCTGTCTGTCAAGACTCTGGAAAGTAAACTGTTGGCTGCAGAATTGTTGTTTCTTTTCTCTCATGGCTTCCCCTTTCCCCCCATAAATCTGCTCATGCAATTTGACAAACCTTTCTCCTTGTGCTCACTGCAGGCAGGTTGTGTTGAAGCAGCCACATCTGAGAGTGCTGGCCCTGGTTCTGGAGCTGAGGATGCTGAGCTGGCACCCGTGGATGTGGACATGAACCTGGTGGCAAACCTGCTGGAGTCCTCCAGTGCCCAGGCTGGCCTGGCAGGACCCAGCTGGAACATTTTACAGAGCATGGGGGTGACTTTACCTGAGAACACAGATCTCACTGGCTCCAGCAGCCGAGCAGTGCAGTGAGAGACTTTGGACAGGACGGGGCTGGTGGGGAAATGACAGACAGCACAGACAGATGAGCAGGATGTGGAAGAAGAGGCCAAAGGTTTTAATTTTGAGTGTTCTGTTCATTATGTGTCATTTCAGCAAAGTGAATTGACTTGTAAAAGCTTCTGTTTGGACACTGTCTTGGATAGAAAGGAGAATTTCCCAGTGCTAACACATTTTCAGAAAAATGAAAAATGATGTTGTGACTCAAATGAAACTCTTATTACAAAAAACTCTCTCCCATTTGTCCAATCAGTGATCCAATTTGTGTCATTTCAAAAATGTCCTTTTATGCATTGCTGTCCTGGTTTGGAGGCAGGACAGGCAGGAGCTCCTCCTGAAGTGGAGAGTGAAGATCCCTTCTCTCCAATTTATTATAATTTGGAAATTAAGGAGGTCTCAGGCAAAGATATGGGTTTAGGAATAACAGTTCTTTACTAATGTAACTACAAGACAAAACAAAACAACATCAGCTATGAAAAATCAGTGACAAAACAGAACAAATTACTCAGTCCCAGTCCCTTTTCCAGTTGCAGACACTCTCTTCCTCCGCATGGTCCCGGTGGAGACCAGGGCAGGCCCCTCGCAGCTGCGGCAGCAGCAGGCGAGAGAAGGGAGGTGGAGGCAGCAGGGCCGTGTCCCAGGTGGGAGAAGGGTGAAGGAAAAACTCCCCACTCACCGTTTGGGTCCCGGTTCTCAGCGCTGTTCTCAGAGGCAGGAGGCTGTAGCAGAGCAGGGTGCGGGGCAGATCCAGCTATAGAGAACCTCGCTCCTCTGTGTTCAGACAGCGTGTGTGTGAAGGAAAAAGAAACCAAAGAGTTTTCCCTAGCACACCTCTCAGGTGTGTGACTGGAACCCTGTGTCCATCTGGTTTTCCCAAGGGCTCAGACTGGGCAGGGCCTGCTCAGTTAGTGGAACCTCGGGTGTTCACTCATCATGTGGTTTTAAGCAGGCCATTGCACCATTCGACTTTCCCAGCTGATGCTGCATGGTAGGGGATGTGGCACACCCACTCAGTGCTGTGTGTTTTAGCCCAGGGGTTTATAGGACTGTTCTTGAAATGAGTCCTGTTGTGTGACTCGATTCTCTCAGGGGTGCCATGCCTCCAAAGGACCTGTTTCTCAAGGCCCAGGATGGTGTTCCGAGCAGTGGTATGAGGCACAGGGTAGGTCTCCAACCATCCGGTGGTGGCTTCCACCATGGTCAGTACATAGCGCTTGCCTTGGCGGGTCTGAGGCAGTGTGATGTAGTCAATCTGCCAGGCCTCCCCGTACTTGTACTTGGACTAACACCCACCATACCAGAGAGGCTTCACTCGCTTGGCCTGTTTGATGGCAGCACACGTATCACAGTCATGGATAACCTGAGAGATACTGTCCATGGTTAGATCCACCCCTCAGTCTCGTGCCCACTTATACGTGGCATCTCTGCCCTGATGACCTGAGGCATCATGGGCGCATCGAGCCAGGAACAATTCTCCCTTGTGTTACCAATCCAAGTCTATTTTTGACACCTCTGTCTTTGAGGCCTGATCTACCTGCTCGTTGTGTCGGTGTTCCTCGTTAGCCCGACTCTTGGGGACATGGGCATCCACGTGACGAACTTTCACAGGTAGCTTCTCTACCTGGGTGGCAATGTCTTTCCACTCGTCGGCAGCCCAGACTGGTTTTCCCCTACTTTGCCAGTTTGCCTTTTTCCACCTTTCGAGCCAACCCCACAGAGCATTGGCTACCATCCACGAACCAGTATAAAGGTAGAGCTTTGGCCACTTCTCTCTTTCAGCAATGTCCAGGGCCAGCTGAACAGTTTTGAGTTCAGCAAGTTAACTTGATCCACCTTCTCCTTCGGTAGCTTGTGCAACCTGTCGTGTGGGGCGCCATATGGCTGCTTTCCACTTCCGGTTCATCCCCACGGTGTGGCAGGAGCCGTCGGTGAAAAGAGCATAGCGTGTTTCATCTGCTGGCAGTTGGTTATACAGTAGGGCTTCCTCAGCCTGGGTTACTTGTTCCTGCTCCTCTCCTCCTCAGTGAGACCAAAATTTTTTCCTTCTAGCCAATTATCTCCAAAATCCCAGGGCAATTCGGGTTTCCGATGCGGGCGCGTTGCGTGATGAGGGCAATCCACTTGCTCCATGTGGCGTCGCTGGCGTGGTGGGTAGAGGGAACCTTTCCTTTGAACATCCACCCCAGCACTGGTAGTCAGGGTGCCAGGAGGGGTTGTCCTTCCGTCCCAATCACCTCTGAGGCAGCTTGGACTCCTTCATAGGCAGCCAAGATCTCCTTCTCTGTGGGAGTGTAGTTGGCTTCAGACCCTCTGTAGCTCCGGCTCCAGAATCCCAGAGGTCGACCTCGAGTCTCCCCAGGCACCTTCTGCCAAAAGCTCCAGGACAAACCATGGCTCCCAGCTGCAGAATAAAGCACATTCTTTACCTCTGGTCCCATCCTGACTGGGCCAAGGGCTACTGCATGAGCGATCTCCTGCTTGATCTGGGCAAAGTCTTGCTGTTGCTCAGCACCCCAGTGGAAATCGTTCTTCTTACGGGTGACCAGGTAGAGAGGGCTCACAGTCTGACTGTACTCAGGAATGTGCATTCTCCACAAGCCTATGGCACCTAGGAAAGCTTGTGTTTCCTTCTTGCTGGTTGGTGGAGACATTGCAGTGATCTTATTGATGACCTCAGTGGGGATCTGGCGCCGTCCATCTTGCCACTTTACTCCCAGGAACTGGATCTCTCGCGCAGGTCCTTCGACTTTGCTCTTTTTAATGGCAAAGCCGGCTCCCAGCAGAATCTGGATGATCTTCTTTCTCAAATACCTCCCCTGCTGTGTTCCACCACACAATGATGTCATCGATGTATTGAAGGTGCTCTGGAGCCTCACCCTTTTCCAGTGCAGTCTGGATCAGTCCATGACAGATGGTGGGGCTGTGTTTCCACCCCTGGGGCAGGCGATTCCAGGTGTACTGCACGCCCCTCCAGGTGAAAGCAAACTGAGGCCTGCACTCTGCTGCCAGGGGAATGGAGAAAGATGCGTTGGCAATGTCAATGGTGGCACACCACCTTGCTGCCTTGGACTCCAACTCGTACTGGAGTTCCAGCATGTCCGGCATGGCTGCGCTCAGCATGGAGTCACTTCGTTCAACGCACGATAGTCCACAGTCAATCTCCATTCTCCATCAGACTTGCGCACGGGCCAGATGGGGCTGTTGAAGGGTGAGTGGGTTTTGCTGACCACCCCTTGGCTCTCCAGCTTACGGATCATCTTGTGGATGGGGATCACGGCATCTCGATTCGTCCGGTACTGCCGGCGGTGCACTGTTGAGGTGGCAATTGGCACTTGTTGCTCTTCCGCCTTCAGGAGTCCCACTGCAGATGGGTTTTCTGACAGTCCAGGCAAGGTGTTCAACTGCTTAATACCCTCTACTGCTACAGCAGCTATTCCGAAAGTCCACCTGAATCCCTTTGGGTCTTTGTAATAGCCGCTCCAGAGGAAGTCTATGCCTAGAATAGATGGAGCCTCTGGGCCAGTTACAACTGGCTGTTTCTGTCACTTCTCCCAGTCAGACTCACCTCAGCTTCCAGCAGCGTCAATTCCTGAGATCCCCCCGTCACCCCAGCAATGGAAACAGGCTCTGCCCCCACATGTCCTGATGGTATCAGGCTACACTGTGCACCAGTATCAGCTATGGCCTCGAATTTTTGTGGCTCTGATGAGCCAGGTCATTGGACCCACACTGTCCAAAAGACCCAGTTTTCCTGTGCCTCTCCCTGGCTAGAGGCAGGGCTCCTCTAGCCCTGGATATCATTTCTTTCCTGGCCATACACTGTTCCTGCAGGCAGTTCGATGGTGAGGTGCCACAACCCCCAGAAAGCATCTCCAGTAGGAAAGAGTCACTTAGGTGGCACAGGCTCAGTCATGGAGAAGAAAACACATGGTCAGGATAACTCTGGCAATGAATGAAGGAGAGGTGAGAAGTTCTTTGTATAGGGCTCCACAGGCCAGGTTTATTCCAAGCAGAAGCCGAAATTGGAATCAATGGAGGGTCAAGGTTTAAATATAGACAACAAATGGGGGTGGAGCAGAGGATCCGGACCAGTGGGTTGAGGGCTCAGAGGTGGTGTGAAGGTGGGGCAAAGGGTGACAGCCAGTAGGGTAAAAGGAGATGAGACAATGCAGAAAAATGGGGCCAATTGGTAAATGGGGAAGGCGGAACATTCTAGGGAATATACATAAGGGGAAAAGGGGTGGTGGGCAAAGTGGTCACCAGGGAAACAGAACTGGGGTGCATAAACATAAACCTGCAAAGATCTGTGGGGAGGAAGTCATTCCTCTCCATGCCCTCAGTGTCCCTCGCACAAATAAGGGAAGAGAGAAACTAAGGTTTTTCTCCAGGACATAAAAACTTCTGTTGGGCAGGCTCCAGGGCACCCACAGATCCTTTGCAACAGACAAACAGACAGACAGACAGACACAGGGACCATTGCTCACACTCAGGTGCCTGACTGCGAGCCCCGGGCTGGGCACCTCCGACCGCGGGTCGCAGCTGTGCTGAAGGAGCCTCCGAGCTCCGGGTGCCACCGCACGGCCGGGCTGCAGGTGCTGCCGGCGTTACTGTGGGACAGGTTTCACCCCCTGGCACCAGCTGCCTCCTCTCACTCGAGGCACCTGCCCGTGAAGCCGGACCCGCCGTGGGACCGGGTAATGGTGGGATAGGAGTGAATTATGGCAGGGATGGTTGGGCTGGGCTGGGCCTGGCCAGGTGACAGCAAAACCGCTCTGTCCCTCTGCTCCTCACCCTGGGCAGGCAACAGAACACATCAGGAAAGGCTCGAGGTGTCGGGATTTTTGTGAGTTTAAATCTTCAAAAGAGCTCAGTAGTTGTTAGCTGCTATAAAGTTGTTTATTGTAAAGGCACAGCAGTCTCACAAAGCAAAGTGCCCCAACTGTTCAAGTCCGTGCTAAAAGCTTTCAGCACAGAGTCCCAAACAGAAGTAAAGCCCCCATGAGAAGCAGAAGCAGTTCTGCAGTGCAAGGCCCCGGGAGGGCTGAAGGTGCAGCCGCAGCTCCTGTCTGCTTCTGGGTGATAATGACAGCGGTGTGGAGAATGACGAGAGAGGGAGTCTCTCCCCAATGCACACATTCTTATTTACAAATTACCCAGTGAGCTAAAAACACAAATCTGAATCATTTCTTCTGCACTTCTTAGAATTCCAGTTTTTTAATACAAAAGTCTACCTATAACCTGCACACAGAGCCTTTCTTTTCTACCTGAAAAATGTAAGCAATATTCTTAGTATATTTTTATTATGTCTAAAATTGTATTTTCTGAGCTCTCACTGAGACTTGTTTTTGACACTTATTTTTGTTTTCGAACTCTCACTAAAACTTGTTTTTCATACTAAATTCAAAGGCTTTTACATCTTAAGGCATTTAAAACATATCCTCACTTACTTAAATTAACTTAATTACTTAAAACTTAAACTTACAAGTCTATTTCATTTTTGACTGGTTGAATATACTTTAATCCATCCAAACGGATTAATTCAACACCTGCACATGAATCTGTCTTCGAAGAATTCAGGGTGGTAACTGTTTTACAGACTCTAACACAGAGGGATGTGGGTTACAGTCACATCGTGTCACTGCTTCCACCTCAGGGAGACAAATCCTTGTCCTGCACCAGCCTGGATTTCCTCCCACAGCAGAGCAGTCAGATCATTCGCAACTGACAGACAGAGAGAGATACAGACAGGCCATTCTTGACACTCAGGTGGGATTCCTCCTCAGCACATGTCAGCTTTTCATCTTCCTCATCTAAGGACAGTCCAAAAATCTCGCCACATTTAGGTCACTTGGTGAAGATTTCTAGGAGCCCAGGGCCATTTGGATTTCCCATTCCAGCTTGCTGTGCAATGACGGCAATCCCCTCACTCCAGCTAGCATGGCTGGCAGGATGGATTGCAGAGACTTTTCCTTTGAACAGTCAGTCCAGCGCTGGCACTGGGGATGAACAGGCACTGAGGTGACCCTGAGAGCAAGTGCAAGGCACAGGGTGCAGCTGAGAAAGGACAGCCCTGTGCTGGGCTCACAGGTGAAGCTGGGACTGCCCAGCGTGGAGAAGCTCCTTTCTCCAGCCCCTGTTACAAGGGAGCTCGGGCCTTGCTGCACAGATACGGCTGCGGATTCGAGCAGGGCACACTCCTGAATTTATGGTCAGCCAGGTACACACACTCGGAATTGCCAAGGACAGGAACCCTGCAAGGAGGAGCAGAGACAGCGCTGGTTCCCAGGGGAACACGTTGTGCCCCTGTCCCCCCATGCCCTGCCCGGCTCCCCGGCACTCACGAGGAGCTGAAGCTGCTGCCGTCCCCCCACTGCAGGTGCTCGCCCCATCTGCGCAGCCCGACCCAGTAATCGACGTTCCCGCGGAGGAGGAAGAACAAATCCTGCCAAGGAGAGAGCAGTGGGAGCTGCCCCGGCCCCTCGGGGGGACACGGCCCCGGGGCTCCTTCCCTGCAAGGCCCCGGCACACGGCTGCAGCCCTAGCCCCAGCAGCACCGAGCCCGGCCCAGGAGCACCCCCAGGCTCCCCTCAGCCACCCCACAGCGCCCGCAGCCCCTCACTCACCATTTCCTCATCCTTCAGAACGGCCAAGGAGGCCCCGAGCTCGGAGCACCGCTCCTGACCCTGCTCCCAGGTGCCCTGATCCCTGGAGAAGTAGTAGCAGAATCCATTGTATCCAACCCAGCCATGGGGACAGCCCAGAGACAAGAGCGGAGTCGCAGGTGGAACTGGAACCTGTGGTGCTGCAGGGGAAGAGGAGAAGGTCTGAGGATTGCCCTGTGCAGGGAGCAGGGACCCCGCTGTGCCCCGAGGGGCTGGGCCCGGGCTGCTGCCCCTCCCTTACCTGACTGCACAGCCAAGGCCACCGCCAGCGCCAGCAGCAGCGACAGGAGCAGGATCAGCACCAAGATGTGCACGGGATGGCAGCTGAACCCCTTGCCTGGAGCAGGAAAGAGCTGCTGGCTGCCAGAAGCACAGGCGGCCCTCGGAGCTGCTCCCCCAGTGCCCGGGGAGCACAGGAGGGAGCTCTCAGCCTGTTTGCTCCTCCCTCAGCTGGCAGCCAGCGAGCCAAGAGCCTGGACACAGGCAGGGACACAGCTGTGGGGACAGCCAGGGACACCGCGCTGGGGACAGGCTGCAGCAGGAGAGCTGCACAGCCTTGGGGGCAGCTGCGGCTGCCGCTTCCAGCCACGGATGGGGCCGAGCGGAGCACGAGGCCTCTTGCACACATCGGGAAACAGCCACACACCTGCCAGCCCTGTCCTTGCCAGCTGACACTGTCCCCTCCCTAGAGGCCACAGGTGTGGCCCTGCACTCACCCGGCAATCTTCTGAGGATGCTCCTGTGTCCATGGCCGGGTGCTGATGTGCCCTGGGGACCCAGGGGCTCCCTCAAACTGCCTTCACTGCTGCAGATTCCATTGTCCGCATCTTCACTCACTGCACGCTCACGGGTGGTTTCTTGTGCCTCCGGAAAGTGTGTCTGCTTGGCTGCTGGTCCCTTCTCCTGTAGATATCGAAGCTTATTCTCAAGTTTATGAATAGAGCATAATTCACTCTTCTCAAGGTCACAGCCGGCATCTCTCTGTTTGGAACAATCAGCCATTTGGTCCCGACACATGAGGAGTGTTGGTGAAGCCTTTGGGAGACCGGCCTCGGACACAGCTTCACGCCCACGGAGATGGCCCATTGGAAGGGACATGATGACAGGTCCCAGCTGGTCCCGGTCCTGCGGGACACCGAGGCTCAGGAAGGCGCTGCCGGCTCAGTCCCGCGCTGTCCCCGCTGCCCGGACGCTGCGGCAGCACCTGCGGACACAAGCGCAGCCTGCGGGAGCTCTCCGGTGCCCGCAGCCCCGGCCCCTCGGGCTCTGCAGCCGCTGCAGCCCAGCTCCGTGCTGGGACAGGCGCTGACACCGCCTGGGAGCTGCCGCATGCGGGGACAGGACAGCTGCGCCTCGGAGTCCGCCTGCCCAGGAGAAAGAAGCAGCAGCCCCGGGCTGCTCAGCATTGTCCCCCGCATTCCCTGCCCCGCCGCCTCGGAGCCCGGCGACACCGAGCGCTGCCACAGCCGCTTTGGGTCCCTGCCTGGCAACGGGAAGCGGCTCCTCGCCCAGAAGGCAGCGCCGAGAAGGCTCCGGAGCCCGGAGCAGGCAGGATGCGGCGCTTTGTGCCTCCACTCGGTGCCTGCAGTGCTTTGGGCTCTGAGGCGCGTTCAAGTTGATCCCGTGGCAGCCCTGAGCCGGGCAGGGACACCTCCCGCCTGAGCAGCGGCGCCGAGCCCGGGGCGCCACGGGCGGCAACTGTGGCGGGCACGGAGCAGCCACCTCCGGGCTACCGAGAGCAGCCGGGATGAGCCAGCGCTGCTGCGGCACCGGCTCGTCCCCAGGGATCCGCGGCGAGGAGGAGACCGCGGGCAGCCGCTCCCTCCCTCCGCCATCTCAGGCCAGGGGCACACGGGGGACCCCGGCCCAAGGAACTCGCCAGAACCGCCCCGTTCCCCTCAGCGCGGCCCCTCCGGCCGCAGCGAGCCCCGGGCTGGGGCACAGCCGAGCGCGGCTCCTACCTGGGCTGGAGCCGCTCCCAGCTCCGGGCTCGCCGCCCGACAGCGCGGCTTTGTTCGCTGAAAGACAAACCGATTGTGATCATTGCCGCCGCTCTTTAGAGGCGACGTGCAGCTTTATCCCTTTTATAACCAGCCAGCCTGCGCGACGGTCGGAGCTCATTGGTCGACCGTTAGAACCAAACCATCCGGGTTAGCGGCTCATTTCAGAAATCACTTGCTTTCTCGGAAAATGTACGGCATTTCGCCAGGAGGGCGCCTCCAGTGGAGGGAAAGGCGAACAATCAGCAGAACGTAGCCGCGCGTCCAGCGATGTTCGGATTCTGCCGGTCTTTGACCCTTAAGATCAGTAAAATTGAGCACTTTGCCTCATTTCAAACCCATAGACCAGCACCAAAAATGCATTTTCCTTCGATTCAAACATTAAAGTAATGGAAAATGCTGATTTCCCGCCAAGTGAGACACCAAAAATCATGAGTGTTTTCCTTAATTTGAGAACCTTCAAATCGTAGGTGAAGGAGGAGTCCTCCCCAGTTCAAGCACAATTAACTGAAAGAAGTTTTTCTCCTTCATATGAAATCTCTGTTCTTCTTGTAACCCCCATTCGTTTTCTTTTTGGCAATGGGTTCAACGGAGAGTGATGGGCAGTTCCCTCCCAGTTCCCTCCCAGTATCCCTCTGCCTGCCAAGCACCGGCACGGATGGGGAGAGCACTGCCAAGGAACTGGGAGCACTGCACCTTCCCAGTGCTCCTCATCCCCCTCCCAGTGCTCCTTCTTCTCCACTGCCGCTGCTTCCACTCGCCCTCCCAGTTCCCTCCTAGCATTCCCTGTGCTCCCAGTTCCCTCCCAGTGTTCCCAGCATCTCTTCCAGCGCTCCCAACGATGCCAAAGCCCTGCAGGACACTGTGGGAAATAGAAAAGGTACAGAACTCTCAGAAAGCTGTGTGAAAGCAAATTTCAAGACGGAGAAATGCAAGAATGCTGAAGGTGCAAGGACAAGAAACAACAGGGCTGTGAGCTGCGTAGAGATCGGTCTGAGAAAAATATGTTAAACAAGAGAGTAGAAATATTTAACCTTAGTAATGAAGGTTTTTCCACTGTTTGAAGCTATTACAGGCAAGCATTGTTCAAAGCAAGATGTACATATGGCTTTATTAATTGGTCTGAGCAAACACTTGTCAGCTTTTAATATTATGGTATGGGCTAGAAAGTTGTTAAAAGACTTGGTCACAAAGAGAACTTGGTCTGCTGTGCAGGCAGCTGGAGCTGTTCCATCTCCCTTGCTTGGTTCTGTAAAATGAGGCTGATGATTGTGATGGAATAAAGCTCCGAGACAGCTGCTCCAGCATTCCCCTCCTGTTGTTTGTGTACACAGATATAGGTAAATATAAGGTAAGAGAAAAAATATCCCAGAAAAACCCCACAGTGATGGTGCCCCGTGTGGTGCCCTGTTTGCTTTTATGGAACAACTGCTGGAATCCCCAGATAGTTAAAAGGGACATCTGTGGAATAATCCTTTTGGATTAGAAATGGATCCTATTCTCGTCTCCTCCTGCCTACTGGACACCCCAGGATGGAGCCGAGGAAGAAAACTTGTGGAGAATCAGGGAGAGCTCTGGGGAAAAGAAATCACGGGACAAGATTCGTCTGTTTATCACTGGCTAAAGACAATTATTACTGCTGAACCTCATATTAATATTCAGGATGATGAATTGAAAGACCTTTTAACGTGGGTCAATACGAACTATTCAGGCACAGACCTTAACTCTGTCTTCACATTCTCTTTTTGGGATGCTGTCCACTGGAACGTTTATAATCCATTCACTTTTGAACGGGATCAGAGCGTGGTTAAAATTATTGCTGCTTGTCCAATGATCATAAACATTTTTCAACAGACGACCCCACCCGTGCTTTGCCCTGGAGCCTAAAACGAATCCCCAAAACTCTCCCCATCCCAGAATGATTGCCTAATTCAAACTGAGCACCCCGCTCCTTTTCTCCCTCAGCACAGCGTCTCTCCCTCTGCCTTACATCCTCACAATATTTCAGCCTATATTCCGCCTCCCCCACGCTCTGTGCCGGGTCTCCCTCCCCTCAGCCCTCTGTCTGTACCCCAGGTGGACACTTCGGGACCCCCTGGGAGCCCTCTGCTCTCCCCGTGTCAGCTCTGGCCTCCCCCGCCTCTCAAATCCTTCCTCAGCCCGTTCCAAACTCCTTTGTTCCCCCGGCTCAGAATGCTTTCGCCGGCTCTGCCCCCGCTCCTCGGCCCCGGCCGGTCGCCTGGAACCCTCGGTGTGTGCTTCCCCGAGGAACTCCATGGGCACACATCCCTCCGCGCCCTTTGTGGCCTCTTTTCCCTGCAGCATCCGAGCGGCTGCGAGCGAGAGTTTCCATCGCTGCCCCCGCGGCCCCGATGCGAGCCCCGCTGCCGCTGCACTCTTCCTGCCTTGTCCCCTCGCATCCCAGCGCAGCTCCAGCCCCTTTCCCAGCCCATCCATGCCTCGGCTGCCCGCGGCGAGCGTCATTGCCGGTGCCCCGTCTCTCGCCCTTGGCACAGTGTGCCCGCTGCAGCCTGCGCCGTGCCCCGAGAGCTCCGCTCGTTCTCGCAGCGCTCGGTGCCCGGCCCGGCTCCAGCAGAGCCTTTCCCGGCGGGCTCGCTCCCGGCCGTGGCTGCCCCAGCCCCGCCCGCCCCAACCCCAGCGCAGCTCCCGTCCCCGGCCATCGGCTCGGCCCCGCTCGCCCCGGCGGCTCCGCTGCCCCCGCCCGCGGCTCCGCTGCCGCTGCCGCTCGTGGCACACGCTGCTGCTTCCGTGCTGCCCGCTGCCATCGTGCCAGCCCCGCAGCGATCCCCAGCCCTGGCTGCTCCCACAGCCCCTGCCCTCCGCAGCTGCTCCCGAGGCCGCGCCCGTGCAGCCTCTGCCCCGCCGTGCTCCTGTCCTTGGCAGGCTCCAGCTCCCGTCTGCTGCCAGCGCCTCGGCATCCAGCACAGCTTGCGTTCCCCCGCCTCCCGGGGACCCTCCGCTTCCTGCCCTGCTCCTGCTGCTCCTGCTGCTGCTTCTGCTGCTTCTTCTCGGAGAGAGGGGGAAGGAACAGCAGTACCACATGTGCCAGCCAGTGCCAAACCTGGGACACAGCCTGGGATCGTTGTTCAAACAGTAGAGCCGGGAGAGAGAGCAAATGGAAATGCTGCCTTGCCTAAAACTGATTCTAAAAGCCAAAGTGACAATACTGCATTACGTTTACCTAATTGGTCAGAATCAGACGGAATCTTGAGCCAGATCAAGGTTTTGATTCCTCGAACGAGCAATTTCTTGCTGTCCTTGTGAGATGTGGTAGAAATTATCATAATGCACAGTACGAGTCCCTCTCTCATCATGACATCAAAGAACTCAGACAAGCTATAATGGGGAATGACCTGGCTTCTCCTTATTTTGAGAACACGACTGAAAGTATTTTTAATTCCTATGATGTAACTCCTGAAGACTGTCATAATGTGGCTTCCCTAATTTGAACTAATTCTCAATATATCTTGTAGGACTTAAGTGGGATTTGAAACGAAGGAGAAAAATCTTCTTTTCCGTAACTGGGTTTGAATTAGGGAAAACCCCCTTCACCTACGATTTGAATGGTGTCAGTTGAAGGAAAACACGCCCTTTTAATTATTTTTGGTGTCTCACTAGGCGGGAAATCACTGTTTTCAAATAATCTTATGTTTAAATGATAGGCGAATACCTTTACGGCGCTGTTCTATGGGTTTGAATTGGGCTCGGTTTTACTGCTCTGAAGGGTTAAAAGTGGCACAGTCCGAGCCCCGCCGGTCCTGCGCCTGGTCCTGCGCGGAATTATGAAAATCTCCCAAACCCGCGCTGGGCGCTTTTCCTTGGCGGTTCTGTTCGAACTGCAGCGACACCGCCTCGCCCCGAAATTGTTTGTTCGCCGTAACGGCACCATCGACCCCGTCTTCTCCCGCAGGGCCGGAGCTTCTCTGTCCCGGTGCCTTCGGGCAGGGGCGGCCCCCGGAGCTCGGAGCGGCTCCAGCCCAGGTAGGAGCCGCGCTCGGCTGTGCCCCAGCCCGGGGCTCGCTGCGGCCGGAGGGGCCGCGCTGAGGGGAACGGGGCGGTTCTGGCGAGTTCCTTGGGCCGGGGTCCCCCGTGTGCCCCTGGGCTGAGATGGCGGAGGGAGGGAGCGGCTGCCCGCGGTCTCCTCCTTGCCGCGGATCCCTGGGGACGAGCCGGTGCCGCAGCAGCGCTGGCTCATCCCGGCTGCTCTCGGTAGCCCGGAGGTGGCTGCTCCGTGCCCGCCACAGTTTCCGGGCTCGGTGCCGCTGCTCAGGCGGGAGGTGTCCCTGCCCGGCTCCCGGAGAGCTCCCGCAGGCTGCGCTTTGTCTCCGCAGGTGCTGCCGCAGTGTCCGGACAGCGGGGACCGAATCACGATTTGAAAGAGTTAAGATTATAGCGAAGGGTTAGAAGCAATTCATATTAATCGGGGTAGGTTAGATAAACAAACCATAGGTTAATGATGGTTAGGTGTTAAAGTAGCGATAACAGAGGTATTGTTTGCCATTAAGAGATTGTTTCAGTTTTGTTTATAGAAAGGAGTTAATGAACTGTTATAAGAACAGAGTGAAACCAGTAGAACGCTGGCTAACACCTGGACTTTATACCAATCAATCACGAAGCTGGGGATATTCCGGATTGTGCCAGAGGGTCACGGTGACCTGACGAAGACTTTGCTTACTTCATCTTTCAAGACCACTGACCCAATTCGAGACCACCGACCCAATTCCAGAGAAGAATTGCACACCCGTGATGGACTGTTTGCCTCATTTTAGCGCAGAGCGGGGATGGGAGGGGCTGGGGTTATGCTGTAAGACTTGGGGAAATAAACAGAGATTGTAGTTTGTGTGTCTGAGTGACGGAGAGCCGTGCGTTTCGGAGCTGCCGTGTAGTTTTGAAGTAACTCTGTCATCTTCTGTCAGAAGTTGGTGGTTGGGGTTTTTGGGGGGAAGAGGAGCTGAGACTTTTTGAAGAAAATGAGTACAGACAGAGGACAGGACCGGTTTAGCAGAGAAGAGTAAAAGCGTTTCATAAGTTGTGATTCTCGATGCGGAGGTTGTGTTTGTAAATCATAAGGGTAACTTCTGTCTGAGAATCCAACCAGAGGGAAAGAGGGAGTTCCCAAACCTCTGCCTTCGTTTATTGCAAACAAGTTTGCTATTCGTTTCGGTTTTTGCAAGCACGGAAAGTGTCAGGCATTTTTCATTGTTTTGGGGAGCTAATTTTGGTGAATTTTTCTTTTTCTTTTTCTTTATTTTTATTTTTTTTGTTTTATTCCCCCCTTTTCTGGAAAATGTAAAGCCAATTTTTTACTTACTACGAGGATACTGTACTCAGCTAATTGTTCTAAAAGTTGTTTTTCAGTTCTTTTCTATGCACTTTTGACAATGACGTTAAAATTATTTAACATTTTAACATTATTTAACATTTTAACATTTTTTACTTTTAAACATAATAAAACTTATACTAAGCTTATAACGTAGCTTATACTAAGTACTATTAATATTACAATTATAGGGTGTAGGAGTGTGTTTAAAATTGTAGTTGTGGTTGGTGACTATAGAGTGACTCTCTTGTGATAACTTGTGGTTTGTTTTAGTTTTTGTCGGACTGTGCATACTTTCTGTCTTGTGATAGACAGTAACTGGAGTTTTTGTCTATTTTTTTATATTAAAAGGATTTTAGTCGGATTTTGATGTTTGGTTAATTGCCTTACTATTGTAAGGTTTATTTTTATTTGTAAGGTGTAGGTAATAATTTGTGATACATTGTGTAATTAAATCTTCATAGTTCATGGGATACAATGGATGTAAAATACCAGATGTCTCATCTAACATTTTTAGCAAACTGATAAATACAAAAATTAGAGTGAATCTTAGACAAAGTTACATAATTGCTATTCTCTATTTTTAGGAAAGCACAAGCGGTTTTTAGGCATACACAGCCTTGGCATAGCTTTTTGACTAATGTTTGGATGAATTTTAACATAACAGCCATATTTAGTGTCTAGACATATATTTTGGACATTGATTGTATTATTTTTGCACATACATTTTTGCTGCTTTTGGGTAATATCAGATTTTAGGTTTATATTTTGACATGAATTGTGGCATTACAGATAGTAAGAACAAAGGCAGTGATCACATTGTTAATGGGATCATAGGTGAAATTCACTGTGGTCTACCATGACTGGAACTTTTTTAAAAAATTTTGTGGCATTATTTTTAACTTCTTGTCGAATTTAATTTTAATTGAGAAAGTTCCTTTCTTTTTTTCTCTCCTGATTAAAGTAATTATTGATGTTACCTATAACTGTGCCTGCATACAGCTGAGAGCTAAGGATACATTATCTTGAGCTACATGGAGTGCATTTATTATTAATTTGTGCTCTTGTATTTTGCTTTTTCCTATTTGGTGACATCTGAAATTTGCTATTGCTTTGTTCTTGACACGAATAGGGATGACTGTGGGGGTTGTTTTAGTTATGAAATTATTAGTTGCCATGGCTAGTTTATTAATTAATATTTTTGAATTTGTTCTATTTAAAACTCTTGGTCTTGTTTTTAATTTTTTAGTAAGATTTTTTCTACTTTTGAAGTGTGCTTGCTGTTGTAGCTCTGTTGTTTGTCCTCTAAAGGATGTGTTGAGGAAAGAAGTGCAGACTGGCTGAACTTCTGAGATCTTAATTTGCATTAGCAATTCCACACGTTTGAGAGATCACTTGGGGTTAAACAACAATTGTTGTTGGCTCGTATTTCTAATTACATCTGGATCGATTTCATAGATGTCAGGTTTTAGCTTGGGTGGTGTGGTGTGGGTTTGAGAGCTCAGAGTCAATTTACTTGTTGTTGTAGGAATGGCATTTATTTTACATTTAAATGAGAGTCCTACAGTATTTTGGCCCTAAAGACACAACATTGTAACAGTTTGTGTTCGAATAAAATTATGCTAACAGTCTAATTTATTTGCAGAGTTTTTTTTTACAGTAGCAGTTGAAAAATAGATTTTGGGTACTTTTTTAAGGGTAGTTTTGTTAATTATTTGGCACCTTACTTTGACGACTTTTTTTGTAGATTTTGAAAGTGTCCATCCTTCCTACAGCCTCGTCTCTATATATTGCTATTCATGCTTTTCATATATTTGCTTCTTATGTATGACCTCAGTTGATAAGTTCAGATTTTTAACTATTTGCAGCTTTCTATGTAACTGGTGATTTGGTTAAAGGCTTTGTACTGAGGTTATCAAATATTGCTTTGGTTGGGAGTACTTTCTAATTTTTGAACTGTTATTATAAGTGGAACAGTTTTCTGAATTAAATTTTTTAAAGTTTTTGATTGAAAATGTACTTACTTTGCTGGGGTCAATTTTAGCTTTAGTTTATTATTGTCTGGTGTTACTTTCCAGGGAGATTTGGGAGCTTTCCTTATTCGAGTGTGGTGTATCTAAGCACTTTGTTCTTTGATATTAATGGTGCAAAGGTGGTGAGAAGCACTTGGAATGGTTCCTCTTGTGGTTTGAATGGCTTTTTTGCAAGAGACTTAACATACACATAATTTTTAGGTTGCATGTTAGGCACTTATCTGTTAAGCCTTGCACTTTGAGTTTTAGCCACATGTTTGTTTGTTTGTTTGTTTTCAGTTGTTTACTTGAAGCTAATATATATGTAGCTAGTGGGTTTCTTCTAACTTGTGCAGACATTTTCTTTTGGACTTTATATGGTCTCTTATAACACATTTAAAAGGGCTTAGCTTTTCTTTGGTTTTAGGTTTAGTTTGAATTCGTAGCAGTGCTAGTGGGAGAGCTTGGGGCCACAGCAAATTGACTTTTTGCTCTAACCTTAAAATTTGTTGTTTGATTAAATGATTTATATTTTTTACTTGGTTGTTTGAAGGTGATATGGAGTGTGAGGCTTTCAGTTTATGCCCAAATGATGGTTGGTTTGTTGTATTATTTTTGAGATAAAATGTAGTTCTTTATTTGCAGACGTGGTGGCTGGAACTTCAAAGTGTGCTATTATCTTTTGTGATTGCACTTTTGGTGGGGAAAGCTTTTGGCCATCTTGGAAAGATATTTGTTAGCACTAGCAAGTATCAATACTCCCCTTTCTTGGAAGTTTTGAAAAGTTAATTTGCTGTTGTTGCCCAGGCCCTTGGCCTATTCGATTTTGTCAGGTTTTGTTTTGGGGATGGTTTTGGGTTTAGTTTGGAGGCAAAGATCTCACTGTGGAGTCACTTGAGTGACAGTGGCATACAATTTTTTAGCATCAATTCTTTTAATTAAGTACGTATATAAGGCTTTTACTTCTTAATGTGTTTTGGAGTGCTTTTCTTTTAGTAGTGACTGTAATAAATGAGAGGGGATGACAGGCTTCTTTTTCTTTTTTTAGTAACAGCCCAGCTTATTCAGTTATGGGTTTGGGTTTTTTTCACTTTTAATTAGTTGCCTATTTTGTTGCTTTATATTACCTTATTATTAAAGGAAATTTTTCTATTCAGAATTAAGACGTTTTTAGTGGTTACTTTACTTTTTGTTGCTTCTTTTGCTTCTCTGTCCACTAGCTTGTTTCTTTCCTCTAATTTTCAGCTTACTTTTTGGTGTGCCTTAATTTGTATGATTGCCAATCTTTGGGACAGCTGAACTGCTTCTAGTATGATTTCTTGTGTGTGTTTGATGGGGGGTTTTGTGAATTCAATGATCCTCTTTTTTTTTTTCTATTTCTAAGGCAGCACAGATTAGACCAATTATTTTTGGCCTTTTGTGTAGAGATGCTTACTGGTAAGGGTCTCTGTTCTATTGCCTTTTTGTAGGTGGTCACTGCACACTTAGCCTGTCGCTCTCCACTGATGGCGTAGCTGCCTCTGTTAGTGAACCAGGTTTTTACATTATTGTGGAGGGTGTCTGTTAGGTTTGGATGGCTGGAGTAGGTGGCTTCAATGGTTTCTGGGTAGTTATGGTGTACTGGTTTCTTTTGGTTTCCACTGAGGAAAGGAGCTGGGCTGACAATGTTAGTTACTACTATTTCCACATTGTCTTGTTTTGCTATAATGCCTCGGTATTTTAGGATTATTTGTAGGGAAAGCCAGTGCTCACTTTGTACTTTTAGCACTGCAGACACTGTGTGAGACACTGGCACAGTCATTGTCTGGCCCCAGGTGGATTTGTGTGCTTCTTGGATGTTTAACACAACTGTTGTTACGGCTCAGATGGATCCTGGCCAGCCCTTGGCCATCACAGCGAGCTGCTCAGGAAAGTGAGCCCTGCCCTTTGTTATGGGCCCAGATCTTGGGCTAGTGTTCTTAGGGCAATTTTGGGATTTTTATGGGAAAATAGGAGGAATGGTTTATTTATATTTGGTAGTCCCAGAGCTGGGGCTGACACAAGAGCCTTCTTAAGCTGGTCAGAGGCTCGTGTGGCCTCTTTTGCCAGGCCTTTGTTCCCAGCTGCAAGGAGAGCATACAGTGGTTTCACAAGTAGTTTGTAATTATAGATCTGAAATTTGCACTACTTTGTCATTCTTAAAATGTTTTCAGGTTCTTTGATTGGTAAGAACTGGCCCTACTGCCTCCCACAGATGTGTCTGTACTGTTTGTTTTCCAGTTCTGGATGAGATTGGGTTTTTAGGGGGTGTTTTAGTGGGTGCTCTTTTCGAGTTCCCATCCTCCTCTTGTTTCCTAGGGGGAGGTTTAAATAGATCTGTTAGATCTTGTCCTTGTACTGCTGTGTGATAGACTTTATTGGATTTTGTGCATCTTTGGTCTGTGTTGCAGGTGGAGAAGCATTGCTTATGTTTACCTTTATTAGATGCCTTATAATTCTTAAGGGCTAATACTAGAGGATCCCACAGTCTCTGCCATTTAGGGTGGTCTCAAAGGGTAAAAAAAATATTTGCATAGGGAACTTCATCTTATTTCCTTTTTCTTCTCACAAACAACATTAACTCTAACAAGGTGTTATAATCTAAAGTTGTAGTATTTCTCATTATTTATTATTTTTTCATATTTTATTATTTATTCATATTCATTATTTAATTTATATAGCAGCCACCACTGGCTACAATATTTCAAAAGTGTTTTCTTGTCCTCCATGCTTCTCACACCAGGTATCTCTCCCCAGTGGGTTCAAACACACCCTCCTGGACTAGCCTTAGGTATCTTTTTACTGTGTCTTGTCCCCATACTGACATTCTCAGTATTTTTTCTTTTTCTTTTTTTAAAATCTCTGTTCTGCTCTTATCTAAAGATGGCTCTGGATCTAGGCAAAATATACACACACACAGCGTCCCTCACACAGCACCTTTCACCAATTACCACCCACTGAACACCTCACTTACTCTAG
Organism: Catharus ustulatus; assembly: GCF_009819885.2. NCBI lineage: Eukaryota > Metazoa > Chordata > Aves > Passeriformes > Turdidae > Catharus > Catharus ustulatus. Next base: position 33,697,821 of record NC_046228.1, on the reverse strand, counting down.
GTCACTCTAATTATTTGGGAAACGGGCAAAATGAGGGGAAGTGATCCAACCAACTCTCTCTTTGCTTTCACTTTGCAGTGAAAGTCACGTTTTGGTCACTCACACAATTAAAACACAGCACAAAAACATAGCACATTTGGACTTTGGACAATAGCAGCAATAAAACAGAGATTCACTCGACTCACCCCCAGGGTCGCTGGTGGCTCTATCAGTCAGTGAATCTCCCCACTGGCCTCCCTGACCAGTATCCCTCCACTGACCCCTGGCTGGGCTGGTGGCCGCTTGCAAGCTCAGACCTGCTCACACAGGGTGTCTATTCCACCTGCAAAAACGTTTTAATGCACCTCACTGGCTGCCCTTTCTAGCCAAGTGTGTACGACTCAGAGGCTTCTTAAATTTGACACAGACCTTTTATCTGTGGGCCAGCAGGTCCTGGTTTGTCCCGATGGAGCGAGCTGAGTTATGGAATTTCTCCAGGGAAATCTTGGGGCATCCTTCAGGGAGTCTGTTCCCCACCCAGCTCCCACAGTTGGACAGAGGGCTCCTGCCTGGCTCGCCAACTGATACACGGAAAAGACTTTATAACTCATGAGAAATGAGAGTTATAAAGTAGGTGTGCATTTATTTAGCGTTGAGGTGCATGGGGATAGCTCCTCTGAAAGCTGTGCTCCCCGGGCACTGGGGGAGCAGCTTCGAGGGCCGCCTGTGCTTCTGGCAGCCAGCAGCTCTTTCCTGCTCCAGGCAAGGGGTTCAGCTGCCATCCCGTGCACATCTTGGTGCTGATCCTGCTCCTGTCGCTGCTGCTGGCGCTGGCGGTGGCCTTGGCTGTGCAGTCAGGTAAGGGAGGGGCAGCAGCCTGGGCCCAGCCCCTCGGGGCAGAGCGGGGTCCCTGCTCCCTGCACAGGGCAATCCTCAGACCTTCTCCTCTTCCCCTGCAGCACCACAGGTTCCAGCTCCACCTGCGACTCCGCTCTTGGTTCTGGGCTGTCCCCATGGCTGGGTTGGATACAATGGAGTCTGCTACTACTTCTCAAGGGATCAGGGCACCTGGGAGCAGGGTCAGGAGCGGTGCTCCGAGCTCGGGGCCTCCCTGGCCATTGTGAAGGATGAGGAAATGGTGAGTGAGGGGCTGCGGGCGCTGTGGGGTGGCTGAGGGGAGCCTGGGGGTGCTCCTGGGCCGGGCTCGGTGCTGCTGGGGCTGGGGCTGCAGCCCTGTGCCGGGGCCTTGCAGGGAAGGAGCCCCGGGGCCGTGTCCCCCCGAGGGGCCGGGGCAGCTCCCACTGCTCTCTCCTTGGCAGGATTTGTTCTTCCGCCTCCGCGGGAACGTCGATTACTGGCTCGGGCTGTGCAGACGGGGCGAGCACCTGCAGTGGGGGGACGGCAGCAGCTTCAGCTCCTCGTGAGTGCCGGGGAGCCGGGCAGGGCATGGGGGGACAGGGGCACAACGTGTTCCCCTGGGAACCAGCGCTGTCTCTGCTCCTCCTTGCAGGGTTCCTGTCCTTGGCAATGCCGAGTGTGTGTTCCTGGCTGACGATAAATTCAGGAGTGAGAGCTGCTCGAATCCGCAGCCGTATCTGTGCAGCAAGGCCCGAGCTCCCCTGTAACAGGGGCTGGAGAAAGGAGCTTCTCCACACTGGGCAGTCCCAGCTTCACCTCTTAGCTCTTGAAAGGCATCACCAGCTGGACTGAAGGTTAGATTTTTGGACTGTCCTTGGAAGAGGAAGAAGAACAGCTGACATTGCTTCCTGAGTAGGAATCCCACTTTAGGCATCAGACACCTGAATGTGAAGGATGGTCTCTCTGTCTGTCTCTCTGTTGCGGAGGATCTTACTGTTCTCTGTGGCAGGAGAGCCACCGTGGGGCAGGATAAGGATTTGTCTCTCTGTGTGGGAAACAGTGACACGATGTGACTGTAACCCCTATCCCTCTTTGGAGTGTGTGAAACAGAGGCCTCTCTGAATTCTCCAGAGAGAGAGATCAGAGTGCAGGGATTGAATTAAAACCTTTGGATGGATTAATGTGTATTAAGCCACTCATACATGAAACACAGATGTAAGCTTCAGTTTTAAGTAAGTATTTGAGGTACGTTGTTATTATTATTATATTAATTATTCTTATATTTAATTAATATATATAATATGTATTTTAACGTGCTTTAAGATGTAAATACCTTAGAATTCAGTGTTAAAACATTTTTTTAATGAGAGCTCAAAAAGAAAAACAAGTCTCAAAGACAAGTCTCAGTGAGAGCTCAAAAACGTAGTTTTAGACATAATAAAAACGTATTAAGAATATTGTTTTCATTTTTCAAATACAACAGATAGGCCATATGTGTGGGTTATATGTAATCTTTTGTATTAAAACTTTGGAATTCTAAGAGTTTTAGAAGAACTGCTTCAGATTTGTGTTTTTAGCTCGCTGGGTAATTTGTAAATAAGAATCCGTGCAATGTGGAGAGACTCTCTCTCTCTCTCTCTCTCTCTCTCTCTCTCTCTCTCTCTCTCTCTCTCTCTCTCTCTCCTTTCTCCTCACTGCCGTTATCATCACCCAGGAGCAGACAGGAGCTGCGTCTGCACCTTCAGCCCTCCCGGGGCCTTGCACTGCAGAACTGCTTCTGCTTCTCATGGGGGCTTTACTTCTGTTTGGGACTCTGTGCTGAAAGCTTTTAGCATGGACTTGAACAGTTGGGTCTTCCTGCCTTTTGAGACTGCTGTGCCTTTACAGGAAACAACTTTATAGCAGCTAACAACTACTGAGCTCTTTTGAAGATTTAAACTCACAAAAATCCCGACACCTCGAGCCTTTCCTGATGTGTTCTGTTGCCTGCCCAGGGTGAGGAGCAGAGGGACAGAGCGGTTTTGCTGTCACCTGGCCAGGCCCAGCCCAGCCCAACCATCCCTGCCATAATTCACTCCTATCCCACCATTACCCGGTCCCACGGCGGGTCCGGCTTCACGGGCAGGTGCCTCGAGTGAGAGGAGGCAGCTGGTGCCAGGGGGTGAAATGTCTTTGCTGCGAGCTGGCAGGGAGAGGAGGAGGAGAAAGTGGTGCAAAGTGACGGGAGAGAAAGAGGGACAAGGCTGGAGCGGTGGAAAGGGGCGGGGATGGGCATGGGGCAGGCGGGCATTTTGCTTTCCAGCTCTGTGGGAGGAAAGGGAAAACTGTGAAATGCATGCAGGAAAAGAGGGGAGAAATAGCAGGTGCTGGATATCGGCGACAATTGGGATTCATTTCAGTGCCTGAAGTGCCAAGGCCGGCAGAGTCCGAGCCCCGCCGGACGCCGCCCCCGCCAGCGCTGCGCTGTGTCTTGCCCTGCCCTGCCCTGGCTCAGCTGCCCAGAGCCCCTTGGCACTGACAGAGCTGCACCGAGGGACAGCTGGGTGCTGCTGCAATGGCATCGAGAGAATCAAAGAAACAGAATAAAAAGCTGCACTGCCGGCTCTCCTCTGCCCGCTGTCACTGATGGAGCAGGGCCGAGCCACCGTCGGAGCGGCGGTGCTGGTTAAAAAGAGTCACGGGAAAGGCTGGGAAATGGGAAGGGAATCCAATTCAGAGAATGGTATAAAATAGTCTGAAACTACTGCAGCAGCAGTGGCTGCTGCCAAAGTGTCACCAAAAAGAGCTGCACCAAGGGAGCGTCAGGGCGGCGGAGGGGCTGAAAGAGCAGCGGGAAAGGCTGGGAGGAGTGACGGGAATAGAATAGAGAGAGACTGGTGTGAAATGTTCTCCGAGTGCTGCACCTGCAGTGGTCGCTGCCCCACGACTGAAAGAGCTGCAAGGAGAGACCAGGGGGTGGCGGTGCTGGTTAAAAAGAGAGGCACGGGAAAGGCTGAGAATGTGGAGGAAATTAAATCGAGGGAACGGTATAAGATAAAATAATGCAAGAACCGCACCAGGAATAGGCACCGACTGCTGTCACTACAAGAGGTGCACCGAGGGACAGCCGGGTTGCCAGCCTGGAAATGGTGTGACTTGCCTTGTCCTCTCTTAATAACCATCAGTGCTGTTTTCAAGGCCAGTGGGTGCACTCAGACATATCCAGAATCATCATTACAGTGGGAAAAACTGGGGATGGAATCAGCTGTGACAGACATGAGAAAGATGACAGGAGCAGAAATACAGATTTCTCAGCTCCCTCCCAGGGACAGCAGTATCAGCACAGGGACAGAAAATGCTGATATAACATCCTTTCCCACTGGTCCCTGCGCTCAGCTTTAGGTAGTGTTCTTCAGTGGTTTTATCCACGGAAATATTGCAGAGGGACACAGAAGATTTCCTAGCATATTAAAAAGAAGGTGAAAAAACATGAAGGATGAGGTTTGGGATAGGGAGAGAAGGAAATTCCCACATCATATCAGAGTTCAATATGGCTGCTGTGAGTATGCAGCATGGAGCACAGCCAGATTAAACCAGAATATATTCCAAAACTGGAACTATTTGGCCTTATAACTGCAGGTGAGGTTAATAACCATCACCAATTCAAACAAGGGAAATCTGCCCTGAACTGATTTAGATTACCATCCCTGTAGCCATTGGCTATCAGCACTCCTTTTCCCCACCAAACTACAAACACTTCACTGGAAATCTCTCCTTTTCTGCTTCCTACCTGTACCAGTGCTGCAGTGACCCCGGTGATTTCTCTGAAGGAACTGAGCTTTACCTTCACAGCAGCTTTGCTCTTCCCTTCCCAGCCTCGTAGCCTTGTGCATTCCCATCTGGGAGCGTTGGCTGCTGAAGGAGAGGCTCCATTGCCACCAGAGATCCCCACTTGCCAGCAGTAGCACAGCATGGCATGTTCTCCTGCCTGCACTGATCCCTTTGCTCCTCAGCTGCAGCTGGAGCCCAGAGCCCTGGCAGTTGTTCAGGACACACTTTGCCATGGCATGGCCCCAGCCAGGCTGATTCCTAGGCTGGAAGCACAGCGGGCACACATTCCTGCACCTGCCCGTTGTTCCCAGCCCGTTTGCAGGAGCTGTTCCCGTGTGTTCCTGTAAGAATCCAGCCCCAGGTGTCTGTGGGGTTTGGAGGGGCTCTCTTGGGGGGATGTGGGGGTGCTCTGTGGGATTTGGGAGGGGGGCCTGAGGTGTGTGTGGGTGTCTCTGGGATTCACGTTTTTTTCCTTCGTATTTCCTCTACTTTATCACTCATGTTCCACACCCTTTTCTTCTCACCTTTCCAGGGCTTTCCTGCTTTTTAAATGCTACCTTTTCACCATTATGTCATCTCCATTTTTTTACTCTTCCCCACCTTTTGCCACTGCCTTTTATTTCCCCATTTTTTTGCCCCCATTTTCCCTGATTTTTTTCTCCCAGCCTTTTTTCCACCCATTTTCCCCTCTGCCTTTTTTTGCTGCCTTCTTTCCCTTACTTTCTTAATTTTTCACCGCCCTTTTTTGCTGCCTTTTTTTCCCCCCTTTTTTGCCACATTTTTCTCCCCCACCTTTCTTGGTTTTTTTGCTTTCCTTTTTCCCTGTTTTTTTTCCCCAGTAACTTTTTTAGCCCGTCAAAGCAATTTCCTCAGTTGACATAATTAGTGGGGGTTTTTACCCACTTAAACCCTAAAAAAAAAGGCACAACAGAGATTTCCTGTGAACCTGAATATGATGAAAATTGAGAGTTTGCTCTCATTTCAAACTGATAATATTGCACCATGCAGAGTGTTCTCTGTTGTATTTAAACAAGAACATGGGGATTCCCAATGAATTTACATCCTTGAATAAATGTGCAAGGCAGGTTTCTTTCAATTGGTACCCTTTGAATTGCAGGGGAATGGGGATTGCCCCAGTTTAAACACAGACAATAAGGGAAAATTAACCAATTAACTTCAGAATATTCTTCAATAGAAATCACTTGAAATAGAATGACAATGCACTTGTCTTTGCTAATTAATTTCATGAGACTTCCTTCACTGCAAATACTCTCAAAATTAAAAGCAGAGATGCCTCGTGTGTCACTTCAAAGAAGTTGCCTTGGTTTGTAAGACAGGTGTCTGCTAAGAAAGGCAGGAGCCTCTCTTGAAATGGGAAATGTGAACCCCCTTCCACCAAATTACAGTAATTTCACGAATACAAGCCGCAGCAATTTGACAAAAATTTTGGTGGAAACCCGGAAGTGCGGCTAATACTCGGGGGCGGCTAATATGTGAATAATTTTCTGACATTTACAACCCCAGACGTGCCAGCCAGGGCGCTGAGCCGAGCACCTGCCAGTAAAAGCCGGCATTTCGCAATTGTTACAGTGTTACTGTGTTGCCCTGGCTCCCTGCAGGCAGCACGGGGGGCGGGGAGAAAGGCGGGAGAACTCTCTTCTTCCCTCCTCTGCCGCAGCCCAGGGGAGGACGGCGGGGGGGGGGGGGCGCCGCCATTGCCGCGGCCCGGGGAGGAGACGGGGTGCTTTGTCCGCGCCCGCCGCCGGCACCACGGGCGCGGGAAAGCTCCATCTCTGCCCACCGCCGCTGCCATAGGAGCGGGGGAAGCTCCGTCCCTGCCTGCCACCGCGGGGCAGCGCCGACCCGGGGTGACCAAGCCCAGTGGCAGCGGCGGCCGGCCCCGAGCGGCAGCACCGGGCTGGCCCACCTGGCCCCGTCAGCAGCCCCTAGCGGGCCGAGCCTGCACAGCCTTAGCTCAGCCAGTAAACCCCACCCTCCCGCGGTTCTGTTACTAATTGCACACGGGTCCTCGCTGCGAACGACAGAGTGGCTTATATTCGGGTGCGGCTTATTTATGGACAAAAACCGAAATATTTGCCAACACCCAGAGATGCGGCTTATACTCAGTGCGGCTTGTATTCGTGAATTTACTGTATTATAATTTTGAAATTAAGGGGCTCTCAGGCAAAGATATGGGAATAGGAATAACAGTTCCTTGCTACGAAAAATTAAAATAGAAATACAGTATTACAAAAAACAAGTTCAAAACACTGGCAGAGTCAGAATACAACCTGACACCTGTCAGTCAGGGTGTTGGTAGCAGTCCCATTAAATGGTGGCTGCATCCTCCTGCAGTGACAGATGTGGCTCAGTTGGAGCAGTGCTCCTGTAGAAGGTGCAGTTTTCCTCCAAAGGTCCAGTGATGATGTAGAAGGGTCTGATTTTCCTCTGGGATCCAGTGGAAAAAGGCTGCTCTGATGTTCCAAATCTCAGGTTTTACCTGGATAGGAAATGCTTGGCTCCTCCCACTGGTTGGAGCATCTCCCAAGGGGATGATGTGATTTTATCAGTCATGCAGTGGGGACTCAATGGCCATTAACAGAAGAGATCTTCCTGGAGGAAGGATGGGTTGTGGAAAAGGTAAAGAACACTGCTCCACCTGGATTTAACAAGTGGTGATAGAATACACACTTTTGGTCACATCCTATATTGTAACCCAAGACATTATCCAACCCTTATTCTATGACCATCTGCATCCTACCCAAATCAATGCCCTCTTTAGACTTGACAGTGAAACTTCACACTCAGTTCTCACTTAAGATTATGTTTCCCTGTTGTATACAATGGGTTTCTCATCTTTCTGCATTACCCAGCAAGTGTAAACAGGTCCTTGAACAAAGACAATCGCACAGATGGGTTTATCTTTGCCTGACATGGGACTAATCCAAGCAGATTTTCCTAAAATTCCTTTCATGTGCATCACAGGGACTTTATCTCCATTCACTGTGTGCAGGGGTTCAGACTGGGCAGGACCAGCTCCGTTGATGGACCCTTGGGTGTTGAACATCCAGGTGGCTTTTGCTGAGTTCATTTCCCAATCCTTGAATGTCCCTCCACCAGGTGCCTTCAGGGTAGTCCCAAGTACTCTATTCTACCATTCAACTTTCCTGGCAGCTGGTGCAGGATAAGGGATATGATAGATCCATTCAATGCCATGTTCTCTGGCACAGGTGTTTCTAAGGAGAGATGGAATGTATTCAGACTGTGGGAGAGGCTGATGTAAAATTGGACAGTAAAATTGAATAAAGAAGGCGGACAGGGAGGACCCCAATAGGTCCAATTCTTGGGGTTCCTCTGGTGCATGCAGTAAAATCCTTGTCCCTCATCCCAGGTATCCACTGGGTTGGGTTTTTCACCTGTACAGGGATGGTCTCTTGACATCAGTGGAATTCCCACCAGGCACATGGCTAGAGGGTCACTGAGGTCACCCATGGCCAGGCACAGATTGTCCTGTTGTAGAGTTTTTTCCAGGGTCACCCACACATTTTGTTTGGGCTCAGGGACAATCCATCTGAATGCTGTTGTAGGAGCAGGAGCATCCAAAGTTGAGCAGTGCTGGCTGGAGGAAGCAGCATCATTCCGTTCATTGGTTCATGGAGGTCGGTACTGCAGATGGGTTACTCTGTTGAGATTAAAGAATACTTAAAATCCAGAGGGAGGAAGAAGTGATCTGCAACTGTAACTTAAAGGGTACAGGGATGGGGTCAGAAACATTGTTATTAGGGAAGAGGGTAACAGGGAGGGTGTGACTGTGGGGAACAGGGTGAGGGGAAAGGCAGGGTAGGGCAGAAGCATAAAGAAAGGGATAATCATTATGGGAAAATCTTTCTTCTAGGCTTAGTCCGGTAATGACACGAGCCAGGTAAGTTTTGTTCACCTTTTCTTCTGTTGCACTAAGTCGATCTGGTTGGCAGCTCATGGGTTTTCTCCTCCACGCTGTGTGCATCTCACCTTTCTGAGTTTCTTTTTCTTGTTCTGGGCTCTCTCTGGATGCTGTGTTTGGTGGTTCAAGGTAGGGCTTGATGTTCTTCCTTGGGATCCACCTTGGGCCTGATCCTGTGGAGTCACAGGCACACCTATCCCCCAGGTGATGAGTGCCAAAGGGCCATGATCTGCTTGGACATTCCTACCAGGGCAGGGACGTTCTGATGGAAGAACTGATGGCTGAGCTCAGCTTGGCTAAAGATGTCAGGCAGGGTGGAGCTCTGCACTGCCATGGCCAGAGCATCAGCTCTCCGGTTACCTTCTGCACTGGGGCCTGGCAGATCGCTGTGTGACCTTACAGGCATTATATGCTGGGGTTGTTCTCAGTGGGACAGAAGATATACTGGTTTCCAGAACAATTTATACAAATTTGGATTCACAACCTCCTTTTATAAAGCATGTTCAGCCCTTTCAGCTACACCTGCTACATAAGCCAAATTGGTGACCAAATTAAGTGGTTCTTTGAAAAGCTCTAACGACAGCTGCCACTTCTATGTTTTGTAGGGATTCCTGAACAATTTTGACATCAGACTCCCACATCTGAGTGTTGGGGTTTTTCCAAGTCGTCACTGACTTGTGGGATGCTCTGGAGCTGTCAGTGAAAACAGTTAGAGCTTTTAAAGGTGTATGACTTTTTAGAGATTTTGGGGCCAAATTGAATACTGATTTAAAGAGTTTATGTTTTGACAGGTGAATAGAGACTTGTCCAGGGTATCTGTCTAAGGCAAACTAGAGGTGCTCATTATTCTGGAGTAAATGCTCCAAGTTCCCAACAGTCAATGGTAAATAAATGTATGTAAAGTCACAGCCCACGAGGGTCTGAAGGCGAGCTCTGGCTTTTGTAATTAGCTGCACCATCAGTTCTTGCAGTGTTGTTATGGTTTGAGTTGGGTAATGGTTTAGAAAGTGATCACTCAGTGATCAGGAGTGGATCCCTGAAAGTGTCATCCCATTGGGAAATGGATCCGTAGAACCTGGGGAACACAGCCAGGATGGTGAATTGGAAATGGAGGTCGGGGTTGGTGTGCTGGGCTTGCCTTGTGGACAGTACAGTGGTCACCTTCTTCATGGCTACCTTGGCCTCCAGGGTGATGGTCCTTGGCGAGTTGAAGTCCTGGGCACCTTGCAGCAGGTTGAAGAGGGGCGTGAGGCCCTCAGTTGTGATCCCCAGCAGTGGACAGACCCAATTAATGCTCCCACAGAGTTGATGAAGGTCTCGTAGGGTCTTTGGGTCATCCTTGATGGGAAGTTGCTGGGGTATGATGGTCCTCTCACCAATCCAGAGTCCAAGGTAGATCCACGGGCAGGTGCTCTGGATCTTGTCCTGGACAATCTCAAATCCGGCATCCTCAGTGGTTGTGATGGTTCTCTTGAGTACCGTGTCAAAATAGGAGTCTGACTGGGTACAAATTAAAATGTCATCCATGTAATGATAAATGATGGCGTCTGGGAAGGTTTTGCAGATGGGTGAGAGAATGTGGGACACGTACCTCTGGCACATGCTAGGAGAGTTCTTCATCCCCTGGGGGAGAACTCCCCCGTGGTTCCTTTATAGAGGAGCTTGTCTGTTCAGGGAGGAGACTGAGAAGGCGAAACGCGGAGCGCCCTGAGGATGGAGAGGATATTAAAAAAGCAGTCCTTGATATCAATGATGGCCAGTATGGGAGCATGGCAGGTGATGGAAGGCCAGGCTTCAGGGAACTCGTGTCCTCAATGACCTCATTGATCTTTCTGAGGTCGTGGAGGAGCCTCTACCTGTCCTTGCTGGGTTTTTTAGTAACAAAGACAGGGGAGCTCCAAGGGCTATTGGATGTTCCATGTGGCACATGGAAAGCTGCTCCTCCACAAGGAACTCAGGAGCACACAGTTTTTCCTTTGAAAGAGGTCACAAGTCCACCCACATTGGGTTGTTGGTCTTCCAGGTGAGTGGTGGTGTGTGTGCTCCACCGTGGCTGTACATCATGTACTGATCCATCTGATTCTCTGCTTTGAGCCCCAGTCACAGGTTTCTCAATTTTTCTAAGTTGTTTGTTTAGGACCACCATATATTTGTGTAGGACTTCTTCCCCTACTTGAGTGGGTGTTGTCTCCTCTTGAATTCCACAAGGCCTTCCATACAATATTTCAGAGACTAGGTTTTTCTTTTATTCTTGGCTTGGTCCGAATTCGTAACTATGTTAATGGAAGAGCCTGAGGCCAAGGTAACTTTGCTGCTTGTCCCATTCTTATCATTTGCTGCTTAATCAAATAATTCATTTCCTCCACTTGGCCCCTTGACTGTGGATGAGATGAAGTATGAAGTTCCCAGTCTGTGACTAAATGGCAGCCAATTTGCTGCACAATTTTTGAAATAAAATGTGGCCCCCTATCTGAAGACATTGTAACTGGGACTCCAAAACACGGTATTATTTCTTGTAACAGTGCTTGGGTTACTTCTCACACTTTGGTAGTTCTGGTAGGGAAAGCTTCTGGCCATCCTGAAAAGGTGTCTGTTAACACCAATAGGTATCGGTACCCCCGTCTCCTGGGTAGTTCTGAAAAATCCATTTACCATTGTTGCCCAGGTCCACATCCTTTCCCAGCTTGCCCAAGCTTTGGTGTAGGAATATTTTTGGGATTAGTTTGGAGGCAAAGGCTACATTGGTGAGTGACTTGAATTACTGTACCTTGCAAAGTTCTAGTCATGATTCTGTTTTTCAAATCATTGTACAAAGCATCTATTCCCCAATGTATTTTCTCATTTTCCTCTTTCACTAATGACCAAAGGGTGTAAAAGGGGATCACAAGCCTTCCTTTCCCTTCATCTGTAATAGCCCACCCCTCCTGGTTATAACTTCCATTTTCTTTCTTAATGAGCTTCTTGTCCCTGTTATAGTACCTTGACTTACCTTCAACAGAAATTTGCCCATCTGGAATCAAAGCTGCCTCAACTCTTTCAATAATTACCTCACCTTTAGCTGCTTCTTTTGCCTTTCTGCCAGCTCATTTCCCCCTTCCAGTTCAGAGCTCACTTTTTGGTGTGCCTTGATGTGCATGATGGTTCCCTTTTCAGGTAACTGAACTGCCTCCAACAATTTTATTATCTCCCACACATGTTGAGTACATTTCCCTTGTGAGTTCAACAGTCCTCTTTCTTTCCAGATGGCTCCATGTACATGAACCACCCCAAATGCATCCCTTGAGTCTGTATAAATATTGATTTTCTTTCCTTTTGCCCAACCTGGGTTAAGGTGATGATTTCAGCCTGCTGTGCCGAGGTGTTGGTTGGTAATGGTCCAGACTCTATCACCTCTCTGCTCACAGTAACCACATCCCCAGCGTGTCTTTTTCCACTGATCATGTGCTACTTCCATCAGTGAATCAAGTCTCAGTGTCCTTGAGAGGGGTGTCCTTCAGATCTGAACAACTGGAGTAGGTGGCTTCAATGGTCTCCATGGATCACCGGTTCTCCCGTACTGCCACTGAGGAGGGAAGCTGGGTTCAAATATCAGTTACCACAATTTCTGCATCATCTTGTTCTGCATCACTGTGGCTTGGTATTACAGGAATCTCTGTGGGGAAAGCCAGTGCCCACCTTTCACCTCCAGGACTGCAGACACTGCATGGGACACTGGCACAGTCATCTTCTGGCCTAGGGTGAATTTGCCTGCTGCTTACATGTTCACTGCCACTGCTGCAACAGCTCTGAGGCACCCTGGCCAGCCCTTGGCTGCTGCATCCAGCTGTTTGGAGAGGTAGGCGACTGCCCTGTGATACGGGCCCAGGTCTTGTGCTAGGGGATTCCCAAAGCAATCCCCTGCTTTTTGTGAGAAAACAAAAAGAAATGGTTTACTCACATCTGGAATGACGGGAGCTGACATAAGGGCCTTCGTTAGTTGGTGGAAGGCTTGTGATGCTTCTTTTGTTCATTGGAGGTCTCTGTTTCCTTCCATAATCGTAAATCCAAAGTCTGCACCACCCCGTGATGCCCAAGAAGGTTCTCAGTTCTGTCTGGGGTTTTGGGGTCTGGCATATTGCTTCCTTGCCATCCTGTCCTAAATTTCTTTGTCCAGCACTGACTTCTGAAACAAAAAATTTTAAAGTAAGGAATAGTTCATCAAAATTAGCCAACCAGGACAATGAAGAATGCCTGATATTTACCATGCTTGCAAAAATCGAGAAGAAAAGCAAATTACATTGCAATAAACGAAGCCAAGACTTGCAAACAAAGTTAAGGGTGCAAGACTAGCAGTAATAAGTAATAAATCTAAAACCTTAAGCCAACAAAAACTGTACTGAAAGTCTAAAATGTGCTCAAAAAGCTAAGTGGCATGCTCCAAAAACAAAGTTCAAGTGTGATAAAGAATTTAAAAGCCTTCGTCAAAAACCCCTGATGAACCCCTGATGACCCCCAAATTGGGGAGGCACAAGTGCAAAAGGACTTTTGGTTCATTTTAATATGAAGTGAAAGTAGGCAAAGATAAGCAAAGGTAAGACATAAATACGTATTAGGCGCATTGTGTAATCCTAAGTTTTTCAAAAATAAATAAAACAGTATTTTGACCTTTCAATGTTCATGCTTTAAGAGGAGCTATTCCCATGCACCTCAACGCTAAATAAATGCACACCTACTTTATAGCTCTCATTTCTCACGAGTTATAAAGTCTTTTCCGTGTATCAGTTGGCGAGCCAGGCAGGAGCCCTCTGTCCAACTGCGGGAGCTGGGTGGGGAACAGACTCCCTGAAGGATGCCCCAAGATTTCCCTGGAGAAATTCCATAACTCAGCTCGCTCCATCGGGACAAACCAGGACCTGCTGGCCCACAGATAAAAGGTCTGTGTCAAATTTAAGAAGCCTCTGAGTCGTACACACTTGGCTAGAAAGGGCAGCCAGTGAGGTGCATTAAAACGTTTTTGCAGGTGGAATAGACACCCTGTGTGAGCAGGTCTGAGCTTGCAAGCGGCCACCAGCCCAGCCAGGGGTCAGTGGAGGGATACTGGTCAGGGAGGCCAGTGGGGAGATTCACTGACTGATAGAGCCACCAGCGACCCTGGGGGTGAGTCGAGTGAATCTCTGTTTTATTGCTGCTATTGTCCAAAGTCCAAATGTGCTATGTTGTTGTGCTGTGTTTTAATTGTGTGAGTGACCAAAACGTGACTTTCACTGCAAAGTGAAAGCAAAGAGAGAGTTGGCTGGATCACTTCCCCTCATTTTGCCCATTTCCCAAATAATCAGAGTGACCTAGAGTAAGTGAGGTGTTCAGTGGGTGGTAATTGGTGAAAGGTGCTGTGTGAGGGACGCTGTGTGTGTGTATATTTTGCCTAGATCCAGAGCCATCTTTAGATAAGAGCAGAACAGAGATTTTAAAAAAAGAAAAAGAAAAAATACTGAGAATGTCAGTATGGGGACAAGACACAGTAAAAAGATACCTAAGGCTAGTCCAGGAAGGTGTGTTTGAACCCACTGGGGAGAGATACCTGGTGTGAGAAGCATGGAGGACAAGAAAACACTTTTGAAATATTGTAGCCAGTGGTGGCTGCTATATAAATTAAATAATGAATATGAATAAATAATAAAATATGAAAAAATAATAAATAATGAGAAATACTACAACTTTAGATTATAACACCTTGTTAGAGTTAATGTTGTTTGTGAGAAGAAAAAGGAAATAAGATGAAGTTTCCCATGCAAATATTTTTTTTACCCTTTGAGACCACCCTAAATGGCAGAGACTGTGGGATTAGACCCCTCTCTGATCCTCTAGTATTAGCCCTTAAGAATTATAAGGCATCTAATAAAGGTAAACATAAGCAATGCTTCTCCACCTGCAACACAGACCAAAGATGCACAAAATCCAATAAAGTCTATCACACAGCAGTACAAGGACAAGATCTAACAGATCTATTTAAACCTCCCCCTAGGAAACAAAAGGAGGATGGGAACTCAAAAAGAACACCCACTAAAACACCCCCTAAAAAGCCAGTCTCATCCAGAACTGGAAAACTAACAGTACAGACACATCTGTGGGAGGCAGTAGGGCCAGTTCTTACCAATCAAAGAACCTGAAAACATTTTAAGAATGACAAAGTAGTGCAAATTTCAGATCTATAATTACAAACTACTTGTGAAACCACTGTATGCTCTCCTTGCAGCTGGGAACAAAGGCCTGGCAAAAGAGGCCACACGAGCCTCTGACCAACTTAAGAAGGCTCTTGTGTCAGCCCCAGCTCTGGGACTACCAAATATAAATAAACCATTCCTCCTATTTTCCCATAAAAATCCCAAAATTGCCCTAAGAACACTAGCCCAAGATCTGGGCCCATAACAAAGGGCAGGGCTCACTTTCCTGAGCAGCTCGCTGTGATGGCCAAGGGCTGGCCAGGATCCATCTGAGCCGTAACAACAGTTGTGTTAAACATCCAAGAAGCACACAAATCCACCTGGGGCCAGACAATGACTGTGCCAGTGTCTCACACAGTGTCTGCAGTGCTAAAAGTACAAAGTGAGCACTGGCTTTCCCTACAAATAATCCTAAAATACCGAGGCATTATAGCAAAACAAGACAATGTGGAAATAGTAGTAACTAACATTGTCAGCCCAGCTCCTTTCCTCAGTGGAAACCAAAAGAAACCAGTACACCATAACTACCCAGAAACCATTGAAGCCACCTACTCCAGCCATCCAAACCTAACAGACACCCTCCACAATAATGTAAAAACCTGGTTCACTAACAGAGGCAGCTACGCCATCAGTGGAGAGCGACAGGCTAAGTATGCAGTGACCACCTACAAAAAGGCAATAGAACAGAGACCCTTACCAGTAAGCATCTCTACACAAAAGGCCAAAAATAATTGGTCTAATCTGTGCTGCCTTAGAAATAGAAAAAAAAAAAAGAGGATCATTGAATTCACAAAACCCCCCATCAAACACACACAAGAAATCATACTAGAAGCAGTTCAGCTGTCCCAAAGATTGGCAATCATACAAATTAAGGCACACCAAAAAGTAAGCTGAAAATTAGAGGAAAGAAACAAGCTAGTGGACAGAGAAGCAAAAGAAGCAACAAAAAGTAAAGTAACCACTAAAAACGTCTTAATTCTGAATAGAAAAATTTCCTTTAATAATAAGGTAATATAAAGCAACAAAATAGGCAACTAATTAAAAGTGAAAAAAACCCAAACCCATAACTGAATAAGCTGGGCTGTTACTAAAAAAAGAAAAAGAAGCCTGTCATCCCCTCTCATTTATTACAGTCACTACTAAAAGAAAAGCACTCCAAAACACATTAAGAAGTAAAAGCCTTATATACGTACTTAATTAAAAGAATTGATGCTAAAAAATTGTATGCCACTGTCACTCAAGTGACTCCACAGTGAGATCTTTGCCTCCAAACTAAACCCAAAACCATCCCCAAAACAAAACCTGACAAAATCGAATAGGCCAAGGGCCTGGGCAACAACAGCAAATTAACTTTTCAAAACTTCCAAGAAAGGGGAGTATTGATACTTGCTAGTGCTAACAAATATCTTTCCAAGATGGCCAAAAGCTTTCCCCACCAAAAGTGCAATCACAAAAGATAATAGCACACTTTGAAGTTCCAGCCACCACGTCTGCAAATAAAGAACTACATTTTATCTCAAAAATAATACAACAAACCAACCATCATTTGGGCATAAACTGAAAGCCTCACACTCCATATCACCTTCAAACAACCAAGTAAAAAATATAAATCATTTAATCAAACAACAAATTTTAAGGTTAGAGCAAAAAGTCAATTTGCTGTGGCCCCAAGCTCTCCCACTAGCACTGCTACGAATTCAAACTAAACCTAAAACCAAAGAAAAGCTAAGCCCTTTTAAATGTGTTATAAGAGACCATATAAAGTCCAAAAGAAAATGTCTGCACAAGTTAGAAGAAACCCACTAGCTACATATATATTAGCTTCAAGTAAACAACTGAAAACAAACAAACAAACAAACATGTGGCTAAAACTCAAAGTGCAAGGCTTAACAGATAAGTGCCTAACATGCAACCTAAAAATTATGTGTATGTTAAGTCTCTTGCAAAAAAGCCATTCAAACCACAAGAGGAACCATTCCAAGTGCTTCTCACCACCTTTGCACCATTAATATCAAAGAACAAAGTGCTTAGATACACCACACTCGAATAAGGAAAGCTCCCAAATCTCCCTGGAAAGTAACACCAGACAATAATAAACTAAAGCTAAAATTGACCCCAGCAAAGTAAGTACATTTTCAATCAAAAACTTTAAAAAATTTAATTCAGAAAACTGTTCCACTTATAATAACAGTTCAAAAATTAGAAAGTACTCCCAACCAAAGCAATATTTGATAACCTCAGTACAAAGCCTTTAACCAAATCACCAGTTACATAGAAAGCTGCAAATAGTTAAAAATCTGAACTTATCAACTGAGGTCATACATAAGAAGCAAATATATGAAAAGCATGAATAGCAATATATAGAGACGAGGCTGTAGGAAGGATGGACACTTCCAAAATCTACAAAAAAAGTCGTCAAAGTAAGGTGCCAAATAATTAACAAAACTACCCTTAAAAAAGTACCCAAAATCTATTTTTCAACTGCTACTGTAAAAAAAAACTCTGCAAATAAATTAGACTGTTAGCATAATTTTATTCGAACACAAACTGTTACAATGTTGTGTCTTTAGGGCCAAAATACTGTAGGACTCTCATTTAAATGTAAAATAAATGCCATTCCTACAACAACAAGTAAATTGACTCTGAGCTCTCAAACCCACACCACACCACCCAAGCTAAAACCTGACATCTATGAAATCGATCCAGATGCAATTAGAAATACGAGCCAACAACAATTGTTGTTTAACCCAAAGTGATCTCTCAAACGTGTGGAATTGCTAATGCAAATTAAGATCTCAGAAGTTCAGCCAGTCTGCACTTCTTTCCTCAACACATCCTTTAGAGGACAAACAACAGAGCTACAACAGCAAGCACACTTCAAAAGTAGAAAAAATCTTACTAAAAAATTAAAAACAAGACCAAGAGTTTTAAATAGAACAAATTCAAAAATATTAATTAATAAACTAGCCATGGCAACTAATAATTTCATAACTAAAACAACCCCCACAGTCATCCCTATTCGTGTCAAGAACAAAGCAATAGCAAATTTCAGATGTCACCAAATAGGAAAAAGCAAAATACAAGAGCACAAATTAATAATAAATGCACTCCATGTAGCTCAAGATAATGTATCCTTAGCTCTCAGCTGTATGCAGGCACAGTTATAGGTAACATCAATAATTACTTTAATCAGGAGAGAAAAAAAGAAAGGAACTTTCTCAATTAAAATTAAATTCGACAAGAAGTTAAAAATAATGCCACAAAATTTTTTAAAAAAGTTCCAGTCATGGTAGACCACAGTGAATTTCACCTATGATCCCATTAACAATGTGATCACTGCCTTTGTTCTTACTATCTGTAATGCCACAATTCATGTCAAAATATAAACCTAAAATCTGATATTACCCAAAAGCAGCAAAAATGTATGTGCAAAAATAATACAATCAATGTCCAAAATATATGTCTAGACACTAAATATGGCTGTTATGTTAAAATTCATCCAAACATTAGTCAAAAAGCTATGCCAAGGCTGTGTATGCCTAAAAACCGCTTGTGCTTTCCTGAAAATAGAGAATAGCAATTATGTAACTTTGTCTAAGATTCACTCTAATTTTTGTATTTATCAGTTTGCTAAAAATGTTAGATGAGACATCTGGTATTTTACATCCATTGTATCCCATGAACTATGAAGATTTAATTACACAATGTATCACAAATTATTACCTACACCTTACAAATAAAAATAAACCTTACAATAGTAAGGCAATTAACCAAACATCAAAATCCGACTAAAATCCTTTTAATATAAAAAAATAGACAAAAACTCCAGTTACTGTCTATCACAAGACAGAAAGTATGCACAGTCCGACAAAAACTAAAACAAACCACAAGTTATCACAAGAGAGTCACTCTATAGTCACCAACCACAACTACAATTTTAAACACACTCCTACACCCTATAATTGTAATATTAATAGTACTTAGTATAAGCTACGTTATAAGCTTAGTATAAGTTTTATTATGTTTAAAAGTAAAAAATGTTAAAATGTTAAATAATGTTAAAATGTTAAATAATTTTAACGTCATTGTCAAAAGTGCATAGAAAAGAACTGAAAAACAACTTTTAGAACAATTAGCTGAGTACAGTATCCTCGTAGTAAGTAAAAAATTTGCTTTACATTTTCCAGAAAAGGGGGGAATAAAACAAAAAAAATAAAAATAAAGAAAAAGAAAAAGAAAAATTCACCAAAATTAGCTCCCCAAAACAATGAAAAATGCCTGACACTTTCCGTGCTTGCAAAAACCGAAACGAATAGCAAACTTGTTTGCAATAAACGAAGGCAGAGGTTTGGGAACTCCCTCTTTCCCTCTGGTTGGATTCTCAGACAGAAGTTACCCTTATGATTTACAAACACAACCTCCGCATCGAGAATCACAACTTATGAAACACTTTTACTCTTCTCTGCTAAACCGGTCCTGTCCTCTGTCTGTACTCATTTTCTTCAAAAAGTCTCAGCTCCTCTTCCCCCCAAAAACCCCAACCACCAACTTCTGACAGAAGATGACAGAGTTACTTCAAAACTACACGGCAGCTCCGAAACGCACGGCTCTCCGTCACTCAGACACACAAACTACAATCTCTGTTTATTTCCCCAAGTCTTACAGCATAACCCCAGCCCCTCCCATCCCCGCTCTGCGCTAAAATGAGGCAAACAGTCCATCACGGGTGTGCAATTCTTCTCTGGAATTGGGTCGGTGGTCTCGAATTGGGTCAGTGGTCTTGAAAGATGAAGTAAGCAAAGTCTTCGTCAGGTCACCGTGACCCTCTGGCACAATCCGGAATATCCCCAGCTTCGTGATTGATTGGTATAAAGTCCAGGTGTTAGCCAGCGTTCTACTGGTTTCACTCTGTTCTTATAACAGTTCATTAACTCCTTTCTATAAACAAAACTGAAACAATCTCTTAATGGCAAACAATACCTCTGTTATCGCTACTTTAACACCTAACCATCATTAACCTATGGTTTGTTTATCTAACCTACCCCGATTAATATGAATTGCTTCTAACCCTTCGCTATAATCTTAACTCTTTCAAATCGTGATTCGGTCCCCGCTGTCCGGACACTGCGGCAGCACCTGCGGAGACAAAGCGCAGCCTGCGGGAGCTCTCCGGGAGCCGGGCAGGGACACCTCCCGCCTGAGCAGCGGCACCGAGCCCGGAAACTGTGGCGGGCACGGAGCAGCCACCTCCGGGCTACCGAGAGCAGCCGGGATGAGCCAGCGCTGCTGCGGCACCGGCTCGTCCCCAGGGATCCGCGGCAAGGAGGAGACCGCGGGCAGCCGCTCCCTCCCTCCGCCATCTCAGCCCAGGGGCACACGGGGGACCCCGGCCCAAGGAACTCGCCAGAACCGCCCCGTTCCCCTCAGCGCGGCCCCTCCGGCCGCAGCGAGCCCCGGGCTGGGGCACAGCCGAGCGCGGCTCCTACCTGGGCTGGAGCCGCTCCGAGCTCCGGGGGCCGCCCCTGCCCGAAGGCACCGGGACAGAGAAGCTCCGGCCCTGCGGGAGAAGACGGGGTCGATGGTGCCGTTACGGCGAACAAACAATTTCGGGGCGAGGCGGTGTCGCTGCAGTTCGAACAGAACCGCCAAGGAAAAGCGCCCAGCGCGGGTTTGGGAGATTTTCATAATTCCGCGCAGGACCAGGCGCAGGACCGGCGGGGCTCGGACTGTGCCACTTTTAACCCTTCAGAGCAGTAGAACCGAGCCCAATTCAAACCCATAGAACAGCGCCGTAAAGGTATTCGCCTATCATTTAAACATAAGATTATTTGAAAACAGTGATTTCCCGCCTAGTGAGACACCAAAAATAATTAAAAGGGCGTGTTTTCCTTCAACTGACACCATTCAAATCGTAGGTGAAGGGGGTTTTCCCTAATTCAAACCCAGTTACGGAAAAGAAGATTTTTCTCCTTCGTTTCAAATCCCACTTAAGTCCTACAAGATATATTGAGAATTAGTTCAAATTAGGGAAGCCACATTATGACAGTCTTCAGGAGTTACATCATAGGAATTAAAAATACTTTCAGTCGTGTTCTCAAAATAAGGAGAAGCCAGGTCATTCCCCATTATAGCTTGTCTGAGTTCTTTGATGTCATGATGAGAGAGGGACTCGTACTGTGCATTATGATAATTTCTACCACATCTCACAAGGACAGCAAGAAATTGCTCGTTCGAGGAATCAAAACCTTGATCTGGCTCAAGATTCCGTCTGATTCTGACCAATTAGGTAAACGTAATGCAGTATTGTCACTTTGGCTTTTAGAATCAGTTTTAGGCAAGGCAGCATTTCCATTTGCTCTCTCTCCCGGCTCTACTGTTTGAACAACGATCCCAGGCTGTGTCCCAGGTTTGGCACTGGCTGGCACATGTGGTACTGCTGTTCCTTCCCCCTCTCTCCGAGAAGAAGCAGCAGCAGGAGCAGGAGCAGGGCAGGAAGCGGAGGGTCCCCGGGAGGCGGGGGAACGCAAGCTGTGCTGGATGCCGAGGCGCTGGCAGCAGACGGGAGCTGGAGCCTGCCAAGGACAGGAGCACGGCGGGGCAGAGGCTGCACGGGCGCGGCCTCGGGAGCAGCTGCGGAGGGCAGGGGCTGTGGGAGCAGCCAGGGCTGGGGATCGCTGCGGGGCTGGCACGATGGCAGCGGGCAGCATGGAAGCAGCAGCGTGTGCCACGAGCGGCAGCGGCAGCGGAGCCGCGGGCGGGGGCAGCGGAGCCGCCGGGGCGAGCGGGGCCGAGCCGATGGCCGGGGACGGGAGCCGCGCTGGGGTTGGGGCGGGCGGGGCTGGGGCAGCCACGGCCGGGAGCGAGCCCGCCGGGAAAGGCTCTGCTGGAGCCGGGCCGGGCACCGAGCGCTGCGAGAACGAGCGGAGCTCTCGGGGCACGGCGCAGGCTGCAGCGGGCACACTGTGCCAAGGGCGAGAGACGGGGCACCGGCAGTGGCGCTCGCCGCGGGCAGCCGAGGCATGGATGGGCTGGGAAAGGGGCTGGAGCTGCGCTGGGATGCGAGGGGACAAGGCAGGAAGAGTGCAGCGGCAGCGGGGCTCGCATCGGGGCCGCGGGGGCAGCGATGGAAACTCTCGCTCGCAGCCGCTCGGATGCTGCAGGGAAAAGAGGCCACAAAGGGCGCGGAGGGATGTGTGCCCATGGAGTTCCTCGGGGAAGCACCGAGGGTTCCAGGGGACCGGCCGGGGCCGAGGAGCGGGGGCAGAGCCGGCGAAAGCATTCTGAGCCGGGGGAACAAAGGAGTTTGGAACAGGCTGAGGAAGGGTTTGAGAGGCGGGGGAGGCCAGAGCTGACACGGGGAGAGCAGAGGGCTCCCAGGGGGTCCCGAAGTGCCCACCTGGGGTACAGACAGAGGGCTGAGGGGAGGGAGACCCGGCACAGAGCGTGGGGGAGGCGGAATATAGGCTGAAATATTGTGAGGATGTAAGGCAGAGGGAGAGACGCTGTGCTGAGGGAGAAAAGGAGCGGGGTGCTCAGTTTGAATTAGGCAATCATTCTGGGATGGGGAGAGTTTTGGGGATTCGTTTTAGGCTCCAGGGCAAAGCACGGGTGGGGTCGTCTGTTGAAAAATGTTTATGATCATTGGACAAGCAGCAATAATTTTAACCACGCTCTGATCCCGTTCAAAAGTGAATGGATTATAAACGTTCCAGTGGACAGCATCCCAAAAAGAGAATGTGAAGACAGAGTTAAGGTCTGTGCCTGAATAGTTCGTATTGACCCACGTTAAAAGGTCTTTCAATTCATCATCCTGAATATTAATATGAGGTTCAGCAGTAATAATTGTCTTTAGCCAGTGATAAACAGACGAATCTTGTCCCGTGATTTCTTTTCCCCAGAGCTCTCCCTGATTCTCCACAAGGTTTCTTCCTCGGCTCCATCCTGGGGTGTCCAGTAGGCAGGAGGAGACGAGAATAGGATCCATTTCTAATCCAAAAGGATTATTCCACAGATGTCCCTTTTAACTATCTGGGGATTCCAGCAGTTGTTCCATAAAACCAAACAGGGCACCACACGGGGCACCATCACTGTGGGGTTTTTCTGGGATATTTTTTCTCCTACCTTATATTTACCTATATCTGTGTACACAAACAACAGGAGGGGAATGCTGGAGCAGCTGTCTCGGAGCTTTATTCCATCACAATCATCAGCCTCATTTTACAGAACCAAGCAAGGGAGATGGAACAGCTCCAGCTGCCTGCACAGCAGACCAAGTTCTCTTTGTGACCAAGTCTTTTAACAACTTTCTAGCCCATACCATAATATTAAAAGCTGACAAGTGTTTGCTCAGACCAATTAATAAAGCCATATGTACATCTTGCTTTGAACAATGCTTGCCTGTAATAGCTTCAAACAGTGGAAAAACCTTCATTACTAAGGTTAAATATTTCTACTCTCTTGTTTAACATATTTTTCTCAGACCGATCTCTACGCAGCTCACAGCCCTGTTGTTTCTTGTCCTTGCACCTTCAGCATTCTTGCATTTCTCCGTCTTGAAATTTGCTTTCACACAGCTTTCTGAGAGTTCTGTACCTTTTCTATTTCCCACAGTGTCCTGCAGGGCTTTGGCATCGTTGGGAGCGCTGGAAGAGATGCTGGGAACACTGGGAGGGAACTGGGAGCACAGGGAATGCTAGGAGGGAACTGGGAGGGCGAGTGGAAGCAGCGGCAGTGGAGAAGAAGGAGCACTGGGAGGGGGATGAGGAGCACTGGGAAGGTGCAGTGCTCCCAGTTCCTTGGCAGTGCTCTCCCCATCCGTGCCGGTGCTTGGCAGGCAGAGGGATACTGGGAGGGAACTGGGAGGGAACTGCCCATCACTCTCCGTTGAACCCATTGCCAAAAAGAAAACGAATGGGGGTTACAAGAAGAACAGAGATTTCATATGAAGGAGAAAAACTTCTTTCAGTTAATTGTGCTTGAACTGGGGAGGACTCCTCCTTCACCTACGATTTGAAGGTTCTCAAATTAAGGAAAACACTCATGATTTTTGGTGTCTCACTTGGCGGGAAATCAGCATTTTCCATTACTTTAATGTTTGAATCGAAGGAAAATGCATTTTTGGTGCTGGTCTATGGGTTTGAAATGAGGCAAAGTGCTCAATTTTACTGATCTTAAGGGTCAAAGACCGGCAGAATCCGAACATCGCTGGACGCGCGGCTACGTTCTGCTGATTGTTCGCCTTTCCCTCCACTGGAGGCGCCCTCCTGGCGAAATGCCGTACATTTTCCGAGAAAGCAAGTGATTTCTGAAATGAGCCGCTAACCCGGATGGTTTGGTTCTAACGGTCGACCAATGAGCTCCGACCGTCGCGCAGGCTGGCTGGTTATAAAAGGGATAAAGCTGCACGTCGCCTCTAAAGAGCGGCGGCAATGATCACAATCGGTTTGTCTTTCAGCGAACAAAGCCGCGCTGTCGGGCGGCGAGCCCGGAGCTGGGAGCGGCTCCAGCCCAGGTAGGAGCCGCGCTCGGCTGTGCCCCAGCCCGGGGCTCGCTGCGGCCGGAGGGGCCGCGCTGAGGGGAACGGGGCGGTTCTGGCGAGTTCCTTGGGCCGGGGTCCCCCGTGTGCCCCTGGGCTGAGATGGCGGAGGGAGGGAGCGGCTGCCCGCGGTCTCCTCCTCGCCGCGGATCCCTGGGGACGAGCCGGTGCCGCAGCAGCGCTGGCTCATCCCGGCTGCTCTCGGTAGCCCGGAGGTGGCTGCTCCGTGCCCGCCACAGTTGCCGCCCGTGGCGCCCCGGGCTCGGCGCCGCTGCTCAGGCGGGAGGTGTCCCTGCCCGGCTCAGGGCTGCCACGGGATCAACTTGAACGCGCCTCAGAGCCCAAAGCACTGCAGGCACCGAGTGGAGGCACAAAGCGCCGCATCCTGCCTGCTCCGGGCTCCGGAGCCTTCTCGGCGCTGCCTTCTGGGCGAGGAGCCGCTTCCCGTTGCCAGGCAGGGACCCAAAGCGGCTGTGGCAGCGCTCGGTGTCGCCGGGCTCCGAGGCGGCGGGGCAGGGAATGCGGGGGACAATGCTGAGCAGCCCGGGGCTGCTGCTTCTTTCTCCTGGGCAGGCGGACTCCGAGGCGCAGCTGTCCTGTCCCCGCATGCGGCAGCTCCCAGGCGGTGTCAGCGCCTGTCCCAGCACGGAGCTGGGCTGCAGCGGCTGCAGAGCCCGAGGGGCCGGGGCTGCGGGCACCGGAGAGCTCCCGCAGGCTGCGCTTGTGTCCGCAGGTGCTGCCGCAGCGTCCGGGCAGCGGGGACAGCGCGGGACTGAGCCGGCAGCGCCTTCCTGAGCCTCGGTGTCCCGCAGGACCGGGACCAGCTGGGACCTGTCATCATGTCCCTTCCAATGGGCCATCTCCGTGGGCGTGAAGCTGTGTCCGAGGCCGGTCTCCCAAAGGCTTCACCAACACTCCTCATGTGTCGGGACCAAATGGCTGATTGTTCCAAACAGAGAGATGCCGGCTGTGACCTTGAGAAGAGTGAATTATGCTCTATTCATAAACTTGAGAATAAGCTTCGATATCTACAGGAGAAGGGACCAGCAGCCAAGCAGACACACTTTCCGGAGGCACAAGAAACCACCCGTGAGCGTGCAGTGAGTGAAGATGCGGACAATGGAATCTGCAGCAGTGAAGGCAGTTTGAGGGAGCCCCTGGGTCCCCAGGGCACATCAGCACCCGGCCATGGACACAGAAGCATCCTCAGAAGATTGCCGGGTGAGTGCAGGGCCACGGCTGTGGCCTCTAGGGAGGGGACAGTGTCAGCTGGCAAGGACAGGGCTGGCAGGTGTGTGGCTGTTTCCCGATGTGTGCAAGAGGCCTCGTGCTCCGCTCGGCCCCATCCGTGGCTGGAAGCGGCAGCCGCAGCTGCCCCCAAGGCTGTGCAGCTCTCCTGCTGCAGCCTGTCCCCAGCGCGGTGTCCCTGGCTGTCCCCACAGCTGTGTCCCTGCCTGTGTCCAGGCTCTTGGCTCGCTGGCTGCCAGCTGAGGGAGGAGCAAACAGGCTGAGAGCTCCCTCCTGTGCTCCCCGGGCACTGGGGGAGCAGCTTCGAGGGCCGCCTGTGCTTCTGGCAGCCAGCAGCTCTTTCCTGCTCCAGGCAAGGGGTTCAGCTGCCATCCCGTGCACATCTTGGTGCTGATCCTGCTCCTGTCGCTGCTGCTGGCGTTGGCCGTGGCCTTGGCTGTGCAGTCAGGTAAGGGAGGGGCAGCAGCCCGGGCCCAGCCCCTCGGGGCACAGCGGGGTCCCTGCTCCCTGCACAGGGCAATCCTCAGACCTTCTCCTCTTCCCCTGCAGCACCACAGGTTCCAGTTCCACCTGCGACTCCGCTCTTGTCTCTGGGCTGTCCCCATGGCTGGGTTGGATACAATGGATTCTGCTACTACTTCTCAAGGGATTACAGAACGTGGGATCAGGGTCAGGAGCGGTGCTCCGAGCTCGGGGCCTCCTTGGCCGTTCTGAAGGATGAGGAAATGGTGAGTGAGGGGCTGCGGGCGCTGTGGGGTGGCTGAGGGGAGCCTGGGGGTGCTCCTGGGCCGGGCTCGGTCTGCTGGGGCTGGGGCTGCAGCCCTGTGCCGGGGCCTTGCAGGGAAGGAGCCCCGGGGCCGTGTCCCCCCGAGGGGCCGGGGCAGCTCCCACTGCTCTCTCCTTGGCAGGATTTGTTCTTCCTCCTCCGCGGGAACGTCGATTACTGGGTCGGGCTGCGCAGATGGGGCGAGCACCTGCAGTGGGGGGACGGCAGCAGCTTCAGCTCCTCGTGAGTGCCGGGGAGCCGGGCAGGGCATGGGGGGACAGGGGCACAACGTGTTCCCCTGGGAACCAGCGCTGCCTCTGCTCCTCCTTGCAGGGTTCCTGTCCTTGGCAATTCCGAGTGTGTGTGCCTGGCTGACCATAAATTCAGGAGTGTGCCCTGCTCGAATCCGCAGCCGTATCTGTGCAGCAAGGCCCGAGCTCCCCTGTAACAGGGGCTGGAGAAAGGAGCTTCTCCACGCTGGGCAGTCCCAGCTTCACCTGTGAGCCCAGCACAGGGCTGTCCTTTCTCAGCTGCACCCTGTGCCTTGCACTTGCTCTCAGGGTCACCTCAGTGCCTGTTCATCCCCACTGCCAGCGCTGGACTGACGGTTCAAAGGAAAAGTCTCTGCAATCCATCCTGCCAGCCATGCTGGCTGGAGTGAGGGGATTGCCGTCATTGCACAGCAAGCTGGAATGGGAAATCCAAATGGCCCTGGGCTCCTAGAAATCTTCACCAAGTGACCTAAATGTGGCGAGATTTTTGGACTGTCCTTAGATGAGGAAGATGAAAAGCTGACATGTGCTGAGGAGGAATCCCACCTGAGTGTCAAGAATGGCCTGTCTGTATCTCTCTCTGTCTGTCAGTTGCGAATGATCTGACTGCTCTGCTGTGGGAGGAAATCCAGGCTGGTGCAGGACAAGGATTTGTCTCCCTGAGGTGGAAGCAGTGACACGATGTGACTGTAACCCACATCCCTCTGTGTTAGAGTCTGTAAAACAGTTACCACCCTGAATTCTTCGAAGACAGATTCATGTGCAGGTGTTGAATTAATCCGTTTGGATGGATTAAAGTATATTCAACCAGTCAAAAATGAAATAGACTTGTAAGTTTAAGTTTTAAGTAATTAAGTTAATTTAAGTAAGTGAGGATATGTTTTAAATGCCTTAAGATGTAAAAGCCTTTGAATTTAGTATGAAAAACAAGTTTTAGTGAGAGTTCGAAAACAAAAATAAGTGTCAAAAACAAGTCTCAGTGAGAGCTCAGAAAATACAATTTTAGACATAATAAAAATATACTAAGAATATTGCTTACATTTTTCAGGTAGAAAAGAAAGGCTCTGTGTGCAGGTTATAGGTAGACTTTTGTATTAAAAAACTGGAATTCTAAGAAGTGCAGAAGAAATGATTCAGATTTGTGTTTTTAGCTCACTGGGTAATTTGTAAATAAGAATGTGTGCATTGGGGAGAGACTCCCTCTCTCGTCATTCTCCACACCGCTGTCATTATCACCCAGAAGCAGACAGGAGCTGCGGCTGCACCTTCAGCCCTCCCGGGGCCTTGCACTGCAGAACTGCTTCTGCTTCTCATGGGGGCTTTACTTCTGTTTGGGACTCTGTGCTGAAAGCTTTTAGCACGGACTTGAACAGTTGGGGCACTTTGCTTTGTGAGACTGCTGTGCCTTTACAATAAACAACTTTATAGCAGCTAACAACTACTGAGCTCTTTTGAAGATTTAAACTCACAAAAATCCCGACACCTCGAGCCTTTCCTGATGTGTTCTGTTGCCTGCCCAGGGTGAGGAGCAGAGGGACAGAGCGGTTTTGCTGTCACCTGGCCAGGCCCAGCCCAGCCCAACCATCCCTGCCATAATTCACTCCTATCCCACCATTACCCGGTCCCACGGCGGGTCCGGCTTCACGGGCAGGTGCCTCGAGTGAGAGGAGGCAGCTGGTGCCAGGGGGTGAAACCTGTCCCACAGTAACGCCGGCAGCACCTGCAGCCCGGCCATGCGGTGGCACCCGGAGCTCGGAGGCTCCTTCAGCACAGCTGCGACCCGCGGTCGGAGGTGCCCAGCCCGGGGCTCGCAGTCAGGCACCTGAGTGTGAGCAATGGTCCCTGTGTCTGTCTGTCTGTCTGTTTGTCTGTTGCAAAGGATCTGTGGGTGCCCTGGAGCCTGCCCAACAGAAGTTTTTATGTCCTGGAGAAAAACCTTAGTTTCTCTCTTCCCTTATTTGTGCGAGGGACACTGAGGGCATGGAGAGGAATGACTTCCTCCCCACAGATCTTTGCAGGTTTATGTTTATGCACCCCAGTTCTGTTTCCCTGGTGACCACTTTGCCCACCACCCCTTTTCCCCTTATGTATATTCCCTAGAATGTTCCGCCTTCCCCATTTACCCATTGGCCCCATTTTGCTGCATTGTCTCATCTCCTTTTACCCTACTGGCTGTCACCCTTTGCCCCACCTTCACACCACCTCTGAGCCCTCAACCCACTGGTCCGGATCCTCTGCTCCACCCCCATTTGTTGTCTATATTTAAACCTTGACCCTCCATTGATTCCAATTTCGGCTTCTGCTTGGAATAAACCTGGCCTGTGGAGCCCTATACAAAGAACTTCTCACCTCTCCTTCATTCATTGCCAGAGTTATCCTGACCATGTGTTTTCTTCTCCATGACTGAGCCTGTGCCACCTAAGTGACTCTTTCCTACTGGAGATGCTTTCTGGGGGTTGTGGCACCTCACCATCGAACTGCCTGCAGGAACAGTGTATGGCCAGGAAAGAAATGATATCCAGGGCTAGAGGGGCCCTGCCTCTAGCCAGGGAGAGGCACAGGAAAACTGGGTCTTTTGGACAGTGTGGGTCCAATGACCTGGCTCATCAGAGCCACAAAAATTCGAGGCCATAGCTGATACTGGTGCACAGTGTAGCCTGATACCATCAGGACATGTGGGGGCAGAGCCTGTTTCCATTGCTGGGGTGACGGGGGGATCTCAGGAATTGACGCTGCTGGAAGCTGAGGTGAGTCTGACTGGGAGAAGTGACAGAAACAGCCAGTTGTAACTGGCCCAGAGGCTCCATCTATTCTAGGCATAGACTTCCTCTGGAGCGGCTATTACAAAGACCCAAAGGGATTCAGGTGGACTTTCGGAATAGCTGCTGTAGCAGTAGAGGGTATTAAGCAGTTGAACACCTTGCCTGGACTGTCAGAAAACCCATCTGCAGTGGGACTCCTGAAGGCGGAAGAGCAACAAGTGCCAATTGCCACCTCAACAGTGCACCGCCGGCAGTACCGGACGAATCGAGATGCCGTGATCCCCATCCACAAGATGATCCGTAAGCTGGAGAGCCAAGGGGTGGTCAGCAAAACCCACTCACCCTTCAACAGCCCCATCTGGCCCGTGCGCAAGTCTAATGGAGATTGACTGTGGACTATCGTGCGTTGAACGAAGTGACTCCATCCTGAGCGCAGCCATGCCGGACATGCTGGAACTCCAGTACGAGTTGGAGTCCAAGGCAGCAAGGTGGTGTGCCACCATTGACATTGCCAACGCATCTTTCTCCATTCCCCTGGCAGCAGAGTGCAGGCCTCAGTTTGCTTTCACCTGGAGGGGCATGCAGTACACCTGGAATCGCCTGCCCCAGGGGTGGAAACACAGCCCCACCATCTGTCATGGACTGATCCAGACTGCACTGGAGAGGGGTGAATCTCCAGAACACCTTCAATACATAGATGACATCGTTGTGTGGGGGAACACAGCAGTGGAGGTATTTGAGAAAGGAGAAAAGATCATCCAGATTCTGCTGGGAGCCGGCTTTGCCATTAAAAAGAGCAAAGTCGAAGGACCTGCGCGAGAGATCCAGTTCCTGGGAGTAAAGTGGCAAGATGGACGGCGCCAGATCCCCACTGAGGTCATCAATAAGATCACCGCAATGTCTCCACCAACCAGCAAGAAGGAAACACAAGCTTTCCTAGGTGCCATAGGCTTGTGGAGAATGCACATTCCTGAGTACAGTCAGACTGTGAGCCCTCTCTACCTGGTCACCCGTAAGAAGAACGATTTCCACTGGGGTGCTGAGCAACAGCAAGACTTTGCCCAGATCAAGCAGGAGATCGCTCATGCAGTAGCCCTTGGCCCAGTCAGGATGGGACCAGAGGTAAAGAATGTGCTTTATTCTGCAGCTGGGAGCCATGGTTTGTCCTGGAGCTTTTGGCAGAAGGTGCCTGGGGAGACTCGAGGTCGACCTCTGGGATTCTGGAGCCGGAGCTACAGAGGGTCTGAAACCAGCTACACTCCCACAGAGAAGGAGATCTTGGCTGCCTATGAAGGAGTCCAAGCTGCCTCAGAGGTGATTGGGACGGAAGGACAACCCCTCCTGGCACCCTGACTACCAGTGCTGGGGTGGATGTTCAAAGGAAAGGTTCCCTCTACCCACCACGCCAGCGACGCCACATGGAGCAAGTGGATTGCCCTCATCACGCAACGCGCCCACATCGGAAACCCGAATTGCCCTGGGATTTTGGAGATAATTACACATTGGCTAGAAGGAAAAAATTTTGGTCTCACTGAGGAGGAGAGGAGCAGGAACAAGTAACCCAGGCTGAGGAAGCCCTACTGTATAACCAACTGCCAGCAGATGAAACACGCTATGCTCTTTTCACCGACGGCTCCTGCCACACCGTGGGGATGAACCGGAAGTGGAAAGCAGCCGTATGGAGCCCCACACGACAGGTTGCACAAGCTACCGAAGGAGAAGGTGGATCAAATTAACTTGCTGAACTCAAAACTGTTCAGCTGGCCCTGGACATTGCTGAAAGAGAGAAGTGGCCAAAGCTCTACCTTTATACTGGTTCGTGGATGGTAGCCAATGCTCTGTGGGGTTGGCTCGAAAGGTGGAAAAAGGCAAACTGGCAAAGTAGGGGAAAACCAGTCTGGGCTGCCGACGAGTGGAAAGACATTGCCACCCAGGTAGAGAAGCTACCTGTGAAAGTTCATCATGTGGATGCCCATGTCCCCAGGAGTCGGGCTAACGAGGAACACCGACACAACGAGCAGGTAGATCAGGCCTCAAAGACAGAGGTGTCAAAAATAGACTTGGATTGGTAACACAAGGGAGAATTGTTCCTGGCTCGATGCGCCCATGATGCCTCAGGTCATCAGGGCAGAGATGCCATGTATAAGTGGGCACGAGACCGAGGGGTGGATATAACCAGGGACAGTATCTCTCAGGTCATCCATGACTGTGATACGTGTGCTGCCATCAAACAGGCCAAGCGGGTGAAGCCTCTCTGGTATGGTGGGTGTTAGTCCAAGTACAAGTACGGGGAGGCCTGGCAGATTGACTACATCACACTGCCTCAGACCCGCCAAGGCAAGCGCTACGTGCTGACCATGGTAGAAGCCACCACTGGATGGTTGGAGACCTACCCTGTGCCTCATGCCACTGCTCGGAACACCATCCTGGGCCTTGAGAAACAGGTCCTTTGGAGGCATGGCACCCCTGAGAGAATCGAGTCACACAACAGGACTCATTTCAAGAACAGTCCTATAAACCCCTGGGCTAAAACACACAGCACTGAGTGGGTGTGCCACATCCCCTACCATGCAGCATCAGCTGGGAAAGTCGAATGGTGCAATGGCCTGCTTAAAACCACATGATGAGTGAACACCCGAGGTTCCACTAACTGAGCAGGCCCTGCCCAGTCTGAGCCCTTGGGAAAACCAGATGGACACAGGGTTCCAGTCACACACCTGAGAGGTGTGCTAGGGAAAACTCTTTGGTTTTTTTTTCCTTCACACACACGCTGTCTGAACACAGAGGAGCGAGGTTCTCTGTAGCTGGATCTGCCCCGCACCCTGCTCTGCTACAGCCTCCTGCCTCTGAGAACAGCGCTGAGAACCGGGACCCAAACGGTGAGTGGGGAGTTTTTCCTTCACCCTTCTCCCACCTGGGACACGGCCCTGCTGCCTCCACCTCCCTTCTCTCGCCTGCTGCTGCCGCAGCTGCGAGGGGCCTGCCCTGGTCTCCACCGGGACCATGCGGAGGAAGAGAGTGTCTGCAACTGGAAAAGGGACTGGGACTGAGTAATTTGTTCTGTTTTGTCACTGATTTTTCATAGCTGATGTTGTTTTGTTTTGTCTTGTAGTTACATTAGTAAAGAACTGTTATTCCTAAACCCATATCTTTGCCTGAGACCTCCTTAATTTCCAAATTATAATAAATTGGAGAGAAGGGATCTTCACTCTCCACTTCAGGAGGAGCTCCTGCCTGTCCTGCCTCCAAACCAGGACAGCAATGCATAAAAGGACATTTTTGAAATGACACAAATTGGATCACTGATTGGACAAATGGGAGAGAGTTTTTTGTAATAAGAGTTTCATTTGAGTCACAACATCATTTTTCATTTTTCTGAAAATGTGTTAGCACTGGGAAATTCTCCTTTCTATCCAAGACAGTGTCCAAACAGAAGCTTTTACAAGTCAATTCACTTTGCTGAAATGACACATAATGAACAGAACACTCAAAATTAAAACCTTTGGCCTCTTCTTCCACATCCTGCTCATCTGTCTGTGCTGTCTGTCATTTCCCCACCAGCCCCGTCCTGTCCAAAGTCTCTCACTGCACTGCTCGGCTGCTGGAGCCAGTGAGATCTGTGTTCTCAGGTAAAGTCACCCCCATGCTCTGTAAAATGTTCCAGCTGGGTCCTGCCAGGCCAGCCTGGGCACTGGAGGACTCCAGCAGGTTTGCCACCAGGTTCATGTCCACATCCACGGGTGCCAGCTCAGCATCCTCAGCTCCAGAACCAGGGCCAGCACTCTCAGATGTGGCTGCTTCAACACAACCTGCCTGCAGTGAGCACAAGGAGAAAGGTTTGTCAAATTGCATGAGCAGATTCATGGGGGAAAAAAGGAAGCCATGAGAGAAAAGAAACAATTCTGCAGCCAACAGTTTACTTTCCAGAGTCTTGACAGACAGGAATTCAGCCACCAAATGCTCATGCCAGCTAAAAATCATCACTGTCCATTACCCAGATGAAGTTCCAAGAGAAGGCCAGAAAATGTTGCTGAGTCCTGGCTCAGATTCCCATTGGAGCAAACTACTACAGGAACTCAAAAGTCAAGCTGCAGCTGCTTGCCCTACTACTGAAAACAGGGAAATTAAACTAAGTCTTGGAAAAGATGTGCAAATTCAAAGCTGATGGAAGCTTTAGTTTGAAAAAAGCATATTAGGGTGCAACTACAGCACACTTTGCTTGCACGTGGGAAGGTTCTGAGCACCTTACTCAGAATGGCCACTTTCAGCACATTTCCTCTCTGGAAATTACTGCTACAAATCAGAGCTCAAGGCACACTCACCCCTCTCTTTTGGGTGGTGAAACTTTTCCCAACATTGGTCTGTGCCAGCTCTCGGTCCATCTCATTCATGTACCACTTGAGACTGCACACGAGCTCCTCAGGAGTCACCTTCTGCTCCTGCCTTGGATTTCCAGCATCCAGGTCTTCATCATCCCCATCTGAGAAATCAAACTCCTCCTCTTCATCCAGATCATCAGAATCCAGCTCCTCCGAGTCTGCCCCTGGGTATTATTTTGTGTCAGTACAACAGCAAAGAAATCAGTGCCAGGATTGGTTTCAAATAAAGAAGCAAGCTCATCTAAAATTCTATCCAGGGCTTTTGTAAAGGAATCCACATCAAAGGTAACATGGGATCCATCAGAAATATAAAAATATTTTTAAATAATAAAGCTTTTCTGCTTGCATAAGCCTGACAGAGGCACAAGCCATGTTGATTTCTCTCAAGCCAGGATTGAAGTTGGGGATATTTGAACTTAGAAGGCCTCAGAATTTTGAAGCCTCTATGGATTAGAAAAGCAACAGTGAGTGCAGGAATTTCTACAATGACAGAGAAGAATTTTGAAGGCCACAAAACCAAACTGAGGGACAAGGAGCAGCCCAGCTTGCAGCACTTTAACCTGCACCAGTGTCAGAGTGGTACCAAGCTGATTTCAAGCAAGTGCATCATCACTGCCATGGGTTTGCTTCAGGCCCCTGCTCAGCAGAACACCTTCAAACTCTGATCCTCTACATCACAGAATCAACCACAGGGCTGCAGCAGAGTGCAACATTCTACAGCTTCAAACCAGGAGATGCCATTCTAGTCACTGAGAATGCTTTGGCCACTAAGGGGAAGAAGAAAGGCTTACTCTAAAAAGGGAGAGCCAATCCAGTATCTGGTCTTAATGAAGGTTGGCTTCATGACTAATGATTGGCTTTCTCTTCACAGCTGTCAACATTCCCACAAATAATCATCTGTAGAATGACAATAGGAATAATTCCCCCCAGCCAGCTCACCATCCTCAGGAGGAAGACAAGCTGCTTTTCTCCCAAATTCCTTCAAATCTATGGATGTTGTCTGTAGCAGTGTCAGGATTTTATCACTTGGGCTCACTTCAACAGAGTTACAAGAAAAACAATCAAGTAAAGGAAATGCATTCAATGGGATCACGTGATCTGCATTCAGCTCTTCATTCAAATTCTTCATTCTTCTTTCTGTGCAAGCACATCAAAAAGGGAAATGAATCTGGGGGAAGTACCAGAGTACTGCACAGACTATTGGCCAAAACAGGACACAGTCAGTCCCTGCAATTCCCAGTTGATGGCTCCAAAGCCCATTTGTCATGGCTATTTTTCTTTACATTTATTTGGTCTGGGTAAATATTAAGTTTGCCAAATCCCAAACAGCACAGACTGGAAACTCAAAAAATTAACAGTCAGGATATTATGAGCTGGCAAAACCTCAGAA
Organism: Catharus ustulatus; assembly: GCF_009819885.2. Lineage (NCBI taxonomy): Eukaryota > Metazoa > Chordata > Aves > Passeriformes > Turdidae > Catharus > Catharus ustulatus. The sequence continues at coordinate 33,662,679 of NC_046228.1, read as the reverse complement.
AATTTTATAGTGATTTATTTTTTGGATTTGATCTTTCAGAGAAATCTACAGCCAGTTCCTTGAGCAAAGCAGACAGATTACTCTCTATTTATTGTTCACTGGGACAGTTTTTCCCTGAAACTTCTATACACTTCCTACAGTCAACCAAGTATATAATGCTTTTCGGTCACCTCTTAACCCACTTGGAAGAGCTCAGCATTTCACAAAACTGAAATAAAGAGTTACTCTAGCAAGAACTTCTCCTAGTGGAGTGTTCTAGAGGAATTAGTACTTGTATCTCTTGGCCACAGTATCCATGTTGTTTTCTCCACCCATGATGGAGAAAAGGGTTCAGGTCTTTTGTAACAAGGATTTTAAAGGTCAATTAAAGGATTTGTAGGCAGGGTGTATGATACTGATGAATTCCAAGTAGCTCTTACCTTTCTGGCACATCAACAGATTGCTGGAAGTGATCTTATACCATGTGCAACAGTTCCAGGTACTTTGCAGATCCTTCAATTTCTCCCTCTTTCATGCACTTCACAGGCATGATTTAAAGAAATTCTCCCTTCCTTTTCACATTCAGGCAGACCACACACAATAAATGCTGTGATTTGGTTTATCTCCAAACCACCAAACACTGCTGGAGAAATCGCAGGCAGGAAGTGAGTGAGGCAGTTCAGATACAACTTCTACTGGTAGGAAGAGGAGGGGAAACTGTGAGTAGGGTGGACATGAGTAAGCCATAGAAAAAGAAAGATTTTCCTCTGTCTAGGTAAGAAAAATAACAGTACCTCGTGTGTCTTTTGCTAAGGTCACACGAAGGACAGCAGAGTGAAAGTAGAGTTTAGGAAAAAACAGATCTGGCCCTCGCATCCCCCGATGGCCGGGGAGCACAGGAGGGAGCTCTCAGCCTGTTTGCTCCTCCCTCAGCTGGCAGCCAGAGAGCCAAGAGCTTGGACACAGGCAGGGACACAGCTGTGGGGACAGCCAGGGACACCGCGCTGGGGACAGGCTGCAGCAGGAGAGCTGCACAGCCTTGGGGGCAGCTGCGGCTGCCGCTTCCAGCCACGGATGGGGCCGAGCGGAGCACGAGGCCTCTTGCACACATCGGGAAACAGCCACACACCTGCCAGCCCTGTCCTTGCCAGCTGACACTGTCCCCTCCCTAGAGGCCACAGCCGTGGCCCTGCACTCACCCGGCAATCTTCTGAGGATGCTTCTGTGTCCATGGCCGCTTGCTGATGTGCCCTGGGGATCCCTCCCTCTCCTATAAGCAGCGCCGACTACATTCCCTACATCTTTGCTCAGTGCACGCTCACAATTGCTGTCCCCCTGTTTACGACAAGTGGTTTCTTGTGGCCCTGGCAGCCCGACTGCTGGTCCCTCCGGGATATGCAGGAGCTCCTTCAGACGCCGATGAACGGAGCAGAATTCACTTCTCTCCAGCTCATAGCCAGTATCCCACTGCTCGGAACAATCAGCCCCGTGCTCCCGACACATCCTGAGTTCTGAAAAAGCCTTTGGGAGATGGGCATTGATAACAGCTTTACGCCCACGGCGATGTCCCCTTGGAAGGGACATGGTGACAGGTCCCGGCTGGTCCCGGCCCTGCGGGACACCGAGGCTCAGGAAGGCGCTGCCAGCTCAGTCCCGCGCTGTCCCCGCTGCCCGGACGCTGCGGCAGCACCTGCGGACACAAGCGCAGCCTGCGGGAGCTCTCCGGTGCCCGCAGCCCCGGCCCCTCGGGCTCTGCAGCCGCTGCAGCCCAGCTCTGGTAGGCGAGCAAACAGTGGGTGGGGACGAGGCGGTTTCGCTCCAGCTCGAAAGACCCGCGAAGGAAAAGCGCCCAGCGCGGGCTTGGGAGATTTTCGCAATTCCCGCTAAAGCTGCGCATGCTCAGTCGCGCGGCCGGCGGCGCTCGGGCTGTGCCGCCTTTAACCCTTCAGAGCGGTGAAACCGAGCGCTCTGCCTCGATTGAAACCCTTAGAACTGCGCCGTAAAGGTATTCTCCTGCCATTTAAGCATGGAATTATTTGAAAACAGTGATTTCCCGTCTAGTGAGACACCGAAAATCATTAAAAGAGTGTGTTTTCATTCAAATGAGACCCTTCAAATCGTAGGTGAAAGGGGGGTCCTCCCCAGTTCAAACCCAATTACGGGAAAGAAGATTTTCTCCTTCATTTTAAATCCCACTTAAGTCCAACATGATACATTAAGAAAAGGTTCAAATCAGGGAAGCCACAGTATGACAATCTGCACGAATGAGTTCATAGTAATCAAAAATTATTTTTATGGTATTATCAAAATACGGAGAAGCCAGGCCATTCTCCTTTATAGCTTGTCTGAGTTCTCTGATGTCATGATGAGAGAGCACCCCCTTTATTAGATTACGATCATTTCTACCATATCTCACAGACATAGCAAGAAATTGCCCCTTTGAGGAATCAAAACCTTGATCTGGCTCAAGATTCCATCTGATTCTGACCAATTACGCAAACTTAATGGAGTCACTTTGGCTTTTAGAATCAGTTTCAGGCAAGGCAGCATTTCCATTTGCTCTCTCTCCCGGCTCTACTGTTTGAACAACGATCCCAGGCTGTGTCCCAGGTTTGGCACTGGCTGGCACATGTGGTACTGCTGTTCCTTCCCCCTCTCTCCGAGAAGAAGCAGCAGAAGCAGCAGCAGGAGCAGCAGGAGCAGGGCAGGAAGCGGAGGGTCCCCGGGAGGCGGGGGAACGCAAGCTGTGCTGGATGCCGAGGCGCTGGCAGCAGACGGGAGCTGGAGCCTGCCAAGGACAGGAGCACGGCGGGGCAGAGGCTGCACGGGCGCGGCCTCGGGAGCAGCTGCGGAGGGCAGGGGCTGTGGGAGCAGCCAGGGCTGGGGATCGCTGCGGGGCTGGCACGATGGCAGCGGGCAGCACGGAAGCAGCAGCGTGTGCCACGAGCGGCAGCGGCAGCGGAGCCGCGGGCGGGGGCAGCGGAGCCGCCGGGGCGAGCGGGGCCGAGCCGATGGCCGGGGACGGGAGCTGCGCTGGGGTTGGGGCGGGCGGGGCTGGGGCAGCCACGGCCAGGAGCGAGCCCGCCGGGAAAGGCTCTGCTGGAGCCGGGCCGGGCACCGAGCGCTGCGAGAACGAGCGGAGCTCTCGGGGCACGGCGCAGGCTGCAGCGGGCACACTGTGCCAAGGGCGAGAGACGGGGCACCGGCAATGACGCTCGCCGCGGGCAGCCGAGGCATGGATGGGCTGGGAAAGGGGCTGGAGCTGCGCTGGGATGCGAGGGGACAAGGCAGGAAGAGTGCAGCGGCAGCGGGGCTCGCATCGGGGCCGCGGGGGCAGCGATGGAAACTCTCGCTCGCAGCCGCTCGGATGCTGCAGGGAAAAGAGGCCACAAAGGGCGCGGAGGGATGTGTGCCCATGGAGTTCCTCGGGGAAGCACCGAGGGTTCCAGGGGACCGGCCGGGGCCGAGGAGCGGGGGCAGAGCCGGCGAAAGCATTCTGAGCCGGGGGAACAAAGGAGTTTGGAACGGGCTGAGGAAGGGTTTGAGAGGCGGGGGAGGCCAGAGCTGACACGGGGAGAGCAGAGGGGTCCCAGAGGGTCCCGAAGTGCCCACCTGGGGTACAGACAGAGGGTTGAGGGGAGGGAGACCCGGCATGGAGCGTGGGGGAGGCGAAATATAGGTTGAAATATTGTGAGGATGTAAGGCAGAGGGAGAGACGCTGTGCTGAGGGAGAAAAGGAGCGGGGTGCTCGATTTGAATTAGGCAATCATTCTGGGATGGGGAGAGTTTTGGGGATTCGTTTTGGGCTCCAGGGGAAAGAACGGGTGGGTTCGGCTGTTGAAAAATGTTCATGATCATTGGACAAGCAGCAATAATTTTAACCACGCTCTGATCCCGTTCAAAAGTGAATGGATCATAAAGTTTCCTGTGGACGACATCCCAAAAAGAGAATGTGAAGACAGAGTTAAGGTCTGCCCTCCAACAGTTTCTATTTGACCCACGTGAAAAGGTCTTTCAGTTCATCATCCTGAATATTAATATGAGGTTCAGCAGTAATAATTGTCTTTAGCCAGTGATAAACATCCGATTTCTCAACAGACGAATCTTGTCCCGTGATTTCTTTTCCCCAGAGCTCTCCCTGATTCTCCACAAGGTTTCTTCCTCGGCTTCATCCCGGGGTGTCCAGCAGGCAGGAGGAGACGAGAATAGGATCCATTTCTAATCCAAAAGGATTATTCCACAGATGTCCCTTTTAACTGTCTGGGGATTCCAACAGTTGTTCCATAAAACCAAACAGGGCACCACATGGGGCACCATCACTGTGGGGTTTTTTTGGGATATTTTTTCTCTTACCTTATATTTACCTATATCTGTGTACACAAACAACAGGAAGGGAATGCTGGAGCAGCTGTCTCGGAGCTTTATTCCATCACAATCATCAGCCTCATTTTACAGAACCAAGCAAGGGAGATGGAACAGCTCCAGCTGCCTGCACAGCAGACCAAGTTCTCTTTGCGACAAAGTCTTTTAACAACTTTCTAGCCCATACCATAATATTAAAAGCTGACAAGTGTTTGCTCAGACCAATTAATAAAGCCATATGTACATCTTGCTTTGAACAATGCTTGCCTGTAATAGCTTCAAACAGTGGAAAAACCTTCATTACTAAGGTTAAATATTTCTACTCTCTTGTTTAACATATTTTTCTCAGACCGATCTCTACGCAGCTCACAGCCCTGTTGTTTCTTGTCCTTGCACCTTCAGCATTCTTGCATTTCTCCGTCTTGAAATTTGCTTTCACACAGCTTTCTGAGAGTTCTGTACCTTTTCTATTTCCCACAGTGTCCTGCAGGGCTTTGGCATCGTTGGGAGCGCTGGAAGAGATGCTGGGAACACTGGGAGGGAACTGGGAGCACAGGGAATGCTAGGAGGGAACTGGGAGGGCGAGTGGAAGCAGCGGCAGTGGAGAAGAAGGAGCACTGGGAGGGGGATGAGGAGCACTGGGAAGGTGCAGTGCTCCCAGTTCCTTGGCAGTGCTCTCCCCATCCGTGCCGGTGCTTGGCAGGCAGAGGGATACTGGGAGGGAACTGGGAGGGAACTGCCCAGCACTGGGCAGCGTGCAGCAGGAACTGGGGTGAGGAGGGGGGAGGGAGAAGTGACCCCAGTCACTGCCGCGTTGAGGGGAACGGGGCGGTTCTGGCGGGTTCCTTGGGCCTGTTTGCTTCATTTTAGTGCAGAGCGGGGATAGATGGAATGTAAGACTTTGGGAAATAAATAGAGGCAAGGAACCTTGCACGGGGCTGCCACGTCTCTAGGGAATCACCCCCGAGCATCCCGCCGGTGTTTTAATAAACACAGCACTGTGTAACTTTAACTAGTTCGAGAGAGTTTGTCCGTGAACATTTCGGGTTTAACGATTCCATTTGGCGACCACGGCAGGTCGAGGTTCTGCTGGGCTGTGAGAGCAGCTCGGGTGGGTGATCCCCTGGGCACCCCCGGGATGTTCCTGGCAGAGAGGGCTCCGCCGCCCGGGCTGCTCATCCCGCAGCAGACAAGGACTCCTGACTGCTAAATCTGGGGACAAAGCCGAGTGTTTAAAAACCGGAACAGTTTTAAACAGGGACCTGTGAGGCGTACGCGCGGTCAGGAAAGGCCATTGGGAAGCCGTGGGAGAGGTCCCAGCACAAGCTGTGCCTGTGCAGAGAGCTTGAGAGCTGCCAGCTGTGTTTGGTGTCCTGCACAGAGCTGTGGGGCTGCTGGGCCGGGCCGGGCTCGGGCTTTGGTTGCCGGCACAGGGGGATTTTGCCATTTGTTGTGCCGTACAGGGCTCAGTTTGCTGGCAATTTGGGGCTAGCAGTGTTAAGGGCAAGCCCTTGTCTGTGGTTATTGTGCTGCTGTGAATGTGTCCTGACTGTGAGAGTGGTTGTGAGAAATAACCAAAAGCCCCTCCCCGCTGTGACTGTGGTGTGTGTGTACTTCAGTCGATCTGGAGTGCTGAGGGTGAGCGCTTTAGTAGAGCGTGTTTGTGAGTGTTTCATTAATAAGGCTGTGATGGTATTTTCGTGCAAGAGAAGTTAGTTTGTGTGTCTGAGTGACGGAGAGCCGTGTGTTTGGGAGCTGTCGTGTATTTTTAAAGTAACTCTGCCATCTCCTGTCAAAAGTTGGTAGATTTTTTTGGGGGGAGCTGAGACATTTTTGAAGAAAGTTAGTAAGGCAGTACAGACAAAGGACAGGACCGGTTTAGCAGAGAAGAGTAAAAGCGTTTCATAAGGGCTTAGTTGTGATTCTCGACACGGAGGTTGTGTTTGTAAATCATAAGGGTAACTTCTGTCTGAGAATCCAACCAGAGAGAAAGAGGGAGTTCCCAAACCTCTGCCTTCGTTTATTGCAAACAAGTTTGCTATTCTTTTCGGTTTTTGCAAGCATGGTAAATGTCAGGCATTTTTCATTGTTTTGGTTAGCTAATTTTGATGAACTGTACTTTAATTTTTTGGTTTTTTTCCCCCCCCTTTTCTTGAAAATTTAAAGCAAATTCTTTTGCTTACTGCAAGGATTCTTTACTTAGCTAATTGTTGCAAAAGTTGTTTTTCAGGGCTTTTCTAGGGCTTTTCAGGGCTTTTCCCGCAGGCTGCACTTTTGACAATGAGGTTAAATTGTTATGAGTTTAAACATTTTTTTACTTTCAAACACATATTATAATAGATATTACAAAGCTTATACTAACTAGTATTAATATTACAATTATAGGGTGTAGGAGCATGTTTAAAATTCAAGTTGCGGTTGGTGGCTCTTTAAAGAGTGTATCTCACTAGTGATGACTTGGGGTTTGTTTTAGTTTTTGTATAACTTTTTGTGTTCTTTTTGTGTCCTTTTTGTGTCAGGATAGACAGTAACTAGAGTTTTTTGTATCTTTTTTTTGATTTTTAAAAATGTGTTAGTCAGGTTTTGATGTTCGGTTAATTGCCTTACTATTGTAAGGCCTATTTTAATAGGTGTAGGTAATAATTTCTGATACATTGTGTAATTAAACCTTACCAGTTGGTGGGATATGAGGGGTGTAAAATATGTGAAGTCACATCTAACAATTTCAGCAAACTGATAAATACAAAAATTGGAGTGATTCTTCTTAGACAAAGTTACATAATTACTATTCTCTATTTTTATGAAAGCACAGCAGTTTTTAGGCATACACAGCCTTGGCTGATATATTCAAGGATGGGATTTTGACTGGCATTTGGATGAATTTTAAAGTGACAGACGTATTTAGTGTCTAGACATGTATTTTGGGCATTGATTGTATTATTTTTGCAAATATATTTTTACTGGTTTTGGGTCATATTAGATTTTAGGTTTATATTTTGACATGAATTGTGGCATTACAGACAGCAAGCACAAAGGCAGTGGTCACATTATTAATGGGATCATAGGTGAAATTCACTGTGGTCTACCATGACTGGAACTTTTTAAAAAAAATTTGTGGCATTATTTTTAACTTCTTGTGGAATTTAATTTTAATTGAGAAAGTTCCTTTCTTTTTTTCTCTCCTGATTAAAGTAATTATTGATGTTACCTATAACTGTGCCTGCATACAGCTGAGAGCTAAGGATACATTATCTTGAGTTACATGGAGTGCATTTATTATAGATGTGTGGTCCTGGTCTTTTGCTTTTTCCTATTTTGGTGACATCTGAAATTTGCTATTGCTTTGTTCTTGACACGAATAGGGATGACTGTGGGGGTCATTTTAGTTTTATCAAATTATTAGTTGCTATGGCTAGTTTGTTCATTAATATTTTTGAATTTGTTCTATTTAAAACTCTTGGTCTTGTTTTTAATTTTTTAGTAAGATTTTTTTCTACTTTTGAAGTGTGCTTGCTGTTGTAGCTCTGTTGTTTGTCCTCTAAAGGATGTGTTGAGGAAAGAAGTGCAGACTGGCTGAACTTCTGAGATCTTAATTTGCATTAGCAATTGAACACGTTTGAGAGATCACTTTGGGTTAAACAGCAATTGTTGTTGGCTCGTATTTCTAATTGCATCTGGATCGATTTCATAGATGTCAGGTTTTAGCTTGGGTGGTGTGGTGTGGGTTTGAGAGCTCAGAGTCAATTTAGTTGTTGTAGGGATGGCATTTATTTTAAATGTAAGTGAGAGTCCTACAGTATTTTGGCCCTAAAGACACAATATTATAACACTTTGTGTTAGAGTAAAATTTTGCTAACGGTCTAATTTATTTGGAAGACTACTTTTCTTTTTTTTTTTACAGTAGCAGTTGAAAAATAGATTTTGGGTACTTTTTTAAGGGTAGTTTTGTTAATTATTTGGCACCTTACTTTGATGACTTTTCCTGTAGATTTTGGAAGTATCCATCCTTCCTACAGCCTCGTCTCTATATATTGCTATTCATGCTTTTCATATAATTGGTTCTTATGTATGACCTCAGTTGATAAGTTCAGATTTTTAACTATTTGCAGCTTTCTATGTAACTGGTGGTTTGGTTAAAGGCTTTGGACTGAGGTTATCAAATATTGCTTTGGTTGGGAGTACTTTCTAATTTTTGAGCTGTAATTATAAGTAGAACAGTTTCCTTAATTAAATTTTTAGAAGTTTTTGATTGAAATGTACTTATTTTGCTGGAGTCAATTTTAGCTTTAGTTTATTATTGTCTGGTGTTACTTTCCAGGGAGCTTTGGGAGCTTTCTTTATTCGAGTGTGGTGTATCTAAGCACTTTGTTCTTTGATATTAATGGTGTAAAGGTGGTGAGAAGCACTTGGAATGGTTCTTCTCACTCTGGTTTTAATGTGTTTTTGCAAGAGACTTAACATACACATAATTATTAGGTTGCATGTTAGGCACGGGCTTATTAAGCCTTGCACTTTGAGATTTAGCCACGTGTTGGGTTTTTTTAAAGTTGTTTACTTAAAGTTACTATATATGTAGTTAGTGGGTTTTTTCTAACTTGTGCAGACATTTTCTTTTGGACTTTATATGGTCTCTTATAGCATTTTAACAGGGCTCAGCTTTTCTTTGGTTTTAGGTTTGGTTCAAATTTGTAGCAGTGCTCATGGGAGAGCTTGGGGCCAGAGCAACTTAGCTTTTTGCTCTAGCCTTAAAACTTGTTGTTTGATTAAATTATTTATATTTTTTACTTGGCTGCTTGAGGGTGATATGGAGAGTGCATCTTTCAATTTATGACCAAGTGATGGTTGGTTTGTTGTAATAGTTTTGAGATAAAATGTGGTTCTTTATTTGAGGACATGGTGGCTGGAACTTGGAAGCCTGGTATGACCTTTTGTGATTGCACAATTGTTACTTCTTGAACTTTTGCACTTTTGCTGGGGAAATCTTTTGGCCATCTCGGAAAGATTTTTGTTAGCTCTAGCAAATACCAATACTCCCCTTTCCTGGAAGTTTTGAAAAGTTAATTTGCTATTGTTGTCCAGGCCCTTGGCCTGTTCTGATTTTGTCAGGTTTTGGTTTGGGGATGGTTTTGGGTTTAGTGTGGATGCAAAGATCTCACTGTGGAGTCACTTGAGTGACAGCGGCATACAATTATTTAGCATCAATTCTATTGATTAAGTAGTTATATAAGGCTTTTACTTCCCAATGTGTTTTTTGGTGTTTTTCTTTTACTAGTGACTATAATAATCTAGAGGGGATGACTGTCTTGTTTTTCTTTTTTTTTGGTAACGACCTATGGTTTTGCTTATATTTATTTTTTTTTTTTTTAGTTTTAATTAGTTGCCTATATTTTTCTTATATATTGCCTTATATTTAAGGGAAATTTGTCTATTCAGAATTAAGACTTTTTTAGTGGTTACTTTTACTTTTTGTTGCTTCTTTAGCTTCTCTGTCCACTAGCTTGTTTCTTTCCTCTAATTTTGAGCTTACTTTTTTAAGGTGGGCCTTAATGTGTATGATTGCTGATCTTTGGGATAGCTGAACTGCTTCTAGTAGTTGAAGCTACCTGAACTGCTTCTAGTATGATTTCCTGTGTGAGTTTTTGCAAACTCAGTGATTCCCTTTTTTCCTAAATGGTTTTGTGTGTATGTACCTTTAAATGCACATCTTGATTTAGTATAAATGTGGGGGTTTTGGGGGTTTTTTGGGTTTTTTTTTTTTTTTTTTTTTTTTTTTTTTTGCTATTTCTAAGGCACAGGTTAGAGCAATTATTTTGGCCTTTTGTGTACACTGGTAAGGGCCTCTGTTCTATTGCCTTTTTGTAGGTGGTCACTGCACACTTAGCCTGTCGCTCTCCACTGATGGCGTAGCTGCCTCTGTTACTGAACCAGGTTTTTACATTATTGTGGAGGGTGTCTGTTAGGTTTGTGTGGCTGGAGTAGGTGGTTTCTGGGTAGTTATGGTGTACTGGTTTCATTTGGTTTCCACTGAGGAAAGGAGCTGGGCTGACAATGTTAGTTACTACTATTTCCACATTGTCTTGTTTTGCTATAATGCCTCGGTAGTTTAGTACTTTTTGTGAGGAAAACCAGTGCTCACTTTGTACTTTTAGCACTGCAGACACTGTGTGAGACACTAACACAGTCATTGTCTGGCCCCAGGTGAATTTGTGTGCTTTTTGGATGTTTAACACAACTGTTGTTACGGCTCAGACGGATCCTGGCCAGCCCTTGGCCATCACGGTGAGCTGCTCAGGAAAGTGAGCCCTGCCCTTTGTTATGGGCCCAGATCTTGGGCTGGTGTTCTTAGGGCAATTTTGGGGTTTTTATGGGAAAACAGGAGGAATGGTTTATTTATATTTGGTAGTCCCAGAGCTGGGGCCGATACAGCAGCCTTCTTAAATTGGTCAACAAGGTTCGGTCTGGGCAGCTGAGCCAGGGCAGGGCAGGGCAAGACACAGCGCAGCGCTGGCGGGGGCGGCGTCCGGCGGGGCTCGGACTCTGCCGGCCTTGGCACTTCAGGCACAGAAATGAATCCCAATTGTCGCCGATATCCAGCACCTGCTATTTCTCCCCTCTTCTCCTGCATGCATTTCACAGTTTTCCCTTTCCTCCCACAGAGCCGGAAAGCAAAATGCCCGCCTGCCCCATGCCCATCCCCGCCCCTTTCCACCGCTCCAGCCTTGTCCCTCTTTCTCTCCCGTCACTTTGCACCACTTTCTCCTCCTCCTCTCCCTGCCAGCTCGCAGCAAAGACATTTCACCCCCTGGCACCAGCTGCCTCCTCTCACTCGAGGCACCTGCCCGTGAAGCCGGACCCGCCGTGGGACCGGGTAATGGTGGAATAGGAGTGAATTATGGCAGGGATGGTTGGGCTGGGCTGGGCCTGGCCAGGTGCCCGGTGCCAGCAAAACCGCTCTGTCCCTCTGCTCCTCACCCTGGGCAGGCAACAGAACACATCAGGAAAGGCTTGAGGGTCTCAATAAATGCAGCGAGAGATCTCTCACCCATCACGTGCATAACAGGCTGGATAGGGGAAATAAATTTAATTTATTATCAAGAAAATCACAGCAAGAGAATGAGAAGTTTGCCAGATCCTACAAGTGCATATTCCTCACGTTGTTCTCACCTTCCACGGCTTCACTTTATGCCTGATTCTATCCCTCCCAAACCGTGGCACGCAGGGATGGGGGGTACACTGGCATCACATCACTGCTTCTCCCTCAGGGGGACAAATCCTTGTCCTGCCCCAGCCTGGCTTTCTTCCCACAGCAGAACAATCAGATACTTTGTAACAGAGGGACAAAGAGACACAGACAGGTGCCTGATGCCAAAAGTGGCATTCCTCCTCAGCATGCGTCAGCCGTTCATCTTCCTCTTCCTCTTCAAAGGACAGTCCAAAAGTCTCACCTTGAGCCTCTTGGTGATGATTTCCAAGAGCCCAGGGCCATTTGGATTTCCCATTCCAGCTTGATGTGCAATGAGGGCAATCCCCTCACACCAGCTAGCATGGCTGGCAGGATGGATTGCAGAGACTTTTCCTTTGAATAGCCAGCCCAGCACTGGCACTGGGGATGAACAGGCACTGAGGTGACCCTGAGAGCAAGTGCAAGGCACAGGGTGCAGCTGAGAAAGGACAGCCCTGTGCTGGGCTCACAGGTGAAGCTGGGACTGCCCAGTGTGGAGAAGCTCCTTTCTCCAGCCCCTGTTACAGGGGAGCTCGGGCCTTGCTGCACAGATACGGCTGCGGATTCGAGCAGGGCACACTCCTGAATTTATGGTCAGCCAGGGACACACACTCGGCATTGCCAAGGACAGGAACCCTGCAAGGAGGAGCAGAGACAGCGCTGGTTCCCAGGAGAACACGTTGTGCCCCTGTCCCCCCATGCCCTGCCCGGCTCCCCGGCACTCACGAGGAGCTGAAGCTGCTGCCGTCCCCCCACTGCAGGTGCTCGCCCCGTCTGCGCAGCCCGACCCAGTAATCGACGTTCCCGCGGAGGCGGAAGAACAAATCCTGCCAAGGAGAGAGCAGTGGGAGCTGCCCCAGCCCCTCGGGGGGACACGGCCCCGGGGCTCCTTCCCTGCAAGGCCCCGGCACAGGGCTGCAGCCCCAGCCCCAGCAGCACCGAGCCCGGCCCAGGAGCACCCCCAGGCTCCCCTCAGCCACCCCACAGCGCCCGCAGCCCCTCACTCACCATTTCCTCATCCTTCAGAATGGCCAGGGAGGCCCCGAGCTCGGAGCACCGCTCCTGACCCTGCTCCCAGGTGCCCTGATCCCTTGAGAAGTAGTAGCAGACTCCATTGTATCCAACCCAGCCATGGGGACAGCCCAGAACCAAGAGCGGAGTCGCAGGTGGAGCTGGAACCTGTGGTGCTGCAGGGGAAGAGGAGAAGGTCTGAGGATTGCCCTGTGCAGGGAGCAGGGACCCCGCTGTGCCCCGAGGGGCTGGGCCCAGGCTGCTGCCCCTCCCTTACCTGACTGCACAGCCAAGGCCACCGCCAACGCCAGCAGCAGCGACAGGAGCAGGATCAGCACCAAGGTGAGCACGGGATGGCAGCTGAACCCCTTGCCTGGAGCAGGAAAGAGCTGCTGGCTGCCAGAAGCACAGGCGGCCCTCGAAGCTGCTCCCCCAGTGCCCGGGGAGCACAGGAGGGAGCTCTCAGCCTGTTTGCTCCTCCCTCAGCTGGCAGCCAGAGAGCCAAGAGCCTGGACACAGGCAGGGACACAGCTGTGGGGACAGCCAGGGACACCGCGCTGGGGACAGGCTGCAGCAGGAGAGCTGCACAGCCTTGGGGGCAGCTGCGGCTGCCGCTTCCAGCCACGGATGGGGCCGAGCGGAGCACGAGGCCTCTTGCACACATCGGGAAACAGCCACACACCTGCCAGCCCTGTCCTTGCCAGCTGACACTGTCCCCTCCACAGAGGCCACAGCCGTGGCCCTGCACTCACCCGGCAATCTTCTGAGGATGCTTCTGTGTCCATGGCCGCTTGCTGATGTACACCAGGGACACAGGGGCTCCCTCAGCCTTCCATAACAGGTGCAGATTCCATTCTCCACACCTTCACTCACTGCACGCTCACAAGTGGCTTCTTGTGCCCCTGGCAAGTGTGTCAGCCCGGCTGCTCGTCCTTCCAGGATATGCAGGAGCTCCTTCAGACGCCGATGAATGGAGCAGAATTCACTCTTCTCCAGCTCACAGCCAGAATCTCTGTGCTTGGAACAATCAACGCCATGCTCCCGACAAACCAGAAGTGGAGGAAAACCCTTTCGGAGATCGGCCATGGAAAGAGCTTTACGCCCATGGAGATGGCCCATTGGAAGGGACATGATGACAGGTCCCGGCTGGTCCCGGCCCTGCGGGACACCGAGGCTCAGGAAGGCGCTGCCAGCTCAGTCCCGCGCTGTCCCCGCTGCCCGGACGCTGCGGCAGCACCTGCGGACACAAGCGCAGCCTGCGGGAGCTCTCCGGTGCCCGCAGCCCCGGCCCCTCGGGCTCTGCAGCCGCTGCAGCCCAGCTCCGTGCCGGGACAGGCGCTGACACCGCCTGGGAGCTGCCGCATGCGGGGACAGGACAGCTGCGCCTCGGAGTCCGCCTGCCCAGGAGAAATAAGCAGCAGCCCCGGGCTGCTCAGCATTGTCCCCCGCATTCCCTGCCCCGCCGCCTCGGAGCCCGGCGACACCGAGCGCTGCCGCAGCCGCTTTGGGTCCCTGCCTGGCAACGGGAAGCGGCTCCTCGCCCAGAAGGCAGCGCCGAGAAGGCTCCAGAGCCCGGAGCAGGCAGGATGCGGCGCTTTGTGCCTCCACTCGGTGCCTGCAGTGCTTTGGGCTCTGAGGCGCGTTCGAGTTCATCCCGTGGCAGCCCTGAGCCGGGCAGGGACACCTCCCGCCTGAGCAGCGGCGCCGAGCTCGGAAACTGTGGCGGGCACGGAGCAGCCACCTCCGGGCTACCGAGAGCAGCCGGGATGAGCCAGCGCTGCTGCGGCACCGGCTCGTCCCCAGGGATCCGCGGCAAGGAGGAGACCGCGGGCAGCCGCTCCCTGCGTCATATAAAAAACACGTTTCACTTTCTTGCTAAAATTTTAAAGGTTCTGTAAAAAGAAAAGAGGACACACACATAAAGCAAATAGTTAAAACGGCAGGGTGCTTGGCCAGCTGCCGAGAGCACACTGCTGCTTCACGAACGCCCCTTTAATTACGTTTTACAATTAATCATCCTGTTGGCTATTCATACTCTTTCATGTATAGTCAAACTTTTTCTAGGAACTGTTTAACATGGCTAATTTTTGGGTACGCTTTTGTAGAGCATGCGTGTTTCTTGGCTTGTGATTTTAATTCTTTTCTCATTACTTTTTAATTTGGGTGGTGGTCCAGGCCTTTTGCAGCCGGTGAGAGTTGATAATTGTCGTGTCAGCTGCAGGGTTCCCATCACACGTTCACGGGCTGTTATTTTAACTAAGCGGGTACTTTAAGCATACTATTTCTAAATAACTTATGTCTAACTTTTGGCATTAGAAGAAAAGGAAAAAAGCCTATGTTCATACAGAAAAGCTATTTTAAGATTATACACACAGCATTTATTCCAATATTTGCAAAATGCCAACAATGTGTCATGCACTAATAACAGCCAGCTCAGGCCAGGGTGACACGGGGGACCCCGGCCCGAGGAACTCGCCAGAACCGCCCCGTTCCCCTCAGCGCGGCCCCTCCGGCCGCAGCGAGCCCCGGGCTGGGGCACAGCCGAGCGCGGCTCGTACCTGGGCTGGAGCCGCTCCGAGCTCCGGGGGCCGCCCCTGCCCGAAGGCACCGGGACAGAGAAGCTCCGGCCAAGGGCGTGGCAGAAATTGGTTGCAGTGTCAGACAAAGCAGCCCTGGAGAAGAGGAGGGTGTTCCGGTTGTTTGGAGAATCTGGAGGCGGAGTTTGGCACGGAGCGATGACGATTCCGGTCCTTTCCCGAAAGAACCAATAAGGAAAAGCTGCAATCCCTGATGGACCGAACTCCAGAGGAAGCGGCTTCTGGGAGTTCTGGCCCGGCGGGCTGAGCCATGGGAGGGGCAGAGCGAGCAGAGCGGAACGCTGGGGATGCTCGGAGTGTGCCCCTCTTTGACCCTGAAGATAATTTTAAATCCTTTTTCTCCTCCTAAACCTCCTGCGGGTTTTTTTGGGTTTGTTGTTGTTGGTTGTTTTTCTGAGTTTTCTGGGGGTTTTTTTTGTTGTTGTTGTTGTTTTTGATGTTTTTTTTGTGGTGGGAGTGGAGTCGCACTGTGACTGGGGTCACTTCTCCCTCCTCCCTCCTCACCCCAGTTCCTGCTGCACGCTGCCCAGTGCTGGGCAGTTCCCTCCCAGTTCCCTCGCACTATCCCTCTGCCTGCCAAGCACCGGCACGGATGGGGAGAGCACTGCCAAGGAACTGGGAGCGCTGCACCTTCCCAGTGCTCCTCATCCCCCTCCCAGTGCTCCTTCTTCTTCACTGCCGCTGCTTCCACTCGCCCTCCCAGTTCCCTCCTAGCATTCCCTGTGCTCCCAGTTCCCTCCCAGTGTTCCCAGCATCTCTTCCAGCGCTCCCACCGACGGCAGAACCCTGCGTCAATAATGGCCCAGTAATATGGCTTGTTCTACCATATCTGGCAGCTGTGAAATGCTTCAAAGTTTTGCTTCTGCCGAAACCCCTCTGAGTGATGCATATTCTCTCTAAGAGCTACATAGCCCCATACGTTCTTCTTCTCTGGTCGACTGAATTGAAAGGGAAATCTTCTCGGTAACATCTCACACAGAGAATAGTCAGGAGAGCTTCACGCCCAGACCCATTTCTCTGCAGTGGCACTCTTTGCTGTTTGTAATTCAAGCAGATATTGAAGAACTTCAAGGCCGTTCAAGGCTTTGCTGGGCACAGCCAGAATCCCTCAAGCAGGAGTACTTGGGCACTCTCAGGAGCATACAGACACACTCCGGAACACAGAGACACATTCAGGCACACTCGACCAAACTCAGGCAATTTCTGGCAAACTCGCACACACTTGGGAGCACTCAAATACACTCGGGCACACTCGACAACACTCACAGACATTTGGGAACACTCGGGCACACTTGAACACACTGAGACACACTTGGGCAAAATCAGACACATGTGGGCACACTCTACCAAACTCTGGCATTCCAGGGCACACTCGTATTGGTACAACTCTCAGTGTTGTCGAGTGTGCCCAGTGAATTTGAGTATGCCCCAGTATGTGCGTGCGTGCCCAAGTGTATTTGAGTGTGTTTGAATGTGTCTGAGTGTGTGTGTTGTCGAGTGTGCCCGAGTGTATTAGAGTGTGTCTGAGCATGTCTGCGTGTGCCCGAGTGTGCCTGAGTGTTCCTGAATTGTTGTGAGCGTTGTGGAGTTTGTCAATGTGTGCATGCATGTGTGAGAATGTGTGTGAGTGTGCCCAAGTGTGCCTGAATGTTCCTGGATATACGTGAGTGTTGCGAGTGTTCCCGAGTGTGTGTGAGTGTGCCTGAGAGTACCCGAGTTTGGACGAGTGTTCCTGAGTGTGTCTGATTTTCCCTGAGTGTGTCCGAGTGTGTTCGAGAGTGTCCGAGTGTTCCTGAATGTTCCCACTTGTTGTGTGTGTGTTGTTGAGTGTGGAGAACACATGCTTTAAACATGTGGAAACTTGGTTTTGACTCACATTTAAGGGCCAGTCCTTTTTCTTTTGCAACCTACACCACCGCAGCACGTTGCCGCTCTCTCTGCACGATGCTTCTCGTCTCGAAGTACCACACTAGAGTCTTCGAAGTACCGACGATCTGGGGAAATGTCTCGCAGAGCTAAATGGGCAGGAACAAAGTCACGTTCCTCATGTCTCCAACCCGTGGCCCAGAATGTTGTGTTGTTTTGCGTGCCTGGGACAGAGAGCGACCAATCCAGAGAGTGCTCCTCTCTCCTGTCGCGTTTCTCTGAGCTGGAGCTGCATGAACAGTTTGCGCTCTGCTGAACAGAAAAGATACAGTATACCTGAAGTAAAGGAATAGCCGTACACGACACACAGGACGTCTGTATAGTATGCAAAGCTTTGAACGGCATTGCAGCGCTTCCGTGTTGGCCCCAATCACAAATGGCAAAGAATGAGGCCACAGAGAAAGTGGCTTGGGTGTGAAGCTGTCGTGATGCTGTTGTATGTGTGAAAGGTTACTGAGAAGATTTCCCTTTCAATTCAGACAACAAAAGAGGCAGGGACTCATTAGGAAACACTTGAAGACACTCCAGCTCGGGCAAAATGACACACACTCAGGCACACTCGACACCACTCACAAATATTAGGGAACACTTGGGCACACTCAGGCACATGCGGACACACTCAAAGATACTCAGACACACTCTGGCAAAATCAGACACACTCAGGCACACTCGATCAAACTCAGGAACTCTCGGGCACACTCGCGCACAATAGAGCACTGCCAAATACATTTCAGCCACACTCAACAGCACTCACACACATTCGGGAACACTCAGGAGCACACAGGCACACTCAGCCACACAAATATACTCAGGCACACTCGGCAACACTCACACTCACTTGGGTGCACTCAGGCACCCTCGACAACACTCACACACATTCAGGAACACTTGGGCAGACGCGGCCACATGCAGCCACACTCGCACATAATCTGGCACACACAGGTCCAATCATGCACACTTGGTACACTCAGTCACCATCTGGCACACTTGTCCACACAAAGGCACACTCAGCCATACTCAAGAACACTAAAGCAAACTGGGGCACATGTGGGCATAGGTGGGCAAATGCAGGAGCCTTGTGGACAAAACCCGGTACTGTGTCACCCCATGCCTCCTCAAGCTGTTCTGCCCCCTTGTAGACAAAACACAGTACTGTGACCCCCCCAACGCACCTATCCCCGAGCAGTGCTACCCTCTTGTTGACACCACCCTGTAAGTGCAGCCTCCTCAGTAGTACTGTCCCCATGGGGAAGTAACCCAGTACTGCACCCCCATCCCCTGCCCACTGCTGCCCCCTTGTATGCACAACCCAGTAGTGCGGCCACCCCACTTCTGGTCAGTGCTGCCCTCCGGTGGGCAAAGCGCGGTACTACAGTGCCTCACCCCTGGAGCAGTGCTGCCCCCTTGTGGATAAAACCTGGTATTGCAGCCCACTCCCAGGGCAGTTCTGCCCACATGTGGACACAGACTGGTACTGCAGTCACCCCTCCCCTCTCAGCAGTGCTGCCCCCTTGTGGACAAAACCAGGTAATGTACTCCCCCATCCCCCCGAGAAGTTCTGCCCCCTTGTAGACACAACACGGTACTGTGACCCCCAATGCCCCTAACCCCTGAGCAGTTCTACACTCTTGTTGACACCACCCTGCAGTGCAGCCCTCCTCCCAGTAGTAGTGCCCCCATGTGGAAATAACCCAGAACTGCGCCCCCATCCCCCACATAACGCTACCCCCTGGTGGACACAATCTGGTACCGTGCCTCCCCCAGGCAGTGCTGCCCCCTGGTGGACACAACCCGCTTTTGCACCCCCACCCCCCTACTCCTCAGGCAGTGTTGGAAGCTGGTAAACACAACCTGATACTGCAGCCCCCCAAGCCACTGAATGTGCTGCCCCCTGGTGGACCCAACATGGTACTCCAGCCCCCCATGGCCAAGCAGTGCTGCCCCCTAATGAGTACAACTAGGTACTGCAGCCCTACCCAGTAATGTTACTGCCTGTGGACACAAGCTGGTCCTGCAGCATCCCACCCTCTTAGCTGTGCTGCTTTCTGGTGGTCACAACCTGGAACTGCAGCTCCCCACCTCCTGGGCAGTGTTGCCTCCTTAAGACACAACCTGGTACAGCTCCTTCCACCCCCTACACAAACCAAGAAGTGCTTCACCCTTCTGGACACAACCTGGTACTGCAGCCCCGCCTCCCTGCGTGGTTCTGCCCACTGGTGGACAGAGCCCAGTACTCCAGCCCCCTGGGTAGTGCTGCCTCCTGGTGGACAGAACCCAATATTGCAGCCCCCCCATTTCTTGGGCAGTGCTTCCCCCATGGTAGACAAAACACAGTATTGTGCGCCACCACCCTACCCCGCCCCACTCCCCAGAAAATGCAGTATCCTGGAGGGCACAACGCAGTACTGCACCCCTCCCACTTCCTGGTAGTTCTGCCCCCTTGGGGACCCATCCCGGTAAGGCAACCCCCCCACTCCTTGGGTAGTGCTGTCCTTAGCGGACAAAACCCGGTACTGCGCCTGCTCCACGCCTCAGCCAGTGCTACCTCTGTTGCCCACAATCTGGTAGTATGCCCCCTCCCACCCCTCAGCCAGTGCTGCCCCCTGTTGCCCACAATCTGGTAGTATGCCCCCTCCCACCCATCAGGCAGTCCTGCCCTCTGGTGGACACAACCCAGAACTGCGACCCTCCCCACATCTCGGGGAGTGCTGCCCCCTGGTAAACACAACCTGGTGCAGCGTCTCCAGTGGACAGTTCTGCTTGCTGGTGGACACAACACAGTACTAGAGCCCTTTCCCCACCCCCCACCCCCCCCTTCTGCAGTGCTGCCCCCTGATGGACAGAACCCAATACTGCAGCCCCTCATTCTTTGGGAAGTGCTGCACCCTGGTGGACACAACCGCTACTGCCTACCAGGGGCAGTACTGCTCCGTGGTGGACACAACCCGGCACTGCGCCCCTCGCCCCCACTCCCCAGGCAGTGCTGTATCCTGGTGGACACAACCCAGTACTGCACCCCCCCACTCCCCGTACAGTGCTGCTCCCTAGTGGACACAGCACAGTACTGCCCCCTCCCACCCCTTCACCTTCTGAGCAGTGCTGCCCCCTATTGGACACAGCACGGTACTACAGACTCTGAGAAACAGAAAGAGAGCATGATTGCAAGGAGAGCTGAGGAGAAGCCGTGTACAGAAGTGCCTCAAAGCTGAACCTCATCGCTGGTCCTCCTTTCTGTCCGG
Source organism: Catharus ustulatus (assembly GCF_009819885.2). Lineage (NCBI taxonomy): Eukaryota > Metazoa > Chordata > Aves > Passeriformes > Turdidae > Catharus > Catharus ustulatus. The sequence continues at coordinate 33,642,343 of NC_046228.1, read as the reverse complement.
GCCATAGAAGGCAAAGAATGAAGCCGCAGAGCAACAGGCTTGAGAGCGCAGTGTACCAAATAGCAAAAGACCAGCCAGAAGTCCCCTTCATCGTCACATTTACTTCTCAATGCTCTTGCTGCTTTGAAAAGTAACGCACAGCCATTGCAGTTTATCGCAAAACCCAGAGAAATGCGCTTCCTCCCACCTTCAGTGTGATGGAGTCCATGCAGCTTGAGCTAACCCAGAAGGACATGCCAAAACAAAAGATAATCCTAAAGTACTCCTTCTGTTAGTAGCCCTAAAAGTGCACATAACACACTACATTTTCAAAATGCCAAGTTCAGAAATGCCAAAACATCCCAGATTCAAAATAGCAGAACACGACGATCAGAAACCCCAGACTAACCCAGCTCCCTCACATTCTTTCTCACGGATTGTGTTGTCTGCAGCACGGACAGCAAGAGACAGCACTCCTTTGTTTTTATTTCATTTTTTCTAGCTAGCTGAGGCAGTGAAGTTACCTAGATTGCAGTTTTTCTTTTTGTAGGAACTGATCATCCCTGCTCTCGACCTAAAACCCAGAAAAACACTGGGAATTCAACCCTGTGGTCCACTGGGGCCTGGGATGCATCATTTTCCAGCACAGGATGGACAGGTGAGAGACTGAGCAAGCAGAGCTACACCCCACAAAAAGTACTCTCTCTGAATTTGCTGTGTCTTCAGAACAATGAAACATTCAATCGTGTAATATTATTCATTTTTTCCATGTTTGTGAATACTTCGCTTGCTAAATTAACAGGTTTTTCTACTTTTCTTGTAGGTGGTTTATCTCCTGAACAGGTAAGGGGGAGGACTGCTAAATTTTGTCCTTTATGGAACATCCCTTTGGAAGATCCTTTCCAAATTTGTCCCAAACCAGAACCAAAATTACCCAGTTTCAAATTACAAGAATAGAAAGTTCAGAGATACCAAAGTTATCCATTTTCAAAATACCAAGCTTCAAAATAGCAAAGTAACACAGTTGAAGCTGTCTTCTGCCCATGGGGGTGATTGTCCTGTTCTGCTCTGCACTGGTGTGGCCTCACCTTGAGTCCTGGGGACAAATTAGGGCACCACAGGACAAAAAAAGACATTCATCTATCAGACAGCATCGAAAGGAGGGCCACAAGCATGGTGAAGGATCTGCCTTAAGGAAGCCTTATGAGGAGAGGCTGAGTGTTTCACCAATTTACAGGGGTGATTAAAAGGACACAGACACCAATGGAAAGAACGGTCTTATTTTACTATGAATATTAAAGCAAAAGTAAAACGATACACTGAATAAAATAGCATTCCCAGCTTTAGCAACAAGGAAAAACAAGTTGAGTAATGTACCTAATTATTACTGTACAAGAGAAAGGAAAGAATTATGATTAAGAAAGATACATTACCAATTGCCCAATTACTTCACCATCAATCAGAGACCATGTTCTCTGGGGATCCCCAGTTCGCAGCAAAGACCTGGAGAACCCTTCCCAGCAACTGGGAAAACTCTGCACAGTGAGCCCACCTCTAGGTGAGGTCTCTGAATTCACCCTGAAAGTGGATCCAGCTTTTATAGGCCCAAATCAGTAAACTGAAGTGACTGGATTATATTTTTAGTGCAGAAGCACCTGGATCTGATGGCACACTTCTTATCCAGCAGGGGCCAGGGCTTGGCCAGAGCCTAGGCCTTAGCTGGGAGAGCTTCCCCTAAAATATCCTACAAGCAAGCCTATTCATGTCAGTTATGAAAATGTTTTAAAATGATACATTTCTTGCAGATAACTATACAAGGTTACGTGAATCTTTCTAAAGCAGCCAGTTTGGTGTTAAACAGCTAGCGTGTCTGGGCCATCTCTTTTGAGCTAAATAATATGGATGGTGTCAGTCACATAATGCCCAGGTTTCATCTTTTAAGTCAGTTCTGGTTGAGGCTGATGATCAGGCTCAGCACATCTGAGGCACTTGGTTTGTTCAACCTGGAAAACTGGAGATTGAAGGGGAGACCTCACTGAGTTCTTCGACATCATCTTGAGGGGCATTGGAGGGGCAGGTACTGATCTCTTCACTCTTGTGACCAGTAACAAGGCCCGAGGGACTGGCTATAGCTGTGTCAGGGAGGATTAGGGTAGATATCAGCAAAAGGTTCTTATCCCAAAGGATGGTTAGGCACCAAACAGGCTCCCCAGGGCAGTGGTCACAGTACCAAGCCTGTATTCAGGTACGCAAGAAGTGTTTGGACAACACTCTCAGGCACAGGGGGGATTCCTGGGCTGCCCTGTACAGGGACAGGAGTCTGACTTCATGGTCTTGATGGGCCCTTCAACTCAGGATATTCTGTGATTCCATGTGCACTGAATGATTATCTCAAGCTGGTTTGCACTGGCAATCAGAGCTTGTCTATAATTGCTCCCAATTTACTTCTGCAGTCAACCCCAGGGCACAGACAGACTGATCAAACAAAAGGGTTTGAGGAAAACATCCTTTTTTAGGTGACAGTGTCTTAACCCAGGTTGGATGGAGCCCTGAGCAACCTGCTTTAGCGAGTGGCATCCCTTCCCATGGGAGGGATGTGGGAATCATGGGATCTTGAAGGACCCTTCCAACTCAAGCCTTTCTAGAGTTCCATGACTTTTCTGTGGGTCACTCAGAACAGATGAGATCCAGCAAATACTGAAAGAGTCAGTCTGAATTCTAAAAACAGATTCCTCAAAATACCTATGAGACATAACTACGAGAGAGAAACCCCAGGAAAGAAACCAACCACTTCTTCAAAATACCTGTTATTTATTACACCAAAACTCAAAGTCCAAAGAGTTCACATTTTTTCTTTTCCTTCTAGGTCATCCCAAATGTGACAACAGCAAGACAGAAATGTTTGTATGTATCCAAACAAAGCTACGAAATAAAAGTTCAATAAAGGTACATTCATACAAAACTCATATGGTCTTTAAACACAACTTAAGTGGTATATACAGTTTAACAGGTACAAAAAGATGCTTAAAATAAAAGGTACTATTTATTGTTTCTTGTTCTACATTTCAACAACAGGCACATCTCACTCATGATAACATGGAGGGAATAACACACAGCAGTGTTAACTCAGATTTCAGCTCTTATTTACAGAATTTAGTTGGTAACATTGCAGAATATTCTTTCTTTCATAAAGAAAGAATACTTTTTATTTTTTCATTAAAAATACCTTACAAAAGCTGAATATTATCTACCATTACTGGAGAGCTCTGCTGATGTCAGTGGGTATCAGTATTCACAGCTTGATTAATCAACTGCTGCTCTACAGTTCAGGCTATACCTGCAGTGATTATTTCAGTCAGCTCTGAGAGACAGTAACTCCTCTCTTACCTGATCAGCTTTCCAAAGGGCCCTTCACGGGTTTTCTAAATTTCAGTGCGAATGCTGACTGCAGCATTAACACAGCAGGATAGAAATAAGACAACCAAAGGGGATTTTTTATTCTTCAGATTTTTTTAATTTTGCCTTGTTTCCAGCTGAGGAAGCTTTGGTTGTTTCAGCATGCTTTGCAGTTTCAGCAGGTTTCTTTTTTACCCTTTGCTTTTTAGAACGCACCAGGTCTTCACGTCCCAGTTCAATCATTTTTGCTTCCCATGATTTCATTTCATTCTCATACCGAACCTTATCATCTTCAGCAAGCTGCAAGTATGGCTGAAAAAGAAAATAAGGTATCAACAAGTTACAGAAGGAGTTTTTTCTGGAAAACTGCCATGACAGAAAAGTGATTTAGAACAACACCTGTGCAGTGAGCAGCCCAGGCATTTGCTTTCATACCCAGCTAATTGAAAAACAAAAAAAAAATAAAATCAAACTTGCAGAAAAATACAAAGCTTTAGTACTAAATTGTAGTTATGTCAACAGCTGGAGAGGAAGTTTATTCACTACTGCTACTAATAGTTAAAGTTTTTTATTTGAGCACTGGTTTGAGACAGTTAGATTACATGAGGCACAAGAACAGATATTTCCGTAGAATTATTTCAAATTATTTTTCTCCAGTAAGAACATGAACCTAGGGTGTGTCTTAAGTACACATTAAAAACCACCTGGAAGGAAGACATTTAGGAGGAAGGACAGTAGGTAGAAAATGTCAAGGTTTAGTTTAGATTTCAGTACAGCACCCCTCCACTTTTAATTTGCTCATCTACGGGTTTGTAGTTCAATACAATGAAAAAGCTGGCAGAAAACAATTCTCCAGAAAACATAAGTTAATAAATTACTCTGTGCACATCACTTGGAGATTTCTGTTACTTTCCTTTGTAAGAGTCTTTCCATGAGCAACAAATTCTTATGCTGGTGTTTAAAGATATTATGGATTATTAGAAAAAAATCAAATTACTGCATATTATTCCACCTTCTTCTCTAGATGTTGTTTAGTATCTGCTTTAAGGCACACCAAACTTCCAACCTATCCCACTGACTCACATTTCAACAACACTATGAATTAAACAGTCACTACCAGAATGAATAAAGGTAATGACAATCTTTTTCAAGATACACGAGGACCTTGGAGTATTTTCTTCAGTATTATATTTTGAGCAACCTAGTTCAAGACTTTGTACAAATATATAAATTTTGACTCAAGTTTTTAATTCTGATTAGATCAGAGCCTCATCCAAATCCTCTGACATACCTGCTTTTGTGCAGTAGACAGTTTTTGCCACGTATCAAATAGTTTCTTCAGCTTTGCCTAGGGGATACAGAACATGCAATACATGAGAGTTTATTCTAAGAGTAGACTGACTTTAAAAGGGTACAGATGAATACAGCATGAGTGAATATCAAGCATAAACCAATGCAAAAAAGTACAAAGTCATTAAAGCTTGCTTCCCCTTATTTACCCTTTTAATGTAAGTAAATAATCAACTATATAGGTCAAAACAAGCTTCTGGGAATCATCTGAGCCATATTTACAGCATGGGCCTCAGTGGACTGGAGAAACCTGCTTTGTATATGGAAAACTGAGGAACAAACTATATCCACTATCCCGACTTACTGACTAAATGTGTAGGGTAAGGAACACGAGGCACACAGGATGGGTGTCCAGCACTACAAGTGCTATAATCCAGTGTAACCTACATCACCCCAAAGCACAGTTTAGTGCAGAACTTGTGAGTTTGTTGAGAAACTCTTGTATTTGTATTTTCAGTCGTATTACCAACTGAACTGCTACTGCTGGAACAGGAGTACATCACCACAGCTCTTTGAAAAACTGTATTTCTACATCAAAACAAAGCGAAGAATACTACTCTCCTTACAAAAGGAACTGATAAAGTCTGTAACACTGAAGTGCAAAAAATATCACAAACGTTTTAAGTCTGTATACCCATACAGCACTTTATACAGGCCATGCTAGCCGTACAGCCAGACTGACACAGCTTAAAAAAAATAACCCAAGTAATGCAGCATCCAGATAGTGAAGTACTGAACAGTATCTTTGAAATTGACAGAATCTAAACTAGATTCTTCTGAACACAATTAATATATTTTAGAAAATTAATCTTTCCTGGCTTACCACAGGTGAAATTCCCTCACTTTCTTGAAAATTTTCTGACAGGAAAATGTTAAAGCCGCTACGAGCTCTTTTAGGTTTTCCAAGCAGATTCAATTCCTTTAAAAACAACAAGAGAAGTTATTTCATCTACCAAACATGCATTTGTTCCAAAACTAAACTCGGCATTTAACTTCATATTTTAAGCAAAAATCAAATACAAATCCTTTCTTTGCTGTTTTATTCTGTAAACTGGACTGTATGTCAGGATGTTCTTAGTGCTTTTCAAGACTAATGTAAAACTACAAGAAGTCAACAACTTGACTTTTCACAAGTTGTTGAAAAAGCATTTAAAACTGATTCTTACTTCAGCTAAGTCTCCCAGAAGCCAAAGAGTGATACTAAATTCAACTCCGTAAGAAAGTAACGATGACAGGTTTTCTATTATTCCTCAGTAAGGCTTCAGTTTCTGGCATGAAATACTGCCTGGGTGCAGAGAAAAGGGCAGACACTGATCTGTGGGAGGTGAGAGGGTGGAAGAGAACTGTGTTTCTGCTATCAGAATGCTTTGCCTGCAGGGATGATGGCTAGAGAATGAAAGTACAGCAAGTTATAGATGCAATTACACTTCCTGTTTTCTCCAGTCCTGACATTTCCACTGGAGCCTAGGTGCTGTAAATTAACATCTGCTTAGGTATGAGATATGCCAACTCAATTCCTCGTGGTGCCATACTCTAAAAAGGATCAGTAGAATCATTGAGATTAAAAACTTCTTCTAAGTAGCGGTCTTTTAAACCAAATTAGTTTTACTTTTGCCAATTAGGGCAATGTCACAGTTCAATTCACAGAAATAAATAAGCAATATGTTTCTCCAGACAAACCATAATATTGTACAGTTACAGATGGTTCTGTCTCTAAGGATTTATATACAGACTAGCCAAAAATAAGTAGGGAAGATGGTTCTTATGAATACGCTAGTAAAGGACACAAACAGATGTCAGCAGCAGCTACAAAGTGGCAGAGCCCAAAAAAGGAAGGAAAAAAGGCTATTTCAAACAGCTGCTACCTTGTAGGGCCTAATGAGGTAACAGATACAAGGTCTTTGTGAAAAGCCATTTCTGGAAGTCTTCCCATCCAAAGAAAGTGTTGCTGGTCCAAACATCTTTTAGTGACTATCCTTTCTCTGGTAGCTCTAGAAATAGGCAGGAAAAAAAGCATAGAGAAGCTACCTCTAAGCACGAAGATCCATGCTAGTTCTGTGCTCTTCCAGTACAGGAAAGCCATTAAAATAGCTGCTAACAGCCGTAATTACTTTAGTCCATGGCATTTTGGGGGATCTGTGTTTGTTGTGTGTTTTCTTCTATTCTGAGTTGCTTTTGTATTTCTAAAACATGTTTCAACTCTGCTTTGTATACTAGACAAACAGCCTTCAGGTTCCTTGAGAGAAAAGAAACCTGAACTCCAAAATACTTACTCTTTTTGCCCTGATGGATCTTCTCTTTGCCAGTTGTTTTCTCTCCTTTCCTCTTTCAAAGCTGCAGCCTGGGCTGGAGTCAGTTGGGCTTTATAAGCAGCCATTAGCTCTCCATATTTTTTCCAGTCTGTCTTTCTTGCTTCCTCATAAACCTAGAGCACAAACCACCAAACTTAAACTTAAGCCAGATGCTTTCAGTCAGAAGCACTTGACCATTAGACAAGGTAACACTTCTAACCTATGAGTAGAAAAATGCGACTGAAAAACTTACACCAGAACATCGAATTTTCATCTGTGTGATTCCCTGTTCTACATTTCAGAGACATGAAGGGAAAGATACACAGAGTGAGAAGTCCAGAAGGGATGTGAGAGCACCTCAGTTCTACTCAACAAAGCTATCACCTTTAGAAAGCAGAATTTAGTTCCTAACTGCCTCTAATTGCTAACTGCAGTCAAGGAAGAGCAACCATTACTTTGCTATTAATGGCTTTTAAATTCAGCAATGATCAGCAAGTCCTAGACTTGCTTTACATTATCCCTTGTAATGCCAGCCACGGGTTTATGCATAGAATCATGAACGGGATGGGACTGCTGTGGAACACGTCTTGAGTCGATTTATGTTCCAAGCATCAGTCTCATCACATGGTTGGGACAATGGGAAGATGCCAGCAGCTCACATCCTTGGCAGCAGCCACAGAACGTGATGTTACAACGCACTTTGAAAGTTTTTTGACCAATCACAAAAAGCAAAAGCATATTGACAGTAGTTCTATCCAACCACTACAAGTACATGTACCTTTGGTTAAAACAATGCTTGCTTATTTTGAATAAAATACCTACTTGTAAGCCTTAAAATACAATGCACAGAGCTCCATTATTAAGCTTAGACCTTCCAAATGTCTTGCTAGATATGCTTTTGTGCTTAGAGTTATTCTAGCCAAGCATTAATACACCGACCATTGTTCTATTTGTCCCTGCTTTCTACATCTCATAGAACTTTTCTGCTGACAAATCTTATGTCTACCATTTAGCTCTAATTGCAGTTCTGCTGTTTCTGAGGCCTGCTTTTTTGCAGCTTTCCTAAAACCCTCTGATTTTAAGGATTCCCACACCCTGCAACTGCCACTCAGAGAAACTTCACTACTTAATCTGATGATTCTTAAATTTATACGAAACAAAATAAGTTGGTCTTTTCATCAAAATTGACTGAGGTTTCACCTACCTTATACACGAGAGCACAACAACTATACAAAACTTGTATTACATTTGTAATGCCATATTGCCATTCAAAAAAAGAGAAAAAATTAGTTTGCAGCCCTACAGCCGCTTGGAGTGAGAGCTGTGTCATTTCTCTGGCAACAGATCAAAACTATCAAAGCCAAGGTCATGTAAAAGTACAAGTAGCCAAGTATCTTCCTGTACTGGGTTTGCATGGCCAGATTTTGGTGGTGAAGGGGGTACAGGGATGGTTCCTATGAGAAGCCTGATGGAGCCCAGGCCAGCCAGCTCCAAGAAGCACCCATTACTCGCCATCAGCGATGGTGGTAGCACCTCAGGGATAACAGAGTTAAGGTGGCAAAAAAGAAAACTGCACAACTTCAGCCAGAGAAAGGAGGAAGACCATGCCAGAAAAACATTTCTACTGATCCTAAGGTCAGGGGAGGCAGGAGATGCTCCAAGCACGAGAGCTGAGGTTCCCCTTCAGCCTGGGGTGCAGCCCATGGTGAGGCAGCTGTGCCCCTGCAGACCATGGGGGAGCAGAGATCTGCCTGCAGCCCATGGAGGAGACTGTGCTGGAGCAGGGAGATGGATAAAGGGGGCTATGACCCTGTGGTGGACACACAATAGAGTAACCTGTTCCTAAAGGACAGCAGCCCATGGAAAGGGACACATGCTGGAGCAGTTCCTGAAGAACTGCAGCCCATGGGAAAGAATCACACTGTGAGCAGTTCATGGAGCATCTTCCACTGGGGGAGGGAAACCAAGCTCTCCCACAGAACAGGAAGAAGCACCTGAGGTCAGTCCAGTACCTACAATGGACTGACCTCAGCCCCTGTTCCCTGTGCTCCTGCACTGCTGTCAGGAGGAGAAACTGGGAGTGATGTTGAGCCTGGAAAGAGGAGAATAGGAGAAAAGGTGTCTAGGATATCTACTCTGATTTCATTGGTAATAAACTGATTTCCCCAAGTGAAGCTGGTTCTGCCCTGCTCATGAGGGACCTCTTCCAGCTTTATTCCAACCCACAAACATTTTGCTGTATTTACTCTCCCCTGCCCAGCTGCAATGAGCAGCTGAGAGTGGCTTTGGTGGGCACCTGGCATTCAGCCAGGGTCACCCCACCACACTTCCCTTGAGTTATTCAAAGCTCCCAATTCTTCCAACTGTTCTGACGTGCTTTTTCAAGCTCTTTAAAAATCAGCCAACAAATCCACTAGACTAAATAAAGAAAAACACAAAACACCAAACCAAATAAAACCCACCACCTGTAGAGTTTCAAAGTACTCAGGGAAAGGATACAACCTTACCTGCTTCTGTGATGCTGGTAACTCCTTCCATGCACCTGCTAATTTTTTAATCAGCTCCACGCTGCTCGCTTCTGTACATCAAAATGAGAAAGCCCGGAAATAAAGATCAACACTGTATGTTTAGTAAGCTTCTTCAATTTTTCCCAACAATAGCTGTCACAGGTATCATCTTCCTGTACAAATGTGCTTTTGTTCTTTCATAAAATGAACTCACTGTAGCAGTTGAAGGGCAATGTAATATTTGGGGGATGGGAAAGAGTCACTGCTCACCTGGAACACAACATGCACTTATAAACTGAAGCACCATTTCAAGGCAGCTATTATTACTCCACAACAATTTCATGTTTTTTGCCTTTTGAGCTGGATCTTTTCTATACAATGCAAGATGTCTGATTTGGAGGGAAAAGCAGGGAAGGACACCACAAGTAAAATTTCCATTCTAAGTTTTTTTAGCAAAAAGAGTCTGCTGAATTCTTCACTCAAGTATAATGTGATTTCATCCACTTCATACACTTTGATTTTATTATCCTTTACTCAGAGTATTATTCAAAATAAGTTAAAAAAGTAATTTCCTTCTCAAACAAACAAAATTAGTGCCTTTAGTCTACTTTGGTTTTCATCTGACTGTCTTTGCCTCTGGCTCTTGCACTAGGTGATTTGATGAGGCCTCCAGCCAGACTTGAATTGCAAAGAGGAAAAATAATAATTAAAAACCAACCAACCAACCAACCAACCAACCACAAAAAAGCCCCAAGCAAACCCCAAACCCAAGTGTGGGTGCAAAGAAGATATAAGGTTTTCTTTTCTTGAAAAATCCTTTCTAGGTTTTCCCTCTATTTCATGATAAAAGAAAAAAAAGATCAGCTGTTTCTTCCCCCTCAGACATAAAGCTCAGCCCCACAGTGGTGGAAAGCATAACTAAACTCTGCTCAGTGACCTGACTTTCAGAATTCTGGAAAAGCAAGGTAACTGGAAAGCTTTAGTGCAAGTAGATCAACCTTAAAACCTTTGAAAATATGATGCTTGGATCACTGATAAAGAGAATAAATAACTGGGTCATTTTTGACCACTACCTCTCTTGTAACAAGAAAACCCCAAACTCTCAATTTGTTTATAAGATCCAGCATGTTTATTTATAGATTATTCAAATTTTGGAAATGTGGAAAACACTAGTGTGGTATGTAACTACAATATACTCTGATAGTTCAGTTCCAACCTATGAGTGTGGAAGTGCTGAACTAAATAGAGTATCAAACGGTTTTTCCTACTTAAATCTTCCTCACTATTTGCCCAATATGACCACAATTCTTTAAACATTTTAACCTTCAATAGCCTTTCAAAACCAGCATATATTTCTACTCTGCAGCTCTCTGGCAAGAGTCACTGCATTGCCCGTAACTGAAGCATTTGATAGTAAATTAAACATATTCACAGAAAACCATTTTCCCCTAAATACACTTACTTTTTCTCTCATATACAGTGATGCAATCCAGTATCTGCATTTTTTAATTACTAAGCCTCAAAATAAAATCATACAGTTCATAATATCAGCAAAAATATACTTCAAACAATAGTAAAAAAAAAAAAAAAAAAAAGATAATCATAAATCATTGTTAACACGTATTACCCAGGTGGGATATTTCACCAAGCATTTTTAAAGTTACACACACACGTTTATTTTTTTTGACTTTTGAAGCACGGAAAGCACGTGCAGGCAATGATTATATGGCCATGCTGGTTTCACGTGGGAAAGGGCACGGATACTCAGACGGGTTGGATGTCTGAGATCACGTCTTTGGATGGATCTCTAAGTTCGGTTTTACAAAAGCACGGGTTGTTCCGGCTTCCTGGCTCACCCCACCCTGGGGGGGCGCAGGTCATGGTCCCACTCTGGGGGGCGAAGGTATCACAGCGCCAACCGCGGGCCCACCTCCCCTCAAACCTCATACCTGGGTTTTTTTCCCGAAAAGCCGGACGGTTGTCCATCACAAAACGAAGATAGGCGGTGAGGGGCCGCTTCGGGCGCTGATCCGAGCTGATTCCCCGAGACAGGCACTGCTCCGCCGCGCCACCAGCCCTGCACACGGCGGTAGCGTCGAGGAGGGTCCCCGTGCCCCGCTCGCGGAGCCCCGCTCCCGCCCCGCACCGGAGCAGCCGCCGCCCGCCCGCGGCCGTGACCAGGCCCAGGCCCGCGGCCCGGCCCAGCAAGGCCGCAGCCGCCGCCATCCCGACCCGCCGCGCCTGCGCGCGGGGAGCGCGCGGCACCCTGGGACAGCGGCGCGAGGGGCGCGCGGCACCCTGGGATAGCGGCGCGGGGCACCCTGGGACAGCCGCGGCAAGGTGACCCCGCGGGCCGACCCCGGACACACCGTGAGGGGAGACTGCAGGAACTGTAATGGAGATCGGAAACCAGCTGGGCACTGAGTAACTATCTCGTGATGAGGTGTGCTCAAAAACTAACCCCACGCCTTTACTGTTTCCTTCGCAATCTCAAGCACTTGGGCGTAACTCTCTCCGGAACAGCGGACGCGGCAGCTCCGACCAGTTCTCTAGGATAGAAGCTCTAAGGTGTTTTTTTTGTGATTTTTTTTTTGTGATTTTTTTTGTGGGGTTGTTGGTTTGTTTTGGTTTTTTTTGTTTTTTTTTTTCTCCCCGTCGTAGTACACAGCACAGAATAAAGTAAACTTTTCAGCCCTGGAAACAGGATTTGTATAAAAAGCACTAACGGAGCTCTGAAGGTGCAGTAGTGTTAGTGGAGGTGTTTCTCTCCACATACTAAACACAGCCACTTCATACCATGACTGAAGTTTTAAATAATGTATTTATCACTTCATTTCCGATAATTTCCAAAGCAGAAAGACTGAACTGCTAGGAATATCATAAGAATCAAAGACTTAGCTTCACATCTCTAAACCAGCATGATCATAAAACAAATTACTTTTTTAATATTTACATCTGCTTAATACGTCTTGCATATGGGTGTTGGTTGTTGGTTTTCAATCCTCCTGCTAGTTTCATACTGTATGGCACAAAGCAGACACATTAGCAGTTGAAGTATTAAGTGTTTTCAAACCATCCCTAACACAAAGGGATAAACCAAAAGAAACCAAGTCAAACTTCCAATTTCACACAGTTCACTACAGATATTCCAAAAATTTAAGTACAAAGAGAACAGTATTTTTACCTAGAAAAACTAAAAAAAACACATTCTGATGGTCGGTTTTCTACAATAATATGAGCAAGAAGTATAAATTATGTCTTTGCCTTCCAAGCCACATTGCCCTAGTTCAAGTATAATGAAGTACTCAGTAACAAAAAAAATCCCTTTATTCAGCTTGCAAAATGTAGTGAACAGGAATATTTTAAGATTATTACAACCACTCTCAAGCTGCTGTTTCAAATGCCACCATTACATCACAGATAAAACTAGCACAGAAATTACATTTTCCCATATGTGACCAAGTTAAGGTCAGTAAATCAGCAAACATGAAATTCTTATTTCACTAGTAGGTATAAAAGCTCCTGCTGTGCATGCTTACCACCCATACCCCACATTCCAGTTTGATGCATATTCAAATAAAAAACAACAAAGAAACAAAAAAATCAAATATATCTGCCATCTCAAAAATGTATTCTATGATAACAAATTTCCCAACCGAAAGTCATTTTACTTTCATGTGCAAGATACCAATATTTTGTCATCTTTTAAAATTTTCAAATAACCAAGAATGAATGGTAGAAAAATTAAATTTTCCTGCTTTTAATCTATGTTTTAAGAACAGATTGCCCTTCTCCAGCACTATTGGTTTTTGTACACAGTCTGAAGCAACTGAAGTGCAAGGTAATGGAAAAGTTACTTTCAGGTGTGAGTTGACTGTAACATTCTGATATTGCAAACACACCACCTTAACAGACTCCTGTGATTATCTCCTCCACAGATGAATATTGGTGTAGCATGGCATTAACATATTTGAAATCCTATATCCCAAAATGCCAAAAGTGGCATTCCCTAGTTAGGGAGACACAAGAGGCTTCTCTCACAGCACATGCCAATGTGCCCCTGCTGTGTTCCCTTGCTGGCCCAGCGCCCTGTCCCTGTCTCTCAGTCACTCCCACCTTGTTTCCCCACTGGCTCCCATGCCCTAAACCCCACCTGGACCCTCACCACGAGCTTTGCCTTTGCCTCTAACCCTGGACTATCATCGTGAGTGGCTGAAATAATAAACATCTCTGTGGAGCCCATACAAAGGCCCTTCCTGCCTCTTTACCATCGAACATATCAACAGCTCTCCAGGCTACAACAGTATAGCTAAATCCACTAGGCTAGAGCTAGTGTAAAAACCAACTGCAATCCAGTTCTAAGTAACCTGATGCATGGCTTTGCTGGACAATCTGTCTGCAAAGACACACGAGCTACTGGCGATTCTCTGGTAGAATGTCAGAACAAGTACTTTAAGGATATGCATGAGTTAAGATACAAAAACAGGCAAAGAAAGTAGAAAATTTATTTTATTTATATGGAAAAGGCTACATCTGAATTTGTAAAAGGTCTGTGAGAGTATTATGTTGCCCACACATCAAAAATCAGTTGTGAATAGCAACAAAAGTTACATATCTTTCTACATACCAGTGCAATTAGTTCACATTGCAATAAAATTAAATCAAGTATGCAACAGAATCAAAACCAAGTGTTTCTCCATAATCAGCATACAAAGATTTACAGTGCAAAGACCATTTTATGTTTTAAGAAGTCTGCCATCAGTCTTCAGAATATTATAATGGGTGAGATTCTCCAATTAGTTTCACTATTAGCAGCTGTATCTTGTCAATACTGTACACAAGCAAGTCTAAAATGAAATTACTTACATTGCAAATAAAATAGTCTATACAATAAAAAAATACAAATTATTTAAGAGAACTGACAAAAAGAAACTTGAACACACTTATGAAACAGACAACATACAATATACTTCAATGACACACATACAGTATTCATCCCATGAAAACAGCTACTTTTTCTATCAAAACCGATTTTGTCGATATACAACTGAATTACAGATCTCGTAGTCTGAAGATGCAGGTGTCCAACTCTTAAAAACTATAATAAATGTCTTTTGCAAGGCATACAAAGATGATAAATATTCTTACCAAAGTCATAAGGTTATTTTTGGAAGTTTGTTCTCTCTTGCTCCAGAAACACACTTACATGGGTGAAAAAAATTCAAAGGTGTCACAATGAAGCCGTGAACTGTGCTCCATTTCCTTCTAATTTTGAAAAAAACCTAGAATTTACAGTACTCTGTGGCATATGAAAATGTCTTCAAAAGTTTACATTGCATATTTCTGAGTCCATTCTCTTGCATGTCTGTTGTATCTGTACGTGCAGAAAGAAGGCATTACAGTGAAGAGCTGTTAGTGATGCATTGCAATGGCCACATATTTACCTAATAAAGGTGTTATTGAGCTTTTTACCTCTGAGCAGAGACAAAGAACATTAAAATAGTCTAAAAGCCAAGAAGTATATTCCCACTGCACATTGTTTGTAAGGTCACATATCAGAGCTATTCAGACTCAAACCAAACTTCACAGGTTTGCATTAAATTGCATAGCATCCTTCATCTGTGTTTCACTACTGGTTCCCTTATTTGCATCTCAACAGGAATTTGTTGCCAATTACTCCAAAAGGCATATGCTTTTAAGAGTCTAACAAAGTTTACACATTTAGTTCCTTAAAATTCAGTATAATTAACTGGGATTTTGTTCTCCATTCTGCACTGCCAGCTGCATTTCAGAACTCAAAAAGAAAATTTTCTGAGAAGCATCTTTTACTAGGTTTTTCCTTCTAGTATGAAGCTGATTATTTTATAATTCCATAATCCCAAGGGTAAATGTCCTTAGAGAGCTGATAGCTTCCCCTCTGGTCCTTACACTGGCTACATTCTACTCTGGATTCACTGTCTTGAGTCATCCAGAGAAAAATGCTGACAAGTTTTTAACTCTTTTTCTTAAGACCAGTATAGCAAGTCATATACTAACTGGTTTTCTTCCTAAGGATATGCTACCATACAAGTCTTGGACCTTAACTCATAATAAAATACTCATAGGTAAATGTTCAGGGGGAACCAGCCACCATACCTTTAATTTCCTACATCCAAGATAAAACAAAATAAAAATTAATAGGTGATCATCATAAAAAGATAAAGCTGTAGTCAAGACTATGTATTTTCTCATTTTCCTTAACAATGATTAAATTTTGAGATTTGGAGATAGAAAACCATCCCTCATTCACTTCCTTCACAAACAGGAGGCACAAAAGCTGAAATCACTAATAAATAGGTGGGTCAAAAAAAGTTGAGCCACAAATGGGGAGAAGGTGATGCTCAACACCCTCAACTTGAACACTATCTACTTTGCAAAATGAGCTACAGCATTCAAGCACTTCAGAAGTTACATGATTTGACTATACCAGACATTGACCTATGAGAAAAATGTCATTTTAATAATTCTTAGTCTAGGCAGAGAAATATTAGACCACAGATGTCCATGTAACTTCTAGATCACTGCTTCGCTGTCTACGGCTCAAGGTAAAAGCAATACTCAAATCTTCCTGAGTCTGTGACTTGTGATGAGCCACAGGCCACTGCATATACAGAAAGAAGTCTTCAACGGCTCAACACTTAAAAATAGGTACCAAACAACTCAGTCAGGTAATCAAAAGATCAAAAATTATTCTGTACAGGTTTTACAACCAGAGGATTGCAGTAGCAACAAATAACTCATATTCTGGGAAATTAATTTTTCATCCATTAAATCTAAGAT
Source organism: Catharus ustulatus (assembly GCF_009819885.2). Taxonomy (NCBI): domain Eukaryota; kingdom Metazoa; phylum Chordata; class Aves; order Passeriformes; family Turdidae; genus Catharus; species Catharus ustulatus. Next base: position 33,626,001 of record NC_046228.1, on the reverse strand, counting down.
GTTACACAAAAGGTTTTATGTAACTATGTACATAAATTTTTGAAGGTTTTATGTAACTAAGTACAAAAAAATTAGTTACCAACAGTTGTGTATGCCTACAATTTTCCACCTGCCATCACTATTCTCGATATTTAAAGAGCTAATCCTGTAGAAATCTAGGAAAAGAGTATTGCTAAAATTAATATTGAAGGTGCATAGCAGATAGCCACCTGCAAGTACCACACACACAATTATGTATGTTATACTCACTTTTCCTTGTCTGACTTGTAGATCTGTGCAATATCTGGTACTAAAGGATCATCTGGATTAGGATCACAAAGTAAGGAGCATATGGACAATAAAACTAAATAAAAGAGACACTAGATTAAATGAGTCAGTCTGCTTTATTTCTATAATCCTTTAATATATCCCAGTACACTGAAGGAAGGTTGTAGGAAGGTGTTGGAAAAAGAACACATATTAGTATTAAGCTGTCATTTAAGAGTTCTGTCTAGAAATGTTGATACAGCATCATTTTCCTAGGGCCTAAGTAAACACCTGATACAAGCCCGGGGAATTTGTAACCTGTACCTTTTGCAATGATTCTCTCTCCCACATCCTAGCTCAGGAACATTAGCCAAACTACAGACCACACAGTTACATACAGATATTTGCTCAAACTAAGCTTTCATCTACAGTTAAGGTAACTAATGTTATTAGTATTACATTGCCATGCAGTACTCTATTTGTGCATATCCTTTTCCTCTTCGGTGCTGACAATTATTATGTCAATCATGAGACCATTTTACCTAAGTGTGATTTCCATTTTGGGAAATACTTGCTCAGCATTAAATACATTATTTTCCTATTAATTTCCTGGTATTTAATCAAGGAGGTTTGATTTTTTTTCCCAAACATTTTCAGGAAAATTCTATTTTTATGGTCAGAACTAATATGCATAGAAGAGTACACAGTTAAACAATTCTAATTTTGCTGTGAAAGGGAACTTCATGCTACCCCAAGAACCAGCTGTAGAATATATTTTTCCCCCTGCTTTATCTTGAGTAAGAACTCAAAGAGTCCACACCTACTTCCAGCAGTAGAAAGTTCAGCCACTTCAATACTGACTTATTTTGTTAAAGTGCCAGTAATATTAGAAAATCAGGTTAGAGTACATGGTCACACACATGACCAGAGGTACTATAATATGCTGTAAACTCTTGATTCAAACAAAGACTAGAAAGGAGAAATTGCCATGAGTTACTGAGCTAATTTCTAGTTTATGAAGTACATAATATGTAAGCAGATCAAAAGCACATAATATCTAAACATGAGACCAACAGACTGCTCCACTTTATAACCAAAGAAGTGCTCAACAAGTAAACAGACAGAAAAATGCTGAAGATTTAAACATGTTATAATTTTTCAGTTGTAGATGCCAAGTGTTAAACCTAAGTGCCAATATTAATTTCCTTATAACTAGAAACAAGACAACTTTTGGATAGCTATAAAACAACTAATTGATGTGAAAAAAATGTACCAGTTACACAAAAGAGTAATTTATATCTTTAGCAATGACTTCAGGAAACTTAGATTTTATATGGCTTGTGAGATTACTGCACAGGCCTGTAAGCATGAAAAGTTGTTTTTCCAAAGAGATACAGCAACTGGACTTGCATTGAGCAATTTCCATTGGACAAAGACCCACAATTTTTTCTTTGCTTGTACACCCAATACATTGACACTTTAGCACACAGCTTAGAGAGCTCTCAAGTACATACTTAGGACATGATATGGCTTGCCCTTTTGAGTCACATGAGAAATTTCTGTAATGTGACTAAGTGTGCCTTAGCATTTTGAAGATGGGTGAGGAGAAACAACAGCACCCACATTTTAAGCAGCTTTTGAAGTGAAACAAAATGCCTGCAACAAAAGAACTGCTTAATTGTTAAGTCAATGTTAGAAAATTTTACAGTGTTCAAGTATTGAGAAAGCTTAACTGCTGGATGAGAATATTTTAATAAATCTTTTACTGATGACTGTGAAAGCAGCTACATTTTAAATGCAAACCAGAACAAATGATCTCATTTTAAAATAAAGTGCAATTAAGACCTTAGTCCACACAAGGATGTTCAGGCAACCCAAAGAGTCATCAATAGGCAATCATGTAAGCTCACACAACATCAGTATCAGGGTTTCCCATTTACTTCCATGTTGTGATTTTGAAGCCCTGCTCATCAGTTTCTCCTCCATTCAGCAGGCACAGTCAGCTATCACATTTCAGGCTAATTGTACATTATTATCTTACCCATCTCAGTTTAGAATATTTCTTTGCTGTGCACACTTTTTTTTGCAATATGACACTCCAAATAAACTTGGATTCCAGTATCTTGGATTATAACAAGAATTCCAATGGAATTTGCCTCTTCTGAAACATGCAGGATAAATTAGTTCCCACTGCTACCTTTAAGACAGTGCAACAATACAAAAAAATGTGCTATGGCAGCTTCATAAATGCATTATCAAATCAGTGAGTTTACCTTTAGAAACAGTCAGAGCTGGTGACCATTGTGATCTCAAGATATCAAGACAAATACTCCCATTACTGTTTATGTTTGGGTGATATATTTTTGTTGTAAAAGCAATCTGTAATAAACAATAAATAAAGCATAAATAACATCAGATTACAGTTATTACATTTGGAATCTTTAACATCACCCTTCCTTTCCAGTCATATCAGATCTGCCAACACAATTTTTTCACAGTCTTACCTGCATCCATGATGAACATATATACTATTGTTCACCTTTGTTTTTAACTTCCAAAATTAAGCCTCAAAAAATAAACTTTGACCAAAAAACTTAACTTTCCTTAAAAGAAAGGACTTACCTTTGGTGGTTTGAATGGATAGTCTGTTGGAAAGTGTACTGTGAGAAAAATACTCCCCTTGATATGCACTGTCGGGCTGAGAAAAAAACAAAACACATTAATATATTTCAACTGTTTAGAAGCTTCCCTTCTCCTATATAAAATCATTTTTTTCCCCAGTTCATAGGCCACTATGGGACATAAACTGGGAAAGCACTGAGGGAGTTGAACCCTCCCACTGGCATGCAGAGTTACAGCAGAGCCAACTGTGGCTATTGCTGCAGCAGCACAACACAGTTATCAAGAACTGCCCTTCTGGGGAGAAAAAGGGAGATAATAGCTTCACTGCACGAAGGGAATACAAAAACCAAAGCAGGTCCTCCAAATCCTGTCTCCATGCAAGACCACAGCTGCTCTGATCTTCCTTCACTCTTAAGATACAAACATACAGTAATTTCACGAATACAAGCCGCACCAATTTGACTAAGATTTTGCTCCTAAACCGGAAATGTGGCTAATAATCAGGAGCGGCTAATACAACCTCAGAAGTGCCTGCCAGAGTGCTGAGCCGAGCAGCTGCAAAGTCGGCATTTTGCGATTGTTACAAATCGCTACTTTGTTGCACCACGGGTGGAGCCTGGCTCCCTGCAGGCAGCACGGGGGGCGGGGAGAGAGGCGGGAGACCTCTCTTTCCTCCTCTGCCACAGCCCAGGGGAGAGACGGGGGGGGGGGGGGGGGGGGGGGGGGCACCGCCATTGCTGCAGCTCGGGGAGGAGAGGGGGGACCCGGGCCGCCCCTACCGTGGCCCGGGGAGGGGGGTGGGAAGCCGCGCCGCCATTGCTGCGGCCCGGGGAGGAGGGGGGAAGCCCGCGCCGCCATTGCTGCGGCTCGGGGAGCCGACGGGGAGCCCCGCGCAGCCATTGCTGCGGCTCGGGGAGCCGACGGGAGCCCCGCGCTGCCATTGCTGCGGCTCGGGGGGGGGGGGGAAGCGCGCGCCGCCATTGCTGCGGCCCGGGGAGCCGACAGGGTGCTTTGTCCCCGCCCGCCGCCGCCGCGGCAGGAGCGGGGAAGCTACGTCCCTGCCCGCCGCCGGCGCCACGGGCGCGGGAAAGCCCCGTCCCCGCCCGCCGCCGCTGCCGTAGGAGCAGGGGAAGCTCCGTCCCTGCCTGCCACCGCGGGGCAGCGCCGACCCGGGGTGACCGAGCCCAGTGGCAGCGGCGGCCGGCCCCGAGCGGCAGCACCGTGCTGGGCCACCTGGCCCCGTCAGCGGCCCCTAGCGGGCCGAGCCTGCACAGCCTTAGCTCAGCCAGTAAACCCCGCCCTCCCGCGGTTCTGTTTCTAATTGCACGCGGATCCTCGCTGCGAACGACAGAGCGGCTTATATTCGTGTGCGGCTTATCTATGGACAAAAACCGAAATGTTTGCCAACACCCAGAGATGCGGCTTATAGTCAGTGCGGCTTGTATTCGTGAATTTACTGTACTTACCCTAAGAAGTGGTTTCTCTTTGCAGATGCAAAGAGGAGGATTTCCCAACATAATTCAGTTCATCATGATGATACCAGGGAGTTTTAAAACACACAACATCTTTATGACCTGTACAAATCTGTGAACATGCATTGTGTTAGACAACATGTGCACAGGTTTATGTCCAGGTTGCACACAGTTAATAGACAGAAATAATTTTGTTGTGGTAATGCTAAAGTACAGTAATTTCACGAATACAAGCCGCACCAATTTGACCAAAATTTTGGTGGAAACCCGGAAGTGCGGCCAATATTCCGGGGCGGCTAATACATTAACAAAATTCTAAAAGCTGCCAACACGGAAGTGAGAGCCCGCGGCAGCCCCAAGCCAAGCTGGAGCCCGGCCGGCCCCGGCAGAGGTGGGAAAGCCTGGCAGAGGCGGGGCCAGCAGTGTGGGGGGCGGGCGGCAGAGCCTGAGCCAGCAGGGCGGGGCAGGGGGGAAGCAGAGCCCGGGCCAGCAGGGCGGGGGAGCCCAGGAGAACTGGGGCTAGCAGTGCAGGGGAGCATGGCAGAAGCAGGAAGGCCAGCGGGTGGGGCTGCCTGGCAGCGGGGGAAGCCCAGCAGAATCGGGGCCAGCAGCGTGGGGGAGCCCGGCGGTGCGGGGGCCTGCAGTGCCGGCCAGGGCGAGGAAACGCGGCGGTGGTGCAGACGGGAGGGGGCGGCCGGCGAGCCCGGCGGCGGCAGCCCGGCGGCGGGGCTAGGGAACGCGGCGCGCCGCGGCCGGCGAGCCCGGCGGCGGGGCTAGGGAACGCGGCGCGCCGCGGCCGGCGAGCCCGGCGGCGGGGCTAGGGAACGCGGCGCGCCGCGGCCGGCGAGCCCGGCGGTGGGGCTAGGGAACGCGGCGCGGCCGGCGAGCCCGGCGGCGGGGCTAGGGAACGCGGCGCGGCCGGCGAGCCCGGCGGCGGGGCTAGGGAACGCGGCGCGGCCGGCGAGCCCGGCGGCGGGGCTAGGGAACGCGGCGCGCCGCGGCCGGCGAGCCCGGCGGCGGGGCTAGGGAACGCGCCGCGGCCGGCGAGCCCGGCGGCGGGGCTAGGGAACGCGGGCCGCCGCGGCCGGCGAGCCCGGCGGCGGGGCTAGGGAACGCGGCGCGCCGCGGCCGGCGAGCCCGGCGGCCGGGCTAGGGAACACGGCGCGGCCGGCGAGCCCGGCGGCGGGGCTAGGGAACGTGGCGCGCCGCGGCCGGCGAGCCCGGCGGCGGGGCTAGGGAACGCGGCGCGGCCGGCGAGCCCGGCGGCGGAGCTAGGGAACGCGGCGCGGCCGGCGAGCCCGGCGGCGGAGCTAGGGAACGCGCCGCGGCCGGCGAGCCCGGCGGCGGGGCTAGGGAACGCGGCGCGCCGTGGCCGGCGAGCCCGGCGGCGGGGCTAGGGAACGCGGCGCGCCGCGGCCGGCGAGCCCGGCGGCGGGGCTAGGGAACGCGGCAGCGGGGCGGTGCTGACGGGAGAGGGGGGCCAGCGAGCCCGGCGGCGGCGGCAGTACCACCCGGCCAGCCCCGCCGAGCCGTGGCGCTGAGCTGGGCCACCCGGCCCCGTCGGCAACCATGAGCGGGCCGAGCCTTCCTGGCCCCGCCCCGAGCCAGTAAAGCCCGCTATGCTGCGATCCTGTTACTAATTGGCCAATTTGTGAAAGCTGCACACGGATTCTCGCGACGAACGAAAGTGCGGCTAATATTCGGGGTGCGGCTTATCTATTGACAAAGACAGCAACATTGTCGAGGCACCGGGGGTGCGGCTTATAATCCGTGCGGCTTGTATTCGTGAAACTACTGTACTTTCATTTTTTATTATCTAAAAAGGTGAGCTGGAAAGTCTTGATGCTAAGTGATGGAGAGCAGTTCTGCCATTTCTGGTTAAGAGAAAGAAGAAAACTACTCTCATTACATGGTAAGTTTACAAAAACCATGTAGGAACTCAATCACAGCAAAGCTGAAGATCAAGTTTTTGGGTTTTCTTATGAAAGGAAAGGCAGACTTTTAAAGTAAATCCTTTACCTTGAAAATAAACATTTTTATAGATAACTATATGACTGTAAGAAGGCAATGCTACAAATGGTCTACTAAGCTATGCTGCCTTACACACTCAAAGTGCAGAGAGGGCAGCAGAGTAAGGCAGGTTATATACTGTCATGCTAAGCCAGCCTTAGGTGACCTCAGAAGATTGCCACTGTACTTCCAGTCAGGTTTGAAAGGATCTCTTGTTTGCATACTAAATGGATTTTTCAAAGTTAAAGTAAGTTGAAGATGAGACAAGTTGAGTGTCAAAAAGAAGGTAAAGTGAAGTCACTTCATGTTTTATGAGCAAGAAATTGATGATAGCCATAGACAGAAGAGGTTACCCTACTTCCACACACAGAAAGTGAATTCTGAAGGTAGGTTTTAGTCCTATGCTTCCCTTGGGCCATCAGGAAACATACAGAAATTTCATCCCTGAATTCTTTTGACATCAAGATGAAGGATTAATATCTGAAGTGTTCTGTTCCTGTATATCTTCAGATATGGCTGAGAAAGATTGGCAAGAGATGCTCATTCTTATCCTTAACTAGAGACATTTGAGGAACTTGAAGCAAAGAAAAGAATATTTTCCACTATAGACTATGAAAGCTGAACTGCAAGCTGGAGAAGAAAATGGAATTTAAGTCAACATTTATGTGGCAGTATTTCCTTTACTCATGTCATCAGAGACACTCAGCACAGAGACATTATTGGTGGCAAGCAGCACACAAGCTTTTGTCAACTCTTCATCGCCACTTTGCCATTCACGCTTTGGCAGTGCAAGAGGGCAAGAGTCAGTAGGCCTTGGTATGTGGAAGAACATATCAACATGCTTGTTGTTCAAGCAAAAGGGCAAAAGCATCAGTGCACTACAGAAAACAGTTGCTGCTGGGCCATGGACAAATTGGACAGCAGACGCCAGCACATCACTTGTAAATTAGTGACTGCTGCTTCAGACCAACTGTGCTGAAAATTACCCTCAAAGCAGACACATTTCCACTCTTCTCCACAATTTAATGCTACATCTTAATGGATTAAGTATTATCTCAATTTCACCTCATACAGTGACTTAGCTCACTCTCCAAACTAGAGATCTTCTATCCAAATCATTAAATCCAAAAGGAAAACACTTGTAGAAATACAAACTTTTTACCAGGATATTAATAAGCACACCTTTCCTCAGTTCACGTTGCTCTTTATTGTTTTTCTTGCTAAAATTCTTCTCAGTTTTCCTTCAAAACCTTCTGGTTTTAAGCATTTTTGTTATTTCTTACATCATTACCTTCACAAGAGTCATAATTTCTTCAACTCAAGGAAAGCACCTTTCTTGCACAAAAACCAACAAAAGCATCCCACTGCTGGCCTGCAGTTTGCAAAAGCCACATGCTTTTGCCAGAGTCACATCACAGCTATCAAATAAGCTACATCTAAAAGCCCTCTGCAACTCCATTCTTCTTTACAGTTATCAACTTTAAAATGAGATTTCACCCACTCTTCCTCCTTTCAGATGGATGAATTTTCCAGAATTGATCTCACCATTACGAAAAGCAAGCTCTTTGCTTTGTAGCCCACATCATCAACTCAGACACCACACCTGACTAATTAAGCACCTCTAAATTAATGAAGAAGAGAGATTTTTGAGGAGTTACAGAAAGCAACTGGCACCAGCCTACTAAGAATGACAATAAAACCCTGAAGTTTTAAGCTATACACCGCACAGCTGAATGTGGCTGCTGTGTTTACAGAAACCCAAATGAGTCCTTCTGTAACAAAAACAGAAGCAAGGTCTTACATTTTAAGGGGCATGACTCTTATACTTACAGGTCCCATGATAGTTGCTTGCCAATGAAACACTGAAAGGCAAAAAGATAGAAAAATTAGAGATTTTCTAAGCCTTTTTAGAACTGAAATGTACTGAATGCACTAGCAAGAGCTTACAGTCATCTCCAACAGGTCCAGCAGAACAGTGGGCTGGTGGATCTCGCTGCAGATCACTTAGTTCCTGCAAGAAACACAGAAATATTTGAAAGACATGAAGATCCATACCACTTGGCATCATCCCTTCAAAAGTGGGAACACAAACCAATTTTATTAAACCCGTGGGCATTTTTTATGGTCTTTTAATAAAACAACACTTGAAGCTGAAATTGAAGGAGTTTTTTTGCCAGATGGCCTGCAGCTAACACTGTGCTAGAAATTACAGTAATTTCACGACTATAAGGCGCACCCTTTTGACTAAAAATTTCCCTCGAACCCGGAAGTGCGCCTTATAGTCCGGTGCGCCTTATCTGATCTACAAAGCGGCGAAATTTGCCAAACCGGAAGTGTGAGCTGAGAGCCGTGGGGGGAGCCGGAAGTGCCACAGCAGCCGGCTGGGGGCGGGCCCGGAGGCCCGCGGCACTGCCCCTGCCGAGTGGAGGCGGGCCAGGGGGCCCGAGGCACCGCCCCTCTCCGGTCCAGGCAGTCCTGGGGCCTCATGGCTGCCGGGTGAATGTGGGCTAGGGAGGCCGCGGCACCCGCCTTCCCGGGTCCAGGCAGTCCCGGGAGCCCATGGCTGCCAGGTGAATGTGGGCAAGGGGGGCCGCGGCACCACCCTTCCCGGGTCCAGGCAGTCCCGGGAGCCCATGGCTGCCGGGTGAATGTGGGCTAGGGGGGCCGCGGCACCCCCCTTCCCGGGTGGAAGCAGTCCCAGGAGCCCATGGCTGCCGGGTGAATGTGGGCAAGGGGGGCCGCGGCACCCACCTTCCCGGGTGGAAGCAGTCCCAGGAGCCCATGGCTGCCGGGTGAATGTGGGCTAGGGGGGCCGCGGCACCCCTGCTCCTGGCTCCAGGCAGTCCCGGGGAGCCATGCCTGCCGGGTGAATGTGGGCTAGGGGGGCCGCGGCACCCCCCTTCCCGGGTGGAAGCAGTCCCAGGGAGCCATGGTTGCCGCGTGAATGCGGGCTAGGGGGGCCGGCAGCAACCCCGCTCCTGGCTCCAGGCAGTCCCGGGCAGCCATGGCTGCCGGATGAATGCGGGCTAGGGGGGCCGCGGCACCCCCCTTCCCGGGTGGAAGCAGTCCCAGGAGCCCATGGCTGCCAGATGAAGGTGGGCTAGGGGCCCCGCGGCACCCCTGCTCCTGGTTCCAGGCAGTCCCAGGGAGCCATGGCTGCCGCGTGAATGCGGGCTAGGGGGGCCGGCAGCAACCCCGCTCCTGGCTCCAGGCAGTCCCGGGCAGCCATGGCTGCCGGATGAATGCGGGCTAGGGGGGCCGCGGCACCCCTGCTCCTGGCTCCAGGCAGTCCCGGGGAGCCACGGCTGCCGCGTGAATGTGGGCTAGGGGGCCGGCAGCAACCCCGCTCCTGGCTCCAGGCAGTCCCGGGGAGCCATGGCTGCCGCGTGAATGCGGGCTAGGGGGGCCGCGGCACCCCCCTTCTCAGGTGGAAGCAGTCCCGGGGGCCCATGGCTGCCGGGTCCAGGGTGGCTCGGTGGCTCACCGCACCGCCCCTACCGGGTGGAGGCGGGCCCGGGGGCCAATGGCTGCCGGGTTGAGGCGGGGCCTCGGCCAGCAACCCCACGGGGTGAGCTGGGGGCGGGGCCTCACTGCAAAAAAAAAGTGCGCCTTATAGACCGGTGCGCCTTATCTGATCTACAAAGTTGCGATTTTTGCCGAATCCGGGGGTGTGCGCCTTATAGTCCGGTGCGCCTTATAGTTGTGAAATTACTGTAATACCTAAAAGAATATAAGAGTTGCAACCAAGTTCACAGTAAGTTCAATACACTTGAAGGAGACACAACAAATAAAAAGGGTTTATTGATTAGTCTGTAAAGTCACAGTCTAATTTAGTTAGGTACTAATCTGATGTTCCCTTAGCTTTTGATTTTACAAAAGTTTCTGTGTAGTCCTAGTCTATGGACATCAGCTGAGCAAAACTGCCTCACAAAATGTTCAGAGCCTGCCTGGAGATGGTGTATGAACATAATATAAAGGGTTCTAACTAAACTGGAAACAAAAGGAAAAATATTAGCTCTACACCTTATTTATTGTACCTTAATTTAATTCCCTGCATACTACTTCTTTTTTTTTAAATGACTACTAAAAAACTCCCAAGTTGAAACTTAAGCACTCAGAGAAGCTTTTGATGGTCAACTGATTTGTCTTGAAGGACTCCACACAGTCCCAAATTATTTAAAATGATTATGTGATTTCACAAAACCAGCTCAGTTTTTCATCTGATTTATTATCACTATTTCCAACAGAAAACAAGACAGGCATTAATGGTAGTTCATTTTCCTCATTTAATTCAATATACCCCTTTTGATTTCTGAACTTTTACTGTACTAAGGACAAACAACTTTTTCCAATTGTAGGCTGACAGAAACTGTGCTGTAGGAACTTTAATGACTACATGCAAGTACTTCCTTTGAAATAAGTTAAAAGGTGTGTTAAATCACTGTTTGTAAATAACTCAATTCCTTACTCAAAACATACACATTTTGACAAGAGACATAAGCAGGTCTGTGAGTTTACTATAAGAAGCAACACTGGAAACATTTCTACTCAAAATTTCTACATTAGCCAAGGCAACTACTTAAAAAATCAAGGTTTAAATTTGAGCTAAGTTTAACTCAAGTGTAGAATTGGTGTACTTCATGTGATCAAGCCTTACATATAATTTGAAGGGTTAAAAATCTGCACTTCTCAACTCCTGTGTTATATTTTTCCATTTACAACATCCAGTAAATATTTCAACTCAATTTACCATGGACCTGACATCTAAATTTAGCCAGACTCATAGGTCCACTCTTGGCCCTGAAATCAAAGCACTGCACAGTATCTTACTACTGAAGTCACTTCTCACAGTTCTTGTGATTTAAAACAAGAGACACTTTTTCCTATACTGAAATAGCTCAGGTTGTCACCTGGCATTACTTCTCCCCACTTTAACTTTATTCTGTTGGTGGCACAGTATGCTGATCCAGAAACAACAATCTGGGCTAGACTTTAACTAATAAAGGCACTTTAGAAGTGCAGCTCCCATTTTAGTCAGAGGATTCAAATTTCATTAAGGAGTGATTCAGAGAACCAGCTATTTATGCAAAGCCAAGCCACTGCCAGTACACACAGGGATTCAACAAATCTCAGGTTTCCATCCGTCTCACCAGAGACAAACATGGCCAGCAGCAGAGCTGTTACAGGCACTGTCTTCTCTAATTTCCAACTCAAGATCTAACCTAGCAAGAGAAGATTAAGTCTTGTACATGCACTAAAACAACCCAACTAAAACCAAACAGCTACATTACAGTGCCAAAACAGAGAACTCAAACTAACAATCTAACAATCATGTACTATATAATGGTCATTATTGACTACTGAATTCAAGGCAGTAACTGGAAAAATATGTAGCTTAAACTTCTCAGAAAGTCTCTAAAGTACATGCAAATATTCCATATGCATATAGAAACTACCCAGCAACCACTCAGAGCCACAAGTCTGTAACAATGCTTTTGCTGCTAGATGTATTCATCAAGATCTTTACATATCCCAAAAACACACAGATTTGTTTTCTTTCATACGTACACATGTACTTAAGAATTAACAGAACTGGGGAATGCTCCTCAGGTATACATTTCCATTTGTTCAGGCTAAAAAGGCACTGACATTTGTTCATGATTTAAAAAACCCACAAATATTTTTAACTATACATTGATATGACCCACAACTATAAACCGCTGTTATTAATATTTCCTAACAACAATGAAGAAAAGGGTCTCTTCAATCAACTTCACCAAATGAGAGCAATGTTCACAAATACATTCTAAGAGCTTCTGTAGCTATGAAACATAAAGCCAGATCAAAGTTCAAAATCAGTAGAGCAAATTCAAGCAGCATTTTGCATCCATATGTGACACTAATGTGGTTTAAAAATACAAGTGGTAACATGATCCAACAGCATGAACAGTTTGAATCTTTACATACAAAAATTCAGATCAAGCTGTGATAAAAATGAAGAACTATTCAGATTTATATTGTTGATTATGCTGTTCAAGCTTTAGATATCTGGAGAGCTGTAAGATTTAGGCTTCCAGCTTTCTTACACCTTTTGAAATGGGGCAGGGAGATACTCATATGTCCCTGAATCAGACTGACCTGACAGTGCCCAGTATTGAATACTGCAGAACAGAAGTGAGGATCCTCTAAATACATGTAAAAAAACTTCTTCATGACTTTACCTATTCACAAAAGACTGGGACGTTGAATACAAGAATTCTTTATACAAAGCACAAATGCTCTTTAGAAGAAGGCCAAAACTTTGCTTTGTTAAGGGACAAGGCTGAAGATTCATAAAGCTTAATGTGTGAAACCCCATCAAGAAATGTAAGATAACTGCATGCGAGGCACTACACAGTCAACACCAGAGACTCCCCCATAATTTTAAGTTAATTGGTTACAGCAGCTTCGTCCAAGCTTGTGGATTATTACCATGTAGCTGCATGACACGGGGCTGGTCACTTCAAGGGTCTGCAAGAATTCTTTTAGTCACTGGTATAGAAAATGCAGTTGCAAGACATACATAAGCTGGCAAACAGGATCTATAGCTCAGAGCAGTGCAGATTCATTTTCAAAAGGGAAAGTCACCACTATAAATTACAGTGTACAGTGGTGCAACATCTTTTATGAGAACACACAAAACTAAAATTCTGTCTCCAACAGATACATCAGAATTATGTGTTATTTCAAACACTGGTGAATGTGACAGCATAAAAGCATCTCTCAAGAATTCCAACACATCCCACACTATCCCAGTACAGCCAGGATAAACATGTATGGAGAAAAATACCTAAGCTGGGGACAGTGGGAGGAATAAATCTTCTATTCCTCTCATACAAAACATGTCAGGGTAGAATAGAATACTAATGGTTAACATACTACTGGAAATGGGCAAAGCTTCCAAATTATCAGCTTCCCTTGCACCACACACACACCTGAACAGCCCTGTAGACAGCATGAAGCAAAAATTCAAGTATAACAGCTGTTAAAAAACAGGTTGTGGTAAGCTATAAACAGAGATATTTCTGAATGTGCAGACTAATACCCATGGTCAAAGAATAATACAGAATGTATTTCATAAAAGTATGAAGACTGCAAGGCCAATTTAACACTTACATGCTTGATTAGCATCCAGGCTTCTCTCCCAAAAAAGCTATTGGAACAACATTGTAAAGGACAAGGTGACAAGGAAATAAATGTTCTCAGCATAAAAGTTCTAAACATGTCTTTTTTCAGTCTAAAAAAAAATTCATTAAAAAAGACTGCAGATTATCTGAGGACCAAAATAAACTGCAGACAGCATCACTAAAAGCTATTTTCATTCTCCAAACAACACAAAACCACAACCTTTTTCCACACAATTATTTAAAATATAGGTTTATATTTGTCAGTTGTACTCTTAATTTCTTGCACAAAATGCATTGTAGACCACAGACTCATTTCCTACCAATTCCATGTGTACAGTGCTGCTTGGAGCCATTTGTCATAAAACCACCTAGAGATCATACTTTAAACTAGTTGAAGAATTCTCTGGTTCTTCACACATTTGGTAAACATAAAGCACATATTTATAATAAGATTTATTGCTATAATGGTTAGTCAGTAATAAATATTCTATTTCCGTACATTGTTTTAATGCAAAAAAAAAAATATGCTAAATATGTAGTATCCCAGCTGAGATTTTGAAAACAAATTCAGACATTTTATGTTAGAGCCAAAAAAAGTTTCCTTGTTATGTCGATTACCATCTAAAGATTGCAAAATCTAAACCACAAATATCAACAATTTTTGAATCAATTTACAATTACAAAAGTTATTTTCAGCATAACTTTTCAAGTTAGTGTGTCCTGTTAGTCTACACATATATGAAACACATGCTGAACCACACAGACATACAGTTCATTGAAACAACTAAATGTTTGAATGCTTCTATTCTTACTGAGTTGTAGGAGAAAAACAATCAAGCACTATGCATCAACAAGATTAAAAAATAGCTATTCCTAAAGCAGTGCTCAAATCTATCTCCTCCTTTCTGGTTTCAACATGTCTTCTAAAATCTCTTAAAGTCCTATTTTTTTATGGCTGTAACAAAAGTATATACAAGACAGTCTGAGCATTAACAAGTACATCCACCTCCCACTAACACTGGAGGAGCACCTAGATACAGGATTTATGATGAAAACAGTCTCAGCTGTGATACGGAACTAACAGATGGCAGACTCTGCAAATTAGATATATGAACAAAGAATTTGGTACAGGAACCCCAGAAAAACGGTTCTGCATAAGACAGATGGGTAGAACTGAGACCTACACACTATTTTGCAGAACCTGACAGCCTGAATTATTTTCCACCTTTCACAAAAGTCGTGGTATCTCACTTTCCAGAGGTGACAAGGATAAAGGCTTCTTTGTACAATACTCCTTCTCAACTAAAACCTATGCTATTTGTTTTGCTTTCATCATTTGCAACATATGGAATTTGCAATGTCCACAAAAATGTGTTGTTCTTTCACCGCCTCGAGGAACATCACACACAGCGTAAGTGAACTTTTTTGACAGTGTAGAAATTCAGTGCCTCTCTCATACAACGGCAAATCAAAGCACTCACAAGGTAAATGAACACAGGATCCTCAGCTTACGATGAGTAAGAATCCCCTGACTTAAACTCTCTGAGGAACTCTGAGATGAATTTGTCATGGAAACACTGCTGACAGCTCTGCCTGCCGAGCAGGACTTCATGTCCTCACTGTTCTTCCACCTACAGCACTAAAAATCAACATATCTCCATGTGCAGTGATCACCCTCCTCACTGGTTACTCAGTTGCCCATTTTTTAAGAAAGCTCCTAAGCACAATATGTCTTTCTGTAACTAAGGTATAGTCCTGAAAGTCCAGATGTTATCTTCCTTTAAGGAGTCCCTCAAAGGCAATCAACTAAAGGCAGGATGCAATGACACAAATCCCAATGGCAAATTTATTTAGAAACCCGAGTCTCAACCAGTATGACAAAAAATATGCTTACAAGCAGGTTGACATACTATAGCTTTGCTTCCTTCGTAGGTGTTGTCACACAACAAATTATCAAAATTACTGTGAACAAACACTGAAGCTTGCCACCAAAATCCCTTGGCTTCATTTAAGTACAATTCTAAACCCACCCAAGCTTAACTTCAGACAGTATGTCTAGACTGACAAGCTCCCAAGCAATACTACTGTGTTTGCTGACAGTGTTTTGCTCTCCAAAGAATTCTTCTAGACACTCTGAAACCACAGCATTTCCTCTACTCCAGATCTTATCCCTTCCTGTACTTGGGATACAACATAACTATCAACCTTTACAGGCTGAAACACTAGGAAAGTATATAACATAAACACACCAACACAGAAATACATTTCATCTACCATTAAACTTCCAGTTCTGTGATTTTCAGGAAAAATTTTATGTACTACAGTGACATCGAAGTAGTTTGTCTTTTCAAACTTCTCCATTTGAAAGATTTAACTTTCCATTTCAACAAACTTATTTCCTTGCCATTCCCTTTCCTCTTCTACTTCTCCTGGAAAGGCAGAAGAGAGTGATGAGGGTAGTTAATGAAAAAAAAAACAAAACAGCAGTAGTCATTTCGGCAGCAAACTAGAAGCAAGTGGTAACTAGTTCTGAATTTAATCTCAACTCTTCTTGGAGGTCCTTACCCAGTATCTCTTCATGTTTCAGGTAGAAGTTATAGTATAATGAGGAAATCTCATAGCACCTCGCAGTCAGCAGGTTGGAAAGCATAACTCTTCTTTTTTGAGAGAGTAGAAACAGAATTTAATAAGGCTAACAGAATGAAAGACACTACATAAAAGTCTTAGCATAATTCCATGTCTATCAAAGTTCCTAAACGCGAATTAAAGAAAATTGTGGCTTTCCAGTATGTATGAACATCTCTAAAGCAGAAAGAAAAGTTATGCAGGGAACATGATAAAAGTATGAAGAATAATGCTATTCTAGAAGGACCTCATTTGGAAAGCTCCAAACCACCACTCCATCTCAAAAATACTAGATACCAGACTTTCCCCTTTGTCTGTTTACCTTAGCAGAAAGAAGCTGAACAAGAACTGGAAAGAGATGATATTCAGAACAATCCTTTCCTCGAAACATGAGGGTAAGGAGATGTTCAAGAAGAGGTGGGAAGTTAAAATGGCACAAAAGGTAAACCCTTCCTACAATATGTAGAAGCAAGACAAAATTATTGATAAAGAAAATCACTGTAGTTATTTGTTGATATAATGGTCAAATGCAACATTCACAACAAATATGTGACATGAAGGAACAAAATTGTCCTGTAATTGCACTACATGTAAAGGCATATGCTTTGCAGCATGAGACAGGACTACCAGCTACTGGTAGAAGTCCACCCAAATGAGTTGGTACCTATTGTAGGGTATCCCAAATCTGTTTGGGGTTAATCAGTTACTATAGAATCCAATTTCTGCAACACCAACGGCTTCTGACAGCAAAAGGGAATCTTTCACAAGAAATAATAGCACCATCACATCATCAGGATGGCACCAATGGCACCTAAACATGACACATCAACAGCAACCAAACACCACGGATTCTGTTCCCCGGCCAAAGCACTAACCTTAGCGCCCCTCCCGTGCTGGCCGCGACACCCTGTCTGTACCGCACAGCCATCAGCTCAGCTTTGCCAAACAAAAGGAAACTAGGAATCCACAACTTGAATTCACAACAGGCCACTCACAAGTATCAGCCCAAAACGCTACAACCGGGACACACTCAAAGTTCACACCAAGAACTATGCTGACAGCACTTCCCAGCCCAGACAGCAGCCGGAGCGCAGCGGGGACCAGCTATACACAGCAGCAGCGCAATCGTCTGGGCGACTGATGCTGCCCCTGCGCCTCCGGTCTAACTCTCCATTAGCATCGCGGCTGGTCCACAAACGGCGAGTTAAATCACTGCGAGTGCGGGCCTCCAAGGAGTCCCGAAACCGTGAGGCTTTCTCCACCTCACACCCACTCTTGTTCCCCGGCTACCGGCGAGGGAAGGACGAGTCCTGGCAAAGAAAGCGCACGGCAGCGGCTGCCGCGACACCTCTCGCTGAGCCGGCTCCGGCCGCCGCTTCCAACCCCGGCAACAGGGGCGACAGCTCCGACGGCTACCCAGGGCAGGCGGCCCTTTCCACTCCCTCCCATGGCTCGGGCCCACTCACTTTCTGTATCCGCTTCAGCGCCATGGGAATGCGAGGCGGAAGGCTGGAGCGCGGAGCAGGAGCGCGGCTGGGGCGGGTACGCAGCCGCCGTGCCCTTGGAGCCCTGCTGCGTCTGCGGCGCCGCGGCCGCGGGCGGGGCGGAGCTCGCCGGGAGCGCAGGCCGCGGGCGGGGCGGGGCGGGGCGGAGCGGAGCGCGCTTCCTGCCGGGCGGCGTGCGCGGGTACGGAAGGGTCGGCCGGGCCGGGCCCGCCTCGCCCCTCGGGGTCCCAGTGAGAAACTGGGGTTATCTGTGTCTTATGAACGAGGGGATGAGGAAAAGGAAAGTAACCGTGTGGAGCTTCAAAACTGCATACAAGGAAAGGTGTGTGAGAGAAGCGGTAAACGTGGAGAGGCTCTATATCCAGTTTTCAATATTTCCCCGGGAGTGCCCCACACTTCTGGGTTCACTTTAGCATAAATTCTATTAGATAATTTACACAGTGTCACAACAGGCTAACCTCCCCATCGCCCCTCACAACAGTAACCCGGCTCAGTCATCAAATCCTTCCTAATGTCAGGAAAATTCATCCACAATGTCAGAATTTATGTCAAAGAGGAGACAGAGGAGTCCTGTAACTTTATTCGAAGAAAGGGGCGTTTCCCGACAACTCTCAAGTTATATAAAAGAAAGAAAAAGAACTTCATAATTCTATGAAGTCTTTGTTCTTTTTCTCTAGGTTCAGGAATTTAACACAGGTTTGGGTGAGCAAATCTGCGTTGATTAGTAACATTTTCTAGAACTAATAGTTTATTTGGTTACTTCCCTATTTGTAAGTTCCTAGTCCCATTTGCAAGCAGGTTTACACGGTCTGTTTGTAAAGACATGTTCATCTTATTCCTTTCACTAATAAGCCACACGTACAACTGGGAACAGAAACACGCATTTCAAACCCATCCCCCATATTCACCAATAGTGGTTGAATAAAATGCACGCACTCATCTTTCCCACTTACTCCCTGAATAATCAAAAGAACATTTGGACCACTGTCTCACCTTTGGCATAAAATTCAAAGCAGACTGAGGCACCCATGTCTTCCAGGAAAAACTTCTCAGTTCAGACTTACCCTGCAGGTTAGCAAGAGCTCCGGAGGGGTGAGCGGTGAGCCCCTCCTGGACCAGGAGACGATACCCTTAATCCATTTCTAATGCTGCCTTTACCTTTTCCTCATCCCCTCATATATATGTATATACACACATATATCGGCGAACTTTCTGCAAAATCACTCGCACATCCAGTGACCCAAACAACCTGTATTAGGTTACAGATTTTGCAGATAAGGCGGCGAACATCCCGATCCTCACTGTTTCTCTTTTCTTTCCTGATCACACAGTCTCCCATTACTAATTGCTTTAAACATACTCCTCCACACTCCCCTTTAACCAATCCTTTCCCAAACCATCACCATCCGTCCCCTATTGCCGAGGCGGCTTCTCGCCTTTCCCTTACTGCTCCCTCTGGGCGTCCATGTCCTTAACTACCTCTGGGAAAATGTGCAAACCATTTCAACAATACCTCAAGGCTCAAGAAGCCTTCGGGGGTATTTCAGGATCGTCATCTCTATAGTTGAGACCCTTTCTTGACTTTCTTTTACTGCCCCTTCTGGGCGTTCTGACATGTTCTACCCCCGAAGATCCCGCTGAACTCACCGGTGAGATGTTCAGTGTTTCTTTCCTGAGGACTCTTCATGGACTTTCTCGGTCACTCGTCTGTCTCTCGGACAGCCTCGGGAACCCAATCAATTGCCTGGTGCCGGGAGCTGATCACTGAAACTGAGTGAGGTGCACTTCTGCTCCCCTTGCAGTGTGCCGTTCCCAGACGGTGCAAAGATCGGACAAGTCCCCATCTTGTGCGGAGAAACGACGCTGTGAAAAGCCAGTGTCCGTGAAGGAGACAGAGGAGTCCTGCGACTTTATTCAAATAAAGGAAGAGTCCCCTGGGGCACACGCCCGCAGGGTTTTCTCTCTCAGGGTTTTGGAGGGCGCAGCCTGCTTTTATCCCGAACTTCCGGCTGCATGTTGCCTTCTGCCTTTCCCCATCGGCTGAGGCACTGGGAAGGTGCAGCCTTCCCGAGCCGCCTACCACGTATCTTGTAAATGTAATTTTCCCCCAAAGTTCAGAAACTCAGGCTTGTGCTGACCCATTTGTCTGTTCCAGGAGACAAACTGCCTGGGTCCTGTAACAAACCTGCGGCTTGAAGTTGGTGGAGACATTAAGACATATTTCAAAGATATTAACACCCCTACCCTCACCCATGTTTGTAAAGTCATAAGCACATATCTTTCCTATCAAGTCCAGCCGTAAACGAGGTCCCAGAGTAGCGAGGTACAGAATTTCAGTAATACTTTTTTAAGGTAATGAATAGTAATTCTCAAATCAATACTTATGAGGTTCGAGGTGGCTGTCACTCGGAGGACATCACTTTTCAGCTTCATCTTTCCACAACTACACAGGAGAGGACTGCGATCTGCCCTAAGCGTTTTGCAGAGCTATTGGGGACTGATAGCACCACAGGAAGAAGAGAACACCGGGACCGCGGCGAGCCAGTGTCTGTACAGCGGTGCCCAACAATCATTTTACACTGCAGAGACCGCCCTGAAAGCCCTGTACGGCTGTCAGGACAGTGACGCCCTCGGCCCTCCTCCTCCCCACAGCACCACCCCGCACATCCCACAGCCCGCCCAGCCCCTTGTCTTGCCGGGAGGCCTTGGAGGGGCGGCCCCGCGGCCATCTTGGGCAGAGGCGCGTGCGCGGTGCGGAGTGGGACTGGGAGCCATGGGGCCGGGACAGAACTACTCCGTGAAGGGTATGGCCGGCGGGGAGTTCGGGTTGGGAGCTGCTCGTAGGGACGGGGCAGGGCAGGGCTGGGGGCACAGGGCCGAGCGCCGGCAGGACGGGAGGCGCCCCTTGGGGGGCTGCTGCGCCTCGCGGCTCGTGCCGCGCCGGCCCCCTGGGACAAGATGGCGGGCTCCGCCCCCCCCACCATCGTGCCCGCGGCATGTGGTGGGTCTGGGAGCGGCCCGTGGGATCAGCTCATCAGTAAAATCCCTGCTGCGGTCAGCGAGGAGGGAGCGCGGTGTGGTTCTCGGCCTGAGGGGTTCCCCTTTCCCCATCCTACCCCACTGCGGTGCGAGGGCCCGGGGCCGCCGAGCTCCGCGCCGGGCCCTTGAGGGTGCTTCGGTCCCGGCGGCTTTGGCCTGTAGCGGGGACAGCCCATTCCGGACACCGCTGTTTTATTTTTGCCCTTCCACCTGTTTGAGTGAAAATTTCGTGAAAGCCTGTAAATCTCAGAGGTTTTGTCTGGCTCTCAGTGCCCGATACTGTACAGTGGAGGTAACGGTGACATTGGCGCTGTGTAATGATTGACTTGAATCGTGCCTGAGACAGCGCTGTGTGTTTTGAATGCTGTTGGTACAACTGGACAGGATGAAGGAGTTGGGCCGGGTGGAGGATAGAATAGAAAGCTGAATTACCTAATTTTCTCTAAA
This sequence comes from Catharus ustulatus, assembly GCF_009819885.2. Lineage (NCBI taxonomy): Eukaryota > Metazoa > Chordata > Aves > Passeriformes > Turdidae > Catharus > Catharus ustulatus. Next base: position 33,604,869 of record NC_046228.1, on the reverse strand, counting down.
AAATTAGCTTCACGTGCAGGACTGGTTTCCACTTGCAAAGCTGCTCATGGTTTATGCCCTTAATTTAGCGGGCAGATGGTTTTGGGGTTTTTTTCGAGGGGTGGCGAAGGGTGGAAGCCACTGGTACAGAGAATGGTGGCAAAGATATCAGTCTAAAATGGGCTGCAGTGATGAAAGACTATGCTTATTAAAATAACCAAAGCCCTGAGGGTGACTTGGTAATGACTTGCAGATTATGTTCCCAACGGCAGTTTGCTGTAATTTGTAATCTTGCAAGAATTAAAACACTTCCTAGACACTAGGAATTAAGCAGAAAAACTTAGTGGAGATGGGGGAAGAATATGATCCTAAACAATCTGAAAATAACGTCATTATCTGAGGAAAGCATAGGAGCAACTGATGGGACCAGTCTGGAGGGTACTCTTCTTAAGAGACAGCGTTAGGTTTTTGTGATTTCTGAAGAGATTAAACTTGATCAGTGCCTTGTGATTGTTAGGTTACAGTTCTTCCTCCAGCTGGCATCTGTCTCAGGCTGATGAATTTTGAAAATATTTTATTCTCTACTAAAAACTAGACACCATAAACTCACCATATTTTTGTGAGATTTAATTCGTGGTAGCAGTGGAGTAGTTAATTGCTTCTGTGCATGTGTGCTCTTTGGAAGGCAGTGAGTAACAGCTAATGCGTTTTTTCTGAGAGATGTGGTTGTTTGCACGTGTGACCAACCACAGATCTAATCACGGTAACTTGTCTTTTACCGCTTATTGGTGAAATCCAACAATCTTTTAAACCTACCAGTCATAATCTCATTTTTTGAGGATGCTGTGGAGTGCTAGAAGTAAATTTGTCGGCTGGACTGCTTGGCTTCTACTGTTAGGCTTTTTGTGCATCCAGTTATCCTGGATGGCTGTTCTGTGAGTAGCACGTGTTTCTCCAGCATTCCTTGTGTTGTGGGCAGTGACACTACTGGAACTGTCCTGAACAACAACCTTGCACAGTCTCTTCATTGCCAACAAAATGAGGAGAAAAATGCTTGAAAATTACTAGCACTTCTGGAGACATAAAATACAGATTTTCCTGTCTGGCGTTATTACTCTGTCACTTTTGAATAACGTAGATTTCAAAATTTAAACATTTTCTGAGCAGCAGAGGTAACTTGAATATTGCCTCTTAGGATGGTGTTGGACTAATTTTGTCAGGGTGTAGCTCTTCCTCATAATGTTGATAGTTACTAGAATGTAAATTGATCTGGGTTCTTAACAAAATCTTGGTGGAGGCAAGACCACTTTCTTAGTCCACTTCTCAGTGCAGATGGTAAATATGTGTTTTGCTGTGGATAAAGTCTCTAGGAGCTCTCTAGCAGATAAAAAAAAATCCCTCTGCAGTGTAGATCTGGAAACATCCAGAACAATGTTCTAGATGTTTAGAGAAAGAAGACAGGAGAAACTTTGATCTAAATCTCTTCCATTAGGATATGTCCAAAGAGAATAAATATGTCCAGAAAAGAATAAATCCCTATCAATATCTTATTGCCATTCTCATCTCTGATTTTTTTGTTTACTTCTGTGATCTGCCTGCTCTCCTGGGACTTCATTTTCTGAATTTGTTTCCTTCTTTCCATCTCTCTTGCCACCTCTCCCTTGGGTGTTAATTTTTCTGGAGTTTTAGCCAAACTTTTTTCCATTGCTTAGTGCTTACAACAGAAAACCAGTTTTTTCTACCATGTTACACAGGCCTGTTTTGTCTTGTCTTGTAACACTGGTTTGGTATTATACCAGAATTGGGAGTTCTTTAATAGTAACTTTGAAGTTGCTTCTACTACTTTTTATTTTAAGAAGAAATAAAAACCCTTTGACATTCCACATCAGTGTCACTCTCTTAAGAGATGCCTCATGCGTGACCTTAAGAGTTTGGCAGCAAACTGTTGAATTGGCACCAGAGGTCTTTTGGAACAGTTCAGAGTATTTAAAAATAAGTGTTCTTCCAGGTGCATTTTTTTGTTAACTTAGAAAGATTAAATGGGTGTTCCAGCTTTTCCAGATCTTTTTTTGAAACAAGACAAAACCTAATGCCTGTGAAAATCTGTAAGATTATTTAACAGGGAGTCTATTGCATAAGTTCAAATATTTCTTCTAAATTTTAATTATATTTATTCAGGCAGTTCTGGAATTTAACGAATAAGACTACTTTAAATGTTTATATTTAATGCATTATTGGTTGATACAATTTTTCATCCTGAAATGGGAAAAGTGAAGTCACTCCAGGGAAATGATAAAAAAGATAATACAGAAAAGACGTTCCTCTATTACAAGAAAAAATACCTGAAGCTGTTGATATATATACTATATATATATTGCCTGTGTGTGTAAAGGATGACTCTGGAGAAGAGGTAGAGGATCACTGCAAGATGAGATGACAATTTAATTCATGATCTCTGCTTGCTGAGCTGGATCTGATGTTCACAGTTATGGGGGATGGCCCAGGGCATGTCAGAGGGATCTGAGTTGGCTGCAGATGTGCAGAACAGCTGTTCTGAATGTGCTGCTGAATTTTAGTACAGCCTTCTCTTGCTTGTAGTGAGTCACAGAAATATTGCCAGTATTTTTTCCTCTTTCTTGTTTGTTAAGTTGTCTTGGACTTTTGGATAGGTACAAGTAAAGATCATCGTCCTTGAAGTGCAGTACCTTAAAGGGTGCTTCAGTTACAGGAGCCAACTGTGATCTTCATTAAAGTCACTCTTTCTCCTTAGATTTCATAAGGGAATGGATATGGTCCCCCTGTCCCCTTATCACTTAAAATGTAGGTGAAGATTTGGACCATTGGCAGTGCATTGGTAGCAATCCTTGCAATTGCTGCTTCCCCCGAAAGCCATGCAATGAGCAGTCCCTTGGTTTTGCTTTTGCTGTTGCAGCTGCATCTTATTTCATCAGGGGTCACTTCAAAGTTGTCAGACCCAGCAGGTCTCTGAGCTTGCTGAGCACCTCCTCCCTGCCACAGGCCTGCTTGAGTGAGGTAGGGCCAAGGGTGCTGCAGTGGCTTTTCTTGGGAGAGCTGCTGTCTTGGATTTAAACTGTAGCTGTTCTTTTGATTGGTTTGGGCTGTTGTGCTAAATTAAAGCAGATTTTCATAGAACCCTTTTTAAATTTTAATTTCCTTTATTAAAATTAATGCATTACTCTGGGAAATAAAGGATGAGAACTCACTGGATGGGTATAAAACACACAAAACATGGTCTGTGAGGCTTTGATTGTTTTAAGGAGCTGGGGAGCAGGGAAACATGCCTGCCTGTATCTTAATATCACCTTACTGTTACAGAAGGGTTTGTCACCCATTAGCAGGGGAGGTCTCAGTGTGTGCTGATCTATTCTGTGTCATTTACTATGAAAATGAACTCTGAAGGATTTCTGCATCTTTTACTCCTTTAGTAAGATGCTAAAAGAGGGCTTGCCTTCCCTGATCTCACAGGGCTGCAGGCACTGTACAGATAGCTGTGTAATTCCACACATTATGGCAGCCGGACACAGTGGATCAGTGTGGTGCTTGTGAGCTAACACAGTGTTTTAGCTGAGGAAAGAGCTTGATGCAGATTTTAAGAAAGTCTGTGGAACAGGGGCAGAAAACCTTGATACTTTTAGTCTAAGCTCACAGGGGAAATACTGGAAGTCAGTTGGTCATGGAAAGTAGCAAGAACTAACAAAGGTTTTTGTTTCTTCCTAGACATCGATGTAGTGATGTCTCTTGCTCCACAGATACCATCTGGCTTGGCATCTTAACAAATCCAATTAAAACATAGGATAGGATAGAAATTCCCAACTGGAGACCGCTATAATTTTAATACTAAATTCTGTAAATGTGCTAAAACTTAAATTCCTGTTTATTTGTCTGTAAACAGAACTTGCAGTACATGCCTATGCAGAAGTGGTGGATAAAAAGCAAAGAAAGAGCAACCACTTGTTACTCTGAGAGGAAGCAACTGGAACTGGTGCTGCAACCTGAACCTTTGAGCCAAAGTCTAGCATATTTTCATGAAGCAGAGAGAAAACAGTAGAGCCACAAAAAAATAGAAAACTTCTTGCAGGAATGGACATTGTACTAAGAAAGCCTGCAAAAATTTTACTGGTAAATAAAGGGAGAAAAAGTGAGGATGAGAAGTGGTGGCAAGAGAATTTTTTAAATGAAAATTGTCTTGCAAGAGATTCAGGACTTAATCTAGTTAAAATAAATATGTGCTATTATTCTTAAACATAATCTTTTTGGATCCTTGTTCTTTCTTTTATACCATAGTAGAGATTTAATCTAAGATGGCTTTTGTTACTGGTGGTAGTATGTTTAATAATTTTCCCATTGCCAAACAACTGGCTTTAGGTTTTTTAGTTACAAGATGGATTTTATTAAAGCTACTTGGTGCCCATACCTCTGTGGGGAGAAACCTGTTTTTGGGTTGTTTGTGCTGACTGTTCTTTAGTGACAAACAACACAGTTGTTTTGCTGCTACTGGATGTACTTGCACGTAGTTTAGTACGCTGAACTTTGAAACGATGTTCCTCTGTATCAGAGTTTGCTAAATAGAAGAGTAAAAAACAAAACAAAACCATGAAAACTGCCAGGTGTAGAAAGGACTATTGATCAGAGTTCTACTTCACCTAAGAAGAGAGCATATTAACTAGGTGACTGTCAATGGAAAATACTCTTCTAAAGTAGAGTTACTACTACAGAACAAAAAGATCTGCTGGAAAGTAAGAAGGTGTTGCTGCAAACATGAAAACATTTACTGATGAGTAGTTTTAATAAAATGTTGTGGTCAAAACCTAACAGTCTTTTGTTTTTTCTTCTTTTTTTTTTTCCTAGCTGAATGGGTTGCTGCAGTCTCCTTAGCTGCTGGAGCAGCTGCTGTTGGATATCTAGCCTACAAAAAATTTATCTCTAAGGACAAATGCTTAAAAGCAATGGTGAATCCCCATATCCAAAAGGATAACCCCAAGGTAGTCCATGCCTTTGATATGGAAGATTTGGGAGACAAGGCTGTGTACTGTCGATGTTGGAGGTCTAAGAAGGTAAGAGAAGAATGAATGGATCCAGTGTTGTTCATGTGCATGCATCTTTCAGCATTAATGCTGCTTTATTTAGAGCAAACTAACCACTGTTCACCTAAACTATTCTGCATTGAGATGTAGCAATATTCTAATCTGTAGAATTACCCAGATTTGTGCTGATGCTCAGAGTAAAGTCTGCAGATCACTGCTAATAGTGGACAAAATGTTTCTGTAGCTATGAAGATCTCTTGAAAAGAGAGCAACTGTCTGGGGCATGATCATGAATGGCAGACACCATTTTGTGTGCTACTTGTGCAAATACTGAGGCTTATCCTAGACTACTGGCTTGTGGCAGTAGGAGCTCAGGAAACACAGTCTGTAGGATCTGAAACACCTCTTTTTGGAGAAAGTTGGAAGCTTAGAAAGTGCCTTGCTGGTAGTACATGGTGTATGCCAGTGCAATCACAATGGCCTACTTTTAGCTTCTATTTTTGTGCAATTAAAAGTCTGGCCTAAATATTGGTCCAGCTTGCTTGTATTTGAAATTGGGTTGCTTCAATTGTTTTAATAGCCTTTCAATAACAGTACCTCAGATTTAAATCTGATCTTGGAGATGTGTGACACCTGATGTAGCTGAGATGTGTATGTTCTGGGATCTGTAATGAGAGAAAGCAGATTGCGTGATTAATCCTGTCCATTTCCCACTGGTGCACATTTAAAAGCTTTTTTAGGAAGTGCCAGTGTGTGGAGACTGAAATAATACAGACCTTCAGAGCCAGATTAACTACCTTGAAATTCAGCTCTCTGTCCTCCAAGGAGGTCAATACCCAAGTTCTCAAGTTCAAGTCTTAGACATTGGTCTCATTAGGCCAAACTCAGCAATTTCCAGATGCTTTGAGTTCTTGCTGTTGTCAGATCTGACTTCATTACCTTGCAGGTAACACAGGAGCTTACACATTTGTACCTGCATTCAGTTTTACAGTGCAACACTGCTAAGGATTAAACAGCATTATGATTTGATGCTGAAATAGTCCTGTGGAAGTGGCCTTGTCTTCTTTATTCTGTCTGGAGTCTGAACTGAAAAATCCCTACTTGAACCCTGGTGTTTGTGCTTTCTGCTTTCCATTCAGCCTTCTAAACAGAAATGGAAGATAGTGTCTGATTCTACTCTTGCATTGCAGCTCCTGCCAATTGTTTGTTATTGTTTGAAGTTACCCTTTTTTTGGTGTGAAATAAGAACCTTAAGAAGTATGTTTTCGCACATGTTTAAGGGGTATTATCAGTTTAGGAACACATTACTGTGTTAGAAAGTAGATGAGGTTATAATGAGAGTATTCTTAGAATTCTGATCTGAAGGGTCTTGTAAAGGCATTTAGGGAGTCAGTGGAAATTTTGGAAGGTATTTGTTTCCTTTTACTGCTGCTTAATGATAAGTATTTTACTCAATATGTTCCACTTCAACGACTGCAGTTTCCAGTTTTGTTTCCTTCCTCTTGCCTTGAGGGCCTGACCTTGCAGCAAGGGTAGCATAACCTTTAATGGGGTTTGCGTGCTTCACATATTTATTATTGCCAAACAGTAATAAAATACATGATTCCTACATACTTGTCATCTTTGGAAGCTGTCAACTAGCATTATCTGGCTTACATTTCTCAAACTGTTTAAATTTATAATTATACAGTGCCAGAATGTGGAATGTGCGTGCTTTCAATGCAGGAAATTAGTTACTTCAAATGCATTAAGTATCTGCCGTGTTTTTGTTAAATAGGTGCATATAAAGGCTTGGAGAAATGTCTTTTTGTGTCACTCTGTGCACTTCTCTTGAGATTCAGGCTCACCTGAGGCATGAGGCTGTTGATTGAACTAGTACCATTAGGAACCACAGGACGTTTCTGTTGCACTAATGGTGTGCATGCACTTAGAGCTGACCCCATGTGGTGTTCCTCCTCTACATGGAATAACAGAGCAGTTGAACTATACCAGAGTATTTTAGAGTAACTCTTGAAAAAAGAGCAGTTGGTTTTGTTTGGTTGTTTGTTTTTTTTCCTGAAATAGTGTACTTTTGTGCTGGCCAAAGTCTTTGTGGAATGTATGTGTTTTAAAAACCACACGTGGTATCTTGAAATAAGTTTGTCTTGGCATGTAATTATCTGTTAATAGTGAAGGGGTGGTTCTTTAAATGATACTATTTTCTATTCAGTGTTAGGCTCTGCAGGCACTTTGTAAATGTTTGGTAGAGACAAGAGTTTTGTCTTTAAACTGTAATTAAAGTTAGAACACTTGTTTACTTGTCTTCATTTTTAGGAGTGAGTTGGGGGAGTGGGACATTAATTTGCTGTCCTTTTACAATGACCTGCAGCCTCTGTGTCTTCCAGAGAAGTATTAGTCCCAGGTTGTGGGTTGAGGAATACTACTGCAGACTATCAGCAGAAATAGTGATAGAAAATCCAAATGTGTTCAGTGGCAAGGGAACTCAGTTGAGCTGTCCAGATCTCTGTACAATTCCCCTGGCCTTTGAGCTTCGGTCACTATTGCTGCTAACCTGCTTTATTTTTAATCAGGGATGAACACATTGTGTCAGGCCCAAAGATCCTTCTATGCAGTATCTGTTCTTCAGGGTGACCAAGTGGGTGCTCTGGGAAAGAGGTGTTTGCTTTGGTGTGTTTCCCTGAGAAGCTAAAGTGCAGTGTAGCAGCCTCTGGGAGTCAGTGTTTTCAGACCAGCTGACTGGCAGGATGAATGCAGAGCAGTCACTGTTGGTTGCTGTTAAATATGTCTGGATGCTGTCTGAACCTAGGAATCCCACCATTTTTGTTGCTTGAAAACTTGAAATGATGGTGTTGCTGTAGCTGGGCTTTGGCTGCCTCCTTAGAGCTTGTGAGATGTTGATGTCTGATGGAAGCTGTGTCATTGTGTCTGTGAAGACCAGTGAACTGTGGTGTTGCATGGAAAAACAACTGGTCCAGGAACATCTGCTGTTGAAAGCTGATCAGTGTTGCAGAAACACGCATTTCTGTTCGCTCAGATTTTGTCCAAGCATCTGTAACTACTTGTTCATTGAGTCACAAGTGACTGATGGGATGAGGAAGTTTCTCCATTAATCAGCTTACATGAGTGTTCTTGGAATTCAGGGTTTCTTTATTCAGAAATATTGCATGCCATCTTTAGCTTAGGTTTTGACATTTCATTACTGTGAAAAGCCAGAAGAAAGCCCCACACCTCCTCTCCCTCCTTCCCTCCCAGTACTACCCTACGGACAAGGTGGGGTTATTTTTAAAGCTCTGTTTATTGTTTCATTGTATTGGTTTTGTGCACTGCTTTGAAATCTTTTATTCTAAGCATGGGTGGTAGGGTGTTAATGTTCTTCAAAGGCTGTGAGTGAAGAAGGAGCATTGAGTTCAGTGGAATGTTAAATACTGACTGTGACAGTACTGCAAGAGAACAGTATATTGCAAAGGCAAAAACTGAGTAATGCCCAGCTTTGAGTCCTGTTACTTCTAAGCAAACAAAATTACAACTGAATGCAAAATACCAGTGTGTGATTTCTATGATTGTCTCCAGAGTTTCCTGTGCAGAGATGGTGTAGCCCTGAAAATGCATCCTTGAGAAGTGATGGGATGCAGCCTTACTGCATCACAGAATGTCTTTTGGCCCTTCCATGTGATAAGAGCTTCCCAGGAATGATTTTTATCACTTCTCTGGGACCTGGACAGTTAGTGCTTGCTAAAGGAGTCCCTGTAATTCTTGCTTTGACCAGCCTGTTCTGGGGTGGGGTTTTTTAATGAAACAGGTATTTCTTCAAATTACTTGTAACTGATGTGGCTCTTAAGGGCACCACTGAGGAAGCGTGGAGCAAGGTTGAGAGTAAGATACTCCAGGTAGGTTACAGCTGAAGATCTGCTCAGGCTGTAGTTTTGTCCTGGTCACCTGAGGCAGGAGTACCAAAGAGAGTGGAGTTTGGTGGCTGCTCTTTTAAAACAAGCCTCTTGTCTGCTCCACACTAATAAAGATAAAGTTAGTGTTCAGTCAAAACTCAGGGAGACCTGAGATGCTGCATAAAAGTTATGGTCTGTGGTTTCAGTGAATTTAATGAGGAAATGCCTAATAAACTTTCAGCCTAGGTTCTTAGTTCTGACTCTGGATGTACTTTAGATGTGTTTATTCTTTCTTTTTTTCAGTTCCCACTGTGTGATGGCTCTCATACAAAGCACAACGAGGAAACTGGTGACAACGTTGGGCCTCTGATCATCAAGAGGAAGGAGGCGTAGAGTGGACAGTAGAAGCTACAGAATCAATGTCTGACAAATCCTCTGTTTTCTTGTAATTGGGGGGGAAAAAACCACAAATTCTTTGTCATATGCCTGAAGACTTCCCAATGTAGTATATACATCAGGCTTCAGCTTATATATTTTCTTTGGTGCTTGTTGTCTTTCAATCACTACAATGCATAATTTACTAAGTAGTCATGGTTTAAATTTTTTGTCCTGTGAAGTGTGTGTACCCTCTCACTGAGTGTGAAACTGAGGCACAGAATGTATTTCATCAGGAAATAGGTATTAAATTATTTCAAATTAGATACTAAGGTCCTGGAGAGTTCTAAAGTCACAGAGCTGGATAGATGTCCATATAAAAGGCAGTGGCAGCAAAGAAATCACAGTGCCATCTTAATCTCTGATTATGCTGCATTTTCTGCAGGTGTCACATTTGTCCTTTTAGATTACTGTGCTGTATGGCTTCTGTAAAAGAACAAATTCAAAACTGCTAGCTATGAACAGACAACAGAAAAGGCTGAAAGTAAGACAGGACTAGAGGGCAACTTTACCTTTGATTTTACAGCAGCATTTCAACTTGACCCTACTTCCATTTGGTATCAAGAAAATACTGTCCAAACTGTGGACCTGTATTTAGAGCAGGATTAAGGAAACTATATCTGAGAGATTTCTTAATAGATGAGTGGAATGACACAAAGTGCCCCAAGAGCGATGGGCAGGGGGTGGCAGGGTTGTTTTTGCTGTTGGAGAAAGCCTTAGTCTTTCAGTGAAGCCAACTTCCCACAGGATGCTTCTGTGGGGTGGCTATGCTGATCAATTCTAGAAGCTAAAACTGAAACCTCACCCATCATCACCATCTGCTTCACCATTGCACTGGCTGGTTCTGGAAAGCTTTTACTGCTGAGAAGGGAGGAGGCATGCCTTCCTTACTATGTGGCCTTAGGCTCCATGTGTCTTTTCCTGCCTCCCTGGGCTGCTAAGGTGGTTTAGCTGATTTTGCCAAAAAACCCTGGCATGGAAGAAGAAAGACTTTGAAAACAAGAAGGGAGGGAAGGATGAGACAGAGAGGGATCTTACCCTCCTTACCCATGGCACTTGTCTTCTTTTTTGGCATGGTTCTATTAATGACTGTCATGTTGGTTTCCTTAAATAGCTTGGATTTATCAGCACGCATGTAAGTACAAAGCAAAACCCAAAGAGTGGGGCAGCAGGGGGCAATTTTGTACTAAACCCAGTCCAGTAGTGTAACTGTGGCCTGCATAAGATTGAGCTCTGAATATCCTGGGACAGCAGCTACCTCAGGGCTAGATGAAAGGCCTTGTTAAGAAACTGACATTTTAGCCTGGACCCTTAAGGATTCTTTAGATGATCAGGGCTGGACAGGTTCTGTTTGTTTAATTTTTTAAAGGGTGGTTGGTACAACTGGTTAAAACAGATGTTTTTGCATAGTCTCTATGTGCAGCTTTCAGAAGCTGAGGTCTTGGCCAACTGGTCTGGGTTTGGGCAGAAGGTATAAAATGTAAAGAAGGAGGCACAGGTAGAGAAAGGTGGAGTGTTAAGAGTAAGGGCACTACTGTCCAAGAGACCTCTACTTGAAAGAAGTTGCTGTCAAATATGTCAGTTTGTGTTTTCTGTCTCTCTTGAGTGTAAAGACACTTGATATTTTTTACTTTGCTGAGTATTAATGCATATTGTTTTAACCTTAAATTATCAAATACATTTTATCCAAAGCAAAGTAATTTCTGTATTATTAAAATATGACACTGGATATTTCTGTATTTTTGTCAAATACACATTTGAGCTCATTTTCATCTCAAGGCTGTAAAATCTGTGTTTTCATGGGTATGCTCTTTCTTTCAGTAGTGCTGTACAGTGCTGCTGTAGTCATGAACCTGTATCTGGAGTGATTTTCCTTCTGAGATTCCTTTTCCTGTCAACATAAAAGCCTGGCTGCTCCTGAAGGAATGGAAATGTAGTGTTAATGGTCCAAGAAATGAAGTCCTGAGGTTTCAGATTAATCTCCTGAGTAAAACTATTTTGTGGACTTTGCCAGTAAAATATTTCTGGGAGTTTCGGTGTCAAGGAGGTGGGCCCTGAGGGAAGTTTTTATTCCTGGGAAGCAGAGTTGCAGAAGCAGAATCTGTGTTGATTTACATCCTGGTGACTTTTGTTTTGGAGAAGTGTTGCATTTCTGAATGTCGATTTGAGTGTTCAGATTTTAATTAGGAGCACATACAAATCCTGTACTATGCCTTACTTATGCATATTGTTCAAATGTGTTAAAACTTGGACTTGAGGAAACAACCACATAGTCTCAATGAGCATCACAGGGAACGCTTCCATTTTTTCTTAGTACCATAATAGGTCACAACATATCTAATGGGTGGAGTGCGTGACTGTTCTAGTATTTTCCTAAGTCTCTTTCTTTAGTGCTTTCTTCAAATAATCTTTAGTGTATGAAGTGCATTGGTTACACCAGTTTTAACCGTAAAGAAATGATGCAAATGTGCAATTTTGACCTCGGACTGAAACTCCTAATAGAAATCCTTCCAAAATTAAAGCAGAGAAAAATCCCTGCCACAGAGTAAAACTATTTCTGCTCCTCACTGCTATTTTCAGCATGCAAGTGTTTGTTGGGAAGATCAAGAAATTAAAGTACTGATTCTTGAGTAACTGAATGTGATTGATCCTAATAGTGTGAATGTCAGGTAGAGTGCTTCTACAGTCAGGATCCTTGAATGGGAGAGGCTGTAGTTACAGGTATTGCCTGCAGGTTCCATTGGAGCACTCTTAGTCTGCAGGCTGCGGAGGCAGTGGAGACCAGCAGCCAGCACTGCAGCTGTGCTACTCCCCTACTCCCCTTTAAAGGTATAAAGTAAATTTATTATTAACAGAGAGAAAGATAATGAGAAGTAAAATAAACCTTCTGGAACATCATTCTTCTCCCTGGCCCCTCCCTTCTTCCCAGTGCAGAGAGACAGGGTGTGGGAATTCTGGTCAGTTCCTCAGTCGAGGTCATCTGTTCACTCAGGAAAAAGAGTTATCTCCTCTACTATGCTGTGGGGTCCATTCCATGGCATCCAGTTCTTTGTGAATTTCTCTAGCGTGTCTAATCTCATGAGCAGCAGTCTTGCCAAAACTGCTGCAACAAGAGTCCCTCCCATGGGCAAACAGTCTTCCCAAAACTGCTGTGATGTGGGTCTCTTGTCTGTGGGGTGCAGCCCTCTAAGAATAGACTGCTCTAGTTGGAAAGCAAGGGTCCTCTCTCTTCCATTCGGATCTCCCACTAGATAACAGCTTTCTCTGGCATCCACGCGTTCCAGTGTGAGCACTTCTCCCAGAGGCTGTGAGTGGATCTCTGCATCCCCCGTAGACTTCATGGGCTGCAAGGGGACAGCCTGCTTTACCATAGTCCTCACCACAGCCTGCAGAGCAATCTCTGCTCCAGTGCCTGGAGCGCCTCGTCCCCCTTTTTCCACTGACCTTGGTGCTGCCATGTTGTTCTCCCTCACATGTCCTCACTTACTCCTCTGACTAGAAGAAAAACTGTTGCCTGTACTATTGCCAACATGTTCCACTAATTCAAAGGTTGCTGCAGAATCTCACAGGGCTGAGAGATTGATCTCGTCTAGGTTCTGTGCTGGAGAGTCACTCACCATGGTTTCACCGTTGACCCTGCTGCCACCTTGCAGGCAATGGTGGCTACTGCAGCACTGGTGCTATTTAATGCCTTTCTTCAGGCGGGGCACTGGGATGGGGAGGTCGCCAGCCCTGCCCTTCTGCCGGTGGCATGGCTGGCTAGGGGTGGCCGGGCAGGCAAGGCACACTGCAGGCCATGCCGAGATGGTGGCGGATGCTGCACATTGTTGTGTGCTGCGCTGAGATGGCCCTGGTGGTGGCGCCTCACCACCCCGGAAAAAAACTGTGTGTGCACTGTTTTGATTTTCTTCTTAAATAGGTCAACACTGAGGCGTTACAAACCCTCTCTGGGCCAGCAGCATTTCCATCTTCAGAGCCATCAGAGATTGGCTCTATTGGACATGGTGGACGCTTCTAGCAGTTTCTCAAAGAAACTTCTTTCTGTGGCCCTCCCCTGCTGCCAGAAAACCAGTCCATGTGAAATCAGCACACTGTGCAATGGGGTGTTCATGAACCCTGATCTAGGGGCTTTCTCCACAGCCATGGATTTAAGGGGTTGCAGCAGCTGGAAGTGCTGCATAAATATGTTAGTGACTCACTAGCATTTCATGCTCAGAGCCTCACGCACTTTGAGTTATACTGCCAATTCCCTGACAGTGAGCCTGCTAAAATTACCATATTGTTGCTGTTTGGGCCTTGTTTTGGTGCTGTTGGGGTCTCATGCAGTTGTGCAGCAATTTTCCTTTCCGTGTAATGCAACTAAAGACATGGAAGGATGAGTCACTATTGTATCACAGTTGCTTACTTGCAAGAAACAGAACATTTTATAATAGCAGGAAGAATAAGAATGTAGGCATGAAACTAAACATTGATCTTGCAAAGGAACCATGTCATCTTTTCCTTAGCCAGCCTGGACATGGAAGCCTCATGCTAAATTTGGCTTTTGTTTCAGCTTGTGAAGCTTCAAGGTTGATAAAACCCATGCTGAGTCCTGACTGGATTAGCTGGACAAGCACAACCTCCCCCTTGCCTGTGGGCAGAGAGAGGATGTCCAACACCACTGCCAGGAAGCTGAGTTTATTGTTCACCATTGCTATTTCAGCCCAGACAGAACATTTCATGTAGATCTGCGCTGACATATATTCAGTCCAGCAGTGTCAGATACCTGTTCCCCCAATTGTTTTCTGTATCCAGGCTTGTTCTGCCATGGCTTTCCTGCGTTGATGATTGGCTTCTTTGTTTTGCACTGTCATAATAATTTTCCTAGAGCCATGATTAATTTGGAATGGTTATCTGGGCCTGCTGCTTGAAGGTCTCACGTTTGTTTTCTATAGGTACCAGGGTGTGTAGTGCATTTCTTGGCAGGATGATTTACAAGCTGCCTAATGCTGAGGCTAATGCAGAAAGCAGCTGAATAAAAACTAAATAACATAAAAATAAGCAAGCAAATTTGTGAAGAGAAAGAAGAAGAGGAAAAGGGAGGAGAAAAAAAAGTGGTGGATGGGAGGAGACCATAAGCTAGAGAAGATTTACCATCATGTAACAGCACTACATGGTAGCAAAAAGGGATAAATCAAATGACACAATGGTACGTTGCATTTCATTATATACCCTGATACAGCCAAGCATAAAAAGTATAAAATGGTGTTTCTATTTCCCAAACCCGTGCTTCTCAGAGTAAGGGGTTATATGTTTGAGCAGACATCTCTTACAGGGGTTTTTCTTCCTCAGATGTTTATGAAATCCTGCAGTACTGGACAGAAAGCAACACACACTGATGCAGTGGGTCCCATTAGCATTCTTCTGTTCCTTCACACCCCACTTTGTAAACTGTTTAATTAGATGTGGAGTTGTAATAAATGGGAGTATTTACTGGTATGCCCCCAGAAGTCAGCAAAATCACAACAGATTTACTGAAAATCACAACAGATTTACTGGACTAGCAAAGCAGGATGCAGTCCACCTTTCCCATATGCAGTTTGGAGTGGTAAGAAAGGATTTACCTGGCTTCTCAAGCAACTTCTGTTTCTTTCAATATATAGAAGCTGCACAGGTCTCACATAAGCAGATAGATCGTGTCTCTTGTTGTGTTTTTCCCAGCTGAAGACTCAACCATCCCTCTTTCCTTTTCGACACTGCACTGCCCTTAATCCACTCTGTTCTCCATCCTTTTTGGTCATGCAGACTGCAGTTTTCTTTTGCTGTTTTTGTGTGTGTGGCAGACTTACACCAAAAAAGGTGCCTTCTCTCTAGGAGCAGCCTGTGCAAAAAAAGCTTCCTGAGCATCTCAGACATTGCATCTTTAATATGTAAAGCATTCAAAAATCAGTGTACTCCAAGGGTCTGCTCAGTAAATGCGATGTTTGTTCTGTTCAGTCAAGTTAGCTGGCAACAGGCAGTGAAATGAATGATAAGGTTACACTGCATAACTTTTCTCAAATACTTTTCTACAGCTGGAAAATATCACCATACATGGGTAAGACATGTTCAAGATGCACTGTCTCTTCACTGCCGGGGCACTTGCTCAAGATTTGGGTACCAAAACAACGGCCAGCACAGACTTCCACTGCAGTTATTGTTAAATTTGATGCTCTTTTCAAACTGTGTGTACTTTCAATCTCATTCTTGGCTTTAACAGCTCTGCAGGTTAAATTACTTTTTAAGGGTTGTGACTGTTGTTTTGCAAATAAATTCTGGCAGTAGAATACCATTTAATGGAACAGACTTTTTTAATGCCAGTGGGTTTAATCAATAAATAAGTGTTTAATTTTACTGCAGGTGAAGGCAATCTGAGTCACCTCTAGGGAAATACAAACAGCATTTTAAATAAACCTCTTGGCATGTTAATCACCTTAAATCAAGTTCTGGGCTTATCCTAAAGCATGAGGATGTGGTAAAATCCAAATGCCATCATGCATTTGTAAGCACTGAGCAACCTCCGATAGTGATACAACACTGTACTTGGAAAAAATCCCTCTTTAGAAGGACAAAGGGAGGATCTGTATCTGCCTGTAAGCCATGAGATCAGGAGATGGTACCAAAGACTTTGATCTAAAGTTTCTGTTTCAGATAGAAACTCAGCTTCTTTCTGAAGGATGTCAAAGCACACATATCTGTCATTGCTGTTTTATAGGACTGGAGGCAGCTAAAGCATGCTTCAGCTATTTAGGCTCTGTACTAATCATGGTTTAATCTTTCACACTGATAGTTAATGGTATGTTCCTATTCTCTGTGAGAGACCAGGCATGGAAGTTGAACTCAGTATATGTCATGCTCAAGGTACACAGAGCAACAAAATGACACTTTTTGTTTTTCCCTCAACACTTTTCCTGCTGCTTGCCAAAAGTTTTGTTGGCTTTTTTGGCTGTAGATGCACACTGGGCTGATGATCTCAGGCAGCTGTTAACAGTGACTTCAGTGACTTCAGGCCTCTTTCCTGGGCTGTGATGTCCAGTTCCATCATAAGCATCAAAGAGCTTTGGTTTGGATTATTTTCCTCTACGTGCATTACCGTATGTTTATTTATACTGAAACTCCTATGTCAACTGTGTGCATTTTGTTCAATTTTGTGAGATCCTGCAGAGTGTTGTCATTGGCATGGCATTTGACTGCCCTAAGGAGGTGAAGAATATCCATAGACCTGGTGATTTTGTGGGTTCTCCCTTCTCCAGGTTGTGAATGAAGATATTGAATAAAACCTGTCTCAGCAAACACCCACTGCTGCCTCCTCTCTACCATCAAAGCCCTTTCATTTGCCTCCCAGCCCTTAATCTACTCTTAGTTCAAAAATGAATTTTTCCTTCAAATACTTGGCTTAGTTTCTTTATTGATCACCAAGAAGAAAATAAAATCCAAGGATTCTGATGAAGAACTGTTGAAACGAGCTTCTCACTTTTATAGTCCTTGTATCTTTCTAATACAAAACAGACCTCCCCAGATTTACAGGGGCATTTCTGATTGTAGAAAAGGTCATCCAGAAGATACACTACTGCCGTAAGTTAACCTTGCAATAATTTTTTAAATGTACCACCTTGTCACACAGTGTAGATTGGCTTTTGATAGCATCCCTTTGTTTTCATTCTAGAAAACCCAAATGGACCAGTTGCCAGGGACAAGAGTAGTGTCAAAGAGTTTGCATTTATTTGCTAGGTAAAATATTAATCATTGTGGGACATGATACCTAAGTGACAAGGCCATACGTGGGAAAGAAAGCAGGATGGCACCTTTGAATTTTACAGCAGGTAAGGGTAAGTTTAGATTTTCCTTCACTTAACAAGAACAAAACAGGACAGAATTTCTGTGAATTAAATGCCATGTGTGATTTTAAGAGGTCACAATACAGCAACACTTCTGCTTTGAAATGGCAAGAAAAAAAAGCTGCAATGCAGCTGGACCTTCCCTGCTGCTGCGATGGTGTCTGCCCTGCGTTGTGTGAGTGAGACAGACCTCCCTGCTTGCAGAAGCCCTACTGAAGATGCTTCCACCTGTCCAGCAAATAACTGGTTTGGGTGATGGACATTTGTTCTCAGGCCCACATACATGGTCCTGGCTGGCTCTGTTGCAACCTGTTGGGCGAGCAGGAGCTATGCGCATATGGCAGCCTGATGAAGGAAGTGGTTCTGTGGGCAGCAGGATCCGCATCTCTCACACAGACCTTGTGCAGAAAGCATTGCTCTGGCAAAACAGTATTTTTGGTGAGGTATGGAAGAGGTGGCTGTGAACCATGTGAAGGTATAGTGAAGAATCCAGCAGAGTTTGCTGTTGGCATACTTCTAGATTACCAATATTTTGGCGAAGACCCAGCCCTACTACTCTGTTTACCTTATGTCCTCCTGCACTTCCTCTTAAATAGGAGCTTATTTCCTGTACTAAACTACTGTGCATCTTGTGGTTAGTTATTAAGTAGCTTTTAAGTTTGAGAAAAACCTTTGTTTTCAGCAGAAAGTGATTCTTTTGTAATCCTCGCTGTTTGGTGCTACTGTGCAATCTGCCCACAACACATCCTCTCACAGCACAAACACAGTCCTGGTATTTTCTAGGCATTGTTATTCTGTACATTGTCATCAGACTGAATGAGGTAAGATTGATTTTCAGCAACAGTGGGGAAGATAATTCAGAATTAAGTATAATTTTGCCACATGCATTTTGTCAGGGGAGGTGGAGGAGATTCTCCAACTAATGCTCCTCCTTTAGGAGCTGTTCACACCTCTGCTGCTTTCTCTCAGCTTCTGCTTTCTCTTGGAGTGCAGTTGCACAGCCTGGAGATGAGAAGTTTCCTTGGGAATCTTGTTGGTTCAATTTTCAGTGCAATCTCTTCCATTATCACACTGTGAAGAAGGGAATTACTTGCCATTTCTGCTAGTCTCTGTTTAATTTGTTTCATTTTAGAAGTTCCCAGAAAGATTAGTGGACTCCATGTGCTGAAGTGTGAGGGTGGAATGAGTGAGTGGAGGATAGTCTCACGTCACTTGATCTCTATATGTATAAATCTGATGAAAGCAAATGTCAGGGAAAAGGAAAGAGTCAGTGTTTGCTTATTCCAATTACTCATGCATTCATATTTATTTTAATACCCTCCAGGCACACTTCTGTTAGCTGCAAGAATATCTAGCAACTATCTGTTGAGGACTATGCTTGAATGATTCTTAAATTCCAGGGTTTTTGTATTTTAACTCCATTCTTTCTTTGAGATTTTGAGTTCAGGCAGATTGCAGTGTTAGATGGGCACTTAGACAAGTCTGAAATGCCATCGCTGTTTTTCTCTCTGTATTTAGACCCAGATTAGCTGAAGTGCCTCACGTCTTTGCAGAGGGAAATACCTTTCTGCAGGGCTCAGGTTGGCATCCAAATCTTGCAGCAGCTACTGCTGTCAAGACTGGGAGCCTTCTCTCTGCCAGACACGCACACTTGTGCTTTTTTATTCATTGTATGCCTCACTGATTCTTGTGCAAGAGTTGGTCAATCTGTGGTATTTCTCTCCTCTGCCAGAACCCCCCTGGGAAAATTCATCATTGGGTATTTGAAGATAGGAGCTTACTTTTACACACATCTGGCTTCTAATCTTTAGGGCTGGACAGTAATGACTGATGAGAAGGGTATATTCAGGAGAGAGAAATATTTTCTGCCCAGCCTTGTTACTTCAGGAAGGAGCTTGCTGAGTTGTAAACCCTGTCTGCACCACCTTGACCAGTTAGGTGTGTGAAACAAACTGTTCCATGAACAATGAACTAAGAAACTCAGTTTCAATAGATTTATGTTTTGCTCCTCTCACTCTTCAAGTTTTAATTTTCCCTGTGACCTTCCTGCTCCTTTGATACTCTTAATTTCCTCAGTAAATCCCCTAAATCTCCACAACTCCCAGCTATGGGATGGGGAAAAGGTGGTAAATAGCCAAGCTCATCATATTGAGGTTTCTCTGACGTCATTACCAATTCTTGAATATGCATCAGGCCATTTTATAAAACCTGGGAAAACAACCTGTATCTGCTAAATTTATTTTTCCTGTTTCTGGCCCTTTTTTTTATTTTTTTTTTTTCTGTTTGTGTGTCCTACTAATGCTAAACAAGACTTGATACTGGCAAATATCACAGCAAAAGTGCAGATTTAATACTCACAGAGATCTGCTCATTTTATAAGGGAAAGAAACAGCAGAAAGAAAAGGCAGTAATTACAGGCTGCTAAATAGAGCTGATATGAACCTTAGTGAAGTGTTAATGAAGTCTCCTAGCAAGCTTTGGGGTCCTGAGAGTGAATGCAGGGCCATGCATCTCTGTCCATGGGGAGGTAAAATTCAATTTAGAGATTAATCTTGTATCCAGTTTAATCTGGTGTTAGGCCAAGTGCACTCATCTCTAATGCAAGACCCGCATGTACAGAGTGTGGAAAGGTTCTGGTTCAGGCTGCTTTAAGGGGTCCCTGTAAAAAGTAAAGGTTCATACTGTTCGCATACCTCGTTTGGATCTCACTTGCACTCACTCCGGTCTAGTGGAGAGAAATTGAACAAACCTCGGAGTACCGGCAGATTTATTTAAAAATGAAGAGGATTCGGGGGTATTTCAGGTTACTGAGAACCAGTGGAGGGGGAGCGACTCCTGCCCGCCACCGCAGAGTTCTGCCGGCTCTCGGGGGGAGCGAGGGCTGGGTGCCCGCGGGGTTGGGCTCCCGCCCGTTCTGCGCTCGGGCCCCGCTCGGCGGCTGCGCCGGGCCCCGCTGCCTCCTCCAGCGTCCGCCGAACCGGCGCTGCCCGTCCAGGCCTTTTCCTGGGACCGCGCCCCACGCGGCGCCACCAGGGCCACCGTCGTCGTCAGCACCGCGCCGGTCCCGCTGCGAGCCGGGGCGGGCCGGGCGGCGGAGGCGGAGCCACGCCCGGGGCGGGGCGGTGGCGGTCGCTTTGCCCCAGCGCGGGGTGGCGGGCGGCGCGGTGCGGGGTGATGGAGTCGCGGGCCCTCGTTGCTCGCGTCCCGTTTCGCAGGGCCCGCTGAGGCCCGGCCACAGCCGCCGCCAGAGCGCGGCCACCCCGCCCGCCGCCTTCAGCCCTCAATCGCTGGGACATGGCCACGGAGCCCCCGCGGCCGGCGGGGCGCCCCGAGGGCAGGGGCGGATGCTGCGCGGGCGGCGGGCGCGGCGAGACGGAGGAGGCCGAGGCCGCGGCCCAGCCGGTGCTCGACGCCTCCCTTGGCCCCGCGGCGGCGGGGGGCGGCCGGCGGCGGGCGCTGAACGGATGCGTGCCGCTGTCGCACCAGGTGGCTGGGCACATGTACGGCAAGGATAAAGGCGGTGAGCGGCGACCGGCGCGGGGAGGGGGCGGCGGGCCTGGCTAGGTCACTCGTGAGGGGGTTCTTCCCGCCCCACCCTACCTTCCGTTTATCTGAATTCTCCCAGACCGGCTGTGGCGGGGTGGGTTTGGCTTCCATTTCCCTCGCGCCCCGGCGGCGGAGGGGCAGCTCCGTGGCTGGCGGGGCAAGGGTTGGTGCGGGCGGGTGCGGCGCCGTTCCCGAGCTCCGCCCGCACCTGTCCGCCGGAGCCCGCACCCCGCCGGAGGTGCCGCAGCTGCGGGGGAGGTTGGAGCTGGGCCTGGGGCAGTGCGGAGGGACCGGAGCCTCCGTGGGAAGGCCGGAGGGGGGGCCGGTCGAGCTCCACTCTGCACAGGCCGTGGATGGTGCGGTGTAAACGCTGCTCAATTTCACTCTTCTAGTGCTTTTCCTAAATGGCATTAGTCTGTCAGGGCGTGATAGTTGCACCCTTAAACCGAAGGGCATCTGCCGTTCAGCTTCATTTTATCAGGCACCTTTTTAAACGTGGGAATTCGGGTAATAGCATGCTGGTTCTCTTAGAACAGATGTCAGAAACGTGGTTTATCTAACGAGAGCCTTTGAACCTCTGGCCACCAGAAACTTCAGCAAATTGTTATTAAGCTATTGTTATTTGCTTGTTTATTTGATGACAAATCTGAACCAATGGCCAGGAAGTGATCTAATAATACAAATACTCGAGGACACAGCATTTTAAAGTATACCTCCACCAGCTCTGAATTTCTGTTTTAGTTCCATGCTGAGGAGTAAGGTGTTAGCCCTTCTGGCGAAGGGGCCTTTTAGCATAAGCAGTGGTCAGTACCAAAGCAATCGGCCAAGTTAATGTTGCCAAATGGCTTTTCTCGCCTTTCCAGAACATTGCATTTGGGACAACTCCTGCCTCTCAGCCAGGTGGAAGGTATGCCTCCATTCAACTTGCAATGTGCCCTCTGAGAGTAGTTATAGTAGTACCTGCTGGCTTATTTCCTTCAAACCCTGGTGGTAGGAACTTCCCCTCCTGAATAGGCTGATGGCTGAATTACAGAACCCTGTCAGTTGTCAGTGAATGAAATTACAGCACTAATGGCACTGTGAGTTTGTCTTATCTACATCCTGCATCCATGGTGTGCCTTGCTGCAGGTAATCTCAACAAAAAAGTCATTCTTCTCTTTGCCCCTGCCAAGGGCTGAAATTCAGAATCTTTTCGATCATCAGTGACTGGAATTACAGCACTAATGAACTAGCACTGTGAATTAGTCTTATCTACAGCCTGTTTCCATGGTGTGTCTTGCTGCTGATAATTTCCACAGAAAAGTGGTTCTTGTCCCTTGCCCCAGCTGTAGACAGTGCAATACAATGTACATGGAGGTGCATTGGATCCTGGAAGGTGTTTGTCTTCTGTGTTCATGCATTGGTATGAGGTGGGATCAGGCAAAAAAGGGCTCACTTCAGGGAGAGCTTCGCCTTTGGTCCATGTCTTACTGCACTTAGATCAAACAGCACAAGTGATCATCTGTATTTTGGGTGCCACTCCAGTGGTTTAGGTAAAGGTAGCCCCACTAGATCTCATGGGCAAGACCAAGACTTTTCTGCAGAGGTACCACTATGGTTGATGAGCTCGTCTTGGAAACTGTTTTATGTTGAAGACCAAAGCTGCTCTGGTACTCACAGCTCTCATTTTTGTAGCTTGATTTCCCCTTCTGTTCCCACATACAAACAGACAGAGGACTTGAAGGTATCCAAAGTATTTTTAACTTTTTTTTTTAACTAAAAGTACATTGTAAAATTTCTCCTGAATAACCTTCATTTTTCCCTTCTTTGTTTCCTGTGACTGTTACTGCCTTGCAAAGAAAGGCCTCTCACAGCCTCTCTGCATGAATGTGTGATATTAGGCTTCTGTGCATTGTAGCTGCCCTTTTGTTGAATACTATGTGGTGCTTCCCCCAGATAAATCTTGTATCGAAGTAAAGTAATGACTTTGGGTTGTGGCTTAATTCTGTAGGTGGGTAGAGAGAGTCAGAAGCTGGTGGGATATGTCACCTTATGCAGCCTCCTGCACCTGGCTGTGGTTTGGTGCCTGTACATGCAAAATGCTAGGGGTCCCCAAGGCAGTAGTGCGATTTGGTAGCTGAAAGGGCCATTCTCCTTCAAGAGTGACTGGCTTGCTCATTTCAGAATGGTAGCAAGCTTTGCATCCACAGCCAGAGAGAAACATTTGTGAGATATTTCAGGATTTTTTCAACATAGTTCTGTTGATTCCTCAGAAATGTTAGTTTGCTTTTCCGTATGTTAAAACAGTCCTATTCCCTATCTGCGCTGAAAAATCCTGGGAAGCCTACAACAAACCCATAACCAACATGTATGATCTGCAGTTGGTGGTATCTCTGCTTTTAGTTGTAGATCAGAGGGAAGGTTATGGAGTTTACATCTTTGTGGTGAATATTGAAACATGGCTCTGGTTTTCAGGCCTGCCCCAGTCACAGTGACAGAGTAGTGCAGTAAATGCTCTAATCTGTCAAGGATGCAGAGAATGAGGGAACTTTAGATATCAGTTTCTATTAAACTCTTCAGGTAATACTACGTATCAACACAATAGTGTATGGATTCTGCTTCCAGGAAACTTTGCCTGGTCTTTCTACCTTGTAGATTGCTTGCTTATCAAAGCCAAAGTGCAGATTTTTGCAGAGCATGTGTTATAAAACCTATTTTAATGTTTAACCTATTTTATTTTGATGTGATTGTTAACAATTCACATATAGAATACATGCCATTGAAGTAGTTGGTGCACTTTGTGGAGTGGTTCCATCACATGTGAAAAGGTACAAGGGAAGTGAACACAAGCTGCTGTGTCTGGAAGATGTTGTGGTCGTTTGCATGCGTGTGGCAATATTTTTCTAGTTTTGAAAAGTGTATAAAATCCAACTTTTAGCAAGAAATGTGACTTGAGAGCCGTTTTTACACAAATTTAAAAAGCAAATCTTTGGCATAGCAAACTATTGAAACAGCTATTCTAAATCTTGTGGTTGTTTTAAAGTAAATATCTTGGTCTCTAAAGATTTTGTTTAGTTTCCAAGACTGCACAACAGACCCTATTCATAGATAATGGTTTTTAAGAGATGAAAAACACAATTGCTATTATACCTGGGAACTCTCTTTGGGATGCGAAGCTCCTGGCTCATTTTTCTGTTTTCTCACTTGGTAGTTGAAAACAATATCTTTTTTTGGATACAGTTGACATTTTTGCTATCCTTCTAAGCAAAACAAACAAACAAAAAATTACTGTTTGAAAAGTTAGAAATTAATCCTAGCAGAAAATATCTTTTTCAGAAGTGAGTTTTTTGTTTTCCCTTGCACCTGATGATGCAACACAGTTCATATTTCAGAGGAATGCAGTTACTGTTCTCCATTCTTGCCTGCATCCATGTCTTGAGCATCCTCACATACTCAGTTGCATTTCTTCTGCAGTTATTCAGAAATACTGGTGACTGGAGAGTCATATAAGGCTGTTTGATGAGAGTATTTTGGAGGGAGTTTTTATGCAGGCTTGATGAAGGTGTTGCCTGGCTGAGATGAAATTATGTACTGTAATTATGAATGATACAAATAGTAGCATCTGATAGCTTCGAGTGCTGTATGGGTGCTACTCCTTGTAGTAAAGACACTTTCTAGCGGTGCTTTCTGTGCCACTAGCATAGATGTACATCCACAGGGCATTTATTTATCTTCTAGTAGTGAGATATGCATTAAATGTGGTGCTCCTTTAACGTCTAGGCATTGTTGGAAAGCAATTTATGAAATATTTAAAAAGGGAGTGTGTGTGTAATCTTTTTTAGTTAATGATGGGGGTTTTGGGGTGGCAGTTTTAATGTCAAATCCTAGTACTGTGTTGGCCTTGGGCAGAGCTGTACCCAGGAAGTTATTCAATGGGTAGAAATAAGAAATGCAAGCAAACCTCTGCTAAGGGTTATATGTAGGAGCTGACAATTTTGTCTCTGTGTGTGCAGTGGAAGTAGTACAGTTTTTCAATAGGCTGTCCTTGATGGTGAAGTCACTATTTCTGGAAAACAACAAAAAAAGCAAAAAGTTGTACCTCTTAAAGCTAAGCCCTGAAGGAAGTGCTTCTCTTCTAGGCATACTACAGCATCCAGATGGAACTGTCCTGAAGCAGTTGCAGCCACCACCACGTGGTCCCAGGGAGCAAGAGTTCTACAACAAGGTGAGGGTCCCACAGTGTGGAGGAGGCTGGCTTGCTCCAGGTGAAATGAGGGGTGTGCTTCCTGTAGAGGTGCCTCCTTATCATTGCAGTTGGGAAAGTGCAGCCTAAATACCCTGCCATAGTGTCTGTGTGCTCTCTAGAACTTTCTGTGCCTTGCATGTCAGTCCTCATGCCAGACCTACTTCACTCACAGGATTTAAGCTTGCTTATTTGTTGATAGGATATCAGACTTCCACAGCATCTAAGATTTTATTGAGAAGTGTTATCTCCTGTCTATGTTTAAAGGGTTGCGTGTTTGATCACAACTTTCTCACGTAGCTAAGTCTCTCAAATTGCTTACATCTAAATTTAGCATGTTTTATGCTTCTTCCTAGCCTGGTTTACTGCTGGAAGTATTGCTCTGTTCACTGTATTAAAATTCAGCTCTTTTAAAAAGTCAATAAAAATCAAAACTCTCAAGTTAACTTCAGTTGTTGTATTTTCCTATTGCTCATCTTCAGTTTGCTTTATCAGTAACTTTAAAAAGTGCAGACCAGGAAAGCTGTTGCTGTCCTGTGAGCAGTTTCTAGAGCCTGCAGTATCGTCCTTCCAGTGACAGTCTGTCTTGTGGTTTTTGTATGTCAGATTGATATGCCATACTTTTCCATGACTTAATAGGTACAAAGAACTATGAAAATTTTCACTCTTGGTATAAGGGGAGTCTTGAGACCCTCTACATGTTCTGGTATTTGGCTTGGATTTTGGTTGGTTGGCTTATTTTTCTCTAAAAGAGTATTTATTTAAGTTACCAAAAGACCTTGCAGATTTTGTGAAAATGTCTCACATAAACAAAGCAAGGTGCTTTAAGTGAACAGTGTATCTGCATGCTAGCATTATTTGATAATTCTCATGATGGGACAGAACAGCAGCTCTTGAGTTACTAGGAGCCAGTTAAATGTAAATATTTTTCTGAGTTTCTCTGTGATTCTCATTGAGATGAAGTTAAGAAATACGTGTCCAGCCTGAGTGGTAACTTGAGTAGGAGGAGAAAGCTTGAACAGATTCCTTTGAGCACCAGGCTACTTACTGTGCTGTGAAATCCTCAGGCAAAGACAGTAACATGCTGTCCCTGCCTAAAGCCAGCAGGTAAGAGAGGTAAGTTCAGGAACTCTTCACCTCAGAAGCTTTGTAATTTTGCCTGTTTAAGCTTAGGCTTGTGTGACAAACCGTGATCAAGACCCTGGGCAAAGTCTTTGAGAAGGGGATGTCTATGTTAGTGTGTTTGTTACTGTGCTGTGAAGGTCAGATCTCAATGCTAGTAACTTGCAAAGTGAGCTTCTATTCTGTCTTCTAAGACCTTGCTGGGCTACTTTCAACACTGAGTTTTTTCAGTTATGTTGTCTTGGAATGGAGTTGGGCAATTCTTGAAGAATAACAGAGAAAGGGAAAGATGCAGACATGATTTGTTACGTGTTGATTAGGCCCTTTAGTGGGTGAAGGGAAGGGGAGAGCACATACATGTGTGTTGTGTTGGTAAAAGTACAGGAGAAAGGTCTTGGGGATTTGTTGCTTTTCAATTATTAACTGCTATTGTGTTTATTACTCTCAGGCAAGAGCTGTGTGATGTGGGCTATAGACATGTAAGCACTACATATTTGTTATAGGATAATTGCTCTGGGTTGGGAGGTTCAGGGTAAGGTACAGTTTCACATGCAGCTTGAGCTGATCCATAGCTCATTCTTCCCACTCCTGCCATTTACCTTGCACTATGATGGTGCTTTTTTTTTTGGACATTTATGAACTGATTTGACCCATTTAAAAGATGGCAAAACTTCCTTGTCTTGGTAGTCTTCTGGCAGTGTAGGTGACTAAGCTGACAAGCAATGGGAACAATGCTAAGGCTGCCCTGCTTTGGTGACTGAGTTCAGCCCATCTTGTGGGCTACAATCAGAGACATTATCACCTTGGAGAAGGCTGATGAGCCTCCAGAGATTGAGTGAAGGATAATTTTACTGCTCCTTGAGACAGGGAGTTGTTTGAAAGATGGCCATGTACAGGAGATGGTGAGAAACAGTGCAGAAATGAAACAAGTGAAATAAGACTGATAAGTCCCAAGCTGTCACTTTGTCAGGGGAAAACAGTAGGTTGATTGGTAAGATTAAAGCAGGTGCTTGTCCATTAGTATATGTGGATTAATTGCACTTTTTTTTTTTTAATTTCTGCTCCTTTTTCTTCATATGTGCATAGAACTGTTTTGCCTGTAGGTAGGTGAGTTATTGCTCCCTTTGCATCTCCCCTGTAGTATATACCATGAATGAAAATTAGTGCCCCAGTACCTGGGTCAAAAACAAGGGGAGTATCTTTCCTTCTGGAGCAGCACACCTCCTCTTGAGATGTATCTGAGAAGCTCTGTAGTTTATGGTAGCAGGAAGATCAGTATGTCTCAGTTTGAGCTGCATGAGTCAGCTGGAGAGCAGCTACCACAGATCTGAAGCAGAAGTGTCTTCCAAGAACCAGGAAGTGGTATTTCAGTGCGTAGTCTAGTGCTTGTGAGCTGAAGGCTGCAGGGAATGTGTCGTGATAGATGATAATGAGGCATTAAAAGGCAAGTTTGACTAGAACTCTGATATATTTAATGTTATACCCAGTAGATATTATCTTCTGTTTGGACCAGGAAAGCCTTCTCTTCTGAAACTGCTGGGTTTGCTTGCAGCTTGATGCGTGAACATGACAAAGGTAAAAGTCTGTGTCAGCAAATCAGATATTTTTTCCCTTGTTACTGATGGCTTGTTTTCTGGTGAGCATGATCCTGAGTACAGTAATTTCACGACTATAAGGCGCACCCTTTTGACTAAAATTTTCCCTCGAACCCGGAAGTGCGCCTTATAGTCCGGTGCGCCTTATCTGATGTACAAAGCGGCGAAATTTGCCAAACCGGAAGTGTGAGCTGAGAGCCGTGGGGGGAGCCGGAAGTGCCACTGCAGCCGGCTGGGGGCGGGCCCGGAGGCCCGCGGCACTGCCCCTGCCGGGTGGAGGCGGGCCAGGGGGCCCAAGGCACCGCCCCTCTCCGGTCCAGGCAGTCCTGGGGCCTCATGGCTGCCGGGTGAATGTGGGCGAGGGAGGCCGCGGCACCCGCCTTCCCGGGTCCAGGCAGTCCCGGGAGCTAATGGCTGCCGGGTGAATGTGGGCAAGGGGGGCCGCGGCACCCGCCTTCCCGGGTGGAAGCAGTCCCAGGAGCCCATGGCTGCCGGGTGAATGAGGGCAAGGGGGGCCGCGGCACCCGCCTTCCCGGGTCCAGGCAGTCCCGGGAGCCCATGGCTGCCGGGTGAATGAGGGCAAGGGGGGCCGCGGCACCCGCCTTCCCGGGTCCAGGCAGTCCCGGGAGCCCACGGCTGCCGGGTGAATGTGGGCAAGGGGGGCCGCGGCACCCCCATTCCCGGGTGGAAGCAGTCCCAGGAGCCCATGGCTGCCGGGTGAATGAGGGCAAGGGGGGCCGCGGCACCCGCCTTCCCGGGTCCAGGCAGTCCCAGGAGCCCATGGCTGCCGGGTGAATGAGGGCAAGGGGGGCCGCGGCACCCGCCTTCCCGGGTCCAGGCAGTCCCGGGAGCCCACGGCTGCCGGGTGAATGAGGGCAAGGGGGGCCGCGGCACCCGCCTTCCCGGGTCCAGGCAGTCCCGGGAGCCCACGGCTGCCGGGTGAATGTGGGCAAGGGGGGCCGCGGCACCCCCATTCCCGGGTGGAAGCAGTCCCAGGAGCCCATGGCTGCCGGGTGAATGAGGGCAAGGGGGGCCGCGGCACCCGCCTTCCCGGGTCCAGGCAGTCCCAGGAGCCCATGGCTGCCGGGTGAATGACGGCAAGGGGGGCCGCGGCACCCGCCTTCCCGGGTCCAGGCAGTCCCGGGAGCCCACGGCTGCCGGGTGAATGTGGGCAAGGGGGGCCGCGGCACCCCCCTTCCCGGGTGGAAGCAGTCCCAGGAGCCCATGGCTGCCGGGTGAATGAGGGCAAGGGGGGCCGCGGCACCCGCCTTCCCGGGTCCAGGCAGTCCCAGGAGCCCATGGCTGCCGGGTGAATGAGGGCAAGGGGGGCCGCGGCACCCGCCTTCCCGGGTCCAGGCAGTCCCGGGAGCCCACGGCTGCCGGGTGAATGAGGGCAAGGGGGGCCGCGGCACCCGCCTTCCCGGGTCCAGGCAGTCCCAGGAGCCCACGGCTGCCGGGTGAATGTGGGCAAGGGGGGCCGCGGCACCCCCATTCCCGGGTGGAAGCAGTCCCAGGAGCCCATGGCTGCCGGGTGAATGAGGGCAAGGGGGGCCGCGGCACCCGCCTTCCCGGGTCCAGGCAGTCCCAGGAGCCCATGGCTGCCGGGTGAATGAGGGCAAGGGGGGCCGCGGCACCCGCCTTCCCGGGTCCAGGCAGTCCCAGGAGCCCATGGCTGCCGGGTGAATGACGGCAAGGGGGGCCGCGGCACCCGCCTTCCCGGGTCCAGGCAGTCCCGGGAGCCCACGGCTGCCGGGTGAATGTGGGCAAGGGGGGCCGCGGCACCCCCATTCCCGGGTGGAAGCAGTCCCAGGAGCCCATGGCTGCCGGGTGAATGAGGGCAAGGGGGGGCCGCGGCACCCGCCTTCCCGGGTCCAGGCAGTCCCAGGAGCCCATGGCTGCCGGGTGAATGAGGGCAAGGGGGGCCGCGGCACCCGCCTTCCCGGGTCCAGGCAGTCCCGGGAGCCCACGGCTGCCGGGTGAATGTGGGCAAGGGGGGCCGCGGCACCCCCCTTCCCAGGTGGAAGTAGTCCCGGGAGCCCATGGCTGCCGCGTGAATGTGGGCTAGGAGGGCCACGGCAACCCTGCTCCTGGCTCCAGGCAGCCGCGGGAGCCCATGGCTGCCGGATGAAGGCAGGCTAGGGGGCCGGCAGCAGCCCCGTTCCTGGGTCCAGGCAGTCCTTGGGAGCCATGGCTGCCGCGTGAATGTGGGCTAGGAGGGACACGGCAACCCCGCTCCTGGCTCCAGGCAGCCGCGGGAGCCCATGGCTGCCGGATGAAGGCAGGCTAGGGGGCCGGCAGCAGCCCCGTTCCTGGGTCCAGGCAGTCCTGGGGAGCCATGGCTGCCGCGTGAATGCGGGCTGGGGGGCCGCGGCACCCCCCTTCTCAGGTGGAAGCAGTCCCGGGGGCCCATGGCTGCCGGGTCCAGGGTGGCTCGGTGGCTCGCGGCACCGCCCCTACCGGGTGGAGGCGGCCCCGGGGGCCAATGGCTGCTGGGTGGAGGCGGGGCCTCAGCCAGCAACCCCACGGGGTGAGCTGGGGGCGGGGCCTCACTGCAAAAAAAAAGTGCGCCTTATAGACCGGTGCGCCTTATCTGATCTACAAAGTTGCAAATTTTGCCGAATCCGGGGGGGTGCGCCTTATAGTCCGGTGCGCCTTATAGTTGTGAAATTACTGTACTTACCAGTAGAGCCCAAACAAAAATTATTCCATTTTGGAATGGAAACTCGAGCAAGACATGTACTGCAAAATACTAGTAAGTGATCCAAAACTTGCTCAGAAGCAGGTTGCAACTGAAATTTGGAAGAATTTCACAGATCTCTGTCAAATCTGGAAAACTGCTGAGGTAATTCCTACTCAGGCTGCTGTCAGGTTACCTTTCTATTTTCTTCATACTATGTTTGACTCCCTTTAGCAGTCAAACAACAAAATAGAGGTCTTTTTTTGTGAGAGATTATTTCACCAAATAAACCAAACTTGTATCTACTGTAGCACTATGTCTCATTCTCCACTGCTAGGGAAGGGGCTTGCCATGTGTTATGAGGGAGGGGAATAAACAGACCATGACAAGATTATGATGAATACCTTCTATGATAAAACAGTAGAACAATGAACTATTTGTACTTGTTTGTTAATAGCTTACTATGCACTGCTTAACTTCTCGTTGGAGTGTGACTTTCTAGCTGTAATGTCCACTTGCTAATTGAGCTCTGTAAATCTGAGTAATTATCTAATAAAAATAATATTTTAATTTTGTTTCTGTACCTGAGGGCATGAACTCCTTACAAACATTACCTGTATAATCATGGAGTGTTTTACTTGGTATTCTGGTACCTTTATCTGTGTGAAAAAAATACGAGGTTTTTTTAACCTTGAATAGCTACAAAATACTTTGTTTTCAGTTGGTATGAGCAACAAGAGAATTAAACTAATGGAGGTGTAAGGGTAGTGTTTATTTAAGGGCTATCTACACTGCTGATCAGTTGTTTCTGTGTAATGGCAATGCTCTGTGAGAAAGTGTAGGTGGAGGTACTCCAAAGGACGACTTTTAAAGGGGTTTTGGGAGGGAGCAATATACTGTGATGTGGGAACAGGGAAATAGTGTTGTTTGAAAATGCAGTCTTTTGAATTAGACTAAATTGGTGAAAGGCAGTGTGAGCTTATGGTAGGCTGCCTACAGAAGCATGCTAAGAAACCCACAGAAGTGGTCTGCTCCTCAGTGTGCTTTGGGATTTGGCTTCAGCCTGATTCATGCCAGGGCTCATTTATCCATGCTGAAATGCTCTGATTTAGTTCAGCAGTGTTGATAGAAGGAGGAAACCTATCAGCACTCCTGTGGTGATCTGTTGCACTGAGTGAGTTGAAAAATGTGAGTATAGTGTCCTTGAAACAGTTAGTGCAGCCTCTGTATGATATGAGGTAACTTGCTGCTTAGCTGGGTGTGGAGCTCCTGTCTCAACCATGCCAGGCTGTCCTTCAGAGCACTGTGTGCTAGCATAACTCTGTCTTTTTGCATTTCAGAGCTCTTCAGCACAGGGCTTTCCTTAGTTTGTCATGTCAAGAATGTAGCATTGCAGAAACTGTTGTTCTGTTGGAGAGGGAGGATGCTGGAATGTCAAGCCTTAAATAGGGCAGCTGCTTTTGTGGGAGCTAAAAGAGAGATTGGGATGCTGCCTGTCTCATGTGTGACCCCATCTGCAGAGCTACCTCCAGCTCTGGTGTCCCCAGCACTGGAAGGACATGGACCTCTTTAAGTGAGTCCAGAGGAAGGAAGTCTCCTGATGAGAGGGCTGGAACACCTCTGCTATGAGGAAAGGCTGGCAGAATTGGGGTTGTTCAGCCTGGAGGAGAAAAGACCTGAGAGAGCTTAGAGCTCCTTCCAGTTCCTAAGAAACAGCCTCAAGAGAGACTTTGGACAAGGGCCTTGAGAGACAGTACAAGGAGGAAAGGCCAGAGGGTAGGGTTAGATGAGATATTGGGAGGAAATTCTTCCTTGTGAGAGTTGTGAGGCCCTGGCACAGATTGTCCAGAGGCCCTGGCACAGATTATCCTTGGAAGTATTCAAGGCCAGGTTGGAGAGGACTTGGAGCAACCTGGGATAGTGGAAGGTGTCTCTGCTCATGATTCGATGAGGGGAATGGAGCAAGATGTCTTTAAGGTCCCTTCTAACCCAAGCCATTCTGTGATTCTATGAAACTGAGGAAGAGAGAATTTATAGTTGTTGTTATCTTTGTGACTGTGCACAAAGATAAGTTTCCTGCAAGCTGTGTGTTAAGCATGAAGAGATGGAGTATTTCTTAATGTTCAGTAGAACAAGAGAAGGTTGCTGAAGTGTTTTGAAATGGCTACTCCTTCACTTATCTTGGCTTTCCCACAGTGTGGTTGTAAACCTGTTGGTTACTGTGTGTAACTTCTGAGTATGGCCTACTGAAGTTTAAAGTTTACTTCTGGAGCAGCTAATAAACTGGGATTTTATGCTTAACAGATCAATAAATGTTCCTGTAGACTTTTATTTGAATTGCCCTTCAGTTTTCCTGTGGTGACTGTATAACACTTGGGGGATGTCCAATACACTTTCCCTCCTCCTGCTGCCTGCTGAAGACTGTCCTGAGAAAGTTCCTGCAGCATGGGCAGCTTCCAGTGGATGCCTTTTTCTTTGTCCTGGTTGCCATGCATCAGAGTTGTCACAGCTGATTCTAGTGGTATTGCCATGTAGTGGCTCCAAATAACATAGCTGCAATGGTATAAGGTTTCCAAGGCTATAGTAATGCAAGTTGTACTCAAATCCTCAGATAGTTCTGTCCCAGGTACAAGGGTGATTTTGGGGAGCTGGATTGAAAAGGTGGACAGGGTTCTCCCAGCTCAGCTCTGGTAACTTCCTACTTCTGGCCAGTGCTTGTGAACCAAGGGAGCTGATAACCCACACACAGCAGTGTGAAAAGATAATTCAGCTAATCACTTGGCTCTTCTGGTTGACAGATGTTCCACCCATGCCCAGTTAGTGATGGCTCTGTTAACTGCTGTAGCAGTAATCCAAGTTCAGGGTTGGAGTCCTGTTGACATGGAATATGAATGCAAGGAAGTTGTTACCAGTGGAGATAGCAGAAAATGTTTTTCACTCTTGTTACATGTATCCTAAAAACAAAGCCAGGATATAAGAGACACAAATAGCTCTGACATGTAAAAGAGATTTACAATGGTTAGGTGAGAGTTAGGCACTTGAAAGCTAGGAAGGAATGGTTTTGTGGTTGCCTACACAATTGTTCTGTAGTTTCCTTGGATGCATTGAAATGCAGCTTCCATAGGGCAGTGACCTGTGTTTGTTTTGCTTTCCCTCAAGAACTCACTAGCTTGTTTTACAGCTTGATACAAGGCAGAATGGATGTTGTTTGTGCAACTTTTGCTGTCTCTTTTTTAACAGTCAGTCTTTGAGTTTATAACCAGAGGATAATGTGTTAGTGAAACACAGTTACGTTTATATTTCTGAAGCCACGGTTCCTTGTGCTTCTGGGGTACAGAGAAGAAATGTTCAGGAATTGTGCCCATTTGGACCATTAGCAGTAATCTTCTCCTTACTCTTTATTTTTTTTGTTCTCAATAACTTGCTGCAGCTCCTGGGCAATGTCTTTTCATTCCTGCTCGATGCTTGCTTTTTTTCTTACTAATTTTAATTAGTATTCCAGCAGCTTCAGGCAGTGCAGAAGACTTGTGGTGATTTCTCCCCCTTTCTGTGGCATAAAATGAAGCCAACAGTGTGAAAGATGGTTTTGGCCTGAATTTGCACAGAATTGCAAGAACTGACTCATAAGGCTCAGCTCCCTTTAAGCCCATATAGCATAAATCATGATAAGGCAGCCTGTGTTCCATAAACTGTTCTCTGCTACTGACAGGAAAGGGATTGGGGAGGCAAAGTATGTCTTGTTTCAGGATAAGTTATCCTATTTTGTAAGCTCAGTTAAGTGCTTTTGTACTCTTGATTTAGATGATATCCTTGGCTGAAAAAGGAGTGGATGATGGCTATTGTGCTGCTGTTTTGTACTAAAATATCCTTATCCTGTGATCATGTCTCTGGCTAAGGTTTTGATTTTCAGTCTTGTATGGACAAAAGTACAGGATACCTGGTTTTCTTAACATCTTATTTTGGAGATACAGTGCCTTGCTCTTGCCTTTCATTACTACTGTAGTTGGAGCTGTAGCTCAAAAGAATCTTTGGCTGTGCCTCATTCTGGTACATCTGGATCTGCTGCATTGACAGCAGAGATACTGGTACTGAAGTGTACAAATTACCTGTTGGCAAACATAGTGAGCATGTTCTGATGCTGCTCATTCCTGCCCTCGGCATCATTCCTCTGCTGAGGAATTGTCTAGAAGGGGTCCTGTTTTGCTGGTGAAATGAGCAAACCAACATGTGAAGTTGCCTCTAAACCATGAGCCTGGGCATATGTGAAGAAGTACCACAGTAATTCTTAACTAATGAGAAGAAAATGCCTTATTGACAAAGTTGTGAAATATTGGCGCAGCTGGTATTCAGATCTTTTTTCACATGAGGAGTTGTCTAAGACATGAAGGATGAAGTGTAGCTGTAAGAATCTGCTGAGTTCCTAGCACTGTTCTATAAATACCTTTTTTGTACTTCACTGTTAAATGACTGGACAGTAGGACTTGGAAAATATGGCAGATTTTTGTGGTCCTTGCACTCTGCAGCAAAAACAAGTTTGGGACAAACACATCACGCAGTAGAAAGTTAACCTAGAAGGGTCTGTTGAGTGTTTGTTCCCATGCTCTTTGAGCACTGTGTATCACAGAATAAACTACAGCCTGCTTTAATATGTCTAAGAAACCCTTTAAAAAGGGAGGCAGTAAAAGGCCATTACTGCAATTTAATGCAATTGTGGAACTATTGGCTGGAGTTGAGAACAGACTGAGTAGTCTGTAGTCTATGCAAATAAGCAGGAAAGAAAATCCAGTTCTCTTAGCAGCCTGATTTTGAGGAAGATTCCTTACCAAGAGTAGATCTGGTTGAAAATAAAGTGAAAATGCATAGTTGTCAAGTGCACAGTATGTTAAATTGAATTAAGAGCCAGCAAAGTGTTCCTGCTCTGCTGGAGGGTCATGCAGGTATTTTTTTAGCCTGGATCAAATACTGTTTAAATTTCAGTTATGAATGTTTCAGAATATGGATCAACTTAATATGTATTGGTGTTATACAGAAAATACTTTGTTCATTATAAGTTCATTTAAAAGTAAAATATGGTTGGTGAGCTGACAGAATGAGATTGAGGAAAGTGTAGGTTGCCTACTTGAAAGAAAAACAAAACAAATTCAGTCTCCAAAAAGAATTCTAGTTTCCAGATTAAGAAAACCCAAACAGGCGTGTAATATGAGAATATTGTTGCTGATGCTGTACTTGAGGGAAGGGATGCCATCCTGGGGAACCTTGACAGGCTTGAGAAGCAGGCCAGTGGAAACCTCATGGAGCTCAACAAAAAGAAGTGCAGGGTTCTGCCCTTGCATCAGGGTAATCCCAGACACTGACAACTTGGACAGAGAAGGGATTGAGAGCAGCCCTGGAAGAAGGACTTGGGAATGATGGTTGTTGTAAAACTTACCATGAGCTGGCAGTGAGTGCTCCCAGCCCAAAAGCCAGTGGAATCCTAGGCTGCATCCAAGGGAGTGTGGCCAACAGGTTGAGGGAGGGGATCCTCCCCCTCTACTCTGCTCTCTCCTCACCTGGAGTGATGCACACTGTTCTGGTGTCCCAAACATAAGAAGGAGATGGAAGTGTTGAATCAGATCCAGAGAAGGCTATGATGTTGCTGGGGGGAACTGGAACACCTTGCCTGTGAAGGCAGGTTGAGAGAGCTGGGGCTGTTCAGCCTGTAGAAGATGAGGTTGTGTGGAGACCTCACAGCACCTTCCAGTATCTCAGGAGGCCTCAAGGTAATTGGAGAGACACTCTGCATCAAGAACAGGCTACCCAGGGAGGTTGTGGCTTTCCCAAATCTGGCAGTGTTCAAGGACAGGTTGGACAGTGCCTTGAGCAACCTGATCTGGTGGAAGGTGTCCCTGCCTACAGCCGGGGGTTTGGGGTTACATCATCTGTGAGTTCTTTCCAACTCTTAACATCCTTTGAATTGGCAGTTCTATAAATGGCAGTTAAAATGGAATGCCTTGGCCTGGCACATGGACAGTGAGCCAGTTTAAGGTGCTCAGGAGGCTGTGGGACCAGCTGTATGCTGTCAGTGCTGGTGGGGAGGGCATGGAAATGTGTGTAGGACTGTGATAGTGCTGCCTCTGAGTGACTGAACCTACCATCAGTCTGCCCCAGCGTGGTAGTTGCTGCGGTACATTCCTTCTATGGGCCCCTGCAGCATGGACAGCTTCCAGTGGATACATTTTTTTTTTTCTCCCTGTTTGTTGTACATCAGAATTGTCAGCTGGTTCTAGTGGTGTTACCATGTCATGGCTCCAAATAACAGCTGCCTCTTGCAGTCCTAGGAAAAAGAAGCCAACATATGTCTGTCGGGACTTGGTTCCTGTTTCTGTCTCTTTGAAATGTAAAATTAAATTTTGCTTATTTAAGTGTGAGTTCTTCAGGATTCCTCCCAACTCTTGTTATCTCCCACTCCTCTGTGTAAATATTCTGCTGGGACCTGATTACTTTCTGGGAAAGAAAAAAGAATAAGGCTAAATGTTCTCAGAAAGTGGGACAACCATACTAGCCACTTTTCCCTTTTCTTGTGTTGTTCTACCATTCCACTTTCAGTAATTTCAGTGATAATATAAGCTTGAATAGTTGGAGCTGCTTAAAAAATTATTCTTGGAGCAGAGAGCTTGTATCAAACACTCTGGCTGCTGGCTTTGCCTAACTTGCTTTTGGGTCTGTGGGCTTGGATGTGGTGGTGGTTTCTGACCAGGTCTGTGTCTTCCCTCAAAATCCCAAGCAATATTCATGTTGCAGCACAAAGTGCATTGCAGTAACAGAGCTACCTTTTGGCGCAGTAGTTGTGAAGATAGATGAGAAAACTGGTTGTATTGTAGTTTTGCTGGGGAGTAGTAATTGACTTTGTGCCTTGAAATTCACTGGATCTCCCTGCCTGCTGATAGCTTGAGTTTTGCAATGGGCAACTTCAGCTCTGTTGAGTGTATTGTCAAAGAAGAAAGGAAAAATAAGAACTTGAGAAATGTTTAGTGTGTTAAAATTGAAAGTTCCTTTCCAGATGACCAATAGTACGTCTTAACCATTTTTTTAGGTTATGTTCTCTTTATTTTGGCCTCTAGCAAAGACTACCTAATGTGAATTCTGCTCCAGTTTGTTGTACATGCATGTTGACATAACTGAATTGAATTCTGATTAAGTTATAGGGTAGAGACCTTGATTTGCAGTTCACCGTGTATTTTTTGACCATTCGTTTAAGTCTCATAACCTATTTAAGAGGCTGCTTATCAGGTATTTGTGAGGGTAACAACCTGAGTATCTTTAAGAATTGTCTTTGACTTCAGAGTGCTCTCAAGTTTATTGAAGACTCCAACTCTTATGCAGTTGAAGCTGAACGTAATACCTGACTGTGCTAGTGAGTTGTGAACATGGGAGAGGCTGAAGGGCAAGAGAAAGTTTAATTCTAAGGAAAGAGATTGGTTATGAAATATGATCTCTGATTTCGCAACAAAGAATGCTCTTTTATGTCCACTACCCTCCTCCATGGTCAGTGGGGTGACTTGCAGAAATTGTAGGGAAGTGTGAGTAGAATAAGCAACTTAAACTTGGTTTGTTGTTAATCTTTAGTTGCCCAGGAATCTTGTGGAATGAAAGATTAGATGGGAGTTTGCTGTCTTATGAACCCTTTTTTACTTGTGATGGGGTATGGCCAAATGCCTGCTTATGTTTTTCAAAATCCTTTACTGCTTTGCCTCTGCAGTAAATTGTTATTGGAAAGAAAGAAGACCTGGAGGATCTGTCTCTACTCAACTTATTTCTAATGGTTTTGGAGTAACTTGCTGCAGATGGTGCCTGTGTATTAGTATTTCTTTAGTGTTTTAGTGCTGTAGTATTTGTTTAGTGTTGCTACTGGTGGCTGTGCCTGACCGCAGCCTTTTGGTAGTTCTCTTGACTGTTGAAGATTTGAAGATCTACTACACCTTCAAAATGGGTTAGTGTTTGCTTTGTCTCTTCTAAATATGCTTCCATGCCTGGGGCTTTAAATCTTGCTGGGGTCAAGCCTGAATTGGACTATGTAAAATGCGAAAGTGGATGAAATAAGACCTGCTGGTTTTTTGGTATTATTAGGGTTTGACTTGTTGATACACATGACCAAATGAGTGTCTCTCTGTGAGATTTTTGAGGCTTATTTTCACAACCGTCATTTTATGGAAGGTAAGATAGCCAACCCCTTACTATGTGTTTGTTTTTTATCCCCTGACTCCTGAAAGACTTTTGACTTTGTCAAAAGTGTGTGCCATTTTTACTTGAAAATCCATTTATGTGATCAGATTGTGCGAATAGATCCTCATTTGTTTTAAACACTCTTTCTTTCTGTATGTATTTTCAGTGAAAATGGTTGTAATCTCATAAATATGGCTGCATATTAGATAGTAAATTAAGCAATTTGGTATAATAGCATTTAGTGGAACAACCATTCACAAATGTTTAACTTCTGAAGTTATTGTGGTATGAGATTTTGAATATAAGCAGAGCTGGCTTAATGCCAGTCAATTTTGTGGAAACAGGTTCTGTGGACACAGAACTCAAATGATGATGGTACCACTTAAAAAAAACCAGGGCTGTGTGAATTGTAGAACCAAGCAGATATAAATTGCTAAAATCACAGCTGCTGTTTCAACCTCAATTTTTTGACCCTTGCACTTGCCTGGTATAACTGGCTGATGTAAGAGTCCGGAGGGGAATGCAGTGTGTGCTCAGGTAATTAAAGTCTGTGATATAATACATTCCCAATGGAAAAGGGAGTTAAGGTTGCCCTAGCATCTGTAAATCTTGCATTTGCTAATTTAAGTGCATTACTTAGATGTCATGCACTTAAATGGATGATAACGTGGAGGGAAACTGGACTTAGACACACAATTATGTGTCATCCTTGGTGGTCAGGCCACCTTGTCAAACCATGACGTGTGAGGAGAGATCAGTGCCCTGTGATGTGACACTGTGACTTAAAAGACACTCCCAGCAATTTATCTATACTTAAGATAGCAACAGTAGTGGCAGAGGGTGTGGTGTTGGGTGTACCCTAGAGTTTTGCAATACACTGTGCATATTTGTGTGGTTTGAACTTTCAGGATTCTGCCCCTTCTCTCAGGATCTTTTAAATGGGGCCTATACAATGAGTTAAAGGAATGAGTCAAATTCAATACCTTAGCATACAGTCAGCATGGGTGTATCATGCTCTTGATAACTGCCCACTAACAGGTGAGGATGTCAGAACTGTGGCTGGTGCAAACCCTGCATTAGCTCTGGAGGAGTCCTTCTGTTAGAAGTACGCTGGTGATTTGAGTGTACTTATTTTGAGATTTTTTGCAGTGAAGCCTAAATTTAGGACAAACTCACATAACTAATTTTAACACTGCTGCTGCATGAGGCACTGTCTTGAATTACTGGCACTGGTGAGGGTAGCCAAGGCTTGCCTCGATGTCTAAAATAGCATCTGCACTTCGGGTCTATTTTTTTTGTTCCCCCATAGCTGTATTAACATAACAACACTACAGGCGTGTGTTTTGCATTACCTCCCCTTTGTAGTTGCTATTGCCAGGTATCCCTCACTGTAGTTCAGTGTGGGCTGGCACAATGAGCAGAGCCAAGTCTGCAGAACTGTTAACACCTGACTTTTTTTTTGCCTTGCTGCCAACTTTCCAGTGGGCTTTACCTGACAGCAGAACCCTGAGCATGCCTTGGTCACTGTGCAGCATCCATGGGTATTGCTGTGTGGCCATGTATGGCTGAGGGGAAGGACACCACTCTAATGGCAGCACAACTGGGAGATCTCTATGGGGAGTGGGATGAGATGGGTCCTGAATGCATTGTAACCCATACTGGTGTGGATATAGATAGTTTGGGCTACAAAGCATGTGGAAGCGTGGTATAGGCAATCCCCTGTGTCTGGAACTACATCGTTGGTGGGATGGGGAGAATCTGGGCAAGGGAATGGTTTTGAAGCCCTCTTAGCTATGCCACAAACCGGTAGCAGTCAAGCAATTCCATAACAGATAGTAACCAAAGCTTGATTTTAACTGCAAAGAGTTGTTCCTTCAGGAAACGCCTGTTTCCAAACTGTTACTGTTTTTACTACAGAAGTTGAAAAAAAATGTTGAAAGTGTTAAAGCAAATGAAAAGAAATATATTTGAATTGGACATGGTCTTTGTGATGTAGCTACAGCATGAATTATCTTGGAGAAGATGAGAAAATGTTATCTAGTCTGAACTTCTGTACTTTACCTGATATAAATTTAAAAGGTTTAGATATATAATATGATGCAGTAACCTATACAGTATTGAATGCAAATGTGAGATCACCTTTTTCAATAGCTAGGCTTTGAAGTTAACAATTACAGTTTAGATTTTTATTCAAGTTAAGCCATAAATTGTGCTTGGGGTTGATGCATTGTTGCCACTTTAAAATTTGAAAGAAAGAATGCTACTCATTTATGTTGGACTGTGATAATTCTCATCTTCATTCTGTATGTTTTTTAAATGTAAGTTAAGTATATTAGACTTAAGAAAACAAAGCCTGTAAGAAAGTATAATTACAGGACAATTGGAAGTTGTAATGGTTTAGCCCCAGCCAACTACCAAGTACCTTGCAGTACTTGTTCACTCCCCCACCAGCAAAAGTGAATGTTTAAAATGTTGATCTCTCCAACCCTCCCTATTTTATTTCAGGTCTATGACTCCGACTGTTGCGACAGCATTCTTCTGGAGCTGAGGGAACATCTGCCAAAATACTTTGGTGTCTGGTCACCACCTACTGCACCAAATGGTACTGTTCTAATTTTATCTCTTAATCCAAACCTTCTGGAAACATTTTCTGGATACTAGTTTTTGGCAGTTGTGAGCTCTTTAGGGTTTTCTTGGACTTGTTTTGGAACCCACTGACATTTCCTCTAATAATTGGTTCCAGTTTTCAGTCTTGTGGCTGGATTAGGTTTTGAGAGTCTTCCTCCCTGGAAAGAGTGGGTGTGGCTGTTTGTGCAGCAAAGGTTTCCTGAGTAGCTGGGCCTAATGCACCTTGCCCCAGAGCTCCTGCTGTGGATGGGGTTGTGGGGGCGGAGTGAGCTGGTTGCA
The DNA here is from genome assembly GCF_009819885.2 of Catharus ustulatus. Taxonomy (NCBI): domain Eukaryota; kingdom Metazoa; phylum Chordata; class Aves; order Passeriformes; family Turdidae; genus Catharus; species Catharus ustulatus. Next base: position 33,563,399 of record NC_046228.1, on the reverse strand, counting down.
TGGTTATGTCCAGCCAGGCAATCAAGGCAAGAAGCACTTTGTGGGTGTGGAAGAAAGGAAAGATGCATACTCTGGAGCTGAGGAAGCACTCAAACTAGAATCTGCTGCTGTTTCTCCAAAGGTTGGATCCCATCACTGTGCCTTACCACCCAAAGCACTTATTTCAACAGGTGCCATGGTGGGCAGTTCCGCTTGTCATCCTCTGTCACTTGCTTGAATGAAGATCTAGTGTCTTAAAATTTGTGTTTGTATAACATTAAGAGTCAGGAAGAAAAGGGTGTTTTGCTAGAACAATTAGAATATTGTCTCTTCAAGAGAAAATATATATTGCTGTACTAGAAACTATTTTTTCTTCTGGGGACTTTCCTAATTCACACTGGGGAAATGGAACTTCTGGAACACACAGAAACAAAGAGATGCTGTGGAGTCTATTTGAATATGTGGGCTTTAAACTAGATACCATGCTCCTTTAAAATAACTCTGTTGTCTTCTGCTTATGCTGTCACTTGATAGACTTGTTTTCCAAAGAAGTAGTAAGACTGTATCCAAGGACATGGTGTAATATCAACAGGAAAAAAATGAAGGGAAGATTTTGGTGGTACCAGCAGTTTCTTAGCTCCGATTTACCTTCATACTTTCCTGTTTGGCACTCGCTCAAATAGCTGTACAAGAGTTATCTTTTTCCTTCCCTCACAATTTAATGTGTTACAGAGTTCACTAAATGTTCCTTCTCAATTGCAAATATTTTTTTTTCTGTTTGCAGTATGATCTTAAGATGTGAAAATATGTGGTCTAACCAAGAGTAATTCAACACATTTCTCATTTGCTCTGAGGATTCAAAAGCACTGTGCACTGTGGGGCTGGATTTTTAGAAGGTTGCCATCAGTCATTCAGACATAGGCAGTAAGAATAACTGTTGAAAGGAGGAGAAACTTTTTTTGTTTGTTTTGCTTCTTGCAAAGACTGTGCACTCTCATGAGTCCTCTTCATAGAAAGCTGTGACAACAGTTCAATCAAAACACTGCACTGCCAACTCTGTTACCTGTGGTATTAATGAGCTTTGTGTAGTGTTAGATAGAAATCAGAGCTGGAGATGATGGAGCTTAGCAGAGTATATGTGTATCTTGTTCTTAAATGTAGATTGAAGATAAATTTGTAGGTTTGCTGCAGTCTTGACATTGGAAGCCTGACCTTTCCCTTGGCAATGACTGCTCTGCAGGCTCTGGGATCACAACTCCATATAACCCAGTAATAGTGAACCCAGTTATTTCCTATTGTTACTAAATTGATGGTAGGTGACTTCTATGGAAAACAAAACTTAGTCCACTCTCAACTTGATTTGTGACCATCTCTGAATTTCCATGTGACAGGTAATCAGAAACTGCAGTTTGTAAGGTGAAGAACATAATTTATTTCCTTAGAGAAATATTTAGGGAGAAGCATCAGCATTCTATACTGAAAAAATAGGTAAGTGGATGAAATTGCTAGCTGAAAGGGATGAAATGTGTGAAGTGTAAATGAGAATAGAGGAAATGTGACAGATAAGATGGACTCCCAGTATCAATACAATTTGTAAAATAACTCTTGTTTCACAGAAATCACATACCCAGTGCCACTGCTAAGGAAATGGAGTTAGAGGTGGGATGCTGTTTTCCTAAGCTCGTCTAAAATGGGTTGGATTTGAAATTTAGCTTCACTGGCATTGTGGATATTTGAAGTTTATTCACAAAGCAGTGGAAAGGTTGCTATAAAGATGTAGAAGCCATCTGCTGCTGAGTTTTCTGAGTGTGACTGCCTAGTTGTTGCCTGTGCTTTTTTTTTGTAAAGTAACTTCACTGCTGCTCATTTCATACTGTTATCTAATTTTGTTACCTAACCTAAGAACAGGATAGATACATATAACCAGCTTCAAACTTTTCTTTTTTCCCTTGTTGCTGTGAGCAGTTGAGGCACTTCCTTGCTTATTCCTATGTTTTGAGAGATGTCTCCTAAGTTATGAAAAGGAATCAGATGCCTCAAGTGATACTTTATTCTGTCTTCAGTAAAGACTGAATGCACTGGCACGCCTGTGCTGAAGTCTGCAGTGGTTCATGCCATGGATACTTCCTTAATTTAGATGGTCTTTTGGTTTCTCTCCTTTGGGACTCTAAAAAATATGTAAATAATATGTCAAACCACACCTTCCTGCCATCCTGCAAATAGAAAAGGGCAGGGCAAATCTCTGATGAATGATTTATTTAAATCCTTGAAATGTATGGTCCAGAATATCTAGCAATGCAAGTTTTAATATAAAAAATCTATATTAATTCCTCTCTCATGGGAGTTGTTAATTTAATACAGTTTTAGATGGCAAATGCATCATTTCCTGAAGCACACTGGATTAGCAGGACACTACATAATAATTTTAAAAGTCTGAATTGCTTGAAAAATCTGTAGGTTTCTGTTTTACCAAGCAAGGAGAAGGGAGGAGAGCCCCAGTTACCTGGGCTGAGGTACAGACTCACTGATGCCCTTGAGGTGGACCCTTACAGTCAGAGCTTCAGAGACTTGCAGTTACAGACTTGAAAATGGAGAGCAGTAGATACCTATCTGAGGCTTAACTTTGTTTGTCTTAGTGCTTGGAGGTATCATAGGGGTAACTGCTGGAAGTGAAGGTTATTATGTACCAATATTGTGCGTTTAGGAGCTGTGTCATTACACTATCGAATACAGTGCAAATAAGCATCAAACACTGCCAAGAAAAATTGAGTGTAAACTATTGATCCATTTGTTTGAAGCAATAATGAGAAAAAGTAACTTGGTATGGTGCTTTTTTTGAGTGGCATTGCTCTCCCAACAAGGCCAGACAGCTTTGTGAGAGCAGAGAGGTGTATTTATAACAGGCCTGATTCTGATCTAGTGGTTAGCTAACAAGAAAGATTTAACTCCAAGAAGTGTGAAAGAGGTTTGAAATTTCTATGTAATTTACAGGCTTTGCCAAATAATTAGTGTTTCCCAGGGTTGGTGTTAGCTACAAAGGTAATTTAATGCTTAATTTAAAAAAAATAGTTATTGTTGCATTTTTAGGAGGTTGGTAAGATACTCCAGTTTAAGAAATCTGAAGCAGGATGGAGAACAACAAAGTGACAGATATTTAGGGCTTTTAAGTATTTGGGAGGTGCTAAATGTTGGTGCTGTATGGTTAAAAAGCAGGAATTAGACCAGTACAGTAGAGGACAGCAGATACCCATGGGTACCTATGGAAATAGATGTTTTATGCTACTTATTTTAAGTCTGATGAAAACATGCATCTAAACAATTTGTATTACCTTTTTATTTATAACAGTTTGATTCTGGAGTGCTCACAGCATGCTCCAAAACATTTTGGAATTGGGACTGCAGCCCTTTTCTGAGGTTTTTTTTTTAATTTACTGTCTTTCCTCACCTCCCATGTAAACCTGTGGCTCTTTGCTTTTAAGAGCTATGTACTGAAAATCTTGAACTTTACTTAGTTATTTTCTGTTATGTGTTTTAGAGTGATGACACAAATGTGTTGATTGCAGTGATTTCTGTAATATACAAAAAGAGTCAGAAGGATGACACTTTGACTTTTACAATTTTTGGCTTAATAAGAGATAGCTAACAGATTTTATGGACTCTCCATGCCTCCTCAGGTGCTCAGCAGAAGCTATGTAATGATTTCACTTTGACCCACTGTTAAAAAAAGTTTTGGTTTTTTGACAGATACATACCTAAAACTGGAAGATGTGACCCGTAAGTTTAATAAGCCCTGCATAATGGATGTAAAAATAGGTCAGAAAAGTTATGATCCTTATGCTTCAGCAGAGAAGATACAGCAGCAGGTCAGCAAGTACCCGCTGATGGAAGAGATCGGCTTTTTGGTTCTTGGAATGAGGGTAAGAACTTGTTTTGTCTTCACTTTCAGTTTATGCTCAACCCTCTTGTCCCACACCAGGTACAGAAATTGGTTTTCTTGGCAAACAGCAATCCTTTTGAGTTTTACATAAATACTGTGTTACCTATGTGTCTTGGTGGTGCTGATATCGAGTGTTGTGTGAAATCTGTTCCAAAGCCCTGCTCTGGTTCAAAACAATTACTTAACTTGGCTGTGTCCATTAGGGCAAGCTATTTGCAACCTGGGGGCATTGTATATGTGTACAGGAGAGGGGCTGGGTATTTAAAACTGAATATAGTTGCAATTAATTTTTCACCACCACAACAGATATTTAAAATTATTAAGAGGATTTTTGTGTGTTTGTTTTCTTTCAGGCTTATATCAGAGATTTACATACTGAACCAGTCTTTCTAATAATTTAATAATGAGCTGTATCCTCCTCATTTTTCATCTTGATACTCTGTTTTTAAATAAAAATAATTTTACATAGTTTTTCTTACTTACTCTTAGGTACTCAGAGGTGATGCATATAGCCGTGAACAGCTGCTTATGTTTTGCATTTTAAAAAGCTTTCCATCAGAAGGAAACTTCTTTTGATATTTACACACTCAAGGAGCGACTGTCAGGGAAGGTTAGTTGGGCATGCAGACGTCCCTATTAACACTTAGTACTCTTAGAAATACTCAGTCAATATGTGAGCATTGGCTACTTTAAAACTTCAATGTAAAGAAAAGCTGTATAGAACGTTTGTGGCTCAGGCAGACAAATGTGTTCCTGAGTTCCTGGTGGAATTCAAAAGTAGTTTTTTCTGCAATAACAGGTACAGGAATAGTTTTCTTTTTGATGTGAGATTTATGTTTTTCTTCTCACACACAAAGCCAGGGCTCCTCAAGCTCTGCATCAACATGGCTGGAGGCTTTGATAAGCTTCCCCTTCACTGTTCAATAGCAACAGCAGTCAGATTGCACTCATTATTGTTGAAGATAATTCTAACATCTCTGTAATGTTTTGTGCAGAACTGCCCAGCCTCCCAGTCCTTAACTCTGTCTTGAGATAAGCTGGTATACAAATTATAGTGGTCATGAGTAGTAATTATGTAAACCTATGAGCAAGAATGTGGGAGTTAAGTCAAAAAACAGCCAAACAATTTGGATGGAAAAGTAAGGTTGGAGATTATAGCCTTGGATTTGGCTGATGTTATTATGTAACCTTTCTTATCTCATTTATAAAACAATGCTTCATGTCCTTTGTTTCATGACAGTGCAAAAGGAATGATTGATTGCTTCTGTGGTATGTTTGTGACTATTGTTTCTAATATTGTCACTTATTTGTGTCTATGGCCAGTTGCAGAATTTTTTTCAATCCCCTAATTCAGACTGGATGTATAATGATGATTCTCCTAAGTAGTGCAGTTTTCCATCCATTGTTTTTAACTAGATGAAATTTGGATTTTTGCCTTTGGCACCCAATTGCATGTTGGAACTTGTTTTCTGAAGAGAGTTGAAAAGGTTTCTCCTGCCCTCACACAGCACTTGGTAAAGTCTGAATTCACAAGGCATGTTCTTTGCCTCTTGATGATGGCTTGTCTGCCTGCTTTATTTTTGGAACATTCTGGCCATACTACATGGAATATGTACTGCCCAGAACAGCTCACATGCTAGATGAAGCTTGTTCCTGTTTACTGGACAAAACATCATGTAACAAGGAAGTGCAGGGGTTTGGTTTTAATCCCTCCATTGAGTGTTTTTTACCAGAGAGGTGGGCTTGCATGATAAATTTTTACAAGAACAAGAAGGAGAGGGCCAGGAAAAACAGAATGTAGCTGTGCATTTTTTAAGGCATATACCCGTAGTATAAGTTGTCATGAAGAGATACAAGCAAAAAAGTGTTATAGGTGGAGGTTTTACCCCAAAATCTATTTACAGTGTATTTTTACCCAAAAGGCTATTGAAACAGCTTTTCCTTATGCACTGGTAAACAAGCAGTTGTCTGTTCATATATAAAATAGGGATGGTGTGTCCTTACAAATAGGAGTCTCCAGTCTAGCTCAGCATCAATTTACGTACACAATTCTGGCATTTGACCTGTGTTTACCTTAACACACTGAATAGACAGAGTAAATGCATGGGAACACATTTAGAAAGCACAGTTATTTTAATAACATTGTTTAAAACCAATTCTGTACTTAGTGGAGAAGTTCCTTTCTCTAACAGATGCCCCTGGAAGTGTCCAAGGCCAGGTTGGACAGGACATGGAGGATCCTACTTTAATGAAACGTCACCTGCCTGTGGCATGGGATTGGAACTAGGTCCCTTTGAAACCAGATCATTCTGGAATTCTGCCAGAGTGGACATGATTTGTTATGAAAGTAGTTAGACTTAATATAGAAATTGGAAGTCTCAAGTACTCTTGCAATAGCAAAAATACAAATTGTAATATTGTTTCAGTAGTAGACATACAAACAGGTAAGAAATCTCTTCACAGTATGGACAGTGTTAAATACAGAGCATTCTGCATGCTGTTGAGTACAAGCACAGTGTGTGGGCTGTGCTCTCGTTTCAGATTCACAGTCCTTTTGGAATCCACACTTCCCAGATTCTGCAGGTTTTCTTTTGTTTCCAGGATATTGATTGCAATCTCACTTACTCCAAAATATTTCTGAAAAGCTTTTCTAAAGCAGAAACTGGTGATTACATAATTTTACCAGTATAATCCATAATTGACTTCTATTGTTTGTGCCTGTGAACTTGCAGGCAGTAATGTATAATAATCAAAGCTGGTTTTACCAAGAGCATTTTCTAATCTATAGCACATGATTCTGCAGGGTATTTCCAAATTGACTGTAACTGACTCTATTTTATGAGGTTTTTTATGAACTCTTTGTAGTATTGTGGTAATTTTCAGTTATGAAAATTAGATTTAGGAGGGAAGCTCTAACAAGATCTAGGAGGGATGTCATAAAAGTATTAAATCTTGCATCTAGTGTTCAGATTCTTCTACACTAAAAAATTACCAGAACTGGGGTTTTTACATTTATAAGTCTAATTCGAGCTTTGATGTTTAAGAAAACAAGAAGACAAAGCAAAACTTAAAAGAGGATGAACCAAAAAATCCATAAAACGATAAATAAATAAATAAATAAACCCTAACTCAAAGAAACCAACTGAAAGCCCTGAAAAAAAAATCTTCCAAGCTGGAGCGGGTGGTCTTTCATTACATAAAAGAAATTTATTCTAATGAGATACTTTTTGGAAGTTCTGGGAGTCTAAAATTACTGTATTAAGCTGTTTTTAAGATGAGTCATGATTTAATTGCAGCATTGTCATTTCTTTTGTTTAGGAGATTAATAGCTTGCTTTTTCACTTAGTAAATGTCAACATAATTTCATTCTACAACTTATTTGTGTAAGGGCTTGTCTAAAACTGTATGTTGTCTGTCAGAGCATTTGGGGGCCCACTTAGTCATATGAAGCACTCAAGGTAGAACAGAGGAAAAAAGCAAAATAGGCAGTCTTGGTAATGAGGGAGCAGGGAAGCATCCTTCCTGTGCTGAATTTTTAAGGCAGCAGCAAGCAGGGATATGTGTACTTTCATCCTTGTAGTCAAGCAACAATAATTTAAGTTAACAAAGGTAAAAATTAGAGAAGGAGATGTTTAAATAAATGGATTTGAATAACTGGGCATGCTTTCAGCAGTACTGGTAATGTGAGAGCATTACTATAAAGCAAAGTTATCAAATAAGAGAGTGTTCTTTAACAAAAATTCTCCCTTTGTTATTTTTTTTTCTTCAAATCCTTGCCTTACTTTTGTTTTGAAAAAGAAAAAATAAGGCTTGTTGAAACTCTTAAAGTCTTGCATCATGGCAGGATGAAGGACCTGCAGAGAAGCCTGGGTTATTTGAGCATGAAGGAAACATGTGTTTGTATTGGGATAGTCATGGGGTATGGGCAGAAGGTGCCCAGGCATGGGTGTGGGTCTTGGCCTGACAGCAGGAGGGTCCCTGCAGAGCTGTGGGATCGATGCTGGTGCTGGATGTGCCTAGATGAGTTGGGGTTTACCAGTTTATCCTGCTTACTTGCTTGCCCCTGCTTTCAGCTGTGGCTCCAGCTTTGGTAGTAGCTGGGTACTGATGTTCAGATGCTCTCAGGAGTGCAGAGGTGCCTTGTTGTAAAAAGAAACTTCTGTGTAATGTCTACTTGCTCACTTCTACCTGTATGCGACTGTTAGGTGCATTTACAGAAAAAAATCCCGATGGCTGGGAAGCTCTGCCCTTGGCTCTGTGGAGTTTGGGTGCCTCAGCAGCAGAGCATATATCTTGAATCTCCATGTCCTTGCTTAGGACAACAGATCCCAAACTTCACTTGCATGGGGCATGCAAGGGAGCAGGGATGTGCATTGGGAGCTGCACAGGAAGCTGCTTCCAAGGCCATGGGAATGTCAGTGCCACACAGGTCTGTACTGTGCATGTTGCCAAGTCAATCCTCGCTCTCCAGGTGCTCTGTAGTGTTCTGCAGGTCTGCTCCAAATAGGTTGGGTTTGTTTTTCCCTGTTTCAGTGATGTGGATGAGCAGAGATTTTTTGCAGATGTGAAAGAGCTCTGCAAGTTACTGAATAAGGATTTTAATTTGTGCCAGGAGTATCTCCCCCAAATAGTTGTCAACATGTATTTAAATGGTACTTTCCGGAAGTCAGGGAGTTGCCACAGTAAGTATTTGAACAGAATATGTACATTTTTCTGCCTCACCATGGACATTGGTACTGAATTACCATAATTAACATTACATAACATTTGGTACCTATTTGCCTTCAGTTTTATGTCCTAAAGCTGAAAGAGGCAAGGTTTCCAAACTCTGTATCTTTGCTGAGACCTTCTAAGGGTTGTGATTTTTTTAAAGACTGTGCTGGACCAACTTCTTATTTTAATTTAAGGTTTCCACCAGTCTAGAAACATCAGATGAAGGAACTGTAACTGAAAAAAGGATACAAAAATGAAGGAACTGTAATTTGAAAAAATGTGCAAATAGCTGTTTTGGTGTGTGAACAGCACTGACTGAACACCTCACAGGGAGACAAAAACCAAGTGCAAGTTTATAATGTCTGAAGATAATTTCCCTCAACAGTTAATGGTCTGGATTTTTTAATGTGCTGTCCATACAGAGTCACTACTACAGCTAATTGTAAACTGCACCTGTTAGCTTACTGGATTCCAGAGCCCTTTGTGCAGGAGGCTAACTGAGTGGGTCACTTAGGATGGATTTGAACACATACAAAGGATCCCAGCCAATTTGTTGGACCCTAAGTGCAGGTGTATCATTAGCCACATCATTGGAGGTGTATCGGGGTGTGTTAAGACCCCAACAAATCACATGTACATCCAGGAGATTAAAATCCTCTATGTCAAAAGGGTCCAGGAACAATAAAGGAGCTTTTGTCATATGGATCTCTGTGAATACTGTCATCTTACTAATGTAATAAGTGGGAGCTACATGTAGGCACAAGGAGAAGCCTTTGCACTTTGGCTTGCAGAGCCAGAACAGCTCTGATCTTGCATAGTAAGAATACATAAAAATGACTGACGAAGCAGGAGGTTTCTTGAAGGCAGAGTTTTGCAGCTGATAAGAGTTTTCTTTGTTTTGCAGTCTGCAGGAAACCTGCTGGTGGATACAGAGCAAACACATAACAAACTGTGGCAGGTGGACAAAAAATGAGATTTTCCTATGTAATAATTTCTTGGCTGCTCTAAGGTTACAGATCTGACTTGTTCTGACGGAAATGGGCTAGTACTGACAGCTGCAACAACAAGGATACAGAAAAAGCTTGGTTCAAAGGCAAAATGTTATTTTGGGAAGGATTAATAGCAGGTGGTTGGTGGTGACTATATGAACAGAGCATGGTAGAGCAAGAAGTTTGCAAATAGGAAGTTGTTTTTAGCCTCTTGCTCCTTCAGCAGAGCCACCCCTGTGTTTGCATGGGTGAGGGTGGAGCAAGGGCTGGTGCGAGATTGTTTGAGCTTGGCTTTCAGCTCCCTTGCTTTCACAATGGGGTGTAACATATTTGTATTTGAGTGAGATTTTCCAGGAATGTTCAACCAGTCTCTTCCTGCAGTTGTGCAGAGTCTCAAGGTGGTGGTAAGAGACTCTTTTTGTGATAATGCAGATCTGTTGTCTTTCAAAGCCACCAACTGCAGCCAAGCCTCTTGGTGACAGAGGACTTTCTGCACAAGGTTGTTAAACACATACATTGCACTCATGCTGTGGGTCTGGGGCTTGATGCTCGGTTACTAACTGTGGCTGTGTTGTATAGTTAAAAATGTGCTGTTAATGCAGCATGCACATCTACCTTGGTCTGTAAGCTGTATAGAAAGACATTTGGGGAATGGTTATGTTCAAATTATGAGAAGAGGTGGAGTGGCTTCTTGGGAAACCCAGTTCAGAAGCATGGGTTCTGATGTGCTGCTTCAGGGTTTCTTTGGAAAACAAAATGAGCTTGCAGATCTTAATCGGCATGTTTGAGCTAGTGCCCATGTCACAAAAAACTGTAGCTGTTGTGGGAAGAGATAAGGTTCTGGTAAACAAGATGATGCACTACTGCAGTGCTGATGTCTGCAGAAAGCTGCCCCTTGTCCAACTACAGGAGAGTGCTTAATATCCTTAAAATGAAGGCACAGCTAGTGAAAACTTAGATGTAGTCATCAGACTCTTGATTATCTTTCTAAGCAATTTTATTATTTATTTAACTGCCTTTGACTTGTAGCTCTTTAAAAAGTTTTGAAGCTTCTGGTATGTTTATGGAAGGTTACTTTGGTACCTGGAGTGCTTACATAAGTAATCATTGGGTTTCTGTGTTATATGCTGTGCTTCTTCCATGTGCTTTGGGAAAAACCCCAAAAACTAAGTGGAGAAAAATTATTGTTCTTGTGAAACCAAAATCACAGTTGTCAGATGCAGTTTTAGAATAACTTATCTCTGCTATGGCCTTCTTCATTTCATAGACATGGAGGCCTTAGTTTCTCCAAGTATCATAGCAGTGTGAAGTGTCTCTGCTACTGAATGAGTTTAAACATTTAGACTTACAGCTCTTTATTATTTTAGAATGATGAGACTATGCCTTCAGTTCATGACTTAAAATCAGTTTCTACATACTATGATTTAAGTTCCTCGAGGAATGAACTAATTATTTGTATCTTTTTGTCAAAATAAAAGCTATTTGAGACTGTTCTTCTCAGCTGCTTTGCAAAACTGAAGGTGGGGATCTGTGTAATCACACTGGATTTATTGTTGTTTGGATGGGGGAGAGGCATTTTGGGGTGATGGGCTGTAATGAAAACAGGGAATTCTATTTTCTTTATTTAATGCTTCTGTACCATTCCACTGCTGCTGTTTCACTTTTGTGGAATTTATTAGCTGGCTTCAGCAAAAATAAGACCTCAGGGGAGAGATGAAGATCAGGCAGTGTGCCCCAGAGGAGAGATGAAGATCAGCAGTGTGCCCTGACTCTTTCAGTGGGATTCTCTCTGTTGGGAGAGCAGGGCAGTGGATGGGGTAGATACCACAGGGATGGGTGGTCTGAACAAGTGCCAAGCACCAAGTTCCTGTCAGCAACAACTGCCTGCTTGGTAACACCATTATTTCTGCAAATAAAAATTGTCTACACTCATAAATTACACTTGGGCCTTGCTGTCTCTCACATTTCTGCTATGGAAATATTTTAGTGTGAGAGAAAATAAATCTATATGTGAAGCAGTTTTGAATTAAGTTCTTAAGCTTATACAATTCCTGATATGGAGAAAATTGTACTCATGTGAGTTGCTTTCCTTTCAGATGAGAGCTGAAGTACTGTTGTTGATGCTGGAACCAGCTTCTGCTTGGCTGCTGCTGTTTATTTAGTGCAGCCTCATTTGTGCTGACAGTTGCAGATGTGTCTCATGGAGCTGGGCCTTGGTGGTCACATACAGTAATTCTTACTGTTTTGCTGTTATGCCTAATAGTTTTACAGTTTGAAGAACTCAAAATAATTGCATTAAAATTTTTGTTTTGTTGTCTTACTTATTAACAGCCGTAGTAACAGATAGGAGTCTGATAGTTTCAGGTCTCAGTTGTGATTTGCAAGGCCTTGTAAAAGAGTCCCCTGTAATGAGTGTGTTGCTTTTTGCCACCACCAGGATGTCTCTAGCACAGGAAAGCTGTATCTTGGAGCCCAAGGGCTGAAGGGAGAGTTTTGGAGAGCACTACAGTTCACTGCTGGGCACTGCAAGAAGCTTAAAAACAGTGAGGGCTGAATGTTTTGTGGCCTGTCTGTGAGGTGTCTCTTGCTCTGCAGAAATATTGGTGGTTCAGAATACATAGGGAGCCCTCTCCTTGCCTTTTTCAGGTGTACCATGTGTCTTCAGACAGCTATGAGACACAAAACCAGCACTATGGAAGGAGCTTGACCAAGGAAACAGTGAAGGATGGTAAGTGAGGGAATTGGGGTGTCAGAACTTGGTGTGCTTGGTTTTTTTTTATTTAAATACTTATTTATAGAATTGTATGGAAAAAGGAGTCTAGGTGTTCCTGTTTTAAAACTCCTTTTTTGTCCTCATGTCAGATGGGTCTTTGGCTGTTCCCTATAGTATTTGAGCTGCCTGTCAATCTGAAATTAAGTGTGCAGTTGTCTGTAATAGCAGTGCAGACCATGGGAATTTCCTCCTCATGTCTCTTTTACTACTACTAAGGTAGAGAGAATTCTAGAATTCAACTTCTTTGCAGCTTTGAAGCTATAATGAAATAGAAATCTTCTAAAAGTATGACATGTTTTTATTATAAATTCATTTTTTTCTCTATTTTTCTTCTGTAAATTTCAATTTTCTATTAGAAAGCCACTACAAAAGCATCTTTCAATTCAAAGGACTTTATCAGTTGACGTCAATCCACATGTTACTCTACATTAAGAATTAATAAAAATGCTGCCATCATGGGGCTGTTTGGTGATAGTTGTTGCAAACTAGTTATTAGTTGATATATCTCTTCCCCAGCAAAGGACAGAAGGTGCATGCATTAACATACTCATAATAACAAGCTTCTTGAGCCTCTTTGTGCGTGGAGAATTTAATGGGTTGCTGCCCAAAACTGTCCAGAAACTTGTTCAGGTGACCTGGGAGCAGGAACCACGTTAATTTACTGTGTGCTCTCTACATTTACTTTTACATGCAGCCCAAACTGTAGTATTTCACAGCAGGTGATGTGAATGAAGGTCTCAAAGTTCTTAGGTACACTTTGGGTTTAGTTATAATTGCCTGAACAGAAACTACCTGAATGGTGTCTGTTCCTTCAAATAAGAACTATTCTCATTGCAAAAGAAAAAGAATGTTGTTTGCTTTCCATTCAGATTTGAAAATAATTCCAGTATGTGTGTATTTCTTGCAGGCATCTCAAAGTTTTTCCACAGTGGGTACTGCTTGAGAAAAGATGTGGTAGCTGCCAGCATTCAGAAGGTTGAAAAGATTCTGGAGTGGTTTGAGGGCCAGACACAACTCAACTTCTATGCAAGCTCATTGCTGTTTGTCTATGAAGGTTCGTATCAAGTGACAACCGTGCGGTTGAGTGATGTCACCTTGGCAGAGAAGAGAGGAGTATCCAAAGGCCTGTTATCAGGTGGAGATGTATTGGAGTATAATAATAATATTCATGTAATAAATTCTACAGAGAATGGAAAAATTGAAGCCTCTGTAAGTAAAGGCTTGTCTAAATTTTATGCACTTCACAAAAAGGCGTGCTCGAAGAGGCACCACAGTCAGCTCTCGCTAAAAGTTGAAAACTCAGAGCAAGACAATGTGTGGAAAACCAGCACATGCATTACACAGGAGCATCTGAATGGAAATGTTCTACCCCAACTGGAAAAAGTTTTCTATCACATGCCAGCAGAGACCAAGGAAAGTGCAAATGTCGAAGTCCGAATGATCGATTTTGCTCATGTGTTTCCTAGCAACACAAAGGATGAGGGCTATATTTATGGTCTGAAGAATCTAATCACAGTACTGCAAAATATTTTGGATAACTAAATTCTTTACTATGTTTTTTATTGGGGGCCAATGATAAAGAGCAACAACATGAAGAATTTCTGCACTTGTAATGCAGTATAACTGGGTTTGTATTGTTCTATATTTTATTTGTCTTTGTACTTTTGGTAAAAGGGTTTAACTTTTTATAATTTCACTCAGGAAAAATACTGATAGTTAATTAGGAAGTGTGAAAGGATGAAGATACTTGAGATAAAGCAGGATAGGTAAATTAATAGAATGAAATGTATGTGGTTGGCTTAAGTCCAAGGACTACCAGGAGCAAGGGTTATGTTAGTTCCCTTAATGACTTTAGCATAGATGACATTTTTTCCCTTTTAGCCTTGACACTGAGCCACATCTCCATTAAGAGGTATTTAGAAAATAGACTGAAAATTGTAAGGTGGAGGATTGATGTCCTCAGTACTGCCCTTGTGTTTACTGTATCTGAATAACTGGAGTAACTCTGCTTGGAGAGAAATCCCATTCTGTGTCAGCAGTCTCACCTGAAGCCAGTGCATCCCAAAGTGCTTTTCCATGTTGTGGGACAATATTGTTGTTCTTTCAGCCCTTCCCCCTTTGTGGATGTTTGTAGCTGATGTTCACCACAGATGAGCTACCATGTAATTTGTGTTGAGGTGCTAAGAAAATGCTGGAGTACAATACCGTAACAGGCTTAAACTGCACAACTTCTAGAGAAACTGTTTGTTCCTAAGAATGAGTGAAAGAAGGCAAAAGCAAGATGTTTCAGGAACTAATTTGGTTTAGGAGATTATGTCAGTCTGTTAATGGAGTGTCTGATGCTGTGATTAAGGAAAATGTCTCACTGTTATTCTCACGGCCCTTCTCCAACGACATTGCTTTACAAAGCAAACTAGTAGAATGGGGAAACAAGTGTTTTGGGCAAGTGTACAGAGCTCTGCTGGCTGTAAACCGCTTGCATTTTTGCAGTGAGCATTTGATGCTTCAGCTGCTGGGGAGCACTGACAGGAGCCACATGCAATGCAGGTGGAGGAGCCTCCTGCGAGATCGCTCATCCTTGGAGCCACTAGCTGTGCCACCGCTATGCCAGTGGAGCTGTGGCTCCCCATCCTGGGCTGCAGACACTGCAGGTTTCTTTAATGACACACAGGCAAGCTGTGTAATTTGAAAGCTGTCCCATTTCCTTCCTTGTCACAAGAAAATTTCAACTTTTGTGTGGAATACTTGAGATCATGTATCCAAAGCAGTTTTGGTGTGTCTCTTCTGTATGCTGTGTAGGTGGCTGTGCTGCCATGCATGTTACAGTGAGCTATGTGAAAAGTGGGAATGGAGAAGTCTTGCCATCCCTAGAGCAAGATTTTAATGTTTAAAACATTTCCAGGATGAAAATGTTTTAGAATGGATTTGGTCATTGGAAACATACATCTTTTTCATGTGGACTTAGTGACCCTGTGGCCTTGCTGCTCTCTCTGTATGATATTCTGCACTATGCACTCAGCTGTATACACATCTTGACAAGTTCTTCATTGGACATCTGTTTTCTACATGACAGAGATTCATACTTTTTCAAGCAAATATGCTGTTTTAAATAAAGCTGAATTTTTAGCTCTATTTGATAACTTGGGTTAATTGGTAGAAACAGGGTATTACTATGTGTAGAATTACATGGTTTAAACTTTAGAGCTCATGTTGGCCAATACATTCAAGATTGAAACCAACATTTTAGTAACATAATGTTTTAGAAGTGTGGAAAAAGGGACTTGCAGGAAGGGTGAGACTGGTGAAAATTTTATGTGAAATTCAGTGAAGTCTGAGGGGGAACATACCAGGAAGAGAGGGACTTTTTTTCCCTACCTAGTATTTCTCTTGCACCTTATAATTAATATATTCCCAACTCTCTGTGAATTAATTTAAGCCATATTCTTGAAAGAGTTTGTGTTCTTGTTTGCTTTGTCACTGGTTTCTCTGTTATGATTTTGTTGTTCTATCCCGTAAATAGTTAACACTAGAATAGTCCAAACTGGTAGTGGCCTTGTATGATAAAGTTACAAGAGTTTATAGAAAATATGGGCAAAACCATTTAAACACCTTCATTTTTGTCCTCTGTAGTTCATCTCTTCTGGATTTTAATCCATTTTGTACCAGAGAAATGAGGCATTTTCCTCAAGTCACTTATTGGAAAATGATTAGTATGCACTTAGTACCATGCACTCTCCTGTCTCTGCTTTAGGATGCATGTCCTTAGTGTTTGAATGCTCTTTAAGTATTGATTGTTTTGTTGGCTATGGCAATATTTGTAACATGCCCAGAATATTGTCAACCTGTCAGAATATTTTAAATAAAAAAAATTTTATCATGGTTTTTGTACCAGTAGTTATTATGAATGTATTTCTGATAATTTAAAATGTAGCTAGAGTAATAACAGTATTTTTCATTGGAAATTGTGCAAATAAGGCTTGCCGTGGAGATGTTTGGGTGTAGTATCAGCTGTGAGTCTGAGCGTGCAGAGGCCTTATATTCACACTGTTCTTGCAGATTTTAAACTCAGTGTATCTAGTGTCTTGTGTCTGAGCCAATTGTTTTCAGTTCCAGTTGGAAATGTATTCACAGAAATCATTAAACAGAATATGTAATTAATCAGAAGATGAAGAGGGAGAGAGTGGGTCACTGAACTGATGTACTCTCAATGATTGAGCTCCCTCCCTCTCAGCAGTGTCCCTTTTGTTCTCTGGACAAAGTACACAGGACAGGCAACCATTGCATGGAAGTCTCTACAGGAATGTTTACAAGGCTTGTAGGTGTTTATGTGCCATAAAACAGCGGGTCACTGCCCCAGGCTGCTGTGGTGTGGCTTGGGTGCTGGACCTGCTGAGGAAACTGATGATTTTAAGCAATAAAAGTTGGGTTTAGCGGAGCTGACTCTCAGAAAGGAAGAACTCAGCAGCATTGTCACTCATGAACTCTGAGAATATAGGCTTCTGAAGCCTTTCTGCCTAGGTGATGTGAGAACTGTGTTAGGCTTGCCTAAAAGGAGAACTTGAGTTGTATAAAGTTTTATGAAAAGCATTTGCAAATGTATTTTTGAATATGGGTGAAATTTGTTGCATAAATTGCATTGGAAGTTACTATACCACTATGAATTACTTAAAGTAATTTAATTAATTGGTTTTATGAACTGAACTGAGACTTTATGTGTAGTTGTGATTCTGATGAAACTGCTTTTTTTTTTTCTACTGTAATGCATAACCTGAGCGTTCTTTTCCAATCTCACAGTTTCATGGAGAACTTTTAAAAGTACTGGTACATTAAAAAATGTCTATTTTACATTGATTTAACAGAGTGTGTATTTTCTTAAAATACTTCAGTGCATGTAATATTGTAAGTAATGTTAACATGCTACAAATCTAGAGCTCCAGTAAAACGTCCTCACCTGCAGAGAGCTCCTGATCTGAGTCTGGATTTGCAGTTTAAAATGGGCCTTGTCAGGTGTAACAGCAGCAGTAGTGAAGGAGTGGGGTCACCTGCACTGGCCATGTCAGGTGTACAGGGATGTCTACATTATGAACCTAAAATCATTGGAGTGACTTGCTCACTTTGTGATGTGAAGCACAATGAAATGTACGAACACACTGGAAGATGGGGACTCACATCCACCCTGCCTGTTGAAAGTTAGGATTAGTTGTTTATCCTCAGAGTTTCTTTAGGTTTTTTTTTTTTTTTGCTACGTACAGTTTTCTCCCTAGTGCCCTTGCCACAGGTGCCATCATGATGGAAATTGGTATTTCCTAAAAAGCTTATGCCCCATAACTCCTCTTGAAGAGCTGCTATTGAAAAACACCATAAAATGCCTCAAATACTGTGGGAGTACACTCTCTCCTGAAAGAGCAGGCGTGTGCTGGTAGACAGCGTGATTCGATGGTAGACTGGATCATAGGCTTTGTGTGAGTTCTTTACTCAGGAGTTGAAGAGGATGTTCTGAGGGCAAGCTGAACTGTGTGGAGTTTTCCTTCCCTTACTGCAGTTCAGGTGGAGGTTTGGGTTTAAGGAGGTAGTACAGCAGAGAGCACTGAGAGTTTCTAAGGACCCCTGAGCAGGACACTGGGTGTATTCTGGGCTATGGGTGAGATCCAAAGGCTGCAGATCTTCAGGTGACCCACAGAGAGAATGTGTTGTGCTTATTCATTGGGTTAAAATAGGATGTTACCTGGGAAGTGCATTCATCATTTTAGTCATGGGCCAAATCATGTCTGTTTTTCATGTTCTTAGCAATCTGTATATGGAAGCTGTAGTAGAAAATTGTCATCCAAAGGGCAAGTATATTTAAAAGGGGAAAATAAGCAAACTAAGGGTTGTACCGCAGAAAACATGTTTCAATAAATATCTTTTTCCTCTGGTCTTGTTTAGTGGAGATGGGCCTTGTGGATTTGGAGTTTAATTTGTTACATGACATGGAGTAGCAAAGAACAAAAGTACTTTGAAACACCTTAGTTTGAATGATGTACATTGGTTCAAGTAGTTATTCTATTTCACAGGTCACTTTTTAAAAAAGAAAGTAACTTCCAAATACAATGTGTGTTGCACCTGACTAAATGAAACTGCAGTGCACAAAGGCACTTTAATCCTCTGGGAACTGTACTGGAACGTAGATGAAACCATGTGAAATTGCACCTGATGCTCTGTTGTTAATCGTTTTTGAGATTTAAAGTTCTACATGCATTATGGTTGATGAATGAATGTGCCTAGTCTAGTCTGTTTCTTTGATCCAGATGTCTAAAGCTGCCCCTCAATCTCCTTTGATCTGTATGTGTTTGTAATTTCATTTGCTGTTTTCTGACATTCTTGGACCACAGGGAATATATTTAATATTACCCGTGTTTATTTTATAGAACATTGTACTGTGCTATCTACTAACTTTTGTAACTTAATTATTAGTGATATTTAGGGTCTTTCTAATAGCTGTGTATTTGGCAAATTATTAAAATTTTCTGCAAGTGACTTGCAAGTATAATTTGTTTCTTTTAAATACAAGAAGATTGTTGAGAAGTAGTTTATTTGACTATTACCTGCACTGATGAATTCTTTCTTTCCTTCTTTATTTCTCCTTTTTTTTCCTGTGCTCTCTATAATGGGTTTCCCTTGGATTTACCAGGTTTGCTTTACCACCACATTTTTGTCACAGCATCCACTGCCATTGTTTATTGGGAATACCTTCTGGGTATACAAGAATCATCTCTATAACACACACATAAAACACATGAAAAGAAATTCCACAATCCTGGAAAACCCTTCACAGGACCACAAGAGGCTGTATATGTTGTTGATTACAAGTCCTTTTGCATCCAACATCAGGTCCCAAATTCTGAAAGGGTGCCAGAACAGCCCTACTGCTTCACTTTTAAGTTGGTTTGGTTTGGAGGGGGGATTATGTTGGGAATTTTTTTTTAAATGTGTTGTCTTGCTTGTCGCCCACAAGCTTTCTAAATGTGTTCAGTAGTCTCAAGAAGTCTTGAAGTAGCCATGGCTCAGTGCAGCCTTCCTTCCCATTCTCTAGAATTGGAAGAAATGATGGAGTGAGGCTGTAACTGGCAAAACCACAGTATTGTGAGGATCTAGGTTTTTTTGTGTTTTGAATTTAAAAAATTAATAGTGGTTATACACTGAGTCTTGTTAAGAAACCCCCATTTCTCTGTTTTAAAGTGAAGAAGGAATCACACTCATGGTCTGCTCACATCTCTTGTCAGGGGTATTGCCTGGCTGGCAGTTCCTGTCTCTCTGTTCTCTCCTTCCTTTCATAGATGCGCTTGTTTGAACAACTGTACAGTGAAATATGTTGGGAAGCTGATGTGGTTGAGAGCTGCCTCAGACTAAGAAAATGCCACGTGGGGAGGTGTGGAAAGGAGCTGGGGAACTGTGCAGAGCCCCCCCTCCAGGGACATCCCATCCAGGATGGGCACAGAGTTCAAACTATTGGGATATGGCCCTGTGTGCCAACCAAACCTACTCTTCTCTTTGTGCAAAGACCTACTCCTGAGTCTCTGCTAGCATAGCTCTTGGGTGTGTGTTCCACTGACTCTCTGCAAATGCCAAATGTTACAGTCCCACCTGTCTGACACATAAATTACTGATTTTTTTTCCTCTCTTGGCCTCCTCAATTTGGCTTGTTTTTAGGGAGAGTAGTGCTGCTTCTGTGTGGGGATAAAAGCCAAGGGGTTCCTTTTTGGGGTCCCTCCTCAAAGGAACCAGCTGGAGTTGTTATTTAGTTATTTGGTCATTGCACCAAGATTAAATTATTTTAAGAATCTGAATGTCTGAGACTACCATGGGAAACCTGGGTGAAGCCTGTAAGGGAACCCAGTGTGTGAGTGTGGGGTGCAGCTGTGGAGGGGCCTCGAGCTCAGGTCGTGCAAGAGTGACTGTATGAGTGGTTCTGGATGCTCTGACAGGGAAGCTTCCTTATGGAATGGAACAATGGAGTGTCTAGAGAGTAATTTAAAAGTCTCACCTTTAATGTCAGACATTTCCCTTATCTCCTGTTGCTGCTCTGCTGTTTTTGCTTGTACTTTTCATCCTTCTTGCCATCACCAAATGTAGACTTCCTCTAATTATAACTGTAGTTTGTAGTTTAAGCCAGCACAAGATCTGAGGACAAATGTCTAGAGTAAGACCTGAAAAATACCTGCCATATATGTGTTTTCCTCTGGCCATCTCTACACTACCTTTGACGTTGAACAGAGCAAATAAATCCACCTGTGTGTTGTACAGTCTATCTGAAGGGCAGCCAGTCACCTGTTGCCCTGGATGGCAGTGAAGGATGCGTGTCAGCACACACTTTTTGGTTGATAAAGCATAAGGAGGGACTGAGTTTGGCCCATTTTTCTGTAGCTATATAAACTGCAAAGTGGCTGGCAATAAAAACTTGATTTTTTTAGCAGTTTCAGTGGATATAAACCGAGCCAGCAGATGGGAAGCTGTCAAATAGGTACCATGCCCTAGTACTAATTTTACAAAATCTCTTCTCAAAAGAACAAAACAAACCAGAAATAGCCACAAATAAAATGCCGACAACTTGGGCTTGGGCAACACAAACCTTCTGTTTTCAAATACTCTGATACTTAAATACTGGTGTCTTATCTAAGATATGCCCTTGGGCGTCCCCAATACCTGTTCATACAAGTTTGTAGGTAGGAGGGATTAATTCCCAAAAAACAACATGTTCCATATCAGTCAAAAACTCTTGGGAATTTGTTATGGGTCTGTATTCAAGCAGAAAACTGTTATGCTACTATTTAAATATGTGAAAGCAATGGTCCTCAGTTGAACATAGTTGAATTCCAGCTTGAATACTCACTGCCTGGGTCACCAGGGCACATTTAACTTCCAGCTCAGGCTCTGTCCTTCTCTTCTAATACCATGAAACATTGAGATTAGACACTCCCTGTCCTCTTTCCAAGTTTTACTCCAAGTTCTTTACTGTTTCTTTTAGTTTGTTTGTTTTTGTTGTTTTTTTTTCTTCTTTTAAAACCCATCTGGGGAAAAAAACCCAAAGCAGCATTTTTCCCCTGTGAAGTGCCATATGATCTCTGATGGCAGGCAGTTTTGGTTATCAAAGCCCTCTTCAGCAGCACACTGCTCTCCTTAGTGTTTAACAAAAGTCCAGAATAACCCATTAGACTACAGATGTTGACATGGGTTGAAGTAATTATTATTAATACTGTATTGTACAACCTTCTTTATAAAGAAAAATAATATTTTTGTAAACAGTCAGCATGGCCTCAGGCTGGCTATTTTTATTTCTTTTAAACCTGATTTTTACTGAACTTCAGTATTAAAGCCATTGTTTAAAAATTGTCTAAGAGATGTATCATAATTGCTTCTATCAGAGTGTTTCGTGCTCTGTATGTGGAAGATGGCAGCAGTGAAGTGGAAAAAGATCGATCCAGGCATCAAAGCAATAGTTACAAATTGTCTGGATCTAGAGTTGTATTTTTATGAGTGTACTAGTTTGCAAACAAACCCGTGGGAGATTCCAAGTCAGACTTACAATTTAGTAGGAAAATTAAAATACAGGCAGAAAACCCTGGTTTAAACTGACAGAGTCAGGATACAACCTGACACCATGTTGGTCAGGGTGGTGGTAGCAGCCCCATTAAATTGTGGCTGCAATCCTGTTGAAGTGATGTAGTTCTGATGAAGGGGTGATCCTATAGAAGGAGTTGGTCTTCCTGTGAAGGTCCAGTGGTGGTTATTGAGCTTGTTGTGCTGGTCATGCATTGAGAACACCTGGGAGAAGGGCACATGTAGAAGTTTTTTTCCATCAGAACTTTTTTCTTTATGTTGTTAATAAAGTTTTTCTTTATACCCTTTGAAGTTTTAAGCCTGCCTTGTTTTTGCTCCTAATCCTGTCTCACAACAACAACAAAAATATATTAAAATTGGCAAACCTAAACTGTAACATTTATTAATACGTTAGCCGGAAAATTCAAACTAAACCAAGACACTTGTCCTCTTGGAATCAGTAGGTAAGGCTGCCCTGGTGTTCCAAACCTCAGATTATATCCAGGAAGGAATGTTTGGTTCCTCCCCTGGGCAGAGCATTTCACAATGGGATGATGTAATTTTATGAGCCATGCAGTGAGACTCTGTGGCCCATTAGCAGAAGATATCTGCACCCTGCCCCTCACTGCCCCAAGGGAGTTATCAGGCATGTGTCATGGAAGAGACAAAGGACACTGCCCCACCTGTTTTTAACACCTTATGAAGATGGTGATAGAATACATACTTTTGGTTATATCTTGCATTGTAGCCTAAGACAATTTGCTGAACTTTCCTTTGCAGTGTTTTAACAAATTAAACCAAACCAATGGCCCATACATAACCTTTGAATAAATTACAGTTATCCTTAATGTTAATCAAAACTCATGTAGCTGGATTTTTCAGTCCAATTAACTCCTAACAGCGCACACACTCTGTGAGACTCTTCTGGAGCAACCTGAAGGTTTTCAAGCAGCTCAGTTTGAGCTATCTCTGAAATCTTGGAGCTGACATACATAATGTTAATGCTAAGACAGTTTCTGAGTTTGACCCAAGCTTAGTATTCGCTTGCTCATGAAGGAGAGGTACTCTCAGGGAGTTTAAAATGCATTCCTTTCAGGGAGACAGCTCTTTCTTCAGTGGCCTTTTCAGATTAATTGTGCAGTGACAAGAAGGCAAGTCTGCAGTGCAGCACTCCCCCTGCACTCCCCCTCAGTCAGGGCTCCTACAGAATTCAGCCCACTGACTGGAACCACACAATGTGTATTGGCATTTAATCAGCTAGAACTCTTCTTACCCTGCCTGGAAGTTTTTTGGGTCTGTTTTTAATATTGGTACCCCAATATTTGGGGCAAGGAGGCTACAAGTCTCTCCCCTGGAATGGTGATGTCTTGCTGGAGGCTGATAACCAGCCAGGCTTTGCTGCAGCTCAGCTTTCATATCCGCTTGCTTGTGGCATGACCAGGAGTACCAGTGAATTAACACTATGAAAACTCTGCCTGGAGAAGTAAAATGATGAATTGTTTGATTTTCAAAGGCTGACGTGCCTCTAGGAAAATAGCAAAGGCAGAAGTCCTGGCACGCCCTTGATTTGCACTTCTTTACTGAGTCTTTTCTCAGTTTAAAGGCTTCCGCCTCACCTGGTACCAGTGCAAAAGCAACTTCGTTATGTGTTAGAGCAGTCAGCAGGACAGGCAAGGAAGCCTGAGAAGTGAACCAGGAGGTATTTATAATAAAAACCTCTTTTCCACCAGGAAAGGAAGGTCCCACTTTTAGTCCTCAATTATGTTGGCTTTGCTTAAGTGGAAATATCTACAAGAACCCAATGCAGAATAGATAATCAATTAAAGAAGGGGCAGGGAGAGAGAATGAGGCTGAAGAGGAGGAATTCATTTGCAGGGAACTGGGCATTCTACCTTAAAGAAAAGTGCTTTGAAATAAAAGATGTTTAATAAAAAGAAGAGTTTCTACACAGCAATATAGCACACCAGTATAACTGTGTAGTAACAGAAAATTGGTCCTATTTCACTCAGTGCCTCTCAGCTTGTCTGGTTCCAGAATTCCCAGTGACCCTCTTGAGATTCTTTTCTTGATTCAGGGTTTTTTTTCCTCTTTCCCTTTCTTTCTTTCAGCCTAATTCACTGCCAACAGACAGTGTTGAATTCTACCAGTGGCACATTCTTTCCAAATACTTGGACAGCTATTCAGGCTTGTGCAACCCTACACATGGGAAATGCATCATGCAGCTTTCTTACACACAGAGAATAATTGGGAGTTTTGGGCAGACAGTATCTTCTGCATTTTTTCCTGCCTGCCAGCTCCGTGGGGAGGCCTTGGAGTCTCCCAGGTTCTCTTGCACTTTGTAGCACCTCTGCAGCCCTGGCCTCATTTTTAGTGGGAGTGTTCATACCTCACTAGCACAGGACAAGAAACCGTGGAATGGTTCTAGATGAACACCTGCCAAATTCCAAATTCACAATGAGCAGATGAAGAGCAACGTGGTATAGATAAGCAAAGAACAGTCTGTAAGAAAGTACTTTTCTCTATCTCTGGCTGAGATTTGTACTCTCACTTCAAAGGAAGTTTTGGGTGATCTGTCAGTGGGAACTTGAGTGTGAAAATCGAATCAGTTTGAAGGGGAGTTCTACAACAGAACCGTTTTTTCTTACATATTTATAGGACAAGTACATCTTGTTTTTGCTAACCTCTGCTGCTAAAAGTGCTCATTTGTGTGCCTGGAACTACTCGTGTTTTTGCTGTGTTCTCTTCATTCTCTTTCATATTAGCCTTATGTAGCATGTCTGAAATCAAGCTGGGCATGTGCTGTTTGTAACTCCTCCAGTCAGGAGCTTGTAAGCCTTCCTCCACATTGCCTTAAATAATTTAAAATGTTATCTTTCTTGCAGGTCTTTAGCCCTGAGCAACTGAACCTTGATGTGTTTAGACCCACATATAAGTGACCTGTTAACTGAGCTGGGTGTTTGATAAACTGAAAAAATGACTCTTGGAGCTTGCACTGCAGAGTGCACATTCCATAGCCATGGGCTGTAACAATTCATGGCACAAGGGGGTTGGCACAGTACAGTCTGCAACATATACACGTGCTTGAGGGAGCATTATATTCAGCATCAGCTTTTTGCCCTGAGCAATGCTGTGTTTTGTCTACTTGCTGTCCAATCCTACATATGTGAATGCCCTCTGAAATACAAAAATAAATTAAGGGTTGCTGTGGTGACTCAGACTGAAAGTCTGCCTAACCTCATATCCTGCCTCTGATGGTGATCAGGAGTAACTGGGGACTTGTGGACTTTTACCATTACAGGAATTTTTGAGTTCCTACTGCCAGGTGCTCCAGTTCTTTGGTAGAAGGGGAATCTTTCTCTTTTGAGGGAACTGAGTTATTATCTGTATTTATTTTTGAGTTGAAAAGGAGTTGAGAATAAACAAAATTATGAGACCAGGAGGGTTGCTCTTCCCTACAATCTATTTCAGCTTTCTCACAAGAGTGCTTCCATTAATCCAACAATCTTGTCTTTGCATATGTGCCTTGCTCTTTATGACAATTTAGTATCTTGGACTTCAAATTGTTAAAAGAAGTAAGTTACTGGATGTACACAAGACTAAAAAATATGACAGTTTCCTATGCCTCATTGAGGGAAACAGAAGAGTAGAAACTTCCACAGATACAGAAGTGTTTGATTTGCAGCCTTGGGAGAAGCTTGGATTGATGTAAAAATAGAAGTATATAGACATTAAGCAGAAAAATTATAGGCTTGTGTTTCTATAGTTGTAAGTAGGAATATGCCTTAAGTTGTAATAGATGCATACGTGTGCATGTGTGACAATAGTTCACTGGATAAAAGTATACACATTGCAGCAAAATTAAGTAAAGGTGATAGGTCAGAAAAGCAAAATAAACTTCGTAGCAACTTTCTATTGGATCAAAATATTATGTGTGGCCTTGTAATGAAGAAACCCTGACTACTTTTTGAGGTATGGATGAATTCTTGCTTCTCTAAATCTCATGCCTTGAGGCTGATGTGGATCAGAACAATAAATCATCTTTAGAACAACTGTAGTCCCATCCCTTCATTTAAAGACATGATAGTACCCCATGAGATAAAATTAAAGAATGTTTCCCTCCTGGCACTCCCATGCCTTTCTCTGCAGGATGATCTTTCTCACAAACTCTCAGAAACATACAGAAATTTTGCAGAGCAAGATAGATTATACTGAGAGGACATGAATATTTGACAGCACTGGATTGGAGGGGGGAGGTTATCTGGCCAGCTAGCAGAGGAAGGGGCTGTGTTCTTGGTCAGGACCAGATGCCTTTCCTGGACACCCATCTGTCTGGGAGGTAACTATGGGTTGAAAAAGCACTTTAAAATATGTGCATTGTAAAACTGGGCTTGTCACCGGGGTGGCATTGCTGTCCCATTCCCAGTGGCCTAAATGGAAATTCTGAAATGTTGCATCAGAAATTGTTCAACACTGATCATGTGTGCTTCAGCAATGAGGGAAGGGAATCATTCAAACCATGGACTTATTGAGGCCCAGCACAACATTTCATCCACTGGAGGTTATTTGTGTGAGCACCAGTTATCTAAATAGTGGATTTATGATTGTTTGAAGTACCTGTGTCTCAGCGTCCTAATTCAACGTCTGATTTCTGGAGTCAGCAGACATATTGGTAGTACTCATTCCAGCAACTCTATAGCAGCTGAGAGGCTTTGAAGCTTTCAAAAAATGTCATTAACACTGAAGATATTTCTAGCAATTGGTTCTTGATAGCAAAAACTAAGTCCCAAAAATTAAGCGGCACTGGTAATTTCAGGGAGTGCCATCCCATTGTTAGTGGAAGCTTGGGCTGACAGCCCACCAGATCCCCTTTGGTGGGTGTCTTCCCTTTGAAGATGTGGTAAATGCTGATGACACCAGTTATTCTGTGCCTCACAGGCACAATTGCAATTGGATTGAAAAATGTCATTATGCAACTGGATTTCCTGTGGATCATCCAAAGAGATAAATGGTATACAAGCCACATTATTATGATGCATGCACCTTTTACCTCTTAGCTCACTCAAACACAGTTACTGCTGTTACACTTCATTTAAAAGAATTTCAACTTTTCAGCAGTGCAAACAGCTATTGTGTCTGAATTTATATTCTTCCTAAGCCAAACCTTAATGTACTGGTTTATTTTTTCCTGATTGCCACCTAAACCAAACTTAAGAGGGTTATAAAACTATTTATTTCCCATTATTTATTCTCCTTCTGCTGCCATACAAAACTACAGAAAATTTTCCAAACTCAAAGCATAGCATACACATTTCCATAATTTATATTATACATTATTTTAATAATTGTATAAATTATTGTATTGAATGCAGTGTTTTGCTGAATTAATGCTGAAGATGGGATTTAGGCTTTGGCAGACATTTGCAATTTCCAGCATAGCAAGCAGGTAGAAATTTCTAGATGCCAACACATTTGCATGGAAGTATAAGTTTAAGCACACATCACAAACTTTGTTGGGCCAGAAGAGTTTGATTAGAAATACTGGCTATGACATATTTTAGTGGCTTTAAATGGTAGCAAGTATTTAAACTGAGAATGCCTAGATGAAAGTGCAGGTCTCTGGATATGTACAAGGAGGAGCACCAGTGGCAGCCCTGGAGAATTGCCAGCTCATGTGCTGGGCTGTTGAGTGCTCTCAGCATTTGTCTTGCCTGGTTTTGCTGGAGCTGACTATATATATGTTGTTGCCTTAAACTGAAGGAAGAGGTATGCTAACAAACATCCTGTTCGTTGCTGTTGGTCAGGTTGAATAAGTAATGGTCTCTTCTGGATGATCTTTATAGGATGTCTGAAGTGCCATTGTAGTACCTTGTGTATTAAGAATCTCATGGTTTGCTCTTAAAGTCTGTGTTTTCAAACAGTTTTCACTGACAGAGTAATTAAAGGGTTATTTGTATTCCATATTGTGTGTATTGAGTGTGTATCTGTGATTGCTTATCCTGGAAGAGCTGGTCTCATTGGGAAAGCATATCCATGTTTTGGAGCCACAAGTGGTCTTTCCTGCCACTCCTTGCAATTCCAGGTTTTCCAAAAGGTTCTGCACTGGAGATGGGTTGTTTGAATAAGAATGAGCTGCCTTTTCAGTGCTGAGTGTGGATGCTGATGAGAGTCAGGGAAAAAAGCAGTTTGAGTTTTCCCAAGCTACTCAAAGGAGAACAGAAGGGAAAGAATTAATAACAACGTTTTACACTTGGTGTTGTGGGCAGGAGGAGTGCATGAGGAATGCAATGTTTTGGTAAAAGCATGTTTACAAGAGATGTTGCCTTCCTTGGACCAGTGAGCTTAACTCTATCCTTGGTTCTGTGAACCAGTGTATAAAAATGTGTCTACCTCTGCAATAAATCTCTTCTTCTGCTGTCTGGATGAAGCCTGTGTTGCTCTGAAGCCTCTTTATTTCACCTCTCCCCAGCCTTGCAGTGACATCGAGTCCAAATGACACCATAGAAATTGAAAAAGCAGCACTTTGGGACTAGCCACAGGAACTTTCCTTCAGGCTAGAGCAACATTAGCAGAGATGAGCCTCAGTTGTATCTTTCAGCATTAATGTGAAACTTAATCCTTGAGGTAACATTGGGCTGCAGATCATAATGCACTGGATTTTGAGAGCAAGTTTTCCGCTCTGAATATAAGTCATACTTGAAAATGTGTTTTGTAATCAGGGAGAGAAACAGTTTTGCTCAGAAATGTTGTTCCTTGCAAATAGCAGCCACCAGGGAGAGTTTGTTTTATGCTACAGTAATTTCTCTTCTGTATTTTGTTCTTTATTATTTACTCTCTTGAAAGACATTTTTAAGGTGACTCATCATATTAATAAGGATTATGCAAGCAGGAGCTTTTGCTTCCTTGCAACTTGGCACATTTATCATCTTTGGGAGGATTTCTCTGACAAAAATGAGGAAAAAGCTGTCCTCTAAGTGAGCAGTGATGCTGCTGAAGGAGCCAGAACAGGGCTTGGATCACCAGAGGAATTGTCTCCTGAAGCTCTTTGGTCCTAGTCTCATTGAGAGAAAAGGGTAGTGGATGGCTTTTCATCTTTTTATTTATTTTATTTTAAATAAATAAAGGGAGTAAAAGGCTGGAAGAAACTCAGTGCATGGTTTCTCTTTTGGCCGAGAGTCTTTCCCAATAAAATTGCATGTTAAAAGGCAGGATATACAGAGATGCTCTGCATTGATAGGAGGGCAGTGGAATTTCCCCAGGGACTTGGAAAGAAGTAGAGCTGGGATTAGGCTAAGTGTTTGACTTCATTTTGACACACCCAGAATCTAATTTTTATTATTTATAATTTAGAGAAAAAGCCATCCACAAACTGTTTTCTCAAAATATTTTTTCTTCACAAGATAATATTTTATGAGAAAAAAACTCTGTAAAACTCATGAAAGTTTTACAGTCTACCAAACTTGTAGCTCCATTTTTGGCTTTGTTTTACCCTTGCTGATACTTTAAGACATTGAACACAGTTACAAGTATGTATATCTTCATAGATTTGAAAATCTGGTAAATCCAGACCAAATTAACTGGAGATGTTTTCTCACAGCCCTCTCCCAGCACTTGTCCTGTCAGGTCAGTCTCCATCTGCCCTTTTCCTAGACAGATAACATGATGTAATTTATAAATACAAACAGTTGCTGCTTTAGCTGAGGAGTCTCCAAAGGACTTCACTCTAGAGTATCTTGGAATACAGCTGATACATACAGAGTGTTTGTATATATTACATGTATTTACATCAATATGAAACATATATACAGTAGTTTCACGAATACAAGCCGCACGGATTATAAGCCGCACCCCCGGTGCCTCAACAATGTTGCTGTCTTTGTCAATAGATAAGCCGCACCCCGAATATTAGCCGCACTTTCGTTCGTCGCGAGAATCCGTGCGCAGCTTTCACAAATTGGCCAATTAGTAACAGGATCACGGCATAGCGGGCTTTACTGGCTCGGGGCGGGGCCAGGAAGGCTCGGCCCGCTCATGGTTGCTGACGGGGCCGGGTAGCCCAGCTCAGCGCCACGGCTCGGTGGGGCTGGCCGGGTGGTGCTGCCGCCGCCGCCGGGCTCGCTGGCCCCCCTCTCCCGTCAGCACCGCCCCGCTGCCGCGTTCCCTAGCCCTGCCGGCGGGCTGCCGCCGCCGCCGCCCGGCTCGCCGGCCGCGCCGCGCCGCGTTCCCTAGCCCTGCCGGCGGCCTGCCGCCGCCCGGCTCGCTGGCCGCGCCGCGTTCCCTAGCCCTGCCGGCGGGCTGCCGCCGCCGCCGCCCAGCTCGCCGGCCGCGCCGCGCCGCGTTCCCTAGCCCTGCCGGCGGCCTGCCGCCGCCGCCGCCCGGCTCGCTGGCCGCGCCGCATTCCCTAGCCCTGCCGGCGGGCTGCCGCCGCCCAGCTCGCCGGCCGCGCCGCGCCGCGTTCCCTAGCCCTGCCGGCGGGCCAGCCACTGCCGCCGCTGCCAGGCACGCCGGCCGCCTCGCCGCTGCGTTTACGTACTCGCCCTGCCGGCGGGCCAGCCGCTGCCGCCGCTGCCAGGCTCGCCGGCCGCCCCCTCCCGTCTGCTCCGCCGCCGCGTTTGCTCGCCCTGGCCGGCACTGTAGGCCCCCGCACCGCCGGGCTCCCCCACGCTGCTGGCCCCGATTCTGCTGGGCTTCCCCCGCTGCCAGGCAGCCCCACCCGCCGGCCTTCCTGCTTCTGCCATGCTCCCCTGCACTGCTAGCCCCAGTTCTCCCGGGCTCCCCCGCCCCCCCTGCCCCGCCCTGCTGGCTCAGGCTCTGCCGCCCGCCCCCACACTGCTGGCCCCGCCTCTGCCAGGCTTTCCCACCTCTGCCGGGGCCGGCCGGGCTCCAGCTTGGCTTGGGGCTGCCGCGGGCTCTCACTTCCGTGTTGGCAGCTTTTAGAATTTTGTTAATGTATTAGCCGCCCCGGAATATTGGCCGCACTTCCGGGTTTCCACCAAAATTTTGGTCAAATTGGTGCGGCTTGTATTCGTGAAATTACTGTATATGTATATATGAAATATACAGTTCTTACTCAGCAAAACTAAGTAAATGCTGTCTGAGCCCTATCTCCACAGGAGGGGTACAGAGATAACTGGGAAACTCTTGCAGCAGTAGAAGATATATGAAGAGTGGTTTAGCATTTTGGGTATGGCTTTAGGAGAGGAATGAGGGCAAGAAGACTGAAAGCTGCTTTTGATTTTGATTACAGGGCTAACCCCTCTGAAGTAGAGTGAAGTTTCCTCTAAACACTACCAAGAAAGAGCTATTCCATTATAACTGGAAAGGAAATATAGGGTATAAAACAGGGAGAGCAATGGAACTAATAAAGGGGCCTGATCTCTTAGGCCTAATTGAGCAGAAACTGTGGGAGAGACAGACACAAATAAATGCTCCTTGGGCAAGAAGTGACCAAGAAACATGCTGTGAAACTTTGTGATAAGATCACATTACCAAGTGACATGATGTCATGAAGGATGTGTAACCAATGGGAAATTGTTATCAAAAATAGAAAAGGGCCATAGAGGGAAAACCCTAGAGAAATGCCTTGTATACTCAATTAAATTTGCTTCTGATCCAAACTCGGATGTCTCCCTCTCTCCATCACTGATAAGGAGAAATTGAACTTGCAGTGGTGCCACTCCCTGTGTTAGCTGTGGAGATGGTTGAGTGTGTGAGCTGGAAGGGTTAGGCTCATGTAAAGTTCTCCTGTGCTGCATGCCAGTGCTGAATACTGTTCCATGGTGCCCACAGAAACCTTGGATAGTGTCTCTGAGGCACACTGTGCTGCCAGCTGTGTGAGAGTCTGGGGCATGAGCCAGGCATGTCACACCCTAGTCCTGTCCCTCTTGCATTTATAATTTTATAAAGCAGGTTCTGTGTAACTGGAGGACTGTTCTGTACCAGTGTTCTCCTGCCTGCCTGTGGTCCTGCTCTGCTCCCTGTGCTGTGATCTGTAGTGCTGGGGTGTCTGCTCCCTGTCCCACCTGCATGGCCTTTAGGGAATGGTAGTGAAATGGTGCAAACACCTCTGCCCAAGTGACGTTTGTTTTTCATTCTGAGCTGTGAAATACTGTCTGAGCCACATTTATTTCTGTGAGCATGTTATTTTTGTGTAAAGAGTGATGACCACCCCCAAATGTCCCACTTTCCCTGTAATATCAGGCCCTCCTGTGAAACTGCAGGTAATGCCCTGGGGAGCCAGGCAAGAAAGTGCAGGAGTGTTTTATTTCCAAAGCTTGTTTTGCAAGCCCTGGTACTTGTTATTAAAGAGCTTTCAATTGTTCTGGAGCATCAATCGTCTTGGTGACTGACAGCATTTGCTCTTCCTTCCATTCTGGTTCTTTATCTTTGTAATCGTTTCCCATTTCTGTGTGTCTGAGGAAGTTTGAGAGAGCAAAATGTGGTGAACAGCAGTCACGGCCACGAGATGGCATAAGGAGCCTGCAAGAGAAGACACTGAGCTGTTCTGCAGGCCACTTACCCAGCTGAACCTAGGAATGGAAGCACAGAGTTGCAGGGGTCAAGGGTTGCATATACACCTTGTCTCTGGTTTGTCTTTACTGACTGCTTTGTGGTTTTGCTGTTTTTTCATTAAAAAGCAATCATAGTGTATAATTTGTCTGTATCATTTGACTGGGAGAAGAAGTTGTGTGAGAGATTGAGGAAAAACCACCTTGATATTGTTTGGGTAGAGGTTTGCTGCCTTGGAGCAGCAAACTGTGTATAAGCTGTATTTCTCCAAACAAGACATTGGAAAATGTGTATTCTCATTTAGCTGTTTGACAGTACTGGCAAGACACAGCCTGCTGTGTGTTAAATGCATAGATGTGTGTAGTGAGATCTAGTCTGGAAAACTCATAATGCAATTTTGCAGGAAAAGGAATTGAACACATTAAATGTGCTAAGAGCGAGCCCTGGTAGTGGTGCTAATAATAAGAAAGGAAACAGGCTGGGGTGAGGATTTTTTGGAAGCAGGATCTTTTTCCACAAAGCAACAAAGAAACAAAGATTGATTAATAAACCAGAATTATGTTTTTGGTTTTGTTTTTTTGTTTGTTTGTTTTACCTCCATGAAAAAAGATAAAGATGCTCTAATGAGCTCCCCAGTGACATTGCTAACCTGGTTGGTTTGGGTTTTTTTCCTTGTCTGCTAAGTTGCTGGCAGCCAGTTTACTGAACTGGAGTCAACTTTGCCATTAGTACACCCTCAGGTCATTTCCATAATATTCTTAACTGGCCAGCTGTTGTCTTGGACTATTAAAACCCGGTATGTTAAAACTCTGAAAAGTCTTTTAACAAGCATATCTGTTAGTGAGAATTGTCTGAGCTCCTGGCTCCTCGGGTGCTGATAATTTACCTCATTTGGGATACCTCACCACTGCCAGTACAAGTTATTAACTGATTTTCAGCTTAAAATGGGAAGGTGACTTGTAAACTTTCTTTTTGTCTCTGCTAGTTTTTTTACCAGGACCTGAGAGTGCTAATATTGATCAGGTTACATTAGCCAGCAGAGAAAGACCGGAGGCCTTGCTTGATGAGTTCCACAAGAATCTTTATTTCATGCGAAGGGTGGTCAAGCAGGATTCTCTCAGAACAAAGGGCAGACAGCCATATTTATAGGTTATGGGGGATTCAAACTACAGCCAATAAAAGTTTATACAAAAAACAGCATTCAATCAAAGTCAAAAGTTCTAAAGGTGAAATGACCAATTGCACAGACTAATTTCTAACCAATTATCTTCCAAAGTGTTAGAGAGTGATGAAATTCTTAAGGAATTTGGCTCAGCCTTGGTATCTAAGATACCATATCTATTATAGCAAGTTCCAGGGGAAGATGGCTTTGGAGGAATTGCATCATCCACGGTGACTGAAACTTTTTATCAGTGTTTTTGTTTGGATATCAAATATGATATTTGCAGAAAGAAGTATAAAAATGAAGGATGGGTTAGCTTTTGCTGTAGGTAGCATCTGATAAGAATACTTGTAAGTTTCTGATGAGCTACTGTATATTTGCAACACCTTTTGCTGCTAATACAAAAAGTACTTCTAGTTCTAAAGAGTTCAAAATGCCCTTTCTCATCAATAGAGGTCTTCTCTTTGAAAAATACTGCTATACTGAGGACAGAATGTTCTGTGCTTATTAAAACAAGACTTTCTGAAGAGACTTTATCCTTTCATCTACCAGTTTACTGTCTTTGCAAATGAGTGTGTCCTTCATGTGAAGGAGAGCAGCAGCACAGAAGGGGAATTGGCTTGTTCAGTGTCCAGCAAGATGTCTTGGACAGCAGCAATAGGAACTAAACTCTGTATTTCTAGATTCCAAGTTTCTTCAAGTTTTTCCCATTTTTTGCTTTAGCTGACCTTTCAGATATAGCTTTCCTATGACTGTCAATGAGAGTTTAGGTGGCTTCTTTGCTCTGGTCAAACTGAAAGTGGTGCTGAATGTAAGATGCTATTTATCCCAAAAGGGAAAATAGAGAGTCTTTCTAGCAAATCCAATTTTTCTTGAATGTATCTTTTCAGAGAATCTGCAGTGAGCCAGTGTTTTATAACACACTATTGATTTATTGTTCAAATGCCACAATCTTCCACAAGGAGGTCAAATGATGAAATTTATGGAGAATTTATGGCTTAAAATGAAGGAGAACATAGATATATCTCCAAAATGTCTGAAGTTAAGTTATAGGATTCTATTTTTTTCATTAAATTGGGAAAAGTGGTATTTAATCAGGTATACTTGGGCTGATGTCCTGCACACTCTACCTGTTGTTTTCTAAACTAAAACTCTGAAAACATGCTACAAGCTGACACCTTATTTGCTGTAATGTATGCAGAGATGCTTCTGAACAAAACCAGTGATTATTTTGGGCTGGAAAATTATTTGTTTAGTAAAAATGGCATTAAATTGTTCCTTGCTCACACTTAGGGTTTTGAACTCTATCATCACTAATTCATCTCTTAGACTTGGGCACTGTAAATATCCAAGGACAGATAAATTTTTGGCAGTCATTATTGTGGAGATGTATTCATGAGCTGATGTAAAAGGACTAGGTCATTAGATGGCAATTTTTGCAGCAAGATGGTCAGATGGGAATACCTACCAGCTTCATTTTCTGGGGGCTTATGGAAGACACAGTTTAAAAATAAAAAAAATATCCTCCAGTAATTAAGGCACAGATTATAAAATACAGGTTAGTCAAACCCCTCCAAAAGGCTAAGAATGAACTGACTTGGGCTCACAGTGAGCCCCTTCACAGTGAGGTATCACAGGGACCTCTGAGATGTCTGCACGTTGGGTATCTTCACAAACTGCCCTGCATGGCTTTCTTGGTAAGCCTTGGGTAACTGAAAGCCAAGATGATGTGCTGTTACTTCTGCAGATCTCTGCTTATTTCTTTCTTTTACTGTAATCAAACTGCCTTATCTCACCCTGCTGGTTGTTCTCCATCTTATTCTCTCCCCTGTCCCAATGGGAAAGGGAGTGATGGAGTGGCTGAGTGGGCACCTGGCACCCAGCCAGGGTCAATCTGCTACACTCTCCTTCATCCCAGTTTAGCTGGAATGTCGCTCCTTGAATTTGGAATGACCCTCTTGCTTTGATTATGGAAGTCCCTGCCTTCTAGCCTTGCATTGTCCCTTCCACCTCCTCCAGAGAAAGAGAGGATACAGAATGGGCTCTGTCCATTTCCCTTAGAAGTGGTGAACAAGTGTGTCAAAGCCAGCTGCCATTCCCAGTAAGGCCTTGCAAGACCTCACCTCCCACTTTCTTCATGTTGACACCTGAGATACGTTGAATGTGTTGGTATATGACCTCTTTTCTTGCACCCCTTTCTCTTTTGTCTTATGTTTTCTGTCTTGATACATTCCCACCTCAGCATTTCTGAAGACCTACTTTTAAAGCAGGATACAACATACTGTGAGGAATATAAAACATGGGTCTTGTATTAAATGTGTAACTTTTCTTGTGAGCATCATGGAATAGCTTAACATGACACTGTAGCTCAGAGGATTTGAAGGGAGTCTTGGATGGTTTCCTACCCTTCACACAAAAGCTTTTGCAGTCTCTTTTTGCAGCCTTATCACAATTAGATGCCTTTACATATATAAGTCTGTAGGGATTATCACTGTATCATCACTCAGACTTTCAGAGGAATAGCTGGATATTCATGGTGTTTTAAAGGACTGAGCAGAGCCATGGACATTGCTGACAGGACAGTAGCAATTTCATGCTGTCAGTTAAGGTGGATTCATTGATGCTGAGTAATGAGCACATCATTACTTTTTCTTGAGCTACTTTTTTTGAGCACTAATTATTGGTTACTTGAGGGTTTGGCACCTGAGCACAATTGACTCTTAGGGAATAACTGATTAAACAGCAAGCATAATGCAAATAACAGCGTGATGTTTCCTTTAATGAAAAAAGTGAAGTGTGGGTTTGGTTTCTGGCCAGATTTCTTACCTTACTTTCTGGCATTGACTGCCTTGTACAAAAGTTCTTACATACCCAACACTTGAATTTTAAGAAAACAAAACCAAAAGCTTTTCTGGCAGAATTGTGTATCCAATATCTTAATGATCCAGCTATTAAAATATCAGAAATGCCTTTTTTTACAACCAGAACATAAAGCTGTATCTCTGACTGACCAAAGAGACTTAGCTGGGATAAGACTAAAACCAAAACAATATTTCCTAGTGTGCCTTCAGTAAAGGTTGTTTTCTTCTGGCAGAGACAGAGGATAGTGGACCCTGTTCTGATCCTCTTAAGGGGAGGACAGACAAGTTTTGCCTCAATCCCCAACTGTGGAAAGGAACAGAGTTCTAAACATACCCAAAAGCAAGATTTAAACACAAACAAGGTTAAATGTTGGGATCCAAAGCAATAATGCAACGTTATTATATATATTATATATTATATATAAAAGAGGAAGGAGAGAGAGAAAATAGAAGAGTGGGGAAAATATCTAGAATAATTAAAAGATGCACAGAAAAGATGTTACCAGCTGTATGGGTCCAGCACTGCCTCATGAGTGTGATTGGGGAGGTCTGTGCAAGTGCAGTGAGTCCATGGAGGGACACAAACAGCCTCACAAGAGCAGCAAAAGACAATGCAGCACAGAAGATTCTGGCACTGTTTTGCTGGTTTTGCATGGATTGGTTTTTGGGAGTGGGGGGGCCATGGGGGTGGCTCCTGTGAGAAGCTGCTGAAGTTTCCACTATGTCCAGCAGATCCAATCCGTGCTGGCTCTGAAGATGGGCATGCTGCTGGGCCAATTACAAAGGATGGTAACACCTCTGAGATAACCTTTAAGAAGAAGATCAACACCAGGTGGGGCACACACAGTTTTTTCTCCTAGTCAGAGAGAAGGAGGAGAACACGTGAGGCAAACAACACGGAGACACCAAGGTCAGTGGAGAAGGAGGGGTAGGAGATACTGCAGGCACCAGAGCTGAGGTTCCTCTGCAGGCCATGGTGAAGAGCATGTGAAGCAGCTATCCCCCTGAAGCCCATGGGGATGCAGAGATCCACCTGCAGCCTGTGGTGGAGGTGCTTGTGTTGGAGTAGTGGATGGCAGGAGGGGGCTGTGATCCAATGAAGACCCTGTGGAGAGAGATAGCCCTTGCTTCCAGGCTGAAGCAGCCTGTCCTTGGAAGACTGTACCCCATGGAAGAGTGACCTATGCCACAGCAGTTTTGGGAGGACTGTTTGTCCTGGGGGGAATTCATG
The DNA here is from genome assembly GCF_009819885.2 of Catharus ustulatus. Classification (NCBI taxonomy): domain Eukaryota; kingdom Metazoa; phylum Chordata; class Aves; order Passeriformes; family Turdidae; genus Catharus; species Catharus ustulatus. The sequence goes on along the minus strand of NC_046228.1, from coordinate 33,525,672 downwards.
TTGCAGCAGTTTTGGGAGGACAGCTGCTCATGAGAGTGGATCCGTGCTGGAGAAGTCCACAGAAAACTTTCTCCCTTGGGAGGGATCCCATGGTCTCACAGGGGAAGGACTTCTCTCCCTGGGCAGCAGAAGAAAACCGTGAGTGACAAACTGACCAAAACTCCCATGTCCCGTCTCTCTGCACTGTCAATGGGAAAGAGGGAGGGACGGGTCGGGGAAAAAAGGTGTTTTGAAGGCTTCTTTTGCATCTCATTATCCTCCTCTGACTCTGTTAATAATAAATTCACTTTATAACTTTAGGTTTGAAACTGTTTTGTCCTAAGAATGTTTTCTCCTAGTCCTTATCTTGAACCCTTAGTTATTTTTTTCTCTCCTCTGCCCAACTGTGACTTTGGTGGGTGCCTGGTATTTGGCCTGTGTTAAACCATGGCACTTGGTGTATCAAAAGTCTGCTGCTTGCTCACCTGGTGTATCAACTACAAACTCTATTAATAACTTTCAACAGGGTACCTAATTTTCTAAAATAGAGCAATTTCTAAAGTTTTTGTTAGAGGCAATTTAAACTTTAATTTTGAAAGCTTAATCTTTGAAGAGGAAGTGGAGAAGTATTTCTTACTTCTTTTTTGTTCACTACTGTCCCTTAAGACAAGGCAAGAAAGACCTGGAAAACAAATTCTCTAAATGATGCAGAGAAATGCTGGTCATCTTGACTTCTATAATGCATCTGTCTGTTCTGCTTTGTGTTACTTGTGTCCGTGAAGTGGGGCTGATTAATATGGTCTGCTCATGGGCTTGATTGTCTTATCTCAAATTTGCCATCACAGGTCATTTAATACATACTTGCAGGGTTACTTTAGATCTTTAATTTGATATTTGGCAGCTGGGTTGGGTGCTTCTTGCTTGTCAGCTCTCAAAGTTTCAGAGGCAGGAGAGAAAGGCTGCCTCATGTCCTTGAGCTCACTGCTGGCTTTGCTCCTTATGCTTCTGTTCACACACCATCAATTTGGAAATATAAATCTTTAGGAAAACCTCTCCATGGTTTTCAGAGCACAGACAAGTTTGTTTTGAATATTTCAATCCAGCTATTGGGCCTAGCTTGGATTCTGCAGCAGGTTGATGCACAAGATCTCACGTGAGCTTGTGACACAGCTTTGCGGTCAGCCATGTTAAGTAGGTAGAGGAAAAATGAGAAAATCTGGTGTTACAATGTCCACATTTATTATTTGGAACTCTAAGATGTATTTGTTCAATGTAGAGGAGAGCAGAGAGTGGTCTGATCTAGGCTGGTTCTTCCAAACACTTCTTTTAAATCCATTTTCTTCAGCCTTTGTGTATACTGGCTTTGGCTTCTTGCTGTCTTGTTGCAGCAGCAGCTGTGATGGTCATTTCAAGGACTGAAGGGGCTCTTTCCAGCACCATCTTGGCAATGGCACAATGAGTCACGAAGGAAAATATTGACATGTTGCTGGATGTCTCCGTGCCTTTTCTTGCCATTAACTGGGAAGTGAAGGTGTGGAGGAGAAGGAGGAGGTCTAAGGCTGTACAGATTATTGCCACTGTACTAAAGGTGACTTGTGCTGAAAGGCAGCAAGAACAGACTGGGAGAGGAACTGGTATTCAAAGTTTTGGTTGAGGTTAAAGGCCTATTTGCACCCTTAAAGTCTGGATGTCTTCAAAGCCTACTCTACAAGCATTCAGTGCATTCTATGTGAGTTGTTTTGTTTATTTCCCTCTACTGGTACTGGGCATTTTACTTTTTTTATCCCTTGTAATGTTGAATTTCCCCAATCTTAGTGTTGTGGTGTGAGAGATTGCAGTTTTAGTTTTGCTGATGCATTTGAAGGACCCAAAGCAGCCCCTGAAGACTTCCCTAGAAGTCTTCTACTATTGTCAGAAATAGCAGAACCTCTGTCCTGGAGTCCCTATGGATAGTTTTCTTAAAGGTCTTTTCCAACCTAGTTCATTCTGGGATTCTGTGATTTTGTGATAACCTTAAAGAGCACTTTTCAGTGTTCAAACTCAGTGGTCTGTGAGAAGCTGGAAATAGTTCTGGCTTTTCTGTCCCTAAGAAGCAGTGTATCACTCAGCCTTGATGTGAGATCTTTGGTGTTAAGGTCTCATATCATAAAAAATTACAGAAAATTTCCTGTGAATATTAAGTTATTTTTGAGGGAGGAAAAGCTGGCCTGGCAGATGACTGAACAAAGCTGCTCTTTGTCATGAGTCCCACAGGAAAAAGCTCAGTCTGTGTGGGGAGAGTTTTTTCCTGAGCTTGTGAACCACTAGTCAGTAGGAGTCAAAATTTGGATACTGATGTGCTGATGAGCCTTTCCTTTCATCTGAATTACCTTATTACTTTGGGGAAAAGGGGATACAGAACAAAATAGCTCTAGAGAGGTGCTGCTCACCCACCCTTGGAGAAAAAATTGCTAATCATATTAGCAATTGAAAATACAATGAAGGCATATAAATGTTTAGATCTTATACCAAAATAGATTAGCAATTTTAAATGAAACACATATAGCAAATTTTACAGAGCATTTTGTGATACAGAGATCAAAAATTAAATGAAAAGAAAGGGAATTAGTGCTGCAATATATTGCTTATTTTCCCCCCAGTGACAGTAAGGGGAAGTTCAGATTCAATGTAACTCAAGAATGAAGAGCAGAACAAGTTGAAATGTGATTAGTGGAGTGTCAGATGAAAAACATATGCCAGCAGAAACTCACTGCTTATGACAAGCTGCAAATGCTCTGCTCTGGAAACAGAACAGCTTGATTCACAGTAACTCAGTCCAGATCAGATGAAATGGTGCTGTCCTTTGGAAAAATGCTGTGGATATATAAGGAAATGCACATAAACACCACCACTTATGGATACCCTTTAGAAGCCCTGGGTGCTTTCAGCTGAGCAAGTACAACATCTATAAATAGGAAAAATTGTCAGCTGAGCTGCTGCTGTTGTGCCTAGAAAAGTTTTCAAGCTCAACATCTCTTTGCTTCCATCCTGGTCCTCTGAGTGATGGCATTTTGGTGCAGGGAGTTTATAAAGTGTTCAGTCTCTGTTCTTTGAGTCTATTTAGTGCAATGTGTTCCTGTGTGTTTAGCTGACTTTTCTTCTGGGAGTACTCTCAAGTCAAAACCACAGCCTTTTTCCTTCTGAATAGCTGCTGCCTACCTCCCTTTACTGCAAAGGCATTTCTTGGGGATAAAATATGGACCTTAGCCATAATTAATGTCCCTGACTACTCTATGTCATTCAAAGGTTTTACTGTGAATTGCCAAGGGGAGGTGTTTATAATTCACATCCTCTGGAACATTATATATGGACCTTCTGTACAGAAGGGAGTTTAATTTCTCCCTGGGTTTGCACGTGACAATTTCTGTTGGTAAAAGGGAAGTTGGTAAGGGGGCTGAGGTGCAGCCAAGCACTGCTCCTGTGCTCCCCCACCTCCTTCCTCTGGAGAGCTTTGTCAAAACCAAAATGTTGGCAAGAGGAGATGTTCATAGGGCATTCAAACAGCAAAATGTCCTACAGTGCCTAAACTTATTCCTGGTTCAGGAATGCAGACAGACATGGAGCTAAAGGAGGATTGTGTGGTCTCCTGCTCTCCTTCTTTTTGCCTTCTTTTGCATCTGCCTCAGAGAGTGTCAATGTTAGACTACCTTTGTTTCTGGACACAGGATGAGGGATGTTTAAGGAGTTCTGTTTCTCCCCGAAATGGTTAGTTAAAAAAGAAAAACAATTGTATTAATAACTGCTGGAGGAAGAATAATTGATTAATTCTGGATGCCAGCTGTTACTCATTTTGTCATGATGGAAAGAAGTTCAGCTTATGTTCTGTGCATAAGTTGTTTAATTGCTCTCTCTATTTGAATGTGTGCCCACTGCTGTCCAACTGACTGCACTGAGAGCAGAACTTTGTAACCTGGGCCCCTTGAGAGAGGGCATAAATCAGCCATTCTAGGGGAATAAATGCATCATATTTAATCTAAAGAAAAAGTTCTGTTAAAACTTGTTGAAAATTACAGTTTTAAATACTGCCCTGTAAGTCAGGGAATGACAAGAGAGGTTCTCGGAAATGCTGGGAGTCAGCCTGGAAAGAGCACAGCAAATGTGGGCTACCTCTTGTCTCTCCCTTGCACCTCAGCTGCTGTGAGCAAAGGGATACAAAGTCAGTTTTGTATTTTTTACATCCTTAAACAAATTTGGAAAGCACTGAGACTCCAGTGGTGGGAATGGCAGCAGCTCCAGTGCTGTTAACTGGAAGGATTTGTGTATGAGAGGAGCTTTCGAAAAGCCTGGATAATCTGAAATTAGCCACAGCAAAATATGGAGGACCTCAAATCTGATGTGTATACTGTATTCAGTGTACCTTGAAGCAGAATGGAAGCCAGCCAGTTGAATTCACAGCTGAGCCAGTTGGAGGACATGTGGAAGACTGAAAGTATGAAGACTTTGATAATGGCAGCAGGACATAAGCCCAGAAAAGGAGCTGGGCTCAGTTGATCTTGAAATGACTGGAGCTAGGCTTGCTGAGGAACTGTCAAAGACAAAACCAGTAAGACAAAAGCCAACCTAAAGTAGCAGATACTTTTTTTTTTTTTTTTTTTTTGTAAATATGATGACAAAATTTCAGCATAAATAAGCCATCATCTGCACTGGCACCTAGATGGACTTGATGGTTTGATTAACAGCAGACCAGGAAAAGCATTGCTACCCTAAAAGCTGGCAAATTTCCCAGTGTAATTTAAAACTCTCTTTGCATTGAACAAAATTTTCCACTAGTGAGAAAGTAGTGGATCTGCACATAATTTGGGGTTGGCTGTGTCTGACCATGCAGAAGGCATCTGTCTGGGCTTGGGACATTATTGACTAGTTTCAAAGATCATGAATATCCACGTGCTAGCTTAAGTCAAAGTGTGTAGCATGAGGAGAAACAGGGCTTAAATTACCCACCCTGGTGAACTCAGCAACACTAATTTCTGCCATTGGAAGAGATGTGATGCTTACTTCTAAACAATTGCATAAGGATAAGCAGCACCAGGAGCTGATGTTCAAACACCTTTGCTGATGGGTGATAGTTCAACATTCAAATTCTGCTCAACTTTTTGTAATCTTAGATCTGTGTTGCATAGCACAAACAATTCACAAGTTTCCCTAGATGCTGAACTTTTGAAAATGAGTTCTGACTGATCTCAGACTCTCCAAAAGCATCACCGTGGGCAAGGGTACCAAAACTACTCAAAAGCACACAGCTGCAGTAAAGATGCATCTATGGGATAATGGTACTGATAGAAGTAATTTAGAATTTTACTTTTAAAGATATTGTTAAAGGCTACTGTAACAAAACCAACCAAACAAAATAGAAAACAAAAAAAAGGGTCCTGTTTGGTGGGCTTTGTAGGAACTAGTGGGGCCTGATGCACCAGGCTGGGGCTGCCCCTGCTCCCTCCCTCCCCCTCACAGCATTGTGACAGACTCTGAAAGGGTGTGTGGAGAATTCATGGAAAGGAGTCAAGTCACAGATTAAACTAAGCAGTTATTAATTGTGTTTTCAGCATTTTTTGTTCTCTGTGGAAAACAGAGCTGCTGCCAAATTACTTCATGGTTTACTTCATGGTTAGCTTCATACATTTTTATCTTTGCTTTTGTCAGATGTTTGACTGTGAACTCAAAGCCAGTTCTTCAAAAGGCAAAATTCTGTAAAAGGCAAAAGTTACTGCATAAAAATCCCTGTAATTCAAACCTCTGCTCATGGCACAAAAGAAAAAAGTGCTCCAAAAAGAAATTGCTTAATTTGCCGAAGGACAAAGTCTGTATCACAGGTACTTTTTAAAGAAGAGATCGGCTTAGTATTGTGCAACAAGTGTATCACAGGTTGTCAGTAAGATGGTGCAGACTTGCTTAGGATTCCAAAGAAAACAGCAGTTTTACTCAGACAGTTATCCAGATGTAAAAAGGCAGTTTCATCCTGTGCCTTGGAGGAGCTGACAGTATCTTGCTTTTTCTATTTGTCTTGCATTTGGAAAGATCATCATATTTTTTATTAGAATTTGTGGGAGGAAAAAAGCGATGGTAGTGAAATCCCTTGTGAAATCACTTAAAATTGCTCTTCACTTGCCTGAATAAATTTCATATTGATTTTGTCCTTTTATAAGAATGAAAGGTTCATGAAAACAATCCCATTGCTTTCATCTCTAGGTGGCAAGAGCTCTCAGTCTTTTAGTTTTTCTGCCTAACAAAAATGTTAGTGATTAAGTATTAGCCTTATGAAAGATTAGCTGTTGCAATGGGGAAAGAGTTATGGTAGAGTATCTTCAAGAGCTGTCATGCAGTGTATGACAGAGTAATAACTCCAGCCTTCCCATATTTTACTCACTCGCTGTTTGAGATTTGTGCTATCAGGACTGGGATCTGTACTCCCTACATCTGCAGAGAATGCTTTGTTTCTTATAACATTCAATAGAATCTGGATGATACACTCTTGTATTTTTACTGGAGAGGAGGGCAGTGGGGCTGGTCACTAGTAGAGCCTCTGCAAGGACTTTGTGGGGTGGTGACAATGTCTGTAGGACACCTTGAAGGTGTGACTTCAAAACTGTCTACCCCTGGCAGAACAAAACCCCATGGTGACTTGTTAAAGACTCCTTTCAGTGCAGGTAAGTCAGGGGCAGGCATAGTGGAACTGAAGGTTGAGCTCTGGGGGAGACTGGGGCCAGAGCTGTGACCTGCTTCCCCTGAGGGCACCAGGGACCTGTGGACCAGCCAGGGGCCTGGACAAAAGCAGACACAGCAGGGAAGGACCCCAGACTTTTGTGCTTGGATTTTCTTACAGCAACTTGTAAAGGCCTGAGCAGATGGCTGGGGGATGATTGGGGTATGATACAATGCCAGAGGTGGCACCAGAGGAGCTCCCTGTGCATTGGTAGTGGTGTTCAGCCATCATGTTCCATCACTCTTCCCAAGCCTGGCCTCTGACTAGGAGAGAAGCACTTAGTCTCCTCTGCAGAGTCCTCCAAAACTTAGGATGCCTAGAAGGGAGGGGCAAGTCCCTTTGCCAGAGAGAAGAGCAACAGTCATTATGGGTAAACTTTAAATTATTTCAAATCTACTTGAATTTGTTGCTTTTCACGGTTCTTGTAAAAATATTCCTCTTTGTTATGAATGAGATGAGGGAGTTTAGACAGCCCCTGCCTTTGCTCAGATCTCTGGCAGTGGGCACCCTGAAACCACTCTTGCTTGCAAGTTCTCAATAATGACCAATCAGGTCTATTACAACATGAATTATTTATTGAATAGACACAAGGAAAAACAGAGGTAAGGCTTTAACAGGCTTCTTGCACAAGATAAACTAAAAATAACTACCAGTAGATTAAAAAACCCCCCCAAAAACAGTGCACAATAAAAGGTACCTATATTACAGCTAACAAAGAAATAGTATAGATTAGGAGCCAATGTCATTTACCAGTGAATGATAGTGGTGCACAGAAGTCTCCTTCCTCTCAATCCCAGGGAAGGTGGATGTCTTCACTTCCAAGGAGAACTCTCCATGTACTCAAAGGGTATGTAAGAGATTTCTGATTTTATGAAAATAGTGGTCTTTTATAGTTTGTAAATGTGCTGTGTCTGTCAGCCATGGATTTTTGCTTAACTTTTCCCATGCATTCAAGGCAGGATGTTTATTGCTGGCTAAGGATGTTTTCAGCCAGGATAACTCACCACAAGGCAAGCTCATTCTGCCCTAGTTTAGCCTTATGGGATGAAGAGAGAAACTTCTGCTGTGTCAGAGGGTGAAAGGTCCTGTCACACCCTTGACCTTGAAATCAGTCCCAGCTCTTAACTTTGAGCAGATTGAGCAGGTATGAGTAGAGACCAATGAACTCTGAAGCTGGCCTTTCTCTCCTAGGCTGGGATGTGCTTACCCTGGTTTCTCCATGGGTTGTCTCGTACTAATGTTTGTATTGAGTCTGATGCTCTGGCATGTCTATGGACTTCTCTACACATTTCAAGCTTCTACTTATAAAAATGCAAGCAGGGAAGCTCAATTCCTTTGCTATTTGCCAGCCATGTGCTCCCTTTAGGGCTTGAGTAAGATAAAGATTCCTCATAACACGCTTATGTGCAAAAGTGAATTTTTATTCAAAACATGCAATCAGGTTTGATTGTTTTATAAACAATTGCTACACCCACAATTCATTTTAAGGTCTTATATAATCTATAGTCCATGAATAAACCTTTGAGCTGGAAAGCAATGAACTGCAAGAAAGAATTACATTTCTACACCAATGGCTAATCTAATCACACCTCCCAAGGCAGACAATTTCTGACAGAATGGCAAATTCATTTTCCTGAAGACAAACAGTTGATAAATATAACATACTGTTGGCAAATGTAGCAATTTTTCAACTTCTGAAAACCTTTGAAATTCATTATAACCAAGAAGACTCTCTGTCAGATGCAGGATTGGAATTCTTTATCAATCTCCAATTGCACCAAAAACCCCATCCCACACAAGAACTTGGACTGTCAACATCCCGTAAGACCACTGATGAAAAACATGCAGCAAACTGGTGTTTCTGTTTGTGTCTTTGTCCTTTTTTTGCTGTGTTTTTTTCTGTTTTAAGGGGCTTAAAAACAGCCTCTGCCCAGTCATTGCTGCAGTATAAGCATGCAAGCCACCAATTCAAATTTGAAATGTCTGTGTGACAATGTGCAAACTCCTGCAATGTCCTATTTACAGATAGTTCTCCTGCAGCTGTAATTCAGTTCGTAGTTTGTGTATTTGGTTTGAAATCAATGCCTGTATTTAAAGCTAACTAATGAACTGCAGATGAAGGTTGCTGGGCACCTGGCCTGAGCTGTGAGCCAAGCTCCATGCTGCCCTCTATACACATTAACATGATGCTAAAAACCAGGTGTTGCTGATGGTGTGGGGTTTTTCTTTTAACAGATCTTTGCATTGGGAGGGAAGACACCAGAGGCACTCATATTATGGTCCTATTTTGGGTTTAGGATTTTATGATTAAAACAAAGGTAAGGTTTTATATGGCTATAAAAGATAATTAGTAAATTTACTGACTATTCTGTTACTATTCCTACTGTTTGCTTGTATTTCTTTGGACACTGATGAAGTAGATATCCAATGCATCCCAATTGCCGTCAGTTTACAACTCTAATATTTAATTTTTGCTTTTTGATGTTTTATGAAGAACTTACATTAAATTTTGAATATTGACAGTTTAATTTAATACCTAGAAACCATTCTCTAGTTGCTTTTTATTAACTTGTATTTGCTTGTTTAACTTGTTTGGCTCTGTTGCAGATCCTTCTCTGTTCATTTTTTATACGGCCTCATTCAATAGAGGATGTTTATAAGCTCATTCTGGAGCCATAATAGGTGACTTTTTGTTTCTTCTTATTTCTTCTTTTCAAATTTAACCTCATTGATGGTTTCTTGTCCTTGAATTTTAAAAAGACATTTTAAATTATTCGACTGTTGCATTTTAAATAGATTAATTACTAGGTAGCATGCAGAATACCTTCCTAGTGTGACAGGCTATTTCCATCTCTCTAATCCATATTATTTACGCTCTTGCTTCAGCAATAGCCTATCCACAGTGTTGTATCAGTGAATACTTAGAAAATCTCAACCCTCCAATACAGATTTAGAGCCAGGTGGCTTCTGGACCCTGTGTTTGTTTGCTGGATGAGTTCATATGGACATACGGTTGTGCTCACTAAAGGAAGTGAGTCTGGAATAGAGAGCAGATTAAAAGTGACCAATGGTCATTGAGTCTTTAATATTGCCCCGGACTATTGTCTGCAAACATTAGAAAGAAAGGTGATAAATTTTGCTATTCCAGTCCCTCTTGACACACTTCCAACCCTCTTACAGTGCAGACCAGTGTGCTGCCAGCAGGTTTCTCAGCTTACCTTAAGCACCATTATTCTCCCATTGGAATTCCACTGCATGGTCCTGCCTGAAGAAGAGACTCCTGCCTTTTTGACTCACTATATTATTAAACATGTTCTTCCTGAGATAACTGGAAGACAGTCAGATGTTGTCACAATCTGGCTTTTTTGTGAGGGAGGGGACTGAGAATAGAAGGGTCTGAGTGCTTTGTCCTCATCACTTCCCTACTTTGAAGAGTTACTTTTCTTGTCTAACACGGATTTCTCAAACTATTCCCCATGAGTAAGTTCCTTTGCTCCACTGACTTACAATTCAGACACAGTTTGCATAGAAAAAGAATTCAGTGATTTGCTAAGAAATTAACTACTTTTGAAACAAAAAAAATATTAAAAAATAAGAATATGCTTGCACGGAGACTCCCTATGAATGTGTAGTAGCTTTTCATACCCTTCTGTGCTTTTTGTCTGCGTGTGTTTTGTTTGCAATAGGTGTGAATAGTTTGTGCTGGCAGTTGGTGCTAAAGGTCTGTATTTGTGGTGGGTGGTGTTGTTTTAGTGCCATTTTCTTTCAGCATTACAGTGAGAAAGGAGTGCTCTGGTTCTGAACCTTGCTGAGAAAGACCTGGAACACTGACATAGCTGATAATTCCTTTGTTGCCAGGTTTTAAGTGCAAGAGGTGACGGTTCTCCTGTGCCTGGGGAAGGTCTGGAGCTACTGCCAGCACTTACAATCCATGCAATAAATAGCTATGGAGAGAGTGACATGTGGATTAAAGAAGTGACAGATAGTTTATTTATATGTCAAAAAACACAGGCCCTTAAGGTTTGGATTGGGCTTGGCTGAATTTCAATAAAGGCCCTTTTATTAAAATTATGTCACTCTTGTAAAAGAAGGTGACTTTTTCTGGACTTAGCAGTGCTAATGACTACACAGTCAAGCAGTCAGATATCAGTGGAAATACCAATAAATATAAAGCTGGTAATACCCAAGGGTTTGTGAGAATAATAGTTTATGTACTCAGTGATAAAAATCACATTAATTCTATGAACCACTAGAAATGTGTAGGAAGTACTACCAGATATTTTCACATTGATGTGATACAAAATGCATGTCCTCAAAAGTTATCATCAAATGGATTTGAATAGAAAAGATGTGTGCTAATGTCTTTACAAACAATATGTCTTAATGTCTCTACCAACTTCAGCCACAGGTTTGTTATAGAGCCCAGACAGTTTAAATCCTGAAGCAGACAAATGGATCCACACAAGCCTGAGTTTCTGATCTTTGGGGAAAAATGATATATTTAAGGGGGAATATGTGGTAGGTGGTTTGGGAAGATCATTTTCATCTCTTGTCTTCTCTCCAGGCCACCAGACCTGTCCAGTTGAAGGAGAGATTTTTCAAGCACAGTCTTTAGGCTGCAGGGTTTCCTCTGTAGTTCTGGCTTTCATGTGACTTTTATTATTAATTGCTTTAACACGAAGGAAGAAAAGAAAGGGAAGAAAATCAGTGATATGATAGAGTAAAATGAAAATAGAAAGCAAAAGTATTTCCAGGAAGGAAAGTGAAATACTGAAGAAAGTAGTAAAAAGAAAGTTACATTTTTCTCCCAAAATATCCTGAAAAATAAGTTACTGAACGCAAAGCTGCGTTGAGAGTTTGGTCTGTAAATTTACAGTAGGAAGTCTGAACTGCATTTCAGGCTGCAGGAAGTAAGATTTTTATAGCAAAATAAAAATTTTGGGTGGTAGCATCTCACCCAGGGTGTATCAGCAAATTCAGTTCTGTGTGACTTCTACTTGACTTACTCCCAGAGAAGTTCTTATATTAAAGTATGTGAGAAATTTCCTGTCCAGAGAAAGTGATACATCTCTAGCACAGTTCAGCCAGGATGTGTAGGAGATCCCCATGGCTTCTTGAGGAGAACAGAATACAAGAGAGATGTAAAGAAGTATTTATATTGCATCCTCATTGCCTGATTTTGCAGGGTCATTGATGCATCCAATGCACATCTTCCATGGTACTGGGCTAAATTTGCTAATGTAGCAATTATTATTTAAGCTGTAGAAATTAAACCTGTTTTGTTTCAAGTTCTTGGTTTCTTTGCTTGCTTGCAATCTATATGAAATATTTTGTGCATATGGCAAAAGACTAGTGGAGAAGAAAAGTAACTGCTTGCACACACTATGTGACTTTTAAGGCCAAAAGGACCTCTGTGAAATTCTAATCTAATTTCTAGTCTTTCAGGGCCTTGGACGTTACTAGTGCATGTTACGTGGAGTTTGGGGCACCTCAAATACATCGGAAGAGTCATGGTAATAACATCCCCCAAATGTTGTTCTCATTTTGTTACTTATTGAAACACTTTTTATCTGAAACACTAAAATGTGTACTGGATTCAATAGAAATAAGTTTCAAATTCACTTCACTTTATCCTGTATTGGAATGCAGGTGCTATAAAATATTACTTCTTGAACTGAACCATAGTTTGATTTTGCTTCTTCTGTAGTGATCCAGCAGAGATCCACACTCTTGTTTCAAATGTTTAAATCCAGTGATATAGATTATATTGTTATGTAGTCTCAGGGATTGAGGCTTTGTCTTAATCAGATCTTGCAAGGAAGAGTGTCGCCAGTATCTCAGAAAGTTGGGATAATTTCTGTGATGTGCTTGTTGTTTTGATTTATTTTTGTTTGCAACAAGCATCCAAGCTCTGTGTTGTAGTTAAGATTAGGCAGCATAACTTTTAGATAGAATCTTGTCTTGTCTTCAGAAACAGATGATAAATGGGCTTTTAATAAGAGAAATCTTGTTTTACTTCTATTTTGATTTATTAAAGTATGGCCTCAATGATTTTTTTTCTTTACATCCACTAACTCTGCTAATGTCTTTATTTTTGAAGTTGTATTCCCTGTCATAGACCAGGCTTCATGTTCATACCTGACTGCCAAATCTCAGGGTGCATCAATGCTAGAAAGTACTCACCCTCCTAATGTTTGCCACCATGGTGAGGAGTGGTGTAATTACCCTGGGAGTTAGGTGCTTTTCCTACAAGCAAAGCAGCTTAAGATATTTAATTAGCTTGGAACCAGCAGTGATTTATAATTTTTTTTTTTCTAATTTTGTTTTGAAAATTCTGTCAGTTTGGGTAGGGAGAAAGGTATTTATAATTTTTAAAATTGATCCAAACTTGACATTTTGTAGAGGGAGAAGGCAAAACAACTTGTGATCCTTCTTCTAATTGTAAAGGTCTTTGTGGTAACTTTTTGGAAATCTATCTAACTTGGGGCTGCTCAGAGACATTAAAATGCTATTTAACAATCTTGATTTATATGTCTCATCGCTTCATTTGTGTACTAGTAGAAAAAAAATCTATAATTACACCAAGGTATAATTTGCTTATAAGTTTTTCCATATTCATGACATTGTGTGAGGCTGGAAATGCCATCTCCATGGAGTACAGCTACTGATCACATGAAGTGACTGATTTTTAATTGGTTTAAAATTATAATAATCTCTGTTTCACTTCCCTGCAGAGGGTCATGGAAGAAAAAAGAAAAAATCATACTTTTAAGAGCCCATAATAACACAATTTCTAATATTAGCTTAAAGGGACCTTGGGTTCAATTACTGTAGATCAGGGTTAGACTTTATACAAGATCAGTGCCAATTAAGCATGGTCTCTGGTACTTCATGATCTTTAATGTTATTTTATGTCATGGTAAAGAAGAATCAATTTTCCATTACATTTAAAAATGTTTTTCTTTATGAAATCCTATCCCAGTGATCCCTTAAATCATTCATAATTAAACTTTTGCTGCAGTTGCAAATATTGTCATCATTTCTGCTTAAACCTGCTATTCTGAAAGATGAACTGTGGTAAATATATGTTTAGGCTCCTGTATAACATGCAAATTGTGAATGAGCTACAGATTTTTATACCAATTTTGGAGACTGTTCTGATACACAAAAGCAATTTGGTAAAATACATTACCAGCATCTTTCTGTATATAATAAGGAAACAAGCTGGGTTTTTGTGTGCAATTGTTTAACTGCTTTTTAATGTTATTATCCATCAGAAGTATGATTCAGCAGCCCAAGTCACCTTAATTCATGGTAGATGTAGTTAATTTTGAGAAGGAGTCAATTTGGAGAATGAGAAGGAGAAAAAGTGGAACAAACACTAAATTTTTAAATCTTCCTCAGTCAGAGTCTGAATTCTACTTCTTTTTAATTTACTACAGAGCATACAATACTGATTTTCTTGCCTTAGTAAAGGGAACTGAAAGTTCTGAAGCAGATTAGTTTTGTCTGATAAATGCAAGGTAGACTCAAGGGTCAGGCTGCATCCCTCTTGGAGCAAATGGAATCTGGAGTTTGTTTTATTGTTTTAGTGCTGGTCTGTTTTCCATTCCCACAGCAATAGTCGTACATGGGAAAGGCCAGAGAGTTTGAGTTCAAAACCCATACTTGGTGTTTCAGAAACAGAGAAGCTGGAGCCTTTTAGACTTGTTATATGTTTAAATAGCTTTTGTTCTTGAAGTAGAGGGGGTTTTTGACCCAGGTTACCATGGAGGGCTGCAGGTAGAGGAGGTGGGGGCAAAGCCTGAATACTCCTTTTCAAGGTAGGGTGTGGAGCAACTTTCTTATGTCTGCTGCTGAACTGCCTTCTCAATTGGCTGGAAGAATCTAATGCATTGTAAAAGCGGAAAGCGGAATGCATTGTAAAAGCCGCAAGCAGAAGACAGACAGTACCAGGGGGAAAAATATGGCTCTAGGAGGTATCTTGAGCTGCAGTAGCCATAAGGTAGTGACTGGATTGAGGATTCACAGGAAGGGTGGGAAGGTGAAAAACCAAGAGCTTTCAAGAAAGCAAGCTTGAGATTTTTTAGGAAATCATTAGACAAAATGAAGGGGACTGATGCCCAGGAGAAATGGAAGGTAATTTTTTAAATAGCAGCTATCTTTTTTTAATTCACTGTGGCTGTACTTCTTTGCTAGTTTTTAGTGAAATGCTTTCTGGTTATGCTTTAGTGAGAGGGCTATAATAAGGGCTATAGTGGGGAATTCTGGATGGTATAGGTATCTGTATATAGGTTTGAAAGAGAGGTGCCCAGTGCCTTCCCCCAGCCCAAAATCTGGTGGTAACTCTGCCCTTCCCAAGACAAAAAAAGCCCTCAGGTAGGAGAGTAGCAGCCAGTTGCACTCCTCCCCCTCTTCCCTGGCTACATCTTTTGTCTCTCTTAAGTACCAGTTGTTAATTGTTTCTTAGCAACAAATGGGAGAGAATTCACCAAGAGAAAGAAAACAAAAATTTTAAACCCCCACCAGTATCCCTTCTTGTAACTTACAAAATTAATTGAACATTGGATGATCTTGAGATAAAATCTAAGCATCCTTTGATTTCCCTTGTATGGTATTTTCTATTTCTATGGTGCTGTGCATCTGTACATAATGCAGGGCTACATAAGAAGAGTAAGTGATTTGCTTATCTTGAAAGTTTATCAAACAATCTGGCAGAGATTGCCCAGAGAAACTGTGGCTGCCCCATCCCTGGAAGTGTCAAAGGCTGGGTTGGGTGAGGCTTGGAACAACCTGGATAGTGGAAGGTGTCCCTGTTCACGGCAGGCGGTGGGACTGAATGAGTTGTAAAGTCCCTTCCAAGCCAAACCATTCTGGGATTCTACGAAGACAACATTTACTTTGTTTATTATACAACTTTCTATTTTGATTATTATGCAAAACTCCAGATACTTTTACCTTTCAGGTGCAATTAAACAGGGCATCTGTTACATTGGGAACATGAGAGAACATTTTTATTATGCTGAAAATATTTTCTACATGTGACTAAGCCACTGTTTGCATTAGCAATTGCATCTTGAGAAGTGCTCATGATTAAAGAGTCAGCACATGGATCAGAGGCCAGAGTAGTAGCTGCAGTGAGAAAGTATTTTGTCCCTGGAGTAGCAATCTGTCTGGTATAATCACATAGCTATTGGTTCCTCCAACTGTTAATCTTGGGTTTTGCAGCTCTTTCCTCCAAAACAGTCTTTGATATAAATTTTTTTTTTGCAATAAGAAACATGGAACAGCTGAGTTGATGCAGTAGTGGACAAGGATTTGTTTACTGAACTTGTTGTGGAAGCTGAGAGCTGCATCTGGCTTTGCAAGTATATGTGCTTGGGTTGTATTCATCCTTTTGTCATTACACGCAGGACATGGTGCCTGAGATTAATTTGTTTCACTGTGGATTCTCTGTAAGTTTATTTTTGATATAGTTTTAGTGTAAGATTAGAGAAAAAAGGGAATTAAAAGAGACAAAAAAAAAGAGACTAAGTGCCAAGAGAGTGCAACACACATTGAGAGGACTTTATGCATGATACATTTCCTTTTGGCTTAGTTGACCATCCCTTCTTCATCTTGGAGAGTCTGGGCATCTAAATTAATATTTTTCATACCTGAACTAGCATACTTTCAGGTTGCTTGTTAATTTATTGGTTATTAGCCCATTTTTCTTTGTTGTAACAGACCAGATGGGACTCAGTTTCTTCATGTAGGAAAAAGTCCATTCTTTATTCACATAATGCATTTTTATACAGTTTTACTGTGAGCTTAACCAGGGTAGCAGGGCCTAAACCATATTTTATAAGACCTTTCTTTTATAATATCTTTATTTGTCTGCAACAATTCTTTTCCAAAGGAAAACACCTGTATGTAGCAATGTAGTAGAAAGTGTTAAATTATCACAGCTGATTTGTGTTCCAGATAACAGAATCACAGAATGACTTTAGTGGGGAAGTTGTTTCTACATGGCTGGTTTCAAGGTTTGCTTCAACTTCCAAATTAGATCAGATTGGCTAAGTCCTGTCCAAGGATGGGGTATTTCACAGCTTCTTATAGTTTCAGTGTTTGATAACCCTTTTTGTCAACTTCTTCTGAAGCATTAAGATTCACCCTTGAGTTTCCTCTTCAGATGGTTAAACAAACCCATCTCTCAGCCTCTTCTCTCAGTGCCATGGCAACCCTTGATCATTTTAGCACCCTCCACTGGACTCATTCCAGTGCATCCATGTCTTTTCTATGCTTGGGAGCCCAAATCAGGACACAGTAATCCAGATTTTGCTTCAGTAATGGAAAACCAAGAGGAACAATCTTTCTGATACAGGATGGAGATCTTGGTAGCGAATGTCCAAAGTGTTAATGATGCTGGGATACAAGGCTGTTTTTGTGAGAAATACGGATCCTAACTAGTACCCTGAGTGCTGAGTCTCCATCCAGAGTACTCTGTGTGTGTGTGTACACATGGATTCATGCGGGTGGATAGAACCTGCAGAAGTGATACACAGTTTGCATTTTTTGGATATAAATCTGGGATCTGATTTCCTTTCATAATTAAAGTCAGAAAAATAGTCAGAACTATTGGCTCTAGTTTACATGTGAAAGAGTACTGTTCCTCTGGATTTTTAGCAGTTGCTTTGTAGATTTGTTTTAGACCTTTGTCAAATAATTAAGAGCCTCTTGAATGGTCCCTATTCAGCACCCAGGCTGGAAACTCAAATATGTTGGAAAAGCTATGATTTCCTGGAAGCTTTCACTTTGATCTGCTGCTAATTTGAATTCCTCAGTTTGAGTCAGATTGATTAGTCACTCTCATATCTAATAATGCATTGAGTTGTTAAAAATCAGCATTAATCATTATTATCTGAGTAAAATGCACATTATCTATTACTCTGGTTGTGGTTATGAATTATGACAGCTGTCAGGCAAATGAGCATGTTTCTCCTGGCAAATACAGAAACACACCCCTTAATTATTTTTTTTCCCCCTGATTAGAGCAAGCTGAAACCTTCAGCAGCAGAGAATGGATAAAATCCTGGGTAAGTGGCCATTACCTTTGGGTAAATAGCTCAGGTTTGAAACTGATGTCCCAAACCAAGGGATGCCCTACAGAGAATAGGGAAGGAAGATTTATTTCCACCATTTGATGTCAGTATATGCTTACTCTTGAAATCAGATAGAATTTTTTTCCATTCTGGAGAGACTTTTGGGTAAAGGCCATTTGTCACCTTTATGAGTGTTCCTTGCTGTCCAGATGTTATTGATGTCAATTGGCCTGGAAAGTAGGTAAACAGTGGTGAGGATGTTTCACAAATGTCCTTACGAGTGCTGCCTGCTTTCCTTTGGAGAAGAGACTACTTTTGTGTAATATGCTAATGGTTTCTAGGCTTGGGGTATTTGTGGGGAACTTTACAGATGGGGGTTCATTACTTTTCAAGGCACATGGAGTGATCTCAGCCATTCATTCCTTCTGTCATGCTCTGTTGAGAAAACTGCCTTCTTGTTGAACATTAATTCTGTAGCAGCCCCGTTTTTGAGTCCTGTTCTCCCATTGCTCTCCCTGCTTCAAATTGTGATGGAAATACTGAAAAATTCCACTCTTGCCCAATTTGGCTCCTCTTCCCTCCCTCAGCTTTCCTTTTGAGCCATAGCAATGCAGAAGTAGCCAAGGAGATGGCTTGAGCCTTCCATGGATCTACACCAGCATAGAAGGCAGCTGTGTCAAATACCTTATGTCTAACCTTCAACAAAATTCTCCCTTTGCTTTCTACTAGTCTGAGTCTATCATTGCAACTACTAATTGCCCTTTGAATACTTCTCTGCTCTAAATGCTTCCTTTGTTGTTAATGGGAGCAACTTCTTTGGTAATGTAGTCCTCTAGAAAATCAAATTGAGATTTATATAGAAATCTGTTTGGTTCTAAATAGTTTAATTTTTCTCAAACTGAAAAGGCAGTTTTGGAATATCATTCAGTACTTGGTTGTGTGTAAGATGATTTTCCTGAGTCTTACATTCACAGAATTCTATTTGCATATCAAAATAATTGTTTTCAAATAATTAGTACATTTGAATTGGTGTTGACATACAGCATTCTTTAAAATATTCTTTAAGCCTTGTTAATCAGTTTTAATAAAGCACTCATTTAAATTGGACACAATTTTAGATAGTAAACTCTGTCATTTCTGAGGTTTTAAAAGTTGCTGGAAGGAAAAAACTGCTACTGAAACTGAACTGAATTTCACAGCTAGTCATAGCAATGAGAGACTGGATTCCCTGTGACTTCAGAAAAACAAGATCATAGTTGGTACTGCAGTCAGCCAGAGAACTTGGCTGAATGTTCCAGCAGAGACTGGAAAAATCCTAACACTGACAATGCTCGATGTGTTATTTAAATATTCTCAATTTAAAGTGAATATCTATAAGAAAGACCAACAAAGTAAAAACAAGCATAGGTTATGACCTAGGTGATCCAGCCAAAACTTCTGAGTAAAACTTCCAATGTGTTTGAATTAAATGGGCTCTGCAGACTTGGGGAACATATTTTAGCACTGTGAAGGTCTTTTTTTCAAAAGACTTCAAAAAAGTGGTGTAGGAGACTGTATAAGGTTGTAGGTGGCGAGATGGGCGGTTGGTATAGATAAAGAGATTTTTATAGCTAGGTTTTGAAACGCGTGGTTTATTGTAAAAGGGGGTGGGTAAAAAGGGCTTGGCTGGGAGTTGCTAGCTGCAGCTCGGAGCAGGGCAGAAAGAGAGTGGGGGGCAGTAAGAGTTCTAAGAGATAAGAGGGTGGTAAGAGAGGGAAATAAGAGGTAAAAGATAAGAGCTAAGAGAGCTAGGTTCTTGTTACAATACGATGCATCTTTTTCTGTGTTGAATATTTTAATTTTCACTAATTAATTTAACACAAGATACAAATTCCATAGCTTTTACATACAGCTTATAGGAATCATTACATTACTATACTGTGTTGTACTTTAAACTCTAAAAACTACTCTTTGGACTCTTTCTGCCAAGTTAGCAGGGTCTTTTTTGACTTTTGGACCTGCTCTCCAACAGAAGGCGTTGTTCTGTTAAGGGGGAATTACTTTTGGCTGGCCATTTTATTGTCTTCTGGTTATTTAGTAACTAATGTTTGGTATTTCAAAGATGGCTTTTATTTCAATTTCACTTATGGTTTTCATATTCTCAGAATCTTTTGCTAGGCAATCATAGTTGAAAGGTTTTCCTGATTTATCCTTCCCAACAGAGTAGCAGATCCCATGTTGTGGTTTAAAGTTAAACCCATGAAAATGCCCTTAGGATTGAAATCTGGCTTTAAAAAAATAAATGTATTGTTGGATATACCAGAACATGGTCATTTGTTTGGAGGTTAAAATGAAACACACTTTAAGCATCTGTGTTGGTGCCTCTGTGATTGCAGTGGAGAGAGCCAGAAACCTGCATTGTATAAATACTGCCAAATACCACCAAAATGCCACATGGTACCCAGCTCAGACCTGCAGTGCTTGTAGCCTATCCCAAAGGAAGGGTGAATATTCCTCCCTCATCCCTGGTAATGTTGCTTCCTTTCTTCCTGCATCTGTTATGCAAAAACCCCCAATCCCTTTAATATAAAAGCACAAACCATTCGCTAGTCATTCTGCATTTTTCTACTGCTCAGCTGTACAATGGCTGGTTCATTGCTTGATCACTGTTATGAGATATTTACTGGAAGACAGTGGCACCCTGGGGTTTAGAGTCAGGCTAAATTATTAGTAGTTTAGAATCTCATTATTCCTCTTTCTTCTATGAATCAGTACCATTTTCTGGCACTACAGAATCAGCACCTCTGCCACTGCAGGCATTAATAACATTTGCACGTGTTTGTAATCATTTAGCTTTGTGTGATTGGTGCCTGAGCAGCAGAGGAAAAGATGAGAAAGCTGTTGCCATCAGCTGCTCCTGTGGGTAATGTCTCTTTGGAGATGTAATTTGTAGCCCTTGCTACAACCTGATGCCCCAGAGGATGGTGTAGGCAGGACCTTAGCAGTCTCCTTGTGCTATGCTCAGGTCCAGCTGCTAGCCAGGAAAAAACCTCCTTTGGGAGATGTGCCCAAGTGACATGGAAGAGTGCTACCAGCCTGTGGTCCTTCTGCATGTGGTCTGATACCCACTGAACCCTTCCAGAGCCCTGGCACCTCATCTCTCTCAGAGGGATCACTGCTGTGACCTCTTTGCAGACCTCAGCTTAAATGCACAAAAATTGAGTGCAAGGTGCAAGGTAAAAATAAGACCTGTTCTTGAATCACACCTATGCTTTTAAATTGCCCCATTGAGGTATCACAGGAAACATTCCATGCTGTTGTGGGGGTGTACATTTCACAGACTTCACTGCTGAGGTTAGACATGCATTGAACTAGAGATCCCTCATTGTTTAATGACACACTGAGAATCCTTTCAGCTTGATGACTGCAAGGCAAGAAGAACCTCACATTTAAAACTAAAGTAAAAACTGTCTGCTCCATGTATACCTTTCGTACCCTCTACCTTGGTCATGTACCTTATACTTAATATGCCTCATTCTGCTGGTAAATGTTAGAGAAGTGCTACACTTACTAGTTTTAATGGGAGTTGCAGCTCAGCTTAAAAATGAATCTTTTGAATGATTTGGTAGCATATCTTGACTTCACAAATGAGATCTTATGACATTAGTGTCAGAAGCAATTAAAGCAATGTCATTCAGCAATTAAAAGAACAAGAATGTGATATGATATTTATTGCTACTACTCTGTGCCAACCCTTCCTGTACTAAACTTTTAGATACTTGCTGTGATTTTGTGTATAAGAACTAAAGACTCTATTAGAGAAATTACACAGTTCTGGTGAAACTTTTAAAGGTAGAAATGATTTCCACATGACCACAATTGTTACAGTAAAATGAGTTCATATAAATAATGAATATCTTCGTTTATTCAATACCAGCTCTTCATAGCATTGTGATGCCTCTGGAGCTGTACCAAGCCTTGTCCCATTAGTATGGACTGAGCAGTTTTGGGACAGGAGATGCTAAAGGAGGCGGCAGGCCTTCCCTTTTACATATAGATTTGTGTGTGCTTATGTAATTCCTAGAACTTTGTATCATAAAAACTTCTTGTATGGTATAAACTTCACTTTTTGTACATTACAAAATTTCACTTGTAGTGTAGAAAATACTTCCTGGAGTATGGGGCTATTGATGAGGCTTATAGTTAATAGGAAAGTAGTTTTGTGGAATATAGTCTTCAGAGACCTGTCATGTCACCATCAGCTTCCATTGGAAAACAATTATGAGGCTTCTGAAATGATTGGCATGCCAGACATTTTTATTTGTGGCTTCCCTTACAAAAATGACAGAAATTTCAATGCAGGATTTTTCCCTAGTGTATTCTTTACCATTCAGTAGAAGCTGAAGTGAGAGAGGTAGATCCTATTAGGTACAAATCAAGCAGGGAACACCATTTGTATAAGTTAGGAAGTATGCATCTTGAGGGATGTTACTGCCACTTGGCAAATTTGGGGCCATTCTACTGGGAGTCATTATCCTCTGCTGGTTTTTCCTGCTGCATCTTCTTTGTACCTCTCCAGCTGCTGGTTTCTCCAAAGGACCTTTGAAGTGTTTATTATCTTTTGTGACATGGTTTTGTGTCCTTCCCCTATTCTAGCAGCTCTCACAGAACTGGAGATGATGAGGGTGATCTAGTGATTTCATAGTGGGGGTTCTTATGCCACCTAAGCTTCTCTGAACTGAGTGCTAGTGAATAAGACCAGTGGTCTGTGTGCTCTTTTTAGGTAGTAATACCTAAAAACCTTAGTTACCAAAGAAAGGTAACATAAGAAAAGAATAGATATACTTTCATTTGTTGCCTTGAAGTATTTACAGGAGGGTTTTGGGAAGTTTGCATCTTCTGAAGTTTTTCAGACTTCCACAAATAGAACAATTTGAAAGTCACTGACAAAGTACATTTCTTTTTTTTAAAACCATGCCATTCCATTTGCAGATGCTCCACATTGTCCCATGACCTCTAATTCAAGTTGGTTATTACTCTGTCACTTAAAAACTACCCTTTATTCTGTATCTGTTTTGTTGAGCTGCTCTCAGTCTGGTCTGCTTTAGCATCTGGGATTCCAGGATTGTCAGATTTTTGTAGATAGCAAGAGGCTGTGATCAAGCCACCATTTAACCTTTCATTTGACAATCCAAATGGATTGATTTCCTCAGATCTTCTACTCTAAGGCATTTTTTCCAGTCTTTTACCTTGTCTGTGTGCTTTGACAGATGGTGGAGAACTGATTCTTTGGGGATGAGACTCTGCTTATTGAATTTGGAATAAAGACCACCTCATGTTGTTTTGTGGTTTTTTTGAACCCTTTGTGCACCCACTTGTGCATAAAACAATTTTGTCGTGTTGTTGTCCGTTCCAGATTGTTCTGGCTGACCATAAAATGTCTGATTTTATATGATTGCTAGGCTTGACTTAGATCAATAGGAGGAAGATGGAAACGTATTTCAGTATGTTTTGTTAGTCAATAAAATGTTATAGCCTGTGACATCAAAAAAATGCTGAAATCAGCTCTGAAGAAGCAGAAAAATGTAACAGTGGCAGATGCAATTTTAGTGATTTGTGGCTGTAAATCACCTCCTCTATAGAAAGTTGAAATGAAAGTTGCAATAACAGAAGAGAGATGTTTTTGTTCCTCAAAATCTGGAGTTTAGGTCTGAGGTGTAAGAGGAAATTTTTACTAACATGAAGCTTATTTGACCCTTTTGTAATTAAGAGATAGGAAGAACATGAGGTGCTTCATCACCAAAAGTAGTGACATTTCATTTTAGTTTAATTAAAGCAGAAGTATTTGTCCTGGGTATTACCAGTCGAAGTATCCTTCTTGAGTAGTTTGTGCCTGTTGTGACACAGGGAATGAAACTTAATTAATTTTTTTTTCAATTGTTACGTTTGGATAGAAACTATGATCTAATTGCCTGTAAAGCAGTCCTTTCCCTTCTAATTACTTCCCTGTGAACACACCAATACAGATTATGAAGTCTGTAACCAGTGAGGTTTTTGTAAAGAATGGCCTGGGCAAAACTAGGAGGAAAAATAATTTACCTTCATTTTGGTTATCTGCTATGGCAACTGGCAGAAATCTTGTCAGGGATTGTAAAAAACAAAACAAATTTGTGGATTTTTTTTTTTTTCTACCTGCCTGGGGATAAAAGAATTCAGATTTCATTGGCCAACGTGGCTAGTGCAGCATTTTGGAAAGGACACTTGCATGCACAAGTCTGGTTGTGGATGACACCTAAATTACCAAAACAAGTTGTGTGAGACAGGCTTCCAACATTGCATGAGATAGAATCCTCTTATTCTGTTCTGTTGTGGTTTGGAAAGTGTAAAATGCATGTTAGTTTCCACAAGACTCTTGTGAACCTGTACTTTATTCATTTTGAACTGTTGCAAAACCTGTGTTCCTGATCTTCTGCCCATACAGCAGTGAGGTTAAAAAGAGAGAGTAGAAATTCTTCTGACTCTATCAGCTCCCAAGTTTCTCATCTTTATCACCTCTGAATCTTTCCAAATAGTCAGCTGGATGTAATGAAACTGAATTTACCTCTTTGAGCAAATCCTACTGTGCCACGTACTACTATGTGGCATGTGTTGGGTGTCACAGGAGCTTTGTGTGCTGAGTTCTTAAGCCCTACCATATTCCTGGGAAGGGGTGTGGACACCATTGGTTGGACAGTGTAAGGTTTAAAACATCTTGGTGGGTTTGGTAAGGCGTTGTTTGTGGAAGGAGTGGAGCAGTGTTGGAAACATTGTGTGAAGGAAGCTGGAGCTGCCGATGGATGTCAGCAAAGCTGATGATTTGTCCTCAAAAAAACAGTTGTGTATGTGCTGGAATGGTAAGTGTTAGGAAAGGATTTAGAGAAATAGAAGGGAGTATGTTCTCCATTTCAGTAAGGAAGCCAGCATCAGCTAAAGTACATAAATACCAAGAATTTAGCTTTTTGGCTGAATTTAAAATGTTACAAAATCTCTGTGATGAAGTCATACAGTATTACATAGACTACAGCTCCTCTGCTTTTGGTATGTCCCTCCACTTGCATGCTGAAAAATACAGATATCTATGTTCCTGCTCAAATTTCAAATTTCCTTCACCTCACATTTTTTTCAAAGCTACGTAATACAGTTCTGTAGCTGTGATGTGGAAGCACCTTGGTGACTACAGGGGATCTACTTGAATGAAAGGAGAATTTAGAATATCTGTTTCTTCTGTCATAGAAAACAAAATGAAGAGACCAAGTCAAGTGTCAGAGATGGCCATCTGCTAAAATTTGTGATGCTTATTGTGAAAAGCAATTTTCTGATGCATACAGAATTCCACTTGGCAAAGTTTTGATGTCACTTTGAGGTCAACATGGAGGATTTGTTTTGAACTGTTCTCATTTCAGATATTCAGGAATCTGATATACATGTGGTTGTGAATAAATAAATCCTCAAAGAGCAGTGCTGCTGCCTGAATCAGGAATGAATGGGGTGAGGACTGAGCAACCTAATCATAGAATACCATCTCAACAGCCCTTTGATGGTAGGTTTGGAACAGAACATGATTCAGACAGATTCTGCAAAGAAAGGGTTGTTTGTAAGTCACAGAGGAGAGTGGCTGTGAGGTCCAGGAACTGCTTGTGCATCCTCAGGTCTGGCCAGACATTGGACACAGACTTGCCCAACTTCAGTGGGTACCTTTATCTTGTCTTTAATGGAGTTTTGAACTCTTCATGCCCTCACAGCATGAAAATATGGACAGGTCATTAGAAACAAAGTACTGGAATAAAATTACCAAATTTTAATCTCTGAAATACTCCCCAAACTTCCAAAACAATTGCTTCTCTGCTTTCCGTATTTTCTGTCAAATTTCTTCCCCTAAACCTCCATGTTATTTGAGGATCAGATACTCCAATTAGTGCTATAATTTTTCCTGTATGGAGCATTTTGCAGCATTGGATTGATAAACTTTATCCACTTGTAAGATAACAAATTGGCAATTATTTGGGCTCACACCAATTATTGCAGAACATAAAGGGAGAATGAGCACTGTGTGGTACCCACTGCTGTAGTCTAGAGCAAACCAAATCTACTAAATCTTTAAAGTGAAAGACCTTGCATTTTAATGGAGACACTAATCTAAATTCCAGTGACCTGTGGAAATACAACAATGTACTTAAATAGTTATGTAAGAGTATGTTGTGGTACCAGCAGGATGTGATGTCCTAACCATAATGTCTTACTGAGACTTATATGAGTTTTCCAAATGTTCGTGCTGGCATTTTGTATACATTTCAACATTATATTAACTTGTGTGAAAAATTGCATCTCCAGAGATTTACGTTTGTTGTAATTCATGATTGTGAGATTCATGCTGATAAAAAGAACAGATGTTAGATTGTCATTATGCCGTTAATAGAAACGGGATAATTTAAGCTACATTCTTTCTGGATTTACCGGAGTTTTTGGAAATATGAGCTGTGAATTTCAAGTGTGTAATCATTTATAGGGAGTAAACTAAAGGATGATAGATGCATAGATTTGAACTAGAACTGCAGTTGTAGCAGTGCACCTCCCATTTACAATGTACCTGAATTTACAAGAAGACAGTTTCTCAAAACACACTTGGATTTTTACTTTTTTATTATGATGGCTTAGGGAAGCTTACATGGCATGTAGTACGAGGGTGCATAAGCATTAATAAAACATTTACAACACTAAAGTTATTTTTCTCTGAGAAAAGACTTCAAAGGTGATGGGCTCAATATGTTTGAACTGCATCAAGGATGTTAGCAAGTCACTGCTGATCATTTGGGCAAGGCTGTTGGGCAGAACAGAAGTAAAGCTTCAGATGATTGAACAGACAGCAGGAACATTTCAGATGGTGTGATTGTACACAAAATAGTGATTATAATCTCTGAGCAGTTCTTGTAAAATGCAATATAAATTATAGGACAATGCAAAGCAAGAAAAATAATTAGCTTGATTACTTTATGCTTCAGTATATGAGATAATAGGGGTGTACAAAGCCCATTACAGAGGTGTATGGTAGCATTTAATTTCAACACATTGTTTCTGCTTGAATGCTATCACAAGTCCTTTCTATTCCTAAAGATATTCCTCAGTCTGTTGAGGATAGATGAGAGTCTAGACATGTTCTGTGCCTGGCTTAGCTTGTTCTGCAATGAATCCAGGTATCTGATGTCTCCAAAAATAATGCTTCCCTCTGGATATTTAAATGCATCCTCTGTCACTGAATGCAACTGCAGAGTGCCAGAGTCTCTTGTTTCCTCTAGAAAATACTGTATTTTGAGCCATAAAGTAATAGAAACCTGCTTTTTAGTTAGTATTATGTTTGATATATATCTAGAAGCTATATGTGCCGAAATATATTATGTGTAAATATTTGTCCTGCCTGGAATGGGAGTTACTGAGGATGCTCTATTAATGATCCAGGGCAAGCTTGAACCAAATGAGCTGTGCTGTTATATACATTTCAAGCAAATCCAGAAGAGTCTTGACTCTCTTATTTCTACTTTGCCTTTACTGGTTTTCATTTCTCTACAGTAGCCAAAAGTAAGGATTTCATTGCAGGAACTATATATTTTTTTTTCTTATGACTTCTGCTTTACCATGTATCCATCACTCCAAGGCACCTTTTTAATTGGAGAGCTCATTATTTCAAAAATGCTGATTTGCAGCCATCTGACCTGACCTGGAGGGAGCTACACTCTGGCTCACAGGGGCAGCAGAGCTAGGAAGATAATTTATTCAGATGTTTTTTGGTGACTAGACAGGGAAAGATGCTGAAGGAACACAATAGATATTATGAAGCCCAGCATGTCAGATGGCTAAGTGCTAATGCAAATTTCCAAGATCTAGCAGTATTAAATGAAATTCTGCATATTGCCACTGTGGTAAAACAATGCATAATGAAGTTATAAACAAAAGTATTTGAACAATTCTTCAGTGCTATTATTAATAGTAATCTGCTTCTCTAGATGAGGAGGAAAGAGGCAGAGAAGCAATGAGCCTCTGACTTGGCGGGAGCATTCTTAATCATAGTGCCAATGCCATAGAATTATAGAATCATTAAGCTTGGAAAACACCTCTAAGGTCATTGAGACCAACTGTTAACCAGTGTTCACCACTAAACTATGTTCCAGGGATGGTGACTCCACTACTGCTATCACCCTGGTGTCCTATTCCAATGTTGACAGTCCTTTCTTACAAAAAATTCTGGACATTTTTCCTGATATCTAATCCAAACCTTCCCTGGAGGGAGTCATCATTGCAAGACTGCACACACAGCTCATTTCTTTACACGAAAAGTGACTCCTTGGGTTATCATTTCCAGGCAGATGTCTGATTGACTTGGAAGACAGGATCACAAATACTCCCAAAATTTTCGTTAATTACTTGTAATGCAAAAAGATTTTTCCAGGTATTCTCCATTTATCCTGTGTTATTTGTCATAAACTGGAAGATGTGTAGATGAAAGTAAACATTTTTTTTTGTACAATGAGTAAAATATTGTTCGGAGAATGTAAAGGCATTTACTCAAGGTAGTCTGAGAGAGAAAAGTGATGGCAGGAATATAACATCCACTGCAAACAGATCATCTCTGGTGCACATACTGCTTTTATGAGAAGTACAATGCCAGGCTTAGTGGTAGGCTTCAAATGCTTTCCCATGCTTTGGAGATTCAGAGGTGCAGTAAATCCTATTTTGCTGGGCAGTTGAACAAAGTTTGCAATGGCTTTATGTCACTAGAGTGGAGCAAACCCATCAGACCTCAGGTGTGAGTGTGGCCTGTATAAGTCAAAGAGAGAAAGGGCATTTATCAGTAGTAACCCCCAAATCCTGTGCTCAGTTTCCATGTATCCAAGTCTGCAAACGTGCATGTGTGTGGTTGCACACTCCCATGGATGGATAAATCTGTGACAGCACATGTTAAGTAGATAGTTCCATGTTTGTCTCAGTGTGCCTATTTTGTGGATGTTTTCTACTTTTGGTTATTTCACCAAGCTACTGAAGCAACTGCAATTGTTTTTTTTTTTCAAACTATAAAAAATTGCAGGTTTTTTATTAGAGTCCTCTAAGGCACTGTATGCAAAGAGTGTGTGAGGTAATCTCATCACTCCTTTTGTCTCTGTTAGTCTCAACAAAGTGATTTTCTGGTTTTCTCTCCTGCTTCCTCTATATGCACTTTTGCTTTATTTTCAAAATTATGACTCTCTATGTGTGGAGTATAGTTTTTTTCCGGTAATGTAACTGAAATTTTATGGATGTTAGTTACCTTATCAAACTGGCTAAGGACTATTAGGCAATATCAGAGACTATAATAGCGGTAAATCTTTAACTCTGCTTCTAATATGTAGAAAACTAAAGCCCATAAACTTTTAAAATGTTTCAGGTAAAAAAAGAGGTGATGTTACTGACAGTTTTAAAATGTTTATGTAAATGTTTCCATACTCAGGGCAGAATAAAACCAATGAGTTAGAGACTTAAGTGGAACACATTAAGACTGCTTATTTAATAAAATGTCCTTGTAGCTGAGGACAAGAAGTGTAGGATTATGGGTGCCCAAAGAATAATTTGTTGTGTTTGGTATGTACTAAAAGTGTTTTTTAGGGATTGAAAAAATGGTTTTTACTTGTGCAACCGGGAGTTTCTAACAAGAGTTAAGTATCAGCCTACCTCTGCCCTAATCTTGGAATCACTGGAACAATAAGATTGGAAAAGACCTCTAAATTCCTCAAGTCTAACCATCAACCCACCTTGGCACTGCCAAGGCCACCACTAAACCTTTCCTCAAGTGCCACATCCACAAGTCAAGGAATGGTGACTCCATCAATGCCCTGGGCAGCCTGTTCCAGTACTTTACAACCCTTGCCATGGAAAGATTTTCTTTAATGTGCAACCTAAACATCCCCTGGCACAACTTGAGTCTGTTTCCTCTGTGTTCTGCTGTTTGTTGCCTGGGACAGCCCCCACCTGGTTCCAGCCTTCTGTCAGGCAATTGTAGAAAGCAAAATGGTCTCCCCTGAGACTCTTTTTCTCTGCTCAGCACAGAGAAATATTGTGAAAAAACAAATGAAATCCAGGACTTTGTGAAAAAAAAAATGGTCTATTGTAGTGCCTTTTCCAGACATTTGTAGCATAAAAGAAGAAAATTGTGATGATGTGTGACTAAAATATTTTGGTAAGTACCAGGGGTTGAAGGGATAGTAGCTTATAAAAAATGGTATAAAGTTTCTGTATGTTAAAAATTTTTCAAGAATACCCAGCTGGGACTGAAAGATTTAAATATGCAGTCAGAAAAATGAGTCTCTAGATTCATATACTTCAAAGCTGCAAAATTAACAGGTGTTTGGGGATGTTCAAAGAGATTCATTGTGGGTGAATTGAAAAGAATGTATGACTTTAGGAATATTTTAATAAAAACCTTTAACCTATTAGACATTATCTATAATTCAACTTGGATCTTACTCTTTGTTTTATAACTTTCATATTCCTGAAACTCTTGTCCTTTTTATCTAAATTTTTGGCTTGATAGTTCTAACACCAAAGGTCTATGGCCATTCAGCAAGAATAATTTTGGGTACAAGAGAGTCAAGGTAAGTGATGCAAAGCAAACATCTGGCCTCAAAAAGAACTTACTGTAAGTGGCAAAGCAACCAATGGTTTATTAAAAAAAACCCAAACCAAACCAAGCAAATAGTTATGTTGTTTCAATTTACTTAGTTGCCTGCACAAGATATTTGGAACACAAGAACTGTGGACACTGCTGAAGGCTTGTGGAGAAACCTAATCTGTTTTTTCCCAGGCTGTTGACTTTTCTCAGCTCCAGCTTGGATCTTTCCCAGGCTGTGGATCTTAGAGACAAAACTCAGCTCCTGCTTGGATCTTTCCCACAAAGAACTTCTTACAAACTTGTGATTCTTTTATAAGTGGGTCAAGAAATGGTATTTAAAGGGGACAATTCAGGACGGAAAAAAACCCTTTAAACTTACCTGCATGGTTCTATCCACAGGCAGCTTTCACTGAATGGTGCAACCTGAAAACCAGAGTGGAAAAATGTGAGAAAAACTTTCTACTGTATTTAAAATAATAAAACTTGGAGATAATGTGGCCTTAAATTACTTGCAAAATTAAAAGTTCTGTTGGGTTGTAGTTGATTTCTTTAAAAGAGCTGAGCAGCCATTAGTTGCTATGAAGTTGTTTATTGTAAAGCCACATCAGTCTTGAAAAACAAAGAGTCACAAGAGTTAAGTCCATGCTAAAAGTTTCAGCATAGAGTCCTAAATAGAAGTAAAGTACCAATTAGAAGTAGAAGCTGCTCCTGTTGAGGCCCCAGGAGGGCCAATGTTGCTGCCACAGCTCTTCTTTGGTGAGGATGATGGCGGTGAGGAGAAAAGTGAGAGAGCAAGAGAGCGTCTCTCCCCAGTGCCTAGATTCTTGTACACAAATTACCCAATAAGCTAAAAGCACAAACCCAAACCATTTCTTCTTAACCTATTAGCATGCCAGTTTACATATAAACTACACATACAGTCTATCTTGTTCTATATAAAAAATGTAAGCAATAGTCTTACTGTAGTTCTGTTATGTCTAAAATGATGTTCTGGGAGCCTACATGGAAACTTGTTTTCACCACTAGCTGGTATATTGCTCAAATGGTAAACTACAAGGTCTTAACTTGAGCAATGGAGTTCTAGGCTTCAGTTTCCTATGAAGAATATTGCATTACTTAATATGTTTCTAAGAAAGCAATTGACAAAAATTAAGTAAAGAGAAGAAAGGATTAGATAATTCTCCACGGCGTTTGGGAGAACAGTCTTACAGGTGATACAAAGATTAAAGAGGTGGGGAGTCAATCTTTCACAGTGTAGTTATAGTGATATTGGCCTTTGCTGTGTATACAACAGCAGGAATTTTTGGTACTGAAAAAGCAGTGCAAACACATGAAACAGTCAAATAATCTGGATTCACTTTTACTATTAGAGGAAATATGGTTAAATTTATCTACTGAAATTTAACTAAGTAAAAATATAATTATATGTAATTTACATGGCATAGAACAAAGACAATTTTTCTCCCTTTAGATGATGTGAAGAACATGGTTCAATTGTCTAAAATAGGTACCCTAGTCTCTGGGAGTCGTTCTGCCTGTCCTGTGGAGTGCACAGGGCTCTTAGGAGGTTTCTGTAGGCCCCACTAGCAGCTCTCCCACCCTCTTTGCCAGGTTGTGCCCATTGCTCTGTTAGGACAGTGTGCAGGAAATGGGTAAATGTTTGCTATATGAGGAGGATTTTAAGGGATGATGAGAAAAATCACAATAGGTAATATTTTTATATTTTTAAAAATGATAAATGTGGGGTCTTGGGTGGAGGCAGAAGTTTCAGCTGATATATTTTTAAAGTATTTCGGGATAGAAATAGAATGGGTATGAACCACTGTACATGATTTGAAATAATATTTTACATTTGACTATTCATTGTATTATTGACTTGGGTGCAATGCAGGATGTAACCAAAAGTGTGTATTCTATCACCATCTGTTGAAACCAGGTGGGGCTTTATCTTTTCCACAACCCATCCTTCCTCCAGGAAGATCTCTTCTGTTAATGGCCATTGAGTCCCACTGCAGGACTGATAAAATCACATCATCCCATTGGGAGATGCTCCACCCAGGGGGAAGAGCTGAGGATTTCCTATCTAGATAACATCTGAAATTTGGAATATCACAGCAACCTTTTTCTACTGTATCCCTCTGGATTCCAGACCCTTCTACATCATCAGTGGACCTTTGGAGGAAAAATGGACTCCTCCACAGGATCACTGCTTCAACAGAACCACATCTGTCACTGCAGGAGGATGCAGCCACCATTTAATGGGACTGCTACCAACACTGTGACTGAAAGGGTGTCAGGTTGTACTCTGACTGTGTCAGTGTTTTGGTTTTTTTTTATTACTGTAATTTTATTTTATTTTCTTAGTAAAGAATTGCTATTCTTATTCCCATATCCTTGCCTAAGAGCTCCTTTATTTCAAAATTACAATAATTCGGAGGGAAGGAGTTTACTTTTTCATTTCAAGAGAGGCTCCTGCCTTTCTTAGCACACATCTGTCTTTCAAACCAAGGCAATTATATACAGTTCAACATTCTGGGGTCAGCTGCTTTTTGTTTGGCATTCAGGATGCAAAATATGGGTGGGTTTTGCAATCAAACATGCATTTAATTCCTTATAATAGAGATATTTTCTTTTCCCAGAAATACATCCATTCTAAATTGTTTCCATCAATATGACTGCAAAATATTAAATATTAAAAAAAAAAATTCTTTATTTTCTCTGAATATATTTGGAAACATTCATTATACAGATGAAAAATACACATCTATTAAACTGGAGCTGTTTGGGATTCAGAATATCTAAACTCATTGTCCTGGTTTGGAGGACGGGTGTCAGCTAAGAAAGGCTGGAGCCTCTCTTTCAAATGGAGAATGCAAACTCTCTCCCTTCAAATTATTATTTTGAAATTATAGGCTCTCAGGCAAAGATATGGGAATAGGAATAACAGTTCCTTACTAGGAAAATTAAAATAGAAATACAGTACTACAAAGAACAAACTTAAAAACACTGACAGAGTCAGAGTACAACCAGGCACCCCATCAGGCAGGGTGTTGGCAGCAGTCCCATTCCATGGTGGCTGCATCCTCCTGCAGTGACAGATGTGGCTCAGTTGGAGCAGTGCTTCTGTACAAGGTGCAGTTTCCCTCTGAAAGTTCCCTGATAATGTGGAAAGGTCCAGTTTTCCTCTGGGATCCAGTGGAAAAAGGCTACTCTGATGTTCCAAATCTCAGTTTTTATCTTGGTAGGAAATGCTTGGCCCTTTCCCCTGGCTGCAGCAACTTCCAACGGGATGCAGTAATTTTATCAGTCACACATTGGGACTCAATGGTCATTAGCAGAAAATGACTGGCTGGAGGAAGGATGGGTTGTGAAAAGATAAAGAACAATGCCCTGCCTGGTTTCAATGGATGGCCCATTAGCAGAATGTCTCCCGCAGAGATAAGGATCACTGCCCCCACCCTCAACAGATGGTGATAGAATAGATACTTTTGGTCACATCCTGTATTGCAACCCAAAACACCCTGTAGTATTTTAATGTTCACTGTTCATTTATTTACTCTACAGAGAAAATAAAAAAAGAACTTTTTTTGCTCTTATATAAACATTAATAAAATAAAAAATCTTCATTTCAGCATGAGGTTTGCTTGAACAAAAAGGGAATGTTAGGTCTTGGAATAATATTTTTGCAGCAGTTAGGTGAAAAATTAACTTTCTGTATGTTATTGCACAAAGCCCAGAAGGAGAGACAAGGTCAGTAAAAATCACCACTCGGTTTGGTTTACATCAGGTGAATTGTTTTTTGTATATATGAATCTCAGGGGTAAAGATGAAAAATAATCTGTATGGCCAGAGAATCACTTCCTTCAAGCATGTAGTCCGGAGTTATTTGTAGCCCTGTAAGACTGGTCAGGTTCAGTGGGGGCAAGTACAGATGAGCATTTCCCACTTGGGATGAACTCATGGGACCAAGCCAAAAATTTGGTACCTGACTGGCTGGATGAATGGTTTGGTCTTGCATTTGTGGATTGTTTTCTCTTATTTCTTTCTTCTCAGTAACAGAATGTTTGTTTAGAGGGGGAAAAAAAGGAATATGGGCATAAGGAAAGAGTGTCATCTTTGGAAACAATGTGTATTTCCTGTTCTGAGAATGTAGATGCTGTTCAAGAGTATCAGATGAATATGGCAAAACAATCCTTCTCTGCTTCATAAGACACAAAATTTATACTGATCTTTGTGCTGCTTTATTTGAAGGGATAAACCCTTTTAAAATTATATCACACTCCATGTTCTCCCATCTTAGTTGCTGCCCTGCTATTTTTATGTACAACTGAAGCATAGGTAATGTTTAAATGACAATGTAGCTGTGAGAAAACCATCAATGGCATTTTGGCTGAGCACTGCTTCAGCTCTGACAGCCAGATGGAAACATTTGATTTGCAAATTAGAGGACAAATACTATGGCTGAATGTTTCTTGGCTGGAAAGAAAGGCTGGATGTTCTCTGCACTCTCAGGAGAGGTGGCAATTCTTACTTGCAGCTTGGTGCCCAACAATAAGAAGGAAATATACCACCATCTTCTAATATTGCAGTCTCTTGATTTATGTCTGGCACCTCTAGAGTTACTTAATTCAGTATAGCAATGTCTGAATACATATAAAAGGAGCAGGAGACAATGGTATGGCAGAAGATTAACAGATAATTTTCTGTTCAAAATCTAATGCTTTTGGTTGGCTGGTAGACCACAAATCATATTGTTGCCAAAGAGGGATATTATCCCTATGAGAAAAGTGAAAGTCAACAGATGAATTTTAAAGTTTTCAGCACTGATCTTATCTCCACTTCATGAATATTTCTACAAAAGCTTCAGAACATAACATTTAGAAAAGATGCAATATTGGCTTGTAACTGGATGAGGGAATGGGGAGCCAATCCAAGATCTGGCAATTGCCAAAGCCCTTTGTCTTACCCAAAATAATGTGGCTGTATTGCAATATCAGAAAGCGGCTTGCACTTCTCCCCTTGGTTAGAAATGGTACTTCATATGCAATTTGATAGAAAAAATACTTGAGTTCAATTCCGGGAATGAAATAATTTTTAAAAGTATATATCCTAATTTAATAGTTATTAGGTCTTCATGTATGAGGTCGATATATTGTAGGGCTTTGCTTATTTTTATATGGGTTTGTTTTTTAAATATCTCTGGCAGTAGCTTTTTGTGGGAGGGGTTGATAACAAAACATGACTGTGCTAACTTCTCACTTTCATTGCTAATAAGATGAATTTTGACAGCTTTAGTTCTAGACATCACAATGACTGCAACTTTTCCTTATCTGCACCTTAATCTCTAAAATTTGTCTTAAAAATGAAGGGCGATGAAGATAAACTTCATAAAACAAAATCAACATGAGAACACCTCCCTCAAAAAACTAGCAGGAGAGCTAAGCTTCTGAGTCTTCTGGCAGATTATAGGTCAGTTTTCTTCTGAAACAAATTACTAACTCATCAGAATGGGCCTTAGGTACTGATTTATTTAAAAATGCTTTGAATAGTTACATGTAAGTTGGAAGAATTTAATTTCCATTTCTTTCCGGGTTTGCTTATCACAACACAGGCTATTAGCACATACCTTGTTCTTATAAAAGTGTTTTCATGGCCCTAATTTTCACGTTGGAAGTTGAGAAATGTTACTGTTGGGGGAGGAATAAATAACTACAGGTTGAGTTTATCCCACTGTAAATGTGTTGTAAGTGTGAGATAAAGTGAATCATCCACACTACTTATGTGTATCTCTCTTTTAGACTCCAGAAAGAACTGGGTTGGTGAATTAGGCTAGGACCAGAAATTATAAAAGGTTGTGCTGGGATGGAGTAGAGTATACATGGGCGAATAAGGCTGTTTGCTGTGCTGAGCCCAAAATTGTTCTTCAGAACAAGGAAAATCCAAACATGGTCCCTTTACCAATGTAATCAGAAAAAGGTCATGGAAAATGCATATTGCAGGGAGAGAAATTCTACCAGTAATTGTCACTGGGCAGACATTCCTGTTTTGCTTCTGTCGCGTTACCCAGTCAATGTTTTTTGCGGAGTGTGTGATGTGGCTGGCATACTGTGAATACTGACTTGGTTTCCAGAATGTTTGAAAAAACTGCTTGCCAGGAGAAAAAGGTATTTGGTAGGATTAACCAATTCAGAAGCAGATTGTATCTGTCTGAGATTTCTGCTGCTTTTTCTTGCAGCTGTGGTCAGGCTTTGTTGGAATTTGCAGACTATCTTCGTTCTCTGTGATGCTTTTAAGTAAATCTGAAGTGTGCTGTTGCTGAGGGGACAGTTTCCTGCAGACCCATCTGTTCTGGTTTCACCCACAACAGGGTTAATTTTTTGCAGTTGCCAGGAGGGGCATGGCCAGGGTTATTCTCTACCAACTCATGTCATTCCTAGGGGCAGGGGAAGAGGAGTCTGTTCTGAGGAGAAGGGGTTCTTCCTGATCAAGGAAACATAGAGTAGGGAGAGGTCAGGTGTTTATTGTTAGAGTCCATGTGAATAGTTTCTTTCTTGTGCCCTCTATCATTAGTATTGTTGCTGTTCCTGTTTGTTTTTGTATCAGATTTCTGTTTCTAGTCAACTGTTCTGTGATCTTTGCCTTTTGTGCATCCAGTTCCCCTCTCCAGGCACCACAAGGGATGGGGAGGGAAAAGTGTGAGAGTGAGAAAGTTTGAAGAGTCTCAGTGGAAGACTGAATTGAGGAACACCATTCCTAAAGCACAACACCCATCTAACCCAGTCAAGGCTCCCTGATGCTTAAAAAGATGATGAACGCAGGAATTGCAGCCTGTGTCTGGTGGAGCTATTGACCAAGACATGTGGTTCCTCATACTGAGATAACATCAGGATAATCTGGTTTGGGATCTCTTCCTCCTGTGGCAAGCCATGAAAAATTGTTACTGAAATACATGGGTAAATTATTCATTTTTCTCTCTCTTTGGGTTATTAAATATGGCATGATAGATTAGGAAAAGTCACATTTGCAAAAGATAAAAATAAATTACCTAACTTACATGCTTTACCTTTTTGAATTATATCCACCAGTAGTGAACATCTAAATTCGTATGCCACCATTAGCCATTACACAAGAGGAAAGACAGCTTTGTAGGACTCTCCTTTATGTGTTATATTTGTAAAATTAATTTGCTGTCATTTCCCATGTATATTTATTTTTTCAACCCACAAAAATGTAAGAAGCTTAAGGAGTAACATCAACAAAAGAAAAATCAGGACACCTCTGTACAAATTGAAATAAAACTAACATATATATATCAAGAAGACAAATATTTAAAATATTAGTTTTATCATTAGCTGGATCTTTTGGGGTAATTTTGCCATCACAAAGCAGCATTAATAAGCAACTGTACAGTAAGACCCAGCAGAGCTGTGACTAAAGAGGGGGATGTTTGACTTAATAGTCTTTGGAATGTACTTCTCACCTGCATAGTTATGACTTACTCAGAGAACACCCAGCTGAGGGCTGTGCATCTAAGGGGCAAGAAGAGAGGTTTCCAAAAGCAGAAAACATAGAATTAGCACATAATAGCAAGATGAAATTACTACCTACTCTGGCAGGAGTCCTCCCTCAGAAGCCAGGACTATAAGTTGAATCAAAGAAAAGCATACAATCTCTCGCTTCCTCCCTTTGATTTTTTGCACATATTATGAGGGGAAAGAGAAGATGCCATAACTGAATGGCAACAGAGCTTCTTGTTCCATCCTTGTCATGTGGAAGGAGTGCTGGAAATCTGTTACTGTGTTTTTTATAAATGTGGGGTAAGTATGTTTGTATCAGAAATAGGCATGGAAATCTTTGATGCCTGCTTTCAACTCTGAAGCTTTAGCAGGAAGTATTGGTGGAAGCCACAGGACAGTATCTGTGGAAACCCCTAACATTTAATAAAGGCATGGATCTCTACAGCAGGAATTACTACATGCAGATCTTCAGGGACATGCTTCATTCTACTATGTTTCTTATTCTACAGTTTACAAATCAGTACCTTATATAAAGCCAACTCTTGGAGTTAATTTATAAACTGGGATAAAATGTGACTGAAGTTGATCTTTCTCTAGTGGCCTTTGGATGAGCTTCTTAATTATTTTTATTTATTTATGACAACTTTTACACACCATGTTAATTTACCTGTAAGTTCTGAATAAAACATGGTGAGACTGAAACACTAGTCTTAGATAAATCAGGATTTTAGTTAAAAGTTAGAAGAAACTGGGCTTGAAGTAGTTATTTGAAACTTAAATAATTGATTGACTGTCATCTTATATTTGCTCAGCTGTGCTTACAATGGGAAAAGACAAAATAGTAGTAAGTGGACCCAAAGAAACATAGACAATGCAACCAGAAACCCATTCTTTGAAAAAAATGGACTATCCCCAGAAACCATTTGTATTTGTCAATGATAGAAAAGGTCAAGAGTTCAGGGTGAGGAAGACTCACCTTACTTCCTCCTTTTAAGACCCTTCCCCACAAAAACGACCCCAGACTTAATTCAAGAAGCCAACCACGCATCCTTAATAGCCATTCAAGCTAATTACCATAGGAAGCGGGGGATGGGAGGGGCTGGTATTATGAATATGTATTTGTTTGAACCTTTTGGCAATAAATAGACTCTGTGACCACCTGTAATTTTGCAGTGTGTATTAGGGGGCTACCCCACGCTGCTGCCCAGTGCTGAATAAACATACCCTTTGTAACTTTAAATTGTTAGAGAGTCTTTTGTCCGTCACAATTGAGTATCGGTGTTAGACAAATACACATATTTTGGTAAATCAAGACTCTTAGTGGTATCATTAGTATGATGCATAAAGTTAAGTGCTTCCTCTTCTTGTTCAGCTCAATTTTATGAACTTTTGAAATGTTAGTAGAATATTAGGTACTAAAGTTAGATACTGAACATTGATTAATCTGATTTGAATTTGAATTTTCAGTGAAATTTCAAATTTTGATGAATTTTACGTGGCTCAATGTTTTGAAGTGGATATTAAAAAAAAAAAAAAGCAATGGTACATTAATTCCAAAGTTACATCTTGGCCTCGTGCATTCCCAGTTTGGTATAAAGAGCTCAGACTGCAGAAATCTGAATGACAGATGACAACAAATGAAGGATGGGTTGTGGAAAAGATAAAGAACACTGCCCCACCCGGTTTTAACAGATGGGCTATTAACAGAAGATATCCCCTCAGAGATTAACAACACTGCCCCACCTGGCTTCAACAGATGGTGATAGAATACATACTTTTGGTTACATCCTGCATTGCAACCCAAGACATTTATTTAGTGTAACAGTCATTCAATAAAGAAATTTACTCAATTAGAAATATTAGTAGTGGCAGTAGGAAGAAGATGGTACATCACATGGTTGTGTCTGGAAGACTCAATGGAATCTTAACTAGTGCAAACACCTACGATATTTGAGTATCATGATAATCTTAATAGCTTTGTGTTCCAGTAAAACATCAAAGATTTTATAGTAAACAATAGGAGCAAGCTGAAGTTCCTATGTTATCGCCAAGCAGCAAGGGGTGACCTGCCTTTGGGGAAGATGGTTGTGTCAGTTCACAGTGATTATTCTGTTCTTAATTGTGGATGAAGAAAGGAAAGAGATTTTTGAGTTAAGAGAAGTGCAGCCTTCTGTTGACATGTAAATAATTTAGAGGGAGTTTGTTAGGCAGGAGGGCAAACCTGAGTACTATAATTCTTACACATGAATGGTGCACACCTCACAGGGTCTGGCTTTGCTATCCACAGTTGACCTGCTTTGACTTTTATTTCACATCTTTCTGTCCTTGAACTCACAAATTCATCCCAAGTATTTGCCTTCTGATCTACACTCCAACGACAATCCCAAGAAAGTGGTGAGAGTCACCTACCAAATATACAGCCTTTCCCCAGAAGGCTGATGTAGAAGACTTCCATGGTGTTGCAGGTCTTATGAAGACCTCTGCACAAAGGGCTGAGGAGCCGCAAAGAACTTAGATTGAAAGTTCTTAGAGTTGAAGGCAAATCCACATATTGACTCTAACCTTTCTCTCTCAACACACAATCCAGGTGAAGAATTAACTGGTTGTAACTGGGCACAATCACTTTCATGCATTTGTGGCTTATTGATAATTTTGTCTTTAGTCCTGATCCTTGAAAAATAGGATGGCAATAGCACAGCAAGGCAATAGGCAGCTTATATATATAAGAGCTGGCATAGGAGTTCTTTGTGAGAAATAGGCTTGAAATTCGGTTCCAGAAAGAAGTGAGGGGACCAGGTTTGTATCATCACTTTAGGATTACCAGTTGTATCTTGTCCTATATAGTACCTAAGAGCTCTGGGTGGAGACCACATGCACAGTGCTGTCAGAGATGGGGCAAAAAGCTGTTTTGTGGCTCTAAGGACTTGGAGCCTGAAGCAAGGAACTAGTAACTCAATGGAGAAAGGCAGAGAAATGATGAAAATCTTTCAGTGCTGTTTGCTGGGATGCTGTGAGAATGTGTCAAAACATGCAGAGGGTTAGGTACTGAAAGATGCTATTTAGGTAGTGTTTGAGCTATTTGGTTAACTCTAGTCAAAAACACCCTGTTTGTGTGTGCAAACACTTCAGGCAGAAAAGGAAGTGAAGGAAGCAGCAGAAGGGCCTGGCTGTATCACTGGGTGAGCCACAAGAGCAGAAAGAGAGGAAAGTGATTCAGCTGCTGTGAGAAGGCAGTATGATCTCCTGAGCTGGGATTAGTTCTGGTGAGTCTGATAAATTGCAAGTCCTTTCAGACATATCCTTCAGCTGCAGAAAGGAAGAAGAAATAGCATTCTGCTTTTCATCTTTCCTTTCCCACTCTCTTCTCACTAGGAGAACTGTACATTGCCTCCCAAGTTTCCAGCCTCCAAAAGGGCTGTTTTTAAGACATTTGCTCATCTGCTCAGGGTATCAAGGGGAGAATCTAAACTGCATCACTGCACTGGCTGTTTTTTTTCTGCCTTGTGTATCTGTGTACCTTCTTTCATTTATTTTTCAGTCAATGCGGACAGTAATTATTCCTTGTAGAAATGCCTTTTAAATACAATTGTGACTCTACAGAAATTACAAGGAAAACTGCAGTATAATGAAGTTCATAAAACCGATGCTGATGCTGAAATAACTTTTGGCTTTCAACAGAGAAGACTCACAAGTCTTAATAGGGATGACCTAGTAGCGTGTTTTAATATGGGAGTTCTAAAATTTTTAAAATTTTCCCAGCAAGTTTTACATTGCACGACATTTCAATAATTGTGCAATACCATTAGAAAATGATGACAAATGATGACAATGTAAGTAATGATTTTGGTGCTGTGCACTTGAATGTTAATTCTATTATGGTTTGGAACATGAGACATGATTTATTTAGAGGGTTTTCATGTGATTGACAGGGATCCAGAATTTTGCCTGTAGCTGTTCCTTGTTCAAAAAGGAGCTTCTTATTTTGCAAGAGGTGATAGAAGATCCATTTGAAAGACATTTGTTCGTCACTGTGGCATCTGGGCTTCCCTAAGTAAAGACAGATCTACAAAGAGGGATAATGTCCTCCAGCAGTGTGTCAAGAGCAGTGCATGTCCCAATCCTGGGTATGTGGGGACACAACACAGATCTCTCTCAGCATGGGCTGGGGATACAAGCTGTGATAAGAGCATCTGGCTTACAAGAGTGCTTGCAGTGCTCACAGCTGTTCCCACAGCCTCATCCCATGCAGGGGTTCCCAGCATTCCACATGGATTTACCTGAGCTGATCTCTGCTTCCAAACAAGCCATGGCAAAACATCCCTGTCCTCTGTTCTGGAGTGGGAGGCTGGAGCTCCAGGAGATGTCCATCAGCTTACCATCAGAGGATGGTGGCTTGTTGGGAGAGGGGTGGGGGAAGTCCTGCATGAGATCAAAGTGAGAGATGAAGAAATAGCAGTATGTTTTCCTCCACCCAGTTTGTATCCCGTTTTAGAGTCTGCGGGCACTGGCCTAACTTGAGCTGAAGCCAAAAACCCAGTCCTACTGGAACTTGACATGGGCCCATGTATCAACTGACCTCACAGGACATTTCAATGAAAGTAAATTGTGGCTCTAAAGCAATAGACATAATTGGCAACTCATGTCTGAGATGGAACTGGAGCTCCTTACATCATTCAGGGCCCTTAGAGATGCCCTAATTTTGCATTTCCTGAGGTATTTGCGCATCCCTAGAACTCAAGTTCTAAAGTGGCTTTACACTGCTGTGTTCCTTCTCCTGCATAATATCCTGTAATTTCATAAATTATGTTAACTTTAATGATTTAACAAGAAATATAATTATGTTTCTACAGCAACCATGACTTTAAATATCCTGAATTATGTACATGTATAATCTCAAATATAATGAAAGACTAATACAGCTCAGTGCATGTAAATTATATTAAGTTAAAACTTTCAGGAGAGAACTGCTTTTGAATGATCGGGATGGAAAAATACACATGAGAAACTCCCCCTTAGCATCAGAATTTATGTTGGTTCATGTTCAGATTGTTAAAAATAAAATAAAGTGTACTTCAGACTTTTCAAGCCAATTTCTTTCTTGACTGAAAAAAACAAATGTGAGTACAGTTTGTCAGTGTTGTTTACACAGTATAGAAGTGTATGAACACATCATCTGATGCAGAATTATTGTGCTGCTCCCAGGAAATACCGACATCACTTGTGATTTGGGAAAGTAGCACTGCCAGCAAATTGCTGATGGCTCTTTGCTTTGTTCCTCTGAGGCCTTGCTATATGTCTGAGGGCGTCGTGTTCTGATCAGCAGAACACCACCCCAGAGATGTTTGCCTTTCAGAACAGGTGCATTTGTGTGAAGCCAGTTTGAGCTCTCACAGAAGTTTGCTGTGCTGTACTCTAAGCTAGGGAAAGGGAGGAGTTTGGAAAAGGTACCAGCACTGCTGTGAGCAGGGAGGCAATTCTGAGTGAGGGGTCAAGGCTTGGGCTGAGAAAACAGATGCTTCTTAAGGGAAAATTGTCAAAGGGTTGGGAACCCCAAAGGGACAAAAGCACAGAGCCTCCCTCCCCACCCAAATCAGAGAAGAGCAGTCCTCCTTCCAGACAGCAGAAATGTGAATTTTCAATTTAAATATTAAATTTTTCATTTTAAAACTTCAAATCCATATTATAGAGTGGGCCTGAGAAGATTCTTTTCTTCTCTCATAGTCATGGCTCTGATGTCTTAGGTACAGAAGATGAGACCAAATAATTATTTTTCTCTAAATTTGGAGGGATTTTTTTCCTGGAATGGATTTGTTATTTTGGATTTTTGTCAGTGTCTGAGAGCAGCAGTTGATTTGATATCTCCAAACAAGTAATTCTGTGCTTTGTAACCCAATAGGTCTGTGGAAATACAGAGGAGATTCAAATACAGCACCAAATACTTAAACTTGTAATAAGGACTTGAATTATAAGTTCTTATAAATCACTCTTCTGATAATAATGTACATTATTAATGAATAGAAAATGAGTATCATTATTTTATTTAGGGTATCTGTCCTTGTGGTTTGAACCTAAGAAGAATGGGATTTAATTTCTTAGTTTGTATTTCTAGCTTCTAGCTTTAGGCAAGCACTTCAGTAAAAAATGTGCTGGAGAGTCAGTGAATTTTCAAACAAAAATAAAATAAAAGCACACCAGGAGTTAGAAAAAAGCCAAGCTAAAAAGATGCTGGCAGAGATAAAGATTTTGTCTTGCAGGAGGATTTAAAATATTCAGTATCCAGTCTTCTGCCCCTGTTATTCTCTGACTAAACTGTGATAAGTTTTAATGCTACTGAAACATTTATTTATCTTGAAGTCTTTTTCCTCTTTTGTTCTAATGTGACCAAAGCTGCCAAGTTGCCATAAACAAGGCTATTTTTTGTCTCAAATCATCTACCTCAATTTGCATAGATAGTGAATAAGCTAATCTCTTTTTTTCTTTACAGGATACTTTTGTTGAAAAAGTATGTTTAATACTTTCACAGTTGATTTCTCTCCTTAGGATTATATAACCAGCAGATGTCTCTAAAACCATACTCTCTCATAAACATTTTATAGTCTTTGAAGATGTTGAAAATCTGGGATTTATAGGACTATTGCATCCATCTACCCAAGGATCAAAAGCTCTATTACAATTACCCCAAGTGCAGTCAGAAAATTTATTTAGCTGAGCATATAGGTTTGAGACTTTTCAAAAGTCCTAATTTAATCTGTATACAGTAAAATCTAATATTTTAACCTCATTTTGAGATATAAAATTAAAATCCCTGTAGGATACAATGCTTTTATAAAAAATGTGAGTAAGGGAAGATTTATTAAGTGGGATAGAATCTGAATATGCCATATGGTATTTTATTTCCTTCTGCTTATTTGAAGTTCAGTCACTTTCATCCGAACAGATTTTTTTTTTTAAGTTCATGTA
The DNA here is from genome assembly GCF_009819885.2 of Catharus ustulatus. Classification (NCBI taxonomy): domain Eukaryota; kingdom Metazoa; phylum Chordata; class Aves; order Passeriformes; family Turdidae; genus Catharus; species Catharus ustulatus. The sequence goes on along the minus strand of NC_046228.1, from coordinate 33,480,744 downwards.
AAGAAGTCCCCAGTGCAGCAGAATTTTTGATTGAGTGGAGGAAAATATCAACCGTATGTTCTGAAGGATCCCTGTTGCAAATATGCATCCTTTATCTTCCTCTATTAAATCTTGAGGCTGGTAATTTGGTTAGATGAGATGACAGCCAATATACGATCTTGTAAATATTCAGAGCAGGAATACACAAGCTGAGGATATTGTTTGGTACAAATAGGGACCAGCTGATAGGAAAAGGCACATCCACTTGGAAAAGGTCAACTTGACCCTTGCAAATCCTGTCCTGCATCAAAAAAAGGTGTCACCAGTAGGTTGAGGGAAATGGTTCTCTGTCTCTACTCTACACCATTTAATGGGACTGCTACCAGCACCCTGACTGATAGGGCATCAGGTTGTGCTCTGACCCTGTCAGTATTTGGGGTTTGTTCTTTGTAATGCCGTTTTTCTATTTTAGTTTTCCTAGTAAAGAACTGTTATTCCTATTTCCCATATCTTTGCCTGAGAACCCTTTAATTTCAAAATTATAATAATTTGGAGGAAGGGGTTTACATTCTCTGTTTCAAAGAGAGGCCTTGCTTTTCTTATCAGACACCTGTCTTTTCCAACCAAGACACTAGGAAGTTCTCTAAGGAGCTATCAGTCATCTGATAACTGTGACAGCGTCTTGGCTGTGTCATTGAGGCACCAGGGAAAGGCTCCCATGTCTCTGTGATGTGGGTGCCTCTTGCATTTTCCTGGTGGCTGCATTGTTTAAGCTCTGACTGACCTCAAAACCAAACAGTTGAACTTACCTGGATTTAGCCATCTTCAGGAAAGAAACTTTACCTTTAAAGTGAATTGCAAGGATGACCACACACAATCCTCCCCGCCACCCACCAAATTGCCATACCTGCAGTAGTGGTTTGGTGTTTCAAAGTTTTAGGAGCTTTTCTTCCTGTCTTTGTAGAGCTGTAGCTACAACTTCATTTAATGCAGGCTACTAAACAGCTGTTAGGTCATAACAACTTTAATTGCCAGCTTAAGCCAAAGGTTTCTGCTGTTGTATAACATTTTATCTGCCTTTTAACTGTACAAATGGTAGGTAACAGCTTTGTACCTGGAAGGCAATTCCCGAAGAAGAGCTTGAGTCCTGGTAACTGCAAGTGAGTGGTTTGCCAAGTTCAAACTTCAGGGTTTGTTGTGGTTTTTTTTGTGAACTAGCCTGACTAATGATGTTTATCATGTGAATGTTGCTATCAATGTTTACTTAGAGTAACATAAAAATGCACCTATCTTTTGGGAGTCCCAGTTTTGCAGTAAAAAAGAGATAAGCAAGATCTTATGTTCTAAGAGTTTGCTGCTCTTGCCTCCTATAATTCTCTAGTGTTCCCATTCCGTCCTGAGCTGCCTCCCATTTGTCCAGCTGACGCCTGTAGAAGAGGAGTGAAATGTTGGTGGTGGGTTTGAGGGATGGCTGTGCTGGATGGATGGCAGCACATGTGTATCACCCAGTAGAGGCGTTTAATACCTGAACTTAATGTCTTCCATATGTGGAGACTTCCTTTTCCACTTAGCGAAAGGTTGCAGGTTGAAGGTTGTTTTTATTCCACAGCTATTGTTCAGAAACTTGTAGGACCTTAAAATCTTCTGACACCTCTGAATCTTATCAAGTTCGTTTGTAATTGCCAATATGCTCAGGGATTCTTGGAGGAAAAGCAATTTTTGGTTGTGTGGTGTTTAAGCAAGGCTGGTCTGTCGCATTCTGTGCTTCACTTACTCCACCCCTTGCTTCAGGAGTGCTCACTATGAAGCTGCAAAAAGCTGTTTCCTATCGTATGAGATCCCAGTCTTCCTGGTGACCATGTTTCTTTGCTCTATTGACTGTGAAAGAGGGTGCAAAAGGTGAGCTCAGTAAAATGTGTTAGCCTGGATTCCTCTGTGTGTCAAACATGTATTCGTACCCTCAGGCTGGCTTAGTGTTTATGAAGGTACTGAAGCATTTGCAAGAGCCAGGAGTATTCTGGTTAAATGTAGAAAAGGAATACGGAATTTCTTCCAATCAAACCTTTTTTTTCCGTAAATAGCAACCATAGCTTTATATTATTTTAAGAGCTAATGTTTTTATACTTGGAGTTGATTTTCATAAAAGTGGTTTTTACTGTCAGTCACTTTTCAACAACATTGGTCATATAGCAACACTGCATATAGCACATGCAATCAAATTATCAATGGAGTATGAGGTTTGTGTCAATCAAATTCTGCGCTCTAGAAATTAGGAAGGTGGTGCAATCCACCTGTCCAGTCTCTCCCACCATCACATCCCATTTAAAAAAATGCAATAGTAGAGAGAATTGTTTTATTGAGATATTTAGATGCTCTACATACATGAATATATGTGGAACACAGACAGAGATTATATTATCCCATTTCCCTGCCTGCTCAGAGGCATTACCAATGTAACTGGCTATGTCATGAAATATTCACTATCTCAAATGGGCACAGGAGCCTTTTGCCTGATTAGGCAATTTATTGTCTTGTTCTATAGTGAACACAACAGATGAATTAGCACAGTGACCAGTGTTATGAGGCACATACCCCTGCATCATATGAGGCAGAACAATATTAAGAGCTGCATGTGCAAATATTTTATCATATTATTTATATTATTTATCAAATTATTTATCATATTATTATCCATCTTTTGTTGTAATCATTAATGAGTTAATGTAGTGTGTGAATCTGAGGCAAGGGGTGTAAAAGAATGTGTATGCTGATCAATAATTTGTGTGAGCTTGAAACACATTATTGAAATCATTCATAATTTGCTTTGGATAAAATCCTAATAAATCACTAGTAGTGGAGTAGTTCTCTTCAAAGTGAAAAAAGAAAGAAAGACTAAGAGAGCATCAGACCAGTGAGCTATGAAATTATTCAGGAAAGGAAATGATGACAAGAAGAACTGATACTCATACAAAGATAACCTGTATGGGAACATTTTAATGAAGAAAATCTCCATTTTCCTGAGGAATGAGGAGAAATTGAGAGAATAAATGATTGCTTATTCCCAAGAAGCACCAGCCTCCCTGTATAACTGAGTTTGTGTGTTGCCACCCTCTGACATGTGTGCTGCAATTTTGCCATTCTGCATAATGAATGTTTTCAATGGGAACAGTTAATTTCAATCAAAATATTTCGTCTTTCCAATAAGATGAAATGCCATGATCATGCTGGCCTCAAGATGGATTTTATAGCAGAGCCCTTAATTATTTTAGAAGTATTCATTTTCTGTCCTATGCAGAGGATTGCAGAGGAGCTTGCTATTCCATTACCGTGTATTGTTTGAGGAAGAGGGGGAAAAGTCTATAATCATAACTTACTGGGTATGTGTGTTGCTATCACGAGAGGGAAAACAAGACAGCACACAAGGGCAACTCCTAGAGAAGAGGCTGTTTATTGACTGAAACGCAGATATATTTATAATGAGGATCACAAAGCTCAGGCAGAACAGAGAATTATTGGACAGAATAAGAAAACAATCTCACATGCTCACAGTACACTTACTTGTAAAACAACAGGTGCTTAATCTGTGTTCTTCTGCCTGGGAATGTCCGCAGCCCCAGAGCTGTGTATTCAAAACAACCTGGGAAGGTTTTAGCTATCTATGAGAAACAAGAACTGTGTACTTTTCACAGCCCGAGAAAATCCTGACTGAAACTTTCCTAGGCCACAAACAGTGTTCACAGGTCCCCCTTTTTACATCAAAAAAGAAAGAAACAAAGAAAAGTGTCTGTAATCCCCTACAGGGCCCTTGCAGAGGAGAACAAACACAACCCAAGAGACCTGAGGACATCTGAGGTGCCAAGGGAAATTTCAAGCCTGGTGTCCTTTCCCTGCAAAATACAATAACAAAAACCCATCGCCATTCACCAAACTTATCTCTAGTGCATTTCAGAAAACCTATCTAACAATGTCCCAGAACTTAAAACAGCTCCAAGGGAAAACAGGTGAACGCTCACCCTCTGCTTGTAGAGGGTCTGTCTGGCCGATGATCGGCATGTTGATCAGCATTTGAAGGCTGTGCATCAGCTGTGCATCTGATGTCGCAGGTCAGGGTGGACACATCTTGCAGTGTACCCCGGTGTTGGTTGAGACACAAGTGTAGCCATGGCCCCAAATGATAAGGTCATGTGGGCCCTCCCACTCATTCATGGTCAAGTCCCGTATGAAGACCTTTGCCCAAGGCAGGCATGTCTCGTCTGCAGCTTGCAATGAACTGAAATGATTCACAATAACAGGATTATTGTAATCTTGTGGCACAGTAAGATGATGGATGGTGTACAGTACTTTTTGCAACTGGCTGTGTGGTGTTTCCCCAGCCTGTGTGGAAAGGAGCAGAAGGGAAGTTCAACCTTGGCATTGCAGATATTGATGTCAATAACAGAATTAGCTATTTACATGGAAGCCTACATGCTGCAAACAAACAGGAAAGTAAAACACTCACAGCCATTCACAGAAATCCCCTGTTTTTGAGTTAATGTTCTGAATGAACATAAGAATAAACATGCAATTAATATTTGCAGGCATGGGGATACCTCAAAATCACAAAAGTCAAATCCTGTCATTGTCAAGGCAATCAGACTAGGCAACATTTAACTCCTTGGGCTGAGGGTCAAATGTGTTTAAAGACACTGGTTTGGGCCAAGCAGGGAAAACTGCCCTCTCCAAGGAATTGTATTAATACTGTATGAAGCGCTTGGAGTGTAGGGTCTAGGTTTGGTTATCTCACTAAAATAAAGAAAAAGTAAGCTGGTAAAAAAAGAATTATGACGTGAATAACCAGGATAAGAGATGAGATTTCTATCCAGGAAAAAACTGAATTTTTTTTTCTTTTTGCCTGGAGCACAATTAAGTGAAATTGTTGAAGGATTTAAACTAGCTAAGGACATTTATAATATTAAGTTTTAAGGTATACTTAAGGGTATGGAGAGAAAACATATTAGAGCACACAGGGCAGAGAACACAGGGAACATCTGTCTGGCAGGCATGAAGGGTCATTTATGGCCATCACAGAGCTTTAGGCAGAGTGACTTGTCTGTATTTAGCTGGTTGGATTCCTTACATATCTCTTTTGTCTTTACATATAACGACTTCTCTGTGCAGGTGAATTTATCTTTGCACACATGTAAATCTTTTCAAGACAAAAGGAATGACAAGGTTACAGCTCAGTAGCCCCTGCAGGTGCAGGATGACACTTGGGGACCAGGGACCAGATGCATGGCCATGCTTTTCTCAGCACAGAGGTGTTTCTGCAGCTTCCCATCCAACAGGTCCATGCATGGCACCAGCAAAATATGGCCTGGCTGTGTTTGGGAGCCCCATCTCCCAGAGGAGCAGTGTCTTTGACCAATTTGGAGTTTTCTAGTAGAGCATTTTACTTGTCAGTGCCTGACCTAAAGCCCAAGCAGATGAGTTTCAACTATTTTTAAAATTTTCTGTCCCCACACCCTACTTGAATAGTATGACAAGCCTGTCTCAGGAGCTGTGACTCCCTTGTGCTGCCATTTTAATTTGCATTATCCATCACCTCAATGGCAAGGTTTCCTCCTCCAGCTGTGTGACAAAATGTCTATTGTCAATTCACTTTTGGGTTGATAATGGAACAAGGATTTATTTGCAGATACTTGATTGAGATCAGCTTTGCAGTATCTCACACTTCAGTAAAAGCTGTACACCAGCAAGGAGGATAGAAGTGAGACCTGTGCTTAGCGAGTGCATAGGTGTGAAAATTCTGTGGCTGTGTGAGATCGTATTGCTAAGCTACTTTTCCAGCGTGAATATCGTGTAATAAGACACTCTCTCCACAAATAGCATTCAAACTGTTTTCCCATCAGCATGCAAATGCACTTAATGACATTGCTGTGACATTTTTATACACTTTCCAAACTATTTCTTATTATGTTCTTATAGTATGATGAAAACACTGTGGGCTGTCTGCAGATCAGCACTGTGCTAATATTGCTGTTGTACTCACGGCCATGGACAATATAATAATGCTGTAATGTTTTATTGCTACATGTAGGAAAACTGCAGGAAGGGAACTAAAAGAAGGGATTTTTCTGCTCTGTGAAACAGAACCTAGTCAAAAGACTTTAGCCTGTCACAGATGAGAAGGCTTGAACATAATGTCAGATGGTCTTTGTTCTCATGGAAAGGGCTTGACCATGAAAACATGACTCTTTTTAATAGCCTATTTGAGATAGATATTTAAGATCTCTGTAGAGCTGTTTTACTTAGGCCTCTTAAGCCAGAGACAGGCAATAAGAAAATATTTATTTTCTTTTTCAGTAGCTCCTACTTGCCTAAACCTAACAGAAAGCATTAGAAAAAGCAACTTTCCTGGTTTGGTTTCAGGACATGCAGCTTTTAATCAAATAACATTTCTATTTGTTACACTGAAAATTGAAACTAAATATTATACCTGCTTTAAAATCATTCCCTGGAGAGTTGTTTTGCAAGGATTGTAGCAGACAGACCTGTTGCAGTTTAAGTGCATTATGGAGTTCCTCCTTTCACTTTCATCAGGCTTTGGATAACAATGCGCTATGTTGCCAAAGTGTTTCTTCCTTATCTGCCACTTCTATGAAACCATTTTTAGAGTGCATAATTGGAATGTATCAGGTTAACATAAGAGATTAGAAGTCCAAATAGAGAAATGTGTCAACATTTTCACTGGAAGAAGAAGGGTGATACACATGCCTCCTCAACTGGATGATTGTCGCAGAGTAGAAAGTAGCGTAATTCCAAAAACCATTTTTTTGGTTATGTTTATTCTAAAATGAAGCAGTTTCAAATTTGCTGCTCTGGAGATCCAGATTTTTCTTGCTGAAATGTTTTCTTTCTATTCCATGTCATGATTCCTGTTCACTGATTCAAATCTCTATGGCTTTTCAAAGCTAAAATTTTACAGCACCACTAATATCATTGCCATTATATTTTCCTTTTACATAGGTTTATTCCAATTTGCATGTAAATTAATCATTTCAGAATATGACTGTGATTTCTGAATACACACAAAGTATGCTGTTTTGATTCCTTGAAAATAAAAATGCATAACTTTAATAAGAAGAATATTATTTATATGCTGTCTCTTTTATCTTACCAATTCCTGTTCATGTGAGTCTTCTTTTGCAAGCTTCTGTGGCAATGGCTGATTATTCCTGCTGTAATGTGGAACAGAATGTGACAAAACCTTACTTAATTCCATCCACATTAATAAAAACTCTCAGATTAAATTCTGTCTGAAGTCCAGCACTGTAGGCTCTTAGTATCTAGTGTTATGCTATTATAGGTGGGTGATAGAGGTAAGAGAGCAAATGGAAGGGAGGGAATTTTGATATATGGATTTTTTTATTATTTCTGCTATATCAGATTGTATTCAACACTATCCCCTTATTCTTTGTTTGAGATGAACAAGACAGAAGATGAAGAAAGGATAGCTGAAAAAACTAACAAAGGAGCTAAAAAACAATCGATCAACTAAATAAAGATAAGGGAAAAAATGCAACAGGGAGAAAAAAAAGAACAAGATATCTCCTAGCTTGTATTCAAAATGTGTTAATGGATCCTGTAAGATTCCCAAAAATTGCTCAAACTGCAAAAACAAGAAATGAGCATGGGGGAGGAGGTATCTTTTGTCTCAGCATTGATTTGAAGTGGGATGTTTCAAAATTCTTTTATTTCCCCATGGATAGGGAGTTCAATTTTTTTTCTCTATTCTAGAAAATGAGATTTTCCAAAGCTTTTAGATTTGCTAGGAAGACAAAGGCACTGAAAGCTTTGAAATGCTTGAATATTAGAGGAGCAAGGTCTTAGAAACTTCAGAAGACTTTATATGGTATATGGGATAGCAGCTATTCTTTCACTACTAAAAAAGATAAGCAACTAACTCAGTGATAAATGCTTGAAATTAATGTTCCCATAATCACCTTGTGATTCCATTAGTGGCTTTTGTGAATGTTATTCATTCTAGTACAGTAACTTGACTTAAATTTTGTGATATGTGATCATGCCTTCAAATCAGAATACAATTAGCCCACCAAAAATATTTAAATTTTATCTGTCTCTAATAATAAAGTGTACCAAATTAGATGAGTTTGAAACCCCACTATTCCCCTTGCAATACACCTCCCCCTTTCCCTATGCCAGCCTCCTCCTCCTCCATAAAAACATGCAATTAAATTTACGTTCTGTTTAAGCTTTGGGGAGAATTCTTCCTGGAACACAATAATACTTGGTGCTGGTTTTGTGACAGAGCCGTAGATAATTAGTGACAAGGTAAGGAATCTCGTTATGGGGTTGAACACCTACTACTTTAAGACTAAATAAGTAGGGCTGGAGAATTTGTAGACTTTCAGCAAGGTATGACTTGATGCTAGTGTGGGGGAATCACTTGTTTTGGAGTTGTAGTTTCTCAGGAGCAGTGGATACCCCACAGAGCTGGCCCGGCTGTGTCCTGCAGGATCTCATCTGCAGTATCTCCTCCCCAGGATCTCATCCTCAGGCTTCTCCGAGCTAACCAAGGCTGTGGTAAAGGCCAACATGTTACACAGTGTCCTCAAGATTCAGAACTGATGGGCAACCAGCAGAAAAGCAGTGTGGTGAGTGCCAGGAACTAAAACTGCTGCGGTGGTGACAAGGTTCCAAAGCCAAAAATAGACCCTCAGCCTGTGATTTTATATTTTATTGTTGTCTTTTTCCTTTGCTCCTGAATTAAAAGCTGCAGCAGACAACTTAGAAACTCTCAGCTCGACACCTTTAGAGCAAAACTATTTGTCCTATGTGGCTGTGGAGCCACTATTAGAGAATGGTGTATACAGGTAAAAAAGCAATTGAAATTCTGACATTCAGACCCTTAGCTCTGAAAACCCAGCTACATTAAAACTTGACTTACAAACTCAATTATATGTTACATGAAAAATCACTTGTTTTAGAAAGTTGAGTTCTACTTCCTTATCCAGAAAATCAGATCTGTCCTAAATTATGATGATCCTTGTTTTTTAAAGAAAATACAGTACTTAAAATTCTGTGTGCAACAATTGAAGCGTTTTGAGGATAAATAGAAAACTTAGAAAAAACATTAGTATGTTTTGTTTACCACTTTAATTAGTTTGTTGTTCAATGTGCAGGGTTTTTTTTCTTTTTTAAATCTTTGCAGTAAAACCAGAATTTGTTCTGCTTCTCTGAAGAGGGAACTTTATTGCAGTTTTCCCCCTGTAGCACTTGTTTATGTGGCAGAGAGAACAACGACGAATGAGCAAGAAAGGGAAATTTCTTTTCTTTAGAGATAGATTGGAATAGGAAAGTCATTTTCTACCTGAGGTACAAATTTTCTAGTATGTTTACTAACAGCAACAGCTGTTCTGCAGAGCTCTCCAGAGATCTGGGCATCCATAGGACTGGCAGCAGCAGTGTTTTTTCATGCTGATATCATTGCATCTACTGGGAGGAGAGAAAAAACTGAGACATGAGTGATAGGGAAGCAGCTGGGATCTCTGGGAGATGACATTGCTGCTGGAGATCTGCTCCCAGGTGGTGATCAGGCAATGTGTGGATGAAAGATTCCCTAAGGTTTCTCTCTGAAGCCTGGACTCTAATTGAGATATTTTGGCATAGGGAAGTTGTGTAAATAGGGCCTATAAATCTTCAGAGGATTCTAGTCTAAGGATTAGCCTTAGGATTTTTCTCAGGTTGTTTTCTTTCACTGTCAGCAGTGTTAAATGTATTTAGCCCTGTACTGAGCTGGGAGGAGCACAAAATCCATAAATAGGACTTTAAAAAAAGTAAAAGCAGAGAGTGGCTGAAAAAGTAACAATGTGTTTATTACTACTAAACTCATGACTTGCTGCTTTTCATTTTGATGGATTTTTGGTTCTAGGACAGTTGAAAGGTACAACTTACAAACTTCTCCAACCAGAGGCTCAAAAAGTGTTTTTGTTACCAAAAACTTCTTCAGCATATTAGAAGAGCAGTGACTATTGCTGAAGAGTGCCCTACACATGGCATAATACAAGGATTGCCTTCATACAGATTCATGTTCTAGCATGAAAGACTATGGCTATGGCTTTTGGTGGGGAAATTTGATCTTGTCAAGTTTGGCTCCACTAGACTGTTTTAGTCTCGTAGTACTGACCTGTATTTTCTTCCAATGCTTTGATTGTATTTACTTGCTTTCTCTTTGACATTTTCCCTTTTTCACCGTAAGAATAGTGCTGGTGAGCTCTGGCTTTAACAGATCATTTAAAAACTGGTGAAAAGCTAGACCATAGTTATGCAACCAAAACTGTGCCATGTGCCTTTCCAAGTAAAGTGTCCCTTTGATTCCACTGGCACTGGTGTCCTCTGGGCAGAAGGGACAGAGGACAACACCATGGTTCCTAGCCTGCAGCATCAGGAGAACATCCTGCATCCCTGTACTTATGTTCTGTCATATCCCCACATACTGGAACACTCATGGCTGCTGTTTGTTTTTTTCTCAATTGAGTAGTATACTGCAAATAATGGAGATTGGTCTGCACTGCTTACTTGGTCAGGGAATTACAAGCTATTTTAGAGGATTTCTAAATACATATTAATATTTATGCTTAATTAAGAATAGTATTTAACACTTTCAGCAAAGGAAGTCATAATGAATTATTCGAGGTTTTATTTTGCATTCTGAACTAGTAAGTGCTCATGTATTAATAATGCTTTATAAGTATTGTTGAATTGCCAGTTGCTTCCCAGTTTGTATTCAGCCCCACAGTGAGCAGGAATGGGGGGACAATAAAGTAGGAGAGTAGCTGTGGCTCATGGTATTGCCCTGTTACCAGGTGAGGTACCTCTCATTAAATATTCATAAGAGAAACCTGTTCCCTGGGTACTAAGGAAGTACCAGGAAGAGCAGAGCCTGGCTGAGAGTCTCTGAACTTTTTTTTTTTTTGCTTGCTGGGAAAACTGATTGTCTTGGCAGTCAAAATCTCTGTGATGAGCAGGGGTGGCTGAGGAGAAATAAAACCTTAGATCTGCTGCTCAGAATTCTCCCCAGTGAGGCTCTCCAAGATATAAGTAACTAACTCCTTGTAGCATTTAAATATTGGCATGTTCTTGACTTTCCCTCACACATCTGTCTAATGGGCAGATGTCCATGGATCTGTGTTCTTTCCCAACAGGAAGACATGTCTCACTTCAATGATGGGTTCACTGAGCGATCACTTGAGAATTTAAAAAATTAAAAACCACAGTTGAAATCTTTTAGGCTGGTGTAAGACTCAGTGTATGTAGCCCTAATGTGCTGAAATAGTACTCAGTGCTGCTCTAAGTAACAGAAAGACAAATGACATCTTTAAATACAGTAATTTCACGACTATAAGGCGCACCTTTTTGACTAAATTTTTTCCCTGAACCCGGAAGTGCGCCTTATAGTCTGGTGCGCCTTATCTGATGGACAAAGTTGCGAAATTTGCCAAACCGGAAATGCGAGCCGCAATGGGGGGGCGGTGCCGCGGGAGCACCGTGTCGCAAGCAGGGGCGGGAGTGGGCGGCCACAGCCGGCAGGAGCCAAGAGGGGAGGGAGGCAGCCAACGCCAGTCCTGGCCTGGGCGGAACAAGGAGCTGGGTGGCGCCACCATGGGCGCTGGGGGAACGAGAAGCTGGGCGGCGCCGGCCCTGGACCGGGTGAGGGAGAAACGAGAACCCGGGTGGCCCTGGCCCGGGCGCGGAGGGAACAAGAAGTGCGAGCCCGCAACAGCCCTGAGCAGAGCCCGCCCGGCGGTGGCATCGCATCAGCGGCGGCGAAGCCCCTGCGACCGCCAAAAGGTGGCGCAGGCCGAGCCCCCGTGGCCGCCGAATCGTGGCGCTGCCGGAGCCCCCGCGGCCGCCGAATCGCGGCGCAGGCTGAGCCCCCGCGGCCGCCAAGAAGCGGCGCTGCCAGAGCCCCCGTGGTCGCCGAGAAGCGGCGGCGGCCGAGCCCCCGCGGCCGCCGAGAAGCGGCGGCGGCCGAGCTCCGGCGGCCGCCGAGAAGCAACGCCGCCAGAGCCCCTGCGGCCGCCGAGGAGCGGCAGCGGGGAAGCCCCCGCAGCCGCTGAAAAGCAGCGACAAGTGACGCAGCCCCGGGGAAGCGGAGAGAAGTGGCGCGGCCGCGGGGAACAACGGGAAGCGCCGCCGCCGCCGGCCGCAGGGAAGCCGGGACGCAGCGCGGTCGCACGGTGGAAACTGGGTGCTGTGAGCCGTGCCAGCCGGCGCCGGGCGGCAGTGCCGGGGCACGCTGCACGGGGAGGGCGCCTGGGGCTGCATTTAAAGGCTACACCGATCTTTGAAAAATGTTTACAAATTTAGCACCTGCCAGCAATTCGTTACTTTGTTGCGCGCCGCGCGGCTCCTCGCTGCAAAAAAAAAGTGCGCCTTATAGACCGGTGCGCCTTATCTGATCTACAAAGTTGCAAAATGTGCCGACTCCTGGGGGGTGCGCCTTATAGTCCGGTGCGCCTTATGGTCGTGAAATTACTGTACTTGTTCACCAGACCAAAGTGTGTAAGTTAGTTCAATACATGGTGTGTAGATACAACAGTGGCAGACCACAGGAGAGAATATTTTCCAGATGCTCAGTAATTCAGCTTGAAAACATATTGGATGGAAAGCACCTAATTTTTCCCTAGAAAATTATCAACAGTCTTGTACTTTCCATGTGGAGAACATGCCTTGTATCTCACAGAGATGTAACACCCAGCTTATGGGTCGGACCTATACTCAACTCTCATTTTTTAGATTGTTTGGGAGAAAGCATGAGCAGTAACACTGGATGTGCAGAGGAGTCCCAGTCCTTCTGCACGGAATTCCCAGTGACAGGAATTTTTCCTGTTTCCTTCAGGGGCTGTGTTGGCCCCTGGTTTATTTCTGTGCCTGGGACTAAGCAGTGATGTTGAGTTATGGTTCTGTATGTGACCAGAGATTTGATTTAATCACTTTTCCCCCACCTGTACTTGCTGTGATTTATGTCTGGGATTCAGAAAGTGCTGTTGTGCTGCCTGAAGGTTTTTGCTAATAAAGTTGGCAGTGTTCCACCTTGTAAGCCTCCAAAATATATTCTGCCAGAAGCTTGCTTAATGAGGAAAAATAGCATGGATTGAAGGGAAAGAAAGAGATCTAACCAGAATTGTAGAGGAGTCACACTGGGCTTTGTGTTTGGACAGAATCACCAGTGCAGCCTTGAATCTCTGTAAATTAGCTGGTTTTCAACAAGCTGAGATATGCTTGTGTCACTGTGCTCTGGAAAGGTCTACAGCACTGTCTAAATTAAACAGCTCTGTGGTCTTTCAGCTTTGTGGTCTTTTGGAGAATTAGCTGGAATTTCCAAGAAAATGCCTCCTGAGGACCAGTGTCTGCCCACACACACTCCCCCACATTCCATATGCACACAAACCCTGGTTTTGCCTTTTCTGCTCCCGGGTAAATACAGCCCAAGAACCAAGGTGATATATTATGGGATAAATGCACAGCCACAAATTGCAGAACTCAAGATACCCAAATGTCTTCACTTAGAACCTGAACACAGAGGTCGATGACCTGTGGCTCATAAGTCTCATGGAGTTTGTAAGCAATTAAAATCAGTCAGATGGGGCATTTGTTTAACAGATGTCCAAACAAACTCTTAAAGCAGCTGATGCTGGACTTCATTTCAGATATGCATTTGCATATATATGTGTATATATACACACATATACCCACCTACATATATATATGTATTTGTGTCTACACGTGTGCATGCACTGACTTGAAAAAAAAAGGCTGGGGAAAGAGCAACCTCCAAAAACTCCAAGGGACTGATAAGTAGTGGTACTGCTTTTAATGAAAATTAAAGTGTTGGATGTTTGTGGAAGCCAGTAATAGGACAAGGCTGCCTAAACTCCACCATTAGAGAGCTTAGCATACAGAATAACATCAAAAAAAGAGGTGAAATTTGGCGAAGAAGACACTCTTCAGTGTCTTAAGCAGTGCATAATCCTCTAAACTTTGAGTAGGACTTCTGGACTACAGTACTATTGTCTTTTGTTTTTCTTAGGAACATGATTAATTTTTCTATTATAATTAAGGATCCCCACCATGAATGTGTCATGTATATTCTAGGCTTTAAATTTTCCTAACTCCAAGAAGAATTGTTATATACCAGCTAGAAGTGTTTTGATCTTGCTGACATCTTAATCTGGACAAAAAAAAAAAAAAAAAAAAAGCATATAAATTGTATGTTGACATTTCTTTCACAAGAGTAGTTATCTAGCTATTGGTAGCTTGCTAAGCAAAGACTTGTCAAAAATAATCACTTCCAGTTCTCATTTGTTGAAGTTAAATAGCCTGAACAGGGGAAAATCTGTTCACACTCTTTAGTACTCATTGCAGTGTGTGAAAAGTCAGCATATAAATATGAGGAAACTGAAAATAAATTGATAGGATAACATATTAGAAAACTGAGGAATCATTTCTGGAGAAGATGACAGAATTTTCCAATAGAATACCAGTTGTTAGCACTGATTTTTTTTCATCATGCAACTCTTTAGATAGGTGCCCATTAGAACTGGAATTAATTACTGTAACAAACTCTTAACTTGTAAATAAAATCAAATCTCATATGTTCTGAAAGTATGTTCTGGGCATCATGATTCACCAAGACTCTGGAATTTCTCTATTTCTACAGATGATCTATGGGGATAGTCTAGAGTTTGGCATAACCAGGAACTGAACAAATTTGTGATGGAAGATGTTTGATCTTTATTGGCATTTTGGTTCATCCTGGTGAGCTTGATGAACAGTCCTTCTGATGAGCTGGATATCTTTCATTTCCTGTCCCTTGTCACCACTTCCCAAGAAACTTGCCTTTTGTTGCTTTTTATTTATTGCACTAAGTGCTCATTTTCCTCCTATTTTAAAATTAAGCTCCTCTTTATCATTAACATTCCTGACAAGCAGCTCTTCCCTGCCAATACAGACTCATTCCAAGCAGGAGTGACCAATGCAACACCCAGGGGAAAGTACAGTAAATTCACGAATACAAGCCGCACGGAATATAAGCCGCACTGCTGGTGTGTTGGCAACATTGTTGCCTTTGTTAATAGATAAGCCGCACCCGGAATATTAGCCGCACTTTAGTTCGCAGCGAACTTTCACAAAATCGTCATTTAGTAACACAATCGCGGGATCGCTGGGGCTTACTGGCTTACTGCCGACCTCGGAAACATTGTTTCCAAGTGAAAAAAGACACACCCTTTATTTACAAGCCGAAAAAGACAGGAACAATAGTGTGGTCATTTTGCGAGCATTCCCAATGGATTCGCGTTACCTTTAAACAGCTGCTCAGCCGCGCGGGGAGGCATCTGAGCTCCGAGCGGAGCCACATCTCCGTGCTCCGTGCTGGCACAGGAGCGGCCGTTGTAGCCCTTGCGGCCCGCGGGGGGAGCGCCGCTCTGGCCCTCGCAGCCCGCGGGGGAAGCAGCCCCGTTTTAGCCCCCGCGGCCCGCGGGGGGAGCGCCGCTCTGGCCCTCGCAGCCCGCGGGGGAAGCGGCCCCGTTTTAGCCCTCGCAGCCCGCGGGGGAAGCGGCCCCGTTTTAGCCCCCGCGGCCCGCGGGGGGAGCGCCTCTCTGGCCCTCGCAGCCCGCGGGGGAAGCGGCCCCGTTTTGGCCCTCGCAGCCCGCGGGGGAAGCGGCCCCGTTTTAGCCCCCGCGGCCCGCGGGGGTAGCGCCGCTCTGGCCCTCGCAGCCCGCGGGGGAAGCGGCCCCGTTTTAGCCCCCGCGGCCCGCGGGGGGAGCGCCGCTCTGGCCCTCGCAGCCCGTGGGGGAAGCGGCCCCGTTTTAGTCCCCGCGGCCCGCGGGGGGAGCGCCGCTCTGGCCCTCGCAGCCCGCGGGGGAAGCGGCCCCGTTTTAGCCCCCGCGGCCCGCGGGGGGAGCGCCTCTCTGGCCCTCACAGCCCGCGGGGGAAGCGGCCCCGTTTTGGCCCTCGCAGCCCGCGGGGGAAGCGGCCCCGTTTTAGCCCCCGCGGCCCGCGGGGGTAGCGCCGCTCTGGCCCTCGCAGCCCGCGGGGGGAACGGCCCTGTTTTAGCCCCCGTGGCCCGCGGGGGGAGCGCCGCTCTGGCCCTTGCAGCCCCGCAGGGGCAGCGGCCCCGTTGTAGCCGTTGCGACTGCGGGGGGAGCGGCCGTTGTAGCCCTCTCCCTGCGGGCTGAGCAGCTCCCCCAGCCCTCTCCCTGCGAGCTGATTGCCCGCTTCATCCCTCTCCCTGCGGGGAGAGAGGCTCCCCCAGCCCTCTCCCTGCGAGCCCAGCCAGCCCCGTAGCCGCACAAGACTGAAAACACTTTAAAAAGTACAGAGAAATATCACACACTTTTATCGAACTGCCGAGGTAACTCACCCCGATAACAACCCCCGCCCCTCAGTAACGCCGCCATCCACAGGCAGGCAATAAGCTGTTCTCTGATTGGTTCATCGTCGGAACAACGGGAAACCATGGATTTCAGACTGTTTTGGCTCGGGACTGGACCAGCATGATACTAGGTAAGGGCCGACATCACATTTTTGTTAATAGATTAGCCGCACCGGAATATTGGCCGCATTTTCGGGTTTCCACCAAAATTTTAGTCTTCTTGCTGCGGCTTGTATTCGTGAAATTACTGTAATTGGAGTAGGCTTCAGTAGGCTTTATATATAACTGATTTTCCACAGAAATGGAAAATTAATAACTTTGTCTCCAAGATGTAAAAATCACCCATTTAAGTTAAAGGTAATTATTATACTACACATCTGAGCTACCTGATTTCCCATGGGAAAAACTAAATGCCATTATAGTATTCTAATCATGACCGGTAGCTAGTGGCTATGGACTTACTATAGTGAGCTGAACAGTTCAGGCATGGCATAATTGGAAAAAGACTCTTGTTTCCCATGATGGCTGGTAGCAAAATACCCTGAGCCTGTTGTGTTCTGTGGGAGAGGCTTCAGATAACAATGAAGAGTTGTAAATTAGATTCTAATCAGTACTCCTGAGAGCTATTTCTCAGGGTTTTTTCCAAACCCACTGTTTTTCTGGATAGAAAATTCCTTTTCACTGATCATCTTTCAAATATATGCCATTAGGAACTAGGAACTTCCACTCAGAAATACTACTTTTGGTGGCAGTTCTTGAAGACACTTGAAAGAACAAGCTGCCTATGTGGTGATGAATGTTAATAAACAGATGGGCACCTAATTGTATCAGACTCTATAGAAACAGATAGTGATAATCCTCTCTGTAGAAAAGGATCTCTATAATCCCTCTTGCATTAATTGCACACTGGTATTTAGCTTGCAGTGATCTGGGAGAACCTCAAATGCCTGGGAAAATACGTGGAGTTTCTGGGTCATTTTTCTGGATTAACCAGATTTTCAGTCTTTTAATAGGTTCTTGAAATTTCATGCTATGAAAAATCTTTTAAAGATACTATAGAACTGTGGTTTTTAAACACAGACTGGTTTTTGCATCTAAATATCAGAGAAAATTTCTATAAAGCTGTAGGCTCAAGTTCTTCTTCCTTTTCAGACAAACCAAAATCTTCCAAACTTGTAACTGTTCCTATTGTGTGCTGAGAGCTGCAGGTGCAGGGATGGCCCTTTGTCCCTTTTACATTGGAATGTGGGGTCAGGCATCGCTCTTCTATTCCCTCTCTCAGTACCTTGTACCACAATATGAACACGCAAAGGTTACATAACTTGCTTTTTTACCTCCAATTCAGCTAAAACACTTTGCCATAGTCCTTTTCTGCTTAGCCAAAGTAGCAGGACTGACCCATGATTTTACAAGGCCTTCCCTTTGTAAGGTGTTACCTATATGCAACACGGCATCTTAAAGACATTTGCAGTATTGGGGGTGAACATGTATTTGTCATTGTTTGTTTCGGGATAATTCAATTTTGCTCACCTAAAGAAGATGATGGAGTATTTTATGTCTCCTACTGTTCTTACTGTTTTATAATTGGGAGTAAATAGTCAAGTTTGTGGCAAAGGATTTGCTCTGAAATAACCATTAACTTTAACAGGGAATGTGGGGCTGTTTCTTTTAGACATCTTCTATATAAAGATCTCAAAACATGTAATAAATTAAAATTATGAGAGAATCTCAATTATTTCTTGGCTTATTTTCTTCTCCACCCCACCTCCCCTCCCCCCACCAAAAAAAATTAGAAGAGGGCACTTTGAGTGCAGATAAATTTATTTATCAAGAAATGGCCACCCATTTGCTAATGTGTTTTCTGTGCATTTTATAATATGGAATAATCTCATTGTGAGAAGGGACATATCTACATAAAATATGCAGGCACACGTGCACACATTGCTAATATGATAAGCAGCTTTCCTTATAATGTGTCCTTGCACTTGTACATTTTTCTTGTACAAGTGGTGCTGGTAAGCTGAAATTATAACCTTCATTTTTTTCTCAGGGGATTTTAGATCTTTTAAGCTCATTCTTCTTCGAGAAAAATTGCTAAAGGACTGGCATGCAGAACCTGGCATGAATATGTAATAACTAAAGGAAGGTTAAAAGCAGGAAACACATCAAAAGGTGATGACAAAAATGTTCTGCAATGGGTTACACACAGGTTGTAACCCTGAGTAGCTCAAAAACAAATGCTATTCCACTGTTTCGAAGTAAATGTGAAGAATGTGCTGTTTCATACCCTGCAGGGGTGGCATGCCTAACAAAGCCATTCAGAGTCACTGGGCATGTCAAACATTTCTACAAAAGGGAGCTCCAGCACTACCAGCCTTCCTTCCAGGAACTAACAAAACTGACTGCATGTTAAATCCTTGCACATCTCCTGTGCTTTCTGGAGGAGAACAAAACCATGCTGCTGTCAGGTTTATAAAGGTGGAAGGGTTTTTATGTGGTGGATAACTCAGGGTCTTGCTGACCTTGCTTATGATATGAGGGGCAGTATCTCTGCAAGGCTGAACTACTTCTAAATGCTTTCTCCAGTGTGTTAAATATACACACAATTTTCCAGGCAGGCTTCCTAAAGAAATACTTTATTACATATACTTAATTTCTCAGTGAAAAACCCCACACTGCAGTCATGGCTCTGTATTTCTCCATTTTATTAAGAGGAATTTCTGTTGTGAGAGACTTGGTGGCCAGCCTTATCTATCAGACAGTACTTCTTCAAATTGCACAGCATAAACTGGCAACTTATTTTAGTGCCACTGCCTTTCTGGGTATTAAGGCTGAAGTTTCCTTTTGGCATGTAAATCTGCAGAAATGAGCATTAATTTTACTATAACACAATGACTAGGAAGCAAAGCCTTCTCAGACAGGAATCATGTTAAGTTCACGGCAAGAAGGGAATTAATTGAGATTTTAGGACCTTTTTGAGAAGTTCAAACCATGAAATCCCATAAACTTTCCTTATCTTTTTCACTTGAATACACCCAGATATAAGTGGCATATCCTAGTGCTAACTTTCCATTTCCCCTGAGTTCTCATTTTTTTCTCACACTTACTCCAAAGACAGCTCACAGCGTCTTTCCTCTCAGGATCTCGGCTTGCAATGCAGGATGTAATCAAACACTGGATATCGTGAATTCAGAAACAAACTGCTCTCTCACCTGGGGCTCAGAATGATGTGGTTCCTCAAGCGTGAGTTCTTGGCACAGTTATTGCAGAACAAGTGAGATCCTGATGAAGTGAAGAGGATGCAAACTGCTTTCAAGGTGAGGTTTCTCTGGTCAACACAAATCAAGCAGCCCTTCCTCTTCTCAGCATGTGTGAGTGACAGCATTACTGAGGTTTATCCCTGACCATTGGCTCTCTCATCAGCAGTCTCTGCTTATTCCATTTTCCTTGATAGGTAAATGGTAGATAAGAGATGCTTTACACCTTACCTAAAATCTAATACCCTAGCTTGTCCAGGTTTTCCAGCCATTGGTAATAGTTCTTTCATGAGGTGATTCAGGCAATTAAATATAAAATCGGGATAATTCACGTGTGATTTGCTCAGATATGTTGGTAATATTCTAGCCCCATGAACATACTCTGTGTGGCAGGAAGCCTGTCCTTGCACCAGGGAGGGTATTTCTGGGCTTTTTGCAATGGACTTTCATCCACAGGGTTACTGAGGAGAAGCATGGAAAAGGGAGTGATAACCTGCGCCTTAGGTAGGCTTATCCTCCACTTGACTGTCCGCCTCTTTAATCAGCTCCACCTCCTTTCTATGGAGGGCAAATGATCAGGGATGTGGAATATATTGCAAGTAGTTTAGCCTTGCAGTTCTGGCCTGGGCTCAAGAACATGAGAGATGCTTTCCTGGAACTCTTGAGACACGACCTGCTCTTGAAAAGGTGGATGTTGGAAGATGAGGGCGTGCAAAATTAAAGAGATAAAAAAAGCTGGAACAGACTATAGAGAAGGTAAGAACTGAATATTAGGAGTCTGCGTGGTAAAGTGAAGGACTGGATGGCAAATGCTTCTATATATTAATATCAAGTTTTTCCAGCAAAAGAAGGAACAACTTAGCATGCGAGTAGTAGCTGGTGTCTCCCACCTCTGAGAAGCATTATTTTCCTCTCCTCTTCTGTCTGTGAAGAAGCCAGTGAAGATACAAAAAAGCTGAGACTACTTGAAGTCCAAGGAATACCTGTCTCTTGTGAGCATCTAAGTAAAAATATTTAAACAAAGACAGGTGATCTACTTACAGGATGCTGTTTAATTCACAACTCTGCTGATCCTGGCCAGACAGGAATAAAAGGAGGGCTTTTACTTTATGTTTTTCTTTCAGTTTATAAACTTTGTATATAAAAGTGATGATAATCAGGAATAAAAGCAAAGTACAAATTTAGGAGTTTTAAAAGAATCCAAGAAATTAAATTTCTTTATGAAGAATGGATCAAATATTTTCTCAGTGGGGAGGAATAGAATGGGGATGCCTGAGGTTGTTTCCTCAGCTGTGATTGCTGTCTCCCTTATTTACACAGTAGCAGCCCTTTCAGCTGGGGAGCACACACACACATGGGAAACCAAACTAAGGTGGCAGAATCCTAGAACGGAAAAGCTGCCTTTTAGCTTCTAAAATGTCTGCATTAATAAAATGGAATGCACCAGTAAGATTCATGATGACTTCACAAGACTCTGGCTCTTCATCATCCAGAGGAGGGTCTATACTGAAGATATTAGTCTTTGTGAAACTGCTTTGGGAAATGTACTATTGCAGGTGCCTTTAGTGCTATGATGGTGTCACATGTATTTGAAAATGAACATACTCAGTGGTTTTCTTTGCACTTGACCTTGTTTCCCTCAACTTCGAATTAGTGGGATTTTTTTTCCAATTGAAAGGAGGTAAAATGCTAATAAATGTGTCTGTCCAGTTTTAAATTTAAGTAAATAAAAGTAGAAAAGTAGAAAATAACCTTCAAATAAGAGCAAGATCCAGCAGTGTCCAAATCAGAAAAAAACTTAAATCATATTTTTCCTTCTTCTGAGCTTACTGGTAAAAGAGCTATGAGGAATCTCTAGATTTATGGATATAAAAGCACACCTATGGATAAAACTGCCCATTGGATATGTTATGGAGTCAGGTATATCTCTATAAAGTATCTTTATCATATACAGTAATTTCACGAATACAAGCCGCAGCAATTTGACAAAAATTTTGGTGGAAACCCGGAAGTGTGGCTAATAGTCGGGGGCGGCTAATATGTGAATAATTTTCTGACATTTACAACCCCAGACGTGCCAGCCAGAGTGCCGAGCCAAGCACCTGCCAGTAAAAGCCGGCATTTCGCAATTGTTACAGTGTTACCGTGTTGCCCTGGCTCCCTGCAGGCAGCACGGGGGGCGGGGAGAGAGGCGGGAGAGCTCTCTTCTTCCCTCCTCTGCCGGAGCCCAGGGGAGGGCGGGGGGGAGGGGGGGGTGCGCTGCCATTGCCGCGGCCCGGGGAGGACGGGGGGGGCGCCACCGTTGCCGCGGCCCGGGGAGCTGACGGGAGGGGGGGACGCTGCCGTTGCCGCGGCTCCGGGAGCCGACGGGAGCCCCGCGCAGCCATTGCCGCGGCTCGGGGGAGGGGGGGGAAGTGCGCGCTGCCATTGCCGCAGCCCGGGGAGGAGGGGGGAAGTGCACGCCGCCATTGCCGTGTCTCGGGGAGCTGACGGGAGCCCCACGCAGCCATTGCCGTGGCTCGGGGAGGAGGCGGGGTGCTTTGTCCGCGCCCGCCGCCGGCGCCACGGGCGCGGGAAAGCTCCGTCCCCGCCCGCCGCCGCTGCTGTAGGAGCGGGGGAAGCTCCGTCCCTGCCTGCCACCGCGGGGCAGTGCCGACCCGGGGTGACCGAGCCCAGTGGCAGTGGTGGCTGGCCCCGAGCGGCAGCACCGGGCTGGGCCACCTGGCCCCGTCAGCGGCCCCTAGCGGGCCGAGCCTGCACAACCTTAGCTCAGCCAGTAAACCCCGCCCTCCCGCGGTTCTGTTACTGATTGCACGCGGGTCCTCACTGCGAACGACAGAGCGGCTTATATTCGGGTGCGGCTTATCTATGGACAAAAACCGAAATATTTGCCAACACCCAGAGATGCGGCTTATACTCAGTGCGGCTTGTATTCGTGAATTTACTGTACTTGCTGGTTATCCGTGACTGCAGATGATAAAGGAAAAGCAGGCAATTTCATTGAAAAAAGCTTGTCAAATGTTTGTGGAGAATACAGGTTTGCGTAGTATTAATCTCTTTAGTTGAGGAGGCTCTCTCCTCAGTCTGGGACAGTTTGGCTTCTGAAGAGCAGTATTAGGTGACTTCAAAAACAGCCACACAACTGTAATAAACAGAAATCCAGAACTGCATATTAAAAGAGTGATACTATATGAGATCCAAGAAAATCCCATGTCTTGTGGATTTGGCATGGCAGCATATCAGGCCTTTCAGAAGCTAAAGAAATCAATTTGCTTCTCTGATTTCCTTTGG
Source organism: Catharus ustulatus (assembly GCF_009819885.2). Lineage (NCBI taxonomy): Eukaryota > Metazoa > Chordata > Aves > Passeriformes > Turdidae > Catharus > Catharus ustulatus. The sequence goes on along the minus strand of NC_046228.1, from coordinate 33,457,779 downwards.
TATTTTGATAAATATTTCAAGATCCTATTATTTTTAATAAAATACAGACATGCAAGGGACAACTTTAACTGCCATAATTTCCATGTGAGACTTTGTAATTTAGCAAGCGAACTGTCACAGTTTCAAGTATCTTTCTGAATTATTAATATGAAATTTTATGGAGGCAAGTAACCCCCGTGGACTTAATTACCTTGTTGTAATGCTTTGCTTTATTGGCATAGAGGAAACACATGTTCTCCTGGTGAATCGGTGTACAGAGCGTGGTGAGGGGTGGTGCAGGCAGGGAGAAGGAAAAAGGTGGAGGAAGGCAGAATGTTGTCGCCAGTAGTAAGGAGGAAGGTGGAGGAAGGTGTTTCACTGCTCCCTGCTGGGGCTCGTCCCTCCAGGGGTTGGAGTAGCACCCAAAACAACCCCTGTGCAACAGTGGTCCTGGCTTGTCCCAAGAGAGGCAAGACTGGCCCAGTCTTGGTTTGTGGGCAGGAGGCAAAGGGAGGAGGGAAGATGGTGTCATGCAAAAAGATGGCAGTGGTGGCTGAGGGAGGGCGGTGGTCACTGCTGGCAGCTTTTCTGGTGAGGTGGCTCTGAACAGCAGAAGTAACCTTGAGGTACTGCATCATTGCTTATCCAGCAGTGAGAAAAGCACTGCTGTACTTACTTTCTTTTTTTCTCTTCAGGTACCCACAGGATTGTTGTGACACTCTGACAAGCTGAGTAGGGTGACTACCTCCCTCAGCCGACCAGCATAGGTAGGGGACCTCAGCCATTAAAATAGGACATGTCACACTGTGTTTCGTGGTGCACCAGATCTCTGGCACACTGGGAAGGTCATGCTGTCTTCTAGCTGTCTTGCACTCTTTGAGGGTCATGATCTTTTTTTGCTCTCTGGCACACTGGGGAAGTCACGCTGTATTTTGGCAGTGCCTTCACCGTGTAGGGTCAGGACGGTGCCAGCCAGGTCTGAGGGCCGTGGCAGTCCCACTGAATGCGCGTGGAGAAAGTAACTGCCCCCAGCACTGTGTGGTATGTCCTCCATGCTGGGGACGTGGAGCATGGTTCCAGGAACACATATCCAGCCATATTCACACAGGAGCTGTGGTGCACCCTAGAACTGCCTGGTGCTGTGATGGATGCTGCTGCCTAATAATCTGGGATCCAGCTCTGTTCTCATCCTCAGATCTCTGTCCAAGGGGAGAGGGTGTGTGTCCTGATGAGGTATTGATAGAGACAGAGTCAGAATATAACCTGACACCCCGTCAGTCAGGGTGTTGGTAGCAGTCCCATTCCATGGTGGCTGCATCCTCCTGCAGTGACAGATGTGGCTCAGTTGAAGCAGTGCTCCTGCAGAAGGTGCAGTTTTCCTCCAAAGGTCCAGTGATGATGTAGAAGGGTCTGGTTTTCCTCTGGAATCCAGTAGAAAAAGGCTGCTCTGATGTCCCAAATCTCAGATTTTACCTGGGTAGGAAATGCTTGGCTCCTCCCCCTGGGCGAAGCATCTTGAAATGGGATGATGTGATTTTATCAGTCATACAGTGGGACTCTATAGCCCATTAACCACCCTGATGGAAGGATGGGTTGTGGAACAGATAAAGAACACAGGTTTTAACAGATGGCCTATTAAGAGAAGAATGACCCCCTCCAGAGATAAGGACCACTGCCCCATGTAGTTTCAATAGATGCAATACATACTTTTGATTGCATCCTGCATTGCAACCCAAGACAGTATAGTAACGAGATACAGCTGAAAAAACTTTATGTTTCAAATTAGCTTGCAGGAAGGTGAAGCAGCTGTGGTAAAATAAGTGACTTAGAGACACTGACAGCAAATAGTTATTAAATGTTGTGCTCAATAACACAATAACAATGCTCTTTTAGAAATTTTTTAATCTTTGTGACATAGGTGGTAGCAGTTCTGAAAGTAACTGTTAGATCACAGCCAGGAAAATACAGCTTCCAGAACAAAGACACATGAAAGCAAGGGATCAGTATGGACTTTGAAGAGCTTTATCTTAGTGTACTTTTTTAACCAGGATAAACATATCTGAGGCCAGATAGTCTGTGAATAATCAGGCAGACTGCTAAAGAGATTTAAATATGCTTTATTTTCAGCTTAAATCTTCAGATGTGGCTGAAGTTTCTGCAAGCACTGAGGGCTGTAAGCTGTTCCAGCAGTTTCATGAGGCTTGTGCTTTCCATTCATTGCTGCATAGAGCTCTTTGGATTCTTTCTTTTGTCGAGATAATTTAATATATTGAAGGTTTGGGCTATTAACTGAAAAGATCTGTAGAAATTGGAAAGTGGTGGTTATAGTGTACCTGCAGTGAGGGAATAAAAAATGTTGGTGTAACTAATACAGAATTGATGTCTTGAGGGAAAGGTTATTTGAAGAAACATTTGTTTTCCTGTATATGGTATATATTGGCTTTTAAATTAACATTATTGAAAATTGAAACAGCACCTATTAAACCAGGAACTACTTACATGACTGGCAGTGCCAAGCAGTAATTACAAGGAGAAAAACATCATTATCCACCAGGACTTTGTGCCTGCATTAGGCTTCCTTTATTTCAAATTTTTGGTCATGTTTCATGTCTACTCTTCACTGCCATCCTATCTCCCCATTTACATTCTCCTCCCTATCAGAGTCCCATGTTGCCATTTGGCAGCTCTAATTTTAGCAAGGATTCTTTTTGTCAGATGCCTGAAAACTGTTAACGAAATGTACTCTGTTCAAGCATTGAGTATTTTTGTAAACTAAAATGGCATGAAATGAATCTTTATAGTTACTTTGTTCTTTTCAGTCAACTGTGAAGATACATCGAAGCTGTGGAGTGTAGTACCAAGTCACAGCTTTGATCACTGCATGTGTTTGTTAACTCTGGCTTGTCTCCTGTGTGTAGTTGTAATATTTCCTGTCTTCTTTGGTATGGATTTGTAGTCCGTGCATCTGTGAGGTCAGGTGCTTAGGCATCTATGTCTTTGTGTCTCAGTAGAATTGATTGTCTTTGTTTTTTCTGACCCAATGCAGGAAGTGTAGGTGATATCTGTTCCAAACATCAGTGCACCTTCCATCAGCATTCCCAGAAATGCTGAAAGTAGCAGTAGAGGTAGCTAAGAAGGGAACTCCATTGCTCAGATGTTATGAGCTTGTTTCCTTATGTTCAAATCCTAAAATTGATTCTACCAGATCATCATAATTTCTCAATAAATTCAGTCACAAATGGATGTCAGAAGAACAGGCATGCATTTGGCTGTTAATACTGAAGTTAATGTTCTGCCTTTTATCTGATTCAGATTCTTAAACATGTAGGAAAAAATAGGCGTAATAAGGTGTGTAGAAACAAAGAAGATATGGTATTTCAAATGTTGTTTCAGTTTGCAAGCAGTTGGGATGCATTTAAATACAGTAGCTAAAGAGAGGTGTTAGGAAGGAGTGTTTTGCCTCCTCTGCCTTGACAGCCTTCATCATAAGTTCTTTGTGCTCACAGATCTGGGAGCAGGATGCTCTCTAATGTATCCTCTGTCTGCTGGAGTAATGAGAAGCATGTATTCCTTCAGCATCTGTGCCAGATGTTGACAAGCACTCAGGGACCATAACCTTGTGCCTACTGCTTGGGCGTGCTGCCACTACTTCATACTACCTACTTGTACAATTTTTGGGTTGACTGAGGATAGTAATTGAGTTCTGAATATTTTTAGTTTGCTTCTGGTTTCTCTTGACCAAGGATGCCTAAACAAGTGTCATCACACCAGGACAGATGGTCTTATCTTGACTGTACTTCTTGCATGGTAAAACTTCTTTTCCCTTATACATTCTTAAACTGATGATGAAATAGCTAACAGTGTTCATCTGACATTCCCTGAAGAAGCTGCAGCTCTGAGATACCATTCTGCTCAGACCTTCCTGCAAGGATTTGTGGGCTAATGAGACTTTGAGAAAGCTCCAGGCTGCATTCCTCCTCCGTATGCTAAATGACACATTATTATCTTCAAGCCAGTATAGAGTTTCCACTTCCTAACAACATAGAAGGAAGGATAAAAGTTGGATTTGCCTCATTGTTCTCCTTCCCACAGGCTGATGTTGGAGATACAAGCTTCCTGCTGCCATCCTCCCTCTCCTCCTTTACCTTGCCACTTTTTTCATGACTGAATATGCTTATTCCATGTGTTTAATCTCCCAGAAGTTCCCTTGAAATGCTCCTCGAGTTTTGTGAGTGGAGAAGGTAGGGAACTGAATTCCACATTTGTTGCCTGTGATCGGGACTAATGAGAACTAAGTATCACAGGAGGGATGATGCCAGTCTTTGTCTGTGCTATCAGCTATAAGCCTGACCTTTACTGAGGGCTTTTGTAGAGCAGTTGTCCGTTTTCATTGGGAACTATGTATAGCAACAATAGCTGTAACTGAGTCATGCAGATGGTTAGAAAAACATCAACTGGAAAAAAAATAAAATCTTTCTCCCTCAGAGAAATTTCTTCTTCAATACACCAGGATTTAGGTTTTTTTCTTGATAATAATGTTTGTAACATATATAGTAAGTTTTTAATTGCACCTCAGCCACCTGTGTTGATTTAATGCAGGGAAAAAAGAAAAGCTGCTCTGTGAATTCTAGTGTTTGTTTCATGAAGCTGAATATTTAATTTGGGATGTATGACTATTCTCACAATATATTTACACTTTGATAAGACATTATGAAATGCAAAAGAACTTTTCTTTAAAGAATGTCTTCAAAATCAGACTTCCTTATGTGATAATCCAGAGTTGATGTCTTACTTATACCAATCTAACTCTGAAATTAAGCTTCTGTGTAGTACAGTGAAATCATAGTCTTTCTAGGACTGTTCCAAAGCATCCAGCTGGATTTTAGGGAAAATCAAACATGGGTTTTGTTTTCTGCTCAACAGATATAATAATTTGCTCTTGTCTACAATTACTGAGAAATTACCAATCATAAGGGTTTTATACTTTGAGGGTGGGGGAATGACTGAGGATAAAAAAAAGGGAGGTAACTCAAAATATTTGGTTTTGTCTTTGTAAAGAAAACCTATTTGTCTGCTGTAGGACTTTGAGTTTGGTCACTCTCCTACAAGAGTACTTGCTGCTCCTTGATTTAAGAGTTCTTAGGGCTACTTAGTGATACAAGTGAATTCCCGTCTTCTCTCCCAGAGGTTGAACTTACTTGGGATATTTCTTTCTTTGTTTTCTGTTTACAATCAGGTGCATTCTTTTAGCCGGTCCCCCTCCCATATTCTCTGAATAACCACAGGAATCCAATAAATGACCCCTAAAACTCAGGTATTTGTGTTGTATGAAAACAAAGAGAAAACAAAGGGAAGGTTGGTGTCATATTGGGATGTTCTTTTAACTGAAATACTGAAACACTGTCTTAAATCATATGCAGAAAACTGTGCAGATACTAATTTCTTGAAACGCAGGTGCAGCACCATTCTTTTTGAGGAGGAGGGGATTGGGAGTTTTGTGTTTTTTAAAAATGGAGACTTTTAAAATACATAAGTCTTCCTGTAATATGTTACTATAGCAGAAAACTTCAATGCAAATGTACAGTTTGACTGAATAACTAATTCTGACAAATGCCAAATGATGCTATAATCCCAGTCACCTGAAATTAAAGAAATACGTGTACAGATATTACTCCTGACATTTTGAAAACTTCAAAGAGCAAATTTTTTTGCAGACGTTAATGAAATTTTCTGAAGGTCTGGATGGGATTAACTCTTGTGTGGCAGAATATCAGCGATAGTGAGAGGGGGACATCCAAGTTTGGATCAGAAACCAACTTTATTGAGTATACAAGGGTTTTACTTGTATGGCACTTATACAGGGTTCTATTTTTGGTAACAATTTCCCATTGGTTACACATTCTTCATGACATCGGGTCACCTGGTAAACTTATCTTATTACAAAGTTTCACAACATGTTTCTTGATCACTTCTTGCCCAGAGAGCATTTATCTATGTCTCTCCCATGGTTTTTGGTTGATTAGGCCTAAGATATCAGGCCCCTTTATCAGTTCCATTGTACTTTCTGTTTTATCCCATATAGCAGAGCTGCAGCTGAAGTTCCCACTCTTGAGTTTCCCAGTCCTCTGGAAAGAAACATTGTGAGGGTGTCACTGCAGGCACTCAGAAGCTAAAGGGTATTTGCCACAGGCTTCAGTGACAGCTGTGAAATTTAGTTTCTGAATCCACGCTTCTCTGGTCCGTACTGCAGAGGGGCAGCAACTGTGTGAATCACGGCTCCTTACGAGGTTCTAAACTCATGTTGGTGTAGTGACTAGAACCAAGATGGAATGGGAATAACTTGCTTTTGTTAGTGTTTTGTGAGCATCAGTTTGGATGATTTATTTGTGATTAATCTAAATTTCCTTAGCTTGATTTTGTAGCCCTTCTGGTAGGGCTAAGAATCTGTTGCATTTTAGAGTCTTAAAAATTCTGAAAAATTATCCTGTCTGCAAAACATTAATACAACGAAGTGGTTGATGGCTCTGTTCCCTGAAGGTTCTGAGCTTTTGTGAGTGGTTTTTAGTTTTCTAGAGCTTTAGTTATTGGATCTTTGCATTGTTTTGCTAAACTGAACCAATGGTGTGGAGACACTATCAGCATCTTGCATATGATTGAGGCAGGCAGCTCTGTGTCTTGGGAGCTGGTACTCCATTAAACGATTTCAAAGCCGATAAAGTGCAGACACAGATTAAACCAAATTCTTCCGTGGTAAGAGACCCCCAGGAACAGCTTGCTGTTGTGCACAGTCATGTTCACAAGCCATCTCTTAAAGGGCATTTATTTAAAAAGCGCAGACATAAAAAACTATCTAAGTTCCAGATCAAAAAACTTGAGCTTTTTTACGGAAAATATTTGAAAAAAGCAGCAGATGTTCTGCGGCAGGGTTTCCTCTGTTTTCACTTAAGTCTCATCTGTGTTGTGCAGGTTTTCCTTTGTTGTGTGCTGAGTTCCTCCAATTATTAAAGGACTTTCAGAAGCCCATATGAATTACAAGCTACTCAAGATAAATGGAATGCAAACAAGATCAATATTGCCTTACCACATCACATATTAGTTCAATTGGATACAAAAGAAAGATCTTAACTTCTGTCAGTTGTGTGACTGTTCTGTGCTGAGCTTTTGCCATTTTTTATTTGTTTTGGTTTTTTTTAATGCATAAGTATGAAAATGAAAATGGCACAAGTAGCTTGGAGAGTTTTCCCAGTGAAACAATAGTAAGAAATGGATGGATATTTATAGAGTTCCATTGCTTCAGTGACCTGGTCTTTTCTCCAAGAGCTGTGCTTTTCTAACCAAGCTACATACTCATTGTTACACAGAAGCTTCTAAACCTTACTGTAGCACGAAGAGAATGTAATTAACTCATTAAGGCTTTTTGAGGTCAGTGAGTTTTAAGTGATCTACTGTGTATGGCTGTCCAACAAAACTTGCTTTTTGTCAGTAGTAAAAAAAAAAGGCTTGCTATCTTTCTTTCCATTTATTGTTTTGGCTGCAAAGTTGGATTGCAAAAAATCAGTACTTAACTGCTTTTCAATTCATTTTTTTAAATAAAAAAGCTTGTACAGAGCTGCTTTTCCCTGAAGTTTGTCCCCTTTCCTCTGGCTCAGTGAAACTGCACCTGCCAGTACCCACCAAAGGCCAGCGTTTTTGAGAGCAGCACTTGAAATCTCTTCTTGTCACTGTACGGCTAGGAAGTGGTGGAAAAGAACACAGCAACACGACTCCTCTTGCGTGCAGCAAGAAAGAGCAATTTATTGAAAAGAGCCATGACCTTATATAAGGAAAATCATGAAAAACAAAGTAGAAAAGAATCATTGGTCAAAGAAGGCAACACCTCTTTGAAAACATGCTTCTGTGAAAAATATCACGTCTGTCACATATCCAGCAGGTGTTTAATCATTGTTATTAGATCTTGTCCTTGGGCAGCTTGAGAACAAGGCTACTTTCTTGGTTCCCAACCGTATCCTAACAACATCTTCTGTTTTCTACAGCTCTTGTTTTGGAGCAGCAAGAACTGCAGCCCAAACTTCTGTTCTTTCAAAGTGGTTTGGTTCATGCTAGTTTCAGCCTTCCTGGTTCCTGAAGATGACCTTTCATTGCCAGTATTTTTCCCTTTTTTCTCCTCAACCCCCTCCCAGTACTTAGTGAGTGTGGAATTCTCTTGCAGAATGGAAAAATGAGAACTCCTCCTATCAAAATGTACTACATTTAAAAAATGCAGAGAAATTAAGGGTGGCAGAGATGAGTTGCATTAATTGATTGAGGGGAGAATATGTGATTATACTGAGGAGGATTTACAGGTGCTTCCCAAGAGGTCTATATTGGTTTCTGGGTTCATATCCGTTTACTTTCCTTGCAGGTTTTACCTTCTGATTTCAAAACTCAGGATATTTTCTCTTCAGCTAGACCTATTGGTTCCCAAAGCTGCAGTTGACCTTTGTGCTAGTTAACCCCACAGAGAACAAATAAAACAAAATGGTCTGAGTTAATAGAGAATAGCAGGAGAGATCTTTGTTTTCTGCTTTATTTCCACTTACAGTAGTTTCACGAATACAAGCCGCACGGATTATAAGCCGCACCCCCGGTGCCTCGACAATGTTGCTGTCTTTGTCAATAGATAAGCCGCACCCCGAATATTAGCCGCACTTTCGTTCGTCGCGAGAATCCGTGCGCAGCTTTCACAAATTGGCCAATTAGTAACAGGATCGCGGCATAGCGGGCTTTACTGGCTCGGGGCGGGGCCAGGAAGACTCGGCCCGCTCATGGTTGCCGACGGGGCCGGGTAGCCCAGCTCAGCGCCACGGCTCGGTGGGGCTGACCGGGTGGTGCTGCCGCCGCCGCCGGGCTCGCTGGCCCCCCTCTCCCGTCAGCACCGCCCCGCTGCCACGTTCCCTAGCCCTGCCGGCGGTCTGCCGCCGCCGCCGCCCGGCTCGCCGGTCGCGCCGTGCCGCGTTCCCTAGCCCTGCCGGCGGTCTGCCGCCGCCGCCGCCCGGCTCGCCGGCCGTGCCGCGCCGCGTTCCCTAGCCCTGCCGGCGGGCTGCCGCCGCCCGGCTCGCCGGCCGCGCCGCGTTCCCTAGCCCTGCCGGCGGTCTGCCGCCGCCGCTGCCCGGCTCGCCGGCCGCCCCCTCCCGTCTGCACCGCCGCCGCATTTCCTCGCCCTGGCCGGCACTGCAGGCCCCCGCACCGCTGGGCTCCCCCACGCTGCTGGCCCCGATTCTGCTGGGCTTCCCCCGCTGCCAGGCAGCCCCACCCGCCGGCCTTCCTGCTTCTGCCATGCTCCCCTGCACTGCTAGCCCCAGTTCTCCCGGGCTCCCCCGCCCTGCTGGCCCGGGCTCTGCCGCCCCCCTGCCCCGCCCTGCTGGCTCAGGCTCAGCCGCCCGCCCCCCACACTGCTGGCCCCGCCTCTGCCAGGCTTTCCTACCTCTACCGGGGCCGGCCGGGCTCCAGCTTGGCTTGGGGCTGCCGCGGGCTCTCACTTCCGTGTTGGCAGCTTTTAGAATTTTGTCAATGTATTAGCCGCCCCGGAATATTGGCCGCACTTCCGGGTTTCCACCAAAATTTTGGTCAAATTGGTGCGGCTTGTATTCGTGAAATTACTGTATATATGTATAGATTATATAAATTTCATCTAAAACTTGTTTTCAATTTTTTTCTCAGAGATGACAGATTCTTTTTTTCCACATTTCCGCATCTTGTTGAAGCATCCCTGATTCATCACCTTGGCTCTGAGAGGCAGTAGGTTGATGTGCTGCTGCTGTTCTTTGGTGATTGAGGATGTTTGCATGCTGGGGTACTGATGAAGCTCTGCCTTGGGACTTTGGAGCAGATATGATGACCCCCTCCACCCTAGCAAGCTCAGTGTTGCTTTTTGCCACAGACTTCCATGATGGTGATAGCACTGCTGCATTCAAACAAGACAAATATTTGCTCTTCTTAAGGCATAAATATTTTGTGGATTTAGATGACATTGGTGGCATTGTGTGACTTGTAACTGAATTTGTTTCTATAGGAAAAGGTTAGCAAAGCTGATGGGAATTCAGATGTGTAGGAAAGATGCTCTAAGATTAAAGTGACTGACACCTCCTTCTTCATTTAAGAGGTTACAGTGGGATGCAGTGTCTGTCATGTTGGCATCTTTATTTAATTCCTCTTAGTATGCTGAACTTTGTATGAAGATAAACCTTACTTTGTTCCGCATTCTGGTTGTCACATTTTAAAAAATATGTAGGAGAATCCAACAGGGCTACAGAACAGCCTTATGTATGAAATACAGCTGGTATGTGCCTTAAAGTATGAATCGTTCTTTAGTTTTTAACTTCCTGTCTCCTCTTTCAAATGACTATAATAAAAGAAGAAAATATAGTCACTAGGTTAATTTGAAACAGAAGTGGCCTAACTAAAAATGGAGAAAAGGTGTAAATAAAAATGCATTAACCTGTGTTGCAGTTACTTTGGGTTGCTACAGATTTTGTGGTACTAGAAGCAGCTAAGTGAAGACTCTTTTTAAAGTGACGTGTAGAGAAAGACTCCACAACCAGCAAGGGGTTGTAAAAGTAGGTATGTTTATTCACACTGGCCACAGGAGAGTTAGCTCTACCTCAAACGTATGTACCAAACAGAGCAGGCGCTCTGTTTATATACATCTAAACTCATACATATTTATGAAAGTTTCAACATTGCCTATACATATTCATAACCTGTCCCCCGCCTGCTCTGGCTTTGTATGTTAATCAGCTCTTCATCTTTCTGTGCTTGTGCACTGTCTTCTGGTGTTTCTGGGCAAGGGTTGTTGGATGAAGTAAGCAGGAGTAATTGGTATTTGGCTGTCTTTCCAAGGCTTCTGGCCATAGCCCAAACTATAGTTCCAGTTTTTATCAGTTTCTCGAGCACTAGTTCCTGCTTATCAGTTTTAAACAATAGGCAAAATCCTGTTGTATAGCAAAGGATTATCTGTTCTTAACACAGTTGATTATGCAGCAAACTATAGTCTATGTTTATTTATAAATTCCCTTTATCAAAAGCACCTAAGACTTCAGTTTAAGTTGTATTTGGTTTCTTGCAAAAAAACCCCCAAAGCCAAACCAAAGAGGACTTTGTGACGTGGGACGGACAGTAGAGGGGACTATAAGGTCATAAAACATTTAAGTTTCTGATTTGTGCCTTTTTCTTTTTGAGAACTGATACAAGTTAAGTTTGGTTTTCCAGCTAATCCTACCAAAAGGGAATAATTAATTTCAGTACTGTGAGGAAGCAGTTGTCTCAAGTCAGAGTACCTTTCTTTTGGAGATTTGGATTTTTCCTTTTTTCCCCTTCTCTTAGGGAATTTTCTCCCATTTGTTGCTAAGAGGCAATAACTACTGATCCTTAAGAGGCAAAAGAAATGGCCAAGATGGGGGAAGGGTGCAGCTGGCTACTCTCTAACCTGAGGGGTTTTCTCTTGGGAAGGGCAGAGATACCCTGAGATTTTGGCTGTGGTGTGAGAGGCTGGGCTCAGCTCCTCACTCACTCTCTCACTCTCGGCATTGGAGGAGGACAGGAGGACAGACAAGCTACTGCTTAGCGCAGCGAGAATCCACTGCCGCCGTGGAGCCCAGCCCTGTACTGCTTCTCCTACAGTGGGTGAGCCCTTACTTGTAAGCGCAACTGTTTAACTGGGACCTTACTATCACTCAATCTGACTGGAAAGGACCCTCAACATTTATTGGGGTGCCTCTGGGACATTTTGTTTGCCACCCTGGGCAGTGTGCCAGCCTCTGCTGTTTCAGCCACTGCTCCCATTCCACCATCCAGTCTACCCGCCATTACCATGGAGGGGGAACACGGCTGAGCTCACTCGCCAGATCCCCCTGCAGCCGCGGGGAATCATCGCACCAGCCCTGCCCGGCTAGGAGCCACCAGCGCCCCTGCTGGCTGCAATGGGAACTGCACCAAAGGGGAAAGTGCAGGCGGCTGAGAAAGGGCTGTTACTGGATTTCTGTTCTGCTTGTTGTTGCTGCCATTGCTGTGGTTTGTTTGCCTTGTTACACATATACATACTAGTAAAGATCTGTTGCTTCTTTTCCCATATCTTTGCCTGTAAGCCCCTTAAATTCAAAGTAATATTAGTTTACAGGCTAGGGATTAGTATTTTTCCATTCCGAGGGAGGTTCCCACATTCCTTGGCAGATACCTGTCTTTCAAACCAGGACACCTTCAAATAGTGAGAGACAGTCTTTTCTTGTGCCTCTAAATATTTTACTCTTCTGGCTGTACTTATGTCACAGTACATGACATAGTCATAGCATTAACTTTTCAACCTCTTGAAATAAGAAAGTTAAAATGGTGGGTGACTATTGGAACTAAGCAAACTCCATAGCTTTTGCTTCACTATAATGTTTCTGTGGTTTATTGAGAGACAGGAGGACCTATTGGAGCTGGCATGAGCTGCTTCCTGGGGAATATCAGCTCGCAGATATCTCTGTGCAGTCCTCTCAGTTTATGGACCAGTAGCCTGTCTCCAGGTGCCTCCCTGGGGCTGGGGGTTGTGTTGGAGGTAACAAGGAGGGCATAGGTATGACCTGCCTCTGGCTGGCGCAGATGGGCTGTGCCAGGCTGGGGACATCTCCCCACTGACGCAGGGCAGGGGCACTAAGCTGTGCTAGGCTGAGCTGCCTCAGAGAGCACAGTGTGGGCTACAGGACCTGTGTGGCCACTTAGAATTGCACACATCTGAAGCTTTGATGGTCTTTATCATCTCTGTTTTCTGTACTCGTGACTTGAAAGTGCAGGAGGGTAGTTCGGACAAAATGACTACACTCACCACTGCAATTGTCCTGGTTTGAAAGACAGGTATTTGCCAAGAAAGGCAGGAATCCCTCCCTGAGATAATGAAAATCCCCCTCCCTCCAATTTATTATAATTATGAAATTAAGGGGCTCTCAGGGAAAGATATGAGGTTAGGAATAGCAGTTCTTTACTAATATATCTACAAGACAAACAAAAACAACATGAGCTATGAAAGTTAACAACAAAACAGAACAGTAACTCAGTTCCAGTCCTTTTTGTTTGTAGACACTGTCTTCCTGCAATCGGTACCAGTGGCCCAGGTGGGAGAAGGATGGGGGAAGGACTCCCCTGGCTCACCGTGTGGGTTGTGGCGCTTGGCTGGGTGCTCAGAGGTAGCAGGCTGAAGCAGGAAGGCAGCAGTGCAGTGTCCAACAGCAGAGAACGTGGCTCCCGGCGTTGGGATGGTGGGGGCGGTTGGTGGGTAGCAGCTCCAGACGTCTTCCTCTGACTCCTCGGGTAAGAGAGTGTCCAAGAGAGCACAGCTACACCCCCACCTCCTTCCCCATGCCCCCCCAGGTCTTGTGGTGTTTTCCCTACCCCTCCTTTGTCACTAGGCATCTGTGCTAGGGTGTAGCCAACAAGTTTTCTTAACATCACAATGGGGAAAATTCCACAGAGAGAAGAAGGGAAAAAACCCAACCTCCAACATTAATACAGGAACGACTATGAGAAGGTTGTCAAGATTGATTGCTTTTGGATATATTACAACTCCTTTCTAGTAGAGCAGCTGACAGAAAAGCACCAATGGCCATAGCATTGACTGTCCACAAGGGAAGCCCATGTTTAAGTCCCTGATGGGGACTTGAACATGTCTTTTTGATGCACAGTGCAAACTAGCTAGCACAGGCTACTGAGACAGAGTCAAATGCATGGGACCAAGAGGTCTGTAATTTTGTTGTTAAAAAAACCCCAGCCAAACAAAAACAAAAACCAAAACAAAACACAAAAACCCCCATTATTGGAACCCAATTTTTCATTCTACTCCAGTAAGAGTGAATAGTTGATACATTATTTGCTTGGGGTATGAAAGAAAAAGTCACTTATTTTCTGCTCAGAAAGACCACAGATTTAGTCCACCAAACTTGTACATAAGCTGAAATGTGTCTGAATTCTTGCACATCATTTCCTGAAGCTGTCTTTGTCTTCACTGGCATCTCTCAAGAAATAAAGAGCTTCTGCTGGTGGATGTTGTGGACCAACTCTCAGAAAGGCTTCTCAGATTGGATGGACCAGGACACAAATCTCTCTGTAATCTTGAATAATGACAGTGGTTCTGGACTTCTGTAGCCTCCCAACTCTCAACTGTCAAACCTTTGCAATCTCAGCTCTCATTTTAAGGAATTAGAAGAAGGCTAAGAATGTTTTTTTTCTGGGCTCAGAAAAACAGATGATGCTTTTTAGGAATAAGGTTTCCTAGTTCTGTTTTCTCTTGCCTCACCTCTACTCGCTGAAATAGGAAAAGTATAAGTAATTTTTCCCAGAACAACAAAATGCTATTCATTTTGACTTTGATCAGTTTTCTCCAGAGAAACTCTTTATTTTGATGCACCAAAAACTTTCAAGAAGAGCTAGAGATCTTCTTTAAAAAAAAACAAAAAACAAAAAACAATGTATTTGGTGAGATTGCTGTTGTATCTCTGTCTATGTTAAAAATTCCCAGACACGGCAGGTAACATAAATTTTTCAGGGGGTATGAACAACTGTTCTGCATTGGGGATGAAATGGAGCTGTAACCAATTCTCTTAAAAGAAATTAGTCACCACAAAACATGAAAGTTCCCTTTTACAGGTTTAGAAATGAAGTGAAAGGAGAGAAGCCTTTGAAAAGTTGAAGCAGTAAGTGTCCTCATGACATAATATGAGCTCATTCAATTTCATTTTGGTTTTAAACACTGAAGAGAAGCATCACAGACAGGTTTACTCATGTTTCCAGTTTGGAGTACAGGCACTGGAAGGCAGATGTGTGTTTGAGGAGCTGGTGTGGAGCCTGGGAAGCTGTTCTCTGCAGGCACAGAGCAGATTTCTCCATCATGGCAGTGTATGATGTGCAGCATCTCTCAGCCCTAGAGATGTTTGGACGAGAGCTGGGGAGAGGGCAATTCCTGGATTAGATTTACCCACTGGATATATGTGTGCCATGGGGCTGTTACTGGTGTTGTGGGAGCTTCAAAGTTATGAAAGAAGCTCCTGGTGTGTCACAACGTGCAGAAAGGACCCTCCTGGCTTTCTAAACTCCTCCAAGAGGAGCCTGGAGGTGGCTGGATCCAGTCCTAGACCCAGACTTGGTCAGTGGTTAAAGTAACTTTGTCCTGAGGATTAATGATGGCAAATCAGATATATTTATATAAAAATGAGTTACTTATTATGATAAATAATTAGACAAAAATAACTCCATCAGAATTATTTATTGCACAGTATAAAAGCTAAAACTATTATTATGGTATAAGATTGGGTAGTGCACAATAGCAAAGCAATAGTAAAGCAATTACATTACAACCAACAAAAAGAAACAATTATCAGAGATTGATGTAACTCACCCAGACCAATGCTCATGGGCAAATCTCTTTCACTCAGCCTTGAGGGATATCCTTGAGGGGCATCCCCAAAAGCCCCAAACCCCAATATTTTGGAATATGTTAAAAGAACCTACCCTATGAAAGTGGACTGGGTTTTTATCATATAAAGGGGTTAACTCCATATCAGTTTAGCAGCTTATTTACCTAATCTCAGGCTGACTGCCAGGATGTGGTTTTGAGGATGGTGAGCCTGATGGGTTTTAGCATAATCCAACACAGAAATCCAGCACATGATTCCCCTCTCAGCCTCGGCAGCCTTGCATTGTTGGAGTTCTTAGAGCACACTGCAGGGCAGAGTGCACTGCTATGGGGCATAGTGGAGCTGATGTCAGGAGAGGAAGGGATCTTGATTGTGGTATTTGGGGCAGTAGTGCTGAGGGCTCTCCCCAGCCTTGCTCTGCTTATGCAGGGTTGTGGTTTTACGCATCAGTAAAATGCGTAAATTTTCCCAAGGAAAATTGCACAGCTGCAAAGAGCTTGGAGGCAACAAGAGGGATATGATTTACCTGAGAGCAAAGGTGATTTTTGAAGTTTGCTAGTGGCACAAGCCCTGTTCTTTCAATTTCAGCTGTGTCCATTGTGCTCTAATTGTGGAGTGGAATGTGCAAACCATTTTTACATTTATTAAAGTGCCTCATGTAACACAAGGAATGCCTGATTCTTGGATTCCTAGGTAGGAACATACTCAAGAACTACTCCATATTTTACATAAAAGAAGATTTCTACTGGTCTTGAGTAAATTGCAGGATTGCATAAACAGTGCAGCTTTGGTAAACTTGGGCTGTGTTTGTGCAGCCTTTGGTGGCTTCTGTAACTACAGCTTTGTTTGTGCATGGGTACAGACAAAGCTGGCAAACTCAGAGGAAAATCTGAAAATTTATGTTTGTAGAAGATAAAATTAATTTCCAGAAATTTGTTTGTGTGCTATCCTTACTAATTAATTCACTAAGTATTTTTCCCTGAAATGTTGCTATGGAGGGGGAGTTAATTTTTCAAGAAATGGTAGTTATGAGGTAGGTTGGCAGTAGGGACTAGGAGGAATTTTGGAAAAGACTTTGCATTTTAATTAAATCCATCCTTTGAATTTTTAAAAAGTAGTTTGAAAACAAAACAAAACTCATTTACACATTATTCATTCTGAGGCCTCAGGACATTCCAGCTAATCAGGGAATTTTTGGCTCTAACACAAGCCCTAAGTATTAGACTGAAAGACGTGTCAATATATAATATTGAAAATTAAACAGTGAAGCCAGCTTTTGTCTTCAGAAAATATTAACCTTGTTTGCCCATGAATAAAATGGAAGATCTGTCAGAATATTTTAGTAGAATGAAATGCTGAAAATGAGAGTGTTACGATAACTACTTGTCTGAAAGAGTGACTGTGACAGATGGCTTGTTCTGATGCTTAGGGACTTTTTGGTCATCTTCTGTTATCAGTAAAAATCCTTGTCAGGAGTCAGATCTGAAATGATTGTCACTGATGGGGAAATGTATATCAGGAAATTGATCTAGTGGAAAAGTCACTGGTCTTTGGGAGGAAAGTATGGAGACAAAGCCTCATCAATCTCACTTAAAATTGGAATTTAATTGCTGTAGCTGCTCTGGCTTCTAGCAGAGGTGAAGTTCACTCTTTATGAAGTGAAGCTGAATATATGTCCCAAGTGTGGCTGTACATTAAAAGAAAGGAAAGCAGAGGCATGCTGGAAAGTCATTGTTTCTACTGCTAAAAGATGTTTTCAAAATTGATTGGGGAGAAAAAAAGAAACTCCTTGGAATGAGGCATTTAGAGATCCCAAACTTTTCTTACTTCATGTAATGTCAAAACTATGATAATTTCAAAGCAGGGAGAGCATAGGTGATTCATGGTCTTCAAGTGAATAAATACTGCTGGATTCCACTGGTTCTGTGCCTGGCTGTGCCCAGCCCCTGCCACGGTCCCTGTGGGGTCACCCCAAGGCCCTCCCTTCTCTGGGAATGAATAGCTGGATGCTGCTTACCCCAACACTGATGTGCTCAGGACTTTCCATGGAAATGCTATGACAAGTTCTGAATTGCAATTAAGGACCCTATGAATCATTGTGAGACAGTGGAAGAGTCCCTGGATCAGCCCTTCCCACTTGGAAGAACACACACAGTTCACCTTTCACCCCCCTGCCTGGACCTGGTGGTTTCCTCTTACTGTGCTTAAAACAGTGCAATCTCTGTGCATCTCAGGATTTCTTCAGTTGAGGAACTTCTGTTCAGCTTCTAAAACTACTCACCAGTCAGCTTGGTAAAGCAATCTCTTTAATGATCTGGCACAGGACACATCCCTAAGTAGTCCTCTGCCTGCTAAGAAACTCTCTGCTGCAATTCAAAGTGTACACAGATTTACATACCTGGTGTGTAAAATTTAAAATATTTGTTCATGGCATTGGAATATGTAAAGCAAGAACCAGAAGGTAAGCTCAGGAATGTAAAAAGGAAAAAATAACTTGGAGTCCTATGATCTTCCTTAATGCATGGAAACTTCACTGAATATATTTTGGCAAATATGTAGGAATTTTATTCAAGCTTCTGTATTTACTGCTAATGGGAATTTTACTTGCAACTTCCCAGCTCTGCAGTTAAGAATGACTCTCTTAATGTTGTTTTAACACGATTTTCTTGTCATTTCATTACTTACTGTAGATCATCAAAATGAGTGGTTTGCAAACTTTATCATGGTTTGGGAATAAAACTTAGTAAGATCAGGAAACAAAAAAGACTAGCTAATATATCTTCCTGCAAACATTAGACTAGCTGTTACTTTACCCTTGAACAATGAAGTTTAACTCTTCTGTATGAAAGTGGAGATGTTATAAGGATGTTGTCATAATGTAATGAAAATGTGCTTCACCTAGGCTTGTAGTAGCTCTTGTGTTACACATGTAGGTGTTCTGCAAAGGTGAGTAGTTTGTGATTTGTTCTGTACTGTGCCTGGGCTATAACCACCATGACTCCAGCTGGAAATCAGAGTCTTTTCCTTTTGGCACAGCTCAGTCCCACAGCTGTTTGGTCCTTAGCCTGAGACAGGGTATCAGGGAAGGATGGTGATGGTTATTCTTATTATTATAGTCATTATTATTCCCTTAAATCTGGATATTACCCAGCAGCTGCCCAGTTCTGTCACAGGAATCATTGTCAGGGCCTAGAGAAATGCTGCTTTTGCCCTTCCACAGCTGGGAACCACCCCACCACTGGTTTATGGTGCTGCCTGGGCAAATACCAATCCCAGAGCTGTCAAGGTGATGTGTGAACAGAACGCAGCAGAATAAATTTAGAAGGAATGGTGAAGAACTGCCAGTGCCAAATTAGTGAAACTGTAGTTGCCTTGTACAAAAGGAAGCAAGAAGCATATGCAAAGGCACAACCTTCCATTGGGTAAATAAAATTACTGTGGCCAACATAAAACAGCAGATAGGACCAAGTGTATAAGACATTAGAATAAAAAATTGGACTGGAAGAAAAGGTAATTCATCCTTATAAGAGTGGTTCTAAGACTACAAGGACAAACAAAAAATTGAATAAAAGGTTACAGCATTACATCCTGTAGAATGAGAAAACCATCAGTTAAAGCTGTTTGCTCTGGAATCGAAAGAAGCCTTAACCACAAAAATAAAGAGAAAGTTTAGGGATTTTGTTTAGAAAACAAAACAAAATCAAAATACAAAACTCATGCAAAAAACTCACTTATTCAGTGCAGTGGAATTGAGGTATCTTCAGAGCTTGACTGAAAGTGAAAAAACCAGCAGGTTTTTATCAGGATGGAGTTATGAAGGCTTGGACAGAGGGAAAATATAAACATGGTAGTTAATGCTGAAATGCAGAAGCGTTCAACAAAGCTATAGAAGAACATAGAGACTCAAAAAAAATCATAGGGAAAGGAGATAATATGAAGAACAGTGTCCAGGAGATTATTAGCGGTCATTGTACAAGAAGAGTAAACTATCTTGAATGTTGATTAATAGGGTTGAAAAGAAAGGTTTGCACTCTGACCCCCACCAGACTACACTGATCAAGTCTGAGGGAACAGATACCATCAATACTAGGTTTGCAAAGTGCTTCCAAAGGCCAAGGCCATTTAGAGAACAAATGGAAAACCTTATATCGTGAAGCACTGAGGAAAACACTAGGGGCAGATCCAGATAGAAGTAATGGATGTATTCTGATAAAAACTAGAGAAATAATCAAGATGCCTTGAGTCCTGGGGAACAGTAATGAGGGACAGCCAGGATGACTAACACATGAGGGTAACTGAATATACATTACTGAATAATGCAAATAGAGAGTGATAAATAGCAGAAATAATGGTACTGTTAATGTTGATGACAGTGCAATTGAGAGACATCCATAAAAATACAGCATGCCGACTAGATGTGACCCAGCCCAAATGCCAGAAATACACAGAAAAGTTTTGTTTTGTTTATACTGGTGTAGTGTTTGAGAGCTCCTTCTGGGCATGTACTCACTTTTAGTTACCTATGGTCACTGCAGCACTGGCAGCTAATTCATTATTTTAAAAAGGACTGTGGAATATCTTAAGTATTATTGACATAAAATCACATTTTGCTCTTTGGGTTCCCACTCCAGTCCATCAAGCAGGGAGGCTACAGGATCAAGACTTGAGGGAAAAGAACCCATTAAATTAAGCTTAGAAGTAATGAGGCTAAGGCAGAAGAATTTACTCAGCTAGTCATTGCTATAAATTCTAGATTGAAGAGTTATTTGAACTTGCAGTAACCACCCAGTCCAAAAGAACTGTGTTCCATTCAGTACTTGAAATATCACACTGAACACCTGGTGTCATGCACAAACCAATTTCCAAGTTAATTAGGCTTTTGGTTATGTTTTTCTTGACTTTAAAATAATCTTCTATCCAGTTTAAGAAATCACGGTCTGATGCTTATGTTAAGCATTACCTTGATGCTCATAACTTATTTGCTGACTTATCCATGTAATTTTTAAAATATTTGCTCTGTGTGTGTGCGTGTGTGCGCAATGAAGAAAATGCTTATTCCAAAGTTTATTCTTGGCATTTCTTTGTGTTTAAATGATGCTCAACAATCTGTCTTATGTGACTAGGAGAGTAGTAGAGGACTGAAGTTCTCAGTTGTACTGCAAATCCCTTGCTATCCACTAAAAAGCCAAAAGCCCTAGTACAGTAAGTAAATCAGAATGTTCTATGCAGCCGACTTACTATATAAAAATCAATAGATGGTGTATGTAAGTGCAAGAAAATTCCTAGGATATTTATCTTATTTGAGGAAGATGTATGTCTGCTGCTAAACAGGACATTATCCTGTGCTGAAACAACACAGCAAGGACAAGAGGGTTCAGGCTGTGTGACCAGTGTGGGAAATAAAGTCTGAAAAGCCAAGAGTCTGTTAGCAGAGTGAGGATGCTGATCACAGAGGCAGAGATGTTCCTCAGTAGCAGGGCTCCTCTCTATGCAGTTTCAGGGTGTCTATTGATTCAAAGGAATCTACTCCATGGCAAGGTACTGTAAAGTAAAGCACACCTTTATTGGCCAGGCCAGGAGCAGGCAGGGGTTAACAGCTCCATGTGCATATCTGCCCTGGTAATGTTACAGAGGATTTTTTATATGTTTGCAAGTTTGTCATTATACATTTTCAAGTTCGTTATCTGCCCTTGTTTTCATCACTTATCTAAAGTCACAGTCCTAAGGGGTCTTACATGACTGGTGGTTTCCTTGTCTTAGGGTCAGAAACACAGCGCACTATTTTAATACATTCATCACATCTATTTTGCTAATGCACAATTAATTCTACAATTACACACTTTGTTACTATATTAGTGATACTTAATTTATACTTGTTTATTGATGATATTTCTATTCTCCTGTTGCATTTTTCTACCTGTTTGTGACAGTTCTTCTATTTGTTGTGAAAATGGCAGTTAGCATCTGTCTTCCTCCTTATTGCTTAGCCCATAGGGGCTGGGGCCTTGCTCTGTAGACAAGTGGTTGTCCAAACCCATCAGCTTGCATCCTGTTCCCTTCTCATCCTAGTCCACTTGGGTTTGTTTTTTCAAGAGCAGTTAGTGTCAGGCATAGCATTTCTCATTCACTTATCATCATAGACCCTTCCAGGGTTAGGCTTCTTGTCTTGCAAAAGCAGTTGCGGTCGAGCATGGTAGCCAACATCCAACTTTTATTAGTCTATACTTTATCCTAAAGCACTTATGTTAAAGGAGTTCTATGTTTCATATGTTAAAGGAGTTCTGTGTATCACTATTTTAGAAAATTATGCTAAGAAAAATTATGAAACCAAGACTAGATTTTATCTGCATTGTGTGAATTTCTGGTGTGTAAAATGTATTGAAATACAGAGGATAGCAAACAGAACATAAAGAATGTAGTTAAACATATTAATTCAGTGAGTTTTCAACTCCTTTCAATGCTGACAAGAAAGAATAGAGGTACTGCTCTCTTTTGGGACTGTTGGAGGAGATGTGCTATTCCTTGCAGGTAGTTTTAAAAACCTAAGGGAAAAGGGGATCAGATGTCCTTTGATACCTGGGGTTAGACGCACACTTTATGTCATCAGAGCCTAGGACTATGAGGTTCTGGTGAACAACAATTCCTCCCTATTACTGATGTGACCATGAGGAATTTCTCTGTTCAACTGCCTGGGCCATTTATGGGCAACATTTTGGTCCTTCATTTTTTCTGTGTCGAGCTATGTCTTGGGGATGTTTTATTATCCCATATCCTTTTGGGGGGTTTTCTTTCGTTTTGTTTTGTCTTGTTTGGGGATGGCCGCTGCTTCTCCCCCGCCACCCCTGATCCTCCCTGGCTCCGGGACTACTGGGATGAATGGGAGCCAAGCCAGGGTTTCTTGAGAGAGTTGGAGGCGGGATCTCGACCAGGGATCAGGGATACTGCTACTTTGGGTGGGTTTTGCCTGTTTTTGTGCTAGTGTTTTTTTTTTTTTTTTTTTTTTTTTTTTTTTTTTTACATTTTGCACTGTGGCTGGGCTTGCTGGCTTGCTTTCTCTGTTTCTCTATTGTCGGGACACCCAGAGCTAGCACCGGGAAATACCTTCGTTTCCTACTGGGGATGTCCTCCTCCCCATGCCCCCCATCCCCATTTCCCCATCCCCATCCCCATGCCCCATCCCCATGTCCCCATCTCCATGTCCCCATCTCCATGCCTCCCTCCCCATGCTCATCCCCATGCCCCCATCCCCATTCCCATTTCCCTTATCCCCGTGCCCCCCATCCCCATTTCACTCATCCCCATTTCCCCATCCCCATGCCCCCCTCCCCATGTCCCCATCTCCATGCCTCCCTCCCCATGCTCATCCCCATGCCCCCATCCCCATTCCCATTTCCCTTATCCCCGTGCCCCCCATCCCCATTTCACCCATCCCTATTTCCCCATCCCCATGCTCCCCTCCCCATGCCCCACTCCCCATTTCCCTCATCCCCATGCCTCCCTCCCCACGCCCCCATCCCCATGGCCCCCATCCCCATGACCCCGTGCCCCCCATCCCCATTTCCCCATCCCCACGCCCCCATCCCAGACTCCAGGACCACCCAGCGTGGCTGAGGATCCCGAGGAGCTCTCCGGCCGTGCTGGGACCGGGCTGTGCCGTACCCCGCGGTACCTCTGCATCGCTCCGGGTTTGTGCCGGCTGTGTTCTCACCCCCTCCCTGCCGGCAGGTCCCGCTGTCCAGCTCTGCAGTTTCTGCTGCCCCTCCTGCTTGAGCCTGCCCTGCCGTTCCAGCTGGCTTCTCCTGCGGTTCCTGCCACGGCTCCTTTCGCTGTCCAGAAGGGAGGCAGCGGGCTCAGCATCCTCTGTGAGTCCGGCGATGAAGCCCCTTCTCCATCCCGTGCCCCAGCTGCGCCCGCCACTATCCACGGGCAGAGACACGGCTCCACACCAGCTGAATTTTCATGGAATTTTCGCTACGTTGTTATGACTTTTTCACGGATTTTTTGCGGCATTTTCCTGACGTTTTCACTGAATTTTCACGGTAATTCCACGACATTTTCAAGGAATTTCTGCGACGTTTCCGTAACATTTTCAAGGAATTCTCACGGAACTTCCACGACGTTTCCGCAGAATTTTGGCTACAAGAGGTCCTTGAGCCGATTACCCCCCAGAAGAGACCACCGTCCCTCCCCCAGCTCTCACTGGAAATTCTGGGCTGGCTCTCACCCATCGCGATACTCCCAGAACCAGGACGGGGGAGGAGACAGCGACTGCTTCGGACACAAAACTAAAACAAAAACGGTGTAGGATAAAAACCATCCCCAAGACAGTAGTATACACTGCATTAATTAGACAGGTGAAAGAATACTCACAGTTTCAAAGCAAATGTCAGTGAATATTTAATTACAATGTTCTAAAATTAAAAAAAAAAGATTCTGTGGAATGGCTGATAGCAAGAAGAAGCACAACAGCAAATCTCCGGTAGTTTTCAGAAGAGAACGGGAAATCTCTGCCTTCTCTAGAGTGTCATCTCAGAAGAAAATGGCTGAGAGGACTGTGTTAAAACTAATCCCCTGTGCAGTTGATAGCAGTATGGTTTAGGTTGGTTTGGCCACAGCTGTGGGAAGTCTTTTGGGAATTGGGGAACCCCCAGAGACTCAGGATCTTTCTAACAGAAGGAACAGGCCAATGCATCACAGTGGTGCCAAGAGAACAATCAGTATCTTACATTTTAGTTCCTCTGCAGCTGTGGTGAGCAGGTGACTTCCTCCTAATAAAGGCCTTTCCCATACCAGTGCTATGTTGGTAGATTTTTCATGTAAATGATCTTGGCTGTCTTTGAAATCCCATCCTTTCTAGGGGCTAGCAGGTTCCTCTGCAGTATACCAACCTGGGAATAAATTATGGGAGACAAGGATGTTTTTGTGTGTTATAGGCAAGTATTTTGTTTGCTCAGATAGCAAGCTAATAACAGAGTAACCATCTTTTAAATTATGTTTGTTGTGTAAGTGTTTCCCGTGTTCTGCTTTGTCACCTTGTGAGGTGACACAACTCAATTAGACGAGATTCAGACAATATCTGAACTTGAACAGAGAAAAGATCAGGATGAGTTTTGGGAAAGATTGTCTTCCCTTTTAGATATAGTTATGTGGGGAGAAAAGAATAATAGTGAGCTAATTACATTAGTTGTGTAACCAGTGAGGTTTGGGTTTGTTTTCTTTATATTAAGGATGGGAGGTAATAAAAGGGATGTTTGTGATCTGTAAATACCACAAATAAAATAGCTGCAGTGACAGTGCTAACAGCTTCACTAGATTGTTGTTTACCTTTAAGTGGTTTATGCCATCTACTTTGTGTGCTTAAACATTTCAACTTGATGCAGTGTCATTCAGTTCCAGGCTTGTTCATTCTTCTCGATTCCAAGGCCTGCTGTATCCCAGAGCTGCCTGCAGACACAAGCTGAATTAACACATGTATTAACATGTATTAACAAATGTAGGAAAATACTGTTACTACAGGTTGTAATACAAATTGCCAAAGATCCAATTGGTCTTCTGGCTGCTGCTTCCTTTCAAGGAAAAGATATTTTGTAATATCCTTATTTAAATGTTTTTGTTATTTTTTTATTCACAACACTATAGTCAGTAATTGTCTTACACTAAGAATACCTAAAAGCTAGCAAGATTATGGGCTTTTTGGTAAAGAATAGAACAAGCATTATATATTTCTATGGAGCAATGTCAACATCTTTATATAGTAGCTGCAGTATTATTTTGCTGTGTTGGCAAGCCAGATATGTTGTGTGAATTTACCTCAAGCTGAAGAGACCTCACCTGATTCTCAGAAGTTTTAGATTATTGTGTTTCTTCCTGTGGGGCAGAGAAGGAATATGGGCTTATGCCAGGAGTATGGGTGTGGAAGATCACAGCAGGAGATAGTTTAATTAGAAGTAGTGACATCCCTCTTTCACAGTCTCACTTTTCCATTTTCTCCACTAAACTTTCCATGTATCAGCAATATGGTCAAACAGTGAAACAATATGCCCCCACAACGGCTTCCTAGAATATGAAACAGTTATTTTTGAACACAAATAGATCTGCATGAATTTGAGCAGAGGGAGGGGAAAGAAGTTCAGGCCAGGTTGCTTAAGCTGAAAAATACCTTCTTCCTCATATTCCCAGACACAACAGCTGTATTCTTGCATTCTTGCAAGACAAGCTTGTATGGCCTCATGCCAAACCCGACTTTCTCTTCTATGTGAATAGAAGGATTTTGTGTACTTTGGGACATATCCCTGCAATATTCCTGGATGTTTTGAATAACCAAGTGCTGTGTGTGTCTGAAAGCCAAACCATGTTGATTATGTTTATAAAAGACAGGTGCATTGTTATTCAGTGTTCAGTGTGGAATAATGGTGAGTGCCTTGAAAATGCCCTTTTGGGGAGAGAAAAAGAAGCTTTTCTACTGTGCCTGGTATTAACCACTCTTTCAAAGTCATCAGGAATCTTCCTTCTTTGTAACACTCAGAAAGATTTGCTAGGAACACGCAAAAATCATTTTGGCATCTGTTAGAGGATTGTATTTTATACTGCTTGTAATACTTATTTTTAAATCCTCTCCATTAATAATAAAAAACTGGAATATTTATTGTTAGTTGCAATACAAAACATGACATTAACTTTTCTTCTTCACTTTCCATAACACTTTACTGTAGATAGCAGTTGCTTATTGTCTGTTACTTCAAACTAATCTCCCTATTCTCTTGTAAATATATGGCAGACCTGGAATATTTAATTGATTATGTTTTGTATGTTTATAGAAAGCAACAAAAAATATTTGTCATTGCCATCAGTATCTTCTATGTGCAATTGGAATTCAATGTAATTTCCTTCCAGAAGTTACCAAAGTGTTTATGAAATGAGTGAACACTCTTTGTAGCTCACTGAGACTGTTCAAGTAGAGACCATAATGTATTTATTAGTTCTATCCACCTGCAAATCTCACTTTTGTGTGACTGCAAGCCATTGGGACATAGTAAAATATGAGGAAGTAAGTAGCAAGATGCATTTGTGGTCTACTTCAGAACATTAGTTGATACAGAGGACTTCAAACTCTGTAGCAACTCTTGTTGATTTAGTGGGAGTCTGAATTAACCCAGTTTACTGACTTTAATTTGGCTTTTCATCTATATCTTATTTTCTGGAGCTTTATTTTAAATACCAGTAGCAATAACAGGGATTCAGTCACAAGAGCTTGTACAAATTCCTGCTCTTCTTGTTTGGAGAGGATGTTGTCATTTATTCTCCCTTCTACGCTGGGGTCTGGCCGATACACCTACACCTAATTTTGAGTTCATCTTACCTTTGAGTGCAGTGTTTATACTACACAGCGGTTTATTGGATGCTTTGTTTTGGAAAACACTAAATAACCGTGAATTCCAATTGTTAGTATTTCCTCAGTTGCACATTTTGTAGAAGTTATTCTTTAGCACTATATTTTCATCTCCTGACTCCAATGACATAGCACTATGTGTTCCTTGCTGCTCTGTGGAAGTGTTAATACTCATTTTGATGCCTTAAGTTTTAGCTTTCATATGCTTTAGATTCTGTACTGCCTTAGGGTGTGACTCTGAACTTCATATAAAGTTAGCAAGTTCTCTTCACATGATAGTTAGACAAAACAATCCTTTTCCGGCTTGAAAACCAAGGGCACCATTGCAGCTTCAGGGTCAAGAAGTATAAACAATGGTGAATTGAGGAAAGCAATCTGAGAGGATGGGACTGCATAACCTGAAGTTGTAATTGGACAATTGACTCCAATATGTAAATGGATCAAAAGTTATAAAAGTGTGAAAACCTGTGACTGGTCATCCATCTTGCATCCACCTTGAGTCCATCTTGGGTGTAACCACAGCTGGGCTCTTGTACTGCCCAAGGTGCATCCTTTGAAGGCCTTTAATAAATACTTACTTTATTCCTCTAACATTGTCTAGCCTCTGTTCCAGGTTACCTCTCACATCATTTTGGCAATTGCCCGTGGTTATTCTGTTGTAGGCAAGTTATTATGAGTGCTACTGACAAGAAAATCTTGCTTTACCACTGTTTGTGGGAAAAAAAATTAGCCAGTTGAGAAGAAGCTCACTTCAGTTCTTTTTAGAGAAGGGGGAAAATATATTACATTTTTCTTAAGCTAATTAGAGTGATGATGGGTGTCACCTCTTAATATTGTCTTGTTAATTGCCACTTAACATTGATCTGGAACTTGAAAGTGTGTGGTTCTCCTTTTGCATACCCATAATCGAGTCAGTCACAGGAAGATTTCAGCATTACCAAATTTCCTCCTTCAATCACAGTGAAAATGCATTTTCTTCAGAACTTCAGAAAGAAGTCATCAGGTATTGCAAAGCCTGGCAAGGCTGAGAAATGGGGATATATTGTAAATCAGTCAGTTATCAGATCTTGATAATCACCTCATGTCTAATAAAAATAGTACTTAAATTTAGCTTATTGCTTTATAGATTAAAAAAAAATTAAGTGCATAGGAGGTGGTGTTTGGACAGTACATTCCTACTCTGGAGAAGAAGGGTTATAGCTATTGGAAACTAGCATATGATGTACACATGATTGCTTCTTGTGCTTCAGTGGGTCTTTAATAAAAGACAGACCCAGAAGACCGTCTGATACTGTAAATGTTCCATGACTGGTGGAAGCAATTAGGTAAGAATACCTTATGGCCAAACCATATGTGGAATCAAAGTTAAACTACAGGAATTATTTCCCTGGCCTGTGTCTGTAGAGGTGAGGAATTGCATGTCATTATCCTTGAACATTATTTCAGACAGATGAGTGAAATGCAATCTTGCAGGGAAGAGACTCATGGAGAGGGACAAGTGTGCTTTGGATAAATAGAATGATGAAATCTCACTTCCATAACATTTGAGCTGTGCTTATTTCTTTTCAGGAAGACATGCTGTTTGGAGAAGCACAGAATGGGGGTGGTGACATTGTAATTAAAATTTTTTGTAATTTTTAATAGTAAATTGCTTTCATTGTTACCTCTGTCACTGTTGGGCATGCTGTACCCAATAACAACGATGAATTAGAATTGTCTGAGCTATTTTCAAGTTGCATGTATAAAGACAGCAAATTAGAAAATAGTGAATGCACAGTATGTCCATGAGCAGTGACAGGAAAACCTATTAGATACTTTGATTTTATTTTTAATCATGCTTTTCAGTGTTTCACTTGACTGGACATTGCATTGACACAAAACACATTTCAATTATCTGTAATGGAAAACTACAACACATTCTTGAGAAGAAATTCTGATAATACAATGTATGCAGGAGAATGTGAAGTAATACAATGTTTTTCTGAATCCTTATGATACAATAGCCTGATCTCCATTGTTCTGATTTCTAATGATGAGTCACAGGTATGCCTGGGACTGTGTCAAGTCCCCGTTGCTAATCTGTGTGGTACATAGCAACCTTAAGAATAATGTACTGTTGTGTCTCTTTTTATTTAGGATGTATTTTAATGGATGTGGTTCTGTCAGCTAGACAGCTCTGGAGACCACATATCAAGGTGACAGATGCCTGGTTATTCAAGTCCTGCATCATAAACGATCTTTCTTTTCCATAGACTTTTTGAAGTCATTACCTTCTGAGGCTCTCCTGAAGAGCTCCACATGTAATCTGATTTTCTTCTAGAATTCTTCAGCTTCCTGTTTGGTTGGTGATTTTCACTGTAGAAGCCCTCAAAACCAGCTGTGGTGTGTGGCCTTTGATGCTCACCTGCCCCTGGTATCTGGAAGGTGGATGCACAGTAGCTGCAGAGCAGCTTCACTCCTTTAAAATGTCAGCTGAGGTTTTAAAATGGATGAGAATCAGAGTCCATAGGGCAGATTATGAAATGCAAGGAAGTGAAAAACAAGCTAAAATCAATATTGCTGAGTTTGATGTAGTTAGTGGGGATCTTGTTTTTGTGGTGATTTTTTTTTCATATCTTCTACTTAGTACCCAAATTAATTGGATTTTGGCATTTAGGGGCTTGATTTTAAGTACAATTTTAAAATACTGTCCATTGGTACCTCATGTGACTTGGTGGTTAATTTGCCTTGAGGGATATCTGGCAGCTCTCAGAGCTTGCTAATGAAATTGGCTGGCAATATCTCGTGTGCCCTGAGAGGCTGCTCAGGATAATCCCTTTCTATGGAGGCCCTTGGAAAGACTCGTGGGACAGAAAGGAGGAAGAGAAATATTTTGTGGTGTGTTTCTGTGACATCTTGCTGCTCAGACTGCCTGACTGATATTTCTGGTACAGAAACATCAACACTTTTGCTACCCATCCTGTACTCAAAGGAGTTTTGGGGGTGGCTTAGCAGAAGATGAGCTGTGGCTGTTTCCCAAGGCAGGGATTTGTCTGCTCCCAAGGCCGTGGCAGGTGGTCTGCAGAGACTGGAATGGTCTGCAGCAGAAAGGGACAGTCCCAAGTCCTCACTTCCATGTGCTGGAAGTCAGATTTGGAAATGGCAGTGGCTTTTTGGCTTCAAAACTGGGAGCTGTTTTGCTCATATCTCAAAGAATGAATAATATGCAAGAAGAATTAGAGACTCGGAGAGAAAAATATACAGGTCAGTCTTGTGGCCTTTTCAGTTTACAATAGTGCTGGAAGCTTCTGTGTTACAGGAAAAAATGGAAGTTATTTTCTACCTGTGTGGGAGAACTTTCAAGTCTGTGGTTAGTCAGCACAGAACAGCAATTTGTGCTGCAGAGAGAAAATGTTAAATATTGCTGAAACACACCACAACCATGTCAGAGTTCTCAATGTGCAAATTTTTGTCAGCTGTTTGCTATTGCTAGAGACAAAGAGGGAGGGAGTGCCTTCCTTAGCTGAATCAAATTAATGAGGTTATGGATACTCCCTCGTAATCTTCCAGTGATGTTTGAAAGCACACATAAGCACAATCCAAGTTAGTGTTAACATTTCTGAACAAGAGAGACAGCTTTTGCAAGGCTTTTCAAGTCAAACTACACTCGAAGGCTCACGAGCTGACATCCTCATGGAAAGAAGCTTTTTATTTGTGGTGTGTGAGAGGAATTGCTGGATACACCATCAGTTACAGTAAACTGAGCAGCTTTCAATAACTTCTTTTCTAAATATTTGCAGGCATGTTTTGCTCTGATATTGAATAAAATTGATTTCCTGTGGAGATCTGCTTCATTCCCAATTCATTAAGCAAAGAGCAAAACTCAGCACTGTTTACAAATGCTCTTTAAGTTGCAAAATTCAAAACATTCCCAATGCACCTGGATATGTTCCTGTCTCACCTGCTCCGGGTGACCCTGCCCTGGCATGGGGGTGGGACTGGATGATCTCCAGAGGTCTCTTCCAACCCCAACTATTCTGTGAGTCTGTGGAAATGCATAGCAGCCCTGTGATCTGCTCCTCTAACTCCCAACTACACTTGAGCCCACTTAAAATATTTGTCTTTAACCCCAGCCAGGCCACTCTGGTCTGTGTGGTGCTGCTGTCTGTGTCACTGCTCAGTCACAGCTTTGTGCTGGTGGGAGGTTACAGCTGCTGCAATGGTAACTGGAATATTGCAGCCCCAGCTCTTTTAGCACTTAGCAATGTTCAACTAAATGGTTCAGCTAAAACACAAAGAGAACTATTTTTAACAGAGAGCAAATATATTGTGTTTTCTTTGGAAAGGTAAGAAAAGAATCCTGAAAACATGAAATTATAAACTACTGAGGATTATCCCAGAGAGCTAATTTTGTACTGAGTCAGAACAAAAATACTGCTGGGTTTTTTATATTCTTTTTTTTATTATGGGAGATTTAATGGAGTAACTGGAGCTCAGAGGAAGATATTTATTAAAGCCAAGTCTTTTTAATTTCTGATAAAGTTGCCTTTTAGTTTACTTCTGGGCAGGCCAGTAATACCCATGTTCTCATCCACAATAGCAACCTCCAGAAACTGTTTTCCTTATTTTTGAAATTAAAGAAGATAAAATGAAATTATATCCGTAGCAAAGTTAAAATGGAAGTTCAGCTTGCATCACTGGGATTTCTGTGTTTCCTTGAAATAAACTGCTGTAGGACCTTGTGTCCGCACTTTGATCTCCCATTAGCATCATGATTAGTGAAGTTTCTTGAATTACCATTTCTTAATACTGAAATAGATTTTAGATCATAGTAACCCTCTGAGTATTTTCTATAAATAAATTAATTTTTGTTTTCTCTGCCAACTCTGTGAAAAACAGGAAAAAAATTGAAAGGTTTCCTGTCTTTATTGTGAGGTCACAAAAAATGGTGCAGCTTCTTCTGAATGCACACTACAGAAATAAATGAAACCCCTACTATTCTGTAGTTGTAGTGCTGCTTGGCGTGGCCAGGGCAGTTCCCTTAGCAGTGGTTGTTGTTAATGTTCATGGAAGTGCAATTGCTTTTCCTACACTTCCCACTGAATGCCTTTATTGGGAGGCTGCACTGCTACATGATTGAAATGACACCACAGAGTAAACCAGAAGGGTCTGAGCTTACTAAGACACAGGTTTGTAGGTAGTCCTTCATCATTAGAATTTTACAGCAAATATGTTTATTATACTGCATTCTTTCATGTACTGCATTTGTAGCCCATTGAGGTGTCTCCTGTTAGAGGAGGAAAACAAATGGACAGCTTGGCAGGAAGCCAAGTAAAGAGATGATCAGTGTTTGCAAACACCAGATTGCTCACAGGTTACTCCTGCTCTTTATGAGAGGCAAGTTCATCCCTTTGGAACGAGCAAGGTGCTATCAGGCAACACACATAAGAAGCACACAGACATTCTTAGTTAAGTTTATGATCTCATTGTGCTTTTGACACTGAAGTTCTGGGAGCAGCCCCTGTGGACCCTGACATGATGGGAATAGTTCCCTGAAATCCACTCGCTGCAGCTCCTCACTGTCCTGTAGGCACAATTTATTTTGGTCAAGTCACAGGTTTAAGAGGGTAAAGTACCTCTATTGTACAGACTAGAGAGAAATGAAAACTTTTGCATTTGCTCTTTGCCAGAAGACATTCAGTCCCAAACCACAAACTAAGAACTGTCTCATTCCAAGTTTTTAAGGGACATCTAATTTCTGTAAGAAAGGAACCCACAGTCATTGCATTACCCTTTTCTGGTTCAAAATTTTAATTGCTGAACTCCTTTTCACAAAGCTTTTCCTCATAAAGTTACAGCTATGCCTCAACTTTTTCATCTTTCTTGATGTGCAGATTCTTGCTTGACCTTAGTTAAATTGCGTTTTATTTCTGTGTTTATTCCCAAATGCCTGGTCTCTAGTGAGCAAAATCCTCAAACATTTTATGCAGGTCACAAGTCTCAAGAGAGTTGCTAATTTTACTGCTTACATTTGCTGCAGAGACAGGTGAAATTGGAAGAAGTGTTCCTTGGCCTTGGTTAATAGGTAATTTTGACAGCACTGACGGTATTTTAAGAGGAGTTGAGGATATGGTGAGTTGCTAAGAGTCACTTCTACATACTGTCAATTACCTTGGGAACTCACTGTTCTGTATTGCAGCTTTGACAGGCTTCCAGTCTGAAATACACTATGAAAGAGGTGATTATTCATATCCCTGAGCCTCTTCTTCCAGCACTGTGTGGAGACAGGAGCACATGTGATTGAATCACAAAAACACATGAAAACCTTGAGTGAGTGGAGATTTTTCTGCAGTGCCCTCAAGGGAGGAAGATGACTAATTGACAGTGCTGAGCTCCCACACCCCAAATTTCTGGCTCTTCTGATGTTTCTCTTGCATTTGCTGGCATCCAAACCAGGCAGACCTAATTACGGGGGATCAGGGAACTGTTAATTCTCATGAGAACTCTTAAAAAGGACTACAGTGAAGAGCTGTAATTTCTGTCAGCCCTGTTCATTTTGAATGCTCACTAGCACAGCATGTTAATAGCTCAGTAAGTTGTTAACTCAGACTTTTAATTAAATCCAGCTTAATTAAATAGCATCACGCCCACAGATAGTCCCTGGAATTCACCAGTATTCATCATCCACAAGAAGACTTCTGACTCCTGTAGATTGCTTCATGACCCGAGGATGATCAATGAAGTAATGGAAGACATAAGACCCCTGCAATCTGGACTTCCCTCTGTGTCAATGATTCCAAGGGATTAGCCCCTTGTCATCACGGATTTAAAGACTGTCTTTTCAACATTCCACTCCATCCAGAGGATGCCCTGAGGTTTGCCTTTTGGTTCCAGCTGTCAATAGAGGAGAACCACTGCAAAGACATCACTGGAAGTTTCTACTCCAAGGGATGAAAAATTGTCCCACTATTTGCCAATGCTTTGTTGCACAAACTGTATCTCCAACTCGGCAAAAGCACCCACGATCCATAATTCTGCATAATTCTGAAGTCAAAAAGGCCGGTCTTGAAATTTCTACATCAAAAATACAAGAGATCCCACCCTGGAAATATCTGGGATGGAGAATGACAGAACAGACCATCAAGCTGCAGAAGATACAACTTCAGATTAGCGTCAATACCTTGCAAGATTTACAAGAACTTTTAGGAGAAATTAATTGGGTCAGGTCTGTTATGGGAATTACCAATGATGAGCTTGCCCCAGTCTTTAACTTATTGAGAGGACACTGTGACATCAAAGCTCCTAGAACTTTAATACCTGAAGCGCAAGCAGTCCTTGAAAGAAATCACAGAAGCTTTCCAGAAAAGACAAGCACATAATTGTTTTCCAGAAAAACTCTTTTTCTTGCAGTATTGGGAGAAAGATATGCAACTTTATGCTCTTATTTTTCAATGGCTCTCTTCTGAAAAAAATCCTTTCTTAATAATGGAGTGTTTTTTTTCTTCCTTACAGGTCCTCAAAGAGAATTTTTACAACTATGGAAATGATAGAGCAGATTCCAGTCAAAGCTCGAAGGAAATTGTTAACCTTAGCAGGCTAAGATTTTGCAATTATTATTTACCTGCGAAAAAAGATTATCTTGATTGGGTATTGCAAAATTCAGATGATTTACAAAATGCATTGTTAAATTTTTAAGGTGTTTGTTCTATTCACTACCCAGGCCACAAATTATTGCAAGTAAAATTGAGCTGTAATTCAAAACCCAGACAGCTGAGACTGGTATGTCTATAAAAGAATGACCCTGGCTTGGAATTTCAATAGCAGGCTAAGAGAACTGAGCTTTTTCAATAATCTCTGCTAAACTCGGAGCAAAAAAATCTACTGAATCAGAATTGTTTCATCTATTGATGACTGGCTGCCAAGTGTCTCAATAATTCTGTTCAGGGCAAAGTAGCAACAGCTTTCAGATATGGCCAACATTGTGGAGACATGAACATTTGAATTTATTAAATATACTTTTCCTTGGAGCTAAGGACATACAAAATTGCATGACATTCTGGAAGACACATTTTCAATTAGGATGGGCTCCAGCAGTTCTGGAGCAGATATGTGGACTGGGTAACAATCTCTGTTTCCTTTGCAAAGAAATTTTTCCAGTTTTTTGCCCCCACCATATTTATCTTTTTTTGCATTTTCTCTTTTAAATTGCATGTGAAAATATTAGAAATGCATGGTTTTTCTCTGGTCAGTGGCACTGCGACAGTATCTATCCACCTTGTGTAACTTTTTCTCTCTGCCCCATTGGGTTTGTGCCTGTTGCTATGGTTAATGTGCTGTCTTTGGACACCTCTCTGTTCACTTGAACAGCTGCACACAGCACAAAAGAAAACAGCTGAACATTCTCCCCCCACTCTTCTTCAAAAAGTTTTATCTCCAGCTGTACAAAGAGCCTCTCCTTTGCTTTGTGGGTAATTATTTCAACTCACATGTACTTAGGTTTCTGTACTTGACCAGCTGATTGCTGGCCATTATTACAATGAACAGTAATCTTGCCTTGTTGCAAGATAGTTTTGGGCAAAGGACAACCTGGAGTTTTAAAATGAAGCTGTAAGATTTCTGCAACTGTTTGATAAGAAGCTTGACTGGGAACCTCTCTGAGGTTCCTAAAAAATGAAACACTGGAGAATGACAAATCCTTTAGTCTAGCAATGCACGACTTAATTTGTGAGCAAAGGCAACACTGTACTTGGAAGATTACAGAAAGCTGTGGGCACCACTTACATCCTAACAACAACTTTGCTGTTGACCAAATAAAAGATTTCTATATCACTGTTGTGCACACTGAGTATCTGTGGCCATGGTTGCTATATTTTATGTACAAACAATAATCCATTCTTCAGCTGTCCTGGTGGATCATCAGGTCACTGCTGAATGTTCAAGAGTGAAGGTATGGGAATTGCAAAATCACTGATGTGTGACAATTTTATAGAAGCAGCCCACTAGTTTGAGCAAATGACTGCTTTTGATCTGTTTGGTGATTGAGCTGGTGCTTTTTCAGGACAGGAAAGTCTCTCTGCTTCTAGTGCAGCATGCTTTTCATGCATAATAACAGCATTTCTCTAGCCTTCAAACGCTTTGGTTTTAAAAAGGCCTTTTTCTTTTGTTTTTCTCGTTATAGAACCAAGACAGTTAAACAACTCTGTGCTGCATATGGGCTGGGATTTTATTCCAGCATATAGAGTTAATTTAATAGAATAGTTCTGAGTCACTTGCTTCCAACACTGTTTTACTGAAAATGACAGGTTTCACAGAATCCTAAGGAAGCCAGGGAACTCAGAAGAGACACTCAAGGAATCACAGTTATTTGGGAGATGTTTTTTCTTTTGTCGACTGGACACATATAAAAAAGAATTCTATGATTTATCAATTCTCAATTGCTGTTTTTTTTCCTGTGGTAGAACAACCAACAGAAGAGAGTGTTTATGGCCTGATCAGTAAAATCACAACAAAAACTCAAGAATTTTTTAAAAATCCTTGTCAGGAGTGTCAGAGTAGACAATTATTGTTGCAGTATCTGTGTCATTACATGATAAACTGATGAAGTTTCTATTACAGTAGACTACATCTGCTTAATTGTCTATTGATAATGAAGAATGCAGCCATTTGACAAATATTATGACAAAGCAGAATATCAGCTGAAACTTTTTCTGACTAAACATCTCTCCAAGGGCTTTGGCCCTGAATTGTTTCAGTGTTCTGGGAGGCAGGAGATGACGCTTGTCAGAGTGCCTGTCCCACCTCTCCTGGGACTGAAGGGAGGCATTAGTGACAGCTTTCTCAACTGTTCTTTCTGTGCCAGCTAACAGGGCAAATGACAGTAGAATGAGAAGTCTGGGCAGCAGTGGGATATTTCATGCCACACTTCTTTCAGAAACACAATCTCATCATTAGTTATTTTTTTTCCCTACTTAAATTATAGAAAAAGCAGCAGAAGTAGCTTGATAAAATTTCCTTCCTTCTTCTTCCACTATCTCCTTTTGTCCAAAGATGCCTCTGTATGAATAAAACTACATCAGTGTAATAATTTTTTAATAATTATTAATTATATGTGTACATTATTAGCCTGTTGCATTGAGCATTTGCTTGGTAACACGTGGAGCATTTACCCAGTGCGCCATGACCAAAGAGTTCCCAGCCACTGCTGTAAATTAGTGTGGCCAATGCAGTGACATCTCCTGCAGGCATCCTGTTTATGCCTTACAGAGCATTCCAGCAGTGTTAGTTGGGGGTTGCAAACTATGACAGAGCAGATTCTGCACACAGTTGTTCTCTGACATTTGTACTGTAGTGACTCAATCCATCTGCCTGGTGAACGGCAGCAATTTCAGCAGTTTTATATAAATAACACCTGTGTCAATTTTGCAAGCATGTAGTAATTGAGTACACCCTAGGGATTAGCAACTTGAGCATCAAAGCAATAAATTCACAAGTTTTTTCTAAACCATATCTATTTACACAGAATATTCCAGCTGTTCTGAGTAATTAATTGAAAATTAATTTTGGTTTTATGTCCCTAATGCACACAAAAGAATATAACATAAAATTTGTATTTTGCTGTGAGCATATCTGAATCAGCCTTTTTAGATATTTCATAATATAAAAGACAAGTCAGACTTCATTAATTGTATTCCATCTGTGGCTTTTTAGTAGTGAATATTTTTACCTTTGTGGCTTACTGGAACAAAAGATGTTCTCTTGCTCTGCTATCCTTGCCCATGTGATAAAGTCTTCCAGTCTGTAGGGAATCATGCAGATGGAGGAAGGAAATATGAGACTGTTTAAGGTCACAACAGCTTGAATCACTACTTGCACATTACAAATGACTTCTCTGTTAATGTGAACTCATTCTGAACTCCTCCTTCTCTTGTGTTCTCAGTCTCTCTTTCTGGAATGTGTTAGACTAATGAAGGCCCTGTTATGAAAATTGTTGGTGATTGCAGGTGTTCCACTTACTGACTTGTTACATCCCAGAGATCTTCAACTCTTGCTGGATGCTAAAAACCCCAACTCCTCTCAGGCATACTAGTTCTGTGCCTGAGAAATTATCTGGTTTGTAGTGCTGGGACTGTGTGCCTCAAATTTGCCATTCCCAATTCTTTGGTGTACATCAGGGATCTGAAAAACCACCTGGATTCAAACCCAGTTACAGTAAAAAGAAAAAAAGTTGTTATACAAAATGCAGAACATACACATGTTTATGAAGACAAAGATAAGAGTGTGAAAGGAAAAACAGATATGCAAAATGAGTTATATTGGAAAAGACAGAAATGTCCAGCTAATTGCTTGCTAGGTGCTTAGCTAATGCTTTTGTACCTGACCTTTGTTCCCTGTGCAGGACAGGTGTATTTAGGACACTTCCCAGGAAGGGCACTCCTCGGTCTCAGTGCGTTGCTCCCCTTCAGGTTCATGTCTTCGTGCCCCTCATCTTGACAGCACTGGCAGTGTATTCAGGTGGTAATCTTGATGTTTTCTCCAGCACTGCTCCCATGTATTTAGTAATGCTCATATTTAAAGACAGAGCAAATGCCAATCTCCTGCCCTCAGCTGTGATTATGCATATTTAACTTTTTCCTTCAGCAGCCAATGCTGTTTTATAGAACTATGAGAATGATAAGAATTGAATTTCTCAAATCCAGTGTAAGTTGATTTAACTTTTCCCACACATTCCTGTCATGGTTTCATTGGCACTACATCTGTCTATCATTCTGATTTACATCTGCCTCTGAGAGGCCCTGTGTTTTCCTGGATAAACTACACATTTTGGTCTATCTAAACATGACTGTTCCTGTGTGTAGTGGCAATGTCTTTTTTTGCTATGTCCTACAGAAGAGTACAGGACATGAATTTCAAATGGCAAGCTTCTTTAGAGTAAGCAAGGATTTGGTTGTGGGACTGTCCATATGGAGGCTGTGGTGATTCATAGAGGAAAATATGGAATCACAGACACTGTTCCTTTGGGCATTGGTGAACAGAGGTTTTGATTTACACAAGTAGATTTTCAGTGGATTTTGTGTTTACTCAGGAGAAAGCTGGCAATGAAGACTGGTGTTGTGTGAGAACAGATAGGATAGAACTGAGCTGCAGGTGATGGGATGCACTTGTAGAACCCCATGGCAGCACAGAGAGGCACATGGCAGCACAGAGAGGCACATGGCAGCACAGAGAGGCACATGGCAGCACGGAGAGGCACATAGCAGCACAGAGAAGCTTGTCTCTGCCTGACCTTGTGGGGAGGAGGTGTCATGCAGCACAGCCCTGCACAGACGAACCTGTGGAAAGTGACAGACTAATGAACAGTGCGTTATCACCCCATATAGGGACGTTAGGAAAGCACATTGCTGACATGTGATGGGTTGCTTAGTGTGAATTGCCATATAGGGAATTACTGTGTCTTGAAGAAGTTCGTAAAACCAAGTTGTTTCTTTGAACAAATGAATCAGATTCCCTGCTGGTCTGAGCCTGTGTCTCAGTTGTTACAAATGGTGCCCTGCATCAGGGACTTACTTGAAAGGTAACTAGTGTTTGCACCAGTAGTGATGCTTGGCTGAACTTTACAGAGAGGCTGAAACAAAGTTTGGGAGCTGAAAGGAAGCTTGTGGTGGCAATCAACCTCTCCGCAGGACGGAGGGTAGCAGCTGAGAACTATGGCAAGTAGTGTATCCCAAGAACAAAAGAATGTTGCAGAGATATTGGAAGAGATTTTGAAAAAGCACGGCATTCAAAAGATTTGAACAAATTTGGACAAAAGACTGTGATCCAACTTTAGATTTTACCAATGTTTTTGACCCTTGAACATGGGACGCTTTAGGGGATGTTTTGTGGGATCTCGTTAGGTGAGGTGGCAGAGCACTGGTAGAGTTTTTGTGTTCATGGTGGACCGTGTGCACCTTGCTCATGGTGCACCCAGAGACTGGAAAAAGAAGGACATTTGTGCCACCGTGGCAGCTGTGCCAGCCTCTTCTGCTCTGCCATAGAATGAAACACGAAACTCTTTCTGACTGTAAGTCTGCCAGGGCTGTAGGAGGAGAACCAGAAAATGGCCCCTGGTCGGTCCCCCAACCCGTTTGATCCTGGAGGGGAGCCGGACATTATTGCAGAAGAACTTGCCTACCCTGGCCCCATGTGCCTCAGCTGGAGCTGTGTCGCAGCGAGTGGCTGGAGCCAGGGGAGCCCTTTCCCTATAGCATGTTCCCTCTCGTTTGCCCTCTGCGAGAGTGTAGCAGTGGCAGCAGAGGCAGCAGGAGGGGGACTGTGCGGGGCCGCAGGAGTTCGGTGCTGTCGTGGCAGCGGTGATGCGCGGTACTGAGCATGTGGTGGTGAGCACATGGCAGGGCTGCATTGTGCCAGCAAGCACATGGCACAGCTGGAGGACGGTGGTGAACGGCAGGCAGTGTCTCAGCGGGGCCAGCAGGACACACACAGCGGCACCGGCAGGAGCAGCACCTGCTCCCCGCACATGGCAGGTTCTGTCCAGAGAGGTGTGCCCACCCTCTTATGCACTGGTGGAGCCCTGTAAGCCACCCCAGCATGGCCACTGACCTGCATGGCCCCTGCTGCAGCCAGGGTTCCCATGTCCTGCAGACCCTTGTAAACTGATACTGTGCTGGAGAAAAGACCTGGGTTATAGATAATAAACGAATGGGATGTGTTATAGATAATAAACGAATCAGGCTAAATTAAAATATTTAATAAGCAATTTTTATTTTTGTGACCGAAAATACGGTCCCTAATACCCACAATCAAAAAAACACAACACCGAGCCCAGGTTCGGTGCTGGGTGAACACACACACTGCTCTGACCTTTATCACATTGGATCCCCCTGTGTTCACAAATACTGTCCTGGGCAGTCTGTTTTTATACAGTTTTTCTGGCCTGGGGCAAAAGTCCCTTTGTTTCTGCCATGGATTCCCATATTCATGTCGTTTCCTTTCTCCATTGTGTACTGGACAAAATCAGTTTCTGGGCAGGGATGAATTTTGATGTGTGCAGATTTTGGTTTGCTGGAACTGGGTATTGAAATGTAGGTTTTCCTGAGGACCCTGGTTATCTTGATTGATGGTGATTATTGAGTACTCATGGCCGGGGAGTTTCCTGGACTGTCCCATAAGGAGTCACCTCCGTTGGGGCTGGTTCTATAAACTTGATAATTGTGGCTTTGTTAGCATCTGCAGTGCTGGAATCCTGTGAAGCAATCTTTCTCCTCTCTGTGGCTCAGTGTACCTAAAGTTCCTTTATTAAATTTTTTATTTCTACAAACATGATTTATCTTTCACCAAACATGAATTACTTTATAACATATATCACAGATGGGTCACCCTTTACTCGGAAGGAGGCTGCAGCATTTGCACTGGCTTGTGTGGGGGCGACTGCGAACTCGGCGTGGTATTCCTGCAGCTAGTCCATGGAACTCTCCTGTATTCATTAATCAAAATGTTGCCGTAATCCTGGACTCTCACTGTTAAGATTGCCTGTTTTACCATATCACCTTGTGATCTCCTGCATTGTATCGATTGCTTTTTTTTCTGAAATTACACAAAGCCAGTAACTTTTTTTATATTGTATATTTTCAGTTCTTGTCTGTAAGTAGAAACATTTTCTTGTAATTTTGTTTCCCAAGGTTCTGTCTGTTTATTCACTGTCTCCATTCATGGGAAAGGGATGTGTGTTGTTACCAGTTATTGGGTGTTTTGATCTGTCCCCCTGTTTATGGGGAAGATCAGCTCTTGTGATGTCATGTTCCTATTTTGAAATCACTTAGGGAAGTTAATGTTACTATAATAGCAATGTTCCAGGACTGGATTTATAAATTTAGATATACTTTCTGTGAAAGAAAATTGGCAAATCTAAGTATTCTTGAGTTTCCTGCAGGTGTATTTAATTGTTACGTGCCATTTAGTAAAAGATAAATAGTCTACCAGAAGTTAGTATGACCATTTCATAATTAAAACTTCGCTTGGCATTTTCACCAAACTGTAGATTTTGAGATGACTGTCTGTTAGATTTAAGGGTAACTGTGTGATTGTAATATGTTTTTGGATCCAGATAGCATTAATGCATAGAATTTTTATAAAGGGATTTAGCTGTAAAATAATTATTTTTTGTTATTTCTATGCATTCCTTTGGTAATATTAATAAAGGTTTGCTTGTAGGCATTCTAGGGAAACCCTGCCAGTCAAGGCTTGAGCTCTGGCCAGCGTGTCTGGTTAGGGATGTACACCATCAAATCCGAGTGTTTCTGCACGAAAAGTGCAATCAGGTCACTCTGACTTGCTGATTTGGTCTTACAAAAGCTGGACCCCCTTCTGAGGTAAACTTGGAAACCTTGTCTGGAAAAGGTTTTCCATGTCTTCATTGTGAAATGGAGCTCCCCAGTGACTGCAGACTCTTGGTGATGGTAAAGCATTTAAGCAGTTGAAGATAATACTTCGCTTATTTTTGCTTGGTGTGTGTTCATTGTTTTATTAGATGTATTATTTTACTGTTCATAGTAAGAGAAGTGCATGTTACACATTTTCCTGAATTTAGTAGGTTGAAATGTGTTCATATTAC
This sequence comes from Catharus ustulatus, assembly GCF_009819885.2. NCBI lineage: Eukaryota > Metazoa > Chordata > Aves > Passeriformes > Turdidae > Catharus > Catharus ustulatus. Next base: position 33,415,400 of record NC_046228.1, on the reverse strand, counting down.
AGTTGTTAAACAAAAAGAAGAGGGAGTGCAGGGATGGGATATACATCCCACAAGAGCCTTATATGTTCTTAATTTTTAAAATCATGTTCTGAATGACCTAACCTCAGTCCAACACAGGTGAATTATGGACTCACTTAGAAGAATACAACCTAAGAGAAAAGATATGCTTGTTTCCACAGATTACATTCCACGATGGGTACCTGCAAGAGAGTCTGACCAGCCTTGGTTGCCCTGGCTTCATCATGGGGTAACAATGGTGGGGATGCTGAGGGAACAAAATGTGTTGGGGTTGGCTCAGCAGCAGAAGAAAACCTCGGCCTAAGGCTGTAGGAAAACCTTTGTAGCATGGAGAGCAAAAGGCTCATTCTCAAGATTCCCCTGTAAAATTATGTAGATTGTGCTAGAAAGTTCTCAGTTCTCTTTGTTACTATTGGTTACTTTTCCCAGCAGGAATTATAATATTCCTAATCAATCTTTCCCATTGGATCTCTCCCTCAGACCCTGCCTTAACCCCTCCCTGCACTCAAGTGTATAAATATCCCTGCTCTACCCGGCCTTTTTCCTGGTTTGTTCCTAGTACAGTGCATGCCTTCCTGTTTGTTGTTTTTACCTTATTAAAGTTCTATTTCCGAACAAACGGATCAAAACTGTCTCTCTGTAAAAGTTCCCCTGTCCGTTTCTTGGGGAAACCACCAGTCAAACTGTCTGGGCTCAGCCCGGGGGTTTTCAAAGATGAATGGAGCTTGTTGGGTTCAGGCAGTGGGCCAAACATGTTCTAATGTTGGAAGCTTATTGTTGTTTATTGTTGTTTGTGTAAACCAAAAAAGAGCTGAGGAATGTACAAGCTGTTGCTTTATCAGATGAGAGAGTACTGACACATTAGAATGACTAGAGAGGTGGCCCTTTTTAAATTTTTAATGTAAGATTTTATTTTTTATAAGAGAGCTCAATTTAGTTAAGAAGGACTTATGATAGGTTATAATTCAAGCCACCTTACTTAGTTTATTTTCTTTCATGAAAGGCATAAAACTCAAAGGAAGGAAATTAGGTGAACTGGGAACTCTAAACAGGTCTACAAAAATACACGGAAAATTAACACAGATTATCCTGTTCATGTACAAAGTCATTTAGATGGTGAATGGAAACCATACTGTGAAAACCAGCAAATACTCCATGTTCATTAATAATTGAAACTCCCCAGGGTAAAATATTCATTTTATTTGATTCCTAATAAAACCAGAAGAAATAAGAAGGATATAAGACCACTGAAGAATATCTGATACATGATAAAGGACTCCATTGCACCTGCATCAGATGCAGGTTAACAAATGGTGTCAAAGTGAAACTGATGAGGTCTGGCCTCAGAAATGTTGCTGCTGCTGTTTCAGAAAAAGGTTAATTATGGGAGTTTAATTTTTTTCTGTTGTAGACTCCTAGATTATTTCCACTATAAAATGCAACAGTGACCATGCCATCCCCTCAGGCAGAGGGGACAAACAGACTGAGGGACAGGAGCATGGACAGTGCTGCAGAAACCAGCTCCAGGGGCTCCTCAGTTACCCAGCTGGGGTACATGGCCCCTGACAATGGGAGTGAGCACTCAGACCTGGGCTTTGCATCTTTATTAAATAAATATTTGCACAAAGGGGTGAAAATAACCGTAATGAAGATAAAAAATAAACCAATTCGAGGAAGACATCTTGGAGCTGTCCTTTTGTAGCTCTAGGCAATGACTTGCACCAGTGAACTGGCTTTTACTCTGTTATTGTCCAGGTTACCATACTTCTGTTCTTTCCTAAAACAGCCTCACCCAAACAAATACCACCTGAGCTTGAGAGCTTTTCTTTTACAAAACAACTTTAAAGCTCTCTAAGGTAATTTCATGGCAAGTTTCTTCACAAAATGTGATGCTTCATAATCACACAAATCCATTTGATACACAATCACAATCAAATCATATAATTGTTGATATTCTTGGGCTTCTTTGGCTTTTTTTTTTGATCCTGTGGCTTAGCTGCTGAATTGTTTTATGGTTCTCAGCTTTTCTGAGTACAGTAGTTTCACGAATACAAGCCGCACAGATTATAAGACGCACCCCCGGTGCCTCGACAATGTTGCTGTCTTTGTCAATAGATAAGCCGCACCCCGAATATTAGCCGCACTTTCGTTCGTAGCGAGAACCCGTGCGCAGCTTTCACAAATTTGCCAATTAGTGACAGGATCGCGGCATAGCGGGCTTTACTGGCTCGGGGCGGGGCCAGGCAGGCTCGGCCCGCTCATGGTTGCCGACAGGGGCGGATGGCCCAGCTCGGCGCTACAGCTTGGCGGGGCCAGCCGGGCGGTGCTGCCGCCGCCGCCAGGCTCCCTGCTCCTGTCTGCACCGCCGCTGCCGCGTTTGCTCGCCCTGTGGGCGGTGCTGCTGCCGCCACTGCCGCCAGGCTCCCTGGCTCCCCGCTCCCGTCTGCACCGTCGCTGCCGCGTTTGCTCACCCTGGCCGGCACTGCTGGCCCCCGCACCGCCAGGCTCCCCCACGCTGCTGGCCCCGGTTCTCCTGGGCTCCAGTGGACTGCTAGCCCCGCTTCTACCAGGCTTCTCCCTGCCGCCGGGCAGCCCCGCACCACCGGGCTTCCTACTTCTACTGTCCTCCCCTATGCAGTTTGGCTCCCATGCACTGCCAGCCCTGCTTCTCCCCGCCGCCGGGCAGCCCCGCACCACTGGGCTTCCTGCTTCTGCTGTCCTCCCCTATGCAGTTTGGCTCCCGTGCACTGCCAGCCCTGCTTCTACCGGGCTTCTCCCTGACATCGGGCTTCCTGCTTCTGCTATCCTCCCCTATGCAGTCGGGCTCCCGTGCACTGCCAGCCTTGCTTCTGCCGTGCTCCCCCGCCCTGCTGGCCCGGGCTCTGCCGCCCCCCTGCCCCGCCCTGCTGGCTCAGGCTCTGCCGCCCGCCCCCACACTGCTGGCCCCGCCTCTGCCAGGCTTTCCCACCTCTGCCGGGGCCGGCCGGGCTCCAGCTTGGCTTGAGGCTGCTGCGGGCTCTCACTTCCGTGTTGGCAGCTTTTAGAATATTGTTCATATATTAGCCGCCCCCGAATATTGGCCGCACTTCCAGGTTTCCACCAAAATTTTTATCAAATTGCTGCGGCTTGTGTTCGTGAAATTACTGTATTTCAGAAGGATTTTGCAAGAGCCAACTGTCATACTGTTAAGTTTATTTCATAAAGAGTTTTTTGCTGCTTTGTACTGATATTCATCAAACTGTCCCCTAAACCAGTCTGAGATCTTTATGAGCTTTACTGGTGTGTTGTGGCTCAGAGACCCTGGTCTGACAGTCTAATATTCCAGTCTTTATGCAACTTCTATGTATACAGAGGCTGGAGGCACAGTAAGCCCCATGTCATCAGCAGCTGCTGGTGTTTATCCTGCTGTGCAGGATGTGCATCCCTGCTTCTCAGCAGTTCCTGCTCAGACAAGGCACAAACACGATTCTGCAGAGAGCTAAGCAGCAGTGCAGCTGAGATCCAGGCAGAAGGGATTGCAGCCTCGCTAGGAAAGGGGAGGAAAATAGCTGTGTTGCATGAGGACAGTGTGTGAAATGCTGTGTGAAAAAAGCCTTGGGATGGAGAAGGAGAGCTGAAGTTGGCAGCTTGCTGCAGCAACACTGAACACACAGGTGTGCTGGTTTGTGTTTCACCTGCTACAACAGAGACAGGGCTGAGGAAGGGAGAGGGATAGGCAGCCGTGCTGGGATGCCTGAGAGGAGGGCTGGGTTTGTTAACTGCATCTGGAGGTGTCTGTGCCTGATTCCCACACAGTCCTCTCACTTTCAGGATTTTTGTGGGCAAAAGAGATAGCAGGGTAGAAATGTCTTGGTGTTTCAAGCACACTCTCCTCCCAGGCAGGTACTGGACTTGTCTCGAGCCAGACCTGCCTTGGCTTCCACCCTGGTAGAAAGAGAATTGAGAGAAGTTGTATCTTCCAGAAAATTGCAAGAAAACACATTTTCATTTGCTGGAGTAATAAGCATATTTCCTTGATTTGCCCTGAACACAACATAAACGAGAGTCCTTTACCTCCACTGTCCTTTTACTCCACTATTCTTTCTGTGTTTAATTTCACCTGTCTGCAAACAGGAAAGAATATGGACAGTTTGAATTTTCCCTCTCCTATATTGTTCTGGCTTTTGTGTCCTATTGTGCAAGAATTCTGGTCTCAGTTAATCCAAATTCTGGGATATTTCATATGGCTGGGAGAGTCTGACTGTGTCCAGGGCATCCTCTAGTGGTCAATGTCAGAATAGGGTGCTGAGGCAGGTGAGCTTTTGCTCTTCCTGATTTCTGATTTCCAGTTGAAGACAGTGATTCTGAGTGTCACTCCGTTATGGCTTAAGCATATTGTAACTGCAAATGAGAGGGAATGGAGATTCATGCTCAATAATTGTTTTCATCTGAGGAGTAGAAAGCATGAAGTGTATTATTATGTTGAAGTCTGTAGTGGAGTATTGCATTTGATTAGAAATAAGTTAAATACATGCAAAACTGCATCTTGCAAACTAGTTTGCAGTTTTTTACATGTTTAGTAATCTCTTGGGAAAGATTTTACACACACTTTCTATCACACAGTGCTGATGTTTTTGAGGCAGGTTTATGTTGCATCTCTCTGGTGAATCTTTACTGTTGTGTCAATCAATTGTTCACTATTTATTTATTGACATTATTATTTCTCTTGCTAATTTTCCATTACCCATTTTTTGTTGTTGCTTTCTTTCATAATGCAGTTCCTCAACTCCCAAGTATGTTTTCTAGTTCAAGAGGATTTTTGGTTTTGATGTGTGTTTTCCTTTCTCCTGTCTCCTACATCTGCTTATAATTTTTTCTTAATTAGAAAATGAGGTCCTTACTTTGCCAGCTCAGTCTGAAATGCAAATTACAGCTGCAGTTAAGTGTTGATAGCTCCCAGGAGAATTCAGATTACCATGGTGAGGTTTAATAACTGTGAGGAAACAATGACCAAAAGCTTCTGAAAATAGGAATCTTTTAAAAAAAAATATTTTGTCATTACACAAGTGTCTTACTATAGACATACAAGTTAGGTGGTTTCATGGGGAAAGACAGGCACATACACAAATGTAACTATATTAAAAAAACCCCCTGCTATCTAGATGATATGGAACTGTGTCTCTTGCCACCTTCTCTGCTCTTTTTTTCTGAAATTTGCAGGATTTAACCTATTTACAAGATGTCTTTTCAAATGAAGTGTGTGTATGACTCCAGAATGAAAATGCAGTCTGCAGAGCCTTGAAACCCAGTCTAGCCCTTTTCTTGAGGTCACACGTTTAATGACACAGGACCTGTGTTTCTGTTCATGGCACTGCCTCCTGATTTCTTCTTCTGTTCCACCTTCTTTGGAGCTGTATCACACAATCCTTTTATATTTTGACAATTAATAGTCTGGGTGGGAATTACTGCTGTGTAAATGAAATGAAGATGCTGCTGCTGGGAGAAATGGAAATTATATTGCTGTTGAGGGGGAAAGATTGGGGAGGATTGTGAAATATGTGGAGATCTCTTCCTTTCCTCTGTTCAAAAACTCATTCTGTTAAAGGATACATGAGCTACCTATAAAATCTTGTGAGATCACCAGCCACTTGAGGGCTGGGATGACTTCAGGATGGTGTCCTCACTTATGGTATTTAAAAAGTCATTAGAAAAGATAAGTAATTTGTTTGTTAACAAAAAGAAATATTAATGAGAAAATTCCCACAGCTAGGCATACATTACTCTTGGCAATTAATTTTTTGGGTTTTCTTCTGTGAAGAAAAGTACCATTTTCATTGCTTCAGCTGAACTCACCATCAAGCAGAGGTGTGCTGCAGAATCTTGAGACATACTTGCTTTTGGATTTAGTGGTTTTTTTCCCACTTTGTGATTTTCTTGTTGCTTTATGTTTAACATTGCTGCATGTGGGAACACACACCTGAAGGGAGACCAAGTGTAATCTCAGACAGAATTTCTGGCTGGCAGACCCTTGTGGGGTATTGGATAGCTCTCCAGTCATCAGGACTGGAATGTTTCCCAGCTTCTCCCGTCTGACTGGGCAAGGGTGTTCATCAAACTACAAACAAGACAGCCTGGAAAAAAGGAAAATACCCCTAAGTGTATGCCTAGTAATGCAGGATACCTCTGGACATAGGCAATCAGAATGATTGTATCTGGCAACTAGCAGGAGCACAGCTGTAGGAGGGCTGTGGTGAAATGTGGGCTGCTGGTGCTGGCAGGCTGATGAAAACAAGAGAACTGTAAATGAGCCAATCCATGTGGGAAGCCATTTTGTTCCTTTTGTCCCTTGTAAACTGGAACAACTCTAATTGTTGTGTTGAACCTAACAGAAGAAAAAAATCTGCCTTGGATCAGAATTATGGTTCATGGCTGTTATAGAATGAGTACTGCAGAGTAATTTAGGAGTAGGTAATGAGGTAGAATTTTGGTTCCTTGCTGTTACAGGTAGACATCACTGCTGGAGGATTTTTGTGCAGCAGTGTGTCATACACAGGGCTGTATCATGCGGCTGCTTGGTGTTTCCCTAGTAAAATGTAAATTTTTATCTAAGTTTTAGAGAGAGCAGCTGAAGAAAAGAGCAGAAACTGGATCAGTCCCCTATGCTCCGAGTAGGTTCCACCTCTTTTGAGCTAGTGTTGCCTCCTGGAAGGTGGCTGGATGCAGAAGGCTATAGAAGTAATTTGATTTTTTGACAGACATCCTGTATAGAGCTCTACATGAAGTTGAAAATAGGTTTTACCTTTGGCATTGTACAATAAGAACTGTAAAGTATCTTACTGGACAAGAGTTTGTTGCATAAAGTAAATGTTTAGTGGTTATATACTGACTGTCCTCCATAAGAAGAGGCTTAACTCTGACCCTTTAGTACGATATGCAAGTCCCATACCACTTACCAAAACGAGATACCAAGATATTGAAATATTCACTGCTACCCAAATCCATCCTGTTTTCTGTCTTGCCTGTCCTACACAATACACTGGTGGAAGAGGACTGAGTCTTTGTGCTGTACATGGGCATGGCCAGCCCCTGGTTGAGGTTGCTGGACAGAAATGCCGTGTAAGCATCCGCTGCCCTCTGCTGCTATCTCAGCACACAGAGGTTTGGCTTCTGTTGCTCACTCCCAAGGGTTTATCTGATCCCTCAGTCAAACTGAGCAATTGCCTCAACAGTTCCCTTTGCTTCCTTATTCTGGACCATCAAGTTCTTCCTTTGCAGGGGTCTGAAGGGAGACAATGGTTTGGCTCAGTGCTCCTGGTTAGCTCTGCAGTCCCTCCAAGATGAAGAAATTTTGTTGCCATCCAAGTTCACATCAAATGCAGAGGCTGTTGGGCACAGGCTGGGAATGCCCTTAGGGAAATGCCCAGGATTCTTCCTGAGAACAGCACTTCACCCTCTGCCAATCAGGTATCTGCATTTTAGTGACCAAAATGTGGGTTTGGTGGACCTGATTACAGTAATTTCATGATTACAAGCTGCACTGACTATAAGCCGCATCACCAGGTGTTGGCAACATTTCATTCTTTGTCCATACACAAGCTGCACCCAATTATAAGCCGCTCTGTCGTTCGCAGCGAGGACTCGTGTGCAACAAAGTTGTCAATTAGTAACAGAATCGCAGGATCGCGTGGTTTACTGGCTCAGCTAGGGCCGTTCTGGCACGGGGCTGCCGATGGGGCCGGGTGGCCCAGCTCGGCGCTGCCCCGTGGTGGCAGGTGGGGATGGAGCCCACTGGCACCCGCAGCGGCAGCAGCGGGAGGGGAAGGAGCCACTCCGCTCCCATGGTGACAGGTGGGGGTGGGAGCCCCCCCACCTCCCCTGCAAACCATGGGGATGGCAGCATGGAGCCCCCGCCTCCTGGCCCCCCGCACTGCCGGCACAGAGCCCGCCTGCACCCGTTGTGCAACAGAGTAACAATTTGTCACAATCGCAAAATGCCAGGTTTTACTGGCAGGCACTCAGCTCGGCACCCTGGCTGGCACTTCCGGGGCTGGAAATTTCAGAAAAATTTTCACATATTAGCCGCTCCTGAGTGTAAGCCGCATTTCTGGGGTGGGAGCAAAATTTTAGTTAAAATGGTGCGGCTTGTAATCATGAAATTACTGTACTTCAATCTCAGGACTCTTTGTTTTTGTCTTGATTGTTTGCAGGCAGAAAGAGGAAGGAAATTAATTTAACCAGCTCTGTTTTTGTGTCCATGTCATCTGCAGATAGTCTAGATGGGTAGCAGAGGTATTGTTACTATTATTTTCTCTGCTGCATGAATTTCTGTGATTCAAGGTCTCCTTTCAAGGTCTCCTTGTATGGCATTAATGAAACTCCAGGAACTTTAGTCCTCCTGTTATGCCAGAAAGCTTTTATAAAAGTTTACAAAGGTAAATAATACCAATGTGATAATTATTTTATTATGACAAGTGAGAAAATTTAGCTTTTTATCTTTTAAAATTCAATCTAAAAGCCATATTTCATTCTCTTTTTATCCGGTAAAATAAATGAAAATGGTTTTCCTTGGAGCACAGATAAGAAAACACTAGCGATTAAAGATAATATTGGGAAATGTCTGACAGGGTTCAGTGCATCAATAACCCTGACATGTAATTAAAGTAATTGAATATGCCCCACATGTGTTCTCTGATAGAAGGCAGTAAAAAGATCACTGAGATACCAAAGCTCTTGAACAATACCAGATATATTTTAAAACCAATCTCTTTTATTTTTAATATTTTATTTGGATCCTTTAAATATCCATAAATCCAAAACCTAAGCCTGCATCATTGCCTTTAGCTTTCTTGTTGAGAGAGAGGAGCTCATATTTCATTCAGCTTGTTGCTCAGGTCAGCAGAAAGGACTGGATTTCAGCTGAAAACAGGGCCAAAGGGGCTCCTCAAGGATGCTGACATCTGACAGAACTGGGCTTGGTCTCTCTCCTTTTCCCTGGCAGTTGTCTTCTTTACAATCTAGTCTTGAACCCCCATCTTTCTTCATTTTTTCCTTTTTTTTTTTAACTAGGTATGCTTGGACTTTTCTTTGCTTTCTGCACTTACACAACAGCTGTCTGAAATTATCCCTAGAATAACAGGAAAACATGTTATTTAGAAATTTTGTAGAAGGAGGACATCATCCTGATGCAGGTTACAGTAGTTTCACGAATACAAGCCGCACGGATTATAAGCCGCACCCCCAGTGCCTCGACAATGTTGCTGTCTTTGTCAATAGATAAGCCGCACCCCGAATATTAGCCGCACTTTCGTTCGTCGCGAGAATCCGTGCGCAGCTTTCACAAATTGGCCAATTAGTAACAGGATCGCGGCATAGCGGGCTTTACTGGCTCGGGGCGGGGCCAGGAAGGCTCGGCCCGCTCATGGTTGCCGACGGGGCCGGGTGGCCCAGCTCAGCGCCACGGCTCGGCGGGGCTGGCCGGGTGGTGCTGCCGCCGCCGCCGGGCTCGCTGGCCCCCCTCTCCCATCAGCACCGCCCCGCTGCCGTGTTCGCTCGCCCGGCTGGCAGGGCTGCCGCCGCCGGGCTCGCCGCCCGCCCTGCTGCCGCTTTCGCTCGCCCCGCTGCCGCTTTCGCTCGCCCCGCGCCGCGCCTCGCGAGCGCCGCGCCCGCCCCGCGCCGCGCCGCTTTCGCGAGCGGCGGCGCTTTCGCGAGCGGCGGCGCGCGGCGGCGCTTTCGCGAGCGGCGGTGCTTTCGCGAGCGGCGGCGCACGGCGGCGCTTTCGCGAGCGGCGGCGCTTTCGCGAGCGGCGCCGCTTTCGCTCGCCCCGCCGGCAGGGCTGCCGCCGCCGCCACCAGGCTCGCCGGCCGCCCCCTCCCGTCTGCACCGCCGCCGCGTTTCCTCGCCCTGGCCGGCACTGCAGGCCCCCGCACCGCCGGGCTCCCCCACGCTGCTGGCCCCGATTATGCTGGGCTTCCCCCGCTGCCAGGCAGCCCCACCCGCCGGCCTTCCTGCTTCTGCCATGCTCCCCTGCACTGCTAGCCCCAGTTCTCCCGGGCTCCCCCGCCATGCTGGCTCAGGCTCTGCCGCCCTCCCTGCCCCGCCCTGCTGGCTCAGGCTCTGCCACCCGCCCCCCACACTGCTGGCCCCGCCTCTGCCAGGCTTTCCCACCTCAGCCGGGGCCGGCCGGGCTCCAGCTTGGCTTGGGGCTGCCGCGGGCTCTCACTTCCGTGTTGGCAGCTTTTAGAATTTTGTTAATAGATTAGCCGCCCCGGAATATTAGCCGCACTTCCGGGTTTCCACCAAAATTTTGGTCAAATTGGTGCGGCTTGTATTCGTGAAATTACAGTACTTATTTCCAGGTGGGTCCTGGACTACATTAACCCAGAACTCTACATGGGTAAGAATTGGGAATCTTTTGGAACCATTTTAATTTTAACAGAAGGGCCAAAACTGTATGAGACTTTGTAAATTAATTCAGGGAATATGCAAGAGGAAGTGTTTTCCATGAAAAAGCAGCTACAAATTTGGGTTTGTTTTGCCCCAAGTTCAGACTAAGCCAAGGGTTAAAGATCTTTCTGAATTTTCTTCATCAGAAACTGGTAAGGGCATCTGGCCTTTAAGAAGCTTGAAGTAAAATGCCATCTTTCCAGGTGATTTGAGAGTCAGAGCTAGAACAAGAATAGAACAGGCTGTGGCATTTGGAAGGGGCACACAGTGACCCTCTAGTGCAACTGCCTGGGAGCAGGTAAGAAATCAGAGGCTTCCTTCTGTTCCTCCAACCTTCACAAGGCTTTTCCTCTAATACTTGACTGAATCCCCCTTTTTCTCCTAAGGACACTTCTGAATCAACAGTTCAAAGTAATTAAGTATATGTCCATACTGAAACATTTTATGCGTTTAATTAGCTCCATTTTTTTTTCGAATTGGAAGCACAACTTTGATGACGAGATATTGAGACAAAAATGCACATAACCAGGCTGATTTATCTCCCTGTGTCCCCAGTGGACAGTGCTGCATAATCAAAATATTCTGACTGGTTTTCTTTTATGAAAAAGAAAATAAGTTCTCAAAATTAAGAAATATAAAATGAAAGGCGTATGTTGCTGTCATGTTTCTGAAGGAAGATGGAAGTTGTTAATGCCTTCTGTTGTATTATATTTAAAACTCCTTACATCAGAAGTGCTAAACTGTTCTTAGCTCTTGTACTAACAGATGATGTCATGGTGTTGACAGGCTCCATCTGTACAAGTCAGAGAGCCTTTGGAGCAAGTCCTGGGGCTCTAGAAAAGGCTGGGGTGGTAGCCCTTGGCACATGGGGCCCTTTGGAACTGGCTCTTGGGAGAAGTTCTTGCTGGCAGCATCACTAAGTTCTGGCTCAAAGGGCACAGATTTGGGATGTTCCAGTACCCATCATATTTCGTGTAACTGAGCAGGAGCAATCAATGTTTTATTCTTGCCTCAGGAGGAAGTAATTGAGATGAGCATGACTGGCAGTTAAATGTAGGGATGAGGAAAGTGTGCTCTATATATAAAATTCAGTGCATTTTCTCTTAATCAGTGATGAAGGCAAGCATAGGGAATAATTCATGTTTCAGTTAGTTTGGAATTGCATTTATGAAAGTCACTTGAGTTAAATTTACACACAGTGCTGAAATACATTACTGCAACCCTTGTGATCTGAGGGTGATTGTATTCCAAGGTGCTACCCTTGAACGATCACCAGAAGAGACTAGTCCTGAGCTTCATTAAATCCTCACTGCAGAGGTCAGGGAAAACTAAGTCAATGGAATTAAAGCATAAAATATGCTTAAAAAGAGATATTTGGGTAGGACTAAAATTTAACATGTAGGATAAAATTTAAAAAGGTGTTTAAGCTTCAGAACTTCAGAGAAAGATGTGATTTGGATATACAGTCTGCTCAATACCTAGTGGGCATCAACAGTTGTTTGCATTTGTAAACAGGGACATACCTCAGAAAAGGATCTAGTTCCTGCAGTAGTGAGCTTGTGAGCAACCTGCTCTTCTACCCATCTTGTTTTATCTTACTGTGAGCCTGCTCTGAACTCCTCAGCTCACAAGTGCAGTAAACGCAGAATAAGACAGAGCCTTGTCTGGTAAAGTGTACCAGGGGGCAGAATACCAGCTGTCAAACAGAATGAGAGATGAGATAATGTAGAGTTGAGTTAGACAATAAAACTGTATTTATATTTGTATTTTTCTTTTATCAGTAATTTCATTTTTCAATTACCAACATTAACTTCCTACAGAGCATAACCAGAAGGCAAAGATAATACAGATGATTACATGCTCCCAGAGGAGGTATACAGGAACTGTACTCAGGCATGTAATACCAAACTGTCATTTCCACCCAAATTCCAGTATGGAAAAGTTAAGACTTACAACATTTCTGAGCATGTTTGTATCTATATGAAACCCCCCATAGTTTCGGTGTCAGATTGCATTGTATGTGCTCTGATGACCTTTTTATTTGCCTCTTCTCAGCTGTGTCTCCTTTCATAAGAGAAGTGTAGTTATCTGTTGGGGATTGGGTTGTCCTCTTCCTTTTTCTGTGGAATTTTCCCCATTGTAAAGTTAAGAAACGTGTTAGCTACACACGATGCTTAATGACAAAAGGAGGGGTAGGGAGGACATCAGGAGACCAGGGGCGGGGTGGGGGAAGGAGGTGGGGAGCTGATTGTGCTTTGGGGGACACACTCCCTCTACTGTGCTCGTTGGAGGAAGATGTCTGGGGGCTGCGACCTACCCCGCTGCCATCCCAGTTCAGGGACCCACTGTTCCCCAGCAGAGTGCCACACTCCACACAGCGAGCAGGGCGAGTCCCTCCTCTATCCCTCTCCCAGCTGGGCCATTGTTCCTGCCCTCCGCAGCTGTGGGGAACCTGCCCTGCCCCACCAGCACCGGGAATGATCACAGGGAGAGCATCTGCGGCTGAGGAGAACTGGAACTGAGTTATTGTTCTATTTTGTCGCTAATTTTCATAGCTGATGTTTGTTTTTGTTTGTCTTGTAGATATATTAGTAAAGAACTGTTATTCCTGAAACCATATCTTTGCCTGAGAGCACCCTTAATTTCCAAATTATAATGAATTGGAGGGAAGGGTTTGCATTCTCCATTTTGGGAAGAGCTCCTGCCTTTTCTTGGCAGTATCTGTCCTCCAAACCAGGACAATACCATAAAAGCTGAGCTGGCCAGGCAGACAGGCAGCTTTCCCCACCTACAGCTGGTGCTTGACTTGGCTGCTCTGTCTCCAATAAGTCTCTAACTAGTTTTTGCCGGTGTTTCACTCTCCATCTTGTTAATTTGTTTTATTTTCCTAACACATGACTAAAATTTCCCTTGTCCCACTTCTAAACTATTCCTTCTTGTCCTACCAACAGTAAAGTTTATTCTTTCCTGTTCAGCAGCTGCATTTTCTATAAGATCTTGCCTCAATGTTCTTTAGTATAGGCAACCCTAGATCCTTCAGCATCTCTTTTCAGATCATGATTTTCCAGATATCAGATTTTGCTGTTCTCAACATCTCTCCTTAATTTAAAAACACGGGCATTGTAGCCTGCTTAGAGCAACACAAAGCACCTAAAGCCTTAAGAAGAAAGCAGGGTTATCAAAATGCCTCTTCAGCGGGCGCATGCCTCACCTCATATCCACATGTATGGATTGTAACTCATCCTTGGCAGATACAGGGGCTGCATGGACATTGTGTGGATGCCCTGTTAGAGCAGCACTGTGGGAAAACTCTTAATGCACAGCTGGAACTAGGGAAGAGACTGCCTTCCTTTGTGACACTTCTCTGTAGCATATGAGTGCTACTGGAATTTAAATAATTTATAACCATTGTAAACCAACACAGAAATATACAGAGTTTGGACCTGGAGGGGCAAAGCTTCTTGGCCAGGAGATAACTTTTAGATGCAAAAAGGTCTTGCTTTTGTTTGTATGTTCTCTGATTTCTAAACGAGTAGAGAAGGGGAGCTGCTACACTGCTTAAAGCTTAATTTAAAACATAATGAAAGAAGCCAAACCCTCTAATTTAATCTCATGTAGGAAAGGATCATTTTCTCTCAGGGAACAGGTCCAGATGGCAGCTTGGACAGTCAAGTCGGACATTAGCATTAAGTTTTGCAGTTTTGCTGAGCTCTGCAAGGGACATTCCTAACAATGGGAGTGTGTTGGTAGCTAGATGTGTGTCTGAGGGAAATCTTAGAATTTGGGACATTGGCTAACATTGTCAGACATACAGGAACAAAGTTGGAGCAAGAGGAGTTAGAGCTTTGCCTTCTTTAAAAAGCCAGGGCATTCTTTCGATGTACCTAGATCATCATCTAGGTCATCAGTACTGCAATTGGCAGTACTGCAAAAAATCCAGCTGGAAGGATGAAGCTCTGTTCTTGATGATGGCTCCATCAGAGAGCTATAAAATCTGCTTCTCACCCTGCAGAAAATGTAGATGCACAACAATAACAGTAGCAACCACTGTTTGGTTTTATAGAAGTTCTCTGATGTCTGATCACTATGAAATTTTTTATTTTATATTGGAATAGGTTCCAAGGACAGGTTGATGGGAACTGCCTCAGCACTGCAGAGCTCTGGGGCTGTGATCAGCAGGTCATGCTGGCTATGATTTGGGGTGCTTTTGCTCATTTTGTTTGTTGAAGGTGAAGGTGTTAAGCACCTGCAAGGTAGGATCAGCTTGACTTTGAGAACACCTGGGGGCACATCGGTGGAACATGAAGGTCTCCTGCATAAGGTCTCTTTAACACTTGAGAACAGGACACTTCTGAGATGCCTGTGGCCTTGAGGGCTGCACATTTCTTTAGTGACATTTCCCTCTTTAAACAAGCATTTGGGAGCCCCATCCATATGTGTGAGCTGCTGCACACCCATAAACATCAATGGCTCCTGAGCAATTGTTTCCTGGCAACTCTAGTGAACATCAAAATAAACCTTTGTGGACTGTTACACAGGAAAGGTAATTGGGTATTTTGGAAAGTTATGAACAGTTCTGAGATAACTGCATGTCATTTGGTTCTGGTGTCAGTCCTTGCCTTGTGAATTTTTTTTGAAAACTGTCAGCCTAAGGTGAAATGCTGGTAGATGGGGTTATAAGGGTAGAGAATCTCTCTGATTGCTTGAAAGAAGATGGGGGAAAAGATGGAAATTCCTGCAAGGTGAAATGTTTGAAAGAATTGCAAACTGAGAGGCTAATAGGATATAATTTTTCATCCCTTAAAAGTGTTATGATGGATGCCAGAAAAAGCTGTAAGAAATCTGTTGTCCAGATGCATTTGTTTCCTATGGCTAAATGTAAAACTCCCATTGACAGCTGGTGCCTGAAAATGAGTCCAGGAAAGAGATGATAGTGATGAATTACCCGCAAGGAAATCAGCATGACACCCATGCAGTGTGGCTATTTTACATGGACCCTCAGCCCCTGCCCCACAGCTGTCACAGCACAGAGCAGTAAGTTCCAATAATGTGAATGCTTCCCTGAATTATCAATAACACTTGAACTTGATTTGGGAAAGATCCTGTTGGCTTCAAAAGCTGGGAGTGTGGCCCAGTTAGGAACTGTGGGATTTAGCAAGTTTCTCTGTGTGGGTTTGGATTGTGGATTTGTAGTTCATTTGCACAACAGAGACTGGACACTTTCATTGCAGACCAACCTGTCTGTGTTTATGTATGGGTGTGAGAGAAGGAAAAGTCAAGCCTCAAGGAAAGAAAATACCATTTTCTCAACAAGATGTAAAAGGGAATTAGCCACACTCTACATCTAGCTGCCATGAGTCAGTGATAATAATAAGTTGGGCTGGGAAAATTAGACCATGGAGAAAAAAAAAGAGTGAGTGGAAAATTAGCCTTGGACCCCATGATCAGTTCACTGGATAAAATGTTATGTGCCTAAATGAGCGCATGTTTTCTATCCTATATTTCTATCTTACGGGGTGGAGATCCAAAATTTCAAAACTGTGATAAGGCATGAAAATATGAGTATGGATCAGCCAAACCAGGCCAGTGTGGTCTCTCTTGGTATATTGCAAAAAAAATGGAAGAAACGCAAAATGTTTGGGACCTTCAAATTTTTATTTTACAATTTTCAAAACAATGTTGACCATTCTGAACCACTTTCTTTTCCCTCCTCTTTTTCTAGACTTTCTTCCTTCCCCAGGTCCTCTTCCCTGCAGTCCTCCTTTGATCCTTCAGCAAATTCTGAAGCCACCTTCAGTCACAGCCCTCAACCAGCTCATGCAGCCCTCCAGCCTCTGCAGGACATGGAAGAGGATTTCTCAGGGACAAACAGGCAGCCAGCTTCACAAATGGGTGCTATCTTTTCTCCTTGCCTTCTCCAGACTCAGCTGGCAGAACTATAGGCTCCCAGAGCTCCTTCTCCTTCGGGATCAAGAGGAGGCTGAGGCTGTTGCCAGCCTGCCCTATGTCTATCCTGTAATTACCCCAGCAGGACACATGCAGCCCTATTTCCAAAAGCTACATTAATGGTCATTTTGGAACTTGAGAAATGCATTTTGCCTTTTTGATCTTCCATCCCAAACCTGTTGAGTTCTACTGCCTCCTTTAAGTGCATTTACTGGCAACCTGGCTGGTGAATGGCTGTGGGATAAGAGCTGTCTTCTGCTGTCCTTGAGATTCCTTTGTGGCAGGAAGGTTTTCTCCAGGTGGGTGTTCTCACAGAGATGATCTCCACTTTTTCATAGTTATGCTTGCTGCTCGCTGCCATCCCTTAGTGCCTTAATCTTGCACATATTGGAACATATTCCATAACTGAAGAATTCATTACTTTACCAGTGATCTGAGGAAGTCCAGTAGAGCTGCCATTTGTGCCTGCTCTCAGCTGGTTCTGCTGCTTTCTCCCTTTCTTTTCCCATTCTTCACCATATGTGCCCAAGGTAGATTGTCTGTGAATCAGATACTTAAGGCTTCTATTCTGGGAGCTGAAAGAAGGTCCTTGTAATCCCTAGGTACTTTTCCACTTTTTTTCCTTGCAGCTGACATTACTTACTGCCATTAGCTGATCTTAGACATTGAGATCCCAAGGCTTGCTTGCTCCAATAGTTCTGTTTTCTTCAAAGACTTTGTTTATCTCCAAGACCAGCATTTACAATTCCCTTCTATAGTGTCAAGAGATGTGTTTTATCCAGAAGGCTTTTCCTAGGCCTCTGGACTTTGAGGGGAGTCTGTATTGAAGGCAGGTAGAAGGTGAGGAAAGAGTAGCAGCCATAGCTGGTGTTACATGAATATACCTGCTTTCAGAGTAAACTAGAACTACAACAACTGAAGGTAAAGGCAGGTGATAGAGATTCCTTGGCAATAAAGCAAAATTCCAAAATACTGCTTCCTGAGCAAGATTTTTTGTGAAATTAATTTCCAATTTCTGCAGTGATTGGATTTCAGTTTACAGCATTTTTTGATCTGCAGGCTGCTGACTAAATTTGTATATATTACATTTTATTGTACCTTACAATTGGTACCCTTTGACATAAATTATTCGAATAGTGGTTAATTCCATTTGAAAGTAATGTAGATTTCACTATTATTTTTCACATGTGGAAATAAGGTTCTTAAAGCACTTTTTGCACTCAATCACTTGAGCTAAATGTCCAATAAATAATGCAGGGTTCCAGACTAAGCATGAGCTAGAGATGGAGTTTTCAGTTAATAGAACAACTCACCCACTTTTCTCAAAAAGAAACAACAATGGGAAAGTTGTTTGGAATATATTGGTGGAAACAATAGAATGAATTATTATTCATAATACTTGTAGCAACTTTTACGAGATTTGTGGTACTTTTGTTTATAACAAAATAGACCATCAATACCTTGAAGTTCAGTAGGAGAGAAAATTGATTGAGCTTGACTCATGTGTAACCAATTAAGACAAAATTGATGTGCGTGGATCTGTACAAGTTATTTATGAATGAGGAATAGCTTGACCATAATGCTAAAGTTTGGTAGTGTATGCTTTCCCTTCTTCATATGGAAGAGACAGCAGAATTGAGGAAGCCTGTAGAATCTGGCTGTAGGAAACAGGGCAGAGGAGATGCCATTGATGCGAAGCCTTGGAAGCACACTAAAGGAGATGGGAAGACTCAGGGACTGTATGTCATGACAAAGGGCTGACATTTGAGGTCTTTTAATTGCTAATGCGTAGCCGTTTTCTATTGATGTAGCAGTTTATAGGGAAGTGAAAGGTAAAAACAGGATTGGTCTTCTACTGAGTGGGCGTGTGGAGTCCTTCTGGAAGCATGACAAGCAGAGTAAGCATCAAATTAAATCCCATTAAGGTTTCCTAAAGGTGCACAAATCCTGCCTTTGCAGTCCTGTGTTTGCAAGCCTGCTACATAGTCTCTCTGTATATGTCTATGATATGCGTGTGTTTTCTTTATACATATATATATAAAGTATATATATAAAGAGAATGTACTATTTGAGGGTAAAAACTTAATGTTTCAGGTGCTGGTGTTTCTTTGAAAAGGAAATCAATAACCTAGTCCTGTATATCTTTGATGCAATGTAATGCTCTCTGAGGAGAACAGCCATAATAATTTAGAAATTGGCTGATTTGTTCAGAATCTTCAGCCTCTTTTCACTAGCAGTGAGTTTTTTTTCTCCCCTTTCTTCGCTTTTACTCCAGGCTTTTTAGTGTTTTCTCCGTGCTTCTGCTTATCATTAAGTGTAAGTCCCAACCAAACTGCATAAAAAAAAATCCAAGGGAATTAACTCTTTTCTTGCTTGTGCTCTCAGGGAGGTTTTGTGTTGACCCAGCTGCCTCCACAGAAGAGGTTGCTTTCTCC
The DNA here is from genome assembly GCF_009819885.2 of Catharus ustulatus. Taxonomy (NCBI): domain Eukaryota; kingdom Metazoa; phylum Chordata; class Aves; order Passeriformes; family Turdidae; genus Catharus; species Catharus ustulatus. Next base: position 33,396,579 of record NC_046228.1, on the reverse strand, counting down.
TTCTGCATATACTGAATGGAGAACACCTGTTCCCTTCTCCCCATTCAACCTTTCCATGCGGATAATGGGCAGAAAATAGGAGTTATGAGAATGGAGAAGCTGCCAATCTGCTGGGTGAGGCAGGAAATAAATTTCTACCAAAGACTCTCTGCAGCAGTGCAGAATGCCAAGAGCTGACCCTGGGATGAGATGGAAACATGTAAGTTCTCATTTGCAGCCTGTTGAAGTCTTTTACCAGTCTGGGGGTTCAAGCGTGCCACTCTGGACCTGTTGCTGAGGAATGGAATTGGCTGTGGTTGCTTTTCTGGAATGAATTCCTCTGTTCAGTTACTGAAGCACAGCACAACTGTTTGCCCTGAGGCACCTCACTAGAGTCCTGTTTGCAGCAGGCATCCCATTCTCCTTCAGAGGATTAGGATACTTGGCTGCCAGGATCACCATACAGGGAAGTATGTTTTCATCCTACAATGCAACTAGTAAACCAAGTTTGAAAAAGCAATAATCTCATTATTAATAAACTAATACATTTACCTCTTGGTGCAAAATGTAGTCTTCATTGTGTAAGTTTAAATCTTTCTGGAAGAGAGAAAGGGGGAATGTGGTGGTAAAACAGCTTAGTCCAAAGATGGATGAGGCAACAGCAGGTTGATATTGATCTCTGTCCTTGAATTAGATAGGTACAAAAAACCAAACTAACAGTGAGAAGGTGCTGCCAAATAAAAGGTTCTGTTTAACATATCAAGTATGAGTTTCCATTTCAGGGAAATGTGCCTTTTCAGGTGACATTGTCTCAGCATTAGATACCACAGGCACCAATGATACATAAACAGCACACCGTTGTGGCCCTGCTGCAATCTGATACATCTATTCTGAGGAAATTTGCACAACATGCGAATGCAAATGCAGTTTCTGGGCCAAAAGAGGGAAAGGAGGAGGAAGAAACCCCACCTCACTGCATTTTTCATACAACTCTTTGCCAGAACTTGGCTCCTTGGGTGCTGGCTATGCTGCCAGATCTCTCCTAACCTTTGGCCTCCCAGCACGTGAGCGTGGTGAGAGACTGCAGAGCCTCTGTACCTCAGCACCCCAGCTCTCGGAGTGAAGGGAAATTCAAGAAACCCTGTCCAGGAAAAAAAATGTAATGTGTTTGAATGATCTACAGTGCCACTGTTACCTAGGTAGTTGTTGTGGGAGTTTGGTTTTGTTCCCTTATACTTCCTCCTCTGTGGATATTTTTTTCCATTATCATGCTAAGGAAGTCTGCCAGGCGGCTCCTCCAGCTTTTGATCACTCAGGACAAAAGGGCAGGATGGGGGGAAGATAGGGAGAGAGCTAAGCGTGCTCTTGGTGGGGACACACGCCATCCAAACGCAGAGGAGCGAGGTTCTCTGCGGTCAGATCTGCCCTACACCCTGCTCTGCTACAGCCTTCTGCCTCTGAGAACAGCGCTGAGAACCGGGACCCAAACGGTGAGCGGGGAGTTTTTCCTTCACCCTTCTCCCACCTGGAACATGGCCCTGCCGCCTCCTCCTCCCTGCTCCTGCTGCTGCCGCAGCTGCGAGGGGCCTGCCCTGGTCTCCACCGGGACCGTGCGGAGGAAGAGAGTGTCTGCAACTGGAAAAGGGACTGGGACTGAGTCATTTGTTCTGTTTTGTCACTGATTTTTCATAGCTGATGTTGTTTTTGTTTGTCTTGTAGATACATCAGTAAAGAACTGTTATTCCTAAACCCATATCTTTGCCTGAGAGCCCCTTAATTTCCAAATCATAGTAAATACGATGGAGGGGATTTTCACTCTCCATTTCAGGAGGAGCTCCTGCCTTTTTTCTTGGCAGTACCTGTTGTCCAAACGAGGACAGTAGTACAGCAAATAAATCAGTAACATTGCTGTAAGACAAGCTGATGAACAAGACCCGACTTAAAATTCTAATGGTTGTAAATATGAATTTGGAGGAAATTAATTCTTTCAGATGTGTCTCTCTATTTCCTAGAAATCAACAATACATGTCCCATCATTTATCTGTGTTCGACCTTAGCTCCCCCCAAAAATGGTTCTGCATCTGCAGATAGGAATTTAAGTGTGAACAAGAGTTTCCACAGATGGGTCACTGTTTGGCAGATCCCTTTATCTTACTGTTCTGTCACTAAGGTAAAGTTGCCTTAATTTATAGATATCATTTTGTAGTGCTGCTAATTTTAGTCGGTCACAGCAAGAAAAAGTCTTTATCTTCTGTAATTTCTCATCTTTTTGGCATTTTAAGAAATGCTGGTTTTAGTTAGCATGATTTATGTCAATGAAGTTAGTAATTTGATTAACTTGAGTGGTTGGAAGGCTCTTAAAAGTACAGGACCTTTAGGAATTTTAAACCTAATCATTGTCTACACTCAGAATATCCTTTGTATTTAATACCGCACTTGATAAGTTGTTTTCTGTATCAGCATGCCAAGATTGCAGGCCTTCATTCCTTATGATGCAATCTTCCCTTTACTCGAATGTGTCTTTGTCCACTGGAAACAACACGGTGCTATTCAGTGCTGGGGCATTGGTTGCTCAGTGATGTGTTGTAAGGAGCTTCAGTGGGATCTCATATCACATCACTAGTGACAGAATCACTGCCAGGAGGTTGACAGGTATTTAGCTAAAAAATACCTCACCTTCCTTTGATTCCTTAATGTATCTTCATACTGAAAGACTTCATAAAATGACAGTTTATATTTAAGGATTGTTAAATTTTTCATTTGTTGTTAGGCACAGAGGGTAAAACATATGAGATTGGCAATCTTATTTTTTTCAGTTGTTTTAAGTGCTAACTCTTGTCTACGGAAAGAGCTGCTCCTTACAAATCTAGGCAGAATGAAGGCTTAGCAGTAACTTAATATTTTCTTTCGATTTTTGTGCAAAGCTTTAAATGGGTTTTCACCGCTCCCTGTGTGAATGCTCCCAAAAGTTTATTCCCAGTATCATTAACACTGTTGTTACCTTTTATTATTTATGGACAGATAGTTATTGCTTATTCAGTTATGAAATTAAGGTGAGTTCAAAGCACAACAGTTTGCTTTCTTCTGTTTCAAAGACATTTTCAAGTAACTTTTTAATGTCAATGCCACAATCTGTGCAGATATAAAACTTGGTGGTGAAGTTTTGCAATAGAAGTGAATAGAAACTTCCTTTCCTCGGAGGCTTCTGATAAAAGTCCCCAGATAAATTCCTGTCTTTTTCTTGTATCACTAGAGGTTGTGTTGCTTTCCTTCCTGGTTTGCTAATAGTTTGCATGACCAAATTCCTTTTTCTGAACAAGAAATTTCCCAATAGGAGTCTACTCTTCTACCTCTTATCAAGTAGAAGTGATATATTTTTAATTCTTCTATAATAATTTACATTAGCATATGCACTGCAATTTGTTGGCTTTGCCCTACCCCAGATGCATTCTAGCTGGTGCTCCTTAAATGACTCTTCTCCATATTCCAGAGGTTTTTTGTTTTAAAAGATATTCTGTCTTAATTTTTCTTTGAAAGACCAACCTATTCACTTGCATTGTTTGCATAGCACCACTTCCAATGGACATTGGACTTTTCCCAGCATTTGCATCTTAATTAAATACTAGGAATTTATGAAGGATGAGACTTTTATTCTATGAAATTATTCAAATTGGTGATGGTGATTATGAAACCACATTTGAATTAATCTGACTTTATCAAAAATTGTTTTGGTAATAAAAAATATGAACTCCTGCTCATATAAATACACAAAAAAGGACAATTATTGGAAATCTGTGATATAGAAGAAAATACTCTTACATGAAACATTTGCTGATAAGTAAGTATATACTGCCTATGTTCTGATAACAGTTTCCCTCAAATGCTATTTCAGATTTTCAAAGCCTTCATGGAGAACTACAGGCTATGAAATTAGTTTGTCTTACAACAACTTATTCAGAAACTTTGTATTAGATGGAAGACAGCCTAGTCTACTCTGGGCTGCAGATAATCCAGACAGGAACAGTATTCATGTGAGCCTCTTGTATATTAGAGCTGCCAGGAAATAAACCCCTTTCCTTAGCATTAGCTTCTGCCTACACTGAATTTCCCAGCATGACTCCACAGGTGCTTTTTGGCAGGGGGAATGAACCTATGTGGGGCAGGAGAGCACCTTAAGGTGTTGTCTTTTCTCCTCTTCCTCCTCCTGGTCAGGATGCAGGAAGTGGCACAGCACAGGCAACAGTCCCTCATCTCTCCTGTGCTGGACTGCTGCAGAATTCCTATGCTCTAGTTTCTTCAACTAAATAAAGCTTCCAAACATATGCCTCTTACAGTGGTCACAGCTAATCTTTGGACTGCTGTTCCCAGGGCTTCCATTAGTGTGGAAAGGACCATGCCCACCAGGCATGTTGTGTTTGCCAGTGACTGATGCCTTTGTGCTGCAGGGCTGCTGGAAGGAGCAGTGGAGCCTGTGCAAGCTCTGCAGACAGAGCCTTCTGCACTGGAGACTGCTCCAGTCCAGCCCATTTCTTTTCCAGACAAAAGCCAAAGCTACCCTGGCAGATCCCAGCCGGCTCCTCACTGGTTTGGAAACTGCTGGACCAGCCAGCTGACTGGTATAGTCAAGAATTTTTTGTTAGGTTCCCCCCCACCCACATCTTTTTTTGTTCTCAGACTGAAGCCAACTACTAAACTACTCAGATTAGTTCATTTACACCAGGATCTTGTTCACTTACTGGGGTTTACTCCTGGCAGAAACTTCCTCAGTTTTGATCCAGTTAGCTAAGCTCTGGGCAAGATATTTAGGACATTTTTAAGCATTTTATGGCATTTTCTGAGCATTTTCTGGCATTTTATCCTTGATTTATGGAGACAGCATTAATGCATTTCATGACTTAAGGTAAGATCATCCACCATCCTGACCCAGTGTGGAAATGAGCCTGGCTCATGTCTCAGCCAGCATGACACTGTTACACTGGCTGTTATGCTGGGATCACAGTGGTTGAGTTTTTCTCTGTTTCAGTGTAACTAGTTACTTTATGAATTCAGAGCAAGTCCACTTGGCTGGTTGTTGGGATGTATTTACATAAATATGTTCTGTTTAAACTTTTCCCTCTGTCTGAATGTGCCCCTTTTTGCTTTGGGGCACAACTGAACCATTGAGCTGTAAGTTGGTCATCTCTCTGAGTTCTTCAGCAGTTTTTGAGTTTGTTCTTAGGAGACAACCAGCCACAAATACCTGAAGCTAGGAGACTGATAACATTTTTTCAGGTCCCTGCTTCAGTTTGGAGAGAAAACAAATTTAAATCGATTCCCTCTTCTGCTTTTGTAGCACCTCTCTTGCTCCCTGTCTGCTTTGCTATTACTGTATAAACCAGGTATTATTGTTTGAGCAGCCAGCCTGGCTGGGGCATTCATCCTGTGGAGAGGCCTGGCAGTAAATGGGAAAGCCTGTGGGATGGAGTAACTTCCTCCTTCACCCACTGCCTAAAGCTGAGTAGGGAGCCCTCCACCTCCCCTGGCATTTCCTGGGCAGCACTCTTGGGAGCTCCTTGCTCCAGAGGGTTATGAGACCATCCTGCCAAGGGCCTGGTGCTGCCTGGCACAAAGCCAGCTCTGACTGTGTCACCTCTGTGCCAGCCCATGTCCTTGTACTGGAGGGGCTGAGTCAGCTTTCTCTCTGTTTTGGGTAACTTGGCTCCTATCCCAGCCCTGACTGGAGTTAACGAGGGATTGTGTCCCTGGCTCAAATCTGAGCTCATGGTAAGTACAGCAGAGGTATTGGTTACAGCTATACAGAAAAAACCCTGCTGCTGATGCTCTGAGCACTGCTGGGGGAGCTGAAATGCCTCTGCAGGGGACTCCCAGTGCTGTACTGGGTTCTTGGCAGTACTGAGCAACCCAGCCCCTCTGGGTCTCTTACAGAGCTCACACACTTTTGAATGTGATACCAGGGTACAAAGAGCCATAACTCCAGCAGCTTGACACTAAATGGAAAAACTTAACTTTAAAAGTTTTCCAAACCCTGCAGAACTTGCAGACCTCTTTGTTCACTTGTTCACATTTGCTTTGGTCTCCTTGCTTTATTTAATTTAGGGGCACTTGCAGAATGCAATTCAGCAAGACAGCATAAAGGGAATTAATTCATGGCTGCCTCTTGATTTTCAGAACTCGTGGCAGGCAAGTGAGGCTTCCAGACTGGTGAAATCTGCAGGGAACATTCTGATGGTCTTATATGACAGGGAACAATTTCGGGAAGCAAAATGATCAGAATAAATATGCAACTGTATAAATATTTCTTTGAGGCCAATTTCATGGTGCAATTTCAAGTTTCAGTTTTGCCTGGAATTTTTCTGGAATGGTTTTCAACATCAAAAGTGTAGGGAACTACATAGTTATCTCTTTCAATGAGAAGCCTCCACCCTTCAAAAGGAGGCTGAGCCTTCAGTAATTTGATTCTAAATAAGCATGTAATTATGGATTTCAATATTGAACTCTTTCATAAAAGCCCCCTTTTCCCTGAGAAAGCTGCAGATCTGGGCCTTGACATTTGTGGCTCAGTGACTGTAGGACAGCTGGCATTTTCAATTAACCCCAGAGCTTTCAGCAGAACTGGCTTCTTACATCATTCTTCTCCCACCTAGGACAAGTTTTTCCGAGAAACTTAAGAAGCTATCTCTAGTACTGCAGAAAGGGTTTTCTTGCAGACCTTTGAAAACAGTAACAAAATCTTTATTGAAGATATTTATTTCCTCTCTGTGTCAGAAGCAGGAGCAACTTCATCTGAGAAATGTAAGAGGTACCTGTGTTAAAGAAGACAGTCAGTGCCATGTCATCAGGCCGTACCTTCCAGGTTTATATCCTATGTGAAATGTTGACAAAATGCAGCCTTTTCCCCCCCTTATCCTCTACCTGATGCCACAACAGACAGCATCACAGCCACCTTCTGGGGGGTCCTTCACTGGCACGGCCACACTGAGCACAGCCTGGGAGGCTCTGCTAAGCAGGCATTTATTAAAGTGTGCTCAGGTTTGAGCTGTCCTGCACTGCACCTGGCTTCTGCTCACTCGCATCTCAGAGGTACCCCAAAATAGCAGGCTGTTTGAATAGCACAAGCTGTGCCCTTCAGGATAAATTCCTTTTAAATCTGAGTGTATTCAATTGTATGTCAAGTGTTTCATAAAAGAATATTGCATTTTTGCAGAGCAGGAAAAAATGTAGGGAAAATCCTTAAACTTCCTAAGTTGTTGCATTTTGATGCAGTCATGCAGAGTTTAGTATCTTGAGCAGATTTGCTTCTTCCTGTATGCTGTATTTCTATTTTAATTATCCTATTGAAATCATCCTACATGCTTTTATTTCTTTTTATCCTATAAAAAGACAGGGTAGATATTCAGCTGGTATGAAGTGGTGCATGGGTGCTTTACACCACCAGAACACTCTGCCCACATTGTGCTGATGGAGGTAGTTGCTCTTTTCAATTGGGACACTTTTTGAAAAGAAGCTTGGTAAAAATGACAAAGTAAGGGTGAAAGGAGTTAAGGATCATCAAGACCCAATCAAAGAGAGACTGGAGGGAGAGGCAAAACAACCCTAGAAGGATGACCACTGTGACTAGCTCTCTATTCATCTGTACTGCCTTTTCCTGTGAGCACAATCCAGCAGAAGCTGCCACATAACTTCCTCTGACAGTGCTGCTGGTCAGGGCTTGATTAAGGGCTCAGAGCAAGAGCTCCTGTTGGGCTCATAGCAGGGAGAGCAGCAGCAGTGTAAAATCCTTTCACAGAGTTGCACTTGGAAGAGTCCCTGGGTTTGGCCGCAGGCTCACATTACAGCTCCTGCACAGCCTGCAGTAGGGGAATCTGGAAATTCTGGCAAGGAATTCTGCATGAGAATCTTGGCCAGGCTGCTCTCTGCTCCATCAGTCACAGATCTTGCCCCAGTCACTGTGTCTGCCTGCAGCCACTGGGGCTGCTCTGGGCTCCAGGGGGGAGCAGACTCTGAAGGAGAACAGGGATACAGCCTAGTGTACTGTCATGTGGTACTGCCCTGTCTGGGAAGAGGGTTGAAGGGAATACAATAGTGGAAATTTATCCCAGCACCTCCTGTCCCGAGTAGATTTTTCTGTCCTGAGCTCCTCTGCCACACCTCTGATTTTGTGCTCATCATTCCAGGGGATTGCTGTCAGGGTCAGGCACTTGGAAGGATGCTCAAGTTGTCCAAGGTACAGGATAGGTGTGTGAGAGTTGTCATTTCATTTCCCACAAATCCTACAGCTTGCAGAAAATCTACATTTCCTGCAGGGAAGTCTGGGGAGCACCTGGCATGGAGGCAGGGGCCTCACAACCAGGGATGCTGGGAGGGGCAGTGGAGACTGGCCTTTACACAAGGTGTCAGATGTTCTCCGGAGACACACACATATCAGAGAGGAATTCTTTCAGCCTGCTGCACCTGATGTTTCATCAAACTTTCCAGGTACTGCCCATGTCCTCTCTGATACAATACCTGTTTGGATAAGATGTATTTGGTCCAGGCTGTGTTCACTCTTACTGCACACAGAATGGCTGCTGCATTTGCTTGCCCAGTCTGATGACGAAAGCTTGTCTGTTGATTGTGATTGCCCTGAATCTGAAAGAAACTACAGTAAATAAATTCCAAATGTATTCTGCTACACAAAAAACCCTAACCAAACTAGAGGGAAGTAACCACACATTTGCTTCATAGGCACCTAAACAACCACCCTGAAACCTGTTCTTTTCTCCCTCACCCTTGCCCAGGAAATCCCTCAATAACATGCAGCATGGTTTCAGTGTTGCACAGTAAGCAACTGTTTTTCCCCAGAAATTATGCGTGTAAATCAATGAAAGGTGGGATTAAGACTGCTTGGCAGTTCTGCTAATGTTTATGTATTATTTTGAGTTAGTGTGAACCTTGATTAATTTTACAACAGTAAATAAAAAGTCTAAGGATTAACAGTAAGTTAACTGTGACTGATGTCATTTGGAGATGTTAAGGGATTGAAAAGAATCAATGGATAGAATATATGCTAGGGCCAAAAAAAGCCATTTCACTCTGTTATTCTGGGCTTGTGCTGCATCAGTTGTGTTTCAATGGGATGATGGTGCTCCTTTCTCCTCTGCTTGGCAGTTGAAATCAGTGTGCCTTTGTGAGCACTCTGGCGGATAGAGCTGCACCTATTGCAGCATGGCTCCATATGGAAAAAGAATGGTGTCTTAGGTTACAATGTAAGATGTACCCAAAAGTGTGTCCTATCATCATTTTCATAAGGTGTTAAAAACAGGTAGGGCAGTGTTCTTTATCTTTTCCATGACACACCCCTGATAACTCCCTTGGGGGGTGGGGATATCTTCTGCTAATGGGCCATCTAGTCTCACTGCATGACTCATAAAATTGCATCATCCCACTGTGAAATGCTGCGCCCAGGGGGAGGAACCAAACATTCCTACCTGGATATAATCTGAGGTTTGGAACACCATGGGTGGCCTTACCCACTGGATTTCCAAGAGGACAGCAGCTCAATAACCACCACTGGACCTTCACAGGAAGACCAAGTCCTTCTACAGGATCGCCACTTCAAAAGAACCACATCTATCACTTCAACAGGATTGCAGCCACAATGTAATGGGGCTGCTACCACCACCCTGACCAGCATGGTGTCAGATTGTATCCTGACTCTGTCAGTTTAAACAAGTGTTTTCTGCCTCTATTTTAATTTTCCTATTAAATTGTAGTTCTGACTTGGAATGTCTCACTGGTTTGCTTTTAAACTAATACACATGGGAACAGGTAGTGTATTTAATACGTGAAAGACCAGCAACTAAAACTTGGACTGTTTGCAGGAGACAACTGGGGCTCCTTTTCGATCCATTCCCTCTATGTGTGAAAATAAACTTCCAATGTTTTCCTCTTTTGAAGATGGAAATTATCATCTATTTATAAATTCAAAGGGAATTCCTCCCTTGGCTGAAGTATTTACAGCCTAATTGCTGGAAGAATTTGAAGAAGCAGCTCAGCTGTTTTTGGGGCAGGGTACTTCAGTGGAAGTGGGATTAAGGCAATTTTACTAGATGGAGCTAGCAGCCCCCAGCATTTCAGTGAGCAGGGAAGGACAGTTTCAGCAGTGAAGCCCACTGAAGGCTGGCTGCTCTGTACAATTAGAGTTCTGAAACCAGAGAATTGTCCTTGTTTTCATCTTTTGCTTTCACTGAGGGACCTTCACAATATTTAACATTTTTCTAGGGGATTTCTTTTGAAGGTCATGTCTTTATGCTTCTTGTTATTGTTGATAGGCCTCTAAGTGGGGATTTGATGAAGGCATCTGCAGTGGGATGAAAGTGCTAGAGGGGGAATTGGGTGTAGGGAGAGACAGGAGACTACAACTGAGGGATTAGATGGTTTCTTAGAACTGAGAGTATGCTTTGGAAGTGGGTTTAGCCTCAGGCCACCCAGCAAAAGGGCTGCTGTCCCAAAAATAAGACACAGGACAACAGAGGGGACTTCAGGAATATAATCCCAAAATTTTGCTGTGGTAAAGTTTCTTCGTGTGTTTGAACATTCAGAAGTGACAAGGATAAGCACACAGGTCAGTGCATCCTGAAAGGCTGTTCTGCAGAATGGGTACTGGTGCTCAGGATGTTATGTGGTGCAAAGCTGGGCACCCTTGCACAAGAGAGAAGGGGGAATAGCAGGAGGGAATGATTGAAACAGTGAGTGATAGAAACACAAGGACAGGATGTTCTCAGTGGCCTTCCAAAATTCATGTTGTCATTGTACTAAATAATAGCATGTTTTTGAGCAGTGATAAATACTGCTTTTCTGAATGCTATGCTCTCTTCACTGAACTACTTGTTATGTGTTACATCAATGATCCGTCTTTCATAATTAAATTGACATGCTCTTCCGTGCCCTTGGCAAGTGTTACTCAAAATAATACAAACTAAAATAGCATAGCTCAGTCTCCAGGGCTGAAATTTGCATGATTTGCAGAATCTTCCAGTGATGCTCTTTAGTCCTCGAGTGGTGACTGAAGGTAAAATGCTGTGGGAAGAAATGGCAGTGTGTTGGTTGGGAATTGCTCTGCATTTCTGTAATTGGGGTTCCAGGCCATAGCTATAGTTTTATTTCTTCTCTTTCCAGCCAAAAAACTACAGTAGATTGTTGGAGATAAGATAATAACAAGGTAGCAAAATACTGGCAAAGTAATTGCTGAAAGATCGCTTGTCATTAACAAATAACATTGTAGCATATAGCTACAAACCTCCTCATGTTCAGCAGGGAGAAATAAAAAGAATAGAAAAAGTAAAAGGGATAATTAATTGAATGAGGAAAACCAAAAGTATTCACAAACATTGTAGGGGAGGAAAGACTAGAAAGTTAAGGAAAGGAAAATAATTATATGAGAAATCTACAGAAAAAGTTTGGGTTGTGTTAGATCAGTCCCATATCAATTCATGCTTCCCCAAGAAAGCCCAATCCCACACTGAAAGAAACAAGAACACAGAGTTGCTCACAACAGCCCTGGAAGAGAAAGGATACGTTTTTCACTGAGCTGCTACTCTAGTACCCTAAGGAGCTGAACTCACTTTCTGACCTCTTAAAATTTCACATGCCACCTCGAGCCAAGGCTTGAATCCCTCTTGTCTGAGGGTTTAATGACACATTCCTGTGAAGAAGGAGCTGTGAGTGGATTGATGGTGAGAGCTGGCTGGGAATTTTTTCGGAGCTGGTTTGCATGGCAGGAGCAGGGCTGTGAGCCTCAATTTCCCCAGTGACAGACTCCTGGCTTGGTACAACCAGGACATTGCTGCTCTTGGCCTTCTTTCCTGCCAGACCTATTAACTACACAGTGATTAGCCAGGCTGCTGATTAGGGGCTGGCTGGTTGGGCAGTTTGGGCTGGTGATAACAAAGGCAGCAGAGCTCACCCGAAAGCTCATTCCCAGGGAGAAAGGGGAGCTGTGTCCAGCCCTGTGCCTCCCTCTTCCCCCTGGCTATTGTCCCTTGTGTTGCACTGGCCCTAGGCCCCCTTCACCCCACCATGAGCCAGTTCAACGACATACTAGAAAGTTAGTCACATTTTTGTTTTTTTTTTTTTCCCTTTTGCCTGATTGCTGTTTTCCATCATATTAGTGCATCCAGGCAGGGCTTTGCTCTGACCTAGAGCCAACAGAAGGCAGCAGCAGCAGCAGCAAGCAGGCAGGAGGAGAGACTGGGAAGGAGGGGGCATCCTTTTTGGCAGCATCATGCCCTATAGAGCCATACTCTGCCAATCATCCAATTAAATGATTCTACTAGGAAGGATGTGGGTGAAAGGCAGAAGAATAACACTGGAAGCCAGAGCAAAATGAGATAAAATACTCTCCCAGAAGCAGTCCAGCTCTGTGCTATGTAAACTTCATGCTCTGCAACCCTGGCATCACCTTCTTGGTACTTGAATAATGAATTTCTTGCCATTTGGACAGTCTGTCCCAGATTTGGCTCACCTCACAGTAGCTAACTAAAAGTCAAGCTCTAGTGCCGAGGTTGTTCTGTTGGCTTTGTTAAGTGATGGAAAAAAGGGTCTGGCACATCCAGGCAGTGATTCATGCAGCCTGGCTGTAGAGGGGGTTTGTCCCTGTCTGGAGGTGCCATTGGCCTTGCCCGGGTGGAGGCTTTTCTCATTTAATGCACTCTTGTGTCCAACTGGGATCACCATCAGCTAGGCTCTCTTGGAGAGAGCTGCCAAACATGCTGCGCATCATCCCCAGCCCCTGGTGAAGGCTGCAGGACCAAGGCTCCTCCCCAGCCACTGAGTTGTTCAGAAACTTGTTCAGGAACTTGTAATTTCTCCTGGCAGGCGGGAGCAGTCCTCCCACATGGATAAATCACACCCTGAGGGAGTGATGATGGGTAAAATCTGGTGTTATTCCCGGGAGTGTGTGTGTCCTGGGGTGTCTGTGTCATGAATTCCAGCCTTACGTGGGTGTCTCAGAAATCCAAAGGGCACAGACCACGCATGTGCTGAGAGGGTGACATCCTGAGGTCGCTTTAGTCTGACGGAATGAGTCATCTCCTCTGTGTGCTTTCAGCATGGGGTAGAGAGGGTGTTCTCCATACTCTGAGACAGGGCTTTTATTCCACGGTGTTGGTCTTGTCTGTTCTGGGACACTCCTGCCCCCCTCCTTTCCTGATGTGTCCCCAAAAGGGAGGATGCTGTGGGGCTGGGGAAGTCCTGCTGGGAAGAGCAGGAAGTGTGTGGGGCCACGACCCCACCTCAAGAACATTGCTCCCCATTAGGGTCTGGTGGTGTCCTTGAAAAGCACAAGAGGTGGAGTTTGGGGCAGGACTGAATGGGTAATATTGGTTGGCATAAGATTAATGTTTGGGTTATATGCTTTATTTCCATGCCACTTAAAATTGCAAATGTACAGTAATTTCGCAAGTATAGGACGCACCGGAGTATAAGATGCACTTCTGAGTGTCTGCAAATTTCCGAACTTTTTCCATATATAAGGCGCACCGGACTATAAGGCGCACCTTTTTTTTTGCAGCGAGGATCCGTGTGCAACAAAGTTACGAATTAGTAACGGAATCGCGTAATCACAAGGTTTACTGGCTCAGCCTCACTTGGGGCCAGGCAGCCCCGGCCCCGCTCGCCGCTGCTGCCGATGCCGCTGGCTGCTGCTACCAGGGATCTGCCCCACTGGCCACTGCTGCCGGGGGGCGGCCCCAGCCCTGCTCGACTTGGGGCTGCTGCGAGCTCACACTTCCGGGCTGGCAAATTTCTGAACTTTGTCCATATATAAGGCGCTTTGGGGTATAAGGTGCACTTCCAGGTTCGGACCAAAATTTTAGTCAAAAGGGTGCGCCTTATATACGTGAAATTACTGTACTTTTCTGTAATGTTTGTTTTAAGATAGCCTCACTGCTCCAGGGATCTCCTAATTGTCTGAGTATATTTTATCCAAATCCATCCCCAGAATGGCTGGTGCAAGGGCTCACAACAGAAAAGGTAATGAGAATGTAAATGGAGACGTGAGATGTCCACATGAGAAATCCAGGTGCAATTGAGTTCTCAACACTATACAGGTTGTTACTTATTCTGGAGTGTGAACAATGACCTGACCTGCTATAGGGAAAAGTTCTAAATTATAATCTGTTACCAGAATGCTCTAAAAGGTTAGAGTTGATAGCACATACATAACTTACTGTGAGGGGGATGTATTGCCTAATGGAAATGGGAAATAAAAACAGGCAGAGTGCAGGGCAGGAAATGTGAATGAAATCAGGAACTTGAAAGCAAAGCATACCAAAACTTTGGTTACAAAGTGCATTTCTGAGATGCCCCATAGGGACCCATTCTTTTGGGCCATGATTTGGATACCAGACAAGTTATTTCTAACTTTTATTTTGGCAGTGGATATGATGATAAATATTTTAGGGTTTGAATTATATTTAAAATTCAGTTGTGTAACACAACAAAGAGTAAATAATTCTACATGGTATGGGGCTTTTCATTATAAAGGCTGAAAATTATTTAGAAAGCAAGTCTTTCCTTCTCAGATTATTTCCCTGAAAACCAAAGAGTGAACTTGGTAGGGCTTGTTACAGGAAAACAGAAAATTGGCAAGAGGCATTAGTACAGTTGATGTGAGTAAATAATTCTGTTTGCATGCTGGGGATATAATATTCTTGACTGAACTATCAAAGCTTGAGATATTCGGGCCTTTCATTTATATGTTTGCGTGTGTCATTCTGTTGTTGCAGATAAGCAAGCCCAGAGTTCTTTGCATGTATAATAATGTTATTATCAGTTCTGTGATAAGACCAAATAAAAGCACTTTCTTTCTTTCCTCTTGATGCAGCTTGGCAGCCAAAACATTCTTGAGCTCAGCAAACCTGAAAATAGCCTCCGGCAATTTTGTGCAAAATAAAGGAAGAAATGAAGGTTAAAGGATGAAATCAGCTTTCTGGTGTGAGGGGTTAGGAAAACTCCCAGGTCCAGCTGTGGAGAGGAGAAATGAGGAATTGGTTTATCCAGTGTTGGTAATTGATGTGCAAATTTACAGAATTGCAGAATGAACTAGGTTGGAAAAGACCTTTAAGATCATCTAGTCCAACCTATGATCTAACATCTCCTCATCAACTGAACTGTGGCACTAAGTGCTATGTCCAGTTATTTTTTAAACATGTCCAGGTTCGGTGACTCCACCACCTCCCTGGGCAGATGATTCCAATGCCCAGTCACTCTTCCAGTGAATAATTTCTTTCTTACATCTAACCTAAACTTCCCCTGCTGCAGCTTAAGACTGTGTCCTCTTGTTCAGTCAGTGGTTGTCTAGGAGAAGAGACCAATCCCACCTGGCTACAACCACTTTTCAGGAAGTTGTAGAGAGTAATAGGGTCACCCCTGAGTCTCCTTTTTTCCAGCCCAGCTCCCTCAGCCGTTCCTCATAGGGCTTGTGTTCCAAGCCCCTCACCAGCCTCATTGCCCTCCTCTGGTGTCGCTGTTGGGATGGACACGACATACAAAGTAACCTGTAGCAACAGGTAAAATGGCTTTTTTTAAAATTAGGGCTGTGCATCCTCTTTTTATACATTCTTCAACGTAGTGCCTGCTTCATTCATTGGTTACAATAACACAGCTCATCATGTTCATTGGTACAAAGCAGTCAGCATCACTGTTTTTGGGCAGTCTTTTTACAAGAATTTTACAAACAGATAATGGTCCTGTTTTTCTAACTGCAGGTGTCCGGTGCTTATCTCTGTTCTCTCGGTTCCCACATGAACAACTTTGTCTTTTTCCCTTCATGGGTAAACACGTATCTCATCTATTCTTCTTCTGTCAGCTCACTCCTCTGGCTCACAGGCCAGCTGTCAGCCCCTTCCACACTCTGGATGCATTTGAGAATCTCAACATCTTTCCTAAACTGAGGGGCCCAGAACTAGAGAGAGCACTCAAGGTGTGGCCTCACCAGTGCTGAGCAGAGGGGCAGAATGACCTCCCTGCTCCTGCTGGCCACACTATTCCTGATCTAGGCCAGGATGCCATTGGCCTTCTTGGCCACCAGGGCACACTGCTGCCTTACGTTTAGTCGGCTATTGACCAGTACCCCAGGCCCCTTTCTGCCTGGGCACTGTCCAGCCACTCTGTCCCCAGCCTGTAGCATTGCAGGAGGTTGTTGTGGCCAAAGTTCAAGACCCAGCACTTGGACTTGTTAAACGTCATGTTGTTGGACTCATCTCACTTATCCAACCTGTCCCGGTCCCTTTGCAGAGCCCTCCTACCGTCCAACAGATTGACACATGCTCCCAGCTTGGTGTCGTCTGTAAATTTACTGACAGAGGACTCAGTTCCCTCATCCAGATCATCAATGAAGACATTAAAGAGGACTGGCCCCAGCACTGACTCCTGGGAGACCTCACTAGTGACTGGCCACCAACTGGATGCAGCACTGTTCACCTGCACTCCCTGGTCATCTAGCCAGTTCTTAACCCAGCAAAGAGTGCTCCTGTCCAAGCCATGGGCTGCCAGCTTTTCCAGGGAATGCTATGGGAGACAGTGGCAAAGGCCCTGCTGAAGTCCAGGTACACAACATCCACAGCCTTTCCTGCATACATCAGGCGAGTCACTTGGTCATAAAAGGAGATCAGGATGGTCAAACATGACCTACCCCTTCTAAATCCGTGCTGGCTGGGTCTGATACCCTGGCCATTCTGTAGGTGCCATGTGATGGCACTCAAGATGATCTGCTCCATAACTTTGCCAGGTACTGTGGTCAGGCTAACTGGCTTGTAGTTTCCCAGATCCTCCTTCCAGCCCTTCTTGTGGATGGGTCACACTGGCCAGTTTCCAGTCATCTGGAACCTCACCAGTGAGCCAGGACTATTGGTAAATGATGGAGAGTGGCTTTGCAGCTCCCTAGGATGGATCCTATCTGGTCCCATAGATGCATAAGCATCTAAGTGGCTCAGCATGTCTTTGACTGCTTCCTCCTGGATAACAGGGGGGCTATTCTGCTCTCTGACACCTTCTACCAGCCCAGGAGGACTGTTGTCCTGAGGACAACCTGTCTTTCTGTTGAAAGCTGAGGCAAAGAATGTGTTCAGTACCTCTGCCTTTTCCTCATCTTTAGTTACTCAATTCTCTCCCACATCTAATAGAGGATGGAGGTTGTCTTACCCTTCCTTTGGCCATTATGTATTTATAAAAATATTTTTAAAATTTTCCTTCACAGAAGTTGCTAGTTTGAGTTCTAACTGGGCTTTTGCCTCTCTAATTTTTTTTCTACATTCCCTAGCAACCCCCTTAAATATTTCCAGACATAGCTGACCCTCCTTCCAAAGGTGACACACTCTCTTTTTTTTCCTTAGTTCCTTCAAGAGCTCCTTGCCCATCCAGACTGGTCGCTTTCCTCATTGACTCATCTTTTGGCACATAGGGACAGTCTGTTCCTATTCCCTCAAGATCTCTGTTCTGAAGCATGCCCATCCTTCCTGGACTCCTCTGTTCTTAAGGGCTGCTTCCCAAGGAACTCTCTGAATAAGTCCCTTAAATAAGCCAAAGTCTGCCCTCCAGAAGTCCAGTGAGAAAGTTTTATTGATGCTTCCCCTTATTTCACCAAATATTGAGAACTCTATAGTTTCATTATCACTATGTCCCAAATTGCCTCCAAACACCACATCTCCCACCTGCCCATCTCTGTTTGCAAACAGCAGGTCAAGTGTAGTCCCTCCCCTGGTAGGCTCACCCACCAGCAGTGACAAGAAGCTGTCCTCCAAACACTCTAAGAATCTCCTAGACTGCCTATTCTCTGCTGTGTTGATTTCCCAGCAGATGTCTGGTAGGTTAAGGTCACCTACAAGAACAGGGCTGGTGATCTTGAAACATCCTCCAGCTGCTTGTAGAATAAGTTATCCGCCTCCTCTTTCTGGTTGGGTGGTCAATAACAGATTCCCACCAGGATGCCAGCCTTATTAGACTTTCTCCTGATTCTTACCCATAGGCACTCGACTTTATTGTCATTAGTTTCAATTTCCATGGCATCAAGAGCCTCCCTCATATAAAGAGCCACCCCTCCACCTCTTCTCCCTCTCCAGTCTCTTCTGAAGAGCTTGTAGCCATCCAGTGCAGCGCTCCAGCTATGTGAGTCATCCCACCATCTTTTCATGATGGTGATCATGTCATAGCTCCCTTGCTGTACCATGACTTCTAGCTCCTCTTGTTTGCTACCCATGCTGCCTGCATTAGTGTATATGCACTTCATATGAGCTGCTGATTTCACCCTGACTCTGGCTTAGTACTCTTGGGCTTCTTTCTGGAGCACCTAGTTGCATCCTCTTCCCCCTTCAATCCCAGTTTAAAACCCTCTCAGTGAGTCCTGCCAGTTCATGGGCTAGAATTCTCTGGCCCTTAACCAAGAGATGGAGCCCATTTGGGTCCAGCAGACCAGGAGCTGTGAAAGTTTCCCTGTGACCAAAGAACCCAAAATTCTGCTGACGACATCACCCTTTAAGCCAGTTGTTAACAATGTGGGCTGTCCTGTTCCTTTCATCATTTGTCTCTGTGAGCAGAACACCACGTGTGCTCCTTGACCCAGAGCCCTGAAGTATCTTTTAATTGCCCTGACACTCCTCTTCTCAATCTCATCACTGCCAGCCTGGAGTAACAGTAGTGGGTAATAATCAGAGGGCTGAATCAGCCCAGGGAGCCTCCTGGTGACATCCCATACTTGGGCCCCAGGGAGGCAGCACACCTCCTTGTGGGATGGATCTGGTTGACATGTGGGGCCCTCTGTTTCCCTCAAACAGGAGTCACCTACTACAACTACCCTTCTTTTCTTTTTAATGGTAGAGGCAGTGATCTGACAGACGAAGTTTAATTGGGAGCCTCTCCAGGCAGACTATATTTTTTTTTATGTCATCAGGCCGCATACCTATTCTGAAGTGGCACCTGAGTGGGCGATGGAGATTGGGAGGAATTTTTATTACCTCTCCCATTTCCATTTGCCTTCATCAACTAGGTTTCCTCCTTCTGCCTGATGGAAGGAGGCATGGGAGTCCTCTGACATCTGGTGGGTTTCTCTCAGGGATGGAAGGGTGAAACTCCACCAGTCTAATTCCCTTTTTCACTTTTCCCTAATACTCCTTAATCTTTCTACTTCCTCCTTAAGCTCAGCCACCAGACAGAGGAGATCATTCACCTGTTCTCACCACACACAGGTGTACTACTGAGCCTCTCAAACACTCCTTGCAGGAAGGGATCTGGACAGACGTGTCCTTCTTGGAGGGTTCTGTTTGGCTTGGTACATTTTTACTAGCTATAGCTTTTGATTATTTAGAGACCATTGCAGGAAAAAAAGAAAAGAAAAACAGAAAAAAGAAACCACCACCAAAATCATGCTAAATAAAATAAAAACGGCCCTTGCAGGAGGATGCCTACAACTCTGCCTGTGCAAACTCCTGTGCCGTGCTCCTGTTTGCCCCCTCCGGGTCACTGAGCTCCCTAGAGCCTTTTAATCGCACCTCTGATGGCCACAGGAAGCCCTGCCCTGCACCTGAATAGCTAGTGAGAACAAGGGAAACACCTACTCAGCTTCCTGAGAACAAGGGAAGCACTTGCTCCAGCAGAAAGAATAATCTCCAAGTGCTGTGCTGCTAGAGTCCTTTAAGGATTCAGCTGAAATTTCCTTGCAGTGCAGTGCAGAAATCACGGCCTGAAAAAGCCACCAGAATTTCCAGCGCTCAGTGCTGGACTGTTAATAGCTGTGATGGAGATCAGGATCTTTAGGATTCAGTCTGAGGGCAGATACCTCTGACAACACTCTGCTAGCTTATAAAGTCAATCTGATAAGGACAGTCCCTACACAAGAAGCTGGTTATTAGGAAGAAAATTAACAGATAAAACACCTTTTTTCAGCACCTGTGAGATGCTAGCAAGGATGCCAACATCTTTGCTAATCCTCCTGCCCCTACTTTTGGCTATACAACCTCTTCCTCGGGCCCCCTTAATTTTCCTCTGGCTTAGATAGAGATTTATGGAAAAAATCAATTTGTCTACAGTGCTCTGTGAAGGGAATGACTTTTAGGTTTGTTTTGTTGGTGGTGGTGATGATGGTGTTGTTTTGAGCCCATGATGAAAATCCTGGAAATGCAAAGATCAGGTTGGATGATCAAGTTTGAAATCTTAAGCACTGAGAAGAGATCTTGGAAAAAGGGAGAAGTAGATGGACTTAAATTAGGCAGATATTGGTTTCACTGAAATGACCATCAAGTTTTATTGATCTGAGAGATAAATATTGACTGAAGCATCCTCATGTGCTCCCTAACTTGTGCAGTTATTTTTCCCCTGAATCAGTTTTCCTTCTTTTACCTTCCCAGATAATATCTTACCTCAGCTGCTCTAAACTTTTGGTGTTTTTGCAAAGCCAGCACTGTTTTCCACCTTGCTGTTGTAAACATCAGAGACAGGAAAAATGGCTGTGACTTTATAAATCAATAAAGCTCTGTGCCCAAACAGCTATTAACAAACGAAAAAGGTGCTTGGAAATCCAAACAACCTGTTATAAAGTAGTAACAAAAGGCTCCGCAGCACAGTAATATTTTTGGCTCCCATTACAGAGAAAATATTTTTTAAAAAATGTGAAATTGCACTTTGAGGAAGTGATGATTTGTGATTTTTTTTAGGGAAAAAATTATTACCTAATGCTGTCTACAATATTTTATGGAACTATTAATCTATTACAGTAATTTCACGATTATAAGCCGCACCATTTTGACTAAAATTTTGGTTCAAACCCAAAGTGCGGCTTATATACAGACAATGAACAAAAAATTGCTGTTATAGTTTGGAGGACAGGTGTCTGCTGAGAAAGGCAGGAACTTCTCTTTGAAATGGAGAACGTAAACCGCCTCCCTCCAAATTATTATAATTTTGAAATCAAGGGGGTTTCAGGCAAAGATATGGGAATAGGGATAACAGTTCTTTACTAGGGAAATTAAAATAGAAATACAGTACTACACACGAACAAACTCCAAACCCTGGCAAAGTCAGAGTACAACCTGATACCCTGTCAGGTAGGATATTGGTAGCAGTCCCATTCCATGGTGGCTGCATCCTCCTGCAGTGACAGATGTGGCTCAGTTGGAGCAGTGCTCCTGCAGAAGGTGCATTTTCCCTCTAAAGGTCCAGTGGTGATGTGGAGAAATCCGGTTTTCCTCTGGAGTCCAGTGGAGAAAGGGGCTCCCTTAGTGTCCCAAAACCTCTGTTTTTATCTTGGTAAGAAATGTTGGGCTCTTCCCCCTGGCTGGAGCAACTTCCAATGGGATGCAGTAATTTTATCAGTCACACAGTGGGACTCAATGACCATTAGCAGAAAATGACTGGCTGGAGGAAGGATGGGTTGTGAAAAGATAAAGAACAATGCCCTGCCTGGTTTCAATGGATGGCCCATTAGCAGAATATCTCCCACAGAGATAAGGATCACTGCCCCAACCCTCAGCAGATGGTGATAGAATAGATACCTTTTATCACACTCTGTATTGTAATGTGCGGTTTATAATCAGGTGCGGCTTATGTATGGACAAAGAACGAAAAGTTGCTGGCACCCGGAAGTGCGGCTTATACTCAGTGCGGCTTATAATCGTGAATTTACTATACTTCTCCGTTAGAAGCACATTACCTGTGTTTTGTGTTTTTGTGATGGGGGGGTTTTGTGTACAGCAGGCACATGTGTTGGCCTATTTCTGTCTGGTGAGGAGCCCATATTTTCTATGCTCAATGCTGCTCGCCTGCAACACTCTGAGCTGAGCACCCCCTGACACTTCATGCCAATCTCTGCACAAACTTCTATAGATTGCTTCTATATTCTTACTTCTTTTTTTCCTCACAACCCCATTGGATTTGTGGTCATGGGCACAGTGTTGTGGTCATTAGGTCAGTGACCACTAAAACCCTCTGTTGCTCTCATCCCATTCAAAAATAAATTTGTCAATGGAGAGATAACTGATAACTCTGCATCAAGGACAATTTTTGAGAAAACAAAAAAATGGACCAAAATGTGGAGAAAATCTAGACTGTCATTGAGTGTATTGTTAACTGGAGTTATGGTTGGAGATTGACACACCTACCTCAGAGATTCATGTGACAAAAGCTGTCTTTATTATTCTGAACCCTCCTGAGACAGGCAGTTTGGATTTCATGGGCATACACATGTGACAGGTGTCAGTCTTCCGCCACTCATTTCCTTGGCCAAAGAAACATCTTCACTTAAGGTCCAACGGATTGGTTGGGATCCTGTGTAGTAGTTCAAGCCCATCCCATCGTCACTCACTCAGGGACCTGCCTGCTTTCATGTTGTTGAGTTTCAGGGCACCAACTTGTAGGCCTGCTACGATGTGACAAGTGAGTTTTAATCTCTCTCCCTTGTGGTGAAGCTTGCCACAAACTGGGCCACCCAAGCAAGGGCAGGTCTGTCTGTTCTTGCTGTGCTTCCCAAACTGCAGCTTTTGAGGGAGCTGTAAATCACTCCATCCGGACTTGCAGCTGGTCATTTTCTGCCTCCTTAGGAAGCTTTTACTAAAACTCGTGAGAAGTGATCAAGCGAGTGGTTTTGGTTCGCCACTGTGAGATTTCCTGGCCAATGCACCACGTCTTGCCGTGGCTTCAGCATGGGTTAAATTGCTAGAGCACCCACTAGAAATATTTTTTCATTTTCTGTTGTGAGTTAGGAAGAAGAGGAAGGAAAAACAGGTTCTTTTTAAAATATCAACTTTGTAACTAGAAACAATAGGAAAAAAGAAAAAAGAATCAGAATAAAACTTTGAGAACACTTCTCCTTCCCCAACAAGTTCTTTTCTTTCCCACTGATAATGTACAGAAACAAATCAGTCAGTTTACCATCTCTAAAAATAGCCTTTCACCAATTTTATTGGGAGAGGTGACTTCTCTTCAGTCTATGGGGACCTCTCCAGAAGAAACAGGCTTCCCTGGCCTCAATGACACCATGAATCAGCCATCCGGGAGAATGGAAATCTGATCACTGTGTCAAAATCTGTTTGTCGAATACCAGTCTTCCACAATCGTTATCGAGGACCATGTCAGCTTATGGGGCACACCTTATGAGTTCAAACAAAAGCTCGCTTCATCTTGAAAACAGAGGTCTTTCCTTTTCCTTCTCCTCTTTCTCCTTTTCCTTCTTCTTCTCATCCTCCTTCCCTTCCCCTTCCCCTTCCCCTTCTCCTTCCCTTCCCCTTCCCCTTCCCCTTCCCCTTCCCCTTCCCCTTCCCCTTCCCCTTCCCCTTCCCCTTCCCCTTCCCCTTCTCCTTCCCCTTCCCCTTCCCCTTCCCCTTCCCCTTCCCCTTCCCCTTCCCCTTCCCCTTCCCCTTCCCTGTTGCCACCCACAGTGGGAAGTGATGGGAGAGGGAAAAGACACCAGGAGAAGGGGGAGAAAGCAACCCACAGGGACTATGTCAGAGAAACAACAGTTTATTTCTAACTTCTACAATTAATTTCCTACTTCTACAATTTCTATCCTATTCCTACTCCTACGTCTAGAATCAACGCTTGTGTCTTGGCCTGAGCTGCTGCCGGCGGGACGGCCTCTTTGGGGGCTGGGAAGAGTCCCGAGGGCCAGAGGCCTTCCTCTTGGATGGGCGCCGGGGCTCCTCGGGCAAGCAGTCCCTGTCCTGGCCACGAGCGACAGGGCTGCGGCTGCAGCGCTGGGCAGAGGGGCTGGCTCCTGCTGCTGCTCCTGCTCCTGCTGGTGCTGCTGCTCCTGCTCCTGGCTCACTGGGCTCCTCCTGGGGCTGCTCCTGCTCTGCAGGGACTGGCGCAGATGGAAAGCAGCCAGGCCGGTGACAGAAGGTGGTTTCCAATGTTCCAG
The DNA here is from genome assembly GCF_009819885.2 of Catharus ustulatus. Classification (NCBI taxonomy): domain Eukaryota; kingdom Metazoa; phylum Chordata; class Aves; order Passeriformes; family Turdidae; genus Catharus; species Catharus ustulatus. The sequence continues at coordinate 33,372,719 of NC_046228.1, read as the reverse complement.
TGTCAGCTTCCACACTGGAGACTGCAGGGCTGCGGGAGGAAGATGGGATGGGGGTAGGAGTGCCCTGGAGGGAGGCGGGAATGGCTGTGGGACCCTCCAGCTCCTCCTGCTCCTGCTGCTCCTGCTGCTCCTGTTCCTGTTGCTCCTGCTCCTGCTCCTCAGTGTGGGAGTTCAGGAGGTCCATCCGCTGCAGGATCTCGTCGCTGCACCTCTCAGCGGCAGTGTCGATGAGCCGGCGCACAAATGCCACTGTCTGCTCCTGCAGCAGGGACTGCAGCTCCCGGACCAAGGCCTCCTGACTCAGCCCATAGTAGCACAAATTGGCTACGATGACACTCTGGGCCAGAGCCACCTCCCACCAGCGGGCCCCAAGCATCTCCGACAGCTCCAAGTACAGCCAGGACAGCAGGGGCTCCAGGATTTCGGAGCGCTCCTGGAAAATGCCTGCCCAGAGTTCAGGTGGAAAGCCAGCCACATAGGTGCTGGGCATCAGCTGTGCAGCCCCCTGCTCTTCCTGGTGTCCAGCAGCCGATGAGTCTGAGGATCTTGGAAGAGCCATCTCCAGATAGTCATCCTCAGACCAAACTGAGTAGATGATGCGGTTGATCGGCTGCCTGCACAGGGGGCATGATGGATTTCTTTTGAGCCAGCGCACAATGCAGCCCAGGCAGAACTGGTGGTCGCACGGTGAAACAGAAGCCTTTTCACCGGCACCAGCACGGCAGATGGGGCAGTTCCAGTCTGTCTCCGTGGCCATGATTGCGGGTTGCAGCAGAGCTGGGCACAGCAGTTGGTCTCTCTTGCTGGCGTGACACACTGCAAAACAGGTCGCTTGCTGTCCCAGGGAGATGGGCGGCATGAAGGAATGCCCAAGCCCCTCAAGAAGGACACACTCACAGCTCCCCAAACACCACTGCCCACCCCACGGCCACTCCACAGTCGTGTTTCCTGCACCACAGCTCACCTGTGCTGCCGCAAGCAGCACTCACAGCTCTTGGCTTCCTCAACCAGGTGTGGTTAAGGAACCAGGCAAAGGCGCCTGAATCACGGCTGAGATTTGCCGACGGCAGCTCCCAGTGACCTCGCGGGCTTCCAGTCCTCCCAGGCACACTTGCCAGGAGCCCAGGCGCGAGCGGGTCTGAGCCAGGCTCTACGGGTGCCCAAACTTTAAACAGTGAGGGTTGTGAGGTCACAATGCGCTGCTCACTGAGGTTGCCATCCATGGAGTCTGTGGGCCGCTGATGTCACAGTCATCTGTTCTGTACTGGCAACCACGACTGCCTTCCAAATCTGCCCTAGCAGGCCTTTCTCCTCTGCAGGTACACGGCCTCAGGGGAAGAAATCATGCACATGGGCCATGCCATCATTCCTTCATGCCTCTGACTTTTATAATGATTTTGAGCCATTAGTGCAAGTACAGGAATTTCAGGATTATAAGCTGCACCATTTTGACTAAAATTTTGGTCCGAACCCAAAGTGCGGCTTATAATCCGGTGTAGTTTATATACGGACAATGAACAAAAAGTTGCTAGTTTAGTTTGGAGGACAGGTGTCAGCTGAGAAAGGCAGGAACTTCTCTTTGAAATGGAGAACGTAAACCGCCTCCCTCCAAATTATTATAATTTTGAAATCAAGGGGCTCTCAGGCAAAGATATGGGAATTAGGAACAACAGTCCTTTTCTAGGGAAATTAAAATAGAAATACAGTACTACAAAGAAACAAACCCCAAACCCTGACAAAGTCAGAGTACACCCTGACACCCCGTCAGGCAGGGTGTTGGTAGCAGTCCCATTCCATGGTGGCTTCATCCTCCTGCAGTGACAGATGTGGCTCAGTTGGAGCAGTGCTCCTGTACAAGGTGCAGTTTCCCTCCGGAGGTCCAGTGGTGATGTGGAGAAATCCGGTTTTCCTCTGGAGTCCAGTGGAGAAAGGGGTTCCCTTAGTGTCCCAAAACCTCTGTTTTTATCTTGGTAAGAAATGTTGGGCTCTTCCCCCCGGCTGGAGCAACTTCCAATGGGATGCAGTAATTTTATCAGTCCCACAGTGGGACTCAATGGGCCATTAGCAGAAAATGACTGGCTGGAGGAAGGATGGGTTGTGAAAAGATAAAGAACAATGCCCTGCCTGGTTTCAATGGATGGCCCATTAGCACACTATCTCCCACAGAGATAAGGATCACTGCCCCCACCCTCAACAGATGGTGACAGAATAGATACCTTTTATCACACTCTGTATTGTAATGTGCGGTTTATAATCAGGTGCGGCTTATGTATGGACAAAGAACGAAAAGTTGCTGGCACCCGGAAGTGCGGCTTATACTCAGTGCGGCTTATAATCGTGAATTTACTATACTTCTCCGTTAGAAGCACATTACCTGTGTTTTGTGTTTTTGTGATGGGGGGGTTTTGTGTACAGCAGGCACATGTGTTGGCCTATTTCTGTCTGGTGAGGAGCCCATATTTTCTATGCTCAATGCTGCTCGCCTGCAACACTCTGAGCTGAGCACCCCCTGACACTTCATGCCAATCTCTGCACAAACTTCTATAGATTGCTTCTATATTCTTACTTCTTTTTTTCCTCACAGCCCCATTGGATTTGTGGTCATGGGCACAGTGTTGTGGTCATTAGGTCAGTGACCACTAAAACCCTCTGTTGCTCTCATCCCATTCAAAAATAAATTTGTCAATGGAGAGATAACTGATAACTCTGCATCAAGGACAATTTTTGAGAAAACAAAAAATGGACCAAAATGTGGAGAAAATCTAGACTGTCATTGAGTGTATTGTTAACTGGAGTTATGGTTGGAGATTGACACACCTACCTCAGAGATTCATGTGACAAAAGCTGTCTTTATTATTCTGAACCCTCCTGAGACAGGCAGTTTGGATTTCATGGGCATACACATGTGACAGGTGTCAGTCTTCCGCCACTCATTTCCTTGGCCAAAGAAACATCTTCACTTAAGGTCCAACGGATTGGTTGGGATCCTGTGTAGTAGTTCAAGCCCATCCCATCGTCACTCACTCAGGGACCTGCCTGCTTCCATGTTGTTGAGTTTCAGGGCACCAACTTGTAGGCCTGCTACGATGTGACAAGTGAGTTTTAATCTCTCTCCCTTGTGGTGAAGCTTGCCACAAACTGGGCCACCCAAGCAAGGGCAGGTCTGTCTGTTCTTGCTGTGCTTCCCAAACTGCAGCTTTTGAGGGAGCTGTAAATCACTCCATCCGGACTTGCAGCTGGTCATATTCTGCCCTCCTTAGGAAGCTTTACTAAAACCCGTGAGAAGTGATCAAGCGAGTGGTTTTGGTTCGCCACTGTGAGATTTCCTGGCCAATGCACCACGTCTTGCCGTGGCTTCAGCATGGGTTAAATTGCTAGAGCACCCACTAGAAATATTTTTTCATTTTCTGTTGTGAGATAGGAAGAAGAGGAAGGAAAAACAGGTTCTTTTTAAAATATCAACTTTGTAACTAGAAACAATAGGAAAAAAGAAAAAAGAATCAGAATAAAACTTTGAGAACACTTCTCCTTCCCCAACAAGTTCTTTTCTTTCCCACTGATAATGTACAGAAACAAATCAGTCAGTTTACCATCTCTAAAAATAGCCTTTCAACCAATTTTATTGGGAGAGGTGACTTCTCTTCAGTCTATGGGGACCTCTCCAGAAGAAACAGGCTTCCCTGGCCTCAATGACACCATGAATCAGCCATCCGGGAGAATGGAAATCTGATCACTGTGTCAAAATCTGTTTGTCGAATACCAGTCTTCCCACAATCGTTATCGAGGACCATGTCAGCTATGGGGCACACCTTATGAGTTCAAACAAAAGCTCGCTTCATCTTGAAAACAGAGGTCTTTCCTTTTCCTTCTCCTCTTTCTCCTTTTCCTTCTTCTTCTCATCCTCCTTCCCTTCCCCTTCCCCTTCCCCTTCCCCTTCCCCTTCCCCTTCCCCTTCCCCTTCCCCTTCCCCTTCCCCTTCCCCTTCCCTGTTGCCACCCACAGTGGGAAGTGATGGGAGAGGGAAAAGACACCAGGAGAAGGGGGAGAAAGCAACCCACAGGGACTATGTCAGAGAAACAACAGTTTATTTCTAACTTCTACAATTAATTTCCTACTTCTACAATTTCTATCCTATTCCTACTCCTACGTCTAGAATCAACGCTTGTGTCTTGGCCTGAGCTGCTGCCGGCGGGACGGCCTCTTTGGGGGCTGGGAAGAGTCCCGAGGGCCAGAGGCCTTCCTCTTGGATGGGCGCCGGGGCTCCTCGGGCAAGCAGTCCCTGTCCTGGCCACGAGCGACAGGGCTGCGGCTGCAGCGCTGGGCAGAGGGGCTGGCTCCTGCTGCTGCTCCTGCTCCTGCTGGTGCTGCTGCTCCTGCTCCTGGCTCACTGGGCTCCTCCTGGGGCTGCTCCTGCTCTGCAGGGACTGGCGCAGATGGAAAGCAGCCAGGCCGGTGACAGAAGGTGGTTTCCAATGTTCCAGTGTCAGCTTCCACACTGGAGACTGCAGGGCTGCGGGAGGAAGATGGGATGGGGGTAGGAGTGCCCTGGAGGGAGGCGGGAATGGCTGTGGGACCCTCCAGCTCCTCCTGCTCCTGCTGCTCCTGCTGCTCCTGTTCCTGTTGCTCCTGCTCCTGCTCCTCAGTGTGGGAGTTCAGGAGGTCCATCCGCTGCAGGATCTCGTCGCTGCACCTCTCAGCGGCAGTGTCGATGAGCCGGCGCACAAATGCCACTGTCTGCTCCTGCAGCAGGGACTGCAGCTCCCGGACCAAGGCCTCCTGACCTCAGCCCATAGTAGCACAAATTGGCTACGATGACACTCTGGGCCAGAGCCACCTCCCACCAGCGGGCCCCCAAGCATCTCCGACAGCTCCAAGTACAGCCAGGACAGCAGGGGCTCCAGGATTTCGGAGCGCTCCTGGAAATGCCTGCCCAGAGTTCAGGTGGAAAGCCAGCCACATAGGTGCTGGGCATCAGCTGTGCAGCCCCCTGCTCTTCCTGGTGTCCAGCAGCCGATGAGTCTGAGGATCTTGGAAGAGCCATCTCCAGATAGTCATCCTCAGACCAAACTGAGTAGATGATGCGGTTGATCGGCTGCCTGCACAGGGGGCATGATGGATTTCTTTTGAGCCAGCGCACAATGCAGCCCAGGCAGAACTGGTGGTCGCACGGTGAAACAGAAGCCTTTTCACCGGCACCAGCACGGCAGATGGGGCAGTTCCAGTCTGTCTCCGTGGCCATGATTGCGGGTTGCAGCAGAGCTGGGCACAGCAGTTGGTCTCTCTTGCTGGCGTGACACACTGCAAAACAGGTCGCTTGCTGTCCCAGGGAGATGGGCGGCATGAAGGAATGCCCAAGCCCCTCAAGAAGGACACACTCACAGCTCCCCAAACACCACTGCCCACCCCACGGCCACTCCACAGTCGTGTTTCCTGCACCACAGCTCACCTGTGCTGCCGCAAGCAGCACTCACAGCTCTTGGCTTCCTCAACCAGGTGTGTTAAGGAACCAGGCAAAGGCGCCTGAATCACGGCTGAGATTTGCCGACGGCAGCTCCCAGTGACCTCGCGGGCTTCCAGTCCTCCCAGGCACACTTGCCAGGAGCCCAGGCGCGAGCGGGTCTGAGCCAGGCTCTACGGGTGCCCAAACTTTAACAGTGAGGGTTGTGAGGTCACAATGCGCTGCTCACTGAGGTTGCCATCCATGGAGTCTGTGGGCCGCTGATGTCACAGTCATCTGTTCTGTACTGGCAACCACGACTGCCTTCCAAATCTGCCCTAGCAGGCCTTTCTCCTCTGCAGGTACACGGCCTCAGGGGAAGAAATCATGCACATGGGCCATGCCATCATTCCTTCATGCCTCTGACTTTTATAATGATTTTGAGCCATTAGTGCAAGTACAGGAATTTCAGGATTATAAGCTGCACCATTTTGACTAAAATTTGGTCCGAACCCAAAGTGCGGCTTATAATCCGGTGTAGTTTATATACGGACAATGAACAAAAAGTTGCTAGTTTAGTTTGGAGGACAGGTGTCAGCTGAGAAAGGCAGGAACTTCTCTTTGAAATGGAGAACGTAAACCGCCCTCCCATCCAAATTATTATAATTTTGAAATCAAGGGGCTCTCAGGCAAAGATATGGGAATTAGGAACAACAGTCCTTTCTAGGGAAATTAAAATAGAAATACAGTACTACAAAGAAACAAACCCCAAACCCTGACAAAGTCAGAGTACACCCTGACACCCCGTCAGGCAGGGTGTTGGTAGCAGTCCCATTCCATGGTGGCTTCATCCTCCTGCAGTGACAGATGTGGCTCAGTTGGAGCAGTGCTCCTGTACAAGGTGCAGTTTCCCTCCGGAGGTCCAGTGGTGATGTGGAGAAATCCGGTTTTCCTCTGGAGTCCAGTGGAGAAAGGGGTTCCCTTAGTGTCCCAAAACCTCTGTTTTTATCTTGGTAAGAAATGTTGGGCTCTTCCCCCCGGCTGGAGCAACTTCCAATGGGATGCAGTAATTTTATCAGTCCCACAGTGGGACTCAATGGGCCATTAGCAGAAAATGACTGGCTGGAGGAAGGATGGGTTGTGAAAAGATAAAGAACAATGCCCTGCCTGGTTTCAATGGATGGCCCATTAGCACACTATCTCCCACAGAGATAAGGATCACTGCCCCCACCCTCAACAGATGGTGACAGAATAGATACCTTTTATCACACTCTGTATTGTAATGTGCGGTTTATAATCAGGTGCGGCTTATGTATGGACAAAGAACGAAAAGTTGCTGGCACCCGGAAGTGCAGCTTATACTCAGTGAGGCTTATAATCGTGAATTTACTGTGCTTCTCCATTAGAAGCACATTACCTGTGTTTTGTGTTTTTGTGATGGGGGGATTTTGTGTACAGCAGGCACATGTGTTGGCCTATTTCTGTCTGGTGAGGAGCCCATATTTTCTATGCTCAATGCTACTCGCCTGCAACACTCTGAGCTGAGCACCCCCTGACACTTCATGCCAATCTCTGCACAAACTTCTATAGATTGCTTCTATATTCTTACTTCTTTTTTTCCTCACAGCCCCATTGGATTTGTGGTCATGGGCACAGTGTTGTGGTCATTAGGTCAGTGACCACTAAAACCCTCTGTTGCTCTCATCCCATTCAAAAATAAATTTGTCAATGGAGAGATAACTGATAACTCTGCATCAAGGACAATTTTTGAGAAAACAAAAAATGGACCAAAATGTGGAGAAAATCTAGACTGTCATTGAGTGTATTGTTAACTGGAGTTATGGTTGGAGATTGACACACCTACCTCAGAGATTCATGTGACAAAAGCTGTCTTTATTATTCTGAACCCTCCTGAGACAGGCAGTTTGGATTTCATGGGCATACACATGTGACAGGTGTCAGTCTTCCGCCACTCATTTCCTTGGCCAAAGAAACATCTTCACTTAAGGTCCAATGGATTGGTTGGGATCCTGTGTAGTAGTTCAAGCCCATCCCATCGTCGCTCACTCAGGGACCTGCCTGCTTCCATGTTGTTGAGTTTCAGGGCACCAACTTGTAGGCCTGCTACGATGTGACAAGTGAGTTTTAATCTCTCTCCCTTGTGGTGAAGCTTGCCACAAACTGGGCCACCCAAGCAAGGGCAGGTCTGTCTGTTCTTGCTGTGCTTCCCAAACTGCTTTGCCTGCAGCTTTTGAGGGAGCTGTAAATCACTCCATCCGGACTTGCAGCTGGTCATATTCTGCCTCCTTAGGAAGCTTTTACTAAAACCCGTGAGAAGTGATCAAGCGAGTGGTTTTGGTTCGCCACTGTGAGATTTCCTGGCCAATGCACCACGTCTTGCCGTGGCTTCAGCATGGGTTAAATTGCTAGAGCACCCACTAGAAATATTTTTTCATTTTCTGTTGTGAGATAGGAAGAAGAGGAAGGAAAAACAGGTTCTTTTTAAAATATCAACTTTGTAACTAGAAACAATAGGAAAAAAGAAAAAAGAATCAGAATAAAACTTTGAGAACACTTCTCCTTCCCCAACAAGTTCTTTTCTTTCCCACTGATAATGTACAGAAACAAATCAGTCAGTTTACCATCTCTAAAAATAGCCTTTCACCAATTTTATTGGGAGAGGTGACTTCTCTTCAGTCTATGGGGACCTCTCCAGAAGAAACAGGCTTCCCTGGCCTCAATGACACCATGAATCAGCCATCCGGGAGAATGGAAATCTGATCACTGTGTCAAAATCTGTTTGTCGAATACCAGTCTTCCCACAATCGTTATTGAGGACCATGTCAGCTTATGGGGCACACCTTATGAGTTCAAACAAAAGCTCGCTTCATCTTGAAAACAGAGGTCTTTCCTTTTCCTTCTCCTCTTTCTCCTTTTCCTTCTTCTTCTCATCCTCCTTCCCTTCCCCTTCCCCTTCCCCTTCTCTTTCCCCTTCCCCATTCCCCTTCCCCTTCCCCTTCCCCTTCCCCTTCCCCTTCCCCTTCCCCTTCCCCTTCCCCTTCCCCTTCCCCTTCCCCTTCCCCTTCCCTGTTGCCACCCACAGTGGGAAGTGATGGGAGAGGGAAAAGACACCAGGAGAAGGGGGAGAAAGCAACCCACAGGGACTATGTCAGAGAAACAACAGTTTATTTCTAACTTCTACAATTAATTTCCTACTTCTACAATTTCTATCCTATTCCTACTCCTACGTCTAGAATCAACGCTTGTGTCTTGGCCTGAGCTGCTGCCGGCGGGACGGCCTCTTTGGGGGCTGGGAAGAGTCCCGAGGGCCAGAGGCCTTCCTCTTGGATGGGCGCCGGGGCTCCTCGGGCAAGCAGTCCCTGTCCTGGCCACGAGCGACAGGGCTGCGGCTGCAGCGCTGGGCAGAGGGGCTGGCTCCTGCTGCTGCTCCTGCTCCTGCTGGTGCTGCTGCTCCTGCTCCTGGCTCACTGGGCTCCTCCTGGGGCTGCTCCTGCTCTGCAGGGACTGGCGCAGATGGAAAGCAGCCAGGCCGGTGACAGAAGGTGGTTTCCAATGTTCCAGTGTCAGCTTCCACACTGGAGACTGCAGGGCTGCGGGAGGAAGATGGGATGGGGGTAGGAGTGCCCTGGAGGGAGGCGGGAATGGCTGTGGGACCCTCCAGCTCCTCCTGCTCCTGCTGCTCCTGCTGCTCCTGTTCCTGTTCCTCCTGCTCCTGCTCCTCAGTGTGGGAGTTCAGGAGGTCCATCCGCTGCAGGATCTCGTCGCTGCACCTCTCAGCGGCAGTGTCGATGAGCCGGCGCACAAATGCCACTGTCTGCTCCTGCAGCAGGGACTGCAGCTCCCGGACCAAGGCCTCCTGACTCAGCCCATAGTAGCACAAATTGGCTACGATGACACTCTGGGCCAGAGCCACCTCCCACCAGCGGGCCCCAAGCATCTCCGACAGCTCCAAGTACAGCCAGGACAGCAGGGGCTCCAGGATTTCGGAGCGCTCCTGGAAAATGCCTGCCCAGAGTTCAGGTGGAAAGCCAGCCACATAGGTGCTGGGCATCAGCTGTGCAGCCCCCTGCTCTTCCTGGTGTCCAGCAGCCGATGAGTCTGAGGATCTTGGAAGAGCCATCTCCAGATAGTCATCCTCAGACCAAACTGAGTAGATGATGCGGTTGATCGGCTGCCTGCACAGGGGGCATGATGGATTTCTTTTGAGCCAGCGCACAATGCAGCCCAGGCAGAACTGGTGGTCGCACGGTGAAACAGAAGCCTTTTCACCGGCACCAGCACGGCAGATGGGGCAGTTCCAGTCTGTCTCCGTGGCCATGATTGCGGGTTGCAGCAGAGCTGGGCACAGCAGTTGGTCTCTCTTGCTGGCGTGACACACTGCAAAACAGGTCGCTTGCTGTCCCAGGGAGATGGGCGGCATGAAGGAATGCCCAAGCCCCTCAAGAAGGACACACTCACAGCTCCCCAAACACCACTGCCCACCCCACGGCCACTCCACAGTCGTGTTTCCTGCACCACAGCTCACCTGTGCTGCCGCAAGCAGCACTCACAGCTCTTGGCTTCCTCAACCAGGTGGGGTTAAGGAACCAGGCAAAGGCGCCTGAATCACGGCTGAGATTTGCCGACGGCAGCTCCCAGTGACCTCGCGGGCTTCCAGTCCTCCCAGGCACACTTGCCAGGAGCCCAGGCGCGAGCGGGTCTGAGCCAGGCTCTACGGGTGCCCAAACTTTAACAGTGAGGGTTGTGAGGTCACAATGCGCTGCTCACTGAGGTTGCCATCCATGGAGTCTGTGGGCCGCTGATGTCACAGTCATCTGTTCTGTACTGGCAACCACGACTGCCTTCCAAATCTGCCCTAGCAGGCCTTTCTCCTCTGCAGGTACACGGCCTCAGGGGAAGAAATCATGCACATGGGCCATGCCATCATTCCTTCATGCCTCTGACTTTTATAATGATTTTGAGCCATTAGTGCAAGTACAGGAATTTCAGGATTATAAGCTGCACCATTTTGACTAAAATTTTGGTCCGAACCCAAAGTGCGGCTTATAATCCGGTGTAGCTTATATACGGACAAAAAATGAAAAGTTGCTAGTTTAGTTTGGAGGACAGGTGTCAGCTGAGAAAGGCAGGAACTTCTCTTTGAAATGGAGAATGTAAACTGCCTCGCTCCAGATTATTATAATTTTGAAATCAAGGGACTTTCAGGCAAAGATATGGGAATTAGGAACAACAGTTCTTTTCTAGGGAAATTAAAATAGAAATACAGTACTACAAAGAAACAAACCCCAAACCCTGACAAAGTCAGAGTACAACCTGACACCTCATCAGGCAGGGTGTTGGTAGCAGTCCCATTAAATGGTGGTTGCATCCTCCTGCAGTGACAGATGTGATTCAGTTGGAGCAGTGCTCCTGTACAAGGTGCAGTTTCCCTCCGGAGGTCCAGTGGTGATGTGGAGAAATCCGGTTTTCCTCTGGAGTCCAGTGGAGAAAGGGGTTCCCTTAGTGTCCCAAAACCTCTGTTTTTATCTTGGTAAGAAATGTTGGGCTCTTCCCCCTGGCTGGAGCAACTTCCAATGGGATGCAGTAATTTTATCAGTCCCACAGTGGGACTCAATGGGCCATTAGCAGAAAATGACTGGCTGGAGGAAGGATGGGTTGTGAAAAGATAAAGAACAATGCCCTGCCTGGTTTCAATGAATGGCCCATTAGCAGAATATCTCCCACAGAGTTAAGGATCACTGCCCCCACCCTCAACAAATGGTGGTAGAATAGATACCTTTTATCACACTCTGTACTGTAATGTGCGGCTTATAATCAGGTGCAGCTTATGTATGGACAAAGAATGAAAAGTTGCTGGCACCCGGAAGTGTGGCTTACACTCAGTGCGACTTATAATCGTGAATTTACTGTACTTTTATGTAAAAACCAGTTTACAAGGGCACAGAATCTTTGCAACTAGTGGAAAAATGAGAATTTGGAGGGAAGGAGCAATATAGACAATATAGGCCAATAGTGACACAATTACTTTTGTACTGTAAGGGTAGGTATACCTCTATGATAAAGGGATGAAAATTCAAACATTTCAAACCTTGAAGAGCAGCTACATAATTGCAGCATGTTCATCTGGCCTAGTGCAGGTTCCAGGTGAGGAAAGAGGGATTTTACTGTGGATCTTACATGTAGGTTGAAATATTTAGAAATGTACAAAATTCTGAAATAGTTTTCAGGATTTTATAATGCCTGAGGTTCTGCATGCTGCACATGGAAGACTGCCCACGAAGGCAAATGAGTGAGGATCATGTGGTAACACAAATGGAAGGAGGAAAAGACAAATGGCTACAAATTCTCTCCAGTCAAGTTCTTGCCTTTTGAAACACTAAACAATTTTGTTTCCCACTGAAAATAACTTCACACTGGATTTAAGTAATCATGAAATATGGAGACAGAGAACCCCCAGCGACTTTCTCCCTGTGGATCAGAGGTAACTCTGATCCTTGTGTGTCTGAAATTGCCAGTTAGGGCAACTAAGGAGAAAACCCAAGTGGAATTTAGACCTACATTATGATAACTTAGATTTCACAGTGACCTGATTCTAAAGTTGCTTATTGGTTAATTTCACCCTGAGGAAGTGAAGACAAATGACCCAGAGGGAAAGGAGTGATTCACAGCAAGCTCCTGTCAGCAGCAGATTGCCAGCTGAAGAAGGAGTTTGGGTTCATTGTCTCTTTCAGATTGAAAGACAGTTTTTGAGTAGAAAGTCCAGAATAACAGAACTACTCGAATGTGAAAGTGCCTGCCACCAAGAGAAATCAAACCCTGGGTTTGGAAAGAGCCCAAGGTGGAAGAGCCCAGTGGGGTGCCAGAGAAGCTCTGTCCATCAGGAAGTAGGGAATAGGTGTATTTTTAATTACTAAGCAGCTATCTATACAGAGCTTTTCAAAAGCAGCTTTTTGAAAACCTGTGATTATTTGGGAAGAAAAATTGTGACAAATAAACATCCTGCTTTCATATTTTATGTCAGATTTCCTTCATGGTTTTCCTCATCAGAACTCCCCCAATTACCAGTTACTGTCTTTCAGCACTGTAGTCATTCCTGCTGTGAAAGCCCCACAATTTTCTTTTAATATCATTTTGTCAGAAATATTTTCTTTGTGTGTGGGGAAAAACATCTTCTTTGCTATGTTGTTCCAGAGAGCATCCAGTATGTTCCTGTGCTCACCATGTGCACTTTTTCTGGTATAATTATTGTTATGATGCACAACTCTGTGTGTTCTTGTGGAAAAGGTTTTTCAGAAAATACTATTGAAGCAAAGAGAAGGAATTCCATTTAAAACTCACTGACATTTTCCAGGCAGTTTTTCTGTTTGACTGGTACATTTAATGTCCCCAAATATAGTATTGGTCTTGTAAATGAGAAGCCTACATTAACAGAAATGGCCTAATAACAAACCAGGGACTGAGGAAGCATTCAGGTTGGCAGTGAATGTGGAAAAAGAGCTACAGTTTCAGAAGAATCATGACATGCTAAGACTATGACATTTCTGAAACAAACAGGCATCCTTAAGCACAGTCATACTATGATGAGCTGGGAATTGTTCCCACTACCTTCTCCTTAAAATTCCTTTACCCAAGGTAAGATGGGATGAGTTCTGTGTATCTTGCAAAACTGAACCAACATTTTTCTAATCACCAGGTACTTTTACTGTATCTTCCCCTTAAATTTCATAAAAATAGCCCTGAAGGACAAGGTTTTATTCCTTCCAAAATTATCCATATTCTTGCAGCTTCCCAAGCTTCTTAAAAAAAACAACTTGAGGATTTTCCTCCCTCTCTTCTCAACATTCACTTAGAATTCCACCTGCTTAAAAAAATCCCATCAATGCACTGAGCAGTGCAAGCAGACAGTGCCAAGCTGCTGCAGCTCCTCTCCAAGGGTATAGGACCAGGCCAGGCCAAACTGAAAGTCACTACCAGTGATGAGTTGTAGATATTTTTCTTTCTGCTCACTAAAAAATGTGTGGTGATTTCTTGAGGCCCTAAATGCAGGCAGGGTTTCTCTCCTTGCCGAAATCTGGAGAGAAAGACTGCAGGAATAGACTGGAGGCTCAGGTGATCCTAAATATCATAGGATTCATTTTCATTTGTGATCGTTGCATATATGCAGCCCTCAGAAAATGTAAGGGCTCCCAGGAAATTTATATCGCAGCTGTTTATTTTGTTGTGTCTGTTCTTCAGCTGTCTAAAGCTACTTTGTTTTAACAGAGGCATGGCTTTTCCTACGGCTTCCTGCTTCTTCCTTGCAGCACATTTCTGGATAGGAAAAGGACAAAAGGAAAAGTGTTGTGGGGGGACATGTGACTGAATAAATTGACAACCCAGGGAAACAGCAATAAGATGGGAGCAGATGTGGATTTTCAGGAAAGACAGAATATTATGAGTAGATTATTATGAAGATTATGACAAATTTCTCAAGTCAGTCAGTCAATTTCTCAAGCAAGTCAGTAGACATTTGTAAGTCATTAATTAGTGATTAAATAATTATTTTAAAGCAGAAGGTAAATTTAATTGGTTTCTTTGCAAAGTAGCAAAATTTAGAAGATGAAATACTTTTAAATGTGGCATTAAAGCTGCAACACTGATTCTGCCCATCACCTTGGGATCTTGGGTATTAGATTCTGCCTTTCTTTCACAAACTGCTGGGTTGTGTCTGATCCAATTTTGGCTCTGTTTTGATGTAGGACACCACAGATGCTTTGAATACACAGTCATAAATAGAACATGGAAGTAATGGAAGGACTCATTTGTAACTTGATATTGCAAGGGAATACCTCCTGATACACTAACCCTGTTACTAGTTAAATAAAATTTGACTTATGAAAATTGCTGTGTAAATCCATAGAGAAAATTAAACCTGACTTTGAAAGTTTGAAATATCACATTTATTTCTCACTTCCTCCTGTTGTTATTCACAATCTCATACTATCCTGAGACCAGAAAAAATAACTTGGAAAGACAGGAGTTCTTCCCTAATTCTGCTTCTCCAGAACAACAGGAATCTTTCAAAAAAATCCTCCTCCTAGGAGAGTTTAAATACGATTTGCAGTTCTCCAAAGAGTGAGGTATTTTAAAAAAGAATTCAGTTAGAACCTGGGCTGCCAGGTATCATTCTGCTTGGTGACTCTCTTGTGACTGTTCTCTGCAAAATTCAGCAGTACAGATGTAATAAGATTTATTTCAGGAAATGTATCTGTTTGTATTTATTCTGGCTCTTTAGGAGATCCCAGTGAATGTTACAGGTAAGGATGTTACTGGAGGGAAAAGACCATGTGGCTGCACAGCATGTTGTAAGTTCTACCATGTTTTGCTAACATTTGCACAAACAATACCCACAGCCAAAAGCAATGTCCACTTTTTTAAACAGTGCATCCCAACTTAATTATTTTGTATGAGTAAGTCCTATGATTTTTATTTTTTTCCTTTTTTTTTGGTAGTCATTCAAGACAGTCATGTTTGCAAACTAGTTTTGCTATTGGTTTTATTGACTGTTCTTCCAGAATTTCTCCTTGACAAGTTTTTATTGCTCCTTATGTGCTTATCACATGCTATTAAAACTAGGATGTGAACTTAGAGCATGAGGATATGGCCTTGCTTTATGTTTTCTGGAGGTGACAGCAGCCTGTGCCCTGGGATTTCCTGAGCACACACGTATGGAGTATCCCTGGAGAGCTCCATCACGATGGCTGTACACGGGTTGGCTCAGCAGTTTCAGTGTTTGCAGGAGCCCAGAGGCAGAGGGTTTTTTCCTGCTTTATGGCACAACTCCTGCTGCTACAGGCAACAAGAAGAACAAAGGCAATTGTGTTACTTGTCTGGAAAAAGTGGCTGAGCTACATCTTCTCTGTGCTCTTATTCTGACAAAATTTTGTGAGATCTGTCTAGAAATTAAGATGTGTCTGAATACATGTAGGAGTGTCAGTGGGCAGGACAGTTGGGACAGAGTAGAGATCTCTAAAGCCAGGTCTTGGAACTTGTGTTTTATTGCAAAGGGTGTGGGTGAAAGGGCCCTGCCTGGAGCTGCCAGCCACAGCTCAGAGCAGGGCAGTGAGAGAGCAAGGAGTAAGAGAAAGAGTAAGAGGGTGATAAGGGAAAGAGCTAAAAGAGTGAGGTTCCCATTGCAATGCAATAAATCTTCTTCTGTGTTGAATATTCTAATTTTCACTAACCAGTCTAATACAAGAGACAAATCCTATAGCATTTACATACAACCTGTAAGAATCATACTGTGCTACACTTTAAACCATAAAAACTGGACCCCTTCTGCCAAGCTAGCAGGGTCTCCTCTGACCCTTGGACCTGTCTGCAAGCAGAGGGAATTGTTCAATCAAGAGGGGATAACTTTCAGCTGACCATACTATTGTTTTCTAGTTATTTAGTAACTAAAGTTTGGTGTCTCAAAGATGGCTTTCATTTCAATCTCGCTTAGAGTTTCCATATTCTCTAAACCTTTTGTCAGGCAATCATATTTATAAGGTTTTCCTGTTTCATCCTCCCCAACAAATACACTCTTGAATTTTAACATACTGTTTGATACTCCACTATAGAAGCTACCAAGTCATCATCATGCAGTTATCTCTTTTATTGTAGGACTTTTCAGCTGCACTCTCGGGAAGAACAAACTGTTTTTGAAGCTAATGGCTCTTTTTATCATTGTAAGTCACACACAGCTGAACATCAGGTGCTTGGATAAGACCACACAGCTCACAGATCTGCTCTTGCAAATGGAAGAAGTAAAGAGCAATCTCATATCTCATTCTTTGAACCTAAGAAAGATAGAAAATTGAAAACTCTGGTACCATGCTTATTATTTTTTAATGTTTAAAACAGGATTTCTCTCTGGCCTGTGTCTTCTTCCAGAGGAAATGCTCTGAGGTGCTGCAGTGCTAATCCTCATCAAAGAGTCTAAGATTATTTTTGATGCTTAAACACAACCCTGGAAATCCAAGTTAAATTAGTTGGAGTAAATGTGAAGTCATGAAAGAGAAGCACTAAAGAGTACTTACAGATCCTTACTATGGTGCAACACTAAATGTATGCAATGCAGTCTCTGTTGCTTTTGGAATATTGACATCTCTGAATGGAATACTGACATGAAACCCTAACAATTAAAATAGTTATGTGTAAGGTGTCAGGAATCTGTAACACTGCTACAGCTGGAAAAAAACGAGGATATGGTCTCTTTGGAACAGTGAAATCTCTGTTTTGCCTGAGGATTATAAATGCACCAGGCTTACCTTTCCTTTTAATATCAGTAAAGGACTGTTTAGCCATAGTTTTTTATTCCACTAATGTTTTTACTGTAGGAGTATTTGAGATTTCCTCGTTCTTGCATATGTATGAATCTAGTGTCAGTGAAATCTCCACCAGACACAAAACATTTCAGATATGCTGACATGAATCATTAACATGCTTAGTAATTTTAAAAAGATCTTTCAAGTATCTTAATCCAGCTGTATCATTGATTGCTACTAGCTCCACTTAGTAAATATTCGCATGAAGCTCCTGTGATTAAAAAATTCGAAAAAGAATTTGCAATTTTAGGCTACCTTAAGGCAGAGTTTTCTTAATTTGAAAATGGAGGGAATTTCTAAATAGACAGCATTCAGTTTCCTTCTAAGATGGAATTCCTTACTTTTGTGATGCCAAAATTGGAGGCACCTGATAACTATCAGACTGTAGAAGTTCATGAAGAACAAGTTTTGTTATCTGTTAAAAATAAATAGATCTTAAAAGTTTTCTTTAGTGCTACTTGAATGGAAACTTTGGAATCACAACAGAAAAGGAATTAAAGCAGAAATTACATTACTTGTTGGATTCTGTGAGAATTGGTGTTGAATTAGGTTAGTCCTTTGATTTGTTTTATTCCTGGCTCTGTTAGGAGGAAAAGGACTTTTCCTTCTTTTGGCATGAGTGATGCCCACTGCCATTGCCATAGTCTAATTCCTCCCTTGCAGCATGTCTGGGAGTCCATTGGTTCTGTTGTGTGGCTGATGAGGTCAGTGCTCCCAGGAGGAGACACACACACAGTGCTCCAGGAGAGGACACACATACAGAGCACTCCCAGGAGGAGACACACACGCAGTGCTCCCTGGAAGAGCTGGCTTTTGGAAGGAGCACTGTTCCAGTGTCCTCCTCTGAGCTGCGTTTGGAAAGGGGAAGTTGGAGTACGGAGGAGCTTAAAGACAGTAGGATGAAGAGAAGCCGATATTCTGTTAATTGACTTAATAAAAATAAATAAAAATTACATTAAATATTACCAGAGGAGAAAGTGAAAAGGTGTCATGTAGTTTAGTGTCATTTAGAATAAGCATTTATTCTTGCAGTGGTTTTGGTTTGCAAATTTGAGATTTCTTGGCTCATGCACCAATTTATGTGGTGGATCTAGCATTGGCTAAATCACCAGTGCACCCACGAGAATTATTTATTCATTTCCTGCTGTAAAATAGGATTAAGAAGAAGGAAAAATAGGCTCAAACTTCAAAGGGTACAAAGAAAAGCTTTATTACTAGAAACTATAAGAGAAAATAATAAGAATCAGAATAAAACTTTCAGAACACTTCTCCCTCCACAACTCCTTTCATACTGATAACGTACAGAAACAAACCAGTCAGTTTACCATCTCTAAAATAGTCTTTCTTCAATTTATGTAGGGAGAGGAGACTTCTCTTCAATCTATGGAGATTTTTTTCTCCACAGGAAACAGTTTTCTTGTGACACTAATGTCACCATGAATCAGCCACCCAGGAGAATGGAAACTGATCACTGTGTAAAAATTCCTTCCTCACCTAACAGTCTTCCCACAACTGTTGCAGAGGACCATGGTGTGCTGGTAATGCATTGAAGGCACCTGGCGGGAGGGCACACTCAGAAGTTTTTCTCCATGAGAACTTGCTCTGTGAATTGATAGGACCAGTTAGAGGCTGGTTTAGTTATTGACAGCCTGAGAAACCAATTAGACAAACTAGTTCGCTCCGTGATTCTCATTTTGAAGCAAGTAAGCTCCGGGAAAGCCCTCTTTCATTTTTGGCCTTTCACAAGGTAACACTGACCTGGGTGGGCTCGGGAGGCTATGGGGCCCCATTCCCAGCCAGGGACCCCAATGGCCAGGGGGAGGAGAGGCCCATTCCCAAGATCCTAGCCCTCCCTCCCCCTCGGTGTGGCCACAACTGGGCAGGGCCCTGCCTTGCCACTGTCTGGCAGCAGCCATGGAGTGGCGGAGCCTGCCCAGCGGCCAACACGTCCTGGGTGGTTGGCAGAGCCCCTCCACGCACTTGCTTGAAGGAGAAATCTGTAGCAGAGAGTGTAATATTCCAGTCAGTAATTCCACTCATAGGGCTCAAAAATAGGTGGCTTTCTGGAGGTTCCTGTCTTTGTCCATTGACAATTTTGGAAACCAAAGTATATGACTCAGTCTTAATGGTTCATTTTTGGATGATGAAACTTAGGGACTTTAGGGAGGTAAGTCCTGTGTTCTCCATGATGCAGATCCTTAGGTACTGTTAAGCTACTAAATTAATTTTAAAGTGAAGATTGTGGCCAAACTTCTTGACAGGGTGTCTACCATGACAAACCTGTATCTCCTGTTAAGCAGACTGCTCCCTGCTTGGGTATGGAGTTAAGCAACCCTACACTTTAGAATCCTTTGCACTTTTCCTGGGTTCATTTTAAAGCTTTTCTTTTCGCTTTCTCTTTATTTTTCTCTTTGCTATCGACTTCTGTTTCCCTCATTTTCTTGGTGATGGAGTTGTGCCACATCATTAACTGTAAGAAGTACATCTGCAAATGTTAAAAGAATCATGTATTTTATTATGCTGTCACAACAGCCATGTTGAGAAGGTCGTCTTTAATGTATTATTGATGCTCTAAACTATTATTTTTAATAACACTGTGCACTGGGAGAATGCTGCCAGTGGAATGGAAGTGCAGATGAAGAAGAGTTCTGGAGCAATAATCCAGTAGGAAGTTAGGCTCTCAGAAGCATGGTTGAGCACGTGCACTCCTTTACTTCGAGCCATTAACTGTGAAGGTTGGATTTACTGCTGGAAATATAGGATAATTTAACAATTTTTAATTAATTTTTATATAGGTAAAAATCACATGGATAGAACTTGACATGATAAATTTTTACTCTTTGTCAGTCTTAGGTAACTGAATTCCTTATGGCAGTCCAGCATCAGACACTGTAGGCACATGGCTTTCTAAGTATTCATGCATTATTTCCTCCTTGTCTTGGTTTGAAAGACAGGTGTCTGCTAAGGAAGGCAGGAGCCTCTCTTGAAATGGAAAATGTGAACTTCCTCCCTCTAAATGATTATGATTTTGAAATTAAGGAGCTCTCAGGCAAAGATAATGAAATAGGCATAACAGTTCTTTATCAGGAAAAAAAAAAGTGTAGTAATACAAAAAAACCCAAACCAAAACAAAACCCAAAACACTGACAGAGTAGGAATACAATCTGACACCCCGTCAGGCAGGGTGTTGGTAGCAGTCCCATTAAATGGCTGCATCTTCCTGCAGTGACAGATGTGATTCAGTTGTAGCAGAGCTCCTGCGGAAGAGTCAGTTTTCCTCTGAAGGTCCACTGATGATGTAGAAGGGTCTGGTTTTCCCCTGGGAATCCAGTGGAAAAAGGCTGCTCTGATGTTCCAAATCTCAGATTTTATCTAGGTAGAAAACGCTTGGCTCCTCCCCCTGGTGGAGCAACTTCCAATGGGATGATGTGATTTTGTCAGTCATGCAGTGGGACTCAATGGCCCATTAACAGAAGATATCTCCCTGGAGGAAGGATGGGTTGTGGAAAAGATAAAGAACACTGCCCCACCTGGTTTTAACAGATGGTGATAGAATACATACTTTTGGTTACATCCTGCTTTGCAAACCAAAACACTCTTTTGCCAGCATTTTTAGTTTGGATTTTAGTTTGTTTTTCTTTTTCCTCACCCATAAGACTGGAAAGTTAGTGTGTTTTGTAACTTACAGTTTTTGTAGGTAATTCCAAATCTAGAGTTACATTATGCCACTAAATAACTAAGCTTTATCTCCTAGGAATGAAGAATTTTATTTCTAATTTTCAGTACTTGAAAACATAAATTTCCAAACATTTTCCTTGCTATCATAAAGGTTGGAGTGAGTCTTTGCCCCAGGGGGCATACATGATGTACTGCTTCCCCACTGACATCTCAGAACCTGCCAGAGGCCCAAAGGTGAGGCAGATAATCCCCTGAGTTGGTGAAAATATAATAAAATAGATGTGCTGAAATTTGCATTTTAGTGCCCAAATTAAGGCTTCTGTGGTCTTATTTAGCTCACCTCTTGTAAGGTAAAAACAGCAGAACATGGTCATTTACAGTCATGTGTTGTAAATACATTCAAAGAAACTCTGCAGCATCACATTACCCAGAGGAAATGTATCTGTTTCTCTCTTGTTTTGTGTTTTTAGGGAGAAATTCAGTGCTCTGCCTTGAGCTTTTCCTGTCAGAGATCTCTCCCAAAGGGCCCCCAGCTGTCTGGGGCTCTGTCTGCACATGAAAGGCAAAGTGCATGGGATATGACAGCCTCTGATGCTAGAGCTAAAAACCCCAAAGACCTAGCGAATTCCAGCAGTAAGGAAAGGTGCCAGAGGCCAGTTTTAGGCCAGGCTGGAGAACTTTGCAGATTATGGAGTCTAATCCTACAAACTGAACAAGAGGGAATTCTTGAAAATACATGATAAAATAAGCAGGTTAATGTCAATGTTGATGTTGCTTTTCTGCCAAATTAGCAAGGCAGAAGGCAGGTGCGAGCACAGGGTTGGGTTATTTAGCTAAAATTCAAGATGCGTTTTCTTCAGGCATTGTCTTTGTTTCTTGGGGCTGCCTTGTGATTGCATCCCACTCTTTCCAAAGCCTCGGCATAAACCAACGCCCTCCCTCAGAGCTCCCTTCTGTGCCAGCTCCTTCTCCAGCCAGAGAAGTGCCAGCTCTGCCCCCTGGTTCCAGCCCACCTTTCTCCACATTGGATTAATAGCTTGGTCAAGGCTGGAGATATTTTTTCTTGTAGACAGATCAAGGCCTTAGAGCAGAACTCACCCAATTTCCAAAATAAAAAGATGAGTATTTTTTCTGTTAGTCACTGCAGGTGAAGGGCTAATTTTACCTCTGAAAGTCTTACCATTCACCTGTAAATCTGCCGTGGTCCCCTGGGTTCTGTTCTGTTGTTAATAGTATTTATATTATATATTATACATTATACCATCTATTTAAAATGTCTTTTTTTCCCCCCCTTGTCCTGCAGGAAAAAAAACAGCAATAAAATATTTAATAGGTATTATATATCTAAAATACAGAGTTCTAAGTCATGCTGCTATTCTTTTTTCTTTTTTCCATGCTTGTCAATAAGCATGATATTTATAATTTGCTTCCTTTTATTTCCCATTCTGAAACTCCGTCCTGGCCACTTTGTTGTAGATGAGAACTAGTGAAATTAGAGCAAAGCTTTTGGTGGCTGAAAAAGAACAAAAAATCCTGTAAATAATAGCTCCTCTTTGACGGAAGTCAAGAGGCAATTTCAAGAAGTCGCTGATGTTCCTAATCAGCTATGTCCTTTACAAACCTGCCCCGGGAAGCTAAAGGCAAACCATGTAAAAGGAAAACAGCTGAAAATCCTTGTGAGTCTCCAGTCCTCAAAAAGAAAGCAGCCTTAACTCCCTCGGCACTGCCCACCCTGACACACTGCTCTCATTTTATTTGGGCTTTTATATAAAACTATGAAATGATAATTATTACTCTTACAGAGTGAGGGAGTGACTTGTTCCCACAATAGTGAGGGAAAGCATCCTTACTGAAGAAACCAAGCACTTCTTGCTGATTGTTCTACTGGTTTAAACTTACTGCTCTGTGAAAATGGCAAGAGGATATTCTAGGGTATGCCAAAGCAAATCTGGAAATGGCAGGTTTTTTCATAGAATAGACATTCTCTCCCATGATGAGCTCTGGTCCTAAGATACAGAATTCTTACAGGTAAAATAAATGAGAAAGGAAAAAAGGCATGGAAAGAAGAGCATGACATTTATTGCAGATCTCAGGGTTTTTCATAACGTACTAAATTATGGAAATGAAGTTTTGGATTGCATTGCTTTCTCATATGTTATACGTAGTCCTTGCATGAAAGATGCTATGCAAATGTATCATCAACTTTGGCCTTTACTTTTGCTGAAAAGTAAAATAATCTTGAATTATGCACACATAATTGTTTATTAGCATGTATTGGGAGCTGTTCTCAAACTGCGGCATATGACTGGTTGTAGGAGATCCTTCATAGAAAACTAAGCCAAAATTACCCCAATACTTGTGGGTGCCACTTCTTGTTCCTTTGCCCATGGAGTCCTTAGCACCCAGGAGGCTGATCCAGTTCAATGGCACATCAACATTCCCTACCCACAAAGCTGACCCAGCTGAAATGATCTCCTTTAATGAAGGTGCCAGGGCTGAAACTTGAGGAGTTATCTAGCAAAAGGTTGAAAAATCAGAGAGGGAAATAGAATCTTTCCTAACCAACTACTCCCAGGTGTGGCACCGCTGCTTTCCTGCATTTGTATGGCCAATTGATCTTCCAGGGGAATAATGTTTTAATTGCTGTGCATTCATTTTCTTTTCCTGTCACCCCTCCAAAGGAACCTGCTGCTGCTTTGCCTAAGGAATTTCAGTCTTTGTCAGCAGAGGCACTTGGTTTTACTGTCACAGCTCCTTACCTGGCTGGTCTCTGGTGCCCTTTGTGCTGGTCAGCAGTGTCTCTGCTGACCGTCAGCAGTTCAGGGGCTGCCTGTGCTCAAGTGAATCACCTCCGAGGGAGCTTGGCTGCGCTGCAGGAAACCAGCTCAAGCATTTGCATCGATGCCTTGGTTAATCTGTAAATATTAATTTGGATAAGAAGGGAAATGTTTACATAGAGAATGCATCAGCTGCCACATGTGAAGTGACATGGGTGAGATGTCAGGGGAAGTACAGTATTTTTGATTTCTTTGAAGTGATCCAAATATTTAAGTGAGGGTCTTCCTTCTTTTACCTTCTCTCTGCTACCCTTGAGAAAGTCAACATGGAATTTCTGATAGATGAACCAGAAAGTCACAGCAAAAATCATGTTGGACTCTTTTTTTTGTTAGGATGATGACTTTCACTGAAAGTATCCGCCAAGTTTTAGGGGTTTGAATGGGTGATATCAGTTATTAAACTTCTCTTTTACATGTCTTTAATTCTGAAATATTTATTTTTTTCCACAGTTACTCTTTTCCTCCCCACCCCCTTACTGACAGAAGATTTGACTAAGAGATGGTGTGGTCTCGAAGCACAGTCCTTGATTCATTCCTGAAGCTAGTAATACATAAAATATGAATGTTAAAATTATTTTTTCTTTTAAAAAGGACATTAATTTTGGAAAAGTATTGTTGGGGTTTGGGCAAAACTGCTTCTTCTTCTACTAGTCCTTTGATGTGTGTAAGACAACAAATGGACAAAATATAACCAAGGAAGGAGCTGCTCCTATCACTCATTGTCTATCACAGCTTTTGCATTTTTTCCTTGTATTTGTTTTTTGTTATTTCCTATGAAAGATGGCATAGTATAGCCTATAGCCCTTCCACAGGTTTGTAACACTTAAGAATTATGTGAAAGCATACTGAATATCACCTTTGTTTGACTGCATTAAAGAGCTTCTTTAAAGTCAATAGTCTTTTGATAGTGAGACAGCAAAGTAAAGCACATCTATTTTGGGAAAAACACCGCATTTGTGCAACTGTCATTAATCATGCAGGAAATAATGGGCTGTGAGGAACTAATGAAAAATGTTTTGGAGATGCTTTGTGTACGAATGAAAAGGTTTGCATGATAACACAAAGATAATGCTAATTTCATAAAACATCTCACAGTCTGAATAAATTGTCATAAATCAGCTGCAGTGCTGAGCAAAGGCAGTAACTACACTGACCCTTCTCATCAGATACTGAAAACCAATTTCTTTATTTGAGAAAATCTTTTAGAATCTTAACATCAGTAATAAATTTGTGGACTCATAGAAAAATATGTAGGGAAAGGATTACCAGGTGTCTAGTCAATGAACTTGGGGCTTGTGGCCAAATAATTAAATGTTGTTTTAAAAAGTAGCAACAAAACCAAATCTAAGGAGAACAGGAAAAATGTTGGGACACAGTGTGTCTGAGATGACCTTTCAAATCCAGGGAAGAGAGGAGAAAAAGCCACCATCAGCAAAGCACAAACAACCTGCTGGTCTGCCAGTTGATGGGGGTGATTTAAAGAACACACACAATGGAAAGAATGGTCTTATTTTACTATGAATATAAAGATGACAGAAAAGTAAAATGATACACTGAATAAAACTACACACTGGGCTTTAGCAACAAGCAAAAGTAAGCAAGGTAATGCACCTAATCAATACTATATGAGAGAAAAGAAAGAATAGTGATTAAGAAAGATACATCACTAATTGCCCAAATATTCCACCATCATCCAGAGACTATGTTCTCTGGGGATCCCCATTTCACAGTGAGGACCTGAAGACCCCTTCCTAGCAATTGGGAAAATCCTGTGTGTTTAAAATCTTTTAAAATTAAAACTGGCAACTGGCACCCATAGGTGAGGTCTCCAAATTCACCCTGAAAATGGGTCCAGTTTTATAGGCCCAAACCAGAAAGTTGAAATTATTTGGTTATACTTTTAGCACAGAAACTCCTGGATCTGATGCCACACTTCTGACAAACCAGGGCCCAGCTGGGAGGATTTTCCCCTAAAATACCCTACAAACAATCCTCTCTTCATGTCAGCTGGGAAAGTGTCTTAAAATGATACATTTCTTCAGATAGCTACACGAGGTGATACAAAACTAGCGTAAGCATCTTTGTCATCTAATTTTAGCTAAATAATACAGATGGTGTTAATCACACAGTGCCCAGCATTCATCTTGTAAATCAACTCTGGCCAAGGCCTGCTGCACAGTGTGATGTTCAAAAAAGAGGAATTAAAAATCAGTGATCAAAACAGTTATTCTTTCTCACCCACTGCCTTTGGGCAAAGGGAATTATTTTGGTGTTCTTCATGCTACAAATTTTGTAGGTGTTTTATTTCTTTGGCCTTGCATCTATCTTCATTCTTTTGAAGCTGTAGCTGTGGTACTTCCCTGCTTGTGTGCCATCCATCCTGGGCACAAAGAGATGGTCATTCCTGCAGCCTGTCACCTACTGGAGTTGTTGCAGTGCCCTGTCCTCCTGCTGCTCCTCAGGAAAAGCAGGCCCAGTTCTGCCATCTCTCTGACCTTCCTGCCCCTCTGTGCATGTACTGCACAGGGGCATTTCCTTCCCACCAGGAATAATCCTGGAGCTGTGTGTGTGTATGGTATATGCATGGACTGTAGAGTTATGCCTTTTGTAGCAAGCAAGCATAGAGATTCATGCCTTCAGCATTTGTTTTTGACACAGATCTAAGGGACAAGTTGCCTTTGCAGTGTTTCCCCAAACACAAACATACCTTTCTCCTTCCAGCCCATGCACACAGCCCTGTGCACGGTGCTGAATGTACCTGCTGCTGCAGGAAAAGCCATTCCTGGCCATTGGAGCCAGGACAGTGTCCCTGCAGGGCTGGCATGGCATTCCAGAAGCGCCATTTGACATTTCCTCTGTGACATGCAGGACCATGACTCTGAAATATGATGCTGCTTTACTACAAAGTCACCCTGCCTCCTGGTCACTGAAGTTCTTCCATGGAGAGGAGTGTCTGAAGGAAAAAGGGATTTTCCAGAAGTATATATGTGTGTTCTGGTTTTGCTTGAGCAATGCAGTGGTACCTTTTACAATTTTAATTTCTGTTCTGAGGATGTTAATTGCACCTGGAGCTGAGTCCAACACTGAGTTGTTATGTGCTCATAAATATTCTGGAACTGCCAATGTTGCTGAGATGTTGCTGGAACCTTCTCAAGAATACCCACCTAATAACAGTTTCCTTGGATGGAAGTACTTTCAGAGACTTGCCAAGGTCTTTTTAACGGGAAAGGTTTAATAACATGGAGCAATTGGTGAGGCAGACAAATTGACAATGTGCATGGATTTGTATTTGCATGCTAAGTATGTGCCAACATGAAAATCCCTTAACAATAAGCTTGTTTTCCCCCCTCCATAAAGCAAATTATTACCCACATTATGTTACACTGAACTCTCAGTTCCTAGAACACCTTACACTTGCTGAAAGCTTTGGTTACTTAAAGATCTGAAAATTTCTGATAATTTTGTGCTGGGTTAAAAATGGGAAATATCTGATCATATACATATCTTGAGCTTATAGTGTAGTAACATTGTGCAATACATTAAAATAGTGTCTGAGAGTTCCAAACAATAACAGCGTTGCTGTGATCTTAACCAGGAATAAAATTTCCTCTTTTGTGGTCCTGTTACAGCAACAAATTTTCCTAAGAAGTGGAGCAAGTTCATAATTGTAGATTCAGTTGTTTAAACTTGTTTGGCTGCTAAAATTTTTGGATTAAGAATGAAGGGAGAACAAGTAGAGCATTAGGAAAGCAAACGCCTTTGAGCTGTTTGCCATGAGATTAGAAGAGAGGTCATGGAACAGGAGAAGGTAAGCATACAGAGTAGCTCTGTGCTACCTTGTAAAACTGATGTTTCAAAAGCCTGTAAATCCAGCAATTGCTTCCATCTACGTGTGTATAATATTTTAATTTAGACAACAAATTTGCTTGTAGTTTCTAAGGGTCCTTTACAGATGTTTTACGTCACTAAGAATGCTCTTGATTTTAAAGGTTTTCTTCCTACTGAACTATGTGTTGTTTCTGCAAGAGTAAATAATTTAGCAACTTATCTTCAGGGTAGGTAAAAGGGCAGAGAGGTAAGTTCATCTATTAGGCACAGCGATGCTTTGCAGATAGATGTAAACAACCTTTATGGCATTTCCGTGGCTCGGGGTTTCCCGGCACAGCTGTACTGTCACAGGAATGTTGCTCTTGCTCACCAGGAGCAACATGGGGCATTGACTTACCTCTCATTCCCAAGCAGCACTGAAGCTTTTCTGGGTACCCTGGAGCAGAGCACTCCCAGTAGTGCCAGATTTTAGAGAAGTCTTTATCTCTCTTTTGCCAAGGCTGCCCTTGACAGCCCCTCAAATCACCTCTCTGCCTTTTCTGCCTTGTGCTTGGGGCTGCAGCTGCTGAGGGTCTTTGGGGATTCTCCTGCCATGAACAGACAGAGTTCACACACATCCCTGGAGGACTGACTCGGCCCCTTTCATGATATACTGGAAATGAAGTGCTGCTTTTTGCTTTTGAATATCACATTAAATACTGGGTCTCTGTGGCTGTTAGTTGTGGTGGTGGAGTCTCTGTAGCCTTGAGACAACCACCTGTCTTGTCTTTGCTTTCCAGCTCGAGCACTGGAGAAAGAGACAGAAGCTGTTTTTCTGAGGTTTCTGAGGTTGTTTATTTTTTGTTATCTAAGGAATTTCTTCCATGACCAGCTGAGATTCGTTCAGCACGTCAGTCTGAGACACACTGCCTGCCCTCTGGGCAGGTCTTATCTTTTATACTATAAATTACATACATGCTGTTTACAATTACAGTAATTTCACGACTATAAGGTGCACCCTTTTGACTAAAAATTTGATCAAAACCCGGAAGTGCACCTCATAATCTGGTGCACCTTATATATGGACAAAGTTTGGAAATTTGCCAACCTGGAAGTGCGAGCCCGCAGCAGCCCTGAGCCAAGCCAGTAAACCCCACGATCGCATGATTCCATTACTAATTCATTACTTAGTCGCGCGCGGATCCTCGCTGCAAAAAAAAAGTGCACCTTATAGTGTGGTGCGCCTTATATATGGACAAAGCTAGGAAATTTGCTGACACCCGGAAGCGCGCCTTATAATCCGGTGCACCTCATAGTTATGAAATTACTGTGCTTTCCAATGCACATCACCTACATTGCACAGTCCAGCTTCACTTCAAACCAATCCAGAAGTGCCATCCTCACCCAAAAGATAGATGCCATGAAGAAGGAGAAACAAAGACATACCATGCCCAAATTCCTCCATCTTGTCTCCAGACCCTTATTATAAACAACTTTAAAAATTCACTTTTCTACTTTCTAGCAATCTAATTTATGCTCTACTGATTTTTTTTGTGACTCGTAATTCTTCATATAAGGATGGTAAATTTTCCCAGGGACTGATATCAAACCCACAGGGGTCTTGGGCATTGTGCCAACGCTTCTGAGCCCCCTGTCCAGGTTTCGAAGTGTCCAGGGAAGCCAGGGGAATGTCCTGGGTTCCCACAGGCCTCATTGTGTCCAGGGCACATCAGCTTCCTTCCTTCTGTGCAGCACTGCTGTGGGTGTCAGAGTGCTATGGCTAACTCTGCCTGTGCGCAGACTGTTCCCCAAGCAAGCTTCAGGGCAGGGTTTGTGCTTCCTTTTTTCAGGTGTTCCCCTCAGCTTGGCAGAGAGCCAAGCTGTGTTTGTCTGCTGAGCACAGCCAAGCTGTGGTGGGGCATCCTCAGGCAGGACGGAGACCCCAGCCCCTTCTACCTGACCTGGGGCTTTTGTTTCAACATTTGGCTCCAGATACTTAAGCAGCTGACATCCAGCTCCTCAGCTGTGTCAGGTTGGAACGCCCCACTGATATACACAAACCAGTGAGACTAAGATTTTTACTCCCTTACCATCAGACTCTCATAATTTCTATCACTTTCAGGAACTCTCTGCCCATTACAGCTACATTGTATTTACCTGCTCCTCATTTAGATGCTTCTAGGAGGAAACAATCCCCAAAGCCCACTTTTCCTCTCTATACTATAACTGGATGAAAAACTTAGGCAAAGCATTCTCCCTCAGCCTGTTTCCCCAGTGGAAGCAGAGTTCAAACCCTAGTGCATCCTTTCTGATGATTCTACAGCTTAGAGCAATGGTTTTTCCTATTTCTCTA
Organism: Catharus ustulatus; assembly: GCF_009819885.2. Classification (NCBI taxonomy): domain Eukaryota; kingdom Metazoa; phylum Chordata; class Aves; order Passeriformes; family Turdidae; genus Catharus; species Catharus ustulatus. Next base: position 33,343,238 of record NC_046228.1, on the reverse strand, counting down.
TAGTTTTCTCTAGAATACTATCTTAGTTTTTTTCCTTCTGCAGGCACTTCTGGTTAAGCATTTGACTCTTTTAATCATCACCCTATGGAAATATGTTCAGCCCTACTGTTAAGAATTATTTCTGCTTGAAATTTTGTTCCTCACAAGGTTATTTCACTTTTCTGAACACTCTGTTTCTTGTTTCAGAGGTGTCAGTGATATATCTCCTATTTTTCTTCTGCAGAAAAAAGAGAAAAACTACATCTTTAAAAAAAGATTTGCAGGGATATTTTTTGGAAGAAGTTTGTATGTGTTCAACCATCTTGTTCAATGCATTTTATCAATGAGATAAGGAGTATTTTGCTGTGGTAAATTCACACTGGATGGGAACTTCTGTGTTCAGAATCAGTATGTTTAGTGGTAAAGTAACTGTAGGAAATCTTAAAGGATGTAATGCATTTTGTGGTACTGAATGTGTAGCCAGAACCTAATCTGGTCTTCTAAAGGTGTCATCAGTAGATAAAGGGAAAGTGGAAAAAATACTAAGTTGATGAATAATTTTTGAAACTGAAATAGAGTTGAAACATCAGCTTTATACACAACTCCACATCTTCACACATACAAAAATGCTTTAACTCAGAAAAATGTCCAGATCTTTGCTCCTATTGCCAGAGAAAAGTAGTTTGGGACTGATCTGTGTCCAGGTAAAACCTCTGAGTGAAAATCTGTCCTTGAGATCTGTCACACTTGAGCATTTCTATTGCTCCTATAATTCTTAGTATGCTTTTATTCTTTTATCTTTCTACAACACTAATAATGATATTATATCTCCTATTATAGCCTAAGAACAAAAATTATCCTTATCTGGCTGACTTGGGAAGCTTATTTTCTCTTCAAGGGTTCTTGAAACTCAAAACCAGAGGTTTGCTCTCAGGCAATTTTAATGAGGGATCATGGATAGCAACACACTGCCAGGTTTTGAAGCCACATTTAATTCTTAGTTGACTCTTCTCAGTAAGTTTTAGACACATTGGAAAGATATCTCTAGAATTTATTTGGATAAATAGGCAGATGTCCAGCTGCAGTGAATTGGCACAACTTTGTTTCAATGGGTGCATTTACCCTGTGTGAATCTTGAACTCCAATAATTAGCTTAAACATGTTTAACTGTTAGGGTAACCTTGGATTTGGTTTCCTTGCAGAAAATTGAATATCTGTTAGGTGCTCCAAAGAGTACAAATATGAGTTTGAGTCTGCTTTGTAGACTTTGCATAAATTCCTTATGTGAATTACATCTATCTGATAAGGGAGTAGATAAAGTGCTGTGTGACCCTGAAGACAGTGCAGATGGCACATTACAGACAGCAACTATTTGAAATGTCAGTTCTGGTCAGAAAATTGCAGGCAGATGCAAATATGCAGAGCTGTGTTCCAGTAAATTTCTGGGTAACAAGCCTAGTGAGAAAGTTTGCAAGTAGTCAGGAGGCATAGCATTTCTCCAGAATGGTGAGATCATTCATTCATCTGAATTGGGAATGTGCCTGGAGAACATTTCTTCGGGGGGATTGTACAAGCAGAGGTTCTGCCCATGAATGACACTTCACATCCTGCCAACACTGGAACAGACTGGGGGAAGGAAGGAGCAGTCCCTGGGCCCTGGGATCAGTGTGCTGGACTGGGACTGGCTGTTGGAAATACAGGACTCCCCTGGACACAGGTATACATGTAGCTTAGCAGACTAGATATAATATCCTCTTTATTGTCTGAAGAATTAATAGTCTACACCATGTCACAGCATTTCCTCAACTTGGGAAAATCTGCCCGGAAATATTTGCTGATGTTCTCTCATTCCCTTGTAGCAGCAAGATGAAAATCAAAACATTTGCTCAAAACTGCCCTTAAAAATTACAATCCAAAGTGATACAGGTTAATGGGCAATAGAAAGACATTGAGAATACCAAGAATTTCAAAACCAGTTTATACAAAGCACAAGAAAATGTAGCACTGGTCCAGGATGGGGAAGGATGAATGGATATTCTTGCAGCCCACAAAGACAACTGTGTCCTGTGCTGATCCCACATTGTAGGCAGCAGGTTGAGAGGGCATTCTGCCCCTCTACTCCACTCAGGAGAGATCCCAGCTGCAGAGCTGCATTGAGCTCTGGGGCCCAGCACAGGAGGATATGGAGTTGTTTGGAGTGAGTCCAGAGGAGGTCATGGAGCTGCTCCAAGAGCTGGCGCCCCTCTACTCTGGAACCAGGCTGGGAGAGCTGGGGGTGTTCACCTGGAGAAGGCTCCAGGGAGATCTCACAGCCCTTCCAGTGCCAAAAAGGGCTCTAGGAGAGCTGGAGACGGACCGGGAACAAGGGATGGAGGGGCAGGACACAGGGAATGGCTTCCCACTGCCAGAGGGCAGGGATAGATGGGGTATTGGGAAGGAATTGTTCCTGGGAGGGTGGGCAGGCCCTGGCACAGGGTGCCCAGAGCAGCTGTGGCTGCCCCTGGATCCCTAGTAGTGTCCAAAGACAGGCTGGACTTTGGGGCTTGGAGCAGCCTGGGATAGTGGAAGATATCCCTGCCCATGGCAGAGCAGAGGAACTGGATGGGTTTAAGATGCCTTCCAATTCAAACTGTCTATGATTCTGTAATACTGCTCATCTGATTTGGACTTGCCTGCCCCCCCAAAAAACTGTCAGAACTAAGCACCTATCTAAGCAGAGTTACAGTAAATTCACGAATACAAGCTGCACTGAGTATAAGCCGCATCTCTGGGTGTTGGCAAATATTTCAGTTTTTGTCCATAAATAAGCCGCACCTGAGTATAAGCCGCTCTGTTGTTCGCAGCGAGGACCCGCGTGCAACAAAGTTGCCAAATACTAACAGAACCGCGGCAGGGTGGGGTTTACTGGCTCAGCTAAGGCTGTGCAGGCTCGGCCCGCTCAAGGCTGCTGATGGGACCAGGTGGCCCAGCCCGGCGCTGCCGCTCGGGGCTGGCCGCTGCCTCTGGGTTCGCTTGCCCCGGCCCCGCTCCCGCCGCGGCGCTGGCCGGGCACGGAGCACCCCCTGCTCCCGCCACGGCGGCGGAGGGCGGGGGCAGAGCACCCCCCCTCCTCCCCGAGCTGCGGCAATGGCGGCGCGGGGTCCCCCCGTCTCTCCCCCGGGCTGCGGTAGAGGAGGGAAGGAGAGAGCTCTCCTGCCTCTCTCCCCGCCCCCCGTGCTGCCTGCAGGGAGCCAGGGCAACAGAGAAACACTTTGTAACAATCGCGAAATGCCGGCTTTTACTGGCAGGTGCTTGGCTCGGCGCCCTGGCTGGCACGTCTGGTGTTGTAAATGTCAGAAAATTATTCACATATTAGCTGCCCCCAAGTATTAGCCGCACTTCCGGGTTTCCACCAAAATTTTTGTCAAATTGCTGTGGCTTGTATTCGTGAAATTACTGTACTAACAGAACAAGGTTCTCTTTGTGCACCTTTACCACAGACAAAGTTTGGGAATGTAGCCCAGAGTTCAGGAGCCTGTAGACAAAAAGAAATAACTGGGTGGCAAATCCATACATGTATGTCTGTGCATGTCTGCCTGATTGGAAAGCTGAGGTTTGTGTGCGACTGCTGCCTTGCCAGCAGCTGGGCTAAAGATGGGTCCTTTCTATAATGATTTTAAGTAGGTATCCTTTTCTGAATTTGCCATCTCCTCAGAACAGTGAGAGGTTTTCTTGTTTAAAATTATTCTTTTTTTGTGTTTTTGTGAGTGCTTTGCTTGTTGAATAAACAGTTTTTTTCCACTTTTCTCCAAGGAAGTATTTTCCCAAACCAGTTGGGGGAGGCACCACTTGAATCTGCTTTCTAGAGGGACCCCATTCAGAAGTTTCTTCCCAAATTTTGCCCTAAACCAAAACAGCAGGTTAGATATTTTCATGTGGCTACTGCTAAAGTAAACATGTAACTTCTGTGTTAAAACTCTGTCTCATCATATAGACATTGGATTGTGATTTAATTAATCTAAAAATCAAATAATCAAACCACTTACATAAGGTGGTTGACTTTACTTTTAATCTTCAGTAAGAAAAAGTTCATCCTGATTGCAGGTAGTTTCAGCCTCCAGCAGTTTCAACTTTTTCTGCTATTTTTGACTGGAAAGTGACCTAATCTGTTGTTATTTTCCCATGGAATCTGCCATAATGTGTTTTAAGCTTTTGTCATCATCAAGTCATCTCTCTGACTGTTCTTGAATAAGTCAAATAGCTTGAGCTTCCCAAAAGTTTCAGTATGATGATTTCCAAAATATTCAATTTCACACTTTTAATTTTATTTTTTTCCTAAAGTACAAACCCAAATAGGGGTGTGGGACTTCATTAATATCCTTTGCAGAAGTAATGCACTTCTTTTACCAATCTGATGTTGCATTGGTTATATTTGAAATAAAATCAGCTTGAGTGTTGTTCTGCAAGGTAATTACTGATTCACACCTGGCAAAGCTCCTAAGGGCTCCTCAGAGTATGGATTCTGTTTTATGGGCTGCAGGATCTTTCTTTCATTACCATGCTATGAAGTTAATCACTTTCTAATACTCATTTAAATGTTGACATTTGTCCTCTCACATCTCATGGTTGATTTCTGCTTTGTAAAACTTCCTTTTTAGAGGGTTATGGTCCAGATTATTGACAACACCAAAGTTAGGAAGGTGAGATCTTTGGAGCTCTAGGTTTTAGTGTGCAGGAGACCGACAGGACATGTTGTTGCTGACGCAGAAGATGCTGGCGTATCTAATACACACAGTTAGGAAATACAGGCAAGAACAGATCATGGACAGAATAATTACTAAAAAAGAAAGAACAGAAGAACGCTGCCTCTACAATCCTACCTAGAGAGGACACTGCTGGCATTTCTGCAAAAGGAGATGCAGGAGATGAATTACAAGTGTGACATGGGCAGGAGGAAGAGGCTTCGGTAGCAAAAATAGGCAACTGCTTCAGTTTTGGGGAGTTCTCTGCTGTAGGCCAGGGAGCTGAGTACCACAGGGCTTCTGAGACTCAGGGAAAGGATGCTGGGCCTGTGCATCAACAATCAAAGGTGGAAAAAATTAAGAAGGTTATGGCAGCACAGTTTCTTCTCAAATTGTTGGATAATTTCATGCTTGCACTGGAGAGGTTCATAAGCAAGTCTTTTCTAGGAGAAGAGGACTCATTTACTCATAGGTTATGGACAGACATGGACACAAGTATGTCTATTTTTTTTTTGCTAAAAGATTCAAAATGTTTTATATTTCATAAGGGTTTTAATTTTTTAGTGAGGGCATTTAGTATTTAGAGGAAACTAGTATTTGAAAGTAAAGGTGAATTAAGAAATTTCATGTAAAAATTATTTTTTACAGATTTTTTGGGAATACTAAAGAATTATTTCATATCATCATTGGCTTCTCAGAATAAAGATTAAGTAGTAGAAAAGGCTTGTAGAAACACAACTTTTTCACTCCTTTTTGGGGGCAGATTTTTTCTAGCAAGTCCTGAAATCATCAGCTTTTCTGCCCTGAGGTGAATTCTTACACAAAGATGTCAGCAGAATTGGGTAGACTCAGTGGTCCAGAAAAGCTATTAGCCAGAGAAGATGGCGTGATTATACTTTTCACCTTCAATACACTTCTGAAAAATGTTGGAAATGGAAGAAAATTGGAAGTTTAGATTCTTTGCATACCAGAATGCCAGTAGCTGTTGATTGGGAGAGAAAAAAGGAAACCTTTGAGACTTCCTAGAGCAGTGTTTGCCTACTAAAAAGTGTTTCCATGTTGGGTGTCCCATGTGAAATAGCTATCCAGAGAGTATTAATAGGAAAGCGTGTTAGCAATCACAGGCAGAGTGAGCTGGGTGTGTCCAGTGCCCCAGGCCAAGACATGGAGAGTTCAGCCTCTAAACAGGAGCCACCTTCCCCGTGTGCTGGCACCTGCATATTCCAGTGGCATCTGTGATAGTAGCTGTCTTGGGTTACAGGATGTGATCAAAGGTATCTATTCTATCACCATCTGTTGAGACTGGGTGGGGCAGTGATCTGCACGCTCCATGGGAGATATTCTGCTAATGGGCCATCCACTGAAACCAGGCAGGGCATTGTTCTTTATCTTTTCACAACCCATCCTTCCTCCAGAGAGTCATTTTCTGCTAATGGCCATTGAGTCCCACTGTGTGACTGATAAAATTACTGCATCCCATTGGAAGTTGCTCCAGCCAGGGGGAAGAGCCCAACATTTCTTACCAAGATAAAAACTGAGATTGTGACACCAAGTAGCCATTTTTCCACTGGATTTTCAGTGGAAAACCAGACTTCTCCACATCACCCTGGACCTTTAGAGGGAAACTGCACCTTGTACAGGAGCACTGCTCCAACTGAGCCACATCTGTCACTGCAGGAGGATGCAGCCACCATGGAATGGGACTGCTACCAACACCCTGCCTGATGGGGTGTCAGGTTGTACTCTGACTTTGTCAGGGTTTGGAGTTTGTTCGTTTGTAGTACTGTATTTCTATTTTAATTTTTTTAGTAAAGAACTGTTATTCCTAATTCCCATATCTTTGCCTGAGAACCCCTTGATCTCAAAATTATAATAATTTGGAGGGAGGGGGTTTACATTCTCCATTTCAAAGAGAGGCTCCTGCCTTTTTTAGCACACACCTGTCCTCCAAACCAGGACAGTAACACACAGTGTCCAGGTGTTGTGTCAGTAATTTAATCACAGAATGAGGGTTTCCGCATTCATAAACAGGAAAAGCAGGAAAGTGGCAGGCTGGGGGAGAGATTTGAGGGAAGAAGTGACCTTGTGTATCAGTCTCCTAAGCAAAGCCCCAGCAGCCTGTGCCCGTGCAGGTCACCTCAGCCCAGGGAAGGCAGCTGGCTCCTGCCCAGAGCTCAGGTAGCTTTTTGCTGCCCCGAACTGCCTGCACAGTCCTTGAGCAAGTCTTCATCATTTCCCCTAAACCAAATTTTTCTTCTTTGATCTCCTTCTGCTCTTGGCTCCTGGTCATCGGTGTGCAGCTCTCCTGGGTCTCCTGTATTATCCTGTGTTCCACTTTAAGGCCACATTTATAATCTTCATTTTTGTCTGCTATGTATCCTTGCCTCGGTTTTCTTGTTCTCAGCACTATTCCACGCTCCTATTTCTCTGTGCCACATCGTTAGGCAGACACTGTTAATGGTCCTTCTGCACAGGATAACTGCTTGCTATCACTGTCCGTATTGAAGTTATGGCTGCTTCACATGATTATACAGTGCAAGCAAAGCATAAAAAGCCACTTAGTCATTATAAAATTGCTGTTACAGCTAAAGGAACTAAAATAATGCCCAGGCAGGCCTGGAAAAACCTGGAGAGAGCGAGTTTCTGTCTCAGGCTTTGCAGTGACCCTGTGGCTGGGGCCTGCTGATGGCATTACTATGTGGACAGGGTTACATGCTCCCTTGCCTCTGGGCATCTCCATCAGGAACCATTCCCATGTCTGCTGATGTTTAAAAAAGAGAAGCTCTTTCCCCTTTGGCAAGTCCCTTCCCTCTGAGTCCTGGGGAATCTTGTATCTCTCAAGGTTTGCAACAAGAGATCTTCCAAGTTTCTCTTGCATCAAATAAAACAGGGACTCTTTCAGTGTTTTTGGTAAAGAAAGATTAATGTTTTGCCACTGATCTTTTTTATATTCAAAATGGGGAGCATCACTCCACTAAATCTTACAAAACAGGAGAAGCTCTTATAAGCTGCCTGCTATGCACTCAGTGAATTGGACAACAAAGTATTTCCTCCTTCAGCTCTTTCATCCTGTTTTCCCACATCCATCACTGATACACTTTCCCCTAGGCCTGGGACCATGATGGACACTTCTCTGGTTGCACAAGTGTTTTACAGATCCTAGGGCACTGAAGAGGTTTGTTGTAGCATAACCTATGTGTGTGCTTGCAGTGCATATTCACTAAACCAATAATTTGCCATCACTAAGTGCTTGTAAATCTCACAGGCCTGTGAGGTCACCTTGGACAGAAGTGTCCACAGCCCCAGGGTAACTGAGAAGTTTCCTTGTGTGGAGGTTCAGTGTCCTGCACAGAGTAAGGAATTTTGGGTTCCAAACTTGGCCAGAAGCTCCTGCCCCTGGGGCAGAACATTAATAAATCTGGACAAATATATATATATATTACATCCTGCTAGCCTGAATGAGATCAGAAGCAAGCTCGACAAGATGCACAGCTACAGAAACCAGGAAGCACCTGTAAACATTCTTGTCAGTCTGGAATGAGTCAAAAATTACTTGCAAATTCTTTGTTTTGGGAAATGCATTTGTTTTACCTCAGCAGAAAAGAGTGTCTTAAATCAATGTGATGCTTTAATTCTACTGAGAATCTAACTGGAGATGTGATTTCAAGATCTCCCTTAAAATGCAAATTAATTGGAGGCAGCTTAATTACCAATAGCTAGCAGGTAGGAAATTATGAACTTGGATGCCAGTATAATGATGTGAAAAAAATCAGATTTTTTTTTCACAATGAAAGGCAATGTTATGGCATCAGCTGGGTCAGCTGGCTCTTTTTGCCTAACATGGGAAGAAAAAAATAAGATCTTTGTTTTCATATGAGTCATAAAGCTACTGAAAGACAAATGATGAAAGAGGAGTTTTACTGCTTGGGTTTTTTTCCCCAGATTTGCATTTTTTAATGTTCTGATACGGTTGAACTTAAACTGGTTTTTATCGCTCATGGGATTGCCCTCAAAACATTAATTTCATCCAGCACTGATTTTACATCTGTCCATCTGCATGATTTCTTTAAGTCATGAGTCAAATTGAGACCAACATAACAGCATGTGTCACAAACAGCAATGCTTTTGATTTTGGTCTTCATTTACCTTCAGTTTCAGGTGCTCCTAGCCCTCTTACAAGCATTCTGCTATCCATATATTTCAGAGAAAATGTTATAAATCTGTGAGGGATTATTTGTAGAAAAAAAATATTTGTAAAGTAATAGCTTGACAGAAAATACATCTTGAAGAGGCAATACTGTAGCCACAATTAATGGCCAGAGCCTGGAAACAGTCAGGAGGAATATTGCTCCATTTCGACAATAGATGAGAATCATCAAGTAAATCAGATCTCAATAAAACAAGAAGCTGGTTAAAAGCCTCATAAACAATGCATGAATGAGAATAAGATTGCTGTGGAGCAAACAATTAACCACAGACGAGCTGAAAAGTAGTTAATGTCATGGGCATAATAATGGGACTTCAAATGACAACAAAATCAGGAAGACAATACTGTCTTCCCATGGAGTAAGGCATTCTGGCATGGAAATGTTTAGAATTCCTGTTCTATTATTTTAATACAGAATTTTTAGAATGGAGTCTACTTGTGCAAGGATCTTTCTCTGCTGTTACAACAGAAAAAAACAAATCAAATTTCAAAAGCTGCAATCCCATTCATTTACCAGCACTGCAGAAAGGTAAATCCCCAATGACTGGCTTTCTCATGATCTCTTTTCTGTCCAATATACTGTGTTTCTTACATGTCCCATTAGTTACATTTTATGAACTTAAAAATAAAGAAAAATATATGTCCTTATTTGAATCCTAGGTAAGAAGGGTTTCATGAGACAGGAATATCAATAACAGGTTTCAATGCTGATGGTTTGGAATGCTATATAGAAATTCACACATATCCTTCAAAGGCAATGGTAAATGAATTAACAATAATAATAACAGCAATATTAACAATAATAACTACACTAAACTGATAATATAGCTATTGTTGCTGTTAATATTACTTCATATATGTTGTTCTGGGAGGGAGAAACAGCTTTTCTGGCTCCTAGAGATATGCTCATGGTGCTCATGCATATAGTGATTTGACCCAAAAAGTTAGCTTTTAAAAAACAAATTAAAGAGAAGTTGGAAATACAAGTAGATTCCCTTAGAGAGAAAATGGAATTTTAAAATCTCAATTGTCTGAAGCAGAAAAATGTGAAAAATATCTTCAAGAAAAATTAGATCTTTTTATAAGCCAGTCACCCTCTCTGGGAACAGCTAGTCAAAATCACAAATCAACCCATTATGAGGATTCAGAGATTTGAGATGAGGATGTCTGGGAATGTAGCAGTGAGAATTTTATTGCAACCTCCGACCTTTTCCCTGAGTCTTCCTTTTTGGCTATTAATTAAGACTGAAGTTACTAATGAGGGTGAGTATGGCAATGCATACAGCTCCTTGGTGTCCTGCAGAACTGACTGAACTGCAGGAATATTCTAAGCATTGGAAAGAATCCTAGATGCAATATGTGTGACAAAATATTTGTGGCAAGTCTGTCTGACTGAGAAAGATTGATTTTTATGGAATGAGGAAGAAATGGAAGTGTATTGGGGTCCTGGTGATTTTTTAACCAGATATCATGATTATTCTTTAACTTGATTAGTTTGAAAGACAGGTATTTGCCAAGAAAGGCAGGAGCTCCTCCCTGAGATGGAGAGTGCAGACCCCCCTCCCTCCAAATTATTATAATTTTGGAATCAGGGGCTGTCAGGCAGAGATATGGTGGTAGGAATAACAGTTCTTTACTTATGTATACATATATATATATATATATATGTAAAAACCAAGGCAAACAAAACAACAACAGCTATGAAATTTCCAGCAAACAGAACAGGGACCCAGTAGCAGATCTTCCGTCTGTGGAAATCCAAACACAATTTTTAGGATTTATTTTATGGGTGCACCTGGAAACTCCCGTGTGGAACGTTATGGAGTTTCACAGTGAGACGGACTGGTTTGTGGAGGGTGCAAATAGAACCCAAATGAATGTGAGACTATTCAGGCTCTGAAAAGTTTATCAGTCTATTGACATGTACCGCTGTCTTATTCTAAAATATCTAATGTAAAACAATATCTCCTGCCAGCAACAGCACTTTAAGCCACCGATGGAGGGTTGGCAGGTTCCTTAAGAAGAGGCACCATTAAAAGTATTCGTCTGCCTTTTAATTCACTTGTGTGTCCAGTAAAGAAGCCTGTTTGTTTTATCATTGTTTACTGGTGTTTTAATGGCAACACAGCTGCAGTACCTAATATTGCAAATTTAACAGCCATGGATAGCAGTACTAGATACAAAAGATACGTTCTTTATGATTCTCTTACAAGGGGAGGACAAAGAGAAATTTGCTTTTCTCTGTGAAGGTTTATAGTATCCCTTTAACAGGTTCCCTCAGGGATATAAACCTTTATCCACTGCTGCTCATGCTGTACTTGCTGAGTTGTTATGTTACCATCTCACTCCTCCCAGATGTGAAACTGTACCAACATATGGATGACATCTAATTGGAGGAGATTCCCATGAAGAAGTGGGAGAAGCAACACCAGCCATATGGAAAGCATTACATGAAGCAGAAATTGAAATTCTACCTGAAAAAATGCCAAGCACCAAGTAAAGAAGTAACATTTGGGTTCTTGGATAGCAGGCAGTGCAGTAGTTCCTCCAGGCACTTTAAAGGCAATTGAACAAATAGATGCCCCAATCTAAAAAAGAATTTCAACAGTTAATGGGAACTTCAGGGTACTGGTGAAAATGTGCTTGGTGTTTCTACCATTGCTTTTTACTCTGAGTAGTGCAACAACCTGAGAAGATACATCAGGAGCAGATTGTACCATCTGTGCAAACCAGAGTACCATTTAATTTGCTGGAGTCTATTTTACAGTGGTCTGCTCTCCCAGAATGAGTTGCACAAAAACCCACAGTCAGGAAATAGAATGCCTCCTTAATGGCAGCTGCAAGAGGAAGAGATTAACAGAAGGACCAACTGAAATTTCTAAATTACAAATTACAGTCAATGCAGGTCCATTACAACAATGTAATGCTAATGTAACCTTTCGAATCTTCACCAATTTTAGATGTGCCTCCCCTTACTGAGGAGATGCCAACAGGAGATATTTGGGTCACTGATGCTGCAGCAAAGAGGGTAAGTGGTAAATAGCAGTACAAGGCTGTTGTATTAAATATCAACACAAACAAACAAGTAATAGAAGAGGGTGAAGGTAGTGCACAGGTAGGAGAATTAAGAGCAGCTGTTTGAGCAAAAATAATCTACGTGGGCTCCTGTGCTGTCAGGGCTGGTGCTACCCAGTGGGTCTGCCAATAGGAATTACTAAATTGAGAAGCAAAAAAATCTTCCATCTGGAGATTTCAAGAGTGGAAATTATTAAATAGAACAAGAAAAATGCCATACTGAATAGGATGACTCAAAGCCCATGCCAAGGACAACAAAGCACACACAAACTGGAATTGAAAGGTGGATGAATTAACTAAAATTGGGGAAATAGAGATAAGAGGCTCCTCAAATCAGGAATAGTATTGACTGGGAGAATGGGACCATCAGAACTTAGGGCATACTGGTAAGGAAGCACATTGCTTTGCTGCACAGAGCAAAGACTGGCCCCTATGCAGGAAAACTTGTGAAACCATTCTTACAGAATACCCTCAGTGTAGATTAAAATTACAGTTAGGTCATCCTGCTAAAGCACCCTACTTACCAGTGAAGGAAAAACTCTATGGTCCCCATGGCAAATTGATTCCATGGGGCCATTCAGACCCTCTGTGGGACATGATCCATCCTCACAGGTGTAGGAGTCTTGGGCTATGCATGGCAACCAAATGCCAAAGGGATGATGGGCAGAGCACATCGAGGGGACAGTCATCACAGTTCTCAAATCTGCCTACTTCTGATACCATCCAAAGTGATAATGGCTCACATTTCTCCTATAAGGAGATACAAGAACAGACCAAACAGAAAGGGTGTTCCCAATTCATAGTAAGTTTCTGTGATGCCAGCAAACTATTCTATTAAAAAAAAAAAAGAAATAACAAATGAAAACAACTCTGCCCCTGTTATTTCTGCCTCATGTGGAAGGGTTGCCATGTTCCTCCTTCAGCAGTTCCTGCTAAAATAGGGAGTTACACCAATGCAGTCCTGTGTGCAGATAGAAGAGATGGATTGAATCTAGAAGGAACAGAGAGTAGGCTCATTGGACATGAATTTGTCAGAATTCATTCTTGATTGAATCTGTCTTTTGATTTGAATGCTATGTGGATTGGGTCTGTTTGTTGCTAGGTTTTTTTTAAGGTTTTTTGTTTGGTTTTATGGGGGGATTTTTGTGTGGAGTTTTTTGGTTGGTTGGTTTGTTTTGGGTTTTTTTGTTTGCCTCTCCCTCCCCCTCCCCAGCCCCCCATCCTTTTGTCTGGAAGGAGAAAAGCTGCAAAGCACTCAACTCACATTAGGGGAAGAGTCATCGAGTCAAATACTATCAGGACCATCTCAGCCATCAGGACTATCATTTCCTATTTTGATTCACAGGTTTGTGCTGTAGACACGTGAGCAGATGCGTGTTTGAACACTGTTTCTGTATCTGACTTTTTCTAGATTCTGTGACAGGGATCACCTGCCCTGTGGTCACTGCAAACTCTAATCCTTAACTCAGGCATCTTTAGATATATGAATCATATATGAATAGATATGTGAATCATATTTGCCAGACTATTAACTCAGTTGCTTAACCCGGTTATTTTCAAGTTGAGATGACCAAGTCGGCTGGGGCTTGAAGCAGCCTGGTCTAGTGGGAGGTGTCCATGCCCATGGCAGGGGGCTGGAACAAGATGACCTTTAAGGTCCTTTGCAACACAAACTAATCTTGATTACTGAAACTCAGAAACATACAGGGTAAAATAGTATTAAGTAAAAATATAGTAAAATTTATGTATTTTAAGTACTTGCAATAGAGAAAGGGTTGAAAAAGTCTATGTGCCACAGCTGTGGCTGCTGTGCATTGGGGCTGGGAAAGGTCTGGGCTGAACACGGGTGTTTTCAGCTCTTCTGCAAACTGATGTACAAAGAAGAAAGCTATCCTCTGGCCTTGAGACCATGGGGAACAGCATCAATACCACTAATGCACTCTCAGAACTGTCAGGTCACTGTGCAGGGGGATGCAGGTTAAAGAATTGAACCACTCTCTCAAGAGAGAATTCCAGTTTAAACAAAGTAAGAGTTTCTGCAAGTTCTTCATGAATGTCAAAAAATGCTGGAATACGGGAATGCCACAGAGGTACTCTTTCAGTTCTTTTAAGGGATTTTTCCATATCTTGATTTATGCAGAAGGAGAAATGCTAAAGAAGCCACTTCCCTGTTATGGTCAGTAGAGAATAATGTGTCAGTGAGTGTTTCTGGTAACTGAGTCATGGGGAACAGCAGTGGAAGGTGCCCTGGCACACCCAGGGATAACTTTCAGCTCAGCAATTCCAGTATTTGGCAGGTCAGTTTGAAGGGTCCTGTTCCCCTTATTTCCTGTTCCCCTTATTTGCTTACCCAATTGTGGGTATTGTCGGCAATAATAGAAATCTTGCCTTTGATGTATTCTGTGATAGCTCTGCAGAAGAGCTGTTTTGTCTGGTCCTGACAGTAACAACTTGTTTTTTTGTGAGGGAAATTGTCGCATTCCAGGGGATTCTCCCCTTGTAATAACCTTACCAGCTTAACCAGGTAATAGCTATGTGGTCCAAGAAGCAGTATCCAAAAATGATGTTATTCCAAGGACAGGCAGTGACCAAAGATGGGGGTCAAGGGATTGAGTTCAAAATACATAGGGAATACCTGAGGTCAAGTCCAATCCCGAAGGACTTGACCTTTTATGGCAAAGGTCTCAGACCAACCGAGAATCAGGGCTAGGAATAAGATGGACTTTGGAATGAGCTAATTAACATCTTTGCAGTGTCTGGTTTCCCAGGGTCTCAGGTTTATGTCTCCTATTTCAGTTGATTCCATTACCACAGGAAATACTGTGTTGAAGTTAATGTACTCCCTCTGAAGTCATAGTTGCACACAGCTCCAGCCTTCTCCAGGCCAGGGAATCTCCAGCTGCCAAGCTGCTGCTTTAGTCTTCCCTGGCTAAGGAGTAATGCCAGCATTCCCTGCCTAACACCTGGGATGAGACACATTCTAAAAGGTACAGACCTCTTCACTCTGTCATAGGCTGCAATGGCCAGTTGCAAAAGATAAGATTCATTCCAGTTACCTCAACTTCAATCCTGATTGAGCTCTTTTAATTCCAAAGTGGATTGTTTCAGCTAAATACTCCTTTTTTTTTTTTCTTCCCATAAATGTTTCTAGTACTGTTTGATGCATTTGAAGTCTTGTATTTTTAATTCAGTCCTTCTGAAGTTAGTTACAAGCAGATGGCAATCCTGGCCAAACCCTTTTAAATAAATGAGATAGAAAAGCACTTACTGTGTTCCAGTGATGTTGAATTACTGTTTAAATAGAGAAAATTAGATCCAAGACTTAACCTCTCATCAGTATCCTCCCATGTGACAGTGTCAACTCAGGATGGCTTTAGTCATTGCAATTTCAATAATAGTTGTATTTGGCAAGAAGGGCTCCTTTTCTTTGACAGAACAGTTCAGAGTCTTGGATTCCCTTCATCAGTTGGTCCATTTGTATATTCAATTGGTGCTCTTGGTAATTCTAAACCTCAGGGAAAGGTGATTTGGCTACAAGATCAGCACTGCTGATAGATGAGATGGTTTGTTGTCACAACAAAATAAATAAGCCTTAAAAAAGAAGTGTGTTGAGTTTTACTTACCTAAAGAATTAGGTGGCATAAAATAAATGATGAGGATCATTCAGACAGGATTTTCCATGGAGTACACTTCAGATTTATCCCAAACTTTAAGTATCCACTCTCCTACTCTTAGTCACTGGCTGTATTTCTGAAATAGAAGACAGGAGTATTGTGCCTTTGGTTAAATCTTTATGGCATTGTGGTTTTGCTGAAGTGAGGGGGGTCAAGTAAGTAGGCAGGTTGGTATGCTCATCCTGATATTCTTTTAGAAATGCTTTCACCTATATTCTTAGAAGTGTTGTAGCTCAGGGAAGGTCTGGAAGACATCAGATGATTCACCCTGGTGCATCCTTTGCTGTGGGCATTACCAGATCTCTTCTGACATTTTGTGGGGAATTTCAGGTGATGGCCAGAAATAAACTGAGTGTTCATGTATGGGAGCAGAATTTTCTGTAAATCAAGGAGATGAGTGTCTCAGTCACCCCAAGGCAATGAGAAACCTCTAGGCAGATCCAATGACAGCTCCTTAAGTTCTTTCTTCCATCATTTAATGACCAGCAACCATGTAGGAGAAAAGGAAGTCCAACAGGATGGATAGAAGCTTCAGATTAACCACCTTCTGCTGCAAAACACCCCTCAAAGTCGTGCATAAAATCTGTGGTGAAAGAGCAAAATCCCCATTTGGATGTTTGTGCCCTGCATGGGAAACTCAAGAGATGAAGGATGCTGCTGATGTCATGGGCAGCTGCACAGCAGGGAACGTGTGAGGCAGATTCCTGGTTGATTCCCAGCGGCCCATGCAATGGAGGCAAATAAAATCTGTTCGGTGTTTCTACCAGTTCTTAATTCTGCACCTCAGAAGGCAGATCTATTCTTGGGATCATGGGCAAGACAGCCTACCCAAACACCTGAGCATGTGCCTAGCAGGGAGACCCAGCCAATCTCCTGGAAAGGAAAAGTCAAATAGCCCAAACCAGCCATGGCAATCAAATTACACAGTAGAGGGGATGGTAGGGAGCAGGGACAGAGGTGGAGAGAAAATAAATTGAATGTGTCTAGGAATTATTTGGCTAAGGACCTGTTTCCTGCTGATGGGGAAATACATTGAACTTGGATCAGAATGGTTTCCTGTTGTTTCTGCCCTCTTCTACTCTGCTTCTTGTGCAAGTTTGTGCCAGTTTTGTGTTACTTTTTATGATGCCCTGGCCACTGCTGGCTGTCATGTCAATAATCTGCTTCTGAAAGGGGCAGAACCTCACAGCAAGTGGGTTTGTTTGGACTAAGTAAGCTGTCACTGAAAGACTGAGCAGAAGCAAGAACTGGCAGGAAAGGAAAATGTCTCTCAAGCAGCAGGAAAAGGAAGTGTTTCTTTCTTTCTTTCCTTAGCTGTGTGTCCAGCTTTGCTGTTTCTCCTGCTTTGTGCTGCCCTTTAGGCCTTTCAGTCTGCAGCCCACGGCACCCAGTGTGGCACATCCCTGGCTCTGAGGGGAGGGCACAGCACCTGCTGTTGGAGTTAGTTGCCTGCCACTGTTGTGCTTTTCCTTTGCTAAACCAGAGAGATGTTGAGTGCCCGAGCAGGGCAGTCTGATACTCTGGCTACTCTATCAGACTGTAAACTGGGCCTTTTTAAGCACTAATCATTCTCTGTCAAATTGTTTGTTTTTATTGTCTCCTTTCAGCGGAAACAAATGTGTGGATCTCCACAAGCAATACAGAAACAGCAGAAACATGTTCTGATAACAGCATTTGCCACAGCTTGCTGGGATCTTGCCAGATGGATTTTCAAAGTCCTAAACAAAGTTGTGCCTTTTGGTTGTCCCACATAGGTGGGATCAGTCATTTCACTCAAAGAGACAAATATTTCACTTCAGTTTCTAACCCATATAATATGAATTTATGTAACTGAAACCAGGTGTTTGCAAAGTATCTGTGTTGGACTCAGGCTGAAGATAAAAATATTTTAAAGTATTCTGGGATTGGAGAACTTCACAGTCACCTGACAAACAATTTGTTCACAAAAAAACCCTTCTCAAGGCAGAATTCACTTACTAATTAGTCACAGAGCCCTAGTATAATTATGCCTCTGTGGGAACAGTGTGGGTAATGAATTGATCATGTGAGGCTTTTTTGCCTTGATATATCATCTAATGGGTTTGCCCTAAAAGTTGTTGCTCTCAAGAACTGATGAAAAGCAGTATTATTGGGCACTGAAATTTATAAACCAATTTACATTGTGGAAAGAATAATGTTTTCCATTGAGCTAATGGTTAATTATCTGAGATTTTTTGTTCATTATTTCCTGCAAGTGAATTGGTTTGTCACTTCTGTTAATTAATTAGACAAAAGAAAAAAACATCATTAAGAGTCCTATTGCTCAAATTAGCTTCAGCTGTGGGTTTAGTGCATGGTTCATTGCCCCATGAACACATGCAAGGCCAGTGTGGGCTCAGGCTGAACCACTGGCAACACTGAGGAAAGAGGAAATGAGCCTTTTCAGGCTTGGGCAGATCAGGAACACCTAACTGTCTCCAGCTGGAGAGAAATCCTGTTCCTTTAGCACGTCAGCACTGGGAAATGTCTTGGCAGCAACTACGCTTGGCTTTAAAGGAGCTTATTTTGGACTTGGTGCCAGTGGTGATGTGAGGGTTGCCAAGGTTACCAGGAGCCCTCAGTGATGTGCACTGACATTCACATAGGAAGGAGGAAGCAACAAACCAAGTAAAGACAACAATTTTGTAAGATGGACTTTCAAATATATTTGGATGACAATTTTCTTACCTTTCTTTCCTGACACCTGAGAGTGCCATAACAGCAGTTTAGGGAACTATATCCCCAGGACACAATAAGCTGTGTACACCTCTTTCTCCCCACCAATCTTACAGTCAGGAGGAATGTTTTATTAAAAAAAAAACAAACAGCATGGTGGAGTGCAGATGAGACATGGCTCTATTTTAATCTAGTCTGCAGGAAACGTATTTTTTTAACCTTCTTTTTCTTGAGTGATAAGGATGCAAAGCATGAGATTGAGATGTGCAAACATGTCCCCACCTCCTCTCTCCACCCAGCCTCAGATTGTTCCTCCTTTGCCTCCAAAACCCTGCTGGAAGGAGCCCCAAGAAGCAGTGGGGAAAGATGGGCTTGTCTGGGCTCCACTCCATTTCGTTTGGGCTATAAAACTGTCTGGCAGAGTTAAGTGAATTCACTATTTTCCTTTTGGAAAGGAGGGGGAGCTGAGCTGGCTTGCTGACTGTTTTATCCAGCTGTGATGAAAAGGCTCCAGAGGGATGGCAGCACTCCTGTGCACCAGGGAAAATAGCAGTGCTGCTACTCTAGATCCCTACAGACTACCTAATTCCAGCCAATTTTATAGGATATAATGCTGAAAAACGAGGCAGACACTTGCAGTCTCTTTTTCTATAGCCTTCACAGTGTGTCTAACCCTGCTCCCGAATGCTAATGGTGAAATCTCTTTAATGTATGGAAATAGCAGGGACAGTCAGTGCAAGGCAGCATGTGAGAGTGTGCTGGCAAGGCTTATGTATAAACAGTACCCTGGGGTTTTGGGGAAACTTATAGCCCCCTGATTTTCAGCTTCATTTCCCTGCTTGTCAGTCTGTGTAATGCTTACAGTAAATAACAGAGGATTTACTTCTTCCTTGTTTTTTTTTTTAGTTTTAAAATAGGAATGTAAGGAAAAATAATAGGGTACATCCGTTTTTTTAAAAGTGTTTGCTTTTTAATTAATGGGAGGATAAAATAGAAGTCCAGACATGATTCTCAGTAAATAAGTACCACTGTGCTGTAAATAGTATGGGTGTCATTAGGTTCTGTACCCACCATCGACAGAAATGATGGGAAACAGAGAAGTCTGAAGTGTTAACTAAAACATGGGCAGTGTTTAAGAAAAAAGACAGTAAAGCATGAAAGGAGAATCCCACTGAATCAAGTAGCTTTTCTGAAGGACTATTGTGAGAATAGTACAGGACTCCTGTATTCAGAATTTTTCTTAAATTGTCTTTAGAAGCCTTGTTCCGATTTAGAATTGGGTGCACTTAGTTCTTTGAATAAACCTCACTGCTAGGGCTCTGGATTATTCTCCTGGATACATAATATATTAGGATATTTCACAGCTGAAAACAAACCTCAGACTAAGCCTTTATTGTTTCTCAAGTATTGCTACTGCTATTCATTGAGAAACCATGGTGAATCATGCCAGTGAAATAATATCCTTCCCCCTTTTTATTTTTTTCCTTTGACTCTGTTCAATTTTTTCCTTCATATTTACTTTTCTCCCTCTTGGTCTTGGTTCCACAGCTGTTTCAGGGGTGCTTGTAGTGATTTCAGGTACACACATGGTATGGAAAGCACCAGCCTTGATCCTTAGTGAAGCATGTCAACTAACTGTAAGCCTGGCAGCCAAAAATGTGGTTTTATCCCCCAGCAACTGGGGTCACTCAGACTTGCTGAGACTGAGATATCTAGATAGTTTAATATCAGTAGCTTGATTTATTTGTTGTGAACTTGTCCAGCTGTGCTTTTCAACAGTTTTAGTTATCCTGGAATCAAAACTCCTTGTTTCCTTCATTTCCAGTGACAGATGAGAGAGAGGACAATGTCAATAGTGTGGTCCCACCAACTGATTACCTAACTGGAGCTGAAACGGAACTGGGATGAGTGGCCAGACCTCTAAATGAAGGCAGGGAGAGCCTTGCTGGTCTGGACACATACCTGAATTGGGAGATAGGGACTGTCAATCTCTTCTCTAAACCAGGCATGGGAATGGAGAGGAATCCACAATGAGCAGGTGGCAAAGGTACTAAAGGTACTAAACTGAGGGAGAGAGTTTGCTTTTTGTTGCCAGTGCAGGTTGATGAGATATTTTCATTTCTGGTACAACATTGTTCGCAGGCTCAGGGAGAAGGTGGTCCAGGAGGGTCTGCTTCCTGAGACAAGCAGGCAGTCTCCCTGGGTGAAGGGGTTTCACCTGCACTGCTCAGGTGCTACCTGGTCTCTAATGCCTGCTCTTCCTGCTGCAGCAGGAGGTTGCCAGAGGCAATGGGCTTGGGACTGGGAAGAAAGGTGTTAAGGGCTGTGTTGGGTTTGCATGGCCTGGTTTGGTATCAGGAGGGTCACAGGGGTGGCTTCTGTGAGAAGCTGCCAGAAGCTTCCACCATGTCTGGCAGAGCCAATCCCTGGAGCTCCAAAGGTGTGGCTGGCCAAGGCCATTCTGTAGGTGCCATGTGATGGCACTCAAGATGATCTGCTCCATAACTTTGCCAGGTACTGAGGTCAGACTGACTGGCTTGTAGTTTCCCAGATCCTCCTTCCAGCCCTTCCTGTGGATGGGTCACACCGGCCAGTTTCCAGTCATCTGGAACCTCAGCAGTGAGCCAGGACTGTTGGTAAATGATGGAGAGCAGCTTTGCAAGCTCCTCTGCCAGCTCCATCATCACCCTAGGATGGATCCTATCTGGTCCCATAGATTTATGAACATCTAAGTGGCTCAACACTAAACTCCCAGCTGCATGTTGCCCTCTTCCTTTCCCCACTGGCTGAGGTACTAGGAAGGTACAGCCCTCCCAAACTGCCTACCACATATTCCCCTTTGAATATATGATTTTCCCCCAAAGTTCAGAACATTAGGCTTGTGCTGACCATTTGTCTATTTCAGGAGCCAAACTCTCTGGGCCTAGTAACAAAGCCAAAGTCAGTAGAGACTTTAAGACTCATGTCAAAGAGGTTAACACCCATCAAATTGTTTGGAAAGACATTAGCACACATCTTCCCTCTCAATTTGAAATATCTTATGTGTAGTTTTTGAGATAAAAGACTTGACAACAGCAGCGACTGGTAAAATGTTCAGAATCCAGAGCTCATGTATGCTGAGAGTGTCAGATTTCCATTTTATGAAGAATTCTGACAACAAAACCAACATTTCAAATTGTAATTGAAATATGCATGTATTTTTAGGCGCACACTAGCTGTCTATAAAATGTCTTTTCTCTTTCCTTAGTAAGATAATGAATGCCTTAGGGCATTTTACATTTTACTGGAAGCCAGGTTGGCATAGCAGTGGTTCAGGGATTTGCTTTGTGTTTTGTTCAGGGATGTGCATGGTAGTTTTGTTAAGATTACAAATTAAAATGCATTTTTCAGGTTATTGTTTCAGCACAGAAGTTAGCTGAGAACTGAGCTGTGATGTTTCTGCTCCCCCTGCTATCAGCTGTCCTGGGCTGCCAGCACTGACTGCAGGAATAGTTGAGCCCCACAGGACAGGTTTGGTGCCTGATTCAGCTGTTGATGGCCCAGCACCTCTTCAGTTGGAGCAACTCCTAGGGGTATTCTTGCCACTTTTCTCCTCCTACCAGGGCATGTAAGCAGTGCCTCTGTTCTGCAGATCCAGCCCTGGGACAGCCTGTTGAATTCTCTCCGGGCACTGAGGAGAGGCAGTGCTGGCAGGGTGACAGATCTCCCTCTTGGGGTTGGCTTTCCTGGCACTAGAGGAACAACAGTGTGAGAATGAGAACACCTCCCGTGGCTCCAAGATGTGCCTTTCTCCACTCACATGTGCTCCTCTCATCTTTCAAAGCCCCTGTTGGGAAGGAGTGCTCCCTTTTGAGAGCATTTTCCCTTTTAACAGGTAACACCATCAGCTGGTTGGCTCTTGGCTGTGATCTTTGTTATAGTATTTGTCAGGAGAAAAATCAATGCCCTGCCTGCCTGCCATTGTTAGAAGTTTAGCTGTTTCTGTCTCCAGCTCTCAGCTTGAACTGTCAGCAATAGCAACCACAAAGTCAGCCTCTTCTGGGTGATTAGAGGAGCTGCTACAAGATCAGAGCATCAGCAAACAGGACACTCAGATGCCATTTTAGAGGCAGGTACTGGCAACAGAAATACAGAAATCCTGCCCTCCTGGGAGATGGGAATACCAATGAAACAGAAATTCCAGAAATTCAAAACTACCTTTGTTTGTTTTGTTTGTTTTTAAATTGCCTCTAATGTATTGGAACTTCCAGCAGCAGTCATAAGTTACTATTTCCTGATATGCTTTTGCCTCTGCCTGACAGACAGTATGTTAATTTGAGGCTTCAGTAATGCAATGTAGTATGCTGTAGAATAAGGACTTAACAATTTAAAATTGTAAAGCAGTATGTTTTATTTCCAGGTGGGACACTTGGGGGGTATTTCCACCTTACACACATACCTGGTCAAAACAGGTTACAAGTTTAAATACACATAGGTCCCACAAATCTACACCTTCCTGCCTGCCCACTCCCTGCCCACTCTCTGCCTCCTTGTGCTTTATGTTATAACTGGTCTTCTGTGGTGCCATGCCTCCTGGTGGTCGCGGACAGGCATCTTGATGAAGTAGAGAGGTCTTCCTCGCTGTTTGACCTCTGCCTCTGGGCAGGTGCACTGGAGGTTTAGCTAGCTCCCAGGTCAGCTTGTCCTATCCAAAACCAGGAGTCTGGTTCTTGCTGTTTTTTTAAATCACAGGTGTTACTGTATGTGGTTCCTGTGATGGTCACAGTAATATGGTGACTTTCTTACATGAGCAAGAAAGAGCACTGATTGAAAGAAATCATAGATTTAAACAGTGTACCTAGCGGAAAGCAATTTACAGACATTTCATTGGACAGAGGAGAAACACCCTTTTAAAAACACACTCTGTGAGTAGAGTCATGTCCATTGCAGGTGTTATAATCTTTGTTTTGGGTTTCTGTCCTTGAAAAGCCTGAAAGCCAGGCTCCAGCAGCTTGAGAAACTGGCCCCTTTCTTGATTACCAGGCCAACATACAGATTCTGTTTTTATCAGCTTTTCACAATACCTAAATCTTCCATTATTGAGTTTTCACAATATATATCTTATCTTTGTGGCTTTCACCTAGCAACTAAATTCCTGTTCTGTTACAAATGTTTTCTGCCTAGTACATTTCATTCCTATATATTCTATTACAAATTGTTTCTCTACTTTTACAAAATTGCTAAATAAGCTATGTATTTCTGCTTTCCTCTCCACCTTCTTGAGAACTTCATATGCTTTTAAAATTCTGAATTATCCCATATATATATGTATGTTTCCCATATCAGTCATTTCTGGCTGCCTTACAATATGGGCATGGGAAATCAGGTGTGCCTGCTGAAGGTGATGTTGGCATGTCATAAAGCAGAGTTTCTACCAGGAAGAGATTTAATTTTTGTTCAGACATCTGCATGTATGGTGAATAAACCAGAGAGCACAATGGAACTAATAAAGGGGCCTGATATCTTAGGCCTTATCAAGCAGAAACACTGTGAGAGACGGACACAAGATGAGTGCTCCCTGGGCAAGAAGTGACCAAGAAACAGGTTGTGAGACTCTGTGATAAGATAATGTTACCAGGTAATGTAATGTCATCTATAATGTGTAACCAATGGGAAATGGTTACCAAAATTAGAATCCTATTTAAGTACCATACAAGAAAAACCCTATAAAACCCCCTGTATACTCAATAAAATTGGTTTCTGGTCACAACTCGGAATGTCCCTGTCTCTCAATCGCCAATATGCATGTGGCAATGGGTAATATCACGAATTATTATCATTATCATTAGTAGTAGTGTTATTTTATATGGCTAACACAATAACAATAATAGTAGTTAAACTGTTAATAATATCACAGGGTTAATATATTGAGTAGATGTTATTTTTAGGCATGAGACTCTCACTAGGATCTGAGTGTGCCAGGACTGCCACTGCCTACAAATGTTTCCAGTCTAAGGGAGCAAGCTACAGCAGCCAACACAAGGAGCTGAGCCAGCAGGTAAAGGGATGCATGTGGCCAGGCCCTCAGCTGCAGGAGTGAGGAAGGAGAGAGCTCTGAAGGGTCTTGTGAGGTCATGAAAAGAGGTGGGGATAAGTTGGAGTAGCAGAAAGTGGAGTGCTGCAGGCTTGGCTGTATTAGGAGTTCTGGTGTGATGGAAATAGAAGGTTCATAAATGTATGAACCATTTTGCTTTTGCTTGTATGGTCATTTTGCTTTCCAGAGCTCTGAGTCATTAGACATGACTCAAAGGGGCAATTCCCTGTTTGCTAGGGTGCTTGCTAGGATGTTGGCTAGGATCTGCTACTTGGTTGATCAGTTGAGTTGTAATCCAAGCTGCCAGAACTTGTTTGGAGATCCTGGAGAATCCCAGTCTGCCAGAGAGACCAAAATAGTGTCAGCAGATAGGCAGATCTCGGAGAGCTACCTCTGTAATGCTCAGTTTGAAAGCCGAATTGAAGATAAACTTCTGGGGTTAATACTCAAGAAAAACATTCTGGTTTTTATCAACAGAAAGATTTTACACAATTCAAACTGTTTTCCACGGAAGTGTCTTCATTGATCTAAAGTGTGCACTGGAGAATGATTGTCTTGCACCACACAGAGATAATTCAACCACCAGAATGCAAACATGTTTCTAATAATTAAAAGTATCTACCTGCTTTTGTGCTTGGATATCCTTGTCTGGCCTGTGATTAAAGTGTTCAGTGTCAGGACATGAATATTACCATGCAATACTAGAATAAAATGCATACAGCAATCATTTGTGTCAATTCTTGCCTCTGGAAGACATACATCCCATTCTTCATTGCCCATAACTTTCTGGGTGATGTATGAAAATAACAGTGGGTGTGGAGTGGGTTATTTGTTCATTTTCTGTGGCTGGGGGACATTTGCAGAAGTGTTGAGACTTGAGACTGTCAACTCCAGAAATTTCAAGAAAGACAATTTTCTGCCTATTTTGAGATATTTATTGGTGGGAATAACTGAAGTCAAATCACTGTTACAATGAGAGTAACTAGACTTCCGGATGTCTCTTCCAACCCAAGTTTTCTTGTGATCTAATAAAAAATAAATCTTTACTCCAACTGTGAAAATCCTCACAGTCAGAATCCTGTCAGATCACAACAACAGTAAAACAAATCAAACCACTCAGTATTCTGCAGCATTCCTAGATTTTACAGGACATGCAAAAATCTACGGAATAAGAAACTGTGTAGTAAGGTGTACAAATTCTGCAGAGGCGCCTGGCAAAGCCCAGAAGGCTTGGGTTGGACAACTCCCTGCCTGTCGTGTCCAGCCATGATGTTCTGATGGTCTTTAAGTGATTGAAAATGTATGATACTTTAATACTTAAAATAAATGAAAAATTACAGAGAATTTTAGAATGAGTTACACAAGGTGGAATATGGCCCAGTGAAGTGGGATTTGCTGTATTTCACAAGATCCAGCTGACTCCACCAACACAGTCTTTGGGCTTGAAAGAGTTAGTACATCATTCAGTACCAGAAGATGCAAAAATGGGCTTTCACCCTCTTTTGCCTCCTTGTTTTTGATTTTTGTAGGCATGGAGAGCATTGGATGGGCAGCCTCTGCTGGAGTGCTCAGCATGTGCAGAATCACTGGGCCAGGATGAGCTGTAAGGCAGGATAACCACGCTCCGGAGATCTCTAAGTGAAAAGTTACATTTCAGGACATACACCTTGCATTATTTGCATCCATCTCTCCAAACCTGAGAAGCAGCGTGGCACATCTCAGAGTCCTGCTGAAAATTACAATGTAATGGCCAACTTAAATTCATACTCACTTGTATCAAGAAGACAGTGATAACACAGATGTATCTGATACATTGCCTCACAAACATGCATAATTTGCCACCTTTTTTTTGTTCAGCTGTTCTCAGGAAAATACAGCTCTGAATAGGTGTTTGGTTTATGATCATTTCTCCTGAGTGCCTGCTGTTTTTGAATTGCTTCTCTTGGAGAGTACCAAACAGAGGTTTGTTTATATTAAATTCAGGGATGTACAATACAACACAGGGAGGAATCCTGGGGCTGTGTGTTGTCTCCCATGGAGTGGTCCTGGATGGACACAGTGCCTTTACATCCCGGGATAGGGTGAGGTGGGGCTGCTCCCTGAGTTTTGTCACACTGCTCTGCCATGGATCCCCCTCCCTTTTGACTGAGGATCTCCCCTTGTTTTTTGAAACCCAGCAGTGTGGACAGCTTGAGAACTGCCTGGATGAGTAGATGTATTTCCTACGAAGCACAGTGCTGCCACATGCAGGTTGTCTTCTGTATTTTGCCTAATCGTGTCCAGATTATTAAAAACTTCTGTGACTGCTGAAATCCACCCATTTTCCAGGCATCTTCCATCTGCTCCCAAGCCCCTGAATCCCTTCTGCACTGACTTGGAGCCCCACCAGCTCACTGGCTGTTGTATTGTAGCCCAGTTTCGTGGTGCAGGGTCTGCTGCCTCTGCATGCCAATAAACTCCACTTACTAGACATTTTTGCTGTCAATTTGGTGTATTTCTGTGCAGTGCAAGCTGCAATATTCTGGGGGGGGTGGTCTGGCACTTCTCTAGTTCAAGTTGTCGTGTTCATTTGTCTCTTTCAAGATTAATGTATTGCTGTGCTCAGGGCTCCCTCAAGTAGGGAACCTGTTCCTGCAGCATTCTCTTACTGGGTTGATAAACTTTGTTAGGAGTTGATAATGTTACAGGTGGGCAACAGTGCAAGAGCCTTCAAGAGTTATCTTTTTAAAGAAGCTATAATTAACTTTACTGATGAAACTCATCTTTCCACTGGCAGTTTAAATACCAGCTTCATGGAAAAGTTTCATCTCTTAAATGTAAGCAAGGACTGCAATGGATACCTTTAAAATTACGGGCATTTAGCCTTAATGTTTCAGCTGCAGATTTTTTTTTTTTTTTTGGGTTTTTTTTTCAATTAAATTTAATGCCTTTATTTCTCTATGGATAAAAAATTACAGCAATAATTGTTTTAGGATTCACCCCAGTTACTTTTTAGACTTTAGCTTTATTGTACTATTGTTTTTTTTACTTTTTTAAATTAAAAAATTACAGACTCTTGACTGATTATGTTCTATTTGAAAATCAATTATATAGTAGCACCTGGAATTCTTAAATTTCCATCTGGAATTCCTAAGTCCTTGGAGATGTCCCATTTGGTTGTTCAAATATGCTACTGTTCATCTTGTGCAACACCAGGTTTTCCCATATGGTTTTAAAACATATCAGACAAACCACGAGCGAGAAGTGTATTATCAGGGGTTAAAACTCAGTTTTCTATTTATAAGTAGTATTGATTCTGTTATTTTTACGCAATGACAGTAGCTGCCATCGTCCATGGCATGATGTTCACTTACTAGTGAGACCAGGAATAATCAGGAGAGCACAGAAGTAATGATTTGACTAAAAATCTAAATATATATTTTCAGCTGTTGTTTGCTTTAGTTTGTGGAATGAAAACTTTGTGGCATGTCATGGGTTGTTGATAGACACAAGATCTCTGATGTCATTGGGGTCACACTTCTTGGTGATCCAGGCATGGGCTCCTCTTTTTGTTCCTGTACTTTGGGTGCAGACCTTTTATATCCCCCTCTTCAGGCCAGGGGTTGGGGGTGTGTTTTGGGTGTCTTATAGTGGTGTGCACTCAAATGTAGTCAGCTGTCACCTCACATGGCATCATAAATCCCACCTTAGGTTCCAAGACAATTAATCTTTGGATTTACTGATGCCTGCACTCTGAATGAGGTGGTAAAGCAGAATGAATGTGTCATTCCACTAGGGCACCCTGGTCAGAATTGCCTCTTTTACAGGGAAATCCAAGATAACTACCTCTGTAATTAAATGAGCTTCTGCTTTCTTAATAGCTGTAAATCAGTCACTTTGGTGTTGTAATTGCTGAGCAGCATTTAAGAACGCTCTGTGCTATCACCTGATGTGCATCTTCAGGAGAGTTATATTAGGAAAGAAAACTAAAAGCAAGTTATTGTTTAACCATGATAAATACAAGTTTTAAGTATGTGGTTGTCTTTCTTAAATGAGTTTCCTATAAAATTAAAGCAAAACTCCAGAAATATGAATACCAAATACACAATGCTCCAAAGAAGATCCAACGGTAGGAAGAATCATTTTAATATTATATTTTCATTTATTTATTTATTTATTTAAATATTTAAATCTTAATTTGAAATTTATTTATTTATTTATTTATTTATTTATTTATTTATTTAAATATTTTAATTTTTAATAAATTTTTACTTTTCCTCTCAGTTTTCCCCTTTCCATGGTCAGTTGCAGGTATCAAAAAAGGTCACTTCTATCCATAAATACATAGTTTCACTTTTCTGAGATGTAGACAATTGCATTTCTTTCTGAGATAACCAGGATAGTTTGCCAGTATGACCATTTTTTTATGCTCAGTTTTAAGTACAGACTTTATTGCACTGGCTGCTCTTGATTCCCAAGTGAAAACAAAGATGCTGCTGCTTGTTGACTATGGCTTGTCATATTGAAGGTGGCTATATACTTCAATGCATTTAATTGTGTAGTACACCAAAGTGTTTATCTGTTCTTACATAGTCATTTTAGGCAGTAAATATTCCTCTGACCTGATAAATACTACAGTAATTTCACAATTATAAGCCGCACCTGATTATAAGGCACGTTACAATACAGAGTGTGATAACAGGTACCCATTCTATCACCATCTGTTGAGGGTGGGGACAGTGATCCTTATCTCCACAGGAGATATTCTGCTAATGGCCCATCCATTGAAACCAGGCGGGGCATTGTTCTTTATCTTTTCACAACTCATCCTTCCTCCAGTGAGGCATTTTCTGCTAATGGCCATTGAGTCCCACTGTGGGACTGATAAAATTACTGCATCCCATTGGAAGTTGCTCCAGCCAGGGGGAAGAGCCCAACATTTCTTACCAAGATAAAAACAGAGGTTTTGGGACACTAAGGGAGCCCCTTTCTCCACTGGACTCCAGAGGAAAATTGGATTTCTTCACATCCCACTGGACCTCTGGAGCAAAACTGCACCTTGTACAGGAGCACTGCTCCAACTGAATCACATCTGTCACTGCAGGAGGATGCAGCCACCATTTAATGGGACTGCTACCAACACCCTGCCTGATGGGGTGTCAGGTTGTACTCTAGCTTTGTCAGGGTTTGGAGTTTGTTTCTTTGTAGTACTGTATTTCTATTTTAATTTCCCTAGAAAAGAACTGTTACTCCTAATTCCCATATCTTTGCCTGAGAGTCCCTTGATTTCAAAATTGTAATGATTTGGAGGGAGGGGGTTCTCCATTTCAAAGAGAAGTTCCTGCCTTTCTCAGCAGACACCTGTCCTCCAAACTAAAACAGCAACTTTTCGTTCTTTGTCCATATATAAGCCGCACCTGATTACAAGCCGCACTTCGGGTTCGGACCAAAATTTTAGTCAAAATGGTGCGGCTTATAATCGTGAAATTACTGTATGTACTTCTGCATTATTTGTATTTCCTCTCAAGATCCTGTCTCTACTTTTAGTGACTGAATAGCAAAGCTTTGCTGATAATATCTTTTGTCATTTTTCCCCTGATTCTTTCAAATTTGAGTCACAATAGTCTCTGTTAATATACTGTGTAGATCATTTTCTCAGCAGGCTAATTACTTTTTGTTCCTTCTCTGATGTCAAATAGTATGTTTTCTCATAAGTCTCTTATCCCTTGGTATTTTGTTAATCACTTTGAGGTAGCCTCTCAGTTTTTTTTTTTTTTTTTGGCTTTGTTTTTAAAAGCTTCAAATAGCAAAGATCTAATTCGGCTCCTGGTGATTCTTTCATATATTTTTCCTTGGACTATCATGGTGGTGTAAACCCTGAACTTTCAGCATTTGTACTGCTAAAATGTGTGGTATTTTCATATGGGCAGGTTGTACTTAAGAGTATACCGTATATATATAAGCCATAAAGGCATAAAAGCAAGGCAGGCAGGGAAAAACTTGTGAAGGAGCACAAAACAAACATCTCACTTTCCTGAAATACAAGGGAAGAGGAAATCTGCCAGGAAAACCAGGGAATAAGCAGATGATTGTGGTGCAAAACCAAACCTAGCTAATAAAAGGTCAAACCACCATGTCAGTAATTTCTGCTCTTTCATTCACTGTGGACTTTGAGGACAGTTTCTGTTCCAGAACCCTTTTTTAGGATGAGAATTCCTCATGGAATTGAGTGTAGAAATAAATGGTAGTTCTTCCCAGAGACAGGCCATCATCAGGGAGAGTAAGAAGAGTAGGAAGAGTGGCCTGAAGTGGGATGAGTGATGATTAATGTGTTCAAGGTGACCCAAAAGGAGCAGGGAGGTGGCAGGTTTCACTGGAGATACTGCATTTTTTGGCACAGGGAAAGTAAGGGCTGACTGAAGGGCTATGTAAAAAAATCCAGTGCTGATCACATGAGTGATAAAACAGATGAAATGCAAAAAATTCAACGTGAGGTACATAGGGGTGGTGGGAGGAGGAGTAATCCTGAGCTCCACTTTCAGCTGGGCATTATAACTTAGGAGCAAGATTTGGGGTAAGAAAGATTAGCTGAATTCTGCATAGGCTTCAGGAAAAAAACTGTCTCTGCTTGGGCTTAGAAACAGGAATGAAAATAAACCAGAAAATGTCATTATGGCATTGCATGATGGTGCTTCTGCATCTTGAATATTGCATGTAGCTCTGGCCCCATCTTCATAAAGTTACAACAGAATTGTAAAAGGCTCATAAAAGTGCAGCCTGAATGATCAAATGTACTGAACAGGCTCCATAAAGGAAACAAATGGGACTCTGTCTCCTGAACAAATGCCTGAAGAGGTCTAGGAAGCTCAGAGTGAAGATATCTTCCTGGTCAGCACCCAGCAGGAGGCAAATGAAACTCAGGGACTCTGGGTCAAAACACAAAGGTTGTTCTTCACTAAGTTTGTGGTACAACTCTGGAATACCACAAGATCTTGTAGATTCCAGGAGTTTCCAATTGCAAAACCCCCTAACACACTAACTAGTTATATATGTGGAAAAAATTCGTTCACATATTAAATAGATAGTGTGTGGTTCAGTATGTCCCTGCCAATCCCTGCTGGAGGCTGGAAAAGTGCTTCAGGGAAGGGCTAGTTGATTATCCTGGGATTACCCTGTTTTCCCATGCTTCCCCAGGCAGCTGGTCTTGGACACTGCAGTGGCAGGCTGTTGGGCTGAATAGATCTTGCTCTTCCTTCTGCTATTTTGTGCCAGAGACAACTTTTTGCCCTCCTGTATTTAATGATGTGTGCTTTGAGGGGTGTGTTTCTTAAGTAGTGTTTTGCCATAATATGGAAGTGCATGTGATCAAATGTATATATTAATATATGTATCTGGGTTGGAATATATTAACAGGTTGAAATCCATGTGTCTCAAAAGACAGGAGGGGATGCCCTGGATTCAAGCCACTAAGCCACCTCCACATGTGCTGTGGCTGCTGCAATTGGCCAAGTACCAAGTAAACTCTTCTGAAGGCAAGGATGATTAGTAGGGTTGCCTCACAAGAAAGTTTCTATTCCTGATTTCCATGAGTGTGCAAGAAAAATGGAGATGGCAAAACTGTTTTACAAGAAGAACATGTAATAAAGGCAAAAGCTGGTAAAAGCCTTAGCCTGAAGGGTATGTTTGTGTGTGGTTGCTGCACATGGCAGAGAAGCAAGCACTGGGGGAAAAGCATGGCTCTTACACCTGAACTGTGGTGTTGTGGAACCTTGACAGGTTCCAAGCTGTTTCACTTTCCTGAGTGTATTCCTCTCTTCGCGGCCCCTTCAGATGAACTGCTGCGATTTTTTTTCTTGGAGAGGAATGCACTGGAAATGGAACACAGAGGAGATTATGGTTTACACATTGGTAATGGGTGGAATACCCACCACTGAATGGGAGCAGTAACTGCTCTGCAGTAATTTGGGTGGTTCTGAGCTCGAGGCTTTGGCCCCTTGGCATAAGGGAAACCTGGTGGGATGCATCCTGTGACTGGACTGCCTTTTTGGATGGTTACAGGGTCTTCAGGAGGGAGAGGCAGGGCAGGAGAGGTGGAGAGATGACAATGTATGGAAAACACAGGTTGGAATTCCTGGAGTTCACAGGTGAGTACCTCTGATTGAGAATCAAGGGACAAATAATGTGGATATACGATAACCTCATTTTTGTACACTGTTTTTTTTCCTTTGGGCACATCAGTAGTTTGTGGTTTGTAGATAAATATGTCCAGACTACAGCTGCTGCTGACTGCAGCACAATTCTTTCTAAGGTGATTCAGTTTGTTGAAGTTGAAATAGTATTATACAGTTCGTGCTTAATTGAATGGCAATGAGAAAAGTTCATGCTTTTTCTGGAATATGTTGTGTAACCAACATTTAGAGACCCTGGTACTTATTTTACTCCTTTTGCTGGAAGACTTTGGGAAGCCCTTCATCAGATGACTTTTTAGGAGGCCTTAGCCTGGCTGAGCACACATGATAGCCTCAACCACCTTCTGGTGCAAATAACAGACCGTGGAGCTGCATGGATGTACACCAGCAGATGATCTGTTTACAACCTGGTTGTTGGTGGAATTCACAAACACTGCAGTTCAGCTCAGCTGTGAGGAAAAGCCCGGAGAGGATGTAAGTTGTAACCCTCAGTAATTTTGTTTTCACCTCTTCTGTGGCTTCTTTTCATCAGCTCACTAAAGTTTAAAAGAAGAGTTAATTCAATTGGCAACATTTCCCTTCATAAGAGAATCTGAGGTCAGGACAGGTGCTCCTGCTCATCTATCAGCTCCAAGGCTATCCCCACAGGGTAGAAGTGAAGATGCCATAACCTACCCATTAGATAATGTTTGAAAATTCCTGGAAAGATCTGTTTGGATGCAGAGATTATTACACTTCTAATTTGAGAATGAGATTGCAAGTAGAACCAGTGTTTAATCACTAATAGAAGATAATTGGATTTTATTCTTGAAGTGTTTTATGCCATTACCAAAGGCTGAAAAGATTTAAAATTCTAGAATGATTTGGGTTTTGAGGGACTTTTAAAGGTCATCTAGTCCATCCCCATCCTGCAATGAGCAGAGACATTTTCAATTTACCTATACCCAACTTCCTCTGGTGGCTCTGAGAGCCAGCGTTTTCATGAGAGAACTCTTGAGATGGGAAACCAGATTTAGTGCCTCTCCTTGACTCAGTGACCCCATCATAGACACCAGATAAATTCCAAAATTTCCTTAAAGGAAATGCCAGTCAATTACCAGGAAATAACAGTTTGGAAGGTACTGTCTGTAAAACAATTTGGCATTTATAAATCATCTCTGTTGGAGCAGGGAGATTGTTTCAGCCAGGATATGATTTCAGCAAAGTCCTTCTCAATCAGAGAGCTTACCCACTAAACACTTTTTGGTTATAAATACAGGGTCTCTGTTAGGATCTGCCTTCCCTAGCAAATCATTAGAATATCTATCTGATTTCTCCGGTGATCTTCAGAAAATGAGCCTGTACAGTTTGGTCTGCAGGGCCTCCTTGGGAACAGCGATGTCTGGCAGAAAATGTTTGTTCTGCTGTGTGCCCCGTTGTCTATCTCATCTGCAGAGGGACCCTTCAGCACCGGGTGGCCATTGATGTACTGCCCAAACAGAGAGGCAAATAAACATAAAGGTTAAACCTTTCTTTCTCCTCAGTGTCTAGGAAAGAAGAAAATCTGAGTCACATACAATGGATGTGTGATATCAAAGTTTTCTAGGGCATTATGAATATCCTAGTGTCTCAACTATGGCAGTTCTAGTCACCTTTCCTTGGGTTTTGTGCACTGTTGATCAGGAATGGAATCCTGTATTAAAACAGCTTGCATTTAGTTAGCTTTCTGTGTGTTCACTTATTTTATATCAAGGACAAAGATGTAGAGTTTTATTCTCTATGTTGTAAGCAATTAAATTTCAGAATTTCTCCAAGCAGAAGAGACTTACAGGTATAGATACATATACACATTTCACTCCCTGTCTCCTTGACACACCCTGTGTCTTCTATAGATTTAGATTTGTGGCTGCATTTCACTAATACTCTATTGTGTCATGCTTGGTTTTGGATAAAAATAGGTTAGAAGCAAGCCTGTGCAAGCCCTCATCTCTTACAATGCTGCAGAAGGGTTGACTGGAGTCATGACAATTACCACAGGCATCCCAAGACAGAAGCTATCACAGCACTGGAGACATCAAACTCGCTGTGAAGTTAACTCTTGGTGGCAGTTTTTTTCAGATCTTTTATGGCTGGTGTATGAGAAAAGCTGGAATATTCCCAGAGAAAATAATAGAGTATAGGGAGAGATTATTAATTCCATTAAACATGGTCTAGTTTTGGTTTTTCTTTTAGATTTTCAGATTAAAAAATCCCAAAGCTCTTGTATGGGGTAATTTTAGTTGCAGTGACTTGGAGAAAGGGTCAAAGTATTGAGATCTCATGCTATGAAAAAGATTTTTCAATTATCTGTTACGATTCAGTTATACAAATTTTTAGAGATACCTCTGCCTGAATTAAGGTGCAAAAGAGACCATATGCCAAAGTCAATAGTATGGACTTTATTCAACAGTAAATGAGAGAGAGAGAGAGAGAAAGAGAGGGAAGTAGGAAAAGAGCTGGGGGAACAGAAAGATAAGTGACAGAGACAGATAAAGTAGAATGTATCACCAGTCAGTGGATCCCAATGGTGTCCTGTTGATCCTCTCCATCAGGTCTCCTTGGTGGTGAGGGTCCCCCCAAAACACAGAGTTCAATGGATTAATACATGTTTGTGCCAGGTGGGAATGCCAGGTACCTCCCCTGGCAGGGCCATGTTTGACAGTCTCTTGCAACAGACTCTGGATGTGTTGCATCATTTTGCATCATGAGCAGTGCTTTGCTGTGGAGCCTAGCAATGAGTCTGGGCACTTCAGGGGTCTCTGATGGTTTATGGCACCCCTCAGCTGCCCCTCATGTGAATGTCCTTTGTGTGTGGCTTTCCTGGGGTTGGGGGGTTTTACACTGAGACAGTTTCTGTGAGGGAGGATGAGTGTTCACTGCCTCTGACCAGAGTTTACACCACACCCCCAAAATTCTTTACCCATCATGGCTGGGGGCAGTCTGTGCAAACCTGGGCTCAGCAGAGCAGTGTGTGAGCTATGGCCTTCCCCATGGAACCCAGCCAGAGCTGGTTTTCAGGATAGCTGCTGTGTTTGGCTTTCTTGTGGATACATTCTTCTCCCTCAGCCCTGCTTACTTCTCCTTAGACCTAACTGACCAACAGCATCCCCTTTATCTTATCTCAAGTTCCCTTGGGTGACGTAACTCACAGCTCAAAGTTCCAGTCAGGCACATTCAGGGAGGAGTGGGCTTTGGTGATCACAGCTTCTTTATGCAGTTTTGCCATAATGGGCAAAAAGTCCTTCATAACAGTGTTTAAGTCATTAACCAAGGCATTTCAGTCTCTCACAGTAAGTCAAAAGCATTTTTTGAAGGATATGTACTTCCAGACGTTATCTGTCATCACAGCTGGCTCCTCAGTGCAGCGCTTTGAGAGGCAGAGCTGCACAGGCTGTCAGCAGCCTTTCAGTGTGTTAGCAGGGACTCTACTGCTCATCCTTATCCACACAGACCCTGCACTGCACTGCTCTCTGTGGGGCTCGGTTCTGATGTGTGCAGAAAGCAGCTTTTGTGTCTGCAGACCCCCACACTGAAGATGTGGTAATGTGTGTACTTTTTTTTGCTTGTCTGTCTTTTCTTTCCTGAAGATTTTTGTTGTTTTAAGGCTTAAAAAGCACAGACATATAAATACATTACCTGGAGCCCCAGAATTCTTCTATAGAAATTCCAAACCACAACTTTTGTGCACTAATTCAGTCCCTGCCTCAGGGCAGGAGGGCACCTGAAGTTACATCTGTTCACTCTCTTGGTTTGAGCAGAGCTCTCACACCTGTATTGCATGTTCAAGCACACAGAAAATCAGCCGCCTCTGGCCTTCTTCTGGGCAATCCTGTGGTTGTTGCAGCGTTTGTTTAACATGCTATGGGTCAAGGAGGGGCTTCAGCCTTCAGCACTACAGGAATGTCCACAGGCACTGTAGTTTTGTCACAAACTGTGGAGTTCTGTGATCCCACTCCCACCTGGGGATCCCTACTGCTAATACCACACCAGTGCCATGGTTTCTATTCCATCTATGCAGAATTCCTTCTGCTTTAAAACATTTATCCTGTCGAAGAATTTAGTTCTTGGTTGCTGTTACCATGTGCATAAAGAATATTCTGATGTCAGGAAGGCATTTTACCTGTGTGCAGGTGTGAAGGTGTCCCATAAACCTGATGTGTACAGCTTGATACACAACCTGCATGTCATCAAATTGTACCTGCTGAGAAAGAACAACCTTCTTATTAAAAGAGAAGGGCTGATGACAAACTGCACGTTCTGTAGACTTTGGCAGTGCTTTACCTTCAAAGTCATCTCAGGATGCAGCACCTCCAATGGAGTCCTTGGTCTGGGCACTCACACCTGCACTGCCATGCTCATTCTTTCATCTTCTTTATTCACATTATTTCTCTCTAGTTTGCCCCCTTCTGGCTGAGCTAGCACCCTGAATGCACAAGAGACTCTTTTTCTTTAATGAAGACTTCCTTTTCAGTTAAAAAAGAGGCTATTCAAATTCATTCTTCTGTGAAAAAAAATCGGGATATTGTAGTCTTAGTATGGGAAAGCTTATTCCCCCAGATCTCACACTGGCTGGGAGAGGTCTTAATTCTCTTCCTGCTTTCTCTGCATTTGATGGCTTCAAAAGTTGGGCTCTGTGGGAGAAATTATCCTGATCTTTCTTCTCTCATCTTATGATGCAAAAGTGAGGTGGCACCCTGGTCTCACTCAGGGTGGTGAGTGTATGTTTCAATAAGTTTTCACAACTAAAAAGATTTAAAAAATTAAACATATTTACTGAATCATGTTTTGTAGTAAGAAATGGGGCTGTTAAGCAGATTGAGAGGAAATTTTATCACCCCAAGGAAGGTAATTTTTTTTTAATCTTTTCCCATTCCTTCCTTTCTGTGTGGAACCAGCTCTTTCCTACTTGCAAACCTACAGCATAAAGTACCAAGTAAAGGATGTGAAGCCCCCTCAGAGTGTAGCTGTGGTTGCAGGTTTCATGTTCTCATCTCCAGTTCAGCTATTCAACATTTCAGCATGTTCCTACTTCAAAGTGAGGCATTTGTATGTGCCAGGTACCCCCAGGAGTGCCAGTGCTCATGAGTGTACAGATGCATACAGGTTCTTTCTCCTATTTATTGCACAGAAGGTCACTGATGATGACACGGAAGAGCACAGCATTTGTGTCTCACACTCTGAAGCTGCAGTGGAAGTCCACACAAGTTACTGGGGAAAGACAAAACACTGGAGAGAGAGTACTGTGCCCTGATATCAAAGTGCTGTGTGATGGCTGTGAGCAGAAAGGGGGTTATGCTATCATCCTACCTGCCAATGCAGCAGCAGTTTGGAGTCCTTTGCAACCTTTAACAAAAAGATAAAATTTATATGATGCTTGAAAGGGAAGGGGATTGTCTGAATTACGGACTGGAGTTCTCCCTTCCTTTCAAGTCATTTCCTACCTGCAATACAGACACCTCTTTTAAAAGGTGGGAGATGAGATGGAGAACAAGTGAAAACAAAGTTTAAAATAATCCAAATTATCACATACATTCTGAAAGACTCTGCTGCTGAGAAAGATGACCCACAACATGATTTGGTTCTTCCATGTGCTGCCAGGGGCCAGGCCCTGAGATCAGAAGCAGAGGTTTTGGTCTACACGTAGAGAATAAGAAAGGATTGATGAAGAAAGCCAAACCACTAGACCTGCATGGGTTTTTACTGCCTGTTGAAAGATGTTTAAATCACTACAAGCATGTTCACATCTCTCTACTGGCTTAAGCCAAAGGTCTGTAGCCTTTTATGCTCTTTTCAATGCAGGCAAAGCAGAGTGGAAGAATAGGGAAGTCATGTTGTGATGATTCTTTAAGATCCTGGATTATCTCCTGAAAATGCGTGCTTCAGGCACTTCTGAGCCAAATATTGTGTCTCTTTACTCTATGGACCTCAAGGGATTTTCCTTCCTTTAATTTGCAGGATATATTTTGAACCCTGTCAGTTTTTGACAGCCACAACATCCTGTGGTGAAGAGCTTTGCAGCTTCACTGTGCACAGTATAGAGAAATTTTCCTCATGTTTTAATCCTATGATTTAAAAATGTATTTCTATTACATAATGTCTCACTCTTTGAAAAGCGAGTGAACATTAAGTTGGTTATATTAAAATTATCATATAACCTGCTGGTCAGCCTTTCCCCCAGATTTTGCCTCCTAGGAAGAAGTCAGCACCCTGTAATTTACTGTCACTTGTCTGTGGACAAACCAGCAGTGTGCAGGCACAATGTGGGGCCTGGCAGCATGGGAGGGGCCCACTTTGCACAGGCATTTTGCAATAGCTGTTCATAATCCTGGTCTGCTTTCCCAGTGTCTGTCTTGTCATTACAGTCAGAAAGCACTTGTCCTCTTGACAACAGTTATTAGACTGCAAAATTAGAAAATTAAGATAAACGGGACACAAGCTGTCAAACCACTGGCAGGCTCCCAAAGTGGAATGCATACTGAAAACCTGGGCAGCAGTGAACACGTTGTGGTAACAGTGGTTGTCTCTGTGTTTGCATTTCAGTATGCACCAAAGGTCAGTTCCACTCTGGGAATCATACTGAAATGTTCATCACTGGAATGGTGCCTGCAGATCTCTGAGTGAGGACTCCATACAAAACTTTAACCCATACCATAAACAGTATCTTCTCTCACCTCCAGTGGCAAGTATGAACTGGGCTGGAATTCATGCTCTGTGTGCCCATCTGCATTTAAGATGGAAACAGAGAAGTGGACTAATGATCAGGGCTCTCTTTCTGGCAGGTGTTCTGAAGGCTGGCACCATATTGTCCTGATCTGTGGTGGAGGACTTGGCAGGTGCTTTCAAACTAGAGTTTACAGCTCAGTGGAATGTGGCACTAGTTGTTCATCACTCTCCACTGCAGATTAAATGAAGGCAGTGATGAAAAAGTCACATTGCAGTTCATCACAGGAACTGTGAGGCTGCCCTGGCACAAATGGGTGCTTCCAACAGCCCTCCGTGGAGCAGAGTGTGGGGACATGGCAGAGACGGAGATGTGACGTGGAAACACTTTCAGAAATCACATAAGTTGAGTGTATGATGTTTCCCAGCAAATCCAAGAGCTGGGGCCTTCTGCAAAGACAGGTTTATCTGAGAAGGGAGCTGACACTGGAAGTTTATTTTCAGGTGTACGTCAGGTGGTATGGAATGGCTGGAAAGGTGTCGTGTAGAGGGTAGTTTTTTAGTAAAGACTTCTTTTCCTGTGCTACCTTCAAGGGAGAAAGGAAATTGTCAGGGAAAATGTATCCCTGTACAATGACGATTTAATACAAGAAGGCATCTGCCATGCTAAGAATTTGCCAGAAAGAATTTCCACACTACCGTTATAAAACCACTATGTAACAGTTTTTATGGTCATTGACAGTTGGAACTCTGTAAGTTTTCTTGTCTAATCATGATGTTTACTTGTTATCCTGTACTTTGATTTCTTTGCTCTGAATCACTCTCATAGTAAAATTATGTAAGCAAGAACCCTGACCTGTGCTTAACTTTTGATTTTATTATTTAAAGACTTCATGATTTGTAATTAGAATTTATGTTGAAGTTCTGGGTACCTGCTGGCAGAAGTTTTTTATTTGAATAGTTGTACCAATATTAGATATCATTCCTTGAAAATATAAGAAATCAAGGTTTCAAAAATATTCCAATAAAACCAGAACTGAAAAATTGGAGAAATCATTGCTGGGGAAGTGAGGAAGATGAAATACAGCCAAATAAATTGGAAGTTTCATTATCGCTCACTTTTATTATTTTAGTACAGGTCTAAGACTATTTGGAGTCGTCTTTTAATGCTCCACTTTCTGGTATCCTGTGATTCCTGTGGAGTCCTGTGATTTGCAGAAAAGCAGATCTTAATTAAAAGTATTTCAGGACCTCATTGACTGAAAAAATGAAATCACAGGAAAAGATATTTCAATAGCATGCATGTTAAGATGGAGATGCCAGAAGGCAAATAATGTATTACTTTGCAAAATGTGACTAGAAATATGTCAATGCTTACTTTTAAATATATTTCAGTCTGGTTTTGACTGACAGTTTTTGGTTAAACATACAGTTTTCTTGGAGAAACTGTTAGTGTTTCCTTTAATGTTTTAACTTTCTTGAAGTTTTACATTAACTGATCTATAATTACCTGAATACCCAAGAGTTTAGATTCTTTCATTGAGTTTTCTTTCATTCTGCCAGTAAAATTAATACAAGAACATTCAGAAAATATTCTATGAATGTCTGCAGGTGAAAGCATAAGCAAGTAAAAAGGACTTCTGAGACCACTGAGTAAGTCCAAAGCCCAGTGACAGGACACAAGGAGCTTAGTTACCAGCACTGTGTTGGCTTTTCAGAGGAAGGATATTGATACTCTGTCTCTGAAGTTCTCTTTCATGCTTTTCTGGGCTTGGAAGCCATGCCTGCTTCTAACCTAGGGAAACAGGTCTTTATAAACACCTTCTATTCCATATGAAGAGAGGGCAGTTTGAAGAAGGAGCAAAATTAAATGTTCCCTAGGGAAAGCAAAGCTCCCTCCCTCATGTCAAGAGGGAGAGTAGCTTCCCTTGTACAAAGCACACTTTAGCACACAGACCCGATTATCTGAGGGCTGAAGAGGTTCCTGAGAATAAAGGAGCTTATTTACAGTGATATCACCTGGTTACCTGAGCTGGGCTCCTGCCTTTGACACTCTGAGAATGGTGCAGGACTAAGAGCTCATCTCTCTGTACAAATTACCTCCTGTTGTCCTTTTAGTGGCTCCTCAGGGAGGACAGTGGGGCCCTGGCACAGGGTGCCAGAGAAGTTGTGACTGCTCCATCCCTGGAAGTGTCCAAGGCCAGGTTGGACTGGGCTTGGAGGAACTTGGTCCAGAAGAAGGTGTTTGTGCTCACAGCAGGGTGTGGGACTGGGTGGCATTTAAGGTCCCTTCCAACCTAAACCGTTCTGGGATTCTGTAATCATTCTTTCTGCTTATCAGAAGATTTTTCTGAAGGGAAGTTACTTGCGTAGATTGGCAGAAAATATTTTGTTGCAAATCATTCTGTGTCACTCTTAGCCAACTGTGTCTGCATCAGAAGAGCCTTAAGCCCTGCTAGTTCCAAATCCAAACAGCAGAAAGGAGCAGTGACCTCAAAGCTGTCACAGTCTGAAGGAGCTGGCCTTTGCCTCAGAGGAATGAGCTCCATTGTTTTCTGCAGCAGGTGTTTTCAAATGCCAGGGCCCTTACAATTTCCATTTTATGCATTATCTGTTGATTTGATCAAATGCAAACTCCAATCTGTGCTATAGTCAATTCATTAGTTGGCTGTGGCTTCAGTTCAAATCTTAATTTGGTTATCAGGATTCAATTTTAGACAGTCTTGTGCTTTCTTTTTATGCAGTTACTACTAATTTTTAGTGGAATTCACAAGGAGATGCAAACCTTATTTTCTCTCAGTCATAAGAACAGGCTGTGCTGAGAAGGTCAGGGGGAGTCCAAGGGAGGCATCTGAGAGTGCCTGGCTGCCCAGTTCTCTCTGCCACAGTTCATCTGCGACTCAGAAAATCAGCATTCATGTGGATGACACATATGGAGGTGGAATATTTGACTCCCAGCTTGAAATATAAACACAGCAGGTCCTGTACATACAGATACATCCTGTGTGAGAATAAGTGACCATAATCCAAATACTAGGGAGGAAAGAAAGGCCACCTTGGGCAAATCTATTTCTTCATTCAGCAATTTTCTCTTACTTCTGAGGAGGTGGAATGAGTGAGTTTATTTCACAAGTTAACTCTACAAATCTATACCTGCTAAACCCCCCAAATTTCCATCCGCTCAGAATGCTCCCTTATAATTCTTTAGAAATTTATGACTGATCTCTAGTATTCTAAGGTCTCCTTGAGTGGAATACAGTCCTGTGCATAGCAGTGGGAATACATGGGGAAAAGTGTCCCTCAGCAATACTATTTCTCACTTGAATCGATGAATTTTTACAGTTAACTTGACAAAAAGCATCCTATTTCTTTAGAGCTTTTATATGCACAGAGCTAAAAGGAACCTCATCCATGTTGCTTCACTCTGTCCAGGGAATGTGTTGATCTTGGTGTTTTTAATTACAGCAGATGAATTGTTTTATTTAACGATTCAAGTGCCTGCTGGTTTCTTCCTGGGTTTCTGTAAAGCTTGCCGTGGTGCCCTGAGTAATAGGTCAGAGGAAGGACGAAAGCATTTGCAGAATAAGCCTCTCAGTTGTTTATTTACCTTGTTGGGGTCAGTCTAGGGGCTACAACAAGCTGATATGGGAGTCAGTGCCTGTGGGAGCGAGGGATTATGAAGTACAGGAAGGATCAGGCAGAAATTCAGGAGGGAGATCTCTGGGGAAGAGTCGAGGGATTTTCAAGTGAGAAGGTCTTCTTGATTGCACCTCTGAGGAGATATGCAATAAAAAGCAGCAGGAGCAGAGGCTGGAAAAGGCAGCAGGAGGAGCACAGACATGTTCTCTGTAGGTGCCTTTGAGGGCCCACGAGGGCTGGGAGCACATTCAGCTGCTCTAACTGGAGATGGGGTGGAGACATCTTGGTGGGAGTGAGAAGCGGCTGAGGGGAGCTGCTCTGGTTTGGTTTGTCACCAGTGCAATGGAAGAGGCTGTCCATCCTCAGAGCACAGCCACTGCCTTGTGCAGGCTGGCCTGATGGATGGTGGCAAACACAGCCCCAAACAGACAGTGCCCAGGGCTTCTGCTTCCCTCAGGACTGCTGGGAGGCAGCAGCCAGGAACAAGTGGGAAGCAGGTTTGCATGGGAAAAAGCAGGTGATCCTGCACTGGCATGATCTGCTCAGGCAGCAGATGTGCGAAGGCTACTGCAGGACAAGAACTGATGAAGGCTGCCTGCAACAGAAGGGGCTGTTTTCACACTGTGCTGCAAATGTGGAAGGAAGTAAAGGCATTCCCGTGA
Organism: Catharus ustulatus; assembly: GCF_009819885.2. Lineage (NCBI taxonomy): Eukaryota > Metazoa > Chordata > Aves > Passeriformes > Turdidae > Catharus > Catharus ustulatus. Next base: position 33,299,668 of record NC_046228.1, on the reverse strand, counting down.
AAATTCATCCCCTACTGAGCAAGCAGCATCCTTGAAGCAAACACTCAGAATTTTGTAGTCAATGTAGTGCCTAAACTTTAATGGCAGAATGATATTTCAGTGTTAAATATGACATTTTTCTTTGTCATTGTTGGCACAGTGTCTCTGATCAATGACAAAACAAATGGAAGGCGGCCGAAAAGAGAAAGGAATATCTTTGCTACTAATTGCAAACATTGTTCCTGCTTTTTATTATCAGTATCTCTCTACAAAAATATATGAACTTTATGTATTCCATAGGGATTTTTTTTAGGATTGATGCTATATATTTTACATCCCACCTCAACTTTTCTGTGCTTAATGCTAGTCAGAAACTTTACAGAGGATAAGGTCTTTATCCTGTCATTTTATACTGTCACACTGCTCAGGGGAACAGGATGTTAATGTAGGAGCTCAGGAGAGATACAATTAATATTCTTGCAGAATATTTGAGATACTATATAGTAATTTAAGATAGCGGTCTTCTAAAGGTACCTGTTTACAAGAAAATAAAGACTTTTCACAAAATAAAGGGAACTTTAAAATACTGGGGGAAAAAAAAGTGTAAATACTTGAAGACTTTCAAAGCATGGATTTATTGATGAGACTAGAAGCATGAATCTATGAACACTAATCAGCAAAATAGATTAGCTTTTGTACTGCTGAAAAAGAATACTGTAAAACTCAAAGATATGACAGACTGATGCAAGACAGGTACTATGTTAATTTTCAACAGCAATTGAAAAAACAAAACCAAAGCAAAAAATGAACCCCAAAGCAAAACAAATAACAAATACAGGAAGATAGTTACTGATAGTTACTCTCTTACTGATTAAAAAAAAAATTCATTATACAAGAAGAATGTCATGAATATTTCAAAGGCAAACCCAGCATAAATTAGAGCATTATTTATGAAGAATAAATACTGGAATTACTATACATGTTCTTATGAACAGAGTTGCCAAAATGCTTTTGAAGAATGACTGCATGAACTTGTTTTGTGCTGAATCAAAATTGATTATATAGCTGTAGAAGAAATCCTATTTTTTAAAATTTAAACAACTATAAACCTCTTGTAATAAAGCTTACTACAAGGACATGAGATTGCTGAATTTTAAAAAATCATTGAAATACTACATGACATCTAGATGCAGTTAAATGCAATGACAGGTGTGAAGCTGTAGCTCATTCATTTGATTTTCCTGTATTTTGGATAAAGGGGGAAAGACATTAAAAAGGCCCAGGTGTGCCTGGGCACTTGCTGAATAACAGAATTCTACAAGCTATTGTGATCAGGCTAACTGATCTGTTTTCTTCTGCTATGAATAAATTATTCTGATTTCATAATGTTGGAAAATTATTTTGAAAAACAAACAAACAAAAAACCACCTACTTTTTTCAAGAACAAGAGCCCTAAGTACCACACAAAGGCCTTCTTAAATGCACTGGTTTTGCTCTTGGCTGGCATTATTTTCCTATGAAAAGTAATTATGAGTTGGTTTGTAGGCTTTAATGCAGTATACAGTTCATTGCCATGGAACTGAAGATTTTATTCATGTATCCCTGTGCTATTTCAGCCTCAGAATTACCAGCCATGGCAATTTTAATTTAAATGGCCTTAGAAAAGTACTTTGGTCTGCTGTCAAAATACTTCTGAAATGCAGAATATTCAGTACGGCCTTATGCAGTGGGTTCTGTGATAAGATATTGGAGCATTATCTGAATTTCATCAGGACTTGAGAGAAATTCTGCTAGGTATGGCAGAGAATTACGGAATTATGGAAAGGATTAAAAGGCTTTTACTTGAATTCAGAGATCATGCACTTCTATATAACAAACACTCACTTTTAAATTCACTGCTGTGAGACCAAATTACACTGCAAAGCATTTCTATGAGGGTTTTTTCAAAGTATTTTTTTCTGACTACTTATATTTCAGTAGTATGCTAATTCCTCCTTGGTGAGCTCCTGGTGAGTTATTAAAGATCTCATTTCTCTTTCTTCTCTTTCCTACCCACTGCCTGCTGCAAACTGCAGTCATTAAGTGAGCACCAGTTTTCTTCACTGCGGTGGTCAGTAATTTTTCTTGGCATCCCTTGCCCTTCATCAGTTGGAAATTGTGTCATCTATGCCTTCTCACAAAAAAATCTGGTGTGCTGTTTCAGCACCAACAAACAGAAACCCTCAGGCCATGGCTGATGGACAGATTTCCCTGTTTATCCTGGTGAGGAGAGTTATTTGTCCAGATAGGTGTGGCCAGTGGAATAACAGTGGTGTTTCCCACAGAAGAAGTTTTCCTTCAGGGCTGGGACAGATGGAATACCCTCTCAAGAGACTTATCAGTGAGGCTGCAGAGGAAGTGACATCCTGCACTGGACTAAAGCCTTTCCTTGCCAGGCAGTTTTGGGTTTGCACTGACCCTGTGTTGCATCCTGTGTTCTGCAGCCATTTGGTGCAGGAAGCACTTTGCTTCCAAGGATCTTCCATATTTGGGTGTTTTGTGGTAGTTCTTAAACTGCAGGATTAGCAAAGAGCACATTTTTCCTCCAAGTCAGTGCAATGAGCTAATTTTTATGTTAATTTGTAGATGTTTGTGAAGGGCAGTTAATCGATATGGGTTGTACTGAGTAACAGAACTGACAGTGACAACTGGTGCTGCATGGAATACCTGATTTTCTTTTAATTACATATTTATTTCCTGTGTTCCATAAAGCAGACTTTATATTGGCTTAATTCCCTGTGGATGAAGAAAAATCAATGCAAATGAAGGTGCAGTTTTGCAAATATCTGTATTTGGGTTCAGTGTAGTTACTCAAATTCCTAATAATTTGGAAGAGCAGATCTTCATATAGAAAAATAGAATAGATAATTTATTTTTATCTCAGCAAAAGCACACTAGGTGTCATTGCCTGTGAATACCACAGCCATGATTAAGTATTAATTATTCTGCTGGAGGTAACTGCAGGGAGTAAGAAGGTTGAAGTATTGGCTTTTCAGCAAAAGTAATGTTTTTTATATGGCATATTTATTATGAGAAGGATTCTTCTAGAACAAGCCTTTCAGAGAGAGACTGCTCCAACACAAGGTTTATTTACTTTGGGATTTGTAAAGGAAACCACATTTTTCTGTTTATACTTTTAGTTTTCCTTTTATATTCTGGTATGCTGTTTTAGAAAGTGGAAGTCTTAGGATTCAGAAATCAGTTTGAATCAATCTTCAATTGTGATGTGCCACCATAGGTGAACTCTGGTCACTGTATTGTGAAAAGTCCTTTTATTTTGAATAGTCACTGAGTGGGAACACATGCAGCAGAAGTTGGGCAGGCTGTGATGCATCCTGAGCTTTTCCTTGGTTGTGACTGCTCCTGAGCTTTTGACTAGGATCATTCTCCTCAGCATGAAACACTCCAGAGCCATGTGGGCCTGCTGGAAATCGGTGCTGACTGTTAAAGCTCTTTGGAAACATTAATCATCTCTAAAAGCCCAGATCTAAACAGGTGCAATAACGTTTAAACAACACGTGGTGGTCAGCTCACAGCTCACTGGCTCATACCTGCATTATGAAAGGATGCAGTTAGTGCTGCTCTGCTCTGCTTACTGTGATACTCCATGATTGTGTTTTCTGTGCTCCTTTTGGCAGTACTGAGACCATCCTCTAAATGGTGAGAGAGTCAATGGTGAAATACATGGAATGCCAAACCCACATTCCATTTCCTGGAAGCTGATTTTGAAGCACTTCCTTGTTGTCCCTGAGTTGACAGCCTTTAAATAACAACTAGGTAAGTGTGTCAGGGGGAAGAGAGATGTGTTTTGTCTCACAGACATCACAGGAAATTAAACTGCTGCAAATTCAGGCCAAATGTAATTCATTGCTATGATACAGAGTATTTGAAGAGAAGATAACAAAGGAAGAAATTTCTGAGGGTTTAGGTAGGTGTGCAGGTGAAAAGTGCCACTTCAATATTTTGCTTTCCTTGTCAATGAGCTGCCTCGATGGAACCAGAAGTTCTTGCTTCGCAGGTGTTCGTCGGGGAGTGTTGTGAGTGGTGAGGGGATTCCTGTGTTGGTGTGACCCACATGTGGTGTCTCACAGCTGATTATGTCAATGTTTTTGATATCACCATGTTCTAAGGAGGGGGATTAATTCACGTGCTACCTCCATGGACCATAGAAGCTGCTGTGAGTATTATTAATACAACTTTGAGGAATTTTCACATGGATTAATAACCTTTTGCAAGGTAAAATAAGTCACTGTTTTCCTGAAAGTATCAAACAGTATGTTTCCTGTTGGCATTTGTGGGGATTTTAATGAACTCAAACCGTGCAGCGTTCTTCAATTAACTTTGATTATACTTCTGTATAATTTATTTTGAACAATGACTGGAAAATTAGTTTTGATTCAGGAAACAATTGGAGCTCACCATGTCTTGACCTCCTATATACTTATATAATTTTAATAAAGACATGATTGAATTTTATTAGGGATGAGATGAATGCACTAGGAAACAGAATTTGTCTTTCCAACTCTAAAATGGCAGGAAGAATGATGGTGATGAAACTAGACAGAAACAATGGAAAATTAATATTTTCATTATTATAGGATTTTATGTAAGAGTGAGCAATCATATGTTAATAGAAATAGAAACCTTTGGAGGCATCTGTGCTATGTGATATTTTATCACATATTACATTTTATTTTATGCCTGATAGACAGCATTAGTTTCTGTGCTGTTGGGGAAGAGGAAGGACTGCTGTAATGGCAAATAATATTAGAAGGGATGGTGTTTTCTCAGGATCCTGATGGTCAGTGCAGCACGTATGGTCCACTGAGGTAATTTAGAAGTATATTTAGTAAAAGTCTATAGAATGTGCACAGCTTTCAGAAGGCACTTCCATTCACTGTTTTATTGCAGTTACTGTTACTCTTGTTTCTTAGGGAAACTTTGGATTCTTTGAGTTCCACTAGAGCTTCTCTGGTCTTGTGAGCACTGTAGGGGCTGATGTTCATCACAGTCAGCTGGATTTGCACACCCAAAATTTCTCTAAAATACATTTTTTGGGTCTTTTTCCCCCCTCTCATTAAGAAAGACATAAGGAATGAACTTCTCATCAGAGGCAATATAAATCTTTTAAAATATCTGGATGCTTGCTACACGGAAAGCAACAGAGTAATAGATGAAATAGATGTCATAGCGAGTTTTGGTACGTGCACTTTGGGGATATAGCTAGGTTTTGTTAAGTGGTTTTTGATTTGTGGTTTTGGGAGAAGGGAAGAGACAAAGCAGGTTGAAAAAGATGCCATGTGTGTCATTCCTGAGAGGGGCAGTAGTGTTCCTACAGTGTGTAAATTTGCTCTAGATCTTTTAGTGCTATTATAATAGGAAAAATTTAGATACCTGCTTTTTTGCAGGGGTCTAAAAATTTTTTTTTATATCCTTTACAGTGTCTCATTTCTGAAGGACTGTTTTAGATTTGAGACTGTTATGTTGGCCACAAATTCATTTCAGGTCTAAGCTTCTCTCTTGGGGCCTGTGCTGTGTTTTTAATTAATTGTACATCATACCACAGCCCATTGATTAAAACTCAGAACAAAGTATGTCACCAGCCTCAGACCTGGCATATGAAATGGCATTCCAGCTGCACTTTGCTTAGTGGGCAGCTATTGGTAGCCTCTGGACTCACTGCTAGGGAGTTCCTGCAAAGGCCGGGGGCAATTCCTTGGAGAGTCTGGTGCAGAGGCACAGGATTTATTTCAGTCTGTTAACTCAAAAAAAAAAAAAAGAAAAAAAAAAAAGAAATCAATTGTAATAACAAAGAATTTGCATGTGGGGCCCTAGAGGGTGGTGTGGTTAAAAGGTATGCCACATCTTCTTGTTAGTTTCATGGAGTGGTTGTGAATTTTGGACCATGCAGCCAAAAAAAATTGAAAATTTGGTGCTGATATTCTTTTTAAGGAAATAGGGGTGCTTTTCCAGGATATGCTATCCAATCATAGATGCACATTTCTCACTACTGCATTGCAAGACAAATTTCCAGCAATTTTTTTGAAAACTATACATCAGAACTACTTTGCTGTGGATGTTGGGCTGCTGTTCTTTAACAGCAGTCTGTAAATCCAGTGGCCTGTAAGCCTTATGGAATGTAGACTTTCTGGGTTGGAGATCCTCTGGGTGTTTTGCAGCAGTGGCTGTGGTTGCCTCAGGAATTTGCCTGCAGTGCATCAGGTAGATTAGAAGAAAGCAGAATGTCCAGCTGGAGAGCAGAAGTGAGGCTCTGGCCTTTTTCAGCAGTGTGCTGCTGTCTAAAGACTATGTACTGCTGCTGTTTAAAGACTTTGTGGACAGTTGATTTCTGTTGTAAATGTGATGACTTTAAAAGATAATTAGTTGTCTGGCATGATCTTGTAATTGTTCCCACCTTTGGGGAGAAGAGTGATTATTAGAACATTTAGACAGCTTCCTACCTTATTTTCCCCTTCTCTAACATGTGCTCCCTCCCAGTCACTGCAAGCACAAATGTCATCTTTGGGAGAGGGACTCAGAATCCTTTTTCTTGTGTTTCAGAATGTCTTAATAGAAGGAATTGAGAAAGAGGGCAATGTTCAATGCAAGAAGAGCATTTTTCCATCCTTGAAAAAAAATGCCTATTTTCTGTCAACTTGCATAAGGCATTTAGATGATGTCTTAGGAGCATACTTTAATTTGAATTGGCCAGACCAGGTCAAGCTGGACTAAATGATCACTTGCAGCTTCCAACTAAAATAGCAGCAGCTTTTCTTTCTTCTCAGTAGCAATATATTTATTTTGCGTTCCTATTGCAAAAAATGCGATTTATTTACTTAAACTTATTGAATCAACATACATCTCAATAATAAGTCTAAACAAAATCTGGATTTATCCAGTGGTAGGAATATGGTTTGCTCTTGTCTATACTCCTTCTACCTAAGGTATAGCAGATAGTCAACTTTTTGAAACAGTTCTTTTAAGCCAGATGTGTTGTTAGATTCAGTTTCCTTTGGCTAAGCAAATGATTCTTGCCTGCTTGGTATCTCCCTTTAATTTAGATTTCTATTTTTTTACAAAATGGAGTGACAGAATACAGGCCAGTGGAAGATTTAGTTTATGAAACTGTCTGAAGCTGCTCCTTCTCTCACCCTGCCTACCAAAGAACCCAGAATGGTTTGGGATGGAAGGGACCCTAAAGGTCATCTCATTCCAACCCCTCTACCAATGGCAGGGACACCTTCAACCAGAACAGGCAGCTCCAAGCCCCATCCAACCTGGCCTTGAATACCCCTTACAGAGACCCCATCGTGGGATATGGGGTTATATTTGTCATTATTGTTAAGGCTTATGTTTACAAAAAAGCCTTGTTGGAAGGCACAGCTTCAGGCTGGACAGCTGGATGTCAGATGAGGGTGAGAGGCAGTTATGAGGAGGAATGGCTGGACAGCATATGAAAGGGAAGCTGTTTGGACAGCAGACTACAGCTGAGCCAGCCAATGGGTACCCTTCCTCTGTTAAGTTTTGGTTATGTACAGTGGAAGTTAAAAGTATAAAAAGGAGGTGACTTCTACAATAAAGTGATTTCTTTCAGATACATTCCCCATTGCTACACCCTTCAAAGGGAAATATGTTCCTAAAGAGGCTGGGAGAGGGACCATGGCTGGGACAGCTGTCATGGTCTGCCTGGAGGATACTCTGTACCACAGAAAATCTTGCCTAATATAGAAAATGTGGGGAGCTGGCTGAGGGGGCCCAGTGACAGGGTGACAGAGCTAGCCAGGATTTCCTGCAGAGAGGGTTGGTTCCTGTAGAGATGAGAAATTGCCCTGTGGGGCAAATGAAGAATCCCTATGGCAGCACTTGGGGCATTTCAACATCCCCCAACAGAACCATCCCACAGTGCTCCATCTCATCCACTCCCTGACAAGAAAAGATGTCCCTGCTTGAGGCAGGTCCTTCTTTCCCTGCCCTTTGGCAGCCAACCCAGGTGGGAACTCAGCACGTGCCCAGTGCCGCAATTCCGTCTCCTGGTGACCCTGTGGTGGCTGTCCTGCTGCTTGGTGCTCCGAGGACTCTGACCAATGAGATTTCCCCCACAGGTGCCCAGCGCCTGGAGCAATGTCCCCACAGCCATCCTCTTGGTCATCATTCCCAGCCCAGCCTGGCCCCGTATGGGGTGGGCAGAGGGCTGCCCTTAGCCATCACCCCCCTCCCACTGTGACTCTGACCCCCAAAAGACAGAGGAGCTGCAAACCAGGTCTTTAATGACTAAATGAGAATGAGGAGTGTAGAAGAGAGCAGCTGGGGGTCTGGATGTAGGTCACTGGCCTGGAGTGTCTTCTGGCCTGAGTGCTGCATCATCGCCGTCGTCTTTTTCTTGCTGGCTGGGCCATGGTCCTGCGGGAAGGTCTCTTAGCTCGTGGGGGTGCTGGCTGGCACAGAGTTCTTGGCCTGGCTGCTGCTAGCTCTCTTGTTTTGGGGCGTACACGTATAGTGATGATGCCTGGTGGCTGCCTCTGCAGTGCCTCCTCCTCCATTCTGGCTGTGTGGGATGAGTGAGGCTGGGAGACAGTGGGTGAGCAGGTAGAGGGGATCAGGTTGGGGATGGCAGGGATGGCAGGGATGGCAGGGAGGGCAGGGAGGGCAGGGATGGCATCCTGGCTGTTCCTTTGCTGTGCCTCTACCACTGGATTCTTGGGCTGGTCATCTTCCAGCAGGCATTCACAGAATTCAAGGAACTCATCAAGGTCCTCAGCCATCAAACTGGGGACATTGGCAGCCAAGATGGTGTCCTCATTGTCCCCTGGCTGTGCCAACTCTGCTTGCTTCTCAAGGCAGCCACTGTCCTCCAGGTACTCAGAGAGTTCTTCCAGTAGAGCATCCAAGGTGGAGCTGTTGGGGCTGTCAAGGGTGGTGTCCTCGCTCACCATGGTGTCAGGCCAGGCAAACAGATGGGTGTTGGTGCTGTTCCCTGCCTGCTCAGGAATGGCCTCTGTGATGGCAGCTGGTCCCTCCCCAAGCAGATCCGTGGTGAACACTTCTGAAAATGGAACCCCAAGAGATTGAAGTTTTCCTCAGATTGTCTGCTGGTGCATGGGCTTTGTCAGCCCCCAAAGCTTACCTTCAGGTTCCATTGTAGTTGTGTCATCTAGCAGAGCCAGGGCAGGTTGATGGTGGATGTGGAACACACCAGAACCTATGGGGTAAAGGGCCTCTTCCTGGACCACAGCTCTTGGCTGGTGAGGCAGCAGTGTCCCCATCACCACCTGTTGTACCCAACCATAAGCAGGGGGACAGAGAGCAGCCCCGAGGGGCATCTGCACCAACTGGGGAAGATGTACCACCTGCCCCAGGGTCCCTGGGACCCCCTGCCTGGCAGTGACTGGGACCAGCTGGTGGGAGCCAGTGTGGAGCTCGACAGGCCCAGAGGACAGTGGCAGCCTGGGGACAGAAGGCAGCTCCCAGGCAGCTCCCAGGGCAGGGAAGCTCACGCCAGGTACCTTCACCACTGTCACCTGGAAAGGGAACCTCTCTGCTGGGGGAAGCAGAGAGGAGTGATGAGGTGAGATACTGGCCGGCAGAGCAAACTGGGGATACCTGGAGGGCAGGAGCCCCAGGAGGAGCAGGACCATGCTGCTGTACCTGCCATGGTGCTTGGGCAGTCTGGGGTTGCTTGGGATAAACACCACTTGGGAGGGTTCTGTTGCCAAGGCAACTGTTGGGGCAAACAGTGTTCTGGGGGTTCCATTGCCATAGTTGCTGCTCCCACCAACACCTGCTCCAGCCAGTATGGGGATGGAATGACCCTATGGGGTTACTGCCTGCAGCAGGGTTATAATCTTTTCAGTGGTGAGCACAGGGGCTAACCTGGTCTTGCCCTCTGGTTCCCATCGTGCTTCACTTGTCAGTTTTTAAGCTAATCCCCTGTCTTGGGTTGCAATGCAGAAGGTAACCAAAAGTGTGTATTCTATCACCATCTGTTAAAACCAGGTGGGGCAGTGTTCTTTATCTTTTCCACAACCCATCCTTCCTCCAGGAAGGTATCTTTTGTTAACGGGCCATTGAGTCCCACTGCATGACTGATAAAATCACATCATCCCACTGTGAGACGTTCCAACCAGGGGGAGGAGCCAAGCATTTCCTACCAAGATAAAATCAGAGATTTGGGGCATCAGAGCAGCCTTTTTCCAATGGATTCCCAGAGGAAAACCAGACCCCTCTAACATCATCACTGAACTTTCGGGGGAAAACTGAACCCTTCTACAGGACCACTGCTTCAACTGAACCACATCTGTCACTGCAGGAGGATGCAGCCTCCATTTAATGGGACTGCTGCCAACACCCTGCCTGACGGGGTGTCAGGTTGTATTCTGACTCAGTGTTTTGTTTTTTTGTATTACTGTATTTCTATTTTAATTTTCCTAGTAAAGAACTGTTATGCCTATTCCCACATCTTTGCCTGTGAGCCCCTTAATTTCAAAATTATAATAATTTGGAGGGAGGGAGTTTACATTTTCCATTTCAAGAGAGGCTCCTGCCTGCCTTAGCAGACACCCGTCTTTCAAACCAAGACATCATCTTAGCACTTCTCACTGTTCCTCCCCTCAACAGACACTCGTAATTCTCATCTATTTACAACGGGACAGCTGTTGCAGCACGAGCAGATGGTAGGTTGCCACAACCTTCCTGAATCATCCCCATGAGGAAGACACTCCACCAAGCAAAAAGCAAACACACCACTCACACACAGCAGCTGATTATCAGAAATGGCAGAGGCAGGAAGGGTCTTTGTATAGGTTTCCAGTGGTAGTTTATTTCTCAACATGCTGAAAGAGTCCAGGGACAAAACACAAGGAGAGGTAGAGGGTCCAGGGTTATATACTGGAGCCAACAGCAACAACCAACCACTGGAAGGTGGGGGTGGGAAAAGGATTACAGTGACCAGCAGGGAAACACAATGGTAAACAGACAGGGATATCGACCACTGAGGGTACAAAGAACAAAGAAACTGCTAGAACCTTGACCATGTATGATTAACAGAGAGTTGAACAGTCAATGGGCCAACAGAGTGAGTGGCACTGGGGTTGACTGACAGCATGTCACAGGAGTCCATGGGAGAGGCTAACGTCTAGGGGACATTCTTCCAGAGCATAGCCCCAGGAAGTCCCCTACCAGGCCCACAGGCCTCCACAGACAATCACATTAATTAATAATATAATTCAAATTCTTCGCTCAAAGGATTACTTAAGCAGCTCTCGAGCTGTCTGGTGGAAGCTTGACTCTACTCTTTGGACACCTCCGGGGCTTCTCTGGTTACTTTTTGGTCTTTGTTTAAAAGTCAGTCTTGTCTCACCTGGTAGGGATGTTATGGTCTATTCTTTGTTCTTTCACTGGATTTCTTATTCTGAAGAGGACAAGCAACAGAGGTCGGGCAATCTTCTTGTCAACTGGCCAGAACCATAATGCTGGCTTATGAAGTATTGCAGGTAGGTGTCCCCTGGCTATTACATCTGGCAGACACACTGCAGTTGTCGTAGTTAAGCTTACATGGAAAAGAAAGCTGTTAGCATAAAAAACCAACTGTGCAAGTAGTTTTTCTCTAATAAGGAGGTGGATTTATCTAGACTTATTTCTTGTTGCAGCAAAGCTCACTAGCTTACACACACCCCCTCAATCTTTGGTTCCTGGGGTCTCTAGTATGTTCTAGGCTTGTTTGCAGTCACAAGAATTGGGTGTCTGTCACTCTAGGCTGTGGGTGTGTGCCAGTGACGTGGTCTTCTCCCAAGACAAGAGAAAATGCTGTGGTTTTATGCTGGCAGGTGAAAGGCACAAGCAGCAATTGTCACTGATGTGGGACACTGACACATTTACACTCTGGACTGCACATAGGGTTGAAGAGGGTGACTTTGTGAGGAAGGTGACAAACAGGACTGGCAACTACTGAAAAAGGCAAAAGGGGTGTCCTTTTCAGTCAAGGTAGAGTGAATATCTTCAGCAGTTACCCTCTCCATAGCACAGGGTTAGTGACTAGAGAAAGGGAACACCACATCAGCATCTCCCAAAACTTTCTGACTCTAGCAAAAGCTGTTTTGGCCACAGCTGCTTGTTCTTGTACTCAACTGGGTCCTCAGCTGCGCTAGACTATCCAGTCCTTGGGATCATGGGAAAGGACAGTTCTCCTAGAGAAAAGGGACAAAGGGACACCACTGCCTAGGATCCCTTCTTTCTAGGGCAGGCAACATTTCTTTGCTTTAACAGTTATAAAAAGGAAACACAGAGGGAAACTCTTCTTTCTATGAGAACAGAGTGTCTCTTTAGTGACACACACACAAACACAGAGAGACACACACATGTCTGTTTTTCCCAAGTGGGACAGCAACTGGATGCACAGAGCTGTGTATCCAGAGCCATGTTTCTGGCGTCATGTCTGTGGGCATGCCTAATTCTCGTGGGTACTCAGGGATGTGTGCAGAACTGGTGCACACACACGGGCACCTGCTCACCTGCAGAGAGCCCTAGCACTTGCTAGTGGCACACACTTGTACACACACACAGGGTCATGCCCTGGGGAAACCATACAAATAAACTCGACCTCACCGGAAAACCTTTTTCATAGGGGCCATTGATCAGCCATTCCAAAATCAAATCCTGGACGTATGTAAACTCACATGGCAGACTGAATACCCTGTGTAGGTTGACCAATGGTGCCTACAAGGGGAACAGCTACTAAATTTAAAATAGCTTGTGGAAGAGCAATTGTCCTGAGGCCATATCTGTCCATGTTCTAGCCCCTGGAACACCTCTATATTCTATATACCTAAGCAAAATGGCAAGTGGCAATTATTACAGGATCTAGAGGCAGTAAATGCAATTATTGAACCTATGGGGGCTCTGCCACCTGGGCTTCCATCCCCCACAATGATTCCCCACAATTTGCCCTTAGTAATTTTAGATTGATAAGACTGATTTTCTGCCATCCCTCAACATCTTGGTGATGCACCTCGGTTTGCCTTTTCTGTTCCTACCCTGAATCATGCAGAACCAATGAAGAGATTTCATTGGACTGTGTTGCCAACACTCTGGGCTGTGCTGCCACAAGGTATGTGTAACAGCCCGACCATGTGTCAAAGTGTAGTCGATCTTGCCCTGCAGCCCATCCATCGTAAATTTCCTGCTGCAGCCATATTATATGGACGACATTCTACTCACAGTTCATGATCAATCCATCTTATGTTCTATTCAGGTAGCTGTCATGCAGGCCATTAAAAATGCAGGACTCATTGTGGCACCTGAAAAGGTGCAACATGAGTCCCTGTGGCATTATCTGGGCTGGAGAATTACTCAGCAGACCATCAGCCCTCAGCCTTTAAAGCTTTGTGTTAAAGACACCCTAACTTTAAATTATTTACAGAAACTGCTAGGTTCCTTGAATTGGTTGAGTCCTGTTTTGGGTTTATCTACAGAAGTTTAACACCCTTTATTGGACTTAGAGGAAATCCCCTCTGCATTTGCTTCTACAGCAGACCCCAGAAGCTAAAACTTGCACATTGTGCTCAAGCTCTAGAAAATTGACAAAATTGAAGGTGGGATCCTGATAAATCTGTGTACCTTGCCATAATTGCTAGCGAAGTTCAACCTTTTGCTGTTCTGTTTCAATGATAAAGACTCTTTGCATGTGTTAGAATGGTTATTCTTACCTCACACAGCAACAAGACTGTGTGGACTGTTAAACATATGTTCTTGTGTTTAGTTAAGAAAAGCAGAGAGTGACTAACTCTCAATGGCCAAGATCCACATACCATTTACATACCTGCAAGTAAAGACAATTTGGCACTGTTACTATCAGAAGACACCAACTTTCAAATTGCACTTGCAGATTTTTCTGGACAATTGCCTATCCATTATCCCTCACATCATTTATGGACAGAGATGGGTAAGCTCCCTGTGTATGCAAAGTGTCACTGCAGCATGACCCCTGTCAACAGACCAACTGTTTTTACAGAGCATCTAGCAAAAACCAACAAAGCTGCAGTGATTTGGTGTGGAGGTGACTCTGTCCAGTGTCATAAAAGGTTATTAATGCTAAAAGATCCCTCTGTGCAAATTTTAGAATTGGCTGCTATCTGATATGCCTTTCTGTTATTTTCACAGGAACCACTTAACATCATAAGTGACTCCTCATGTGCTGCCAATGTTGTATTCCATTTAGGATCTACCTATTTAAAGCATGTTACTAGCCATCTTTTGTTTATAGAGTTAAGACCATTGTGGACTTTGATTAACAGCTGGCAGCATGATTTTTACGTGTTGTATGTTTGCTCCCACATAGGTTTACCTGGGCCTATTACAGAGGGTAACAATTATGCAGATGTCACTGTGGTGACACATGTGGTACCAAGTTGTTTTGCACAGGCCAAGTTATCTCACAACTTCTTCCACCAGAATGCTCGTTCTCTTTATAAGCAATTTCAATTGACGTCCTCACAGGCTCGTGATATCCTGTTGTCTTGTCCCTCCTGTCATGGGGTTGCTACTGCTCCTTTAGCAGAAGGCACTAACCCCCGAGGTTTAACAGCTAACTCAATTTGGCAAACTGATGTTACCCATATCCCAGAGTCTGACCACTTAAAAACATATTCATGTTTCTATTCACACCTATTCTGGTTCCTAATGGCAACTGCCCACACCAGAGAGAAGGCCTGTGATGCCATCTGGCACTGGCTCGCCTGTTTTGCCACTCTAGGCCTTCCTGATACCATCAAAATGGGCAATGGACCTACACTTCTGAGCAAGTTCATAACTTCTTGCAACAATGGGGTGTGTCTTGCCATACGGGCATTCCCCACTATCCCACAGGGCAAACTGTTGTTGAGCGTGTCCATAGAACCCTAAAAATCATTGTTGAAAACCTCATGATCGACTAGCTAAAGCTGGTCTTCAATTTTCTAAATCGGGATGAGATGGGACAAACTGCATGTGAGAGGCAGTATTCCTTGGACACAAAGGCTCATCTGAGACCTCCCGTAATGGTAAAGGACTTACTGGCTGGATAGTGGAAAGGAGCCCTGGACTTACTAACATGGGGAAGAAGCTGTGCCTGTGTCACCACACAGCCCACCATGTGGTATGGATTCAATCATGGCGTGTGCGCCCATTTGTTGTCACACCATCTTGATTCTATGTATATACAGTCATTATGTTATAAGCATATATTACAGTTTTGGAGAAGCTGTTACAGTTATTATTGTGGTCACTGTTATTAATGTCTTAGGAGTTGTTTAGGCTTTCCCTAGTAGGTTTTTGTTGCTTAATTTACAATAAATAAATAAATAAAACAATAAAAGGGAGTGGGGGAGATGTAGGATATAGGATTATAATTGGTGAGGTGGTTAAGGCTTATGTTCACCAGAATGCCCTGTGTGAAAGGCACAGCTGCAGGCTGGAGGGGTGGAAGGAGCTGAGGAGCGAGAGGCAGTTATGGGTGAGGAGAGGGTCAGCTGAGTGACAGCTGGAAGTGAGATGGTGATTGGCTGGAGGAGCGCATGGGCAGTGTGTGAACAGGGAGCTGATTGGGTGAAAGGACGTGCAGACAGCAGTGCGACAGCTGAGCCAGCCAATGGGTGCCCTCGTTCTATTCAGTTCTGTTAGGCCTTAGTTGGGTTTCAGTTGTGTCAGGCAGGGGTTAAAGGTGTAAAGGGGGGTGAGTTCTGCACTAAAGTGATCTCCTTTGGATGCATGAGGGGGTGCTTTGTTCCCCATTGCTACAGACGGGTGCTGGGATAGATCCAGGCAAAGTGTTACCTACAGTTCGTATATCACGGAGTATCCAGTATCTGTCCCTACCAGCAGTAGGCTTAGCAGGAACCTTTGTTCCAACCTGGCTCTGCATTCACCCCAGCAGAATATCAGGATAACCTGGAACCATGTACAGTAATTTCACAACTATAAGGCACACCCTTTTGACTAAAATTTTGATGGAAACTCAAAAGTGCACTTTATAATCCAGTGTGCCTTATACATGGACAAAGTTGGGAAATTTGCCAACCTGGAAGTGTGAGCTGTGAGAGCCGCGGGGGGAGCTGGCAGGGTTGCGGCCAGCAGGGGCAGGCGGGACCACGGTGCCGCTGAGCGGCAATGGCCCCCAGCCCCTCTGAGCAGCTGTGGCGCCCGGCCCCGCTGAGTGGCTCAGGCACCCGGCACCACTGAGTGGCACGGGCTCCCAGCACCACTGAGCAGCAGGGACTCCTGGCACCGCTGAGTGGCACAGGCACCCGGCCCCACCAAGCAGCAAAGGCGTCTGGCACCAGTGGCAGCCCCAAGCGGGGTCGAACCCGCCTGGCCCTGAGCTGAGCCAGTAAACTCCATGATTGCATGATTCTGTTACTAATTTGTTACTTTGTTGCATGCAGAGTGGATCCTCACTGCAAAAACAAGGTGCGCCTTATAGTCCGGTGCGCCTTATATATGGACACAGTTCAGAAATTTGCCAACTCCCGGCGGTGCGCCTTATAATCCAGTGTGCCTTATAGTAATGACATTACTGTAATTACCAGTAACCCTTCTGTCTTGGTACAGAATGTTCCAGAGGAACAAAGGATTAGTCCACCTTTGCCAGCTGGTTCAACTGATGTGTGAGACCCGTGTGGTTTGAATACTGTGTCACGAGTCATTCCAAAGAAACTGAGAGGAATAGTACCTGGAAATCCACCTCCTTTGGATCACACCACCAAAATGATGTCTCATTCTAATTGTTGACACCTTGCCATGAGTATTTTAGATTGTCGGTGGCAGGTTTGTGGTATGGGAGCTGAGGGATGTTCTGCTCTGCCCAGTCCTTGGGCCACGCTGGACAGATGAGGTGGTGCTGATAATTAGTTTCAGCGAAAAGGGTTCTGAATTCTCCACTAGGTTAGGAAATATAGGGGCAGAAAACCCACACAAGGCAGTTTTATTGTTTAAACAAATAAAGCTGTGCCCTAAAAAAATGGAAATGCAATTATTAGTCCTTTTCTGTCTTGGAATACCAAATTAGAGCAATTTTCAATAGACAGGGTTATTTCAGGTAGTAATAGGCAGGATATTTTGTTAAAGAAAATGTCAAAAAAGACATTGTTTGTTTGGAGGTACACTTTAGTCAAACTCAAAAGACAGATAATAAAGGAAGATTAAAATACACTGTGATAGAACAGTGCAAATTTCACACTTTTATTAAGTGGAGCTAGCACAAAATCTGGATATTTCCAGTTTCATATTAAAAAATATTCTGAAATCTTAGGTGGATATAAATATAAGCTAATATTTTGTGTTGGACCTTGCTGAAGTACCATAAACTGCTGCTGCCCTCTCCATTCTTTGCTTTTCACATCACCATGCAAACGATGGAACTAACAACCTGTTAAATTTCTGCCTTTCAAATGTATTTAATTATTCCATTTTGGTACACTACTGTTTCATGCTTATGCTTTAAATAGTAGTGGACACATTTTGTGTTGTTTTGCTGTAGGTCATTAACATTAAATCTAACTGTAAGCACATATAGAACTGACTTTTTTTCTTTGCCATGGCAAATTTAAACTGTCTGTAGCCACATTGTTTCTTTTAGTAACAAGGAACTAGAAGAATCTTAAAAAAAGTACATAAACCAGTAAAGCTTACTGTTGGCAAAGTCTCCCATGAGCTTTGACCACAATATTGTTCTTTATAAAGCAAAGCAACCCATCAAATCATATTTTTTTTTACTTCAGTTTGAAGTGCAGTTAAGTAATGCAGTAAATATTAAATTCATTGATGTATGCTTTACATTTTATCATATTCAAAGTGATCCATGCACAATTACGTTTGAATTAAAGTCTAAGAATTATAGTGTTCATTTAAATGCAATATTTTCTATTGGGGAAAAAAACAGAGACAACACAATGTATTCTCATTCTTTCTATGTAGTTAATTTAATGCCTAATAAAATTATATGTTTTTCTAATTTTTACAAATAGCAATTTATGACTTAGGCCCTATGTTTGCTCACCAAGCTGAACCAAGCCTGGAAATGGATCCCTGGAAGTAGATGAGATTTTCTATAATTTTAAAATGTTTTAAAATCCCAATTTATTTGTTTATTTTCTAAACAATCCCCTGAGCCAGCTATCTGTAAATTAAATTAGTAAAACAAGTGACTCAAGTGGCTGTGATTTACTGAAGGCTGATGTTTGGGAACATGGGACTAGGTGCTTGGGAGCTCTGTCAAACAGGCCTTGTGACCCCAGCTGCTTGTGCAGCCTGGCTTCTGCTGGATTCACAGGGATCTTTAAGGCTCAGCAGGGACAAAGCCGGACCAGGACTGGCCACTGTCATGGTTGACAGATGTCTGTGGTGGCTCAAACCTCTGCTATGCTCCAAGGGACTGAATTCCAAACACAAGCACTACCAGGGTAAAACCTTGGCCCCAAGGAGTGCCCCGAGCATTATGTCAAATGTTATAGATAATAAACCAACCAAGCCGAATTAAAAAGATTTAGAAAGCAATTTTTATTTTTGCAACCGAAATACGGTCCTGGGAAGCCACAATCACAAAGGACAGCACGGAGCCTGGGTTCGGTGCTGGGTGAACACACACACTGATCTGACCTCTAGCGCATCGGATCCTGCTGTGTTCACAAGTGCTGTCCTGGGCACTCTGTTTTTATACAGTTTTTCTGGCCTGGGGCAAAAGTCCCTTTGTTTCTGCCGTGGATTCCCATATTCTCCTTTCTCCACCGTGGACTGGACAAAAACAGTTTCTGGGCAGTGATGAATTTTGATGTGTGCAGATTTTGATTTACTGGAACTGGGTATTGAAATGTAGGTTTTCCTGAGGACCCTGGTTATCTTTGATAGGTGGCGATTATCAAGTCCTCATGGCCCGGGAGTTTCCTGGACTGTCCCATAACGAGTTACCTCCGTTGGGGCTGGTTCTATTAACTTGATAATTGTGGCTTTGTTAGCATCTGCAGCGCTGGAATCCTGTGAAGCAATCTTTCTCCTCTCTGCGGCTCAGTGTGCCTAAAGTTACTTTATCAAATCTTTTATTTCTATAAGCATGATTTATCTTTCACAAAACACGAATTACTTTATGACATATATCACACCAAAGAATCAAGTGTGTGGTGGCTCTGTAGCCAGACCGGCATGCACCTTCACAGTTCCTTGTAGAAACAACTCAAATTCCAAGGAATGTCTCATTCCATCCAGGAATACGTGCTTTTCAGAACACTGTACAGGAGATACCACAGTGCGGCTTTGAACTCTGTGACCAGCTCTCCTGCTCACAGGAAAGAAGGGGAAATATAGACAAAGGTAATTATCCTTTTTTAACTTTGTGGGCTGATCACCAATTCAGTTTTCTCCTCAGTTATTTAACAGTTACTTGTGATATCGGAGAGGCTGGAGGGATCAAGGTTTACACATCATTTTTGTAAATAATTTCAAGCAGAGTAACATGCTGCATATTCCAGTGCTCTCACATGTTGGTTTTAAATTCTTTTGTCTCTGTTTTAACAGTAACAACTTTTCTGAGAATGGAATTACAGTAGTTTCACGAATACAAGCCGCACGGATTATAAGCCGCACCCCCGGTGCCTCGACAATGTTGCTGTCTTTGTCAATAGATAAGCCGCACCCCGAATATTAGCCGCACTTTCGTTCGTCGCGAGAATCCGTGCGCAGCTTTCACAAATTGGCCAATTAGTAACAGGATCGCGGCATAGCGGGCTTTACTGGCTCGGGGCGGGGCCAGGCAGGCTCGGCCCGCTCATGGTTGCCGACGGGGCCGGGTGGCCCAGCTCAGCGCCACGGCTCGGCGGGGCTGGCCCGGTGGTGCTGCCGCCGCCGCCGGGCTCGCTGGCCCCCCTCTCCCGTCAGCACCGCCCCGCTGCCGCGTTCGCTCGCCCGGCTGGCAGGGCTGCCGCCGCCGCCGCTGCCGGGCTCGCCGCTCGCCCCGCGCCGCGTTCGCCCCGCGCCGCTTTCGCCCCGCGCCGCTTTCGCTCGCGCCGCTTTCGCTCGCGCCGCGCCTCGCTCGCCCTGCGCCGCACCTCGCTCGCCCCGCGCCGCGTTCGCTCGCCCCGCCGGCAGGGCTGCCGCCGCCGCTGCCAGGCTCGCCGGCCGCCCCCTCCCATCTGCACCGCCGCCGCGTTTCCTCGCCCTGACCGGCACTGCAGGCCCCCGCACCGCCGGGCTCCCCCACGCTGCTGGCCCCGATTCTGCTGGGCTTCCCCCGCTGCCAGGCAGCCCCACCCGCTGGCCTTCCTGCTTCTGCCATGCTCCCCTGCACTGCTAGCCCCAGTTCTCCCGGGCTCCCCCGCCCTGCTGGCTCGGGCTCTGCCGCCCCCCCTGCCCCGCCCTGCTGGCCCAGGCTCTGCCGCCCGCCCCCCACACTGCTGGCCCCGCCTCTGCCAGGCTTTCCCACCTCTGCCGGGGCCGGCTGGGCTCCAGCTTGGCTTGGGGCTGCCGCGGGCTCTCACTTCCGTGTTGGCAGTTTTTAGAATTTTGTTAATGTATTAGCCGCCCCGGAATATTGGCCGCACTTCCGGGTTTCCACCAAAATTTTGGTCAAATTGGTGCGGCTTGTATTCGTGAAATTACTGTAAGTAGTATTTGGCAAAAATGTAGTAAGGGATTCTCATCACCCCTCCTCCAAGTTTGTTTCCTGAGATATTTCCCTGTTAATCATGGTGCAAGGGAATAAGATTTGCCCTTAATAAAAACCAGATTCGTTGCCCAGTTCTGTTGGTATCTTCGCCAGAGGTTTAATTTATTCTTTTTCCTGCAAAAATGGAAAAAAGAGAAAAAACATGTTTTTCTTTTAAAATAAACTGACAAAATAACTTTCCATAAATAGAAAGGGCATTTAAGGCTGTTCATTTAAACTTGCCAGCAAAAGAGAGATGAATCTATCAAACCTTTTGTGAGGTGCATTGTGCATTATTTGCCCTGCTTTCAGATACTGCATTTTGATAATTTCTCCCATCCCTGGATTCTGGTCCATTCTGAAGGTTGTATCCAACAGGAGGTGGCAGCTGTAAAGTTTATTCACAAATTCTAGCAGGATATGTGCTACCAAGAAATCTGGTAAAGGGAGGTAATTTCCCTACATCTAATACTGTCAGGATTTTGGTATCTGTAAAGTTCAACTCGATGTGGAAATAACACATTAGCTTGACTAAATCTTTAAGTAAGTCCTTTATTAAGAAAATACAGTATAAAAAAAGCATGAGTAACATCATAATTGGGAATCTCTGCACACATTTCAGGAAAGGAGAAATACCACCATTTAATAGACTGTGCCCTTTAAGAGGTACACAATACTGCTTGAGGCAGCACTACTGTTCTTCTTAACCTGACACTCAGCCCTTTTTTTAATATATGGATGAGGGCCCTGGGAGGGGACACCCCAGAGGTCCCCAGTCAGTGTCTCTGGGTGCTCAGAGCAAGACTTAGGGCCAGCTGAAGAGGGAAGGCTGTGCTCAGGTGCTGCTTGGTAATGGGCCCAGTACTGTCACTGTCATGATTTATAACTGTGGGTGGATCTCTCCTGTGCCCAATTCCTTGCAAACCCAGTGGTATCTCTGCCTTCTCCCCACCATGCTGTGACAAAGATATTTTGATCGTGTGGTATAAAAATTAGTCAGTTTTATTTTTGCTCCTGGTGGTTACGGTGGGTATCTTATAGCTCTTGTATCTTGAAAAATGGCAAATAATGATTTCCTGTTCCCCTTCTGTCCACTACCTCAGTTTTATTGGTCTTTATAGGATTCCTTATTGCCTTCATGCTACAGGGTCAAAATTCATGTAGTTGCTCCTAGACCTGTCCCATTCCTGTCCATGTGGGCTGTCTCTGCCTTATTTCACCCTTTCTCAGTCTGTTCTGAATACAACAGCGCTGCCAACCTCACACCCCTCCCTGCAGTGCCAAAAAGGGTGGATTTTTCCAAGGTCATCTCACTGGAATGAGGTCAGTTTTGCTCAGACAAATGACAAGCTTGCTGCAAAAGTTTTCCAATTTACCAAACAACTTGTGGGTTTAAGCCAGTGTTACCAAATGGTTCCAGCTGGCAGAAAATAGTCTTTCCTGGACTAAAGTATCCAGTTCTAAGAGTTCTTTTTTACTTTTGTGAGCCAAATGGATGAAGAGCAGGGACCACAAGACTCAGAGAGAGATACCTAATGTTGAGGAAAAATAGGTTTTTGTGAATTATTTTGGGGGAGGGCCACTCACTTGCTAATGCTGAGGGCCAGAATTGCAAATCTGTTCATTAACTACAAGTGGGGTCCAATTTTCTGCTTTGAGGAAAATGTCTGAACCGTAGTACTTCTTCTCTGATCCTTGGGAGCAGAAAGCAGAGGGAGTTTGCTACTGATCCTCAGTGATATTTGATATAACTTTTTCCTAGGACAGTTTATTGAGGTTGATCTAGTCCATTAAGGTTTCATTCCATTCTTGTCCAACTTTTTAAAACCCAATCCCTACACTAACCTTAGCAATTCAGGGATCAAAATTTTCAGGAGGTAATCCTATTTGAATTCTGATAATCCCATATTGAGGAATATAGTGCAGTAAAGGCTTGTAGGAAAGTGACATGGAACAAGTACATTTACTCTCTGGGATTATGTGTAATATGCTCTTAGAGTATGGGCTTTAAAATGGGAAGCCTTTAATGTTGAACAGCCCTTGTAAGAAGAGTCTACAGATCTGAAATTAGATTTTCTGGAAAATAACCACATAAAAGCTTTTTACAATATCACTCTTCCCTCAAAAAGGGAGTGAAAAAGGCAATTTGTCCCCCTTCTGCATTTTAAGTCAAATGATAAGTCAAAAAGAACTTAATTAGCAGCAGGACAAGTGAGACAGGGACCATAGGCTCAATTTCCATAATTTCCAGACAGCATTATCTGTATGGAAAGAGGTAACATCACACTCTTTAGTGGAGCTGGAGCACAAAACACGACAAGAAATTTTCTCCTTATGTTCCAACTCCAAGGCCTATTTATCTTCCTCTAAACTCTATAAAATAATTTAATTAAAAAATAAGTGTTTTACTCACTTCCTATGCTACCTAAGGAACAAATGATGTAAATAGCATATTTTTTTTAAATTAAAAGATAAATCTGGAGGGCTGTCTTGATGCTGTGTTGTGTGCCAGCAGCAGTGCAGGGAAGTTTGTCATTCATGGGTGGGCTGTGGCCATGCAAAGAGTTGAAGAAATTCCTTGGGAAGTGCAGGTGTGTGGGACAGAATTTTGGACTCTCAGTTCATATAGAAACTTTTCTGTGCTAAACCATTGAGCCTTAAATGGTGCACAGAGCATGCAGTGAGATGGAAAAGACTCCTCAGGCCCCAGTGGGGACTCAATCAGACTTTTTAAAGTCTCCTTATTTAAATGAAAGAAGATTTTGAAATTTCAGCAATCTGATATTGCTGTCAATTTGCCAACAGCTGCTGTAATCTCTCATTCTAATGACACGTAATCAATTCTCTCTAATGCAGAAGAGAAGAATTATTGAGGTGTAAATGCTCGTTGTTTATAAACAGCTCAGTGCATCACAAACATGTTCTCTTGCTTATTTAACTTAATTTTTCATCTTACCAACTGCTGATCCCTCATCCTAGTCCTAGTGATTTGGGAAAGAGGAAAGAATCGGGAGCCATATCCCATTTCTTTAGCATTTTCTAAACTTATGTGGTCTCAGCCAGCATTTCTGTCCTGATGGACATTTGTCTCCTGTAATCTTCCTCTGAAATTAGTTGTGTCTGTGATAAATCCTAATAACATTTAATTAAAGTCTGATGGGCATTCACTTGATGAACTTTTCATACTTTGCAACAAATGACCATTTTTCCTGTCCTCTTTCTCCACTCTGTTGAGTTGTGATTCTCAAAATAATTCCTGTGGTTATTTAATATAGATGCTGACCATATCTCTGCCTGCATCCTGACAGGGGAGACTTCATAGGAACATTCTAAACATTTGCATTTTCGCAAGTCCCAGCCTCTAATAATTTGTGGCCCAGTGGCTTTTTGAGCCAGAGGCAACAGTTTGATACCTATGAATCCTTGGATAGGTTTTTATTGCATAACTTTAACCAGTGGCTTTGTAAAATGTTCGTGGTGCTGAGGTAAGGACCCAGTCACCTGGTGTGACATGGACACATATTCCGTTTTGTTTCTCCTGAATTGTACCTTAATTGGGTACCTACCTCTTCCTTCTTGCATTGGAAGAGGCTGTGATCAGTAATTACAGTAAATTCACAAATACAAGCCGTACCTGAGTATAAGCCGCTCTGTCGTTTGCGGCAAGGACCCGCGTGCAACAAAGTTGCCAAATAGTAACAGAATCGCGGCAGGGCGGGGTTTACTGGCTCAGCTCGGGCCGTGAGGGCTCGGGGCTGCTGATGGGGCTGGGTGGCCCAGCTCGGCGCTGCCACTTGGCGGGGCCACTTGGGGCCAGCCGCCGCCACAGCTGGGCTCGGTCACCCCGGCCCGGAGCTGCCCCACGGTGGCAGGGGGGGCACAGAGCCCGCCGGCACCTGCGGCGGCGGTGGGAGGCGAGGATGTAGCCTGCCTGCTCCTGTGGCGGCGGCACGCAGGGACGGGAGCCCCCCGAGCCGCGGGGCCAGCAGCATGGAGCCCCCTGCCTTCTCCCGAGCTGCGGGGCCAAGCAGGAGAGAGCTGCCTGCACGGAGCAGCTCCACCTGCCGCACAACAGAGTATCAATTTGTAACAACCGCGTAAATGCCTGGTTTTACTGGCAGGAGCTCGACTTTGCAGTTTGCACTGACTTGGTTTGCACTCCCGGGGTTGAAAATGTCAGAAAATTATTCACATATTGGCCGCTCCTGAGTATCAGCCGCATTTTCGGTATGGGAGCAAAATTTTAATCAAAACGGTGCGGCTTGTATTCGTGAAATTACTGTACCTCATATTCTCCATAGTAATTACAGTTTCTCCAATGTAATTAGAGATAACTGTAGAATTGGATTTTTTAGTTGGAATATTGTTGGATTTACCTAATTTCTAGAAGATAACTTTTTAGAGACCTTGCAATTAGTGAAAACCATAATTATAACTTCCTTCAAAGAAGCTATGTATCTCAAAGTAGGAAGCATGGATTTGCTGTGTGATGTTTCAGAAATAGGCACCCAGTTGTTTAGTACAAATCTGTAAGAGAATAAGTAAAGAAAAATGCTGTGATGCAATCTGTGAGTCTTAGGTGTGCATTCCTCTTATGTTAGTGTTACTAAATGAATTTCTGACAGTATTAGTCTTTATAATGATTGTACTCTTTATCTAAACATCAGATAAAATGGAAAAATCTCTTTTTTATTGCAATTTTGGTCTCTCAAGTTGCTGACAGTCCTTTGAAAAGAGAAGCTATATGGCATATTCTCACTTCAAAATATGCATTCTCTTCCCTAGTCATTACACTCCGAGTGATGTTTATGCTTTCTGATTTCCTAAGTAGTTTCTAGGCAACTTCATTGTTCCAATTACCAGTTCTTTGTCACATATTCAAATCTAAATGGGAAAAAAGCTGTCAGGGAAGAGAAAAGGGATGACTGGAAGCTGACTTGTTGTTTATTTTCCCTTACTTATTCAGTAAAGAAGGACTAGGCAAGATAAAAGTGTAATCTTTTTTCATAGGTATTAATTTATCTGATAGGGCTTTGCAGATCATCCCCTTGAAATATTTTACTTACAACTCTTTTCTCATTTTTTTTCTGCAGGTTTCTGCTGTATTTTAAAGTTTGCATTCACTTTCTCAATAAAAATTTTCTGTGTTCCCCAGCAAAGCATAGGAAAAAAGTGGACTTGATTGTTTTTCAAATTGGTAAAATCTTTGTAATATGAAGTGTGAACCAAGTCAGCTGAACAATATTTTGCTGTTCAAAAACTGGGGAAAAAAGGACTATTATTCTGTATTTATTTCAGTATTACTGTTGTTTAATTCCTTTTCCTTATAACTAGCCAGCCACAACTTTTTTTTTTTTTTTTTTTTTTTTAGGTAGAACATGTCTTGGTTTCTATATTCTTCCTTCATAACCCCCCCCTACTCTTTGATGTATACCTGATTTCAGAAGCAGTACTTGGGAACGGCGGAGTGGAAAGCTGACACATGGAAACAGGGAGCTTCTTGGAGTTTTCTAGAGAGTTGTTAACTGGTCACGGTGTTTCTGCAGCATCTTGTAATTGATAGCACCATTTATAGAGTACATTATACCGATTATAAGGAATTACATTTTTCTTTGATTAAATAAAGTTTGCTGCATATAATTCAGAAGCTGTGAAAAATTCCATTCCAGTACTGAAGCATTAAAACTTAGTGTAGAACGATCTGTAGTAATTCATTTTAGATAATTTTTGCCTTCAACTGCTCAGCAAATGGAAAAATGATGGCATAAAAAAGAGTTATGATTATTGTGTGATAAAATTAGGCCTCAACGTTTCTCTTTGCTCTTTGCTAAGAGCCAGTTTAGTTTGCAGCAGCACTGTTCTGCTGGGTATTTGGTCCAAAGTTTTACTGGAGATTCCAGAATAAAACCCAATTAACATTGGAACTGGTGAGATTCCATGTTTAGACCTCTCCCTTGTGACAATTCTTTTGCTCCCATTTAATCAAAATTAAAATCAGACCAAACTGGCATAAAATGTCTAAGCAGTGCACAGCATCTTGCTGCCTGTTACAACTGCTTTGGTTGCCCCACCAACTATTTTTGTAATAAATTATAAATTGAGTTGATTTGCCTTCAGCTCTTATTCTCTCTAGCTTTATAGCACTTTCTTCCTTAATATTCCCATTCCTCCTTTAAGAAAAGCTCCAGACTTCCCTCACTCACTGATACTCAAATTACATCTTCCAGAATCTTGAGACATTTAGTAAAAACTTCTGATTTTGGAAATTATTTCTGCTTGCTAAAAAGGAGCATTGAATAACAAAGTCAGCAAATACAATATGGAGAGTAAACAAGTTGCTGAGAGATGTAAATTGACTGAAGTTCTGATACTGTAATAATTTACATTATTTACAGGCCAATTTTTTACAAAAACCTGATGTTAAGATAATCTACTTGACTGAAAATCTACTGGGAACAGATTTCTCTCTGTTCATGTTTCTTAAAAAAAAAGTTTTTAATCTAAAAGAAGAAGCAGCATTGCCAAGGTAACATTTCTCACTGAGTGTATGTGCTCCCTGTTTGCTCAGGACAGTTGAATATCCAATAAAATAGCTAAAATATAATATTTGAGTGTTATCCTTTCCATGAGCTATTTTTCACAATGAAATCTAGCAACTTCAGACCCTGAAATAAGGTCAGAAGTTGAGGTAATTAAATTAAAATATACACTTCATTATGAAACTAGCCTATTTCCTGTTCTTTTGAAAGTGGTGTTTTCTGCACCTGAGGTGCTCTGGCCTTCCACTTCACTTCAAGATGTTTTTAGCACAGTTATAGAAAATGATGGGCATAGAGATTTACTAGGAGTTTTGCTGTAAGTTGGGAGTTGTAGTAATTTTCAGATTCACTTTTAAATCTTTGCCTTGTATTTAATCAATATCTCTTGATTTTGCTTGGACCAGATGTAGTTTGAAAAGCATAAGCTTTAGAAGGTAGGCAGTGGGAAGGAAAAGCACTACTGTTTCTTTAAAGCAAGCAAGGAAGCACATTCAACTGAAAATCAATACATATTTTTGTTATAGAATCTCTGTATAGGTAATGCATGTACTGTAAAGGGATAGAAATTGGAGTTAATATACTTTAGAATTTGCTGCTAAAGTTCCATGCAGAAAACAGCTTTTATTCAGTAACAAGACAAACTGTTTTTCTGTATGAGAAAGAGAATTAAGTAGCTATAATAGAAAAAGAAAGCAATATTGAGAAAACAAAAACATTGCCAAAGCTAAAAATGTCATTTATGGGAATACCTTTCCAATTTTAAGCCTACATTTAAGTCTCTAGATTATCCTAAGAAAAGGCTCTATTACCAAATTTTGGCTTCTCCACATCTTTGCAAGCTCCTCCTTTCACGGTGGTGATTGTTAAGCCAGAGTATTTGAAAGTGTGAGTTCAGCACTGGGAAAACACTCACAGAGCCACTCAAGGAAACAGCTGTCAGGCTGCTTTGGGGTTGGATTCAGCAGAATGTTACAGCTTCTGAAAAAGCTTGTTAAACTGGATCATTTTTTTCTTAATACATTCTCATTTCTCTTGCTTCCTTGTTTGATTTTTTTTAAAAATAATATTCACATGGTATTAAAGTTTGCAAAATCAGGTCAGAATGGGGACCAAATTCTTCTAGAAGATGTAAAAACAAGTAAGAAAAATATCTTTCTACAGAATGGTCATTGTTTTTATAATTTACACTGAGAAACATTTCTTCCGAGTACCATGCTCCAAAATAAAAATACAGCTTCTACAAAATCAAGTCCGGAATTACTGGTCCTATCTGTTCTAATAATGACAGACATCCATGAAGGGCTCTTGGGCAAAGTGGATTCTCTGGTGAGAGGTCTGACAGTCCCGTACTGAAGGAGAGCAGTGTGTACACAACATTCCTGAAATGTTAAACCATGGCATTTCCAACTGTAACTTGGACTGGAACAAGACCTCTTTGGCTTGAGTTTTTCATCTTCAAAGTCCCATTATTTTTCTCTGAAGATGTCTCTGGTTTAGCAGTTCATGGTAATTAAAATTTAAAAAGGGAACTGTGTGTTATAGATAATAAATGAATCAAGCTGAATTAAAAAGATTTAACAAGCAATTTTTATTTTTGCGACCGAAATATGGTCCCCAATAGCCACAATCAAAAAGGACAGCACCGAGCCTGAGTTCAGTGCTGGGTGAACACATACACTGATCTGACCTCTATTGCATCAGATCCCCTGTGTTCACAAATGCCATCCTGGGCAGTTTTATACAGTTTTTCTGGCCTGGGGCAAAAGTCCCTTTGTTTCTGCCGTGGATTCCCATATTCGTGTAGTTTCCTTTCTTCACCATGGACTGGACAAAATCAGTTTCTGGGCAGGGATGAATTTTGATGTGTGCAGATTTTGGTTTACTGGAACTGGGTATTGAAATGTAGGTTTTCCTGAGGACCCTGGTTATCTTGATTGATGGTGATTATCAACTCATGACCGGGGAGTTTCCTGGACTGTCCCATAACGAGTTACCTCCATTGGGGCTGGTTCTATTAACCTGCTAATTGTGGCTTTGTCAGCATCTGCAGCGCTGGAGTCCTGTGAAGCAATCTTTCTCCTCTCTGCGGCTCAGTGTGCCTAAAGTTACTTTATTAAATACTTTATTTACACAAACATGAGTTATCTTTTACCAAACACAAATTACTTTATAACATACATCACATGTGGTATATGCAAATGATTTGTCATAGAAAATTAATCAGAAATGTTGGAAACTATGTTGGGGCTTGGGCTGTCCTCTTCTTTTCTCTTTGGAATTTTCCCCATTGTGATGTTAAGAACCTTGTTGGCTACACCCCAGGACGATGCCTAGTGACAAAGGCGGGTAGGGAGAACACCGTGGGGACCATGGGTGGAGTGGGGGAAGGAGTTGCAGAGGTAATTGTGCTCTTGGGGACACTCTCTCGACCGTGCCCATTGGAGGAACACATCCAGGGCTGTGACCTACCACCCCTGCCATCCCTGGGAGCCACTGCTGCACTGCTGACGGCATCTGTGGCCAAAAAGGACTGGAACCGAGTTACTGTTCTGTTTTGTCACTAATTTTCATAGTGATGTTTGTTTTTGTTTGTCTTGTAAATATATTAGTAAAGAACTGTTATTCCTAACCCCATCTCTTTCCCTGAGAGCTCCTTATTTTCCAAATTATAATAAATTGGAGGGAGGGGAATTTTCACTCTCCATCTCAGGGAGGGATTCCTGCCTTTCTTGGCAAATACCTGTCTTTCAAACCAGGACACTGTTTTAATTGAGGTTTGTTTTGACTGGTTGAAATCTAAACTGAAGTAAGAAATGTAATCCCTCTGAGAACAAGATGTGATTTCTTTGGGAATGCTCAGTTAGAGACAGCTGCTGTTTAATAGTCTATTCTGATATGTCAGTGGTGAAAAGATGAGGCCTTTATCTGCTATTAAACTGTGATCCCAAGACTGAAAGTACATTGATGCAAAATGAGAAGTGATAGAATAGCAGGATTAAAGGTTGACTTCAAGGGCAGTTGGGATTCATAACATCAGCTTCAGCCCCTGGTAATGTGTCATCATATACTCATGCATGGTTTGTGTTCTGCACATGACCAAGTTCCAGGGGTTTTGTTTGAATGCCAGTTTAGCTAATCTTGGTTTAATGTTGCTGTGTTTCTTTGCAGTGCCTGACATTTTCCAAACACAGAATTGCAAATCCTATGTCTATTCTGATCAGATACTGGACTGTTGATCTCTTTTTCAGGGATGTTTTTTAGGATTTCCTGCAATGATTTAGCTTTGCAAATCCTTTTCTGTAACAGTTCCTGCAGGTAGTGGGTTTGGGATTTTTTGTTTGTTTGTTTCTGTTAGTTGTTTTTGGGGTTTGTTTGTGTTTTTATTTTTGTTTTCTGCTGTTGTCCAAATAAATACTGTGAAATGGCCTTCATCTTTCTTAGAGTGCTAAAAACCCTGACAGATCTCAGTGTTGGGCCTTTAACAATGTTTTTTGACATGTTGCTGAGGTTGTGCTATGTGAACTGCCCTGAGCTATGACGGAAATAAATGTTTAAAAGATACACACAGTGAAGGTGATGGTTTTTTATTTGAGCAGACCTGACAGGCTATTTTATTGATTTTAGCAGTCTCCTTTTATGTTGTTAACTATTTCAGGACTGCAGGCTAATGCCATATAAGTCCACTTATAAGAAAGTGTTATTTACACCTTGCATTTGGAGGTAGCAGTAGTTGCCAAGGTCCTGTTGCACTCCTCATGGATCAGAAATCATATTGAGATGAACACTTTTACTGTCAGCTTAGGTTGTCTCCTGAGAAAGTTATTAATATTGGCTGTATATGTGAGCTAAATGCAAAAGGAAATGACTTCATGGAAAACTGAAGGCTGAAATTTTCAGGGAATAGAGTTCCTTTCTCTTTACATTAAAAGGATGTGTTGGGTATCATGCCCTATTGAAGGAAATGATGATTGTAGACAAGAAATTACAGGAAAAAGATGTTAAAAAAATTAAAAGAAAATAGAAATAAATTGAAATGTAGGCATAAAAAAGGAAAGTAAAATGCCCATCACATTCAAACATGATAAATATTTTTGAGAATAAAGAAATATTCCTATTCAAGAAAATGTTTTAAACAGAAGGAAGGGCAAAAATTAGACTGTTGTATTATTTTCAACATTTTCTTGTATAGGGATTTAGATGCATCCTCCAAAAGTGGTACGGATAATTTTTTCTGTCTAGATGCAGAGATTACATATCACAGGTTTGTAGGGGTGGATATTTCCACGGGGAAGGTATTTCCAAGGGGGAATGGTTCTAAGAGGAAGGAGGGCAGGTTTAGACTGGATATACAGAAGGAATTGTTCCCTGGGAGGGTGGGCAGGGCCTGGCACAGGGTGCCCAGAGAAACTGTGGCTGCCCCTGGATCCCTGGAAGTGTCCAAGGCCAAGCTGCACTTTGGGGCTTGGAGCAGCCTGGGATAGTGGAAGATGTCCCTGTCTATAGCAGGGGGTGGCACTGGATGGGCTTTAAGGTCCCTTCCAATCCAAACTATTCTGGGATTCTGTGACAGTGCAGAAAATGTGGCTGCCAGAAGTGAATTTTAACTGGGATCCATACCTCTGTGCATTACCAGGTGTGATTGCAGATGGCGTAGCGTTATTGTTTTTAAACAGGTTTTAGAAAGATTTTGTTCTTTTGGGCTTGGAGAGTTAATCATCAAAAATATTCTCTGACAAACAGACAGGCCAGATCCATGCTTGTGTTCAATGCTGTTTGATCACACAGCAACTGGGATGTGGTTTCTGTACAAGAGTTTCTGACTGGATAAATATCTTGTTAAAGTCAATCAAATCCAGAGTTCTTTCACAAAACCCACATCAACAGAAGAGCTGACAAAGTTATCACAGTGTTTGTAGTGTCTGTAGAAATGACCAAAGGCAGGAGTTAAAATTTCTGTTACAAAGTTTTGCTATATTCTTGTGAGAATGTTTGTGGTGAGGGGCGTTATGCTAGAGGGAGTAGAAAATACCTTGGAATTGTCACACAAATTGCGAAAGACGGATTCTGTGTCAGAGCTGTGGAATGAACTCGGCTCTGCAGGAGCCAGAGGGTTGTGCAGCATCAGAGAAGAGGACTGGTGGGCACAAATTATGACCATGGCTGCTTGGAGCATTCGCTGCCTGAGAGCAGCTGGGCTTCATATGATGTTAATTATCCAATAAACTGGAAGGAACATCAGGAAAGTATAAGAATAGCTAAATTCCATCTCCAATAACATAATTTTGGCATGAACCAGTAGGTATTTAGTAGTTGTCTGTGGCATCCTGACAAAATGGCCTAGGAACCTCCTATTCATTGGCATGTTAGGAATAAGTCTCCTGAAATAATGGAAACTACTTCTCCATTAGAAATTCTCCCTTGTGTTTTATGTAGTTTTTCTCCAGAACACTCTGAACATTTGCTTCCAGAGTAGTGAGGGGTCCAGCAGCTCAAGGTGTGTGAGTTCCCCACGTCCTGCTGTGGGATGTTGGTGAGGAGGAGGAGGAGAAGGGTGGTAAAAGCCTGAACAGGAGTTCTATGCTAGTAATGAAGGCAGTTTTCTTACATTCATAAATATATGGATGAAAGGTCAGATATGGAATAAATCCCTACTGATCCAGCAAAAGTAACCTTTATTTTATTATTATGGTTGCACTTCCTCAAATTAGCTGTCCATGAATTCTTGAATCTCATTGTAAATTATTTCTCAAACAGAACCTGAGTAAAAATCTTTATTACAAAGCCAAAACTTCCTTCAGGATGGAGCAAACCAATCTAAACCAACCCTGAAAAACTTGTATTTTGGTGAAGGACACACTCTCTTTTCCTGACTGTGATAATTCCTTTTTAGGTCACTGGGAAAACCAGGCTTAAAATGATCCAAATATCTGTAACCAGAGACATCATTTTCCGCCTCAAAATAATGTAATACTTGTCTGTATTGGAGTTTTAGTAATATGACAAGTAACAAACCCAGCTGGATTTTGATGGACATTATAGGATTTAAAATTAGAAAAAGCACTCTCAATTGTAACCCAAACAATTTCTCAATGTTTAAGAGAGAAAT
Organism: Catharus ustulatus; assembly: GCF_009819885.2. Taxonomy (NCBI): domain Eukaryota; kingdom Metazoa; phylum Chordata; class Aves; order Passeriformes; family Turdidae; genus Catharus; species Catharus ustulatus. The sequence continues at coordinate 33,266,343 of NC_046228.1, read as the reverse complement.
ATGGAATCTACCAGACTAATGTCTCAAAAGTCACTCTTTAGAGAAGAAATGCACTTTAAATATGGAAAGAACCCCCGGTCTTACTCTAATTATCACATAAATTGAAACATTTCCTATCTTGCCTACCCAACTGAGAGGCCAGGAGCAGTTAATAAGCTATATGTAGATGTAAATTAGTAATACAATTCAAATTAAATTGTATTTCTTTCATTTTTAATAGGCAATGTCATTTTATGGAATAATCACATTTTGTAGTTAGCAAATTGGAGACATGTCAGATTGAACATACTGTAAAGTAATATTGAAACTAAGTATTCTCATTAAATAGAGCAGTGGGAAGGTGGCTCAGGGTCTGAGATACTCCCTAAGGTAATGTCTCAGTTAACTCAAACAAAAAAGTGAGAGCACAGGTTCAGTTCTTCACACATTTCAATATTTTATGAAAATGTAATGGGGGAGCATTTACTTCAGATATATAAGAAAGCCTCCTGAAGACTGCAGCTGCAATTAAGTTGAAATACACAGTCCATTTTCAGTATTTCAGACAGCCAAACAAAATAAATGTTCTACTGAACTAGAACTGCTTGAATGCAAAATAAAATCTTTGTCAAGTGTATTCTGCTTTTAGTCCATTATTTATGGAGTCATGGGAATGATGTAAAATATACAATGGAATATGTTATGGGATGTCCTCAGGATGGAGGGAGGTTTGACTGTTGCTGTCAGAGTGTGCTCCAAGTTGTCCATTTTGCTACAGCTGGATTCTCTTGAAGCAATCCCAGAAATCTGAGCTTGGAACCATTGGTTCTCATGCAGTTGCTCCAGGGAATGAGTAGTACAGGGGTGACCTCCTTTGTCTGTCCCCCCCAGAGCTCCTCTCCAGTTTCATATAGATGATGTGAGGTTGCTGAAGGCTTTCTTTGTTGTTTTGTTTCTTTCTTTGGCAAGATCTTGATAGCTGTGGGCTGCATATATTCCAAATAAATGCTCCAGTGCTCCTCATATAGGCTGAAAGAATGCTGCTCTCAGATGGCTCTTCAGGCATTTCTTTTTGAAAAACACACGGCTCCAGTGGGGAAACTGCAACAGGATGTCCAGGTGAGGCAGGCCTATGTGTGGGACTCATCCATCCATCATCCATCCATCATCCATCCATCCATCCAATCCAAGGATATCTATGACACTAGAGATTGAGTGATTACAAAAGACTAAATTAGGAATTCTTGCTCAGTGGTCATTTGGTCTCTCATGGACAAAACTCAGAACAATCTTTACAGGCAGCAGATCAATTGCAGAACTTATTGCAGGTTATTATGTTTGTCTTGTTTTGTGACTAGACCAGTGTTTAGACAGAGTAGGTGGTGCAGCTACAATTTTGTTTGAGATGGATTTTCCAGCCCTGAAATCATGACTGCCTTCAGTGAGAGGGACATTCCCTTGAGCAAGGATCACTTTAGGATATAAGGGAATTTTGAGGCCAGTTTCTGTGGATTGAGTTGTTATTCCTTGTTCTGTTCTGGAATGTGGGAGGGCTGTTTATGTCCTCTGGAGCACTGTAAGTGCTCAATGTTCTGTTTTCAAAGTTTTAACTTTCAAGATTAAATGAAAAAGTTATTGGAATCTTTAATTATCTTGTCCAATTTTTCACTTTTTTTTTGTCTTTAGGATGAGGGAGAGGCCAGCAGTATAACTGGAGGTTAAGGACAGACTGGCTTTGTTTGAAGCAGAAGACTGCACACGGTTGCTGTCATTGATGCAAAGGCATAAAGTCTGAGATCTTTGTTGCAGTGTAGTTGCTTAGTAGGTCTGACTCACAACCCTACTGAAGCAAAACCTTATTTTCAAGTCTTTTTTTTGCTGCAGCAACTGAGTTCCAGTGGTGTGTTGAAGGAACCCAAACCCTTTTGTTACCAAGTTTAATCAGTGACATTCAATTTGTTGGGTTTTTTACCTTGTTGGCAGACTTGCCAGAATAAATTTTGAGGTATTAAGTCATAGTGCTAATGTTTGCATTGGAGACCTGGTGATCTGATACACTATATATTATAATATATAAAAGCATATAGAGAACTCAAGTACAAGTATGAGCTCGTGTTTCTTGCTTTAAATACCTGATGGTTTTTAGAGGGATAGGTCACTGTGATGGCATCAGTGCTTGCCTTAACTTGGCTTAGTGAATGTCTATGTTAGCTTTTTTACCACTATGTTTTCTAGCTGAACTGCTCAACTCATTTTTAACAGATAAATTGTACATTTTCAAGTAAAATCATGGCATGGACCTTAGTGACTTACACTGGGGAGTACTTGGTCCCACATGGGACCATCTGTAAAAACTTAACTGCCATGCTACACAAAATTATTTTCAACCTTGCACACTGCATAGAATTATTTTCCTCAAGAATTTGCATTTTTAAATCTTTGGTTTAATAATAAATACTTCCTGCAAATATTATAAAGCCTTCTAGGTGGTTTGAAGCTACTTTGGTTTAGTAATTCCCCAGAGTACTTTCAGGATCTGTACCAGGAGAGATGGTTTTCAAGAATATATGTTGTATTGAGCTTCTGTGATAAAAAAGCCCCCACTCAGATGGGATATTTTAGCCCAAGGGTAACCTCAGTTTGAGAAAAAATCCTCCTTTGGGTTGTGAAGAAGCAGAACATGGAATACATTGCTGTGGCAAGTGAGGCTCCGTGGGCTGGTCTGGCCAGTAAGCCAGACACAGCCAGGATGGACAAGAAGCCGTAGAAAGCAGCACCCTAAGTTTGGGGACATTGTTTAAAGTTAGGGAGAGTTAAAGCTGGATGGGCAGGGTCATGGGAGCTGCTATGTAAATAAGAGTTGTGTTGCCACTTATGATTGGTTACAGTGCTTCCAGAATGTTCCATCGTGTTCACCCCTTGTTTAGGGTCTTGGTCTTTGGCTGCTTTTGGGAGTGGTCCTGTGTTACATGGAAGAAGCGAAGAGGACTCTCAGATTTCCCACCCAAGACCTGGAACCTGCTCTTTTTTTCCTTGCCAACCCATGCCAGTTGTCGCCATGACAGTGGTGTTCATCTCCTTGCAAGAAATAAATATTACAAAGTCTTACAGCAGCATCAGATTGAAATACATTCGGAGTTGGGGCGCACATGTTCACCTTACAGTTAAACCCCAAAAAAGCTGAGTCATTCTAATGAACCATTTTCTTCTCTGTGTGTAAATATTTATGCATGAACTGGAAAGCTGTAGTTCCCTTGTAGCTGGTGATCAGAAGGAGCTCCTTCAGGGACCTGATGCACCACCTGTGCTCTGCTGCCAGGCACAGGCTACAGCAACAGTGCCACAAAATGTTCTCATTAGCTCTGCTGACCTCTTCTATTGTATGCCACAGTTTTTGTTTATCCTCAGTGAGTAGGTGATAGGCCTTTAGTTTGTTCAACTGGATGATTAATTCTTTCTTAATAAGCAAATATTGCTGTTTGGCACCTTAAAGCATCATTTTTAGCAGAGTCATGAGGACTAGATACATAATTTGATGTGATATTTTTATACAATTATTTTAATAGCTCAAGTAAAACAGAAGCTCATGCTTCTTTTTGTGCATTTTCAGGTCTCTCATTAATTAAAAATACTAATTACTTTTTCCATTACAGTAATGGATCGTACAGTAATTGAATCAAAGGGCATTTCATTTAACACAATTATGACTGTGTGAATCAAGACCAGAGAGGTTAAAGATTAGTTTTGCATGGTTGCTAGGGCTTCTAATGCATTAAAAATTTCTGTTAGTTTGGGATTTTTTTATGTTAAGGGGGTAAATATTAAAACCAGTATAACATTATGAATTTTCTTAGTTCTAACATTTTAGACCTAGCCAAGTTCTTAGTCAGCTTGGAGAAATAATTTTTGAGAATCAGCCACTCCTTTGGACAAGCGGACACCAATATCCCACAGCTCACACTATGAAATTGGATTCTTGCTCCTTGGTTTTTCCTGCTTGCAGCTGGGCTGGCTGACAGTGGTGGAGGTCCACTGCTATTAATTATTTTAGTCAGGGGAGGACAGCCTCATTTCTTCCCCAAAAGCCCTGCAGAAGTCTGTTCTTAGTGAGGAAAATAATAAAGGCTAATATTTCATAGCCTGTAATGTAATATAGGGGAGTAGATGATGTATCACCTTCCTCCAGGGGAAAGAGGACAGCATTTGAATGGCTTCCTTCCTTTTAAAGGTAGCAAGATCTTGGGCGGAGAAGGACTCCCAGGCCAGAAGCACAGATAGGACTGACTGTCCATCCTGGCATGTGGGAAGGTGAAGGAGGGTGCCAAAACAGATCTTTGGGGAGGTTGTTTTGGTCTACCACTGCTCTGGGCTCTTGAACTTGTTATAGATGAGCAATGGAATTATTGGCTCTCACAATTTAGGGATGAATATTGTGTGTATATTCAGAGAAACTGTATTGATGTATAGTTATGTTGTTGTAGTTTTTTGTTTAGATGTCCTCTGTTCTTTCCATAGTCCTCTTCCCCTCACCTACAGTAAACTAAATGCACTGTATTTATATGTATATATAGATAGATAAATACATATATGTATGCTTATAAATGTGTGTGTATGTATGTGTACACATCTATGCATATATATACATATATATATATATATGTATTTATGTGTGTGTGTGTGTATATATATATCTCCAGACAAGGGAGAACTTTTTAAACTCTTAGTTGCTAGCAGAAATTTTATGGTAGAAAGATTGCTTCTGAACTGCTTCCAATTGTTCTTTTAAAGTTTTCTGAATTTAAGCAGTTGTGCTTTTAGCTGAGCTGGATGGAAGCAAGTTAAGTGGCCTAGTGGGAAAAGCAGTGCAGAACTGCAGCCTGGAACAGCGAGCAAAGGAAAACCTGTGTCAAGTGAGATCACAGGAGTGACAGCTTTATTCCTGGTTGAGTTTAATGTACAACAGACTTCAGACCCTGGGCAAAAGAGAGATAAGGATAGACAAGTGTAGATTCTGAAAACAGCTTCAAGGATGTTCTCTATGCTTAATCAGAGCTTAAACTCTCCCTTGAACCAAAGCCTAGCAAAGACATGAGTGGTGTCTGATGACTGCTGATTTCTTAAGAGTTGCCCTTTGCTGTTATCCCTTAAGTGGTTTTGTGGACATGGAGTGTGGAAACTGAAAAGCAGTGCTGCTTCCTGGTTTCCTGCCTTCCTGGGAACCCGAGTACTGTAACACAGGATTTACAGCAACCTGCATTCTTCTGGAAAAGACTGGAAAAGGGCCTTTTTGTCTTCTGACCCACAGCTAATTATTGAGACTGGTCAGAGCTAATTAACCCAAAGCTTGGTACTCTTACTACTAAATTACAACATACTTGGCGTGAGAAGAATACTTAAGTATTGCTGCACTAAGAGGCAAAGCAGCTGCAGTGAGAGCCTTTGCTGTGTGAGTTTGGGTGTGTGACCTGCCCAGGTGTCACAACTCCTGCCTGGTGCTCTGGTGCCTTGTTTATAAACTGTGTTTCTCTCTACATGGTACAAATAGAGATTAATTAGAAGAGAAATGTAGGAGATGTCAATGGCTCTAGAAGAAGAAATAACCTGTGTATTAAATTGCCTTTCTAAAAACACAACTGACATGCTTGGTGTTTGCTCTTTTCTGGACTGGCATGCTTCTTTAGGACTCCATAAATTGAAAGCTTGTCTGTGACAAAGAGCAACAGTCTTTAGTGACTGATAGGTGGGACTGGAGATGCAGAAATCACAGCCCTTCTTGACCACAGACTCCTGCCTCCATTCCGTCCCAGTCAATAGTAATGGATCTCACTTAACCACAGCATTGTTAAAAGTTGGCTCCTTGACCTAAACTGCCCATCTGGGTCCTCTTTACAGTCGAGCAGGAGAGATCAGTGCATGCACAGAGTGATAAATTGCGCTTGAAGACCATTGTTTTGGACTGTGGAGGTTCCTACAACTAACTTAGAGCAGACAAGTTTTAAATCATTGCAGTTAGGAGAGATGAGTGTTTCCCATGGTCTTTCTGTGGATTTCAAAGCAGTTTAGAGCAGGTACCTGCACTCTTTTCTCTGTTTTGGCATGTTTCTATATCTGGGAAGATGAGGTTCTTATCACAGAAATTTACTGAGATTAAACTAAAAAAAAAAAAATTGTTCAGTTAGGCTTCTTTTGGTTTATAAAACAAATAAGTTATTCAGAAAACATGGGAAACAGCCAGCTTTGCTGGTATCCTGGTTATTGCAGAAGTGCTATAATGTATGTGAGAGCACAAAGCAGTGAGAAAACACAGCTGGTGAAGAAATACATGAACTCAAAACAGACCCTAGCAGGTTCCTTTTGTACACAGCATGCCCGAGACAGTCATGACACCTCAGAATGTCTATCCAAGCTTTTTTTTTTCCTTTTTTGGTCAGTTCAGTATCAGTTTTCAGCACCAGGCTGAGTTCCCCTGAGCTTGCATTTGAACCTGTAATAATGTCACTTCTATGTCCCTTTTTGGGTGCAAAATGGATTAAAATCTCTGTAGAGCTTAGCACTGAAACAGCAGTTCTGCTAGGAAATCTGCAGAGGATTCAAAGCTGGTTTTCAGCTTGGTGGTTAATGGTTGCTCACTTTGGGATCATTTCTTACAATCTCACCCTCATTAAACAAAGCCTTATTTTTGTTGCTGGCTTGTCTAACTTTTCCCCAAGTCATTCCATTCTAAAGAACAAATGCTACCATTCTGTCAATTCTGAAAATAATGGCTAAATTTGAAAGGAGAGACCATGATGAAACTTTTCCTTAACCTGCTTAGTGATGGTTGTATTCCACAGAGCACTGAGCTTAAGGTTTTTTAAATTTTTAAAGAACTTAACCCTGTTTCCTATTCTTGTCCTATTCATAAGTAGTACTGGCCTAGCTCAGAAGAAAATAATTCAAGTTTTTAATGATATTTTTGGACAAAATGAGGGAATTTAATTAGATTAATATCCCAATGATACTTCTGTGATGGAACATGTCAAAATACAGACATACAGAAATTTGCTGGTCCTACCTGGAAGGGAAAGAACAGCTCTATCAAAGCACATATTAAACTGCAGTGCACAGAAAAAAGGTGTGCTGAAATACTTCTACATGGATCGATAAGACATAAATACACCAATTATTAAATTTTTTTTCCCTGCAAATCCATAGTATTTTACATCAAATCTGTAGTCAGTAAAGATTACAGTAGAAATAGTGGGGAGGGAAAGAACTATTTTTGCTTATTAGGAATGGGGAACAAGGGTAAAATGGATTGATTTGATCTTGGAATTGCTGTCCTGTCTGGGGTGTGGTGGAAATCCAAAGGGCTTTTTAAATCAAACTGGAAATCTCAGTTTTGCAGTAGAGAAATGAGAGCATGAGGCAGATTGGACAATAAGGTATCACTCAAAGAAAACTCTGAGAAAACAGGGAGTTTGAAAACTCTAGTGGATTTCTTCTATTTTTTTTTTTTTTTTCTGAGTGAGATAGGAAATAAAGTAGATAGATTACTGGCTTACAGGCTGATAATAAAACAGCCAAAGCAGATGGTACGAATGATAAAGAAAAAGAGGAGCTTTATGCATAGCTCATTAACCACAGTTTGTAATTTGTTTGCAGATTTTTATGAGAAACTCTGCAACAAATAAAGGTCCAAGTTAAAAAATTAGGCAGAATTTAAGGAGGCTAAAATCAGCCCAGTTAAGACAAATATATAATACACTGTTGACTCCGAAACTTATTTTTTACAGTAAATGTAAATGGTTGTCAGTTTCTTGCAAGTCTCAAAGGTAATAAAAAAGTTTAGTTGCTTGCTCTTTGATATATAAAATAAAACCTAGTGGTTCTTTTAGAAAGTTTTAATGACTAAACTAAATGTGTGAACTAAAGGGAAAGTAATTTTATTTTACCGAACTTCAAAGCAGATTTATTTCCTTTGTTGGCATTCATTCTTACAGCAGTGTAATTCCCTAACACTCACAAACACTTGAACATGTGTCCCCCAAAACAAGTCTGCCTGAGACTGCTTGTGACATAGAGAGGAAGGGATGCTGGAGCAGCTCCTTTTCGTGTCTTGGGGTTCTTCCACGCTGGGGAAAATTGTGTTTTGTTCCTTGTGAGTCAGTAGGGATTGCTTCTGCAGAAATTCTGCAGTTGCTCTGCCTGAAGGAGCCGACAGGAAAGATGGAGTGTTGGACTTTAGGATTTTTTTTTTCTTTCTTTCAGGGAATTTTCTCCCATTTGTTGCAACAGAAGATGTGGCTGAGAGGAGGAGGAGGAGGAGGAGGAGGAGGAAGGGTGCAGCTGGCTGCAGTCCTCTAGCTCGGGAGTGTGCCAGAACAAGGGGGAATTGCTTTCCACTGCCAGAGGGCAGGGATGGATGGGATATTGGGAAGGAATTGTTCCCTGGGAGAGTGGTGAGGCCCTGGCACCGGGTGCCCAGAGCAGCTGTGGCTGTCCCTGGATCCCTGGCAGTGTCCAAGGCCAGGTTGGACATTGGGGCTTGGAGCAACCTGGGACAGTGGAAGGTGTCCCTGCCCATGGCAGGGGGGGAACAAGGTGAGCTTTAAGGTCCCTTCCAATCCAAACTACTCCATGAATCTGTGAATTTGTAGAGACGTACAAAATAGGATAAAAGACTTAAGACTCTTCCCCAAGGAGAGGGTTTTTATCATATATTATCTTTGCTCAGCATAAATTCATCAAAAAATTCCCTTTCTATAGTAAAAATTCTTATTTCTTTGCCAGAGGACTCTGTCCAGGCTTCCTTGTTACAACGATTATGTTGTAATGTATATATAGTTACGTACACTGTCCTATTGAACAGTATATTTTTGTCTGGATCCTGTTTTTCAATTGCATCACCTTGGAGTTACTTCCCAGAAGTTGCAGGCTCTGTTATTCTAAAGGCCAAGTCAAACACTGTATGGTTTTCCTGCAGCTGAGGGATTTACATGCAGCTCACTCTGAAGCTGTGCAAACACCTGCCTTGGCAGCTCACCTGCTACAGAAGAGAAGACAGGGAATAAAAAAGAGAACTTTTGCAAAAGGTTTAGTGCAATATTTAATCAACATCAAACATTTCTCAAAGCATTAACTTGCCCCATCCAACTTAGCAAACTCTAAGCCCACTCAATTTTAAGTTACTAAAAAAATTCTGAGAAGATGGAGTTAGAGGAAAAAGACAGAAAAGATGAAGCAAAGAACACATATAGCTACCAGCTCCTGGGTTCCAGCAGTGTTCAGCTAACAGAAGTTCCAAGAGGAGATAGGGTCTGATTGCCTTGTGTTTGGCCCTAAATACTCACTCCTTTGCTGGGGGCCCTTCCAGTGGAGGAGCTGCATGAGGAGTTCCAGGAGTGGAGTGTGGAGCATCACCTCCAGTGTGCCAGGGGCTGGCAGCTCTGCCAGGCTGGGAGTGCCAGGCACTGCTTTGTTAGGGCATGGCCTGGCCTGCCCCTTCCCACACACAATTTCAAAATGTCTCAAGACAGCAACATTTCTCGTCTCTCACAGATTCACAACCTCATCTTGAGCTAATCCTGGAACCTGTGTCAAGTGGAATCAGAGTCATCATTCTGAGAGGAGACCTTCAAGATGATCCAGTCAATCATTCCTCCACACCGCCACCATCACCCTTAAACCACGTCCCAAACCCACATCCAGATCCTCTTGAACACTTCCAGGGAGAGTAACTCCACCATCTCCCCAGGCAACTTATGCCAATCCCTGACTATTCTTTCAGGGAAAAATTGTTTCTAATATGTACCCAGAACTTCTCCTGGTACAAATTAAAGCCATTTCCTCTCGTCCTTTTGCCTGAGACAGGAGAGATCAATCCCAATGCAATGGATAAAAGGAACATCTGATGTGACACTGCTGATTTTTTTTAACCTAACACTGGCTATTTGTTTTTTGTCACCTAAAATTCACTCTATGTGAGCTCAATTTGAGTATGACCAAATGTTTATTTTGCTGAACACTTCACAAAAACCTTTGGTCCTTAAATTGCCCCATAATATTGTACCTGATATGTCTACTGGGTAGTAGGAGTCTCCCTGCTCTATTCAAATGGATAAGAAAGGTTTGGATCTCAAGGCAGAATTATACTTTTTTTCCCTATTTTTTTTCCTACTTTTGTTCTTGTCTAATTAACAGTGCGCTTAGAGCTCCCTCCATGCAAATGTGTAAAGATATTAAAGTCTTTATGGTGGTGCCAAAAAAATGAAGGGCTTGTGATAAGCTACCCAGTTTAGTATTAATTTAGAAGAAAACATTGGGACAGAATGTGCAACCTGTGCACTTTATGTGGAGAAGGGTTAATTTATGTGTCTGTAAGGAACAAGAAGATGATGGGGGTATTTCTGGCTTGTATTTCCAGTACCTCTAATTGCTCTGAGTCCAAACTAAGGGGTTACAAAAATTGATTGTACTTGATTGAAATGGAGAAAAAAAAAAAGACATTTTGATTAAATAGGAATGTGTAGGAATTTGTGTCCAAATTGGTTGAAGCTCTCAAACTCATAAGCAATGTCACAAGGGTATTGTAAAAACTAAGTGACTATCACACAGAACTCTGGGAGTAGTGATTAAAATCGTCAACCCCTGAAAAGCCAGGAACTTTTGAAGATTGAATTGAATTAAAAAGACAAATTATTCACTACATTTTTTTTTCTTTTGGTGGAGACAAATTTGTCATCCTCTTATTATTTTCCTGTTGATAGCATCCCCCATAGTAATATGGTTTTTGGACCAGAGTGTATAAATTCCCAGTTTTCTGTGACATAGAATGTCACAGGAGCTTGGAAATGGGGCAATGCAGAGGAAGGCATCTTTCAGCTGTCACCTGATAAACCTTTTAATATTTACCATGAAAACTATAGATTATTTAGTGCCATGAATATATACTGTTGGCATTTTTAGCTGCTTTCATTGCTTCTTGAAAGCAGATCAGTGTTAAAGATCTGCAGTATTTTGCATGAGAGGCTTTCTGATAAAAAAAATCAAATATTGATATAATCCTTGATAAAATCAGTGAGGACTGATAATTCCCTCTAATGCACCTTAATTTTGCAGGAAAGAAAATACAATTTTCTCTTAATGAAACTTATCAACAGTCTGCAAAATAGTTGTTTAATCAAGATGACACAAAATCATGTTCGATTACCTTGATTAGAAGAGGTATTACTGTTCTCCAGTAATTTATTTTTTCCTCAAAGCCACTTTTAAATATTGAGTACCTACAGGATTTGTAGCATATAGCTTAAGTTCAGTGGCATGTACTAAGTCAGATCACTGACTCTGCATTTCTTACACGAGTATAAATGTAAAGCATTACAGAGCTTTGTGGCAGCTGTAATGGTTTCTTCTTCATTCTTCATCACACCTATGAATATCTTCCCATTTCTGATTGCCAGGAGGTTTAGGTTCTGTGAAGACTCATTCTCTCACCACTTTTATTTTCTTTCTTTTTTTTTTCCTGAAGATATATTAAGCCTCCAGCTCTTGAAGTTGACTTCATTTTATACTTTGGTTCCCATGACAGTGTTTGATAAATCATTGTCCACAGATGTGGTCTGAATTAATTGCCTAATTTTCCACCTAATGGATCAAAATTTGAACAGCTGTACTGGTTTTTAACAAAATGGGAGGAGAGAAAAAGCAGGCACAGGGTGGCTGAAGTCAGCTTGTGGCAGGAGTGAGAGTACTCACCTTTTCCTTTCCAATTAGACCTGCTGGTCCCTGGGGGCTGAGGTCTTGAGAGGTGTTTAGAAAGGCAAAATGTGAGCAGCAAAACTTGAGGGATGGGAAACGATCAAGCAGAAGATGCTTGGTTCTAGAATAGGTTGAAGTTACCTGACTGGAACTGATCAAACATCGTGAATCCTTGGTAAGCATGGCTGAAGGGCTCCTGCAGTGCCTGGGTTACTAAAGAGATTCCAGGAGCTCCTCTCCTGACCCACAGTGTTTGACCCACACCTTTCTTGTCTGACTTTGTTATTTTGGTAAAGTACTAGGCTACATGGTCTGGTAGCTATATTTCTAGGCAATAAATGCTCATTCAAGCCTGAGTTATCTTAAAACTCATTTCCTCATATTACCCTGTGTTTTTGGATATTATTCATTATTAATTTTTTAGCTTTGTCTTCCTTTTCCTCCACATTTTATGGAGGTAGGTCTACATGAAAAATTCCCATTGATGAATTGTGCTTTTCTCTGCCCTTGCTCAACCTTGTGGTAATCCTTGCTCAGGTGATTGCAAATTAAAGATACTTTCTGAGCTTGCCAAAACTGACACAAGAACCTCTGAGAGCTTTCATAGCTCATGGCTCCAGGAGAACTGAAGTCTTTCCCATTGCCACCTGCTTTCCTCTTGTCAATTCTCATTGGAAAGCATCGAGGCACATGTGTTTCCTTGCAGCTATTTTGAAGAGATTTGCATTTATCAGTATAATCTAATTATGTACTTTTATTAGGGTTGAACATTTAAATGCTTGAAGAAATGGGATTAACTTTTTTTTTTTTAAATTATTATTTTTTTATTCTAATGCATTGCAGTAGGTGTAATCTATTAACAAAATCATTCCAGGTCACATGTGTACTTCATCTCCTGCAGCAGCAAATGATGTAATTGCTTTTCTTTACCTTTTGTGATGAATTCAACCGATAAAGTGTTCTGCTAATAATGTCTTTGACCTGTGTATTTTTCTTTTCTGATCAGAAATTTTCTATGAACAGTTTCCATTTGATTGACTTTATCCATTACATAAAGTATTTCCCAGTGATTTCTGCAAACAATATTTAGCTCCTAATTATTTCATACACAGCTGAATGATTTCAATAACATGTTTTCCATGTGCTGCCGACTGTGCCAGCATGCCAGAGGGCTGGGGGTGTTCATCCTCTACTTCAGCTAAAGTTAGCAGAGTGCAAACTGTATTTGTGATGTTACAGTCTCTGCAGCAAGACTGGAGGAAGGAGGGCCTTACTGTTCCTAAAATGAATTAATTTCTCAGAATCTGGGGATTTTGAAGTTTTTCCTGTCTAAGTGGAAAAAGAAAAAAAAAATAGATATTCTTATTATTTAAAACAAAAAAAATTAAAGCTTGCATTTGTAGCCAGGATATGATCCATAGGAAGTCTGGTTAAAAAGACCAATTATTAACATTATTTTAGGAAAAAAGAGGAAACTGAGGAGGTAAAGAACAACTACTGCATTAGGTTAACTCTACTGTCCTCTACTCTTAAAATATATTGAACTTTTGCATAATTCAGTTTAGTGTTGCCATTTTCACAAGGAAAAAATACCTTCAAATTACAGTAATTTCACGAATACAAGCCGCACCAATTTTGACCAAAATTTTGGTGGAAACCCGCACGTGCGGCCAATATTCCGGGGCGGCTAATACATTAACAAAATTCTAAAAGCTGCCAACACGGAAGTGAGAGCCCGCGGCAGCCCCAAGCCAAGCTGGAGCCCGGCCGGCCCCGGCCGAGGTGGGAAAGCCTGGCAGAGGCGGGGCAGCAGTGTGGGGGTGCGGGCAGGCAGAGCCTGAGCCAGCAGGGCTGGGCAGGGGGGCGGCAGAGCCCGGGCCAGCAGTGGCGGGGCAGGGGGGGCGGCAGAGCCCGGGCCAGCAGGGCGGGGGAGCCCGGGAGAACTGGGGCTAGCAGTGCAGGGGAGCATGGCAGAAGCAGGAAGGCCGGCGGGTGGGGCTGCCTGGCAGCGGGGGAAGCCAGCAGAATCGGGGCCAGCAGCGTGGGGGAGCCCGGCGGTGCGGGGGCCTGCAGTGCCGGCCAGGGCGAGGAAACGCGGCGGCGGTGCAGACGGGAGGGGGCGGCCGGCGAGCCCGGCAGCGGCGGCGGCAGCCCTGCCAGCCGGGCGAGCGAACGCGGCGCGGCGCGAGCGAACGCGGCGCGGGGCGAGCGCGGCGCGGGGCGAGCGAGGTGCGGTGTGAGCGAAAGCGGCGCGAGCGAATGCGGCGCGAGCGAACGCGGCGCGGGGCGAGCGGCGAGCCCGGCGGCGGCGGCGGTGGCAGCCCGCCGGCCGGGTGAGCGAACGCGGCGCGGGGCGGCCGGCGAGCCCGGCGGCGGCGGCGGCAGCCCTGCCAGCCGGGCGAGCGAACGTGGCAGCGGGGCGGTGCTGACGGGAGAGGGGGGCCAGCGAGCCCGGCGGCGGCGGCAGCACCACCCGGCCAGCCCCGCCGAGCCGTGGCGCTGAGCTGGGCCACCCGGCCCCGTCGGCAACCATGAGCGGGCCGAGCCTGCCTGGCCCCGCCCCGAGCCAGTAAACCCCGCTATGCCGCGATCCTGTTACTAATTGGCCAATTTGTGAAAGCTGCGCACGGATTCTCGCGACGAACGAAAGTGCGGCTAATATTCGGGGTGCGGCTTATCTATTGACAAAGACAGCAACGTTGTCGAGGCACCGGGGGTGCGGCTTATAATCCGTGTGGCTTGTATTCGTGAAACTACTGTACTTATAACAGATTAGAGCAAAAGAGTGTGTTTTTTCCTCATTACCATAGCCCATTAAGAGAGTAACTTTGGATCCAAAGAGTACTTTGGATATTTCTGTGACAACAACTGTATTGAACATACAAAAAAGAAATAAGTCTTCAGAAGTACAGAGTATTGTTCATCAGCTGAATATATTTGCAGTTATATTGGATCAGTCACAGAATAACACAATAGTTTTTAATCATATTTAATCCAAAAGACTTTGGTGATCAAAGTATCAAAAACACTGCAAGAGATTATTCCTCTCAGTTTATTAAAATATAAAAACCCTGTTGAGCCTTTATCTCACTTATAAAGGTTTGCATTATTTGCGAGTATATCTGTACAATTTCATTTTCTGCCTGAAGAATATCGCAGTGCCTTATGTGACCAGAGAGTTAAAAATAAAAGATATATCAAAAAATGAGATTATTAGGAAGGCAGGGAAGCAGTGGTGTGATTGGGTTTAACAGGTGTGTTCTTTGTCCATAGATAGCTCTGTCAACAGACCAAAATAACTACTATCTTTGGAGGAAATTAAATTATTCAAAGTCTGGATGAACAGTGGCTAGATATAATATTACAATATTTCTGAAAAGGATATGCCCTTTGCAATTTTGTTACTTTTTAAATATGCATTATACTTAACTAGGTGTTATACAGAGCTCTGAGAATGTTCAATTCCCCATTTCAGTACTTACTTTTTTTTATGTACATCTGTGAGAATAGTTAACAGTGAATTTTCATTACCTGGAGACACACGGAAATAAAGAAATATTTACCATAATTAAAAAAAAAAATCTCATTCCACTTCAGTGTTTGCAATTGATGAACTCTATTTTTTTCAAAATAATTTACTTTTCTATGAAATTCTATAGTCCTAAGGAACTGATTTTTTCCTAGTAGATTTCATCCTGTTTCCTTGTAACAGCAAAGATTCCCAGTACCTCCAAAATATTCCTTAGAATATTTTCTAAGGATGTCCTCTGAGCTTGTGTCACACTAGATTTAAGTAGCCCTCCTCTTAGGCCGTGATAATTAATGAAAATAATTATTAGGAGAAATTCAAGGACTCAATTTAAAGATTCAATTCAGCCTCTGGTCAGTTTCTATGTACATGACAGTTCCTAATTAAGGAGGATTTTTTCTCTGTCTATCATTTTACCATGTTTTTATGTTCTTATGTTACATCTGATCTTTATAGTTATAACAAAAATCCTGCAAGGCTCTGGGTAAGCAAATCTGTTTGGATTTTAGTGATATGCAACCGAGTAAATGTTACCTAGAGTAATTTTACATGTGTCTTTCTGACTATAAATATTTCCTTAAAAACATACATTTAATCTTCCATTACTCAGTCTAAGCAAATTGGAAGCCATATGTCTGGCTTGCTTGGAAGTTACAGGTAGTAAAGGCTTCCTGTGTGGCAAAGGAACCCAACATGGATTTCCAAAGTTGAAGTCCTGTACCAGAGACCATGAGAATGTTATAGTAATAAATTAATTGAGTGGAATTAAAAATATTAAAACAACAAATTTTTTTTCCTACCAAAAATATGGTCCTGGGAAGCCACAATCAAAAAGGACAGCACGGAGCCCGGGTTCGGTGCTGGGTGAACACACACACTGATCTGACCTTTATTGCATCAGATCGCCTGTGTTCACAAGTGCTGTCCTGGGCACTCCGTTTTTATACAGTTTTTCTGGCCTGGGGCAAAAGTCCCTTTGTTTCTGCCGTGGATTCCCATATTCATGTCATTTCCTTTCTCCACCATGGACTGGACAAAATCAGTTTCTGGGCAGTGATGAATTTTGATGTGTGCAGATTTTGGTTTACAGGAACTGGATATTGAAATGTAGGTTTTCCTGAGGACCCTGGTTATATTGATTGATGGAGATTATCAAGTCCTCATGGCCGGGGAGTCTCCTGGACTGTCCCATAAGGAGTCACCTCTGTTGGGGCTGGTTCTATTAACTTGCTAATTGCAGCAGCACTGGAATCCAGTGAAGAAATCTTTCTCCTCTCTGGAGTTCAGTGTGCCTAAAGTTCCTTTATTAAATTTTTGTCTTTATACAAACATGATTTATCTTTCACAAAACACTAATTACTTTATAACATATATCACAAGAAGATTCTGAGTGGGGCTTCTACCTACAAAACAGGGATGAGAAAGCAGGAGAAGCAGTCTTGTCTTCCAGATAGTACTCCTGGTACATCTACCTGGAACACTCAGTAGTCAGCCTGGAAATAGTTGCTGGAATCCAATGCTCTGTCCTAATACTTTTCTGTAGACTTCTCCAGGTAAGAACCCAGATCACAGCGTAGTGTTTTGGAACAGAAGCTTTTCAGAGAAACTTCTGGGCTCTGGATCAGAACACATGGAGGTGTGTTGTGTTGGGGCAGTGCCTGACATGGTGTAGATGCCTTCTGTCTAGTGCTCAGGGGTTTTGGATCCTCCTTGTGAGAAAATATTGCAGTTTGGCTCTTAGAGTCTGTTCTAAAAATGGGGCATCTAATTTTCTTTGGGTTTCACTCATTTGATACCGTATGTTAAATCACTGAACTCCTTTGCTTGTTCAAAAGCTAAAGTGATTTCTCGGCCATATATCTAAGGTAAAAAAGTGTGGGGTTTTCTTTACAAATGGGGGATTGTTTGGAAATTAGTTTTAGTTAAATATCAGCATTCAGTTGCACACCTGACTGACAACATGAGATCCCTGAACACTGAAAATAGCCTGCAGAAAGAGCAAGGGGGTATGGTTTTTTGAGCATTTGTGATACTGTTGCTGAAATATGTTGTTTTATTTTAAAATACATACTTTGAAAAAGCCTACCAAAGTGAGTAAACACTTGAGAAACTCGAGCTGTGAAGGTTCATCCAAAGTGAAAATTGAAATAATGTGTACTAGTTTGAAAGAAAACCAGCGGGAGGAATCAGCACACAAATATCTTGCAAGAGATTTCAAGTCAGAACCACAGTTTAACAGGAAAACTTACAATAAAGAGAAACACTGGCTTAAACTGACAAAGTCAGAATATGAGCTGACACCCTGTTGCTCATGGTGGTGGCAGCAGTCTGATTGGAGTGATGGATTTCATTTTTGTTCAGGGTGGCTGCTGATTCCCCAGAGGAATTTATTATGGTTGAGTTATGAACAAGATGAAGTACACTGCTCCACCCATCTTAACAGCTCATGTAGGTGGTAGAATGCATACTTTTGGTTACACCTTACATTGCAACCCAAGACATAATACAATTATAGCCTCATATCCCTGTACATAGCAAGACTTCTGATAACAGAGGCTTGTTAGATAATGGCAGAAGCTGATTGGGAGTGAAATCCAGACAACTGGACTGGCAGTAAGATATGTCTTTTTATCAATGAGAATAATAAGAAAAACACAGTATCACTAAGGCTGAGAAAGCCCTCCCAGGCCATGGAGGTCAAGCTGTGCCTGATCCCCACCATGAGCACCATCATGCTCCTCCAGAGCACTGAGTGCCACCTCCAGCCCTTCCTTGGACACCTCCAGGGATGGGGACTCCAAACCTCCCTGGGCAGCCCCTGCCAAGGCCTGAGCACCCTTTCCATGCAGAAATTCCTCCTGCTGTCCAAGCTGAGCCTCCCCTGGCACAGCTTGAGGCCGTTTCCCCTTGTCCTGTCCCTGTTCCCTGGCAGCACAGCCCGACCCCCCCTGGCTGTCCCCTCCTGGCAGAGAGCTGTGCAGAGCCAGAAGGTTCCCCCTGACCTCCTTTTCTCCAGGCTGAGCCCCTTTCCCAGCTCCCTCAGCCCCTGCTGGGGCTCCAGCCCCTTCCCCAGCTCCGTTCCCTTCCCTGGACACGCTCCAGCCCCTCCATGGCTCTCTGGCCAGGAGGGCCCAGAACTGGACACAGCCCTCGAGGTCCCTCAGCAGGGCCAGCCCAGGGGACAGCCCTGCCCTGGCTCTGTGGCCACACCATGGCTGGCACAGCCCAGGGCCATTGGCCTCGTGCCCCTCTGGCACCCCTGGGCTCCTGTCCAGCTGCTGGCACAGCACCCCCAGGGCCTTTCCCAAGGGGCCCTTTCCAGCCCCTGTGTCCCAGCCTGGAGCTGCAGGGCTTGGGGTGACCCCAGGGCAGGACCCAGCACTCGGCCTTGCTGAATCAGTAGTTGCAGCTTACCTGAGAAATTAGGTTTGTTCTCCACCGTGTGGATTCTTTCAGTCAAACATGGATTTCTCTCTAGGAAGAGCCATTGTTCACAACAAGTTGTAGTTTTGATACACAAATGAGCAGCAAAACTGGCTTCTTTTAAACAGGACTTGACACTAAATGATTACATTGTCTCTTTTGGAAACAAGATAAAAGTTTGACGTATTAAAATTCAAACTTGTTTCCACAGTGAGAGTGTTTCTTGGCTTGTATGACCTTTTGCAGTGTTGTTTTTGTAGAGAAAGAAGAAAATCTTCAAGAATCTATAATGAATGTTCAGTTCTTTAGGTACAGGATTCCCTTCTACTGTATTTGAAGGTGTTTTTTCTTCCTCACTTCTAATTTCAATTTATTTTTTTTACATTTATTGCTTAGATTAATCACAGAATTTCCTGCCACAGGTCTTTCTCTTAGCAGTTCTTGGAAAATTGGTTTTGTTATGAATTGTTCTCTTCCCTCTCTGTGTATTGAGACAACACCTATTCAAAAGGTTGGGTGTCTTTCTGAGGATCAGAGTATAATTTTTCATATGTCAGCCTCTGGGTGACTCAAAGCCATTTACCAATAACTTTAATAGTAGGAAGGAGTACACTGAAATCATGAAGTATCCCACTTCACAGCGGTGCTTCACACTGCTCTTGGTTGAGCAGCCACGTGGACTTTACGATATAAAAAACTCTAACAGTCACTATGTCAGTGGAGAAAAAGAGCAACTGAATTAAGAGAAAAATAAATGTTATACATGTCTTTGGAGGAAAGATTATATGTTTTTAGCAAATTTTTTTTTCTATGTGGGTTGTTTTTTTTTTATTTTTAAGGGACTCTGTGCCACTTTTACACTTAGGCTGGTGCAATATCTAACTAAGCCCATGACATCCTTAAATTGGCAACTGCAAGGCAATACTTTACTTGCTTGCACATACAACTCATTGTCAAATGTATCTTTTTTTATTTGTTTTCCCTTACTAGCAATCCCACTCCTGTTTTGGTTTCATTTAGCAGCATTATGCCTTGCTGACTTGCACTTCAGCGCAGGAATCACTGTGTTGGACATTATTACTTCCATGAATTCTGTGTCAGCATCTGCAGCTTCAGAAACTTGTTCTAACAGGGCAGTAGCCCTTGCTACCATAACCTGGTCATGTGCTGCCCTATAAGTGAAGAGTATTTCTTCTCAGAAGGTCATTTCCCTTCTACCACCCTGCTGCAGTCCTGCTGAAGATACTGTCTGTATTTAGTTAAGGAAACTCCTAAAGTATCTCTGGGAAAACTATGGAACAGATAAAATCTCTCAACAGCTGTATTTCTGCATCAGCATTAACAAGTGATACAGAGAAGTCATTGTCCATAGCCAGTGTTAAAAGCAAAGCTGTTTCCTGGCTCAGGTAAGTATCCCCAGAGACTGGGATTCCTTATTTCTGGGTTCTCATCTCATGGAGGCTGCTGGGGTGCTGCGCAGGGTCTTTGTGAGCAGGTGGCAGTTTCCTACCTGTCGTGAGATGGGACACATACCTGTTAATTGGTCTCTTCTCACAGGCTCTGGGTATGATCATGTAAGGATTAATGTCCGAATGTGCACTGGGTGTGGATTGGTGGCTCTGGAGGACCCTTCAGAGGCCAGCTGAGTACACACAACCATTTGTGCTGTGTTTCTGGTACCAATCTCCTTTGCATACTAAAGAAAGCAGCCAAATATAATTGCATTAATAAGTGAAGACAGCAGCATCCTGGAGTGCTTGAGGAAGTTGCCACATCTGGCAATGCCTGTTGAGAGGGAAGGCTGAATAGTAATGAAGGAAATGGATTTGAAATTCTTCCTGACAGGGAATGTCTGTGAGTGAAATGCTGACAGCAGACACGTGCATGGAGTCACTTCTGACGCTAAGGAGAGCTGCAGGCAGGCATCTGAGGCCAGAGTTGAGTCAATACTTCTCCTCGTGGTGTCTGTGTGAGCTTGTCACTGTTAATCCCGTTAACCCTTTGGCCAGATGATTGCAGAAATACTGTGTCCTGTCAATATCTGACAGCAGGCAGGCTTTGAATCATGCATACACAGTTAGCTTTTGAACTGGTAGCATCTCTGATTTATTTGCTGCTGCCTCGAGAGTTTCTGTCTGTTTTAAAATCATGCCTGAGTTATATTGCTACTGGGAGATATATAATGGCTTAGCTGTTCTGTGGCTTTATGTTTTCTTTCACTTACCTTAATCATTCAGCTTCACTAATGTGCAAGTCACCATTTTAGGTTCATTTTCATTAAACTTGTGCCCATGTTATAAAATAAGGTGGAAATTTTCTGCTAAACCAGATGCTAGGCAGAGTCAGCTGTACTTGTTTAGAATGAAACTGCAACCTCATTAAATCATAGCATTCATTTTCTTGCTGCCAGCTACTACATGCAATGAGGAATCCATCATCTGCCTTTCAGCCACAGCCCTTGTACGGCTGATTTGCAAATGCTCAAGTGAAGTTGCAGAGCAAATGAACATCGGTGAGCTCTTGCCAGAAATGTGAAATATGTCTGCTCACTACTTGGGCTCCGTGATGGGACCAAGTCAAACATCACCTGGTTTTCTTTTGGTGTGGGATAGACTGGGCACTGAAACTTCATTTGGCTAAAGGTAAGTGAGGAAATAGTTCAACCAGAAGCAAAAGTAATCCCTTAACTGGAGTTGACATTTTTACTGCAGAAAAACACATGGTTGGAGAACAGTGCTCATGAAATACTTTCTGTGGACTGGTGCCAAAGTTCAGAGCCTGATAGTGAGACATTCTGGTTTTCACTCCACTTCTTGAATGCTGGAAACATTGAGCCCTTTTTGTAATGCTTGTCTATACCTTCCAATGGAAAAAAGCTGTGGGGTACAGTAACTATGACTTCCTGGGGCACAGAAAACAGCTACTGTTGTACTGCATTATTTTAGCAGGAATAGCTGAGGTTTAAGTATGTTGTTTTTAACTGGGATGATGGGTGGTATCATAGATAGGTTTCTGTGTTGCTGGGAGCCTTTGGGGCAGAATATAGGGGGGGACTAGTGTTTCCTCTGTACTATGTTCCATAGGTACCTGGAAACCAAACCTCTATTTCATATGTTGAAAATGTTAGGTGGGGTGTTCCCACATCTCTCAAGGCACAGCTCTACTGAATAGATGCAAGTTCTGTGTGTGTATCAATGATTGGAACTGGTGTTTTACCTGTGGCAGTTTGAGAAGGAGCCAATGTTAGGCAAGTGTCACTCTACATTTCTATGGGGTACTTGCAGTATTTGGGTCACAGGGCAGAAATAGGAAAAATGCAGCAAAGACTAAGAAAAATGTATCAGCTTCTACAGGGGAAAAATAATCTGGACTGTCACCCTGAAAAAACAGTGAATAAGAGGAGAGATGAAAATGGTCTAGAAAGTTATTATGAGAGGAGAGGGAGGAGATGATTTATTTGAAGATTGTTTCTCACTGTCTCTTGGAGGTAATACATGTGGGTAACCTGGTAAAATTATCAAGCGTGCGGCTTAAAGCAAATGAAACCCAATCTTATTCTGGCATGTCATAGGTACATCACATAATTCATGTCCATGGGATATTTTGAGGCCTAAATATAAACATAAAACAAGGCCAAACATGCTCATGAGGTGCAGGTGAAAGATGTTTGTAGAGAACATGTGCAGTTGAATATTAAGCCTAGTGGTCTGTCCTTCCCATGTCTCCAGCTTCAGAAACTCTCAGGCTACAGATTGCAGGGAGCAGAAATTCTGTCCATGTACTTGTCTTTGTTTTCCCTGGGTGGTCACTGTTGGCTGGTGCACAGTTGGCAGCATGGCTTTACTCAGTGTGACAGGTCTCACTGGACCTGTGTGGAAATGTACTGCTGCTTTAGGATCTTGCCACCTAAACAGACTAACCCCAGGGTGAGGGGATGCAGAGGGAAAGTCCTGTGTCATGGCTGTAAAGAAACAAGATCCATGTCTGTTTGGAGAAATGTCTGTGAGTATGTGAGGTTGGTGTTGACTTTGGGCACAGGAACATGGTCTAACAGAAAGCAGGAATATCTTACAAACCCATGGGAATTTATCTCTGCAGATGAAATGAGAATAATTTGAGAGAGCTTTTCTTGTAAGAAATGACCTGATAAAGACACTTTTCCTTTCAGTGATGAGTTTTCAGTTTAGATGTGTCTAAACAGTAATTTTGGAATTACAACTGATGCTCTTTAATAAAATCAAGTCCCACTTCTCAGGCTGATTATTCTGCTTGGCTTTAGGATATGTGGGTTAGATTTTTGGAGTGGGTTATTTTTAATGTTATGCACCTCTCTGGCCTTAGGCCACCAGATCACAGTAATTTTGAGTGGGGATCTTGAGAGCTCTGCTGTGCTGTTTGAGTTAAATTAAAGGCATTAAAAGAATTCTTCTTTCTTTCTAAAAGGAGAAAATCTTGATTTCAATGAATTGAGAAAGTGAATTGCTGACAGTCGGTGATGAATTGTCATTACAGAGATGGTAGAAACATAATCATGGGGAGCGCTGCAGATTCCTCTCATCCTGGTGCAGTTTTTCTTCAATTTGATTACTTTTCAATCTTTTGTATGAAAAATTGTAAAGACAATGACAGTAAGATATAATTATGAGTCAGTAAGATTATTCATAACACTTCTGCTACAGTTTTCTGCCTACCAAAGCCAGTGGAATGTTCCTCCTATCACCAAACAGAAAATAACTGAACTGCACTGGCCAGTGAATGAATGTCCTCAAATACAAAGCTGGACATATGTTGCATGCATGAGCCTGCTGTAAAAAGCTTGGATTAGATGTTTTTATATGGCAAACTCTCTCCCAGTAAATTCCCAGTAATCTTATGATATAAGCAAGTACTGGATCATGTAAAGAATAAAATAATGCTCTATTGTACAAGCTATTGGCTATTTGTTAATTGTGTTGCCCTCTAAAATTTTCAAGACTATGCATGCCAGATAAAATTTCTTAGAATAAAATCTAATTTTAGATCTAAAAATGACTGCTAATGTTGTAATAGAAATGGCTTAATGACAAGTTCCTTGATTTTGTATCTGATTTTCTTTGCTTGTTGTGTCCTGCCCTGCACATTTCCAGGGGAAAGCACATTGTATATTCTTTTTTCTGTCCTTTAGGAGAAGGCAGGACTCTCAGTCTCTTCAGTTGTGAATATTTGAAATTAATTATTCAGTATAAATTGTCCTCTAAAGTTCTTATCTCTCTCTCCTCCTAAAATATTGCCAAATATTGCTCCCAATTGGTGAGGGGAGGTACAAGCTTTGCGTGAGAGCATTTCAAAGTTTTCATTTTATATTTTTATTTTATATAAAGAATATTAAATATTTCTATTTGATTTCATTTTTGTTCAAATCAAAGGAAAAAAGAAAAAATATGAAAATCCTTCAGCTTCTCATACAGCATGGAGAAGGATTTACATAAAAGATACAAATGCTATAAATAAAACTAAGTAGTCATAATAATCAATTATTTAATCAGAATTGAGAACATTTCACTGTTGTTGGTTGAATGAAGGAGCTCTAAATCTAACCCTAACCCAAAACCCTAACCCCAACCCTAACTTTTTAACTAAAGTTCTGTGGAACTGTTTCTAGTGGTAACATCATTTCTCTTTACAGCTAACTCTAGAGATAGTATAGATTGATTTTTTCCTTCTTCTTCTTAGGAATGGAAATTATTACTGTCCAGGCTCACTTTGATATATCTACAGTATATGGGGGGGTACTTATATACTATTGTTTGCAGTAACCTTTTTACCTTGGTGCTTAAGGGTAGGCAGGTTTGAAATCTCAAAAGTGCCGAGAGAAGTGCATGTTAAACCCCACACTGCATCGTCAAAATCATAGGTTGGCATGAAATGACAATTTTACACATTAGACTTTTGCATTGTTTCGCCTCTTAAAAGCAGAAATACCTGTTCACTTTCATGAGGGGTGTGTGTGTGGAATTTCAGCCACTTGTTTTATCAGTGAATCTGGCCCTGTGTTATGCAGTGCTAAAGACAAACAATTACTTTATCTCCCTTCTGTGGCAAGACCACAACGCAAGGCTCTGAAGGACCAACAAGATGGGTTTAAGGATATGGAGCTGGGCTCATTTTGTCCCAGGCATGCCAGGGTTTCCTTATAGGACTACTCAATAAAAACAAGTTCACTCATACAACCATTGATGAGTTTCCAAAATCCTCATAATGCTGTAAAGTACATTTGGCCAGTTGGGAAATCATGTCTAGGAGAGACTGCAGGTCTTGATGCATGTTTTCCATTCTCTTGTTGATTCTTCCCTCTCAAAACAGTTCATCATCCTCAGTTATTTAATAGATAATCCTAAGTGTACTTTAAATAATTGCCTTGTGGCTGTTGAAAACTCACAGTGAGACAACCACCACAGTGTGAGATTTTTTATTGATCAGAGAGTATTGTTTGAAGCAGAAGAACTTGAAACTAAGAGAGTTCTTGTAGTAGAACAAATTCTAGGAGGGTTGTATCTCATACAAAGGGAGTACTTATTAAGGAATGTGGTTCAATGCATTTTTCATGTTGTCAGTGAAGCATCTGATTGTTGTGATTTTGATGATTTTGGCTTTCAGAAGACATCAGAAACCAAAAGATTGGATTTGAGGGCTCTATGCTTGAAGAAATAGAATATTTTGCTTTAATTTCCAGATCAATTGTATATTTGTGGGTTGTATCTGCTTGGTAAATGGTTATAGTTAATATGCCTGAAAACTCCAGATTAAACTGGATTGTGTATTGCAATTATGCCAGGTTATTTGAGGTTTTTTGCTTTTCTTCCTCATACTAGGACAGACTCGATTTGATGGTAGTCCTCACATTTCTCTTGCTCTTTTAAGTGCAAGCCATTCTCCCCTGCCTCCTTCCGTCCCATAAATGTCTTGTATTTCAGCCAGGACTTCTCTTGCCTTTCCCTTTAGAGGAAGCTCACACAAATCTTTTCGCACAAAGGTATTTCCACTGACAGATTTCAGAAACAGATAGCAGAGCCTTCTTCAGGATGCTCTGGGGCGTCCTGTGTCCCAGGATTCTAATGTGAAGGTCAGAGGCATCCTGGATTTTCCCATTTAAGAGAAGCAACAGGTCAACAGTTCTAGAAGAGAGGAACCATGCAATAATACTGCTGCTTCTTCCATGTCAGTCCTGGTTTGTTAGGAAAAAGAAAACCTGTACACTGCAGGCCTCTGCTTCTGTAGCTCTAAATATTTTGCAGTGAGGTGGCCAGTCTAGCAAAAATACAGTAATTTCATGACTATAAGGCGCACACTTTTGACTAAAATTTTGGTCCGAACCCGGAATTGCGCCTTATAGTCCGGTGTGCCTTATATAATGGACAAAGTTGCATAATTCGCAAACCCAGAAGTGTGAGTCGCAATGTGGGGGGCGGTGACACAGGAGCGCCGAGTCGCGAACGGGGGTGGGAGCAGGCAGCCACAGCCGGCAGCAGCTGCACAGGGAGGGAGGAGCTGCCCAGCCCCAGCTCCGGCAGGGGGAAATGAGAAGCCGCCGGGTGGTGCCGGGCGCATGGGGAACGAGGAGTCGCTGGGCGGCGGTGGCCGCGGGGGGAATGAGGGAGCCACCGGCGGCCACAGCCCGGGCGTGGGGGGAAGGAGTGGCCAGCGGCTGTGGCAGCCAAGCTGCAAGCCGAGCTGCCCCAACCAGCGCCAGATGGGAGTGCCTGGGCCCACGGCAACTGTGGCTGCCGGGCAGGGGAAGCCGGGTTCCGCGGCTGCGCGGTGGTAGCCAAGAGCTGCGAGCCGTGCCAGCCGGTGCCGGGGGTGGTTGGAGTGCCGAGGCCTGCGGCACAGGGAGGGCACCTGGGGTTGCGTTTAAAGGCTACGCCAATCTGTGAAAAATGTTTGCAAACTGAGTACCTGCCAGTAATTCGTTACTTTGTTGCACATGGCGCAGCTCCTCACTGCAACAAAAAAGTGCAAGCCGTGAGCCCAAGTTTGTGAGGGGGGGCAGTGCCACGGGAGCGCCGAGCTGTGAGCGGGGGCAGGAGCGGCCAGCCCCCGGCCAGCAGGAGCCACACAGGGAGAGAGGGAGGCAGCAGCGCTGTGCCACCCCAAGCTGTGGGTGGCCCCGAGCCACCCTGAACCGCAGCAACCCTGAGGTGTGAGCTGTGGCCACCCCGAACCGCAGCGACCACGATCCGCAGCCGCCCTGAGCCCCGCCTCACCAGCCAGGGGCAGGCAGGAGTGCCGGGGCATGCCCGCGCACTGGGAGGGCTCTTGGGGCTGTGTTTAAAGGCTACACCAATCTGTTAAAATGTTTCAAATTTGAGCACATGCCAGTAAACTCCGATCATGAGATTCCATTACTAATTAGTTACTTTGTTGCACGCGGCACGGATCTTCGCTGCAAAAAAAGAGTGCACCTTATAGTCCAGTGCGCCTTATATGATCTACAAAGTTGCAAAATTTGCCGACTCCCGGGGGGTGCGCCTTATAGTCCGGTGCGCCTTATGGTCGTGAAATTACTGTAACCCTGCAATGATTTGATTTCTTCCATTGTTGCTATTTTATGGAAGCAAAGGTCTGTTTCCCCAGACCTCCCAGGGGCTTAGAGAGTCAGTGTCTTGTCTTGGAAGAGTTAACCCAATCTACTTGCTTGAACCAACCACGAAAATATTACAACAGTAACTTTGAACTTCCTGTATTTTTCTGTGGAGGCACTGAAACTGATGCCTGGAAAGGCTGACCTGGAACTGAGACTAAACAGAGCAAAAGGAATAAAATAGGTATTTATTGAAAGGATACATCTTGCGTAGTGCAGGAGCCTGGCTGGAGCTACACCCAAGTTGAATCCAAGACGGATCCCAGCAATGAGTTTTTACACTTTTTAAAGTTTTGGTTCATCTCCATATTGGGGTCAATTGTTCAACCACAGCCCCAGGTTATGAAATCTCAGTGTCCTTGCACGCCCTCTTTCCCTTTGCCATTGTTTATGCTTTTTGGTTTATGGTTGTCCTTGATTCTCTAGCTGGGAAGGGATTGTTTTGTCTGACTACTCTATGAAGAGAACTTGCTAACACCGAATATGAAGTTTCAGAGTTACACACCAAGCGGCATAGAATCTGAAAAATACAAAAGCTAAAACCTACGGCATCAGTATCTGCTGTCATTTGGTACATCCTACTTTTCTTTACTCCCCACTGCACAGCAGGCAGGCATGGGAACACCTCTCCCATTACCAGGTTGTTGATGAGCTTGTTCTCAATGTGCTTTTAGCTGTAGGCAGGGAAAAATAACAGTGTCCTTGGCTTCCAGTTTAAAGCTGAAAAAATTGAGTTTCAGCTGTTCCTCACAAGCTTTGTACAACAAGCTGAACAGGGGACATGACGACTACTTTGTATGCATAAGCCTAGAGGGTCTTGTTCATTGCAGATGAAATTTGTGGTGAACACATCTCCACAACACGAATTCTAATGTCATAGCTTTACGCTGAGTGGTTTAATTTCATGCCAGCTTTAGATAAGAGGTTTTTTTGTTTCATTCCTGTGGTTATTTAACAGCCTGTTGTTAAAAGTCAGCACTCAGGTTTATGTCCATTGCAAGCCAGAAGCAGAAAACAATCCAGTAGTGCTTTAGCAATGAGAAAGTTATCTTAATCTGAATTGTACAAGAAATAAGCACAATATTTGATGGGCACTCTGGTTATCATTTCATGTCCTCCCAGCTTGTGTGCTTTGCTGTGACAGGAATTTATATATGAGGTTTAGAACTAAGAAATAATATTTAACTCTTCATGGTAATCCTTTCTAGAATCACACTTAGTAGAGAATTAATGTTGTTACTGTTTCTCTTTCCTTCATCCGTGTTAATATCTTAAAATAGGAATTACCATGGAGTTTCCATCCAGCTAAGATAATTGAACTGCAGCTGTGGTAATACCTTTCTAGAACATACATCTTTCTTTTTATTCACTCACTCTTTATAAATTTCAGGAGTCCTATAGTCGTAAATAAAGACTATTTTGGAACAAGTCCACACATTAACAAATATAAATTTTGCTACCAAGGATACAAGTAGGTGGATATTTACACAGATTATTTTCCACAAAGGAGTCTTGCATATCTTTCTTATTCACGGAAAGTCCATCCTTGTTCCTTTTCTGAAGATTACCACTGCAGCTTTTTCATCCCTGTGCTTAGTGCACCTGCCTGGTGCCCCACAAAGTCTGGAATTACTTGGTATGCCGAGCAAGGAGGAAATGTGGAGCTGTTTATTCTCCAGTATGTGTGTTTGCATACATATCAGCAAAGGCAGGAGGCTCAGAAAACTAAGGAAAGCAACAGGACTTGCTCTGAGCCATGTTTTGAGGCATGGTAGGGAATTAATAAGTTTTTCCTCAGGATCTAAGGTCTCTCCTCCCAATGTAAGAGCCTGAGTACATCTTCAGAAGATTATAGAGAGAGCCCTGATGGCAGGAGCAGGGAGGTTGGAGGAGATCAGGCCAAGCTGACTCTGTGCTCAGCTCTCTGAGTGAGCAGTGGCTGACTCCTCGATTGCCCAGGGAGCTGGAGCACACCTTGCTAGGGATGGAGGACTGGCTGGTGAGGAGGAGTTAATGAAGGGAGAGAGGGAAAGAGTTGTGAGTCCCTAGGCCCTGGTGTAGAATCCTTCCTACCTTTCTTTTCCTGGTCACTGACACCCTCCCAGAACTCCTGGTGAACATCAGCACGCACTATTTGTTTGTTACTGTGCCAATAGGACATAATCCAAAATTGCTTATGGTATAAGGAATTTTGGGAGCTATCCTAAAACACAGTCCTGCAGTTACCTGCCCACTGCACAGCTGTTTCAGGACATTTCAGGAAGTGTGCTTGCAGGCTTTTTTTTCACCTTGTCTGGAAGTCAGTGGCCAGAACCCTCAAAGGTGGGGTTCCTGTCTTGGATACCAAATACCCTTTATAAAGCTTTGCTGCATGCTCCTCTTGAAAGACTTGGGCCATTAAATTTTTCTAGTCTTAGTTACCATTTGGGAAATTGGTGCTTTAGGATTTAGCTGTTATTTAATCCCAGAAACCTTTGTCATGTAAGAAATAGCATCTTGGATTTGTGGGGAGCTATTGGTTCTCAACAGTGTATTAATATTTTCAGTTAAGTAAGATTTCATTGTAAATGTGGAGGTGCTCATTAGCAGTACACTGCTGTTGTAATGGAATAAGTTGTCCAGCTGCATGAAATTGTTCTCCATTACTGGCTTTATTCTCTTAAAAGTTTCAATTTGTCTCTATAACCTTAATTATAACTTTTATGTCTTTGGAAGCAGTCCCTTCAAATAGCAGTTACCCTTCCTCACATCATGATGTGGAGGTTAAAAGTCCAGTTCCTGTTGTAAGACGCTGAGTACCAAAAATGGAAATCACAAATAATTTCTTCATTCTTTCCCAATATGTCCCTACACATTCATTTGATTTCTGCCCTTCTAAATTTTCTCAAAATGTAAATCAAGTCAGCTTGCAACAGTGATGCTGTTGATATTGTGCATTTAATCTGATTATAAGGAACTTCAAGTGTTAAGAAATTGAAATGATGTTACATCACCCAGCTCAAAGCCAAGCTAAAGCAGCCCAAGCCTAAAGATGAGATGCTGTGAAAATTTGGCCTTTAAAACTTAAGCTGCAGCAAAACTCTGTTTCTAAGCAGGTCCTAAAGTAGATGCAAGTAAACCAGAGACCTCCAGTTAAGAACATTAATTTTCCTTCTGCCCCACAGAGGATATTTTCCATGGTCATGGGCCTCTTGAAGTGGCATAATCTGTTGTGTTTTGCAGTTCTCTTTCCTCATTGTGTCCAGGAGAGAACCATTCTTGAAGAAGTTTGGGAATGAGGGCACTTCTGTGGCAGCTATTGTGGAATTTTCAGAAATTTCCTGTAGTTTTCTCTCTTTTGGAGCAAGCTGTATGCCCTAAATCCTACTGGAAGCTTTAGCTGTAGAAAATTTACGACTTTGATGAAAAAATATTTAACTATTTTTTTCCCTTCAGTGTAGCTACATCTTGGTGAGATGAATATAGAAAAAGAGAAAGTCCCTTGGGGGCTGGGCTCTGGGAATACCCTGGCTCCTGTGAGGAAATCTGGTGCCAAACACTGGCTGTACCAGGTGGGTAAAGGCAATCCCTGAGCCTCCAGTACTGCTGGAGCTGCCACCTTTCCACTCCTTCTGTACTGACATGACTTTGGGTGCTTAGATCTCAAAATTGTTTGAGAGCTGAGCTTTGGCACAGTTTTGGTTACCAGGCTGGAGGTATATAATCTACCACCAAACTGTACAGATTCAAGAATTTAAAATTTCATGTTGCAGTCTGAAAAATAAAGATAAATTCCAATGAATCGAATTTATTTTAATATTCTGTTTGTTTTCTTTCTCCTTGGGCTAAATGCCTGTTAGAAGCAGGCACCATTGCCTGGTTGTTGACAGACAACACCAGAGGTAAGGAATGACTGTTCCTAAGGATTGCTGAGTTCTGTCGGGCAATTTGCATTTAGGTATTCAGGGAGTTAATGCTGTAGATCCCACTGATTTAAAATTGGAGATACAATGGAGACCTGCCATCCACGAACTCATCCTGCTGGAGGTTTTCACAAAACCATGTCAGGAATGACAGCTACCCTTTTCCTTCAAAAACCCCTGAATCAACAAGAGAGACAGTGAGCAGTGAGCATTATTTGCTCTGCCCAACATGATTTTATAGGCCTCTAACCTCTCCCACTTCGGTTTCTGTTTCCTGGCAGAAAGACCCTAATCTAGTCATCCCATGATCTGAAACAGTTTTTTATCTCTGGTCATTCTAGTCACCCTTTCCATTCTTTTCTAATTCTGCTATACTCTCTCAAGGTTAGAAGGTCAGAACTATAAGTACTGACTGATGGGAAATACTTCCTTTTCTAAGTTTTAAAACATTTATTAATTTTGCATTTTTGACTCTTGAGGTTTGACTCATATTGAGCAGGCAGTTTCCAACACATCTGTTAGAATCTTACGATCTCATTCTCTTTGTTTTGAAGAATAAATTTTCAAAATAAATTCACTAGTTTTCTTGAAGACTGCTTTGCTTTTCAGTTTTACTTTTTGGACTGCTCAATAGGATGACAGTGTATCATTTCCTGCAGGTAGATGTTACCTGTGGGATCTTTAAACCAATCTTAGGAGAAAACATTTACAGGAATTTTTCAAATCAGAATTTTTGTTCTTTTGAATAATGTCTTTTGAATAATGTCTTTTGAATAAAGGACACAGAAGAATGGGTGAAATTTGATGTGCTGTCATTCTAAAATAAATCACTGATGTTAGCTAAAGAAAACAACTCACACCTACAGGTTTATTTTCCAGCTCCATTGCTATCTGCCTATGTTTTTGTCATGCTAGAAATATGATTGCTTTTCTGCTTAAATTCCACTGTTCCATTGAACACTTCTGTCCACACTTCTCTGCATGTACCCCATTCTTTATTTCTCTGTTCACTTCAACATAAGCATGGACTTCATAATTGAGATTGTTGACTCAAGGAGAAGGTTGGTTGCTGGCAAGTGAGGTCTGGTCTGAAGCACTTGTGTGGGAAGGGGAGGAGCAGAGAGGGAAGAGCTTGGATCAGGCAAGAAATGAGACCAGGAATGTTTGTTTGCTGCATTCAGACGCTATGGAAGGTTCTGCAGTGCTCCCAGAGCTGCAATGGGCTGTTCTTGTGCTCTGTGTGCAGTGACCTGAACAGAGCCTGGCCATCCTGTTCTCTGTTCCTAGATTTGGAATGGGAACTCTGTGTGATCTCATTAAAGCCAGGGTGTTGAAAGAAACAGAAAAAGAACAAAACAAAGACCAGGTGCAGTCAGATGAACTATTAGTACATGCTGGAGGAAATGAATGCTGATAAATGCAATAAAATCTCATTGAACAACTCTCTATCCATTATTTCCAAAAAGCAAGCTGATCAGAATTTGGAACTGTTTGGTTGCAGACGGCAATACAGAGAACCTGGAGGTAATTGGATACTCTTCCTGTTAGGAAATGCAGATTGTGTTTGCTCTGTGAAATGGTCCAGCCAGCGACCCTAGTGGATTTGCTTTGCTTTTCTAACCACAGAACTGGACTAGTGGGAGCTCTGCAGAAGGATACAGGCACAGAGAACAGTGTTGCCCACGGCTTAAAATCTGTTCAAGGGAAATAATGTCCAAAGAAAACCAATCAAAGAACTTTATATTGCTTAGGTCCATTGGGGCTAATTAGCAGCACTGAATGATAAAGTTTTGAAAGCCATGTTAGCCCATAGCTAATACTTGACAGCTGGTACAGGGAATATGGCAGGAGCTGCTCTCCCTTTCTCTAAGGGGAGGGAGTCATAAAGCTGAAGTGTTTAGTAAGCAACTACATTAGTTATTTGCTGCCTACTCTTGTAAGCAAAAAAAAATCTCGGGATTTTCTGAGCTCGGAGGAGAAGAGCATGGACAAATGAAGATTGTCTGGACAGTTGCAATTTTGTTTAAAGCTCTCTGCATGGAGCAGATGTTTGGACCAGCTGAGAATTTTCATCTGAGCTTTCCAGAGGGGACTTTGTAGACCAGAGCTCCAAGTCTGTGGGGATGTATTTGCAGCAAGGCTTGAGATTTTTCACCTTCCTCTTTACATTCCAAAATAATGATAAAACAAAAACTAAAATTTGTTTTTAATTTAAAACTTCCCCTTTATATGTTGCACCTTTTTTTTTTTTTTTTTTTTTTAAGAAACTCACTACTTTCTGAATGTGACTTCTGGTAATCTAATTTTGTAGGGAGATGTACTTGGGATGTTTCTGCAACACAGAGTGCATCATCACACTGGTTAAATAAGCTTGTACAGGTGAAAACAGCCAGCATTTCACAGAAAGCAAATATTTCTGTCCAGCCACAGCTCAGGGGCTAAGTCTGTCACTGGGGCTCATGGCTGGCTGGATATGGACTGTTACTCCATATTTGTTCACTGAATCTCTTCACTTCATGACTGCAGTTTACAAAAATAGAAAGAATTATTTTGTATGTCAAGGAAAATCTCAGCACAGATTTTGACTAGTTTCAAGGCATGGCTACTCTGCATAACTTGTTATTCTTTCTTCAGACAATTTTTTTTTGTGTTTTCCCACTTTTCTGTCATTTTAAGCTCTTTGCCCCAGTGCCTGTCAGCTCTGTATCTAGAAAGAAAAGCATAAGCTATTGTGACTTCACAAAAAATAGAAAAAAAGAAAACTATGTGCAGAGTAACTAGCATTAACCTTAGCCACTGTAGTTCAGAATCCTCCCTGTGACTGTAAGCAAGTCTCAGATGTTTCAAATATTTTAAAATAAATAAATAACATTTGAGTTATGCAATGATGTGAATTTTGCTGACATTTTTCTTAGCTGAGATGCCTTCTTGATTTATTTTTGAATGTCTTTCATGGTTATTTTTATTTAGAATAGAATAAGAGAAATATCTTAGTGCTTCAAAGTTCTGTTCTGTTTTAAATGTCATTTAGAACTTGTGCAGAATTACACAACTGAATCATTCATTCTACAGATACTGTTTTTATCAGCTGCACCTGGTGTTATATCTGTATATCATCTTTCACAATAATGTTTTTGTTTGAAGGCTGAGGACAGCTATTCAATTTTCCCAGCTCAGTTTCCTCAGCCACACTGCAAAGACACAATCTTGGCAGCTGTGGTTTATAACTACCTTCTATCCCCACAGGCAGAGGGTGCTGCCATAGATCAGCAGAGAAGAGGATTGGCATGAGCCAGCACCTGAGAGCCATGGGAGAGTCAGAACCCGGCTGGTTGCATGGAAGGCTACAGTGGTGCACCCAGCCTCACACCTCTTGTGTTTCTGTGGAGACAAAAAGTCACACTGGAGATACTTGCCCACATTATGCTGCGTTCCATATAACAAGGGACAGCTAATGACATTGGGCACCGATTTCTTCCCTCTGGTGACCAGGGACAGTACCCAGGGAAAGGCTGAAGCACTGCTGAGTGTCAGGGAATGCTGCCCAGGCTCCCCAGGGAATACTCACAGCCCCAAGGCTGCCAGAGCTCCGGGAGACTTTGGACAACACACCCAGGCACACACAGGGTAGGATTGTTGGGGTGTCTGTGCAGGGACAGGAGTTGAACTCAAAGGTTCTTGTGGCTGCTTTCCTACTCAGTACATTCTATATAGGTGTAGTGGTTTTTGTTCACCAATTTGAAATTTTCCTGCTGGGAGATAGGATTAGGAGGAAGGCAAAACAGACTTAACTTTAAAGAAACAAAGAGAAGCTTTATTACTAGAAACTAGAAGAAAAAAATCCAAAAAACCCCCTCAGAATAAAACTTTAGACCACTTTTCCTTCCTCCACCCAATTCTTTTCTTTTACACTGAAAACATACAGAAAATAACTCACTCAGTTTGCCATCTCTAAAATAGTCTTTCACCAATTCACTTGGGAGAGTAGAATTTCTTCTTCTGTCTATGGAGATTTCTCCACAAGAAACAGTTGGCTTATGGCCTTGATGTCACAGTGATCAGCTACCAGGGAGAACAGAATTCTGATCACTAGGTAAAATCCCTTTCCTTAATTAACAGGTTTTTCCGTAACTATTATTGAAGACCATATTAACTTACGAGGCACTCTTTAAGGATTATAGCTGTTCAAAGAGAAGTTTACTTCATCTTTGAAAAGAGAGGTTTTTCTTCTTCTTTTTCTTCCCTAGGGAGCAGCAGAGATTTTTTCACTATTTACACTTAAGGGATCGCAGCAATTTTAACATCTGCTTACTTTAATGCTTCTGCTCCTATCTACAGTTAAAACAGTCATATCCACCTCATAATATTTTTATGTGTTATGGGGAAACAAGTGTCTCTTCTCCATAGCGTAGAAAAAGAGAAATTTCAGTCCATGACTCTCCTCCTTCCCTCAACTGCAACCTGATTCTTTTTTCTGTCTGACCTCGGTGTTTTTATGCTGTTTCTGTGTGTGTCACCATCTCGGTCCTTTTCTTTCACTCAAGAGAGAGAATCAAGCATGTGTTAAGTCTTATTCTGGGCATTGAAAGAGTTAGTATCATGTCAATCTTAAAAATTTGACACTGACTGGTCCTTGTCAGGTACAAGGGAGACTGCCCAGGTTTCGGCAGGTAAAAATTTCAGGAAACCTTTACAAACCACCGCAATAGGTAAGAAGATTCTCATGGTAAGAACACAGAGACCTCTCCATCAGAGTTAAAGTGTGAAAATTTTTCCAGCTTTGCTGAGTGCCTCTGGTAACTGGAGCCCTGGGAATAAGATTCTGACATGGAGGGAGAACTGTAGGAGCTCAGGGGCCTCACAGAGTGTGGGGTGTGAGTAAGGCTGCGGCACAGACACTACACCACACTGTGAAAAACACGTTTCACTGTCTTGGCAAAATTTAAAAGGTTTAATAAAAAGATGATAGGAGACACACATAAAGCAAAGGGTTAAAACAGCCGGGTGCCCAAGAGCACACGGCAGCTCTGGGAATGCCTCTTTAAATGCACTTCACAATACATCAACCTGTTGCATATTCATAGGTTTTTTGCACAGTTAAAATTTCTGGGAACTATTTAGCATGGCTACTCTTTGGGTCTATCTTTTTCGAGTATGTGTGTTTCTTGGATTGTGGTCTTAATTTTTTTTTATCACTTTTGAATTTGGGTGGTGGTCCTGGCCTTTTGCAGCCGATGACAGTTGATAATTGTCGCGTCAGCTGCAGGGCCCATCACACAGTCACGGGCTGTTATCTCAACTAAGTGGGTAGTTTAAGCATAATATTTCTAAAAAACTTATGTCTAACTTTTGCTGTTAGAAGAAAAGAAAAAAAGCCTATATTCATGCAGAAAAGCTATTTTAACATTACACATACAGCATTTATCTCAATAGTTGCAAAAAGCCAACAATGTCATGCACTTACAACAGCACCAAGTGCCCCTGCTGTGGCAGGAGGTGCTTTCCTGCATCTCTGCAGCCCAGAATGTGAGGGGCATTTAGCAAACAAAAGGCACTCTGTGCCCAGTCACTGACAGTGCCTGAGGCATCTGGTTCTACACTTATGGGTGAATGAGTTATCGCAAATATTATTGGGTGGTGCAGAGCTCTGTGCAATGTGAATTTGAACACATCAGCTACAGAGATGTCAAGAAAAGCTGTTGGTTCAGTATAGAAGACAAAATAAGGTGTGGTAAATAAATGCTGGACCAGTTACTCAGGATTTTTGGGCTATGTGGAATTTGTAAAAGTGCCTCTTGTGGATAAAAAAGGACTATTAAAATATTCAGATTGCAATGCAAATGTTATAATTTCAAGTGTATTTTCTTTATGTTGGCTGGATATCTGATTTTATATGCCCCTGAGATACCTGTGAGAGCAAAACTGCAACACTACTCC
This sequence comes from Catharus ustulatus, assembly GCF_009819885.2. Taxonomy (NCBI): domain Eukaryota; kingdom Metazoa; phylum Chordata; class Aves; order Passeriformes; family Turdidae; genus Catharus; species Catharus ustulatus. Next base: position 33,229,214 of record NC_046228.1, on the reverse strand, counting down.
TGAAAATGGTGCCAGATCACCTGAGCTGTCTTGGAAGACCTTCAAGCAAACTTGGTTTCCAGATTGGAAGGGACTCTGAAAGATCATCTGATCCAAACTTTAATCTTCACCAGGTCATCAGGGAAAAGGAACGCTTTGATGGGGCACAGCCAGTGGACAACAGCCAGTGTGCAAGGTGCCATTTCTACCTCCACTTTTCCTTTGGTTCTCCTTGTGTCCTTTGGTTCTCCTTGTGTCCTTTTCCCAGTATCCCTGGGATACTCAACACAGGAACTGTGGAAATGATGTGTGCTTGCAATTGGCTTATATTTCCAAATTTAAGAACCTTAGCTGTCAGCATAGGCCAGTGAAAGTTTTTCTTTGCTTATGGAGTGAGCCCAGAGGTCCCTTAGAGCAAAATTATGTATGCCTGCTAAATGAGACGTTAAAGTGAGAATACAGAAACAACATTAAAGCTTTCAAATCTTTCTGATTGAAAGCCCTAGCTGTATATTCAGGGGGTGAATTATATTATTCTCACACTAGCAAGCTTTCAGATTTAAAAATCTGCTTGGAGAAGGACCAGAATGACTTTGGCTCTACCCCTTTTCAAAAGAAAGGAGGGAAATGCTGAAGTAGTTTAAACGTGCTATGAGGAACAAAAATAGGGTAAGAAGGGCATATAAGTGAGGATTCATTCTACTCCTTTCCACTCTGCACAGCCAAGGCCCAGTGAAAAGTGAGTGGAAGTTAAAGCTGGTACTTGCAGCAGCAGCCCCTGCGTGAGTTATGGGCTCTGCAGTTGTGAGCACCAACCTTGATAGGAGCTTCACCTGCTCACTCTGAGAAAAGAGTCTGGAGCACCTGCCTCCTGTCTGAGGAACTGCAGATAAATACCTTGAAGCCTGAAGTATTTTCTGAGCTGTGGCTTTCTGTTTTCTGCTTCCTTGCAGACTTGGTGTGGTGCTGCTGGAAGCCAGGAGCTGTAACAGCCTAAACAAAAGTGATGGGGCAGCAATTCCTGTCTATTGAGATCCCAGGCGGTATCTGAGAGTATCACACCAACATCACATGGTGCTAGGTTTTCTTCAAACTGGCATCATAAATTGTTTTTAAACAACAGATGCAGACTCATGGAACCCACAGGTTACTGACTCTGTGTATCCTCTACCAATCCCTTTCTATTCTGCTTTATGTCATCTATAGAGAGATTGCATCACATTCACAGCTGTGTTAATGCAAAAGTCACCTCTCAGGGAGTGGTATTTGAACCGCTGAAGTACTTGTTCAGATCAGTTAATATAGCAGGCAACTGTTATGTAATAACAGGAGCACAAAGCTGGAAGAAGCAGCATCCCCCAAGTCTCTGACACTGCACTTGCTGTGTCATTGGACTGATTTCTGTGCCACTCGGTCACATGTGCATTTACAGCAATGAACTTGTGCAAGTTACACAATTCACAGGTGTTCAAATCCCACAATTCCTAGAAATATTAAAAGAATAAGATAAACCTTGTGTAATTAATTTTTTAGGAAAGTGACTGTTTCAGTCAGGCATTACGATTCGTGTAGCACAGTATTTTTAATTGCAATGATCTTGGGGCTCATAAGTAGTAACAACAAAGGTCAGGAGGATGTCTTGTGCATGTTTTTATTTCCAGAATCGTTTAGATTAGAAGAGACCTTTAAGATCATTGAGTCCAACCAGTTCATGGTGCTTCTTATGATGCTTCAGTTGGCTGAACAGTAAGCCGAGTGAGAGCGCCTTTCTAAATAGTGGGTGAATGGAAAAACAGGAATTGTGTCTGTGGCTGCTTCAGGGAGCAGGAATGCTGAAGATCCCATTTCTTTTCAGCATTGTTTGTGCTCTTTCAGCTGTGTTCATATCCAAGTAAGACAGAGAGTCAAGCCTTGGTGTGCTTACAAGGGAGACCAGTGCTTCCGCAGGAAGGAAAGAGCTTGAACCACTGAAGGGTGAGTGGGACTCCAAAATCTACATTCAGTTGACTTTCAAGGTACAGGTCTTCTTCCAGTCCCATGTGGGGCAGGAAAGACTTGTTTCTGTCATGCCATCAATTCCTCTGATACCATCACCAGTCAGGTTTCTCCATCTACCAGAAGCCTTCCGTGTGGGTAAAAATGAGATGAGAAGAAAGGGGTGTTTTCTATCCCCCTCAATGGTCAGACTAAAAGGGAAAATTATGTGTGGGAATTACTCCTGTCACACTCTGGAAGGACTGGTATTTTATGGGGTGGAGGCAGTGCTTAAGGGTGCACTGTTCATGCTCTGTGTATTAGACAACAAATGGAAGAGAACTGCTCTATCGCTGTAGATAAAACAAATATTTGGAAATATGAATAATACAGAGAGAGAGGCATTTTTAAAGTCAGGTCTGCCATGTTCCACAAAAAGCATCTCATTTTGTATATGACTGTGCTTCTTTTCGCAGTCACCTTACCTTTCACTTTTCTTTCTAGATTTGATTTCTGTATAATACTTCATTTCCCCCAGCATGTTTTGAAAGCTCAACCTCTTAATTTAATGGACTTGAAAAACTGCTTCCCTGAAGCAGCCTTTTTAGTTCCTGTTTACTGCAGTTTTTTTATGCTTCAGTTTACATTAGCTCTTTCTGTCCCATCCCCAACATGCTCCCCATCTTTTTCTTCCCCAGCTTGCCATGTGTTATTTCATGGGAAATAAAGTACATATCTGTTGTGATTGGGTCCATTTAGGTGTTTCTAGATCATATTAAGATAAATTTTAAGTTGTGCCAAATAGAAAGCTCATGCAAAATTGTTCCGTTTTGGGTGTATTTTGCCAGCACCTTTTCCTTCCTTCTTAAATTGTTTAAATCCATTAAATGTTCTAGAGGTTTAAAGCTTAAAATATCTTAATATAGGCTAGAGATGTAAAAACTTAAAGCAAATATTCTCCAAGTTTATAAGTATAGCAAGAAGTTAATTAAAGTCAACCAAGAAAATACAAATGCTAGGAAAAAAATCCACAATATGAACAAATGCAAATTCAGGGTTTTTAAGTGTGAGTTTCCATGAGTGAGGTTGGAACAGGTCCAAGTAAAATTTTTTACCTTACTCTTCAAAGCAAGTATTTTGTGATCACAGAAATGATGTGACATTGCAACACACCACAATCCCTCTTTGCCTTAGAGTCCTTTGAATCTGAGCCCCACTCAGAAGGTTTTACTGTCTGTCCAGTCCATAGTGCTGGAAAGGGCAGTTTGTGTCAGTTCAAGGCTTTTGCTCGATCAGAAGTGTTCTGGCACACCTATTTTGATGTTGTTTTATTTCTGTCTGTTATGTCTGTTTTATGTCTTCTGCCTGTCCAAGCAGGTTTATTTCACTCCTGATGCCTGCAGAAAGAGGGGTGCTCTGAATTCCCAGAAAGATGGCTGAGAATGTGTAGAGTTGGTGTGATACATCCCCAGTGTGACATATACAGCTCTCTGTTTAATGAGGTTATGTACTGTAAATGCGGTTTTTGAAGAGGAAAAACCTGGAAATTCTAACAGTAAATGTAAATATTCATTTTAATGCCCTTGTTTAACCATTCACTGAAGTTATTAGTGCTAATTAACCATACCCACATAAATAGGGAGTCTTTTGAGGCTCTTGGCAATCCCAGATTGAAGTCTGAGCAATTTGCAGAACCAAAGCCTGGATGTTCAGCTTTGCAGAGTATGAGGTCTTCAGAGTTTGCTGTGTGTTGTGTGTGGATCCCAGGTGCTGGAACACTACTGACTCTGTATATGCATCACAGGGAATCAAAATGGGAATAAGGCAACTCTTGTAATCCTAAGTGAAAATGCACTGATGTCATAATTTATTACCTGGGAACTTGTGAATGGTCATCTAGGAACTGCTGATCTTCATGGTTAAGCTCTCTCAGAGAGGTCTTTTATCACTGATGCACAGAACCCTCATCCTAAATCATGGAATTATACAAGTTCTTTACTTCTTCAGAGTTGATTGGGATGAAATTGCTCTAGGGACAAGAATGTAATGTTCAGTTCAGAAACCTTCTCCCAAAGTTTACAATAGATCTCAAAGTTCTTTTTTCATGTTTTAATCATTTTTAGGACCAGCACCTAGAAGCATATCAAAAAAAGAGCACAATTTGAAAAGGGCAGTAAGTCTGGAAATACATTCAGTGCAACTTCAAACCCATTGTAGCTCGTACTGAGAGATGTGGGCTGGTCCAGCAGCTGGATTGCAGTGAATTGCCATCTGTGATGGTTTGAGAGGGGGACAGGCCATGTTTGAAACCTTCCCAAGCAGAGGTGACTATACTCTAACCTGTTTTCTGAGCAGTTCTAGCCTGTATGAAAACTATTACACCAAAATCAAACTGGTGAATTCCAAATCCTGATCCCAGGTTTCAGGTTTGACTCTGCAGTGGAGCTGCCTTCAAATATAGCTGAGCAGTTGGAATCAAGAAGCTTTTAGGAAATTGCTTGATCACCTGTCACCTTGTGAAAGACTTGAACTGAAATGGGCCAATAGCAAATAGGTGATCTTGACATTTCTACTCTTTTTTTCCCCATCTTTACCCTGAAAGAGCAGCAGGTCTGAAGTGTTCTGCCAAAGGCAGTTTGGGAAGGCACAGTCCCTTTGCTGGTAATGACATTTCCCAGCTGAGACACCATGATGGTGTTTAAGCATTATCCTGCAAAATCAAACAGGAGAGTGAGTCACTCACACAGACCCTCCCAAGTGCTGTCTGAGTTAGATTCAGTTTATGATGGATTAGATTATCTTCTAAAGAATTGCTGCCTGCTCAGTTGTTCTTGTCCATGTTTTGCATTGTGACTTGTTTCTGTCCCAAGGTTGGTTCTCTTCCCTTATCCTTAGTTGAGTGACTTTCAGGATCTTTGAGTGATTCATGGTTTAAATCATGTTAGGAACAACAGTGGTCTGCTGAGTCACTGCCAGCATTGAATTAGATTTAATATGCAAGTACACACTATAATATACACTGATGCAATGCTACACAGATACTTGCCTCGGAATTTCTTCTCTTGGATGAAGAGGTTGTCCTCTAAATAACAGTTTAAAAATCTTGAAGCTGTGCTAGACTAGAAACAATTAGGAGTTGTTGCATTATCCAGAAAGGCCTTTTCTGTGTTGCCAGGGTTTACCACCTTACTGGGTGGGGAAAAAGGGAAGCTGCTGTGGCCATAATAACTAATAATAAAGAGCACCAATGCAGTATTTTGGTGGTTTGAGGCTGACTGGCTTGGAAAGCACTAGATAATTCTCTTTTACCTCATAAAGTTCTTCTCAATTAACTTTTAAAATAAGCAGTGGTTTATAAATGTCAATTGCCCATCTTTAATTTGCTGTTAATAGTGGAAAGTTATTACCTATGATTAAGATTGGTTGTAATGAAAACAAGCCTGTGCTTAACTTGCTACCCAGTGACCAGTTTTACTGTCTTAGATGTTGTCATTTTGCAGACCTCTAAAGATTCAGGTTCTGCACATGTGGTTTTATAAGCCACAAAACCATCTTGCAACTGAGTTTAAAATTGAATGAAATAGAACTAAAAGATAGAGGAGAAGGAAAAATAATGCCCAGAAACTCAGTGAAAAGACAGAAAACTTCTGCTTTAGGAAATACCAAATTGAAAATGATTTGGTATTTAAATAGAAAAAGATGGGGGGTGTGTTTGTGTGTAAAATTACTTGAAATACTGGTTCTTATACTGTCTCAGAGGAGCATAATTTAGTATGCAGAAATGTGAAAAACTTAACAGGATATTCCTAATCCTAAATAAGAATGCAAACCTTCTCACTGTCTTTCTTAATAAAGAAGATGCCGAAACCTTCCAATAAAATCCCGTTTTTTAATTGAACAGAATATAGGAGTAGATGACATGATTAGTCTTTCGCTACTTTTCCAGTAAGATGTTGATTTTGAGTATTTGAGTCTATCTTTAAAGACAATCTTCTGGGACCCCAGAAATGCCAGTCAGGGATGCCCTGTGTATGTAAACCATAGATTATTAGGAAGGGATTAAATCACTTCCAACACAAAACATGAATCACGTGGCAGAAAGAAGCAGCTCTCAAGACAACTGCTTGAAAAACCTTGAGATATATTAGAGACTAAATCCCTGGCATTTCAATCAAGTATGGCGGTAGCTGGAATTTGATGTAAGGGGAGATCGATATCTGAGATGGTTCCACTGCTAAGCCCAGCTTCAAGCAGCCCAGGAAAATGCCTACCAAAGGAGATACAAATTGTGCCAGGATTGCCAGGGATTGATGTGCTTGATGTCAGATGTTGAGAGAGAACCTGTATTAAAATTACTGGGGAAACAGGTACTCAACCGAGCATTTATTTTTTTCCTGTAGATCACAAAGAGCACATTTGGCAATGAGTGTTACCCTTGTGGCTGATCCCAAGATTCCAGGCTTCATCCTGAGCCTCCTGGTCCTGCAATGTCTGCCTGGCAAGCTGAGCCTTCTCTCAGATTTCTATGCAGTATAAACGGATTTGATGGGCCGTTTCATGTACCTCTGGTTTTAGATCATTATAGGCTGCTTTTTTGGCTTCTCTGATTTCTTGCAGCAGACACAGGGTTTCTTACCCTTTCCAGTGCTTTGTTCCTGACTCTCAAGTTGTCAAACTGACTACATAGGCAGTCAAACCCCATCCATTCTTGACTAAGTTTTAAATTATTTATTGCTAACCTCTCACTGGAAATGAGGCTCTGTGTTTCTGTATGGAGGAGAATGAAAATTCATGCTTTACTGATTGCTAAAGGATTGAAATACAGGTAGGAATTCCTGTTAGTTATGTATAGAAGAACATGATGCAATATAGATTTAATATTGCCTTTTTCCCTCCCAACCAGTGCCATTTCCCTGGCTACCATTCTCGTCTTGCCACAGTTCCATCGTCTCTGGCCTTGTCTCAGTCCTGCTTCACTGCTGCTACCAGTGTGCCTCTCTTAGGTGTCTCTAGATGAGAAATTAATTGTACACAACATAAACATACTTGTCACGTACAGTCATGGTAATGGAAATTCTCTGCAGAGAGGAGATGACAATATAGGAAAATGACTGTCCTGCATTTTAAGAACCACAGAAGAAATTAGAAAGGAAATTTTTTTCCTGCAGTACTTCAGAAGGTATTTAAGACTAAGGAAATTACTAAAAATATCTCATTTAAAATCAAATGGGATTGGATGATAGTATCTGTTCAATTTGGTGGTATGAAGCAGATATGAAATAATAAATACCAATTATATATGTGTCGAATTTTTTAACTGTAGTTGCGTTTCACAGGTGTAAAATGCTGGCCATGCATGCCACAGGGTGCTGAGGAAACTTGGGAAACTACCTTCTGTCCCAGTCCTGCTGTGAATAGATACTGTTTTATTCCTCTTTAGTCATACAGACACATAGAGAAATTAAATGGCTGTTTTGTGTGGGGGCTACATTACTAAGTATGTAAATTCATGTGCTTACCTGAGTGTAACTTGCTTAGAGCCCCTAAGTCGCACAATTTGTACATGATTGTATAGAAACTGTAAGAATAATAGGTAGAAAAGTAGTCATCATAAAGGATGAATGACTAATCTCTTAAAACTCTTGCACATTATGGCTATACCTGGTCTTTGTGGGGAGTGGAGAGGCTAAGGGCTTTTATTTAATGTTTCTACATTCTGAGAGCTCTACCCTGGGCTGATTCACTCTGGGATAGGACTGCTGCCTGAATCCTGTTTATACCTTTCAACTACTGCTTTATTTCCAGGAATCAAAGAATTCACAACTAGAAGAAAATACTACAGAGTTCCAAATACTCCAAGGGTATGTCTAGAAGCTAGATTTTTAATTTTTTGAAGTTCACTAGTATTTTTAATTAAACCGTGGAGTGTAAGGAAATACAGAGTCTGAAAACTGCACGCCAGGACTTGAACAAATCACATGAACTTCTGACTGTTGAGATTTCCTGTGAGCTGAGCTTGGTCTTTCTCTGGCTTCTGCTGAGTGGAATCCTCCACATGCCCCCTGAGGCAGGAAGTCTGTGAGCAGCAGCTGAGGTGACAGAAATCCTTCTTCCAAGAGGTCACTGTGTCCCAAGCGAACTGTTCTTTTGGGAGAAATTACGTCAGAAATTCCACTCAGATGGACTTGCCTTGAGGCTGCCACATAATCTGTCTTCAGTTTTTTGTCACAATCCTTATCCCTTGGATGTGAGGGCCAGAGCACTGCATGTCAGTTGAGGTTGATGCCATGCACATCCTGGGTGCTCGTGTCAAGCAGAACCGTTTTGCAGGGTCAGTTTATTCCACTTTGTTCCTTCGGTGCTGATGAGGTTCAGGGAGCCCTAAAGCCTCGCCATGGTGTTACAGAGCCTGCATTCAAAGGCTGCATCAGTGAAACACTGATCTTAAAGAAATCAGGTTTTTAGTTAAAAGTTAGAAGAAACTGGGCTTGAGATAGTTACCTGAATCTTAAATAGTTGATTACCTGTCAATTTACGCTTGTTTTGCTGTGCTTGCAATGGGAAAGGATGAAACTAGTAGTTAGGTCCAAAGAACACAAACAATTGCAACCAGAAACTCATTCTTTGCAAAACTGGAGTTGCCCCAAAAGCCCTTTGTACTGTCATTGATAGAAAAGGTCAAGGTGAGGAAGGCTCTCCTTACTTCCTCCTTTTAAGACCCCTCCCCACAAAAATGACCCCAGACTTAATTCAAGAAGCCAACCACGCTGCTTAACAGCCATTCAAGCTAATTACCATAGGAAGCAGGGATGGGAGGGGCTGGTATTATGAATATGTATTTGTTTGAACCTTTTGTCAATAAATAGACTCTGTGACCACCTGTAATTTTGCAGTGTGTATTAGGGGGCTACCCCATGCTGCTGCCCAGCGCTGAATAAACATACCCTTTGTAACTTAAAATTGTTAGAGAGTCTTTTGTCCCTCACAGTTGAGTATCGGTATTAGACCAATACTCGTATTCTGATAAATCATCAGAAAACTGGATAATTTAACTGCCTTGGGCCAATTGTTATGGCTTCACCCTTGAGCTATTCCAATTGCTTCCAGTGGACCTAGAGGTGAGCTCAGAGTGGCTGCATGGGAAAGATTTTGTCATAGAGCTGCCTGTGAAGGACTCACTGAGTGTGAAGGCTGGAGACTCCATAAAGGTGACATCTACCAGGAATTCAGAATGTCAGATGGGGGAATGAGAGAAGTGGAGAGGCAGACTTCTGCTTTATGTTAATTTAGGGTATAGCTAGTTTTATATTTCTGTTTAATACAAATGAATTTTTCAGCCTCTAAATATATTATATAGACTTCCTTATTAATTTCTTTATGGAATTCAAGATATTCTGACCTTGTCATAAGATAATTTGTTCTTTTAAAAGTATGATTTATGTTTTTTTAATACAGATAGAAAGGGATTTTCTAAATGACAAGGTCAATGAAAGTCCTATTTAAGACATGTGGAATCATTAATATTTCTTAGAGGGGTTGCTTACAAAGAGATGTTGTCAATAAGTACAGTCAAAGGATTTTAAAAAGCACAGATAAAGAAGAAAATTATTTGCAAAGTATGTTCTGTGTTAAGTATTTTTAAATTCATGTAATAAGTACAAAGAAAAATGCATTAATTAATCTTCTAATAGGTGCTATATGAAGGTTAAAAGTGGTCTTCACCAGCGGCTTTGGGTCTGGGGTGCCCTATAAGGGAGAGACTGGATTAAGTCAGATTAGATTGGTGGCCTTTTTGTGTTAGGCTATCTAGAGGGTTGGAGCTCGAGGTAATTCCTCAGCAGCCCCTGGAATTAGGTGCAGAGCAAAGTATGAAAATCTCCAAATGAAAGTCAGCAACAAACATTCTCTGAAAATTCTGTTGTGAATGTGGGAGACTAATAAAGAAGTGTGCAAACAGCACTTGATTCTGCCTTAAAATGTAATAGCTTTAATGAAAATATTGGGAGTTGGTTTATTTTTCTTTCTCGAGTTAGTTTTTCTCATCTTTTAATAGTTTTCAGCTGACTAGGGGTGGCAGCTCTGAAATGGTGTTGTAGTCTAGATCTAAGAAATACAGTATTCAAACTAGAAATGAAACTGATCTTATTGGAAAGTACAATTAAAAAATGAAAATATAGATGTCTGATTTAAGAGTGAGCAGACATTATTGCAGTTTGTAATTGCTTGTGGAGGAGGACTTGGGAGCTTGTAGCTGACGTCAACAGCAAAACCCCAGAGAGTTTGGAAAAGAATCACAATTAACCTTTTTCAAAGTAATTTGAATTTTGAAAGCAGAGGAAGCTATCTGGCCCAGACTGAAATTACAAGAATGTCAGAAGCTTTTTTAGCCTCCTGTTCCTTTTCCTACAGGTCTTTTATTCTCTGTAGTCTAGAAAACTATGTTTATTTTTTCACTTAGTTTTTCTCTTCAATACAAATGCATGTTCCAGGAGCTAAGAAGAGCTGAATTATACTCAGAGAGTGTCACAAATGTGTGGTGCATCAGATCCTTTTGCTCCCCTATGTTTGCATGGGAGTGAACAGAATGCAGCAATATTACCTGTAATCACCAGCAATTCCTCAGAGATGATGTATCTGCAGTAGGAGATGGGACAGGGAGGGCATGCCTTTAATTCATGTGTGTTCCTGAGCACATTGAGACAAGGCTGTATTCCCTGGGTTTTGGCAGCAGGTGTCTGGAAGCTGCTTGATTTTTCTTTTCCTAAGCCACTTCATGCTAATTTGCACTCCCAGGACAGGCTGCTGTAGTCCTGCACCCACTGGAGTGCAGATGGATATCTTAATTAGTGCCATGTATGTGAATTTTAGAAACTTCAGGATATTCACCCTCAGCAACACCCCTTAAGGGAGAGCTGATTTTATGTCAGAGTTGTAACAGGGACATAGGGATAGCAGTTTCCCAAAGAAGTGGGGTAGAACACAGTCTCTAACACCACTGGAAGTCCCAGGCAAAGAGCTTTACCACTGCCTCACTGTTTCATCTTCCAACTCTCCAGCAATTCTCAAAATCAGAGTTCTCTGTTGTTTAATGTGAAGTGTTAAAAATAAGAAAGGATTTTTTCCCCTAATTTTTCAAGACTTTTTTTTTTAATCAAAGGATAATCAGGGGTCATCCAGGTCTACTGTAAATTTGTTAAATACATTCAGTAGATTTCAAACAAGCTGTGCAGCATTTTTACAGGCTATGACTTCGAGACAGTGTAATTCCCTTTCTATCTGAGCACAATAATGCTGAAGCCAGACTTACTTAATGACATGATTATATCACCAGCTCCATTAACTTATGTGAAAGGGGATCTGCCATTATTCTTGCTATGTCTGGTATGTGTACTTACAAACATCAAATTGCATTTTCCAGAACGATTATAAAACCTGAAGGAGGTTTGCAGGAATTTTATGTTGCTTCATGGAGAGGCTTTAAACCTATTCTAAAAAGCAAAGCAACATATGATGTGCACAGGAACTTCTCTGAGAGGCCATAATGGGCAAAAGAAGGGGCTTTTTTGACTGTGGTTTTCCAACTACAGAATTTTAGGAAGAAGGAATCATATTGTATGTTACTGTTTATTATTGTATTAGAATATGGTCACTCACTGTTGAAAGCTATTTTACAGCTATTCAAAATTAGAAACTAAAAAGAAAGCTAATTAAGATAATAGGATATTTCAGCAAACTTGTAATTTTGTTTTAACTGTTGGTCTCTACTCTCCATTCATCTAAATTCCTATTTCCTATGCTTATTATTATCTCTTATTTTGAAGAAAGAAACTCTATTGTTTGTAATTCTGCTACACTAAACAATCTATTATTTTCTTGCTGTGATATTTTTCCTTCCTTGCCCATCTATCACCTATATGATTTCATGTTTTGAAAATAAAGTTTTAGCTCTGCTAAGCTATCATCAAAAGACTTTTTCCAGGATAGGTATGATGAAGAAATTTCAGCACTTACATATTGTTGCTGGAATTGTGGAGTTGGTTTTGTTTCACTACAGGTCTGAAAAGCTAGGTTTGTTAGCAAAATGCAAATTCCTCTCGTAAAACAAAAGCTTTCTTCTGTGTTGTACTTTAATGTATTTTAGTGTATTTAATAAATAGTCAAAAGTTAAACAAATCCAAATGCTTACTGGTTTTATGTGAGAGTATTGCTACGATTGATAAATATGTTCTTTTTTGTGAGAACAACCTTCTGCTCAGATGTACTATCCTCCTCTGTAATTTTTAGTTGAGTCTCAGCTGCATTTTACTGTAGATGGAGCTGTTTGACACATAAGACCAAACAAAAAACCCTATTACATGTGTTGTTGGTAGTTAAGGGATCTAAATCTCAATGAAGAAAATTCTTTGATATTTGTTGCCTTCCAGACAGAATAGTGGCAAATGCAAGAGCAAGAACTCATGTGAATGGCTTCTCTCTGAAGGAATCTGCTCATATTGGGAAGCAGATATTGCAATGCCAATGCCACCAAATCTGCCTTCCCTGCTAGGAAACAAAGAGAATTGTGATGCCTCCTCTCACAGAAAAGAGAATGTGTTATTGAGAGAGGTAGAAGTCACTGCAAATTACAGGCTGCCAAGCCCTGTGTCACTGTACAGCCACTGCTAGATTTCTCTCTTTGCCTTTTGGATAATAAGAGAGCTTGGGAGGCTGTAAAAGGACTGCATTTTCCTTTGCTTTATTCCTGTCAAGTTGGCCACTTCTGCTGGTACAAAGTATGTGTCGAGTTAAGCACTGACCCTTCTGATTTCATGTTGCATTTACACTCTGCAGCAGGGAAACACCCATTGGTGACACCAGATCACCCAGCAGCAAAAGAAGCTGTTTATGCCTCTGAGCAGTGAGGAGTGAGATGGAGGGACGTGCAAGCCTTGCAAGGTTGATGAGGTGTTCTCTGATGTCTACAGTGTGGACTGATCATCTCCCATTTATCACAAGAACGGAGGTGGTTTCCTGATTATATGGTATAACCAAGGCCTTTTTCTCATTCTGTCCCCTCTGAATCTCTGGAGTTTCCAAAAAAAAAAAAAAAAAAACCCCAAAACCAAAAACCCCCAAAAACAAAACCAAAAATAACCCCTCCACATAGACCTGGCACTTGGGTTGGGCATTGAGGAGAGAAGGTCCAATGCAGAGATGATAGAGTGGGGTAAGAAACTCAGCTCTAATGCTGCTGTGTAAAGAGTGTTAGAGTTGAAAATAATTATTTTGTGGGTATAGATTGAAAAAAGTAGAGAACTCCTCTGCACTGTGCTGAGCCCCCAGTGAGGGCAGCAGGGGAGGGGGGGATTCTGCCCCTCTGCCCTGCTCAGGTGAGACCCCACCTGCAGAGCTGCCCCAGCCCTGGGGCCCAGCACAGGAGGGACCTGGAGCTGCTGGAGAGAGTCCAGAGGAGGTACCAGGATGATCAGAGGGATGGAGCAGCTCTGCTGGGAGGAAAGGCTGGAAGAGCTGGGATTGTTCACCTGGAGAGGAGAAGATTTGGGATCACCTCACTGTGGCCTTCCAAGGCCTGAAGGAGACAACATGAAAGATGGAGAGAGATTGTTTGGAAGGGTCTGGATTGCCAAGACAAGGGGCAATGGCTTCCCACTGCCAGAGTTAGGTGAGATACTGGGGAAGAAATTCCTCCCTGTGTGGGTGGGCACAGGGTGCCCAGAGAAGCTGTGGCTGCCCCTGGATCCCTGGCAGTGTCCAAGACCAGGTTGGACGGAGCTTGGAGCAGCCTGGGATCGTGGAAGGTGTCCCTGCCCAGGGCAAGGTGTAGGACTGGATGAGTTTTAAGGTTTCTTGCAGCCCAAATCCATCTGCTATTCTATGATTATGCACTGAGAGATCAAATCACCAGGCTGTCATCCTACCCCCTTGATATCTCTGTATCTGTTTGCCCACTTTGGAGTCAGACAAGATTTTTTCCTCAGTTTTATCCTCATTCTCCCATCTTACGCTTGGATTCTATGATCATAAATGATGTGCTCACTTTAAGTGAAGTTAAATATTATAAATATTTTCTAGTTCACATTACCTTTTCCAAATCTTGTAGTTTGAATGGTTTAACTTTCAGATGCTGAAAATTCCTCAGGTAGAAGAGTTGAGCTTTTGTTTGCAGTTCTGGCAGAATGGGCCATCTGTCTCTTTCAACCATTTCCTTCTAGAAAGTATGATATTAAAGCTCCTGCATCTACACTGGCACAGAAGGCAAAGATTTTTCTTTCTGAGACTTAGGTTTTCTTAAAATACTGAAGGCGAGGGATGAAAGTGGAGAGTAGAAATGGATTGAGAAAAAAAACATGTTCTAAATACTTAAGCCTTGTGTTATTCAGAGCAGAAGCAGGGACTTTAATTCCCTCTAATGTTAAAACCATACAAAGGTCCCTGCTTGCTTAACACAATCCTGATACAAGGTTGTTTAATAGCTATGAAGAGGAAAATTCTCCTGGATGTCTTAAGAATCAGGAGAGTTCACTGGCCCAATAATCTCTGAGGTTCTTAGTTTTAAATCTGCCCATTTTTTTGTTAATAAAATGGATACAACACCAGGAAATGAGCTACCCCATGGGTTTCCAAGTGTCCTGCTTCCAGCTACCTGCCACTTTCTTGTTACAGGAGGGCATTCCATTGCAGTTAATTTATTACTCTTAGACTCAGCTCTCTGGACTGCTCCTTAAAAGTTTGTGTCAATGCCAGGACCCTGTGAACTGGTGGCTAAGGAACTGTGTCCTAGTTTTTTTCTGTTTGTTCTGGAATCCCAGATCAGGTTGTTCTAAGTCTGGCCTTGGACACTTCCAGAGATCCAGGGGCACAGCTTCTCTGGGCACCCTGTGCCAGGGCCTCACCACTGTCTCAGCCAATAATTTCTTCCTAATAAAGGTGATTGTCAAATCTGTTTTCAGAATCCTGCAGCAAAGGAAGTCTCACCGCCTTACTGGATTGAGAGATTCACAATTTGGGTTTAACAAGTTTCTCTTAGCTCATGTTTAAATATTTTGAGGCTTTTTCTCTCTTCTTAGCAGAGTCATCACAGAGGACTGGTAATTGCCAGCATACTTGTAATCTTCTAGGCATTTGAAGAAGGCAGTGCTCATATAAATTTTCTTTTATTATTTTTTTTTGGTTGTGCATCATGCTTCCTAATTATTTTGTTATTCTAGATGGCTCCTTTGTACCAGTTGGTGTGTGTTTTTATGGCAGTGTAGTGCTCCCAAATGGTTTTTTGATGCCCTAATAGAGCAAGGGAAAGAGAATCCAGCTTTTTGGTGAGTACATCATAGCCTGAGCATTGTCTTTATCAACATCATTTTGCATTCATTTGCTTAGTGGTATAATTATTGCATCATGTTTTGATATTCACCATTTAGTCCTTAGTTTATTTGGACATTCCCCAAATGGGATGTTCTCATGAGAAATTTGGGGGTTTGATTTTTTTGTTTTGTTTCACATTGAATTTAGTTTCTCTGATTTCAGAGTGCTTCCATCATCGAGGATTTTGAATTCTGTTCTCATACCCCAGAGTTTTCACAGCCCATCCTAGCTTGGAGCTGTCCATAGGTTTAGGAATATATTCTATATTCCAACACTGAAGTCTTTGGCACAACTAAGAACAGAAGTAGGGCCCTGTTTGAAATGGCATTCCTTATTAAGGCAGCCTAGGTGGCATTGAATGTCTTGGAACAGGTTGCTCCACGGGAAGCAGAGGGAATTTTGGTGCAAGGTTGGAAAACATTGATTTGTCCCTCAATAAAGTTGGACCAAAACTTGACTGGTGACTGGTGATATTACCTCTTCCTTACCCCTTTTTGCCCATGTAGGTGGAGAATAATTCATTGTTTATTGGAATTTGACATTTTGAAGAGCAATGAAAGTGATCAGAACAAAGTACACCAGTGATGGAGTTTCACAAAGCTGAGTGAGCGGTGTTGCTGCCAGAGCAGTGCCCTGTGCCAATGGCAGGACCTGGCACTTTTTTCTTGCATCTGCTGATGCCTCTGGTGAATCACACAGGTAGGAAGCAGCATTTTCTTTTTAAAATACATCAGACTATAGCTAAGCTATTACAAAGGGCACTGAGTTAATTTAAATCAGCCCAAGTTCACTGTTAACATTTTTCCTTCTGCAGTGATTCACAGAGTGGATTTTCCCCCACCACATCAAACTTTGAACTATGAATTTATGAGGACGTAAATCATGCTTCCAACATTTTTTGTTGCCCAGCTTTATTTGTGCCATTGGATTCTGCTCTTTCCCAGTCAAGCATGCTGGGCCATCCACAGGCACTGGAATTATTTGGGTAGCACAAATTCAGGACTGGAACGATTTGAACAGCACAAACTGAATGCTGCTGTGGGTTGAGTGTGCAGGTGCTGCCTGCTGGTACCTGAACACAGGGATGGATGTGTTCATTACATGTTCTGCACAGACTGTTTCTTTGTGTCCTGCTCAGGGAGGCTGAGGTACAGCAAGGAACTTGTTTCGGTAAAGCCAGAAGATGGGTTTCTCCTGTAGTGATATGAAATGACCAGATAGAATATCTTTGAGGGAGAAAAAATTACTTGAGATTATTGAACTAGTTCTTGCAGCTGCATATTTGTGAGATTGCTGAATTATTTTAAAACCTTATATAATGTCATAGTTAAAGATTTACTGCAAACTTGTGTATTTACTTCTAGTCCTAATACCTTATGATACTGTTTCCTTCAATTCTCTCTTAGAGTAGATTTTGGTCTATAATTAAAATACCATCATATTTTGACAACACTTCCAAGGAAGAACCTATCATTTTATTTTTATTTTTTTTATACTGAGCAGTTGCAAAATACTTAATTATACATTTCAAATGGCATCCCCAGTTCTAACAGAAAATCTCTTTGTTCTGTCTCTTTCAATACAAAAATGCAACTGAGATTATTCAAATAACCCTATTCACTGGAATAACTGATAAGCAATGTGATGAGAATCTAACTGTAAGAAATATGCTAATGTTTAATTTATTTTTACTGAGCTACTTTGGGGGTCTAAAAGGCAATAATAATAATAATGATGATGAATTAAAAGATAAATTCATTATTCATTTTCATAGGTTTAGGTGCCAGTTAACTGAGTAAACATAACTGTGCCTTGATTTTCCAGATGTCCATCTCTGTTCCTATTTTAGACCCCTCTCTGGGAAGGTGATGTCTCTATCCTGCTGCCAACCAGTACCTGCCATGGTGAGTATTAGCAGTTTCCTGTTCGTGTCTTGATGTGGAGGGGAAGGAGCAGGGAGCCAGGAGAGTGAGAGTTCCGAGGATCCAACCACAGGATCCCAGTCTAGGGAGGCAAAGAGTAGAAGACACAGACTAAAAAGCTGGAACCTAAGTTTAGGGTGCACAGTGGGAAGAAAGGCTGTGATGCTGAGGTGCCCTGTTTTGGAAGGGAATGATGGAAGACTCATCATCTCTCTGTATAACCCCACTAACTCAGAAGGCACTTTAAACACTTGATCTGCATTGCAAACACAGAAAAATGTTACCAATATGAGTTTGTTCCATTGTTTAATTCATTCACAAATACTTACTATGATGTCTGATAGAGGAGATAGAAATTTAAAATGTATCCGAATAAACAGCATTTCAGATGGTGTCAACTATGTGGTTGGAAAGCTTGAACTTTTGTATTTTATGTCAGAAATGAACTCTGAGCTATAGAAGCCTCAGGGGGGTTTTGGGTGGCTTTGGGAGAAACTGTTGATATCTTTCCTGATCTTGCTCAGGATGCACACACACACACACACACAAATACACCTGTGCACACATCCCCATTTCTGAAATTGTTTGCATTCTTTTCCTAAAACTATCTGTCCTCCTCTTGTCCAGAAGCTCTACTTGATGAAGTTCTCAATCTCTCTGGGTTAATTCTTCCCAAAAACTGTGCTGAGAGAGTCATTACATATGTCGATAGAAATTGTGAAATAGTTCAGGAATGAAAAATTGGCATTTGGCCTTCTGGGTTTTCTGCAGCACCTGGGAGAATATGGTGAGAAGAGACCAGACCTTTGAGCTGCTTCCTGACTTAGCAGCCCAGTGGAAGGGGGTTTATCAGATGACCTACATCTTTTTGAGATCTAGAGGAATGATTTTCAGGAAGCAGACCTAGCTGGTGGTCCCTGAGATACCTGCCATAAAAGCTGTCTGTGATACCATGGAGGGGGGTATGTCCAAGGCTGAGGGGTTTCTGTCTTCCCTGGAGATCCCAGGGATATCACTGTGTGTGTTTACTGTGTTTACTGAACAGGGTGTGCTAAAAGGGAGCTCACATGATGGCATTTCTTGCAGTCTTGAGATGGAGCAGATCCTGATGTTTTCTGAAAAAATGTGTAAGACGACTGCCATATATCCAGTGGAAGTGAGCAATCTGCTTTTGTGTTTCAGACTTGTTTCAGCCTTGCTTTGTATGAAGATGGTATGAAGTGGCTGGTCATATGTAGGATTATTGGAGTCTTCCTGTTGGAAGTGGTCTGAACTGATAGGAATAAGCTGTTTCCTGTGAAACAACAGGGAAGATAAAAGCACTAGGAAAGATAATTCCCATTGGGAAAGACTGTATCTCACAGCACAACAGTGTTGCTTCCTTTGGATGTGGGAACTGACGCCTTAAGTTTTAGATTTCATATTTTCCAGATTGTGTACTGCATTGGTATGTAACTCTGAACTTCATATAAAGAGTTAGGAAGTTCTCTTCACAATTTAGTTTGACAAAACAATCCTTTTCCAGCCTAAGAACCAAGGACACCATTGCAGCTTCAGGCCAAAAACTATAAACAACAGGGAATTGAGGAGAGCAATCTGGGAGATGGTACTTCATAACCTAGAGCTGTAATTGGACAATTGACCCCAATATGTAAATGGACCAAAATTTATAAAAGTGTGAAAACTCCTGACCTGGGGTCCATCTTGGATGGAGCTGCACCCAGGCTCTTGCGCTGCCCAAGGTGTTATCCTTTGAAGGCCTTTTTAATAAATGACTACTTATTCCTTTAACAGTGTCTAGCTTCTGTTCTGAGTACCCTGTCAAGGCATCAGAACCACTGATGCAGCTGCCACTGAACAGGCAGCCCAGAACTCCTCCTAAACAGGTTTTCCCAGAATTTTTTTCCTTGCAGTGGCACTTACCTGGCTTAGGAAATTTGACTGAGGTAATATTTGACATAGTTCCATTTTTTGTTGTTTTACTTCACAAAAGCAATCTCTAGAAAAAGGGAGCAGTTCCTTTGGCAAGAGGGTGTGTTTGGAGCTGCTGAGAAGGGGGCAGTAGAGGGAACACACCCTTATCATCTGCTCCTTATCAGCATTGGCCATTATATTGGCTTAAACTTACTGTTAAATTGTGCACTCATGATGTTTTGTGTTGGTGTGTTTTTGATTCCCCTGTCAGTCCTCTCGAATGCAGCCTGTGATGATTCCACTGCAGCCCTGCTGGAAGGGCTGTGTGGAATTTCTCAAGTAACTGCACTGTAGGAAGGAAATCACAGTCATGGAGTGGTTTGGCTGGGGAGGGATCTTAAAGCCCACCTTGTCCCACCCCCTGCCATGTGCAGGGACGCTTTCCACTATCCCAGGTTGCTCCAAACCCTTTCAACCTGGCCTTGGACACTGCCAGGGATCCAGGGGCAGCCACAGCTTCTCAGGGCACCCTGTGCAAGGGCCTGCCCACCCTCCCACCCATCCTTCCCAATATCACATCTATCCCTGCTCTCTGGTACTGGGAAGCCATTCCCTGTGTCCTGGCAATCCATCCCTGGTCCACGTCCCTCTCCACGCTCTCTTGGGTCCCTCTAGGCACTGGAAGGGGCTCTGAGGTCTCCCTGAGCCTTCTTCAGACTGAGTACTCCCAGCTCTCCCAGCCTGTAAAATGCTGGAACATCTCAGAGGTGATATTTGTCATCTCTTTGTTCTTGGGATATTTGGATGCCTGTTGGTCTGGCCTGAGCTGAGACTTTATTTTGTGTTTTGCTCTATGCTCCATCAACATTAATCCTTGGAGAAGACCCACTTTGTTTGTTAGAAGTGAGGTTTTAATATATGTCCAGGTAGAAATGTCCAGATCTGGGAGCAGGTCAGGTATTACAGGTCTTGAGCAGAAGGAATTGAATAAATATTTTACTACTGGGATTATTCTCAGGAGAAAAACAAGCATAAGCCATCACACTGGGATTGTTGACTAAATATCAGAAAGGAAGAGGCCAGAAGCAGACATATGTATATCAGAATTTCAGTCATACTTCACTTGCCAAATTATTATAGCTCATGAAATTCACCTTCATTCCCCTTCCTCACCCCCCCCCCAGCTATTCCCCCATATTTGCTGATAGATGATGGCATAGCAGATTTTTAGCACTTTTCAGATATTTGTGTTAGTGAGCCTGAGACCTGTTTGAAAACTTTGTGGTTTGTTGTTTTCTTTGGTTGGTTGGTTGGTTTTTTATTTGTCTTCTTTTTCTTTTTGTTTTTGTTTGTGGGGTTTTTTTTTTTGTGTTGTTTTTTTTTTTTTTTTTTTTTTTATTGATAGTCAGAATCTCCTGAGAATTTTCTGGGATTTCTAATGCTTTCAGAACTGCTTCTTTCTTCTTGCTCTCGCTGTTGAGCCTGCCTTGCCTCTCAATTGCCTGACATGAGAGGCATCTCAGGATTTTAATACTAGCTGTCAGCAAGAGGCTGGAAAACAGCATGTTGAAGCACTGAGAAATGTGGATTCTTCAAGTGTCTTTTCATTACAAGTTCTTCAAATGCAGTCTCTGACCTTCAGGGAGAAAGGGAGAAGAGTCACCTGCCAGCACAGGTATGGAAAGATGAAAACCAGTCAAAAAACACACTTGGGAAAAACAGAATATGTAACTGGCAGAGATAATTATGGGCAGGATATATATATACATTGGAGGAGTGGGCTTAGGGTCAACCACTTTTTTCAGTGCTTTCCTATCTTTAAAGTCATGTTGAGACAGAAACACACGTAACAGAAAAATACATCTAGAACTGATATATAAGCTTAGTTTTATCTGACTTAATGTCCTGTTAAAGTTACTGAATTGGCTAAATTTCATCTTTTAAAATCTCTACATGTTGTGCTATCCCCAAATGGCTAAAAGCTGATGTTTTTATTAATTATCTGACTTGTGTAGCTCTTGGTGGCTGAACTTGACCATGGTTTTAATCTTGTCTCCGAGGTTCTCCATTCCTGGCTTGGCATCATATTTTTATTTTAAATTATGGAAGCTTTACTTGATGAAGGATTGTAAAGTATTCAGTGTTCTTCAACAAATTGATACTAAATTAATTCAACTACAACCTTTTCCAGAAGAAGTGGCAGAGTTATGTGGTTCCACATATAAGGAGACAAAGCCCTGCTGTTGGTGTATTTACAAAAACAATCTGGAGGGAAGAGGGAAAGTTTAGGCCGTTAACAGATAACACCAGACATTTTAATGATTAAAAATTCAAAATTCTACATCCATCCAGAAATATAATTCCGTTTGAAGGGAAAAACAAAATGTGTTTTAAAGTTTTACCCTACAGTCCTCTAGGTATAGGGCTGCCACAGAGGCATGGTTTTTCAACATGCTTTGCTGCTGTGAATAATTTTATGGCTGATGTGACTGTGTCACGTGTCCATGAATTCCTGGGAGCTGTGCTTGGGCTGGAGGCAGTGAGATTGCTCTCTTTGCCTGAATGCTGGGTCCACTCTGGCAAAGCCCAAGCCAAAACAGACAGCTATATCCCACTGAGAGTGAGATTGCCCTAAAGCTTAAAGGGGCTGTGAGAGATGACTGAGAGTCACAGAAGTTGGCTTCAATAAATGCTGCTTTTAGAAACACCACAAAAAACCCCAGCCTCTAGTTTGTGATGTTGATTATCACATGAGTATTGACATAAGTCGTGTTTGTAGATGTTCATCCTGCTGCTGAGGCTGTAAGAGCCCAGCACCAGGCAGGAAAGTCCCTTCAGCTGGTGTTCCACAGGAATTCATCAGCAGAGGTCTGACACTCTGCTGTCACACATAGACCCTAATGCTCCCAGAGTGCTGTTGAGAAGAGGTTTGGGATTTAGCAGCCCTGAATATCATCACAGTGCCACAGCTGAGGCTTGGTAGCATGACTTCTAGCAGGAAAGGACAGAAGGTATCTTTAAAGCAAAATGAGATGAAAACGAGATGAAATCTCCTATAGATCTTTACTTCTGTGTGTTATTCTGGAGTAATGTGCATGAACATAGGATAAATTTTTCATAAACAAATTCTGCTGTTCCTGTGTGTGGCTTAAACTTTTGTGCTTGGGTAGGAAATAAGGTGGTAATGAGTATGTTTTCTGTTATAGTGGGGAAAGAGCCAAAAGAACTTTTTTTGTATGCCAGGAGAGCATGTTCAGTGGCTTAATGAAGGTTCCAGTTCAGCCCTTGGAATGTCTCTGCAGAGGTTTGTGCAGCCCCTCCCAGCACAAAGTAACATCACTAACATGAAATCCTAAAAGAAAAGAAAGGAAGAAAAAACCCACCACCAACAACCCCTGAGGTCATGAGGCACCAATTTCAGTATCTCCAGAAGATGTTTTGTTCTCCCTCTGCGCTGCTGCCCTGATCCTTTCCCATAGTGCCACACGTTCTCGCTGTGTCCCAGCTGAAGCCTCAGTTTCCAGCACACAAATGTGTGTTCCTGCATGGCATCCTCATTGTAGACTGTGAGGCACGGAGGGGCAACATTTTGTACTTGGCATTCCACTTCCCTGGCCAAAGCTTTTGTCCCTCTCCACAGAATGCTGCAGCAGTTTACAGGAATGGGGCGGGAGATGGATTCGTAATCCTCAGAGGGGCAGTGGAAGGATTTGTGTAAGAGTAGACAGGAAGAGGATGAGGAGGATGTCTTTATCTGAGTTGGAAAAAGTGGAGAAGCAGCACCTATTGTGGCAGCTCTAGCAGAGAAAGATCTTCATCTCTTTTGTGGAACAGATGAGTGTGGGACAGAGACTCCATTGAAAGTCAAGGAAAAAGTTATGACTCTTTCCAAAAGACATTTTCCTTGTGATTCATTGTGATTTCAGCACCCTTTTGTGGTGGGCTGTGAATATCATGAAGACTCTAGTACATGCAGATAGAACAGCTTGATCCCATGCCTGCTGTTCATTTGGTTTCCAAATAAGAGCTGTGCCTGCTAGCAGCAAAGCTGTGCTGTGACAGGGCCTTTCCCCACCATCTCCCTCTTACCTTACCCACATAACAAAGCAGAATTTGGGTCAAGTGTTTATGAAATCAGTCATCCATATGGATTGGATGTCTGGGGGAACACGAATGTTTAATTGAACATTTGTTAGCAAGATAAAGAGGCGACGTAGTGCCAAGCACGGAGCTGTTGGAACAATCTCCCTACCCGCATGCTGTCCCTGTGGCAACAGCCAACAAATGCCTGCTTGGGTTATGTCAGCTTTGGAGCTGAAGAAAAACCATCAAGCCATAAATTCTCATCATTGCTGTCTGGAACCAAAGAAGGTACTACCATTTTCCAAACCTCTTTGTCTGCCTGGCTGATAGGTTTCTTCAGGATCTCTGTCAGTCATCAAGGAACAGAAATGGATAGCACGTCCATCAACCACATGGACTGAATTTTAATTGAAGTTGCTGTGCAAAAATATTAAGCCTTTCTCGAGCTGGCCCAAATATGTTCATTAAAAATTTAGTGAAGCATATATATATTTCAAATAGCAAAATACTCTGAGCCAAGTGCTGCTTCTGAGAAATGCATCGCTTGCAATGTTAATTTGGCTGGCTCTGCTGCTAGACAGAATAACAACCAGGCTAGCCACCATAGAAAGTCTGTTTCTGCTGGGCTCCTTGAGAACTCCCTCACGTTCAGAATGGCAGTATTTCATGGCATGTCCCAACAGGCTTTGGAACAGGCTTGTCTAAGGGATTCCTCTGGCAGAGCCCTACTTTCTCTAAGGGTGCCTTATTTTCCCTATAACCCAACTCCCAGTTTAAAATCACGCAGGGGATCTTGCCTTTCCAGTCAATGCCTTTTTCTTTTCTCCCTCATCCTCCAAGTAATTCTTTAGAAGCAGCTCAGGCAGAACATTTCAGAGGAGGTTTTGAAGAAGGAAGAGAATTCCCAGTGGCCTCCCTGTCCTCCTTCTTCACTAAAGATCTGTGCTGGGTGAGAAGCTGAAACTTCATGAATGTTTCCGTCTCCCTCCATCCCCATCTGCAATCTGCCTTCCCACTTAGTTCTTCAGAAGAATCTAGGAAAAAACACACAGTCTTTGGGAGCCTTATCTCCCTGAGATGAGTGGGGCAGTTCAAGTATCAGAGCCAGCTGGGTGAGCACTGCTGGGTCTGGTGTAAAGCTGATGGGTGAAGCAGTCACCTGAGTACCAGCAGATGTTGTGCTTTTGGACTTTGTCTCTACGTCCCTGTCTCCCACTATGGCTTGTGAAGCTCTGAATGATTCGCATAAACTGCAGCACACACAATTGCAAAAATTGTCTCACATTATTTTCAAATTTATATTGCTTATGGATTAATGAGACTGAGGAATCTGACAAAGATACCTAAAGACTTTTAACAATCTTATCTTAAAAAAGTCTGAAGATTTATTCCTCTGGTTTTACCTTAGTACACAGAATTCTGTCTCTGGAAGGAAATTAATGGATAGTATTTTATTGCCATATTACAGTGTTTTAGAAAATTCTGCATCAAAACCTATCCTGGCAGGATTCTGAAACCAAGTGTCTACATTCTTATGAGTAGGATATGTAGCACATGATCTTGGAGCCCTGCAGTGTCAGAGGATGACTGGTGCATTGGTAGGAGAAGCTGTGAAGACATTCAAGTGCCATACATATTTTATATCCTCTGTTTTGGACACTTGGGTTTAATTGAATATTATATTATAATAATAGCATATAATTATATAATTATTATAATATTATACATTATAATTATATAATATCATTATATTATAGTTATATTCGTGGACTGTACTACAACTCTCATTCTTTCAACTAAACCTGTCCATAGATTTGGACAGTATCAAATTGTTGATAATCTCTTTGGAAAAACAGAAGACGAGATTAAATGGAAGTGGGGCTGTGCAGACAATTCATCAAACACTCCCTGCAGGGTCTCTTGCCAAGGTCCTACGCAGTGCAACTGAGAGGATCCTGGATGGCAGCCATGGTGACTGCAAGTAACATGCACTGCTGTAATCCTGTGGCTTTTAAATGGTCAACAGGCAACTGTGATCCTTGCTTGATATAAGACTGGTGCAGAAGGACTTGTGGAAGTAAGGACATGAAGGAGCTGGAGAGTAAAATTTTGGTATAAGTGAAATGAAACATACATATATTTCATCTGTAAAGCCAAGCTAAACTGTCCTTTTAAGTAAATGAAAATTAAAAAGCCCACTACTGATTGCGTTGTTGACACGCTTTCAAATTACTGCATCCTCTTTAAAATGCCTGTTAAAAAAGAAAAACTTATGGAAAATTAATTTAATGGCACTTTAAGTACTTTTTTTTTTGCCAGGGGATAACGATGTTCAGCCACAGATAGCAATGTTTAGTTATAATGTTAAAATGCACATAGTTTAATAAAGACCTGTTCTGTTTCCATCAGAGTTAACTGGCCTTTTTTTTTCATTGCTATGACCTGGAATTGCCACATTTTTCAGAAGTAACTTGAAAATGAACTGTTGGTATATAGCCTTTTGAAAAATAAGACTGATTACTTGATTGCCTGCATTTTGGCACCCATATTAAATGCCCCTGTTATATTATTCTGACCACTAAAGACAATTATTCCCAGAGGACATGATCGAGACAGTAGAAAGCAATTCAGAGCTGCATCTCAGGGGAAAACAATTTCTTGTTATTTTCATGAAAACTTGATGATGATAGTGAGTGGTTTGTGAAAAGTGTCCATGGAAAGCACTTTACAGTGTTCTCACCAAAAATTTGAATAATTCTGATCTATGGCCAGTATAGCAAGTTCCAACCTCCTTTTGTTGTGGCAGTTTGAATGCTGAGGTGAGCAAAGAGTAATTCTTTTATTTGTATGCATGTTTGTGTGGACTTATTGTACCTCTTCAGGAAAGGTGGAAAATAAAATGACTATATTGTTGGTTTTGGAAGACATGACTGAAAATGATGTTGTGCCTTTCAGGTGGATAAGGCTCAAACCCTTGTGTTGCGTTTTTTAAATCAGTATCTGCCTGTCTGTTTTAAGAGTTTGGGAAACCCTTAGATTAACTTGTTCCATGCTGGTCAGAGCACTTCTCTACTGATTCTTGTCCAGCTGGGGTGTAGCCACTGTGCAGTCCCTCTGAATTTGGGGTTAATGGAACAGAGAACCCCTCAACTGCCATAAAAAACCCAGTGTAAAGAACCCGATTTTTAAGGAAGTGCCTCTAGCTGTGGTTTGGCCATCCTGGCACCCAGAGGGTATATTTTAGGAGGGAAGCAGAGTCCAATCAGATCTGATTGAAGGTGTCCCATAGGTCTGGTGGCATTAAACCTCTTGCAGAAGTTCAGGGAAATTTGTTGTTGGTGCCACACAGAAGAGTGGTGATAACTCAGGTACAAAACCTCTTGATGCTGCATAACATCCTCATGTGAATTCCTGTATATAGAGGAAACACAGGGAGAAGTAAATAACTGTAAATATATGATCTGTGGACTTATATTTTTGACAGACATATGAGATTCACATGGAAAATATATTTGGCAGTTGGTCTGGGAACATGAGATGTGTCTGTTCTACTGCATACAACTCTTACATGACGGCTATGTGCTCGTACTCTGATGGCTATGACAGCATTAAAACTGAACAGTGAATAAGGATCAGAAGCATCCGTTTTTTCACCCCAATCCAAATACTGAATAAACCAGAAATTGGTGCATCACATCACTGCTGTGAAGTTCTGTTGTATTTCTGTTGGTTACTCTGCTGGTGCTGCGGTCCAGCCTGGCCTTCCCTCCTGGGCGTGACCCAGGGCTAAATTGGTGTTTTCTGACTGACACTTGGGTACCCTCTGCCTTATCCATAATCCTAGAATATTGCGGTTACTTTGTCCTGGCCTGTTTTGAGAGACAAAACATGAGGTGTCAGGAAAAAGGGAGAGTAGCCAAGGAGCAGAGGCAGGAGATGAAGGAGAGGAAGCAAAGGGTTTAGCACAATTACCAGGGAGCTGGAAAACTCTTGTCGAGAAGTTCACCATCAAAACCACAGATGTAGGCAACAGCCTAACTAACAACTTTGTCCAGGAATAAAACTTCCAAGAACGCATGTCTTACGTCCCTAAGCTTCTGAGACAAATTGCAGTTGCAAATGGAAAGTACAGTAAATTCATGAATACAAGCCGCACTGAGTATAAGCCGCATCTCTGGGTGTTGGCAAATATTTCGGTTTTTTTGCATAAATAAGCCGCACCCGAATATAAACCACTCTGTTGTTCGCAGCGAGGACCCGCGTGCAATTAGTAACAGAACCGCGGCAGGGCGGGGTTTACTGGCTGAGCTAAGGCTGTGCAGGCTCGGCCCGCCAGGGGCTGCTGACGGGGCCAGGTGGCCCAGCCCGGTGCTGCCGCTCGGGGCCCGCCGCCGCTGCCACTGGGCTCGGTCACCCCGGGTCGGCGCTGCCCCGCGGTGGCAGGCAGGGACGGAGCTTCCCCCGCTCCTACGGCAGCGGCGGCGGGCAGGGACGGAGCTTTCCCGTGCCTGTGGCGCCGGCGGCGGGCGTGGACAAAGCACCCCGCCTCCTCCCCGAGCCGCGGCAATGGCTGCGCTGGGCTCCCGTCGGCTCCCCGAGATGCAGCAATGGCGGCGCGCGCTTCCACCCGCCTCCCTGGGCCACAGCAATGGCTGCGCGGGGCTCCCGTCGGCTCCCCGGGCCACGGCAATGGCGGTGCGCGCTTCCCCCCCCCCTCCCCGGGCCGCGGCAATGGCTGCGCAGGGCTCCCGTCGGCTCCCGGAGCAGCAGCAATGGCGGCCCCCCCCCCACCCCCGTCGGCTCCCCGGGCCGCGGCAATGGCGGCCCCCCCCCCCTCTCCTCCCCTGGGCTGCGGCAGAGGAGGGAAGAAGAGAGCTCTCCCGCCTCTCTCCCCGCCCCCCGTGCTGCCTGCAGGGAGTCAGGGCAACACAGTAACACTGTAACAATCGCGGAATGCCGGCTTTTACTGGCAGGTGCTTGGCTCAGCGCCCTGGCTGGCACGCCTGGGGTTGTAAATGTCAGAAAATTATTCACATATTAGCCGCCCCCGACTATTAGCCGCACTTCCGGGTTTCCACCAAAATTTTTGTCAAATTGCTGCGGCCTGTATTTGTGAAATTACTGTAAGTTAATCAAGTAACTTTAATTGCTCTTTAGTTATTATGTTTTGGGGCCCTTTCAATTTACAATGAAAATTTTCATGCAATCCTGGTGTAATATGACTACTGTGTTAGTTGTTAGTTCTACTTAATACCACAAGTCACACATCACCAAAATAGAGTGTTGAAGTGGATTTCAAACCTGTCTCTTACACTCTGTGTCTGTCATACATTGTAATTCTGGATTATTCATTATAATACCTAGTGCAGAGTTTGTGTTTTTGTCAAGCTCCTGTTCCTGCCAGTGTGTTACTGCTGCTTTTACATCTTGCTGCACAGTTCAGAATGATGGCTGGAGAACACTTGCAACCTTTTGTATTTCATCAAATTGTTAATGAATTCTTTTCAGATGACTGACCACTCCATCACAGGCAAATGATAGCATTCTCCAAAGCCTTTTAAAGTTAAATAGGATTGATTAGTGACAGGGCAAAATGTAAATGCCTGTGACGATTTTTTTAAGTTCAGTACACTTAAACTTAGTGTCTGACTGGAATAAGAACAAAATTATAGATGTGACTTGAGCCATCATTAACTACTTCTATTAATTATTAAATTAATTATTAAGCCGTACTCAATCATTTTATGTATTAGACACCTCAACCATTTGTTTTGGTGCATCTTCTGTATTTTATGAAACCATTTTCCTACATTTACATGTCACTCACAAGTAAATGAGGTTTGTCTCTGGGAAACCTAAGAAGGAGGCTGACAGACCATGGCTTGTTATTACACTTTAAGGAGACAGTTCTGCTGGGGTGAATCAGCCTGGTGTACGGTGTGTGAGAAACTGGTGGATGGGGATGAGGTGTTTAGGTCCTTTCTCTTGGTTGCAGGTGTTTCATTGGCAGGGTTTGTAGGGGTGATTCTTTCCAATGGAAAGAGTGAAGTGCTTTTCTGCTGTGGCTGTGGCTTGTTTGTAGACACTGAGTAGTTCTACTCATCCACCTCCCTAGTACAATTGCTTTATATCCATGTGAATCTGTTTTTGTTAAGATTCTTCTTTTCCTTTATGTACCTGAACATTGTTTAATGTGCTCTGGCATTTCCTATCATTTCTGTTAAGCACTCACTATTCAGGAAGCTTCCTTTGCAGTCCTCAAGCCTCCCTCTCCATATGGGTACCTGTCGGTTTGGGGATTGCTCTGCATTTACACCACATAAAGAAAGGTATCCAGCTGATGATGTTTGGTTTGTTTTACTCTCCCTTTTTTATCACTTCCCGGGAAGCTTCTCAAATCTGTTTTTTAATCTGCTGTTGCTCTTAAATTCTGGTCTCAGAGGTATATGTATGGCTGAGAGCCAGAAAAACCTACCATGTGTATTGGACACCGAGAGTGGGACCTAGGCGGGGTCTTTTTGAAGCTGTTTCATTGACACACTTTTTGTAGTGTTCAACCAGAATGCAACACAGTACCACTGAACAGACACATGGCCAGCTCTGCACAGACTTCCTGGTCAGTCTTACTGGTGCCAGCATCGAGGGAGCTGAGAACAGAGAGGTTTCCTTCATATGAAGTAGTTAAATGTCATTTTGTTTGTATGTTCTCTAAATGCTTAAAAGACAGTGGAACAAAATGAAATGGTCAGAAGATGTTTTTATTCCTGTAGTGTCATGCACAGGGACATTGGGAAATGACATGATGCGGAAATCCTAGGAAAACTGCTTCTTTTGAGAGTTTTCCAATAACAAGGATGATTATTGGGTGTGATGCTGCAATCACATTTCCTGCTAGAAGCCAAAGTTCCCCTACTTTTATTCTTCATCTACTGTAAGGCCTCTTGGTACAACCAGGCTGACCTTTCCCCTTCCCACTTTTTCCTAGGGGATTGTGATGTGACCACACACATCTTTATGTGTGAAATATTGCCATACAGTCTATGGCCTATAATAAATTTTGAAAGATGCTTTCAACTATTGAATCACACCAAAGTTTTTCTTAGCAGACTCTGACACTTGTCATATAGTGGGAAGACTGACCAGAAGAAGAGTTGCACAGTTGCAGCAGAGAATAGGAAATGTTTGTTGTGAGGAGAATCACTGGTGATCCAAGGAACCCTAACCTAACTCGGTGTAATTGTGTCTGAGGAAAGGCAAGAGCACCTTCTTTGGTAGAGGATGTATGTGGATTTATCCTACCAGCGCTGACTGCAAATGACAGTGAAGTCTGGTTTTAGGACCACATTCCCTTATTCCCTAATACATTTCAAAATGCTTAGACAGATTGAGCCCATTCTAAGTATCAGGATACAAGGATGGATCCCTGGGGCACAAGGAGATTAAGGGTTTCTTTTCCTGCCTGAGAGTCAAAATATGAATGCAACACAATGAAAACTTGTTTATCTCACAAAAGGATTACAGAGTGTTCAGAGATTTTAATCCATAGAGAATTCCTAATTACTGTAGTAATGATTTTTCTTGCAATAGTTCATAAGTCTTAGCTGAGCACAATGGGCAAAGTGTTTTGTACACAAAGAAATTCAAAGGATTTACTTTTAGGTTACTTCATAATTACCCTGTAAGTGACCACGCAGTTGCTAAAATGCCTGCATCTTGCAGATAAATCAGTAGGTGTAGGGAAGGAAATTTGTGGAACAACGTTTTGGAAGGTTTTGTTTTAGTGTAGACTCAGTGACTGAGGATAAATTCTGGCTTGCATAGAATGTGGAGTGGTGCAGGGGCTGCATTCTGTAGACCAGCCTTTTCTACTGTCCTGTTAATGCAATTTGAAGGTACAGTTCATACTTGACTTTAAGTGATAATGCTGCCAGGTTCTGCAGTTCTTGTTGATTGATGCAAAAACCCCAGATAAGAGTTTGAATCAGCTTACAAGGGTGAAATGCATTTTGTTTTTTTGTTTGGTTTTTAAAACAAAACAAAACAAAACAAACAAAATAAAACAAACCACCTATACCACTGACTATACAGTATTTCCAAAACACTGATAGAGATGTAGGCCCCCACATTGAATTAATCTAACATCAGAAGGGATGAAGACCATGATAAGTTGCCTATTTTACCACTTTACCAGATAGAATCTCCCTTTTATTGTTTACAGCCACTTCAGCCTCTTGTGTATCTTGTGCTACAGATCTTCCCATATGGTTTTTGATACTACCTATTGAATGATGAAATCCTTTTGTTCTGAGAAAAAACTACTAGAGGAGCAGAAATACATAACATTATCAGTCTTTACCCAGACTAAGTAGTGGAATGTAAGATGAGAAGTATTTCTTGTTTCTGAAGATTAGCCATCCTTTAATTATTTGACTTGGAGAAGAAAGATCTTCAGGAAGTAAGTCATTTTAAAACTGCATGATTTTCTGTGCCTTCGATACTGCCTGCATTTGGAGAGGATATGTGAATTGCATTGAAAATTTCTATGTAAATTCTTTTTTAACATTTTGTAACTTCAGAATATTATTTCAATTCAAGATTTAAATTGTGCAGTTATTTGCATGGAGTATCTGTCCTATAATAGGTAGGTTATTTTAATATTTAATTTTTTAGATAGAAATAGTTTTGATGTGGGTTTAACATACTGACTAATATTTTTTATTTATATTTTTGTGAGCAAACTTACAGGTAAGAGATTGTTGTAGGTCTGAGAATCAATTATAAAATTCAGTTTTGCACCTATTTCCTATGGATTTCCACCTGTTTTGAGTGTTCAGGTATAAATAATAATCACAAACCTTAAGGGAGTTGCTAGAAAGATGGAGAGAGACTGTTTACAGTAAAGGGATGGAGGAACAGGACACAGGGAATGGCTTCCCACTGCCAGAGGGCAGGGATGGATGGGATATTGGGAAGGAATTGTTTCCTATTGTGGTGAGGCCCTGGCACAGGGTGCCCAGAGCAGCTGTGGCTGCCCCTGGATCCCTGGAAGTGTCCAAGGCCTGGCTGGACTTTGGGGATTGGAGCAGCCTGGGACTGTGGAAGGTGTCCCTGACATAGCAGGGCGTGGGAAGGACATATGTTTAACATCCCTTCCAACCCAAACTCTCTGGGATTGTAGGACCCTGATTCTATAAATTTCTTAGAAGGATTTGTTTATATTTTAAATCTGAGCGTAGTTCAGATTTTAAGTTCAAATGGAGTAATGGAATATAATTTCAGAGTCCTTGATTTTCTTCCTAGCTCCACTTTTTGACCTACCCAGCACTGTCCTGTTGTCTGGTTCTGCCCTTTGCCTCCATCCTAGGGAGTCCCTGGCTGATTGGATTCAGCCAGCAGCTGTGGGAGAACCTCAGGCAGCAGCTGTGACAGACCTAAAGTGAATTGTAGAACAGTGATAAATATATTTATCAGGTGCTTTGTAAACTTTTTTGTAAATGG
The DNA here is from genome assembly GCF_009819885.2 of Catharus ustulatus. Classification (NCBI taxonomy): domain Eukaryota; kingdom Metazoa; phylum Chordata; class Aves; order Passeriformes; family Turdidae; genus Catharus; species Catharus ustulatus. Next base: position 33,196,485 of record NC_046228.1, on the reverse strand, counting down.
CCACAAACAGTGAGTTTGCTCTCCCTACCCTCTGTCTCAGGGTGGGGATCTGCACAGAAGGAGCTGCTCTGTCCAAAGGGAAGGGGTGGCAGACTCAACAGGACTTCATGCCAGGCCACAAACTCTTACAATCGTGCTGTAAGGAAATTTTTCATGGTGAATTTCTGTGTTTTGTCTGCCTTAGTAACAGATGCCATTATTTGTTGGCAAAAACTGACATTTTACATGAGTAATGAGATGTAGATTGACAGACAGACTCCTGCCTTGAATTCTTATCTTTCTGATGTATATCTGGAGATGATGTTACTGGTGTTCATTTTTAGTTTGTTTGTTCATGCTGGTTATTGCTTGCTAAGCTGGATGACAATTTTTCTTTTGGGTTTTAAGCTGTAACTTGGGAATCACCTCAAAGTGATGTAAGGATTTCTCATTTAATTTCCCCCCAGCCTACCCTCAGCCCAGCCCCAGAAAGGACCAAGGGCTTTCTGGCCCTTCTTGTGGGTGGCCTCAGCAGCTGGAACCCCCCCAAAATTGCTATTTACATCAAAACAGCATGGGGTCAGAACCAAGGGTGGCACATATGCATGTTGTGCTGAACAGTGTGCCCAGCCATTTCAGCCTCATTCCGTTTCAGGTGATTTTATTTGAAAAGCAGCATGTCTCTTCAATGAGGAGATTTAATGTCACTGTTCTAACTTAAGAAACAAGACTTGCTTTGCCATGGCTCTTATTTATTTTGGCCGTTGTTTTTCTTTTAGTAAATGTGATTTGTACAAATGTGGCCTTTGTACTGTAAACTCCTTAGTGTCAGCCAGATGCAGGTCTAGGAAGTTTTGTGAGTGGTCTTGAATGTTAGAAGAATGAGGTTTATCTGGTTTATTCTCTTTTTTGTACAGCTTAGAATGGAAGTTACAGTAATTTCACGAATACAAGCCGCACCAATTTGACCAAAATTTTGGTGGAAACCCGGAAGTGCGGCTAATATTCCGGGGCGGCTAATCTATTAACAAAATTCTAAAAGCTGCCAACACGGAAGTGAGAGCCCGCGGCAGCCCCAAGCCAAGCTGGAGCCCGGCTGGCCCCGGCAGAGGTGGGAAAGCCTGGCAGAGGCGGGGCCAGCAGTGCGGGGGGCGGGCGGCAGAGCCTGAGCCAGCAGGGCGGGGCAGGGGGGAGGCAGAGCCCGGGCCAGCAGGGCGGGGGAGCCCGGGAGAACTGGGACTAGCAGTGCAGGGGAGCATGGCAGAAGCAGGAAGGCCGGCGGGTGGGGCTGCCTGGCAGCGGGGGAAGCCCAGCATAATCGGGGCCAGCAGCGTGGGGGAGCCCGGCGGTGCGGGGGCCTGCAGTGCCGGCCAGGGCGAGGAAACGCGGCGGCGGTGCAGACGGGAGGGGGCGGCCGGCGAGCCTGGTGGCGGCGGCGGCAGCCCTGCCGGCGGGGCGAGCGAAAGGCGGCGCTCGCGAAAGCGCCGCCTGGCGAGCGAAAGCGCCGCCACTCGCGAAAGCGCCGCTCGCGAAAGCGCCGCCGCTCGCCGCGAAAGCGCCGCCGCTCGCCGCGAAAGCGCTGCCGCTCGCCGCGAAAGCGCCGCCCGCGAAAGCGCCGCCGCGAGCCGCGAAAGCGCCGCCGCAAGCCGCGAAAGCGCCGCCGCTCGCCGCGAAAGCGCCGCCCGCGAAAGCGCCGCTCGCGAAAGCGCCGCCGCTCGCCGCGAAAGCGCCGCCGCGAGCCACGATAGCGCCGCCGCGAGCCGCGAAAGCGCCGCCGCTCGCGAAAGCGCCGCGGGGCGGGCGCGGCGCGGGGCGGGCGCGGCGCTCGCGAGGCGCGGCGTGGGGCGAGCGAAAGCGGCAGCGGGGCGAGCGAAAGCGGCAGCGGGGCGGACGGCGAGCCCGGCGGCGGCAGCCCTGCCAGCCGGGCGAGCGAACGCGGCAGCGGGGCGGTGCCGACGGGAGAGGGGGGCCAGCGAGCCCGGCGGCGGCGGCAGCACCACCCGGCCAGCCCCGCCGAGCCGTGGCGCTGAGCTGGGCCACCCGACCCCGTCGGCAACCATGAGCGGGCCGAGCCTGCCTGGCCCCGCCCCGAGCCAGTAAAGCCCGCTATGCCGCGATCCTCTTACTAATTGGCCAATTTGTGAAAGCTGCGCACGGATTCTCGCGACGAACGAAAGTGCGGCTAATATTCGGGGTGCGGCTTATCTATTGACAAAGACAGCAACATTGTCGAGGCACCGGGGGTGCGGCTTATAATCCGTGCGGCTTGTATTCGTGAAACTACTGTATCTTTGTTGTGCTGTATGAATGGCAGTGTGGTGGCATTAGCTGCTAATTGTGGAAAATATATTTTCTACTTTTCGTCCTGACTCAAAAGACATCACATTATTGTCCCATATGAGTGATTGTCTTATAGGAGTGATAAATGCTTGTCTCCTCGTGTTCCAGCTCAATTGTCGTTTTCAATTTCCTTTTTGTCACCTCCTAGATGTCTTTAATGTATTCCGAGGATTTTGAAGATTATATTAATTCAGTTCACCCATGGGGTATCTGTTGTTGGTTTATTCTGGAAAGCCTCTTACTCTGTCTCTTGGTGTGAACAACTCTGGTCCTCTGGTGTCCTTGGTAAGGAAGTTTCCATGTCACTTTTGTTGCTTGCCTTTCTTGAAATAAAAAAGTTAGAAAGACTTTGTCATTGATAATTTATTGTCACCTTCTGATTAGGACACACAACAGACACCATGAATGGCTTCAAGCATCAACACTTTATTATTCCCCAGTACAACCTTTTATACCCTTCTCACATGCATAACAAAATTTTACTCTTTTGTGATTGGTCACAACACATGAGCATTCCATGCTTCTTTTCCTTCAATACTGTTCACCTGTCTTACACAGCTGTAACTATCAGGGGCAAGATCACCTGCAGCACAATCTCTATGCTTTCACAATCCATTCTCCCACAACCTTCCTCTATCTGACTGCACACAATCACTTGGGTAATCTGCATGTGCCTTTTGCCCTTTGCTCTTGGTATCTCTTGCTTACACTCCCAAGCCCTCTCACAGCCCATCAAGGTAAACTCTTGCAGAAGCAAATTCCAGTGAGGGCAGAAAGGTGGTTTGTTCCAGTACTGCAATTAAGAGAAAAAGCGGGGCGATGAGTGTTCAAAGTCATCACACTCTGTCTCAACCCTTGGCAGTGAAAGGCTGTGTCATATCCAAATTATTATATTAATATATTTTATAAATGTTAAGGATGTCAGAAGAACCATGGAAATTCTCAGTGACTGTATGAATGGCTAATCCTCCTTTTAGGTCTGGCAAAGCTGTTGACCTCACTGATCCTTTAAGTCAGTGAGCAGCTCAGGCTAATTACAAGTAGAGTTAAAAACTTACTTCCCTGAAGTTTCAAATTTCAGCTTTTGTCTTTAATAGCATGTATCTCTTCCTGTGTAAGATGCCTAGAAGGAGATAAACTGACCACAACCACATTTGGTGTACAGACTGAAGAATCCTTTATGTTTTTTTTAATTGGAATAACATGATTTGTAGATTTTTCAGGAAACCCTTAACTGGAAGTGAGAAAGTGAGAGAGAAAGAAAGATGCCACTGAACTAGTAAGATTACCTCATTTTGTTCTCTAGAATATAATTTGTGATTTTTCCTGATAAATAAATAGTTACAAAGCATTTTATTTCAGTGTCAGCTTTGTATTTCTGGAAAATCTGGGGATTGCCAGAATTGCTACTACATTGGTGAGCATTAAAAGATCTGGGGTTCCACAGAAATTGCACCAGCACGTTCTGTAGCAGCTGAAGATGTGGCAGACAGTCTGCAGCAACACAAGGGTGAGACCTGGGCCCCTCTTGGCAGATTGAAAACATTGAGTCCAGCTTTCAGTTCATTTGGTAGTTAAAAAGTCTTCTGTGTAACTGAGATTTGGATCAGTTCTGTTCTCAGGATCTCTCTTATCCTTTAATAGTGTTAGTGTCTCATATTTTGTGAAATTTTTACTGCCTGTTAGGAGATTGTCATTGATTTCACATAAAAGAAATTGGTCATCTTTGCTGACTCATTTGCAAGCAAGGAAACAGCGGCAGCAGAACACAGAGGTTTTGTCCCTCAGTCACTGGTTTACTTCATTCAGTGACCTTCAGTACCTTGGCTAATGGGTACATGAATGGGTCTTTATTGCAATAACATTTCTTTCTGCTAGAGTGAGACAAAGAATTAGAGTAATCAATTGGAATTACATCCCCCCCCAGAGCACAAAAATCATCTAGGTGTTGAGAGGCAAACTCATTTCCTTACTGTGGGCATGAGAGAGGAGGAGAAAAGAGAGACAGGAGAGAGATGTACAAACCTGATGGTGATTTTGGAAAGACTATTTTGTTTTTCCTGAAAAAAATATTTTGTTCCCTCCAATTCCACTTGGACACAGCACATAGAAAACACTGGGGGCAGCCTCCATCAGGGGTCCAAAGCATCTCAGTCAGGTCACAAAATCTAAGTGATCTCTGAAGGTAATAAAGTTCAGTCCCTTTCTCAGAGCACAGCTAATTTCAAATGTAGACTGACTTATTCTGGGCTTTGTGCAGCTGGGTTTTGAGTATTTTCAGTGTTGGATACTCCTCTATGACCCTGTAGTCCCTGTGCCCCCACTGAAGGTTTTTTTTTCCTTTATGCTCAAACCACAAATTCCTCTTCTGCGATTAATTCCCTGCCCCACGTTGAGGGAAGTCTTCCTCCATCTGCTTGACTGGGGAGCTGAAAACAGCATTTAGAGTTCCCTTAGTTTTCTCCTTATAGTCCCAGAGTTACTCCAGGCAGCTCCAGACTTTATTAATTTCTTGTTGTCACCCAGCATTTGTCGCAGTGTTGGTTTGGAAGGGCACTGAGTCCTCTGTGTTTGCCTGCTCTCTCAGGGCAGTGTGGACTGCCTCTCTGGGGTGCTTGCACAAATGAGCACCAGAAAATGTTTATGTGAGAGAGACTGAGCAGAGTATCAGGAGCTCAGGAGTGAGCTCCTGTCCAGTCAGAACATGCAGCTTGGAACTGACAGATATTTGTGCCTTGTTGTCTGCTGACATTTTTTTCCTCTCAATTGCTCCTTATCCGTATTACTTTTATCCTTTATTTCTATATCCTTCTCTCTCTCTCTCTCTTTTTTTTTTGTTTTCCTAGTATTTGTTACCCTGTTTGGAAGGAGTGGGAGCTCACTGAGTGAAAGGGAACACATCCTGGATTTGATTTGGAAAGAGTCAATCACCTCCGTCTTCATGGAGTGGGATTTGATTAGGATGATGCAGAAGTTGTCACAGATATGTCAGATTGGAGTTGAAAGGTAAATTTAACTGGCATTTGAGGCCTAAGGGCAGGTAATAAGATGAACTTTGCCTGCAGATGCTTTATGAAGTTGGGGCCCATTCCTTCTTGACCAGCAAAGAGGTGATGGTGATTCCACAAAGTCAAGGAAGCTTCACACTGAAGGTTTGTGTGTTTTTCCTGGCAAGTGTAAATAATCATGGAATCAAGGCTTATCATATTCATGGAAGGGAAAAAATACTTGTTCACATACGAAGAGGCTCAGCTGCTCTGCCTGGAAAATCCTTTGCAGCTTTTGGTTCCTCCAGGCTCTTGGAGTCTCAGAATCAATGCTACCTGCAGTGGAGGAAATGGGATGCTATAGGGATATTCTACATGTAAAGCACCACTAGGAGCCTGTCTGGAATGCTCTGTGTTTGGGATAGCCCACAACTCCAGATCCATTCTGCAGCTTGCTGCATGCATTTCTTGTGCAGAGATTTATTAGCCTGAGAAATCAACTCCTGTGACTCTTTAGCAATGGCAAAAGCAGAACATGTTTATAATTGGGAGCTCATGCTTTATGTGGGATCACTACCTGTGCTTCAGCTTGCTTTCAGAGATGGAAAAGCCACCCTGAAGCTTTACTATATTAAAAATTGGTGTCTGAAGAAGGCTGTTCAAATGTTCCTTTATAAATATACACGTTAAGATAAACATTTCCATTACAACGTTTTTCAAAAATATGTTCTCTTAGTATCTTGAGTAATTACACCAATCAGCATGCAGTTTATTTCTGTTTATCTTCCAGTAAATTCACCATATTCTTCCATCACAATCCCATGTCAGTGTTTTGGGTCTAATGTTCTGTGGCTTCAGAATTATCACCCGTATGTACATTCCAAAATTGCAATTGTACTATAAAATCATCCTGCAGGGAGCTCTTGAGGCTTTCATGACCTCATTTACACAGCAATAAATTCCCAAATCTCATTCAGCCAGTGTTTTCTCTGTGACTAAATATTTCAGTCACCCATCATAGAGGATAATTTTCTGAAGTTAAAGTGGTATGGGAGTAACTGATACAATTAAAGGTATAATAAACTAATAAAGTTGAACAAATGAACTGGTGCTTTGGTGAAAAAAGACAGTAAGTTGTAAAACCTATTGTTCCTAATTACAGTATGGGTGTTTCTCCTGCTTGGCCCACACGACTGCTCTGTACAAACCTCAATGCTGGGGCTAAGCTTGGAATGGCAGCTCCCTTTTAAATTATGGATTCCATTAACGGCACCAAACCTTCATTTAAAAGGGGAATTCCATTGAAAACTCCTATTTCCAAAATAAGAGTCCTTGTAGGTTTTTTTTTTTTTTCTATTTTCCCTGATTTTCACTGAAGACATATCACTGCATGTCTTCTAAAATGTGCATTGTGCACAGGAGCAAGGCAGTTTCTATTGAGGCATATTTTGGTTCTTTCATGACCCCAGCTTACCAGAAAGTTCCCTGTTTGAAGAGGAGAGGAAGTTTGTGTGGTCATTGCTAACAGAAGCTCCTTGCTGGAATTGCTGCCAGTGCAGACATTTGAATGGTAATTGATAAAAATTAAATAAAACACCTGTGAAAAAGTGATGAGGCTTTTTCTCTTGCTAAAATACATCAAGCCAAGTGTAATGGCTGTAGCTTCTAGAATAAACTCATCAAAACAAAGAGATGTGGTTGCTTTAATTGTAGAACCTGTCTTAATTGTTAGGTAGTCAGTAAATACTTTTTTATTCAAGGCAAGCAATCTATCAGAGTCACATTTGATCCCATCTTTCTTGAGCAACAGCTCAATGTGTCCTTGGACCCAAAGCTCTCTGAGATGTTCATAAAGGAAGGAGATACTTGGATTGGAAAACAAAAAGGGTTTACTTTATTTTTGGAAATGGGACTTTCCTTTTATCTTTACACAAATCTAAAGGAACTGTGTGAGTTTTTGTGACTTTTAAAATTGAAGGGTCTTTTACAAATTAAGAGTAAATTCTTACAGAAAACATGCCAAATATCTCAAATTTTTTATCATATCATATATTGCTTTTCTGTTGGTTGTTCTTTTAATTATTTACTTGTCCTGCTCAATACTGTTCTCTTCAGTTGGTTAATACCAAGACTGTCGAGTATCATAGAATTGTTGAGACTGGAAAAAGCCTTTAAGATCACAGTGTGAACACTGAAAAAGGAGGAGGAGAGAATAATGATTAGTGTAAGATACTGTCTTCATGATGTATACATTAAACTTCAGTTAGATAATTAAGCTGAAGGTTAAAATTTAGCAAGTATTGCTATTTATACAGTTGCTGCACTATGCCAACACAAGCTTTGACACAGAATTCACTTATTTTTAGAGCCGAGTCAAGAGATCTTGGGCATGTTTTGCTCATCACAGTATTTTAGCAGTAGCTTTTTAATAAAAAAAAAAAAAAATAGACACTTAGTAAAGTGCATTGTGTGAAAATTGTTTAGGCTTTGTTTGGTTTGTTTTGGCAATATAGGATGCTTGCAACCTGCCATGGTTGTAGGAGAGGTGAAGTAGCTGAGGGGTGAAAAGATATCCTCTAGACTTACCATTTGACGTGGGAAATGGCTTAATAACCCATCAGCTCTTCAGGCATCAAAAATGGTGTGATGATTCCAACCTCAGGGTCTCTGAGAAAGTCCAGTCAACAGACAAATTCTGGGTTTTTTTTGTGAACAATTAAATATTAACTGAGAATTTTTAAGAAACCCTGGCAATGTCTTATTTTGTGCCTGGAAACAATCTTGGAATAACTATAACACTTAATAATAAATTCTGATTGCTTTATAATACATTTGTAATCTTGTATTCTTCAGAAAAAAAATGTTGCTTTTTGTAGACCTCCAGGGTACTGGTAGTGCTTTGTGTTTGGGGCAATCTGAAAAGGTAAGATTTTACAAAATAAACCCAGGAGAGGAGCAGAGCTATCAGTATCTGATAAATGTGGTGTGCTTTGCTACAGAAGAGAATGATGTCTGTGTTTTGTTCCTGACTGGTTAGGTTTGGTGTCAGGGTTATGAGGGGCCTGAAAAAGAGGGTTGCTGGGATTTTTGTTGCAGTGTCTCAAAGTGAACCCTCACATGGAAGCAGATGTTCTCCAGTGAGAATGTCAAAGCTCTGCAGTGAATATCCCCTTGGCACTATATCCCTGTACTGGCTGTCATTGCTTCAGTACAAGTTTTGGAAAGGTGTTTTTCTGTAGAGTTGAAAAAAGCTGTATTTATTTTCAGCACCCAGCTTAGGATTGTCCCTGGAACTTGTCCCCTGTCTTTTAGGAGAGTACTTAGCCAGGTTACTCTCTTCCATCTCCAGCATTTTCTCAGGCAGAGAATATGAAAACACTGAACCTCTGGGCTGAGCATGGGGTCAATACCCAGGAGATGTTTCAGAGTTGCCTTTAATAGGGATTTAAGGCTGTGAGAGACCCCTGTGGAGCCCTGTGAGGGACCCTTTCCCCCACATTGACCAGTGAATGGTCACAGGGACAGGGCACAGCCATGTCTCAGCCCTTCCATTTTCCAGGTGCTGGACTCATCACATGAATTCAGAATTTGAGAACACAAAGATGAATGGGGCCTGGGTTTGCTGCTCTTCATTCAAGGAGAGGCCTGCAGAATCTGGATATGTCTATAGGCAGGTTTTCCTCTCCCACCCATTGCTAGAACTGGAGGAAACCAATGCCTGGATCACAACATTCATCATTTCCTGAACTTCATAGAATCATTGTAGGTCAGACTTCCTTTGGTCACCAGTAAAGCATTTTGCTGATCCAAGTGTTCTCAAGACCTTCAGCATTCACTAACACTTCAGATCTCTTCTTCAGTAGCATTTTGTTCAAGGATTTTATTCAGGCTGTGTCAGTTTCTATGGTGTTTAGGATATTTTTTCCTGTCATCTCGAGCTGTAGTTTTATTGTTCACCAGCACTCAGCAATGTGCTGAATCTCCTGACTGTCATTGAGATGTTGCCACTTTAATTTTGACTGGCATTGTACTAGGTCCATAATAAATTTCTGTGCTTGATTCTGTCAAAGCAGCATTGCCTGTGCACAGTGAGGCACAGTTTAAAATGTTATTAATATAGCAGCACAAAGAAACTAATCTTTCACTACAACACTTCATTTGGTTCCCTATGCCTTAATCAAAACCTTCACACAGCTGTAAAGCTTGCTAGGTTTACAGATCTTGTGAGAAAATTGCTTGCCTTGCATTCTTTCTGCTTATACTGCTTATTTTGGCTTTGTTTTTTGTTTTTGGGTTTTTTTGGGGGTTTTTTTGGGTTTTTTTGAGAGTATAGGTTTCCATTTTTTTGAGATATGCTAGTCTTTTAACTCATCTAATATTATATTTTACATTGTTGTATGACTTGAAATCACTTCTTTTATTTAAAAAAATCTTTGAGGCATGAGGTACTTTGACATATTTTCTTCCAAAGCTTGCCCTGAGCAGTTTAGTCACCTACAGGAGAGCACAGGGTGCTTGAAGACAAGGAAGAACAGTATTCCCTTTATCCTTGTTGCCAACTGCCTCCTCAGAGTGCTGTCATTCCTATACTCCAGGGCTTTAAATAGCTTTCTGAGAGTTGGATAGGTTAGTCTCTCTGTCTTTTCTGGGAAACAAATGTTAAAAAAAACCCCAGCACCCCAAACCCACCACATTTTTCTTGTTTCCTTTACAAGTTATTTTTAAACACTGTGATTTAAACCTGTTCAATTTAGTGGTCCACAAGCATTAGTGGGAATAATATTAATTGGTTTAAAAATATAAAATGTTTTAGTGGGAAGCAGTAATATTGTTAACCAGTCATTTATAACAACAGCACCTTGCTCTGCTGTCTCTCTCTGGTATTCCTGAAGTCACCATAATGGAACAACATAGGAAGAAATATCTTTGATTACTTGTGGATTATTTGTGGGAATTTTGGCTCTCCCTGTGCTTAATGGTTCTCCAGTCTTCTTTCAGAAGATCATATAGGGAAATACTTGGGCAGCTTCATCACAAACCTATGGCAAAGTTGGGATGCTCTCACACTGCACTGCATGGTCTGGCAGAGAACACACTGTTATCAGAGTGAGGCAATCCCAAATTTGGGGTTGGTTTGGCTGTCAGGTAATTTGGAACTTCACTTTCCTTAATAGTTCTCCATGACCTCTCTGGCTGTGTTCAGTTTCTGTGGGAAAGAGTTTTGAGGAAAAAGGGGAAAATTTAGTTCAAAGCCGCCTGTCCACCTGCTGGCTGCCCTGTGTTTGGTGTGGCCCAGCTCAGCACTTCACATTGCTTCAGAGCAATGAGGGAATGGCACCTGCTTGTGCTTGTGCCTCTGTTCTGTGGTGTCACTTGGATGGATCTGAACCTGACCTACAGCAGCCACTGATTGCACACTGAATGTTACACAGCAGCTGTTGCTGTATGTGGTTCCTGTGATGGTCACAGTAACATGGTGACTTTCTTACACGAGCAAGAAAGAGCATTTATTGAAGGAAATTGTGGATTTAAATAGTGTACATCGTGGAAAACAATTTACAGACATTTCATTGGACAGAGGAGAAGACATCCCTTTAGAAACACACTCTGTGAGTGGAGTCACGTACACTGCAGGTGTTACAATCTTTGTTTTGGGTTTGTGTCCTTGAAGAGCTTGAGAGCCAGGCTCCAGCAGCTTGAGAAGCTGGCCAAGAAGGTTCCCAGGCCAACAAACAGCTGCTGTGAGCGCTGCACAAAGGTAGAGCAGGAACACCTCTCCTCTGGGATGAGATTTTCCAGTGCTGACATGGCCCAAGAACTGGAGCTGATTAACAGACCTGCTGTAACTGGACTTACCTGTGGTTTTGCTGTGCTTGGGTCATATATAGTTCTTTGGTAAAACAAATTGTTAAATGTTTTATTACTAGTCTCATCCCTTTCAGTTGCATCACACTGAGAATTGGCTGATGACAGCTGTTGATCAGAAATCTTAGTGTTCTCTCATCCTTCCTCTGATATAGTGACACAGAACTTAAAATAATAAAGAATACAGTGTTCTCAGTCATATAAAGTGGCAGTGGTATTACACCTTTAAGTGTCAATGCTTTTACTCAAGCCAAAGAAACAAGAAATTTCCCCCTCTGTCATTCTCAAAGTTATCTTAAAATCTCACATTGATTCATTACATATTTGTGTGGTACTTGTTCTACTATCCCTTCATTGACTTATTTTTTTCAGTCCCAGAAAAGCTCTTGTACAGATAATGCTGCACACAGTTTCCCTAACAAGCTATGCAAGCCACCGTGAAAGGATTTTGCAGAATCATGCTATAAATCCCTTGAATAGGTGCTATTGATTTCTGAAGAGGACTTGCTGAAAAAGGAATGTGCAGTTCAGGTCTCCAGAGGTGTTACTAAAAGGACAATAGCACTGGAGCAGCAACAGCAGGAGAAAATCGATTCCATGGCTATTTTTTGTTTGTTTGTTCTCAGTGAGATTATACGGGGGAGAGGAGATGGATTGAGCTATATTACTTCAGCTGGGCTGAAAGGTGCTTCATTTTTATGTTGAGTTATTTGATGTGCCTGAAATCCGTGAGAGCTGAAGTCTTGCTGAGTATATGTGGCAAACAGACAGCTTGTCAGGCTGTTTACCTGGAGTGTGTGAGCAGTGGTTCTTACACAGTGAGCACACATTGCCTTCACCAAAGGAGTTATCCAGCCATGTGCCAGAATTATTCCAGGGAGAAAGGGATTTGTCTTATTCTGCCACCACATCTCGATTTAAGACCAGGGTCATGTATTCTTCTGCCGTCAGATAATGATATTTTTTTTTAAATGGAAGAATAGGAAAGGAATTATGTTTGTAGAAAGTACCTATACTATTCAGAGTTATCCTTTCATCAGACCAGCCACTGCATCCACTGGCTTGAATTCACACTTGTATGCAGACAAATGACAGGAGGAGAGGAAAAGAAGAAATTGCTGGAAGACAAAATGGAGGAAGAACGCAGCCAGGAAAATTAGGCTAGAAACCCACCAAACCATCTCTGATGTGCTGTTGACTGGAGTGGTTTTGCATTCTGCTGTTTTACAGAGAAGCATTAACTCCTTGTTCCTCCATGCCAGAAACAGCAAAGGTTTTTAAATTATTTTAGAATGAAACTGAAGCTCACTGCTCTTTTCGTTTACCTTTTCCCAGGTGTTCTCGAGCTCAGTAGTTATTGCACTTCTTCCTTCATCTTTGGAAACACTGTTATCCTCGAGGAATATGTTTTATCAAAGAGATGTGTTCTATCTGTTTCCTTTGTATTGTGTTCTTTACACCATGTATTTGGGATCGTGTCTATAGGAGCAGATTTTTGAGTGTATTAAAATTTGTGGGGTTTGGGACTGTAAGAAAATAGCACCTTTAAAATACTTCTAAAAGATTGACAGGATTTTGGAGCCTGTTTTCAAAGAATGAGGCATTTAAAGTCTTGAGAAACCCTTCTCTCCCCTCAAAGGCACCTCATGATATTTCTAGGCTGGTTCTTAGGCAGGCTCAACTGGAAGACCAATGTTCCAATTGACATTGAGAATCCAGTTTAAAATGCTGTTTTTTCACAGATGATTTTGTCCATTTCTAATCCCTGGCTGTGGTAATACAAGAGGATGAATCTTTTTTTTTTTTTTTTTCTCTGTATAAAAAACTATTCAGAAAGTTTTTCTCTTTTATTAACAGGTGTCTTGTAACAGCTTTCTTGAAAATATCAATCTGCTCTCAGATTTCTACCAGATTTCCTCCCCCAAGACATTTTTCTTCCTTTTCTGTCCTCTGAATTTTAGCAATCTTACTTCAATCCTAGCAAAAATTTGCAAAATCTATGAAAATTGTACATACATTATGTGGGGTGTGCATCTTTGGCATTTTCTGCCTGACAAATTGCACACCTAAGGGTTCTTACATAGAGGTAACCCCTTTTTATCACCCTGACCCTGACTCCAACCTGTTCTGGAAGGTAGCAAACCATTTCCATTGCCTAGTTTCAGGTGCATCTTGGGAAGGGTGAATGAAGGAGTCAATATGTTCTTTCTTGGTAATTTTTTTCCCCAACTCTATTAAAATTGTAGCCCTGGGAAAAAAAAAATTGAGGTGGGAAGAGACTTCTGGGGCTCCTTGTCAAACTCCTTGCTAAGAGCAGTCCTAATACATCAGGTTGCTCAAGACTTTGTCCAGGTGGACTCTGAATATCCAAGGACGGAGATTCCTCTGTTGCTCTGGAGCACCACTCCAGTGTAAGACCACTCTGAGGTGAAAAAAAGTTCTGCCTTGTGCCTCTGGATCCCTGACCTTTACCTGTCACTGAGAGGGGGCTCTGGCTCTGCCTTCTTTACCCTATCCTAGAAGGTAGCTGCTTTAAACAGACAGACACAAGTCGTGTTAAGGCAAACACAGTCATTTTGATTAGTTTGACTTCATTAGAACTCAGTGCAATTTTTTTCTGAAAAAATTCTCCAGCAGTTTTTTTTGAGGTTTTTTTTGTTAATTTGCTTCCAATACTGTTTTAAATAGCAAACACCTGCTTGATAATGAAAGGTCAGTCTCTTATAGAGGTAATGAAAATACAGAGAAGTCCTTGTTTACACAGTGCACCTCCAGACAAGCTGTTAAAGAGGATTTCTCTTGAGGCACACGTTTAATATTACACTGGCACTTAGACAAATATTTAGTAATATTTCAAGGAAGGCCTTTTTCCTTGGTACTGATCATTGTGACATCCCCAGATTGTTACCTGAGAAAGATGTTGAGTGATAACCAGGTGCATTGTCAGGGGAACACAGCTGAGTGGCTATGGAGGTGGCTGCATCATACATTTGAGAAGGGGACCTGTAATGAAGAGTTTTAATTAACAAATGGCATAACAGAACACCCAACTTTGATGTTCAAAAGGAAATAAACTTGCCAGGGACTAGGAAGGTTGGCAGTCTGTATTTCAGGTTGTCCTTGGGGTGACTTTATGATGCTGGTATCCTCACAATCTGTCTTTTTGCTCAGAAATGGGTCTTGCAGCTTTAAGCTAGGCCCGGAGACAGAGAGACAGAGAGAAGAGGGTGACTGATGGAATTTTTTCAGGCTGTATTCAAAACATAGAGATAAGAGTTCAGCTTTCTCCGAGGTCACAACAGCACTCTCCGAGTTCTCCGCTGCAGACAGAAAGAGAGAAACAGGGAGTTTTCCTTGTGGGTTTTTTTTGTTGGTTTGTTTTTTGTTTGTTTGTTTTGTTTTGGGGTTTTTTTTTGTTTTGTTTTTTTTTTTTGCTAATTCCTCATTAGCTACAGCGAGAAAGATTTTTCCCAGAACGTTTTTTTACTGAAACTGTTGGGCTTCTCTCCAGTCCAGAACAATTGTCTGGAGGGACTGAAAGAGCCTGAGGAAGCCAAGACACAGCCCAAGGAAAGGACTCTCTCTAAACCACAGAAGGACTTGCTGAATTCACCATCTCTTCAGAACATTCAGAGGTTTTATTGTTTAATATTAATTTTCTCATGTTTGTGTTGTAAGTGCATGACATATTGTTGACTTTTCGCAACTATTGAGATAAATGCTGTATGTGTAATGTTAAAATAGCTTTTCTGTATGAATAGAGGTCCTTTTCTTCTAATAGCAAAAGTTAGACATAAGTTTTTTAGAAATATTATGCTTAAACTGCCTGCCTAGTTGAGATAACAGCCGTGAAAGTGTGATGGGGGCCTGCAGCTGACACAACAATTATCAACACTCACAGGCTGCAAAAGGCCGGGACCACCACCCAAATTAAAAGATGATAAAAAGAAAATTAAAACCACAAGCCAAAAAACATGCATGCTCTAAAAAGGTGGACCCAAGAAGTAGCCATGTTAAATAGTTCTCAAAAATTTTTAACTATACAAAAAAGACTATAAATAAGCAACAGGGCTGATGTATTGTAAAGTATATTTAAAGAAGCATTCCCAAAACAGCCGTGTGCTCTTGGCAGCTTGCCAAGCGTCCGACGGTTTTAACCCTTTGCTTTATGTGTGTCTCCTATTGTCTTTTTATTAAACCTTTTAAATTTTACCAGGACAGTGAAATGTGTTTTTTCACAACTGGGGGCTCTTGCTGACAGCAAACATGTTTTTCACTTTTGTGAGTACTTTGTTTGTTAAATAAACAGTTTTTTCCACTTTTCTCCAAGGAGGTTAAGTCGCACACTAGTTGGGGGAGGGGCTGCTGAAATCTGCTTTCTAGAGGAGATCCCTTCGGAGGTTTCCTCCCAAAATTTGCCCTAAACCAGGACACAGGTGTACATAATACTTCCAAACCTAGCTCATTTTCCCGGCCTTTCCGTGGCATGTCATCATTCCCATGCTCCCTTACAGGTTGTCCCATGGCCTTTCCCATGGGGGCTGGCTACCTCCGTACAGGGTCACACAAGATGCAGAGTCTGGATGTGACTGGAAAACCACAGAATTTTGCTGGTATCACTATCTTTGTACTGTAAAAAGCTGCCTCTTTTCAGCCCAAAGATCCCAAGCCAAACAAGACAAAAATGATGAAAAGTGGTTACTGTTTATTGAAGGTCCTCCAGGTATACTTATGGCAGAATGCACGTGTGATATAAAGCTTTGGCACTTTTATACATTTACAAATTATCATAATTGACAAGAATCCCCAAATTGAAGTACAGTTAATGAGGTAAATACTCCTCTTGATTTGGTCCCCTATTGAAGCATCCCCCTTGGTTCTAGCCCCACACTGTTTTTGTCTACATACATGGGAATGTTGTTGGTTCACTGAAGGAGCAAGGTTAGAATAGGATTTCAGCAATGTGTTTTGTCTAATAAAGTACTGGACTTAGCTTAAGAAACTATATGACTGTACAATAATAGTCTACAGAACTAAAATATATATAAAAAGCAAAAATCTTGCCTTGCAATTACCTTTGCTCTTCTAACAGGTGCTGCTGCTTGAAAACTCAGGTTTCTTGGCAATGTACTGACAGTCACAGCCTGATGAAAATATACAGTAATTTCACATGTATAAGGCTCACCCTTTTGACTAAAATTTTGGTCTAAACCCGGAAGTGCGCCTTATACCCCGGAGTGCCTTATATATGGACAAAGTTTGGAAATTTGCCGACACCTGGAAGTGCACCTTATACTCCAGTGTGCCTTATACTCATGAAATTACTGTACATTTCAGATGGTTTTCCGTTGTGAACTTGACATATTTCCTCATCGCCTTTTGGAAAAATGGGAGGAGGTGACCCCTGGCTGGCCTGCATAGACCCAAGAGCAGGAGTCATGTGAGCTTCCTTACCCATGGAGATGGATTTCATCCTGCAGATCTGTCTCAGGGGTAGACGCCAACTTCTCTTTAGACCCTAGTTGCAGTGTCTGATGCAGCTTTGGCTGAGGGATTATATTGGGTTTGTGGACAAAGTTGCATGACACATTTTCCTTCTGCCTGCTGTGGATTGCTGTTTGTGTGGTTTGGGAGAGTTTCTGGAATTTTGTCCTTACTGCTTCTTCTGATTGCAGGTGGATATGTGGTAGGAATGTGTTTGCCTTGGCAAATCAAATCTTGTACCACCCCTCAGCAAGTATCATCAATGGAGCAAATAATCACATTTGACAGCATTAAAAGCTCTGATTGCATCAAAAACTATTTAAAACTTCCTCCAAGTCAGTGACAGGGAAATATGAGCAATATTTGAAGGGGTTAGAGATTTTTCAGATGTTCATCTGGAAAAAAACATTGTCATGAAACACTTACTCTGAAAAGCAGAGTCAGACTCCATCTACTTTTTAATGAACTTGCATGTCTGCAAAGAAATACAAATAGAATTGTGCAGAAAACCTAATTTTTAATGAGTAAACATATACATGGGATGGAGATTTGGACTTGCAACTGGCTATAGTTTCATGGGTCACGTAGCTTCCGAGAAAAACTAATGCTGTTGGTGAAGGTCCTTATATTACAACTTTTTTTTTCAAAGGATGGGCTTTAGTCCAGTCAGAAATCTGACATAGCAGCTTAATTACAGAGAGTAAAAAATAGATCTCATTTTTTAAAAATTTAATTTCCATTTGTGGTGCAAGTTACATGTAACTCTCGAGAAATAATTATTAAAAACCACTCCAACAGCACACACAGAGCCAAACCAAGGCAACACTGCCTTGGTGGTCTGGTTTCATGCTTTATGTTAAGTTTTGAAGTTATGCTTTCTTTTCTAGTTATTTATCTACATACAGCTTCCAGCATATGCCACAGCCACACAAAAGCTGCTCTTGATGGCCTCTGATCTGAAAACACTGCAGCAGGAAATCCCCTCTGGAGATTTATTTAACAGAATGAGGTGAGAAAGGAGATCTCTTCTTCTGTGTTGGTTCCTGGCAGTAAATCTTTTACCCATCTTATACCTAAACTATGAACTGGATGAGGTTTGAGCGTTGATCCCTGATCTGCAGACTGAATGTGGACAAAAGTCATGTGGAATCACTGGGATTGGAGAGAATGGCATCTTGGGGAATGGGATTTGTCAGTGACTCTACACTACATCTGATTGCACTGAACATTTTTTTTCCAGGCTAGGGATTAATATAACTCTGCATAGCTTTATGATATCCAGCTGCTGCAGTGCTTCTTGTGGCTATGTGCTGTAATCATCCTGACTGGATCTCACTCTGGATGACTGCCACAACTGTCTCATGGGTTAGGAATATGCCTGCTTCCAAAAGCAAAAAACACTAGCTGAATAAATAGCCATAAATAATGTAAATATATAGGAATATATTATTTATATATTATTTATATTTATATAGATGTTGCTTATAGCTGTTACCTTTACAGAAATAGTGAAAAAAATGAGGTAATGGAATTAATAAGTAATTGTTCAGCTGTTTCGGTTTGTACATACCCTTGATTTGATTTGTCCATACCCTTTATGTGATTTGTTCATATCCTTCCACACCTGTTCTCCAAACACTGCTTGCTTTCCTCAGCTATTTTTTAAAGGTTTAATGACTCTGTTTTAAACAGTCAGGTGAACCCCAGTGATCTGCAAACAGAAGGTTGAAATCCACATCAGTGACTGTCAGCACAATTGACTTCTTGTATGCCATAAACTCTTCCAGGGCTGCATTTGAACCAGAACTTTTCTTTAGATACTCCAAATCCTCCATCTGGCACCTAGTATTCAGAAGGGACAGAGGAAAGACTGGGTTTGATCTTCTATATTTAAAGGGCTTGATTGGGATTGTACATCTCTTTTGCTTCACTCACTTCAGTAAAGAACACTTCTCTGTATCTCTCTAGTTTCAGAATTCAGACAGAAATAGATAGTGGTATCACAAAAAGGAAAATACTATTAGGAGCTAACACTCAAGAAAAATGACACACCCTGGGTTTGAAAATGGAACTAATTTAATCACCCGCTCCTTTGGCAGCAAAGCAGAAATGAGTGGAAAAGATAAGAAGTGATAACAGTGATGAAAGCTGTAGCTGGGCAGGCACTAAGGCTGTTTCTAAAATGTTCAGTGAGTTTTCTGACACAGTCACCATCTTCTGAGAAAGGTCTAGATTTCTAACGTTAGGCTTAAGGCTCAAGAAAAAAAATAAAATTACATTTCTTCTGCCCACTACTCACTTGTGTTTTGTATTCTGCTGCTTGGCTTTGTCTGTCAGCAACAGAATCAAATTAGATGGGTGAAGATCCCCATAAAATCCCTCACTCCAGCTCTCCAGCTGGAAAACAGCAAAACCCCAGGGCTGGAGGGTACTCTGGGAGCACTTGCACAGGTGGGCTTTGTGCTGGTGCTTGGTATGCAACGACCAGAGCTCAGACTGGGGTCAGTTCTGTGACTTCTTGAGCTCAGCTTGTGCCTAGAAATCTGAGGAAAATGAACCCCTGTGTCCCTGGCAATGAGTTCATCTACTGTGAGCTTGCATGCTCAAAATAACTTGGCAAAAAGATTTACCCTGGAGGGCAGCAGTAGATTGCACCATGGCAGACAGAGGAGCAGGCATTGCTGATTCCTTGGTACTCACAGCACTTTCAGTGCACCTTCATCTGCTGAAGCCACTGTCAGACCAGCTGATTCCAGTGTGGTATTATTCAGGTTTGCCTGATTTAACCTGTTTTTGTGAGATTTTTGTTTCATGACACCTTGTTTCTCCCTGACTCCCACTGCTCTACCGGACTGTCCCTGCCTGGCCAGCAGCTTTTCAAGTTTTGGCCCTTAGCAAGAGGGCAGGTAACTCTCAGAACTCACATCATCTCCTGGCTGATCAGGGACCCAGAAACAACTTCTTCCAGCACCTGAGCAATCTGCATCAGAAAATCCTTGTAAAGTCTGGGCAAACACCCCTGGCCATATCCTATTTGTGCTTGGTGTGACTGCAGCAGCAGGTCCCTTGTCCTTGATTGTACATTCTCCATAACATGGCAGTCCAGCTCAGAACAGTGCCCTCCTGACCCAGATCTCCTGCTTTGAGAAGGGTGTGGGGCTTTTTAGGACACTACAGTTCAGGGCTCTGTGAGGATTCTTCTATCACTGGATGAAATCCGAGTGCTTGGGAAACCAGTGAAACTGCCAGTGCAAACTGCAGCCAGGTCATGGTGACACATGCAAGTTTTAAAACAGATTTTGAGTTATCCCCAGTTTTGCAGTCATACCTCCAGAGATCTGTGATTTAGCTTCTCCCAGGAACATTAAGAACAGAAAGCTTCTTTCCTTGAAAAAAAGTTGGCAGAATGCAGGGACCTGTATATGATGGTTTCACTAAGGGAGATCCACCTTCCCTCATTTTCACTGCTGGCATTGCTCCAGATTAGTGGTGCAATTCTTTCCCTCCTGCTTCTGTTTCATTTCGATGTCTTGCTGCATCTCTTTCCTCCTCCACTGAGCTTGGGGTTTTTCATCTTGTTCTGCTGGGATCCTCAGAACCATTGAACTCTTTCAATTCAAGTTGTAGCTTTTCCCATCTGTGCTGATGGTTAACAGGGTCTCACTTTACCATTCCTCTTCTTGTGTGCTCAATGTTTGTGCAGTTGTTGTGTTGTTCTCCCTCCCTTGCTGCACTGGCAGATGCCTTTAAGACCATGCCTATCCTACCTGTGAATTTGTGAAAAAACTTTTTCTAATGATGTCATTCTGCTGTTTATTCCCTCAAACGGTCACTGAAAATGCTCTGTCTTTTCTTAGATTGATGTACTTGCAGGTTGATTCATCATGTCAGTCATTACTTCTCTAAGTGTTCATGGTACTGCATCAGCTTGTTCAGAGCAGTTCTTCCAGGTGTGCACAAATGCAGCAAAGAAAATCAAGCAGACGTGAAAGCAGGAAGAGATGTCTCATATTGCTTCATAAGATTTTGTACAGAAAGATGCCACATTGAGACTGGAGAAACCACTGGATTTCTTGCAACCAGGCAGAAACTTTTCTGTTTCTCTCCCCCTTTTCCTCAAGAGCCAGGCAGATTTTGGGGTGCAGGTGAAGGATGCCATGGACAAGTTTTCCTGCTGATTGCCTTAGACTGAGGATGACGCTACAGATTTTTGACATTTAGGCATCATTAGAGTCATCTTTTCTGATGTTATTTATAGCCCTGGCAATAAATGGTTTTGTCTGGTAATGCTGAACTAAATTGTCTCTAAACATACCCATTTGTGAGGTGGAAACCAGAAAGCAAGAACATCCCTCTGTATGCTGAGTAGGTGTCTGCTTTCAGAGTGTAAAATGGGCATTTCCACTTAGTTTTGGAGCTTATCATGGCCAAGGCCAGGTTGGACAGGGCTTAGAGCAGCCTGGAATACTGCATAAGGCAGAAAGGTAGAACAGGATGACCTTTAAGATCCATCCAACACAAACGTCTCTGTGATTTCATGATTCTATTAAAAAGCAAAACTAATGACAGAAGGACTGAAATGAAATTAATGAAAATGGTGCTGATTATTAGAAATACGTGATTTGTTTGTTGTCTTATGGTTAGTTTAAATGACTACATATTACTTAGTAACTTGATTAATTTTAATACTTACTGTCAACTCTTTAGGTTTATTGCAATCGAAAACATAGTCCAGCAGAGAAGGTCAATAACAAAACCATAAAAAGTCATCCAACAGTCAGAAAAACCCTCCAGTTTTTTTCTGCATTTTCAACTGAAAAGGATGAGAGAGCAGGCAGAGAGAGGGACAGTCTGGGACAAGAGTGGGGTCATCTCAGCATGGAAAGCCAATGACCGTTTTACAGCCTCCAGATTTAGCTGCCGTAAAAAGCTGAGCCACCTGGCTTGTTATAATTGTTAAATTGAGTCTAAGCAATCTATAATATATTTTAGTTTAACAGGTGTATAAAAATATCTACAAAATTAAGAGTATTTGGACAAATATCTTTCACAAATTATATTTATTAGATAGAAACGTGCTAGAATATATTTTCATATATTTTGGTTTCATGAGTATGCTAAAGAAGAAGCATCCTATTTTTTTATTTTATACTTATACTGAGCAAACACCTAAAAATCATAAAGCTGGTGTATATAAAAATATCCTGTTCATTTCCTCATAAAATATCTCTGGGCAGTGTTTTATGTATTTTTTAATACCATTGACAAGCTCCTAGTTCGTCTCTTGGATTAATTTGTAGCAAAATTTTATAGACATTGGCATCTTTCAGTTCCAAAGGCAGCTGATATTTTGAAGGATGTTCCACTGGGAATGAGGCTGGTGTTTTAATCTGCCCAGCTGCAGTTATTTTCATTTTTAATAACCTGCTTGCTACCTTAGAGCCTTGACAACATTTAAACTGAGAGTTCCATACCTTATGTTGATGATTAATTCTTGGTTGAGGCAGGCACACAATGAAACTAAAACATCACTTGTGGTTTAAGATACACAAGACATAATAAATAAATTAAGTGAACATTAGTCTCCTTTTCCTGTTTGAAGATATTGGTAAGAATATTTTCCTGGGTTTGATTTTACTTACCTGTTTTTTTACCTGCTTGTGGAATGAATACAAGTACAGGACATTCACAGATGTGTTCGATGTTTATCATTACTTCAGTAATTTCCTTCCGGGATAACTGAGAGCAATTTCTGCATCCAAAATCTGTTTCAAATGTGGAATTTCTTTTAAAAATTCTAGAGCAATGGACATCCAGGAGAAGAAAGGAGAAAATCTGAAATAGAAGTCAGTTAAAATAGAACAGAGTTGTTCAGGTGGAAGGGACCTGCAATTATTCCCCAGTCCAACTGCATAAAAACCAGGTTCTAAACCCCTCCAGATATTCTCAGAAAAAGGGAGACTACATTGCTTAGGCAGTGATGTGCTGTTTGGTTACACTTCTCCTTTCATATGCTCACTGATACAGAACATTTTATGCTCTGTATGATGAAAATGTGTGCAAATACACAGAATGCTGGCATTATTACAAAATTTTGAAGGTACTGTAACCAAAATTTGGATGAAAAAGTCTAGAATTTGGTCCATCATTTGACTGCTTGATTTATTTATTAAATTCTCTTTTTAACAAGCTAAGTATTTTTATTTCTGGAAAGAAAATTCCCAGTCCTTGTAAATATTGTAAATGCAGTCCAGAAGTTTTTCTTAATCCTTGTGATGCCCCATTGCTATGAGGTTTTATTGCACGCAGAGGGGTTATCATTTAACAACTACTCACCAGCTTGACTGGGTCAGAGTGGCTTATAATAATAAACAGGATGGGTGTTGCAGTGTGTTACTTGTTAATAGTGTGTTCTGTTATTGCCCTAGTTAATGCTTTAGTCCAAAATTATACCCTCCCACGCTCCTTGTCAATCTATCCTGAATTACCTGTCAATTCTGCTTTGTGCCAACCCCCTGCTTGGAATTCCCTTTGGAAATTCCCTAAAATTCAACATCTTATTAATCCATGTTACCCAGCTTTCTCCCGCTACCTCCCTCATTGGACAATGCCTTTGTGAACCCTACCATTTACCCCATCTCAGAATTTCTCCAATTTGCTAATAAATTGTACCTTCCCCTTGAACCTCTCCCATATTTAAGTTGTTGCACCTTCGCCATTTTTGTCTTTTTCCACATGAATTCCCCAAAGTAATAAATTCTTTTTATCCTATGCAAAAGACCTCCCCCTCCTCCTCCAAAGACCAGGGGAGGTGTTGAGTTAACAATACATAGGGGTACCTGAAGGCAAGGTCCAATCACAAATGAACACTACATGCCCTTACATGCCCATCTTGGCCAAATCAACTACCACGAGGTTTCAAATGGGCCATAGAGGATGTTCAGGGCACTTGGGCACTGCCCCTGGGCTCCTTCTCTAACCCTGTTGGAGTGTCAGAGAGCCCAAGCAGAGAGTCCAGCACATTCTGTTTTGTACCTGTTTAATGTTACCACTCCACCAAAATCAAGCAGAAAGTTGGTGATTAATATAAGATTCGAAAGAAGGATTTAGCATAGGCTCCATTTAACCTGTTTAGCCTTAGTCAGGCTATATCCATTTGGAGAAGGGAAACTGGGGAGGGGAATACTGAAGCTTGTCTACAGCTATGCTTTGGACAAAGTACATAAACGTTGCCCAAAGGATTGAGTTTTAGATCTTTGATGGTAGGAGTATGTTTGGGTTTCTTTTGTCCTTGAAGAGCTTGGAAGGTATGATGGCAGAGTAATGTACCTTGAATAATACTGAGCAGTTTTCAAAGTTTTTCTGAGGCTGCTGGTTGAAGAATTTTCTCATGACCCTGCAAAACTGAAGCTTCTGTCAGGAAAATAGATTTTTCTATGATGGACTCTTTTATCAGATAAATGTAAGAGTGTTTTGGCTTGGGTCTTTTAAAACATAATTCCAATCTTTCACTTCAGAGTCTCTGAAAGTCACAAACATTTCCTGCCATATCAATTTAGCAGCTTTTGTCTCTTAGTGCTTTGTTACCAATGCTTCAGTTCGTGCCCATG
The DNA here is from genome assembly GCF_009819885.2 of Catharus ustulatus. Classification (NCBI taxonomy): domain Eukaryota; kingdom Metazoa; phylum Chordata; class Aves; order Passeriformes; family Turdidae; genus Catharus; species Catharus ustulatus. The sequence goes on along the minus strand of NC_046228.1, from coordinate 33,172,220 downwards.
TGCTGCCCTAAGTTGAGCTCTCTGTAAAACCCCTCTCTCCTAACACAGTGTGATTCCTCCCTGCAGCTGAGCTCCACAGGGCATCCCAGGAAGTGATGCCAAGGCAGGAGGGGAGAACTGAGCCATCCACTTGTGTGGAGCTGCTCCCACAAGCAGCACTCAGGGCAGGGCAGGAGCTGCAGCTCTGCCTCAGTGGACCCAAGGGAAGGGGGATGGAGAAATGGAGCCAGGCTTCGAAGGGAAAATTTCAGAATTGAGTATTTTTCATACTGAAAGTATGAAGGTATTAAAGGTGCAAACAGCTGCTCATTGCAGCAAGGTAAGAACCCCTAAATGGGATAAAAGTTCTGTGTTTCACTGAGCTCTGCTGGGAAGGCATTTGTCTTGACTTAGAGACAAATTTTAGGAGAAAAATGCTCTGGGATGAGTGTTTTCCCTAAAGAGAAGGGCTTCAGTAATCCTTTTTGCCAATGAGAAATATGCTGGCAGTGTCTTCCACTCAAAAAAAAAAAAGGGGAGGTCCAGACAACATGCAGTTTTCCTTGGTGATGTCCATTTGATCTCCTTGGACCAAATGCCACTCTTCACAGCCCAAAGGCTGCAGACAGCTCTTCCCAGCTTCCCCTTCTGTCGCCCTGCTCCACCCACGACAGCTGTTGCATCACATCCAGTGGCCACCAATTGTCACAGTTTGGGAGTCAGACAAGTGACAAGACACACTGGATATTGTACAACAGCCAACTTTTATTAAGTACAGCTCTCCCTGTGTAGATCAGAAGGACTGCACGGGCAATCCCCATTAGCTGAACCAGTTGCCCCCCCAGCCAACCAGCCAACAGCTGCCAATGCTCTGGGTCAGTTTTCCTACTGTCCACACTGGTCAAGTCACATAATTAAGGTACTTATATAAACAGTCACCTCTCAGTTAGAAAATAAATATTAATTATAGGTGCGAGGCCTTCAGGCCAGCTGTTGACCACCACAAGGTAGCAAAATCTAATCTAGAGAAAGCAACAAAATAACATCCAATCCCCATGCCTGAGGAGCGAGTCTTTGAACAAGGTCTGTGCAAGAGCCCCCAGGGCTCCCACCCCTGCTCTGTGTCCACCTCAAAGCTACAACAGCCATTTCTGGACATAAAGCAGATGATTAGGGAATAGAGTATCATCATAAAATCACCCCAGGACAGCAGTGAATCCCAAAGCTGCACCATAGTGCTGTGCTGAAGGTGCAGCGCTGTGGGACATACACCACAGTCCTATTAATCTGTAGATTGAATCAGGCAATCCCAGAATGGTTGGGGTTGGAAAGACCTTACAACCCACCCACCAAAAGGCAGTGACACCTTCCATTATCCCAGGGTTCTCCAATCCCCATCCAGCCTGGCCTTGGACACTTCCAGGGATCCAGGGGCAGCCACAGCTGTGCCAGGGCCTCACACACCTCACAGGGAACAATTCCTTCTCAATATCCCATCCATTCCTGCTCTCTGGCAGTGGGAAGCCATTCCCTGTGTCCTGTCCCTCCATCCATTGTTTCAAGTTTCTCTCCAGCTCTCTTGGAGCTCCTTTCAGCACTGGAAATGATTCTAAGATCTCCCTGGATTCTTCTCCTCTCCAGGCTGAACAAACCCTACCCTCCCAAAACTCTTCTGAGGGTCCTGTTAGGCTCATGTCTGCAACATCAAAAATCTGAACACCTGAGGAGCTCCTGTCCCAAGCACTTCCTTTCACAGAACTTTTGTCTATGTAAAGGAGGAGGAAACACCATGGCAGAGAATCCTGCCCTGCTTCCTGTGGCTGGGTCCTACCTGCAGGAGTTTGGGATGAGTGCCCAGTGATCAGCCGTGATGCTGGGAGCACACAACTGGCTCAATTGTTGAGGAAAATTACTAGTAGATACTGTTCCTTTTGTGAAGGATATCATTAATATGTAAATAAGTGATTTTTCTAATGCATTATTTACATTCCTGAGGCAAGGTGAAAAAACCTCAAGGTATTTTTTACCTACCCATGTAGGCTTCACGTTCCTGCAGCTAAAACCAGCCCTGCTAGCTCTGAAATATATTCAAAAGGAACTTTTCTTTGGTGCTGGTTCTGTGTAACTTTCCCAGTCTTTTCACTTCTTCAAGGTTGAACTGTTTTTGCCCCAAATCCCCTATTTTTGCTGATGGTAAGATAAGTGTTCCACTTTATCACTTACATCAGGCACAGGTAAAACTTTCAGAGTTTGCCCTTTTAAAATTTTTTCTTTGTCCCCCTTTCTTTTCAGCTATAGCTGAGACTTAGATTGCAAAAGCAGCAGGTATTTGGGATCATCCTTTATTGCCAGCCAGTTAAATGTAATCGTTGCATGCTCCTGCTCTGCCACCTCTTTGTTCACTTAAGAAAATCCTGCCTCCACAAATGTGTCAGGCTTGTCCTTGGCGAGGGAAGGATTGTGCCATCTGAGAGCAGAGCAGTGCTACTAGCCAGAACTGAAGAAAGTAAGATAGCTAATAAAAAAGAAATTCAAGTCGAAATGATGAAATTACTCTAAAAGTTTCCTTTGAAATTGTGCTGAGTGGCTGATAGAAAACTGGCATTTATGTAGTGCTCAGCTGAGCCTGGGAGTGAGGGAGCACTGAGCCTCTGTGCAATGAGAAATGGTTGTTAGGAGGGGAATTAAGGAATGTCTATTATTCACATACTGGAAGATGTGATGAAGATATCACCTGTGTGTAAATCAATCTTCTCCAGCAATTTACCTCAATTCTTCCAACTTCAGCAGTAGTTGTCTCAAGAGGCTGTTCAGGAGAATAATGGAGCAGAAAGACAGGTGGATGGAGAAAGTTGCAATTAGGTAGGAATAGCAGATACTGTCAAGTTACAAGAAGTTGGGAATGTCTTAAGGTACTTAGAGCCGATAATCTGGAGAAAGTGATAATCACTCAGTTGTTATTGGCTGGGTAAAAGGTGGTGGGAGGTCAGCAGAGATCAGAGGCTAACGGCAGGCACTGGGTCCTTTATAGCACAGGATCAAGTTGTGGGGTAGAAAAGGGGGTATCTGGGGAGCCCTGGATATGGAACCCACCAACCTCACTTGGGCCTGAAGTCTTTGAGAAGGGAGATTGAAGAGGCACAGCAAAACCTTGTAAATGTTTCTCTTTTATTTCCTGCTGGAATTGATTTCATGTGGAATTTTAGGCCAAATGCAATGATCCATTAAAGCAAAACAGAAGGAAAGGAAATGTAGAAAAATGTAGCTTTTGCTACCTTCTTTTTTTTGTTAATTTTTCTTTTCTTTTGGTGTTAATTTTTCTTTTCTTTTGGTGTTTGTTGAAAAAGAGATAAATAATCTGGGACCTTCCAGTTTAGCTCTGTTCTCATTTTCCTGGCAGAAGTACAGAAAGAATGCATAATCAGGCATTATCTATATTCTTCTAAGGTTGAACTCTTATTAAATTAGAGGTAGAGCATTTTAGCAACCAAGTACAGTAATTTCACGAATACTAGCCGCATGGACTATAAGCCGCATCTCTGGGTGCTGGCAAACATTTCGTTCTTTGTCCATAAATAAGCCGCACCTTGAAACAGCACCCTATGGGCCTGCCTGCTTCCTTAATTATCTTGCAGAGCTGGCCTGGGATGCTGTTTCATGTAGAACAGAAAGATATTAGAGGCTCTATCTCCCAGGGTTGGTATTCTGCTTTATTCTTAGGCTTCCATGTGGTCAGAGCGAGAGATGGGGATAAAGAGAGCGTCCACACGTGGGCTCAGGGTTTTTCTCTGGGTCAGGAAAGGCAAGGGGTCAGCCTTGGCTTCAGGCCAATCCCATCGCAGGGGTCAATCCATTGGTCTTGTAGGGGTTACAGGGTTAAAGGGATGTACCATTCTTAAAGCAGTAGGGTATTGGATTACAACAGCACCTGAGTATAAGCCGCTCTGTCGTTCACAGGGAGGACCTGTGTGCAACAAAGTTGGCAAATACTAACAGAACCGCGGCATGGCGGGGGGTTTACTGGCTCAACTAAGGCTGTGCAGGCTTGGCCTGCTCGGGGCTGCCGATGGGGCCAGGTGGCCCAACTCGGTGGGGCCGCTCGGGGCTGGCCACCGACTCTGGGCTCGCTCGCCCCGGCCTGGCGCTGCCCCGTGGTGGCGGGTAGGCACGGAGCCCCCCCCGCTCCCGCCACGGCGGTGGAGGGCGGGGGCGGAACCTGCCTGCTCCTGCCGCGGTAGGCGGGGGCAGGTGCCCCCCGCTTACCCCATGGGCCGTGGGGATGGCAGCACGGAGCCCCCGCCTCCTCCCCAAACCGTGGGGATGTCAGCACAGAGCCCCCTGCCTCTCCCCGCCTCAAGGAGGGAACTCCCCTGCCTCCCTCCCTCCCCCCGCGCTGCCGGTGCTGAGCTGGCCCCACCCGCTGCGCAAGACAGTATCCAATTTGTAACAATCACAAAATCCTGGGTTTTACTGGCAGGTGCTCGGCTCGGCACCCTGGCTGGCACTTCCGGGGTTGTAAATGTCAGAAAATTATTCACATATTGGCCACTCCTGAGTATAATCCGCATTTCCGGTGTGGGAGCAAAATTTTAGTCAAAATGATGCGGCTTGTATTCATGAAATTACTGTAATTTCTTGAACATGATTAATGATTGGAATTTCTGTCCTAAGAGATTACTGCTGGAAGGCCACTCCTGGATGGGTTGCCCAGACACCTGGTGGGATGCAGCAAGGATCACTGGGGCATTGCCACTCTGTGCTGCGCCAGGTCCCTGTCAGGGTTTCCTGCCCTTCTCATCAGGCTCTGGGCTAATGAGATTCCTTGCAGAAGAAATCACACAACACTTAAGGGCCCTTAAATCAATCATTTTCAAAAACAGTTAAAAAAATAAAAAGTGAAACATTTTTACATCTCTTTGTTTTATAAGGTACCTACTTGTGCATGTTGCCTGCTCCAGTTGATAGAGAGGACATGTCTGTGCAGAAATGTGCCTCTTTTCCAGGTGCTTCTCTGCACTGTCACTCTTTCAGCTTTAATAAAGAGGGGTTGTATTGTTCTGTCTTAAAGTTGCAAAGCAAGCTCTGGCAAAGTGATGTTTTAATTAAATATAACAGCAGAGATGGCTCTGCTTCTATTAATAAAAAATAAAAGAATTTGCTGGGAAGGTTTCTTTGCTCCTTTACTGCCACAATAAATTTATTACCTCAAAGAACATGGCTGTGTTGGTGACAAGGGGATAGCCAGTGATTGCCAAGGGTGTGACAAACAGAAGGGGGTTCCTCAGTTTTGGTGGGGACATGCCCTGGGCACAGTCCACAGGGGTGAGGGCTCAGCAGGGATCTAAGAGCCACACCTGGTTCCTCCTGTCTGGGCCTTCAGGAGCTGGTATCTCAGATTGTTTTCCAAGAAGCAGATGAAAGATGAACAAGACAGGAATTCATCATCTTGCTTGAGATGAGAGTTTATCCACTGACAGGTTTATATGATCACTGGTGCTCTGAACTGTGTTTTTCACAGAGAGAAAAACAATTTCCCCTTGAAGGATTTTGTCAAATATTTCCAAAGTTTAAATTTATTATTTTACATATTGCATCTGTTCTTTCCAGCAGAGAGGCGCAGAGGTCAAAGTCTCTGCTGCATCTGTCTCCTAAAAGTCCTTCCCATGTTCTGCAAGGCTGGCTGCAACTGAGAGACTGCTTTTCCAGTTTGCAAGTTTAATGTGGCTTTCCTGTTACATTTATGAAAGTGGAATCTGTTGGTATTTAAAATGATCTGTACTGAATCCACAGCAGAAGTATAAATATTTATTGCTGATTTTTTTCTTTGCAATTGATGAACATTTTGCACATGGGCTCTGCATCTCAGGGTTTTTTTGTGCAATTGAGGGAGGGTTGTGGAAAACTCATCGAAGTTTACTGAATAAAGAAATGCAGATTATATTGTGAGACACAATGTACCACAGTACATTGTTCTAAATACAATACATTGAAAGTTATTTCATCTAGGACATAAATGACATTTCAGATTTTGAAAAGAATAATTATCTGAGCTGGCACATGAAAGAGCTCTTCTTTATCTAATGGAGCTGTTTTTGTGTGTGATTTAGCCTGCTAAACGATGGGGTTTATTTAGGGTGGAGTTTACAGATAACCTTGGTCTGTCACACAAAGCCATTAGGGTCTGTCCCAGAGGAGCTCTGCCCAACTTTTCCTGACATACTAAGTACGTACAGATCTTGCATCTCTGCATCTTTTTTTCTTTGAAGCATCTTTGTGAGTGGTAAAATGGATCCTGACTGACAAGCACAAGTCAGCTCCCCCTTGGAGAATACGGAGACCAGAGCCTGTACTGTGGTGAACTCAATTTTGCAGTGCAGCTGAGCGCTACAGTCTTTACCTGCTTTCCACTTTTTCTCCTGAACTTGCATTTTTTTTCTTTTAGTAGAAAAGAAAGATTTGGAAACTCTTAGAAAGCAGATTTGGAAACTCTTGGAAATGTAGAGACATGGTAACCAATTGTCTTGATAAACTATTGCAATAAAGGGTTTAAACAATTAGTTTTTTCACATAGAGATACAGCAATAGAACTGTTAAGAACTATTAAGTTCTTGCCAAGAACTGCTACTAAGAATATTAACCTTTTAGTGAATTGATTTAAAGGAGAAGAAAAAAGACATTTTACTTGCATTTCTTTTGACAGACAATAGCAAACATTTTGTTACACTATTTTAAGAGTAAATATATTTTTTTGTAAATGTAATGGTTATCTAAACTATAGAATGAAAAATTTTGGGTCTGGGAAGGGTATAGAAAGAACTGAAGATGTGTCTGAAACAGATTGAATGATCTATGACCACGAGAGATAAGATTTGGAGCTTTGTGTTTTGTATTCTTTACTAACCAAACCACCAGGAAAAATTTACCACAGCCTCATGCCCTTTCTGATTGCTTTCCAAAACTATGCCAACTGATTGCTTTATTTTTTTAATATATTTATAAAATACTTAGAGGGTTAGTTTAGAAGCATAATAGTAGAAAATATAGTTTAGTCCAGGAATTCTCTCTAATTGGTGTTTGTCTGGGCAAATAGAAGACATAGGGTCATCGGAAATACTCTCCTAAATACTCTAAAGAGACATGGCAACTAAGTTTATAAGAGTTTCTATAAGGGGATGAGATTTAAATATTTTTGTAGTTGGTTTATATGCAAAATAATGTTCTTCAATGATAGTAATTGTTGCTTTATTCATAATTCCACGGACTGATTCCTAACATCCTGAAGGTGTATGAGCTACAAGGATTGCCCCCTCCCAGCAGCAAGCCCTTAAGGAGTGGTCCTTGCTCTTGAGGTGAGCCCTAGGAATTCCATGGCTTCCAAATTCATTCTGATCACACTGTAATAATTCTTTAAATAAGCTTGTGCAGTATGTGAGCTGGTTTTGAACCTTATTGGGCAGCAGAGACTCCTCTGCCCAGAGAACTGACATGTCAGAGTTGTGCCATACTCTTTAATGTTAGGAAATCTATTTTGCATCAGTAGTTCCAGCCAGTGTGGGAAAGTGAGCTCTTATCCTCTGTGTTATCCAGGTATTGGAAATCCATGGTTTGTATTTCTGTGAGCTTTACAACCCTCTGTGATCACAGAAGAAGGATCCACTTGAAAGATGAGAAGGGATGTTCATACTGGTGTTCCCTGGTTTGCAGAGGTAAAGGGGGATCTCGTGGCTGAAGATAACCACGTTACACTCAGTGTTCCCACTGGAGGCAGAGCAAATCCAGAAGTTACTTGTTTTTGAGCTATCTACCTGTGCTGGTTCTGGCATGACCATGTGACGTGCTCAGGACACAAAGTGGGGGGGACAAGAAGAAAGGAGGGAAGTTTTAAGTGATACCGTTTGTTTTCCCGAGTCCCTGCTACATGGGATGAGGCCCTGGGAAAAGGTGTCAGTGGCTGTGGGGGGCTTGATGGCTGGAGTTAAATGATGGCAGTGGCTGAAGTCATCCTTTTCCTTCACTTCATAACTAACCATATAAACAAGGTAAATATTAGTCATCATTTTCAAGGGAATAAAGAGAATTCTGTAGTATGGGGACATATTTTTGCATTGTTTATTTCAGTTGCATTTTTAATCCACACTTGGTTTAGCATTGGGTTTGTTTGCCCAGCCTTTCAGTTGTGCTTTGCCCTGCTACGATGGGTGAGCACTGTGGGCTTTTCCATCTGTCCTGCAGTACAAGATGCCTAGTGACCCAGAAGCCATGAAGCTACAGAAAACAATTTTTTAAGTCTAGGGAAAAAACCCCTCATATTCTGTTGAGTATCATTATTTACTATAGACAGAATAAATGTACTCTTAAAACACCCCAAAACTCTTGATATTTTGCTCCATTTTTACAGGGTTTGTGTTACTTCAGAACTAAGTGTGAGTGAAGAGATAAATTCATGTGGTTTGCAAAATAAAGTGTTTTATCTATTTTCACTTGCTAAAGCACACAAGAAGTTCATCCATCATTATGAAATCCAAAGGAAAATAGAGAATTTGGGTATTATTGCTTGATTTTTTCTGCAAAAAATCAATACATTTTACAGCATTGATATTTTGTTAAGCAAACACATCTGTTTGCAGATTTACGTTGTTCAGGGTGTCTCAGCACTTATTTAAGCCAGGAACTTCCATGCCCAACCCTATATTTACCCAATTTACCAGACTCTCTTCCTTTAGTGATCCTTTAATGCTTTTGTACTTGCCACCTATTGCTTCATCCACAAACTAGATCAATTTATTTTCCTGGATCCAACACCACAGTCTCTCTGAACTGTCACAGGTCACGTGTAAAATGGCCTTTTAAATATGTGTTTATGGATGTTGTAAATCTCTCCATTGTCTCTCCCACTGCAGAACAGAGTGTGTCAGAACAAGTCTAATTAGGGGAATTCTTTGCAGGATGTTTGCAGTGCTCAGTAGGATGCTGTGGTAAGGTCCCTATAATGAAGGCAAACTTGACAACTTGCATTGTTCTAGAATTCAATAAAAATTGAATGGATTTGGAAGCTGATGTACTGCCTTCTGCCCAGAGGCTGTTGGGATGGTTAGTGTTTTGCCTGGATTGTGTGGAAGTTGATGAAGGGAAGTGAGGCACAAGAGAGAAACTAAAAGGCATTTAAAGAAATATTCTGAGCTAAAAATTAAATCATTAACCCAGGCAAAATCTTCCTGAAATGCTCCTGCTTTTGTCTCCAAGTACCTGTCACTGCAGGTGGCACTCACCAAAATTTTCAGTCACTCTTACCTCTATCACAGTCATTATTTTATCATCTTTCTTCTTTCTTCCACATGGGAGAATGGAGCAGTGCTGTTGTGCTGGAATTGTCCTTGTTCCTTCCAGGCAAACTCAGCTGGGTTCTCAGCTTCAGCTTCCTCAGGACTCTTCAGTACATTCTCTTTCCCACTGTATGAACTTCATCATCTTGACTCCAATGCCTGCATAGAATCACAGAATGGTTTGGACTGGGAGGGGCTTTAAAGAATATCTAAATCCAACCCTCTGCTAGGAGCAGGGACACTTTCACCTTCCACCCTTCTAGGCTGCCTTAGTCCCCGTCCAACTTGGCTTTTGTCTTTAGCTCTTGTCTTCCCTCATTTCTGAGAGATATGTGTGAAATTTGAAGAATAATTTCCCCTTACACAAACTTCTCCATAAAGACCACTTTCACTTGAGTTCCCCCCTTATTCACAGGATTTGATGCTCCTCAGTCACTTCACCTCCTTTTTTTTTTTTTTTTCCACACCAATCCTTGTGTATAAGGGAAAAAAAAATACTCACTCACTTCTGTGTCCCTCATGATTCCTTGTAATTCTCTGCCTGTGAGTCCCTCTTAAGTCTGAGTGGGGATATCACATGCAATGCTCTCCCTGGCTTTGCTTCTCCAACTATTCCTTTTCTCTTAACTATTCCAATATTTCTGATGGAAACTCATATAGGTGAGCATTCAACATGTCCAACAGCAGTACTTGTGCTTTTTGCTTTTCATCTCATAAATGGCCATGAAATTTAAGGCTGGAACCTGTGATTAATTTGTTGCTGGGGTAGTGTAAAATGTCCATAAATCTGACCGTGGTCAGTAAAAGGGTATTTTCTCTCAATGTTTTGAACTCCTAATCATCTGGAAGGGATGGTGATCCTGGGACACCAGACTGGTTAACTGGGAATGCTTTTGTATCAGTTCGTTTGAAGAATGAAAATGTTGGAAGGAGTAGCATAGTACTGGATTAGTCTTTTATATTTGAGTAGCATAGAAACTAAATTCCATTACAATATTTGCATAAGTTATTCAGTACACAGAATTTTGTTTCAAACTTTTAAAGACATTACAATTACCTTAAGCTGCAAAGACCAGTGAATGAGTAATGTATATTAGTCCCAATTCCTAAGCAAATATGCGCATTTAATTTAACTTTTTTTTTCTTCATGAACATTCACATATTAAAGAGAGCAGGCCCTCCCTATCAAGGTCTGATAGACTGGAACATGGTCAGGAGGCTGCCTTGAAATGAATTTTTAATCCAAAGATTTTCCAATCTCCTCAGTGTCCAAAACTAAACCTCCCTGTAAAGCAGATGCTTGACTGTGCCCATGACCTTTCCTCTGGCCTCTCCTGGCTGCAGAAGGCTTTCACCTGGATTTTCAGTAGCTGCTCCTGCCTGTCTGGGACATTCTGTCTCTGTGTGGGACATTAATTCTACTTCAGGTCATTGTTTCTTTGGTGGCTGTTCTGAATTATCCACTCACTCCAGCATTCCAGTTTCAAGACCACCTCCACCAAATTTTGATTACAACAGTACCACAGTCACTACTGTAAAGATTTTTGGGTCTTCTGACCCGAAAAAGTTTTGTCTTTTTATTTATTATCACATTGTTTCGTACTTGCATTTATCAGCTGTGTGATTCTACTGTCACTTCAGAGAATTCACAAAAAGAACCTATTTAGGTTATCCCTACTTAGGCATCAAAAAGTCTCTGCACTGTGTTTCACATCTTCTTGATATTTCAGCAATGAACCACATTTTCCAATATTATTTAAGTCTGAATGGGAATGAGAGAAAAGTCCCTTATTTACAATTCAAAATTCTGGTGTTGGACACCATGTAATGATATTTAGGACAAGTGGGATCAAATGCTCTCAAGTCAAGTGAGCTGTTTTCCTGGTGTATAGAAAAATATAGCTCACAAAAAAACCCCTCAGCGTGTGAAATGTGCTTCACCAGCATACTTTTATTTTTCTAACAATTGCATGGCAATTCCTCCAGATATAGAACAAAAGTAAGGAAAGAATTGGAGACTTTATTCTGAATACCTTTGCAAAACAGCCAGAGTTTTTTTTCTGTAATAATTTATCTCCAAGAACCACCAGCTTTCTGTATTTCCAAGAGTTTTGTGATGAAAAAAATCTGCTAATGTTTTAAACATTTCAACTGCTTTTGTGTCATTACAACTTTCCCTGTATGGTTAAGCATAAGGCATCCCACATTTTGTGGGAGATAAAAGTTTCAACAAAATTATGGAAGGTTCTTCATTGCAACAAGTTATAAAATCAGGAGGGAAGACACAGAGCTGCAGTTTTCCAGCTTTCCAGGCAGGATACATACCCACTTCATCTCCCCAGGGAGCTGAATCTATCCTTTGGTGGGATATTTGCCTAAGGATCTTCCACCCATGGTCAAATACCCAGGGAGGTTCTCCATGGCCTCCAAATTTCTCACTGCTGACTTTCTGATTACTTTTGTATTTACCTTGTTATTTACCCCTTGATTTTAAGTCTCTTCTTTGGGGGATACATTAAATGGAAGAGACTTTCTTTTCTGTAACAATCAGTCTGGTGTGTCATGGACTGAAATTTGAAACTCTGTTCTAATTGAGGTACGGAAAAGAAAATTTTCTGCTTGTCAGACATCCTCAGAAGAGACTTTCTTTTTTCTCTGTGTTATAAAAGCGGCTAATAAATGTCTGTATTATCAGAATGGGATACCTTCAACTGTTTGGAAAGGGCAACTGGAGACACATAGCACAGCACAGATGTTCCCTTCGCTGCTATCAGGTAAACAAGATGCTCTCTCTCTGGAAAAGGAATGCTGAACTCTTGGTAATCCCACAGGACTTTCTCCTGTGGCTCCCTAGGAATTATGTCTACTCCTGAAAAAAATTGTCCTGAAAGATTTTGAATTGGGAGCTGAGATTCTTTTTGTATGCAGTATCCCACCCACCACAGCTGCCCACAGACCATTTGAGGAACCTGGGAAAGTCAACCAAACAAACAACAAAGCAAGCAACCAAACACTCAAATCTTCATTTTGTGTTTGGAAATCTTAAGGTTGTCCCCTTAATTAGTCCGGGAAGCTCTGGAAGGTGGAGGCTTAGAAGCTGTGTTGCAGAAAAAAGACCCAGTTCTGAGGAGATACTATTTGTTCTGGAAATAGACTCCACAAGGCAAGAAGATTTTAGGCAGGGCGGGCCACATGAAGCCAAACTGAATACTAACTGATGTTGAAGGAACATTATTTGCTCAGTGGAGGAGGTGGTTGCTAACTTGGGGAAAACAAAAAAGAAAAAAAGAAAAAAAAAAAATTTCTGTCAGTCTGGCTCTTCTCCTGGTGCCTAATAGTTTCTCAGGCTTTCCAACTATGCACATGAGACATATAGAGAAGCTGTAGCTTCCCCTGAGTCAGTGTAATGTAATAACATTGCCTGAGAACTGGGGGAAATAATGGTTTTTCTTTCTTCCTCAGATATTCTTGGCTGAGAGGTGGGTGGGTGCCTCGTGTAGACTGCAAGGTCTCTCAGTCTAACTCCTGTTGTTCCAAAGTACAGTAATTTCACGACTATAAGGCGCACCGGACTATAAGGTGCACTTTTTTTTTTTGCGAGGATCCGCGTGCAACAAAGGAATGAATTAGTAACGGAATTGCGCGATCGCGGAGTTTACTGGCAGGTGCTCGATTTGCAAACTTTTTTCACAGATTGGTGTAGCCTTTAAACGCAGCCCCAGCCCCAGGCGCCCTTCCTGTGCTGCGGGTCCCGGCACTCCCGCCCGCCCCTGGTGCCGGCTGGCGCGGCTCAGCCCCCACGCCTCATGGCTCGGCCCCCACACCCACCACACCTCATGGTTCGGCTCATGGCTCGCACTTCTGGGTTGGCAAATTTCTGATCTTTGTCCATATATAAGGCGCTCTGGACTATAAGGCGTACTTCCGGGTTCGGACCAAAATTTTAGTCAAAAGGGTGCACCTTATATAGGTGAAATTACTAATAATTTTGTTTTCCAGTTCTGTCTCTGACTCTGTAGATTGCAGAAATCCATTCACATTTAACAGTGAAATTTTCAATCAATAAACACCTCTGTAGGATCATTTCACTGTCTCAGGCTGATGTATGAGGAATCTCTGCATCTTTCCTTCCAGGATGGAGTGCTGTAGTGCCTGAGGGATGTGCCTGTCCAGATCACCATCACTAGGAACATGGGAGCCTCTCATAACTCTTCACTGCTGGGAACAGTCCTCTACCCATATTTGAGCTTAGGTCCCTGGAGCTTTTCAGTGTCACAGTGAGCGAGTAGCAGGACATGAACCTGGTCTTGCAGAGGGACAGCATATATGGCACTTTATATGGGTACTATTCTCTCTCTGTAAGATTCTGTAGACTGCCTACTTTTGGTGAAAGTTCCTGATTGATGCACTTTGCTCTCAAAGATGCAATTCAGACTGGGTACTTCTCTACATTCTTTTCTTTTGTGTTTAATTCAGTTCATTTAGGATTCTGTACATGGGGGTGTGGGTATGCACAACCATACAGAGGTACACGAGTGTTTGCACCTCTGGCCTTTTCTGGGGTTTTGGTGACAAGAGTGAGGAAAAAAAATAAATAATTTTTTTCCACATGTTATTTGTGTGTATCTTTAGGTGACCTGACTTGGACTGGTTGCTCTGTCCTTGAGGAAAAGCACTGCTGTCACCTGACGGCTCTCTTCTCTTTTTGAAACCTTAATTTCTGAACAGTATACAGTAGTTTCACGAATACAAGCCGCACGGATTATAAGCCGCACCCCCGGTGCCTCGACAATGTTGCTGTCTTTGTCAATAGATAAGCCGCACCCCGAATATTAGCCGCACTTTCGTTCGTCGCGAGAATCCGTGCGCAGCTTTCACAAATTGGCCAATTAGTAAGAGGATCGCGGCATAGCGGGCTTTACTGGCTCGGAGCGGGGCCAGGCAGGCTCGGCCCGCTCATGGTTGCCGACGGGGCCGGGTGGCCCAGCTCAGCGCCACAGCTCGGCGGGGCTGGCCGGGTGGTGCTGCCGCCGCCGCCGGGCTCGCTGGCCCCCCTCTCCCGTCTGCACCGCCCCGCTGCCGCGTTCGCTCGCCCGGCTGGCAGGGCTGCCGCCGCCGGGCTCGCCGTCCGCCCCGCTGCCGCTTTCGCTCGCCCCGCGCCTCGCGAGCGCCGCGCCCGCCCCGCGCCGCGCCCGCCCCGCGGCGCTTTCGCGGCTCGCGGTTCGCGGCTCGCGGCGGCGCTTTCGCGGCTCGCGGCGGCGCTTTCGCGACTCGCGGCTCGCGGCTCGCGGCTCGCAGCTCGCGGTTCGCGGCTCGCGGCGGCGCTTTCGCGGCTCGCGGTTCGCGGCTCGCGGCGGCGCTTTCGCGGTTCGCGGCTCGCGGCGGCGCTTTCGCGGCTCGCGGCTCGCGGCGGCGCTTTCGCGGCTCGCGGCTCGCGGCGGCGCTTTCGCGAGCGGCGGCGCTTTCGCTCGCCCCGCCGGCAGGGCTGCCGCCGCCGCCACCACGCTCGCCGGCCGCCCCCTCCCGTCTGCACCGCCGCCGCGTTTCCTCGCCCTGGCCGGCACTGCAGGCCCCCGCACCGCCGGGCTCCCCCACGCTGCTGGCCCCGATTATGCTGGGCTTCCCCCGCTGCCAGGCAGCCCCACCCGCCGGCCTTCCTGCTTCTGCCATGCTCCCCTGCACTGCTAGCCCCAGTTCTCCCGGGCTCCCCCGCCCTGCTGGCTCAGGCTCTGCCGCCCTCCCTGCCCCGCCCTGCTGGCTCAGGCTCTGCCGCCCGCCCCCGACACTGCTGGCCCCGCCTCTGCCAGGCTTTCCCACCTCTGCCGGGGCCGGCCGGGCTCCAGCTTGGCTTGGGGCTGCCGCGGGCTCTCACTTCCGTGTTGGCAGCTTTTAGAATTTTGTTAATAGATTAGCCGCCCCGGAATATTAGCCGCACTTCCGGGTTTCCACCAAAATTTTGGTCAAATTGGTGCGGCTTGTATTCGTGAAATTACTGTAATTTGTCTTAATAGGAAAAGCTTTTACATTACCAGCAGGAAATGTGAACCAGCTTGTTTACCACCTGAGGTTATATTTGTATGTATAAAATATTCCTAAATGGAATTCCTAAATACAAAGCCTTTTTATTTGTCACCTGCCAGAACATCTGTGTGCCTGTGTGATCAGTCCATTAGCATTGAAAGGGACAATTCTTTCCCTGGGCACCCTGCTCTGGAGTAACTGATTGGAGTCACCATTTTGTTTAATTTCATTGCTGTTGGTTCAGCTTACAAAAATGTGGATGCATTTTCTTTTTAACAACATGCTTCAAGCAATGCTGTTTTTCTTTAAGATAAAAATATTTCTGTATCAAATGTCACATCTAGAATATTACATTTGTTATTAAACCTCTGAGGAAGCCTGAACTTTTGTACTAGATGTGAACAGGGTCACCAGAACAATTTGTTCTTTGTCTATCCTGTTCCACATCAACTCTAACGATTTCCAAAGATCCACTGGAATTCTGTAGGCTAGAAGCAGATATCCAAACGAACAAGGAGTCGTTATGTCTCACTGGCTGCAGTCAGCCACTACCCAGATTCCATCCCAGGGGCTCTCCCATCAAGGGATTTGATTTTTCTGTGCGACTCACCTTCTATAGACCCTGTTTGTTTGTTTGTTTGTGTGTTTGTTTGTTTGTGGTTTTTATGTTTATTTATTTGTTTGTTTGCTTGTTTGTTTTAATGGCCTGCTGTTTGATTGGTATTTCTGCATTAGGTTTCACTTCTGTCAATGGAGGTGAGGCTGACTGCTCTCTGGGTTTTTTTCTCCTTTGGCTTCTATGAACAGGCTATTTTTTCCCCCTTGGTTTTGATAGGAGGAAGTAACAGTGGAAGAACTAAAAATTGATTTCATTTAAAATAAGGCTTGGACTTGTTTCAAATCGAACTGGATAGTAAGGGAACACATTTTTCTCATTAACATCACCTGGAGACAAAATAGAGATTTGATCCTGCAGCGTAAGCAGCAGAACACTGTGGATTAACTTCATAATCATTAAAAGTAGGAGTTTACTGCAAAAGAACATTTGTAGTCTCTTTAGTTGGTAGCTATTATGCCAGATTTTAGGACACTCTTTAATTGCTTCTAAGGTGCCAAATTGAAAACCTGCCCTTCTTTCAGTTTGTGCTTCTGACTCAGAAATTTGGGTGCCTTATTTCATCAGTGGAAAATAATTTGTAGTATCCTGTGATTTGCACATTGTTAGTTTAGGGTGCAGTTTTAGTTCATACTTTCCAGTTTCAGTTTGGGCTCACTGATTTTCATGGACCACTAGGCTCTATAGATCCACCAAACGACAATTTCTGCAATCATACATTGAAAAGAGTTTGTAAGACTTTCACAGGGATTCAGTCATAAGATGTAAGGAGCTTTGCTGTGGTAGTGTGATAATTAAATGAAACCATTGTGAGTAGTTTTTGGTGTGTACAGTGCACAAAACTGTGTTGCTTTCAAATGCAGCAACTCAATTAATATGGAACAAGACAAAAGTTTTCTCCTGTTCATTCTAAAAAGACAGATTGCTGCACATTTTTTAATGTCAATTTTTTCCATGCAAAGCTTTGTACAGCACAGAAGAAAGTTTGAGCAAATAAGGTCTAAAATACACCCTGAAACCTCAGGGGTCACAGGGTTGATCCCTGCAGAATCAAAATGCCTTTGCCTTGATTGTTATTGCTGTGAATTCAGTGGAGACTGTGGCTGTGCTTGAGCCCAGTTCAGGTCTCATAGCAAGGTAAATCTATTCTGAAGGTCATCCACTCTACTTTTGATGGAAATTAATAAAGAATTGTTCTGTATACATTATCCACTGACTCAAGAGGAAGCAAAAGTGATGCCTTATGCCAGCTGTGTTTGGTCATAAGGCAGGAAAACCCAACTGCATGGATGAGGCTCACTGGGAAGTTGCAGGGAGAAGTCACAGGGCTAGGTGTGAAAGCAAAAACAGCTGAAGTGAGAGAAATAAGAGATACACAGAGAGTGGGAAACTTGTTTTCTTGTATTTCTTCCTTTCTGCCTTTCTTGTGCATGTTTGTGTTCAGAGCCTTGTGTTCTCTGGTTTCTTTTCTTTCTCCTGAGGAAGTAAGCACAGCTCTCCTGGCAATCAGTTGGGGAAGACAGAGACTGAAAACTTCCTGACTGCACCCAGGCCAAGTGGAGAAGTACAGGCAGAGTGCTAACCAGGGCTTCGAGTACTTATGATACTGATTAGGTTTTTTAAAAATAAATAATCTCTTCACTTGTTATTAAAAAACCAAAAAGCCTGAGTTTAAATTAGGATGATCTCTTCTGCTGTTAAAGCAAATAAAGAGAAAGATTTTATTTAATTCAGATGTATTCAAGTATTTTTGCCAGGTACTTACTCTTTGTGTTTTACAGCTGTTCATATACTACAAGTTGCAATAGATATTGCTGCTCGCCTCTCATCCTTCCTGGTATTAAGGAAGAGAAGATTTGTATTTGTGTATGACTGAAGTATTTCCCTTTGTCCAGTGGTTTTCTTTTTCTTGCTATTTTACATTAGGTTTGAGAGGCATGTATTTAAAAAGACAGCTCAAATTGATATGTGTGGCTTGACTACATATACATGTATTCATACTATCTCAATAATGAAGAAAGACAATGATAACTTTGACATAAAAACATAGGATGACAACATTTGAAGTTAAGTTTAAAGTAACTACTTCAAACATTACTGCTGATACTTTGTAATGATATCTTAAGGTCCAGCCCTTAACAGGTTTCTTTGAATTGATCAGGACCATAATAAAAATCTTACTTTCTGTAATACCCTGCCATATCTGCTAGTGTGTGCATGGATCTGAAGCAGTGCTCTTTTCCTAGGTTAGCAGCCTGATTCTTCAGCTAGATACTTAAGCACAGAAACCAAAGAATCAGTCATCCTTGTAATTAGCTTTCTTTGGTTTTCAGGAGCCAGCAAAGAAAGGTTTGTCATTATTACAGGCAGATCACCAGTTCTGCTGTGTTAAGATTCTGAACTGTTCTCTCTTTAAAGGTTTGCTGTCTCCTCCATGGTTTAAAGTACATTTTTACAAAGATGGCCTCACAAACGAATGTGTCTCATACCTGTGCTGAGAGCCATTAGAAACAGAGGGTACTTCTCACTCTTAATTTATTCTGATTGAAAAGAATACTAAGGAAATAGTTTCTGTTACAGAAATAACATCCTATCATTTTTCTCCCTGAAAGCCTCCAGTGTTTCACCTCGTTTGGTCTCTTGTCTCTCTGCAGAACTTTGCTGCTGGTGCAGCTGTCATTTGGTGGATGTGTGTTTGTACAGGCAGGGAACACAGAGAAAAAGACTTTGCTGCAGAGAACACCCCAAGAGTCTTCTGCCACTCTGAACTAGGTTGGAAATTGTGCATATTTTCCCTGGAGAGTGAAACTCTCTTCTCTGCCTGAGCAGAGCTGACCAAAGAAGTTTTCTGGTGGGAATCCAGCATTGCTGCTTCTCCCTTGGAGGGGGAGGCTGTCCTGGGCTTCATTCACATACAGACATTGTCTGATTTTCATGAGGAAAAGGTAATGTGTTTATCAGAAGTGTTGCAAAGGAGCTGTACAGTTCAACTTCTGCTGGAAAGACCGGGACACCTTTCTTGCTGGAACATGTTGTTGAGCAGTCTCCTGCATTAAAGAATGTAATAAATTCTTGAGAAATTATTACTAAATTTAATCAAATCTTGGTGAATTCACTGTCAAAAAAATACAGTGCAATTATCTCAGCCCTGTGAGAGCTGCCCCCTGAACACAGACGAGCACTTCTCTTCTAAGCAGCGCCTTTCCTTGTGTGTGCGAGAGGTTTATGTGGCTTTTCTCCATGATGCTATTCCCATCCTTCTGTGGCAGCAAAGTCCTGATTTTGTTCTTGTGGTGTTTTTTATCCACAGACTAGTGTGTGTGTGAAGTCACCAGATAAATGCTTCACATCACCTGCTGTCCTCAGGGAATAGAAGTTGCATCCTCAAATCTGATTCTTTACTGAACTGGCTGTGCTGGAGCCAATGCTTGGGAAAGGTATTTTCAGGCCTCTTTGGTTCTTAAAATGGTTATTGATACATGGGTATTTATCCCTTTCAACAACAAAACATGAAGTGTTCCAAGGTGACCAACTTTTTTCCCAGTAACCAGTTTACTTTCCAGGTATCAGAATTCTGCATGTACATTTGGTCAATGCTTTTCTCCTTTCGACAGTTGAGTGTTGGTTACCCTGTGTCCTCTGCCTCTGATTCAGCCAGCCTAGACAGCACACCCTGCAACCCAGGCAGGCACTGGGGTACCAGGGGCCTTACAAAGGACCAGGTCAGTCTGTTTTATTTCTAATAATGCTGGTGATAATAATTTTGGTTGGAGGGGTAGGTATTCAGTAAAGAAATAGTTCATAACACACACAGTCTACAAGTGTAATATTACTTCATGAAAAAAAGCAGAGGAAGCGAAATCCTCCAAAACAACTCAGTGGTAATAGGAGTACAAACTCATGTGCCCCTGTGCCTGTGGGAAATGTGTAGGAACACTTGGAACAAGGACCATACCACAGGGGTTTCCCTGCACTATGGGCTGGGCAGGCTCACACTGAGCTCTGAGCACTGTGTGCCCTCGAGGGAGTTTTTTCAACAAATTCAAGCCCCACATTATTGTACATTGGCAACAAGGCTGGAAAGCAGATATTCAGAACAAGTCTGCCAGCACACCAGACTGACTGTATGTGGGGATTTATTAGGAAATGTGATGAAAAAAGTAAGTTCTGCCTGCCATGTAGAGCACATGGAGTCAGGGGTTGCTCATTGTGGTGATGATGAAGAAAACAAAAGTAAGTAACACACGGATGCAATTTTCTTTCATTTGTACAAGGCCTCTACAGTCTGATCTGATTT
This sequence comes from Catharus ustulatus, assembly GCF_009819885.2. Classification (NCBI taxonomy): domain Eukaryota; kingdom Metazoa; phylum Chordata; class Aves; order Passeriformes; family Turdidae; genus Catharus; species Catharus ustulatus. Next base: position 33,151,984 of record NC_046228.1, on the reverse strand, counting down.
TTCCTCGAAAAGGCAAAAAAGAATGTCCCTGTACCCATCCTGCCTCTGTCTTTAAATGAATTATAGTCAACCCCATTGCTGGTGGTAAAATGTTGCTTCAGAGTGTTTTTGGCAACACAGATCTCTGCTTAAAGGTTATTAATGATCCTAAGTGATCTAGTGTTCTAGAGTGACTTTAGGAGTGTTTTTTGGGATACTTTAATACTAATATACAAAGAACAGGGAAAGGATGTTTTTATTGCATTTGGATTGCAAATAGGTGGGGGGTTAAGTCCACCCAAGCTATCACTTGAACAAATGTTCTTTGGTTCAACTTTTCGGGGCAATGTAGGGCAGAGTGGACTGTTCATAGCTCAGTTAAGCCTTGTCAAAATAAAAAGAAGACTTATTTATGTCAGATCTGATAAAAAGTGAATAGTTTTGCTGCTTCTTGTAGTTAAAATGAAATATATTGCTAATTTTTAACTTTTTAAAAAGGCATTTTTGCAGGTGCACCAGGGGATAAATGTGCACTGAATAGAAATTTTAACTCCACTCTTGGAACTTATTACAGGAATGTATTCACAATAATAACAGAGTTTACTGAAGAGCAACTTGAGAGGTGATATTCCATTTTTTGCAGCTAATTAAGCACAGAAATGAAGAAATGGTGCTGGGATTTCCTACATGGCTGACAAACAAAGAGAAAAATTCAGCTGCTGAAACTGGAGCTAAAGACAAATTCAATAATTAGCAAAATGTGTTGGGCATAGGGAGATGTTTGGTTGGGTTTTTTACCTATGAACTTTTGCATATTTTGATTTTGCTGAAGCATTGACAATTTACACTGAGAAAAACCAGGATATGGTGGACTGAAAAACTGAAGTGATACAAAAAAATCTTCACTAGTTGGCAAACAACTGCAGGAATGTTTAGGAAGTGTAGAAACAGTCTGGAGAGATGAAATCCTCTGGTGAGGTCACTTGTTATCAAAAGTCTTGGTAATAACCAAAAAATGAAAGGGGTGAGAAGCAAGAAAAAACTCATATTCTAACCCCTCAGTCAAAAAGTTTGGATGTACTCTTATTATTAAATGAGTTTTCCACAAGCTAAGGATTAAAATGTAGCAAAACATTAATTTTTTCTTTCTGTCAGAACAGAAAAAAAATCTTATATTTTACAGTTTTATCCCATGTAAATTGGAGCATTTGAACAGAGATGGAATCTGGCACAAAATACTCCTAAGGAACATTGTTTGACTGGGCTTGATGGTTTGTTCCCAAAGTAGCACTGCCCATGTTTCAGGGTATTTCACAGAATTCCATGGCTTTTCAAATAACATTTGAAGAATTTTCTCTGTGATTGCTAGAAGGTGGAGGTGGCTGTCATTTTTCCTCCCTCCCCATGAAGTTAATGACATAATTTAATAGCAAATATATATATATATATATATACACATATATATATATATATATATATAGATAGATATATATAACCAAAGTTAATTACCTTCTGTATGTAGCCAGGTTCAGGTTAATAAATTCAAAGTCATCATATTAAGTGGTTCATTGACAGTTTAAATGTTGTCTTAAAATGATTCTACAATACCAGAAAGAAAAATCTTTTTTAGCAGCTAATCACTTCATTCATGGATTTTATTACTGCAGAAGTGAGAATTGGAAGAACATTCATCAGCTGTGAGACATGGCATAATAGAATCATACCACAGTCTGTGGAATCTTTCAGAAATTATTGAACAAAGTCACTAAAGTGACTAATCTCCAATTGTGAATTTGAGGTAGCATTGTCAGCTACTATTGAATGTATTTTCATAAATTAGATATCACTTCTTTGAATTTGTCCTATTAAAATTATTTAAATAAAACTATGGTTCTACACCTGAAAATATTTACCAAATACCTGCAAATTTTCTCTGTGTAATTTACATGATTTTTTTTTCCCTCTGTGCTTTATGTGAAATACATAAGAGAAAGAATTTTCTTGGTAAACACCATACTTGAGCAAGTAAGTAAAGGTTGCACTTTAAATTCACATATCCTCTGAAAAGAAAGGGGAAATATGTTTTTCTTACGTGTCAAAACCCCCCAAAACCAAAGGAATAATCCTGCTTTAATTTAATCTAAATGAAATGGCAGCAAAAAAAGGTAAAGTGAGGAGAAAAGAAAAATTGTCATGCTGCTAATGGATTGTGATGTGTGAAATGGAATTGGAGATGACAGGGGAATATCCAACATCAAAGAAAGCTCTTAATGCCACCCCAGAAAGGGCTGGCAAATGTCACCTGACCCAAGATGGGAAGTTCTGGAGCCAGCTCTCAACAATCTGTGGGAGAGGCATGTGTTTCTGTGGTGTCTGTGAGGCTTCAGAGAACTTGAATAGAAACTGAAATGATATTTCTAATCCAGGTGAAAGAAGCAGGGGAAAATAAAGAATTGTAAAAGATTTTTCTCTGGAGCAAGATGTGTTTGTAGAAGGAATTGTTTCTAGAGCCAAGGGTCATAATGAAATTAAAGATTAATTCCTGCAGGAATTAAGGCATTCAAGGCCTGTTCTGATGCCCATGGCAGTCAGCAGAAAGATGCTTGGAAGATATTTCCACAACACCTAGTCTCGCTTAAGTTGTCCTGCTTGTGTCAGGTTGACCTCATTTTGCTCGAAACAGAGGATGAGGAGTGATGGACATTGAGGATGAGGCATGATGGACATTGAGAACAAGCCAGCCAACACTCAGCAGGGAGCTCAGGCTCTCGAGATGGCTGTGAAAACCATTGGCAGGGATGGAAACTGGGATTTATTTTTCTAGCACATGTCAAACATATGCCAAAATGAGTGATCTACTGGCTTATGTTGGAAGTGAGCAGGGTCTGTGCATTTTGGGAAGCAGCTTTCCCAGCCTGCAGTTTTGTGACTGAGGGTTCTACAGTGTCCTCCAAGTTTTTTGTGGTCCTGGGAAGTCCTGATGATAACACTAAAGAATGATAGAACTTATGCACTAGAGCAGGCTGCCCCATCCACGCAGGAATAAAATCCTGATTTTTAAAACATATTCTTTGCCTAAGTGGATGTATTTTCTACAGTGGATCCTCTCCTTATTCTGGCTTTAGAAATTTACACTTGGGAATCAGGAAAAAATCCAACTCCATCTTTCTGTTTTGAGGAGCTGTCACACCAGGAGATGAATTGTTAATGAGAAGGTGGTAAACTCCTCTTTCAGAGCATCACAGCATAAATTTCATCTCTAATGGGAGAATGGCCTCATTTCCAGTTTGATTGAAAGAAATTTTGTCCATCCTCCAAGAAAATGGTCAAATACATTCCTTCCTTAAGCAGATGAACAATTCATCTTCCCACCCTGAGTTTTTGCAAGACCAACCTAAAAACTCCAAATGCTTTTATTTCATGTTCCTTCTCCTCATGTCCACAAGAGTGTGGAGTTCTGAACTCTTCATATTCACTTATTTTACACTTCTCTTGGCTTTTGAAGGGCGTCTGTAACAGATCACAGTTTTCTTTGCAAAGAGTATTTGGTCCAATGTCTGGCTTTGAAGAATTAATATACCCACATTATTTCAAAGCACAACTGTTGATTAATGTGAAAAGATTGTTGCTCATTGTTGAACTGTTGTATTTTTCTCTGTGTACACAGCAGGGGAGAAGCAAAAAAAAAACCAAAACAAAAAAGTGACAGGTGGGGCTAGGGAGCTGCTGTATTTTAGTTTTACATTTGTTCAACTTTCTCAGCAACTTCAAAGACTTTCTGTCTTTTCTGAAGCACTGTTGCACTCTTATCTGTAACCAGAGCTTAATGTTCATCTTTTTATCATTTCAGTCCACAACCAAGCTTTTATACAAACAAATCAGCACTGGCTGCAGTGATATAGATGATGTATCACTGGCTGTGGTGAGATATGTACATTTATCATATAACAAGTGACACAGAAGGGATTTTGCAAAACAGTCTGCCAAAAAGTGATGAGGTTTTCTAGATGCTCTTTGCTCTGAAAAGGGGTTATAAAAGTGTTTGTTTTCAAAGAAGGGTACTTTAATCTATCCTGGAACTATCAGTAATGCCAGCTGCTTTATTCTTCAGTTTCTCTGAAAGCCTGCTGAGCTCCTCTGAAGGTGTACATTACTCTTCCTAATTAAATCGGGGTGATCAACTTGTTGAATGTAGAACTAAAATGTGCTTTCTGTAAATATTCAAACATTAAATTTTTTTAGTTGTAAGAAAAAAGAAAATAATTTAATTATGCACAAAACCAAAACGTTTTCCTGACTTCTTCCTATTATTCATAATTGACTGTCTTTAATATTCTGTGGTCATTTTAGAAGCTTCATGACCTCTGTTTTCCTGAGTGCTATCACAGTCTGAGTTTAGGGGCCAAAGGGTCTCTCACCTGCCACTGATTTCCATGAATCTTGCAGGAATGTAACTGCATTAAAGGTGTCTGTCTCTCTGGCAAATCAAACGGAAAATCATCAGGGTTTTAAAAAATTAGTGTGGGAAAAACAGGCTAAGAATCTTTTCCTGGCTCTGTGCTTCCCTTAACCGGAGATGCCAGAAGCTGTGTGTCTGCAGGAACCAGCTGGGAGCTGGAGGGCACCAGGGCAGTCGATGCTTTTCCACTGAGGAGTCTGTGCACTTCAGCGACAACAATATTGATCACTTGCCACTGAGGGACCTCCCAGTCCAAGTGGAACCTGTGTCTTTCACAGAGGTGCATCTCTGCAGGAGGAGGGGGGGATTCTGCCCCTCTGCCCTGCTCAGGTGAGACCCCACCTGCAGAGCTGCTCTCAGCTCCAGGCCCCAGCACAGGAGGGACCTGGAGCTGCTGGAGAGAGTCCAGAGGAGGCACCAGGATGATCAGAGGGATGGAGCAGCTCTGCTGGGAGGAAAGGCTGGGAGAGCTGGAAGTGTTCAGCCTGGAGAGAAGGCTCCAGGGAGACCTCAGAGCCCTTCCAGTGCCTAAAGGAACTCCAGGAGAATTGGACAGGGACTGGAGACAAGGGATGGAGGGACAGGACACAGCGAATGGCTCCCAGTGCCAGAGGGCAGGGATGGATTGGATATTGGGAAGGAATTGTTCCCTGGGAGGGTGGGCAGGCCCTGGCACAGGGTGCCCAGAGAAGCTGTGGCTGCCCCTGGATCCCTGGCAGTGCCCAAGGCCAGGCTGGACAGGGTTTGGAGCAACCTGGGATAGTAGCAGGTGTCCCTGCACATGGCTGGGGTGGACTAGGATGGGCTTTATCCTCCCTTCAACCCAAACCATTCCATGTTTCTATGATTGCTCTTTCAGTTGCAGATGACAAAGAGCTCATGGCTTTTTTGTTTCTCTCTTTGTAATATCGTTGAGCCAGGAAATACAGACTGCCTGAGGCTAGGGACATCAGCGTGATCTGATTGTACTTGCAGGAGAAGCAACATTAAAATGAGAAGTTACATAAAATCAAAACAAACTTGGAAGAGCTGAAGGGTTTCTCTTTTTAGCTATCTTTCTGATGAAGGTAAGGGATAGCTCTGAGCAGCACTCAGCAATGTTTCCAATCTGGGCCTCATTTCCTAGTAAAATCCTTTTTCTAAGAGCTCTAGAAAGTGAACTAAAGCCTTGAGAACATTAATTTCCTTACATGCCTAGGCTCTAATTAAAGGTTTATGAAAAAGTAAACAAAAGGCAGTCCATGCTGCTGTATCAGGGCAGTCCTTTGAACATGAGGGAAAGGTGATTTCCTGAGTAACACCATCCCTGCAGCACTGGGAATCCCCAGTGCACATGTTGGAGGGGCTCAGAGCTCCCTTGGAGGAATGTCCCAGGAGATGGCTTTGCCTTCTTGAAGAGAACCTAGAGCTCTCAGGTTTTAATCCTGACCATTTTGGCAGTGAACAAGGGTAGGTGTGGCTTTTGGAATTCCAGTTTTAGAATTTCTGCACTAGCCTGTGTGGTTACCAGAGAAATTATGCTTGAGCAAAACACAAGTGTTCCTGGGGAAAAGGAAAAGCAAACCCAAGATTCCCTACTCTGAACAGACACACCTTCCTGCTCCAGAAAAAGGGGAATCACACAAAGCTGTCTGTCTCTGCCTGTGCCATGTTCCATCTGTAAAAACCCAGCTCTGAACAGTGACTTCAAGCTTGCACTGCTTTATTCTGACTCTCAGTCATTTTGACTGTGTTTTCAATGCGACTGCAGTTTCCAGAGTTTTCTTTCTGCCAATCAGAGCTGGGAAGGGTGATATCAGATGGGAATAAAGAATGCAGGGGAAATTAGGGTAAGAAGATTGCATCTGCTATTTATTTCAAAATTAAAAGCTATCACTGGACATCTTTAGAGAACTGAAGCTGCTAGCAATCTCGTCTGGTACAAAGCCTTAATTGGAGAAGGGTTTGCTAGTTACTGTGAAAATTAATTTTTAATTGAGAGTCCTATACTTCCATTAATTTCCATCATTTCTCATGGCTGATTTTGACAAAGAATCGGTAAGAAGATAAATAGTGTAGAAAATAGTTTGAGTTTAATTACTTAGAAGCTTCTTGAAAACCTAGGTATTTTAGTGTTTTAGGAAAGCACCAGATAACCTCGGTGCCTCGGTGTGAACTCCGCAATATTTTGTATTCAAGCCTGGCTTTTACCAAAGTACAAAAGAGGTAATATGTTGAGAGAATCATTTTTCCATGTGTAACCAAAATACTTTTTCTCCTGGTGGTGGCAGTGCTGGGTGAAAAATTCTGACAGAAGAGCAAGATCAGGAGAAACGTCCTAATTTATTTTGTAATTTTAACTGACCCCTCAATCAAATTGACACATTTTGACTACACAGGGAATCAGTTCTTCATAACACACATGCCATAAAGAAGAAATAAAATCAAGGATAAGTTTAGAAGAACTTAAAAATGCATTCCTTCCAGGAACTCTGTTCTTTAGGCCTTTTGCCTGTAATAGATTTTATATTCTACTTGATTTCCAACATGTGCAAAGGAAGCTTAATAACATGCTTTCGTCAGTGTAATTTGCACAGTTTTAAGCTTTTTGAAGTGTTGAGAAATAGGTCACTTCCCCTGAATTCAGCAGCGAGTAAGTGGAGCTGAAGGTTAGGTAAAGTTTCAAAGCTTCTTTTGTTTTTCTTTTTTAAGCCATTATTCAACCTTGAAATGAAAACTCACTCACTGAACTATGCTAAATAGTTCATTTCCCTCGTTTGCTGATGGAGCTAAATGGCCTTTTGGAGATATTTATGAAGATGACTTACCTTTTTGTTATGCGCAACAGTCACACTTTCTCATCCGTGTAATGGAAACAAGAGAGACTCAGGCTGAGGACTTGCACTTTCTGAAATGGTTTGGATATTTTTCCAATAAAAACACACTGTCAATACAAGACTTCTACATTTTAGAATGAATCAAAAGATAAACTTCTTTCCTAAGAATTTGGGTATGAAAATGTTGTACTTCCTTGGAAAACTCTGAATTTTTACGAGCAGGAAAGTGTCAGCTGTGTTGCATTAGTGTTGGGCTGGGGGTGAGGAAAGGGAGGAGAGGCTCGGATTTTGTGTGCCCGCTGAGCTGGAGGGCAGGGAGGGGAGAGAGGACTGCTGAGCCGTGCTCAGGGTGCTGTGTGCTCCGGAGATACGGTGGGGGGGTCTGCACAGCGACAACTCAGGGACACGCACCTTGCTCAGCCCTTTTCAACCCCTGGAGGAAAAGGGAAGCAGGAGGGGAAGGGACACAAGTGGCGTTGGGCTGAGTTACTGCCGTGCAAAGGAACGCATCCTGCACACCTTGTGACACACCTGGTGCTGTCCTAGCCATTCTTTGTGCACACCTGGTGACCCCTGGTGCTGTCCGGGGCATTCTTTGTGCACACCTGGTGACACCTGGTGCTGTCCTGGGCGCTCCCCCTGCGCGCCCCTGCGCGGCCGCGAGCGCGCCTGGACTGCGGCCGGGGGACACCAGGGGGCGCTCCCGCACCGCCTCCGGGTCCAGCAGGGACCGGAATGGGAGTGGGGAGAGGGGAAGGGATGGGAGGGGAGAGGAATGGAAATGGAGAGAGAGAAAAGGAATGGGGAGAGGGAATGGTAGTGGGGAGTGAGAGAGGGATGGGGATGGGAGGGGAATGGGGAGGAGGAAAGGGGTGAAAACTGGAATGGAAAGGGTAATGAGAATGAGGAGGGGAATGAGAGTCAGAAGGGGGAGAGGGATATGGATGAGAGGGGTACAGGGATGGGGACAGGAATGGGGATGGGAATAGGTATATGAATAGGGAGTGGATGCAGAAGGGAATGGGGAAGGTGATGGGCATGGGAATGGAAAGGGGGACGGGGATGAGGGTGGGCATGGGACCCGGGATGCAACCTTGGCGGGGTTTCCCCCACAAAAGGCCTTTCCAGCCTCTGCCTTAGATACTGTTAAAGCACCTGCAAATGAACAGGATATTTGGAAGGAAACCTGTCAAGCTGCAAAATCAGGGCTGTGTGTTCCTGGTGTTCCCGGTGTTCCTATCTGATGTTTATCCAAACCCACAGCTTGGGCATCTCCCTCACTCACATAGATAAGCTAAACGCATCACTTACCAAAAGCTTTACATCCAGATAAGATTCCTATAGAAAATGAATGGGGAAAATGGCTTTTTGCATCACCATGATTTGTTGGAGTTATTTTTCCCCTGTAGAACACAACTACTTAATTCCTGCCCTGTGCACCATCATTTCAGTCATGAAGAAAGCATTTGGAAACCTTCCTTTAGTTTTAAGACAATGCCTTAACCCATTTAACATAATAATTTCTCTAAATCTGGAAACATTTCCAATCTCATGCAAAACTTTGGCTTATTCTATTCAAAGGTAATATTCAGCAATAAGACTTTTATTGAAATTTATTTACTAATTCAAATATGTAGTGAGTAAACAAAACAAAGTTCACTTGAAAATTAAAGGGTGTTTTAAGGCATTGCAAAATATGAGTTAATCTTTTATGTACAAATACAAAAAAAAAAATTGCTTTTTTCTAGAAGTCCTTTGGAAAATGGTTTGCATGCAGTTAGATCAAAAATGAAGTCTTGTATTTGGCATGTATATAATGTGTTTGAATTATAATGTTTCTTCAGCTATGGGAAAATAGAAAATTCTTTTACTGAAATCTTTGTGACTTGTGAGTCTTCCCTGCTCACTTTAGCAGCACTTCAAAACACTAAGGTGGCAAAGACTGTGGCCATTTGTTGGGAATGCACATCTTTTCCTTACTCCCAAACCTGCCTTTCTCCATCTTCATAGCTGTGTTACCAAGGAAAAACAATGGAAAAAGAAGATTTCTTGAAGAAAACTAATAAAAAATAGCCTTGAGCAAAAATCCAGAGGAGGGATTCTTCCTTGGAGGCTTCAGATGGATTTGGCAGGAGCGGCTCAGAATGGCAGATGGGAATTATCCAGCAGAACCTTCCTCGCAGTCCTCAGGAAATCAAACCAGCCTGACAAATGTCTGGCTGCACAGCCCAGAACAACACTAAGGAATGCTCTACCAACATCTGCTCTTGCTTCTGTGGCTGTGACAGGAGACAGTGAAACAGAACGTGTGAAGGAGCCAGGAAATCTGACTCGGAGCTTTCTCATGTACTCAGAACAAGAGGCGGGAAGGAAGCCCAAGATGGAAACCATTTCTTAAATCCAACTTTAAAATTCAAATGATGACTAAAAATGTTTGAAGTGTCCTTCCTCAGCTCATGCTGTTGATGGGCACTTTTTCCAGGAACGTGCCTTTTTCAGAACCATTGGCCACTCAGGAAGGAACAGAGGCTGAGTTTCTGAGCTGACACTGCAATTGGTGACAAGAGTGAGCTCCAGGTATGAGACTTCACAGCCATCTAAATGAACATGAGAGAGACAACATTAAACATAGCCATGAAATCTACTTCTGAGCAAAAATAATTAATTATTAAAGAAATATTTTCATTATTTGAAGGTAAAACTATGCATAAGATAAATTCTTTGTAATGAGTAAATGAGTAATTTTGATCAAGGAAGTATACAGAATGCATCTTTTAAAGGTAAAAAAAAATGCTTTGAACACATAATGTTAGTAAAAAAATGACTTTGGGAATCTTTTCAGGCTGTTGAGGCTGCCATCATATTTACACACCACTTGGCAGATTGTCACATCCTTCTATTTATTTTCAGCTCCATTGTCTCCCATGCGTGGAATAATTGTTGACTCCAATTTGAAGAACACGCTTGTGTTGCACTTTCAGTTCAGCCATGGGGATGCCATCCCTTGCATACCAAACTCAGATTTGTTTATGCTCTGGCTTTTTTCTATTGTAATGAGAACAATTATGGGTGAAAGCATTTTGCTAACGATGAAATGGTGAGAGCGAGCATTTGGAATATTTGATTCCAGCTCTACCTCTTTTAAATTTAGGTTTCAAGCCTGTCACAGAGGAGTTGAAGGAACAGTCTGGAGCTGAGCTGTGTTTATACATGAGACACAAAGCAGTTCCCGTGTGTGTGTGTCTAAAACAAGGTGTTCAGAGCTCCCAGTTCTGACATTTGGGTGCAGAGCCCAGTCCCCAGGGTGTCCTGGGCAGTCCAGAAACGGCTTTGCAAACCAGACAAACACAGAAATCTGTGCTCTAGGTCTAAACCTGCAACACTCCAAAGGACTAACAAAGGCCAGGTCTCATCTCACTGAGTTTTTCTTGTTCCCTGCAGCGACCCTGCAGCGCTTCTCAGACCTTCAGGGCTCTGGAGGACAGAAGAAACAGTGTGTGTGCAGCTCTCAAATCTTCCCATGCAGCTGGTGGAAAGCACAGGGAATTTTGATGTTAAGTTCACAAATCAAATCTCTTTCTCTTGTATGCCAATAATGGCAGTGTTGGAACACACAGCAGGTCAGAAATACATTTTGTAGCTTCATCTGTTTATGTTCAGTTCTGTCACATTCTGGTTTGAGTTTACTGAAGTCTGAGCCAGCATTTGGTAGGAAACCAAATTTCTTTATTATCTTTACTGTAATTACCAGAATCATGGAATGGTCTGATTTGGAAGGGATCTTTAACCTGTCCCATTCCACAAGGACACAGACACCTTCCACTATCCCAGGCTGCTCCAAGCCCTGTCCAGCCTGGTCTTGGCTATTTCCAGGGATCCAGGGACAGTCACAGCATCTCTGGACACCCTGTGGTGCCTCCCTGGCCTCCCAGGGAACAATTCCTTCCCAATATCCCATCTAAATGTCCCCTCTGTCAGTCTGAAGCCATTACCCTTGTCCTGGCACTCCAGGCCCTTGTAAATGGTCCCTCTCCCTGTACCCTGTCGACTCCTTCAGGCACTGGAAGGTCACATTGAGTCACTCCAAAGCTACTCCTCTCCAACTGAACAATCTCAGCTCTCCCAGTTTTTTCTCATGGGTGCAGTGCTCCATCTCTCCAAAGGCTTTACAGGGTTCCACATAGCGTTATCCATGATGATCCAGTGATGGAGCCACTGCATCAGAGAAGGCCACGGGGTTGGTTGGGAGGATCCTCCCTTGGTGAGGCCATGCTGCCTGTCCCAAATCACCTCTGTGTGTCCCAGTGCCTGTCCCAGGCTCTTACCAGCACAGAAGATAGGCTGACAGGGCAGCAGACAGGTAAGTTTTGGATGCAGTGTTTTCAGTAAATGATGAGGTAGTACAGGACATTCATCCTCGCATCTCAGAGTGCGGCTCAAGCTGACCATTTTCTGAGCTGAATGAGCTTGGTTTGATTTGTTATTTGAACAAGTCAGAGACTTTCAAGGGATGCTGGCTGTGAAAGGAATGGGACCATGTTTCTCTGGGATCATGTCGTGCACCAGAGCCAATCCAAAGCCAGCACCTTTCTCAGTGCTTCCAGGGAAGCATATTGTCTGGGGTTACAACACAGGGTGTGATAAAAGGTATCTATTCTATCACCATCTGTTGAGGGTGGGGGCAGTGATCCTTATCTCCCTGGGAGATATTCTGCTAATGGGCCATCTATTGAAACCAGGGTGGGCATTGTTCTTTATCTTTTCACAACCCATCCTTCCTCCAGCCAGTCATTTTCTGCTCATGGCCATTGAGTCCCACTGTGGGACTGATAAAATTACTGCATCCCATTGGAAGTTGCTCCAGCCAGGGGGAAGAGCCCAACGTTTCTTACCAAGATAAAAACAGAGGTTTTGGGACACTAAGGGAGCCCCTTTCTCCACTGGACTCCAGAGGAAAACCGGATTTCTCCACATCACCACTGGACCTCCGGAGGGAAACTGCACCTTGTACAGGAGCACTGTTCCAACTGAGCCACATCTGTCACTGCAGGAGGATGCAGCCACCATTTAATGGGACTGCTGCCAACACCCTGCCTGACGGGGTGTCAGGTTGTACTCAGTCATTGTTTTGGGTTTGTTCTTTGTAATACTGTATTTAATTTCCCTAGAAAAGAGCTGTTATTCCTATTCCCATATCTTTGCCTGAAAGCCCCTTGATTTCAAAATTATAATAATTTGGAGGGAGGGGGTTTACATTCTCCATTTTAAAGAGAGGCTCCTGCCTTTCTCAGCAGACACCTGTCTTCCAAACTAGGACACAGATGTAGCTCCATAGATGGGTATAGTTACCTTCTTCATGTGTGAACCTTTCCTGACAGACTCTGCACTCCGAAATTGGGAAGACTGATCAACGCATGTTTGTGAGGGTTTTTTGGGTTTTCAGGTTTTATTTTCTGATCTGTGCAAGCCTTGCAAAATTCCTTCCTTGCAAAATTCCTGAGTGAAGGTTCCCAAAGCTAGCACAGCTTTTAGCTTTAGATAACCAGGAAGAGGCAGGGATTTTGGAACCATCCTGGTTTTCATCCATCTTTATAGGAGATGCAATATGGAATCAGATAAATTAAATTAAATCGAGTAAAATTTCTGGTGTTTTCCTCAGATTTATTTATAGAATAATTTTCACATTTGATGATTTTATTTGTAGTAAAATCAGTGTTGGCCCTTGCAGGGGTGAGTGCTGTGGTCTGAGATGAGCTTCAAGGTCCCTTCTAAAGCAAACCATTCTACAATGCTATGACGATTCTTTGACAATATTACCAGAAAACTGTCAATTTGTTCTAATTTTCCAAGACTTTTGGAAGGCAGCTTGCCAGTCAGCATTTAGGAAAATTTTTTCTTATAAGTAGAACGTTTTTCTGTAGTTGCTGAAACCCTCCTAGATGTGGACTACAATAAGATGGGACAGAGTCTCAGAGGCAACTGTTCCAGCTGTGCTGTTAGATTTGCCAAAATTTCATTGTGGGTCCCTTCCAACTTGAGACAGACAGTGAGTATATGAAAATATTCTGCTTTGACAGTATGTTTTTTCAGTTAAATTTGCCAAAAAGAAATATTAAGAAAAAACTAAATACTAAGAAAAATTAAAGCAAATTGAAAGAGTTGATAGGTTGATAGATAAAAATTGGACATTGATTAATAGAAGATTGTACTTTTGGGAGGAAAAAATCAACTGAGGTGATTTTTGGGGCATATTGGCTGTGGGTCTGTGCTGTGCACCAGATTTAAGCTCTGCTGAAGAGTCAGTCAAGCACAGAAGGTGCTGAAGATCTGCGAAGGTCTTACTGCAGAGAAGTGACATGATTGACAGTAGAATGAATTTCCTGGTTTTACTTTGGTCCTGACCAGAAAGGCTTTTCATTTCATGAGGATGATGACTTCTATTGATTGGCAGATGGGTAAGAACTTGTTATCTTCTTAATTCATATCTATAATGCTGGCTAACATAGCACTGCTCTGTATGAACATGCAGTACTCCCAAGCCAGACATGGGTTTTGAACACTGGTCACAAACCCCACTCCCCTCCAGAATACAATTTTAAAAAAAGAAATTTGTGGAAATGTGGGTAAATAAAAGTTTTTCTGGAATACATATAAAAAAGGGAATAGAAATCTAAATGAAAGGCCTGGTATGTGCCTTTCTCAGACATCTCTATCTGGGTAAATCCAGGTTTATTTGTATTTTATGGCTGCCGTTGAGGCTGTCTCCTTTGCTTTTTTCATTCCAGCCAGCAGTGCTGCTCCTTGGGATTTTTTGCTGTTGTCTTCTTGGATGCTTTAAACCTCCTCAACTTAGAAATGCATTATTTAGTCTGGCTGTTTGCAGAGTGACAGTGCTCTCAGGAGAAGAGAGCATTAAGAGAAAGCAGGTATTCATCTTGATATTGCCAGTTGAATGAAAATGATTAAGAGAAGAAATTGCTGAATCTGAAGGTTTCCTTAGTATAATTCATTCTTTTTTTTGTGTCTTTTTCAATATCTTTCTTGTGGCCTTTTTTATTTTGTTTATTTTATTTTTTTTTTAAGTCTGAGATTTACTGTGTTTCTCTAAAGCACACAAACATGTTACACAGTTAACCTGAAGTGGCTTGGAACTTAGAAATAGAAGCATCTGGCTCCAGATTGCTTAGTAGAGGAAGAATTCATCAGCAAAATAAGAAATACAGTCAGGAAAAATCAAGACAGATAAGAATTACCTTGTTGAACGGATGGTCTGCATTGGAGTGAAATCAGATACCTCTGTATTAAATAAAAGGAATACTCTCCAAAAGTACTTCAGAGACAGCTCTGTCTCAAGAATTTCCTCCAGTTATATTTTTCACTGTCCTTTTTTTCATTCTTTTGCATTCACTTTTTCCCTGTGAATGACTTCACTCAACAAGCAAGAAAAAAGTTTATCACATAGGAGAAAAACAGTTTTTGCTTAATGTAGTATCACTAGTACTTGTTTATTTCTAAGATAAAAGTAGGAAGTACCTTGCACTCTGGTAAAATTTCAATCTTAATTTTTGGAGCTCCTTGAAGACACCAAATTGTTATGTTTTTGATGGGGCAGAAGTTGAGTTTCTTCTTAACAGTCAGAACCTTTCTTACCTTCCATTTCTTTATCTTGTATCCTTTCTTGTGCCTTAGCAACAGTTTTCCTTGGAGAGTTGGGACAAGGTTGTAGTGTGCACAAGCAGACCTGAGCCACAAACAATCTCTGGCCTAATGGTGACCTTATTGAAAATAAAATGATGTGAGGAGGAAAAAAGCAGCTCAGTGACAACACCACCAATGCAAGACATAATGGAAAAATATTTCATTGTAATCAAATTGTGCTGGGCACTGTGGATGTGAAAGGAAAAACAACACTGGATTAAGAGGAGACAGAGGGAGCCGAGATGAGAAGACAGCCAGCTGATTACCAGAATGTTTTTTCTTTGGAGAGTACACCCAGGTAGTATTCTTTGGAGAAATATTGGTTTTGAGAAGAAAAAATGCTGATTTATGGCATGCCAGCATTTAATAATATTTGTTATTTTGTTGCATTTGCTGAATTGTTCATGCCAGAAGAATAAGAAACCTGGAAAACATGATGCTACATTTTAATACTGTGAATTGAACTACCTTTTGAGCTCATTTTTCACTTAAAATGTTTTCAGCTTTCACTTCATGAAAGCATGAACAACAAGATTAAAAGATCAATATTCAAGTAGTTTTTCAAGTTACCACTTGCTGCCAGGAACTTCAAAACTGAGCTCCTCCTGCACAGGATCATAGCTGCCTTCTGCAGCTCAGCACCAAGCTCTCCATCTGAACCCAGGGGCACTGCTCACCACGCACACACCATTCCCTTACTGAGAATTCCTCATACAACAATCACGGTTGTCAAGTCTTTCCCAATTAATGGCCTTTTGAAAAAGAAAAAGAAAAAGCAAAGGAAAAAGGAAAAGAAAAAGAAAAAGAGGGAGCTGACATGATTATTATGACCTCTCCAAATATTTTCCATTGGCTTTGGGGATTTGTGTTATTTCTCCCACCTGCCCCACACCTCCTCTTGAAAGATATTGAAAGACATTGGAGAAACCAGGCTATCCAGGGTGGAATTTGAGATGCTGAGATTCTTTATGGTTACAGCTACTGTTGTATAAACATCAAAACAAATAATCAAATCCATCAAATCTTCCAAAGCAGGTGGGGGAACTTCCACTAAATCCCTAAGACATTTGGTAAGCAAGGATTTGGGTCAGGCAGGAGCTAAGCTGGAAGCTGGAGACAATTTTTTCTTGTGTGACAGCAGAGAAAAATCCATGGGATGGAGTATCCTGAAGGTAAAAGCTTGAAGAATTCCCTGAGCTCTTTCAAGCTCTACAGTTCACAGAGATTCTGGGCGTGATTTTGTGCTGAGGGGTCTCTTTTAGCTGATTACAGCCTTTGCCAGCCCCCAGGCCTGGGGAGAGAGCCTGGAGCAGGGAACAGGGCACACAAAGCCCAGCAGTTAAGTGCCCCAAGGTCATATTTCCTTCCTTTTGGGATTTTCCTGGGACATTACCCTCCACTTGTCCATTTAGTTTGTCCAGTCTCCCTTTCACTGCCCAGTTCTGTGGCTCAGCCAAACATTGTGTGAAGAACCCACATGGATTTGATTTTTCTGAGCGTATTATTTGCAGCTTTGTTAGATGCCACCTGCTTCTAGAAGTGGTAGGTGCAGTAAAAAAAACCTAAAGCAAAATGAAAAAAACCCACTCTATCCCCTTTTTCTGTTCTAATTCCTTTTAAAACTGTACAGGACTTCCTTGTCTCTCCCTCAAATATCTCGCTCACCTTTCTCATCCCATTGTCACTCTTCTCCTTTAGCCATTTGTTTGCACAGATGCTGTTGCAGAATGTGATGATCTTTTCAGTCTCTTGGTACCGAAAGTTTTGGTCCCCACTCAGTTTCATCTGTCTCTACTCATCCATGGAGGACTTCTGTGTAGGATCCCTGAGATTCCAGCTAGGACTTCTGCATGTCCTGTCCATTGTTTCTTTGGGAAGAAACTTTTAAAAACACGTTATTTTAAACGTCACTGGATACTACATTGAGCATATATCAAATATGCTCAACATCTTAATTTTCTTTTAATGTCAATGATAGGAATTTACTGAGACTATTCCCTGGATTCATGACACTGGAAATAGAGTTAAGGCATTTCTTTCTTGCTGTCTCCTTTACACTGCTTTAGAATGAATCACCCTGTGCCACAATAACATATGACAGCTGTAAAGAATCACAGATCTTGCTCTGAGCCAGAGTTGTTTGTTTTTTTAAACCCCAAGCCAGCACAATGTTATTTCAAGTGCTTGCTTTGCTGGCCTTTCTTTTCTGTACCCGTGTAGCCTTAGAAATGTCCACACTGATTTAACATTTATCTATGTGCCTGCCCTGGTTCTGCACATTTTATCCTGGGCAAGGCTTATTTAAAGTGGAGGTATTTGGGGCTATTAACCAAACAATTAATCTTAGATGTGTGATTCTCAGTTATCTGTTGTATCTGAAGCTAAAGGTAGAAACAGACCTCAAGGTAAAACACCAAACATCCTCATTTCTCCTGCACACAGCCCAGTGGAGGAAATGGCGAAACTGATGTTGCCCAAAAAGGATAAAGAGTGGGTTCTGGCAGTGTCAGAAGAGAGGTTTGGAAGCACTCAATGATCAAGATCACTGGAGAAGACAGTGAGATTTCTGCCACTTTTTAAGGGGTCTCAGATATAAACTGTGAACCGTGCTGCTGTTACACACTATCATCTACCCAAAACAATAAGATATACATAAATAGCACAGACTCATTCTAAGGGTTAATTCTCTTGGCTTTTTGCCTTCCATGTCTGGAAGCCTCTCTTGACATTTGGAAATTCCCCAGATGCTATTCTGGTCCCAAAGAGCCAATTCTTCAGCCTTTCTTACTGTGTTTTACAAGTTACAGATACGTAATTCCTCTTGAGGCATGGGATGGAAAGAGGAAATAATTATAGATTCTTATAGGTTAGAGAGTTGGAGAATTTTAACATCTTCAAGCATCACTGGCTGGAAACAAATATTGCCCTATATTTGCAACCCTGTTAGAGCCACTTAGTATAAATTAGTAATTTGGTCAGAGAATATGTCAAAAACACAGAGGAAATTGGTGCTGAATTATAAAAGGGAGGAAATTGCTGGTGCCATCCAGTGCACATTCATTTTAGGGTTGTGGTGGACACTTCTGGTCAGGTCTGCCCTGATGGAGGTCTCCAGCTTGATGCAAACATGAAGCCATTTATAGATACACAAAGCAGAGTTGATTTATCTTTACAGCTATAGTTAAAAATAGCACACGAATAATATTGATGTTACTAGGCTATATCACTTAATTGTAACTAAGTAACATTGCTTAATCAATGGCTCCTTCCCAGCAAACCAGGTGTGCAGGGTGTTGGCATGATTCCCCACAAACAGAGTACTAAACTCATCACTCCAAACACATCTCACATCTCACATCGTCCCTTCCTCAGAATCCCACTTACTCTTGCCAAGCCTTGTGGCCTGCTATGGCTGACACATCCTTGTTGGTTGTGTCTGCCCAAGTCACCAGCAATTAAATTTTCATACACATTTCTTTTTGAGAAAGAAAAAGTGCTATTGCAAGAGTTGCGCTTTCTGGTTGTACCTTTGAAAAGAACCAAGACTGCAAATAGTCACAATCCCTGCTTGTTCAGCCTTGAAGATAACATTCCTCCAGAGGATCAACCCAAGACAAAATCCCCATCTGCTCAAACTAGTTGTGTTCTGTACCTGAAAAATATCCAAAATCACCCACAGTAAAAGTGTGTGCAGCTTCTGGGGATCAGGATGGGAAACTCCTCTTGTTTGTGCAATGTTTGTTTGAGTGTTTGCTCTTAATCAGCACTTGAAAGAAGAGATTTATTTACAAAACAGAATTTCAGATGTGGTACTTAAACAAACAAAAAGCTGAAATAAGGGTAAACAAAAGCAGTGGTTCCTTTAAGGTACAAGTAGGATGAACAGGAAGTGAAAGAATACGATTGTGTGTAACTAAAGTACTCGTCAGAGAAGTGTTTTTAGGATCAACAAATATCCAGGAGGCACTTCATTAAAGCTAAAATATATTGATCTGTTTCTCTGGGATCACAGTACAAAGAATAAACAGCAGTGTTCATGAATTAAACTTCATTTCATTACCTTGAAGTATTTCTTGTCGAAGTGATAAGATACTTGCCCCAAGTAGAAGTTATTATCTTCAGATGGGGTGAGGTCTACGTCCTTTCTTGGGAATGAAGTGATTCTGTGCTCTGTGTCTTTCCAGGAGACACTTGAAACACTCTGAAATGGCTTAGGAATTTCCTGGAAAGGAAAAAAAACAAACCTCAGTGAAATTTATATTTCGTCATGACATCAGTCTTTCAAAAGTAGAGATATCTGGGCAATACCCTTCAGTATTTTTTAAAAGACTAAAATTTGGAAAGGTTACAACTTTTTCTCAGCAATTTATTCATGAAAATTGAGAAAGATATTTGAACTAGTAAAAAATACTGAGTTGATACTGATAGAGTACTTTTTCTCTTGGAGGTATAATCCTGTTTACTCACTCCTGAACATTTAAACAAGCTCACATGCACCCACACTCTTCACCTGCTGTGCTGAGCCCTACAGTACAAAGCTGGATGGTTTTTTTTCAATATACATTTCCAGGCCAAGATGAGAAAAATCTTTGTTGTGCTCTGTTTGCATAAATCTGTAATTTTTTAAAAGCATCCTTTGCTGGATACTTCAACCAGATCTTATTCTCTACTGCTTTCAGATTTTTAAGCATCTCGAAATAGGGACTGTCCGTGAGGCTTCTGGAAGGCAAGTGGTGCAGAGTGTGTGCACAAGAATTAAAGGAAAGGATTTGGGTTTTACCGATTGTCAAACAGGTGTCAAAAATTCAGTAATGGTCAGAGCCTACTCAGTGCAGTAGATGTGTTTTACCTGAACTCTTCCACTCAGCAGGTTTAAGACTATTCTGTATTGAAATCAATACTTCATAAAAGAGAGAAGTCTGAGCTGAGACAACCATTAAATTGTTACTTACAGTCTTTTTCTGCTAAATTCACTTGCATAGTTTGATTGTATTTTGTAAGGTCTGGGAGCGCATTGGGTATTTTTCCATCTAGATATAAGGAAAAGCTTTTTCCCAATCAAATCTTTACTCAGTGGAACAAGTTGCTAAGAAAGGTAGTGTGCACTGAACCTCATGCAGCTGACTGCATGAGCAGGAGGCTACAGCTGAAACCCTCTGAAGTCCTTTCTGAGCTGAATAATACTGTGCTCCTATGACTCTTTTTGAGCTTATCCACCGAGAGGGCTTTTTCCTCCCTCTGATTATACAGAGATAAAATACACAACCTTCACCCCACCTCCCCAAGTTTATCAAAGTGTATTCTTGCAGTTGTGTATGCTCTGGTTACCAAACTGACACACAGCAACACACATTTCAGTGTGCTCAACATCAAGAGAAGCATTTAGGATTAAATTACTGCTGTGAAGTGTTTGTGAACCGAAAGAACAGGACTGGAGGGGTTCACCTGCCCCTACAGGGCTCTTCCCACGCCAGTCTACCCATCTGTCCTTTCCCAGCACTGTGCTTAGACTTCTTTCACCTTCCCTGTGTGCACATTGAGCACAGCTGCATTTGTTAGCACCTGGCATTTTTGCTGGGCTAAACAAGAAATTCTTTTAGCCTGTTTTTATCTCTTCTTAGGGGACAGACTCTAACCAGCCTCCTGCCTGCTCTGGCTCTGGCCCTCACTGAGATCTGGGGCGCAGCTTTGCAGCTGTGTCATTTCCATGTGCCATCTCCTAGCATTTCACACCAGTTCCTGTAACTGGGCAATAAATGCCTGACATCACATTTTCCATCATTCTATTATTTTCTCCCTCTTTTCTCTTGGCCAATACCTTTTACAGGTTTCCCTCATGTCCATATTACTGGGTGTAGTGGGGTGATGCCAGGCAAGCACTTACCAAAGCTTTTCTCTCTCTCCCCTTCACAGCTGGACATGGGAGAAAAAAATATAAGGAAGGGTTCATGGGTTGAAATAAAGACTGGGAAAGATCACCCATCAACTATAATCATAGCCAAAATAGGCTGGAATTAGAAATATTAATTGAATATTTTACTTACAAAATCAGAACAGGATAATGAGAAGTGAAATAAACCCTTAAAAACACCTTCTCCCCAACCCTCCCTCCTTCCCAACTCTACCTCCTCCCACAGTGGTACAGGGAGACAGGTATGGGGGTTCTGGGTAGTTCATCCACTGTGGGTTCTCCTGCTGCTCAGGGACAGGAGTCGTTCCCTTCTGCACCCTGGGGTCCCTACAACAGGAGAGTTCTCCAGGAACTTCTCCAATATCAGTCTATCCCATGGGCAGCAGCCCTCCTCCATCTGCTGCAGCGAGGGTCCCTCTGCCATGGGGTCAGTCCTTCAAGGACAGCTGCTCCAGTGGAGGCCCCTCTGTCCATGGTCTTCCATGGGGCCACAGCCTCTCCTCAGACAGCCCCCTGCTCCAGCAGGGGCTGCTCCAAGGGTGTGGGGGCATCTCTGCATCCTTGTGGATCCCCAGGGGCTGTGGGTGGATCTCTGCATCCCCATGGATCTCCAGGGGCTGTGAGTGGGTCTCTGAATCCTCATGGATCTCCAGGGGCTGCAGGGCACAGCTGCCTCCCCATGGTCTCAGCACAGGCTGCACAGGAATGTTGGCTCCTGTGCCTGGAGCACCTCCTGCTCCCCTTCCTGCACTGTCCTGGCTGTCTGCTGAGCTATTCCTCTCACATGTTTTCACCCCACTCTTCTCTAGCCGCAATTACATCTGTGCAACAACATTGAGGTTTTTTTCCCCTTTTTTCTTCAATCTGTTATCCCAGAGGCAATTCCACCATTTCTAACTGGCCAGCCTTGGCCAGCCACACCTTTGGAGCTCCAGGGACTGGCTCTGGTGAACATGGAAAAAGCTTCTGGCAGCTTCTCACAGAAGCCACCCCTGTGACCCCCCTGCTACCAAACCAGGGGATGCAAACCCAGCATACCGGGTTACGTTTTCCTCCTTGGAAACCTGCACTGGTTGGGTGTGCCAGGTTTGCTTTGCCATCCCAGCGCTGTCTCCCTGCTCCTTTGCCTCCAGGGTTTCCATTGCGTTTCTCCCACAGAACATGTTCAAGAGACTGAAGTGTCCCTGAGGTAAAGCTAATGGAGCTGCTGATATTTTGGGTCCCCTTTTGCTCTGTGTCTGAAGTCTGAGTATGATTTCAGCTTCTCTTTGGTCAGGCACCACTGTTTGATAGAGGCCTCTCCTATTTCACTTGCACTCATCCCTCAGTGCTTTCATTTATTCCAGGATGGACTTTCAGGTCCTTGCCATGTAAGCACATTAAATCCTTTGATCTGTGGGGGGTTTTGACAGTGGCAGCCTCCTTTCCAGTACTTTGTTCCCATTAGACTGTGTGATTTTGCCTTAGATTTTTCGCTTCTCCCCCTATTGAATGCCAAAGAAAAATGTTAATTTAAAACTGAATTTTAAAAAATTTAAATCCATTCCTATAGCATCTTAATATATTGTCCCTTTAAAAATACTCTATTTATAGGACTGAAAACACTTGTCACTATGTAGAAAATATTTGATTTAGGGCCATGCTCAAATTAGTCTTACAGTTTTATCACTAAAATGTAGCTTTCTCATGCTGCCTATTTTCCCTCTAGAGTGTAGCTATTATCTCTTTAGTGCTGATTATCACCCACTTAGGGGTAGAAGCCTCCTGAAGAAGTTCCTTCTGCTTCTTTATAGAAATGTTTTAGAGGATTTTGAATTTCTGAATTCATCTATGTCCTGAGGTTTTAAGTTCATTTGAGATATAAGTGTTCCTAATTTTTCAGGGCTTTGTTGTTTGGGGTTTGATTGTTGTTGTTTTCGGGTTTGGGTTTTTTTGTTTGTTGTTTTGTTTTTTTTAAATTTAAAATCTTTGTTTATAATCTGGTTTTATTTATTTATTAAGTTGAAAGTAGAACCACCTCATGAGTTTATTAGTTATTCTCCATATTAGTTGGTAATATTATAACAAAAAAAAAATATTATTATTGGCTTAATATATATTTCACTGTGTGTATGTACCAAGCATAGTGTTTGGGTGAACATATATATCTTGTGAAATGCCTATTTTATTGTGTCAAAACCTGGAGGCCCTTACCACCCAGGAAATAACCAGACCCTGCTGCTGCCACAGGTCTGTTTTTCCAGAATAAACCAGGAAAACTCCTGCCTTGTCCTGCAGTGCCAGAGCTTGGTGCCAGTGTGATTCTGTCTGTTCACACATTTATTACTTCACAGGTAATTATGCAATGACTTTTTTTTTTGCTTTGATGCTTATTAATGCTTTCTCTCTCTTTTCCCTTGTGCTGTGGTGTTCATATTCTGCATATATGAGTTTTTTCTTCCTTTAAAAAAGAATTTTTTAAAAGCCACCCACATAATTTATATATTATTGCCCTGCTTTTCCAGTCAGCCTGCTTGGATTCCAGAGGGACAAGAGACTGGTTGCTGGGCAGAGCCTGCTAGCCAGGGTCCTGTTCCCTTCCTGGGCATTTGGGAAGGTTTCCTTGCAGGAACATCTCAGAGCTGTCTGTTGATCTGTGATGGCTTGAAATCAGTTTTCCCTCTCAAGGGACTGCAACAATTTCACTGAAAATCATCTGAATCCTTTTCCAGTCCATAAGATCATATTTGCCCTTCAGTTTTCCTTGGTCGAAAGGTGTTTCTAATTCTTGAAGTACTTGCTGTCTCCCATGGTCCTTTGTAGCAGATGTGTTTTGCCTTGAGCTGCATGTGAACTCCTCTGATCCTTTCTTCTGAGAGCCCTGTCAGGCAGCATCTCACACAGGAATATGTGTGCACCTGCCTTCAGTCTCAGAAAAACACAGCTTGATGGGACAGCATTCAAGAAATACTTAATATTATTCTGTGTATTAATGTGAAGGAGTTTTATCTACATTTCTGCATATTGCCCAGCAAAATTCGAGACCATCAAAGGAATAAAAAGGCATCAAACACTCAAAAAATAACAACCCCCTCTGGAAACAACTTGTAGCTATTTTTCAACTGTGTGAAGCTGTTGAGTGTTTTTACAGCTAAGCTCTAAAGCAGGATTTCACAAGAGGTGTTTAAGTCCACTCTGGTTTAGTTTGCTTGTAATTAGGTTATGCCACTTAGATATAATTCAGCAAAATATTTAATATTCTACCCTTAAACGTTGTGTATGTGCTCAAATTCTTTGTGGGATTCAGTCCCTGAGGGAGAGCTTCTACTCTTAGACCAGACCTAAAGCCTACTCTTGTGGAGAATATTTTCACTCTGGAGGACATTGTGGCTTCCCAATGAGGAACAAGAATGAGGCTGGGAGTTTCAAGTCACTGTGCAAAACCCCTCTGCGGTTCCCCTTTACCTCAGGCTCAGCAACAAGTACCAGAAGCCTGACATTTGGCACTGGCAGAATTTTAAAGGACCTGAGATGTCTCTCTCCCACTTTGTAAGAAATTGTTCCCACAAGGTGAATAAGAGCAGGACCTGATGCCCCAGGGTCCAGTGGGATTGCTGTGCACCCAGAAGTTTTGAGGAGGGAGTAGGAGATGATCAGGACAATTTCCAGACAAGGACTCAACCAAAACAGGACCCTGCTGTGTTGTTCACATCTTCTCCAATCCTTCTCAGGCTTCCATCTTCAGGTGTCCAAAGTGCAGACTTAAATTAGAGTCTGTGGAGCTGTAGCCAACACAGGACACCCAAAATGTTCACATTCATGGGAAAAAATTCAAATGAAGATTGACTTAAAGAAATAATTTGGGTACCAGGAACGCTACAGTGATGTAATTGGCTCTGATGATAGCTGAGGTGCTTTCCTCATTGACACCCCTGTGTCTGCAAGCACATGGCTCCAGGCAGAAATGCAACTGCAGGTGCAGTGCTCACAGCGCAGGGGATGGAGCTGCAGGCAGTGGTTCTGTTCTGTCCCATTCTCTGTCTGCACTGTATCCATGCCACACTGACTCTCCCTGTGCTCATGCTGGCCCCAGTCTGAGAGCACAGAGGGCCCCTGCAGATCAGCTGGAGAGCCTGTGCAAGGATTTGGCACACAAGGATGGATAACTCTCCTGCATCTTGCTTTCACCACTGAGACCTTCCTGTGTTATTTCATCTTCAGTTTGTTTAGGGCACCACCAGTGCTCTGCAGAGCGGTTTCTTACACTCCCCCCATTACTTCAGGCTCACATCACTTCCAGGGAAGGATTAAGCAGCATGACAAATGTGTCACATGTTGGCTCTTTCATCTTCTCTACATGGGGAGGAGAGTCTGAAAGGGAGAAATTTATCTGGGTTTTGTCTGGGGCCATAGCTACAGGTATCTGCACAGAGTCAGGGGCACCCCTGTGCCTTCCTGAAGTGGAATCAACTCTAACTTACCTACTGTTTAGGTTGGGAAGTGGTGATGCTTGGTTTGATCTGTAGTTTCTGTATGAGTTTGTTGTGTAGTGTGGTGTTACTTCACAAGGAAATTGTGACAAAATGATAAAAAATGAAACAAAAGCCTTTATGTCCTGCCTACTCCATGAGAGACAATAGCCAGGCTCACTACTTTAACCTCTTCACAATTCTGTATTTTATTTTGTTGGCCATTTCATCACATTCTCATCAGTTTTGAGAATATAAAAGGAAGAATAAGAAGGACCATTGAGTAAAATTATAGGACATTGAAAACATCAGAGGAATATTGTTTACTGTTATCTTTGAGAGAAAATACAGGGCTGTAAAACTGCCATGCCTCTTTGTTGTGACAAAGACTGTAAGAAGGACAGAAAGGCTGGCATAAATCCAGTCTTTTGACAAGGACTGCAAGAGTGGGAAACAGTACAATTGAATCCACTGTTGTACCAGCTTTTTGATTGTAATCAGTTGTTAACCCCCATGAACTTTTAGATGACTTTTAGTTTCCTTCAAGTGGCAAAACAGTTGTCATTGTGACTGTTTTGAGACAAGCCACAAGTGAGAAAGTGCAATGTTTTATTTATTTCACTCTAGTCAAGGATTCAATGAATTCACTATCTTGAGACTGCAGGACACCTGAACTTGTACAGGTCAGTTATTTACTCTTATTTCCCATCTCTCATTTCCTACACCAGCTGAAGCAGTGTGATTATTTCAAGAGCCATCAAGCTCAGGCTTTCCATTTTTATGGCCTCCCCAACAGCTATTCCTGGATTCTTCACAGGCCATGCCAGCAGAGCCTTTGGTTATTGCTAGGGATGAGCATTAGTCTGCAGAATTTGAAATGAAAGCACAGCTAGGAGGGTGTTTGTGGAAGTGTTGCTTTCTGGTCCCTGCCCAAGGAAACTGATATTTATGAGTGTGGGGAATATGGACACATTTGCTCTGACTTTGTGAGGCTGCTCTTAAGTGTGGATAATATCCTCTCTTCTCCATCTGACTGTTTTAAATTGTTCTATTCAGAAGCTGTTTGGATTTCTGCTGTTTCTGATGAATGCAAACAGACACCTCGGAGGGAATGGAGGGAAAGAGGCAGGTGACTGGCAATCAGTCCCTGTGATTACACAGGAATCTTAACAAGGAGGTGCTTACCTTTTCAATTACTAAATTTAGATGAGATGAACACTGATACAAAAGAAGTGATTCATGTTCTACTTCTTATCTTTGTAAGGACTTGAGCAACATAGTCTAGTGGAAGGTGTCCCTACCATGGCAGGGGGTGGAGTGAGATTCTGTGATGAATCCTGCTTGCTGGAAATTCCAAATTCAGTTTGGACTAAATAAATTTTGTCTGATACTTATAAGAATAAATTCAAGGACTTTCTTTCTTAGTAAATCATAGAATCACAGAATCACAGAAAGGTTTGGGTTGGAAGGGACCTTAAAGCTAATGCTATTCATTCCCCTGCCATGGGCAGGGACTCCTTCCAACAGCCCAGGGTGCTTCAAACTCCATCCAGCCTGGCCTTGGACACTGCCAGGGATGGGACAGCCACAGCTTCTCTGGGCACCCTGTGCCAGGGCCTGCCCACCCTCCCAGGGAACAATCCAGTCTCAATATCCCATGCAAACCTATCCTCTGGCAGTGAGAAACCACTCCCTGTTATCCCATCACTGCAGTTCCTGATGAAAAGTCTCTCTTTGGCTTCCCTGGAGTTGCCCTCAGGCACTGAAATCCCACTGATTATAGTGAGAAATATACCTTGTTATTGTAATACTTCATCTGTGAATCATGAACTCTCTAAAGTTCTGGGTTGATGTGAGAAATTTGTAGAATTCAGTAGTGGCAGTAGCACAACAGGAACCAGAAATCTGAGTCTTATATGAAGATTTGTTTTAAAAATACCAACACAAGTAATTGCTTTTAATTCAAGGATTTTCAGAACCCAGATAAAGTAGCTATAAGATACAGACTGCAGGGTTTAGACTGAGGTAATCACCTATCTCTTCATCTCTCTGAATTTGTGTATCTGATATATTATTATTATTATTACTATTATAATTATTATTATTGTTATATTATTAAACTTAATTTGTCACTCGCTTTTTTTAAACTAGAATTATTGAATTAAGAGTAGGGTTTTTTTTTCCCTGGTTTTTTGTTTTTCTAACCTTCTTCTAATTTTCAGTCTGTCTAAAAAGATATTTACATATCTAAAGTTATGTTATTCATAAAGCCAAATAACGCTTTTAATTAACATCTAAAATAAAGTTGTTTTAGAAGGGGAGGGAAATATTCTGAATTCTTATCTAAATCTTGTCTTTCGGATTTTTATAAATAATAAATATCATGCATTTGATCAGTACAGTTTTCAAAAAACAGAAAAATCTTTTCAAATAACCACACATATCTTTAGTATAATTCAGTTATTTGTTTTAGGAGTAAAAATCTAATAGCTGACAATATAATAAAAAGGACTATATCATCTGTTAGCCATATATAATTATATTAAAAACATCAGTCTGTACTCGATTCAACAATTTTCAAGAGCTTGTTAACCTTTCAAATTAGATTTTTACTATCAATTATACTTAACCAGGAACTTTTTATCCATGCTTTTATGGTTCCTTAATTAGTTCAATTCCTCATTTTAGGCATCTTTCTAATAATGTCACACAGTTATACAGCCACAGCAGGACTTTCAGGGATGTCTGGTTACATCCTCCACTTTTTCTTTCCCCACTACCACGCTGTAAGCGGGTGATGATTAATGTTCTCACCTCCAGTTCCACTCTCATTGAAATATTCCTATGAAATTCATCAGGGGCCAGGCTTTGTGTCTGAGAGCAGTGGTGTGAATGGGGTCTGTAGGTCCCAGGCTCAGGCTGTCATCCTGAGAGAATGGACTGCAGGTATTCCATAATTATCTCTTGGATTATCCCTACCCCTTTTCCAAGAGGTGTGAGAAAGTCTTTTTGTCTCTGAAGATTTCAGAGGATTCTCTTCAGCCAGTTTGTCCTGGCCCTGACCCTTCCAAGGCCAGAGCTGAGAGCACACTGTGTTAAGAGCAGCCCCAGCACTCCCTGACAATGGGGTGATGCTCCAGCCTGCTCAGCAGCACAGCAGGATTCATTCTCACCCCAAGGAAAGCATTGCTCTTACTACTTTAGCAGTGAGGTAAAAGCTCCTCTCAAGACACTCTCATGATTTGGAAAAGGGGAAATATTGTATAACATCAGAAAATGTTTTAAAAAACAACATCTGTCCAACAGAATAGAGAATTTAATTGAGACATAGTTCATCTGGATCCATATACTTAGGTAATAAAATTATTTTTCCTATTGGGAGCATTCTTACGACTTTCCAGCCTCTTGGTTTCTTTAACTTCTTCTCATGATAGTTTTCATTATTGTTTCCAAAATATGTGTTAGAACATCCTCATTCTATGTTGGAGTACTGCACTGCAATCAGATAGCACCATTTCCCACAGACACACCCATCAAATTCACATGAACAGCACTGAGGCAGTGATACCATTCATCACAGTTTAACCTTTCTCTGCAGTTCAGAGCTGTAGGGTGGGGAAGGACAAAGAAGACAAGTTCTTAAAACAGTCTTGACAGCTGTTTATGCAGCCTGTCATTACAGCTTTTCCCATTGACCATATGCTGAAATCCAGCTTGAATCTAATTTCAGTCCATGACCTCTTATTTTATCATTTACAAACAGGGAGAACAGACTATTTCTGTCTTCTTTACGGTGACCTCCTTGTTGCTCTGTAGGCTTAGGCTCCCACTCCTTCTCACATTGTTGATTTGTCATATTTTCTGTGCTTTAGTTCATCTCTTTCTCCAAGGATGGTGCAGAGGTCTCCATGGTGGGTGACTCAGAACAGACAGGATGTGTCCAGCAGCCCATGCTCTTGTTCCTGGTCTCATCTGCATTTTCTGGGGTTTTCTTCTCCAGTGTGACACTGCTGAGTCTCGCACATTTTGTGCCCCACAGGAATTCCCCAGAGCCTACACCGTGACTGGTTATTCTTCAGATGAATTCAGGAGTTTTCTGCCTGCCCACAGAGATTTAGAATCCTACTTTCTTGCAGCCTGGTTGCTAAAAGCTGTTGTGCAAGGAATTAGCATCCTAGTATGAATTAGTCCTGACCACAGGCTGGATCCTGCAGAACTCTGCCAGAGTCCTCTCCACTTTGGTATGGATCTGTTGATAATGAACCCCTGTCTGCAGTTTTTTGGGCAGGTTTCCATTTTTAAAGAGGTTCTGTTCCTCTGTGTGCTCTCTTCATTCTCCTGGCCTTCTATTCCTCTCCTGGGAGCTCTGTAGAAAGACTGGGTTAGTCCAGCCAGCCTTGTAATTGTGTGGGAAAGAGCTTATCAAACCAGGGATGCTGTAACCCATTTTTCCCTCACAGAGCTTCTAAGCTTATCCTCATGTTCAGACTGCTTGACAACTTAAAAAAAAAAGTTTAAAAAAAATAAATGTAAATTAAATTAAAATTTAAAAAAAAATTAAAATACTTTTAAAAAAGGTTTTAAACACTCAACACTATGGAGAGAGGTGATCCTGCGGAAATTCTGTGCAGTGGCCAGAGATCCCAGTGCCCTGCAGGACATTTCAGTATGTCACGCTAGCTGGGAGCAAGCCATGGAGAGTTGTTCCTGCAATTCCTGATGTTTTCCATTCTCCTCTTGCCTACCTGTTCATGCAGGGAAATATTGGGAAAGCAGTCCCTACTGCATCCTTCTGCAGCGCTGCCTCAACAGCTTTTACTTGGTGGCTGCATATTGAAATGAAACTTAGGAGAATATGCTCAAAGGAAGAGACACATGAAATAGTCCCAAGGACCCTTGAAAGGTCTACTGTGAAGTGGGAGAAAATTCCCCAAGAAATTCCTCTTTTCAATGGACGAAGCCCCTCCCTCTAGTCTGGTCTTTCTCACAGTGTATTGCTTTTATTTTTTTTTTTCCCAAAAACCAATTAAGAGCTTGAAGATGAAATTTGTGGATGTGGTAAATTAGCAAAATATGCAAATGTTGTTATCCTGAGGCCACGGGAAGCTCTGCATGAAAGTATGTAAACCTTAGATTTTACAAATGCATTGTTTCAACACAAATTGATGGTATTTTAAATAAAAAATAATGCTCTGACTTTTAGCAGTCCTAGAAATTGCACCATATTTTACGATTACAGGAATTTGTTGTTTTCTGCTGCATATTTAATGAAGTGTTTTAGAGCATTTAGTGAACAAAAACAGTCCTTGAAATTTGTCTGTCTTAACTTAGCTCTTCATTTTTTTCCTTCATGACTTCTTCCTCTCATTGATTTTACACCAATGCTGCTTCCATAGGTATTAAACATAACTGTGCCCAAAGTAATTTAAGTATGACTTGTACTGAACATGAAAATATTTAAGTACAATGGGAAAAAATTTTAAAATTTAGTAATTTTTATTAGCTCAATATTTGTTGCTCTGCAAGAAACCTGATGTTTCTGAGCTAGATCTCTTTCTCTGAAATAAATAACTACGGCACAGGTTTTGGAAGCTAATACGTGCACACATACCGAGTTCAAAAAGGAAATGAGCATCCAATTTTATTTTTTACACTTAATGTTGTTAGCAAATGAGATGTAGAACTCACAGAAGTGAAATCCAGAGCTGGATTATTCATAGAGATATTTAAATGGCATCAAAATTTTGATTTTTGGCAATTAAATTATTTGATAAATTTTATTCTTTTAAAAACCCCATCAATAGTATGAAAAACCCATATGTGGGTGAATCCTGGTTATAAATTACATGGAATTTTTCAGATTGGATGTTTGTGGAGCAATCTAAATTCTGCCAGAACTTAAGTAAGAGCAACAGCCTGCAATTCCTGTATCTCACTTTGTTCTAGGATGCTTGTAACCTCATGGCTGGGATTGCTGTTTGAATCTGATATCCCAGATTCATTTCCTTCTGTAAAGGCTTTGTGCCAGATCTCAATTGAATTTACAGAGTGGAAGTTCTGAGCCCTCAGGAGTCCCCAGCTTGAGGGTTGAAATGAATGATCCCATTCCAGGACAGAGCCCCTCCTCTCAGGGTGTGACCTTCAAGGACACTCCCTGGAGCACCTGGGTTCCTTCCTGAATGCCCTGGATAACCAGGGGAAGGTTGGACGCTGAGCAAGCTCTTCCTTGATGGTCCCTCTGGAGCTCTTCATCTGCAGAGGGGGATCTGAGCTCATGTTTGCTCCGTGCCCTTCAGGTGCTACCCTGCTGCCTCTGGACATAAAGAGGGGCAAACTAAATGAGTAATAAACTGGGCTAATAATAAATAGAAATGTGGGGTGTAAAGAACAGGGTAGAATATTATTTAAAGTGAGCATCTCAGCCTGTTACCTTGAGTAACTGCACAAATAAACTGTTATTCATTTTGAAGGTTAGGCTCTAATATTACCTTTAAAACACTCAAATAAAGTTCAAATGCAATCTACTTTTTATGATAAAGCATTCACAGTGTTGAAGGTAACTCCTTCCTAAATTGATTATATTCCCTTTTGAGCAGAAGTAGGTTTCAAGCATCTAATTCAGGAAGAGTCATCCATCTTCCTTTCTCTTAGACAGGTCCATATTCCAGTTCCTTCACAAAGTCTAACTTACCAATGGAACGGAGATTTCATTTTCTTCAGCAATACAGGCTCTTTTCAAGCCTGCTTAGCATTTGTGTTCTTCGAGAGAGGCATTCATTTTTGGAACAAACTCATATGTGCATCAGAATTGAGAAAAGAAAAATGCCAAATGCCGAAAAGGGGCATTTTAAAGAGTTTTAAAGACTGCTAAATTACTTCTTTTTAAGGTTCACAGACATTTTACAGGCAGTCTACAACTAAAAAGCAATTACTGTAGCCTGGGAACATACAGTGTTAGTTCGTATAATTTTAATTTATTGCTTGTGAATTCTTTTTTTTATCAGTGATAAACAGATAAAAATCCTAGTAATGAATCTTGTCCAGTATTTTTGTTATAATTGCTAAGAAAATGCTTTTATCTGGAGTTTTAAGAAATTCACTCTTTTTATGTGACTCTGGGATAATGACACTTCATACTCCAGAGCAAATCCAAGAGAAAAGTAAATGGGAGTTAACCAAGGAACTTCAAATCACAAAATCATTTGGCTTTATGACTGAATCTATCCCTGATGTCAGTCCTAACCCTGGCAGGACTTGGGGTTTGCCATGAAGTTGTCAAGGGTTCACCACTTTCTCTCCAAATCCAGCAGCCAAACAAGAAGTGCTGTTCTCAGATTCCAAAATGATGTACAGTAATTTCACGAATACAAGCCGCACCAATTTGACCAAAATTTTGGTGGAAACCCGGAAGTGCGGCCAATATTCCGGGGCGGCTAATACATTAACAAAATTCTAAAAGCTGCCAACACGGAAGTGAGAGCCCGCGGCAGCCCCAAGCCAAGCTGGAGCCCGGCCGGCCCCGGCAGAGGTGGGAAAGCCTGGCAGAGGCGGGGCCAGCAGTGTGGGGGGCGGGCGGCAGAGCCTGAGCCAGCAGGGCGGGGCAGGGGGGCGGCAGAGCCCGGGCCAGCAGGGCGGGGGAGCCCGGGAGAACTGGGGCTAGCAGTGCAGGGGAGCATGGCAGAAGCAGGAAGGCTGGCGGGTGGGGCTGCCTGGCAGCGGGGGAAGCCCAGCAGAATCGGGGCCAGCAGCATGGGGGAGCCCGGCGGTGCGGGGGCCTGCAGTGCCGGCCAGGGCGAGGAAACGCGGCGGCGGTGCAGACGGGAGGGGGCGGCCGGCGAGCCCGGCGGCGGGGCTAGGGAAGGCGGCGCGGCGCGGCCGGCGAGCCGGGCGGCGGCAGCCCGCCGGCAGGGCTAGGGAACGCGGCGCGGCCGGCATGCCGGGCGGCGGCGGGCAGGGCTAGGGAACGTGGCGCGGCGCAGCCGGCGAGCCGGGCGGCGGCAGCCCGCCGGCAGGGCTAGGGAACGCGGCGCGGCCGGCGAGCCGGGCGGCGGCGGCGGCAGCCCGCCGGCAGGGCTAGGGAACGCGGCAGCGGGGCGGTGCTGACGGGAGAGGGGGGCCAGCGAGCCCGGCGGCGGCGGCAGTGGCTGGCCCGCCGGCAGGGCGAGTACGTAAACAGCGCAGCGGCGAGGCGGCCGGTATGCCTGCCAGCGGCGGCAGTGGCTGGTCCGCCGGCAGGGCGAGTACGTAAACAACGCAGCGGCGAGGCGGCCGGCATGCCTGCCAGCGGCGGCAGTGGCTGGTCCGCCGGCAGGGCGAGTACGTAAACAACGCAGCGGCGAGGCGGCCGGCATGCCTGCCAGCGGCGGCAGTGGCTGGCCCGCCGGCAGGGCGAGTACTAAACGCAGCGGCGAGGCGGTGCTGACGGGAGAGGGGGGCCAGTGAGCCCGGCGGCGGCTGCAGCACCACCCGGCCGGCCCCGTCAGCAACCATGAGCGGGCCGAGCCTTCCTGGCCCCGCCCCGAGCCAGTAAAGCCCTCTATGCCGCGATCCTGTTACTAATTGGCCAATTTGTGAAAGCTGCGCACGGATTCTCGCGACGAACGAAAGTGCGGCTAATATTCGGGGTGCGGCTTATCTATTGACAAAGACAGCAACATTGTTGAGGCACCGGAAGTGCGGCTTATAATCCGTGCGGCTTGTATTCGTGAAACTACTGTAACTTTATTTTTCACAGCTAAAATTGAACATTTAAATTCATTGGTATTTGAATTCTTTGCTGTCACTGGATATGAACAAAACTCATCCTGGCCAAAACCAAAACATGTAGCCTTTCTTTAAAGGAACAACTGTGGGGTTAACTCCGATGCTCTAGGCACCAACTTCGTCAGGTTATCTTCTTAAATGAGCAAACAGCTAATAGTTGCTAAAAGGCTGTTTATTACAAAGGCACATCAGTCTCAAAAGCAAAGTCACAGACATTTAAGTCCACGCTAAGTTTTGGCACAGAGTCCCAAACAGAAGCAGAAGCTGCTCCTGTCAAGGTCCCGGGACACTGATGTCGCTGCAGCAGCTCCTGTCTTCTTCTGGGGTGTTGATGATGGCAGAGAGAGAGCAAAGCAAAGAAAAGCAAATGGCAAAAAGCAGTGGCAAAAGGCACCAACTCTCCCCAGTGCATGCTCTTACAGAGAATCTTCCCAACAAGCTAAGACACAAACTCAGACCACCACTCCTCAATCTATTAGAATTCTGGTTTCTTAACACGCCAGATTATGTATAAACTACCCATAGATCTATCTTGTTCTATCTGAAAAATGTAAGCAATATTGTTACTATAGCTCTATTATGTCTAAAACTATGTTCCTGGAGCCTCCAAGGAGAACACTTGTATCTAAGGCTATTTTTCAATCTTCACTAGAACTTGCATTCCTACTCGGACATCTGAGACCTTTCACTCACTAAAAGCACTTAAGCTCATTCTAAAACTTACTTACTGACTCACTTACTTATCCTAAAACTTAAACTTCCACCTCTACTTTAAGTGTGAGTGGCTTAACACACTTCAATCCATCCAAAGGCTTTAATTCAATCCCTGGACTCTGATTTCTCCCAGAAGAATTCTGAGAGACCCCCAACTCACTGACTCCAACACACAATCCCCTTTATTGCTACATTTTCATTAGTAGAATTTGCCAAAAAATAAATGAACTTGTCAACATTAAGTTGCTTCTGTTAGGATGCCCCAAGTTGTGCAGTGATCAGTCTTTACCTAGAGAAGCTGAAGAGATGACCTTTAAATTTTTGTTCAAGTACAGAATGCTAAATGAAAGTCATAGCATTCTGTACTCACCCTGAGTCTGCTGCTCCCAAAACTTGAAACATGGCTCGGTAACACAACCCAGCCAAGTGTGGCATCCAAGTAATGATGTTGTAATTAAGGCGGGGTGGATTTTCCACTTTGGACATGTATTTTGGATTGACGATACTGTTCTTCCAAAAACTCCCTCCATTGCAAATATCTCATGTTGTTCTGCCATTTCTAAACCTGAATAAAGAAACTATTTCTGGCCCATCAGAAATCTGTAATAATATTTGTTTCCTACCTCAATCATCATTCAAGCCCTGCTGAGGAGGACAAAAGAACCTCAGATAAACAGAAACTGAGACAGAATTCAGCCTGGAGAAGAGAAGGTTGTGTGGAGACTTCCTAGCATCTCCCAGGATTTTAAGGGGCTGCAGGGAAGCTGGAGAAGGACCCTGAAACAGGAACTGGAGTGGGAGGACAAGGGGAATGGCTTCCCACTGTCAGATTTGATATTGGGAAGGAACTGTTCCTTGTGAGGCTGGGGAGTCCCTGACACAGGGTGCCCAGCGCAGCTGTGGCTGACCCCCCTGAATCCCAGGCAGTGTCCAAGGCCAGGCTGGATGGGGCTTGGAGCAGCCTGGGGTAGTGGAAGGTGTCCCTGCCCATGGCAGGAGGTGGCACTGGAGGGGCTTTAAGGTCATTCCAACGCAAAACATTCCATGATTCAAGGATCCTAAAATTCAGCAGATTTAATTTCCAGCTGATCAACCTTGCATGATAATGTTATGAATCATTGTAATGGGCAGTCAGGGATTTCTTTTCATGTATTTCTATGCTTTTCTGAGAAGAAAATTGTTGAAATTGAATGACTGGAATAATTTAAATAGGATGTAGTTCAGTTGTACACAAT
Source organism: Catharus ustulatus (assembly GCF_009819885.2). NCBI lineage: Eukaryota > Metazoa > Chordata > Aves > Passeriformes > Turdidae > Catharus > Catharus ustulatus. The sequence continues at coordinate 33,115,961 of NC_046228.1, read as the reverse complement.
TCAAGGGTGTTAATTTAGGGAATAAAAACAATTTCAGGTGGAATCATAAGTGTTGGAGGGGGAGTGACAGAATTCAAATGAAGGAGTTGTATTGCATGCTGACTGGGAATCACTCATGATATCCAAACCTAAAAAATGTAAATGAATCCCAGGAGCTCTGTCAAACAGGACTGAAGATGTGAAGATGTGTGGTTAGATCTCACCAGCTTAATTGGTGATGTGATTCTAGAGTGAGAAAAGAGCCTTTTATACAGAAAGATGGTGAAAATGCCCAAGTTTTCCAACTGGTGTTTACTCCATTAAGGCTGGATGTCTTAGCAAACCTTATGACCATTTCTCTACCTTGGGGCACTAGGATCCCACCTAAGAGATACAGTAATTTCACAAATACAAGCCGCAGCAATTTGACAAAAATTTTGGTGGAAACCCGGAAGTGCGGCTAATAGTCGGGTGCGGCTAATATATTAATAATTTTCTGACATTTACAACCCCAGACGTGCCAGCCAGGGCGCCGAGCCAAGCACCGGCCAGTAAAAGCCGGCATTTCGCGATTGTTACAGTGTTACCGTGTTGCCCTGGCTCCCTGCAGGCAGCACGGGGGGCGGGGAGAGAGGTGGGAGAGCTCTCTCCTTCCCTCCTCTGCTGCAGCCCAGGGCAGGAGGGGGGGGGGGCGCCGCCATTGCCGCGGCCCGGGGAGGAGGGGGGGGGGGGGCGCCGCCATTGCCGCGGCTCGGGGAGGACGCGGGGGGGCCACGCCGCCATTGCCGCGGCCCGGGGAGGATGCGGGGGGGCCGCGGCGCCATTGCCGCGGCTCGGGGAGGACGCGGGGGGGCCGCGCCGCCATTACCGCGGCCCGGGGAGCTGACGGGGGGGGGGGCGCCGCCATTGCCGTGGCTCCGGGAGCCGACGGGAGCCCTGCGCAGCCATTGCCGCGGCCCGGGGAGGGGGGGGGGAAGTGCGCGCCGCCATTGCCGCGTCTCGGGGAGCCGGCGGGAGCCCCGCGCCGCCATTGCCGCAGCCCGGGGGGGGGGCGGGAAGTGCGCGCCGCCATTGCCGCGGCTCGGGGAGGAGGCGGGGTACTTTGTCCGCGCCCGCCACCGGCGCCACGGGCGTGGGAAAGCTCCGTCCCCGCCCGCCGCCGCTGCCGTAGGAGCGGGGGAAGCTCCGTCCCTGCCTGCCACCGCGGGGCAGCGCCGACCCGGGGTGACCGAGCCCGGGGGCAGCGGCAGCCGGCCCCGAGCGGCAGCACCGTGCTGGGCCACCTGGCCTCGTCAGCGGCCCCTAGCGGGCCGAGCCTGCACAGCCTTAGCTCAGCCAGTAAACCCCACCCTCCCGCAGTTCTGTTACTAATTGTACGCGGGTCCTCGCTGCGAACGACAGAGCGGCTTATATTCGTGTGCGGCTTATCTATGGACAAAAACCGAAATATTTGCCAACACCCAGAGATGCGGCTTATACTCAGTGCCGCTTGTATTCGTGAATTTACTGTATTTTAAAGGACTCCAGCACTTGAGAGTTCAAATCTTGCCAATTTTTTTTCCTAATCTTGGTTTTACAAATACCAGCTTTAAAAAAATAGACCTAATGAGTGTTGGTCTTTCTTGCTACACTTATTAATAGCAGATGTTCCTTTTCAATTGTATCACCTCCATTTCCTTGTGGATAACAAATACCAGCACTCCACCACTAAAAAAAATTAAATTATTAGAGAAACATGAAGTCCTTATATCTGGCAGTGAAATAATTACGCCCAGTATGTGCAAAACCACCCTTTTTTTCCTAGACAAAACTTGCTTAATGATGGAAAGTGCTTCATTGTGCTTGAAACAGCAAAATTGTCCTACCCTGATCTCCTGCAGTCAGAAAGACAAAACAGACCTAAAATTCAGATCTCACCAACAGAATTGTCTCATTTGCTTTAGCAAACAACCTTTCATTTAATAGAGGAATAATGGTAATGAAAACAAAATGAGCTCTAAAGCTGTAACCTGACTAAGTGTTACAGTGAGCACAGGGATGTGCTCCATGGAGGAGTTTTAGATTTTCAGAAGTAAAAAATTAGACTTATTGTCCGATACAAGTGAATACAGAGGGGCTTTAGGTACCCCAGAATGTCAAGCTGACCTCTTTTGCTGATTAAAAAGTAGAGACTAAAGACAGGGTAATTTTACTGTATTGGAACATTTGGTGTTAATGATGGGGCAGGGTAATTTGTGATCGTAAGATATCCATGGTGATACAGAATGAAAAGTAGATCATATTAGCCTGCGAGATTAAGAAATGACTGCAAAGTGAATATGCAAAGCATGTAGAATAACTGGTGAAAAGCACTTTAAGGAAGTAGTTCTTTGCAATTTTACTTGTGATAACTTGGGAGATCGTGGCACTTTTGGAGTTTTGTGGTGGTTTTGTTGTTGTTGTTAGGGACAAAGAACTCTGCTTTTTTATTTCTTTCTCTGTTTATATAACCTAAAAATATAATAGCTATGGAATGATTGTTTAGAGTAAATTGGATGAAAGAATGGGAAGGGATATATCTCATTTCACATATACTGGATCACTGGTCATGAAATGAAATTTTTCCTGACTCTTTCTATCTAAGGCCTTTAGAGGAAGTGAACTATATTTAAAGGTGATTAAACCCAAATATATTATTTTTTTTTTATGGTAGATTTTAATCCCAGTGACTTTTTGTATTTATAAAATTTATCTGAAAGGATCTGTTTAGAAAATGTCCAAGACCTTCTCAGAATTTACTACAAACCCTAATTTTATTTAAGCTGAATTAACAAAATATTAAACTGAACATCAGCTGTAAATATCACTAATAATGTGGAATTTTTCTAATGAGGTCTGAAATGAGTATTATAATCCTGTTAAATTTGGATTAACTTTTGAAGGGATTTTGTGAAGGTAATAGGAGATCTGACATTTCACTTCAAATAAAAGGTGATGTAGGTTCTTGGAGTTATCACTTCTTTCGTTTTAGGAACAGAGAAGATATGTTCCCATTGATGTCTGCAGAGTAACACTGGTCTATAAAAGCTGGTGATGCTGCCCAGTTGAATCAGTCTTCAAAAAAGAAATCCCAGAATATGATTCCACTACTCTTTTCTGTAAAACCCTTCATGAGGCCACAAGATCAACAGGATGGTACTAATTATGTCATCCTGTTCTTTTAATATGTTTTTCTCTCTAGATTTATATTTCACCTCTAAGCAAACACAGAAGACTGTTACATATAATGCATGGTCATTTTAAGGAGAAAATTGTCTTAGAATGTTAATAATTTAATTATTGCATACACTGTATCTTTCAAGAAACACTGCTGAGGAGAAAATTCAGCCAAGCAAGCTAAAGTTTTTTTACTTGAACTCCATTCTTAAATAACATTGGTAATTGTTTTCCTTGACTTGATAGATGAAAATGCTAGATGAAAACATATTCATATGAAGATAAGAGTCACATTTTAGTAGCTGATATTTGGTTAGCTTGGTAACACATATAAATAAAACTTATATGCATTTAGAATTGTAGAAAGAGGCACCTCAAGAAAAGATCGGCTGCTCTGTGCAGCAAGCCAAAATAAAAGAGACAATCCAGAATTTCCCTTAAAACTTCTTTCAGGAATTCACAGGTCTGATCCTATGTGATTTATTTCCCTTCCAGTGGAGCTAATGCCCTGGTCCCAGACAGCAAGCAGAACCAGAACTGGGCTTTGACACTCTGGGCTGGGCACTCCCTGTCATCTCCTTCCTTTTAGGTAAAGCTCTCTGCAAGCTCCCCTTGCAGATCTTGCAGCTCGCTCCAGCACCCCTCAGCACCGCTCAGCACCAGCTGATGACTCCCCTGTTGTCATGGAATCCTTCTGAGGAACTACAGAGCTTCAGTGGGGAGAGGAGTGCAGAGGATTTGCCTGCTGTGTGCAGACTGAGCCCTACCAGAGAAGGCTCTGTGCCTCTAACAGGGTTTGACAGCAGAAAAGGAGCTCAGCTGCCTGGTGGCAGAGCACTATCCTGGCTACTGCTGGTAAAGGTGAGGGATAGCAGTGCTCCTTCCCCAGCACCGTATACTATCCTTCCTCGAGAGGTTTGCCAGGCTCCAGGTGTGTGTAAAGACACCTTGCGGTCTGAGCAAGAGGTAAGCCAATGGCAGTGCTACTGTGGTGATTTGGGAAAAAGCAGGAAGACCAGATCTCAGGGAAGGTGGAAAATCTGTTTTGATGGGCCCAGAGTGGTTGAGGGCTGTGTATTCCAGCACAGAAAGGCTCTTGAGCTTGCTGAAAAGGGACACACCTGGATTAAAGACCCCATGATACAAAGATACGGCGCATTTAGGGGTCATTTCCCAGCAAATTCCTTGTGTTACTATCCAGTGTTTCTCTGAGTTGTCTCTATTTTAGAAGGAACACAATTACCTTAGTTTATAGCTGAATGAAACCTGTCACTGGAGTTAACAAAGCTGTGGTGGTATTTTGGGGATCTTACTTGTAGAATAATGTTAAATTCATTTTTAAGCTTTTGCCAGTTAAGGGTTGTGTTGTAGTGGTGTACTTTAACCACTTGTGCACTGGATTTCATCACAGCATCTTGTGGAGCTCTGCTCCTGAAGGTGGAAGGCTAGGTAAAAAATGAGTGCTAAACTTGGTCTTCTGCTCAGTTGGTTATGAATGAAAGTATCCTGTGTATGGTCTCACTGGAAAGGAGCAAGTACCCCTTGCCACTACTTTAAAAAATACTTCAGGACATGGACAGCAGCTAATCTTACAAAGAACTGCACACATGTAATATTTGGATGAGGGTAAAATACCTTCAAAATTTATAACAGTATTTTTCCCTGTCCCTGTCAAGGTTGGTTGCCTGGTGCTCTTTCTTGGCACAGAGAGATGCTGACCCGACTGCAAATGTCCCAAAGAGGATTGAAGCTACTCTGGAACAGAAGTGGCTCTTACCTGCTAAGCCCAGAGCACTGATTTTCCTCACCACAATGGGCTCTGCTTGCCCTTGGGATTTCTGTGCATAATCATAGAATTGTTTGGGTTGGAAAGGAGCTTAAAGATCAGCTGGTTCCACCCCCTGACATGAGTGGCTTCACTGGAGCCACCTCACAGAACTGGTCTTGTTTGCAGGTCACTGAAAGTTGTCGCTCAATTTTCCACCCTCAGACAATCTGTCGCTGTCCTGGTTTGGAGGACAGGTGTCTGCTGAGAAAAGCAGGAGCCTGTCTTTAGAATGGAGAATGTAAACCCCCTCCCTCCAAATTATTAGAATTTTGAAATCAAGGGGCTCTCAGGCAAAGATATGGGAATAGGAATAGCAGTTCTTTACTAGGGAAATTAAAATAGAAATACAGTACTACAAACAACAAACCCCAAACCCTGACAAAGTCAAAGTACAACCTGACATCTGTCAGGCAGGGTGTTGGTAGCAGTCCCATTAAATGGTGGCTGCATCCTCCTGCAGTGACAGATGTGATTCAATTGGAGCAGTGCTCCTGTACAAGGTGCAGTTTCCCTCAGGAGGTTCAGTGATGATGTGGAAAGGTCCTGTTTTCTTCTGGAATCCAGTGGAAAAAGGGCTACCTTGCTATTCCAAATCTCAGTTTTTATCTTGGTAGGAAAGTCTTGGCATCTTGCCCTGGCTGGAGCATCTCCCAATGGGATGCAGTAATTTTATCAGTCACACAGTGGGACTCAATGGCCACTAACAGAAGAGATCTTCCTGGAGGAAGGATGGGTTGTGAAAAGATAAAGAACAATGCCTTGCCTGGTTTCAATAGAGGGTGATAGAATAGATACTTTTGGTCACATCCTGTGTTGCAACCCAAGACACTCATTCTGTGAGTCATCCTGCAGAGCAAATACCTGGAGCAACTACAATGCTAGTCCAGTGAGTAACACTCAAATCACTGGTGGTTGAAAATGAAAATGCTTTTTAGGGCAAACACACAGATATCAGCTCATGCTCAGAGGAACCTGTGGGATGACTAATGAGGAAATACATGAAGTGATACGAAAAGCACCAAGTTCTGTTTTGTTTTGCTGACAAGAGTTCTAGCTAAAGGTAAAAGGCTCTTAAAATGTGTCTCTGGGGTGTGGTTACTGCCGTTTCTTTAAATGCAGCCTTTCTCCAAGGGCTCCTGTTGTGGCATTTACTGTGACAGAGACGTCAATGGGACCATAGCTGTCCCTCAGGGGCACGGACAGTCAAGAAATTATGGACTGTACTTTAGTACACTTTCTGAGATAAGCGGCATGTTTTCATTTCTCATCTTGGTCTAGGGAGGAGCAGAGCAGTGCTCACAGATCTGGTCCTGTGCAGGACTTACAGGAGTGGCTGAGTGCTTCAGTATATCAAACATCTCCTGTTTACATCTCCTCTATATCTTAGACTTGAAATGCTTCCCAGAGCTTCAGGAAAAATACAGAACTTGTAAAAATGTCTTTTAAAATAAAGGTGTTTTTTGGGCTGCGTGTGGCTGGGGGCAGTGGGGGACTGGGGGCTTCCATTGGAGACTTCTGTGTGGTGTGGGGACATCCCAGTGGGGCAAGGGGAAAGTGTGAAGAGAAAAGAAATAAAGAGTGGGACTGTTGTGGAGTCCCCATCACCCCCATTCCCAACCCTGCTCCATCAGGATGGGAGAGGAATGAGGGAGGGAGCCGTGAAGATGAACCTGGGGTAAGGGGCAGGTAAAGTGATTTGTTTCTCATTGTTGATCTCTGTACCTGTTGGAAATAAACCCATTTTTAGCCAGTGAAATCAGTTTTGACCATTGTAATGGTTTTGAAAGCAAAACCAGTGGGAGACTTCAAGTCAGAAATACAATTTAATAGGAAAAAAGCGAAAAATAAAATACATGCAATAGTACAAAAGAAAAACCACTGATAGAGTCAGAATACAACCTGACACTTTGTTAGTTAGCGTGGTGGTAGCAGCCCTGATGAAGTGGTCTTGTTGAAGTAGTGATCCTGTAGAGAAGGTCAGGTAGCTCTTGTCCTCTGGAAACCACAGGGTAAGGGCTGCTTTGGTATTCCAAATTTCAGTTTTTATCTAGGTAGGAAATGCTTGGCTCTTCCCCCTGGCTGGAGCATCTCCCAATGGGATGATGTGATTTTATCAGTCATACAGTGGGACTCAATAGCCCATCAACAGAAGATATCTCCCTGGAGGAAGGATGGGTCGTGGGAGATAAAGAACATTGCCCTATCTGGTTTTTAACAGATGGTCCATTAGCAGAGGCTATCTCCCACAGAGATAAGAATCACTGCCCCACCTGGATTTAGCAGATGGTGACAGAATAGATACTTTAGGGCATACCTTTACTTGTAACCTAGGACACCCATAATAGTAAGAGGTTGGTAAGTGTTCTCCATGCTTTTAACTTGACCCACAAGTCAACTTTGTCCCCATCTCCTGCTGATGTCAAAGGTGGACTCACCAAGAACAACCAGCTTACAGAACATGTGCAGTTTGTAAAGGGAAAACCAAAACTACCCAGAGCACCCCAGGGTAGGATGGATGTCATGAAGGCATTTTATCAACGCTTTCAAACCCCAGTGTCTGCTGGTGGTTATGAAGGGAGTGGAAATGGCTCTCTATCTAGTGCAGTGTAATGACCATAAATTCAGTGGTAAGAGTTGAATGAAAATGTTTAAATGTGGATTTTCTTCTTGGTTGTGTACACTGAAACCTGAGATGGTCAGGGAGAATCCTGTCAAATGAAGAGCTTTAATTCAGAGAGGGAAAATTTGTGAAATAAACCCCAACAGTGCCATGTTCCTGTGCTATGGTACCCTACAGTTATCAAAAGATTTGACAGTTATGATCTGGGCTAATTGAGACAAGATCTCAAGTGTTCTCAGTCTAAAACTGGGTACTCAGCCAGTGTGCCTCAGAAATTCAATCTGAAAGCAAATATGGCAATCAATTAGTGGCTAACAAAATTATTTCTTCAATTACAGAGGAGTGGATGATGGAAGAGGGAAAAAAAACAACTAATTTGCAAAATATAGGCAAGATATCTCACAAACTGTATAGAAATGAGGGTGATTTTCCTGTGCTTGATCAAAGGTTTAAAAAGTGCTAAAAAAGCCTGCAGAAATTTTAAAATCTTTTTTATGTGAATTTGAAGATGTGGTATGTTAGCTTTTCCTCCACTCACAGGATGCATACAGATGGCTATTCCATAGTAAATGGGGTGCAATTAGTGGCTATCCACAGCTGCAGACAGTAGTGAGCAGGAACTCTCAAGCTTTTCAGATCTTAACTGCATCTGGACCAATATTCTCCTGTGTCTTGCAGACACCCAATTCCCTGCACTTGCTGTTGTGTTTCTCTCATCTCTTTGGCAAGGACCACATGGGTTTTCCCCTTGCTCTGTAGCCTGGGAAATGGTCTGTTTCCTAGGACAGATTGGAAATTTGATCTGAAAAGATTTTTGTTATATCAAGGCCTTGGGACCTGACGAGGCCTGTGATCTTTTCTGGTCTCCCAAATGAGATTTGGAGACCATATTTTTACCCATTGTAGAGATGTTTGAGGCACATTCTGCAAATCTTTCTGCACTGAATGTCTGTTACATGGTTTGAATGGATCTTGCAACCATTTGCACTCATAACCATTCAGTTTATCATGACCTGTGCTAATACAATGATTTAATCTATATAAATCTAGTAAATATTGATCTATTAAATTCTCTGGGTTGTTCCTCGTATGGAAAAGCCATTATGCAGTTAGTATGTTCTAAGACTGGCAATTTGGCTTTAAAAATTGCAGATTGTTTTATGTCTCAGCTTTATGGTCGACTCAGAGCAATGTGAGACTTTACTACCCATCCCTGTATTGTTTTATTTGTATTTCTCACCAGCATGATCTGTGGTTTGGGGCCCAGAGATGTTACTGGTTTGTCTGATACCCACAGTTTCTATCTCGTGGCTGATTCCCAGCATTACACAATGCAAGATACAGTGGTTTGTGTTGACTGACTCAGATATCCACCCTGACACATTTAGTTTGGACTTATCCGTCTACCAGTCTCTATAGGATATGGCATCTCTCCCTTGAATTTAGTTATTCTTTGATTTATAACACAGGCCTGTAATAAATTATCTCAGCACAGTTGGAGTGCACTGAACTACAGATCAAGAGATGGAATGAGTGGGGAAGGCAGGGACTTCATAAACCAGATTTATGGAATCAAAACTCTTTATTTGGTTTTGATTCTATAACAGAAGCTAACAAAATGTTACTTTAAGTGTTGCAATGGCAGGAGGGGGGGTTCCCCTTGCAACAACCTCACTGGTTTAACCGGGTTACAGTGTGGTTTATAAAAAACAGGATGTGTGCTGTGGTTCCTTTAATCCATCCGTGACCGTGCAGTCTGAGAGGCACCATCCAAAGAGCAGGGGGAGGGTTAACAATACATAGGGTACCTGAGAGCAAGGTATCCAACCCTGAGTGCAGGGTATCCAACCCTGAGTGCAGGACAGGGACTGACCTTATATGTCAAAGGTCTCAAAACAGCAGAGAATTAGGGCTAGGAACAAGATTTACTTTGGAATGAGCTAATTAGCATCTTTAAAGTGCCCAGCCTCCCAGGGTCTCAGATTTATGCCCTCTATCTCATTTGGTTCGATTCCTACACTTAGGTGCTAACTTTATAATATATTTCAGCAAACTCTTTCCTAACTCTGCTGATCTCATATAATCAATCTAATCTGTGTTTTTTAATAAACATCCTGCAACTCCAGCAACTGCTGCAGAAAACAAAGACTGTTCCATTGTGTTGAAGTCCAGTGCATTTGTGTGTTTATTAAATCTGTTGGTATTTTTTTCACTGAGACCTTTGTAAAAAGCTTTTTTCATGTCGATGTAAGTCCTCAGAGGCAGTGAAAATCCTGCAGCCTCTTTCTGCTGTCCTCTTCCCTCAGGGAGAGTCACTTGTTAGGCACCGGTCAAGTGTTGCTCAGTAGTGTCGATTTAGTTCTTGATCTGCATTCACAAACCAGGCACTGGGCTCCATCTTCTCTCCTAACAGGACAAATAAAAGCTGTTCATGGCCCTGGTGGCACAGCAAAAAAGGGAAAAAATATTTTTGGAGCTAAACGGGGGTGGGAGGAAGTGTGCACCCATGCCAGCACTTAGAACCTCAAAACTACAGCACAAGGCTTCAAAGGTTACAAACCCAGGAGAATCTGAAGGTCTGATCAGTAACCTGGAGCACAGGCAATGGCAAAAAAATACATTTTTGAGGGGACAATTTCAAAGAGCTTGTGTTGAGTAGAGTGGTTGTGAACTTGGTAAGAAGCAGCTCTTCTCAAAGCTGGGTTTAAGGAGGGTGTTCAGCAGGAAAGGGGGATTCCTGGAGGAGACACAGGCTGGTGATGGGAAGCACAGCCTGACTTCATTCAACAAAGATCAGTTAGGAAAAAAACAGATAAATAAAAAATACTCTTGTAAGCAAAACATCTTTGGAACAAAAAGGGTAGACTTCAGAGAAACAAGACTGATGGGACAAGAGATTCTTCACATTCCATTTTGTCTCACAGGTTTCAGTGCAGTAACTTGGCAATTTATTACGGTGATGCATCTCTTGCTAATTATTAAAATTATTGTCAGAAATAATTTCAATTTTAGGTTTATAAACAGGCTGTGGTGAGTTCAGGATGCTCAAGCTGAAATATTTTGTTTTTATTTAACTCTCAGAGTTGAATTAATTTGTGTCAGAAGTTGGATTCTAGAAAGCACTTGTTAAAAGTGAGTCAGAAATAATTTCTGTTTGTTTTTCTCAAATATGCATTACATAAAATAAATTTAATTTTAGTAAATTTATTAGTGTCTCTTTGCAGAAAAGCAATGGATTGATAGTTGATCAAAAAATTGGTACAGTTGTTTAGAAGGTCAAAAACTATAGCACTTAGAGACAAAGCATTCTAGTGATCTAGGAGGCGTTTATTAACATGCCCACATATATTGTGTACAACCAGGGAAATGGAAAGTCTGCATTTCCCAAGTTTTAGAACCTGCCCCGTGATTTTGACTGAATGAGGTTCCAGCCAGTTCTTCCAGGAGTCACTGGTTAAGGAAGCTGTTGCAATGGCCCAATGCCAGGTAGTTTTTTCTCTGTCATGTTTAACCCAGCCACGTCTAAGAGACCCAAGAAAATAAAAGTCCAGACAGCTCTGTACAACACCTCCGTGTAGGCAGTGATCTTATTTAATGCAGGTCACAGTACCCATCCTCAAGGTCACTGAAGGACCAGAATAAATGCTGTTTCTCTGAAATTCTCTTTTTCTAGTGACTTGCCATTATAGCACTTGGAGAAATGCACCCGAAGCTTAAAAAGCAGAGTAAGAGGATGAGTTTTTATGGTGTCTTGCCCCGAAGCTGACCTTGGACAGGCCACATGAGGTGATAGAGCGTGGCCTTAGACAAATCCCTGCGTTGGTGTTGCCAAGCAGTGATGTTGCAGTGTCTCCTACAGAAGCAGATAGCTACCTAGGACATGCTGTTGTGGGGTTTGAAACTGTCTGGGTGTTTCTCCCTTCTGGTATATGCTCATTTTCCTGTTACCAAATCCATTTGTGGTAGTGCTGGACCATGTGAGCTCTCAGTCATGTTCATGGAAACCTGCAGCTCCCAAGACGTGGGTTTGCATCTCCCTTGTTCTATCTCTCCTAGTGTGAGCATGGGAGCCGCCTGCTACATATTTAAATGTTACTGTTACTTTGGCATCTGCTTTGACATGAAATGCTATAGATTAATAAGTAATTATCTTTTTTTTTAAAATAGCCTATGAAGAAAAACATTTTTTGAAGGTACTTTATTAAATCCACAAAAAAAAATTTCTTCCAAATAAGAAATGTCTTGTTTACAGCATGAGGAGTCCATGTTTCAGCACTATGACTATAATAATAAAGGACTAAGTGGAAACTGTAAAGATGAACAGTTTCTACCCAGCAGGCTACCTAATGTGAGAAATGAAAACATAAGTGCCAAGAAGTAATTGGTATTATGAGATGTATAGAATTTCCGTCATATAAAATTATAGAATCACAGAATCATGGAATGGTTTGGTTCAAAAGGACAGGACCTAAAAGGTCATCTTGTCCCCCCCTGCCATGGGCAAGGACACTTTCCACTACCCCAGGGCACTCCAAGCCCTGTCCAACCTGGCCTTGGACGCTTCCAGGGATTCAGCCACAGCTGCTCTGGGCACCCTGTGCCAGGGCCTGCCCACCCTCCCAGGGAACAATTCCTGCCCAATATCCCATCCATCCCTGCCCTCTGGCAGGGTGAAAATCTGGATAAATTCTTTATGTCTTTTTTTGAATCCAGTAGTGTTGCCATTAAAGTGCTGCTGGAGAGGAGCTCCCTCAGAACAGACACCTGGAATAACATAATTGAGTACATTCAGAGTTACTTTATTGCACACAAAATTTCAATTAATCATGTTGAGTCAGCTCTGTTGTGGACACTGCTAGAAGCCTAGGAAAATTCCAGCCAGGATTTTTCCCAGGCTCTACTAAGCTCTAGCTCAGAATCTTTCCCAGGCTATGAGCATTCTCAGCTCTCGCCAGGATTCTTTCCAAGGAAGATAGTTTTATCAGAAGCAGAAAAGAATTAATAACATAGATTAGCACCTGGTGCTAATGGCTTGTGGCTTTCCTTTTTTGGTCCCTGGTAGTATTTACCAGGACCAGAGAGTGCTAACATTGAGCTCTCTCAGAAAGCTGACATTTAGCCAGCAGAGAAAGACCAGAGGCCTTACTTGATGAGTTCCACAAGAGTCTTTATTTCATGCGAAGGGTGATCAAGCAGGATTCTCCCAGAACAAAGGGCAGACAGCCATATTTATAGTTCAGGGAGGATTCAAACTACAGACAATAAAAGTTTATACAAAGAACAGCATCCAATATAAGTGAGAAGTTCTAAAGGTGAACTGACCAATTACACAAACTAATTTCTAACCAATTATGTTCCAAAGTGTTAGGAGAGTGATCAAATTCTTAAGGAATTTGGCTCAACCTTGATATCTAGGATACCCTATCTATTATAGCAAGTTCCAGGGGCCAGGGGAAGATGGCTTTGGAGGAATTGTATCATCCACAGTGCTGACCCTGGGACAGTACATAATGTACGTGACATGGGGTGTTTCTCCTATTGTCCAATAAGCTACTGTCCTGTCTTAGGTCAGGTTTTTTAATAAAGTGCTTCTTTTGCCCAAGAAGAAGTGTGCTGTTGTTATTCACCTTTACTAGCATGATAGCTACACTCTGTGATGCCTTTTGCCTGTCTTTTTACCTGAGATGAGCTGATGGAGATCCATGGGGGCAGAGCAAGTGCTGGGAATGTGCTGGGGGGATGGCAGTGAAGGGTTGGTTTGTGGAAATTGCTATGGATGTTTGACTGGATCTGTAACACATCGTTTTGGTGCAGTTCCCTGATTTTCCTACAGAACTGGCTCCGTAATCTCTCCAGGAAGTGAGTTTCCCTTCATTTCTGGATGTAGCTTTCTAGAGCACAAAAGTGCTTTTTTTCAGTGAAAATACTTCAAGTGCTGCACTGTGGTCTAGTCATGGCATAGTGTTGTGCTTAATTCCATTATTTCCAGTTGTGTAACCTGCTTTCATGCAACTTTATTGCTTATTATGAATGTTCTGTAATTATAAATGGCATTTAGGCAATGCTTCCAACAATATCTACTTTCCCTGCATCGTGTCAAATTTACACAGCCCCTCTGGCCATTGAATTAACCACAGAATTCTGTGAGAATTCTCAGAAATATATTCCAGGTCCTCATAGAAAGATTGACACGTTTTGCATATTTTAACTTAAACAGTTTTTAAAACCCACTGTCATTTAATTGTTTTCCCTTTGCAGTTCCAATTTCAAAAGAGAACGAGGATTCCTAAGGTAAAGAAGCTAATTTTCTTTTTGCCTTTTAACCATTTAGCTATGAGGAATGAAAAAGATTTGAAGGGCTTTCTGTAAGGAAAAAAGGAATAGTGAAATGTTGCAGCATGGCAATGATGCTAGTTACAGAGGCAGTAGAGAAAGGAAATGTGTCAAATTAATAAATAAATTTGCATAGAATTGATTTTGTCATTTATGTAAAAGAGTGCAATAGTGAAAGAAGTATCCTGCAACAATATTCCCTTCAATCTACCACTGGGAAACAAAGCTGGAGCTCTCCAGGAGTCCTGGATCAGGACTTCCCTCTCTGAGATACCCCTGGATGAATGTTGCATGTGATGGACAGAGGGAGAATTACAAAGAAATGCCTCCCAATACCTCTTTTCCCCGCTTCACTTCTCTGCAGTGCTCTGTGCACACCTGGGCAGTGTGCAGGTACCACACTTGGGTTCTGCCAGAGTTCCCATCAGGATGTGGTCACGATGTACCACGTACAAAATACGGCAATTGTGTGGAATACGAATTGTGTGCCATGTGCTTCACTGTAGGATTGAATGATTCATTCATAGTCCAGTAATGCTGGCAGTAAAACAGGATTACTGAGAGGATGTTATGGATTTAATTCTACACTTATTAAGGCAGTAGCCACATAGCATTAGGTGCCTTATATGTCTCTAATTAGCTTTTAGGCTGGTTTGGGTTACTCATGTTCTACCTTTCTGTAATTTGTGTGGGATGTAGATGGTTCTGATCAATGCAGGAAAAGCTGGTGGTGACTGAGGAGGTCAGGTAGGTCAGGTCCCTGCCCCAGCAGGAGCAATTAGATCTCAACCATGCCTGACAGTTAATTAGCTCGCCTGTTCTTCAAACCCTCCTGTGACAGAGATTCCACTCTTCCTTGGCAATTGATTTCTGTGCTGAGCCCTCTTGACAGATAGAAAGATTTCGCTAATGTCTGAACAAAAATTTTCTTGCTGCAGTTTAACTCTTCTTGTCCTGTCCTTGTGATGAATAGTTTTGTCCCTTTCCCTTGGGAGAAATTTTCCATAATTGAAAATTGTTGTTGTGGAGTCTTCACAGCATTTTAAATTTAAAATAATCACAGAACCTTCAATCTTCTCTTATGGATGAAGTTTTTTATCTCACTGAGTCATTTTGTTACTTTTCTCTTGGCGTTTTAGAAGTGGAGTTACTGGTCTGTTGGGAAGCCTTAGCAAAGCCACAGCAGCTGACAGCTAATGGAATCCTGGACTCATGGAATAGTTTGCTCTGGGAAGGACTTTAAAGCCATCCTATTGCACTCCCTGCCATGGGCAGGAACACCTTCCACTATCCCAGGGTACCCCAAGCCCCACCAACCTGGCCTTGGACATTTCCAGCAATCCAGGGGCAGCCACAGCTTCTCTGGGCACCCTGTGCCAGGGCCTCCCAAGCCTCACAGGGAAGAGTTTCTCCCTAATACCTTACCTAAATCTGACCACCTCCAGGCTTTTCCTACTTGTTTTGTCACTACTTGTTCTTGTGAAGAGTTCCTCTCCATCTTTGTCCAACTTCAGGGGAAGCCCAGGGGCTGGCAGAAGCAGGGACAGGCATCTGCCAGGGGGGTGCTGGCTCAGAGGACAAGGCAGGAGGGGCAGCTCACAGCAGTCCTGTGTCCAGTCATGGACAGCAGTTTCCCTTGGTGGGAAGGCCCACCTACCCCCTTACCCAAACCATTCTGCAGCCTAAGGATGAAATGCACTCTGAAAGGGGGGTAATTTTCCCTTAGAAAATCATGGGTGCGTAATTTCCATCAGTTATTGTGACAAGTATAAATCAATCCACATACTGTATAGTTTTAAAATGTTCCTGGTTTATTATTTTCTAAAGTTAGGGCTTATTTTAAAAGCATTAGTTAGGACAAAATATTGGCAGTTGGAAAATGCCAATCACAGATTTTTTCACGCACATGAAAAGTAGAGATGGGTCAAGATTATTTCACTAGAACCTTAATACAGAGAGGCCACATTGTTTAGTACACTGGTTGGGTTGGTGCCTGTTCCTCCTGAATCCTGTGTTGAGAAGCCAGGATCTTTCTTTTCCTGTTTCCTGAGGTTTTCCAGTGTCCTGCTGGAGGCCCTCTGAGGTCAGTGGTGATGAGTTCCAGGGTACTTTGTGCCCCATCTGTTGCTCCTTCAGTGAATCTGCTTTGGGCCATTTGTTTCATTTGGAATTGAATAATCCTTGCACACAGCAGGAACAAATGAGTAGCCTTGTCAATCCCTTTCTGATGTCTTTAGTGATTTCTTAAGATTAAAAAGTAGATTAAAACCAATTCAGTGACTGAAGGGAGGACTATTGTCTTTGCAGGTTTATTTACAAAACATATTTCCCCCCCTTTGCTAACTATTACCCTGAAAGCAGGAGAAATTCAGATTGGGACCATTAGAGACAGATTACTGATCAGTTACTCTCAGAAGTTTGCTATAAACACAGCCACAGGCTGCTTGCCTCAGCAAGCAGGCCAGGGAAGGCAGAATTTTGATGAAAGGTGTTGGGTTTTGTATTTTCCAGACCTATGCAGTTTTTCAAACAGGTCAGTCAGCATCTGAAGAGTCAATGTGCAGTAAAGTTCCTCTCAGCTTCCCCAAAACCTGTGCTGGCAGTTGTGTGCTTTGTTGTAGATGTACTCTTCGTAGGGAAATTAATAAAGAGTCAGCAGGGCAGCGGTGGAAAGGGGAAAATCAGAACCAAAAAGCCAAATCCTTATTGAAATAATAGGGCTAAGCATTGTCTCAGCATACACATAATTAAGACATGCCCAAAGACAACGTTTATATTTTTTATTTTAAATAGATCTAAGATTTTCCTGCTTTTCTCATCCATCTGACACTTATAGTAGCAAATACATGAACAAACCATGTTTTAACCTCAGGGCTCCTCAATCCATTCTCACCTATCCACATTTTCCAGCACCTCAGCATAATCCAGCACCCCAAATCTGTTTTGCTGGGTAAGTGCAGGAGCCCATGTAGCCTATTTCTGCAAGAGCTGAGCTTTTGTTGTTCTGTGTTGCAACCTTAATGCTTTTTTAATGGATTTTTGCAGAGGGTGAGCACTGTCAGCCCTCATCTGCTGGAATGGGAAGTGCCTGTTCTGTGGAAGCAGGGTAGAAAATTAAAGGAGGTCATTATGTAGGAGAGGAAGTTTGTTGAAGACACAACAATGGTTTCTGTTCTCAGGCATGGTTGCTGCCAGTTAGCAGTGATTCAGGTGGAATTCTTTTTTGTGATGGTCACACCAGTCAGGTGGTCTGCAGGAAGGACTTGGAACAAAGTCATTACAGAAAAAAAACTGAGAAGCTGTTTATAAATAACCAAAACTCACTGCATAACTCATGAATCATTTGGATGACCCCTTTCATCTCACTGCACGTTTTCCCACTTGGTTTTCATTGATAGGAAAATCAATGCTTCTATGGGCTCCTGATCTAGAATATTTCACAGGAAGGCCTTAGAGAACAATCTGTTTTTAGATTAAATAATGCATCTGTTTTATTTAGCTTTCTGTCCAGCAAACCACTTAATGTCTCGATTTCATTTTGACAACTCAAACATTTAAAGTTCTGGGTGTTGCTGCTGTATCTGGTTGAAAAGATCTTTAAGATATGATCAGTTCCTTTGGTTTGCCTTCTTCCTTGCTTTTCTACCCTCTCTTGTGCAAAAAGTCTTCTTCCCATTTTAGTTGTCTTGGTTTCCTGGGTGCAATACCTGAGTCCTTATGTTTGTAACGGGGTCCATAAAACCTAAAACCTTTTTACATTGGTTATATTTTGTGTAGAGACATATGGAAGATCCATTTTCAGCAGCAGGTAAGGGTTAGGATCTCAGGGCACAGCTGTCTGACAGAAGCAGAAAGTGATTACTTGTGGTACAAAGTGAGCATCAGATGAGAGAGCAAAACAGATTGTTTGGAATGGTTCAATGCAGCATTTCTGGATTACACTTTAGGAAAAGTCACTGCTCAAGCTGACCTTTAAAACTGAAATCATGGGTTAATTAATCAAGGTCAACACAGAGGTACAGATGTGTCCATAATTCTGATACAAGCCTTGACTGGGTCTGGTAAGTTTGACATGTCACTGATGTGCTTAGTTCCTTGTAAAGAGGGATCACTTCCCCCTGAATCTAAAACTGACCACCTCTCAGGAGGCATCAGTTCCATTGTAAATAACTGAGAAAAACCTAGGGAGATTCAAACCACAATTATCTGAAATCTCCATTAAAAAATGAAGCAACCCTAAAAAGCTGCACAGGTCTTTGTTTATGTTGTTAACACTTATCTATTACATAGACAAAACAGATTTAATCAATACTATACTAATTTCTACTGATGTTACTTCTTAAGTGTTAATTAGGTACCCTAGATCTGATATTGTTCTCTTATTAATGAGGAGAAAGCAATTATCTGATGAGGAACTTCTTTCTCCCCCAGAAGGAATCCTGAGAGAGGGCAGACAATAAGTGAAGCAGCACTGCAGAGGAGTGGGAATAAAATGTTCTGTGTGTGGTTTGTAGACAGGACACAGTGTTTGGATGGGAGGAGGGCCTGACATTTGGGACACTGATGAAAATGGGATGTGACCCACAGGAGGAACCTGGCTGGAGAAGGCAGAGAGCTGGGAGAACACCTTTGGGCAGGGATGAAGACACGGTCACATTGTAAGATCACCCCTCTGACTTTCAGTGGCAATTCTGTGACTGAAGTGTTTGCATTGTGACCACTGTAGGTCCTATGCAAAGAACGAGCAAGTGTGTGTGCATATATATGTGAATGAAAACATAGGTGGGACAGAATTGGGGTTTAGAAATGAAATTACACTGATTTGTTTCATTGTGTTAAGCCCATGGATATTGGAAACTTGATATTCCTACTCTTCTCTTGTGTTTGTGATTATTGCAAAACACAGGTCCATCCTTCTCCCCCAGGATACTCTGCAGATTGAAAGTGCAGATTGTGAAAAAAGGCAGAGCAATGTGGAGGGCCCTAAAAAAGTGTTTCAAAGACACCCTGAAGCCAGATATTGGTGTACACACATATACCTGTGTTTCCTCTCCTCTCACTCTCACTCTCTGTATCTTTCAGCAAGAAGAAATGTCCATTTGGGATATTTTTATCAATACCTCCTACATCTCTGAAAAGCCTCTGGGACAGCTCCTTAACTAAACAAGTCTCTGTTTTATTTTCTGTAATTGTTTGTTCAGTTTCCCCTAATCCAAGGTGCCCCAGCTGGCCTTGGCAAGTGCTCTGGCCTCATTCAATAATTGATAGGAAAGAAAAGACACCTCCTGGGGATGGCTCACATAATCTTCAGGTGATTGTCTAAAAGTGCTGGGCTGAGTCACCTCTGGTGGTATTTGCCTTTTTGCATCAATTGCAGCAAGAATCTGGGTGACTGGTTTAAACTGGTTGATTAGAGATGAGTCCTCACCTGGGACAGTGCTTCAGGAGGGTTGATTCCCATAGTGTCCAATCCCCCAGCATTGTGGGAAAGAGTCTTTACTGGGGTTCAGCAATAGGTTAGAGTGGCCTCTTGTCTAAGCATCTTCCAGGTGCCTCCTGCACTCCCACCCCTCCCAGCCTGCTGCCAGCTGCTCTGACTGGAGAGCACTGTGGCAGCAGGGATACAAAAGGAGAGTGCAGTGTCTCAGCTCTGTTCCCCAAACACTGAGGGAGAGAGAAAATAAGCAAAGCTCCACAGACACGTCTGCTTCTCACTGATTAGTTCCAAAGAATACAGTAGACCTTTATTTTGCAGGGCAAATAGATAAAGTTCCACAAGTTGTGGTGGAACTTCACATCATATCCCAGCTGTTCCTCTGCTGCTTCTGGGGATCTGCTTTGCTTCTGTCTTCCTCCTTCAGGATTCCTTCTCTCTAATGTTCTCATAGATAGTGTTTGCAAGCTACTCGTGCAGCTGCTGGATCAAGCTGACCCTCTTCCCTAACTCTGTAGGTGAATTTATGCCAGTTTTCTGCAGCCAGTGTACAGTCAGATGCTTGCTCTGATGCAGCAGTGTGCATTCCCTGAAAACCAGCAGCAGAGGTATCACATTGTCCATCTCTGGAGGGCAAAGCTGGGGTGGTCTGCAAGCCTGGAGAGGAGAAGCTTGAGGCTGACCTGAGACCTTCCACCACCTGAAGGAGCTACAAGGAAGATGGAGAGAGACTCTCTACAAGGTATGGAGTGACAGGACAAAGAGGAATGACTTCCCACTGCCAGAGGATGGGATTAAATGAGATATTAGGAAGAAACATGGTTTAGTGGAAGGTGTCCCTACACACAGCAGGAATGAGATGGTCCTTAAGGTCCCTTCCCACCCAAACCATCCTGTGACTCTGTGATTCTATGGCTCTTACATGGCCAGGGAGTTGAGGGCTGTGCCCTGTGTGTTCATCTTTCAGGTATGGAACCCTTTGCCTCTCCTCTTAAGGGGAGGAATGCAGGCCCAGTGCAGAGCAGTGGTTGAGGAAATTGTCCTTCTCTTCTGTCCTAGTAACAGAGACCCCCAGGTCATGAACCTGCCACCAGCTGGAGCATCCACTGATGCTCAGGGCCTGACAGCCTCAGAAGGGGCATGAAAATGGCTTTTGTTCCCTCTCTCCTACATCTTCTGATCTCCTCTTTGATGCAGAATATCTGTGAAGGGACTTGCTTGCAGAGTTCCCTGTAAGGAAGGCATTCTTTGTGCCCACAGGAGATTGTCCAGCAGAACGTTGTTAATCGTTTCCCGTGACCTGCTCTAAATGTAGTGACCCAGAGTAACACTGCTAAAGGTGACACCAGTTGTGTTTCTGCTGGACCACACTTCAAAGGCCTCTTCAGATAATTTGATTTTAACTCATATGATGGGCAAAACATTCTCAGATGAGTTTTTCCTCACTCTGGGTTTTGAAAACTGGGCATACACAAAAAATTCAGCCAAAAGAAGTCACATAGTCCCTGTGGTAGATGTTTATCATCAAATATTGCCAGGTGTCACAGCAATCAGCCCCTTCTGGTGTGTCTTGATGTATCAAAATTTGCCTGGGCTGAAATGATAAGATCAGATTTCAAAATGCACATTGTTTCTACGTGCATTACCTTATAAATCAGTTTTATTTTGTTCTTGATTTCATCCTGCTGCAAAACACAAAGAAAGCACTCAATAAATGAAATTGCATCTGTCTGATTCCAAAAATCTGAGTTATACTAGAGGTCTTCAGCTTGAATATATCTATTTCTGATAGAAAGGTTTTTCAAGCCTTCTTTCCCCAATAAATTCTGACTGTTATTTTAGCACAGATAAAACTCTCAAAATAGGATTGCTAGAAAAATCCAGTAGATCAGTATGACAAACCCAGTGTACTTCAAGAAATAATTTTTTATCCAGCAGAAACAAATATCCAGTGCGGTGCATGCGATCCAAAAGGAATTATGTCTCATGAAGGAAAAATCTACCCAGAGCAAGCCCATACATTCCTCAGTGGTGTTACTTGCCTGTGCAAATTTGGACTTGGGGGATCATAAAACCCCGAACTAGGTAGAGTGAATTTTCTAAGAAGAAGAATATAATTCACATTCTGAATATTTTCACCAGTGTGTGTAATAATATATCAGCTTGTAATGTTTCAATGACTAGGTAAGAAATAAGAAGAAGAGGATTAGCTACTAAATTTGCCAGAAATGTATTCCAAGTAAATACCAGGAGAGAAAGGGGGAAAAAGGATTGAATTTTGTGTTTTTTCACAGCAAATGTGCAGTGAGTTCTATCAGATTTACAATTTTCTGTTCTGGAAGCAGAACAGTTAATCTTATGAAGGCAGGAGATTAGGTAACACAGAAGAATTTTCTGAGCGATTTCAGGTGCACATTCAGGGGCATTCTGATGCTGTGTTTCTTTTTTTCAGTACATTTTTGTTCTGAAATCAGTTTATATTTATTTCATACTTTAGTGTATGTATTATATGTATATATATATTATATACAATTAAGTATAATTATATGTATATATACATTATATTACACTTATGTGTATATATTAAGCCCATAGTAAGATGGGAATTCTTCCATCATAACGATTGCAATTTCCTTTACCAGCACATTCTTCAGCATCTTAGTTATTTGAAACAGAGAGTATTTTTTGAAGGAAAAAAAATCTGTAGCTTCTTAAAATTTGTCCAAAATCCAGTTTTTACAACCTTAATTTTATTACACGATTTTTTTCCTCAGTTTAGAAAGAAAAAAGTCAGTGTCATAAGTTCTCAGATGTCATCTGGATAAATCCCCTTTGCAAACTGGAAGCTAAATATGAAAAAGGCCAACCAAAGTTTAGAATCCTAGTGTACATGTTTCCCATTTCAAGATAAATATTTTTCTGGTGAGAATACATTCATTTCATCTGGAGTTGAAGTTCTCTGTTGCTTTGTTTTCCACTTATCTTCTCTCAGAGCACGAGGCTGTGCAAAAATGAGTGATTTAGCCTCAGCAGGAGATGATAAAGTCAAAAAGGGTTCTTGTTATTATCCTATTAAATCATTCCTGTAACTGGGCTGTAGAGCTAATGCAGGACAAGAATTGATGGTAGGCAAAATTCTTTACTTTCTGAGTATGTGTTCTTTGCTTTCTGCGTGAGAACTTCCGTGTGGTCAGAGAAGGTAAACGGGGCCTGGATTCCCCTTGGTGAACATAATTCACCTTCTGACAGTTCAGTGCTGGTCATGGAACACAAGAACTGTTTAATTTATAAAATTCTAAATGAGCAATTTTTGAGCCCAAATGTGAAATTTTGAAGAGCACTGACAGAAGAACTATCTGTAAAAATATATTAGTATTAACTAGAAAAAGAAGGGGCAAAAAGAGGAACATGAGATAATGCTCAAGCAATTTTGCTTGTTGTTTACTGATAAAACATGTGATAAGCCTAGAAGAAATTATTTTCTCAAAAACTCCTCTTGCATCTCTTACACAGTGTAACCACAGACAATTGCTCATGGTCATTCTCCCTGGATAGTGGATTTTCTGTTTAGCTGCAGTTTTGAACACAATCTTGAGATTGGTAAGATCTATCTAAAAAGTTGAATTTTCCAGAGTGGCCATTTTTCCTGTCAGCAGTTCATTTATACGCTCCTCAAACTGACACCCTACTGGGGAGCTCATGTGGTTTTGGTATTAACATCTCCTGCATTTTGAGTGTTTGGGGTTAAGATTTAAATATGCAGAGCAAGGAACCCACAAACACTACTAACATGTGCAATAAAACTGTAAAGAAAATACTTAAAATGCATTTATATTCGTGTAGGTACAGAAAGACTCCATCATGGCTGTGATTCATTCTAGCAAAATTACCCATTGTGCCAATTTCTGCCAATACAATAATTATTCCCTCTTGAGATTATTTTTTATTGGCTATTTTGCTAGTTTGAGGGTCTTGGGAAGCCATTGGGTAAGTTAGATTTGTATGTGTGCTTCTAAAATCAAGTTTTTGCTTTAAGGGGAAAAATCCCCAAGCCATTACATGCTCTGTTTCCCTGATTTTTGGCTGTTTCAAGACAAGTCATGTGTTTTAAATATATTATTTCTTAATCTTTTATTCTTAAGATTGCAGGCAGACCAGCACCTTGCCTGTAAGCTGCACTTGCTAGCTCTTCTTTACAAACCTTGATTTATACAAACTCCTCATTTCTGAGAAAGTGCTGAAGTAGCTTTTCCAGAAGTGTTACACTGACAGAAAATAACAGATCTCACATAGGCAATGGACAGAGAGCATCTCGAAAAAAATAAATACCTTATTGACATATTTTAAGAAAGTTGTGTCTGCACAAGGGAAGCAAGAGAAAATGTGGCTTTTAGCTTTTGAAGACATTCTCATATTTTACTGCAAGTTCCATTCCTCTATTTAATAGCTATGTGACATGCATTTGACACATCTCTCCTCCTGCAATATAGAATGTCTTCCCTTCTTTATTTTCTGAGAAATATGTCTCTCCAGTGGTGTCATATTTAAGACAGATGCAATAGAATCTGGATTTGTATAATTTTGCACAAATAAGGATTTAAAAAAATTGCCTAAAATTCCTTCTGTTAAACATTACTTGGTGTGCATTGTTCTCTTTAAGAACGAAAGAAGTTTCTTTTTCACAGCTGGAACTTAAAGAAGTCTCTCAGAGAGGGAATTGCCTCCTTTGGAGGAAGCTCAGAAGCACTGTCTGGGCACAGTTTGGAGGAGAAGCCTTAGCAGATTTGAATCCACAGACAGCGGGTTTGAATTTGACTGTTTGTTTCTGTGTCTGTTTCTAGATGTCAGTGTTATATTTGGCTAAGCTGCCTGCAGGTCTGAGGGCTTCCACTGCCTGTGAATTGACTTGTTCACCCTGAAATTCTCTGTCTTCCACTGCAGTGAATTGGCAAAGCACAGAGATAAATCTGTGAATTCACCTAAAGAAACAAGAGCTTTTGGCTGCATTATTTTCAGTGCTGTGATCTCAATATTGTCACACAGTAATGTTTTTTTCACAGCAGAAAATGAGAGGTTTACAGAATGGTTTGGGTTGGGAGGGATTCTAAAGCCCATCCCATCCCATCCCATCCCATCCCATCCCATCCCATCCCATCCCATCCCATCCCATCCCATCCAATTCCTGCCACAGGCAAGGACACCTCCCACTATCCCAGGCTGCTCCAAGCCCCATCCAGCCTGGCCTTGGACACTTCCAGGGATCCAGGAGCAGCCACAGCTTCTCTGAGCACCCTGTGCCAGGGCTTCAGTATTACAGAATAAGGGATCTACCTATCATTGAATATTGGGAAGAGCAGCTGGACCAGTTGTGCAGCAGCTGTACTCATCTGGGGTGAGACCACCTTGTCCTTTGAGGAAAATTCTGTATTTGCATCCTAAGGTCAGAAAATTGTCATCCCATTAAGTTAATTTTCTTCTTTAGGCTCTGTAATCTCCATTTCAGACGTTGTTTTGCAATATCTGCGGTGTTAGACTAGAATCACAGAAATGTTATGGCTGGAAAAGACCTTTAGTATCATTCAAACATCAGCCCAGCACCACCCTGTTCACCACTAAACCACGTCCTCAGGTGCCTCATCCACTTGTTTTTTGAGCAATTCCAGGGATGTTTGAACACTCCCACCACTGCCCTGGGCATCCTGTTCCATTGCTTTCAAGCTATTTCCATGCAGAGGTTTTTCCTAATATCTAATCTAAACCTCTGAACTCTTAGTTTTCTTACAACTAAGGCAGCCAATGCAAAATATCTCCTCACACATTACTCTGGGTGGGATCAGACCAGACAGGTTTTGATAGGAGTTCAGATAACACCACCTGTTAGAGAAGTTCCTATATGGGATTGTGCATAGCAAGGGTTCATTGGGTATGTGCAGGATCTACTAAGTGTGTTCACTACCTTTTTTGTGTCTTTGAAGTTCTTGAGATCTTTTATTTTTAGACAGGAATGAGTTTGGAATGATTGCAGGTTTTTTTAATGGCCTTTAAAAAAGTTGAATAAACAACATATGTAATAAATCTGTAGGGAAATACGGCTTAATTAAATCATTAAGTCATTCTATTAGCATATGCACCTGCTGCTTATGTGGTTCATTTCTTCCAGAAATAACCAAATTAATGAATAGAAGTTGTTCTATAGTTCAGCTACCTGGCACGTGTGCTTCAGTGGTTTGTCTTGCCCTCCTGCAGGTGATTCATTGTTGGCCTACTCACACTGCAGGATTGAGCTGTGTTGGGGCTTGTGAAAGGACAGAGTTTGTCTTGGCTCTTTAAAATCCCCCAAAGCCACCATAGTTTTCATAGGCATTCTCTGTGGGGGAAACCTGCTCATCATGTGGGACACAAAAGAATTTGCAGTTTCCTTATGCACTATGCTATCATCAAAAAGAGCTTGTGGAAAGAGCTTGCAAATGCTTGGAAAATTGTGGCTGCTGTATAGGACTAAGTTTTCTTATTATTTAGGGTATGGCATGTATTCTGATTAGCTTAATTATAATGTCTCAAACAAAATACTCCTGGAAAATTGGAACATAATGGAATCACAGAATATGCTGAGCTGGGAGGACCCACAAGGATCATCAAGTCCAGCTCTTAAGTGAATGGCACTTTCAGGGATTGAAGCCACAACCATCATAAAACATGACCCAGAATGTGGCCAGATTGACCTAAAAAAGAATTAGACTTGTTAACTTATAACATGATGGGATTTAATTTACATCACCTACTCTCGGATATTTTTTTCCTTTGTAATTTTAAAGTGAATGTAAAATACACAGAAGGGAGGAGACAAGACCTAATGGAGTTTTCCTTTCTTCCAAGCTATGTAGGGCTGGAGGTATTTTCTTTACCTGTGGGTCTGTATCCTCAGAAGAGCCTTAAATAAACAGTGTAAGAGGTCGGGGCAGCATGAAGTGATCCCTCCCCAATGCCTCTTTCCAGTTTCCAGCTAGCAGAAAAGGTTCTGGGGCTGGTACTGCATTTAGAGTACTGGATTTAATACTGTCAATATTTCATCCTTCTCCAGTGAGATACACAAACTTTTCACAGAAGGTCCTGCTCTTTATTTATTGCTTTATCTTCATTTTTTATACCAAGGTGCTTTGAGTATTGTAGAGTTTGACTCTGTTGTTTCCTACAGATTTATACAAGAAAACAGAAACAAAACCTGGCATGTGTGAAGTCCTGGTTTTGGTAAATACTGATCATACAGTATTAGGTTTGTGTATTTTCTCGGGATTTTCTTTTGTATTTTCTAGGTTTGCAAAGCCACCAGTGTTCCAAAGTCACCCTCAAAATTTACACTATCAATTTACATTATCAATTTACATGTTTGCATTCCTTCTCCCACCTCTTCCATTTAGGAAATGGATCTCTATCCTGTTGTGATTGCAGCAGTGACAGCCAGCTCTGAAGTATGAATAGTTTACCTTCTGTGGGGGATGTAATGTAGGTGCGTTGCAGGCATTGGGGAATCTATCCAAGTAGCAAATGAAAAAGTGACTCATATCCCAGCAGCCACCTCAGAATGAGACTAATGCTTTAATCCTGGCCCACAGTAAAGGCTACAGACCATATGAGTTCCCTAATCATTTCAGGCTGTCTTTAACATGTCCTTGGTTTGTAAAATCCTGTACAGCTTCGTGTGAGTTCTTCAAATATTGGCTCATTCCAAGTGTTCAGTCAAAACAACTGAAATTTGCTGATACACTTTTAATACATTTTCCTTTTTTATTATTAATCCTTTTATTAATCCTTTAACTACTGGTCATAGGGACTGAGCCATTTCTCTGGATTCATTTTTAGAATTCAGCTTTCAGCACAGCTCAAGCAAAAGCACAGATCTGACCTTTTCATAAGACTATTCTGAATCCTGATCTTTTTTCCCTCTTAACCTGTTGTTTTAAAGTATATGGAGTAAAATTTGGAAGGCTGGCATGGATTATTTCTTTGTGGAGCATGCACTTCGCCACTGGGCTTATGAAAATTTCACAGTCTGATGTGATGTTTGTAGCTTGTGTGGGGTGGGTGGGAGATATTAAAAAGGCAATCTAAGGATTTGTGAATTGTTAATTCAAATCAATCAATTCCAAGATACTGTTTAAGCTCTCTGAAAAGCTGTTTCAGGTTAGATTTTCTTCATGAGCTGCACACCAATTCCACTCAAATACGTGTTAACTGATAAAAAATTCAATCTGCAAGGGGGGGAGGGAACATTGGAAATGCGCTTCCATTAAAAATGGAAGACTTAATTTTGAGAAAATTAAGAAATATATGCACTTTAGAAAATGAAGGTCTTAATCTTCCAGTGCATATATTTAACACAACCTTATCTATTTACTAATCAATTTATTGTTGACTTTTACAAAAGCCAGATTAAATTACTTGAGTCACACTTTACATGGCTCCATACCACAGAAATTGTGAATACAATCTTCCTTTAGAGTTGTCATTAGAAATTGCATAACCCTCCTCATCTGTTTTTCTGACATCTTTCTTTCCTGCACCTCATTTCTATATGAGAGGAAGAGATCTGGAACAGCTGCTGGAATTACAGTTGGTGCATGACTGGCATTAGTTACTGCCTGCAGTGAAACCCTGACATTCCAGGTAACCCCTAAGCACACAGGGAAGTAGGACCCTATGTTTGATCCCTGTTCCTCTGTTAACCTGAGTTATGTTGGAGGGATGATCCAAAACTTTCAGGGGAGGTGCTCTGGAAGGGCCTTCATTGGGCACTACCATAAAACTGTCCCATGTGCTGACAAAGTGGGTTAGAGCATCTGAAAATGGGCCTCAAACTTGTGCCAATTCAGGCTGCAGCCTGCACAAGAAGAAAAGTCAATGGGAAGGTGTGCAAATGAAATGATAGAGAGGAAACATCTTCTTATTCAGAGTAGTTGCTGCTAGCACATGATTCAAATCACCCACATTACCTTTGGATTGACAAATAAATAGAGGAATACCTTACTCCAAAAATGTTGTCCAAACTATATGTTTTCTAGTTCTGTAGTATCATAGTAATTCAGCCTATAGTTTAGGAAAACATAATATCTTCCCACTGGTGGAGGCAGGGTTGAAATTTTTCTCTGGGAGAGTGGGCAGACCCAGAGAAGCTGTGGCTGCCCCTGGATCCCTGGAAGTATCCAAGGCCAGGTTGGATGGGACTTGGAGCAACCTGGGATAGTGGAAGGTGTCCCTGCCCATGGCAGGGGGATTGGGGCTGGATGAGCTTTAAGATCTCTTCCAACCTAACCATTCCAGGAATCTGTGGTATTTAACAACTATGTTTGCCTTGCACTGAGGACCTAGAAGTCCAAGCTTTTAGGTACTCAAATGAGTTAATTTTTTCCCTTTTGAAAGGCTGAGGTATGTCATTGTTGCACTGTTGTGTGGACTTAGTAAGAGTAAGAAAGTTTCTAGAAAAAGGATTGAAATACAATTTATTATGCAAATTTGGAGTATTCTAACACTGAAGAAGTATCATGAAAAAAATAATTGAGGGAGCAGAGAGGGACCAGGAGGAATCTGTTTAGAGGCAAGAAAATACTAAACTTGTTAATAGTACACTTTACTTATCAGCAAAGTACAGCTAAAGGTGATGCTTTACTGCTGAAGTGGAATATGTTAGAAAAAACTCTAACATGTTATTAAATACCTATGCAGAAGATTTCCTGTGCTTTGTGTTCTTTTGTACTGGCTCTGGTGCCCAATCTGGTGGATCTGATGGGATCTGGGTATTTCAAAACAGGTTTGTGTCGTGCTCATAGGTTTTCCATGAGCTCCATCCTCATTTCCAGTGCTTCCTGTTGTTATTGTTGGACAGCATGGATGAGCAGATGTATAAGGTGTCTCCCTCCCCAGATGACATCTCATTGGTGGAGTTGTCATGGGTAGGGAATGTCAGCATTCAGCATCCTGGCCCCCTGCCTGCTGCTGACACCCCAGGGAATGGCTGGTGATGGGCAGGCTGACATCGGCACATTTGCTCACTGGCCAAGTCACTCATTTATCAGAGGAAAAAGGGGAAATCTTTAAAGGTGCAAGTCATGCTGCAGCTTTATTCAGCTAAATTTTCCTTCTTGTCTACAATTTTCTTTCTTGTCTACAATTTTTCATCAAAAAAGCTTTAATGGAAAGTTTCATAAACTGTATTGGGATGGGTCCCTCTTTTTGCTGGAACCTCCGCACATCTGAACCCTTTCCTGGAGGAAGAAATATTATCCTGTCCATCAGACATGGAAAACCTGCTCGGATATCCTGAAATTGGGGGTGGGCGGTGGGTGTTGTTGGGGGTTGGGTTGCAGTCTAAATATGCAGAAATAAGGCATGACTGAGCTTCAGCAGGTAGTGCATCCTGCCTCTGTTTTGGAATATTGCGAAGTGACCTCCAGAAGTGGACTCCTTTCATTAGCATTTTTAGGAGATTTAATGATTGTCTTGTCTAATGATGTCTAAACCTTAAATGGTAGTGTTCAGTGAGTTCAATCCACCTTTAATCTCCCTGTAACTGAGATCTTTACCTGTACATTAAGACACTTCTGCAGAGACTGTTCATTAATTTTTTTCTGAGGTTCTCAGGTGTTATGACCATGGCAGCATATAGAAATATTTTCTTTCAGGTCAGGTAAGTTGACAAATGCCTGGTGAAAGTGTTACCTGTGATGGATACTCCTGCAAGAAAATACAGGGACAACTATGGGCATTGTGCTCTGAAAGAACATGGCAACAGAATGAGGTAAGAGATCATCACTGGTGGTATGTGGTCATCATAAATTACTAAACAGATCCATGCAGCCCTGCACATGTTAAATTATGTTAAAAGTCTGCCTTTTGAGGTTGTCTTCTTCTATTGGTGTTATTGTGACTGCACTGGAAATTACTGTGTGTCAAACTAGAACATGTTCAAACACACACTCAAATGGCAAAAAGTAAAGGCAGAGATCATTGTTGTGCCAGAGGGAGGAGGGACACATTCAGTATGCAAACACTGGGCATCCACACAGGGAAAGATCTCCAAGCAATATCTCTTCCCATACCGCTGGCTTTGGGAGCTGGGATGATCTGAAACAGTGCAAAGTGCCTGTCCAAGGTGCCGAACCTACTGAGTCAAGAAATGTATTCTGGTTTGTGTAATCTTATGTCCTCTAAATGCACCATTTCCTCCAGGAGGAGGCTGAATCATGAGCCTGGAGCCGTACCCAAGAATTCATCCCCCAAACAAAGGGATTTTGGTTGTACTTGACATTTACTCCCTGTTGTGAGGTCTCTCTGGGCATTCTTTACCTTCAGCCTTTGGGTCCTCAGCAGACATGCCTTTTTTAAGGTCTTTTGCTGCATTTAATTTTATTCTTTATATCATGAAATTGCAGGTTCAATCTGAAATATTTTGGGAGGCACATTTATTCCTGTATTAAAAACCAGTGTTCTTAATGTACTTTCTAACTCATTGTATGGTTAGTTCTTACCTGTGACTTTAGACATAGGGGGCATAGACCAATTCTGCACAGACCTTTTAATCTACAGCATACCTGAACAATGTGCAAATGTGTTCTTTTTCTCCAGCCCTACTTCTGGATTCATTTGACTCTCTTTAAGAAACAGGGGAAGAACAGCTTTTCCCTCTCCTTGCTTAAGAAAGCTGCCCAAGACAATGTTTTAGTTCTGAAACTGGCCTGACTGATATACAGGTTTAATGATTTGCAAATTTGCAACAATAAATTGTTATAATGCTCAAAATGGCATTAATTGGAGCTGTGCAATGCTGAAATGTTTCTTTCTTTTCCTCTCAGTGCTCTGAAAGTTACGGTAGAAGGAAAGTTACACTTAGTACCTGTTTTGCCATGATGGTACTTTCTTTTCAAAGCATAGATTGGATGGTTTGTTCTGTCATTTTCATCCTCTTGCGTGTATATCTCAGGCTTGGTGGTACAGGGGATGTGCTGAACTAAAAGCTGGGAGCCAGGCAGTTTCTGTCAGTGCTGTGACAGGTTTAATAACACGGGGACAAACTTGGCTGTGAATTTTTCTTTTCAAACCACACATCTATATTAGTCTGTCATGGGAAGCAGGGGGTATTTTATAGTCATTTATAGACTGAATTTTTCCATGCTGGAGACTCTGTGGGAATGCTTTGTGGAATTTGCTGTTAAACTGCCTGGAATAGAAGGCCACTGTTGCTCTTTGGGAAAGCTTTAAACTCCAGCCCACGGTGTTACAAAAGTGCAGGTTTCCCTGTGGCCTTGTCAGCCTCTCATTCAAAGGAGGAGCCCAGCACATCCTGCCCCTGTGCCGTTGGAAGTGAACAGTGATGCACAAGCAGAAGAAGTGGCAAGATGCTATTCCTGGAGCAGAGATCCAGGCTTACCTCTGGTAATTGGTTTAAGTTTATTCCAGTTACTTCAGCTGAGCAAGAGGCTGCAGGGAAGTGTGCCCTCCACATGCAGAGAACTTCAAAACCTGAAATGAGGCTGAGCATTACATCTTACTTCAGATAATTCACCCAACCTTCTCACATTTTTTACTCAAACATAAGTTTTTCAAGCCTTCTGTCAATATTACATGACTCTGTACAGAATATGATGTCAAATTTTACCTTACTGTAGATATTCAAGGATCCCAGATACACCTGAAATTGTTTGAAGTTAACAGATAACTGTGATTCACCCATTAAGTCTGCATTTCTCTGAAGTTAATTCATACAAAAAACATTCTTTCTCCTTGAAAAGAGAAAGCTCTGGTAGTGATTTATGGCATATTGACTTTTCAGGTATGAAGAGTCAGTGTTATCCTTTATGGAGGTGAATGCTGGATTAGGCATACCTTTCTTCCTGGGCATGAGAATCCCTGTGATTTACCAAGATATGAGTATTGGTCTAATACCGATACTCAGCTGTGACGGACAAAAGACTCTCTAACAATTTAAAGTTAGAAAGTGTATGTTTATTCAGCGCTGGGCAGCAGCGTGGGGTAGCCCCCTAATACGCACTGCGAAATTACAGGTGGTCACAGAGTCTATGTATTGACAAAAGGTTCAAACAAATACATATTCATAATACCAGCCCCTCCCATCCCTTGCTTCCTATGGTAATTCGCTTGAATGGCTGTTAAGGATGCGTGGTTGGGTTCTGGAATTAAGTCTGGGGTCGTTTTTGTGGGGAGGGGTCTTAGAAGGAGGAAGTAAGGAGAGTCTTCCTCGCCCTGACCTTTTCTATCAATGACAATACAAATGGCTTTGGGGCAACTCCAGTTTTGCAAAGAATGAGTTTCTGGTTGCAATTGTTTGTATTCTTTGGACCTACCTACTAGTTTCATCCTTTCCCATTGCAAGCACAGCTAAGCAAACATAAATTGACAGGCAATCAATTATTTAAGTTTCAGGTAACTATCTCAAGCCCAGTTTCTTCTAACTTTTAACCAAAATCCTAATTTCTTTAAGATTAGTGTTTCACCTGATCTGTTTTATGGGCTGCGATGTAGTTGCATACAAATTGCTCTCCAAAGGTGACATGCTCTATGTAATAATGCTGTGAAACTGCTTTCCAACATGATCTTGGCACTCCTTGCCTTGCTGGATGTGTGAGGAAGGTGATTTGTTTCAGGTGATTGTGTTGTGAAGCACAAGTGAGAGGAGATAAACCCCATGTGTCACTTCCAGCAAAGGGTTAACCTGTGGGGCAGAGGTTCCTGGCTGGAGCTGTGTCAGCTCCCAGGACTGAGGTGTGCACCCTCCATTCTCCCCTGCCAGATGGTGAAAGCCCTTCCAGCAGCACGCAGACTCCTGTGGGACAATGAGGGCTGGTCTCCAGCCAAGTCTACAACCTAGTCAAAGTTTGGAGAGGTTGATCTGGTTGTTTCCTCCCTCTCCTGTTATCCAGCATCACTTCCTTGATGGATGCAGTGTCAGGAATGTGTTTCTGCAGGTGTCTGCAGCCCTGAGCAGAGGCTCTGCTACTGCTTCCTTCCTTTTTTCTTTTTTTCTTGGTTTATTTTTTAAATATTCTGGGGTTTTCTGGCCGTAAGAGTTTTCTGGAAGCAATCAATTATTTGATTATTTGCATTTCTCAAAGCATCTGCTGGACAGGTTTTCTTACATACCCGGTTCTGGTATCTCAGCTGAATGTTGTTGTGTAAACATGACTGTTTTGAAGGCAAATACAGAAACTGATTTGGTTCCAGCTGGAAAAAATCCTCAGTAATGTCTTGGCTGGAGCACATGTAGCCCTCTGATTACATTGGAGGGGTGTTTAATGATGATGCTGATTTTCCTGCTTTCTGCTGGGCTGGGTTCTTTGGGGGCTGTAATCTGGAGGGTTCTCTGGAGTCTGTTTCATGGGGGAAAAGAGGAAGACAGGACTGGCTTTCCTTCTTTGCATGTAAATCTTTGCTTCAGAGTGAGAAACGCCTACAGGCTCCCCTGCAAAAGGAGCCACCTGCCCACTGTCACAGAGGAAGAAAACATGCAGCTAAGGAATGATCTCAGATTAATTGGACCCAATGGCTTTAATCACAGAGGATCTCTTCAAGTGGTGAAGCAATCCCCGATCCATCAGGAAACGCATTTGAAATCTTAACTAGGCTGAGGGGGAGCCAGTAAACATTGCTAATCTAGTGATTGACAAAAAAGGAGGGAATGGCTGAGCAGGAGAAAAATTACTGGCCTAAATAAACTATTTTTGAGCAGCTCAAAGATAATTAACCTCTGACAAATGATCAAGAAGAGGCAGCATAATTTTGTCAAAATTAAATTCATTTTAAATCACAGCAATCAGATTTCTTCCAGTGCCAATGCCAAAAGCCTTCTTAGAGGGAAAGCAAAGAGAGTCCGAGGCTTAGATTCCAGCAGAGATGAAGCTTTTGGCAGGGTTGCATTTGGCATTCTCATAAGGAGAGCAGATAAAGTAATATAAGCTGTGGTTCTCTTTTAAGATGCAAGGCCTCTTCAAAAGCCTGATTCCTTCAAAGCCTGGTCTTGGGGCATTTTCCTGAATGCTGAAATAGCTAATAAGTTACACAGTTTGCAGATAATACTGGTTTAAACAGGATACAAGGTTAAAATTCTTGATTTTGGAAGAAAATACAGGATTAAGAGGAAGTTGACAAGTTTGAAAAGCCATCTGGCCTTTAATGAGAGTTAAACTCTTACCCCTGGACAGCAGCAATCATCTGTTCAGAGTCAGGCCAGGGAAAACCCAACAAGCTACAAAAGCACAGAAGAGAGTTTGGAGGGTGTAATGAATCCTAAAACAGCAAATCCAGCCTTTCCCAAGAGAGACAGGGCCCAGCACAGTTAGCACAAGGGACACGAGTCCTGCTGCTGCTCTTGGGGTTGGGAGGACAAGAAAGATGGGACACTGGGGAAAAAACAGGAGAAGTAGTAGAAAGTTTAGAAGAGGGGATTGTTTCATCAGGAGTAGGCTGACAAAAGCCATTTTAAGCCATCAAGAAGGTAAAAACTCACTGTAAATGATGTCCCCCCATTCTCAGTGCACACAGCATGTCAGATTCCTGATCTAGGGTTTAAATCATGCTAAATGTGGTGCGAGTTGGACATTGGGAAGAATCTTTTAGGGGCAAGGAGGGATGTAACACTGAAGTAAGCTTACAAGGTAGTTGGTGAGGTCTTCATTACTCACTGAGAAGAAAAGTTTCCAAGCAAGAGGAGAGACAACACCCCCAGGAATCCTTTTGATTGAGGTCAGTCAGGTTTCAGAGCAGAGAAATAGGCCAAGTGGCTTTTCAAGCCCCTCCAACGTTCCATCCCTTTCAGATGCAGGGACAGTAATTTTCAGCTGCATTATGTACACAGGAAAACAGCTTCTTCCAAAGTCCTTGTGATTGTGCCCTTTTGCTTCTCTTTTGTAAAAGTATGTAAAATGTGGCTGTTACAGTAAACATTTTTGTTTCATTTTTTATGATACTGCCAGATGCATTTTTTTCCTCTTTTATGCTCTTTGAGATGTATTTTGCAGGTTTTTGAAGGCATATTAAGATTTTTTAGTGTTTCTGAAAGCTTTGGGGTTTTCTAATACAGTAATTTCACGATTATAAGCCGCACTGAGTATACGCCGCACTTCCTGGTGTCGGCAACTTTTCGTTCTTTGTCCATACATAAGCCGCACCTGCTTATAAGCCGCACGTTACAATACAGGGTGTGATAAAAGGTATCTGTTCTATCACCATCTGTTGAGGGTGTGATCCTTATCTCTGTGGGAGATATTCTGCTAATGGGCCATCCATTGAAACCAGGCAGGGCATTGTTCTTTATCTTTTCACAACCCATCCTTCCTCCAGAGAGTCATTTTCTGCTCATGGCCATTGAGTCCCACTGTGGGACTGATAAAATTACTGCATCCCATTGGAAGTTGCTCCAGCCAGGGGGAAGAGCCCAACATTTCTTACCAAGATAAAAACAGAGGTTTTGGGACACTAAGGGAGCCCCTTTCTCCACTGGACTCCAGAGGAAAACCGGATTTCTCCACATCACCACTGGACCTCCAGAGGGAAACTGCACCTTGTACAGGAGCACTGCTCCAACTGAGCCACATCTGTCACTGCAGAAGGATGCAGCCACCATTTAATGGGACTGCTGCCAACACCCTGCCTGACAGGGTATCAGGTTGTACTCTGACTGTGTCAGGGTTTGGGGTTTGTTTCTTTGTAGTACTGTATTTCTATTTTAATTTCTCTAGTAAAGAACTGTTATTCCTAATTCCCATATTTTTGCCTGAAAGCAAATAATAATAATTTGGAGGGAGGAGGTTTACATTCTCCATTTCAAAGAGAAGCTCCTGCCTTTCTCAGTAGACACCTGTCCTCCAAACTAAAACAGCAACTTTTCGTTCTTTGTCCATATATAAGCTGCACCTGATTATAAGCCGCACTTTGGGTTTGGACCAAAATTTTAGTCAAAATGGTGCGGCTTATAATCGTGAAATTACTTGGTTGCTTTATCTGTGCAAGTTTTCTTCTTCTCTTT
This sequence comes from Catharus ustulatus, assembly GCF_009819885.2. Taxonomy (NCBI): domain Eukaryota; kingdom Metazoa; phylum Chordata; class Aves; order Passeriformes; family Turdidae; genus Catharus; species Catharus ustulatus. Next base: position 33,079,540 of record NC_046228.1, on the reverse strand, counting down.
TTACCTTATTTCTTTTTCCTGTATCGACTTCGCTGTTCTTTTAGTGGCTTGAATAGTGTTTTCACCTCCATGGGATTTCAGAAAAGAGAGGGAACAGAGGAAACCCAGTACATGATGTATTTGAGCCATTTCCTCCATCTCTTTGTGGTATAATGATTTCTTTCTTCATCTCCGTTTCCCCCATGAACTACTTTTTAAACATACTTTTTGATATTTCTTAAAATGGTTTTTAAAACAGTGGTGATCATCATTAACTAATGATCTTGGCACTCTTTGCTTGCCCAAAGTCTCTCCTACGCTCAGGTTGGAAAGGGATGTCTGTCCTAAAGAACAAATGCTGTGGAAATTTCTGGTGTGCTGAACAGGAAATGTGACAGATCCATTACACCAAGAGCATTATGTTTCATACCAGACCAGAATGGAAAGAACCAGGCCTTTGTGAGCACAAACCATGAAAGCAGATGTTCAGACAAACTACCAAGTGGGTACATAATGCTGCTCACACACATGCACTCTGAAATACTGTAAATATTATCCTAGAGAAAAATTATGGCAAATTTACATGTGCACAGCCTCACACTGCTACTATAATGCTTCAATAACAAAAGACAACAGTGCCCATGGTTTCTTTCCCACTGGAAATGGAGGAGATTGCAGCATATGCTTTCACTGATAGAAATTAAAAGTAGGCTGACATTCCTTATTAATATTTTGTTCACAGTTTAAGTATTAAATACAAAAAAATTCCTATTGTTTCCCTGGGAAAGCTAACTGATTTCTGGGGCTAATGGCAGGAAAATCAGCTTTTTGTACTGCTGTGCCCTCCGAGGGCCTCCAGGTCCTCAGTGCCTTTTGGGTTACCCTGCTCTGGGATTCAGAGCAGCTCAAAAACCTTATTTCACCAAAAACATTCTAACAGTGGTGACTAGGCAAAGGATATAAAATTTCCTGCTTTTTGGACAAGTTTCAGATACTCCTGGGGGATATGGCAGTGTTTTGTTGCTGGGGTTTTACCCATGTGTGGGTAGAGTGTTTTACCTCTGTGGGTCTGTGTGTGCTGCTCATCATAAGGGATGCAGAGAGGACTTGGGAAATACAGCTTGGAGTCCATAGATCATTAGTATCCTTAGTTAAACCGGGGGTTTTCATGGTGAAACAACAGCACAGTCTCAACCCACACAGTTTACGTGTAGATAAATGGAGATACTGTGAAGGAATGCCTCCTGATTCCCTGCATGACTCAAAGTCATCACACAAAAGATTCGTCAATTTAGTGCATTGAAATCAGAGAATTTAGACAATCAGGATTCTGCTTATAGCAAGAAATAGTGGGATAACTAGTGCATCACCATCCCAGAAATCAGTATGGGATTCATTAGGAAAATGCTCATTCACAATCAGTGAAAAAAGGAAAATACAACATGGTTTTGCAATTGCCACAAGGCAATGAATGTACTCTGAGAAAAAAGTGGTTTCAGTTTCCAGCACTGCTTTACTCCTTTGGAGGTCAGGGTGAGCTGTAGCAGGGAAATAAAATGTTTGTGTTGGGATTGCTTTCAGGGCAAGCCTTGAGTGCTCAAATACTTTGTTTAGCACAACAAGTCATTCACTTACTTGTGCATTCGTTCATTCATTCATGCATTTCTGAAAGGGCTTTGCTGTTCTGTATTCACTATGAGATCCCTTGGCTCACTTTCCACTTTTATGAAGGACTCTCGGGAGAGATTCCAATGACAGCAAATACCACAAACTGCTCCTGGTGCTGCCTTACCTGCAGCACTTTTGGACAGTTAAGGACAGAAGCAGCTGAAGTTTTATTCACAATGGACAAAACCCTAAAAAATGTTTCACACATCCTCAGCAAATGAAATGTGTTGTCTTTTACACGTCATTTTGTGTTCTAATCAAAGAAAGGAGGGTATTTCTGGTGCTTTCAGTATCAGCACCTCATTTGCCTTTTTTGTTTTTTTTTTTTTCTCTATACTCAGCTAAAAAACTGATGAGTTTTATTATTCTTAAAGAATGTTGGGTCTTGCAGCCCAGATTTACATGGGGTATTTATATATGTGGCTTGGATGGCTGCCTATAATCCATATACTTTAAGTGAATTTCCCAGAACTGGAGACAATCTATGGCCTGCAGCATTATGGAAATTTCCTTTTTTTCTTTGCACATGAAGGGAGCTTTTAGAGCCAACATTACTCTCATGGGGTCTTTGCCCCTGCTCCTATAAAGAAGATGTTTCCTTGGACAGTTCTGGATGTCTCTTTCACCTCTCTTGGACCAGGAAACCAGGAAATGTTATCTCTGGTAGTCTGTGCCAGAGAAGCTCAAGAAATTGTCTGGGTTGGAGCTGGAAGAGGTGTTGCTGGCCTGTCAAGTCAAGGCTGCTCACACAGCTGTTTTTCTGCACTTCATGGCTCTGTTGTCTGAAGGCTGCTGCCCAGAGCTAACAGGTATCAACGTTCAAAGACACAGGAGAAGTGCAAAACTGCATTTCCAACCCTATGATAGCCATCTAAATGTATATCACATGTCCAGGTATATATATGGTGTGCATTACCCTCACTCTAGAAACAGCTGCTGCAGCAAGAGACAAAGAGCCTTAAGAAAATCACCATTAATGAGTTCCTGGTGCCAGGTTTTGTGTTTGGTGTGTGGAATAGAGTCCTGAATGAATCAGGGATCGATTCCATTTTCTCTAATTTAGTTAAATATATCAAGCTGAGCTATAAATACTCCGTGTGTATTCCCCCAGTACCATTATTTCTTTCTTTGTTTACCAATTGCTGTAACTTTCCTGTTAAAGATTAATTGCTGGAATGGGGGCCCTAATCAAGATACCAGGCTCCTAATTGGTGTATTGACTGTCATACAGTGCCCTCATTAGCACTCCTGTGTGTCCCTGTGCTTCATCTTGGAGCACTGTTAACAAGACAAATCAAGAGTTCTTCTCCAGATAAACCCTACCCAGGGACATGGGACATGTGTCTGGGCAGCAGAAAGTCAATGTTTAAATCCTTGCTCCACAGCCTTAAGAGGGCCTTCGAAACAGGACCTTCTTCATGACCCCTGATGTCATTAGTCCTATGGAGTTTCCATGTTCATCTGGCCTTTCCAAATTTTGTTGTTTTTTGCTGTTATTAAAATTCAAGGAATCGAAATAAATCAAGACTTGGGGAAGATTGACTAATCTTTTTAATGTGGTTTTTTGCTTTTTTGTATGTTAACCTGGAATTCTTAACTACAGATGAACTTTAAAAATTATTTATTCAGTAATTAACAGTGTAGCAGTAATTTGAAAGGATTCAAAGTACCTGTTTTCTCGTCACTTAAGGGGGAATAATCTGTCAGCCCAAGTTCACTGAAAATTTGCTGGAGGTTCAACTGGAAGGTTTATAAACGTTGGCTGCTTTGCCTTGGTTTTCAACACCAACAGATTCTTGAAAGCATTTGCAGCACGTAAAAGAAGTTTCACCCCATGCCCTGGTGTATTAACAATATTAATTAACGTATTCTGTAAACAAAAATGCTTGTAGGTGATTTCTAAATAGTCCAGCAGAGAATATTCATTAGTGAAAAAACAGGAACCTAAAATGTGTGAGTGTTTGAAAGGCTTAAATACTTACAGATATTTACATAAAGCCCCTATGCAAATCCTACCCTGCAGAGTGTTATTCTTACACTAGTCCAATTGCTAATTCAATGTTAGATTTATTTAAGAAATTATCTGCATTATCAGAGGGAATAGAGGTGATAGCAAATACACACATGAAACAAAGTCCGGCAGTGAGGTGTCATGGGGGGCCAAGGCAGGGACAGTTGAGCAACATGGGTCACCCAGTGCCATCCCTTCTGTACCCTTCTGCGTCCAGCTCCAGAACCCAAACTGGACAGAAATTTGGGCACACTGAGAGTAAAATGATAGCCAAGTCATGAACAGCACCCCAGTTTTCTGGTGTGAACTTCAAACAGTGTTACCAGAAGCCAGTGGAAGAAGCGGAGTCAGAAACCTGTAATGTCCGACAGAAAACCATACCCATGACTGTCTTTTATTCAGGTTTTATGCCTGCCTGTAAACAATGGATTGCAGGCTTCTTTGTACAGAAAATTACCTTCTTTTAGTGAACAACTTAGGAAAAGATAACGCTCTCTCTGCTGCCTTTCATCTGTCCTTACATCTTGTACTTCTCACTTGCTGGAGGAGCTGGACCAGTCTGGGAGCATTTTCTCAAGAAGCGGTCAGGAGGATAAAACTGGGCTTAGTCAGGGAAAGGGAGGATTGTAAATTACATTATTTGATGAAAGTATTGCACAAAATAATATTCTCCCTGATTTTTCATCTAAAAATGTCAGAGCTTCTTGATTTTGGTGTTTTGAGTCACTGAAATGTTTTTTATTCTTCTAATCTAGAAATTGTAACACGGCAATTTAAAAGTGAACTGCAGCTTTCCTGTATATAAAAAGACATGCCTTTGTTTAGAAAAATGCTTGTATCTCTGATGTGCATCAAGAGATAAATGCTGAACACTTTTATAAATGTCAAAATATATTCATCTGACTCATTGTCAAATTCTAGTTTCAGTCTTAAAAGAATTTCTGATGGAATTATTCAGATTATTTCTTGATCACAGAAAAATGATTTTTTTTTTTTAAAGCAGTTTTACCAAATAGCAGTCTTTTTAAATTTTTGGGGAAAAAAAAGTTTCTGTGCAGATACTGAGTGCAGCAAATTACAATGGATGGGTGTTGGCACACTGGTGATTGGGAATGGGGCTGCAGCCAAACCTCATCCCTAATGGACTACAACTGTGTAGGACAGCTGAACAGTATTAAAGGGAAAGAAACATGGAATGCTGAGGGGTACTGACCAATCAGCAGCAGGTCCAGTAATAGGGGCAGATTCAAAAAGATTCTGGGCAAAACTGCCCAGAGCAGAACAAGCACAGGGAGGCAGGAGAGCTAGACTTGGTGAATCAGATTCTAGCCTGTCCCATGATCTGAAATAAATGGAGGTAGCCCAGATGAGTGGGAGCCTTTTCACTGGAGTAATCCAAGACTTAAGAAATTTTTATTTACAAAAGGTGGCTTGCACTCATGCACTAATCCAAAGCTTCTTGAATAAACCCTTGATCTCAGTTAAAGGTGAGAGGAATCAGGGATTTCAGAGTCACTATAATGCACTTGTAAATATCTGGTGTTGGCAAGAGGTGCAGCTAGATTAGTTGGTCTCTTAAAAATGGATAGAAATAGGTCATTGGAGGTAATAGGAAAACAAGGAAAAGTAAGAAGGATACTAACAAAGCTGTGATGTCTCATTATGAAGTCCCTCCTGTAGATACCTTTTGCAATGCTAGTACCTAGAGCAGAATCTCTTGAGAGAGGGACTGCTGGGTTTGGGTCCACAGGCACCCTGGAGGTTTTTTGGACCTGAATGGTCGTTGACTCTAGACCTAATATGACGTGTTCTTTAGAACTCATGCAAGGTTCCCCCTGCAGGTGACTATTACTGGTATGATTGACACAGGAGCTGATGTCATTATTATTTCAAAGAAACAGTGGCCTTCTACTTGGCCCACAGTACTTTCTGCAGCAGTGGCAGGAGTTGGGATTACAGCTGCCAGTTACCAAGGTCTCTCATCTGTGAGTTTTATTAATCCTGATGGGCAGGTAGCTACCATCTGCCCTTACGTAATTTCACTATTTTTAAATGTGTGGGGATGTGATTAACTGACTCAATGAGGAGTGCCAGCCGTGGGGCTGAGGGACCTCGAGGGCTGTGTCCAGTTCTGGGCCCTCCTGGCCAGAGAGCCCTGGAGGGGCTGGAGCGTGTCCAGGGAAGGGAACGGAGCTGGAGAAGGGGCTGGAGCCCCAGCAGGGGCTGAGGGAGCTGGGAAAGGGGCTCAGCCTGGAGAAAAGGAGGCTCAGGGGGAACCTTCTGGCTCTGCACAACTCCCTGCCAGGAGGGGACAGCCAGGGGGGGTCGGGCTGTGCTGCCAGGGAACAGGGACAGGACAAGGGGAAACGGCCTCAAGCTGTGCCAGGGGAGGCTGAGGTTGTATATTAGGAAATATTTCCTCACCAAATGAGTATCCAGATGAGAGTTCCTATTCCTGGAAGTATTCAAAATATGTGCAGATGTGGTATTTGAGGTAATTTTTAATTATGAACATGAAGATGGTGCTCAGTTGATGGTTGGAGTTTAGGGTCTTAGAGGTGTTTTCCAGCCTTAATGATTCTGTGATTCCATAAATCAGTTGTATGGTGGAGGGTTGTGGTGCTGTGTTCACACTTTGAGTGGTGGGGACGTATCCACTACCACTGAGAAAACAAAAGCTTTCCAGAAATAGTTTTTTCAAACAGAAGCAGTGAGACAATCTGCTGATGGCAATGGAAAAGTTGCTTTAGTGTCATTGTCCCTTCCTGAACTTCATGGGAGATTTGTGTTTGGAGAGTGTTGTCACATTTGAGGGTGGCTCAGCCCCTGCCAGGGTGAAGCTCCGTGGCTCTGGTAATGCTCTGTGGCTCCTCATGGCTCTCACACACAAGGGGAAGTGCGTGTGCTGACTTTGAAACAAAAGCATTGGTGTCTGCACATCTCTTTTTGCATGTGCCAGCACTGAAAACAAATCCAGAGGCATTTTTCAACAGTTTGGCCCATAAACTTTTCAGTTTGTGCAAACCACAGGGGATGGTGAGAGAGTCTAGATTAATTTTGAAAACTTGGCAGATGAGATTCAGCTTGCATAAATTTAAAGGTAATGTGTGCTTGCAACAACAATACAAACCTCTCGTGCTGCTGTGCTTTAAACTTTCCTCTTCCTCTGAGAAAAAGAAATTCTCGTTGTCGCTGGTAAGCCAGCAAAGTGAAAATCTCTCCAGAACACAACAACAGTAGGAAAAAGCAAAAATTACATCTTCAATTCATAAGGGAATGGAAAGCAATGCAGAGAAAGTTGATTTTATTGTCAGTGACAGTCACGAGCCTTTGTTTGGAACGTGAATTCCACACTAAAAAAAAAAGCAAAAAAGAGAAATAATTCTGCAAAGATGCAGAGGACAGCAAGGCTAATGCTATGTTTTTGGATTACTCCTTTGCAAGATCTATCTTAAATGGGAAAAAAAAAAGAAAAAAGTCAGCCTGAATTACAGGAAACTGTCATAATTCAGTGTAATTGATGGCAGGCAAAAAAAGTGAAATTGAAGGAGTATTTCATTAGAGCACACACAGCCAGCTTGGAAGCCAGTCAGGATGAGAACTGAACTTTACAGCTGAGTGTTGTTGCTGTTTTTTGGCTAAGGCTGGTGGGGCTTTTGTGCCCAGCAATAGTAGGCACAGTTATGTCTGTATAGAGGGGATCAAATTGAACATAGCTAATTGGAGGATAGAGTAGAATGAACTGAAGATAAGATGCTTGCCACAACTATCAGCAAATGTTTCCTCTACAGAAAGATGGGGAAAAATCCTACAAGTTGTTACCTCTGAATCATTCCAGCAGCCACCCTTTTTATCCTGTTGTCGCTTTTTCCAAGTGTCTATCCCCTCCAAAAAGGAGTTTGTTTCTCAGAGAAGCTCCACATGAGTCATACGGTGCCAAGTGTTTTGTCCTGTCAAAAACGCAATTATTCCTTGAGTTGTGAGGAAACAATTACCAGAACAGTATCATATTCATGAAGCTGCTTTATTTTGTTTAACATTACAAATATCTAAAGGCAAAAAGCAAAAACCATCTTTCTGAATGTGTTTATGGAGGATGGGCTTTTGCTCCTGTAGAGGATTTATGTGCTAGTTGGACTTTACTGTTGCTGTTTTCCTAATTGAAGCAGATTGGCTTTTGCACCTTCCTGAGGAACATTTATTACAGCTTATATGATTTTTCCCTACTTCAGCTTGCTTCTTATTTCCTTAGCAGCTGGGAATAAAGAGCAGTGAATTCCTTAGCAAACTTCACACTGACTCTATCACACATTAACAGTAAACCCAAACACAGATGTGAACCCAGTCTCTCTCCCCAAAATCCCAGGTGCTAACAGTAAAATATTCCACTGAACAAAGGTTGGTGAACCACCACTGACACTGACTGGGTGATCAAGGGGAAAGACGAGTGTTTTTGCTGGGGAAAACTGGACACCATGCAACTTAATTGAGCCAGAATTAGAGTTCTTGTTTTGCAGTAATGAATTGTCATGAAAATACTGAAAGTCATCTCCTCATGTTGTGATGTCTCCTAAATCTCTCCAGCTAAAGTGATGGCTGATGGAAACATTCCCACAAAAACTTGTTTGACCCTTAGGTCTCTGCATGCTGCCCTGAGCAACGTTAGTTCACTAAAAGAAATCAAACACTGCAAAATGTGTAAATAAATTATACTGCTGTATTTGCATGATAGCACTGATGTATCATTAAGTGCAATAAGCAGGGAATCACAGAGTCCATGAGGTTGGGAAAGACAAATCCAGCTCCCCCTGCTCTGCCAGACCCCCCACCAAACCAGGTATCCAAGTGCCACCTGCACAAGTCTTTAAAATCCCCCCAGGAATACTGACTCCTCCACTGCAGCCTGTTCCAGAGCTGGACAAACCTCTGGAGAAGGAGTTTTTCCTAATAACCAAGAATAATAATTATAGGATATAATATGCAGAGGAAAAAAGGTGAAGAATTCTGTGGACCTTTACTCTAGATAACATTGTGGATTAATAACTATCCTAAATTGTTCTTAAATTTTGGACTGCAAAACTGAATGTGCAGAAAATAAACATTTCAAGGAGAGCAGTGTGAGATAGAATTCAACTGATCTTGTGGCTGAACATGGAAACATGGAAAATAACATGAAATAAAATGAAGTGGTTTAGTTTTCTGTCTCACCCGTTAAAATATTTCTGTATTTCCTTGCAATTTAAACTGTACTGAGTCATAATTACTGAGTAAACACATATTTAAAATTAATTCAGTTTGGGGAAAGCTTTGGCTAACTTTTTAAGCTTGAGATAAATTGAGCATCTGAATGCTTACTGCAGTGCAAAGAAATGAATCATTTTGTTTGACTAAATGTCAATTCTTTTTATTGGATTGTAATGGTTTTAAATTGAAGTCACAAAATTATAAGAGGGTGATTAAAAGATTTGCTGTCATCAGACCAAAATTTAGAGAAATACTTTGAGAAATATGTTTTCAGGTCAGTGAACAGGGTAATGGTTGAACACTTTTCCATTCAAGTGCAATTAGTATTTATGAATTATTAATTTAATCAATCCATTTATTGTGCCTTAATTTGAAGAACTGTGTGGAAACACATGTCATTCCTACTTCACGTGATGTGAGGGACACTAAGAAGTGGGCACTTCTCTAGGAAGATACTTCAGGAAGGAATTAAGCCCATGGAAAATTCTCTAGTTCAACCCCAAATTTAGAGAAATGGAGGAGCTGTAGGAGGAGCCTGGTGAGTACATGTCCCATCAAATAACACTAAGTCTTTCTTTACCTCATTTTTCCCTTCCAGCAGAACAATTCTAGTCTCATAGCTTGTGTGATTTCTCTATGTTCTTGTAGTCCAGGTCATTGGAAGATATATGAGGCAGCACCGAAAATGGGGTGATGGCAGCGACCACTGCACATTCACATGCTCTGGTTGTCATTCAGACAGTTGAAGCAGAGTTTTTTTCAGACAGAAGTATCCAAGTAGCTATTTCCATTTTTTGATCTTTCATTTGGAATAGAGCCTCAGTGTCTCATTTGCTTTGGTAGAAAATGTGTCCCTCCAGAGAGCAGGAAACCCTCCATGCACTCCTGTGACCTAAAGGGGAGAGGGAACCGGCCTCAGGAAACCAGGTGCTGGAAGTGAGGGAGGGAGGGAGCCCTGTGTATTGGACCAGGCACATCAGCATCTTCTCCAGGCTGAGACCAGGGATCCTTCCTCCCGCACTGAGCTGTCAGCCTGTTTCTATGGAGATCTCTAAGGCACTGATGGATTTGCTGTGTACACATTCCAAAAAACCTCAGGATAACCACTCTTTGAAGACTGTCAGTGGTTTGGGCCATAGCCTGGACAGTAGGACAGACAATGAGCTTCATCTGCTTCTGTGTGAGTGGGTGTTTGAACAGAAGCTGAGGAGGGCCACATGTCTGAGAGGTCAGCTTTCCCCTCATCTGGGCACTGCTGCCTCTGACCAGCTGTGATGTGTCCTGCTGAAGGCTTTGCTGCAAATCTTCTGGAGATTTTTGGAGAGCATCAATCACGCACATTTGCTCTCATGGATGTCAGCCACCAAGGGCATCATCCCCGGGCACTCCATTTGCCCTGTCTCTCTGATTCTCTTTTTCCTTTCTGGATCCACAGAAATTGCACCCTAATCAAACTGATTATGCTGAGTATTCTTGCTATGCCTTTGTTGGTGTATTCTTCCCCTTCCCCTTCCCCTTTCATTGTAGTTCACACTGTATTTGGGGCAGGTCCTTATTTTAAACCACACTCTCTTTTCTTTTCCTCCCTCCCTCCCTGCACACACACCATCTGCCATTCCTGGGTTTATTTGGTTTCATGGAAATGTCATCTCTCTTTTAGAGCAGATGGATTCAGGTGGTTCCTGCCAGAGTTAAATGCCAGGGAGGGGACTGCATGCTGTGCAGCCATGGGTGTGTGGCAGTGTCCTGCCATGTGGAATCCATGCCCCACACACCAGGGCTACCAAAGGGGACACTTTGCAATGTCTCCTTGTCTCCTGTTGGCAACAAGCAGTGACAGAGGAAAAGCTCAGAGAATTCAAACCATCAGGATTTGAGTTTGTGATCCAAACTGCAGGCTAAATGCTTGGATGTTTGGCTGTCTTGGGGGTGCTTTGCCTCCAAAATGCTTCTGTGCTATGCATGTTGGCTTGAGAATCTATATCAGAAATATTCTAACATCTATTATATATGTTTTAAAATGTATATTATTAAAATATGCATTTATCAGTGTTGTCACGGCACATATTTGCCACACTAAATGAGTGGTGTGGCACATTACAGGGTTTAGCTGTAGTTTGAATATTCCATCATGATTCTACTACTATCAAACTGTTGATGGGTGCTGGTATATTTCCTAAATCCCTTGAAATGAAAATCAAGCAAGATCTGAGAGGAAATACAGATGGACAGACAGGACATAGATGCACCTCCCAAGGTCTCCATGAATGTGTGGCTTGACTAGATTTAGATGACCAATAGCTATACTAAATCCAGCTATTCTCGGATTCGTGCTTCCTTAGCAAATGCTGTGTTCATAACAGGAATTTCTGCTCCTTCCTTATGTGTAATTTAAATGTGCTTTAGGGCCCTTCCACCAAAGCTCAAGGCCACTGTTTCCAGTAGCACTGTGTGGCTGCCATCAAAATTTAACATTTTTTAACTACCTAGTTCGTAGATTTAAAGGAAGAATCTTTTCCCTACTGCCACATCCAACCTGGCCTTGGACACTTCCAGGGATCCAGGGGCAGCCACACTTCGCTGGGCACCCTGTGCCAGGTCCTCACCCCCTGCTCCCAGGGAACAATTTCTTCTTAATGTCCAATCCAAACTTTCCCTCTTTCAGTTTAAAGCCAAAATGTGCTGTACATCTGATCCAAAAAGGGTAATATATATAGGGCCAAAAAAACCCTTTCATATTCCACATCACCTGCATTAAACACGCAGTCTTAAATTAGCCTCCAGTCAGGGCAAGAAAGCTTTCCTAAAGGACTGTTCATCCTACATGAAAATTGTTCTCTCCATGTCAGGTGAGTCGAGTTGCCCTTCCCATTCAGCAGTGAGTAACTCTGGGTAATTTTGGCTGAATGTTTAATCTGTGGATGGCTGAAGTAAGGCTCTGCTCGTGGAAAGGAGTGAAATTCTTGTGGATATGAACCCTCAGGTACCTCTTTCTGGGGAAGGACTGACCCACAGCAGTGACTGGGGAACTGTTAAAAACAGGAAAGTCCTCCTGGCACCACTGGGGTGTGGAAGGAGATTGGGAGCAGGTTGTGAAGGGGAATCGTGGCAGCTACAGGCTGCCAGCAGCTCCTCTGGGGTGAGGAAAGCCAGTGCCAGACAGGGTGGAAATGCAGATGAGCAGGGAGGTGTGAGAGGTTTTCCACCCCTCATGTGCCAGGCAGGGATGGCTGCACCAAACATGCTTTTCCCCAGCCTCACCTGCTGGACCTGCTACTTTTTCCCCCCATACCCCACACCCTATGCTTTTTGTGCATGGAAAAAAACTGTTATCTAAATTTTCTTGGTTTTCCCTGAACTTGTTTGTCTTACCAAAATGAGCACTGTTAGCAGAGGAAGATGATAATTTTCCATGGAAACCAGTGGAAAATGAAGCAGGTTCAAAAAACCTCCCCACATACACTTGAGGCATCTTAGTGCCTGTTGTGTTCATTTCAGAGATGGAGACCCAGACACAGCATGACAAATTACATTCTTGGTGTCATCAGGCATTGAGAGCAGGAAGCTGAGGGCTTGAGTCTCTGCCTGTTGTCTTAGTCACAGCTCCTTCTTAGTGTTTTTTGTATGTTTTGATTGAATTTTTGAAACATTTGGCTTTTTTTCCTTGCAGTATATGCTCCAGCCTGTTTTGTGGCTTTTCTATGTGAGTGATAAACACTCACCCATTAAAAATAAAATTACTCATTGTTTCACAAATAACCAATTCACGTATTGAAATGGGGGATGGAGTAGAATTTAGGGAAATCAGGAATGGTCCTGTTTTACTGTAAAACAGAAAATGAGCTTTGTCAAAACAAAGGCCCTGTCTAGACTGGCAAATATGTCTGTGGGTGTCTGCAAACTGAATGTGATTATCCATTATGGCAACACCTCCAGGTATGAATGTCTCACGTCATCAAAGGTCACAGGTTCCAGGTGGCCAAGTTCCTTCATGTGAGTGCTGCTGTGTTGGTGTCAAAAGAGTTGTGCTTATGTTCAGACAGTGAAGAAATCACTGAGAAATCATGGAACAGTTTAGGTTGGAAAGGATTGCCTGGTTCCAACCCCCTGCCATGGGCAGGCATAACTTCCACTAGAAGGAACTTGATCAGGATGCCATCCAACCTGGCCTTGGATGCTTCTAAGGAAGTCATCCCTCTTAACTCATACAGTGTTGGAAAATAAACCCACCCCATGCAAACCAGGCCTTACTTTTACTCGAGACTGTTTGGAACAGCTTTCCCCAAATCCTATTCACTGCAGTGCTGCAGTCACTCTTCTGGATGTTTTCAGCTTTTCTACTAATGGTAACCAGGAAATAAATAGCCATTTCTTCCTACAAACTCATGCTGAACATTAATTGTCCTAGGTAATCATTACTAGAATTAATTTTTTCATGTGCTATACTTTAACAGTGATACAGAGGAATAGAAAATGGGATTTAATTCATGTTGAATCTTTGTTGCTACACTGGAGGATAAAAGCGATGATGCCATACATCCAACACTGTAAACAATGTTCAAAGCTTGTTAATTGCTGAAAAGAAGCTTGAGAGTTTAATCATTTACAGAAGCTGTTGTTTTTATAGCAAATAAAATGTTTCCTGCTATGGAACACACTGAAAAGGCTCATTCTCACAACAGGCTCATTCAGACACTGGTTCATCTTTTAATATTGGTAAAATACTGCTGAAGTGTCACTGCTGACACAACCCTGTATCACTAACCCAGTTCCTGTCCATTGTTTCTGTCTTTTATGGGATGGCATTGCCTACCCCTGTCATGGGCATAAGGTCTGAGTGTGCACAAGAGCTGCTGGGGGAGGACTGGATTTTTTTTTTTTTCTCAGACAGGAAAAGAAACAGAAATAAAATAAATAAATGCTTAGTTGCAACAATGCAGATTACAGTAATTTCACAACTATAAGGCGCGCCCTTTTGACTAAAATTTTGGTCCAAACCCAAAAGTGCGCCTTATAATCCAGATGCACCTTATATATGGACAAAGTTTGGAAATTTGCCAACCCGGAAGTGTGAGATGCAAGCTGAGATAGGATCCGCGGGAGCTGCGGCTGTGTGGGGGGAGCTGGGAACCACGGGAGCCGCAGCCTCCAGGCAGGGGAAGCCGGGACCCTGCATGGCCACCAACGCCAGGACCCTCTGCGGCCGCTGGCTGGGGGGATGCCACGACGAGGCGCAGCCGCCAGCCAGGGGGAAGCCGAGACGCGGCATATCTGCCAGCCGGGGTGAAGCGGCACAGCCGCCGGCCAGGGGGAAGCGGTGCAGCCACTGGCCGGGGGAACGCCAGGACACGATGCAGCTGCCCAGTAGGAGCAGGGAGCCGCGAGCTGTGCCAGCCGGCGCTGGGGGTGAGCGGGATTGCCAAGGCCCGTGGCACGGGGAGGGTGCCTGCGGCTGCATTTAAAGGCTACACCGATCTGTGAAAAATGTTTGCAAATAGAGCATCTGCCAGTAAACTCCACGATCACGGGATTCCGTTACTAATTGGTTACTTTGTTGCGTGCGGCACAGCTCCTCGCTGAAAAAAAAAAAAGTGCGCCTTATAGCCCGGTGCGCCTTATATAACGTACAAAGTTGCGAAATTTGCCGACCCCTGGAGGTGCGCCTTATAGTCCTGAAATTACTGTACATAAACCCATAGTGAGTTGCATTTAAACACTTTAAAAGAAATTCCATGATGCTTTTGCTGGGGCCCTTAATTCTGAAGTCTGAGGTAACAGCTGCAGTCACTGGAGAAAAACTCCATGATAATGTGTGTCGTGAAATCTCCACTGACCAGACCCTGAGGTGACAGGTGCTAAATCCCACTAATTGCTAAAAAGGAGTAGTTTTCATCTGGTAATTAGGAGTAGTCCAAGCTCATCCCACTGAAGCCTTTTGACACTGCTGGATTTCTAAGAGCTGTTGAACTGGGAAGAGTCTCTCTCTTTGCTCCCTCTGATTCTGACAGCTCAGATTTTGATGGTGTTGGGGCCAAGTTACTGTTCAGGCCACTTTCTCTTTTTCCTCCAATTACATTGATCCTTTTATTTTCTTAACAACCTTAGGACTGATAACTTTGTCTCCTGCTGGTGTCACAAAACAACTTTTCCAGTGCCTGACTTGTTATTGATCCAACTCAAAAGAATATTTTTGATAGTCTCATGTAATTTTTTTGTTTAATCAGGTCTTTATTGAAGTTACTGAGTAACAGTTCTGGGAGCAATGCAGAACTGCTTCCTGCAGATTCCTATTTCCAGGCCAAGCTCCTCTATCAGTGATGAGCACTGATGATAGCTTCTTCTTCTACTTGACTCTCTTTGCAAAAAAAAATTATGCAAGCCAGAATGCTCTTGAATCTTGACTTCTCTTTCAGTTTGCTTGGAATCAGATGATAGATTGTAAGATAATCAGGTAGGAAATGCCATATGCCATGATAACACCAGGCTTTTTAGCTGAGCTAAAAATGACTGCTGAGGGATAATAAGACATAATTACAAATGTGAGGGAGATCCGTGTTTTTTCATTGGGAATGTGGCTCCTGCTGATGCATGGCTGTCTGCAGTGTGGATACTACTCTCAGGAAGCTTCCTGGAACTAACTACAGCTCAACTATGTACTCACTGAGAGCTGTGACGAGGGGTTTTTTTTATTGTCCAATATAATCCACCATCAATGCAATTTGGCTTTTTTTCTGCAAGTCATTCGCATAATAAATTGCCTAATATGCATCTTTTATTGTGGACTAATTCATCCTTTGAGGGGAAAAAAGAAGGCAATTGCTGGTGTCAAATCCTAAATTAAAGTAAGCTTGGGAATGCATTTAGCAAGATAATGCTGATGAAAGTGAGAATCTGAACTCCAACTAAACCAAGAATCAGTAGCTGAGCTGCAACATTTACAATAAATAAGCACAGTGCTCACAAAGGGCCTGGTTTCACTACCCAAGCAATGAACAGGTTTGGTTTTCAGGTTCAGTGTCATGGCCCCTTTGCACTGTTTTTCTCATAAGCCTTTATCTCATCAGTCTGCACAGACCTGATTTGAAAGGAGATGAGGCTTTGCACGAAGCCTCTGCTTTGCTGGGCACTCCTGTCATCTTCAGCAAATATCCTCACACCTGTTAAAAGTGAGCAGCAGTGGTGAGGCCAAACCAATATTTGACCACCCTTACAATTGGCACTGCATGCCTTTAATTAGTAAGAAGCCTTTCCTCATCTGTTTTATCTTCCATCCTAAAAGCTCAGCTGAGCAGCACAATCTAATGGAATACAAAATTATTCCATCTTATGGGAGAGTTATCTCCTCAGCTGCTTTGCAGCATTTTCCCCTACATTTGCTTCCTATTTGAAAATGTAAGAATACATTAGAAGTGGTTGAGATGTCTCATGAAAGAAATCATTGTGTGTAGAGCCATTAGAACGGATAAATAGAAATTTCTTCTAGGGTGCTCTCTGTCCTGCAGACCCTCTTAAAAAATTGAATTAATGTGTCTGGAAAGGCTATTTTAGCTCTTCAGCTGAATTTTTCTTCCTGAGAGATTGTTCAGGAATCCACAGCTACAAACACTCTCTTCCAGAAGATGAAAAAAAGAAAATTAATCATAAAATGGTCTGTGTTGGAAGGGATCAGGAAGCTTATTCCATTCTACCCCTGGCATGGGCAGGGACACCTTCCACTATTCCAGGTTGCTCCAAGCCCTGTCCAGCCTGGCCTTGGACACTGGCAGAGATGTGGAATCCAACAGAGAAAACTGGGAATTGCTCTTCCTCCATTTTGATTTTGAAAATATTCTACTCCAAATCTTACCTTTTTCCTTAACTCCCAAGCAATAACTGGTCAGTCATCTCATTACTGCATCACCCACCCCAAACTCCCAGGAACCCCAGGAGCTTCAGGTTCAGTTCACACCACCATTTGAGGTAGAAAATGGCACACCCTTCCTGCTGTGGCTCCTTTTGGAAAGATACCCAAAGTCTGTGGGAACCCAGGACATCCCTCTGGCTGCCATGGACCGTTTGAGCCCCTGCCAGGGGGCTCAGAAACCTTGGCACAGAGCCCAAGACCCCTGTGCCTTTGATTTCAACCCCTGGGAAAAACTACCACTTTTGCATGAAGAGTCACAAGTCACAAAAAAGTATAAAGAGTATAAGTTAGCTTATAATAAAATGAAAAACTAAATTTTGAAAAATTTTTAGAATAAGAGTCCGGAGTCAAAATAGAAGAATTTAAGCATGTTCTGTCCTTCTTTCTCCTTCTCCTTAGCATCCATCTTCTAAGTAATGTTAGCACTTTTAAATTAGAGTAGAACTAGACTGTACAATATAAGTAATATGTATTAAAGGATAACTGTAAATAATGTTCACGTAGTTTATAGTATAAAAAGATAATAGCACCCTAAAAGCAAGCAGGGTACCTTAGACTAACCTGCTAAACAGACCACAGAGGTCAGAGAAAATCTTCTTAAATAAGATAAAATAACCTCTGAAAACTACAGAAAACAGCTCCTAACTCTTTCTCCAGTGCTCGAGCAAAACTACAAAAACTTTTAACATACCCAAGTGGTTGTCTCAAGCTCCTAAAACATCACTGACATTAAAAGTCCGGTCCAGGAAAATCACCTGTGTCTCACCTGCTGGGCCTTGTACTGAGGAAAGGATCTCTGCACAGCACCTGCCCCAGGTTCTTTAACACTATGTGCCCTGTATCTATCCCTCTCCAGATGATTGTGAGCCCTAAAATAATTGACATTTTGTTTCTCTTGTTCTCCTAGAGGAAGAAAAAGGTTTTTGATTAATAACTTGCTTTTGAGTGAAATGTTCTGGAAATTTGTTCCCTGCATAGACAACAATCTCTAGTTTGAAATACAAAACAAAAGGCCTACTTTCATTGTAATAGTCCAAATTTACTAAAAAAGCACAGCAGAAAGGGTTCCCATGAGAATATAAATCTTTTTTTCTGTGGTACATCCACCCTTTGGGGATTTGAGTGTGTAGAGGGTGCTGTTTGCTTCTATTCCAACCTGATTATTTAGTGGTAAAGTAAATGTAGGCACTTTTTAGAGCTCCCAGCTGAGGGTTAGTCTGCAACATCACTTCTCACTTCAGCGCACTTAATGGCTCCTCCAACTTCGCATTTTGGAGGAGACAAGATCACTCCTTCCATCCATTTCCACTTAGTGAGTCACCCAACTGTTACACTGCTCTGCACAGGATGAGGAAATGGGAAAGAAAAGCAAAAGCAAACTACACCTGCAAGAGCTGTTTGCAAATGACGCTGCTCAGAGAAATGACCTTCACACAGAGAGAAGAAAAACAGTGTACATTGTACATGTGCCACGTGCATCATTAACAGAACCCTCCTTGCCTGCAATCCTTTTAGGCAGGTGTTCATGTGGGTTCCTCTGAATTCCACTGCCCCACTGCCTTTTGCCCTCACTTACCTATTTCCTGAGGGTAATTTGTCAAGGCATCTGCTCATCCACCATGCCTGGCTCTGGCTCTGGCTCCTCCAGGTCCTCTCAGATTACTATTCCAGCTTTGTGGGCTTTGATTTTTCTGGTTTTTTGTCAATGAGGCTGAAGGCTTTTAGGGCAGGATTTTGTTTAACAAGACAATTTAACACTGATGTCTTGTTATACCTGCCTTGGTGGCTTTTTTTTTGGTTCTTAGATATCTTACCATCACTTGAGAATTGTTACGCAAATAATTTCTTCAACTGCTTTGCAAACTCTTTGAAATTATGAAATTTAATTTTTGTTGTGTTTTGTTTCCTTCCCAGAGTTCCATGTTTTTCCAAGAGACTCTTTTCCCATGCAAGATTTGTCACTAAACATATGTATAAATATATAAATCTGTCACATACTGTACTATACCTACACATCTGTTAGTTAATGACCTGCCAGACTATGAGGACTAGAGAGAAGTACTTACTATAAGCCATAGAGATAATATAAGTGCTCTGGTCCCTGAATTTAGAAAGAATACAAGCAAATTCAACTAACCTCAAAATGAAAATAAGATTTAAAAAAGGAAGAAACTCCTGTAATACTCAAAATCATTTCCTTTATTCCCTTTCTGCTCCCTGAAATGAAATTAATGTTCAGAGATTACCCTGTACATAAAAAAACAATGTAAATTAAGAAGTGGTCACTCGCTCATGAATTGTGTTTGGTTTTCCCCGTGTGAGAAAATTGGTTTTATCAGTTTTTGTCCAACTAGAGAAAGGCAGGTATTTCAGCATTGACACAAGTGCACCCTTACAAAAAAAATTTACTCCTTTCTATGCAACATATGAGACCTTCTAATTATTTATGCACTCTGAATAATTGTTTCTCAAATTTCAGTGGAGAGCAGTGTGAATGTGTGCTGGGACTGGCTGTATTACCCAGTTATTCTCTCTCTCTGCTGTGCTAGAACCTGTGAGATGCCAAAAGCAGTGGGTTCTTGAGTACCAAAATGCTCTGTCCCAGGATGGGAAGCTTTGGTTCTACAGCAGTGTCTGAAATATTCACGGCAGGGTTCACGCTCTGCTTTCTTGTGGCTGAGTGTTAACATTTCACAAAACATGAGCAAGTCTCAAACTAAACAGCTGTTTTATCACAGCCCCATGCCCTAAATACAGACACTTGTTCCTGCATTGTCCCAGCTAAAGGCTCCGGTCTTGTTTACCTGTCACACTCTCAGCCCTTTAGAGAGACATCTGATGGTGTCCTGGCTGGAGCTGGTGAGGTTGTCAAAGGGCTGAGTGACACCAGCCAAATCAGGTGTCCTCCTGACACGTCCTGTCACCTCACAAGCACATTGTGCTAACAGATGTCATTAATCTTTGAGAAGCCCTTGCATGGTGAGTGCTGGAAAAAGGAATAATTCTCTCTTCAAAGCAGCACGCAGTAAATAAGTCATAGAGCAGCACACTGGGGCCCTAGGAGAAGGAGAAAATATGGAATGGCTGCTTATTCAGGGAGCACTGACTGGAGAGAGAGAAGAATCATAGAATCCTTGGTTTGAGTTGGAAGGGACCTTAAAGCACATCCAGTTTAACCCCCTACCATGGGCAGGGACTCCTTCCACTGTTCCAGGATGCTCCAAGCCCCATCCAAGCTGGCCTTGCACACTTCCAGGGGTCCAGGGGCAGCCACAGCTGCTCTGGGCACCCTGTGCCAGGGCCTCACCACACTCTGAGTAAAGAATTTCTTCTTAACATGTAACATAAATCACCCCTCTGTCATTTCAAAACTGTTCCCCCTTGTCAATAGTCACTATCTGTCAGTGTAAATGGCCTCTCCCCCTCCTTTTCATAAGCCCCTCTAGGTAAGGGAAGGATCCTGTAGGACAAAATAAATATTCCTGTCATGAAGACTCTTCTGGACAGCAGACTTGCAGATGGTAGTGGCAAATTCTCATCACACAAACAAGCTGAATCCTGGGATTTCCTAACTTTTTCAGGATCTGGATTCACTACCTTGATAATACTCTCATTACTCTTTGCTTGTGGGCTGTGTGCATTTGCTGCTCTTTGTGCTCTACTCTTTCCATAATGTTATTTTGGTGGAACCACATGAGAGAGCCTTTCTCCCTCCTGTGAGCCCTGGCACAGCCACACTTATTATAAATGGATGTGCTTGATGAATGAAGTTACTTTGGTTTGGGTTTAAAATGTTTTCTTTATTCTCAGATCATTTCAGGCTGATGCCATGGCATAGTCCAGGAGCAGTTTTGTGGGACAAAGCACCATTCCCATGCAGAGGTATAACTGGGGCTGTCCTGTCAGTCCCACACACACATCGTGGGGTGGTATTTCCAGTCTTTATAACTGTGCTAGTTTTTTACATCTAATGGTTCAGATCCCCATAGCTCAGGGACAAATGCAGCCCTTGGAGGGATCCAGGGATGCAGAGTGCTGGCCAGCTGTGGGAAGAGCCAGGCCAGCTTTGGAGCTCTGCTGCTGGTGCATCCTCTGGGAATCCTGCTCCTGCTAGAAGCAGCCTAATGGGCTGTGAGCAAAATACTGCACTTGCAGTGCCCCCAAACCCCGGGAGAAGGTTGATATGTATCCTGCAGCTGTAGCTTTGCCCTGTGCCAGAAACACTCTGGAGATGGAGCTGCTCAGTGAAGATGCTGAGTGGAAAGTGGATGCACTCTGTGCTCTCTCCCCGCATTGCAGACATGCTGCCACTGCTTCACCCCAAGCTCAGGGGTGATTTCATCTTTTCCAGTGCCTCTCCATATCCTTGCCCTGGCTGTGTCTTACATTTTGAATCCCATCATTAATTGTACTTCACTTCCCACTGTAACAAATTAATCCTGATCTTCCCTGTCAAAAGCCATTTGTACCTGCTTGGGAACATTTCAGGCTGAAGAGTTTCCGTCCACTGAGACTGGCCCCGGCTAATCACATTCCACGCAGAGGAATCTGGATTTGCATCAGAAAGCAGCACTCATCTGTTTCAAACACTAAGCCCCAAAGAAGAGGTTGAGATGTCTCTTCCAGAGAAGCAGATTCTGAAATATCTCCCTTGTAAATTTTGGCTTCACTGAGCAAGTGCACAGGTAAAAGAGAGGTGAGTGAAATGTCAGGTGTGTAAGTACTTACTCTTACACTGAGTGTACTTATTCAATACTGTTGCAGACCTGTGCTGCACCTGATGGTTCACTGACATAACCCACTTGGAGCTACACAACTCTCCAGTGCTTCAGGCATGTTTTAATAATTTAGAAACTATGTGGATTTACTGTGTTAAGGTAAATTTTAAGACTGATTGTCCTTCACAGTAAGCAGCAGCCTAAAGTTTGCCTCAGTAACTCTTTGGCTTACACATACATTGATGTGTATGAGAAATACACTGAGAAATCAGTCTGTGCATTTATTTATACTCTCACTGTGTGAAAACACAAGCATGGAGCTGTTCTGCTACAGCATTTTAGTAGTAGAATGGACTTTACCTAGTCTGAGATCCAGAACAAAGTTACTCCTTGCCTTCTGAGACACAATCGATATATTTCCCTTGCTTCATCTGCAGGAATAACATGCATTTTTCTTTTTGAGTGACCAGACTAATTACAACTGTGTTGCCCTCTCTTGTATTGCTAATCTCTTTGGAATTGAAAAGAAGGCTGAATAATATCACTGGATTATTTTTGGCCATTGATGTGGTAGGACTTTGCTACAGAGAGAAACTCCTCCCATTTGCTCAGTTGTATTTATTGACTTGAGGAGGAAAGCCAGAGCAGTAGGGTCACATCTCCTTTAAGCCTGGCACACTTGTCATGCAAAGAGAGAAGAAGAGGCTCTGTCATTTGGTTTGTCTCTGAAATGACTTGAGCAATATTCACTGCTGTCTGCAGTCATTTTAGACTGGCAGCACTACAAGGGTGATGTAATTTTGAGTATCTGTGAGACACCTCTCTTGTGCCTGAGAATGCTGCACAAGAGCTGGGCCTTAACAGTCTCTTCTATTAACTACTTCTTAAACTTTTAGGATCCTGTAAGCAAGACTTGAGAAGAGACATCAGGAGGAAGCACTTTTGGAAGGCTCCTCAGAAGGGGACTGCAGAATGTGGGAACACTTGTTGCTGCTTTAAAGATTGAAGAACTTGTCACTGCCAGCGACACTGGGACCCATCCAGCTGGGAAGGTTAGTGGTGAAAATAGAGGGACTGGAATTATGGAGTTGCCTGAAAGATAAAGAACTTTAATGGATAAAAGAACAAATATAGAAACTGTACAGACTGAGGGGCGACTTCCGAAGACCTGGGGATGTTGAACATAACAATTATAGGGGTATGTGAGGGCAAAGGTCCAGCCACAGACATGGACTAGGAGCATGTCCTTGGGAGTGACCAGTCTCAAACCAATTGAGAACAAGAACCAGAAACATGACCTAATATAGAATAACTCCATTGACATGCCACCTCCCGTGGTTAAAGCCTCCTGCCACTCCCCTGTCCACCCCCATCACACCCATCTCCACGAGAACTCAGTTAAAGCTGGCAGGGAAAAGGCAGATAGCTTTCCTAGTTTAAAAAAAATAAAGCAAAAAATCAAGATAACAAAAGAGGATTAGGAAATAAAGCTGAAGTGGTGTAATAAACAGATTTAAAAAGCATAAACTTTAATAAGATTATTGTAAGTGCTCTGTGTGAAAACACAAGGGTGACCAGCAGAGGAATGTGTGTGTGTGTTAGGGAGTGAGTGAAAAGTGGAGAGAGAGAGAAATGAGAAATTAAGATCATCTTCTCTGTGTAACTCTCGTTGCCTTTCATCTTTAACATCCAGCTTTTCCATAATGTATGAGTAGCCACTGGAGACTTTTAAAATATACTGTATTATGTCCCTGTTAGACAAAGGATAAGTTTGTAATATAATTGCACTGAAATAGATATAAAACCCTCAAAACAACAATAACAAAAACCATAGAAGAGGGAGCTGCAACCTTCTGTCTCATTGCAGAGACCACCACTGGGCAGCACAAATGGTATGATTCTGAATTCCCTGGGTTGCCTTGTCCTACCTTGAAAATTAGACAGATAAATGTTAATGAAGGACGTGTTCTGTGCTAGAAAGTTATTATTTGCCTAAATTAGAAATCTTAAAACAAGAGAGGATGAATAGAATCATCTTTGTCTATCAGTAAGACTGGGATGGGGCTTCTCCCTGTAGCAGAGCACTCAGACCTGATAGCTCTAAATGGGTAGGTATCATTTAATGATCCCTTTCTTCTCAGGCTCAGAGGAAAGGGAGATCATCTCAAAACCCTGGTGATTGTTCACCTCTTGAGGAAGGTCACTAAGCCATGGGCTCACTTTAATTGAGCCTTAATGTTGTGGTGGCTGAAAAAGCTCTGCTTGTGTGCCAGGGCATGGGGCACAAATATAATGAGATGCATACTTTGCTCCACAGCTCAGGCTTCGGGGTTTTCTGCTTGGAGTACTTTGTCCTCACAATGGGTTGGGATAGTGCAGGTACAGGTTCCATTTCTGCCACAAGTGTCATCCAACAGATTCCTCTGCATGCACAGTTTCTTTCTGACTCTTTGTATCTTCTTCAACAGAGTGGGGAAAAGCCAGAGAAAAGGTGCTGGTAGGTTTCTGGGTAGAAATTTAGTGGTTTGTGTGCTCTTTAATCTGTTCTTTAAACATTAATGACTCCAGTGAGTTAAAGCAGGAGAAGTGTGAAAATGTGAAGGGCTTCACAGGTTGCTGCATGTCCCTCTCTTGCCATAAGGTCAGAGTCTGGTGAAGTAGTCCTCCTCAGTTTTTTTAGAGCTGGATGGCAGAAAGGAAAATGGTGCAAAACCCGGTTTGTCGCCAAAGCCATATTGCCTGTATGAGGGCAGGTGTCACCAAGATACCACTTGTTCTTTATCTTCAGTGTCTTCACTTTGTTGGTGATGGGCTACTTCAGAGCAGCAAATTCCTGAACCTTTACTCTCAATAGAATTTCGTCTCCTTATAGGAGTTTCAGAAGAGATTGTGGCTGCCCCATCCCTGGAAGTGTCCAAGGTCAGATTGGATGGGGTTTGGAGCAAGTTGGGGTAGTGGAAGGTGTCCCTGCCCATGCCAGGGACTGGAATTAGATGATCCTTAATGTCCCTTCCTACCCAAACCTGTCTGTGATTCAATGATTCTATGAACTAGAGTGATAACAATAATATCCTGGTTTTTCTTCTCCTTTTCCTTTAAACCTTTTTGCTGACATATTTCACATTAAAAGGCATTTAGCCATGCAAGAGGCTCTTCTGCCTTTCGAGCTTGACACCAGCAATGCTTGGGCATCATGTAGTGTTCAGTATGTTCAGTGCTGCTGAAGCTACAGCTGGAATTAAGTCTTTCACAAATTTCTCTAGCAACTCTTATTGAATGTTGGGGAAAGTGGCAGAGCGAAATTGGACAAGCTTAGAAGAGCTCCTTCAGCCCATATTATGTCTTTGTCCTTATGAAATAGCTATTAGAGCTGATGTGTTGACAGCTATTGAGCTGAACTTGCTAGTAATTAGACATCTCTGCTCTTGTGGTGCCCCAAAATACACAAGGAGCTTCATTCCTGTTAGCAAATTATAGGAAAGGCAGCTTTTGGTGATTGCCAATTACCCCGGGCTCTTTGAGGTGTAATTATATGACATTTCTGACGCATTGTCACATCTTGCAGTAGAGATCATGGACAAAAATGTTGAAGGAAAGTGCTTACTTACAGACTGGTGGCAGCACAAGATCACCTACAATTTTCACCTCTCAGGCTGCTGTCTGAGGCTGTCATACAGCTTTTTTCCCCCTTGAAGTCTGGGACTGCCTGTTTCATCTGCAGGACCTTCCTCATTGATTTGAATGGTGTCCTGAATTACACCTGTGTGACCCTACTGACTTCAGTCCTCCCCCACCAGAACCATCAGCACCCACTTTCTAGAAGGATTAAAAAGTGCCTTTTATTGCTTTAAGCACCAGGTAAAAGGGTTTTGCTAGATGCTACAGCCAGCTGTTCCCACTCCTAACCTCCAGCTATTCTCATGCTCAGGGTTGCTCAGGAAAGAGCCAGTAGCATTTTCTGTCTCACCCATTCACCTTTCCAATGTGAGGAGTGTCTTTTCTCGTGGCTTTACTCCCATGTTTTATACCTGTGAGGTATGTACAGTAATTTCACGACTATAAGGTGCACCCTTTTGACTAAAATTTTCCCTCAAACGTGGAAGTGCGCCTTACAGTCCGGTGCACCTTATATGATCTACAAAGTTGTGACATTTGCCACCCCGGAAGTGAGAGCTGCAAGGGGGGGCGGCGCCGCGGGAGCGCCAAGTAGCAATGGGGGGACAGCCGCGGGCAGCCCCAGGCACAGGGAGCAGCGCGGGCAGGAAGGCAGGAGGAGGCCCCGGGTGGCCCCAGGCACCGGGAGCAGCCCGGGCAGGAAGGCAGAGGGCAGCCCCGGACGGCCCCAGGCACTGGGAGCAGCGTGGGCAGGGAGGCGTTACTACTTCATCACTTTGTTGTGCGCGGCGGCCTGAGCCGAGGGGCCACAGTCCTAAGGGGCCGGCGGCGCTGCGGTGCTGGGGGCAGTGGGGCCGTGGCCAGCGGGGCCACAACCAATAGGGGCTGGCAGGGCTGCAGCCAATAGGGGCCAGAGGGGTCACAGTGCTGTGGCCAGTGGGGCCACAGCTGATAGGGGCAGGCACGGCCAGCGGGGCTGGGGGCAGCGGGACCACAGCTGATAGGGGCAGGCGGGGCTGCAGTGTGCCGAGCCGAGCGAGGGATGGGCGGCAGGGCTGTTCCGCGGAGACACAAGGGGGAACAGCATGGTGCCACAACAGAGCCGCGAGACGGAACAGCATGGCAGGAGCACCAAGCCGAGCGAGGGACGGGTGGCAGGGCGGCTGCGCCGCGGAGCCCAGTGAGGGACAGGTGGCATGGCAGGAGTGCCGAGCCGAGCAATGGAACGGCACGGCGGCTCTGCGGAGCTGCGAGGGGGAACAGCACCATGGCAGAATGGAGATGCAAGGGGGAGGCGGCCCCGCGGCTGTGCTGAGCCGCGCCAGCCGGCACCGGGGGCGGGTGGGAGTGCCAGGGCCCACTGCACGGGGAGGGTGTCTGGGGCTGCCCTTGAAAGCCTACGCCGATCTGGGAAAAATGTTTCCAAATTGAGCCTCTGCCAGTAAACTCCACAATCATGGGTTTCCGTTACTAATTCATTACTTTGTTGCGTGCGGCACAGATCTTTGTGGCAAAAAAAAAGGTGCGCCTTATAGTCCGGTGCGCCTTATCTGATCTACAAAGTTGCGAAATGTGCCGGCTCCCGGGGGATGTGCCTTATAGTCCGGTGCGCCTTATGGTCGTGAAATTATTGTAATTTTATTTCTACTCAAATTCATGTTTCAGAATTGGTAATTGTTCCAGAATTAATTAACTGCAGAGATTTTTTTTACCAGAATAAACACCCAGATTACAGCCAAGATCACTCAGCTAAGTAGTCCTCAAACCAGTGTCAAGAAAATGGCAAACCCACTCCAGTCCTCCCTGAGTGGACTCTTTGGAATCAAATGTTGGTCCAAGGCCTGGTGGACTGGTATCCAAATAATAAAGCAGAGCAAGAGATGTTACACTTGGAGAGAAATAAAATTCAGGCTCCTAGACAGCAGTGGATTACCAGGACAACTGAGCAGAGTTTTTCTAATGCGGTCCCTTTGCAGCCTTGACCATTAACTGAGGGATTTTAGGACCATGGCAGGAAATCTCCTATTTTGTTTCACTGAGATCATGTTTATACCAAATTATTTTCTTTCACTTTGACATGGCACAGTCTAAAGAAAGACTTTTGGAATGCTCTTACAGGGGCGAACAGGCAGAAAATTTCTGAGGAAACAACCCATAGAGAAAGTAATTTCTGTTCAGGCAGTGTCTATAAAGTCATTGCATAATTAGCTGGATTACTCTCCCAGGTTTGTTTTATTTTCTTACAGGAAGATAAATTGTCTAGTTATGCCACGAGGATCTCCCTCATAACTCACATTAGCCGGGAAAGGCTTTAATTTCCCTCCTGGCTCCCTTAATGTTCTCTGTCCTGTTTCCTTCCCACATTATAGCCCAGCCATTAGTTCCCATAACTCTCCTCAGACTGGTGTCCTCACTCATTTGCTTTTCTCTTGGCTTGTTTTCTGGCAGCACCCTCTGCAAAGGCTCAGCAATTCTCCTCCAGCAGCCACGGGAGCTGGTGGATTCCCACCTTTGCAAGTCCCTGGGCTCATCCATCAGAGGCAGGAACCAGAGCAGGACTGTGTTGTACAAATGCCTGAGCTGGGCTCCCCTCAGCTCTACTTTCTCATTACATATCAGAGTAAACAGATGGTAGTCGTTTCACCAGGTGTGACAAAGGAGAGGGCTGTATTATTCCAATATTTTCAAACCATTTTTACCTTCCATTCATTC
Organism: Catharus ustulatus; assembly: GCF_009819885.2. NCBI lineage: Eukaryota > Metazoa > Chordata > Aves > Passeriformes > Turdidae > Catharus > Catharus ustulatus. The sequence continues at coordinate 33,051,690 of NC_046228.1, read as the reverse complement.
TTCTTTTTAGCTTTTGTTAGTATTAATATTTTATTGCAACTGATTAGGTAGCACCTCTCATGTTTCTTCTCTTGGCATTTTCTAAATCCTTGACTGTTTAGAAATTAAATATTTGCTCTCTTGGGGAGATTACAAACTTTGGAATAGTGTCAAAAATAATTTATATTATAATTTTTCACACTTAACATGACTTAAACATTGAAGACCAGCCTTCAGCTGCCAGGTTTATCTATGCCCTACATTCAAGGTGGCATCTGAGACACTGACTTCTACATTCAGATGGGAGGAGACAACACTTAAATTTTACTTCTTTGGATCCTTTTGAGGTTAGGAGTTCTTAAATCCCTTCCAACCCAAACAATTCTATAATTCTATGAGTCTGTCAGGGTAAATAATTGAGAGAGGACCTGAGTTACCTCATGTCCTGCCAGCATAAAATCTGGATTTAGAAGGTGCCAGTTCAGGAATGGGAAGGGTAAATTCTATTTATCATTTTTCTAATGGCTATCTTTTAGTGTTTCCCCACACTCATTCACAGCTCAGCATGCTGTGTTTAGTGGAGAAGGAAGCATAATGACAAACTGGTTGTTATTAGATCCTTCCTTGATGATGCTTCCTTGGTATGAGTACAGCAGCAACAGGGACAAATATGGCTCAGTGGGAGAGAGAGGGAAAATTGCCTTACCCAGAACACGTCTGTGGCAATGCAGAATTCAAAGGTCTGGGAAAGTATTTATCTTCCTCCTTTTGTCAAGGTAAAAATTGTTCTCTTTATTTGTGATGCTTCACTTAAATCATGTGTGCATTAACATTTTTCTTCTCCATTTATTTACGCAAAACAGGCTGCAGCTCACAGTTTGATACATTCAATTTTTTTGTGTCACAACCTGAGTTCTTGCTGGGCTTTTGTCAGGGAGACATTTTACAGCATGTGACGAAACCACAGATCCCACACAGCCAGAGCTTTTGTATCACCTCAATTTCCCAGATTGTTCTGTGTCATTTCTTTGTATGATGTATTTGCCTTTAAGCAGCAAAAAACACAACTCCTGTTCAGTCTTCCCTGCAAAGTCAGTCAGGGGCAATAATGCTCACAAACCTTGGACCAAGTCTTCTTAGAGAGCTTTTTAAAAAACTCCACTATTGCATAAGGATACCAGGAAAACCTCTTCTCACTTTTCCAACATGATGACTGTTCTTTTAAACCATCAGAGGAAAAGTATGATTGACATCATATGAGAAAAAGCCTTGTGTGTGCACCTCCAATGTGTGACAGCTCATCTATCTGACTTCAATTTGAATTGCTGTTCAGATTGCTCCATGTTTTGTCTTCACTGAAAACAATCTTGCTGGTTAGAATAAAGCACGTTCCTTTAAAGCACCAGTTTGACTTTATTTTAGTACTTGTAATAGCTGAAAATACTTTCACTTTTTACCATATTCAGAGTTTATTTCATGTTGTTTTTCTCATGTAGGTGGTTAAGGGTGGGTTATATTCTTTTAATGGGTATATAATTACATAATTACATTCTGAAATGATGCACTGGCAGTCATTTCTGCTGCTTCACTTACAGCAAAGAGCAGAAACTGAGCTAAGCCACAGGGAGTCAAAAAAGGGGACTTCTTTAGGGTCCTTAGGTTCTAAAGAAAGAGGCAACTGGTGGTGTATTTTACCCAGTACAAGCTGCTGCAGAAAAGTTTCCCTCCTCGTGAAGGGAAGTGCTTTTATTGGTGTGAACTCTGCTGAGAGCAGAGGGAAGGAAAAAGGTTGGTGACTGAGGAGAGGGAATAGGAATGAAGGGGGAAAAAAATGAGATAATAAGGAAAGCCACAGTCACAAAGACCATGGGTTGTGCAGGATCAGAGGCTGGGCTGTCATCCAGCTGGGCCAGGCTTTGGTGGCTGCTTGTTCTGGGGAGCCCCAGCTCCCCTTGCTGTGCTGAGTGAAGGATTTCAAACAGACACCTCCAAGGAGCATCAGCACAGGCTACAGAACCAGACCCGAGGGGAGCAGGGGATGGAATGAATTTCACCTTTCAAGCAGATAATGCAGTGCAGGTTTGGTTTACCCTGCTCCTGAGGGCTTTGCCTCTCAGCCCTAGCACTGCCTGCCTGTGAGCTGGGTGTTCCAGCAACCCTGGTGGCTCTGCCCCAAGGACAGGGCAGGCTCACACCATCCCCACGGGCTGTGCAGGTGGGCATAGAAGGAGTCACAGTTGGCTCAGGTGAGGGGTGTGAGAACTAACAGTTCTTTTCAGTACTCTGAGCAGCTATCAAATGCATAAGATTTATTCTCTTTGTCATTTTCTGTAAGCAGCAAGATGTTTTTGCGAAGGAAATGGAAAAGACCTCTCTGCAAGCAAACTTTTTTTAAAATGTTGTGACATCATTTTAAAAAACGTCGTGCTCTCATGGTTTGTTTTCTACAAAAACAAAAAATAGCAAGTCACAGCACTTGGCAGCTCCTGACTGTCACGGTTTGGTGACGCCAGCAGGAGCTGCAGCAGATGGAGAGTTGCAAACATTCTGGAAACTTGGACGGACGGATTTGCTGGGGCTTGAGAAAGAAGTGCTGTAAAAATGCTTCTACATCCTCGAGTGTGAGCTTTCTTAATAAATAACACTTTCAGCGGAAAAGAAGTTGGGATGTGACAATGCTTTTGGGAGCAAGCCAGCTCTCCATCCAGCAAGCTGCTCTGTGGAATGTGGCTCTCTGTGAGCAGATGCAAAGGCAGCAGAAAAAGTCAGTTTGCTTACAGTGAAGGGAAGGAAGATGTTTGCTTGTTCTCTTGCTTTGGGAATCATTCTTATCAGAGAAACATGGAGCCTGGAGCTAATAAGCATCAGGAATGACAAACCTGAGGATATACAAGCAGCATAGTTGGGTGAGAGGCACCAGCACAGTCAAGAAATGTGCTTTTTTTGTGCCTTTATTACCACTGCCATTTGCTGGGGAATTGAGAGACGCCGCTGTACCAACGCTTGTCAAGGTGTAACCACAGACCCCTGGTGCCTCAGATGGATGGCACTGAAGGGTGACATGAATGTTGATGAATTACCATGTAAAAGCTTAAGAAGTTTATAGAAATCACTCCTGTTTAAGGTGTTCCTCTGGTGCCATCCTGACTTCCTGGAAAGGTGACTGTCACATCTCTGAGATCAGAAGTACAATGAATGTGTCACAGAGAGCAGAATGGGAAGGTTGCTGTTACTTTACCAAAAGCACTCAAAATACACAGGATTTACAGACAACTCTCTCTGGAGACCCTTCTCTGAGAATGTAACAAGACTCTGCTCTGCAGACCCACAAAGAGCAAAACCCAAAAATCCTAGGTGATTTTTGGAGTTGGTGAGGGTCATTTGCTGGTCTGGCGTGGGACATGATGCAGGACAAAGGGAGCTAGACAGGTCAGACCAGTGGATCTACAGCATTCTGTGGAGAGTCCTGTATTCCAAGGAAGCATGGAGGTCCCCCAGTCCTAGAGTCTGGTAACAGAAATGACGAGCAGAAAGTGCGGAGATTCAACCAAGCTGGGAATCCATGAGATCCTCACTGGACTCATTGTCAGTGGCTGATAGCACCAGGACAAGAGAATTTCTATGATATATGCATGGAGTATTTTTTTAGGCTGTTTGTCTCCTGTGCTGTGCAGTCTCTGGGTTCATCCTTTTAGGAACATAAATCAGTGAAAAGACAGACTTAAAAAAAACAGAGGAAGGTAAATCAGAGCTGAGAAATACCTAATTTTTCAGTAATGCCCTGATGGATGTGATGGAAGCCCTTAAAACTCCATCATTAATGAAGATTTTCTCTCCAGGCTCTTTGTTTCTCTGTGTCTGGAACAGGTGGTTTTCAAATGCAGCAAAATTTGTCTCCCCCTTTCTTCCATATCCTAATTTCCTCACTCAGCAGGGTTCTGACTTCATGAGGAAAATGGAATTCCTTGTGCTGCTTACCCAGCTAGCAGCCACAGAGGCTGTGTGAGGATACACAGACTCAGCCAGGCACTGCTTTCTCTTTCAGGGTCCAGTCATAGTAATTTATTCCTTTTTATGTGTAATTTTGGTGTTATTGTCTAAAACTTGTTTTGGAGTTGAAATTCAACTGAATAAAATAAATATTTGCATCATCATTATTAAAGGCAAATATTGCTTCTTATCCAAAGTTGCTGTTTGTTTTCTGTTAGAAAATTTCTCCATGGTGTTGTCATAAAGTAAGCTATGATACCACATGTATTTCAGTTCCCGTGGTGTCCTAGTTTGGAGGACAGGTGTCTGCTGAGAAAGGCAGGAGCCTCTCTTTAGAGTGGAGAATGTAAACCCCTTCCCTCCAAATCATTATAATTTTGACATCAAGGGGCTTTCAGGCAAAGATATGGGAATTAGGAATAACAGTTCTTTACTAGGGAAATTAAAATAGAAATACAGTACTACAAAGTCAGAGTACACCCTGACACCCCATCAGGCAGGGTGTTGGTAGCAGTCCCATTAAATGGTGGCTGCATCCTCCTGCAGTGACAGATGTGGTTCAGTTGGAGCAGTGCTCCTGTACAAGGTGCAGTTTCCCTCCAGAGGTCCAGTGGTGATGTGGAGAAATCCAGTTTTCCTCTGGAGTCCAGTGGAGAAAGGGGCTACCTTAGTGTCCCAAAGCCTCTCTTTTTATCTTGGTAAGAAATGTTGGGCTCTTCCCCCAGGCTGGAGCAACTTCCAATGGGATGCAGTAATTTTATCAGTCCCACAGTGGGACTCAATGGCCATTAGCAGAAAATGACTGGCTGGAGGAAGGATGGGTTGTGAAAAGATAAAGAACAATGCCCTGCCTGGTTTCAATGGATGGCCCATTAGCAGAATATCTCCCACGGAGATAAGGATCACTGCCCCCACCCTCAACAGATGGTGATAGAATATATACCTTTTATCACACCCTGTATTATAACCCAAGACATGTGGGCACCAGTGACAACGGGCAAAGCTCAGCTGCCTGGGTGCTCCTGTTCCTGGAGTCACTCTGGAAAAGAGAATTTGCAGAGAACCAAGAAACCAGACTCAGGACCTGGAGAGAGCCAGGACTAATCCTCATTTTGTAAGGTTAGTTTTACCAAGGGAAGACCAGCCCTGCTATGGGAAGAATGTCTGAGTCCATCTTGGGGGAACACGGGCATTTTAGTGAGCACAGTACTAATTTAAAATATTTTAATTCTCTCTAGATGTATTGATTCAGTTACTGAACTGGTACATCAATCTCTTTTGCAGAGGAGAATAATAATTATGTACTTTAAAGAAGTCTGCATATAGAACCAGTATCTATGTATGTACATAATGCACACATGCTGCCTTTTTATTCACTTGGAAAGATTAGTCCCTTTTTACTGAAGGAAATAAAGGGTTAGGCATGATCTGCCATGAGCTGCTGTAGGTGAATAGGATTGTGGTCCTCCTGTGGAGGAGCAGTGAAAGACTTGACAGCTCATTATTACAGATTTGAGTTGAGTACTGGCCAGGGTGGGTAGGGCTTGGCTGGATCCTGGAGCAGAAACGTTGTGGGTGAGCTGGCTTGATGTGTCAGGCCAGTCACAGTGCTGGGGCACTGGCAGTGAATTATGCTGCCAGGACTTCTGGCTCCTTTGGGCCTTTCTCTCCTGTTCCAAACTGTTTAATGTGGGCCAGTGAAAGGCAGAGTGCTGGGGAAGGGCTGTACTGTGACTCACCATGAGTAATGTTTGATCAGTGACCCAGGGGAGGCAAGGAAGTCAATGTTGTGATTGACAGCAAACTGGAGGGCTGGAGGGGTTTTGCTTCCATCGTGTGAGCCTGTGTCCCCAGGTGCAGACCTCCTGCCTTTTTCAAAAGCCACAACAAATTCCAGCTGTTTTCCCAGGGGTTGGTGCCCTTATAAGAAGAGTCGCAGAGGGGCCTTTGGTGCAGAGATCGGAGATGAGTTGCAAAGAAGGAGTACTGAAAGCTTTGTCCGTCTGGCATGGAAAGCCAAGGCACAGCATTCAGAAAGGGAGGCTCCCCAGGAGACAGGCTGAATCCTAAATATGCCTGGGTCCTTGACAGGCACCTTTCACACTCTCATCTGAAGCTGATGTGGCTAAAATGGCATTTTTTATTTTGGCAGGATTTATGTTTGCACAGTCAGAAGCTTTCCTTAGAGAAGTTTCTGCCCCCTGCCTTCTGGGGTCTGTAGCTGCATTTCTGATGCATAGAGTGTCCCCAAACCCCATCATAGTGCAAGATTGTGAAGAGCTTTAGACAAAATCATTTCAGCCTTGCTCTGGAGGGTTTGGGAAGCAGCAGGACCAAGACAGCAGGAAGAATGAGCGTGAGATTCAGCACACCAACATTAGATAGGTAAAAACACATTTGTTGTTCAGGGAAGGGAACGGAGTTGGGGAAGGGGCTGGAGCCCCAGCAGTGGCTGAGGGAGCTGGGAAAGGGGCTCAGCCTGGAGAAAAGGAGGCTCAGGGGGAACCTTGTGGCTCTGCACAACTCCCTGACAGGAGGGGACAGCCAGGGGGTGTCGGGCTGTGCTGCCAGGGAACAGGGACAGGACAAGGGGAAACGGCCTCAAGCTGTGCCAGGGGAGGTTCAGCTTGGACAGCAGGAGGAATTTCTGCATGGAAAGGGTGCTCAGGCCTTGGCAGGGGCTGCCCAGGGAGGTTTGGAGTCCCCATCCCTGGAGGTGTCAAGGAAGGGCTGGAGGTGGCACTCAGTGCTCTGGGCTGGGGACAGGGTGGGCACTGGGCACAGCTTGGACTTTGTGATCCTGGAGGGCTTTTCCAGCCTCAGAGATTCTAGGATTCCATGATTTAACCCAAGACTTGGAAATCCATGGAGTATGAACCTTGCAACTTTCTTGCAATTCTGTTCTTTAGTTTGATAACTTCTCTGTCTTTTTCTAAGGAGTTTTTCTAATTAAGATCCAGCCTCTGGCTGCTTTAATTTCTAGTTTCTTGTTCTATTAGGCATTCTTATTTTTATTGGTTTTTTCCTAAATGTGCAGGTGGTGTCTAGTGGTAACAGTGGGTTGGATCAGCAGCAAGGTCTCAATTGTTGGTTTAGTTCTAAAATACTCAATTTATAGACATTCTTCAAGGACAGAGAAGTGCTGCACTGCCTTGGTTTTGAGCAACAAACATAATCTGCTCTGTCCTCAGAACTTCAGCTGATGTGAATCCCTGATATTTATCAGGTGTTTCCATTATTGCTCTCAAATGGGCTCTTTCCAAGACAAAGGAGTTGCAGCCTGGACAAGGCCAGAGCTCCCCTGACCTGTCTCAAGTGGCTGCTGATTGTAGGGTCTGCAGAGGGAAACAGAAAATCTCTGATGCACGAATCTGGGAAAACATCTGCCTGGGGGCTGCTGACTTCTGATCTGAAAGGGGAGTGAATTGTTAGACTGAGGCAAAGAATGCTTGTGAAACATGGAATTGCAAAGCCATTAAGGCTGTAAAAGATCTCCAAGATCATAAAGTCCAAGAGCACCATCACCCTGTTCACCCATGTCCCTAGTTGTGACATCCACAATTTTTTTTTAACACTTCCAGAGATGGTGAGGCCACCACTGCCTTGGGCAGCCTGTGACAATGATTTACAATGATTTACAGTGATTTACAATGATTTACAGTGATTTACAATGAATTTCCAGGAAGAAATTCATCCAGATGTCCAACCGCAACCTCCCCTGGCATGGCTTGAGGCTGTTTCCTTTTATTAAACAGGACTGGCCTGGGATTAAGCCCTGGGGTCACCACTGCAGACCAGCTGGGAAATAGAGCCAGAAAAACCTCTCAAGGCTTGGGTGTATGTTCAGGTTTGTCTTGAGTCCACTTATATGCATTTTAATTTTTTTCCCTATCTCTGATGAATTTGCACTGAATGGACTCCATTGACAAATGTGCTCTTAGTTGTTGCATTGCTTTTGGTGGCTAGAAACAACCCCTATGACTGCATAGATTTTTATTGAAGGATTTCAATTAAAAAGCTGATTTTTATTGAAGGATTTGCTCTCCATGACCCTTCTGTGCTGCTTCTGCTGTGGTGTTAATGTCTGCACTGCCCTTGGGATGAGGGAACACAGCACATGTTCCATAGAAACGCTGAATCCCAGAGTGTTTTGGTTGGAAAGGGACCTGAAGCTTGTCTAATTCCAATCCCCCTGCTCTGGGCAGGGACACCTTCCACTATCCCAGGTAGCTTCAACCTGGCCTTGGCTTCACAGAGTTTTGAAGAAATTGAGTTCCTCGTTTATATGGAAATTTCAGTTACATCTTAAAGAGCTGCGAAGTACATCAGCACTGTGCATTCATGCATGGATGGAATAGACCAAGAGAACTTTTTATTTATTTTGTATTCAACCGTAATGAGCAATTACCTAATTTTTCTCTTGTTCAGTACTTTATCTGTCTCATATAGAGGATGGTGGCTGCTTTTAAAATGTTACAAATTCACAAGCAGCTAGGGCAAATATCAAAGAAAACAATGTTTTCCTGGGATAAAAATGAGTTACAGTGCAACCCAAAAACCACCAGAGAGTGCAAAGTGTTGAGAGGGTGATTTTTGAATGCTCTTCTCCAAACTGTTTTAAAATCTGATTTATTTCAACTGCTGAGTGTGGCAGGACCGTCTGCAAGTGGCAGAACTGCAAGCAAAACGAGCTTCTAAAAATGCTGATTTTAGATGCACGCAGTAATTAGGAGAACAGTGAACTCTTGGGCAGAAAACAAAGCCTGGCACATCCATCATTTCACACCTCTTTGGTGAGGTGCTAACGAGATTTGAACACTACACAGGTCTGGATGTGGCCTCTGCACTCAGGCAGACAAACATTTCAGGAGTGTTTATTAAAAGAGTAACTGCAATATCAGTTACTCCTTTAATAATGCAGCTTTATGTTTATTGTGCTGTGGAGCAAACCTGCTTCTGCATGCAGAATCTTCCCTCTTGCTGCCTTTCCTGTCAGCAGGCCAACTTACCTGGTGCTGCTACACCACCTTTCCACCTGCTGTGGGCTGTGGAGCTGTTTTCTTAATTGCAACGAAATCATTTACGCCAAATAATGCCACATTACAACAGCATAATTTAATTTGCAGCTGTTCGTTATATTTCCATTACCCTTCAGCTCTGGCACCCTCCCAGGAAAGGACCCATGAGTAGCAGGTGAGACAGTTTCCTGGAGGGATAAAATTGCAATCCACACAGCCCAGTGCCAGGCCATTCCTGTGGCAGAATTCTGGTATAATTACATTCCTTGCGTTTCACTTGTGTCATGCTGAAAAATAATAATAGTGAGGGTTTTCTTCCTAGACTTTCAAATCTAGATTGCAGTCTCTTGCTATTCTAACTTAATCATGTTCTATTATCAAAAATAAGGGGTTTTAAGATGCATTACACGTGTTGTTTATGTTTGAACATTGGAGCTTTTCTCTTAAAACCTGTATTGAATTGTGCACTACATTAATAGATGCCAAGGCTAGAGGAAATCCATGCAGCTCACAATTATTCTCTAATGAACACAGTAATGAAACTTGTGAGCATTTGGGTTTTTGTAATACTTTGAATTTAATGTAGATGGTTTAAGGCATTTACTCCATTATGACTTGAGGTATTAGCAAGCACAATACAGTTTATAGCCATTCTACTGTTTGTCTGGAAGTATTTATAGTAAACTTTTAACACTTAATCAAAATCAGACATTGTACAAACGAAAATCTGATTTATTGCCAAGCTCATAAATGTCAAGTGTACTGTTATGCAGGCTTTGTATTACTTCAGTTGCAACTTTAAGGAACATTTTAAGTGATTGGGAAAAGGAAGTTTATTAAAGGCTCAGCAGGTCCTCTCTGCACTCTGCTGTTATTAATGTAAATCGTTGCATCGTGTGATAGGGGAAAAACATGGCAGGAGAAATTTTTAATCAGGTTTTCTCTGTGACTACCAATACCTCCAGGAAGAACTTAAAACTCAGACCACTGTGTTTCCTCTGGCAAACAAATGCAAGGAGGTCTCTGAAGAGAGAGAGGATGGAGAGTGCAAACCAGCCAGGGTGGCTTTAATTGCTGAAGTTTTCTTTGGGTCACAGCTTAGCAGACTTTGATGCTTGTAAGAAAATTCAACACACTCGACTCTTTGCCAGTGTCTATCATTGGCTTTATTTCCAGTCCAAGGTACTACACTTGAGGCAAAGCTGATTTGTGTGCCTTGCTTGGGCAACACTATGACATCCTGTTAGCTGCTAACCTAGGGAAAAATCCACCAGGAAAGGAAAATAATTTTGGTGCATGATCTGAACTGGTTGGTAGGTGTTGGTTCACTGCTGGCATGGTGGGTACACACCTGGGAGGGACTCAAACACAGCCACAGCAGGGAACCCCTGGCTCTGCCTCAGCTTCTCCCTGCTTCATTTTAAAGTTTGATAAATGTGGGTGAGAGTTTGATTTGCAAACTGCTTTGACACTGGTGGGTTAAAAATGTCACCAAAGAGAAGGACTTTGGTTTGTTGTTAGTATGAGCTTAATGAAGTGACACAGAAAACAGCAGAAAGGAAACAAGTTTTCCTCCATTTTTGTGGTAATGACTTAAACAGTGATAGATATAGGACAGGGTAGTACTACAGCAGCTCCTCTCTGGATGTTTTGAAGACATCTCTGAAACACTCTAAACTCCAGTTGTCTGAGAATTGTGTATAGAGGATCCTCCTTTAGAGTCAAGTATGGGTTGATGAGTCCTTTAAGTTGCTTTTAGTCCAGGTGTTGCATGAAATAGTAAGTAAAGTAAAAAGGTAAACTAAGACAGAAAAGGAAGAAAGAATAAATATTTAGAATAAAGACAAAGCTATAATATCATAGAATATTTGATGTTGGAAGGGGCCTTAAAGCCCATCCAGTTCCACCTTCTGCCCTGGGCAGGGACCCCTTCCACTGTCCCAGGCTGCTCCAAGCCGCATCCAGCCTGGCCTTGGACACTGCCAGGGATCCAGGGGAAGCCACAGCTGCTCTGGGCACCCTGTGTCAGGGCTTCCCCACCTTCAAACTTCTCCCTAAAATCCCATCCAATCTTACTCTCTTTCACATGTTTGATGGCTTTATTACTGTGGGTTATTTGGCTTTGGAAAGCTCCTGATGGTTATTAGAGCATTAAACAGTAATTTTCATTAACTGACAAGAAGCTTTTTCACTGAGAGGTGCTGCTTAACGCTTAGAAGTGTTTTATCCTGGTCAGTGCAGGGAGCTCAAACTAGAGTGAGGAGGACACATGTAAAAAATACACAATTCAGAGCACTCTTTCCACTGAGTAACATGTTAGGAAAAGCTTCTAAAGGCTCAGGGAAGTGAAATGGCTATTTTACAGAGATTTTGCCTGTTGCAGAAAAAATTCTGGCAAATGATACATGCATTAGCTTCTGACACTGCCATGAGGGGTGTGCAAGTGATATCTGACTTCTGCACACCAGAGAACTCCTCCTACTCAGAGCAGCTCCAGGGCCCCACCATATGTGTGTGTGACAGAGCAAGCCTTGCCTCAACCAAGAGGCTCTCACCCTTCCTCAAGCACACACAGAGCACTGCTTGCAAAGCCACACTGCCTGAGACTTCAATCAACCAGTCCTGTGGAGCAGATCCATTCCTGGGATACCACTTGGTTGTTCCTGTAATTGGTGAATGCACTTTGCAGCATTTGACTTGCCTTGGAGTGATGGTTAATCAGCAGTCAGGGATTTGATTGTGGCTTTCAACAGTGCCAGCCCACATCCAACTCACCGACCTGTACAGCCATGATTTTAATCTCCAAATGGAAAGATATGAACAGGTTTGGTTTTGGCCTGAAAAAAATAATGTCTTCAAAATGCTGCTTTTTAAAGGTGATATTAAGAAGATTTTATTGCTCCTTTGAAAAGAAATCATAGAATGTTTGAGGTTGGAAGGGCCCTTAAATATCACCTAGTTCCAAATTGCCCTGCCAAGGCCACAGCTCCAGCCCTCCCCTCTCTGATTTTTGCTCCTGGAGGGAAATACACCTCAGCCGAATTGTCCTTGGTACTTCTCTTGTGGTAGGAGGGTTTGAAATGGCTGACTGTACCCAAGTTGTGACAAAATGGGACCGTTTGGCTTTCATTCCCTCAGAAAGTCTGCAATGTTTCAGCATCTGCTTTCATGAAAATTGACCTCAGCCTCTGTGTGGGGTTGGACAGGTGATGTCACACCCAACCCAAGCTGGCTGCCAGGTCCCTCCTGCTTCTTCCCTGTATGCTGTTCAGCACAGAGAAATTAGCCACAAAACAGGAAGACAACTGTGATACAGAACTGGAGAAAATGGCTCTGGTTGTCTGAGGTGCTCTGCAATATTTGTCATCTGTGGATAAGCAGCAATCAGCAAAACTCACAATAAGCTGTAAGTGCTCTAAATGTCATAATGAGCTCAGGCACTGAAATCTGAATGCCATTTGTGTTGCCCTTTGATAATAATTTGTGATTGCCACTCAAGGAGGCAATCATGTATCCAGCACAGCTAAAAATTAGATGTATTACCCTGGCTTTCCACTACAGCCTGAGCTGCTGTGAAGTGCACTAAAAGCATCTTTGACTGCATTTGTGTTCACATGTCTTACATCCATGTCACGTACTGCAAGAGAAGGGAACCTTAAATAACAATTTATTTGGGGAAAAGGAGTGTAGACTACAGGTATTTTTTGCAGAATATTACACATAATGTTCTAGCTTATAAAATATATGCTAGGATGCTAGCAACATGTGGTTCCTTTCCTGCCCCTTCTCATGTGTTTGGAAGATCCTGCTAATCCATCTCTTTTATGTTAAACAATTTTGGGAGTTGTTTTTTTCTTCCTTTTTTACTTATTTATTGCTGTTGTTGAAGTATTTTGGTTTCATTTTCAGACTGTAACACCTTTTGTGTATCTTCTGCCTCTAGACAGAGATTTTTTAAAATATTTTCTTAACTTCAAAATTTCATGAAAGGATGCTAAGCTGTGAGACTCCTTTTCATTGCTTTTTCTCCTTATGTTTAAATGCCAGTTTAATCATTAATGTATTGCAAAACCACATTTAATGTATTTTAAAACCCTGTTTGACAGTGCTGTACTTCAGTACCTGTTTTGATGTATTTGGTGCTGTGTAAGGCTATGCTCAGTGTTACAGAATGAGAAAGCTGTGAACAGGAAGGGACTGCCCAAGCAACAGCAGAAAAGTGTTGGCAAGGCTACGGCAGCTCCAGAGGGAACTACCTGCAGTGAATGTGGCATTGTGCCACTGATCTGGGGCCTCCCTGAGAGCTCAGTATCTGTGCCCCGTATCAGCTCCTGGCAGGGCTGAGGCTGGCATGGCCTTTGGTGCCCTGCTTCATCTGAAGGATACAAGGAAAGAAATATCAGCAGACACGCAAATCTCCCTTGCTGCTGAAGTGTTCCCAGGGAGTGAGAAAGGTGTTTCTGAATTCCTGAGTTTGATGGAGCTTCTCTCTGGGAAGGAGGGCAGACAGCTGAATACTTCCTCTGTTCATAGCAGTGCAGATCTGTGCCCCATGCTCTGAGATGTGTCAGAAAAATGTCCCAATAGGATTTGGAGAGCCTGGACACAACATGAGCTGGACTCCAGAGGAGTGACACCTCCACAGCTTGCATTTGAATGAGAAGGCTTGGTAGGTCATTACGTTGGGCACCAAAGTCTGTCGTAGTTTGGAGGACAGGTGTCTGCTGAGAAAGGCAGGAGCCTCTCTTTGAAATGGAGAATGTAAACCCCCTCCCTCCAAATTATTATAATTTTGAAATCAAGGGGCTTTCAGGCAAAGATATGGGAATTAGGAATAACAGTTCTTTTCTAGGGAAATTAAAATAGAAATACAGTACTACAAAGAAACAAACCCCAAACCCTGACAAAGTCAGAGTACAACCTGACACCCCGTCAGGCAGGGTGTTGGTAGCAGTCCCATTCCATGGTGGCTGCATCCTCCTGCAGTGACAGATGTGGCTCAGTTGGAGCAGTGCTCCTGTACAAGGTGCAGTTTCCCTCCGGAGCTCCAGTGGGGATGTGGAGAAATCCAGTTTTCCTCTGGAGTCCAGTGGAGAAAGGGGCTCCCTTAGTGTCCCAAAACCTCTGTTTTTATTTTGGTAAGAAATGTTGGGCTCTTCCCCCTGGCTGGAGCAACTTCCAATGGGATGCAGTAATTTTATCAGTCCCACAGTGGGACTCAATGGGCCATTAGCAGAAAATGACTGGCTGGAGGAAGGATGGGTTGTGAAAAGATAAAGAACAATGCCCTGCCTGGTTTCAATGGATGGCCCATTAGCAGAATATCTCCCACGGAGATAAGGATCACTGCCCCCACCCTCAACAGATGGTGATAGAACAGATACCTTTTATCACACTCTGTATTGTAACCCAAGACAGTCATTCAAACAATTTTAAAAAATCCACTCCTGTGTTTGAAATAACACCTTTGGTCACCATATTTGCCAGCCGCTCATTTTTAGCAAGACTGGATTTAGATATTTTAATCACAGATTTTTGCTTGAAAAGCAGTGACTGCACCACATATTCAGCAAAAAGAAATTCTATATGAAAATAAGACGCTAATCTTTGAGACAGAAATTTCTTCCCAGTTCCTTCATGTAGCAAACCTCACTTCACACTTTCTGGATTTTGCAGACAGCCTTAGAAAAAACACCTGTGTTCAGCAAGAGTGTATAAAACGTGCATCAAATCTCGTAATTATAAGTCACATACATCTGAACATTTTCTGTGGTTGCTCTTAAATATGTTGTATATATTCCCCGAAAATTGAGACATGGCTCAGCAAGCCAGATAAATGTAGAAAAATACATCTTGTGTGCTAAATATGATCATTTGCTAATGAACTTTGTGGGCTTTTCAACCAGCAAACCTCCAGAGAGACTGAATAAAGTGATTCTGTCTGGCAGTGGAAGAAAAGGATGCTGAAGTCAGGAACTCCTGAAAGTGAGCTTGGAAATGTGTTTGTCCAGAGGCTTGGAAGAGATGAGATTCGCAGGAAGATATACCAAGTATCTTTTATTAGAACAAGTGATGCATTGTAGCTGGAAAAAGTAGATGAGGTTTGGGTCGTGCTGTGTCCTCAACAGATAAAACACAGGTCAAACCTCAAAAAGAAAGAGAAAAAAATTGATAGAAAATGTTAGCTAATTCTTGGAATAGAAGGAAGCTCTAATCAGGAGAAGAGGTAATGAGTTGTCTCTCTGAGTAAAGTGGAATAGAGAGGTGTAATTAGGGGCTAAAGAGAGAAGTTTGTACTATTAGAAACCTTAGTCAGTGTTCATCAGATTTTCAAAAAATGTGTTTCCTTATGCAAAAAATAAATTTAAAAAACCAAAGCAACAAAAAAACCTCAACCTCTGAAAGAGTTTTTAGGAGTGAGAAATCAGTGTGAGAGAAATAGCCCCTGGCACACTTAGCATATCCCTTGCATTGGAAATACTGAAGGAGTTACAGCAGAAACTCAAATATTTGTCTTTCATATGCCATACAAATGTACCTTTTATGTACTTTAAAGGGGTTATTAACTTAATCTATTGTTTTAAAGAAAATGTGCTGTGAAGACTCAGGATTATAGGGAGCATCCATCCCAGAAGAAAATATTACTGAGGGAAAAAAATATACATTTTTATAATACCAGCAACCATTTGCTTTTTTTCCTCAATCCTGCCAAGCTATGTAATAACACTGGGTCTTCCCACCACAGTGCACCTGGGAAGGAGAGGAGAATCAAAGCAGGGACAGCTCCCATTATCCCAGGCTGCTCCAAGCCCCATCCAGCCTGGCCTTGGACACTGCCAGGGATCCAGGGGCAGCCACAGCTTCTCTGGGCACCCTGGGCCAGGGCCTGCCCACCCTCCCAGGGAACAATTCCTTCCCAATATCCCATCTGACCCTGCCCTCTGGCAGTGGAAACCATTCCCTGTGTCCTGTCCCTCCA
Organism: Catharus ustulatus; assembly: GCF_009819885.2. Taxonomy (NCBI): domain Eukaryota; kingdom Metazoa; phylum Chordata; class Aves; order Passeriformes; family Turdidae; genus Catharus; species Catharus ustulatus. The sequence goes on along the minus strand of NC_046228.1, from coordinate 33,035,724 downwards.
TCCCTTCTCCCCAGTCCCTCTCCAGCTCTCCTGTAGCCCCTTTAGGCTCTGGAAGGGCTCTGAGATCTCCCTGGAGCCTTCCCTTTTCCAAATGAACATCCCAGTTCTCCCAGCCTGGCCTGAGAGCAGAAGGGCCCCACCAGTGCCTGGCTCCACCTTGCTACCAGTTTGGTATTGATTATTCACCTCAGTTTGGAATTGATTATTCTGGGCTTGGGGTTGGATTGATTACTGACTGTGGGGCCGCTGCACAGATGCTTTGATCAGTCCTAAGAAGTACGAATTGCTAGAGTTCATAGTTTGGAAGGTTTTACCCCAAAAGATTTAATTCTTTCACCACAGTGAGTAATATATGGCTGGTAAGTAAAAATTATGATTTACAGTGCACTCTCCAATAGACTCAATGGTCTCAAGGTGCACCAGGAGAGGATCAATTTGGGTATTAGGCAAAATTTCTTCACTGAAAGAGTGAAAAAAGCCCTAACTAAAATTTAAAAAAAACCCCATGAAACCAATTATTTCTCTTAATTTTTATCAATCATCCTGTCATCGACATTTAGTTTCATTTAGTTTTTCACTGTGGAATCCTTTCCTCCTTCCCTCTTAGAAGTTAAATTGATTTGTCTTTACACGGAGTAGCCTTTTTTACCTTCTTTTTTTTCTGATTAAAATAAATACAGCAGTCATAGGAATTCTCTTTTATTTGGTTTGATGTAATTGTGCTGGAGGCTGGAGTTATGAATTATCAAATACTTCGTTGGAATCAGCAGGAGAGTAAGACTGAGTTATATTAGGAAGAGTTAAGTGTGTTTTTATTGTTGGTCTCAAATCCAGGCCTCTGTCTGGAACACCCTAGTAACTGGTGCTCTAAAATATCTGGATGCCACAGAGATCCTTAATGTTTTGCTTTCTTTTCCAGTTTTCATCTTCTTTCTGGATTTGAATCTACAATGAACACTGCAATGGTATAATTGAAATATACTATTAAAATGTCACTGTGTCTTCTCTTTATGGAAACTTTTACGTTTGTAGCTGTCCTTCTAAAATGGTGAATGGTACTTTGGTACTGAGTTTTGAGATACAGACCTCATTTTAGTGTGTCCTCATCACCCTAGAAATCCATGTAAATCATTAAAATCTTGACATTTTTGTGTAAGGTCTGCATTCTATAAACTATTAATGAAACATCTAAGGACTGGAATATATAAACTGGATATTTAACTGGACTTTAAGATCTTTTCATTAAAAATACATATCAGGATGAAATATTAATAGATCTGTGTATGTCCTGATGATCAGATTGGCTGAGTGTCCAGAGAAGCTCTTGGATTACGTTTGTGTGGTAGATGCTCATCACATCTGAAAATTAAAGCCCAACATCAGCAAAATACACTAGATCAACAACAGTGAAGTGTCAATGCAGGAGAATGGGTCATTTTGCAGTATTATGGAATGCATTTCCATTCGATAATAAGCTAAACTTATTCTCTGGCTGTTCTTTCCAGGTTATCCCTCAAACGTTCTCCTTAATCGATTTTGTTATTTAATTATTCTGGTGGTGGAGGAATACCTGATGGTGCTGTTGAGTGGACTGACCTGGGTGGTCCCTCATGCTGAGAACATCTGGCTCAGTTTGAGTTTTATTTCTGTTTTCCCATAGCCCAAATTATGGAAGGAAGATCAAAAATAGTGGAAAGAAAACCCCTGTGCTGGAAGACTCACAGATGAAACAGACAATCCTCTGAGTCTGCTGTAGATATTTGAGAATAATTGCACTTGACTGAGAAGGGGATGAGGGGAGAAAGTAATAGGGTGCAGGAGATCCAAATATTTTGGTCCATTTTATAGATACCTGTGTCTATAACATGCATTTTTCTGCCACTTTCCCTCCACTACATGTTTGTACGTATACCCAAGGTAGAATGGGTCGTATTTCAAACTGGGAAGGTGTGAGAATCTCTAGGACCTGAGGGAAGGGCTGGAGCTGTGCCACGGGAGATTTAGGTGAGATGTCAGGGCAAGGTTCTGGCCCCAGAGGGTGCTGGGCACTGACAGACTCCCCAGGGAATGGGCACAGGACCGAGGCTGCCAGAGCTCAGGAGAGTTCATGCAATGCTCCCAGGGATGCACAGAGTGGGATTGTGGGGTGTCTGTGAAGGGACTGGAGCTGGATCAATGATCCCTGTGAATCCCTTCCAGCTCAGGGTATTCCATGAATCTCTAATTCTATGAGAGTTCATTACACACAAAGTACCCAACTCCCCCTCTTTCTCCTCCAAGTAACTTCCTTGGCATTAGACAATTCCAATGTCTGCAGGGACTGTGGATCTTCCTTCACTCGTTATTTCAGTCCTTCTTTTCCTTGCTGGAGTTCTCCTGGGTGTGCTGGTTCAGTCTCTTGAGCTCAGAATGCACTAGGTAGTAAAGCCAAGTTCACACCCACTCTTCCAGGCCTTCTGGCCACCCCCCTGCTCTGTCTCTGACAACCAGGCTGTGCATGTTTTCCATAATTTCTTTTCTTCTCTCTCCCAACATTTCCTTACAGAAAGTCCTGATGTGAGAAGAAATGACCAGAGGTGGCAGGATGTGAAAGCTTGCAGGTACACGTACACCTGGGATTTTTAAAAGACAAATCACCACCACCACTACCTCCCCAATAACACAAGTACTACTTTCATATCCAAAGATTACACTAGATTACACTGGATATTTAATATAAAATGAAGGTTTTCTGTTCTTATGAATCCTTTGGAAGCTCTGCTAACTTGTTGAGTTGAGGGAGCAAAGGAATATTTCTTTCTTAAATGAAATTTGGTGTTACAGTAAGAAGAACATGGGAGTCAATGAAAAGAACTTTAAAGGAATTAAAAGGTGGTAACTGGAAGTTTAAGGACAACCTCCCTTATATACATATATATATATATGTATGTATATATGTATATATTCAGTGTAATTTCACTTTGGATATGAGCAGAGTACTTGTTTTTTGGGGAAGGTGGTGGTGGTCTCTCTTTAAAAATGTTTGTAGTGGCAATTTCATCTTACAGAAAATCTTCCTTCAGAGGCAGCTGAAGCCATGAAATGTTTAAAGTGTAAATAATTCCATGGTCTGAGGACTGGACAGTATGGCAGTGTGGAACTAATAGCCCAGAAAATGCTGACCACTTTCTTTTTTTCCTTTTGGTCTGTGCAGAAAACAAAGACAGAATTGTCCTTATTTGTTGGAGGCAAATCCCTTTGCTTTTTCTCCTGAATATCACACTGGCTGTGCTATATATGTTTAAAATGCATATTGCAGTTATTCTTTAAAAAAAAAAAGACAATCCCCTCCTATATAATTTCTATTTGTTTTTTGAGCACAGAAGGTTTGTTTATTTTTTTCTGTTTGTTTAAGAGGACTGGCTTTGTGATCTCGTTCTGCATAGGCATTAAGCACAAATAAGTCCAGATAATGAGTAGCCATAAAATAATGCATAACTGTATGAAAGCTGTGTCTGGCTGTCCTTAATCCAGTCCAAATTTGCCTGCAGTGCTTTGCATTTGTAGTCAGAGCTTTGCTGACATAGTCTGGGTAAGTATTTATCTGTGACCATCATTTATCTCTTCAGCACAACCAGAACACTCCTGGAGAAGCAATGAGATGAAACTTCAGGTCAAAAGACAGGCTCGGATTAGAGAACCTATACAGAAATTCAAAAACAGCCCTGGGAAGGAAGAGTGAAATAACTGAACCCAGACAATGGCCTTGTAAGAAGATTTCCAGGATTGGGATAAGGACTCTACTGAAGCATTGGCAGGAGGGGATGTTTTTTACAATCGACCCCAGACTGGGTGCATGTGTTTGTCTACAGCCAGAAGGACATCATGAGTCTCACAAGGGCAGACTGCAGAGCTAAATAATGGAGAGACTTCTTTTAAGAATGCCATTGTGGCTGCCCCTGGATTCCTGGAAATGGTCAGGCTGGACAGGGCTTGGAGCACTCTGGGATAGTGGAAGGTGTCTGTGCCTATGGCAGGGATGGCACTGGATGGGCTTCAATGTCCCTCCAAACCCAAATCATCCTGGGATTCTGGGATTCTGAAAAAGCCAGAGCTTAATTCCTGTTCTTTAGAAAACACAGAATTCAGAATTTGGTTACAGTGGCATCCTGCAGGACCTCTCTCCCACTGGAAACTCATTTTTCCTTATGTATTTGCGTTTGTCAATTCTTAAAATACACCAAGTTAACTGAATGCAAATGAATGACATAAACCTTCTTCCATGGAAAGCTGGCTAAATAATTATGTATAATTAATAGATTTTGTCTCTACTTTGGCTGAAAGCACTGCATTTACTTCTGTTCTGAGAACATTCAACCCTTTGGCTTGATGCTGTGCAAGGGTCAGACTGACAGGATGCTTGTTTTCATCTTTGGAGCTCTTTGGAAAACACAAATTGTCTTTTACTCTGGCTATTTATTTAAGTGTCAGAACTGGAAAAAGCAAATGTTAATATTTACAGGCACTCTTCAAAGTCATAGCCTGGATTTCCATCTGGTTGCCTGTTTCAGCAGGTCCCACCCAGCAGCTCACAGAAGCTAGAGAACAGCTTTGCATCCTGTGTTTGCCCTCAGCTCTAGTGCTGAGCCCAGGACTGAGGAAGCTCCTTCAACTGCAGGTATTCTTTCTTTTCTCCACTATTTTAGCTCCCTGTGGTAGCTGTTTTTGTCCAGTGAGCCACATGTGTTCTTTGAAAAACCTGATTTTCCAGCTGTTCTGCCAGTTTTAATGGCTGTGTTTTTGTTAAATGTGGCCCTGTTGTTCCAAATTCAGTCCAGAGACATAAATTTACCAGAGAATTTGGGGTTGCTGCAGGGCAGAGAGCTTTCCTTCTTCTGAAAACAAAAAAAAGGGGGAATATCATATTCCTTGGTAAAATGTTTGGGGTTTTTTTCCTCTTCTTTCTTTCTTTCTCAGCTTTTTTTTTTTTTCCCAGCATTATCCGCATGTTCAGAATTCCCAGTGCCTGTGTGAGGGTGGTTATTTCTGTGCACAGGCAGGTACAGGTGCATGTTCTCATTAAGTTGCTGTGCAGCACGCTAATGTATGCTAGCATGGGATACTCTTTTAGGATACAACATTCCTGGTTTGAATTGTAGGCCAGGAGAAAGCAACAAAAATATACTCAGACATTTTGAGTTATTGTGTGGGAAAATGAATTGTTGCTAGCGTGCTGCCCAAGAAACCAGTGTGAGAATTGAAAATTGTTATCTTTCCTTGGAGCTTGAGTGATGTTTAAATTCTTCACCAGACTTATGGGCTCTGCTGGTTCCTTTTGGGGAAGAAAGTGAGCAGAAATGGATTTAATCAGACATTTCTCTGCGTATGAGTTTGGCAATCCTAGTCCTGGAAGGAGAGTCAAACATGCATGTACAAATACATGTTCAAAAGGCTAATGAAAACTTGAATCTGTTGGGAAAAGGCTGCTCTGATACAAAAGGCACATTGGTTAGGAGGATTTAAAGGAAATGGGCACTTCCCAACTCATTGGAACTTAAGGGAGGGCTGGAAATGAAGCTGGGAGGGCAGTGGGAGGAGGAAGAAGGAGAAAATTTGTAGCTGAGAATGCAGGGATATCTCTGAGAGGAGAGCTGAGGGAGCATGACTTGTGTCCTGCTGGAGCCTGAAGAACAGATACTGACAACAGAAACAGAGCCTTGGATGGGAGCACCAGAACTGGGGGATGTGCTCTGGGTTTGGCCAGTAAAATTGGGAAGGGAGCATTGCCTTAAGAAAAAGAAAACTTCAGAAAAGCTTTCTGGCACAGAAATTCTTCCTGTTTCCCTCAAGCCCTGCAGAGGAATGTGAATTCTTAGAGGATAGAGTAGGTCAGCATCACTGGAGGCTGTTGGAGTTGGCTTGGGTAGGGTGGCACCCTGGTCCCTGTCCTGTCTGTCCCTCGGGGATGACGTGGGGCTGGGACTGCAGCTTGGACACTGGGTGACTGCCATGAGCACAGGAGAGCTGCCCAGGGGGAACCCGTGACACAGGAAACCTGCTCAGCAAGGGGAGGTGGCAGGGAAAGCCTTTAAATACAAAGGTACTGATACCCAGCTCAGACAGTGAGGAAAGCAAAACTGGTACTGAAAATGTTAAACTTCACAGATTGAAAGTTCACACAAAGTTATTTCCAGTTTTTAAACAATATATGTTCTCACTACCCGTACATTCAGCAGAACATTGTCTGTAACAGAGAGAACTTTTCACACAGGGAAAAACAGTCTTTGAAAAGGCAAAAAGACAGTGTCTGTTCTGGGTAAGGATAAGGAGAAAAGGATGTTTCAGCATATTGAGAATCACTTAAAAAAATTCTTCTCTGGAGCAGAACTGCTTCTCCTTACATGAGGGAGGGGATGATTTCCTCTGGAGCATCGCCTTGTTGCAGATTCATTGATTCCTGTCTGATGGATACTGGGCTGGTTAGGTCTTGTTTGGTTTCCTTAATTTCTCCATAGCATAGCTCTTCAGCTCAGGTTTTCTTTAAACCTGGCAAATGTGGCCAGTATTTTCAAGTGATTCTTCATCTCAGAGTTCACGTTGCAAAAGTCTAAGCAGAAAATGTTGTGCTTTGTGTTTTGTGCTTGTCAGAGCAGCTGTGCCCTCTCTTCTCCTCCTGGGGACTGAGAGCAGAGCTTGAAACTCTTGCTAATATAATTCTCTGTAGATTATGGCCATCTATCATTATTCCATCTAGCAAACTCTCTTTACTGATAAAAGGGAATGTAGTAACATTTGTATTTATGGTCTTGTTCAAGGGAGTGATGTGAGGTTAATTGGAAGGTTAATTAGGAGAGGTTTAATCTAAAGGCAATAAGTCTAATCTCCACTCTCAGATTCATGAGAGAGCTATTTTCACTCAGCTTTTCCAATAAATTCAACATTCCTTAGAGATAAACATCTCTGACACAGCAGGCAACTCCATTTAGTTCAAGGTGGTTCTCAGGAATGCCCACCTGGAAATAGAGCAAAGGGGCTGTGGGTGCTCTGGCTGTGCTCTGCCAGCCACACAAATTATTTTTCCACGTCATCATGGAGAAATCAAAAGCTTGAAGCATGACAGTCAGCTGAGGCTTCCTGACAGGACAGCTGTAGGGAGTGGGGCTTATCTTGCCTTTTTGGCAACTACAGAACAATTCCCAAGGTCAGCAACAATGTCCCTGTCAGGGACTCTATGTTTTGTTAATCAATAAGCATGAGAAAGATGAATTGCTCTTAAGGTTAACAGCCAATCAGTGCTGTAAGTGGAACAGTCAATGCCTGAAAGAATTGCATGCCCTTCTTCTTAGCTGAGCTTCACAGAGCCCACCCGCCCTCCGCACCTGTGGCTGTTTCTGCAGCCAGAGATTAGGCAATGGAATGGTTCTTTTTAGGCCAGAGTCATAAATATCATTTAATAGACAGGGAAAATAGAGAAACTCCTGTAGCTGAATAGCTGCTGGTTCTGCAGGGCTGGGTCTTGAAGCAGTGTGGTAGGGATGAGTCCAGGGAGCTCTCTCCTAAACTTGCTTCTGTGCCTGTCACTTCACCAAGGCAGAATTAACCTGGCATTAAGGCAGGCCCAGGTTGGCTCCTGTCCCTGCCTTATCTCCCCATCTCAGTATTTCCCTTCCCTGTTCTTGTGAGGGAACAGCTGGGAGGGAAAGATGGGGAGAGAAAAGTAAGCTCCAGAAGTGTCTGAAAAGAGTAAAAAGGTCTTGGCTGATTTGTTTGTTATGTAGCATTAAAAAAAAAAACCAAAAAAACAAACAAACAACAAACCCTCTTGCACTTTAGGTTGTAAATCCCAGCAGTCCAAGTGCTGTGCTGCGGGAGGAGTCCCTGAGTGCTGAGGAGGAGGAGCAGGAGATGACATTTTAGTTCAAGCATGTGACTGCTGCAGATGCCTAAAGCAGGCAGCAGGGTAAGAAGATGAAAAGATGCTACTGAGGGCTCTTAAGTCTTCAACAGGATTCTCTAAGAGTCCACTTAAAGACAAATGGAGCACTCCAGGAAGTCAGCTGATGGAGGCAAGAAGAAGAGGTTGTTTTTGAAGTGTACCTTCTATCTTCCACAATAGAGTATTAATTATCTTTTAGTCTTTTAGTTTCAGAAAAAAATAATTCTGAAAGTATCTCACTGTAGACATATTGTTCTACAGGCAAGAGCTTCCACTGCAGCCTGGAAAATTTCCTTGATCTTTATATTAAGGTTGTTTGAAAAATCCTTATCATGTTTTATGCTTCAGGATTCAAATATTGCCCTTTCCACCCTTCTCTGTTTTTAAATACTTCCTTCCTGTCATCCTGATCTTCATTTTTGCCTTAACTTATATCAGCATTAGGGTTTTTCACACTTTCCCTTTTTGTGTTCGTACTTCACAGTTGTATTTATAGCTTTAATTTTTATCTCCACAACAAGATAGGATGTTTTAGAAGCCTGTTTCTCAGGTTGGGAGGGAGGTATCTGGTATTGGTGCCTGACAGCTTTGGGAGGTATTAATCTGTATTTGCTATGCAGAAGTGAAGTGAGCCTTTGGCCTGCCAGGTGAAGCCCCACGGGAAGTGTCAAGGGTATGAGGAAAGTGCCAGAAGATGCCTCTCCTCATTACAGAGCAGGGCTGGCACTTGTCTCCTCTAATTAATCACAAGCTCATTGATAAGGGAATGCCCTTCCTCCAGGTGAGATTGGAACCCTCCACACCCCAATCAGGTCCTGTTTTGTGTTTCAGCCCAGGTGAGCTCTGGCTGCCAGGGCTGTGACCCCTCGCTCCTTGTCCCTGCTCCCACTCGGTGCCCATGGCAGGACTGGCTGCACCATCTCTCTCCTCAGCCCTCTGCCTCTTCTGCAGCCCCTGTTGGTGTGTGGTTGGGATTAGCCCACACCTTTCCATGCTGAGGGCAGAAGCACAGTCTGCTTTCTGCCAAGAGCTAAAACCACTGCCTTCCTCCTTCTTCTCACTCTGCCCTGGCAGACATCAGCAGCCTGCATCAGGTGCTGAAAGGTGAGTGCCACACTCTGCAATGTCATGAGTGCCCTCTGGAAGCTGTGGCAGAAATAAAAGTGCACTTCATGGCAGAAGCAACATCTCCAGGGGTTCTGGAGTAGCAGCTGCCTTGTTTTGGATCAGCTGAATACAGTCCCATGGCCTTTCTCAGACATGTCTGAAAACTGGAGCCCAGAAAGCTTGGAAAAACAACCTGAAATCTCATACTGAATGTTTAGGTAGAAGAGAGTGGTCCTTCCCAGCTCCCAGTAAGACTCTGCTGGTCTTGGCATGCCCCTTGTTTCCCCTTTCCCTGGAGATCAGATCCTGGCCAGCCTGGTAGCCCAGTACCAGCACTGCCAGCAGTGTCAAACCCAGGGATGGTCCAGCCTTTTTATCCATGAAAAATCTCCTGTTCTGGCTAGGGTTGGTCTTCTACTTACTTGTTGCATTCCCACTCCTGGCTGGAGAAGTTGTCTCCATAGTAAGTTAATTTTGATGATGGCCTAAGACATCTTTTCTAGATTAAGGAAAAAAAAAAGACGTCCCCCCCTGCCACCCTTCTTTCCCAACTGCAAAAAAGACAAAAAGAGAGCTGCTTGGTCAGCCCCAGGTTAAGTGTGGCTGGTGATCCACATAGGAACCTCTGGCCATGAATTTGTCTTTTCTGGTGGCTCCTTTCACTTATTTTTCAGGCCCAGATGTTTCTCAGATATCAGGGCCTTCCCTCTTTCCATCTTGACCTGTCACATCCATGCTGACATGCAGCTTGGAGCATCAGTGCTCTGGCACAAAAGGATGGGGAGCAGAGCACTCCCTGAGAGGGGAAGGAGAGTTTTGGAGAGTGGCAGAGTGGGCTGGGCAGCCAGAGCAGGGGGAAACCCTGTCCCATGGATTGGAAGCTGTTAGTTATCACTTTGTGATGAAGCACAACGCTCCACATTTTTGCTTTTAATTTAGCTCCAATACCTGAAGTCTCAGAGCAGTACTTCGAGATTGTTTTTGTTTAGAAGGTGAGAGTTTTAAGCAGCACTTGATTCTGCATATCCACATCTCTCTGCCCTCTCAGACATCATGGCATACTGAGGTTCCTGTCTTTTTTCCTTGTACATTTAACTTCAGATGTGAGTTTTGTTTATGAGTAATAGTGAAAAATGACCCCACACAGAGAAAACTTCAATAACAGTGAAAGAACAAATTTCAAGGATCAACAGCCTCTCCAAATTCTCCTTTTGTAACAGACATAACAGCAAAGTAATCATCATTAGAATAGTAATTTTGTTCCAGCAACCCTTAAACTCCTGCTGTGCCACTGTATTGTCAGTCTCTGTGCTGGGCTGATGAAAGGAGAGGGTGATTCTATTAACTAAGTTTCAGAATAACTGAAGGTCTTTTAAAATACAAACTTTGCTTTGATATAGGGATTTCAAAGGTCAATGGAAGCTTCAAAGGAGGCACTGGGAATGCAAAGATAGCAGGATTGAGTTCTTAGTGGTGGGTAGCTCTTGACTTTAGATTGTTTCCTGTGAGGATAGTGGTTCCTTCTTTTCACACCAAAAATATGTCAAAACAAGAAATTTAATTTGTTCAGTTCTCTTGGATGCCATATGTAGCTGTCGTTTTCATGATTTAATGTATAAACATGAGAAGGCATCTTTGCCATGAAATGATATTAGCAAACACTGCCTTTCTTCTAAGTACTCATCTGAAAACTGGCTGTATCTTTGGAAACCAGAATGACAGAGACTGTGTTACACACAGACCCTTGTGAAATGCCTTTGGTCTTGTATAATTTCTAGACTGAGCTGTGAGACACTGTCCTGAAAGGTGGAAAACTCTGGGGAATGAAAAGGAGACTGCAGAAATGAAAAATTTCTGTGTTGCTATGGATTCTAGAAGCTTAGATCCCTGGCAGGCTTCTTGTCCTGCAAGCACTGTTCCTTCACATCCCTTTTGATGTAGAATTTCGTGCAATTGTAGAAGAGCAGTGCCCACAAAGAGGTTTTCTAAGTCATCTCCATGCCAGATCTGCTCAGCTGATTTTATTCCTGAGAGGAAGATAGAAATCCCACAATCTCCCCAGCATATCTGGTTTAGGACTTTCAGTCTTTGTGGTTAAAAATATAATTCCAGGATCTTTCTTTCTGTCTTTCATTTTCTCCCATTCCTGTTCTATGCTTCTGTGAAGAATGTCACTGGAGATGTTTTTCTTCATTTTGATCTGCTGACTCTAACCTAACCCAAACACACCTACACTCAAGACAAGCTTTTGGAATGACTTGTGTGCACCTGGCTATTTGCATAAACCATGAGATAAATGTTAAAAACAGAGGCTATAACAAGGACTCCAACAAAGATCCCACTGTTTGCTATAAGGAAGTATTAAACATCTGCATTTTAATGATGTAGAAGTAGAAATCTTTCACTTTATTAAAAATCAGCTGCCTAGTCACACATGAATATGGGGCACAGCCAACTATTTTGGCTCCAGTTTGTACAGGTTGATCAAAAAATATTGGCATACCTTGATATTTTTGGTATTCTACACAAAACTTTTCACCATTGGTATTGATTTCAGATTTTTTGCTTGTCTGGGGAATGGGAAGATTAATGAATAAATTCTGTTCTTTGATATTACAGTTGAGTCTAATTAGATGATGGGATTAACTGATGTCAAGCAGCCACTGGAATTGTGTTGCTGTGTCTTTGACAAGGGTATTAAAAAACAACCCCAACCAAAAAAGCCAATTTTCCTTCATATCCAGGGAGAGAAGGGTGAGTGTGTAGCAACGTATTTTGCTGAGGACAAGAGGAAAATGGTGGTGGGTGGGAAGAATAGGAGGGATGTGGGAAATGAGAGGGGCTGTGACTGAAGGAAGAGGCGTTTGGACATGAGCCACTGTAAACCAACTGACTTTTCTTTCAAGAATCCACGGGTGAGAGACTGGAAGATTTTAGAAGCTCTGTAACAATCACAAAAGTTGTTCAGTCAAGAGAATAATTATGCTTTTAGAGATCAGGAGTTCAAAATGCTTCTTCATATACTTAAATATTGCAAAACTCTAAAATTCATAAACATAGGAAAATGTATTTCCTAAAAGCCAAAGCAGACAATGGTATCAGAAATAACACTAAGCATTTTCCCCTGGAGAGACAGACTTTTCTTCACTATCAGGATGTTTCCTTTCTGAAATGTCAGCCTTTATGAAATACTCTGCTACTAGCCCACATATGATCATTTTTCTCTTGTGCTCTTCCAGTTTCAATAGATGCCACAATGAATTGCTCATACATTCAACCCAAATGTTTACTTCTTATTACTCTCTTTATTTTTCCTCAGAGTTTACTTTGGTGTATTTAACAAGCAACAGAGCAAGAGGAAACAGCCTCAGGTTGTGCCAGGGGAAATTTAGATTGGCTATTAGGAAAATTCCTTCATGGAAGGGATTGTAAAGCACTGGAACAGGTTGCCCAAGGCAGTGGTGGAGTCACAACTGAAGTGTTCAAAAAATATCTTGATATGGGGACATGGTTTGATGGTGAACAGCACGGCGATGCTGAGTTCATGTTTGGACTTGGTGATTTTAAAGGTCTTTTCCAAACTGAATGATTCTGAGTCTGTGGTTTGACGCCTGATTCAAATCCCCCTGTGGGCAGCCTCAGGGTCTTTGTTCTGCAGTGTGAGGAGTTTGCTGGCGAGTGTGTTGGGATGTGTGCTGTGATCCTGGGGCCTTGGGCACCCAGTGCTGTGGCTGCTCCAGCAGCTGCTGCTCCTGACCCTGTTGTTCCTTCCCTGTTCCTTCACCCTTTCTCCACTGCCCCGACCACCCCTGACTTTGTGTCAAGCTAGAGTAGTTTGAAACAATTGCTCTTCTCTTCTTCCAATTCAAAATCAATTACATCAATGTTGGAGAAAATGAACTGTTTTTAAAACACCTTCAGATTGTCTTGATCCAACAACCCTGATGTCATCAGGTCTGCTCCAGGCCAGTGTCAGACAGATGAAAGACAGACCAGTGCCTTGCAGCATTCCCAAGTGTCTGCTGCAGGTGTTTCAGAAGGGAAACAACCTTGTGAGAATTAAAGGCAAAATGTTGAGCTGGAGAGATGTTACAGCAGCAGTGTCTGTCAGAGACCTCTGCTCTGGCCATGGCAGCTGGCTGCATGGGTGAATAAAACCAGCACATTCCTTTGGATCTCTCTGCAGAGGCGGTGGTGTGGCAGGGAATTTTGTCAAATTTATTTAAAAAAATATTAAAATATTTTAATGCATTTTTATGTATTTTTAAAAAGATTTTATGCATTGGTAGGGGAACCTGCATGAGTGACTCTACAATCTGTGTTTAGATAAAGTGTCCTTATGATGTCTCTGCCCCTACAGTTAACCTCATGGATGTTCCTGTTTCCACACAGAGAGCTCTGGTTTGGCATGCAGAACTTCACTGCCACAGCAGGGCTTCAGCTCACTGCTGGGAAACCGCCTGGGTCAGACACCCAGGGGAGGAAGCACCAGTACTTTTATGCTGAAATTCTCCTTCAATATAGCAGGAGAGATGACAAATGCCAATCAAAAGCTTTGTGGAAAAAAGCCAGTGTCTCAGAACTGGGGGTAAGTTTTCAGGTGATTACAAGCATAGATTATAAAAGTACTGGCACTGCCACTGTGTGTTTAGACTGCTCCAAAACGTGTGACTGAGCCACGCATGACATCCCTTTAGGAGATCTGTTCCCAGGGTTGTACGCTGTCTGTATTAATCCTTTTGAATAAAGCATGATAGCATTGCTAATAACTATGCAGATGGCAAAAGTTGACTGCCTTTCAGAGCAGTTTATGCAGCCAGCTGCAGTTCCTGTAGTTTGATCCAGGTGATAGTAAATCTGTATCCCTCAGAGGCTGGATTTCTTTGAAGAGAGCACACTCAGTTTTTGTACCTGAGGCTGAACCTTCTGGCTGAACAGGGCAAAAATTGCAAGACTGAGCTCTGCCATGCAGTAAAAAAGAAGGAATTATGCTTCGCGGTTAACCTGCAAATAACAAGTCACAAGTTTTGGTAAGACACTGGCCACATGAAATAAACTTCATGGTAGCTGGTTCTCTATTTCAGGTGGAAAAAAACCTACAAAGCAGGAAACCTTTCAGTTTGGAAATGGAAGTTCTGAGACAAGTGAAGTATTTAAGTGGTGAGAAAAATTAAATACTGCATTATTTTTAATTTTTGTCTAGCCGTAAATTCTCCTGAATTGCTGCTGTTCCTTCAGAGCATCAGTCAGAAAAGATGTAGGATGGCTTATCTGGGTGGGAAAATTAGCTAGATGGTGTAGCAAAATCTCTCCCAACCCCACAGTTCTGTGATGCCACAAATCCTCCAACACTAAAGTGCTACCGATGGCATTTTTTTAACAAAAAATACACCTATTTTGATAAGCTAAAACCACAACAGAACACTTAAAAAGTGGTGTTCAATAAGCCAAACCTTCAAGCTAGCATTTCAAACACATTTATGATGTGCAGAAAATGCCCGAAACTCTTGCAGGTTTTGTATTGACTGGTTTTTGCTGCACTTCTTGTGCTATCGACAGGATTTTCAGATGACAAACCCAAGTATTTGTCCTGGAGCTGTGTGTCAGCAGTGGGCAAATCACAACAGTCTGAGAAGCTTTGAGACAAACTACCAGAAGACATGAAAAATAGATGGTTTCTGGCTGTGAATTCTTATTACCTGCAGATCTGACTTCTCCATATTTCTTGTAATTAAAAATTTAAAGCCTAATATTAAATTCCTAAAAAAAATCATTAATAACACCTATTAAGCTGGACTACGGTTTCCCATGAGATGCTGAGGCAGCCTTTAGTTGATTTTTCCAATTTCATCATTTTGTGTCCTTTCCAGATTTGCTGCTTTTAAACTGAGGGGTTTGATTTTGTTTTGTTTGTTTGTTTTGTGTCTCTCTCTGTGAAGCAGGAGGGTTAATAACACAGCCAAAATTGGCATTTCAAAAATAGCCTATTGTGAGCAGAGACTTTCTTGGTATAGACCTTCCAACACCTCGCAAACCAGATTTTGGTTTTTTCCAAATCTGTGCAAAAGCACTGTGGTGAAAAGCAACCACTGAAACCACCCCACACTTCACTTTGTTCTTGTTTCCAGCCAAACCCAGTTCCCTGTTCCTGGGGTTAGACATTCTCCACGTGTTTGTACACACCCAGTGCAGCCACATTCCAGTTCAGTTCGAGTCTCTGGATGTTAAAACAGAGTGGCCAAAGGAATCACCAAGCAGAGATAAGTTTAATTGATTATTTTGATACAGATTGTGTTTCTTCTGGCTTGTGACAGCTACTTTTTGTTTGCCATTGGTGTGACAAAATGATGCCTCTGAAGGTTTTGTCTGCAGCAGAGCTGGAGAGGATAAGAAAGGGTTTTCCTGCCCCACGTTCTGCTTCCAAGTTGCTACACATACAGTGGATTTCAAAATCTAGCTTTTTCTCTCTTGTTTTTCTGTAATTAGGTGTGGGCAGCAGGGGAGGGGGGATTCTGCCCCTCTGCCCTGCTCAGGTGAGACCCCACCTGCAGAGCTGCCCCAGCCCTGGGGCCCAGCACAGGAGGGACCTGGAGCTGCTGGAGAGAGTCCAGAGGAGGCACCAGGATGATCAGAGGGATGGAGCAGCTCTGCTGGGAGAGCTGGGAATGTTCACCTGGAGAGGAGAAGCTTTGGGGTGACCAAACTGTGGCCTTCCAGGACCTGGAGAAGCCAACAAGAAGCATGCAGAGAGTGTCTGTACAAGAGCCTGGAGTGCCAGGACAAAGGGAATGGCTTCCCACTGACAAAGATGGGCTTGGATGGGATATTGGGAAGGAATTGTTCCCTGGGAGGGTGGGCAGGCCCTGGCACAGGGTGCCCAGAGAAGCTGTGGCTGCCCCTGGATCCCTGGAAGTGTCCAAGGCCAGGCTGGACGGGGCTTAGAGGAGCCTGGGATGGTGGAAGATGTTCCTGCCCATGTCAGGGTGTGATGATCCTTAAAAGGTTCCTGCTAACTCTGTGATTCTATGAATGTAATTTTATTAAATTATTTGGACTTCTACTAAGATTTGCTGCAGTCTGACACCTTTCCTTTACTAGGTCCTCTAGGGCAGACTTGCTGCTCAAAATGCCACCTTCTTTTCTCAACTCTTGCACAATAGTGTAAAATATCAAACATAAAGCTTCTTTCTCCCTTTTCTCTTTGTCTTTTTTTCTCCCCCATTTTTTACATGCTGTGCTCCTACCACATGGATCATTCATGTGTTGCTGCAGTGAAGAACATGGCAATAACATGAAAGATGTTTATAGGCTTTGTTCCCATTTCCTGACAGGCTGTTCTGAATCAGGATGATAATGAATGATACTCTGGATTAATGATGTAGGAGGAGGCTTTGCTAGTCCTGAAGCCAAGGGAAGTAGTTCCATTGACCTTTCAGTGCTAGAATTTCACTCTAAGGATTGAATTGAAACTGAATTTGGGTGTAAAGACTTGGGAAATGGCTTTTAGGATTATACCTGAGTGCCTAGAGTCTCTCCTCAGTGCTAATAGGTAGGGGAAAGGTGACCTTGGTGCCAACAGCATTTTCCAGTTCAGTCTCCAGTTCCCAGTGCTTTGTCCTCGAGAATCCATGCGGATGTGTGTGCTATCACTCATTAAATAATTGTATATATTTATGTCTCCTACAGAAGTGTTCTTCATGTGTATACACATCCGCCCTAGCAAATGCTGGAGCTTTTCAGCTCTCAAAGACATTTTTCTGCCGGGTGAGTTGAGTTGTTGGAAGTAGGAGTTGCTGATGCACTGCTTAAAATATATTTAAACTTGTACAAAGGCGATTATATAAAAGGTACTGCTAGAGATGAGAAGAAATGATTTCTGAAGTAATTTTGTACTAGTAATTGATGGAGAGCTGGCTTCAATAGCTCTCTTTTTGTGTTTTAGAGTTCAAAAGAAGATTGTGTCATCTCTTTAGCAGGTGTTGCAAGCAATTAAATACTTTGTTTAAATATTTTGTGTAGTTAAGCAAATAAATTTTGAACAGATAGCTTCCATTAAACAACTGATTAAAATATCAAACATGCACACTGTTTCCAAGAGTTCCATTATATCCATAACCTGGATTTGGAAGATGTGAGTTTTCTTTTCTTTATGCAACTATGATGAACCTGGAAAATCTGGTGCTGAGCTGGTGATCTGACCATGCAAAAGGTGGGACTTCTCTGTGCTAAAGCTAAAACTATAATTAGAAGATTCCCTTCTCTTTTATATTGTTACATTGGGTAATTTCTTCTTTATTGCATCTGTGCACATTGCAGTTGTGGTACTCCAAGGCAGCTCCAAGTATATTTTATTCTGGGAAGATAGAAATGAAGCTTTTGGCCACTGCCTGAGACTTTACAGTTGAGGTGTCTCAGTCCTGGGATTGGCAGGTTGAAGAAATTTGTAAAGAAAAGAGTGGGGGAGGATGCTCAATACATGAATATAAAGTATAAGGAAACTGTATTGACAGCATTAGCAAATAAATCAAGCAGAGATGTAGGAGTTTCTAAACCTGCTCATTAAATATTTACATTTTACACTCTCAAAAATGGAAAATATGTTGACATCTCAATTTATCTTTTTGAGCAAACTGTCATACCTGGCATGGTATAAAATTGATAGCAAAGAATGAACTGGTCTGGAAAAGTCAATTATGTTTCTTGAAGGAGTGAAAATAACACTGAAAAAAAATATGTCTTTGGAGTCTGATCTGGGCTTTATACCCTGATAATTATGTTTATGTAGGATCATGACAGTTTGTGTTAGAGCACAAAAAGCTTCCTGAACCTGTCTTCTGGAAAGTTCTTCACTGGCATTTTCTGCTGTAACTCCAGTGGGCCAAAGGATAGAGGTGATGAACATCAGCCAGGAAAGCGTGAAGGCCTGAGTTGTTTTCCTCTGCATATGGAAGTGAACTGTAGGAGATCATAGTTTGGAATTAGAAAATTATATTTCTCTTTTTTTTCTCAACAGGAAAAGACAACTGTTCAGATTTTTAAATGCACATAAGGTCGCATTAATAAATTGTTCTATGTTTGAGAAGGAAAAAAAAGAGAATAATTTAGACTGTTTTCATATTTTTAAAATCATTTCTCTTTGATGCTCACAGTAACCAGACCTCTTCTTCAGCCAGGATTTCTGTGTCTGCCATGAGATTACTCTTCCAAATATTTTGGAAAAGAAAGAACAGTCAATGTGGAAAAAAAATTAGTCAGTATGACTGGAATTTTTGGTCTTGTTTGAAAGTTGAGGAAATTATGTATCTAAAGGCAGCTCTTTTGTCTTGTTAATTCTGCTTTACCTGAGGCTGGAAGAGAGCTTTGGTTTTATTGCAGGAATTTTGGCACGTGGTAAGTGCATCTATTCCAGCAGGATGATGTTTCCAATCCAACTGTTTCTGTATTAACAGTTTCTAAATGGCATTTCTTTTATTTCATGTGAGCTGAGCTCACAAGAGACATGGGGAGGCAGCAGAGCACTTTGCCCTCTGTGAGTCTGTGGTGTTGCATCCCTTACAGGCTTTATAAACCCCTGGATTCAGGAAGGAGACCAATCTGATATTCACTCCATTTCCACGTGCCACTTGGCTCTTCCTGCCACAGTGTCACATTTATATTGATTCCAATATTGACTGACTGAAAACCAGGACAGCTGGAGTTGCATCAGGCTTAGGCAGGAGAACACAGAAACATATTCTCAAAGAACCAAAATACTCGCAGGGAAAATGTGTGCTGTGCAGTAGAGAATATATTTGGGCACTTAACCTCTGTGTGTGTGTTAATGACCCAGTGATGTCACAGGCTCTGTAAATCAGTGAGAAAAAGCAGATAGTTACAATTGCTGCCTCTTCAGGGAAAAGCCACAGGCTCAGCTCTACAGAATTTTATCCACAGACAGGGGCTCAGCTGGGTGTTTTGAAGTGAAAGGGCTGGAAGAGGCATGCAAAGAACAAGGAGAGAGGGGAAAGCAACTGGAACTCTCAGAAAACAGGAAGAGGGATGAGGATCCCGTGGTGAAGGCTGTGTGGTTGCTTTTTTCCCCTTTCCACTCTGATTTGCTGTAGTTAGGATGGCCTTTCATTAGGACACTCAGCACTTGCCATTGCAAATGGCTGGGTGGACAGAGACTGAAGCACCTGAAATTTTTGAAAATGAAACTCCGGTTTGTTGAGCTATGAAGGGTAAGATCTTGAAAGAAAAGCAAAATGGACAATACAGGAAGATTGGAAAAACAATAAGAGCTGCAATGGAGGCTTTTTAAACCTTCTGTAACAAAATAGGCTGCTAAAAATGTGTAAATAGACAGTAACAATGTTAACGAAAATGGAAAATGCCTCTGGACGAGATTTTGAAGGGGAGGGTGAGAATTCACTAGAAATGTGCAAATTAAGAGCTGAGAACAGTTCTCACGTAGAAGGACTTGTGTTTTTGGGACAGCTGGTCAATTTAAGATGGAGATGGTGTAGCTGGACATGCTGTCCCTGCTATACACCAAAGCCTGGGTTTAAAGTATTAAAAATACTCCCTGATGAAGCTGTATATCCGGGCAATGTGATGGGTGGGATTCACTGGGATGGGCTGAATCATTTGACCCTTATGCTGAGTTAGACCAGAGCAGGAGTGGGGGAGTGCGGGCAGTGAGCATGGATGTGTTTTGTGGAGATGGGGTGAACAAAAGGATAAACACTGCCTATTGCTGAGTGGATATGAGGAAATTATGGCTTCTCACACAGGGGTTAGCCCAGGCAGGAACTGGTGAGTCAGATTCAAAAGTGTGGCTTCAGCAAATGCAAAGCAGAAAGATTCATCATCTGTCCTGCTGATTCTGGCACGTATTTGGCTGATTCGTTCAGCCGCACTAATATAGACTTCACCTGTCCTCCCACACACCTGGGCAGGATGTTTTGCTCCCTGAGTGCTGTCACTTGCTGGCCCAAAGCCCTGCTCTGGGCAGACAGGCTGTGTGTCACCTCTGAGAGGAACATCTTCAGTCGATGACAGCTCTGGGTCACGCGGTTCTAAAGCCATAATAACCACACCACTTCAACTGGTGCAGGTCTGACACGTCTGGCATCTGGCTGCTGTGTATCTGCACAGAAATTACTGCTTGGAAGGAAAATACTAATTTATCAAACACTGAAGAGCATGCAAAAAGAATGAAATAAATTCACCTCTCCTTGTTTTCAGGCTTGGACTTAATAAGCATACTGAGATTCTTGACCTTCTAACTGTGAGCGCTTATAATAGCTATAGCAAATGAAAGATTGTAATGTTTAGATGAGTAAAAGTGGGTATTTTCTTTATTAATTTGGGAACTGCTCTCAGGAAATCTGTACCTTGTTGGCAGATTAGTCTTGGGCTCACTTTCATTAATGAAAAAATATTTCCATCATGATTTAAAAAAGGATTTTGCCAGGTTTTTAAAAAGAAAATGGGATCTCGAGCCAGGACTACATATTGCATCCTTACAGGAATTGATGATGTCCACAGCAACATCCACAGAAACAGAAAAAGCAGTGTAAAGAAGTGATTTGGAAATGCAAAATTCTTACACCTTTCATAGAGATGAATTCCTGTTTCAGCACAGGAGAGATGCTGTGTGGGCTTTGCTGGTGATGAGAATGGTTGGAATGGGGACCCCTTGCATCTGAAACTGTGCCAAGGCAAAGAGGAGAACCTAAAATTCACAGATATTCATCAAACAGTGAGAAAATGGTACCTGAGGGAGCAGGGCCCTCCCAGGGGAAGGAGAAGCTACCTTGATTAGATCATTATTCCCCAAATTCTTAGTCCTAAGGAATATTTTGTTCTATGTCAGTGAGGAGGGGTATGGTAGAGGGAGAAATGCATTTGTTGAGGATTCTTTGTCATGCTTTGTTTTTCTTGAGCAGTAACTTAAAATCCTTGGAATTCATCATAAGCCTGGCTGATTTACAAGTAGACTTTTCTAAAGGCTGTAAAATCTGGTGGTTTCACTGGAGCATGCAAGCCAGGTCTATGGGAGTTACAAGCAGAGGAGACTAGACACATTAGACTAGACACATTTTTTTCCTTATTGGCTTTCTCGGGAGAATGAATTAGTTTAGTGACATTTTCCAGTCTTCCTTCATCTTTGTCACAGGAATGGATTGGATATTCCTTCCTCAGTAGATTTTCCTGGAGTGCATTTCCAGTCCTCACTGTCCATTCCCTTGCCTCACCTATGGCTGGTGAGTTTTCATGGGGGAGCTGGAAGGGTGAATGCAGAATATTGAAAAGGTCAGAACAACCGTACAAAGCCCTGTGGTTCAGGCACGAGGTGGGGATTAACATTCAGATACCTTCCACTGCAGCAAAAACTGAAACACAGGATGAAAACAACCCCTCCATGTGACAAGGATTGCAAGTGGGGAAGGGGAATAAACTCTTGGCTTGTTCCTGTAGCTGTTTTCACATTTTAATGACTTTGTGCTTGTCTTACATGACAAAGTTCTGTTTACTGGTAGTTAGGAACTTTCATTTTGCTATTTAATATCTGAATTCTACTCTCAGATTGTGTGCTAAAAAAACAAACTGTAAATTGAGATAATTGCTTTGGAGTTTTTGTTGGCTATTTTTTTCAAATTGCTGACTGTACCAGAAAAATTAACTCTGAACTTTATATTCCTAACAACTAAACAGCCTTATTTTTAATTCTCTTCCCCTTCCCCTACAGAAAAACATGAAGAATTATTTTTGTGGCGTGGGTTTTGATATGTCTAGCCTTCAAAAATGAAATAATGTTCCATTTCAAAATTTCTAACTGAAGCTATTTTTTGGGACATGCTTGAAATTGGAAAGATAAAATATATTGCTTATTTCAGATTTTTTTTCTTGGTTTTGTTTGGCTCTGTTTGGTTGGGTTTTTTTGGTTTTTTTTTGTTTTGTTTTTTTGGTGGTTTTGTTTTGTTTTTTTAAGATATAAAATATTCCCAAATACTTTTTCTCTACCTGAAACTGTTTTTTTGTGGCCTGAGAGGCTTGTTCTGGTCTATGTCTTTGTTTGAGCCTGGGCTTTGTGAAGTGCACAAGGCTTTGGCAGGTGCTGTGCTCGAGTGGAGCAGGTGCATCAGGTGTTCATTGTGCCCAAGTAGCCTTGGGAACATGAGGTCCCTGAATGAGAAAAACCCCTCAGTGAAATATTGAGCCTTTTTAGAATAATTCCTCATGTTCCAGCTCACCCAAGTCATTATCTCTTTAAGCCTGTAACAGTCACTGCTGTGGTTGATCTGTTGTTTTATTTCAAAAACCCAAACTGTTTTGCCATGTCTGACTTTGTCAGTGCAAGTTCATTAAAACCTTCCACCAGGTGGAACCTTGTTCGGCCATGTGACCCTTTCCCATTCATTGGAATTTCTCAATTCAATCCCACCAAGTGGGATGGAATTCCCCAGGGTTTTGGTCTGTGGTGAGGCAGGGATGTGGCAGGAGCACAAGGGGCAGTGTTTTTCACCAAGCTTTCTCAGCAAGCAAAGTGTTAATTTTCACTGGAGGGTTCTGCAGAGCCTGGGGAGTGCATTGTGGCTCATCTGCAACTCTCTTGGGTCCTTATTTTAAACCTTTCAGAGGCTAGGCTTTGTGTTAGTGCAAGTGACAGCTTGCAAAGCTGGGGAGCAGAATAAGCTGTTGTTTAGGATAAATAGGAAACATTATTTATATATAGGAAGGAATAAAGCTGACAACTAGAACAGCATGAATAAACCCAAGAAAGGCACTTTTAATAACAGAGGATTGGATTCACCTGTTCCAACTGAATGAAGTTAAGCAGGAAACACCTTGGCAGGAGGTGCTGCTTTTCTGTGGGAGCAGAGTCTGCCCTAACGTAGACAGGTGGAAGAATTACAAAAGAAAGGCCTCATAAAATTGGGCCTTGCACTGCTAAATTAATACCTGGCTTGTCACTTCTTTTAAGTGCAGCTAAATACTTTGCAAGTTCCCATGTGAAAGCAATCTTGGTATGAAAGGTTCCTTAGCACAACAACCTATTCCTTGGTGAAAAAGAAGTGCACCTGTGTCAGCAATAAGGTTTGTCCCATGAGAACCCACGAAAGAAAAATTGTAAACACTTGAACCTTACACACAAAATCATCATCTGACTGATAAATGGTAAGAATAATAGTAAAAAAGCTAATAGCCAATTTGAGTCAAACATGAGGTCTGTAAAAACTGTATATAAACGCATTATGTCAATAAAGGATTGGCTTTTCCAGCATGAATAAAATGGAGTCTTGCATCATTTATTACAACACTGCTCCTCTTCCTACACCAGAATTTTTTAAAAACAAGGTTAGGTCAAAAATCCCCAGATTTAGGCATTCTACGCTGAGCAAATATGACAGCCCAAGGCTTCCTGTGCATGCTAGGTCAGTGCAGCAGGACTTTGCAGAGTGCAGGAGATCCTGGTGTCCTCTTCTCATGCCTTGAGAATCAGCAGAATTCCCAGGAGAGGTTGGGTTGGATAGGATCTTAAATCCCATTCCACTCCAACCCCCTTCTATGGGCAAGGACACCTTCCACTATCTCAGCTTGCTCCAAGCCTCATCCACCCTGGCCTTGGACACTTCCTGGGATCCAGGGGCAGCCACAGCTTCTCTGGGCACCCTGTGCCAGGGCCTGCCCACCTTCACAGGGAACAATTCCTCTCCAGTATCCCATCTATCCCTGCCCTCTGGCAGTGAGAAGCCATTCCCCATTGACCTGTCTCTCCATCCCTTTTAAATAGTCTCTCTCCATCTTTCTTGCCAGCTTCTTCAGGTCCTGGAAGGTCACAGTGTGGTCACCCCAAAACCTCTCCTCTCCAGGTGAACACCCCCAGCTCTCCCAGCAGAGCTGCTCCATCCCTCTGACCATCCTGGTGCCTCCTCTGGACTCTCTCCAGCAGCTCCAGGTCCCTCCTGTGCTGGGCCCCAGGGCTGGGGCAGCTCTGCAGGTGGGGTCTCACCTGAGCAGGGCAGAGGGGTAGAATCCCCCCTCCCCTGCTGCCCACACTGGGGGCTCAGCCCAGGGGACAGGGGGGCATCTGGGGACCAAGGCATGGCCAGCTCTTACCCACCAGTGCCTTGGTGGCTTAGGAAGTTGTGGAAATCCAGTATGTGTGCCTCCAGGGCATTTGATTTTGGGTGAGAATAGCCAAGGAATTAAACTGCGTGAGGTTAATAACTATATAACACTTCCATGGTAGCTACATGTGGTTCGCCTCTCTGAGCACCTGACAGCATCCATGTTATCCACAGGCATCCTGGGAATCTGAACCAGGATTCTCTCTGATCATTGCTCCAGTGAAAAATGAATTTAATAAACCTGAACAAGAGCAGCTGTACCAGAACCAGCACTGATTTCCATGTGCAACATGCAACAACCCAACCCCTTACACCATCTTTACTGCCTAAAATATTGTTATTACAGGTGGAGGCCAAGGTTCTGGGCTAAAGGATTTCAACAGACATTTTTGTGGACACTTTATAGATATTTGGCAGAGGGGCTCCATGGACTCAGGGATTGATGTCTGTTTATCTATCAAAGTAAATAGGGGGGGATGGAGTGTGGGAGAGGGTGAGATTTGGCATGACATAAATGGAATAGTGGTATGGAATAAGGAACAGATATTGTCCTGCTGTGGGCTGGGATAGAGTTCATTTCTTCTTAGTATCTGGTCCAGGGGTGTGTTTTGGGTTCAGTATAGAGTAATGTTGAAAGCATGCTCATGTTTTGATTGTTGCTAACTCGTGTTTATTCTAAGTGAACAACTTTTTGTGTCTCCTGCTCTGTATACCTGTCAGGAGGTACACCAAAAAAAACAGCTGAGAGGGAGCACAGCTGGGATAGGTGACCTGAACTTGCCAAAGGGATATTCCCCACCATAAAATGTCCTGCCCAGTATATAAACTGGGGAGTTGCCTGAATCAGGATTCAGGGATTGGGTCTGGCATTCATCAGTGGATGGTGAGCAATTGTGCTGTGCATATTTTTTTAAAATTATTATTGCTATTTAATAGTAATAGTTAAAGTTTGTTTCAATTTTTGAACTGTTCTTATCTCAGCCTGCAAGCTTTATTTTGGTTTTCCTCCCCATTCCTCAGTGGGATGTGGGGGTTCAGGAAGTGGAGCTTTGTTGCCAACTGGGGTCAAACCACAATAACACCCAACAATTCTCCCCAAAGCTCCTCTGTCTGCTCATCCCCAGCCTGGATTGATCCTGAGGGTTGCTCCAAAATCCCAAGCAGAGGGGGAGAAGGCTGACTTTCCCCTTGGGTAAATGTAAAAAGAGATTGATTTCACACAGCCAGTCAGTCATCAAAAGAGAAATAACTTTATTTGGGGAAATGGACAATTTGAATGGGGTTTTGCTTCTGTCCACATAACAAAATGCTATCATGTATTACAGGGAAAGCAGAGCTAGGAATGTCTGCAAAGACAGCTAAAATAAAAATGTCAGTCTGAGGCTCATAACAAAGCCTCTTATCCCTTTGGCATCTTCTCAGTTAACATTGTTTAGTGTTTTAAGGTCACCAGATTTAAATTACATCAGATATTGTTTGCATCTTTTAATTAGCTATCTTGATGTATGATCTAGCTGGATAACCCTGCCTTCCTTTTCACAGTATAATAATGAGACCTGTCCTAAAACACTGCCATTAAATTACCTTTTAGGCACTTACTGAAACCTGTCCAACTTGGGCATTACCTTTATAACAAAGCATTGGTTTAAATAACAGTGTTAACAGTGAAAATTCTGAAGTAGACATAACAGCATTTTTTTTTCTTTCTTTATTGGAAAGTTCTCTGTTGTGTGCAATTATTAACTTATTTCTATGATGAAAATTATACTAATTGGATTTTTAGTTAAGTTCTTCCATGTGTTTGTGTCAAGGTTAAGTTTTTATTAGCATTTAATTGCTTTTGATTGATTTGCCAGTCTAAAGAGAAGCATAACTAAGTGTGTGCCTGAGAGTACAGAAATGAAGAGGATGCTATGTGAAACTGTTTAATCTGAGACATCATTCACCTGTTCTTTGAAAACAATCCTGGGAAGAAGGAAATGTGAATAATTTTAGAGGATATGTGTTAATTAGAGATAAGACATCTGTTTGAGTTTGTGTCACTAATGAATGGCATACAATATTTATTCTGCTTCTGGAACATTTTGTTCTCTTAGAAAGAGATTCCCTCAGAAATGTAAATTGTAGATAATAGATCATCAGTTATCTCCTAATAAGGCTTATCAGCACCATCTGTCATTGACTTCACCACCTCACCTGGTTTAAATCTCTCCTCTGACTCCCTTTCCATATAAAAACACAATAGGGTTTTTTTTGTTTGTTTGTTTTCATCTTTCTGAGACATTGGAATAAGGAATTCGGTAATGTCCCATCCTGAGATCACTGTTGTGAGTTTTACTGTGCCCATGCTGTTTGCCTATATCATCTGGTCCCACCCCACACATTTCACACCATCACTTCTATGTCTTTATTTATAAGTAGCTGCTTTAGGAGTGTGAATTTCTGTCCTACAGCATCCTTGTTCCATGTCATTCTCTCCTTAGTTCCCCGTCCCCCTTTTAAAACCTGTCTCTAATGTCCGCAATCCATTATTATCCAGCCTTGACATTGGATAAGCTGGGGCCAGTCTGAACATGGGAAGCACTAAAAATATTCATACTTATGGTCTTTTTGCTGCATACCTCTCCTCCTTTAATTTGTTTACAGACTTGTCATAACTGTGGATTTTGATTTCAAAAGCCCCTAGTGTGTTTGTTTTTACAGCACCTTCTATTGCATTCTTTTGTGGTTATTAATGGGAAATCTGAATCAGATTTTATAACTGTTGGGATGTCAAGTCTTGCATTTTGAGCCAGGTAGGTAAATTCTGCTGGGAGAAAGAGTGGACAAGGAAAACAAAGGTGCTGGATGGTTTATGTGGCTCAGATGTGCAGTGGAATTGGATGCGCCCTTCACCCAACCAGTCCTTCCCAGGATACTTGGGGGACTGTGGATGATACAATCTGGTCCCTGGAACTTGCTATAATAGATAAGGTATCCTAGACACCAAGGCTGAGCCAAATTCTTTAAGAATTTGGTCACTCTCTAACACTTTGGAAGATAATTGGTTAGAAATTAGTCTGTGTAATTGGCCAGTTTACCTTTAGAACTTCTCACTTAGATTGGATGCTGTTCTTGGCATAAACTTTTTATTTGCTGTAGTTTGAATCCTCCCTGAACCTATAAATATGGCTGTCTGCCTTTTGTTCTGAGAGAATCCTGCTTGACCACCCTTGGCATGAAATAAAGATTCTTGTGGAACTCGTCAAGTGAGGCCTCTGGTCTTTCTCTGCTGGCTAAATGTGAGAGATGGCTGATCGATATCAGCACTCTCAGGTCCTGGTAAAACTACTACCAGGGACCAAAAAGAAAGTTTACAGGGGACTGTATCATTTACTGCTGTTTAATGTCTCCACTGATGATCTGGATGAACTGGATGAAGAAATTGAGGACACCCTCAGTAACTTCTTGGAGAACATCTTGCCAAAGGGAGTGTGGATGTGCTGGAGGTCACGGATCAGGACAGGCTGGATCCATGGGCTGAGGTTCAGCAGGGCCAAGTGCTGGGTCCTGCCCTGGGCTCACCCCAAGCCCTGCAGCTCCAGGCTGGGACACAGGGGCTGCAAAGGGCCCCTTGGGAAAGGTCCTGGGGGTGCTGTGCCAGCAGCTGGACAGGAGCCCAGGGGTGCCAGAGGGGCACGAGGCCAATGGCCCTGGGCTGTGCCAGCCACGGTGTGGCCACAGAGCCAGGGCAGGGCTGTCCCCTGGGCTGGCCCTGCTGAGGGACCTCGAGGGCTGTGTCCAGTTCTGGGCCCTCCTGGCCAGAGAGCCCTGGAGGGGCTGGAGCGTGTCCAGGGAAGGGAACGGAGCTGGGGAAGGGGCTGGAGCCCCAGCAGGGGCTGAGGGAGCTGGGAAAGGGGCTCAGCCTGGAGAAAAGCAGGCTCAGGGGGAACCTTCTGGCTCTGCACAACTCCCTGACAGGAGGGGACAGCCAGGGGGGGTCGGGCTGTGCTGCCAGGGAACAGGGACAGGACAAGGGGAAACGGCCTCAAGCTGTGCCAGGGGAGGCTCAGCTTGGACAGCAGGAGGAATTTCTGCATGGAAAGGGTGCTCAGGCCTTGGCAGGGGCTGCCCAGGGAGGTTTGGAGTCTCCATCCCTGGAGGTGTCAAGGAAGGGCTGCAGGTGACACTCAGTGCTCTGGGCTGGGGACAAGGTGGGCACTGGGCTTTTCCAGCCTCTGGGATCCTGGGATTCTGTGATTTTATCTTATTCAGGGGGCAGTTTCCCTTAGATCTTTTTACTTGGTGCTGTCCCATGTGTTGTAGCCTCACACAGTGTCTTTAATGAACCTGCAGCAATCCCAGTGATCACTGTGACGCCACATGAAGTTTGGTATCCAAGGAGTGTGCGGTGCTCCCTGTACTGGGAGACCAGCTGAGCCAGATGTATCTCCACCTGCCCCTGCTCCACCACACCTTTCATACATGGCACAGGCTGATGTGCTGATACTGCTTTTGCTGAGTAAATTTAAGGAGTTCACAGTGTTCCCTGAGCAACGTGGAATACCTATTAAAAGAGAGAATAAAAAGAGAAAAGTGATATTTTGGAACAAGCAGAAACAATGCCACGCTGTCATTTGTCAGGCAAGCAATGTGAAATGTTCCCTGAGACAGGAAGGCAGGAGGCTGCAAAGCTGAAATAGTTGCAGTGAAGGGAGAAAAACTGGGTTGCTGTGGACGGAATGGAGAAAATGCTACAAACTGACAGAAAAAAATCCCAAGCAGACTGGAAAGCAAAGGAACAGATGTCCCATTTTGAATTCAAGAAGTTCACTTCTTCAGTGTTTAATCACTACCTCTCATATTCTCAAATGCTAATTTGTTACATTTTCCTTCAAAATTCTCAACTTTTCCTTATGTTAATATGTTAATAACATGCGTACTACAGTAGCATGAGTACTACATGCACTACGCTCTGTAGTAAAGTGCAGTGTAAAAAAAAAGCTAAGAAAATGTAGAAGTACCATTTTAACACCTTCTAAAAACAACTTTGAATACAGAATTTTTGCTTGCAAAGGCAGAGTTAACTTCTAGTAAAAACATGTAGACACAGGATCTTTTTGGTTATTCTAACATCACTTCAAATTCTTGGTTTTTAATTCTCTTTTTCACCTGGAGAACAAAACAAGAGAAGAGTTTCCATCACTTGAATGCATTTCCTTTGTATTGATTAAATAGTTATAAAACTTTAAAACCACATATTCAGAGGTCATCCAGTGGTAGGTTAGGAAACAAAGTAAAACAATAGAGACAAAAAACGTGGTGTGGTGTGAAATGCGCGGTTATGTATGATGCTGATTTGAAGGAATGATATCTTGTCCCAGAACTTGTCACACCCAAGGGTCTGTTGGCATTTTCAGGCTCTCCAACTGGGGTGTTATCAGGAGGGAAAGGACTTTTAATGCCTTCCTAAATGGGCAGTGAAGACAAATTATACCATGCTGAAGGGCTTTCTGAACTCACTTAACACTTTCCCTCAAGACTGCCAGCCCTGCAGAAGGGACCACAGCAGGAGCTGTTCAGCTACAGGAGGCCCTATGTTTTCACACTTTCCTCAATCCCAAATGCATTTCCACCTTACAGTTAATTAAGCAGAGTGGATTTGGTTTCACTTACACCATTTAGGGGTCGGCCCATGCAATACATTCTGTACAGCAGGATTCACACAAATTTATTTCTGTGTTGTCCCATCTTTCAGGTATAGTCTGGTGAGAACTGGGCTTTCTGTCACATGTCACTGAGAGACTAACTTGTCACATGTGCTATGAGACAGCCAGTAAGGTAGGGATATCCTCCTGGAAGGAATAGTGCAGCAGTTATAAAGCTGCTACAGCTGTGGCACTTATCAGCGCATAAATTCAGTATGCATGGAGCCTTCATTAGCTAACCAGAGTCTGGATTATGGGCAACTGTTTATTTTGGGTAATGACAAGTTTTGCTTATGTAATCAAGAAAAGTTTCTAGGTTTTTTTTGCTGGAAACACATTCTTTGTGATTAACAAAGAGGGAGGGAGCGTGGAACTCACTAGCAAAACTTGTCTGTAATAAATCCATTGTGAGTGCCAGAGGCTTTCATTCTGTTGTTCTGCTTTGGGAAGGTTGAGAAGTGTAAAAACCTTTGCTAGAGCTCATTGAGAGTTGAATATATGCTGAATGCCCATCCCTTTTCCTGGCATTGTACCATGGCTGGAGCTTTGTGCCTGGGCTCATCTGAGCTAGCCCATTCTGGGAGCTTTGGCCTGGTTTCCTCATGAGTCACAGTGTCTGGATGAAATCAAAACTAGATCAAGGCAAACACAAGATGATCAAGTGTAAGTGTTCTGTCATGGGAACAGTTGAGAAGCTGTATTTAAACTGTGAGGCAGAAGGATATTTTAAGGTTTGAAGGTGACCAAGGAGTGTCAACCTGCTTGTTTATAAAGAAAAAAAAGCTCTGTGTCATCCACCCATCTTTTGATTAACATGAGTTTAACACATTTCTCCCCTAGGAGGCCTTGAGCAATGGCAAGGGATTTCTTCCACCTTTCCCTACTGATTGAGCTCTTGCTTTCAGAATTTTTTTCACATCCTGTGAGGGCAGGTGAAAGATGGGTGTGCGTGAAATGGCAGCTCTTGTGCTCTCAGCCATAACTCTACCCTGTGGCTGGTTTTACACTCATAATGAAAGACTTTTTGAATTGACTCTGACTTATTATTTGCTTGCTAATGCAGTTGTCCGTAAAGTTTATGTGTGACCTTAATCTCCAGGAGGATATTCACAGACAATTTTCAAGGTTGCTCACATTTCTGCTCTGTTCACTACATCCAGCTTAGTGAAACACCAATAAACTCCAGAGGAGTTCCACACTGCTTACTGAAACTTCTGCAGTACAGGCTTTCTCTTCTCAGAATTCCCTGTGTTCAGGTTTTAAGAAAAATGTAACATCATTTTGAGCTGTTGTGTATAATAAAATTAATATTTGATGTATTTTATCTATCACATAGGGAATTACAAGGTTTTAATTTTGCTAAATGAGGATCCAGTTGATACTTTTCCCAGTTGCTGCACAGGTTGTAGTACAGGAGTCTTAAAGTCCTGACATTTACAAGCTCAAAAGGAATTACACATTTAACAAAAGTTTTAGCAGCATGAAAAGTGTTTGGCAACACTGTACAAGTTAACCTGTGCCCTTTAACGTTATTGCCTTCCAGGAGCTGCCAGTGCTAAGTGATTAAACAATAAATCATGACACATGGAGACAGCAGCAATCCCTGGAACCATCTGTAAATGACAGACCTCTGGAATGCTCTTTTATTCCCTGGACACAGTTTGTTCCTTAGAATGGTTCATCAGCAAGGGCAGTGGACTTAGAGGCTTTCTGTCATCTCTAGTAAAATATCTTACCTCCAGTGAGGGAGGGTTTGTTTTTGGGAGGATGGTTGTAGTTTGGAAATTCATATTCCCAGGTGAACAGAAGAGCTGTAACTTGAATTTCCTTGAGGTTAATAGCACAGTTAAGGACAGAATTCCAACGAGAAGGAAGAGGCTGTCCTGAAAGCTGGAACATGCTTCTTATTGACAGAAATGTACTTCCCATCTGAAAATGACAGTTTTTATAATTTCTATGGGATACAAGCATGTGCTGATTACCTCTGGAAGAAATCTGTGCAAGTTCCTTCTCTTGTGTGATTCTGTGGATTTTCAGCCAGAACTATACAACTCTGTGAAATTAAAAGTTTAAAGTTCTTTTAGGCATTAGGATGTAAGATTTATTGCAGGTTTTTATAGGAAGTTATTTATTTGCATTAAGGTTTTTTGAAAAGAGAAATCAAAAAACACTAGAACCCCTGAGCCAGGTTTGTGGGGTGAAGTGCCCAGTGCACAGAGGGATTGACAGGGTTCCTTTGGAGTTAGTCCTGAAGAGTCCAGGAAAGTCGGATTTGCTTTAAAAAGGAAAGTTGGATTTGCTTTAAAAAGGAATTGTTAAATATTCAGCAGCAGGCTGTCCCTGTGTGTAGAAAGACAAGTTATCAGGGAAAAAGTCCAGCCTGGTTAAACAGGGAGCTTGGGCTTGAACTTCGGGAAAAAAGAGAATCTATTGACTATAGAAAGAGGGTCAGGCAATTTGGGAGGACCATAAAGATGTTGGAAGGTCACGTAGGGAGAAGATTAGAAGGACAAAAACCCAACTAGAACTTGGTTTGGCCTGCATTTAAAACAACAAAAAAGTTTCTGTAAAAGCCTTGACGGCAAAAGCAGAGTGAAGGAGAGTCCTGCTCATTGTTGGATGCAGAGGGGAGTACAGTGACAGGGGATGAGCAAAAGGCAAAGGTTCTGAATGCCTCATTTGCCTCAGTCTTCAGTATCAGGACCAGCTGTCCTCAGGATACCCAGCCCCCAGAGCTAGAAGTTAGTGACAGGGAGCTGGTTGGTGACCTGCTCTGCCAATCAGACACACAAATCTATGGGCCCTGGTGGTCAACAGCAGCTGGACATGAGCCAACCGTGAGCTCAGGGGGCCAAGAAGGCCAAGAGCATCTTGGCCTGTGTAAGGAATAGCGTGGCCAGCAGGACCAGGGCAGTGACCGTCCCCCTGCACTGGGCACCTCGAATGCTGCATCCAGTTCTGGGCCCCTCACTTTAAAAAGGACATTGACATTCTGGAGGGTGTCCATTGAAGGGCAACAAAGCTCATGAAAGGTCTAGAAAACAAATCTGATGAACAGCTGAGGGAGCTGTTTAGTCTGGAGGAGACTCAGGGGCACCTCCTCACTCTCCAAACTCCCTGAGGGAGGGTGGAGTGAGGTGGGGCCTGTCCCTTGTGCTGTGCCTTCAGTGAGAGGAGCAGAGGAACTGGCCTTAAACTGAGACAGAGGTGATTCAGATCAGATATTAAAAACCCCAATTTTCGCTGTTTGGGTTGTTGGGCATTGGAAGGGGCTGCCCGGGAAGTGGGGGAGTCACCACTCCTGGAGATGTCCAAGGAATGTCACTGGATGATGTGGTTTAGGGGTCCACTGGCAGTGCTGGGTGGATGGCTGGACTGCAGGATCTGGAAGGTCTCTTCCAGCCTTGATTATTGTGTGATTCTGTGGGTGCAGTCACATTTAAAAACTTTTCTAGGTTTTTTTTCTTGACCATACACTGGACTCTGGAGCATTCACTTGTCTCTCTGAGCTTGCACAACATACCCTCCTTCCATTGTCCCACCCCATCTATGCCTGAGTGCCCCCCTGTTACCTCTCTGTCCAC
The DNA here is from genome assembly GCF_009819885.2 of Catharus ustulatus. Lineage (NCBI taxonomy): Eukaryota > Metazoa > Chordata > Aves > Passeriformes > Turdidae > Catharus > Catharus ustulatus. The sequence goes on along the minus strand of NC_046228.1, from coordinate 33,002,315 downwards.
CAAAGTCTTTCATGAAAAGTTTTCTAGAAGATTTTCTGAAAGATTTCCTAGAAGATTTCCTAGATCCTCTTCCTGGAAATGGGCGTAGAAATTACATGTGGCTATCTCTGCACCACCACCCCTGCATGCTTCTGCTGTTTATAGTGAGGGATGTGGGTGGGTGGCAGGCAAAAGGAACACACAGGAAAATAATTTACACTTCTCTAAAACACTGAATGTTTAACCTCACAAAAAGTACCCAAATTCTGCCTGTGGGAGATGTTGTAGTCCCATCTGCCAGAATATGTTTGTTCTTTATAATTTCTCAAAGGAGGGTTTTGACTGCCAAAAACCCATCTGATCTGTTTTCTGATACTGGTTGACATTACTGTAATAAAAATTAACTTTGTCTGATTTTGCTGCTTGGGAAGCAAATTGCCAAATGAGCTTTAATAAGCAAGTATGTATTTAATAAATTATCCTTAAAATAACTATTTGTTATTGGAAATGCCTTTTTGCTGATGCTGAAGAATATTTTACTGAACTGTTTCTATTCTCTGAGAATCAATATTTGCTTGTTCATGATAATGGTACATGAGTATAGTCATTTGGAATTGCAGTCATTAGCCTGGTACTCCAGTGTTTCTATTATAGCAAATTGAAAAATGTTGCTTTATAAAGGAAAAAAATATAAGTATTATGATATGTTATGATAATGATTAGACTAAAAGATGTTAATAGGAATAATTTACTGCACTGTACAGGAGCTATAACTACCAGCATAGTGCACTATTGTTAAGACAATTTTGACACAATGATATTAAAGCCAATAAAAACAATTATTAGGTAGAGATTGATGTCACTCACTCAGACTAAGAACTGTGGGCACATCCCTTTGGCTCAGCCTGCAGGAGTAACCTTGAGGGATATCCTCACTCCAGGGAGGAATTCCACACACCTCCCAGGAAGGGGCTTATGTGAAGATCCTCCCATTAAAAAGTGGATCTGGGTTCCTGCAGTGTAAAGAAACCTTCTGTCACAGAGGTGTCCCCAGGCTAGCTGTGCCAGTCAGCAGATTTAGATAAGTTATTGGTGGGATAACTTCTTTCTTCCTTTATCAGCTCTGCCACATCTCCAGCTCACTATCAGGGTGTTTAACTTCGCGATTGATGACTCAGGCTGCTTTCAGCTTTATCCATCCCCAGCCCAGGATGATGTCCGCTCCTCCATCTGCCACTGACAGCTCTGAAAATGGGACATTGCTGGAGTTGTTCTGCCCCCGCTGCAGGCAGAGCATCCTGCTCCAGTTCTGAATTTAACAGGGGCCAGTGCCTGAAAATTGCCATTGAACGTGTGGGTTGTTTTTAGGCAGATTTCCTGTATTTTATAGGTGGCCAAGCCTTGCTCCTCCCAGGATTGAGCTATAGGAATGCCAAAGCTGGGCACTGCAAGGGCTCTCCACTGAGCCACTTCTACCAGCTGAGCTGGAGTTATGGCCCTGCTGGATAAGGGCAACAATTTTGTAGAGGTAGAGGGAAGTCCCGTGGCCAAAACTTGAGAAGTTAAATTGCAGAATGAGCAGATGTGGACTCCTTTTCCAGGTATGCATTTGGCAAGTCCAGTCTGACTGACCAGATTAAACATGTGACAGGCCAGGTCTGTACCCAAGGCAGCTGTGCCTCTCAATTTATTTATTTTTTTCATTTCACAAAAGTTAAAATGGAGTTGTTAGGAAGAAGATAAAGGAGATGCAGAAGTGTTTAAAATGCAGTATATATCTGAGAATTTTTACTGTATTATTTGCTATTATTTCCCTGTTACTGAAAAAAAGGCTTCCTGATAGATGTTTCAATAACATCTGTTGCAATAAGGAGAACAAAGATCATTTTTCAGGCAAATACCAGTAAAATACCTAGTGAGTATCAGCAAAGTTTGAATTAGGTTAATGGCATATTTCAATTTTGTGTATTTTTTCATATTTCATATAAATTGCAAAATGAGCTCAACATATTACAGCAATATCAGCTGGTTTGCATTAGCCAAACCCAATGGGGGGAAAAAGATTGAAGCTTGATTTTCTCATTTTTAAAATGAGCCTTCTAAAAACCATGAAAGAACATATGAACAACTTATGGAGGCGGAAAAATTCTAAAGTGCTGCTTTAATATTGTATATTTAAATCAAGATAAAGATTCCCAAGAAATTGTGTGGACAGAAGAAATACAGCTCATGCTACATTTGAAGAAAAAATATTTTTGTGAGACCAATTTGTTTATTTAAATTACTTTAAAATACTACATTATCCAACAAACCTGTCTTCATTTCAAGTGTACAGCAAATAAATGCACATTAAAATCTTTGGTATTTTCCTGTCCAGCCATGTTCCTTCTGCTGGAATTTATTAGATTTGGGTACTTAGTACCCAGTTCCAGTCACCACAGAGCTGAGGCAGGAAAAGTGAGAGGAGAAGCTGGATGTCCAGTGGGCTCTCCCAGAAAACCCTTCTCCTGTTACCCCCCTCTCCATGTGCACACACGGGAGCATCACTCGGAGCAGGGAGAGGGAGTGTGAATCTGGAGAAACAATTATATTATAGATACTTCCAAATTAAAAATGGAGATGTTTTCCTTAAAGAATCCCCCCAGGGTACTGCTGTGCTGGGAAGGAAGCTCTTGCTCTGGAGGCCTTGAAGGAACTTCCACTGCTGTCATCCTTTGTGGAGAGAGTTGTCAGCTCAGCCACGACTCCTCAGTCACTCTGATGATGTAAATTATAAAGGTGTGGTGCAACCTCCAAAGAGAAATAGAAACCACAAGGCTGTAGCTGTGCCAGAACCCACCAAAGTCTCCACCTGGAGAACTGTGTCCAGTGTGCAGCCTCAACATATGGAAGAAGTTAACCTGTTGGAGACATCCAGAAGAGGACACAAAGGTGCTCCAGGGCTGGAGCCCCTCTGCTCTGGAGCCAGGCTGGGAGAGCTGGGGGTGCTCACCTGGAGAGGAGAAGGCTCCAGGGAGACCTCAGAGTTCCTTCCCAGGGCCTAAAGGGGCTCCAGGAGATCTAGAGAGGGACCTGGGACAAGGGATGGAGGGACAGGACACAGGGAATGGCTTCCACTGCCAGAGGGCAGGGATGATGGGATACTGGGAAGGAATTGCTCCCTGGGAAGGTGGGCAGGCCCTGGCACAGGGTGCCCAGAGCAGCTGTGGCTGCCCCTGGATCCCTGGAAGTGTCCAAGGCCAGGCTGGATGGGGCTTGGAGCAGCCTGGAATAGTGGAACTGAATAAGCTTTAACTTCCCTTCCTACTCAAACTGTTCTGGGATTCTCCTTTATTTTGGAGGGAAATAACCCTTCATAAACACAAGCCGAATTCCTAGTCACAGGTGTCCCTTAAAGTGTGTCCCATGGATGATGTGACCTGCTTGTCCATAAACTGCTGGGAATGGGGTGTTTTTCCTTCACACAGAGGGTGCAGTTAAAATTGCCAGGAGTGTGCTTGAAAGCTCTCAGACACAAATGGAAAGAGAGCTCTATTGCCATACCCAAAGTTCTACTTTAGTCCAGGTTATCTCACCAAATGCTTTTCAGTGAAAGTAAAGTCTCCCTGTGCCCAACTGTGAAGCCTCATTGCTCTAGAAATCTTTACCAAAGGAAGAAGGGTTCCATTAAGCACTTTGTCCCAACATCCTTCGAGCGAGGGATGATTTAGAATTCCAACAGAACTTGGGGTAGCATCTTGAAGACCATTTCTGTCTTGTTTTCCAGATGTTGCTTCACATTCTCCCTGTTTCTCACTTTTGCATAATCCTGTAAAAGATGAGAAAGGGATATATTTGATTTTTCTGTGCTGCTGTTACACGAGTTAAGTAATTGAAGAATATTACAGTAAATTCACGAATACAAGCCGCACTGACTATAAGCCGCATCTCTGGGTGTTGGCAAATATTTCGGTTTTTGTCCATAGATAAGCCACACACGAATATAAGCCGCTCTGTCGTTCGCAGCGAGGACCCGCGTGCAATTATTAACAGAACGGCGGGAGGGCGGGGTTTACTGGCTGAGCTAAGGCTGTGCAGGCTCGGCCCGCTAGGGGCCGCTGACGGGGCCAGGTGGTCCAGCACGGTGCTGCAGCTCGGGGCCGGCCGCCGCTGCCCCTGGGCTCGGTCACCCCGGGTCGGCGCTGCCCTGCGGTGGCAGGCAGGGACGGAGCTTCCCCTGCTCCTATGGCAGCAGCGGCGGGCGGGGAGGGAGCTTTCCCGCGCCCGTGGCGCCGGCGGCGGGCAGGGACGGAGTTTCCCCGCTCCTGCCGCGGCGGCGGCGGGCGGGGACAAAGCACCCCGTCGGCTCCCCGAGCCGCGGCAATGGCTGCGCGGGGCTCCCGTCGGCTCCCCGGGCCACAGCAATGGCGGCGCCGGCTTCCCCCCCCCCTCCCCGGGCCACAGCAATGGCGGCGCCGGCTTCCCCCCCCCTCCCCGGGCCGCGGTAGGGGCGGCCCGGGTCCCCCCCCCCCTCCCCCGGCCGCGGTAGGGCCGGCCCGGGTCCCCCCTCTCCTCCCCGAGCTGCAGCAATGGCGGCGCCGGACCCCCCCCCCGTCTCTCCCCTGGGCTGTGGCAGAGGAGGAAAGAGAGCTCTCCCGCCTCTCTCCCCGCCCCCCGTGCTGCCTACAGGGAGCCAGGCTCCACCCGCGGTGCAACAGAGTAGCGATTTGTAACAATCGCAAAATGCCGACTTTGCAGCTGCTCGGCTCAGCACTCTGGCAGGCACTTCTGAGGTTGTATTAGCCGCTCCTGATTATTAGCCGCATTTCCGGTTTAGGAGCAAAATCTTAGTCAAATTGGTGCGGCTTGTATTCGTGAAATTACTGTAACTCCCTGATTTGGGTCCGATTTGACTTTTGCTAGTCACGCTGTACACTTCAAACTCCCCTGACAATTCCAAAGGATCCTTTGTTCTCTCTCTCTCCTTGCTAACTCCTGCATGTTGCTGCTGTCTGTAGTAAACTTATGTGTCTCTCTCCTCCGAGGAGCTGGAAATGATTCCTGTAAAGGCAAGTACTTAGCAAATCCGTCTGTAAAGTGCATTTGGAAAACGCAGGAATGTGTCGGGGGGTTCCACATCAATGGAAGATTATTCATTCAGTGTGAATTTAGTTACACATTTTCAAGGCAGTATAGATTTCCCTCCTGAAAATAACCCATCAAATTTTCTAGGCAGGGAGGGAGGGAACCCACCTAAATTGGTGCCATTTTTTTTTTCATATATTCATAGAAATATGGATTACAGAATGAATTATCATAATTTTCTCACAGCATGCCATTCCTTGAGTGATGTTAATACCTTGGTGATTGATATTCACTGTAGAGGGGAGAACATTAATAGTAAATACAAGAGTTTTATTTCCCCGTCTATACATTTTTATTGTATTTTGCCAGAAACACATGTTGCTATGGCCTTGTTGCTTTTGAGTATCACACTATACTGCATGTCCTGAATAATTTTTTTCTGAAAAAATGAGCCAAGTAATTTAGAAATATAAATATACCTATATTTATGGCCAAATAAAATTTGATAAATTTGGTTTAGGTTAGAATACAACATTTTATGAGTCATAATATAGGTAGGTGCATACATTGTATTTTGAAATGGCAGTAATTTACCGCAATACCCATTGGTAGAGACAGTTTTAAAATGTGCTAAGTTACTGCCTTGGACCTTCAGTCTTAAAAACCCTAGCATCCTATGTGAATAAAAGATAGCTCTTAATAATTCCTGGGTTTCATGTTCACAATCCTAGTCCTTTTTTTTTTTTTTTTTAATTCTCTCTTTTTCTCTTACAGACTTCACTTCTTCAGTCCATTTTTTGCTGCTTATAAGTCTTCCCTATGAGTGTGATGTATTAAAAATAAACCAACAATGGCAGGTTTCCATTTAAAACTGATATTGCTCCTTTAGCACTGAAGTCCCCAGCACAGGAAGGACATGAATAGACCTGTTGGAGCAAGTCCAGATGATCAGACAGAGCAAATCTGCTGTGAGGAAATGCTGGGAAAATTTGGATTGTTCAACCTGGAGAAGAGAAGTTTTAGGGTGACCTAATTGTGGCCTTCCAGTGCCTGAAGAGATTAGGAAAGGTGTTGAGGGTTGACCTCCTCTCTCAGAGACTGCAGGAAAGGACAAGGGGAAACGGCCTCAAGCTGTGCCAGGGGAGGCTCAGCTTGGACAGCAGGAGGAATTTCTGCATGGAAAGGGTGCTCAGGCCTTGGCAGGGGCTGCCCAGGGAGGTTTGGAGTCCCCATCCCTGGAGGTGTCCAAGGAAGGGCTGGAGGTGGCACTCAGTGCTCTGGGCTGGGGACAAGGTGGGCACTGGGCACAGCTTGGGCTCCGTGGGCTGGGAGGGCTTTTCCAGCCTCAGGGATTCCGTGGAGAGAGCCTACAAGAAAGATGGAGAGAGAGCTTGGACAGGGCATGGAGTGACAGCACAGCGGGGAGTGGATTCAAACTGAGAGTAGTTTCAGATTGCACATTAGGAATAATTTATTCCCTGTGAGGGAGAGTGGGGAGGCTCTGGAACAGGGTGCCCAGAGAAGTTGTGGCTGCCCCACCTCTGGAAGTGTCCAAGGCCAGGTTGGGTGGGGCTTGGAGCAACTTGGGATAGTGGGAGGTGCCCCTGCCCATGGCAGGGAGTGAAATGTAGAGACATTTGCTATTTCAATGCTTTACCATGAAAAGATGGAAGTTACACTCCAGGACTAGGGATGGTACCTGTATTGTTTAAGAAAACTGTGCTGTTGTTGATAGCTGTCATCCAGGTATTGAGCCCAGAGCAGAGATGTGACTTAGCTCAGTATGGACCCCAATTCTCTTCTAAATTATTGGTGTTTAGCATTTCTGGGTCATAGAGTTTCCCACACTGCCTTTCCCTGCCTAGGTAAGTACAGCTGGCAGTGTATCTGAATATCCAAAAAGATGTTCTGCATCAACTTCTTTAATGCCATTGCTCAGTATTGAGTTGATTTTTGTACTGGCTAATTTGAAAATACAGACTTCAGAACATGTTATAGCTTCATTTATTTAGGGAAAAAGGAGCATTTCCCCAAATTTTCCCTTTATTGGATTTTTCCACACTAAAGGTGCCAAGCCCAAAAGTTGCTGGAAGACTTTGAAACTTAAAGAAAAAGGAGATCATAGGATGCACTGGATTAATGAAAACAGAAGAGCTGTTGGATTCCTGTCTGGAATAAGCCAAAGCAGTGTAAGATGAAGTTGGAGCTGTTACATGCTGATGATGTGATGATGACAGCATTCTCCAAAATCAGGATATTTTGCCTCTTAGGTCAGCTATGAGGCTGTCAGAATTCAGGGGTCTTATTTTTTATTTTTTAACAGAATTTTCTGCTTCTGTCTGCACACCCCTAATATCAGGGACTGCTCCTTCATCCTTTCTGCAGTGAGTATAATCTGCAGCTGACAGATGAGAAAGAACCTAGGGCATGAAGACACACAAGGAAGAATCTGATCCCTGAAATGCTCAGCTTGAGCAGGAAAATACCTTCCTCAGGGGTTCCTCGTGTGTCTGGATCAGCCTTGACCGTGCCCTGAGCTGTGCTGACTGCCAGCAGCCGAGCCAAGGCCCCCAGTGTAATTTTCAGATGTGCTGCTGTGAAGCTCGGGAGGTGTGCAGGTTAATTCCAGCTTCTCACAGCCCGATGGCAGCCTGGAGAAGGCCAAGGAGTGTTTGGGATTATAAGTGCTAAAATTAACCTCTCCCCCTGCAGAACAGGGGCATAGCTTGCTCCCCTACCAGTCAGAAAAATGAGCAGTTTAGAGAGCAGCTGCAAGGAAGAAAATGAACAGCTCTAGCAGAAGAGATTTCTGTTCAGGCGATGCAAAAATTATTAAGTAGCTGAATTTCTTACAGATTTCGTTCAGCAGGTAAATTCTTTTGTTATTTTTCAACCCTGCTTTACCCCCTGGGGTTCAGAGGTAATTGATAAAGGTTTTAGGCTCCAGATACTCACTCAGTCCAGGGAGTCACCGGTGATGTATTTGCATGTCATCACTCAGTTGCCATTCTTCATTAGACAAGTAAAATTCAATTTTGGCCTAAACAGAGAGGCCTCAGTAAAAAAATATCCTTGAACTGTGTTAGCTTTTAGTCTGAGAAGAATGTAAATGGGTATTAGAAGCTTTGATCAAATGGGGAGAGTTAATCAGAGCAGTGGAAGGTGGCCTGGAGTCCTGGGAAGTACTGACTCCTGTCCAGTATTTATTTTAATAAGATATTCCAAAAGGCCTCATACTCAAACAAGTGTTGCTGGTACCTGTGCCAGGCAGCAGCTCAGGTGTGCCAGAAACTTGATCAACAGCATCAACCCATTGATACTTGACCAGCATCAACTTCTCTGAGGATGAGAGAGAGATTTTAGCATTCACTGTGCCCAACTAGGATGGACAGCTTTAAAATGGGATAAAAAGGACCTGACAATTGGAACATAGATCCTGCCCAAGTCAGGTTTTTTTCTGTCTCTGTGGACTTTGGAACACTGCTGATTATTTTACTCCTTCTTAGATATTAATATTTATTCAGTTTTTTCTATGTATGCTTTTAGGGGATAATAAATACTTCTATTGATTTACCATGCTCAATAAACTAGATTTGGATAAATATATATACACTGTACATTGTAAAGCATAATATTACCTTGATTTTCTGTGGGGAATTATTAATAATTATTAAATGCTTAGCCATAGTTATGGGAAAATTGCATATCATAAACTTCCTTTCAATATTTATGTGCCTAATTCCATTGATATTCACGAGTATGTTGCTAAAAGTTGACAGGGTTTGCTCCTCCTAATAGAACATCCCATTTCTGAATAGAAAAGAACTTCACACTGCCACACAGTGTGAAACATAGCGAGTTCTACAAAGTATTTGATGTTCTAGAGACAGAGCTTCCAAGCTGGGATGAGAACAGGAAATAAATCAATGTTAAATTACTGTAACATGACTTAAATGCTCCAAACAGAGAAATCATAGCTGTGATCTCTGTGGCCCCAGCAGGTTACAGGAATGTTCTACAGATATTTCCAGTGTGTAGAGCACAGCTACACTTCTTAGTGATTAAAATAACTGAAATAATAAACCCAAAAATAGCTGATGACTGAAAGCAATAAACACAATTCCAGGCATCACAGGCTGAGAAGAATCTGTTCTGGGCTGAAATTTCCAACTCTTGAGAAACAAAACAGAATTTTAGCAGTCTAACCAAATTTATTGGCTACAACACCAGCCTTTAATGAACCTTAACAAAACAATCAATTAACTAAGAGCTTACCAGTGCAGTAGAGCTCTTTTGATGATAACATGTTTCACTAAATTTTGAATCCCTATTGTGTTTTGGGTTTTTTAAATTGAATTTTCAGGGGTTTTTTTCTGATTTTGAGTGGTTCTTCCCAATTACCCAACTTCTAGGCCTCATCACAAACCCTACTTATTTTTGGGCTGGTGCTGTGCTCATCGCTTAGCATTGTGGTGGGGGATATTTCATTGGCACAGTGTAAATATTCCACTTAATTCAAAAATAAATAGTGTGCTTTACCTCTGAAGTATAATAATATGGTGGGGGGCAGAATTTTCCAGTGAATATGCCTGGTTTTATATCACAGTTCAAGTACTTCTCATTTTGGGCTCAAATTATCAAAAAGTTGGGAATTGTGATTAGATCAAACTAACACATGCCCAGCACCCTGTCTTCAAAGGTCAATCTCATAGCATTGAAAATCCATTTTCTCCTGCTGCAAATACCCAAGTGACACAAATACACCTGCCAGCCCTGTAGGCCTTAGGGCCAATGACAATGAGTTGAGTTTAGTTTCAGAAGATTCTTGAATAAAGGTCCTTCAGGGACATAGTCAGTTGGCAATGGTGGTGATAAAAGATTCTTCAGGCAGTAAAAACTAGTTTCAAAAATTAATTCATTGTTTAAATTGTTGCATCCACCTAAAATCCCATCTGTGTTTCTCCCAATTAATAAAAATAAATGGCCTGTTTATATTTTTGATTTGGGCTCTTATCTCTGTGGTGCCCGCATAAACCAAGCGTAACTTCAGTGAGACTATGGCTTGTTCAATACTCGTGCAAACATAGATTAGCACCAAACTGACCATCAGTCTCTAATGGGAAAATGCCATGGGTTGTGTTTCCAGCGTGTCAAGGAGGGTCAGCATGTAATAAGAGATGTAATTGTGGAAGACAGACAGGGAGTGTGGTTAAAGAAAGGCTGGAGTGGTCTGGAGTAGCTGAGAAGGATGTGGTAAGTACCAATGGCTGCTCTTCTTCCTCAGGCTATGGGAAGAAGTCCACAGAGAGGCACTCACCATTTGGACCATTAAATGTTACATTTTGCTCAGAGTAAAGTTTATCAACTGTATGGGGCTGGCAGGAATCCATTTGCAAAAATTGTATTCTGGTTCCTCTGTTGCTTCTGCCAGTGGCTGAGGCAGTGTCCCCTTCCTGCCCTCAACAGCTACCTAGAAGTGGTTGTGTGACATTTACAGCTACTGGCAAAGTGGCTTTGATGATATCTTTAGTGGGATGTTTTTGGAAACCATTTCAACTTTAATGGGAGGCCCATTTGTCCATCTCAAAGATTTGTCCTGTATTTGTTAGACCTTTTACAGCTCTGTGTTTCACATCTGGGAAAGCCACTTCCTTGACTTTCAGCCGTCTGTTAGACCAGAAATTCCAGTAGAGTCACAACTTGACTTTATTCCCAGTTGTGCTGTCTGCCATGTTGGGGGAGAGGGTTCTGTGCTGGATGGTGCCAGAGGTACACTCCACAACACCAACCCTGGGGACTCTGGGATTTCCTCTCCCAGCTCAGAGATCCCTCAGCTTCAATCCTTTCTGGCACACAGAGGATCTGACATTGTTTCAAATTTCCCCAGCACCAGGCACTGCGCCCTGTGCTGAAGTGTCCCTAGGGAATAAGGGAATGAAGACTGATGCCATCCTGACACTGTTGTTGGATATTATGAACTATTCCTTAACTTGGGACTAAACACAGATGGCTTCATGTGGAACTCAGGAAGAGTAGGTCAACTCTTTTTTGTCCTACTTCAACACAGAAACACAAAGATTGCAAACATGTGAAAAGATTACAAAGATGTGTTTTCCTTTGTAGCTTCAAATTGACACATCAAAATAGCAAGGTACTGAGAACAGGTTGCCCAGAGCAGCTGTGGCTGCCTCTGGATCCCTGGAAGTGTCCAAGGCCAGGTTGCACAGGGCTTGGAGCATGCTGAGATAGTGGAAGGTGTCCCTGCACATGACAGGTATCAGAACCCTTCCAGCCCAAACCTTTTTATGATTCTATGATTATAATGAACGAAATTCTCTCTTTTCAGTTTATACAGGACTCTTCTGATTACAAGAAGCAATGATATTTTGGTTACACTGAAGTAAATTCTCATTTGGTGAGTGAAATACAAATTTTAAATTTGCATTAATTATTGTTCACCTGTCATAACTCAGAGAACTTGTGTTGTGTCTCGGTTTGAAAGGCTGCTCTGGATGGCAGGCTCCTCCCTTGGAATGGAGAATGGAAACTCCCTCCCTCCGAATTATTATAATTTTGAAATTAAGGGGCTCTCAGGCAAAGATAAGAGGATAGGAGTGACAGTCCTTTACTAATATGTATAACAAGGCAAACAAACCATGACAACAATGGAATTAATAACAAACAGAACCAGGGACCCCATGACAGCCGAGACAGAAAAGGATGGAGGAGAGGCTTTGCTTCACAAAGCCTTGGGGCTATCGATCCCAGTGCCCCTGCAGGACTCCAAGGAGCACTGAGCTGGAACGGCAGGAATGAGCAATAATCCCGGGCTAGTGTACGAGTGTCAGTGGTGTCTCAGAGCTCGAGATGACCACTGCGTATGTTTAAAAGTCTCTGTTTCCCAGCCCGAGCACCGAAGAAGGAGTCAGGAGTCGTTGCCTGCAGTTTCCGAGGTTGTTTATTTTATCTTATCTAACAAATTCCTTCCCTGACCGCTGTGGTCTGTTCAGCAGGTCAGTCCCAGGCACACTGCCCGCCTTCAGGGTGCTATTATCTTTTTTATACTACAAACCACGTAAACATTATTTACAGTTATCTTCCAATACCTATCACTTATATTGTACAGTCTGGCTCTACTCTAAACCAATCTAAAAGTGCCACCATCACCCAGAAGATGGATGCTAGGAAGAAGGAGAAAGAAGGACAGAACATGCCCAAATTCCTCCATCTTGACCCCGAACCCCTATTCTAAAAATCTTAGAAATTTAATTTTTTACCTTTGATAAACTAACTTATGCTCTACTTATTTTTGTGACTTGTGACTCTTCATGCAAAGGTGGTAAATTTTCCCAGGGGTTAAAATCAAAGGCACAGGGGTCTTGGGCTCTGAGCCCCCTGCCTGGGTCTCAAGCCCTCCAGGGCAGCCAGAGGGATGTCCTGGGTTCCCACATACGGGATGTATCAGAAGCTCCGTGGCGTTAGCTGGAACCGAGGGATGTCCCAGCAGGGCAGGGGTGCGGGGCTGCAGCACAGACAAACCCAGAGCAGCGCCGGAGGAGCGGCAGGGCTGGACAGCGACGGCCAGCTCCGAGCAGGGCAGGGAGAGGCGAGATCAGCATTCCCAGGAACACGAGCAGATGGGGATAGCCCCTCTGTTAGTGAGGTAGGTGTTAATAAGGTCCCGGGTCAGTGGCTGCTCTCATGAGCAGAGGTTCACCCCACAGCAGAAGAAGCTCCTGGCTGGGTTATGACGAATTCCTTTCCCCAAGCAATAGCAGCTCCGAGCGTCCCCTCTGAAGCTGCAGAGAGAGAGAACTGGCATCTGCCCAAGCCCTCCTTTTCCTCCCCAGGATCCCGTGGTATCTCTGTCCCTCAGAGAGGAACTCCCCAGAAGAGAGAAAATGCAACCAGATGCCCTCCTTCCCCCCGAGTTTGGCCATTTATTTGTTTTTTTAAGTACCCATAAATTTGCCCAGTAGTCAGAATTTCATAGCAACTTATGGGAAAAATTCTACAGGTAAGAAGGAACAAAAGAAAAGGAACCTAATCCCCAATGTGGTGCACTTAGAGGTATGGGAGACGTGAATGTGGGTTCCTTCCCCAACCTCATCCTACCTCCCTTTGGGTTGGCTAACAGAGAAATCAAAAGAAATATGAAATCACAGAAACACAGAATGGTTTTGGTTAAAAGGGACCTTAAAAATCATCCAACCCCCTGTCATGTGCATGGAAATTGTTACCTCAGTAGTGGAACACAAAAGTTTCTAGACATTGTTCTAAGACACTGAATAGAAATTTCAAAATATTAAGTAAACAAGGATTAATATTTTTCCAATTCTTTGTTTTATTTGTGAGCAGATAATTTTAAAAGTATTCAAAGGTGTTTATAAAACACAGATACAGCAGAGTTCCCAAGTGAAATGATGCAAGGACAAAACTTTTATTCACTTTGGAGAATACATTCACTCGGAGGCATTTCAACTGTTGTTGCTATTGTGCTCCCCCTTTATTTGTGTTTGGACTTTGTAATTTAGTTACTGGTGAGGTGTAATTACTCTTGATGAATGTGTTCACAACTATGCTGTAACAAAAGCTGCTGAGTGTGTTCTGGGAGCTGCTGATTACCCTTAGCTGTTATCAGCTGTAGTACTAGTCAGAGATGTTCAGCTCTCCAGGATTTTCTGTGTGTAGGAACAGAACCCTTATTAGTGCCAACTCTCCAAAAAGTCAACCTGATTCTGACAGCTGTCCCCAGGTTCTACAGAGAAGTAATGGTCAGTGATGTAAACCAACCCATTTTTGGGAGAGGGATCAGAAGCTCCGAGTGAAGTGCATCCCATGTGAGATGATCTTTCCAAACCTTTCACCTGTGCAGTATCCCAGTTTGGAAAAGCTGAACTGCATGCTGTGCTTGTTAAGAATCATAAATATGTTCTTCCTAGTACAAAAGGCTTTATGTTTGTTATTATCTACTCTCATTTTCTGATTTAAGCCATGATGCTTTCTGAGCAGAGTGTGTTTATTTCAGATTATTAGGATTTACCCTGGTAAGAGACTCATACCATGTTTTTTAGAGGTTGAAGCACCTATGTCGTTTTCCATGTGTCTTTGGAACTTGGCAGGGAAAATCACCTCCAGAAAAAGAGAAGAGCTATGAAATTCTGTTCAGTTTAGGCTGAGATGCAAACTTGCTAATTTCCCTTTTTAGCGTTTTATTTCTTGGTGAAACACTGGCAGTTTGTCAAAACACACATGCCATATAACTTACATAACATACATGGCCTGGCACACTGTGCCACTGTGGACCATGGCAGGTGGCACTGGCAGGCACATGGGCTCCTCAGAGAGTGCTGAGAACGGATTTGGGCTACACTGGACTTGTAATGCAATATTACCTCACCAATTCTAGTAAGTGAACAAAAAAAATCCCCTCAATACTCCACCTCCCAGTCAAGGTAAGAGATCTCTTCGGCAGTTTCTTGTGTGGTCTGAACACAACTGGTGGAAGGTGACTGGGAACTGTTGGGACATCTCTTTCCCCTTGTTCTCATGTGAAGAAAAGACTGGAATATAGCAGCCATCTCTTCTTTATGGTGGTTTTCTTGGATTACGAGTTGCTTCAGCTGCAGTGTCAGTCATTCAAAAGTTATGAAAAGCTAGCAATGGTGACATCTTTTAATTCAGCATCTCTGGAAACTGGGGAGAGACCTCAAATCAGTTGTCAGTTCTGGCCCCCCTCAGCCAGAGAGCCCTGGAGGGGCTGGAGCGTGTCCAGGGAAGGGAAGGGGCTGGAGCCCCAGCAGGGGCTGAGGGAGCTGGGAAAGGGGCTCAGCCTGGAGAAAAGGAGGCTCAGGGGGAACCTTCTGGCTCTGCACAACTCCCTGACAGGAGGGGACAGCCAGGGGGGGTCGGGCTGTGCCGCCAGGGAACAGGGACAGGACAAGGGGAAACGGCCTCAAGCTGTGCCAGGGGAGGCTCAACTTGGACATTAGGGATAATTCCTTCACCAAAAGGGTGGTTACACACTGGAAAGGCTGCCCAGGTGGAGTCACCACGTCTGGACTGTTCAAAAAGCATGTAGAAGTGGACTTGGGTTGGTGATCTTGGAGGGCTTTTCCAGCCTCACTGGTTGTGAGACTGGGGTATCACCTTGAACTGCAGCACTGAACTCTCTGCCAGCTTTCTCAGGTAGCTGGGTAAGTGCACCTGAGTGTGCTTCAGGAAGATTCACAGGTCGTGTGGAATTCCCAAGGTGCCTGGAGAAGAGAATACAGAGGACTGCTGAAAGAGAAAGGCTGGCCTGTGCTGGGGGCAGGCGAATGAGAAGAATTCTCCTCTCTCCCTGTTTTTGCTGCAGGCTCTGTGCATGTTGCTGAGCAAGCCCTTCAGCCAAAACAGCTTTTCTGGCTATTCACTGTCTCATCTCCTGCACCCTCAGGCTTAATGTGGAGAAGTGCTGAGCACTCAGAGCTGCAAATGAAATCGATGGGCAGTGTGGTCACTCAGCATTCCCCAAATTAACGAGGAGTGGGATGCATATCTGAACATGGGGACAAAAGCAGGTTCTGGGTGCCAACCTTTCATCTGCAAATGATTTGCAGCATGGCTTGTTTGTGTCTCTGTTATGAACACAACTTGCAGTAAATGTAAATTAATTAATGCGTGCGAGATGCTCCTGGCTATAATTTCCCCCAATAACATGTGGAATTAATATCTTTTCCATGTGCAGGCTATTGTGGGTGGTATTGAGGTACAGATCTATACTGCACACAGTGTACATGCCACACTTATATAGGTACAGATGGCCTGAGATGGACCAGCACATGAAGGAGCTGCACCTGCTTCCCCTGAAATCAATAACATTTCCATCCAATTCAATACTCACAGGAGATGATGGATTACGAGAACTTAATTTGGGGCTTTGGGGAATGATATTCACAACTTTAATTGTATTCATATAAAATGCACATTGATCCTTGAACAAATTCTCAGTACAGCTGGCTTTGAAAAAGAAAAATCAGAACTTTGCAAATGCCTCTGCACATTCTTCCTGTGATTAACTGTTCTTTAAAAGAGAAGGTAAGGATGTAATAGAAGTTACAGCCCTGTTTGCAATTATTCTGAGTAGTAAAACAGATTAAGTAGAGGCTTAAGGCATGAGCTTAGTGAATGTAGCCATACCTAAACAAACAGTGGCAATTCTGCTCTTTCACTCTGAATTTTAAGATTAAGTAAATGGCAGAGTCATTTAAATACATGTAAATATTTGATTAATGGAGTCTTGAAACTTTTGCTTGTAATTCCTACTCCCTTATTAAAATCATCCACCAGATTTTGAAGTGGAAATTACATTTTTCTCTAATTAAAAGCATTACTTTTCAAGTATGATTGTGCACTATGACAAATGCTACCAAATTCTGCATTAGCTCAGAAGCTCCTGAGCTCTCAAATCTGTTGGTCTCCTTTGTGTAAGCAAAAAAGATTCTCTGCTAGAATCTCTGTGACTCATCTGATGGTGGTGGGGAGAAATACCTGGGCAGTGCAACACCTCAGATGCTGAGCAGCACTGCTCTCATGCTTAACCTCCTTCTGCTTCCTTTCCTTCTTCTAGGAATTAGTTTGAAGAATTTGGATGTTTAAGAAGCATGAGGGAAGGGAAGTAGGAGAAGAGAGGTTTTCATTCACCTGTGCGCTTACTAATGATGCTGAGGCATGAGCTATGAGCTGATTTGCAACGTGCACATTGCCATTCAAACATTTACAGTGTACCTGTAAAGCACCTGGGTACCACAAGGGTTAAAATTCCTGCTCTCAATCCCTTTTGTATGGGAGAAGAACACAAGAAGGCTCCATCTGAATCAAAATTACTTCTGTTTTTGCCTTTAGAGAAGGTGAGGGAAGAAATTTCGGCCTCAGGTTCAACTGGGGGATTTAATCTGGATTTACACAGGTGAAACAGAGAAGAAGGGGTCACAAGGTGGCTGAGCAAGTGTGTAAGAGCAACTGGTAGTTGAAGGGGATGGTCCTGTACTACCTGCAAGGTCTACTCATCCCAGACCTGCTCAGCAATGGCTTTACTGCTTATCTGACTCCTCAGCTTGTTAAAGGTGAAGGGAATGCTGGTTTTTGCTGCCCAGTGAGTTTTCTGCTGATTTAGTGAGTTGAACTGGGTCAAACAAAGTTGCTGCAAGGCTAAGAGGAACTTGGTGAACTTTTCTTTTGGCGGCAGGGCAGAACTCATTTTCTGAGCCCTACTCATGTCTTCATGTGAGCACCTGTGGTGGGAACAGCAGCAGCAACGGGCTTGGGATTTGGGATCTCCAGCCAACCTCAGTCTTCTTGGGATTTTATTGTTAAATAATTATTCTTTGCATCCTGTTCTGAATGGAGGAGTCTGGCCTGGGCTACTGCATGGATCTGGGCTTAAGCTTATAAACTTTGTGGACAGAGGTAGGAGAAATTTCAGTACATGTGCAGTGCAGTTGATGAATACTGAAGTAAGAAATGAATAATAGCTATGTCCCTGATTCCACAGGCTGCTGATCCTGCCTGTTGGAGATTTTTATTCAGATAGTTCACCAAAAATCTCCCATTAAGCCTGCAAAGCTCACATATTCAGGAAAAGCTTATATTTAAAACAAATTAACAAGGAAGCTTGTGGGCCTCTATTGAAGTCCACTAGGATCTTTACAAGTATCTCGTTTGTAAAGACAAATGTGCAAGGACAACTGCTAGAAGCCTAAACACTACTTCTACTAATGAGCTGACTCTTTGCCAGCACCGGGACACACGATATTTCCCCTTCAGCCACTGTAATTAATATTAATTTTCACTTCACGGAAGTCACCCCAGTTCACTTCCCTCTTATTCCCCCACCAGCATCTCCGAGCCAAACGCGCTGTCGGAGTCCACACGGAGTCCGGCGCGCCGCGGTTCCTCTGTGTTTCAGAGGAGTTTGCCGCTATTTTTGCTTCCCTAGCGAGTCAAACCTCCGCAGGTGCGCGGAGTCAGCGGGAGCGCACAGGTGAGGAACGGGGAGGAGCTGATGGATGAGCCGGGGGTGCTGAGCCGGGCAGGAGCGAGCCGAGGCAGCCAGGAGGGAGGGAAGGAAGGAGAGTAAGCGGTGCCCGCGGCTGCAGTTCGCCGTGCCTCCGAGCCGCGGCGGGGGCACACTCCGCCCGCGTTTGGCGAGAGCGGCTCCGCGCCGCTCCCGAGGGGGCACGGCGGCCGGGGCCCGAGGCGAGGTGAGGACACGGAGCACGGGGGGTGGGAGGGATGGGATGGGAAGGGGGACCCGCACCGCAGCAGTGAAGCCGCCCGAGCTGCGGGAGCCACGGCCCCGCGCGCTGAGCGGTGCGGGAGACAGCGAAGCCACTCGCCCGAAGCCACTCGCCCCAGTGGCTCCTGGCCGCAGCTTGGGACCATGAGTGAAGGTCTCTGATCGCTGGGTGCTGCTACGTGGCGCTGTCCGAGGGAGATGCACTTGGATGTCGGCTACTTGGTAGCATCCCGTTTCCCTCGGATCAAACTCTGTGCTGTCTAATGTATTCGGAGTGTCAGAGCTCCTCGGGACTCTGGAAATCCAGTGCAACTCTTTCTGAAGGCTGGGATTGGTTATTAGGATTCCAAAGGAATTAGCAGGGTCCTCTGAAAATATTTGGGGAAGAATAGATTTTACTCAGCTTCTGTGCAGAAAATTTGCGGTTCCTAGTTCTACGTTGACGTTTGGATCTGAGAGGATATGGAAACACTCGAGACTTACATGGTCATCTTCACGTGAAAGGTCAGGAGTGATTATTTTCCTTTTTAAAAGGTTTTACGGATAGGTGTGCTGGGGGGTTTGCTGATAGAGTTGCCCGCAGAAGTGTGAGGGAGGAGCACGGGTTAACCCAATAAAAGGGTTTGTAGGCAAGAGGGGAGGGGAGTTTGCTGTAATTAAATGGCCAAACTCGCAATTTGTATTCACTTAGTTAAGAAAAGGTCTTTTCCAGCAGGGAGAGAGAATCTGTCCTGTTCTAGGTTGGAGTGGAGGGGTAGGGTGAAAAGGTGAACAGTTTTATTTGAAGCCAGCAGCCGCTCACTTGTGAGGAGTCCTTCTCTTGTATCGGCCATAAACAGCTGAATTGACGCGGGGTTTGTTTATTAGGAAATGAAGGTTTGTGCAGCTTTAGGGTAACACCCGGAGGTTTGCCCCCTCGGGGTCTCTCGTGCACTGAGTGCGATTGGCCCAGGTTTGTGCGGGATGCTCTCGGCGAGCAGCGGGAGCCGGCGGCGGGGCTGACCCGCCGTGCGCACCGGGCAGCCAACAGGTCCCCGCGGTGTTGATTCGCCACCTGAAACTTCGCACACCAAATTCAGATGGGTGGCAGCTGAGACACCGAGCCTCCGAGGAAACAGGCCTACAGGTGGCATTTGGGGATCAGGCATCAGCAGCAGGCACAGCCTCGGCAGTGGGTGCGCGCCGTTCCGGAGTTGGGCTCAGTAAGTGCCGAGAGCGGCTTTGCCGGAGGTTCCTTCCCCGGCCCCGCGGAGCATCTCCGGCTCGGGCAGGACGGGGGGCGCGGGGTGGGAGGAAAGAGCGCACCCGGAGCCCTTGGCCCGCTCTGCCGTGCTCTGCCTGCCCTGGCTGCGCCCGTAGCCGGGAAACAAGTCGGGCGGTGGGGCTGCCAGGGAGTTGGCTGTGCTATCCCGGCGGAGCAGCGGCGGAGGAACCGGCTGCCGAGGCAGGGATGCCCGGGGACCTAGCGAATGCTTGCTGCCTTCTTTCTCCCCCCCCCGCCTCCATCCCTTCCCTTTTTTTTTTTTTTTTTTTTTTTTCCCTTTCGCCGATGCGGGGAGGCGGGCACGAGCAGCGGCTCCGCAGCGCAGCAGCGCTTTCCCCGCGCCGGGAGCCGCGGCCGCGCCGGGGGGGCAGCGAGCGGCGGCCCCGCTCCCCCGCCCCTGCGTAGGCACCGCCGCAGCCGCGCTGGCCCCGGCGGGCGGAGCGGCGCCGCCGCTGCCCCCGCGCCCGCACGGACCCCGCGGGCCTCGCTGCCACAGGGCCCAGCCCGTCCCGCTGCCCGTCTCCTCCCAAAGTTTCCCGGCGGAATGGGGTAAGTCGGGGGCGGCGGAGGGATGCGCGCACGGGGGGATGCTGCACCTGCCCTGTCGCGGCTCCTCGCGCTGCCTCTGCCCGGAGGCTCCCACCCTGCTGGGGCTAGGGCAGAGCTCCTCGGCCGGAGCCGGGAGAGCCTCCTCTCTTCCACCCCTTCCCCATCCGTCCCTGTCGCCAAGCAGAGGAGTGACGGTGACCTCAACTATTGTGGTGTCGCTTTGAGATGCAGGGTTAATTTGTGAGGGCCAGTAGTGACAGAAATGCAGCGCTCCGACTTTAATATCTGCATATGGCAATGGGTAAAATAAAGAACCCGTTAGTATTCCGCCTCTGTAATATTTGGCGCGGGAGAGGCTGCCGCTCCATCTCGTTTCCGAGCTCCTTCGTGGGAAGCGGAGTGGTGCTGGTGCCTTCCCTGCTGCCTTTTCCCGAGTGCCTCGGCCCTTCAGGCATCAGGGGAGTCCTGCGGAGGGGAGACGGGAAGCTCCTTGCCTTGCAGCCGCAAAGCTGCGGAGAGAAACCTTGTCGGGCTCGGCAAGCCCCGGGAACGCTTTGGGATTATGGCAGGGATCAGCAGGGTAACCCCCGTGCCCTGCTCCTGGTGGGTGATGCGACTCTGCCTTTTCCACACCCCGGTGATTTTATCTATCCCCGTGGCTGCTACGAGCCCTGTGTTTGAAATGTTGTGCGAACTTGAGGGATGTACGGTGAGGTCAGCCGTGGGGGCTGGAGCCTGGGAACTGAGATTGCCTTGGGAAGAGCAAGACAGAGGGGGTGGGTGATGTAATCGGGGGGCACAGCCGGGAGAGGCAGATGCTGGCTTTCTAGCCCCTCTGCGTGCTTTGGCAGTGGCCTTTAATGATGATTGGATGTTAATTCAGAGGGAGGGGTGTGCTGGAGCAAGGGGGTTTTGGACGCAAACCAATTCCCGTTGACTCGTTTGGGCCCCGCCGGGGTGTGGGGGGAAGCCCCTGTGTTTGCAAGGCGGGCTGCTCCCACTCCCGTCATCAAAGTTAAGGTGGAAACATTTCCGTGTCTGCTCCCACCCACCCCCCGACGGGAGGAGGTTCGTGACATATAAATCTCTCAGACTGCTCTTTGGGCTGTCTGCTTGTTAAGAAAATACGTTTCTCACTTCGACTGAGAGCAGTTTTGCTCTCTGGTGAGTGGAAACTGAGGAAAAAAGAGACATTTAAAAATAAAATCAGACTGTAGAGCTGGAGTGGTAAAGCAAATGTTCTCGAGATCCCACGTAACAAGCTGGGGATGAATGCAAACTGTTCCTGCCGTGTAGCTTTTCCAAATTCAGTTCTCTTTGAAAGATGGGATCTCTTGGCTCCCGGCAGAGGCTGGGCTGCATGGATCACGGAATAGGTGCTTTTCCCAGCGCCCGAAGGGGCAACGGGGACATGCTGGCATTGCTGCAGGAGTGACAGCCTTGTCACACACCTAACCCGGCACCTACAGCAGCGGCATGGGAGCCCACCCTGCTTTCAGCTTTCTGATGTGTCAAAACTTCGGAAAATTTGAGGCAGGTTACTCCCGAATCGGGGACTACCGGCTCTCCCCTCTTGCTATGGATGTGGCAGGCCCCTTGTGTCACCCTCTGGAAGGCACAGTGACTGTGACATGTGCTTAATTTTCAAGGGAATGGCCCTGGACAGGTAAAGGGACACTTAAATCAGGCTTGCTCATGTTATTATTCAAAGTCTTGTGTGCAGCCTTTCACATCTTGTTTTTTCTGTAGCTTCTCAGTGACAGCATGTGCATGTATCTGGAGAAGTGTAAGATTTTCTAATTCCTCTGACAAAATGGGAGTGGTTTGTAGAGCAACCTGCTACACACCTTCAAAAGTGAATGCTAGTTCAGTGTGCATTTTGCAGATGAAGAGGTTCAGTCAGCTTTGTGAGACCATGGTTATCACTCATTCCTTCACCAATGAAGCATCATATCAGCTGTGTAAATGAGTTTCTCAGATCTGGGCTCTGATTTTCTGTTTAGGTTGAAATGGAAGCCTGAAGCACAAGTGTTGAGTTGCTGCTGTGTATCCATGATAGAGATGTGTGGGATAGCTTGGGGTTTGTGGCTGTTTGGGACAGCTCCACTGCAGTGCTGGGTGGGCATCTGCTGCAGACTGCAGCTTTGTGCTTCAGAAGCTGCTACAGGACTGATGCAGGGATACAGAGCTTTGCCAGGCCTGACAGAAGAGCATGGATATCAGAGAGGAGTTAGAACTTGGCTTGGGTTCTTTTTCCTCGATTTACAAAATAAACTTCCATAAGTTCTTTACGTGTTGCTACTGGCCCCTGGACACTTCAGGAACCACGTTTTTACTTGGTGGAACACATCCTTAAAAAGTGGTCTCCCTTGCTTGCTGCTGCTTTCCTTCTTCCCATGCCTTACCAGCCTGAAATCCATGGAGATTTATCTCCGAACTCTGGGATTTAAGTACTTTTTTTATCAGCTTAAAACGAGGGGCATAAGTTGTTAAAACTCTGTTTGTGCTTAGCAAGGTGAAGGAAACAAAACCATTAGCTTTGCACTTTTTCTTTCATGTCTTTAGTAAACTTCTGGTAGCAACTAGGCCTTAATTCAAAGGCTCTTGAACATGAAAATAACATGAACAGCAGCTTTCCTTTTGTTTCCTTTTTTTTTTCTAATATTTGTGTCTGCACATGGGCCTCTGTCCAGCCAAGCAGCAAAATCTGAAAATAGGAAATAAAATCTGGTCTTAGTTCAGTTTTAACGGTAAGTCTGATATAAAACCAATGGTTTGGCAAAGAGAACCTTTTTACCCGTGAAGGATGTTTTTGGATATTATTAATCCAAGCTTAAAGCAAACTTAACAGACTTCTGGCAAAATGAAGCATTGGGGGTTTTGTGTGTTTTTCTCTCAAACTTAGAGTGCACAGATGAAAACTGATCTGTTAGCCAATTATTATTTACTTCTTGATACCTGAAACATAGAGAGGGGTAACTGAATAGTGGAAACTTGAAATCTGGATCAAGCCAAAATGCTGCTGGACAATTAAACCCAAGTTTGCTTGTTCTGTCCTATTAATAGTTCATGAATTCAGTGTCTGAACCTCAGAAAACAGTGCTTGAAGTGGCAAGGATTATTGCTCAAAATCCTGCAATCAGAGCTTGCTGTTTTAATTAAAAATAACTAATCAACTGATTGATGAAGGGAAAAAAAGCACCTTGCAGGTATATATTAATTTTGCTTCCACCAGAGGATTCTGTGTGATGCATTTGTTGATGCGAAGTCTTTTGGGGGAAGAGACATTGAGTGCCTAAAAAGCTTGTGCAAGCACAGCAGAGCGGGATTCTGGAAGAGGAGATGCTCCTGCAGCTTTGCATGCTTAGGTGATTTATTACAAGAGTCTTGACAGTCAGCACTAACTCAGCAGCAGAGGGAAGTGGTGTGTTTTTGGCAGTTCAGGAAGTGGGTGTGATCCCCTGGCAGTGCTTGGGGTTCCTGAGCTGTTAGGGTTAGAATGACAGGGTGTTCTTGGGTCACTGCATGTCTGGCTGGACTTTCATCAAGCTGTATCTCCAAAGAAGGCAGAACAACTAGTTCTGATGGCTGGTGACAAGCCTCTGAAGGAAGAGCTAAAGTCACTTAAAAGAGTGTCTGTTTTGTACATATTAATCTACTGATCTGGCCTCCTTAGGGCCCCTCAGCTTTGTGTGTGAGAGGGAGAAGGGTGTTCTCCCTGGATTCACTTGGGAAGGGAGAGCCAGAAGGGAGAAGGGTGATCTACAGCTGGAGTGGGGCTGCAGAAATTTGACCTTGTCAGTGTGATTGCCCTCAATCCTTGGTTAATCCCAGAATCCCAAAATGGTCTGGGTAGGAAGAGACCTTAAAGCCCACCCTGTGCTGTGGGCAGGGATATCTTCCACTATCTCAGCTTGCTCCAAGCCCTGTCCAACCTGGCCTTGGATTCTTCCAGGGATCCAGAGGCAGCCACAAAATATTAAGGAGCTACCTTAGAGGTTCCAGGGTGCAGCAAACCCCGGCACTGCTGAATTGGGATGAGCAAGGGAACTTCTCTGCCTGTGTGGGAAAGGCAGGAAAAAGTGTTAATTGTTGTTTGTTTGTTTTGGCTGCATCGGAGGAACCTGGTCTCTGCTGGGAGCCTCTTGCAGGGGCTTTGGAGACCAATTAGAGGCCCAAAGAGATGAATGGTGACCTCAATTAGGAAGCTGCAGCTGCAGTGACAGCAGAGCTGGCATGAGCCAGGTGCCAGTCAGGCTCTCCCACCCTGTTGATGAAACCCTTGACTGAGCTGTGCTGGCTCATACTGGGAATAACCACTGGGAAATAACGCTCCAGTAGGAATTTGCACTGGTGGCATCAAGACTGCAGTCTTAGCCTGAAGGTGAACAGAGGAATCCTGGGCTTTCTCCCAATTTTCCTTGTAACTTCAAACAAACCAAGCTTGCCTGTCCTGGATGTTTGCCTGAGGAAGGGCCATGGACTTCTGTCCTTCTCCAGCCTGTTTTGTCTGCCATCAAACAATGACCTGCAACACAGAGAAAGACAGTTCTGGTTCAAATAAATTCCCTGGAATAGTGCAGTCTGAAGGGCAAGGAAAAAAGCAGCAGAGGGAAGTTCAAAGGGAAGTGCCACAAAGGCTGCAGCTGTTTTCTGTCACTGAAGTGCTCTCCTATTTTTTTTAATTTAGTTCATATGCTTCATTTCTAACCTGAACAAACCATTTGAGGTATTGAGAGAAAAAAGTGAGGTAAAAAGGCAAAGCTGACTGATTAAAGCTGGTGGAAAGATTTCTGGGAGCAGTTTGGGAAAGATGCAAGGAGAAAAATACTCCTGGTAAAACATTTTGAGGAGCCATCTTAGAGTAATGAGTCCTTTCTAAAGTAAAGATAATGTTTAAGAACTGAAATACTGTTCTGGTTGAAGTGATTTAATTAGTGGGAGACAAACATACAGCCACTGCTTTTACCAGTACTGTTACTAATTTGGTGGTTGGCAAGTCAGATTTGGATAAGAATTTGTGCCTAAAATAGCTTTGTTTTTCCAGAAGTGCACATCAGTACACATTTCTAAGTAAAACCGACCCAAATAATTCTTTATTTAATGGCTCAGGACCCAGGTTGTAAGAAGGACATTGTAAATAGCAGTGCCTGAGGATCTAGGAGGGATGTGTGATAAGGGTTGGTGCTATATGTCCATTTTCCAGCCTTCTTACTGGGGAACCTTCCTGCACAGCCAGATTGTTGCACTCACTTTGTTCACGTACTGATTGCTGTAGTTATTCATTCACATGGTTCCTTCTCGCATATTTTAAACAGATAAAAATGCTCCTTTGTTTCCCATTCAAATTCTGGTTCAGTGTCCAGCCATTGGAGGGTTTTGGTGATTTTTTTTTTCTTTTCCATGAGATGTACAACTGCAATCTGTTACACTACATTTCATGTGGTGCTTTTGACAAAAACATGAATACTAATCCCACTGTGAAGAGTAATTTGAGTGGCTGATTGCAACATTTTCAGTTTCCCCCCTCTGTATCTGGAGAAGCAGTATTCCTCTCTGTGGGTGCTGTCTTCCACTGGGCAATTCCAAGGTTGACTTTGTCAAGAGGGAGAGAGCTCCTGTGACCTGATGGTCTGGGTCTGCTGGAAGCCACCCCATGGGAATGCTCCAGATGAATATTATGAGCTCTTTGCCATCTCCTAGCACCATGTGAGTGTATAACTCCAGATTTCTCTGATATTCATGTTATCAGAAACAGCACAATTCAAAGCCAACAGTTCTACTGAAATATCAGAATATTGCTTGGGCTGGCAGCTCCAAACATTGCTGGGATGACATGGGGTATCTTTGTGCTCCCTCCTTGCAGATCTTGGTGTGAGCTTGGCCTGTTTGCAGGGGTGTTTCCCCAGTCAAGCAAACACTCCTTCCCCTGCTTCCATCAGAGGAGCTTCTCAAACTTCAGGGATGGATTTTATAGCACTGGGCAGGTGGCACTTGGAGTATGGATTGGAAGTGGGCTTGGCAGGGCTGGATTTGCAGCTGGATTTTGACCTTGGAGATCTTTTCCAACCAGGATTCTATGATGATTATCATGATTGTGGAAAAAAGGAATGTCTTTCTAAAAAGAGAAATCCATTATAGCCTTTTGGGAGTAGGTAAAGAGGAAAACATTGTTGATGTAGTTGTCATTGAGCTTTCGTTAAACTCTTTTTGAGTGTTTCATCTAAACAACAAATACTTGAGTGTGACTGCACTTCAAGGACTATGACTACTATGGCAGATCCTTATTCCTAAGATTCTCCACTGAACAGAACTGTGCTTCACCAAGCTAATTGAATTGATAGATTATGAAGTTTTTTGGTTTTTTTCCTTCCAGTTTTTATACTTGGGTAATAGCCTAGCTTGAAGTGTCTTGGGAACCTTTGGTTTCTGATGGTGTGTTCAACAACACAAAATAATTTGGGGCTTTCTTGTCTGCAAACAGAGACTGCAAGTTTGAGGAAATTTTTTGTGAGGCAGCACAGTGGGAGTAATTAGAATGTGGTGTATTTAATTTTAATTGTTGCATCTAGAATGAGTGCAAACTAGAAATGAAACCTACACTCTAATGGAATTAGGTTGTGACACTTCAGTGCCATGTGTATGACAAGGAAAAATGAACAACTTGATGCAGAAATAGATTGCCATTGAATTTTTATTTTTTCAGTTCCTGTCAAAGAAAGGGGAGGGAGATAGATGTATGAGCACAAGCTAAATTCAAAGAAGTACTGACTGGTTTCTGAATCCATTTAGCTTATGGATCTTCAAGTTATTTAACATTCACAGATAGGGTCTTTAAATCTCTTAAGAGCGGTCTGAATTCTGTTACTCAGATGTCCACTAGAATGAATTTGTTCATAATAATGAAATTGCTGCAGTTTTGGTAGTCAAGGAGCTTTCCAGGACTATCATTTTACTTAAATTCTTGGGCTTTTTACTTTCTAGGTGTCCAAATCAATCATAGAACAGATTAGAATCTTCTTCAGCAGCCTTCCTTTACTACTTCTTCAAAATTTTGTTACTTTCTGAGAGCAATGTTTTTCATTGGAATAAAACTTGCAGTTTAGGAACAGAAATCTTTTAACATTGAATGGGAAACAAGGTTGTTTGTGTAAGTCCTTATACCTGAGGAAGATCTGGATAAATGCACCCAGTGAGTTTCAGATGGTTTTGGTTTTTAAGGATATTCAGCCTTATTGAACCACAGGGCTCATAAAATTGACTTTGTATTTTGAAAAACTCCAGGGAATGAGATTCTGTGAAACCACAGTTGGAGTAGGAGAGGAGTGTACAGCCCTCAGGAATTCCCCAACAGCTTCTGTAGCATCCTTGTGCCTGGCAGCCCCCTTGGGAAGCAGAGGAGAGAGTGGGGAGAGGCTCCTGGTGGATGCAGTTGCTCTGGATTTATCTGGAGGTTTCTGTGGATGAGGGGAGTTCAGCAATGTGGCAGCTACAACAGAATAGGAAAGCTGACCACCATTGTTGCTTTTTTCATCTGGGAAGGGAATGAGAAGAAAGCTGGGGGGACTGAAGCTTCTGAATAGATGAATCAGGCTGCTCATGAAATTCATAGTAAATGGAGGCTTTGTCCACTGGCAATGCAATCCGCTTCCCTTTTGGCTTTATTTCTTCCTGATTATAACTTCAAACAGCAGTGAGGCAGTGGAAGACAGTGCCTGCATTGCCTCATTGAAGGGAAAGGGCAGAAGATAATTGAAATCCCTTTAAAACTCTTTTTTTTTTGCGGGGGTGTGGGGGGGGGTGGTTACAATGATCTCCCTTAGCGTCTTTGACAGTGTTGGTGTTCTAATCTCTTTGAAGGCAGATTACAAAAAAAATTCAAAAAAGTCTTCCAACCACTAAGGGAGATTCATCCATCAGAGATATGGATGTTATGTCCTCTTGCCCTCCCACAATTTTCAGGATAGTGACAAGTTTATGACTTGGGCTTCCAGCCACAGAGGATGTCATTGAGGGCATGAAATTCCAAGTTCTTTCCAAGGATATCCTTGCATAACTCCTGTGGAAGAAATGAGCGGATTGTTTTGGTGGCACAACAGGTAACTGTGATGACAAGGCTACTGCAAAATGAACTCAGTCTTTTGAGCCACACACAGCTGATAAAAGTGGGCACTTCTTGGATAGAAAGGGGTCAGTTCATGGCAATTGTTGGACTGGTTTGAAAAGAATTCAGAAATGAGGCTGGCATTGGTTGTGCCACAGTTAGTCCCTGTGTGCTGAGAAGTGGTAGTGATTTGGTGGGAACATGGAAAGCTGAAGAGAAAGTGTCATGTAACTGGAAAATTTTTCTAATTCTAAATTTGCACTGAGTAACTTGAATGTTGCTGTAGAATTCCTGCATCTGTGTGTTTTAGAGTGAAGCAAGCCTTTTGCTTGGTGTTAAAAACAACTACAGTTCATGGAATCCCAGAATGGTTTGGGTTGGAAGGGACCTGAAAGCCCATCCAGCGCCACTCCCTGCCATGGGCAGGGACACCTTCCACTGTCCCAGGCTGCTCCAAGCCCTGTCCAACCTGGTCTTGGTGCCTTCCAGGGATCCAGGGGCAGCCACAGCTGCTCTGGGCACCCTGTGCCAGAGCCTCCCCAACAACAATTCCTTCATAAAATCCAATCTAATCTAATGCCTTGCTCCTGTCTCTGTGCACAAATATCTCTTTCCCATCGTCAGTAAGTTCTTCGCCTTGCTTTTGGAGCGCTTGAGGTAGTCTGGGAGTTGTCCAGGGTGCTGAAAGGACAGAATTGAAGTCACTCAGCAGGGAGAGAGTCCCTGAGACAGGAACATCTCTAGGCCTTTCTAAGTAGAGGAGCTTTATTTGTAATGCAAAAGAATTTTTTATTATTTTTATTTTTTAAGTGCAGTTGTAGAAAAGGGACACAAATATTTTAATTTTAAGACTGATATATTTCTATCTTGTCAAGCAATATTTGTCTGCAGTTCTTGTACTGCTATACATGAACTTTTAACAAAATCAATTGCATCTTAATATTGCATGGGAAATTAAGAATAATGAAATTTATCACTGAGGTCCCTTTGTGAGCAGACAAGCTGAAACTCTTGTTAATGTGCTGGTTTACTCACGAAATGCTTTTTCCCTTTCACTCAGTCTACTGATCAAATTTTAACAGGAGGTTTGACATTTACATGACATTCACATCTGTAGGCACACTGTTTCCTTTTCCCCACTGCTCTGTTTTCTCGGAGTTAACATTCTGCTGGAAGCAGTGAGAGGGATTGGAGAAGGGAGCCAGCAAGAAACGATCACTGTAATAAATTGGTTGTGTTCTCCAGGCTGGCTACAACTATTTCAGCCTTCTGGAGGGGTGGGGAAAAGGCTTTAACCCGTGAATTGATGACAGTTTCTGTGGCATTATGCAACAGATTGCCTGGTCATGGACCCCTTGTTGCTTTTAGCAGAAGGAATTGTGCAGGGTTAGGAATAATGTGCTGCTTGCTGCTGGTATGGATTTGGATGAGGCTGTGGGGCTCAAGAATCTGAAGAGCTGGATACCTGGGATTAGGCTGTAAACCCCTTGGGGAAGGAGGAGGGTGGATGATACTCAGCCAGAGGGTCCCTTGCTGAGCTGACTGGAGACCTTGGAAATATGGCAGGGATGAGCCAGGGACAGTCTTGCTCACAGCATTGAGGAACAACAGGAGCTCCAACAGTACTTCACAGTTTACCTGTTTTTACAGCTATATCCACTAATGAGTTCTTAAATGCTCTCCAGAGCCTCCTAAAAGCCATGGAATGACTTTTAGCTTTGGTTCTGCTCAAATCAGAACTGGTAGAGGTGTGTGTTCCATGGGCATACAAGAGTGGATTGGTTTTCATGGAAAATGGGGGCATTCCTGTGCTGAAGATGTTGTGCTGCATGTGAAAGAGGAAGGACACTGAAACATAGAAGTTTGGATGTGAAATCTGAAGCAGGCACTGAAGGAGTGCAGCTGCCCTGAGCATGACCAATACCATGCTCAGAAGGATTAATCCACACTGCCATATAAAATAAAGCTTTATTTTCAGATGGTTCTATTTCCCCAGTCTGATGGCCACAGGCTTTCTGGGGAGCTGTATGCCAGCCTTGCCCTGCTGTATGTTTTTTAATAACTGTGTACATGATTCAATCTTGGTTTTAATTCCATCATAGCAGTATCATGTCTGTCAGGTAGATTTAGAGGTCGAATTAGTAGCATCTGTACTTTAAAAAATGCATACAAATGGAGCTACTTAAAAATAAAAATTCATATGTTTCCTGTATCATAGGGTCTAGAGTTGTTGGCAGTAGCTTGTTCTCCTGTGGTTAGCACGGAACCATTCAGATGTTTCAGCTGACCCATCCTTATATAATTTCAGGCAGGCCATAGACTTAAAATTTTGTTAAAAGCACAAAGTGAGCTTTACTGGTAGGTCTTAAGATACACAATCAGTTCTTCAATTCTTCCCTCTTTTTCAATTCCATTGCAACAACATAGGAATCATGTTATTCCATTGCTGTTATATCCCCTTCTACAGAAAGTAAAAAAATCACCTTTGTGTACGTAGGAGTGTCAGAGCTCCAAGGAGTTGGCTGCATTGTGCAATGGTGTCAGCTGGGAGGTGGTGAAGCACAGCTAATGAATTTTGGACTCTGAAATCAGTTATAATGAGGAACTCAGAACCTGGAAAATTATTTTTGAGAGCTGCTAGAAACAAACCCAGCACTTCTTACCTGCAAGACTGGATGTTGATTCCAAGGTAGGCAGGCATGTCTAATGGCAAAAGATTGGTCATTAGATTTTAATCTGCTGGGATTGATGCACATCCTGGCTCCTTTGGAAATGGGTGGAATTACTGAGCAGGAGGTAAAAACTGAATCTTCTCTCTTCAAATTTGTTCTAAGGTAGTGGTCCAAAGTCTTGCTCCCTGTGTTCTGTGCCATCTCTGCTTTTCAGTGTTGTATCAACTTTTTCAAAGAGTTGCATTGCTCTTTCAAATAATGCAGGCTTTAGCTTCTTGTTTTGTTTTTGTATAAAAACCTGCATTTTTTCTTGGGCTTAATAAAGAAAAGAACAAAAAGGGGAAAAAAATTAAACTAAGAAATCCAAGATATTCTGCTGTTTTTGCAACAAGATTATGAAAAAGAAAATGTGGAACACTGGCCCAAGGCAGCCTTTAAAACAGAACCCTTGGCAGGGTCTTTCTAAGAGATTGTTATCAGCCAGCCTCCTGTCCTGGGTTCCTCCAAAGGCGTTTCTGATGGCTCTTTGATCACCTGTGCCCTACTCCTTGGTCAGCTCAGTTTGCTTTCTGCCTCTCTTGAGTGATCATTTAGAAAATCGTTTCCTTCAAGTGCTCAAATAAACAAGTGGCTTTGTTGTTAAAATTCTCATGGGAATTCAGTGCTTGAGGGGGCCATTGAGCCTGCCTGGCTGAACATTGCCTCTCACAAAACAAAGCATGTCATGGGTAATATTCCCTCTTCTCAGCCAAAGGCTGATTGCTCAAATTACTCTGCCTATCTCTTACAATTTATGCTTATTTAAGACCCATATATTCAAATCTGGTTTTGTGCCAGCATTGTCCTTTTGCTGAAGTAGTTTCCTGCCCTCTTTGGTGTCCCCTGCTTCCACAATGTATTCTGGAGAGAGGGGTTATGTGGCTTTTTTTTGCCTGTGGCTTCCCAGAGTGAGCAACCTCTTTCTTTTGAGACCTGCTTTGCTCCCAGCAGCATCAAGAGGTGTGAGCTGAGGTTTCGTTTGGGGCTTGAGGATTTTCTGCATTTAAGGACTTGTTAAATCAAAGAAAAACCCAGTGTTTTGGAGCTGTGTGGGCAGCATGCAAATGTGCTATTCCCAAGGATTAAACCAAACAATTTCCCCTAACATTTGTAGAGAGGAAAGTGTGGCTTCTAAGGGTTGGGGGATCATTGTCAGAGGAGAATTCAGCAGGAGCTGCAGAGATAGGGCAGGGGAGAATGGGTTGAAATTGAAAGAGAGTAGGTCTAGATCAGATATTGGTAGGAAGTTCTTCCTCACCACGCTCACAGGGCACAGGGTTGCCCAAAGAAACTGTGGCTGCTCCTGGATCCCTGGCCAGGTTGGATGGGGCTTGGAGCACCCTGGGATGCTGAGGGGTGTCCCTGCCCATGGCAGGGGTGGCACTGCATGGGCTTTAAGGTCCCTTTCAACCCAAACCATTCCATGATTCCAAAGTGCTGCTTAGGGAAATGCTGAGAAGAGCTAATATTCTCCCTTCCCTCTCTCTTCAAACAACCCGCACAGCGTAGAAATTTTATGGAAACTCTTCTGTGCCCAGCCACCCCAGTCTCTGTGTCCCTTCTTGGATAAAAGAGGCAGGACCAGTTATACTGCAGCCTTGCCTGGTTCAGGGCAGTTTAAATGCTTTTGTGTGCACCCAGTCCAGCTGTGCAAGTGTCTCATCATAATTCTATGGGATATGCTGATATGGGCATAGATCCACCTCTACTGGGCTCATGGGAGAGTTTCCAGGGCATGTCTGGTTCTGAGCAGGCTTGGTTGTGTTGGTTGTTTTCTTGGGTTACAATACAGAGTGTGATAAAAGGTATCTATTCTATCACCATCTGTTGAGGGTGGGGGCAGTGATCCTTATCTCTGTGGGAGATAGTGTGCTAATGGGCCATCCATTGAAAGCAGGCGGGGCATTGTTCTTTATCTTTTCACAACCCATCCTTCCTCCAGCCAGTCATTTTCTGCTCATGGCCATTGAGTCCCACTGTGGGACTGATAAAATTACTGCATCCCATTGGAAGTTGCTCCAGCCAGGGGGAAGAGCCCAACATTTCTTACCAAGATAAAAACAGAGGTTTTGGGACACTAAGGGAGCCCCTTTCTCCACTGGACTCCAGAAGAAAACCGGATTTCTCCACATCACCACTGGACTCCAGAGGGAAACTGCACCTTGTACAGGAGCACTGCTCCAACTGAATCACATCTGTCACTGCAGGAGGATGCAGCCACCATGGAATGGGACTGCTGCCAACACCCTGCCTGACGGGGTGTCAGGTTGTACTCTGACTGTGTCAGGGTTTGGGGTTTGTTTCTTTGTAGTGCTGTATTTCTATTTTAATTTCCCTAGTAAAGAACTGTTATTCCTAATTCCCATATCTTTGCCTGAGAGCCCCTTGATTTCAAAATTATAATAATTTGGAGGGAGGGGGTTTACATTCTCCATTTCAAAGAGAAGCTCCTGCCTTTCTCAGCAGACACCTGTCCTCCAAACTGGGACAGCTGTGGTGCCACAAGTGCACAGGCCAGCACTGGGGGGTGCCTGACCTGGCACCTGATCTGTGGTCATGTACAGTACCATTTAGAAATATCCTGCTGAGCTCTCAGCAAAGCAGCCTGGGTCCCTTGTGGTCAGGGCTTGGGCTGGAGCTGGAGCTAAAGCCTGCTCACATTGGAATCTGCCTTTTTGGAGGCAGCACTTGGCATTGTGCCTTTTTCCCTGGTGCTCTCCTGTAGGATCCTGCTGGCTTCACTTGAGCAGAGCCAGCTGGGGTGGTGTGGGGGTAATGAACCTTTCTAGAGCCTCAAATGTGTGGAGGCAGGCACAGCTTAGAAGCTCCAGAAGAGCGAGCTCAAAAAGAACAGGTATGACTTTTTACTTGGGTGGCCAAGGACCCACTATGCTATTTCAAACTGCCCAAAGTGTTTCTGCAGGCCAGGGGAGCTGGGTTGGTGCCTTTCCCCAGGCTTTTTCCTTTGCATTTCCATTCCCTTTCCCCTCAGACCAGTTCTTCAAGTTCTGTGTTTTCTGGAATATGTCCCCCTCAGGATGTTGTACCAAATACATTGCTACAGTTCCAATGAGGGGAGAAACATCACATCAGCTTTATTTATTGCTGCCTCAAGAGGACTATTTTGAGAAGTTGTTGTGTTTGCTGGATGCCTGTGGGTCTTGGGCAGTGAACTCCTCTTGTGTTTGCCAGTTCTTCACTGACCTGTTCATCTTTTAGCATGGTCTTTCCTTCCAAAACTCTGTGCATGGGATTCAGACATACAAACATAGCTGCTCAGAATTTTTTCCCCCTGTTTGCCCCCAACCCTGTTTCCACCTCCCCTGCCTTTTCCCCCATGCTGTGACCAGTTATATCATTAATGTCTTGAAACAGTCTGGCTCTGCTACTTTCAATGCCTTAAACTTGTTCAGTTTTCCTTCCCCTGAGCGGTTGCCCTCATGAACACCTCTGTACCCTCAATTTCTGGCATAAGTGCACATCCTTCATAAGGTTTCCCCCCAGTTTTGCAGAACTCTGCTTTTCCCTCTTCTGCCAATATATAACAGAGCAAGGAAAAGGCACCTCATCTCTGTGTCTGCTGCTCTTCTGGCCTCAGGTTTAACAGCTCATTTTGCTCCAACCTCAGCCTTTTACTGCAGGCCATGGTGACATCCTTCCCGTCATACCCAGGAGGAGAGGATGGAAGCAAATGTCCCAGAGTGGTGACACCACTGAAGTGTAGGAGTGTTTTGTGCATTCCTCCCTCTTATGGTCAGGGGTGTCTCAGGAGCTTGACACAACCACATGTGTGTGTTGAGAGTCTCTGTGCTCGAGCCTGAGCACCAGAGAAAGAGTCTGGAGATGTCTTCTCTAGTTTCCAGAGGTAGTTTATTTTATCTTATCTAAGAAGTTCTTTCCCTGACCAGCTGAGGTCTCTTCAGCAAATCAGCCCCAGGCACACTGCCTGCCCCTGGGACAGCATTATCTTTTTATACTATAAACTATGTAAACAGTTATCTCATTACTATTATTATTTACAGTTATCTTCCACTACCTAACACTTATATTGTACAGTCTGGTTCTACTCTAAACCAATCTAAAAATGCCAACATCCCTCAGAAGATGGAAGCTAAGAAGGAGAAAGAAGGACAGAACACACCCAAATTCCACCATCTTTACCCCAGACCCCTATTCTAAAAATCTTAAAATTCTACTTTTTCACCTTGTGATAAACTAACTTACACTCTACTGACTTTTTGTGACTTGTAACTCTTCATGCAAAGGTGGTAAATTTTCCCAGGGGCTAAAATCAAAGGCACAGGGGTCTTGGGCTCTGTGCCAAGGCTTCTGAGCCGCCTGCCAGGGTCTCAAGCCATCCAGGGTATCCAAAGTTATGTCCTGGGTTCCCACACCCCCTGAACTATTATATGGCTCTCACCATTAATTTTAATTTTGCTCCAGAGAATTGCATCCAATGAGACAAGTAGCAATTGAAATTTTAAAAGCATTGTACATGAAAATAACTTTTGCTTCCCCCATTATGCTGGGAGCTGTCTATGGAGAACAGTGCTGGTGGCTCAACAATGTTGGGGAAAATCTGAGTTTAAAAAGCTCTTCCCTGACAGCTGTCTCCAAATACAGGCTTTCCTCTGGCTTATTACAGCTCCAGGATGGCAATTCCAGCCTGGCAAACAGGACAGATTGAGGAGTACGGGAGCCCTCCTCTTTAAATTACATTACTGGTTAGCAGCAGGGTTACCTGGACACTTCTCAGCTTTCCCTCAGTTATTGCTTCCGAGAGCTGAGCGTTTTTACAGTCTTTTAATTTTCTCCATATTTTTAAAACCCCCAAGAAGCACCAATCAGAAGGACCATTAACACCTCAGCTCTGGACTAATGAGTAGCATAACTTGTGTGCTCGAGGTATCGATTTTCTCAGCTCCAGTTGCGTTTCTCCCTTGAATTCTTTGTGTTCTCCCTTCAGCTGTGCTGGCTGTTTACTCACAGAACACCCGAGTGAGGAGAAGATGAACTGCTGGGATTCTGCTGCTCAGGCATTGATGCATTGCCTCTCCCTTTGTGTTCTTTAAATGCCAGAAATCCCCTGCTTTTATTTGGAACATCTTTTTAATCTCTTCTTTCATCCATAAAGAGAATGAAGAGCTGAGTTCAACTGTTCTCCTTTTTTTTCTCCCTGAAGGTGTTTCTTTCCCTTTCTGGTATGTTCCATCTCTGAGAAAACAGGCAGAGTTTATCCTGTATTTGTGAATGAGGATAAATTCCCTTAGTTTTTTTGATCAAGTAGTTTCATGTGGGTACTTCATCAGGATTTCTGGATTTTGAAACAGTCATGAGTTTGTCCTGACCTTCATTTTATCTGTGTGACATTAGGAAAACAGAAGGATCTAAATTAACAGTAACAGTGAATAATGCTGTCTAAATTGAAGAATAAAATGGAAGAGGATAACTATCAGTAAATGCACTGGTAAAATGCCCTGAAATAGGCTGCTTACCTTCTTTTTTTTTGATGTATTGCTTTTTCTGAGCTCAGACAAATACTTATTCCTTAAAAGCAATTTCAGATTCATTTATCCTTGCAGAATATAACTTTACCCTGTAACATCTCTTGTGACTAAAATATTATTTTGCAGGAAAATATATATAAAAATAACCTTAAATTTAAACACTTTGCTGCCCCACCATGAGTTTTTTTTGTTTTGAGGTAGGAGTTGGAGCCGAATGGTTTTATGATGTTTGTGCTGAAGCAGAATCAGCTGCTCCCTCTGTCCCTGTTCCCAGTACCAGTACTGGGTGATTTTGATGCCTTTCTTACACTGTATGTCAAATCCAAGTGATGCCAAAGCCTCTCTTTTCACATTAGCCTGTTTCCAAAGCACATTCTTAATACTGGGTTAGAGGACAAATACTGGAGAAACTCTGGAGAAAATAGCATAAATCCTGCAAGGCGTGCTTTGGGTTGACTTGTCATGTATTTTATGTCATTTGTTCAAAGGCATAGTTTAAATACAGGCTTAATGTTTTGGGGTTTTTTGTTTGGGGTTTTATTTTGGTGTTTGTTTTGAGGTTTTTTGTTTTTTGTTTTTTTTTGTTTTTTTTTTTTTTTTTAATAAATAGTCCTTAGGATTGCATTTACTTTTTTCCCAAGTTGTGTTGGTATATATAGTTTATGTAAAATTGTGGGTGCTTGCAGAGTGCAGTGTTTTGCACTTCTCATCTTGGAACTTAAAAAATTAAAAAATCCTGGTCTTTGAATATGAAATAATTAGAAATTATCTAAAGTTGCTCAGGTTGGAGCAGCCTCATCTATGGAAAGCGTCCCTGGCCATGGGAAGGGATGGGACTGGATGCTGTAAGGTCCCTTCCCACCCAAACCATTCAAGGGTTCTGTAAAACTTAGGCTTTTTAAAGAAGTGGCTTATTATTAGTGAGTTGTCTCCTTACTTATATCTCTGTTTCAGGATGTTTCTTTGCAAAAGAAATGGGAAGAGCCATGTTTCTCCATGCTAGATGTGGAACACTTCCACCTTCTCAGCTGGTTCAGAGAAAAAGAGAAAAATGATGCTGCTTTAGGAGAGACCACAGCTCAGGGAAAGGCAGTGTAGTGACAAAGAAATTAAGTACAGCTTCAGAAAGTCAAATGTCTTGTTAAGTTTGGGCAGAAATCAATAAGAGCTTTTGAGAACAGTGGTATTGAGCATTCTATTTTGAGAAATACTTGTGTCTCTGGAAAACCAGAGCAAATGGCTACAGCAGGGATGCAGATGAATTTTGCAGTGACTTTTTCTAGCTGTGCCCATTGGGAAGTCAGGGATGTCTCTCCTGCTGTGCTTCTCAAGCTGTGCTGAGGTTTCCAGGCACCTCCGGGCTCCTTGGCTGGATGGTTTTGGGGGATGTGTTCCTGGTGCTCTCTACAACTGCCTGATGCCTTGTGATGAGGTGGGGTCAGGCTGTTCTGCTGTGTCTCATGAGAGGATGAGAGGAAATGGCTTTAGGTTGCACCAGGGGATGTTCAGATCAGATACTAGGGGGGAAAAATATCACTGAAGGAGTGGTCAGGCACTGGAATGAGTTGCTCAGGGTATTGGTGGAGTCACTGTTCAAAAGATGTCTGGATGTGGCCCAGATGAGGGGATGTGATTTGGGGGTGATGATGGTGCTGGAGAGAGGGTTTGTGACCTCACAGGTATCTTCCCCTCTTTGTGACTCTGACAAGAGCCCTGTCTGTGAGCTGTGCTCACCCTGAGCCTTGAGGGGACTTGTGCCCAGGTCCCCAAGCAGGTACCTGCAGTTCCCAGAGCCATCAGCCTGCAGGGTCTCCAAGGTCTTGCTGCCCTCCCCCACCCCATTAGCAGTGCTCTCATGTTACAGAGAAGTAAATGATCCTGGTTTTTCCATTTTCATTAAGGCTCAGCTGTGACGTCAGCTTTGACGTGGCCCTGGTTGAGAAACATTTGGTTTGAACCACTGAAAGTGCTGATTCTGAGCTGCTCTCCAGTTCTCTCCTCTTCCATCCCTGCTCACGCTGGAGCCGCTCTTTCTGGGGGTTTGGCCAATGCTGCTCTAATTGGAGAGCAGGAGAAAATCCTGGAAAGCAGCTGCGTTTTCCCAGTGCCTGGTTACCACAGCTGCTGGTTTTGCTGTTTGATGTTGTGGCAGCTCCCCTCGGTGTGGAGGCCCCATCTTCTTGGCAAGAAGTGCTGCAGGAGGGCAAGTAGGTGATTTGAATTTTTGTGTCTCAGTGATGTACTATGCCCTTTGTGGTAGGAATATCAATACGTCTGCAGCAATGAAACTTGTACTGGGAAATAGGAGCAAATGGTGCTGAAGTCAACTGAAATAGGAGTTGGACTTTGTGCCAAATTGCAAACTGTGGGTCTCTCAATCATTCCTCTACAGAGAGCAGCCTATAACAAAGATCACTTTGCTGTGAGACCCACAGAAAAATATCTGTTCTCTTGCACTTGTATAAGTTAATGACACAAATCTGCTGATGGCTGGGAGTATTTATTTGCTGTGAAAAGAACCTGCTTATGTTGCACTGAGCATCACGGTTGACTAGCAGGTACCAGGATTGTGTGTTAGGAATGTAAATGATCCTGGCACATGCATTATTGACATGTCCTAGTTCCAGGAGCATGGCAACATTTCCTGTGGGCTTCCAGGTGAGTTGGAAGGAGTTTGATCCTGAACCTGTGGGTTTTTCCATGCCAGACCAGCTAAGATGCTGGAGGGCACTGGAAGATGCAGGTGGGGGCTGTGGCAGGGGAACCAGCTTAACTCCAGGGCAGAAACTTTAGGGCTCAGTTTGA
The DNA here is from genome assembly GCF_009819885.2 of Catharus ustulatus. Lineage (NCBI taxonomy): Eukaryota > Metazoa > Chordata > Aves > Passeriformes > Turdidae > Catharus > Catharus ustulatus. Next base: position 32,963,053 of record NC_046228.1, on the reverse strand, counting down.
GCCCTACAGAAGATGTGGTTTCACTCAGCTTTTCCAACTGTGGCAGCAGGCCCTGTACCTGGCTGCCTTTTTAGTGTGGAGGGCAGAACTGTTGCATCAGTTTTGCTTTTCTTGTTTCCTCCCAGTGGGGGGAAAGACATGTTTTCAAATGAGCAGGTGTATATTTTCATAAGCCCCAAGCATTCCTTTGTGGATGAAAGAGTTGTAAAACATCTGAAAGCTATTTTCTTTGACATGAGCTTCTCTGTTAAAAGAATGTGGGGAATAATTTTTTATTCAGGCTGAAGCAGATGAAATTGTTACAATGTTCTGATGTAATGGACTGTATGAAAACGGTATTTGGGCCTTTCTAAATAAAATGCTTTTGGAACATGTTTGGAGCTGTGAACTAAGATTGAAATATACACAAATGCACAGAAATACCTATGAGAAAGAAAGGATAATTTCCTTCGATATGCTGGCAAACGTGCGCTAGTATTGAGCAGAGTGAGTTTAAAGGGAGTTGGCGCTTTGATTTTGGGATGAGGAATATGTTGTTTGGTGGTGGGACGCGAGAAGTGGCGTTATGGAGGCCTCAACCCTGGAAGTGTTCACAAAGCATATGGATGTGGCACCTGAGAACAGGGTAGGGGTGCTGGTTGATATTAAATGTCAGACTTGATCATCCTGAAGGTCTTTTCAAACCTTAATAATTTGATGGTTGTGCAGTGTTGCTATTAAGAGTTATGTAAATCAGCAGTGCTGGTAAATGGCTGAACTGTTTACTGGGGGAATGGCACTTCACAGGGAAATGTTCTTAAAATTGGATTGATTGGATTCTGTGCAGTGTTTTGGTGGAGTGAGGCAGAATACATAACATGTGATATATTCTAGGCTGAATCTGTTTTACAGATGACTCCTGTAGTTGTTGTTAAATGGCTGATCTACCAGGTGTAATGGTTGCCATGCCAGAATTTGGTACCATATTTTCTTGTTTTCTCCTTGCTGTTGCTCCCTGCTACCCCTGAAGTTTTCATCCCTGAGGGGATGCTGCTGCTAGGGTATGAATGTGGGAGAACTCAGGCGTTCCCTGAAAAATTTGGGAAGCCTGATAGCCTTAATTAGCACAGAGACCATATGCTTCCAGTCTGGGGGTCCTGTCCAGAAAATGGGAAGTGGATGATCTTGAGAAGGGATCAGTCTGAGGAGCTGGGTTTTGCGGTTTGCAAAGCATCTTGACCCAGCCTGCTGTGTGCAGTGCAGCTTCCTCTTCTCCTGGCTACTCAGCATGGAGCTCCAAGGAGTCTGGATCACCAGGGCTGCCACTCAGAGTGTGGGGACAACAATCCCCTTGTGATCATCCACCCACATGGGGTGGTGCCATGTGGTGCTTTTTGGTCTATTGCCTCTGTGAGGTCTCCTGAGAATGTGGATTTGTCAACACATGCTCCTTTCTGCCGTGGAAGGGAGCATTGTATTAGTGGTTTCTGTCCAAGGCATTGGTATTTTTTGTCTGCCATGAGGCAGAGACAGCAAAGGTACGTTCAAGCAGTTGTGTGTGTTCCCCAAGGTCAAGCCCTGGATTCTGGGGTCAGGCCAAATCACAGCTCTGTTACTTGGGAGACTAGAGGCCACTGCAGTCCAGAAGGATGATTGGTGGGCTGAACCAAAGAAGTGTGAGCAGCAGATTGAGGGACTTGCTGCCCCTGCCCCTCTGCTTTGCTCTTGAGACCACACATGAAGTTCTGCATCCAGTGCTGAGGTTCCCAGCACAGAAAGGACATGGAACTGCTGCAATGTGTACAGAGGAGGCCATGGAGATGCTCCAGGGTTGGAGCCCCTCTGCTCTGGAGTCAGGCTGGGAGAGCTGGGGATGTTCACCTGAAGAAGAGAAGGTTCCAGGGAGATCTCAGAGCCCTTCCAGAGCCTAAAGGGGCTCCAGGAGAGCTGGAGAGGGACTGGGGACAAGGGATGGAGGGACAGACAAAGGGAATGGCTTCCCACTGCCAGAGGGCAGGGATGGATGGGATGGTGGGAAGGAATTGTTCCCTGGGAGGGTGGGGAGGCCATGGAATGGAATTTCGAGAGAAGCTCTGGCTGCCCCTGGATCCCTGGCAGTGTCCAAGGCCAGGTTGGACAGGGCTTGAAGCAGCCTGGGACAGTGGACGGTGTCCCTGCCCATGGCAGGGGGTGGACTGGATGGGCTTTAAGGTCCCTTTCAGCCCAAACTACCCTGAGATTCTATTCCTTTCCCCTGGTACAGGGTATTTCCCATACTTCTGGTGGCCTGACATTTGTGAGCCATGGTATCCAGGCCTCTGTGTGCTTTGGGGAATGTGGTGTGTACAGCAGGTTTGTCTAACTGCACTGGCAGTGGCTGTTATCCAGGAATAAGGAATAAATGAGTGCAGCCCTCTGTGCAGGGCTGACCCTTCAGTGTCTGCAGGGAAGAGGTCTTGCTGTGCCTGTGTTGCTGAGTATGGTGGTTGCAGAACCTGGGCAATGCTTCACTGAGGGCAAATTTCCTTTCTGTAAAGAAAGAAGTCTGTATGAAAAGCAGCTCTGGTTGTGCTTCAAAACACCACATTTTTGTTGTTTCATTTTGTGCCCAAATTTGCATATTCTGTATGAATTGGGGCAGGGAAGCAGTCCAGTATAGCTGTAGGTGAAGCCACTGTGCCCCACCAGGCATTCTTTATACCTTGTTACTCCTTGACATGGGAGGGGGAAGCCTTGTTCAAATGGTTGAACCTGCTAAGAACCCAAACTGTGCCAGTTCAGTTAAATCACTTACTAAAATCAGGCTAAAGGCAGGATAGCAGTACTTAAATTTATCATAGAAAGTCTTCAAAGGCAATGTGTACCACAGCACACCTGAGCAGTCACACCTGTGCTCTGGTGCCTTGTTTGAGTAACAGGATGGTCCTGAATGTGAAGCTTTGCTGTTGCAGTCCAAGGTGCAGCATTCTCATGTTTTACATCTTTTCCCTTTGCAACACCACTGAAACACGAGCTGGGATGGCTGAAGAAGTGAGTTAAGGTGTGTGTAACTGAGCTGGGTGATGGGCAGTTCACTAATGTCCTTGGAATTATGGAGGCTATCCTAAAGGAGAAGAGGCTTGTCTGAAGTGTTCAACCCCTGTTGGAACAGCAAAATGTAACTTAAATTTAAGAAGGGAGCTGTAGTGGTACCTCCCTCACTCTGGGATGAAGTACAGGAACCAGAGGGGCTGGATGGCCACCCACCAGCACCTTCAAACCAAGTACAAAGAATTTATCCAAATTTATCAAAATTCTTGCTTGACTCTTGATCCAGATGTGATGTCTTATGTATGGCATAAATCCCTCCCATGCAAGCTGGGAGCTGCAGGGTTGCACTTCTTTCTGTGAAGGCTTAGCACTTTTTTTCCTTCATTGGTTCATGCATTGTGTCAGAGGCACTGATTTCATTGAATCATGGACTGATTTGTGTTGGAAGAGACCTCAAAGATCTCATTGCAACCTCTCTGCCATGGACAAGGACCAGCCTGCTCAGAACCCCATCCAGCCTGGAAAATCTGATCCTGGAGGGCTGAAGGGTTGCAGATTCTTCTAAAAATATAGCTGGGTATTCAGATCCCAGCTGGTTTGGTTACCTGCAAGTGCTGATGTGCAGAAGCCAAGAAGTGGCGCTGAACCTGTCGGAATGTAGTGCAGTATCCTGGGGTGTTTTGTGGGAGGCCAGGTGATTGCAGCAGCAATAACCTGTCACTGGTTTGTGTATACACCATTTCAGTTGGGAATTATGTTCCAAGAGAGCATTGCTTAGAAACCTTTCTAGAGCAGGCACAATGTTAAGCAAACCAACAAAACCCCACCACAAACCATGCATGTGTGTTGGATACTTGAGTGTCCTGGGAGGAGAGCCCTGCACTGCTCAGGAGTTTGCCTGGCTGAGAGCTCTGCTGCTCTGTGTGTGTGTGAGGGGATGAACTGGCAGAGACAATAAAATAAGCTCTGCCAGGCTGCAGGGTCTGGGACATCTCATTCCATAATTCTGTCCAGCAGTTTGATTGTTCTTCCCCCCATCTACTTTCCTCCAAGGAAAAACATCTCTTGTTTTGCTTGGGTTTATTCCCTTTGTCTTAAGTTTTTTTTTTCCTCAGAAAGCTCTTTTCAAAATCTTCTCTCACCTCTGCAATGATTATGTAAATATCTGTATTTTATATCTATATAGATATATGCACTGTCATGCTGCCTTTGAATGATGTATGACCTTGCAACTTGAAAACTTGTTCACTTTCTTGTGGAGATTATTTCAATTATGCAGTAATCTTAATTGTCTTACTTTGAACGAAGAATTTTCTCCATCAGCATAATATTTCGCATACATGTTAATATTGAGGCAAATATTTCTTATATCTAAGATAATTTTTCTTTCTGTCCACAAATAATAGTGAGAACTATACTTTAAACCTCATTTTCTTTGTGTTTCCTGCTGTTCTTGCAACTGTTTCTTTGTTTCAGCATCTTTATGAATAAAGGTAACATTACTGTCAAAATATTAGGGAAACTCTGTTGTATCTTCTGTGATTCAAGACCTGTGTTGTGCTGCAAGTCAATCCCTTCTTTGCTATGGGGAACAGTTTTATGAGATTATAGAGTGTGGGGAATTTGATTTATCTGCTTTAGAGTGTGCAGATAGAAGTAAAACCTGGGCCTAGAGCTCTTAGGAGTAAGAACACAGAGGTGTGTGTGCTGAGCTCAGCTCATGGTTTGCTGGTTTGAGCATCTTGGGGGGTGATCCTTCTCTGCATCTCTGTTCTCTCCTTGGTAAATGAAGGCTGCAGCAGTATCTGTGACACAGCTGCTGGTTTTAAATTATGGCTTGATAGACACAGAAATTAACATCATAAAGGTCTTAAGTCTGTTCTCTTTATAGCTTTCTGGTGTTGATTTGGTAATTGCAAACTGCGGTTAAAATAACTGACCAGCTTGACGTGGAGGAAATTGATTCAGAGCTTCAATCTTGTGCCTCCATGCACTGTTAACTTTGCTCTGCAGCTCCTGGGTGAGACAATCTCATCTCCAGGCTCCCAGCCAGACCTGCTGAGGAGGGGAAAAACAGTGCACAGGGGATCCACAATACAGCCAGAGCAGGAATGGTCCTGCCAACAGGCCTCCTCACAGATGTGCCTTGGCATCAAAAATGCCCCTTTAGCCACAGGCATTCATCTATATTCTCAAGAGAATTCCCATCTGTATGACTACTTGCATTTTGGGAATCACAGAGTGACTGGCAAGTGACAAAAATTTTAGACCTCATGGGCTTTCTGGTGCTGGGGATGAACCAGTGGTTGTAGTTCACATTTGTGTTGGTAGTTTAGCACCTGGACTGTGGAGGAGGGGTCTCAACAGGGTGGGATTGAGGCCTCAGCAGTGATGCCCACTGAAACACTCCCTGTGCTGTGCACAGGACCAGAAAAGAGAAGAGCAGTGGTTGAAAAATTATATGAGGTAATGAGGAATGGGGAAAATGTCTGAAACAGAAGGCACCTGCACAGCAGGCTTAGATGATTTTGACAAAAGAGCAGTGGAGCTGTTGCTGCTTAAAGAAGAGATGAGAGTGAAGGATAATTTAAAAGGAGAAATGGTGGAAAGCATCTGAAACTGCATAACCCGAAGTCACAGAATCAGCAGGGTTGGAAAAACCCTTCAAGATTATCACCCCAGCACCACTGGTGTCACCCCCAAACCATATTCTCAAAAGCCACATCCAAACACCTCTCACACACTCCCAGATATGGTGGCAAGAATGAGGTGGTTTAAAGCTTCATTCCACAGAAGAAAATCTGGCAGATGTTGTGGAACTCGGAGGAAACACTGAGATTTGAACAGAACACTTTTTTGCTTGAAGAAGGCATGATGGAATGTGCACAGGGATGGAGGAGACCTCAGTCTAGGAAATGAGCAAGGAACCTTAAATGCTCCAGCTACTGCCAGGAGTAGCTCCTTATGGAGCCCCTCAGGACACAGCTCTGAGAAGGGCAAGGGGTGTGATTCCTGTTGCTACCAGAGCCCTGCTTGTGTTGACCATCCTATACTTTTTTGTAGGACTTAGAGACAAGAGTCCATAGCAGCTGGGCTTGGCATCCAAAAGGGGAGCAGGAACATAAGCAAGAGAAAATCAAGGAATGAAAAATGGCTCTTGGAGTAGTTCAGGGCTATTGGATGAAAGCACAAAGCCACGGGCCTCATGTCAATAGTAGGCCAGCTGGGTAAAGCTAATAAGGCCTGTGGGTAGCTGATGCACAGAAACAGCAAAATAGGGAAGAATCAATGTGACTTTTGCAGTGGGAAGATGATGCTAGTGCAATTATTGGAGCCTTTGAAAAGATCAGCTTAGAGGGTGTTAAGGAACACAGGGGAATAGCAATAAAGGTGGTTTCAGGGACAAAAGGTGACTATGAAAAGTAGGAAATGTGAGTCAGCTCTCACAGTGCAGGAAGTTGGGAGCAGACCTGTGTTGTTCTGCTATTCCTTGTGCATTGGAAAAAAGGAATATTGGTATGTTGATGATCACCAGTCAAGAAAGAGCAATGAGAGGAGCTGCAAAAGAGCCTTGGAGTATTGAGTGGTTGGATAATAAAAAGGCAGATGAGATTCACTCCAGATAAATGTGAAGTGATATACATAGAGATCCTAATTTTCATATGAAGCCTGAGCTCTGAGCTGACTGTTATGAATCAGGAGTGAGATCTTTGTGTTAAAATTTTAGGGAATTCTATGAAATGTCAGCTGGGTGCTTGGCAGCTGTCAAAAAGTTGGCTGAAGGGGTAGGAATTATTAGAAAAAGAATATAAAACAGAAGGGAGCATTCTATCACCACATAAATCCATGCATTGCCTGGATCTTTGCTCAGCCATCATCCTTCCAGCCTGGAGAGCAGCAATGGAAGCAGTTCAGGGACTGCTGAAAGGCAGCATCTGGACACAGAATGGAGTCAGTGTAGCACAGCTTCATGGGAATATGTACTTGTCAGTCTGGAAGGGAATGGGGGAGAGGAGGGGAAGAACTCTGTGGTGTTTTGTGGAGGAATAGAGAATTGGGTTCTTTTCAGTGAGTGCCTGGGGGAGTGCAGAGATTCCCAGGAGCAGCACTTGGTTGTGCAAGCCCTGTGAGGGTTAGGAGAGAGAAAAGAAATGAAAACTTTTCCTGTGCATGCAGAAAGGGCAGACATCCCCTGTGGTCAAAGGACCTGCAGGGTCTGAAGCCTTAAGAGTGCTGGGACATCAGGAACACAGGCTTAGTCTGACCGAGGGACTCATCCACCTGCTCTTGGGCACTGCTGCAGGCTGGAAGAAAAGGCTTCGGAGATTTCTGGTGTAACCTGATACCATTGCAAATATCCAGATTTAAATCAGTTTTAGTCAAGTGTTCAGCCCAACAGAGTCCCTGGGGTTTAGTGTTAGACATAACTTGTGAAAGTAGCTCACATGTGCATTACTTACCTTTAACTCTTAACTCTGGTGCAGCTGTGTCCAACCTGACTTATTTTTAGGCTCGAGCTTAAATCATCTAGAAATAGTGGCAAAGGGCATCCATTCTTGCTGAGAACAAGGAATCCCAAATTGAAAGTTACTTGGAATCTTCAAAAGAAGAAAATACATTTCAAAACACTGTATTCCCCACCCTTCTCTTCTCCCAGTTGCACAACATAGTTTCATTTTGAAGCAAAAAAAGAAAAAATAATAATAATGGTAAAAACTTTCTCTACTTTCCCCACTTGTTTTTCACAGCTTTCCCGACTTGCTTTTTCCTTCTGACACTTGCTTTTAAACATACTCCATATCTTACTTTAAAATTTATCTGTTGGCAAGAAGAACCTATAGCAGAAGGAAAGGACCCAAGCCGTGAGTCCTTATCCTGGCATTGTGCTGGAGACAAAGAATTCTTGATGTCTGTACAGAAGAGAAATTTATTCATGATTTGTGAAGAGTAAAAAGAAAAAAAAGTACTTTTTGAACATGGGAGAACACTGTGCTAAAGCTATGTAAGTTAATAAAATAGTCATGGGGATGAATTATGTATTTCCACTTGGAAGATGTCTTACAGGTTTTAGCAAGACAGGACACAGCAGAGGTGAATGAGAACCTCTCCTGGGGAGAGGAAATTGGCTCATATTCCTTCAGGCCAGGCAGGAGGAGGTGACTTTTCACTGGAAAGTGCTCCAGCACCAAAAGCAGGGAGCTTCTAGTGTGAGCCTGCTGTGGTGGGTCTCAGCAGGACACTGCAGGGAGCCTCTTTTTGCACTGCAATTTATAGAATAACCCCACTGGATTGGGAAAGCAAATCAAAAAACACCACCAAAAGATACAAAAAAGTAGAAATGTGTATTAATGGTGAGAAGGATTTACCATGAACCACTATCTCCTATATTTTTTCTTGTATATTGTAGCTGTTATGTGACGACAGTAGATTTGTGTTATTGAAGTTTCTCAGCTGGGTTGCAGGTTAAGAGTAGCTTTGCATTGATGGAAATAAAAGCTTGGTAATATCTAAAGTTTCTACTGGATATTCTGGCTTTACATTCTTGTGTTGTTTAAGGATTTTTATGGGTTTAACTATTTAAAAATATATTTAATATTTTATGTTTATATTTTATGGGTTTCATTTATATGGGTTACACTGATCGTGGCTTTTGACTCAGAAATTCCCTAGTATGGAAATATGACTTGGCAGGTCTAAAATGTCAGAGATTTATTAAAAATAAGTTATGCCTGGTTAGGTGTTAAATACACACTGCTTGGGTGCAAAGGACAATAAGGTCTGAAAACCTGAGAAGAATTGAGAATGTAACTCAAATAACTAGCAGTGATATTTAGAATATTCTAAGGAATGCCTTCCCCTTGGGGAGTTTTCCTGTTTGGCATAGTTAATCTCCATGAACTGATGAAAGGGAAGATAGCTGGAACAGGTAGCAAACAGTGGTTTTGCATCCCAAAATCCCCTAGAATGTTGCAGTACTGCTGGCTTGGCTAATTAAGGAACTGTCCATGGGACGTCCTCCAGGGATCCTAAACCCTCAGTAACAGTATCAAGTTTTGTAGTTTTTTGTTTCAGACTCTGTTAATGAAAACATCAGGCATCTCATGAAAAATACCTTTAAAATTTGTATTATAAATAGCCTTCTATAGTTGGAATATTGTGAAAAAAAAGAAAAGAAACAACCCCACCCCCCAAAAAAAACCTAACAAAAAACAAAAACAAAAACAAACAAAAAAAACCCCACGTCAAAAAAAACCTGAAACAATAAAAAAGGGGGGGCAAGATGCTTAAATGAATATTTCTGTTGGGAAGGAGGAACACAATTCTGCTGTGATTTCTGTGCCCAATCATCACCAGCCCTGCAGTGCTGCTCCCTTCCCCTGCAGCAAGGCACATTGCTGGGGGATTAAAAAATTTAATATAAAAATCCCTGTGTGCTGCTTGCAGAACATCACCTGCATGATAACATCTGGCATCAGAGGAGAGCAAAGGCCATCTCCAGCCCTTTTCATTCCAGCCAAATCCAGGCAGCTGCCAGCTGAGGCCCAGTTGTGTGGGAAGAGCTCAGATGCTCTCAGTAAAGTGAAGTTTCTGCTATGAATCTTTTACTGATAAAATACATGGGGGAAATAAAAGCTTGGATATGGCCACGAGGGTCAAGATGTGGCCAGGAATCATAGGGGGTTCTTACAGAAAAAGGTGGAGCAGTTCAGAAGGGGCTTTGTACCAGTGCACTCACCTGGGCCACAGAGCTTCAAAGGGTTTGGAAATAAAAGATGAGAGTGGAGACAGAGTAGATTACTGCATGAATAAAATTATCCACTCTGTTTACTGCTGACAGTGAAATCCCAGTATGAGCTTCAGAATAGAAGGAAAGGGTTTTCTAAAATTTTTTCCTGCCCTTGTTCATTTTACTTTGCCCATCCCAGAAAAGGAAAGGGAAAGGTGGACTGCAAGCTGCTGAGTGGTGTTCCTGAAAACTGGAAGGATTTAATCCTTGAGAGGTCAAGTAAAACCTCCTGCATTTTCCAATTAAACCTGTTTATCTTAAATGACCTGGCTCTGGAGAAGAGTTTCAGCTGCCTACAGCCTAGATGAATAAAACAAATAAACTGTTAAAAACAAACAAACAAAAAAACCTTCTCCTGTTACAACTTTTTTATTCAGTGGTTACATACAGTCTGAATCAACAAGCTGCAATAAAAATCTGCAACCAATTTCCCAGTGTGTGCTGGGGCCAGAATATATCTTCTCTTTACGGAATCACTGCACAAATGTCTTTTCTAGAAGCAAGTAACAATTAACTTACCGGGAAACAAGATAGAGGAAGCTGATCAGGAAGGCTGCTTTCACTGTGACACCATATAATTATGGAGATCCTCCAGCCCCTTCAAACTGAGATATAGATACATATCCGTGTGTTTGGAGTTAGCTTGGTCCCTAAAAATTTGGGTGGCACTAACCAAAACAGGGCTTAGGGTTCTTGTTCTCTCTGGTTTCCTGTTTTTTTTTTTCTGTCTGGAACTTGCTCCTGCTGAGAGTTATCTGCCTTTTTATCCCAAACTGGGGCATTGTCCTAAACATTTCTCTTGTGTAGAACAATGCTGGAGAGATATTTAAGTGACATTAAGTGACAGACAGCTGGAATGGGAAACTCCTCTGTGGGCGACAGCTGAATGGAGAACACGTAAATCATCAGCTCCTAACAAAACCCCTTTAAAATGGAACAATGTAGGGTTTTGTCCCGTTTTCAGGTTCTGAGTTTAATTTCTTTCTTTTGTGTATGTGTAACAAAAATCAGTAAAAAACCCCACATTTGGCTAGAATGTTTTACTAAATTAGAGCAACATGGTAACAATCTTGGGGTCTGGGCTGCTTTCTGACTGGGTGCATCGATTGAAATTTAGCCTCAGCCTTGCAGCAAGTGTGGAAGATCAGCATAGCATCCAATTCATTTTACCTGGGTTAAAGGAAGGGGAATGACTGCTGTTGTCATAGATGCAGATTTTGTCAGACAATAGCAAAACTTTTGGTTCCAGTATCAACCCACTGAATTTGAGTTGGCAATTTGGACTTGAGGCTTTGGTTTTTACTTCTTGAGTAGGTGGGTTTGGGCAGTCAAGACAAAACCAATTTTTAGTCCTTGACAAAATATTTTTGGCTTTTTTGATCGTGGTTTTTGGTTTTTTTTGTTTGTTTTGTTTTCCCTTCGGGCATTAATACTTCTTCACTCAAGGTAGTAGTGCTTCTGCAGTCCAGTCCCTTTCTGTTTTAGATGGGAACTGCTGCTCATTAAACCTTTGATGAGAATGCAGTTTTGGCTTTGAAGCCCTGTGATGTATGTTAATAAGAAATCTATATAGTTTTATAAATTTATGTATGGAGTGAAGTCTTTATTCCCTTCCTCAGCTGCTTTGCAGGTCTTGGCAGAGCAGCACTTGCACATGTTTAAGCTCCTTCAGGCTCACATGGAATTGAATTTGGAAATGAATTTCTTCTCAAGTCCATGCACTTGCACATGTTTAAGCTCCTTCAGGCTCACATGGAATTGAATTTGGAAATGAATTTCTTCTCAAGTCCATACTCCAGAAAATGCTCATCTTCACCAAACTCTTGTGAAGATACTTAAATTTCTGAAAAAGAAACAAAAAATACTGTTCACAGGAATTAATTCAGACACTCATGGACATCTTCCATTCACACTCACTGTCTATAGGTGAAAGCAAAAGCCAGTGATATGGGGTCCTGTGACATCAGAGGTAGTTCTTAAAATAAATTTTTTTTTTATTGAACTCACATGTCTATTGAAGACGCCCAAATAATTTTTCATAGATTAAAAAACTTGGATTTTCTATCACCTCTCTGTTCTCTTGGAAAACTGCTGTTCATGGGAACTTAATTGGATAGGGCAGACAAAATAATAGAGAACAGGACAGATAAGGGACCTTGAGCTTTGCTTCCTTCTGGCTGTGAAGAGACAGAATGAATTAACCTTCCTCCTTTGTGATTTCTCACATGTGCACTTTTAGGGTGCTTTGGGGAGGGTTGTTTGGGCTGGTTTTCCCCCGTTTCTTCTTATTTCTTTAAGAGGAGATTTCTGAATGCTCCTTGCTCAGGCAGTGCCTGTCTTCTGCCCTGCTGCTCTTGGTGTAGGGACAGTGCTGGAGACATTGTGCCCCTGGAGAATCTGAACATCTAAAATCACACAATCACATTTTCTTGAGGTGCTGCTTCTAAAAAATGATTGCTGAGATTTGGCTGGATGAAGTTGCCCCAAATCAGTGAGATCTGTTGGGAGATTGCTTTCATGGTGTTTATAGCTCAGTATTGTCCTCTTCCTGGCAAAGGTATGTTCTGCTGATGTGGAGAAGGAGCTTAGACATTGCTGGCTCAATGTAATGGATATTTTTATGCTCTTTGCATGGAGGAAAGGCTCAATGGGACGTGTCTTTTTTTTCCTCCGGAGATAAAATTACAGCTTGCGTTTAAGTGGTCTGCTGTGTCCAACAAATCTGTTGGACTAATCTGGATTAAAGCAGCTGGCAATTCTGCTACAGGGGCCTATAAAGAATGGAGAGTTTGTTGGGGAAGGCATTTCTCAGCTCTCCCGAGACTGATATTGTGTGCCTTGTGCAGAATGGAGCACTCAGGAGAGACTGGTGTGGAGAGGGCAGGTTCTCAGAGAACAAATCCACGCGGTCCTTTGTTTTGCTTTTGGGTCTGTCTGAGCAGCTTGAGGTGGGGTTTGGGCACAGCAAACCTCTGCTGTGATCCAAAGCTTTCTGAAGTCATCATATCCCAGCTGGTAGACCCTGTTTTCCCGTTGGTGCCTCTGCTAAATGATATGAAGCCTTAAAAACATCAACCCAGAGGTAAACATTGATCTGTTGGAGTGATGGAAACTGGTAACTGGGTACTAGAGGACCCATTTTTGTGTTGTCAGTTCTTCTCACTGATCTTATTTCTTCTGTAAATGTATTTCAAGTCATGTGTTTATTTCTTTTATTCTCTGTAATTCCTTGAACAGAATATCTAAAGCTGAGTGGGTGCATGTTTCTGCATCCCAGGGAGCCTGGAAAGGGCAGTTTTGCAGGGAGGTTTGGTGTGACCACTCAGACAAGAGCAGGCATTTCAAAGGACACCATTTTGAGCAGAACTGTGGGGGCAATGGTGGTGTCTGAACAGCTTCACTCGAGGTGCTGCAGCATTCCTATACCTTCATAAAACCATGTACTAACTAGAAAAATACTGGTTTTGATATCTGTCCTGTTGATTTTCTAAATGCCTATGAGGAAATTTTAATTGCATAAATTTCCAGTGTTCCCTTCTTACCTACAGGGATCTGGATTATATGGATGGCGGAAGTGTTTTATTTTTGGTTTTGGGTTTTTTTTGGTTTTTCCTTTGTTTTGTTTGTTTGTTTTGTTTTGTTTGGTGTGTTTTTCTTTGTGTATTTGGGGGTTTGTTGGGTTTTAGTGTTTTGGTGGGGTTTTTTTGGTTTTTTTTTTTTTTTAATGCCTGACCTAAGGGCTTCAGTTTGAAAAACTTAAATTCTCCCTGTGGTGGCTTGATACCTGCTGAAGAATCTGGTTGAGGTCTCTGATTTGAATGTTGCTTTTGCTCCAAGAATATCTTAGAAGAAGTATCTGTTTCCTTGAGTGAAATGGCACACATTGCCTCTGTAATGTGATTCATACAGAACGAACCAAAAACTGAATAAAACTCCAGTGATTGGAGTGACTGGGGCTGTGTTATAATCAAATGCTGAAAGAACTCAAAACAGGAAAATTAAGTGTTGCTATTCTTCAGCTATCTGTGCAGAAGAGATTCACTGTCTGGTGTTAATCTTCCTTAGACTTTGGAGCTACAGTTCACATATACAATACAAGCAGAGATTGGGACGTTATATGAATGGCTAGGATGAAAAGTGGTAGGAATTGAGGATTAGTGGTTTTTAAAATGACTTTAAAAATACTTGTGTTAATATTTGGGGTGTATTTGTCAGCACTGAAGGGCTTACATTTCAAATGCTGAAATTACTTGGAAAAAAATTAAAATCTCCCATGGAAATAAATGTAAGTACTTTCAGTTTGAAGTCCAAGCAAATCTGTAATATTCAGAGCCAAGAGCCAGACGAAAGCTGTGCATATGAAAAGAGAAACATAATTAAGAGATGTAAGCTCAATAGTAATCTTCTTGTCCAAAATGCATTTATATTCATACTGTAGATGGAATAAGGATGAAGTTATGAAGGTTAAGCAATGAAACCAGAAATATTTACTTTTGTCCTCAGAACAGAATTGTCTGCTTTAGAAGACAGAATCATGCTTGGAGTTTTTTATGCACATTTAAAAAAAAACCCAAACCGATCGGCATTCGTAGAAGAGGATCTGCTTGAGAAGCAGTTCCTTGAAAGTGGTGGTTGAGTTGAAGCCTGGCACTGCCAGGGCTGGGGCACAGCCATGAAATGATGCCCAGAGAAAGATGTGATGCAGTGATCAGAACACTGCTCAGAGGGTGGGATGCAGGAGTGCTCAGTTCTTCCTTGCTTTGATGAAGCTCTGAAAGGAAAATCCTTGTGAAAGAAGTAAACAGGGCTGGTAAAACAGATTAGCCTAAGACTTCCTTTGAACCAAAATGCAAATGAAGCAGGGGTAAAAATGGAGATAGAAAGGAAACAGCGACCTGCTAAAAAAACAGCCTTGGTGTGTGTGAATTATGCTGGAATCAGTGGAGGCTGCATGATGGAATGAGGTGAGACTTGAGCTGCTTGTTCATCACCTGCCCCGAGGTGACAGTTCTGATGTGTGACCTGGCTTGAGGGCATCCAGCAGTGAGTGTGACTTCAGTTTGCTTCTCAAGCTTTAGGAAAGGTGGTGGTGTGGGAATCACACAATCCCAGTTTGTTTGAGGCTGCAGGGAGCTCAGTGGGCACCTGGTGTCCCCTCCGTGCTCCAGCAGGGCCATCCCAGAGCACAGGGCACAGCATTGTGTGCACACAGCTCTGCAACAGCCCCAGGGAGGAGAGCCCAGAGGCTCTGTGGGCAATCTGTTCAGGGCTGGGCACTGCCCAGGGAAGAAGTTGTGCCTCCTGTGCAGGGGGAATTGCTGGGCTCAGTCCCTGCCCGTGGCTCTGGGGCCATTGCTGGGCCCCCGGAGCAGAGCCTGGGCCCTGCTCTGCCCCTCCCTGCACACAGGGACAGCCAGGGCTGAGGGCCCCTCTCAGCTGGGGCTCCTCTCCAGCCTGAACAGCCCCAGCTCCCTCAGCCTTTCCTGGGCACCCAGACGCTCCAGGCCCTTCCTCAGCGCCGCAGCCTCCGCTGGCCCCGCTGCAGGAGCTCCCTGGCCCTGCTGTGCTGAGGATCCAGAGCTGGACACAGCACTGCAGAGGGGCCTGCAGGGCTGGCACAGGGGCAGGATCCCTCCCTGAGCTGCTGCCAATGCTCTTCCTGCTGCCCAGGATCCCATTGGCCTCCTTGGCCCCAGGACACTCTGCTGCCTCAGGGACAGCTCGGTGTCCCCCAGCACCCCCAGGACACTCTGCTGCCTCAGGGACAGCTCGGTGTCCCCCAGCACCCCCAGGACACTCTGCTGCCTCAGGGACAGCTCGGTGTCCCCCAGGTCCTTCCCCACAGAGCTGCTCCAGCAGGGATCCCCCAGCCTATGCTCGTTTCCAAGGTTTTTCCTACCCAGGTGCAGAACCCTGAGGAAGACGAAGGTGATGAGGTGATGCAGAATGGCTGATGTTGTCTGCATCCTGACTTGATCCTGCTGGCTGGTGCTATTGGAATTCAGCAGAAAATAAGCTTGTTTTCCTTCTAGCTGCTGCTCAGAGATCAGCTAGGCTGGGAGTGGCTGAATTTCTGATTAAAGCTAATTTAGCACCAGAATTCTGGTGAAGTGCAGATGATGTTGCCTGACCACAGATGTGAAAATTGTACAGGTATCAATGCACTCCTGTAAGTCTGCTGCCATTTGAATGATCCAGATCCAGGTTTTATTGGAGCTCCAAGAAAGCAGGTTTGGGATTGAACTAACTAAGAGACAGAATGTAAATATGTGTCATGACAGAATTTATAGTTAAAGAGATCTACGAGCACTGCCTGTGTAAATGGGTATTCCTGGTGTGCTCCAGCTGCAAAGCTCACCTGGAGGTGTCCCTTCAGGAGAGGATCAGAGGCACCATCCATTGACCAGTGCTGAGCAGGCAGAAATGTTCTCTTCCTCCAGAGGTATTTTCTTCCTCCAGCCCTTTCTGCCCTTATGCCTCTTTATGTTATATATTTGTGCCTGTCCCAGTGGAGTGGAACAACCACACAATTTCACCACTAAACAGAGGAGCTAAAAGCAAATATTCCTTTTGTCTCCTCAAAGAAAATGTAAGAGTGAATTAGATTTTGGCCCTTTCTTTGAGCACATAAGCTTGATTTAATTTGGCAGTGTGGCCATAACTGTGTTACCCCAATAGGACAGCATCTCCGTCTCAGTTCTGTACTTTTATTTTTAATTTTTTTGCCCCCTTTGTTGCTATTCTGAAAGCTTTAAAGCTGGTTTGGGCTGTTCCTTTGCCAGCTGAAAGCAAGGTGTCCTCCTTTGCCAGGGCTCATTCATTGCCCTGCTCTGATAAGGCTTTTGTTTGTGTCTCATCTGGGGCACAGGCAGGACTTGCTGCGAACAGAGATGCCCACAAGTTCCTGGGCACGCCAAGCTAGGAAGCAATGAAGGAATTTCAAAGCCAGCTAATTTTCTCTCTCAGTGCTTTGTGGGTATCAACACGCAAAAGAGAATTGGCAGTTACTGGAACTTCTTAACAAAGAGCAGTTATTTGCATTGAGCTTCTAAATCCAAATTTAAAGTGAGCTTTCCCCAAAATAAGGCCCAAATAGCTTTTATTACTGAAGGTAAATTTAGTAACTTTGCAGCATCTAAATTTAGGCTTCCAAATAAGCCCTCACACTGAAGATATGGTTCCTAGACACTTGGGGGCTCATGAACCCCTGACTGCATTTAATTTTGCCAAAATTATCGGTGTTTGATTAAACTCCTCTTGGGTTTGTAGTTGCTATTGTGTTTTTTGCAATAGATCACAGTTCAAGTAAAAAAAACCCCAAATACCAAAATATCCCCAAGGTTTGTAACCTCTGATGCTGATATCATTTATCTTTTTTTTAAATATATGCCAAAATTTGTGCTTGCATGGACAATCCACTTTTAGCCCATTTAGTCCCATTCAGTCAGGAACACTGGTGGTAAGAAAAGCTGCTGTGGTGAAGGTGGGCAGGCCCTGGCACAGGGTACCCAGAGGAGCTGTGGCTGCCTCTGGATCCCTGGAAGTGTCCAAGGCCAGGCTTGGAGCAACCTGGGATAGTCATGTCCATGGCAGGGGACTGGACTAGAAAATCTTTATGATCCTACTGAGCTCAGAGTGGTCTTTTCCTCTCTTGTTCTTCCACATACTGGCTTTTCGCCAGTTTTGCTCTGTATTGTACCTAGGATTTTTCAAATTTGAAGTATGAAGGCACTGTGGATAATCAGCACTTTGTGGCAGGCCCAAACAGCTTCAAGATTTATAAACTGAGATTACTAGGGGTCTGTTGTAGATTTGGAAACAAGAAATAGAAATAATTTTTTTAATGGTTATGCTTCCAGTTAATGTAAATAAGTCCATTAAAGTAACAGCTGAAACTTGTAATTATATTCAAAGCAGAATTGGGCAATGCAATTCTTACAGTGCTGCTATAGTTGGGACAAGTCAGTGAAAAAAATCAGCAGCATGAAAATAAATAAGAGACCTTTCCCACAAATGCTGAGTTCTGGAAGTGCTGTGAAGACAGTTTTGCTCAGGTCCTTAGGTTTTGTATCTGGAATATGTCTCACAGTTCAAACTCTCCCCAAATGCTCAGTTCTAGTATACAATGGCTTGCTTTGTTTTTTTCTTTTATTTTGTTGTTTTTACTGTAATTGCTCATTTTTCCATCTCTGTGTGAGTGGTGATTTGAGACCTGGTTGGTTGGGTGTTTGATAGCTGCATGCCACAACTTAACCAGTGGTCATAAAAAACAGGTTTACCTTGATAAAATTTAAAACAAAAGAAGAAGCTTAATGAATTGTGAGATACAGGCAGAAGCAGGCTGAGACCCAGGCTCAGAATGGGCTGGTAGTACTTTCTTTTTTTGTACTCTGTACTGGTAGACTCAGGTTTAGTCAAACCAATACAGCTCAGAGTGTTGTCCACTCCCAGCCTGGTGTCTGGGCTTGTGTCAGTGCCACCGACCTTCCTGAGCTGCTTCCAGGACCTTCCCACATAACTATTTTGCTCATTAACTGTGTTTCCAGATGATGTTCTCCGTCAGAGATGAGCTGATTATTCCTGCGCTAGGAGCACCACTGGGGGCACTTTGACACATCCTACCAAGATAGTTCCCATTTGAATAAAACCCTTCTAACTCAGAAGAATGTCTGCTATTGATAAAAACTCAGTGGTTTATGAAAGGTGCTCCAAATAACTGAAGTTCAGTTTCTTTTTAGACCACTGAGTGAAAACCTTTCCTTTTCTTTTCTTTATTGGTTCTAATGGGAGCTGAGAAACCCAGTCCTGGCATTTTGGTGGTTCCTGAGAGCCCTCCTCTGCTCTGTGCCCTGCTCAAGTTGGATAACTGCCAAATTATTCTCTTAAGATCTATTGATGTAGGAGACTGCATTGGGAGTTCAATGAAATTGCTGCTGTTCCAAAATATCTTTTGGACATCCCAGGTGAGTTCTCTTCAAGAATGGGGGAGTGGAACTGAGCTCTGTTGTGAGCCCGAGTTGAAATTTGCATCACTTTGCACTAACGCTGAAAGGGAGAAAATCCAATTGACTGTTCTCCTGAAATGGCTGACTAATCTTTTGTATTAGGAAGAATATAAACATTACTTGGGGTACTGAGGAGAGTGTGTTTAGGGCCAAACCCTTGATATGCTAAATAGTGAAGCACACACGAATTTTTCAACTTTATCCCTGAGCTGGAGTGAGTTACTGGTGGTTACTGGAGTCTGCTGGGAAGCTAGGCTCTGAGTGTGGGACTTGAGAAAGTCCTTTCAGCAGGCTGTGAATTAAGCTTCTGATAGATTCATTTAGTTCTCTGTGCCTTTAAAATTCTCTAAACCTGAGGGTCTCTTTCATACTAATTCTGATCTTTAAGGTCTCTTCCAACCCAAACTATTCCATGATTAAAGGATTTTCTGCTTTCTGCTGGTGTTTTGAAAGCCCCAGATCTGAACTGCAGTTTTGAAAATATTTCTCAGCACAGGGCTTGTTGGCATACACAGTCAATGGTATAGAAATATTGAAGCTTTGAACTTAATTTTGATGGAGAGGTTGTAAATAATAACAATGTGCCAGGGATCCTTCTGCCTTGCAGATACTCAGATGGTGGTTATTCACATCAACAGTCTGAATTTCCTGAGCCTGTAGAGGGTGCTTATTTATAAAGAGTTGAGAGCATTTGAAGGGTTTGTGACCAGAAATCAACTTTCTGTTGGTTTAAGTTGCAAGAATTGATGTTACCAAAGCTGAGCATATGAAAAGCATTGATGGTTGGAGGGGAGAAATTGCCTTCCTCTAAGGGAACGAGCAGTCTGGTGCCTGTTTTACTGGGGAGTTCAGACCCCAGAAATTTTAACTAATGCCAGAGTGTTCCTACTTCTATGTCTTCTGAAAGGCAGCTAATGCTGGAATTCCAGAAACAGATGAGAAATAGGGTACAATTGTTCTGTTGAACTAGAGAAAGAGCATATGGACCTGCATGGATTTGGGGTGTAATGAAGATCTGAAGGACTCTCCTGTTGTGGTGCTTTGTCTTCTTCTTCTGTAACAAGTGTTGTTGCTTGTTGTTGTTATTTTTTGGTTTTTAATTTTTATTTTTAATGTCTACCTGCTCAACAAGAACCTGTCTTTGTGAAATATCTGCAAACATTTGCTGTAAGGACTGTGCTTCTAAAACTCATCCACTGAAAATAACTAGTGTTTGGATGTGAAATATTTTAACTGATAATTTATCAGTGATATCAGAACTGCTATGTATTGAAGAAAATAAACCAGGGCTTCCCATGGTACAGGTAAAGGGAGGCTGCCTCAGTCCTTTATGGTGCTGGGATTCCTCCCCTGAGAAGGCTCCTTCTGCCCCATAAGCTTTGGAAAACTTTCTCCATAAATATCCACAGGAGATCTCTTGGTTTAGATTTCTCCTTCCAAATATTCTCCTTTGGTTTGCCACCTGCAGGAAGACTGGGCTATAAATAGCACAGGTAGTAACTAATTTGTTTTTCTTCTCACTTGGCTTATGAAATGCTGATTTGCTTCTACTTGCATTTTTGTGCTATTCTTTACCTTCTAAACCAGTGGCTTTCATCCAAATTTTCAATTAATGCTCTTTGTTCTGCCCATTCCTCTCACTTCTACAAATAGGACTTTTTTCCTTTGGCACTTAACTCGTTGCTGTAGAAATTTTACAGAATTACAAGGTATGTTCCCTTGCATAGGTGTTACTTTAATGGAGAAAAGTCTATCTTAAACTAGAATTTTAGAGGCACTTTTAGATTTCATGTGGGTCAAATATAAACCTATTTAACTTGAAAATATAATTGATGATAGAACCCATCCTTCTCCTCTGTAGTAGTTTAAAGAAAAATTTAGATTTTAAACTTCCTTGATCTAACAATTATATATTTTTCTCTTGAATTCAGTGGCACTTCAGTGATCTGCCTACTTGGCCTCCTCAAAATAAAAAGGTTTCTTTGCTCTCCAAGTAGACACTGTTATTTTATTAGGTATCACCTGAAGGAAGCTCACAGGATAGGGATTGGAGACATGTGAAAATTGAAACTGGATTCCAAGGATGGTGATTAAGTACTGGCAGAAATACCAGAAGTAAAATCGTTTTTGGACTTCTCGTTCTAATCTTGGCAATGACCATTAGAGTTAAAAGCTGTAACATCCTATTATCCTGACAAATTTTCTGAGAGAACTTGGGAATAGTACCATTTGGGTTGGCAAGTGAATTATCAAATGGCTGCGTTCCTCAGCTGATGATGGACCTGTGGCATGTAGCCACAGTTCCATGAAGTAACTCAAGAGATACTTTATGCTCCTCTGCTAAATGTTTTTTATTATTTTATGAAAAGTTATTAGTGAATAAAATCTCTTACATCTTGCTGAAAGACTGACAAATGAGAGTAAAATGTAAAAGAACCTGTCCCTTTCTGTAATTTCAAAATGAAAATGATTTTTCTTGCACAAGGTCTATGTCTTCTTTTCTTCTTTAATACATATTATTACTGTGCCTGTAATTCATTGCAGAGGACTATGTGAGGCTCCCTGACTGCATGGATTTTTAATCTTAGTGAATTCAGTAAGCAAATCAATGAAATTACAATGTGAAAGAGGACAGGGAAATAAAGGAAATGCTCTTCTCACATATGTCAGTGTGGTTCTGTTGTGTGCTGCTTGGTTATTCTTGCTGTGTTGCCAAAATAAAGGCTCTCTCTCCAGCTGAACACCAGGATTGTTAATGGAGCATGACACTTTTGGCTTTCAAATGCCAGAAGAAGAAGAAAATGAGAGAGAACAATGAAGTGCTTTACATTCTGCTATTTCATTTAAGTACCATTTTCTTTTCTGTAATTGCCTTGGCCTGGCCGTATGAAAATGACTATCTTGTGTTTATGCTCTCCTTAAAAACGTCATTCCCTTCTTTTTCTCTTTTTCTTTTTTTCCTTTTTTTTTTGTTTCTTTGTTTTCTTTTTAGTTTTTGTTTTCAAAGGAGAACATTTGGCTTCTTGAAAGCTTGAGTATTTGACATCCGTTATTTCTTCCATTTAGTCCTGGAATAAATTCGACAAATTGCAGTAGTTCAAGAGAGATGAAAACAGCCGGAAAAAATCGGACACACAAACAAAAGTGTGTGCGGAAGGAGCAATGCCAGCTCTGGCTTCTTATATCTGCTACCTCCTACTCTAGTTTTAATGTATTTATTTTATTTTCTTTCTTGTGGCAGTGACCTGCATTTCCTCCCTTAATACCACTGGAGTAATAGTGTATTTCTTGGTGGGAACTCTGAGCCAAAGACACAGGCAGAGCAGATTTACAGAATTTTTCCAGCTACTTTCCCACATAAAAAAGTAAAACAATGAAAAGAAATCCCCCAAACATTTGGATTGGTTTTCATTGGCAATTTAACTAACCATGTTTTGGGTGATTTTGATCCTTTTTTTGTTCCAGAGCAACCAACTCTCTCAGTAGGTACATAATTATCTAAAGAGCTTTTCCTGTTGAGCTGAACCTCAACAAATGTTTGTGTGTGCCAAACCAGATTACAGGAGTTTGAGACATTTCTATTAATTATTTTCCTCCTCTTATGGCTTTGATCCTTGACTTTTCCATCTGTGATGGTGTCTGCTCTGGGGCTTTGAACCCTGGTGGGATTCTTTCCCTGACATGACAGAACTGGGCCTGGTCTCTGTCTTTTCTTGCACATGGCACCTAGGAGTTTGTTGGTCAGGCCATTTACGTCATCATTTCTGTGGTCTCTGTTTTTGACCACAGGGAATAAAAACAAATATGAGTCATATGCCTCTTTTTGAACCTCAGGATCAGCTACCAGAGCACCAGACTTATTAACATACTGTGAGAAGTTATCAGCTTTTATATGGAATAGAGAGATGGGTTGGTTTGGTATTTTTTAGTTTTCAGAATTAAGAATTTAATGTAATCTTAGAGCAGGCAGGATAATGTACCAACTTTCTTTTTCTTGGGAGAAAAGTCAGGACCTGCATGGCTTTCTAGCTTTCGTGTGTTGCTGGGTTTTGATTTTTGTGAGGGGGTTTTTGTGTGGTGGGTGTTGTTTTTAGGGTTTTTCTGTTGTTGTTTTTTATTTGTTTTTGGGTTTTTTAAGTGGATTTTTTTTGACTGATACTTTGAATCCCCCTCTCTGACCAGCAGATATAATGTTAATATTTGGAGTTTTTTTAATCTTCTGATGCATAAGTGAAGATAAAATCACATATGCCATCTCTTTTCTGTGGTGTTATCCTACAAACATAATAGAAAACCACAAGTAATAATTTCCTTTTCTAAGCTGGTGGATGCCACGTGCAGCCTTTCCAGCAGATCACCTTTTGGGACAAAGGGAAGCTTCACCCCAAACCCTGCCTGCAGTTCCCAGTCCTGAGCTAACATCCTGTTTTCAGACTGATCCTGCATCAGGACTCTCAGCTTCCCTTTGGAATGTAAAATTTGGAAGGACAGGCAGCAGGAAGCCTGAAGGGCACCAGCACCCAGCGATAACTTTGTGCTGTAGGGATGTGAAGATCCCTTTGTGAGGGATGAAGGCTGCTGAGAGATTGACAGATGCTCTCAGGCGAGTCCAAGGTGATAAACAAACAATCCTTGAAAGGATGCTGTGACGTTTGGTGGTCCTTTCTTCAGCTGTCCCTGGAGCA
The DNA here is from genome assembly GCF_009819885.2 of Catharus ustulatus. Lineage (NCBI taxonomy): Eukaryota > Metazoa > Chordata > Aves > Passeriformes > Turdidae > Catharus > Catharus ustulatus. The sequence goes on along the minus strand of NC_046228.1, from coordinate 32,939,567 downwards.
GAAACTTGCAGACTTTCCTTTCCCCAAGTTGTTTCCACTGGAGTTCTTATGGAAAAAAATGCAAAGAGTTGTCTGGGTTTTGGCCTCTTTTTGGGAGGTGCCTTCATTGTGTTTTCTGTGTCTTCAGAAGCCCCAGGTCCCTCCCTGCCACTCCTTGTCCTTGTGAGCAGAGAGGTGGAAGACTTTGGTCTCTTGTGGAATGTGTGCTCACTTTTGGGGTGATTTTTATGTGTTTGAGACAGGGGAAAAATGTTCTGCTTCTTTCAGTCTCTTCTAAAAGATTCCCAACCTTTCAGGAGAGGAACTGGAAAGGAAGAGCGAAGAATAATCTCAACTCTATTTGTGCCCTTGGGTTCTTCACTTCCATACCCCTATGTGTGAGGTAGACTAATTTCCTCGGAAGACTGTGAGGTGCACTGCATTGTTTCTTGGAAGAACTGCCATGTGCTTGTAGTGGTGTTATGACAAAAATTTAAAGTTTCATACAGAGCAGTTCATTTGGATGGATTAGAGTCAAACAGTCCTCATGTCTCAGGTTTTCCCTTTGGTCAGGGGTTTTTGCCATCAGGGAAATTAGAGTGGGAAAATTTCAGCAAGGACTTGTAATTGTGGGTTATTCTCAGTCTAGTCAGCGAAAAGAAGTGACTTTCTGAAGACTTTGACATCCAAATTACTCCTTCTCCCCTGGAAATCTTGATAAATTAATATTTGGGGCTGTTGTGAGTTTGCTTCCCAGTGACTTCCTGAGTTATTCCTATTTTCTGAGTGGAATCTGGTCTTCCTGTACATTTAACCTCCTGCAGAAAAGATGAGATGGTGTTTCTTGAGGTGCAAAAGGCAGAATGATTACTTAAAAAAGTTCTTTAGGAGGTTGTGGGATTTCTATAAGTGCTTAAACTGGTCAGTGTGGGTAGTGCTGGTGTTTCAAGGATGCTTCAGCAGACAAAGGCTCAAAACTTGTTCTTAAAGTTTTATAATGGAAAGATCTCCATCATGGAGATCCAAAAGATGATCAGCAGGAGTGTTGCTTAGAGAAAAATGCAAGACCAGAGTGTATTGCAGCAGAAAGCTCTGATATTAATACTTTGTTCTTTAACTTAGATGAGGGTGTAAGGAAATACAGTTTATCCCTGGGTTTAGGTAGATGGAGACATTATTGTTTACTCTGTTTGGATGCTCAAGGTTCACTAATGGCAACTTTAAAGGCTCCATTTTTATTTATTTATTGAACAAATTCTCATTTAAAAAAACCCCAAAGCACACAAAAAACCCCAACCACAGACAAAAAATACACAATAGGTAAACAAGAGGTACCAAAACACTGTTCAATATGCTCTCAGTAGGACACCTAACTTGCAAAGCAGAGTAAATGGCAGGTATTGGTAAACATCAAATGCAGGATACTTTGGACATATGGATTCTAATTTCTAGTGCATGCCTAAATTCTTATATTCCTAAATTCCAAATGAGTTGCATTTTAGTGAATTTATCAGCAGCATGTAATGGAGAGAGTTTGTCTGAGTAGTTCTGAAGAAGAACTTCAATCCTGTAGTTTGGAGATGGCAAAATGTTTTTATTCTATACTGACTGAGAGATATTGTTTTGTCCTTGAATGGTTTTAAACTTTTTGTTTTGTTTTGTTTTTAAGATAAAAAGAAATGGTGCTGTGGTATTTGTTGTTCTTCTTCCCTACTTTTCTTGTGACCCACTTTTTACAGTGCAACATTATCCTTTATTTAGCTCAGAAAAGAAGGGAAGGAACTCTGGGAAATCAAGGTGGATTCAGTTGACACAGTGTAGATCTGTAAGGGCACAGAGCTGGGCAAATCAGCTCAACAACGGCAGAGGAATTGCTGAAACCAGGATGTAATCCCGGAGATGCTTTCCCTGGGATGTCACCTCCCTTGTTCAGGGTAAAGCTTGATCCCAGTGAAGTGCAAAAATCTGAGCCTGTAGGGGACTGTAAGGACAAGAATTCTCACCTGGAAGGGCTACCCAGCCTTGGGAATTCAGATCTGCTCTTCCCTGGAGATTTTTCTCACCAGAGGCAAATACAAGTGTGAATATGGACAGTAATTTTTTTTTCCTCCTAGCTCACAGGAGCAGAAAGGAAAAGCAGGGGGAGGAGAACACAGTCTTCTTTGGGAGGAATATACAGAATTTCTGCTTGCAAGTCATCTCTGCTCTGACAGATGCCACTTACATCGTCTCTGTGAACACAAGTGTGTGCTCGCTCAAGAAGCTTTCTGGAAATCTCTTCAAAATTAAGAATCCCGAAGTAATGCCTCTTGAGGCCCTGTGTGCCTATGAATCTTTCAGGCAAAGTGAAATCTTGTTTTGTGCTTAGGTGAAGTTAAGTACAAGTAAAAGAAATACTTGAATTATATGACAACATTTCTTCTCAGCATTCCCAAACACCTTTTAAGTTCAGCTTTTCTGCTGAGTGTAATTAAATCCTGAGGATGGTGATTAAATCCCAGTCCATTTAATCCTTCTTTCAGAGATCAAATGGCAATAAATAAGCACTGATATAACGGCCCTGGCAGAGCTGGAGCTGCAGCAGAGCAAGTAAAGGCACATGTGCTTTATTAAAGGCTCCTTGATCCTGTGCTCTCTCCAGCTGAGGCTTCCAGGGGTTCCTAGGGGAGGCCACGGAGGGGCAGATGCTGGAAGTAGCAACAGGTTAAGGCAAAATTGAGAAGATGCTGCACTAATTCATTACCTGTTTCTTAAAGAGCCCCATTTGCTTTCACAGCAGAACTCCTCACAGCTGCATGCACAACTTGCTGCCCCCAGAATTCATATCAGATACGGATAGCAGCTCTATAGCAGAGGAAGGAAACCTTTCTCTGCACATCAGTGCCATCTCTCCTGCTGTAGGGAAGCGCAGTGTAATCAGAGTGATCCTTTTGCTCAGCTGCAAGAACAACACGGGGTCTGATTTCTGCTTGTTGTGAGTCTGCCTGCAGAGCTCAGAGAAATACTGACTGTAGTGTTTTTGAGGCTCCTATAAATCAAAGGTTGCTTCATAACAATTGATCAATGTGTTTGAAAAGACCCAACAAAACCCCAAATCTTGCCATCTGCTACATAGTTACTCCTGTTACTTGAGATCACAGATGTTTTACACAACTCTCCATGCACATCAAAATATAATTATTGAATCCAGAAGCAGTGGTGGCTGTACAGGCAAAAGGAAAACAGAAGGAAAAACTGGAAGAAGCTCTTCCCAGTGTCTCTGGTGCACCTGCCTTATTGTGTATGGAAACAAACATCTATGTGTATTTGTTACGTGGTAATACGGAATCATGGAATGGTTTGGGTTGGAAAGGACCTTAAAGTTCATCCAGTGCCACCATGGGCAGGGACACCTTCCACTATCCCAGGTTGCTCCGAGCCTGGCCTTGGACACTTCTAGGGATCCAGGGGCAGCCCCAGCTTCTCTGGGCACCCTGTGCCAGGGCCTGCCCACTCTCCCAGGGAACAATTTCTTTATAGTAGATGAAATTTCTACAGCATCAACTATAGTTCCCCAGCTTTCAAGCCCTCCTGTTCCCTCACTTGCTCACAGGAGCACCTGTATTTTGGCATCCAACATGTTCTGCTCTGTGCTGTGCTGGAGCATGAACGTTGGCTGTCCCTGAGAACCCAGTTCTAGGGATATTGTATTGGGAGAGCCTGTACCTGCTCCAGTTTGTTACCATTCTGCTGATTTCCCATGCCAGCAGCAGCTACGCCAAAGGATGGCCTTTGTCACGCTCTTGCTGTTGCTTTCCTGTCCTCAATTTCCCAAACCTGTGCATGTGGGCACTTACAACAGTGTCAGCAGTAGGGCCACTTGGATGCTGTGTAGGAGAATAGCCACAGTCAGACAGCAAATGTGCTTCCAGACTCCTGGAGCAGGAGGTGACTAACCCAGCAGTGCTTTGCACCAGCTTGTGCCAATCAATTTGCAGCTTAGTGGTTCCCTTCAGTAGCTCAGTTATTCTCACACTGAATTATAAGGCTGTTTTTTCCTTTATTGTCATTGAAGTGCTCCAGCTTTTGATTTAGTTTAATCAGCCCCATCAGTTTCCTTCCAAAGCTATGCAAGAGTCCCAATGCAGCACCACTTACAGCCATGTTCAATCCATTTTTCATTTGATTCTGTCATGCATAATTGCAGGTATCAAAGTTTGTGGTGTTATCATGTGTTAGTTTCATTTCTGTGATTCTTCTTAATTTCTTTCTCTGCTGGTTCTATTTCACATAAAGTACATGAAATAAATAAATCCTGTTTTCTCTGAAATATTAAAGGTCTGCACTAAAAAGTTGTTCACTTGCAGAAATTTTAGTAGTCTTATTATAATCTAAAGTGGTTTAAGATAGCCTTGATGGCTGCTTGTTGATGCAATGGCCCAGTCAGCCTCTCCTTAGTTGTTGCATCTCTTGGCACAAAAAAAATGACATCTAAGTATAAAAATACTGGCCCTTGTCCAAGGGTATTCTTATAAAAGATGCTTAAAAATTAAAGCGGAGCAAACATAGAATAAAAGAAAAAAAAATCCAGATTTGAATGCTCAGATGCTGTTGTTCACGTTTGGAAGTTCAGTCTCTAATCAGTCATTCAAAAAACTGCCACGGCATTGGGATTTTAGTCCCTGTTTTGTATAGTGGGAATTACCTCTGTAGGAATAAATAACCTGGCCCTGCTGCCCCCAGGGGTGCTGCCTTGCACCACCTTTAATTGAGAGGAAAACCAGTAGAAACAGTAGTTTTGGCAATAGATTTCAACAGTCTTTGCTAAAAAGTGTGATTGCAATACTTGTTCTACTTTCAGTTCCTCAATTTCATTTTTATTTCCTTTTATTTTGTGCATCATTTGAGGACCTAATTTATCTCCAGGACTCCATTGGAATATTTCTATAGCAGACAAATTATTTGTCAGATAATGTTTTACAGGAGTCTTTCTTTTACTACCCTCAAATTACTTTCCTGGAGGCTTTTTCTATTCTTTTAGACAGTCCCAGGGACTACAAGAGTGCTCTGGGGTTGGAATTGACTTCCTTACTCCTACCTTTGCCTGGAGAGAAGCTCTCTAGGAGACGCCTAATCTTCTAAAGCAAAATCCCAACTAACTGGGGATGTGGCTCCCTCCAGCAATTAAAGTTGTAACTTCACACCAAAAGGTGGAGGATGCAGAGTCCTTGAGCTGGGTACCAGGTTTTTATTTGTGAATTAGATCTTAGATCTTGCACTTAGTGGGTTCACTGCAGCAAATCAAAGGATTTACTGAATGTGGGCAAGGGAGGAGAGCCTCGGAGCAAAGACAAAATCCTACTCCCTGCCTGGGAGGATTGGGGATTGTGATCCTGTCACCAACAGGGACATGGGGGTGCAGGCTGCAGTTAAATGAGTGTGTTTAGGTTTCATCTGTGACAACCCAATGAGAGGCAGCTCCCTCTCCAAAAGATTCCCTGCTCTGTCAGGTACCAGAACAGGGTGTTGTGGGCTGTATGTTGGAGGAGTTGTCTGGGCTGGGATTCAAGGAATTACAGCACCAGGCAGGAGTGGGGATGCTGCTCACCTGGAATGCAGTTGTTGTGAGGCCATTTACATCCCCAGCAAAGGGGACTCCTTACAGTGGAATGGTTTGGATTCGAAGGGTCCTTAAAGGCCTCCCATTCCATCCCTGCCATGGACAGGGACACCTTCCACTATCCCAGGCTGCTCCAAGCCCTGCCCAGCCTGGCATTGGACACTTCCAGAGATGCAGGTGCGGCCACAGCATCTCTGGGCACCTTCTGCCAGAGCCTCAGCACTCTCAGAGACAAGAATTCCTTCCCAATATCCATGTAATCCTGCCCTCAGACAGTTTGAAGCTGTTCTCCCTTGTCCTGACACTCCAGGCCTATTACATTAGGGCTCATTGGTTGGAGACAGAGAAGACACAAAGTCACTGAGTGTCCTCAACCAACAGCACTGAGTTTATTATGGCCTCCCCTTTTTATAAGAGGGTTTGAATTTTCCAGGCTTACACATGTGCTTGGTTCAGATCTCGGACTGCTCAGCTCTCTGACCAGTGAGAAGTCTGCAGCTTAGGATTGGGTTAAGTGCCTGTTTGGGTTTGAATATATCCTATAATTGTTCACCCAGGAACCTGATTATCTAACCAGGTTAGCTGAACTGGGTTTCTTATTTATGGCCAAATTATTCACCCAGCTACAGACTGGCTCTGCTGTGACATTCCCTCTTTTCTTTTTATTAAAAAATGCAAAATGTTCTCTGTTATCTTACCTGCAAGGGCCCTTTTAGGATGACACAGACAGTAGGAGTTTAATTTGAATGAGGCCTTCCACCTAATTTGACAAACCTTGCTCCCCCAGCTAGAGATGTGTTCCATGCATCACCAGAGCTGCAGCATTCATGTTCAGCAGTTTTCAGGTGAAACCACCAACCTTCAGGCTAGCATGTCACAATTTAACTGCTTAAAGTTATAAATTATAACTTATCCCTGTAAACAAGAAAACATTCAACCTTTAAAACTCAAATTAAAACTTTGTAAACAAAAACATTCAACCTTTAGAACTGTGAGGAAAAAAAAAACCAACAGGAGAAACAATTTGTAAACAGGAAAAACAATTTGTGAACAAAATCTTTAAATGAACTGTCATTTCAATAGTCCAAGATTTCCATTAGGTAGGTGAAAAAGTTGTTTCTATCACTGTTCCACACATTGCTCCACCACGTCTGTTGAGGAGTTACCAGGGGGATGCTGTTATGGTCCCAGGCAGGATGGACACATCTGGCAGGTACCCAATCCGTTCCAGTGTCCATGGAAACGCAAGCATATCCACATCCCCAGGTGATGAGATTCCATGGGCCTTCCCATGCATTGGTGAGGTCTTGCACCATTACCTTGGGTTTGGGCCACTGATCATCACTGGATGATTATAGTGATAGAAAGTGATTTAAAATGACTCGGTTCAGGGACTTTTGTAATATTTTCGAATTGTTTAGTGTATAGATAGCTTTAGCTACTCTGTTCTGTGGGGATTTTGTTTTTCAAGTATATATTTTAAAGTGCCATGAGCATGTTCCATAATGGCTTGTCCTGTTGCAAATTGGGGAATACAGTGTGCTGTGACACACCCCAGAGGTGTAGGAAATGTTTTTTGTGAAATGTATGCAGGGCCAATGTCTGTTTTGATGGTACAGGAAATAACTAAAGCAGGAAAGGCTGAATGTTAATGTGCGATGGCATCTTGACCTTTTTCTCCTGTGTACTGTAGCCCATATTGCTGATGAAAAGGTATCAATGGATAAATGTACGTATTTTAGATGCCTGAATGCAGGGATGTGAGTGACATCAGTCTGCCAGATTTGCAAAGCACACAGTCCACGAGGATTTACCCCCATCTGCAGTGGTGCAGTGTGGCCTTGGCAGACAGTGCAGGTGTTAACTATATTATGAGCCTCTGTGCTTGACAGCTGGGATTGCTGCTGTAAGGCTCAAACACCTTGGTGGAAGAAATCATGTGTTGAATTTGCTTGTGCCAGCATATCTGGCTGTGGTGCTGCCCCAGAAGGGCCAGCTAGTATCTCTGGCATTTCCCTCTGTGATGAAACCTGGTAAATATGTGTGATGCCTGATGTGTAAGATATAATAAGGGTAAGTGGCTTGGATGTTATGGCATATAGTTTTTAGTAAATTAAATAATTGTGCATTGTCAATTTCCCTTAATAGTGCTCAGTCTAATCTCTCAGTGATGTCAGCTATGATGCAGAATCAGTTATAATATTTAGAGGAATGTACAGAACATGTTGGAAAGCCATAGCTACAGCCCTCAGTTCTACTAACTGAGGTGATCCATTCTCATAACTCTCCAATGTTTGCCAATCACATTCAAACTTTTCTTGTGTCACAGAGATAATAATTTTTGAAGGATCTTTAGCATTCATTTGTAAACACCTGTGATGACATTTGATAGTTAATTGTGCAATTAGTTCAAAGTTGGTAAGTACTGTCTTTTTAGGCTGCTGATGTAAAAACATCTATTCCACTATGTGGAAAGGATCAGGCCAGTGTGAATTACACTGCTCAATAGTACCAGTGGGGTGAAAATGGACAATGAGAATGAATACAGGGATACACACCTCTGGGCATATCTGGTGGACTTGTCTGTTTGTGACAGCTTGGTCTGTTTGAGAGCTGTGCTGTGGCACAGGCCCATGTTCCTGGTCCCTCTCCAGCTCTCCTGGAGCCCCTTTAGGCTCTGTCAGGGGCTCTAAAGTGTCCCTGGAGCCTTCTCTTCTCCAAGTGAACACCCCCAGCTCTCCCAGCGTGGCTCCACAGCAGAGGGACTCCAGCCTTCAGAGCATCTCTGTGGCCTCCTCTAGATTCCCTCCAGTATCTGCACATCCTTACTTTGCGGAGGACTCTGGGTTTTGGCCATTTTCTACATCTGAGACATGACCAAATGGTGTTAGACCAGCAGAGGACAGTGAAGTGGTGACTCACAATGTTCATGGTGCATGATGGAAGAGCAGGGGTGTTCTCAGTGGAAATGAGTTTCTCAGAGAACTTGGGGATAGCAAAGGGCTTGTCCTTTACCACTGCCAGACTGCCCAGGCCCAGGGCTGGTGGACTCTGAGGAAAAAGGGAACAAACTGTCGTTCAGAGATTACAAACATGGAGAAGTCCTTTTCCTGCCATACAGTCAGGATTGCTCTGAAATTGTCCTTGGAGGATTTTGCTGTCTGAGAGATGAGCCAAAAATCCTTGTTTTTTTGCAAGGCAGGAAAAGGCAGTTCTGTGTTGCCCATGAATTCAACCTGTGCACCCTGGTGGAGATCCAGGGGAGAAAGGGTCATGTGTGGAGATGTGGCATTGCTGCTGCTTCCCTTTCCTTCAATTTTTCTCTCCCTCAGGCTAAGGAAGAACTAGCTCCCAGAAATTCCCATGTTGAAACCACTGCTGGCTGATCCCTTTGTTGCCCCATTTGCACCTCTCCATCCTTGTTACTTCCCAATTTCATTTTTGCCACGTGCTTTGTGTATCTGTAGGGATTTCAGAGTTGAGTTAAATTTGAGAATTGATTGCTATAACAGGTGAGGCCAGAGCTGTTTTTTTTTTTGAGCTGCCCAAAGTATGAGCATTGCTGTCTAATTTGTTTGCTACCTTTGATCCTTTTGAGTTTTCTCTACTGCCTTGGCTGAGCTGTGGGCAGAGGAGGATTTGGAACAAGGTGGGAAATTCCCTGGAGCAATACGTGCATTTTGTCTTCCTTTCCAGCTGCCTGTTGAGACTCATCACAGCTTTTAGTCCATTTATTATCTCATGGCAGTGCTTTTGTTTTCTAATCAAGATGGCCTGAGGCAGCAAGTGCCCAAGCCTGAGATTCCCAATGAAAAACGGCACAATGATTTATTTTGACAAGATCTATTTACCATGAAATCGTGACCAGTGATGCTAATTTTACTGTCATTTTTGATTCATTATTAGATGAGCCCTTATTAGCTTTTCTAGCACTTTTTGCTAGGAATGCTCTGACAAGCCTAAAATTGCATGACTTTCAGATTTTGGCACATTGTGGGGTTTTTTCCCTCTCATCCCCTGGGACCATTCCCACTCAGAATTGTCACATGCAATGACACCAGATCAAATGAGCAGAACACTCTGTTGCTCAACACTGAGGGCTGTTTAGGCACAGATGTACTCAAAGTCATTACATTATGAAAACAATTTTTTGAAGTAGTTTAGGATATTTCAAACTCAAGTGATGATTTCTGGAGAGTATTCCAGCAGTATCCTTGCCTGGTGCATTTGAGCTTTCCCTGCCATGAGCTGACATTGATCCTGACTGACAGGTTTGAGTAGTGAGGCTTGGTCTTTTCTGAGGATAAGTGCTAATATTTTGTAAACCAAATTATTTGAAAAGGCTTGTTCAGCACCTTCACCCAAAGAAAAGTTCTCCCTACTTGACTTGGAGTGAAGCCTTGATTGCCTCTGCTCTTTCTGGTGGTGTAATTAATTTATCCCCACTCCTCCCTGCCTGTGTTTCCCACAGGCATTAGCATAAAAGCACTGTTACCACTAGATGGGTCTGTTTCTTTAGTAAGCCATTGACTACCACTTGGAATGAGAAATATTTCAGGACTCCACTGGTTGATATCACATACATGTTATCCAACTGCTCCTTGACTGCACTTCCTTGTCAGGCCATTTAAAAATCAGGCTTCGTTTAGTTCATCAGCCTGTACCATTCTACTGCTTTCCATATATGGAATTAGAAACATTTTTGGGACTCTGAAAAAATATTTGGCTTATTTTAATTATTTTTTTAATTAGGGGATCAGTGTTCATACCACCTCACTCAAATTCCTGTATGTGTATTTGAAAAATGTATCAGAATGTTCCCATGACAAAGGAAAATGTTCAGCCTCAGTAAATTTATTGGATATAGTCACTGGCTGTTTTTATTTAGGAAATAGTAATTTCTTGCCTTGTAAGTATTGAAAGCAATAAACATCATTTTGTCTTATTCAAAACCAATCACAGACCCACTCCTAAACAGCTTTCAACAAAGGCAAACCTTGAACATGAGATATATGGAGTGTTTTTGGAAGCAGGTGCTTTACCAGGTCAAAGATCTGATGGCTGCAATTCACTGAAGCTTTCACTCACCAGAGCAAGAAAAGCAAACTGGTATTTGATGCTTTGCTCTCTCCTGTGCCAGGAGGCACAAACCAGAGGTTGTCCCAGTCCAAGAATGACTGGTTCAGGCAAAGCCAAGGAAGAGGGACTGATCCAGAAAATGGGGAAAATTGACCTAGTTTGGTGGAGGTTGGTTTAGAGATGTCCCTTCCAATGTTACAGCTGAATAAAGACAAATAACTGAAGGTGTTCATAAACACCTCTAATGCCACAGGAAGGGAAAAAGCCCAATGATGAATCCTAAAAGTTTTCTAAAAGATTTTTTTTGTACATAACATGGCACAAAAAAACTCATCTGCCTTGCTTACATTGGGCGTTTTTTTCCTACAGTTATAACTTTATTTATTGACTTAGTATTTGATTTGATACCTCTTCAAATTTTCTTTTAAACCCCAGCCTTAAAGGAGCATCCCTGCTCTGCTTGGCAATTTAGATTTCAGCTCAGCTTGACTGTAATACTTGTCCATAAACTGTCCCAAAGTTATGATTATAGTAAGTCACCATCATAATGCACAAAATTTGCAGTTTTAATCAACCTGCAACTGGAAATCTGATTTGCCAGTGTGTTTGAATTTAGCATTCATTTGTTCAGAGGTGTTTCTCTAAGGCTGATTTGCCTCAGCAATTACACACTTGTGCCACAGATGATGGTGACCTTCCTCCTGGTCCTGCAGATGTTCCAGCTGGTGCCTGAGACAGCCTCCTAAGATCCTACAAGTGTTTTAAATACATACAAAAATAAAACCAATGCAAGCATCTATCCAGTCTTATTGGCCTGCTTTGTTTCTTGTTTGCTTCCATATCGACAGCAGTAAGAGCCTAATTCTTCCAATGATCTTATGTGGATGCATTTTAGGAAGCCTATTTCATAGTGTGGTAACAAATAATAACAACTTTTCTGTCTGTTCTCAGTGTCTGTTTTTAATATCTGCTTTACTGTAGCAGTTGCAAGAGACAGAACTTGTGGGTCTGAATTTTCAGGACACACAGAGAAATGGGGTAACAAAAGAGGAGTAGATGTCAGTGTGTGACACAGTTGTGACCTGGTATTGAGTTATGAATATCCTGGCTGAGTGAATCCTGTTTAATGTAGAAGTTGTGCAGGTGTGTTCACACTGACAGCTCTATGCTAGGATAAAGTGCAGTTGCAAACCACAGACCTTTCATGTGCATTAACTTGTTTTTTAAGCTGTCAACCAGATGAAAAGAATCAATTGCATAAGCTGCTTTCTTAATGTTTCAAACAAGCCCCAAAGTATTGGAGTTTGAGTTGCTGCTTCCTTCTATTGCTAATCTGAAAACAATTATTACAAAGTTGTATTCAAATCTTCCTCTTGGTACTTAATTAGTGATTTATGCCTAAGAGAGATTTTGGTCAGGGTTTATTAGCTTAAATTATTGAACTATTATTTAATTGTGGAACTTTTTGTTAAAATTTGCAGGCACTGAAATTATTGATATCTGAAATCAGTTCATTAATGAAGAAAATCATAAAAGAGAGCAGGATAATAATACCTAATTACAACAAGCTGGATTACAATCTTTTATTTACAAATAGGCATCAATGAACTGGGGGAGTAGAATCTGGGCAACACATATTCTTCTGGGGTTTAAGATATTTTCTGGATTTTATTTTTTTTTCTAAATAAGTTACTCCTCAGCAACACACAGGCAGGTGTTTAAATGCAAGGCACTCCCTGCACAGGCGTGCTTGGTATTCTTAGTTTTGCTTTTAGATAAGACTCTATAAAGAGGTTGTAGTTCACTGTTATGGTATTTGCAAGTTGTTGTGAAGGAAAGTGCTTGGTTTTCTCACCATTAAATTATTTAAACTAGATGGATGTTTTTACTTTGCATTAGGTGCTAAAGCTGTAATTTTAGCTACTTTCACAGCAGACAATTTGAATTTTCACAGCGACACATGGCAATGTGTCTGCTCCATTATATGGCACATCAGGTATTCCCTGGCTTTTGTGGAACAACAGTTTAAGGAGGATGCATGGGAGAGCTGTCATTAAAAATGTAAGCACAGTGGTTGAGTAAAATGGAGGTTGCTGCTCAAACTGCAGACTGATTCCAGTCTTGTCTCAATTCTGCCATGGATTTTACATAAAGTAAAAGCCAGAGGTTCCTTCTAAACAACCGTGCAGTGGCATGAGTGGAACGTAACTGCTCATTTTCACCTCACAAGTGCTGAGTAAGAATAATAATTTTCTGTCTGCAAAAACTGCTTTTAGTTTCCCAAAACTTCAGTTCTTTAGCTGAAAATACTGGTCTCTCTGTAGCTGTGTAGTTTGCTTCCATGGAGTCAGTCACCTATGAGTGAGGATAGGATTCCTAAGGGGCTGTTTCTTGGGATGCCCATCTCTCCTGTGTTTATGTTTGTTTGCTGATCAAGGAGACTCTGGCACACCCAATTTCTCACTACAGTGAGCGTCTGCTGCCCTTTTACCGTGGGAGAATCGGTTAGGTCAGAAAGAACACCTGAGATCATGAAGTTCAACAGTCAAGTTCACATTGCCAAGCCCTCCACTAACCCATGTCCCCAAGTGCCACATTTATATGTCTTTTAAACCTTCCAGGGATGGGGACTCCAAACCTCCCTGGGCAGCCCCTGCCAAGGCCTGAGCACCCTTTCCATGCAGAAATTCCTCCTGCTGTCCAAGCTGAGCCTCCCCTGGCACAGCTTGAGGCCGTTTCCCCTTGTCGTGTCCCTGTTCCCTGGCAGCACAGCCCGACCCCCCGTGGCTGTCCCCTCCTGTCAGGGAGTTGTGCAGAGCCAGAAGGTTCCCCCTGAGCCTCCTTTTCTCCAGGCTGAGCCCCTTTCCCAGCTCCCTCAGTCCCTGCTGGGGCTCCAGCCCCTTCCCCAGCTCCGTTCCCTTCCCTGGACACGCTCCAGCCCCTCCAGGCCTCTCTGGCTGGAACTGGCTCAAGCCTGAACAGGTTTTGTGTAAACCAGCCTCTGATCAAAGACGCCAGAATTCTGCAGGTGACACCAAGCTCACAGACAATTAGCTCTTCCTGAAACTGGAATGATAGAGGAGAACATTGCCTCTGCTCCTGATCCCTTAATCAGTCATTTCAAGACTCTGAAGTCTCTGGATTGCCCTCAGATGTCTGATTGCAACTTCACTGCTGCCCCTTTGAGAAATCAGTCGTGGATAATAATGTGAGGGCTGCACTGGAGTTGGAACCTTTCTCTTCTCATATTCACCCCAAGCCCCACAGCGGCAGGAGACTTCCCTAGGACAGTCTGTTCTGCAAGTGAGGCCTTCTGCTCCCTCCAGAAGGAACTCATGATGACTTTTTCTGTATCAAGGCTGTTGTGGGAGCTGGCAAAGGCTTGGTCTCAGTGTTCAGCTGTTAATCCTCCAGGCTCCTGTGGGGAAAACCAGGGCAGCTCTAGGGTTCAGCACGATTTTAAATCCATGTGCCACTTTTAGGGTAAAAGCTCTCGTGTCTCTGAAGGAGGTAATGAAGTTGCAAATTGCCTCATCATTCTAATGCATGCACATTGCCCTTCTGTTTGGCAAATCTGCAATCAAGCCATTGATTTGGCTTTGCTAATGCTGGCTAATCATGCAGAGGTGGAATTGGAACTGTGACTGATCAGCTCTGGGAGCAGCTCTCTGGGGCTGACAGATTGGGAAAAGCAGGAAGCTGGGAGAACAGGGCTGTGCTCTCCTGCTTTACATGGTGATGTTATTCTTAAAGTGGATTTAAATGATCCCAGCTGGCTGCTACTAGACACATTTGTCTGTGAGCCGGCAAGAGAATTCCATATGACCCAGGCTGGTTTGTGTATACCTGGGAAACTAAAGTCTGCCAGGTGGTGTTCCTTGAAATTCCATGAGTCCTTCAACCTCAGAGCTCTTTATTGAGTTGGACTATAAGTAAGGTAGAGACCCAAGCCCAATTTCAGCAGGTGAATGCCTGGGGATGTTGTGTTGCTTTGAGTAGTTCCAAATGGATACCAAGCTGTCCCTGAGGCAGCAGAGTGTCCTGGGGGTGCTGGGGGACACCGAGCTGTCCCTGAGGCAGCAGAGTGTCCTGGGGGTGCTGGGGGACACCGAGCTGTCCCTGAGGCAGCAGAGTGTCCTGGGGCCAAGGAGGCCAATGGGATCCTGGGCAGCAGGAAGAGCATTGGCAGCAGCTCAGGGAGGGATCCTGCCCCTGTGCCAGCCCTGCAGGCCCCTCTGCAGTGCTGTGTCCAGCTCTGGATCCTCAGCACAGCAGGGCCAGGGAGCTCCTGCAGCGGGGCCAGCGGAGGCTGCGGCGCTGAGGAAGGGCCTGGAGCATCTGGGTGCCCAGGAAAGGCTGAGGGAGCTGGGGCTGTTCAGGCTGGAGAGGAGCCCCAGCTGAGAGGGGCCCTCAGCCCTGGCTGTCCCTGTGTGCAGGGAGGGGCAGAGCAGGGCCCAGGCTCTGCTCCGGGGGCCCAGCAATGGCCCCAGAGCCACGGGCAGGGACTGAGCCCAGCAATTCCCCCTGCACAGGAGGCACAACTTCTTCCCTGGGCAGTGCCCAGCCCTGAACAGATTGCCCACAGAGCCTCTGGGCTCTCCTCCCTGGGGCTGTTGCAGAGCTGTGTGCACACAATGCTGTGCCCTGTGCTCTGGGATGGCCCTGCTGGAGCAGGGAGGGGACACCAGGTGCCCACTGAGCTCCCTCCAGCCTCAGACAAACTGGGATTGTGTCTGTTCCTATTCTTTTTCTACAGAACACCAAGGATTCATGGCACTTCAAATCTTCCAGAGAGCAGATTTTCTGTGCCCTCTGATGACGTCTCTACATCCTGTATTTCTTCAACTATTTGGTTTAGCATTGCTTTAAAGTGTTCCTTAACGTGTTCATCAGGCTTGTGTCAGTGGTTCTGTGCTGACCTAAATTTCCATGAAAAACACTGATTTTTATGCTTCAGAGAGAGAATATCAACATCCTGGAATTATCTGTTATTTGCAGTATGAGGTTACTAACTTTGGATTAGCATCACCCTTGACACATGCATACAAGTCCAGCTTCCAGCCCTATCACACTCATCTTGGCTCCTTTGTGCCGAAGTTTTCCCCCAGAATTTCCACAAAAAGCTGAATTCTCATGCCCTTTCTTGTAGTTTAGTTTATCTTACTTTTGATTGTACAGTGCCTGCAATCTCCAGTGCCCTGACTGATCCCAGCCCTGTCAGGACATCCTAAGGAAGAGAACTTTATCCCATTAATAGCTCTAGAGACAGTTTGGTCAGCACCTAAAGCCTTTCTGGACATTGCTGGAAGCCGGGAAAGCAAACCCAGCATAGTTTAATTTGCAACGTGGTTTTTAGGAGGGTACTGCACTCTGCAAGTAGGCCAGCAGCTTTTGTGTTGGCTTTCATTTGTGGCCAGCTTTAAGGCTTCGTGGCTATCAGCAGAATTTCTAACCCTTATTGCTAA
Organism: Catharus ustulatus; assembly: GCF_009819885.2. Classification (NCBI taxonomy): domain Eukaryota; kingdom Metazoa; phylum Chordata; class Aves; order Passeriformes; family Turdidae; genus Catharus; species Catharus ustulatus. Next base: position 32,923,445 of record NC_046228.1, on the reverse strand, counting down.
TGAAAAAGAATACATGCTTGAAAAAAATTACTCTCTCCCCTCAAAAACCCCAACATCATAGAAAGTTTAGGCCATGATATTCAGGTTTCTTTTTTAGCTGAGAATATTTGGTGGCACTTGTCTGTGCCATGAAAAGATGACAGATAAAATGTGTGTTATCCCAACGAGTCAAAGAAATCACTCACCTAATAACAGTAATTACACTGTGCATCTGTGATGTTCTGCATTCTTAAGACTGTAGAAATATTAGCTAATTAATCCTTTCAAAACTGCTGTGCAGTTGCTCTAGCTGGTACTATTATCTTCCTACTGTAAGGAAAGGAAAAACCAGAAAAGTTTGACTGATGTGCTTTGCAGCAGTGAACAACCTCAAATTTTGGGAACTTATTCTACTGTACTGCCTTGAAGGCATGAGGAGGATGAAGGCTCACCCTGGCAGGCAGTTCAGAATGCTGGCTGCTCTTGCCCTTCATTTTATTCTGTTTTAGGACTGCCTTACTACCAAAGCAGTTGTTAAGATGATGGTAGGCAGGACAGTTCTTGTGACACAAGAGCTGCACAAACAGCTCCTGATGAACACAAATTCACCCCTCAGCAGTGCTGGGGGCCTGTAATGCAGAGGGGAATTATTACAGGATACCTTTGGTCTGCCAGCTGCTGAGGGGAGAAAAGCATCTGCTGATAACTGCCAGCTGTGAAGCTCATTAGATCTAGAATTAATTTATAGGCTGAAATAACAATCAGTGCTGACACAGCATTTTCTGTGAAACAGGTGATCTGTGGTTCTTGTGAGAAGTGTTTTGGACTCCAAAGTCAATAGCAGCTCAACTTCAGGTGGTGTTGCTCAGTGGTCTCAGCAAATGAGATTCTTTCAGCACTTCAGGCAGTAAATATTTTGCATTCATCTCCTGTTTGAACCCTGTAAAAATTATGAACTAACTGTAGATTAAATTAAAAGTGTGGATTAATGTTATTGCTACTGTTGAACCTTTATAAATCTGGTGATGAACCTTGTATGAAGATTCCAGTCCTTGGAACTAGATTGTATTTCAGTTCTTCTACAGTGGCTTTGGGAAGTGTCAGCTGTCTGTAAACACCAAAATACATGTCAGGATATATTGCCTTCCTGCCATGACCTGTATTTTTGCTAGCAGTTGTGCTACTCTCAGGACTATGATATGCCACAAAAGCTCCTGTGCAGAAGGCTGATTTCCTCTCATCCAGCCTCCTATGCCCTTCCAGTTCAGAGGTCTTGCAAAGCCACCTGTGTGTTCTTGTGGTGCCACAGTGAGGGGAACGAGTGAAAGCACATCTGAAAGTTTGTGCTTGTTGGAAAAACTTTCTCAGTCCCTGAGAAACAAAGCTTTTCTCTGTAATCATCTGTAGGGACTGCTGAGGGCTTCAAAATTACAACTGCTCCAATTGATGTTCTGGGATCTCTTTTAGGGTTGCAAATAAAGACATCACTAGCATCTTTCAGAGTCTAAGTTTTACTCCGTGGCAGTCAGCTCAGAACAGGCTGGTGTTGGGCAAAGCTGTGACGCCTCCCTCCCTAAACTCTGTAAAAACTCAGTGAATGGAGTGCAAGGGAAGAGCCTAGAAGAACACAAATATTGGAGATTTTCAGGCTGTAAAACCACACCTGATCCCTCCCTGCTGTGCTGAATCAAGGACAAAGTTGTTGGTCATGGCACAGACAACATTTTTAGTTTCACCAGAGGCTTAAATGTTTTTTTTATATTCCCCTTCTCATTTGTCAGCATCTCTACAGTGGTTTTTGACCCCATCATGTATTTCTGATCAGCTCTGACACAGTAGTAGAGCTCCCACAGCTTGTTTACTTAGTTTTGAAGGAAAACTGCAGCTGGCTATAGAAAATAAACTCAAATTATCTTCAGTGAGAGAGAAACTGTACTGTAAGTTCCACAGTTCCTGGCTGTATTTCTTTCTTCTGACCACTTGGAACCATCCACACTTCATGTCATCTCTAACAAGGAGTAATTGCTGGATGTCAGCTGGAGCTGATAGTATTGGTTACATTGATAGGAGAGGAGAAGTTAGAAAAGTATATTGGATAAATTCATGGGCCTTGTGAGGAAGGTTGGTGATATTGCAGGGGACAGTTGGAGCAGGTCCCTAAAGTCTAGTACCCTAATTTTTCATCTCTTGGAAAACATTCACTTGTTTTTTTCAGTTGAAGGAGTGTGAAGGGAAATTGATTCTTGTCTGAACTGTCTCATGGTCATGAATTCCACTGGATGTAGTTTAAGAACAGCACAAGGCTGAACCTTTTAAGATTCTTTTCCTTCTGTGTGCCCTAAACTGGCTGGTCTTGCTTTGATGTTCTGCTTTTGGATGCTAATGTGAACAGAGATGCTTTTAGGTACTATTGAATGGCTTTGTATTGTTAATAAGTTTTTTCCCTCTCCTTGAGATATTTTATTGAATTGCTGTTGAAGTTTTTCTGGCAGTTGAAGGTTGGGAGTTTATCTGTCAGTGGGCACAGGGGCTGTTAAAGGTGTATCAGAATCTTCAGTTATAATTCCTTCTCCCCTGGGGTAGGATTTTGTCCTCCAGCCTCAGGAGCACAGCCCATACTAGTGTGGTGGGGCACACCCAGCTGCCTTTGTTTCTCTACCTTCCCCTGGATTATATTCCTGTGAACAGCGTATTTTTTGCTTGGAATTTGAACAGTCACTGCATGTGTGTCTCACCTGTGGAATGCCCTCACTCTTTGATCCACCCTCAATAGCACTAGGAAACGGTTTGCTGGATCTGACCACAAAACAGAGCTTTTCTCCCTTTTCCCTGCCAGAGCAGCCTTCTGCTCACTGCTGCAGAGCAGCCAAGCTCAGGGCACAGTCTGCACTCCCAAACTGCTGGGACTTTGGCTGTTAGTTGAAAATATTAATTAACATTTGTTCTACTAATGAGGAGCCAGCTTGCTGGAAAGCCCCCTACAAAAGTGAATATTCACAACACTGCACCACTTGTGGATGTAGAATTCTCGGCAGAAAGGAAGTATGATATGTTTTATAGGGAGTGCTGATGCTTTCAGGGGAAGAAAGGCCACCAAAAACACCACTGGGAAGATTTGGCTCTAACCAGTGATGGAGGATGTGCCACGGGGGGAACTCAGGGGAAAAGTTATTCCAGAGAGAATGAGAGCTGAGCCTGCCACACTGCTCTGACCTGATATTTTCTTATTTATATTTCAAAAAGTGCCTGTGATTATTAAAAAATCTGGATTCTGAAAAGAAAGTGTGCTAAGATTTTTTCCTTAGTATTAACTCTGCCTGTTTGGCAGGTCTGGTGGAACACTAATTTCAGTGTTTCACTAAAGTACAAGATTCAGGAAGATGTGTTAATTAATAATTAGGTTTTTCTGTTGGTCCTTATCTGCATAGACAGCACTTTTTAATGTAATTAGGAAATTATTTTATTTTGCAAGGCAATAATAGCCAATATATCTTTTTCAAATGTGGTGGAAGGTCAAAGGTTGGACTCAATAGTCTTGGCCATCTTCTTCAACCTTAGTGATTCTATGAAATTTGCCTCCACTCAGAATTTAAAGTGATTTTTCTCATCTTACGGGGCTTTTTCTCTCTTCCCCTTCCCTTTCTATCCTTTTAGTTGTGTTGTCCATCCAATTTACATTGTATAACACAAAAAGAGGCTCTCTGTTAAAACAGCTTGCATTTTGTTGTTGCTAATTAGTGTGAAAGAGATAATGGGATGTGTTACTGCTGGGTTGAAAGTGGAAGTAAGAGGAGAAAATAAAAAATTATTAATCTGAACACCTGACATTATCTAGCACAGAGGAAGAATTCCCTGTATACCAGCAGTATTAAATGAGAATACATTTTGAAGGTGTATTCAAGTGGAGTGATTATTTTAGGATTGTAGCTTTTATTACTGCATGAAAACTGTTTTCCCCTCATCCAGTATAATTTTATGTTCTAAACTGTCAAACAAAATCCTGCTCCGATTGCCTTATGGTGATGTACCCAGAGTGTGTTTTACCACTCCCATGAAGAGATTTTTTCTTTAAATAAAGATATTTTGTATCTTTATGCATGAAACCCATGAGGATGGATAATAATGGCTTATATCACCTAAAGCTTGTCTGGGGGAGATAAATGGAACTTGGAGTAAGTAGCGCTTAACTGACTGTGGGAGGTGAGGAATGAGCAACGTTCATTGATTCCCTGGTGCTGGAATCTCTTTGTGCCCAGGTGTCAGAGGTATTCCCAAGCCAGGAAACCAAAAGTTGTGATTGTCTCATGATTTCAGAAAGCTTTTGGCTCCTTCCTCAGGGCAATCTCTCTTTTTCACCTGCCCAGCGTTGTTACAGCCAGAGCAGTTCTCCTTTGCTTTGCAGCCCCGAAGTCATTCTGAACAACACTTCTGGAGACTGGGTGGGTGGGAATTGAAAAAATTATAAATGTATGCACACTTCTGAATCCTTTCTGAATTTCCCTGAGGGCAAAAGGCTGATGTGCCTGTAGGTGAGGAAACCTTTCACCTGGCCACAAAGCACAGGATGCTCCATCCTGGAAATCCTCACATCTCCTTCACCTGAGGGAGGTGGAGAGTTTGGCCACAGAGAAGTCATCTGTAATGGAGACAGGGTCCTTAAAGTCATTGTCTTTGTTGATGTTTGGCAGATGAATAAATGGGCAGATGCTGCTGGAGCAGTGCTTGGGTGGAGTGCACATCCTGGTGCTTGTGCTGGGTGCTCTGCAAGTCTCTGACTCCCCACAGGACCCCACAGGCTGGGGCAGGGCATCTGCCAGGGGGCAGGCAGGGCTTTTTCCCAGGGCCCTGCCTTCTCCAGGAAAGGAGGGAAGCAATTCCTTTTTCCATGGGAGATGCATTGGACTGCATTACAACATGCTTAAAATTCACATGTAAACAAAATGTTCTTGTTCCTCTGAGACCCCTCAGCTCCATGAGGAGCTTGTGATGGGTTTCTGGACCAAACCTGCTTCATTTCCCTTCTTTCCAAACCATCCAAATCCAGCTTCTCCTTTAATTTTAATTAGACACCAGACAAGTATCTTGTAAATAAAACCTGTTTGCAATTACCATATTTCTGCATCATTCTCACTTGCTTATCAGACATGAAGGAGCTGTTAGGCCTGTGATGGAGGTAGAAATGCAAACCTCAGCTGCAGAGCTGTTGTTCTGTCAGCCACCTTTACATCTTCTGTATCAGAACTCTGTGCTTCACTCAGAAATCAGAGCTTTATCTCTGAAGCTGTTGCTGTGATGGGCCTGTGCTTTGGAGAGGTTTTCCTGCCAATTTTGTCTAATAGCACGTTCCACAAGGCCAAATGTTGTCTGCCGAGGGATGAGATGTACTGATGTATTTCATTGATCTGCTGCTGAAAGTTAGAGACTTTTTTTTCTTCGTCACTTGTGTTTTTCCCTGCAGGATCTTGTTGACAGGAGCTACAGAGCTTTGGAGGCTTCTTGAGGGTCTTTTTGATGAGCTGCTGCTTTGAATGATTGCCTTGGCTAACCCGAGACATGGGTTTTGTGTAATGATATCTGTGCTGCTGTGCCTTTGGACTCCACAGCAATATCTTCCTAAATTCCAGAGCTGCCCTTTGGCAGAATGACACCATGGTGTGCACATGGAAATCTCAGAGGAATTCTCTGAGTGTCACAGCATTTCTCTTGGCACATCATCTTTTATAACCAGCACCAGCTAAAATACTGATTTAAGTAACCTGTTGGCCAAATAGCAAAAAAAGAGCCAGGATTTTTCTTGGTGTGGAGAACTGCAGAGCAGTAACAGGCAGAGAGCACAAGATGGAGAGTCCTTCCTTTGCAGAAATACAGTGAATCCTTGCTATAGAAAACAACAGGGATTTTGAAGGAGCAGTGTATCTTGGCCTTGCCAACAAGGAAGCCACGTTGAGCCTCTCTGGGCTCTTAATCACACTTTTGTTTCTGGCTATGCTTGCCCAGGCTCTTGTCCTTCTTAGCAAATGAGCTGAGGAGACACACAAAAACAATCTAAGAATATTCTTTTTGAGCAGACTACTCAACTGGTTTTGATTGCTGAAAAGAACTATTGTGTATTATAATCAGAATGTTGTTTGGGTTTTTTCCTAACTGTAACAATTCCTTGATAAAGTGCTGTTAAAACTAAGAAAATGCAGGTGGGCTGACACACAGAGTGATGCTGTGAGGTGTTCCTCAGTTACTGGTTTGGCCTGATCATTTCCCAAACCCAAGGAGTCATTTCCCTGTATAATCATCTTTTCCTCTGGCCCAGCTTGAGGTGCATTTGCCTGCTCTGTGAGCCTGCACAGTGTCATGGGGACCTGCAGTGGTGGTTTGGGGTTCTTTTCAGTGAGTAACAATCCTCAGCACCTCTCAGCCCCTGTGGAGCTGAGCTGCAGCATGAACAGTGTCTCTGGTCTAATAACAGGATAAAAGGGAGGGGACTGTACCTTTTCTAACACCACCAGGGTGCCTTTCCCATGCTCAGACATGGACTAGTGTGGGGTTTATGGAAAAACGGAACTGATAGACCTCCTGTAATTTTTCTGAGTTCTGTGGCTGAAATCTGCCGGCAGAGCTGTTAAGCAAATCCTAGATTTTTCAGTACTTGAAATACATCAGAAAACTCTTCTTTTGTGATAAAGACTTTTTTTCCCCTTTAGTTCTTTCTTGAGCTGTCAGTTTTTATCTCTCTATGAAGACAACTGTCTTTACTTTCTTACTTTCAGCAGAACTGGATTTTCTGGATTACATTGGTTTTTCATTATCTCTGTCATGTACTTACCAGTGAATCACTCCATATTTCTTGCAAGCTCTCGATTTGTGATATAATTTCAAGTAATTTGAAAGCCTGAGCTCCTGGCAAAGCTGTGTTAGGGAAGGATTTTTTATGTAATGCATCTTTAGTGGAAGAGTTCAGAAATTGCAACTGGCTAAGTTAAGCCAAGGAGGCACCAAGTGAGTTTAGAATTTTCATGTTTGAATTCCAAATATCTCTTATTTAACTGTTTGCACAGTTTTTAGGAACCTTTGTTACCTGTAGCACAGCTCTTTTGTCTGTCTTGAAAAGCAAGTAATGATGAAAGCAGTGTGCCTGTGTCTCTAATGCTGTTATAGAGTAACAGCAGCAGCTCTTTTAAGACATATGACAGAGATGTTTGCTGCCACTAATAAAAACACTTTTCTTCTCCTTATAGTAAAGCACATGAAGTTCTATTGATTACCATATGAAATCAAAATAATGAAAAGACAAAACAGTGCATGAGTTGCTTAAAGTTGTTAAAATATAATTAATCCTGGTTTATGTCTTTTGTTGTTTCAGGTGATTCAAGTAAAATCTCATGGTTTTTTTCTCTGTCTATAAATCCTAGTTGGCTTTTTTGGAGGAATTGTTTTTGAGTTGATTTTTTTAGTCGGTAGAGTTGATTTTTTGGTATCTCAAAATTTAAGGTTTGTTTCTTTGTAAATTGGCTCTGTCTGCATTGGAGACCTACATTTTTAACTAGAGGTGGGAAACCCGACCTTGTCTATTCCCTCAGGTATGAGTTTTTGTAATTCCTTTGCTCTAAAACCACTTCACAATCTGTAAGGACAGTGCTTTTCTGAAATGAAAGTCACTTCAAGGACAGAGCGGTGGATTCTGTGGGGAGACGTGGGGGCAGAAGGTTTGGACTGGAGGTGGGACCACCTTCAGGCACTGCTGGCAGGGCTGGTCTCAAGATGTGCCTGTGGGCAACAAGTCTTCCAGAACTTGTTGTGGCTGCCCTTGGATCCCTGGAAGTGTCCAAAGCCAGGTCAGACAGGGTTTGGAGCAGCCTGGGATAGTGGAAGGTGTCCCTGCCCATGGCAGGGGGTGGGAATGGATGGGCTTTGTTGTCCCTTCCAACCCAAACCATTCTGTGAGTCTGATCCCATGAAACTTGGTGCCACATTTTTGAACACAAGCTCACAATATGCTACCGTTTGCTCAAAAAATGTGTTGTGAAACATTTTGTTCTTGCTGTGGTGCCCTTGAGTCTTGCAATTCTAGGTCTTGTGTCTTTTTTCTTTTTTCCATTTAATGGCTTTTAATAGCTGAATAAATTTCCATACTTCCTAGCTGTATCTGTTTATTACCACTGCTGCCATTGGTGCTGGGGTGGGGTCCTCTGGCTGCTCTGGGTAGGATTTAAGCAGGACCCAGCTCCTCTTCCTGAGTGTTTTCCTGCATCATCGTCTGACTGCTGGAATCTCCTCCTGTCTGAGGGAGGTTCAGACTGCTGCTACAAGGCTTTTGAGTGCAGGGAATTGTCATTGAGGCTTCCCCCCTTTGTCTTCAACAAGGGAATAAGATATTTACTTTCCCCTAGAAGATAATTGCTTTGTGCGTCAAACCAGTTTGATGTGTGCTGGTGGTCTCATGGGGGACCTCCTGATGTATCCTATACACAAATCATGGAATCATGGAATGGGTGTGGCTGAGAAGGGCAGGGACACCTTCCCCTAGGCCAGGTTTCTCCAGGCCTTGAGCACAAATCCAGCCAGGCTATGCATGTAAGACAGACACTCAAAGCATGAGCAGCTGGGCAAGGCATGGTCTAATAGTCTTCCTTTGTTTTGATGATGATTTTTATTTATCTAGATTTTGGTTATTATTATCTACTTTATTCAATCATGTTTCCAATGTGGGAGGTCTTCTCCCTAGGGTTTGTTTTTGGAGAATCCCTTAGGCTGCCAGCTGTAACATCAGGTTGAAGGGAATGAGGGTTCCTGTTGTCCACAGAAAATTCCACAACTCCAGTAGGAAGCATGGTGGCACTGCTGTGTCTGCTGGTGGCTCATTCAGGTCATCTGTGAGAAAGCCCAAACCACAGCAATTTGTTGGTGTCTCACAGTGATAAGAAGGAAACACATGAAAGGAGACAGGAATCACACCATTTTGTGGAGTGAAAGGCATCACAAGTCAAAATAGAGAGAAAAACCAGAGGCTGATTACAGATTGAGGTAATCAAAGAGTCTGGACAAGATTCCTACACTGGAAAGGAGAAATCCTGTGGGTAATTAAGTGTATGTGTCAGTCAGGTGAACATGTCCCACCATCGCACCTGTGGGGGGACGGATCTCTTCAGGAATTTAGGGAGCATACCACTTCTCTATGTTTATTCTCTTGTTTTCTATATCCATTTTGTGGGGGTGTGAAAATGAAGTCCAGTAAGGTTTTCCGTTCACCTTCCAATCTCATACCAAGGAAAATGATGCCTTTGGTATTTTTTATTTCATTTAGCTTGAAAATAGAGTTAGGAACTTGACTGAACTATTGTCCTGATTGTGGGAATGAATTGTGAAATAAATACAACTTGTGGTTATTATGTTGTTGTTCTGTATATATTCCTTGTTTACCAATTATATCTTACCTCTAGGGTAATCAACTTTAAATATCCACCAATAATTTGAACATCAAATGGTACTTATCCTGCAAGCACACCCCAGTAATCTATGCACATACATTAGGAGGGTGCCAAAGTGTTTACTTAGACTTTAATGTGATGTTCTGTATAATTTTCCCATAGATTAGCTTCAGCAGGAAGTTTGCATGTATTTTTCCCCCCTAAAAGCTACATTCAGTAATAATGGGTCGTATTTATAGCAGTTGTGGTGAATTAGAAAACTGATTGGGTGAACTACTTGATTGCTGCTCATTTAGCAGTTACAGTCCTGCCAAATCTCTCTGTGAGGGTTTTGCAGGGAAGTTTGGGTGATGGAATGTGCCTGCCATGGCCAGGAGCATCTGAGGACAGCAGGAAGTGCCCAGGCAGAGCAGAAGTCAAAACAGTGCTTGCATCATGAGCAGAAAACATTGGTTGTTTGTAGAAAAGACTTGTCAGCCTCATGTTTGAAATCGTGGTGTGTTGGTTTTCAGCACAAATTACTCATCTGCCACTGCCTCAGGAGCAGAGGGACAGAGATGCAACCCCTTAGGCACCTTCTCAGACACAAAACTCAAATATTTCAGATGCTGCAGTGTCTACAAGCGCTCATCTCCTGCTCCTCATGTGGTACCAGCAGCAGGATGAGTTTTCTCTGTTGTCCCAAGGTGTGGCAGAGGTCCTGTGTGATGCAAAGGGAGTTTCTCAGTAGGAATTGTTGGCACACTGTTCAATACCTGTTTACTTTATGTCACATATATGTGGGAGAGAAGGGACCTTGAGATCCTGAGGGAAAGAAGCAGTCAAGCCTCTTGATCCTTTTTTCAACATTAGGTATTTTGATCCATTTCAGAGATTGCTTTTGAAAGTTCTCTTCACAAGGAAAAAGTCATTAAAGTTTATTCCTATCCCACAAGGGTTATATGATGTGTTTGGGATATTTTTGAGCACCATAAAATCAGCAATGCAAAAAAAATTCCTGAGGAAACAAGTGTTTTCATGTTCTCCTGGAGGGAGCACAATGCTTACAAGGTGTACTACACAGTTGTATTTCTGTAATTTAAAATTGATTGGAACTGCATTTATTCTGACAGTGCACAGTGCAGGGAAGTTCCTCTTACACACTGAAATCCTGTATCTGTTCCCTTATGTTATCGTTGAGGAAGAACCCTCCTTGAATAGTAAGTGCATGTTTGTTATTTTTTACGAAGAAATTCTTCCTTGTGCAGGTGGGCAGGCCCTGGCACAGGGTGCCCAGAGCAGCTGTCGCTGCCCCTGGATCCCTGGAAGTGTCCCAGGCCAGGTTGGATGGGGCTTGGAGCAGCCTGGGACAGTGGAAGGTGTCCCTGCCCATGGCAGGGGTAGGGATGGGCTGGGCCTTAAGGTCCTTTCCAGCCTAATACCTTCTTTGAGTCTGATTCCATGTGCCAAAAAATGCCTATGATTGAGTCCTTTGAAGCTAGGCAGACTGTTGAAATGCAGGAGCACGAAGCACAATGGACACATTAGTTGCTGTATCAACACAGGAGGTAACCCATTTCAGCACAGGTAAAGCAGGTTGCAGGGTTTGCCATTGCTACAGATGTGGGCCACTCCTGCATATGGATCTGATGCTCTGGTTGTAAAACCTGTGAAGAAGAAAAAGAGGAAAAAATTATATTTTGTTGTCCTAAACAGTGGTGTTTCTCAGTAAGAGTTCTTTTTCATCTCACTACTTCTTAGGAACAGTTTGCTGGTGGCTTCTGTGCTTCGCTGGTCACTTAGCAAGTTCATGACTGCTAGTCATGGGGTGTCCTTCCTCCTGCCTCGCCCTGTTCCCAGGGGAAGCCTGGTGTACCCAGCCTGCTGGGATGTGTCACTGTCCCCTTTATTGGCATGAGCTCTCACCTTTTCACGTTGTGCCACATCGAACCTGAGGATTTTTGGATTTGAGAGAGTGTGTTGAGAAGGGAAACAAAATAATGGTGTCCAGAAATTAGAGACTGAGAAGAAGAAAAGGATGGCAAGTGTCAATTCTTTAGCCCGGAGAAAAGGAGGCTCAGGGGGAACCTTGTGGCTCTGCACAACTCCCTGCCAGGAGGGGACAGCCAGGGGGGGTCGGGCTGTGCTGCCAGGGAACAGGGACAGGACAAGGGGAAACGGCCTCAAGCTGTGCCAGGGGAGGCTCAGCTTGGACAGCAGGAGGTTCTTGTTTCCCTCGTCTTTCTCAGCAGTTGATCGAGATTCCTTGGCTCTGATGTTGATCAGGAATGCTGCAGAACACTGAGATTTCTGGTTGCCATCGGTGACTGTAGCTCAGTGTTGCAAAGAACTGCTGCGTAATGGGTAACTCGTGATTTAGTGGGAAAGGATGTCCCAGGCTCCTATGCAATTCCAGGACCTGATTCTTGATAGATCACTGAGCAATTTGCAATTCTCACCTATGTTCAGTATCCCAAGAAAAGGAGGAAGATTAAAAGTGAAGAGGACCCTTAAAAATGAGCAGATCCTGCTATTTCTTTGCTTTCTAGTGGAAAGGAAGTGTAAAGAGTTCCTTTGGCAAATATTTTTAGGATTCTGTCTAATTGATGTGATACTGTTTTAATGTAAAATCAGTTATTAGTGAGGGTTTAGACTTGGAAAAAAATGAGTAATGAAAGGAGTGACAATTCACTTCTTGTGCATTTGCAAAATAGCATCAATATAATTTAAAGTAACAGATAAAGCAGGTACAAGAGAAAAGTTATGTTCTTGTCCAGGAAGCTGCAAAAATAGCAGCTGCTAGCTCCTGTTATTAAGTCCTGGATTAGTGAAAAGGCCATGCAATAAAAATTGCAGGAAGGACACCAAATGCTAAGATTTATTGAGGGAAGGCTATGCTAACAGGTATTAGGTGGGAACTGACTGCTTGTGGTTGCAATTGGAGGAGTGAGGGGTGATAGTAGTGACACAAACTGTCAGCTGGGGGAGAAAAATAAACAAAATGAGTATTTGAAAATCCTGTCATAGCCTTCACAATGTGGCCCAGTGCATAATAGATTTTTGACTATGATGAAGCTATAACATGATTCATGTCAGTAGCAGTATCCAGCTAATTGCAGGAACCACAATAAAATTTAAAAAGCGGGCTGCATCATAATTACTGCTATGTATATGTGGGAGGATGGTTTGTAAGGATAGTGCTGAAGGCAATCTCTCCTGATGAATTACAGCTGTACTAATTACCAGAGTGGAAACAGCCTTGCTCATCCAATGAGCACGGGTTATAAAAGAGTAGGTTAGCTGGCTGAACGTTAGTTAGAGTTGAGTTTGCTGCAGTTGGGATGTGCTGTGAGCAGGAAAGGTTGTGTGAGGCACAGAGAGGTTAGGCAGCCCTGTAAGGGGCAGGATGGGGCTAGCTGGTTGTGCAGAAGGAAGAGAGAAGGTGTCAGTGCTGTGTGGAGCTGCCTGTAAGAAGCCTACGTACAGAAGGTATGAGAAGTTTTTAAAGTAATAAGGGACTGACAGTGGTGTCAGTTGTGCCTCCACTGTTATGTACAATGAGGATATTTAGCTCCCAGCACACCTATAAGATTTGGTTTCTAACTTTTTAAGTCTCAAAATGCTGGATTTTCTTGGTTATTATTATATTATTGCAGTATATATGCAGCAACAATGGGATGTGGATGTAGGTACAATGGTCTTTGAGCTCTTAGTTCATCAGCATCATCAGCCTCATTTTACAGAGTGAGACACAGGAGATGGTGAAAGTCCTTGCTGTGACAACCACGGCCAAAATTCTCTTTATTACAAACTCTTTTAATAGCTTCCTAGCCAATAACATAATGTTAAAAGCTGACAAGCATTTGTCTCAGCTAATTACTAAAGCTGCACATACATCTTGCTTTGAACAAGGCTTGCTTGTAATAGCTTAAAAACAATGGATGATGGTTCATTATTAAATGTAGATATTTTAACTGTCTTGCTTAACATTTTCCTAAGGCCCGTCTCTACACAGCTCATAGCCAACTTGTTTCTTGCCCTTGCATCTTCAGCATTTTTGCGTTCTTCCATTCTGAGATTTGCTTTCACACAGCTTTCTGAGAGTTTCCTACCTTTTCTGTTTCCCACATCAAATTCTTATTTTTTTCTTAGTATTTCATGCATTTGTGCAGGATACCTGAAGGATATAGTGCTGCCTGTGTTGCTCTGACTTGGAGCCTCTGTTAATGGGGAGATAATGAGATTAAAATAACCTTTTTGTCCAAAAATGGAACCATGAATAAACTCTGTTGCATCAGTCTGACAGGGCCATGGTGATGTCAGAATATGATGCAATAATGTGATGCTGAGTAGTAACAAGGGACCCGCAGGAAGGGTTACTGTAGACAGCTGTGGGAAGCTTCCTGGCTTTATTGCATTTGGCAAAGAAATTTCTCTCAAAACTCTGTGGCCCTAAAGCAATTAATTTCTGTAATCCAAATTTTCCAAGATGAAGTCCAGTGCTAGAATTTCAGAATTATGCAGAGGCTTTTTCTCTGAGAATATGTTTTGAAAGGGAGAGGATATAATGAAGGATAAACCAAACAGATAACCCTCAGAATTTTGCGCCTTCAGCTCACCTTGAGGGGACCTGCTGCTGAATTTTAGGGCTTTCATGGCACCAAACCTTGGCTGATGGCTCATAGAAGTGTTTTTGTTTTCTGTTTTGCATATCTGAAAAGCTGTGTGTACTGGTTGGTGGGTGGAACTGCAATGATAGCAAAATACCTGGAATGGTATGAGTGGCTTTCTGCTAACAAGTTCCTCCACAGGGAGCAGATCCTCCTGCTTATTTTATAAAACAAAATAAAAATGAAACAAACAGAACCTGTCCCCCACCCCCCAAAAAAAAAAAAAAATTCTCCACACATGACTGCTGGAGTGGGCATAAGCAAAAGCTTTTGGGTGCCAGCCTGCATCAGACTGCTTTTCCTGGCATGCCAGATGCCTGTGATGGGGTCAGTGTGTGAACGTCATTTCAAAGCACATAATCAAAATAAGACTTAGTATTCTTTTAACTTGGAGCTGCCAAATAAATTTTCATATTTGTTTCAAGAGAAGTCTGCCAAAAAAATCCCGAAGGCAGCTGTGTCCAGTAGCACACAGCAGTAATTTATGGAAAGAGATTTATTTACTTAAAATTTGCTTCAGAGTAAATTGGATGCGAGGTTTTACAAAATTGTAACCATTTTTATGTAGCTTGCTGCCTCTTCTTACCCTGCCAGCAAACTGTCAGGCTTGGGAAAAGGGAGCAGGAATTGTATGAATTTTCAGGTAGAAACAAACAGTATTTTCAACCATCCCATAGAGTCTGAAGTTCCCCATGCTTTCTGATGGACATCAACACTGGTGGATGCAGGTACAAGGACTGGAGGAAGAATGGCAAAATGTGGGTTTTTTTCATCATCATTCTCCAAAAATGTCTGATTTGCTATCCACAATATCTTAAATACGCCGCTGGTGATACTTGGCCTCGGTTTTGTTGTGTTTCCAGTGGGGCTGAATTTGCTTTGTGCCACCTTGCTGAGGAATCCAGAGGTTGAATTGAGGACTGGCCATCCTTGTTTCTCTACTTAGATCCCTGCTTCCCTCCCTCACAGTCATATTTCTTGTCTTGGAGTTTGTTGGGGTTGTCTGGGGTGAAACTCCTGAGGGCCTCTGATGGAGGCTAAAATAAACTAAAATAAGGAGGCCCTGTGGCCTTTTCCTGAAAAGTGGCTGGGGCTCAGTTCCCACAGGAACTGTGTTCCCTGTGTGGCACAAAGGGCTCTGGCTATTTGTGAAGGGAACAATGAAAATCAGTGACCTGGAGGCTGCTGTGGGGCCCTGGTGGTGCAGGGAAGGATGACAAGGATGACGGTGGCCTGTGGGAACCCAGGACATCCCTCTGGCTTCTCTGGACAGCTTGAGACCCAGGCACAGAGCCCAAGACCCCTTTGCCTTTGATTTTAACCCCTGGGAAAAACTACCACCCTTGTATGAAGAATTGCAAGTCACAAAAAATAAGAGTATAAGCTAGATTATTATACGGTGAGAAAATAAGTTTTTAAGATTGTTTATAATAAGGGTCTGGGGTCAAGATGGAGGAGCTTGGGTGTGTTCTGTCCTTCTTTCTCCTTCTTCCTAGCATCCATCTTTTAGGTAATGTTGGCACTTTTAGATTGGTTTAGAGTAGAACCAGACTGTACAATTTAAGTGATAGGCATTGGAAGATAATTGTAAACAGCATTTACAAAGTTTATGGTATAAAAAGATAATCCCACCCCAGGCAGTGTGCCTGAGACTGACCTGCTAAATGGACCTCGGCTGGTCAGGGAAAGAACTTTTAGATTAGATAAAATAAACACCTCTGGAAACAACAGAAGATGTCTCTTGACCATTTCTCTGGTGCTTGGGCTGGGATGCAGAGACTCTAAAACATACACAGGTGGTCGGCTCAGGTTCAACAGAGACACCACCAACCACAGTGGCTGAGTTTGTCTCACAGATTGTGGGAACAACCAAAAATTCCTGAGCGGCAGTTGTTCCCTTGTGCTCTGCTGTGTTTCTGGCTGAGTGTGCCCTGCCCCTTTTTTTCCAGCAGGGCCACAGCTGGTGAGTTGCTGATGCTGTCGTGTCCTGGCACTGTCCCTATAGTGTGTGCTGCTGGCTGGGACCTCTGCCAGCCTCCACAGGACACAAATCTGTTCCTGAGCATCCTGGGGAGAGGTGGTCTGCTTGAGTGCTCTTTGCACTCACACCGTCCAGAAGCTCCACCTGGAGCAAATTCACTTTGATTGTGGCTTAAACTGCAAAGCCTCCTGCCCATGGGTTGGCTTTCCCTCTCCTGAACCAGGAGATCACAAGATGGTTTCTGGAGCTGAAGGGAAATGCTCTGAACCCTCACGTTTAGCTGGCTGCTTTGGGATGGGGTTATTGAAATAATTCAAAACTTCCTGCTGTGCCTGTTCCTTTTGCTTTGGTTGCAATACCACATTCTGCTTATGGTTGGCCTCCAAATGGGATTTAATGATGGGATTTAAAACTGTCCAAGGAGCCTGCACTGCAGTGTAACTCTCCTAGCTGAAAATTAATACAGTTAATATTAGTATTTTAAATACTAATAATGCATTTTAAATTGCATAGCAATTAAACAAAGACAGGAAGGACCTGTACCAAGAGTGAAACATTACTTCTAAGAACACTAATGGGGAATTTGCTTTCTGGGACAGAATAGCTGCTTTATTTAAACTTGCATGTTCACTTTCAGTGAAAGCTCTGTAACATTTTCTGTTGAGAATATCTGCACCCATGCTGCAAGACTACAGTTTTGTTGCAGAATCCTTCTTTACTGCTAATGTAAAATTATCTGAATTTATGAAGTATAACTTAGAACTCAAATAGTCTGTCAGGTAAAAGTTGTGGCTGTTTCCTGGCTTGTACTGAAGGTGCTTCTCAAACCTTTTGCCAGTGTAAGCCACTGGCTGACTTCTGTTGTAGAATCCTAGGGTGATTTGTGTTGAAAGGGACCTTGAAGCTCATCCCATTCCCCTTTGTGCCAGGGCGGGGATACCTTCCACTATCCCAGGCTGCTCCAAGCCCCATCCAGCCTGGCCTTGGACACTTCCAGGGATCCAGGGGCAGCCACAGCTTCTCTGGGCACCCTGTGCCAGGGCCTGCCCTCCCTCCCAGGGAACAATTCCTTCCCAATATCCCATCCATCCCTGCCCTCTGGCAGCTGGAAGCCCTTCTCTCTTGTCTTGGCACTCCAGGCTGTTTTTCCAAGTCCCTCCCCAGCTCTCTTGGAGCCCCTTTATGGACTGGAAGGCTACAATCAGGTGATCCCCGAAACTTCTCTTCAGGCTTAACAACCCTTCCAGCCTTTCCTCCCAGCAGAGCTGCTCCATCTCTCTGATGATCCTGGTGCCTCCTCTGGACTCTCTCCAGCAGCTCCAGGTCCCTCCTGTGCTGGGCCCCAGGGCTGGGGCAGCTCTGCAGGTGGGGTCTCACCTGAGCAGGGCAGAGGGGCAGAATCCCCCCCTCCCCTGCTGCCCTCACTGGGGGCTCAGCCCGGGGCACAGGGGGGGTTCTGGGTCCCAGCTCTCACCCACAGCACCCCCAGGTCCTTCTCCAGGGCTGCTCCAGCTGCTCATCCCCAGAGATTGATCCCTGGGATTGCCCCAAGCACCAGCACTTCTTCTGTCCCCTCTGGCATTTCCCCATCAGTTCCTTTTTAGCCCAAAATCTCTGCTGAAGCTGTGTCTCCTGCCACATATCTGATGTTTGCCAACCTGAGGTGATTGATGTTGCTGTCACTCATTGTCTGTAATGGTCACAGTGCAATTTCCAGTAGTATCTTTTTGACAGCCTCCTAAAAGAGGTAGAAATTAATGACTGAGTTCCAGCAGTTGTATTTTTGTCTGCAAAAGCCACACTGTGCCAGGTTTTGACATCCTTTAGTACTTTATAAGTCGATAGGACAGCTGTGGAATGAAATGATTTTTAATGAGAAATGATGACAGGACCTGGCAAAGAAATAATGCTGAGTTAATCGGGAAAGTTCTGCATGTTAGTAGCAGTCTCTTCTGTGGTGCCAGAGTGACATGATTTGAAATGGTGTTCAGAGCAAGGCCCGGGGAGCTCTGCATTTGCAAACAAAGAAGGCCCTAAAAATCTCTTTATGTTGCCCATTCACGGCTGATCCTGTAGCATTATGTGCTTGTGAAGACATTTGGCAATAAATGCCCCATTCTTCCAGGCAGGGCTGTGGTCTTGCCTTGAAGCAATGGCTCTGCTGGAGGTGGCCCTTGGGGACATGGCTTAGAGGTGGCTATGGGTTGGCAGTGAGAACCTTAATGATTCTGAGATTAAACAGTGAGACATCTCTGGGAAATTAAATGGGATACAGTAATTTTATTTTTTTAATAATCTTTAAACTGGTACTTTTGTTATTTTTCTCTCTAAATCCTATTACATTTTGCTAAGTTTGTGTATGGAATTCTCATTGTGTGTATGGAATATTTTTAAAGCAGCCTAAAATTAATAAAAATGTAAAAAATGTTTGTGGGCAAGGTCCAGCTGGGGAATGGGACCCTTTTCTTTTTTCTACTGTGCCAAATGCCTGCTTTACTTGAAAAATCCTACATTGCAAGATTTGTGTTCAGTCCAGAGAGAAACTGTTTGCAGTAGTTTTTGATGTGAATTTAATTTTTTAGTGAAAAGTTCAACTGTTTTTCTTATATTGAAAAAAGACTCATTTTGTAAGTGTCAAAATATCTGTATTAATACTACCACCAGTGTTTAAAAACAGTTCTTCGATTTTTCATTTGAATGTTAACATTTTTGGCCCAGCATCACGTTGGGTGACTGAAATATTTTGTTTTAGCTTTCCCAGGCTTATTTCACAGTTCCTCTTTGCCTAGAGAGGCTGATGTTGAAAACCACAGTTATTTTATTTCTTGACAAAACACAGTAGGCAAAGTGTTTTTGGAATGTGTGAACTGGTCTGGAAGCTGATCCATCTCTTCCATCTGAAACTTTTCCTTCCAACGGGCAATTTTTATCGTGTTTCCTACATTTACTTATTTTCCTGTGTGCTTGGAGCAATTCCCTGAGTCCAGCATGGCTCTCACTGAGCTGTGGCTAGAGTTATTGCTGCGTTTTAAGGAAACCTCTTGGTTCCTTGTCACAGCACAGCCAGTCTGTAGCCAGGCAAATAATTTGGCCATAAATAAGAAACCCAGTTCGGCTAGCCTGGTTAGATAAACAGGTCCCTGGGTGAACAAGGATAAGTTGGGTTCAAACCCACACAGGGACCTTCAGCCAATCTCATCCAGCCCCAAATGCAGATGCATCATTGGGAGCTGGGCAGTGTTGGTGCCTCACCCAAGCACAGGTGTAAGCCTGGGAAATTCAAACCCCCTATGAAAGGGGCGGCCATAATAAACTTAGAGCTGTTTGTTGATGACCCTTGGTGCATTTGTGTCATCTGTCTCCAACCAACAACCCCATCAGCTCTGAGGGTGGGGGAAACCGAGCCAGGGGAATTTGAGTGGATGTATTTTGTTAACCATTGTGCTGGAAATCAAACTGAGTTAGTGCTTATGCTGTACAGACAATTTCTTCCTAGAATTAGGAGGAGCTCCTCACCTCTCTGGAAACGAAGAACAAAAAAGTTGATACAAGTCGGTCTGTTTAAACATTGCAGAGTTGAATTAGGGATGAGAATAAAATGGAAATTTCTCTTAATTGGGGTTTTCTAGCCTGGGTAAGGAAAGTCTCCAGGGAGAACCCTAAATGCCTTGCAGTGTTTAAAGGGGCTCCAAGAATGGCACGGAGAGGGACCTGGGACAAGGTCCTGGAGTGACAGGACAAGGAGGAATGGCCTTAAGCTGAAGGAGGTCAGGGGCAAAAATAACTCAAACCCTTGATTTTTCTACTTTTACTTTGTATTTAATATTTACTCTGCTATATTAGATGGCTTTAAAAGGAATTCATGCAACTACAATTCTTCTGCATTTAAAAAAGCAAAGATTAATGTGGAAACTACGAAGTAACCCTCAGAAAGAGGGACTCTGTCAGACTATGTTTGCACATAACCCAATTGATATTATGTCCTGCACTGGGGGAGGAAAGGAGTTCCCTGCAAACATCCATGAGTAAAAAGAATGGTGTTTAAAGCTCCTGTTCGTATCCAAATCAAATTGCACAAGATGTGTGTTCTCATCTGAAGATAAGAATAGCACTCAGCCAGACTGTATGTGGGTGCTAATAAGGGCTTAGAAACCAACCCAAACTTGTTGGGCCTGCGGAAAGAGCTGGTTAATGAAGTATTGAGATTTTGTATGTTTGGTTGTTTTTTGTTGATGGATAACTCCTCGCAGTGTTGTGAATTATCAAAATGCAGTGTTTTCCATCTTTGAGATATTATTATTATTA
The DNA here is from genome assembly GCF_009819885.2 of Catharus ustulatus. Taxonomy (NCBI): domain Eukaryota; kingdom Metazoa; phylum Chordata; class Aves; order Passeriformes; family Turdidae; genus Catharus; species Catharus ustulatus. The sequence continues at coordinate 32,903,109 of NC_046228.1, read as the reverse complement.
AAAAACACCCAATGCACTGTGAGAGTGTCATTGATTGTTGTCTTTCATCTTTTTCTGAGAAAAAGGAAGGAAAGAAATGTTCTGTTGGAACAGCAGCAAGGCAAGTAAGTTCTTACCTAAAACCTTGGACATATTCTAACTTATAACACAAACTTCACGTCTTCTCTAGAACTTGTTTCTAGCACAGTTACAGAATAAAAGCAGGAAAAAAAAAAGCTTGTAGCTACTTCTGCAATGTGTTTAGTACATTTATATTGCCTACATAATATTATATATATTATAACATTTCTGTTGTTAGAAGTTACAAAGCAAAAGCTTTAATCAAAACAGGCATTTCCAGTGATGCTCCTGATCCCTTTTCCCGGTGTTTTTCCTTTGGTTATCAGTTCAGAGTCGCTGTGCTTGGCAAGCTGGCGCTTAGCTGGCTTCTGTAAAAGCAAGTGAGTTCCTGATGATATTCCCCTGGTGTGTTCTCGGAACCAGGTCCTTGTGTACCTCAGGGAGTTACCTGGGTTAGGGCTGGAGGGCTCTTGGGGAGTTCAGCATGGTTGGCCTCCCTGTCCTGAGGCAGGAACACAGACACTGACAGATGTTTGCCTAAATTTGCTGTAATGGAAGAGATTTGTGAACTCTCCAGGTGCCTTGTGCTGGGGCTGTGCTGGCCCCTGAAGCATTGAAAGTTTTGCTTGAGCTCCACCCTCTATAACCTCTCCTGGCTTGTTTGATCAGAGTTTTTAATTTCTCTGCCAGTTTCCCAAGATAGCTTCAAATTTTGATCTTGTTTTTCAGAGCAATTTTTACCCTTTTCATCATCATCTTCTGCATATTTTTGTAAGTCTCCTCTAGAACTCATTCTCGAAATCATTAGTGAAGATATTAGAGAACACAGGACTTACCTCTTCAGAACTGTTCTTGAAACATCCTTTAGGTTGAAAGAGAACATTTTAAAAACTACTCTTATGCCTTTTTAAGAACTAATTGAAGAACTTAGCTCACATTTCCTAAAGAAAACTGGTAGAAACCTTAGGGAAGTCCTTTCATATTAAAGCCTTGGTTACTCTTTCAGAGATAGAAATGAAGTTGGTTTGACGTGATTTGCACTTGACAAATTCACACTGGCTGTTTGCTGCCCATTTATTATGCCCTAGGTACCTCTAAATTGATTAATAGTGTGTCCTGATGTCTTTCTGGGGAGCAAAGTTAAGCTCACTGATCTCTAATTCCTTGAATCCTTCTTCCTCTGATTTTTAAGTTATCTTTCTGTAGCTGTTAGGGATATCTTGAGTCCTCTCTCAGTTTGGGGTTTGCTTCTGGTAGTTCCTAAGGTAAGAAAAATAACTTTGACCTAACCTTGCTGATCTGAATAATTCTTATAAGCCTAATATTCTGTAGCTGGGGTTTTCCCTCTCCCCACCCATTTTTGGGTTTGGAGCTTCTAAAGCTGGCCTGAATACCTTGTCATGTCTAATATTTGTGATGAATGACATTAAAAAGGTGTGAGCATTTCAGACTGGCAGATGGGATTATCTATCTTCCCTATGAAACATTGCTTATTTTATTCTTTGGCTTGTTTCCAATATCCCCAGAATTTTCTAATGTTCATAAATTCAGGAGTTTTCAACCACTGAAGCTTTATAATTGACAGAAAAGTTTTTCTCCTCCCATACTTTTGTAATGTAAAAACAGAGTGGGGAGAACAGAGTGGATCTTGCCTGGTGCAAAGGAAGCATGGAGTGGAAAACCACTGGAGCATGGAAACTCTCTTGGCTCTCCTCCAAACCTGCAGCTTTCAGAAGGTGTTTAGAGCACTTCCCACAAGCTCACAGCTGAGGCACATCTCAGATGGAGAAAAGGTAGTCTTTTTCTGATCCAGTCCTATTCAACTTTTTAATTAATGCCAGGAAGAGATGGAAATGTTTTGAGGATGTGGCTTCCAGATCAGGGGAATTTTCCCCAGTTAAGAGTAGCCTGAAATAAACAGGCTGGAATGAGGAGGGATCTGGGCAGGGTACTGAAGTCTGGCAAACACAATCCACAGAAATGTGTTTTGGGAGTGGCTGCCAAGCCTCAGTTTGAGACAAGAACTTTTGGAGACACAGTGAATGAAAACTCATGCAAGTCAATGGTCCAGCAGCTGCCAAAGCCAAATGTCAGCCAGGACTCTGAGAAATCTAGAAAATCTGGAAGAATTGTGTGTACTAATGAGAGGGAAAAGAAATTAGAGATGTAAAGCTGTCCTGGAAGGCAGAGCTCTGTTGTTTTGGCAAAGGAAGAAATAGCAGGTGGAGGAATAAGGGCCCAAGAAAAAGGGTTCTCTGTGTTGGCAGAGCTAAGCATGGAAATGAAGGATCATGACTGTGGGACCTCTGCAATCGGTGCTTTCAGAGTGTTGTGGGTTGGTGTTTTTTTTGATATAACTTATCCTGCTTTTAAAGAGCAAGAAATAAATACCTGAAGGTCTCCTATAGCACTGCAGTTCTCCTGTTTTTATTCTGCTCCTGTTTATCTTTTGCAAACCTCTGCTTCTTAGATTCAATTCTCTTAGACTAGTAGTGAATAAAAAGTAGCCTTTCTCTGAAGGTAGAGGATCCTAAGAAGTAAAAGAAAAAAAGAAGTCTGTCTACTGTTATGTATCTTTATACAGAAGGAAAGAAAAATGTCATAATAAATTTCTTGGCTGGTAGATTATGTGGCGAAATTGTAAGGAAGAAAGGAAAAGAAATGCACAGAAATAGGAGCATGGCAATCTGGTGTCTGAATGATTTGTAATGAGACACATAACTGGTTCTTGAAGTTAATTATTACATGATAATTGCTGAAGAAGGAATGAAATCCGTTGGAATGTTCTTTCAGTGCCTCCCGATTTTCTGAACAAAAGGGTGTTAACATTTCTGATTAGCATGTAATCCAGAATTAATTGAAGAAAGGGCAGGCAGAGTTTTGCAAATGAAATGCTGCATAATGAACTTAAACTGTAGCTCTTAATTTCATTTGTACTGGAACATGTTTCAGCTGCAGAGAAATCTTTATTTTCCTCAATCAGCCCAGTCTAGAAAGTAGGAGCAGTAAATTTTGGTATGTGCAATGAGGTATTGATTTATTAGGAAGCTTGACTACTTTATGAAGTCCCTACTTCAAGAGAAGGCACTGATTTATATTTTAACATAAACGTGAGGGGCTGAGGGCAGACATGACCCAAACCAGCACCAACATCACTTCTAGAATCACACAATCCCTGAATATCCTGAGCTGGAAGGATCATCTAGTCTGGTCCTGCCCAGACCCCCCAACAACCCCACCCTGGGCATCCCTGGTGTCCAAACCCTCCTGCAGCTCCGGTAGCCTCGTGGCTGTGCCCATTCCCTGGGGAACCTGGGCAGTGCCAGCACCCTCTGGGGGAAGAGGGTGCTATTCCCTGCTATGTGTGCATCTATGCTCATATCATGAGATTTTCTTGGTCTGCTGATTATTTGGGTTTGCTTCCAAATGGCCAAATTATGCATCTGAGTTGGAAAGACTCAGATAAGCTGCAGAGGGTTTATGTAAAGGCCTGTCTGAGGGAAAGGCTCACGTGAAAATGCCATTATCCAGTGTTTCCCAGATTTACAAGTGTGCAGCTTTATCCTCCTCCCACTTCTTTCTCAGTGAAACGTTCCACATATTAAATAGTCTTGCCTTAGAACAATTAGGTTGGGCTATCAGATTTTGGGGTGTTGGGTTGAACTGTGTCTTTTGTACTCTTTAACATGTTTCCTAGTGCAGGTGTCCACTGTTAAACCTGCCTGCTTAAAGCAGGATCTAACTGGGTTAATACTGGGATTTGCATTATTTTATTTTTATACAAGTTGGGGTATTACCCCTATGTTATCTTTGTGTTAGTTTAGTATAAATGATCATGTTCTATAAATATTGGTAGAGTTTAGGCATTTGATAAAGGTATAAATAAACGTCACTTTTTTAATAGAAGTAATGATTTGTATTTATATATATTTAAATATGCTGAAATAAATCTGAATAACTATAGCATCCTATACTGTGATCACCATTGAAGAGTGATTTATTTCCTATTACCTTTTAGCCTGGAAGGAAGGACTTGGCATTAGAAAGTTTGGGCACAAGGATATGGACTGCAGTAGGTTTTTTTAAGGAACTGGCTGTGAGCACGGTATGGTTAAGATCTTTTAAAAAATAGGTACTACAGTATATAGATGCTAATGTAATGTCATGGTTTCAAGCTGGAGGAGTGCTTTTCCTGGGATGTGAGAAATACTTGGTTTGTTTTCTCATAAATCAGAGTCTCCAGGGAAAAGGGCAGGAAGAAAGGATGTCTTCAGGGGGAGTAGATCACAGAGCTTAGCTTGCTTTGGATGCATGAAATCCTTCTTCCTTTCTGAAGAACGGGTGATGTGCAGGCTGCCAAGATTGGATACTGGGGAAAAAAAATTCCCTGAAAGACAAGTCAGGCGTTGGAATGAATTTTGCTGTACAGTGGTGGAGGCACTATCTCTGGAAGAGTTCAAGAGCTGGTATCTGGATGTGGCACTTGAGGACATGGTTTAGGGGTGACGAGGGTTGGACCTGATCCCCTTGAAGGTCTCTCCCAACCTTGATGCGATTCTGTGAAAGCTGCTGGCTAAGGATTATACAGATATGATATATGTGATGTATCATTTATATAGTAGATGTGTTGGTGCTGAACAGCACAGTGCAGCCTCCACGGATGCAGATCAGAGATCAGAAATGTTCCTGCTCTCAACACATCTGTTTCTTAAATGGCCAAACCTCAGTGTGGCTTGCTAGCAAGTAGTCTTTCCTTTTAGGATTGTCATTATTTTAATAAAGGCTGTGGAATGTAAAAATGGCAAGATAAAGCCGGGAGTATACATGGGGTTTTTGCTGGATTCTGACAGCAAACATTCTGTGTCCCAGAGATGAACTGGGGAGCCTTAGCTTGAGGGGAATATCTTGTTTTGACTTCATTGTAAGAGTAGAGCAAGAAAAGTTGTGTCTGCCCCTGGATCCCTGGAAGTGTCCAAGACCAGGTTGGATGGGGCTTGGAGCATCCTGGAATAGTGGAAGGTGGTGTCTCTGCTCTTGGGAGGGGGTGGAATGAGAAAGTCCTTTCCAACCCAAACCAGTCCAGGATTCCATGAATAAAAAAATTGTAATTTATTTCAGTCTTTAAAAGGTATTTTGAGCCTTGACAATTCAGTGTTAGCTTGAAAGCTGCATGACAAATGCTGCTGGGTCTCAGCTTTCACAGTGGCAAATCAACCCCACTGCAACTTAAAAACAAAGACAGCATCTTGCACCTGAGCAATGGCAGAGCACCCCAGAATTTTTTTTAACTCCATAGGTTTTTTCCTCTATCATGTTATGAAATGAATCATTCTCACTATTGAGAGATACATTCAGTGAAAGTGCTTTTTGAGTTTTCTTTTCAGTAGATTATTAAAGCCAAAAAAAGAGAATCTATTTGGAGGTGGGTCCTGTCATTTGATTTGAAAAGAAGTAATTTTTTCAGTCTTGCTGGGCTGGAGGTCGTTAATGCTGTTCTCCCTCAGAAAATGCAAACTGGTTTCCAGAGATCTTACTCAGTCTTGTTCAAGTCATCCAGCCAAGGGTTCCTGCAGCTGGTTAGGGATGGATTTTAGGGCTTCAGGAATGTCTGTCAGGGGAGAAAGCTGAAAGATTTTCTGAGAAAAGTGGGTTAATCTTCTTTCACTCAATGGGTGCTCCCCTCCCCTTCCATCATGTCAATGCCACTGGCAGCCTGTCACAGCTATCCAATAATTGTCACCATTTCTGACATCCTTGAGGGTTTGACTATGAACTTAGAAGGATTTTGTGTGGTTCAGCTCCAAGCATGTGTAAACTCAAATGGTGTTGTAATGCAAAATTTGCCATCACAACCCGTTTCTGGGTTATCTTGGGAGTGGGTTGTATGACACAAATCTGAACACACATCCTGGGATGCTTCCTGGGACATTTGTTCCCACCTTTTATTTTGTGCTGTTGGCAGCCTTTTCAAACTTCTCACCAATTTTCCTATATATTTTTTTTTTTTTAGGAAAGCTGTCCAAGGCATTTAACATTGTAAGATAAGAATAATATAATGGATCTTTCCAGTGATACTTGACTGATAATTTTGAGGGTTTTAACTCTTTTGAAATATTTTGAATTACCTTATTTTTAAATTAAGGATAATCACTCCAAGCATTGTATATTTTGAAGGTGTCAAAATTTAGGAATGTGAGTATAATAATTAGATATCTTCATCCCTTTTCCACCACTGAGAAAAACTGCAGAAAAGCTGTGGGCAAGTTGAGAAATTGAACTTGGGGCAACAGCTTGTGCTGAATATGTGTAGAAGGAGGGCTCCAGCATTCTTTAGTTTAATATTAGTTATTATCTAGATGGAAATTTTGGATTTTCCAGAGGTGTAACCTCTAACCTTCATAGTCAAGCCAGTAACACCAGGTCTGTGTTGCAGTGGCATTGGTGCTCGAGCAGCACAGTGAGCTGCTATTCCAGTTTGTTCAGGTTTTCATGAGTCTAAAAGAGCATCTGGCAAGAGAATGAATTATTCAAACCCAGGAATGTCATCTGCAATCTAAGCTGTTTACTTTTTACACTGTCCCAGCAATGCTGAAATGTCTTTCACCATCAAATATTTTCCTACTACATCCGTTACTTAGGTATTTGGAGGTTCTTTTCACAGTGCACAAGTGAAGAAGCAGAATATTGATGAGTATGGTGAAAAGAATGCTTTGGTGTTGTTGGTTGTTACTGAGGAAGTTGCTGTGAGGAAGTTGTTTTACTTTTATGTCATCAAAATCACAACTTGCCGACAGCTGTGGAAATGTAGACTGAAGTCTGGGGGCCTTCCTCATCTTTCTCATCTCTTTTGAACAAAAGAAATTACAAAAGATGTACTGCTTCACAAGGCTGCTCCTTCTTGCTAAAGAAGGGAAAAATAATGCATGACAATCTTGAGTCAAAAGTAAAATCACTTTCTTTACTCAGATTAGCTGGGAATTGCAGCCCACAGGCACACCACCATCCATTTTTGATGGAGAAATTCAACTGCAGCCCTGCAGTGTAAAACAGCTAAAGACTGAGCATTGTTTTTCTCCAACCTCATTCTTTATCTGCGTTAGTAACCCTTGCACAGCATTTTTGGTCATTTATTGCCAATGATCTTTAAAGAAAATATGAATTAAAAAGGAATAAGGAGGAGCATCCCTGGGAAACTGGCTAAGAGTAGCTTAAAGAAAGTAACATCTCAGTTTGGCGGTGTTAGGTTATTTGTTAGCCTTGACAACCTAGGAGTTGTCGCTAAATAATTCTGTGATCCTGTGCTGTCATAGCAAAGGCCTTGTCCCAAGTTAAAAAGAGGAAGCTCCCAAAAAATTAAATCCAAACCCTAAAATAAATGAGTTTGTTAAGTTAATAGCAAATGCCTCCTTTTTGACTTAAAGTATGAATAAAATCTGAGGAAGAGGAAGTTGGAACCAGGAATGAAAATATTTTTGTGGCAGATGTTGGTACTTAAACTGAAACTGGGAGCAAGATCTGTGCATCCCTGGAGCCCTAAAATGGAATGTGTGACATGAGCAGGATATAGTGTGTCAGGAAAGGAATTTTGTGCCTAAAAGCTTTGACCAAAGTCCAGCCAGAGAGCAGATGAATCTTCTGAGTTCTGTTCTGGTCCAAACCCCATCTTTCTAATGTTGGGGACTGCTGTTGGGGAAGGGCAGGGTATCTGCAGGGCTTCAGGTGGATTTTGGTCACGTGGGGCAGAAAGAAGTCATCTTTGAAATTGCTGGGAGATGGGTGGGGAAAAGATGGAGTCTGCCAAGATTTTTGTAGTAGGAGTGGGGACTTGGACTGGTTTGAAAGAGGAATTGGGACAGTGAGAGGTCTCAGTTTCAGGAGACAAAATGAGTGTCATGGAAATGGTGGCATTGAGGACTGGGCTGTTTGTGCACTGCCCTCTAGCCATGGCACAGGCTCAAGGGGGACATGGAAATGGGGTCTGGGCAGTTTGGGTGGGTTAGTTGTCCTTCCTCAGGATGAGACAGAAAGTGTCTCCTGGCAGAAGCTCATTAGGGGGTTGGCACTTGGATCTGTTACAACCATTACAGAACTCTCCCAAACTCAATTTCTGTTTCTTATCAACATCACTCCTCATTTTCAAAGTTTCCTCCATACTTCTCCAGTGTAATTTTTCTCTGCTATGGTAATTCCCAGCCCTTCTCCTGAAACCTTCTCAGGCCAGGAGTGCCTTGAAGGGCTGTTTATTCTCCTTCTCCTAGATTCCAGTCTGAAACAGCCTCAGGTCAGTGTGGAGACTCAGGCTCTTCCCCTGTTCTCCACTCAAGCGTTTAACAGGGCATGGAGAAGAGCTGAAGCTGGGGTGCCATGAGGGAGCCTTCTCATCTGAGGACCCCAGGTTTTTCTGTTGACAGTGTGAGAAAAAATTATATAGGAAAAGTGTTGCACAAAATTGTTCCTGTGCTTATTACACATATTTATAACTGTTTATTTGGTAAAAAGCCTGAATGACCATACAGAGAAGAAAAATACTAGGCTTGTCTACATTTTGTAGAACTGTAGTTTAAACTTGTGAAGCACTTGGGCATAATTTTTTGCCAAATAAATCTGAGTTTGCAGTGTTCTGAACCTGCTTATGTTTTGGAAATATGTGTATTTTGTCCATATTTTAGCAATGTGGCAGGTCAAAGGGAGAGACAGAAGGGACACTTTCCTGGAGGTAACTTTTGGGGTAGGTTGTAACACCTGATGAAGTGTTTCTCATCAGCTCTCTGGGGAAAACCCACACAGACCCATTCTGCCCTGGTGTTGCTTTACAGGTCACTTTGCTGGGTTTGACTGGTCCATCACTGGCATTTTCCTCCTGTTTTAGTGGGCCTGTAAATGACTTCAGGTCAATTTTGGCTGTTTTCAGAATGATAGTCCCCATTAACACCCACATAACCTCCTGCACCATTTCACTTGTCATCCTAAAGACTGCAGCCTTTTTTTCATGGAGGAAAGAATGAGTGTGCTGCTTTTTGTTAAACCTACTCATAGGGCATTTATACAGCCACAGATATTAGCAGTCATTTATTGTTTGGTGGAATAATTTTTAAAAGGTGTGTTTGCTAAACTGATACTTTGTCAAAAAGAAAGTGCTGGAAGTGTTTGGTGTCTTTTGTAATCTGGTTTGTTCATTCTCCTGAGGAGGCTGGTAGGCTTTCCTCATTATTTCTAGACAGACAGGTTGAAAGAATATTATTATTATTGCTGTTATTATTGTCACTATTATTACTGTGGTTATTATTATTGCTGTTATCATAATTATTAGTTATTAACCAAGTAGGATGAGTCTTATTGGTAAACCCTAGAGGCATTTTCTATAAACTGACCCCTTTTTATATGAAACATTTTCAAAACCACTGAAACAGTAGTATAAAAAGCTCAACTCTTTTGTTGGGTTTTTGCTGTTTTTTTTTTTTTTTTTTAACTAACTGTATGCATGTGCTTAGTGAAGCATGAAGAAGGGGGGAAGAAAGTAACAGCAATAAACCATTGCTACGTTTCATGCTATTTCTCCTGAGATCTATGGATCCATGATTAAAAATTTAGGATTTTTCCTTTGTTTTCTTTTTAGCTTTTCCTTTTATCTGAATGTTTTGAGGATTTTGTTGTTGTTGTTGCTGTGGGGAGAGGAGAGATGTTTCAATTAAAAGAAAAGGGAGCATTTGTTAGTTTTAGGATATAATACTACTTTTTTTGGTTTTAAGTTTTCCAGTAGTTGTTTCTTCTTTTCACCCTCTGGAGCAGGAAGGTGCAAGCTGATAATTTCCTTGATGGCTTCAGCGTTGGGAATCTGGAGCAGACTGAGGGTGACCATTAATTTGTGTGTGGCAGTAACGCTTTTCTTTTTTCTTCTGAAAGGGGAGTTTGGCTTCCATTTGAGAGCTGAAAAATGAGAGGATTTGATTTGGTGGGGTTGGGAAAGTCTGACTTCTGATCCTTACTGCTGCACTGCTGTACTTGGCATAACACCAAGTCATGGAATTATTTTACCTTTTCTTTTGAATCCTCAGTTCCATGTCACGGGTTATTTGATGTGAAAATCTGGCCAATAAAGCTTCAGAAAAAATTTCAGTTGAGCATTAATTGAGACCTAGAGATCTTATCTAATTTTTTCAAACTTCTGATGTATTTCTTTCTATATAACTTGACAGTGACTAATATAAGTTCATTGGGATCGGAAGCCAGAATAATGTGATTTCTTTAGACTGGCAAGCCACAACATTCAAATTTACTCTTTCAACTGTACAGGCACAATTTCAGATAAGTCCATAGCATATGTCTCAGACTTCAACAGGCCTCAAGCTTGCCCTGTTCATAACAAAACTGATTTAATAAGATGGTTTCTGTCCAGTCTATTCACTTGTGGTATTTCTATTTTTCCTCCCTCACAGTCTTCTGGTTTATTTTATCTGTGGAAATGCTACTTATGTGATCGTGCAGCCTCCTGTGTGTCCTTATCTGTTTTCATTTCTCCCCCTCACACCAATATGTTTTGAATGCATTGAACAGTTCCAACCACAACTGACAGAAAGGTAGAAATCTAAAAAATGGATTTACTGAATTTTATGAGGACAAAGACAATGCTGTTAGAGCCCCATATGACTTTAACACTCAGTCCTTGACTGTTTTCTCTCCTGCACAAGCAACTGGTTTAGTGCCATGGAAGTCAGTGTAAGCTATATATACTCAATGTTTTCTGAAAAATACATTTCTCAGGGTGAGTGCCACTCCCTTGCTTTGGCAAGCCCTGAAACGGTGCCCTGATGGTGTGATGATCAAAATCTGATGTTATCAGTAATGTCAAAATCCTCATTAGGCCAATAAGTGTTCTTACGGCCAGTGCTGGGGGACCTCATAGAGCTGTTCCCAGAAGAGAGGGAATGTGTTTGGAATGGCTCTGATCTCCTTTATGAGTGTGGGCAGAGAATGCAGGTTACGTGGGGAATTTTTGCAGCAGGAGTGGAATCATTATGACGACTTCATGGTTGAGACTGTGCTCAGCAAAAGGTTCCAAGAGGCAAAGAGGCTCTGGCCCATCCTCATCCTGCCACCCCAGTCTCTGCTTGGCAGCTGCTGGTTGTCTCTGCTTGGAAGTACAGACATTGAAAGGGAATGTTTCTACTCTCTTTTCCCCTCAAACCTGGGTAACTCAGCACTGCATTACAGCTTGCTCTCCCTACCTTGATGTACTCTTCATGTGAAAGAGCCAGGCTCAGGATGTGTGTGATCTCATGGATCCCAAAGGCAAAGTTAACATGTAATTTATCCCTCTGGCCATGTGAATTGTGTTTTAACTGCTGCGTTAAACTAGGGGAGTTGGCACAGGTATTTCCATAGGACATTGAGTTAGTTTCAACTTCACAGGTCATAAATACGGATCCGGGAACACCTTTGGTGCTGCCTCCAGGGAAAATGTGCTTCTCCCTAACTGCTTGTCCTTGTCCCAGGCAGTGGGGTTTGGGATTGCAGTGGGGGAGGTGGGTTTGAACCTCCACCATTACCTAAACAGGCATTCCCTGGGCACATTTGGGAAGGATCCTTCCTTGTAGATGCACCTTTTCACGCGTTGATGATGATAAAGTATTTCTGGTTTTTATGATCTGTTAAACATCTGTTAGTCCACAAAATTTCCATTGCTGCTTGTTTGAAATGAACCATTTTGGCAGGCAAAAGTCTCTTTCATACCTTTGCATGGAGGAATTAATACTCTACCACTTCTGTCATTAGATGTCTGGTTTTACTGGATGATTTTTTTTTTATGCTGAGTGCATTCTGCTGAAAATTTCCATTTACTGCATCTGAGGATATTGCAGCAAAGATAGGAAAATTATTCTCACTATCTGAAAAGCGAAGTTATTTTCTTGTTATAAGTGACCAAAACCCCCCATGTTGTATCATTTTTATAGGAATTTTCAGCCAGAGAGAATTTCAGAGAGCTGCATGTAATGAGTGACAAGTCTTCTTCTAGAACAGACTATAGCTTTTTTTTTTTTTTATTTGAAGGATCACTTGGAGGACTTTGATTCATACTTTTCTATAATAAATAATATGTTATATTTTTCTAGTTTAACAGTGGGTGGATTTTTGGTAAATTTGGATGGTATTGGTCTGTGTTCTTCTATTCCTTGCACCCAGTCTTGATAAAGTCAAAAGCTTATGAGGTTTTTTTTTGTCTTACTTTTATTTTTTATGCCCACAACCTTCTGGTAGCCAGCCTTTGGTTGGCTTCTTCCTGGAGAGTGCTGTTGGACATCCCCGTCCAGCTGCTGGCTCTGTTGGCTTCCTTGATGTCTTTCCACCTGATAGGAGGGGACAGCCAGGGGGGTTCAGGCTGTGCTGCCAGGGAACAGGGACAGGACAAAGGGAAACGGCCTCAAGCTGTGCCAGGGGAGGCTCAGCTTGGACAGCAGGAGGAATTTCTGCATGGAAAGGGTGCTCAGGCCTTGGCAGGGGCTACCCAGGGAGGTTTGGAGTCTCCATCCCTGGAGGTGTCCAAGGAAGGGCTGGAGGTGGCACTCAGTGCTCTGGGCTGGGGACAAGGTGGGCACTGGGCACAACTTGGACTTGGTGATCCTGGAGGACTTTTCCAGCTTCAGTGATTCTGGGATTCTGTCTCTTCTGAGTTTTTATTTATTTTAATGAAAATTTCCATTGTGAACAAACCCAATGCTAAAACTGTCAGCACTTTTTCTCACCAGTGACTTCTGAGTCTGCAAGCAATGGAAGCAAACAGCAGATTTCCTTTTCTTCTGCTTTTACTACCTGGTGTTCTGTGACCTTGTGTATCACAAACTGTTGTTTCTCACCAGTGGAGTCCTTGATAATTCCTTTTCATCTGTTTGCAGAAAGAGAGACTAGTTCAATATTTTCATGCTGTGTGCAATGTTTCAGATTTTTCAGCAATGTCTGGATTTATTGCCCAAGAGAAATTTTCCCCACAAGCTGCAGTGAGTAACTGTCAGCATTGCTTGCTATTAATAATCACATGCAAAAATTAATCTTGGAACTGTCTTAATTTGTTCCTCCTGTTGTGTGCAGCAGCCAAAATGTTTAGACCTGGCACTGTGTAGGAGCATTCTTCATCCACAGGCTGGCTGTGGCTACAGAAGCAAGAGGAGCCCCCCTGTGTGTTCTGAGGTGTCAGGAAAAGTTCTGCTCCATCCATGTGGTGAGGAATAACCACTCCACAGATGCCTGGAACCCCACAGTGTGTGCACAGAAGGCTCCAGGAGCTTCAGCAGTGAGCTGAAGATGATCTGACAGGTTCTGAGCTGCTGCCTGGCTGGGAGTGGGAGCTGAGATCAAACCCAGGTGAACGTGTCCTCACCTCCATGGCAGAATTCCATGATGCTTGAGGCTTGCTGTGGCAACCAGAGGAATGATGTATTTCAGGTCTTAAGTCTTAGATGTAGCGTTGCTGCTGCTTGACATAGACTGAAAAATCAGAGCTAAATTTGAATGTGTTGCTTGAAGTATCTTAAAAATTAGAGCTCAATTTAAATGTGCTAATTGCATCAATTGCATTGTTTTGAACACACACAGTCATGAATCCTCTATGTAACAGCTGAGGCCATTCCAGTCAGTGTGGAGAGATCCCCAGCTAAAGAAATATTCCCTCCTAGTAAAGAGAATTATAAAAAATTATTTTGATTTACTGATTAGCAAGATGGGCTAAAGAGCTTTCTCAAGGCCTTCGACAACCAGGAGGCCTTCAGACATGTTGTAAGGTGGGAATGGGCACTCAGTAGGTGTTTTTTCTGGTGGTAGTCCTTGCATGTGTGTTTTATTTTCAAATATGTGTCTGTTTTAGCAAGAAGAATAATTTTCAGGAATGAGAACCACATGTGTGGCATGATGAGACCTGGAGCTGGTTTATCTCAACTCTTCCTCAAAGACAATTCTTGATGGCACTTGGAATTTCATTCCAAAATAGATGCACTTTCTGTTGTTGCTATCCTAGCTGAATTCAGATCAATTGGTGAAAATTGTTAATGCCAAAGATTTTCTAGTATTAGAAATTAAAGAATCTGTCTGAAAGTCTGGATATCTGTGTGCCCGTCTTAAGCCTAAAAAATCCCAAACAACCAAAAAAATACCCCCCAAAACATCAACCAACAGTAACCAACCAACCCTATTGAAAAACTCACCCCTCCACAAAAATAAGAAGTCCCTTGCTGAAATTATCTGGGGATGCCTGTGTCATTTGAGAATATTATGTTAAAGCTAATTCCTGCTGTGCACATAATTTATTAATGGCTGATGTTGTAAAGCATTACGTTGGAGATTAACATTTTGTTAATCTTCTGGGGAAAGTTTTCCCAGCAAACATTAAGTATTTGAGACTGTTTTTATTGGTTCATACTGTTAATGATGGAAGTTGGAGGTTGTTGTTGTTCTTGTTATTATTGCTACCAGTGGTAGCTATTGTTGAGCCTTGCCAAGCCTCCAAAGAGAGTCTGAAGTACCTGAAGGGGTCCCAAGAGAGCTGGAGAGGGACTTTTCACAAGAACCTGAAGTACTGGGACAAGCAGAATGGCTTCCCACTGCCAGAGGACAGGGATAGATGGGATATTGGGAAGGAATTGTTCCCTGGGAGGGTGGGCAGGCCCTGGCACAGGGTGCCCAGAGAAGCTGTGGCTGCCCCTGGATCCCTGGAAGTGTCCAAAGCCAGGTTGGATGGGGCTTGGAACAGCCTAGGATAGTGGAAGGTGTCTGTACCTATGGCAAGGGGTGGCACTGGATGGGCTTTAAGGCCCCTTCCAACCCAAACCATTCTGGGAGATGCAGGATTGTAGATAACATTTTTTTTTTTTAACTAAACAATGTCATTTCAGTGCATTTCTGTACTTCTATATGCAGAAAGAAAGGGAAGTGTGCTTTATTCTTTTCTTCCTCTGGAAATAAGTGTTAATGATGTTATTTCTTAGTTTCTGTTACATATTTTGATCACCTTTTCAGGTTTGTTAGGAGTCTTGATCTTCTTTGGATTGCTGTGGAACATAAGCATCCCTTTTCTCAGAGACAGAAAAGCAGGACACAGAGAATATCAAACACTTGATATGCATCTCTTGGGTGTGGGAGCATGACTGGTGCTGCAGCTGGGCTCCACATTTGAGCTGGCAAACAGAGCCTGCTGTTCAGCTGAGCAGAATTTGTTGCAGTGTATGTATGTGTATATAAATATATAAATACAGTTATTGCCCAGTGTTTGTATTATAGATACCACTCCACTGCAAAATTCTGTTCTTCAAACATTTTCTCTGATTTCTAAGACTTGGGGAAGATGAGAAATCTGGAACTTGAGAAACTTCCTAGAGTATATTTGGCATAAAGGGGCAAAGGAGTGAGAATTGCAGAGAAGCAGATGTGGAGAACTCCAGTCAGGGTGTCTGCACCCCTGATATTCTTTCAGAGCCAGGACCAGGCAGAGGAGGTGCCACAGCTCCTGAGCATCCTCTTCCTTTTTAACTTCCTGTGAAGGAAGTAACACTTCCACTTGCCACTGCAAGCAAGCTTGACAGAAATTTTGATTTGTTCCTTGCCTTCATTTACTCAGGTCAGGGAAGGTTTTGGTCTCTTCAATGCTTGTTTGGCAGCAGAAGAAAACCATGAGGAGGGGCTGTTGTGGGTGGAGTGGGAGCTTCAAAGTTTGAGAGAAGCTCTTGGTGAGTCACAAGGCACACAAAAGACCCCTTGGCTTTCTGAAGTCCTCCTCCAAGGGGAACCTGGGGTGGCCGGACCCAGTCCTACACCTAGACTTGGTTAATGGTTTAAGTCACTTTGTCTTGCAGGATTAATGATGGCAAATCAGATCTACTTACATAAAATGAGTATAACAAATGATAAGACCAACGATTGTGACCAGAATCATTTACTACACAGTATAAAAGCTAAAACTATTATTATGGTGTAAGATTGGGTAGTGTGCAATAGCAAAGCAATTATATTAAAACAAGCAAAAAGAATTAACTAACAGAGATTGATGTAAGTCACCCAGACCAAAGCCCATGGGCATACCTCTTTCACTCAGTCTCAAGGGGTATCCTTGGGGACTGTCCCCAAACCCAAGAGAGCAATCTCCACACACTTCAAGGAGGAATATGTTAAAGAACCTACCCTAGGGAAAGTGGACTTTTACAGGACTGATATTTGTCAGATGTCTCTGGGTCAGCTTAGCAATTTTAAATAATACTTCACCACATCTGCCACATCTTTACCTCTCTATCAGGATAAGCCAGACAGATTTTAGCACAATTGAATAGCACAAGCAGCACACGATACCCCTCTCAGCCCACCACTGATAGCCTTGCTCGGTGTTACAGATGTTTGACCGCATTTCCAGGCAGAGCATCCTGCTGCAGGGGTAGCTGGTATTCCATGGCCACCTGTGTCACCAGCTGGGGTGGACAGTGTGATTTAAAGGCTGATTCTGCCCCGAGTTATCCAGTAATTCTTATTGTGCCTAGCCAGGTGCAAAGAGAAACAACTTCGTGCTCCTTTTCTTGTTCCCCAGGGTGATGTTAGTCAAGGATGCTCAGCTGCTGACTGAACTGGAGCTGGAATGTGCCAGTTTGTTGTACCAATTATTCCTATCTGTTATTCCTTCCCATCCTGCTTGACTCCTCTGTCCCACCCCTGCTGAAATACTCATGCTGGTAATGCTCCTCCATCAATAGAGGAGAACATAAATAGGCAAAAAAAGAATCAAAATTCAGAGGGAGGCTGCATTTCAGACCATGGAAATCACCCTTGGCAAAGGGTGACTGTGATTATTCCATGTAGTCCAACCACAGCAGGACACACACTGTTCACTTCTGAAAAGAGCAGTTGCTGAAACAGTTTTATCTGAGAGCTGGTCACTGAGAAGTGGCATTATTCTTGATGCCGAGGACCTTGACCCTGAAGTAACAGAATCTGTCCTCCCCCCTGGCTGTCTCAGGGCACACCACTGCTTTGGAAACATCTGCAAGAGAGTGCTGAATTCTGAGGGCCTGACATAGCATTGTCCATAAGCTGTGCTGGTTGCTGTGCATCTCCTTTGGCTCTCTGGGAATAATATCCTAGCAACAAAAACAGGTCTGAGCTTAAACTGCCTGTTTGGTGAGATGGGTGTTGTTGGTTGGCAGAGTGGTGCTTCCAGGGACCAGTGCCCTTCAGCTCCCTGCCGTTAAACATGGCCCCAGTGTGGAGGATCTGTGCCATGTGCTCCCCTTGCTGGGGAGGGGATTAGCAGGTATTCCTCTCAAAGTTCATGTGATCAACCAAATTGTTCATCTGTTCCTGAAACCATCTGGACATCTAGAGCAGGAAAAGGTGGATAAGGGAAGCACACAGGGCACTTTAACAGAAGTGACCCAGTTTAATTGTCCTGTTCCCTCGCTGATTTCTGGGCTGCCTGAAGGTGATGTCCCCATTGTGGCTACACTCCAGGTAGTTCATGCAGATGTTGCTTGGCCTGGTGGTTTATGAGCCTTTTCTTTCAAACTCTGCATGGTGACACAGTAAAAGCAAGTCTTCATCTCTTTTCTGCTTCAGAAATTTTCATGTAAGACATTTAGGACACAGCCTGGGTCATTTCATGAGGGGATTTGTAATATTCCCTAGTGCCTTATAATAAAAAGTGACACTTGTTAACAAATTGATGTCTCAACTACTGTATTTTTTGCACCTTATGGAGGAATTGCTTGGGGTCATGTCCACAGCCTTGATGGACACAACATCTACTTGTTTCTGTCTTGTGCTTTGCCAGCTGCATAATTCAATATGCTGGAGGATCCCAATGACTGTAAATACTGGTTTTGCATCTGTGAGAAAATCAGTGCTGTGATTCCTGAAAGTTAATGCCCTGTAGACCTCTCTACAGAAACCAATTTGTTAGTAGAGCACTTTAATTTTTTAAAATTTGTTTTTTAATGTTCTCCATTTCTCTCTAGTCTTTGTACATTGATTCTTCTCCTTGCACGAGTGGAATGTTCTGTTATCGTTCCAATAGTGGGTTTTAATTATCTTTTATTTTCTGTCAAGTGGATGGGAGAGATTAAGAGTGTGATTTGGGAAATGTGCCATCTTGGTCTGAAGTCTTAATTTGAATGGCACAGTGCATTTGTGCCAGTAGGGAAAATGTACCCTGACTAAAACAGGTGCTAGCATCATTCTGTGCATTTCACTGCAGCTTAGGTGTGAAAGGAGCTGCAG
The DNA here is from genome assembly GCF_009819885.2 of Catharus ustulatus. Taxonomy (NCBI): domain Eukaryota; kingdom Metazoa; phylum Chordata; class Aves; order Passeriformes; family Turdidae; genus Catharus; species Catharus ustulatus. Next base: position 32,884,809 of record NC_046228.1, on the reverse strand, counting down.
AAGCACTGAAGTGTGAAGTGTTCAGACTCTTAGCCTTGAGCAAATTAAAAAACTTGGCATTGAAATTGAGCTGGGAAGTCCACCCCAGCTGGGAGGTTGTTTTTTGCATTTTTTCTTGCCATTTTATTTCAAAATTTCTTCCGAATTTGAATACAAATCATGACCTTTAAAACTCTGTTCAAATAGGATAATGAATATCAAGATTTGGATTGGGAAGGGTAAAGGAGCATTTCTGTAATACAAGGCAGTGGAATTCCTCACTAGGGCCATAACTGGGCTCTGAGTTTCTTACTCAACTATAAATGTCATTAAACAGTGAAACACAACAGAGTTTTTACCTCAGCTTTTTTTCCCCAGCTGCTCCTTTGCATCACCTTCTGTCTCTTCTCTGTGCTGTTCCCTTGGGTAGGTAAAGGGAGTTTTCCTCCAGTTCTCAACTGTTTCTTGTCTTATATTCTCAAATGCTCTTTCTTCTTTATGAAGAGTAAGAAACATCATGATCTGTTAATTCCCTTATTGCCCAAAATTTATTACTCTAAAAGGCTGCAACCAGTCAAATTTGTCTGTAATTTCTCTAGTGACCTTAGGAACAGGCCTGTGTGGATATGTGTAATAATACTAAATAAGTACAGGGTAATATCAGCCTGGGCCCACAAGTGCGGGGATTTCCATAGGAAGTAGTGGTAAGATCATTCCTAGGCTGGAAAAACTGATTGGAAAGTCAACATTGTGGCAGAAAAGAGACATGGAAGTCATTTGAGGGTCCTCAATTTGCTGTAAGACAAAAATGAATTGTCCATTTTTTTTTTTTAAGGACAAAAGCCATGAATTTGTATAATTCAACTTCTGTGGGCACGAGTGCTCAGGCATGATGTGATGCTGAAGGACCCTTCACTCTGGGAGATGAAGGCACAAGGAGGCCTCTTTAATGGGAGCCTGAGAGACTCTGATTGCAAATGAAGCCCGAATTTTTAACAGTTACGCTGAAATAACCACTGCCAGAATGATGATGTGCTGCTTCCCCCAGCAGTGGCCGTTGTAAAAAATTAAGACTTTCACTGCCTCCATCTTTCTCATTCCCAGTGGATAATAGGAAGAAAATCTGTCCCTGGTGCTCTCAAAAAGTTAATCCAATTTGGTCATAATGAGGAATTCTGCTTTAACACATAGGTATCTCTGTGAGAAATAGGAATTAATAAATTAATAAAAAACTGAGTAGATCCATTCATCAGCAGTTGGAGCAAGAGAAGTTTCCCAACATGCTCCTGCTAGGTTATGATTCTTTTCAAACTGAACCTGTAGATCTTGCTTGGGTCCTTACAACCAAGTAGTTAAGGCATTAATATTTTTTGTGTTTTGAGCAACAACAGGACATAATATTAACATCTTAAAAGTACTTCTGACAGACAAGTGGAAAGTTTCTGTTTGTGTGAAATTGACCCTGTTTTTTCCCAAGCAACATAAGGAAAGATGGGCAGCGATCTCCCCTTACCACACATGTTCCTTTATTGGAATCACTGAATATCCAGAGTTGGAAAGGACCCACAGGGATCATTGATTTCCAGCACCTGTAAATGTGATGTTACCATCAAATCGTGTAGGAGGAAAGCTCTTTTTCATTTCTTGCAACCCAAGTCGTGGGATCAATAAACCATGAAGTGGCTTGAGAGATGAGGGTATGTTTATAGGACAGGCATAGAAATAAAAAACATGTATGTATGAGAGGCAGGCAGTGGGTTTTTTATGTTAATTAAAATGCAATGAATTTCAATTGCTATTTACATTTGAGCCTTCATCGTCCTGCACTTCAGAGTGGTTCTTCATCTCTGTTATCCATATGAGGTTATTCATGATATTGCTTGGACACGCTCCCTTATTAACACTGCAAGTAGTGACTCCTGTTCTTTTCTCTCCCTCTGTCAGTGCAGGGCGAGAAATAGGCCTGGTACTATTGCAGAATGCCAGAATGGTTTGGGTAGGAAGGAACCTTAAAGCTCATCTGATTCCAACACCCTGCCATGGGCAGAGACACTTTCCAGGATCCCAGGCTGATCAGGAAATGAACAGGATAAAATCTTTGTAGAACTGGTTTTAAAATAATTAGGATTAATCCTGTGCATACTTGGTGTAGTAATAGGTTGAACAGGCAGTTGACAGAGAGGTGCTTTCATTTCAAAGAAATGAGTGCATGTTTTGAAGGGAGCACTTGCACTAATCATGAATTTAGCATAGGTAAATACATAGATAGAAGTTGTGTGGGGTTATTATAATTTCCCTTTCATCAAGGCATTCCAACCAAGAAGTCAGAAGGAAAAGAACAAAGGAAAGAAATGGCACAATTACCAGTTAATTTAAAGTAACTAAAGTGTATTAGGCCCAGTCAAATGAACCATTTAATTTTTGTTCCTTCTTGTTTGTAATCTCATAAGTATGAGTCATTGCAAAGCCAATCTGGCTCGGTACAGTGCGTGCTGTTTTATAGTCCTTGCTCCTTGCCAGCATAAGCATTTCCTTGTTAATGTTTCACATCTGTTCTTTGTAATTCAGTGATTATGTGCAGGCCTCTGAGTCCTCCTTGTTTGTTTTAAAAGGACAGCAGGAAGCTTAACTTGCGTGAGATTAAATCAATGTCTGTGATTTATTGAAATTTGGGTGTCCTGGGCTGCCTCTCTGCTGCTTTGAGTAAATGAATATTTTTAGCAGAACATGAAAATGGGGATGGTTGGAGAAAAGTCACAATCTGTAGTTGGAATCAGCTGAATGTTTCAGAATTGAGTTGGCAAGTAGCAGTTGGAGATTTATACAGCTCCCTTATCAGTCACATTCAGGCTCCTTGCAAGCATTTCTGGTGGTTTTTTGTTTTATCCAGTACTCAGGGAACAAGGTTTCCTTCTGTGGGGATCTATATCCAAAGACACAGGGTATTCATGTCCAAACAAGAATATCAGTGTTCAGTAGAAATCCTCCTTACAGCTGATGTTATTGGCCATTCAGAAATACAGAAAGTGGAGGCATCCTGTAGTTTAGATGACTGATTGCATATAATATATGCTGCTTTTGCACATATGACATTTGATGAGGAGGGAAGAAGCCACCCACAGAAATTATTTTTCTGAGAGGAGTGCTACAAGCTTCCTCCGTGTCTGATGAAAAACAATCAGTGATTGGTTTTGAGAACTGACAACCTGTCAAACCGCTGGGAAAACTGAACACACCTCTGTGAACACGCATGTTAAAAACCGATTTACCAAAATATGAGTATTGGTCTAATACCAATACTTAACTGCGAGGGACAAAAGACTCTCTAACAATTTAAAGTTAGAAAGGATATGTTTATTCAGCACTGGGCAGCAGGGTGGGGTAGCCCCCTAATACACACTGCAAAATTACAGGTGGTCACGGAGTCTATTCACAAAAGGTTCAAACAAATACATGTTCATAATACCAGCCCCTCCCATCCCTTGCTTCCTGTGGTAATTAGCTTGAATGGCTATTAAGGGTGCGTGGTTGGCTTCTTGAATTAAGTCTGGGGTTGTTTTTGTGGGGAGGGGTCTTAAAAGGAGGAAGTAAGGCAAATCTTCCTCACCCTGACCTTTTCTATTAGTGACAATACAAATGGCTTTTGGGGCAACTCCAGTTTTGCAAAGAATGAGTTTCTGGTTGCAGTTGTTTGTGTTCTTTGGACCTACCTACTAGTTTCATCCTTTCCCATTGCAAGCACAACTAAGCAAACATAAATTGACAGGCAATCAATTATTTAAGTTTTAGGTAACTATCTCAAGCCCTGTTCCTTCTAACTTTTAACTAAAATCCTAATTTCTTAAAGATTAGTGTTTCAAAACAAACAAGCCTGGGAAAAGCTCTCTTGCTTCCAGGCCTTTGCAGAGAAAAGTTCTTCCCCCTGTGGCCTGGCAGGGGAGGGGAGGCCACAGGGCCTGGCTGAGGCTGGGCCATGGCTGCTGACATCTCGCTGCCATTGAACCCTGCCCACTGCTGGCCCAGGCAGAGCCAGTGTCCACCAGGCCCTGGGAGCGGCTACGGGCTGGGCTGGGCCTCCTCTGCCATGGCCCAGCAGGGGCCAGGCCAGGCCCCAGTGGCGGTGGGGAAGGGGAAGGCCATCAGCCCCACCATATTCTAGCCTGGCTGCTGGACCCTAGACTCCCCCAGCGCAACTGCCAAAGAAATCTCTACCCTAAACAACTGTGACCACACTGGCTGGGATAACATGACCATCTGCAGGCCTTGAGTCAGTATTAACTCTTTCATTGCCCAGAAGAGACTGGCAGACTTTAATTCTCTCTCGAGTGAGGGGAAAGGACAAAGTAAAGACATGTAGAGAAACAACATGAAAACACCAAGGTCTATAAAGAAGAAAGTCAGGTCCCAGATGGAAGGAGAAATTAAGAGATGCCTTAGGCTGAAATGGTCTTGTACGCCATGGTGATGGACTATGATATATTGAATATCCCTATAAATCATGGAAAAAAGCATGGGGGTATGGAGCATTCAAATGGTAGACATGATCAAAGGCATCCATGCTAAACAAGCAGATGCTGAAGTAGCCGTGATCCCATGAGAAGCTTGAACAGAGAGACAGAAGAGTGATGAAGACCCTTTGCCTCCAGGGAAGAAGAGAAGCTCTGTTTACAGAAATGAAGATGATCTCAGAGATAGATGTAGAGAACCCTTGCTACTGAACAGCTCATCCTTAAAACTGTACCATATTAGCTGAAGATTGAACCCTCTAAAACAGTTGTGGGGAAAGCTGTGAGTTGAGGGGAGGGACTTTTACACAGTGATCAGAGTTCCCTTCTCCTGGGTGGCTGATTCACTGTGACATTGAAGCCATGAGAGAACTGTTTTCTAGTGGAGATGTCTCCATGGCATGGCAGTTCCCTAAGGGAACTGGAGAAAGACTATTCTAGAGGTAATAAACTGACTAAATTGTTTCTGTATGTTTTCAGTGGGAAAGGAAAGAATCTGTGGGGGGAGAAGTGGTGTTCTGGAGGTTTTATTCTGTTTCTTATTATTCTTCTGATCCTGTTAATAAAGTTCTTCTTTATACTTTCAAAGTTTGAGCTGGGTACACTGGCAATTTGGCCAGCACTAAATCCACCCCATAAATGGTGCATTGGCTAGGAAATCTGAAATTGGCAAATGAAAACCACTACAAATAATATGCAGTTTGGGAAGGCAAATGAAGAGAAAATAAATTAGTTACCTGGTTTGTAAATACTTTAATATCTTCTGCGTTTCTGGGGTGCTCAAATACACAAAAGGGCAAACATAATCAGATAACTGAATAATTATGAACAGTTTTACTGAAGCAGATAATAAGCTTTCAGGTGTTAGAGGGAGGCTTATTATTTACTGTAGAGTGGAACCAAGAAAAATAAATCTCTTTGTGCAGACAAAGCTTTGCATTTAAAATCTTACATGAGACTGGAGTCTGATTCAGAGCTCTGTTAAAGCTATCTGGGTAACCTCGGGCAAATGAAACCTCTAGCCTAGAATTTAGATGCTGAACTGTGAGAGGCAGGGATCCTGCAAAGGAAGGTCCTACATCTCCATCCAAGCTGTCTCTGTCTCACAACCACTTTGAGCTCAAGATAAGATAAAGGGTTCTTCTCTGCTATTTTCCTACTTTTCTATCACTTTTCGGGTTCTTTCCTTGGAAAGCAGCATGACAATGTGAGTTTAGATCAAGCATATAATAAAAATTCTTCAGCAAACTCTCTCAGACTCCACATGCTGTGGCAGCTGGGAAACCAGAGGTATATCCAGGAGTTCTGGCTTCCACATAAATGTTGAGAGTCCTTTTAGGCCCATGAAAACTCATGGTGTCTTGGAGAAAAGTTTGTCTGCCTAATTACAGGCTGAGCGGGAGAATCCACAGCCTTTTGTTTGTCTGGAACTGCTGTGGATGCCCAAGGCTGGGTTGTCACTCTTTGCTCTGGGTGTGCCATGCCCCTCTCATCCCTCTGTGAGACATCTCCCTTTCCTGACTGGAAAGTCTCAACTTTCTTTCCCTTCTTGAACCCTTGCAAAGTCCCTGATAACATGTGTTGAGGTGGGGGAGTCAGAATAATGTGCAAGAAGTTTGCACTTTGGATTTTGCAAAGAAACACTTGATTTTAATTTTTTTTCTGTTTTCTATTCTTGTATTTTGCTTTTTAAGTGACTGTCAAGGAGTCTGAACCAATTTCCTCACAGCATTAAGAGTTGCAACCTCATATTGTTGTTCCTGTATATCAGCATTCAGCAGGTATCCATCATGTTGCGTGGAAAGCCAGGATGTTCCCCTCAGGTCCGTGACTCCACATCTCTTCCTGTTGCCTCTCATCCATCATAGTGATTGCTCAGACCCTGAGACAGGAAGGTCCATCTGCAGATCTCTGCAGGTGGCTCTCAGCATTACTGTCTGGACTTCCTTTGTCTCATCCACGGAATGTCACCTTCCCAGTCTCTCTTTACCCAGAATAATTCTGGCTTTTTGGGCAGAACAGCTCCTGGCTTGGCTGGCCTAGAGCTCTCCAGGTGAGCCTGCCCTTAGCACTCATCTCTCTATCCTGCCTTCAGTCCCCATCTCCATAACCAGTTATTTATCCCTGCAAACACCTCAACTTTCCTCCAGTATTTTTTATAAATGGAGGCATTGTTGACTGTTGTGGAGGATCTTGGATGGGAAGCTGATGATGAAAACACCTTTCTCCTATTACTGATGCAAGATAAATTTTGATTTAGTGATTATGACTTCCTTTAAATTATCCTTTATGCCAGGGCTATAATAGCTTCTGGTTTATGATATTTTAAACTCTAATATGCCTTTGATTCCATCATGTTTTTGAGGTTTTATGATTACAATAAAAAGGGTCTTGTAAAATTATTTGTATCTGTAATACACATTTCCTTTTACAGAGGGGCTGTTGACATCCTTCACTGTAGGGTTCAGTATTCTCACACAAAACAGATTTAATTTTATTTCTTATCCAAGTAATCACATTAGATACACAGTGCACATACCTCTTCCCTTCATGATATTTAGGGTTTTTTACACCTAAACTGACATTTAGATAGAAAGAATAAATTTACTTGGCTCTTTCTCAATATCTTATGAGAGGCTACATCAGGAATCACATTTAGAGCACTGACATTTCCAGCAACAATACCTGTATTGTAAACCCACTGGATATGTTGACAAAATCACATTTTAGGAAAATGTGCATGAAAGTTATTTGCAATAAAAGCCAGGAGAGGGAGAGGCATTAGCACAGCGCTGCCCACCCCACCCCCTTTGCAGCTTGGTGAAATCTGGCATTTCCCTGCTGGACTGACTGTGTCAGAATTAGTGCTGGAGAAATGCCAGAACATTATTTGAAGTCTCTCTTTGAATATGGGATGTGGAGGCACCAGGCAGAGGATTCACTGCAGATGAGGACCAGAAAAGCTGCTTGAGAAGCAGACAGAGAAATCAGCACTCTTAGCACTGGGATATTTTTAGATTATCTCAACCTGGTGAATAGACTCAATGTAGAACATATTAATTGCTGGTACAGTCAGAAGAACTGAGAAAGTCTAGGTTTGCACCCATGATTATGGAGATTTCAATTATCCTAATTTTGATCATTGCTTCCAGTAAAACTGAAGTTAAATATCACATTAGAGATAAATTCTCTGTGCCTTTGCACCCAGCTGACTTTATAACATGTTTATGAGCTGACTAAACACCACAACCATAGAAGGATACTTCTTGATCTTTAATTCTTTGTTTACTTCTGAGTGCTGACAACTAAGCTTAAACCCTTCAAACTTAGCTCAGACTGAGGTGTGTTGATGGTGTGTCTGCAGGAAATTCTAATATTTATTTTGATTTATTCAACTTGGATTTAAAGTTCCAATAAGAAAATTTATAATGGACAGTTTTATGTCAGTTTGTAAGAGGTTAAGTATTTTCAGGGTGGTTTTTAGTTTTTGTTTGTTTGTTTGATTGTTTTTTTTGGTTTTGGTTTTTTAATGTAATCCTGGCTCCAGGCTAAACTTTTTCTGGATAAAAGTCAGAAGTAGGCAACATATTCTGAATGTTAAAATGCAATAAAAATTGTGGAGTCCAACTTTGAGATTTCCTTTCAAAACTTTAACTTGCATAACTTTGGTGTTTTGTGTTCTGTGTGGAACACAGTACATTTAACAGAGGGAATACTGAATATACTTCTGCATGTCATGCTGTTCTTGAAAACTTAATTTTTCCTGTCTTGCTGCTTTTCAGGTGTTCAGTCACAGAGCAAACCAAGTGTATCTATATTTACGTACACAGGCCATCCCATGGCTCTGCTGTGCTCTTTGGAAACAATGTCATTTATTGCTGTTTGTGAAGCAGAAAATTGCTGGGGTGTCTGAGGTCCAGCTCTTAATTCTGTTGAGGGGAATGAGGAGAAGTGAGCTGGTATGCCACTTCAGGGTATGTGGCTGTACAGCTCTGGATTTGTCTGTAAAATTGGTTATGACTCAGCGTGTCTCATCTGTGTCTCAAAGTTTTTAATTAATGTCAATATTCTTCAAGGAAAAGTGTGAAATTTCAAAAGCATAAAACAGATGATGTGCATTGGATTTAAATTAAAATACAACATATGTTCAGGTGTAGAAGGTATTTAAAACCAGGTGTACCTGAAAATCGTTTACCCCTGCCTTAAATAACTTCATAGGCTGACTGGAATTGGTTATTTCTAAATTGCACAGCAGCAGTCTAGAGCAAAACCATTGCCATGAAACATTTAAATAGCATGACTGTCTTGATTATGGAATTGCATTTTCTGCTCTTCCCTGGGAGGGTGGGCAGGCCCTGGCACAGAGAGAAGCTGCGGCTGCCCCTGGATCCCTGGAAGTGTCCAAGGCCATGGAGAATGGCACTTGGAGCAACCTGGGACAGTGGAAAGTGTCCCTGCCCGTGGGAATGGATGGGTTTTAACCAACCCAAACACATCTGGGATTCTGTGAAGGACAAGATTGTGACAGATCCCTTTAACCAGACTCAGGGCATTCACATGTATTTTGAAAAGCTTAAAGTATAGGCCTGGCACTCAGATTTCTGGTGAGACCAGAATTTAACCATTTCCTCACATACAGAGTTTCATAATGAATGATGTGCTCTGAGGAATTCCAGAAATCTACAGGTGAAACTTATGCCAGATTTCTTTCAAAAATGTGAAGATTAGGAAGACAATTCCTATGTGTATGAACAGGATTCTGATTCCAGGGAGTAGATCACAGCTTTAGTTACAAAACTCAAGCCTAGCTTGGAGTTAAAGTGGGAGAAATATTGTAACAGATATGTCTAATTTCATCTGCTGCAACCCCCTGCTCAACATAATCTCCATTGGGCAATTATTAACCATTTTTTCAAAACATGCTAATCCAAGCAAACTGTTTTAGCTGTGGCAACTGAAAATATAACTACTGCTACATTACGTTGTAAAAATAAAGTATTTTTGTAGTTGCACTGACTGGTGCTGTAAGTCAAGCATTAATCGAATAGATAAATTAACTTTTCTGATTTTGGGGAGGTCTGTGGTGCAGCAAAGAAAGAATGGATGACAGTAAGGAGAACCTGGAATCTGTAGTTGTTATTAATGGAATCAGTTAAATAAGAAATCCAATATGGGGGTTTAGTCACCTCTGAGGACAAACAGATAATTTGGCATTTTTCTGTTAATGAAACTCTTTAAATTAAGATGAAGAAAGCCTTGGCTTGAAGCAGATGTATCAGTGATAAGATGCCAGCAGCGCTCTGGGAGGGAGATTTCTTGCCAGAACATAGGCTTGCAGAGGAGAACAAAGAGGAGATGTAGGAACTGACTGTCAGAAAACCCCTCCTGGAGAGGGTTTCTTCTCATGTAGCTGCCACTCTGTATTTGGGTTTGGATCTCATCGCCAATGTCTGCTCCTGGTCATGTCCGCATTTCATTTCTGAGCAGGACAAAATAGTTTGTTCTGATCTCAGGAAATCTCTTCACAAGGCTCTGTTTCCCTGATCTGAAAGCATCCCTGGGTTCCTCCTGAAATGAGGTTCATTCATTGGCTTTGGGAAACTTTCATTTCTTCTTACAGTTGATAATGGCTGAGAAAACAAATCAGAAGCTGCTGAAGTACTGATTGGTGCAGTGCTGTTACAACTGAATCCCAGAATGTCACCAGGCTTAATGAGATGATTTGTCTCTAACAGTGAAAGGTTGTTTATGTAATTTATATCCATTAACCTTTTACTTTAAGATTACTCAAATTATTGTATGTCTTCTCATAGGAAAAACCTTCATTAATACAGTCAACTTTGTATAGGAAAAATAACTTCAGATACTTGGATTGGTTTATTTTGAATATTTTAACCAGTCCCCTGCTCTTTGAACCTTAGCAACTCCCACCCTTAAATCTGAGAGTTTTAATGTGGTTTCAGTCTATTTTAAAGGTAGGCAGTGCTTTTGTACTGTGAGCACAATTAGGAATTGCTCTAATTAATATGTTCATAAATGTTAATGAACAGGCACGTAGTGAAACATTCTATGCTGTATTTACTGGGGTCCAAAGCACATGTATTTCCCATTTGGGAACCCAGACTGCAAAGTTTTAAGTGCAAAGTATTTTAAATTAAAAATGGGCATAATTCAATTTTTTCCCCTCGAGTGCTGTGAAGTGATTTTGTTAATTTTTTATTCTCCTTTTTAAGACAAATGACACTACCTCTGAGTTTTTTCTGATGCTTTACATGATTTCAGCAATCCTTCTTAATTAACTGGAGCCCTTTATGTCCTGGACATCTATTTGATTGCAATAGGAGAGGATGGGACATGCTGTACTTCGATTCTGAATCATAAAGCAATTTGATGGTTTAATTAAGGTCATACCTCTGGATTTATTTGAGCACCTGAGACTTTTGAACCTTTGCATTTTGCAGGCTGCTAACCTTTTATCTCCTGCCCAAATTTCTTGCTCTGGGATGAGTATTCAAGGATTTTCTTGCCACTTTCTTGCTGAACCCAAACCTTTGAAGGAAAACCTTGAAGGAAAGGGAAAGATGGATCATACAGGGAAGTCTGGTAGGTGACAACAGGGGAGAAGTTTTTGGAACAAATGCCTTAATATTAGAGGCTCTCTTTCTTCCCACACACACTGCTTTGGAAAACAGAGGAAATGTATTTTCACATGTAGATTTGATAGGGAAAATGCCTGGAAATACAATTGGATTTTTCCTTTTTTTTTTTTTTTTTTTTTAAATATGTTATTTGAATTACAGGAGATTTTCAGTACTGGGTTGGTCTCTGCTTCTCCTAATTTCACCTCTTTAATTTATTTTTTTTTCTTTCATTTATTTTTTTCCTTACATGCAATTTAATAAGACAACTTGGTAGTCCTGTAATGTGAGATTCATGGTTGGCTTGATCATGTTTTTCATTTTTCTAATGGATTTTCCTCCCTATTGCTAGTTTTCCCCCCTAGTCCTTGACATATACCAAGGAGCTCTTGCTCACCTCTGAATTCTTTATTAATGTGAGCACACTGGAGCGGGGGAAGATTGCCAGCGACGGGAGGAACACTGGGCTAAATGTCACTTGTCTGAGAGCAGCTTCTGTGCAATTGGTTCTGCTTTCTCTTTGTCACCTGAGGAGGAGAGTGGGGAATATTTGTGATAGAAAGCAAGTCTTGTAGAGCCAGCCTTTGTTTTGGGGAGGGATCTTTCTCTTTGAGCTGCACAGCCTTTGACATCGGGGTGATCCATGTCTCTGTGTGTATGTGTGCATTCTGTACAAAGGCTGTAATCAAAGAATTCTTTTCAGAAGTTAGGAATCCAAGCATTCAGAAGTTCTGACTGTACCATTTATTTCATTCTTCCCTCTTTGGTGTTGAGCCCAAAGCAGGAGCCTTTTGGAGCAAAGGAGTGATTCCAGATGGTTTCATGGTAAATCTGTGCATCAGAGGTGAATTAATTCTGCCTCAGTAACTCCAAAACTGATGTTTTCAACACCTTCACTTCTTACAGGTGCTTTTTGTGGGTAACTTTGTTTCAGAAGCTTTAGAAAAGTTTTGGTTTGTACTGCTGAAAAGCAGAAAGAACTTTTCCTACCTTGGAGCAGGATTGGCTTTCTCCTGAAGCGTTGCTCAATTCCATGAGTATTGTAGTTTGGAGCATGTGACCCATGGCTGGGGGAGGTTGTGTTGTCAATGGCTCCAAGTTCCTTCACATCCAAGGAGATTGTTATTCTTCAACACTAGCTCCTTACACAACCATCTCTACTCATCCCTGTGACAAGGAATTAAAGAACTTATTTTCTGTTATCTCCAGAATGTTTATAGCAGTTTTAGAGTATTTGTGGCTCTAATTTGGAAGACGAAGATTTGTTTCAACCATTATTTCCTGCATGGTTAAAGGAACTCCACTGTTCTGCCCTGTTTTCTTGCCAGCCAAATTAATCCTATAGGTTGTGTTCCCAAGGCATTGCACAGACTTTTTCTCACAATTTGGACCAAAGCTTTATCTTATTTATCTGTGAAAAGTGTCTCTAATTAATTTTTTTTCTAATGAAGAAAAAGTGATTTGAAGACAAGAACTGTTGGTTCAGATTATCCTCTGCTTCCACCTTTGCTGGTGCAGCAGCTTCAACTCTGCTGCTCTTGTGCCTCCTGCAGCCCCCCAGGCTGTTGCTGTGGCTCTGTGCAAATCATCATCTGCCCATTAACTGGATATTAAAAACTCATTCCAGTAGGTTTCACTTAGTTTTTCCTAGAAGCTATTACTGTTGTGAAATGGAAGATTTTCTGATGTTTTAAAGAAATTTAAGCTTGCAATTTTTACATTTTACTGGCCTTTTCATTTGAAAAATAAGCCTTGCACTTCATATTTTCCTTAGTATTTTTGCAGTCTCTTCACAAAATGGTCTTTATTTAAAGTGACCCCTTGTTGTGATGAGAACAGGCAAGAAACATTCCTGTTGTGTTTTCTGCATTCTGATGAATACTCTTGAACCTCTCCTTAAGATCACTTGGGATTTGCTGAAGGCACATAAGGTTTTAAGCTGTAATTAATGAAAAGTAGTATGAGTTTAGGGGCTTTTTTCCCCATCTGAGGAACAGAGCACTGAGCATGACTCTTCTTCTAGGAAATATTGCAGGAGGGTTTGGAACAAGATGATCTTTAAGGTCCTTTCCAACTTAATTCTGGGGATGGTTTAGGAGGTTGGTTTGAACCCAAACCATTTTGGGATTTTTGTAGCTGTTTTTTGACAGTCTAAAATACCTAGAAAGAGGCTGGGGGAGAAGAAGAACCAAGTCCTTTCTTTGATCTTAACAGCCACAAATGTTTTGGAAGGCACTTCCCTCAGGATCATTCTCTGTCCCAACCCTCCCAACTGTATCTAATACCGATACTCAACTGGGACAGACAAAAGACTCTCTAACAATTTAAAGTTACAAAGGGTATGTTTATTCAGCGCTGGGCAGCAGCGTGGGGTAGCCCCCTAATGCACACTGCAAAATTACAGGTGGTCACAGAGTCTATTTATTGACAAAAGGTTCAAACAAATACATATTGATAATACCAGCCCCTCCCATCCCTGCTTCCTGTGGTGATTAGCTTGAATGGCTATTAAGGGTGCGTGGTTGGCTTCTTGAATTAAGTCTGGGGTCATTTTTATGGGGAGGGGTCTTAAAAGGAGGAAGTAAGGTGAGTCTTCCTCGCCCTGACCTTTTCTATTAATGACAATACAAATGGCTTTTGGGACAACTCCTGTTTTGCGAAGAATGAGTTTCTGGTTGCAGTTGTTTGTGTTCTTTGGACCTACCTACTAGTTTCATCCTTTCCCATTACAATCACAGATAAGCAAATATAAATTGACAGGCAATCAATTATTTAAGTTTCAGGTAACTATCTCAAGCCCAGTTTCTCCTAACTTTTAACTAAAATCCTAATTTCTTTAAGATAAGTGTTTCATGGTTGTGCCTTCTGAGTTGTATCCTCTCTTATCCTGGCTTTCTCTCCCACAGAGCATGGGCTTCTCACTGCCTGCAGCACCACGAGGAGCCTGCTGAGCGAGTGCAGGGGGAGGACAAGTGAGCTTCTCTGGGATAATGCCCTGGGTGCTTCTGCATGGCCGTGGAATAAGGTCCAGCTGACAAACAAGGCTGGGGGAGCTGTGGAAGAAAAGTGCCCAGAGTAGAACAAGGGATACAGTGCAGTCAGCTGGAGGTTTTATTGGAAGCCACACACACCCAGGGTTGAAAGGTGAGAAGTATTTAAATTTAATTTCTCGGGTACTGTTAGATGCAGGGAATCCTTTTTCTTTTTTTTTTTTTAATAATAAAGAAAACAATCTGAGAATCACTAAAGCTGGAAAAGCCCTCCAAGCCCATGGAGTCCAAGCAGTGCCCAATTCCCACCTTGTCCCCAGAGCACTGAGTGCCACCTCCAGCCCTTCCTTGGACACCTCCAGGGATTGGGACTTCACCAATGTCCCCCTTCCACTTCCTGACTACCCTGTCCAGGAAAGAATTCCTCCTGATACCCAACCTTAGATTTGTCTCTAATATGTATCTTTATTAAAGTTAATTGTGGAACTGCATGTGTTAATTTGCTTGAGTTTAGTAAGCTTACCTAATGTTTAATTTTAGTTTGGTTCTGGTGATCAAATGTCCTGGGAATAAAAAATTTCTAAGGAGCTGACTCTTAACTGACAGGTTAGAGGTGTAGAGATTGAATTAAATGCTTGAATACTGGAGGCAGACTGGAGTGACAGACAGGAGCAGGACAAGATCTTTGTAGGAGGCTGAAATCAGATAAATACAGAATGGAAATGGAGAGTAAGAATGAAGTTTTCAAAAGCAGCTTGAAGATGAGGTCAGTTACCACATTACTCAATGTTTTTAAATCACAATTTTATAGAATTTATAGGAATGCCACCATGGAGTTGGATAAAACATTTTTAACAAGGGTTTGCAGGGGATATCCAACCACATGAGAGTAATATTCCCTTCCAGCCTTTTGTTATCTATTTGCAGCTGATGGAAAGCATCCTTTCCAGGGTTGAAATTGTGGATAAAATTGTAGCTGGCAATTAGTGACAATTAGAGAGCGAGTGTGAATTGTCTTCCATGCATCAGAAACAGAGCTGCTCTTGTTGGGTTTTAAATGGGAAGCATCTGATGTGGGAGACACAGGTTGTAATTTTCCAGGTGTGACATTTAAGTATTTGCTCATCACACAGCTGCCTGAAAGGATTCCTGCCCTGTGGGGAATGGGGGTTATTAAATGTTGCAATAGATTTGCAGTTTGTGTTCTTGATCATCTCAGCAGTACAACCTGACCTTTTGTGTCATCACCTAAAACTTGATGTAATTAGTTCCAGCGCATAAGATTACTTTACTCACATCTGTTTCCTTTGTCAGCCACCCTGGTTAGTTAACATTTGTGCTGGTGATTCTCAGTGAGATCTCCAAATATATACAAAAGGCAACATTAAAATCATTTATTTATGGGGGTATTTTTTGTTTGTTTTTTAAATATATGTTATGTTTTAGCACATTCTCTCCTAGCTGATACTCCCTCTGCCAATGTGGGTCCCACGGAAGAATAAAATTCCTGGGAGGTTTTTAGGGTTGTGTCTGTGCTTTCAGTTACAAGGGGTAGTCAGACAATCTGTCAGGAGTAAACTCTCATTTGTGTCAGGAGTGGAGAAGCAAAACCTTCCCAGCATCATCAGCTAATAAAACTTGCACAAAAAATTCCACAGGTTGATCGTGTTGCTTGATGGGTTCCTGTGCTATGTTAGGTGTTATCTAGGCAGAAGATTCCTTTATTTTTGTGGAGACAACAGGTTTACAATCAACCTAGACAGGAAGTTTTAAGCTACTTTTTGTGTTGCTGTTTAAGAGCATGTCCCAAAATCACCCTCATTTACAAAGTCAAATGATGACACAGAAAAAAAGAAAATTCAAGCTGAACAAGCTGATCATTATTTATCGTTTATATATAACTTAATTTTGTAAGGCCTAACTAGGATTGAACTACATCCAGGTCATATTTGTGCAAAATGGCAAACATCAAGGAATTCTGACAAGTTATTGACATTTTTCTATTTAGCATTGCAGGTGTTGTTCTCTTATAAATTTAAATTGAAAGCAAAATGCTCAGAAATAGAAAAGTTTTAAAATATTTATTATATTATAATATGAACCATCCCAACCAATTCAAGAAATTGTTACCTCACAGCTGATCCAGAAAGGTCTTTCACATGGGCCTGTTTTCAGTCCTGCTCTTATTTATTGCAACCACTACAAGTAAAAATGGTACTTCAGAAATTCAGAGTTGCAGCAAACTTTTGGAATAATTATTCTCCCAAGTGTTTTCTAGTGTAGCCTTCTATAATGTATACCATACACAAAAATAAAAACTGAGAAGTAATTATGTTAAAATCAGTTGTAAATCACGTAAATAAAAAGTTTTTCTCATGCTGTACTCAACCAAACTCTTTTAAATGCTGGCTGGATTGTGGTGGTCTGTCAACATTCGCTGTGGTTTGCATTCCAGTCCTAGGGGTAGACTGAAGTAGGAGCCATAGAAAACAAAAAAAATGTGTCATTATTTTTCATCCCTTCACAAATGCTCTTTTTCTCTCAGGTTTACTCAAGCAAATGTGGTAAATTATTACCAAAACTCACAGTCACTGTTTTCTTCCATCCTCAGATGAAAAGCTTCCACTTGTTCTTGCGGGCAGACATAGCAGCAAAGTTATCCTTTCTATTTATTTAGTATAGAATGATTGCATGGCTGCTCAGCTTCTAGCTTCAACTAGACTCAACTTCTAATTTAAAAAGAAAACGAAAAAAAAAAAACAACCTTTATGTATCAAAGTGCCTATTTGCTTTTCATCCCTAATTGAATTCATGGAGTGTTGAAAGAGAAAATGCTGTTAGGAATATTGGCCCTTTTGCAGGCTTGAGGGCTGAAGTCTCATCTTGAGCTGGTTATAAAAGCTCAAGTGGTGGCTGATAACCTATTAGTCCAGCATTTACTGGTATGTAGCTTACACACCTCTTCCTTAGCATTTTTCCCTTCCCCACAGCTGGCAGTCACTTTAGATTTACATAGGGATTTCCTGGAAACATTTTATTTCTTAGCAGTGGCACCTATGCTGATGTCTGGAAGCTTGATTGGAATCAATAAATGTAATGAGTAGTAAGATTAATTCTCCCAGCACTCCAAAATCTTTTGGCAGTTGCATTAAACTTTCAAACCCTGTATAAATTTCTCAAGCAAATTTATTTAGTGAACACCAGTTATGGCTGTCTTGGACAATACATGAATGTAATAAAAGCTGGTGGTTCAGAAAAGGGAAGGGGTGGGGAGGGAGCAGATGCTCAGTGCTGCCCAAAGTCAGAGGAGCAGCAAAGTGCTGACACTTGTAAATCACATCTCATGGGGTTCATTTAGAAAGAGAACATTCAGTGAACTCATTCCAGCACATGGCAATATTTTTTGGTCATTTTTCTTTTCATAGAATCATGGAATAGATTGGAAGGGACCTTAAGGACATATCATTTCTGCCATGGGCAGGGACACCTTCCACTATCCCAGGCTGCTCCAAGCCTGGCCTTGGACACTTCCAGGGATCCAGGGGCAGCCACAGCTTCTCTGGGCACTCTGTGCCTTCCCATCCTCACAGGGAACAATTTCTTCCTGCCATCTAATCCTGCCCTCTGGCAGTGGAAAGTCATTCCCTGTGTGCTGTCACTCTACCCCTTGTCCAAGGTCAGGTAGAACACTCTGGTTTAACCTTCCCTTTAGGAACACAGAATGAGTCAGGTATAAGCAGATAAAGCTGTGTTACAGAACCTGAGAGGGATTCCATCCCTCAGACACTTTGAGGATTGCTTTCTCTTTGAGACAACTGTAAATGATCAACTGTTATCCAGTCTGGAAAGGTCAGTTTTTGACTGACTCACAATAACTCAGTCCTTCCATTTTTAGTTCAAGTCCTGAGGTGGTTCTTGGGTTGTTCAGGAAACGAGGTCTTCCTGAGCTGAAAAAATCCATGTGTGAACAAATTGGTTTGACAGTGTGTGCCTTTGCATACTTGAAATAATCAGTAGCTGGATGGAATATTCAAAATTCTGCTTTTATTTAAGCAGCTGTGGTATTTAAATAGTGGATTTCACATGTCAGACTGCATGAAAAGTGATTAGAGGCCAATAGTTCTGGAAGTCTCACAGTCTCCTGTATGATATCTAAATTGTCAAGAGCAATTGTTGCTGTTACCTTGCAACTCTTGCTTTAGAAAGAAGGTTTAATTTTTTATTTTTTTTTTTTAACACAAGAGTAGCAAAATTTAGCACAAAAGAAATCTATTCTGGAAGGATACTGGCTGTGTATTCACTGAAGGTTTTGGTGCTCTTTGTGACTAGCCTGCACAAAAAAATTTCCTTTGACAGTGTTCATTATGCAGAACATAAAAGCTATTGTGGTGTTCTGTAATCAGAAAGACAACATATAACAATATTAATACATTCAACAATAATGTTAACACATTTATTAATTTAATAAAATAATCCTGAGGCTTTTGATTTATTTGTATGATAAGGAGAGGGAAATCTGATGGCCTTTGATTTATTTGGGTATTTTGCCAGAAAAATGTAAACTGGATGTGTGTATCTTATGACCACCAACAAGTCTCTCTGAAGCTGCCAAATCAGCTAAAGGATAAAGTTTCATTTAGGTACCTTATAGACCTTGAAAGGCAGTAGGTTGTCTTCCATGGCATTTTTTTCTAATTCAAACTATTTGTGTCACTATTAATAAATAATTTTTTTCCAAAAGCAATCCCTCAGCACCAACCTGTCCTTGGCCTGTGCAGTATCAATTCTGTGTTTCTGGGGCTCTGGACCTGTCAGCTTCCAGCTGGATGTGAGGTCTCTCAGGCATAATCAAAAGGTTCTGTGATATCCACTGGCAAACTTCCTGAGAGAACAATAACCACCTCTGACAGAAGTTAAAAGGAGGATCTTTGTACAAAAATCTCACCTTGGGAGATTGCCAGAGACTCGAGGGCACTAATTTTGTTGCTGTTGCAGAGCACAGTGATATACCTTGTCCAGCTCTTCTAATGACACACATCTGGTGTATTTGTACCCAGCCAAACCACTACCTTGGCTGAATCCTCTTGGTTGAAGTGGCTTTTTGGGCAACAGACAGTGGGTGGGGACTTTGGAGAAGGATTGTGTACCAAGAGTTTTTGGCCTCAGATCCTCACCAGCGTGTTTTAAAGAAGTTAGGGGGAACTTCAGCAAAGAAATCTTTCCATGGAAAAATAATGGATTGGAAAGTAGGAAATGGAGGTTAAAAGCCTGGAATTAGTCCTTATGAGGGAAGGAGCTCACCACTGGAGTGAGCAGCACATCAAGATCTCTGTTGTTCAGTATATCCTGAAAAACAGGCTTACTGTGGATGCATGAGGATATTTAGTGATGCCACTAAGTTGTTGTAGTGGTTTTGGTTCGCCAAATTGAAATTTTCCTGCTGTGAGATAGGAAAGCAGAACAGGTTCAACTTTAGATGGTACAAAGAAAAAACGTAATCACTAGAAACTATAAGAAAAAAGAATAAAACTCAGAACAAAACTTTTAGAACACTCCTCCTGCCCCACCCACCCCCCTACTTTTCTTTCACACTGACAACATACAGAAAACCAATCAGTGCATGATTTTTTTTCTCTCCAGTTAGCAAATGTTACCTGCAAGGCGGCAGTGCTGTCCTGGCTGGGATAGCCTAAGTTTTCAAATTTGGAATTTATATCCAAACATTTTTGAGGATGGATGCCTGGATATATGTGCTTAGATAATGAGTTTACAGAAACAGGTAAAACAGCTTATCAGAGCTGTTTTGGGGATTGATGCTTTTGTGTTTACACTGGAATTGTTGCTTTGTTGTGATATCTGTGTAGTTGTGTGGAGCTTTAAATTGTAAAGGCAGAAAGATTCGGGCCAAGAAGTCACTTGCCTATGCAATGTTTGCTTTATAGCTGACAGCTCAAAGAGGTTTTGCAGTAATTCACTGTCTGTTTCCCTATTTCTCCTTCTGTCTGGAACGCGTGACCAGGAGAGGTACAGGGACTGTCACAAACACACAAAGCTTTGTAGAGAGTTCCTGCCATGGTAACCTTCAGTGCTTTACTCTTCCAGGCTCTGCTCCATGAGGAAACAGGTCCAGAGTTTGCATTTTATTGAAATAAGTGACCTTTTCTGTGTACAATCAATGTATCCTAAAGCCAGGAACTTGAAGGATTACATTGATTTTTAGAGGAAGGTATAGTAGTTAGAATAAGGAAAATAAGGGCAGGAAAAAGAAATTGTAAAAATACCACTTATTTTTGTTGTGGAGACAGGTCAGTCACTGTGCTATTGTTTTTAGAGGCAGCTTCAGAAATGCTGAATTTTCATTTTTACATTGAGACAAGAACCAAACCAAGATAATTTTCCATGGAAAAAGTAACAGCCAGGGTCAGAGAGGAGACAAAAATGTGCCCAGACCATGCATTGCCTGTAGCACTGAGGCTTTGCAGCAGCCCTGGAACACCCTGAAGAATCTCTGAAAGCAATGTGTCACAGGCAGAATCCCAGATGTGAGATGGGCCCTGACAAACTCATTTAAAGCCTGGTTCTTAGCAAGTCCAGGCCAAGTCATGTGCTACTGCCGTGGAACTAATATGTAAGTGTAATCCAAACCCCAGTTCTTGATGATTTCTTGTTGACTTTAGAGTTGATTTCCTTTTACCAGTGGCCCTGTTAATACTTCCCTCAATGTGCTGATTGCCAA
Source organism: Catharus ustulatus (assembly GCF_009819885.2). Lineage (NCBI taxonomy): Eukaryota > Metazoa > Chordata > Aves > Passeriformes > Turdidae > Catharus > Catharus ustulatus. The sequence continues at coordinate 32,863,961 of NC_046228.1, read as the reverse complement.
GGTCATGATTTTTATCAGAAGTCCAGCAGTAATGGGAATTTCATAGCAATTTTAATCACTTTTTTTGCGATGGAGTGAGGGGTTTTTTTATTTCTTTATTGCTGTCATCAAGACGAGGTATATTCTGACATCCACTTTAGACCAAGTAAATGACATCATTATAATCATCAAAGGTAGTAATGGGCACATAAATTTTTCAGTGAGCAGGCAGTGGAGATGAAATGACATCCTGCAACTGTGCCAAATTTCTCCTGATATCCAAGGGTTTGGAATGGTATTCACAATCCAAACTCAGTATAGCTGGCATTCCCAAAAATTCCTGTATGTTCTCTAATATGTAATGAAAATTATTGTGTTGCATTGAGAATTGGCTTTGCCCTTCCTCCCGAGAGAACCTTCTTGTCAAAACTCAATTTTTCTAGACAATGCTGAATTTGTAACCTTCAAATCCTTGGCTGCTTTCATGTCATGCCTTTAGATTTGGGAGGGGATTTTTGTTTGCTCTATTAATGTCAGTATTATTATTTACCTGATTGGTTTCTTTAGAAGGTTTCAATGTGAAAGCAAACATGGAAATTTTTTCTTTCCATTTAACCAATGTGACCTGCAGGAGCAAGGTTGCAGTGCTCTGGGGTAGCCCTAAGTTTTCAAATTTGAAATTTATATCCAAACATTTTTGAGGATGGATGCCTGAATAGATGTGCTTAGATAATTAGTTTTGGTTGAACTGAATTATAATTAATGTAAACAAAGACCCAAACTTCACAGTCCAGCAAGAACATCACTTTTTTAAATATAAAAAGTAAAGTATTTCATATGAATGCATTTGAGATCCTTTAGTTGGTGGTGTTGTTTTGGGGAGTAAACTATCATGACCATGGAAAAATAAGAAGCAGACTGGGATTTCCAAGGGAGGAAGGAAACCATGGTTCTTTAAACAGCAGATGTAGGAGCATCAGAGCATTATAAGATACTGGAAATCTGCTGGGTTGTTGTACTTAAGGGCTGTATTATCTTGCAATGTGAATGGTTAAGAACATACACACTTCCTTCATAAAAAACTCATTAAAATATTCAGTTCACTTTTTGAGAGACCATTTTTCAAGGGATATGCCTATTATTGTTTATTCCTAGCAGCTTGTCTACTAGACACTGTGACATAATTACTATGTTAATGACAAGGCATTAATTGAGCAACTCTATAATAGCTGTGTCATGCTGGGTTTTTCTTTCTCCAAACTGTGACTTCTACAACAGATGGACCTTTGCACCTGAGTTGTCTTGTTGGTGACTCTGCTGTGAGTCACCCCCACTATTTCCCTGCAGAGATTATTGGAACTGGAATATCCCAAGTGGAACGGGACACACAGGGATCATCAAGTTCAATTCCTTTCTCCTCACAGCATGACCTAAACCTCAATGCTGTGTCTGAGAGTGTCATCCTGGAGCTCTGGCAGCCTTTGGGCCATGCCCATTCCCTCAGGAGCATGTTCAGTGCCACATGACCTACGGGTATAAACTTTCTTTTGGCCTCTGGTGGTTGTTTTACCAGGACCTGAGAGTGCTAATACCGATCAGCCATCTCTCAGGAGCTCACATTTAGCCAGCAGAGAAAGACCGGAGGCCTTACTTGATGAGTTCCACAAGAATCTTTATTTCATGCGAAGGGTGATCAAGCAGGAATTCTCTCAGAACAAAGGGTAGACAGTCATATTTGTAAGTTCAAGGGGGATTCAAACTACAGCCAATACAAGTTTATACAAAGAACAACATCCAATCTAAGTGAGAAGTTCTAAAGGTAAACTGACCAATTACACAAACTAATTTCTGACCAATTATCTTCCAAAGTGTTAGGAGAGTGACCAAATTCTTAAGGAATTTGGCTCAGCCTTGGTATATAGGATACCTTATCTATTACAGCAAGTTCCAGGGGCCAGGGGAAGATGGCTTTGGAGGAATTGCATCATCCACATATGGAGGCAGAACCTTTTCCCTAAATCCAACCTAAATCTTCCCAAATGGGAAGAGAGCTACTATTTTGTAGATTATTCAGCTTTGCCTCAGCAGAACAGAGTGGGTGAAGCCTTCTCTTTTATGTAGTCCTTCAGTGACTCTGCAACATGGGTTAAAATATTTTGGGGTACAGCGTAGGATTCGCATTGACATTACCAAGTTGTCCTTTGGACGGGGGTGAAAACTGGAGATCTGCACCTCAGAACACAGTGCTCCTGCTCATCCCTATTCCATATTCTATGGCAAAGCAGTGTGATGACATTCAGATGTGTTAAATGCTGCCTGCTGCCAGGGTGACTTCAGAGCAAAACTGTAGCTGGAAGCTGTTTTGGATATTTCTCGCCTTTTTGTGCAAGACATTCTAATAGTAAACACCCCCATGAACAAACAGTTCTGGGATTCTGTTAGACAAAAGGTAAAGGGAGCAGATTTCAAGACCATGGAAATTGCATTTCCTGATTGGGCAAATGAGATAAAATAATATTGCAAAGATGCACTGGGCAGGCCAGTAATGTATGTTCATAATTAGGCTTATTTTTCAGTTTTGAAGAATTAAATTTGACAGGGGAATAACAGGAGTGTGTTCTCAGGAGGAAGAGTTCCTTAGTAACCACCTACTAGAGAAGCTAGAAGTCTCCTTGTCTTCCATGAGTAATGACCTGGAATGGATAGCTCTAATTCTGTCTTTTAAAAATGCATTGGGAGCTTAACTAGTCCTTGTGCCTGGTGGAGCATCTGCAATTCCATGAAATGCCTGTCAAAAACTCTGCTCTGTAACCCTGTGAGTTGCTGTTGCTTATGGAGTTTCAATTATTGAATGCCTAAAGTTTTTGTCCTTCCCTCAAGATCGGAGCTGCAAAATTGCTTTTAGAGGGTTTAAATTTTGAATATTTTTTTTCCAGTTTTGCAGAGCTTTTAGCACTTAAATTGAAATAGCCATGAAATAAGTGGAGTAATGTGTCAGGGAGGATTCTTGGTAGTCAAGGGCATTTAGTGCCACACATTTCTTTGTCTGAAACAGTGGAGCTGAGTACCTTCCAGAGGACTCAAAATTGCTCCATTTTCCCTCCTTTCCAAGCACAAATCCTTTGTGAAGCACTGGAGAAGCGTCATACATCAAGGTTGGATGTGGAGATGTGTCTCAGAAGAAGCCACAGAAAATTTTTTCTCTCAAAATCCCAGTTCTGGCCCCCTGTTCTGTAACCTGCTGTCCAACACCCACCCTTCCTTCCTACATGAAGGAATTGCTTCCCAAATTCCAGCCAGTGACCCTGGGTCCATGGAGCTGCCAGTGTGTGTCCCCAAGACCATAATCAGGTTTTGTGAACCAATTACAGCAATATGTGATAATTAAAAATCCAGTAGGACTTAGTTGCCTTCCCCCTAAATAGGACAGGTTTTACACCTCAGGGATTGTTTTAATTAATATTAATTGGTGGTTCTAATTTAACATTCAGACTGAGCAATTTTGACCAGGTAACTGCTGAACACTGAATATTTGAGCCTCCCCAGTGCCATTTTTTATTACTAAGTTTTAAATAAATAAGTGGAGTATAGAATTGGACATAAACTACTGTTGGAAGCAGATCCATTTCAGAAGCTTAAATGTTTTCCAGCTTTCCCAGAGATCTTTGTGCCAAACATACTGGGAAAATAATTCATTTGTTTCCCATAGCACAAAAAAATATTCTACAGAATTTTAATTTTTTAATTTAAATAATTTAATTTAGTTTTGATTTTGATTTTGATCAGCTTGTGGTTCATACCTTTTTTATTGTATGCTGCTAAAATACCACCTGTGGGTTAAATCAATTTCTTATAGGCTTTCCCTTATTGATTATCTCTGTGTTAGTTTGTGTTTCTGAGAGACTGACAGATTTGGAGGTTTGTTGTTTGTTATTATCCTTATAGATATATATTCTCAGTTTACAGCTCAATCTGAACCTCTTAAGCTTTGGTCATTTTGAGCAGTCTGTGCCATCTCCCTTCTCAGGCACTTTCTGCCCTTTGTCCCATCCTTCTGTCACCACATGCATCATCATTCCAGAACGGTCCTAATATTTGGAGAATTAGCTGAGCTTTGTGATGACTTTGCTGAGCACCTGTGCACTTCCAGGGTGCTCAGTTGGGGTTTTGGGTTTGGGTTTTTAGAGATGTGGGGCTTGTCACAGTCAGATTTTCATGAGGTTCGGAAACTTATCTCCCAAATTTCCATTTTTCTTCAAAGTCTGTGCTTTGAGAGTGGGAATAGAAGGATCTCTCAATGAAACAATGTCTGTTGCAATTCTGATTGTAAAATATGGGCCCTCACAACCACTGAGGATATGAAACCACACCAGGCAAGGAACTTCATCTGTTTGAAGTTTTATTAACCTATTTTTTTGTGCCCAGGAACCATGAATGCTCTTTCTCCAGAGTATAATGGTAGGGGGAGAACAAAAATTATGCTTTTACAAAATATTTTCTCTTTTATCTGCAAAAGGGGTCAATCTCCATTCCCAAAATTGTTCCAGTTGCTTGAACATCTGCTGAAGTGGACGTTCAGGTCATGGTGAGAGCTGCTGGGTGCTGCCTGGTTTTGAAGATTTGATCCCCAGCTGCCTATTGATTAATTCTAATAAATTCTCTTTGGGAAAAGAGGCCATTTCAGCTTAAATGTCCAGTGCACAGCAGGAGCTTGGAGGTGATGACAGGAGCTTTCCTCTTCCTGCCTGTGTTTTTCTGTTGTCCCCTGTGTTTCACAGTAGCAAAGACTATAAAAAACATAAAAACCAGCTTTGTAAATTGCTGAAATCTTTTTATTTAAACAATTAAGCCACGTAGAGCATTCTCTCCAAAGTCTCTCTGAATAGTGATGACCTCCATTAAAATGGTTATTGAGTTCTTCTGAGTTGCATAACCTACATATTCATGGTAAAACTGCTATAAATAACTTTTTATTGGCTCTGTGGCTTCAGAGGGATTTATGCTGAATGTGGGGACACAGCTCCAGGTTGATGCCTTCCATTCAACTCCTGCAAATCTCAGCGTGGCTCAAAATTGGCCTCTCAGAGCCAAACTTAACAGGTGATTGTGAAGGTGGGCTGAGAGATTAAATAAACAGCAGCACAGAGCAGGACTGCCTTGGGTTTGGAGTGGGTTTTACAAAGCAACAGGAGATTTTGAGGCTGTCAGAAATACAGAGTTTTGCTAATTTCCATTTTTCTTCAGATCAGGAGGATTTCCATAATTTCCTCAGGAAAATATCTTTCAAAGTCATCCTTAGGGCTTTTTTATCACTATTTTACCTCCTAACCTAACAGCTGTTTTCTAGCATTTAACTTATTATGAGCATATGACAAGTTTTCTTAAGGTCTAGAGGGGAAAAAAAAAGTCTGTGCCTCAGTCATGTGGTAAATTTTTTATGGAAATAGTGAGAACAGAGGAAACCTTTCTGAAATATGGAGAGTGGCTGTTTCCCTGATGGATATTGCACAAAGGGGGTTGTCTCAGTGAGCTGTGGAAGGAACTGGATTTCACAGTGGCCATACTTTCACAGTATTTCCCAAATTCAGCTTTTGTTGAGCAGCTCTCCCAGAGACCAGTGCTCTCTTTCCCCATACTATGGCCACCAGCAAATAACTCCACAGAGAAGGATGATGTCCAGTGACTCCAGTTCTTTCAGGAGTGTGTCTGCAGGGGCTGCCCTTGGGAGGCTCCTGTAGTCCTCCATTAGGAAATAAGCATCTGAGCTGGGTTAAGCCAAGTTTTCTGCCACCAGAACTGTTGGATTTTTAGGGCTGATCTTCCCAGAGAACACTGCAGGATGCCAGTGTCTTGGGCAGCTGCTGCCTAGCTCATCTGAGTTCTGAGAGTGAATTTTGGAAGAGCTTAAAAAGAGCTCATTTCTGAACTGGCCCTGTGTCAGGAATTGTGGCTCCATGCTCTTCAATCACCAGAGCAAAGCTGTCTCAGGAAATCTGTTTGTGAAAAGTAAAACATGTATGTGACGATAAACTGAATTTGTTACACATAAGGTAAAGTGCATCTATCTGAAATCACATTGGCTCACTGATCTCCACTAGAAAAAGCCATATTTCACTTATTTCTCCTCATTCCCAAAGTTCTTCCAGTCACTCTGCTTCCTGTTAACTTGACTGGGGTTCTTGCTGTAGTTTGGCCAAACAGCTGATAATATATAATTATTTTATTTCTGTTGTTTTTTGATATAATATATATTTTGATACAATGTTCTGTGAAGCAAATTTGGAGTAACCAGAGCTCCTTATGTACTCTTACCTCTGAATTTATCTTTCTCAGGTCAGGCAATTCCTAGGGTGCAGTTCAGCGTAGAAATTGCTTGAAACTGTATGAAACAAACTGTATGAACGTATGAAACTGTACGAAACAAAATGCTAACCTGAGACCACAAAAAATAGTTTTCATTCCTCTTGGTACAAGTTTGGATTGAAAAGTAAATATCTGTAAGCTTATTTTCATTGTCATCATGAAGTTGTAATTTACATTTTCATGAAGTGACTTATTTCTATTACAATGTAGTTGTCACTAAATAGTAGTTGCTCTCCTGAGAGCTTTTCCTGTGAGTGTGGGCAAGGTTCTAGTCCTAGAGGACATTCCTGGGAGAGATTTTTGATGGCACAGATTTCTCTGTGCATGAAAGAAGTAGGAGTTTGCATTGCTCTTCAGGAATCCTTCAAGCATTCCTGGACGTCCTCTGCATGTACAGGAGAAGCCTGGCTTAAAGCAAATCAGCCCTGCAACTGTGGGTTCAGTTCTAAGAAAGGTTTTGTTCATCCTCAATGTGAAACATGCTCATATAGTAGGAATAAAGGGACAGACTGAGAGGTGTTCAAGCCAAATGAAAGAATAAAAGAAGGAGAGAAGTTTCTAAATGGCTCCCACCCCCCTCATTGAGAGTAGTCCCATTTACTGAAGTCAGATATGGAAATTATGGGGGGAGTTTGTTTGAATTTCTTTTGTTCTGAATCAGTAATAGTGTTGGTGACCCAGGTCACTTCCTCCTTCAGTCACTAAAATGCACAATTCTGTAATTTTCCATGAAGTCCAACAGAAATGGGACTGGAGAAAGTTCTTTTTTATCTCCTGTTTCCCTCACTGAGGCAAGGAAGGTGCACAGAGATGTGCATTTACTTTGGTAAATTCAGCATAACCACAGCTCTTTTTATCTGGCATTCCTGGTTTGCTTGCAGGCCTGGTGAAGCATATTTTCAGCTACCATCATTTTTTGGATGAAAAAGTCAGTTGTAAGATGTTAGCAAGCTTGATATTACCAGAAATGAGGTTTAGCAGAATGACTGGGGGTCAGTTGTAGGTGGCCATGGGCATCAATCCTCTAGCCAGTGCCAGGGGTAATTACCAGGGGTAATTCTGGATTTCTCCACTTTTGGCTGTTCCTTCCTGTTGGCATTTCGAGGTGAAACTGCTGGAGCAGCAGCTGCTTGTGCTGCTCTCTGACACTGCTGAGTCCTCAGCAACCTGAGGACGGTGCCACAAGTGACATCTCTCAGACATTCCTGTGCCTATGGAGAAGAAAACAGATAATACTGAATTCTTTGATTGCTTCCCTAAAACTTGCCAGAAGAGGACTCTGATGGCAGTGACCTTCAGGTTTGTTTCTCTGTAAACTACCTTTATCCTCCCACATCAATCACACATAGAACTGTCAAGAAGTGCTTTCAGTATCACAACACACCAGCACAGATTCCCCAGAGCAGCTGTGGTTGCCTCTGGATTCCTGGAATTGTCCAAAGCCAGGCTGGATGGGGTTTGGAGCAACCTGGGATAGCAGAAGGTGTTCCTGCCCATGGAACTGAATGGATTTTAATGTCCCTTCCTACCCAGACCATTCTGGAATTCCTAATGACCTGGGCCTTCTTGAACCAGTGTTCCAGTAGAAGTAAGGCAGGGGATGGGGGAGTGTGTGGAGGGGGAGAAAAAGTAAATCCAAGAGGCTTCAGAGACTATTGGATCTCTTAAGTAAGATTTGATTTAATGAACTACAAGCAAAGCTCTTCTGATCATATAATGTGTATCAATATCCTCTCCTTAGACCCTCCCCAAATCCAACCTTGTTCAGATGATTCCATGAAATATTGAAGCATAAAGGAAGTTTTACTCTTTTTTATGATAGAGATCAGAACCAGGGTAAAGACCTGCCAGGATAAATAACACAAGTATTGTTCTATTGATTGTGAGTGCCTTTGCTCCAGCCTGCTGTCTCCTGTCCTTTAGCAATTTTCCGGACAGAGAACTAATTCTACTGAGATCCCCTCACTGAAATGACAATTCCGCAGCTTCCTCTGGGGACAGCCAGGAGTGTGATCAGATTTGCAGTCTGCAAACTCTTATTGATTTGCTTTCTAAAAACTTCCTAAGAAATCTCACCTGGGTGAAGAATTCCTCTGAACGCCATCCACCTCTCTAACAAGTTCTTCAAAAGAATTATTATCTTTTAAATAGGACTGCAGGACTATGTTCTCAAAAGAATATGAAATTAAATTACCTCAGCTGGAGTGCAGTTATTACAGGAGGTTTAGGATGAGGCATAAAATAGATTACCTATCTATATTTAGGATATATATACATGTATTAGATAATTAAAAATCATGTACATATTCCTGGGTTATTTGGGGGGCTTTGTTTAATGATTGGAAAGTCAATGGGATTTTAGGGCTTTTATTCCCATATCAATTAATAGAGATGCACGTTGTATTGGAAAGCCATTTAACAACAAAGAAATGGGTACTGATCCAAAAGTGCCATCATTTCTAAAGGTATTTAGTTACAAAATATTATATACAAAATTTTATCTGCTCCTTGAGAAATTTGGTGTTCCTTAATTCTGGCTGTAAGAACTGGATGTTGCATTCCACAGGCCAAAAGGGACCTGGCTTCCCTGCAGAGCACATGAAAGTTTTTTAGTCCCTCTTACTCTTTTTGTACACCAGAATACCTTACCATTAAATCCTGCATATGTGGTTACTAATCCTGATTCAATTCAGTAGGCACAGGAATGAAAATGGGATTTAAGATCAGAAGTGGGCTTTGCTCTTTCTCACCGAGTGTATGAAATGCAGTTTTCCTAAGCCCTGAGCACCATCTTTGCCCAACCCAGAAAAACAGCCCGTGGCTCAAAGGTTGCACTGGATGATCTTGGAGGTCTTTACCCACCTTATTGATTCTGGAGGGTGAAACAACAGCTGTTTTCAGGGAGGTTTAGGTCTGTGGAGATGTGTTTAGTATTTTGATGTCAGAGTTCAAAGGGGAGTGCAGTCCTGGAGCTGTGTCTGTGTCTACCTGCACTCCCCAGGAGATAAACCCAGCCCTAAAAGCTGCAGTGGGGCTCACCAACACCCTATGAGAAGGCTTTGGGAGGTGCAAGAGAGAGTGAGGAGGAGCCAGGCTTGGAATATTTTGTCTTGGCTTGGTGTGTGTTTGTTTGACTCTGGGAAGAAGGCTAAATTTATATGCAAGTCTAAGTAGGAGGGACCTGGCAGCAAAGCTGAGCACACTGAGTGTAAAATTCTGCTCTCAGTTCACTGAGAGAGATTTAGATGAGGCTGAGGAACATTGATCAGGATATGTCAATGTATAACACAAGAGCAATTTGAGACTGTGAGAGGGGTGCAAGGGTGGTGTAGTCACAGCTTTGTTTCAGTGTCAGCCCTGTCCACCAGCATATGTCAAGTAAGTCTGGTTTGAAACAGAGAGAGGAAGCAAAATGCTCTCATAATTCAAGTTTCCATCAGTTATCTTCACTGGCTGATTCCTCAGCTGGTCCCATCGATATCCTTTGTGTCCTGGGGGATACCAAAAGGTGACATAGAAGAGCTCTTAACAACTGAGGGGAAACAAATGTAGAGTTTGAAAAACACTCAGCTTTGAGTATTGTAGGATGTGAAGTTTTGTAGGATTTTTTCCTACAAAAGAATTCGGTAATTAAAGAAAAATATCTTTCTGTCAAAAATCCCCTTTTCTAGTTTTGAAGTGCTGGGAAGATGCAATTCCAGAAATGTGAGGAAAGTACATTTTCCTGCTTTGCCGAGATACAGCCCAGAGGGCCACAGTTGACTGAAATACAAGAGTAGAGGATGCCTTTGCAGGGGAAGTGAGTATCAGACAGAGGGCAGAGAGCAGGGGTTTATTTATTCTGCACAGAAGAGTGTGTGACACTCAGAAATGTATCAAACTCTGTCTGAACTGATGTGATGAAAAAGATCACAGGTGGAATGATACAAATGGGAGGATTTTTGATCATTGCAACACTGGGTTTGAGTCTTGGACAATACCATTGTTGAAGTTAAAAGCTGAAATTCCTGCCTTGTTACCAGCACAAGGGTAGGGAGTTTGGAAAAGAAGCAGATCCCCAAAGTGAGCTCAACAGCAGCAATGGGGAAATTGGAGACCTGTATGAAATGTGCTTTATTCTGATGTCAAACAGCAGTCACAGGTGGTACCTCTTGTATAAATGTATGTGGCACTCATGGTTTCTTATGTGAGGAGAGCCTTCAGATCCACCCACCCTCCCACAGCAGTTATTAATAATAGTGGCAAATTTAATTATTACAAGACTTTTGTCTTATTCTAAGTTGGAGAGCTATGGCACAGTGGACCTTTTTGGGATGTATTTACCTTTATTATCTGGGTCAAGTTATCTTTTCTTATCCTTTGAAATAGAAATTTTGTCAGCTGAGCTCCTGCTGAGCTGACAGCGCCATTGCAATTTGTCCTCACTCCTGTGGGTAACGGGGGAAATCTGTTCAAAACAAGCTACAGTAATTTCACGACCATAAGGCGCACTGGATTATAAGGCGCACCTCCAGGAGTCGGCAAATTTCCGAACTTTTGTCCATATATAAGGCGCACTGGGCTATAAGGAGCACTTCTTTTTTGCTGCGAAGATCTGTGCCACGCACAACAAAGTAACGAATTAGTAACGGAATCGCGCCATCGTGGAGTTTACTGGCAGGTGCTCAATTTGCAAACATTTTTCACAGGTTGGTGTAGCCTTTAAATGCAGCCCCAGGTGCCCTTCCCGTGCCGCGGGCCCTGGTACTCCCGCCCACCCCCGGCACCGGCTGGCACGGCTGCTGTGGCTCGCGGCTCGCACTTCTGGGTTGCTAAATTTCCGAACTTTGTCCATATATAAGGCACACCGGACTATAAGGCGCACTTCTGGGTTTTGATCAAAACTTTAGTCAAAAGGCTGCGCCTTATAGTTCTGAAATTACTGCACTTAAAATGGGAGCCTGGAATAGTTAAAATCCATCTAAGCCTTACTCATCCATGGATGTGTGAGGGTCACAGAGTTTGGGGAGGTCACATAGACCTTGGGAAGGTCCCAGTTTCTCTTTGCCCTCCAGCAAACCCAAAGCAGGTGGTGTGGCTGTGGCCCTGAGCTGAGAAACTGCAGAACAGGGAATTCTCTCTGCATAATTGTGGAACCCTGCTGATCATTGGTGCCATTTTGGGCTCCCAGGATGACTCAGAGCCAGCTCTTTCCTGCCTGCTGCATATTCCATATTCCCTGTCTCACTGGAGCCACAGGATGAGCATTAACCGCCCCATTTATATTTCCACCTGCAAAGCAGGCAGGTCCTAATAGCATTTAAAATGTGGGAAATGTTCTTGAATTCTTGGCTAAGGAAGAAAGAGGAAAATACCCAGACTTAGGGCTTTATAGCTTTCCAGTGACTGGTCTGATGAATACATTGAGCCTTCAGAGGAATATTTCTCTGCCTCCTTTCCCTGGGATTGCTCAGCTGAATGGTATTTCCATCCTTAAGATGGAATTTGAGTGCCAAGGTGAATATGTTGCTTTCGTAACAAGTACAGAGTAGTTGAAATAGGATGAAAAAGGATGAAGTTCAAAGACACCAAAAAATGAGAGATTTTCTGGTGTTATCAGTGGTGTTGCTCATTATTTGTTTCAGGTAATGTGGCATTTTTTATCCCTTTTGTTTTTTTCTGCCCTACCTTAGAGCTTTTTTTCTTCCAGGGCACTGTGCTGGTGCTGGATGTTCACAATAAAGGAGATTGTGGCATTCAGTTCTCTCTTTTCTGTCTAAATACATTTTGGATTTAATCTAAATTTTTATGAGAGTTGTAAATTCAGTGCTGTTTAACAAAGGTTAAATGGATATACCAGAGATTCTGATGGTGCCACAGCTGAATGAAAATTTGAGCAGTTTGAGCATTACTTGTATCCACCATTAAATTTGGGACTCTTCTGAACTGAGCAAGGTTTTTTCATTCATCTGTCCTATGCTTAAAAGCTTGTGCTGAACAGCAGCCCCCTGCTATGTTATTTAAAGACTGCTCATAAATGGCAAGTTCCTGCTAGACTTTGGTATTTCTTGACTTTTGAACAACAGCTAATCCTCTCTGCATAACCAGGAGTGTGAAGCAAACCTGTGTGAAAAGCACTTGGCTAAAATTCCCTTTTAACACTTTAACAAATCCCTGATGCTGCAGATTTTCATCGGTGACTGCATCTTCTCTTGCCTCCCTTCAGCCTTGGACTCCACCATGGGTGTTTCATGCACTGAAATTCTGCCTTGCATCCTGTGCTGGCATTTTCCCCATGACTACAGGAGTAAAAACAAACTTTATTGATCAGTTCTTACACTTGAGGAGTTTTATTTAATATACTTTGCTAAGCTACACCTGGGGAGACTCAGTGGGTGTGTCTGGGTTTCACCACAGTTGGTCCTGCTTTAAGAATTTGTTTACCTATAAACACATAATTCAATATTCCTTTAGTATTTTAAGAAATTAGCTCAGATTCGAAGGAAAAGAAACTGTAAGTTTCATTAAAACACAGTTTAGCTCACACCATGACATAAGATGGGTGTTTTGAAAGAAGCAAATGCAATTTTGATACAATAAATAACAGTAAATCCCTGTTTTCAAACAGAAGTGTCGTATTACAGTGTATTGTTGCAAATGAAATGAAATTATACACAGAATATAAAAAAACCTCCCAAAGATTCTGTAAAACCAAAAATGTTTGTCTGTATATAGAAGTTTGGTAGATAATGCCCAGATGTTCTCATCTGTGTCCGTTGCTGCAGAGAAATGTTGCCAAAAAAATCCACCTATGAGATTTCTTTGCATATTTTTTATCAAAAAAACCTATAAATAAATTGTGTCTGAGGCCATGTAGATCTGTTGTGTCTTTAATGTATTCATTTTTACAGTTGAAGATGACTTTTAAAAATGCTGATCTCAGTTCTTCCAAATGCAGTAGGCAAGTCTGGCAACTCTGTGCTTGCTTTTTTGTTCCTAAATCTAAGAGCAGCAAACGTAATATGAAAAAGGATTTCAAATCTTAAATAACAGCCATGCCAAACTCCCAAGGTTTTGTGCCAATGGCTGGAGATCAGGGAATTAAAAATAGAATTGTTCATTAATGTTGAGGTACTGTGATAAAATGTGTGGCTTGTGCTTGTTGCAAGAGTTTGAGAAATTTTTTTTTTTAAGAGATTTATCATATGGAAGTACTTAATTATGAAATTTGTACTTTTAATTGTCCTGTAATGTTGTGACAATAAGGACATGGTTGTCACTTTGCCTAAAAGCCCCAGCTACACTACGGGATGTTGGGATTTATCTTTGTTTGCTATGATAATAAAGCGCTATGATCTGCTCACACTGGTAAACAAGATACAATTTCATTGCTGCTGACAAAGCCATGTGTCTTCAGTGCAAAAGAAAATTGGCCACAGGCACTGCACAAGCCACTACTGCATATTCTCCTCTCCTGGTTTGTAAATATTGTCAGCATTGCTTCAATCATCATTTGGGGTTTTCATTTGCTCTTCCTGTACAACAAACATTCCTCAGCTCCTGTTGTTAAGGCTGAAAGTTGCAGGGACTCTGCAGAGAGCGATTTTAAGGAAGACCTTCACAGCACAGGATTTGTGCTCTTTCTAGCTTGTAGGATGGATGCTGGAGTGGTGACAGCTTCAGGGTGGGAGTGAGGATGGCTGGGAGGGGAGCTGAGGAGGGCTGTCCTCCCCTGCTGCAAGCTGAGTAGGGAGATTGCAGAGCCTTCCTGGCAGCCTCCTGCCCCCTTGCCTCCCCTCAGGGGGATCCTTTCCCAGCAATGCTGCTTGGATTCCAGCCTGGAGGGAACTCTCCAGCGACAGTAGAAACAAAGTCTGACTCCAGCCACAGGTTATTCCTGGGGCTCAGAGAGTGGAGGATTGACATTCACTTTTTAAAAATACTCTTCGTAAGCCAGCACTGAATCTCTTGTTTCCTGGGATATTTCAGATCAGGAAATGGTTATTTGCATTGAAGGTGTATGTAAATATTTCTGGATGTGTCACATTTACTTCAGTGCAAGCCTTGGGAAGTGTTCAGTGTCTGGAAGGTTGGGACAGTATTTCAAGGCAGAGGTTGCTCAGTGGAGAATAGGAAGGAGGTGAGAACCCTGTGCAAGTGTCCTTAATGACATGCACATAATCTCTGTGCTTGCTGCAGGAGGAATGCCTATATTAAGCCTCAGTGCCTGTGTGAGGTTGTTTTAATACTGCTTTTCTAAAAGACTTGTTTGCCATTTGAGATGCACAAAGATCTGGGTAACTGGGAAACAACTCAGAGCTGTAAAACATCCTTAGGAAAGTAGTGGCATAAAGGAAACAAAAAACCTGCACCTCTTTTCCCCTTCAAACCTTCCAACCTGTTCTTAATTCAATGTGACTTCTGAGGGACTGAGAGCAGCCCTTCAGTAACTGAGCTTCAGCTCAGGTCATTCCCTTTCCATCTGCTTTTCTATGTCCCAAGGAACTGCAAGACAAGAACTGAAAGGGATGGAAGGGAAAAGGTTTCAAAACAACAGAGCAACCAGCATTTCAGAGTAATCCATAAAAAGGTGTTGCTGTCTATTTATTATTAACAGTCTCCAATGGGTGTTCAGAAAGACTTGGTAAATGGAAGAATCCTGCGTGAGCTGCTTTTCTTGAATTATTTTGACTCAGTTTCTGTTTCTAGCACTGACCAGCCCCCAAATCTGTTGTGGATTTTCAAGTTACTTGTAGTAAGGTGGGGGTCAGTCTCTTCTACAATGTCTCAAGCCAAAGAATGAGAGGAAATGGCCTGAAGTTGTGCCAGGGGAGCTTCTGCTAGGAAAAAATTCCCTGATGGCATGGTCAGGCTCTGGAACAAATTTCCTGGTTCGGTGGTGGAGTCACTATTTCTCAAAGGCATCAAGAGACATCAGGAGATGGCCCTTGGGCACGTGGTTTAGGGGTGGGTGGTGCTGCAGAAATGCTTGGATTCAATGATCCTGGAGGTCTCTTCCAACCTTGATGAATCTGTGACTTGGAGCTGCTTTTCATTACCATAGAAAGCAATTCATTGCTCCCTTCCCTTCCCTTCCCTTCCCTGAACTTCCCTGAACTTCCCTGAACTTCCCTGAACTTCCCTTCCCTGAACTTCCCTTCCCTTCCCTGAACTTCCCTTCCCCCTGAAATTTTAAAATTTCGGAGGTTTATTAAACCTTAGCAAAAAATACAACAAAAGAGTGAATAAGGACAAAATTCAGCATTGGGAGCACAGGACTAAACCACCCCATGCTCACCTACAGAATGGATGTTCTGCCTTTTGTGCCCCTAGGCTCTCCCAAAGTCTGGTCAGTGAACTCCTTCTCTGCTGTCCATTGCTGGACACTTTCTTACAGCTTGAGTGGTCAGGTGTAGGAACAAGCCAGCCCTCCCCAAATGCCCTGACTAGGCCATCTCCTGACAACAATACAAGGGGAGGGGAAAGAGGACTATGGGAGGATATATCACAATAACATAACTATACATCCACAAAACTTACCTTAATATACATACAATATTCATCCTGTAATTTGGAGAGCCAACCACCATATTACTCATCTATGACAAGTCTAAATCCTCACGTTGCACGAATTTGCAGTATAATGAAGGACCAGGATGCCATAAAATGCCAAGACTCTGTGTCACAGAGTCCCAGGATGGTTTGGGTTGGAAGGGGCCTTAAATCCCATCCCTGTCATGGGCAGGGACACCTTCCACTATCCCAGGGGCCTCCAAGCCCCAAAGTCCAACCTGGCCTTGGACACTTCCAGGGATCCAGGGGCAGCCACAGCTTCTCTGGGCACCCTGTGCCAGGGCCTGCCCACCCTGCCAGGGAACAATTCCTTCCCAATATCCCATCCAAACAGTCCCTGTAGCTGCTATAGATGATGGCATATGCACAGAGAGCATTTGTGCAATGCTGTTTTCCCCTGCAGATAATTAATGTAATACCAGAAGGATTTTTGGTTCATTTTTGGTTTGCTTTTTTAAAAATTTCCCTACTTTCATTTTCCTCTCAAGGTCTGTTAAAGAGATTTCCAAAAGTGACTAAAAACAATGTGTGGCACTGAGACATCAGGCTCAGAAATGCCCCCCTCCTGATCAGAAGGAAAATTTAATTTCCAGAGGAATTTTCATGACTTCAGGCATATAAAGAAGTGCATCAAAGGCAGGCAAAATCTGGGTGATTACGTGGATATTCTCTAAGAGTATGAGTAACCCTAGAGGGGTAGAAATGGGAAATTATGTGGTAAATGAAGCTTTTAGGGTTTATTACCAGCTTTTTGCTTGAGTCTGGGCTAGGTGAAGTTCAAGACTGTGCCTGCATCCAGCTTTAAAGATGGACAAAGCATAAAGCTCCTTCTAGTTATTCCCCTCAGAGCTGCTGCAGTAAGCAGGACAAAAATTGATACTCTTTGCTTCGAGAAATGTAAGATAGTGCCCCATTCTGGCAAAGCAGAATATGGGCTGCAGTGGGAGAATGCAACGTTTGGAGAAATTAATTTAAAATGAGTGTATTTAGCAGGCATCCAACTGTCTATCCTAAAAATAGTACTGATAAAACAGTAACTGCTGTGAGATGCATTGGAAATACAATTACTGGTATAAATATCCTGTCAAGGCTTGATGTTGGAGAAGGAGGAGTATTTTATCTGGGCAATTATAAATAACATATAAAGATCTTCTGCACACTGTGCATGATTATAAGTTTAATAGATCTAGTGACAACATATCCGTGTGGAATCAGAAACTTAGACAACAGAATCCAACATGAAATAACTGCAGAGTAGTCACTGAGCTACTGCTTTTCTTTTTGTTTACTAATTGCTTCTCTTAAGAAATAAATACCATGATTCAGAGCAGGATTTTTGGCTTCCAGAACCTCCAAATGCCAATTTGTTTCCTGTCCCAGTGGATTTCAGAGCAAATCTTTGAGTTTTCACTTGGGCACAGAATTGAATCTGCCATAAGTGATGTGTCAAATGAGATGAGTGTCTTTGAGTACTGCACAGTTTTTTTCTGCTCCATGCTATGCTCAGGAGCAGCCTGGCTTTACTTCTTTACTCGTGTCTGAGCAAGAATGGCAAAACCAAACTCGTAGGAAATGTTTTAATATCCATTAAAATGTGCTGCTCGCAGGTTCTGATCCCTGCTCATGTATTTCGGCAGAGGCTCAATATGATGGTCACTGATTTTTGGGGACATGAGGAAACTCAGCCACTCCTGGCTTATATTCTAGGCAGTATTGTAGCTGAGCTCTCCAGTCTGCAAAGGTGCCTGTGAAAAAAGGCAACCCAGAGAACCACAGCATAAAAAAGGAAGTGAAACCTTGGGATCTGAGCAAGTGAACCAAATCATTGGTGATTCCTGATTTTTTGGTCTGAACTGCAGGGTCAGAGTGAAAGAGGAGTCAAGCACTGCTAACAGGCACTGAAGGAGGGCATGGTTCAGGTCATTGTCACCACAGCTCATACTGAGCACGACTGGATACGAGCTGGCAGCAGAAATAATTTCTGGAGTACCTGCAAATTATAACCTTTAATTCACAATTTTCCAGGTGCTCTTCTGAGGTAGGTAATTTCCTTATTTTTGTGAGTCAATAGCTCAGGTCAGCAAATCAGAAAGGATTTTTTTTAATCAGAAAGGATTTTTAAATGATCCATCTCTCAAGGAATTGATGCTCCATTTCTGAGCAGTGCTTCTCTCTGTGTGTGTGTTTCATCAGAACCCAAGTAGGTTACTGTAAATTAGGGAGATCTTGCACAACTGGAACATTTAGGAATAGATTTTATCACATGATTTATTTGTAGGTGAAAGAGTTACTGGCATCTGCCACACCTCTGGAGTGACTCCTTCTTGTTGCTTTGTAGAGTTGAGAAATGAAAAAAAACCCTTATTTTTTCCCTGGTTGTACTTATTTTTTTACAATACATCCATAGTTTAATTTGCTGATAAGTTCCTTCCTGGTCCTTCTAAACACTGATTTAAACTTAACAGATCCAGAGAAACACAGTTACATGAGGGAATTTCCTGTAGGTCTGGAATAAATGAGGGGAAGAAACTTTTCTCTCCAGCATGGTCTGAGAAAACACCTTAAACCCACTTTAAGAGGGACTGAGGAGGCCCTAGGGGGATAGGGGAGGCTAAAAGGTGTTGGGAAGGATTGAGGGGTTTCTGGGGAGGATTGGGGGTGCAGGAGAGGGGTCTGGGGATTAGTTTTGGGTCAGTTGGGGCACTTCAGGGCACTTTTTGGTTATTTATGGATCATTCAGGGGTAAATTGTTGACCTGGGGGGGTCATTTGGGGATCACTCAGAGGTGACTTGGCTAATTACAATAATCAGACAACCCAAGTTGATGTCTGTAGTGGTCTGGCCTTAGGAGAACATAAATATTATATTATATTATATTATATTATATTATATTATATTATATTATATTATATTATATTATATTATATTATATTATATTATATTATATTATATTATATTATATTATATTATATTATATTATATTATATTATATTATATTATATTATATTATATTATATTTTAAATTCCTTGGGAGGCTTTGCATGGCACAAGTTGGAATTTGGTATACTTGGGTTGTCTATTTTTTTAGTATTAATTTTATCAATGCTGATTTAAAGGGTTTGAAACATTCTGGGGTTCTGCTGCAAAGTGGGTGCTTGAAGTTGGAGTGGAGTTATTAAATGGAGTCACCCAAGATGTTCATGACTATTTTAAAGGAAGTGAATGTTAACTTTTTTTCATTTTTTGGAAGCATAATGTAAAAGAGAGGATAAACTTCAACAGTAAAATTTACTTTTTTCTGCAACCACAGTGATTTGTTTTCTCTACTTGATTACTTTGATGTTTTGAAGGAAGTCCTGGTCCCTTGGTTAAAATGAATACTGGTTAAAATTAATTGCAGCTGTACAGCAGCTGTGGATCAGAATAAAGGTGTTGTGTTTTCCTATTGCTCTCCTTCTGAAAGTCATAGGGAAACTGTGGAGTTCTGTATGGGATATAAAAGCATGGGCAAGATTTCTGTATCCACTGTATCTGCTTTCTGTACCTGGATTTCAGTAGGTTTAAAGAATGGCTCTCTGATATTAAGGAAACATCCGTGGCAGTGTGGTGGCTTGTGACTCTCAGGAATGATTGGGAATTTCCTTGGGCTGTTAGGTTATATTGGTACAAAGAATATTCTCCCTTTTTTTGTACTTTTGAATTAAAATCCCTGATTTTCTTTCAAGCTGCTAATTTGCCCTTTTTTTTTTTCTTTTTTTTTTTTTAATGCATCACATCTCTTTTGGGCTTCTGCTGTTCTTTTTATCTTCTAGAACAGTTTTAACTAGTTTTGTTTACATCCGTAAGTAATGTTTTTGGGAAAAACGGGTTTCCATGATTATGGGGAAAGAAAATCTTTAATTTTAACCCCCTAGCCAATCAGCAGAACTGTTTAAACACACAACAGAAGAAAACAGAAACTCGTTACACAAAGGCTGTCCCTGCTGCTGAATTCCAAGGAGATGGATGGAATGTCAGTTATTATTGACATGCACTAAGATCAATTCAAGGTTTTATTACCTTGACTTGATCCTTTGGTGATCCTTTATGGGCCATCCTGTATTTAGCTGAAAATTAAAGGTGTTGAAAAATGAATGTTCACATAAGAAATTGTGTGGCAGCAGGCTAGGTAATTCCTGTGGGATTTTTGGACA
Organism: Catharus ustulatus; assembly: GCF_009819885.2. NCBI lineage: Eukaryota > Metazoa > Chordata > Aves > Passeriformes > Turdidae > Catharus > Catharus ustulatus. Next base: position 32,843,874 of record NC_046228.1, on the reverse strand, counting down.
TGCATCTCCAAGGCCTAAAGGGGTGAGGCCCTTTCATACTTAATCCCTTCAGACTTAACCTTCTAGATAAACTGTAAAATGTCCCTTGCTTCCCTTTCATCTGTGGCAGTCATCTACACGAGGTATAAATATATTACTGTGAGGCTGGCAGAGCAGGAGATCCATGACTTTTGGTTATAGTAGTTATATAGCCAAAGAGTATTTGTCTGGGAATATTTTTAACTGTAAAATGAGGCTGATATGAAAGAAAATGAAGCCGCACTCTCATACAAGAGCCTGTAAGAAAGTGTAATCTTTAATTTGGATTCTGTTGTCCCTAGGTGAATAAAGTCCTATCATGCCATGTAAATTAATTGTTTACCTGTTGATTGATTTTTACAATCCTTCTTGCATTTTATTTGATGCTTTCCCCTTGTTTTGTTAATGTGGAAGTCACTTTAAATAAATTATTCTCAGGCCTTTCTTCAGTGCCAAACATGAACACTCCTTCTCAAAGAAAAAACTGGGAAAATCAGGAGATGGTGCTGGAATCTGAGGGGCATTTAGACAATCTCACTGTTATATTTCAGTGCCATTTTGGTTGGGGTTTTGTGGCTGTCAGGGAAGTATAATTTATCTCTTCAAGCAACTTGGGAAAATGGGACAAAAAGGCTTAAACCACCTGAAGGATGGGGTAGGGAGAGGATGGCCGAGGCTCTTTCCACCTGAGAACAGACACAGGTTAGGTAAGAAATTTTAAGGAAGGACTTTTTTTTCCCATAAGAAGAGTGATGAAACAGTAGAAAAAGAACCAAGACAAGCTGAAGCAATTCCATCCTGGGAGATCTTCAAGCCTGGATGGGTAAGGCTTTGAACAACCTCTTGAGGCGGAACTGTATGGAGCATCAGGTTGGATTACAGGTGATTTTTAAGACATGAAAAAAAGGATTAATTCAGTTTGAGATGCCTGAGAAGAATGGCACTGTGCACAGATAACAGGCACATGTTGTGTGTCTGCTAGATGTGTTTCCTTCTAAATGTTGGTGCCAAATTGAAAAGGCTTCTCTCAATGTAGAGGATCCCATGAAATGAGGGAGTGCAGAATATTTGTTGTGCATGTTACACTGATACCAAGCCCTGGAGATAATACTCCGCCTATCACCAGGACCTGAAGGTCCACTGAAAAATCATTTGTAACAGTTCAACATTCTAGGGTCAAGTAAAAAATTCAATAGTTTCATCAATATTTCAAACTTCCATTTTGGGGATGGCACAAGAAGCTGTATCCAGTTCCTGCTTTGGGCTAGGATGGCATAATGTGTGCTTGTCACAGCTGAGGACCTGGCCTTGGATTGCCCCACATGGCCTGACAGGAGCAGCAGGTGTTGGAGCAGGAAATTAAAGCCATGGTGTCGTTTTCAGCCAGCAATGGAGAAAGAGAACACATGGATCTTGAATTTCCAAGTTTTTCTTGAGTGTGCATTACAGAGCATTAGAGAACCACACAGGCATTTTACACATTCCTTTCTGGAGGGAAAACATTTCTGATAGATAAAAAACCAGCTTTTTCTTACCCTTTAGTGGGAGTGAGATAGGGTTTACAGATAAGAAAAAGCTGAAAGGATGTTTTCAACCAGCACAAAAACTTCTGGAACTTCTGAGATTACTGAGGAATAAAATGAGTTCTATGTGTTTTCTTTTTCTGGAGAGCTGAAAAAGCCTTCTCACTGCTGGGTCAAATAACATAAATAACGATATTTGCTGTATAGCCAAGCATTGAACTTTAATATTGTGTGTGGCATAGCAATTTAGGAGGTGCTGTTGCTGGTGTTTATTCCATGTTGTTGGTGGTCATGGAACCCCTGAGGCTGGAAAAGCCCTCCCAGCCCATGGAGCCCAAGCTGTGCCCAATGCCCACCTTGTCCCCAGCCCAGAGCACTGAGTGCCACCTCCAGCCCTTCCTTGGACACCTCCAGGGATGGGGACTCCAAACCTCCCTGGGCAGCCCCTGCCAAGGCCTGAGCACCCTTTCCATGCAGAAATTCCTCCTGCTGTCCAAGCTGAGCCTCCCCTGGCACAGCTTGAGGCTGTTTTCCCTCTGTTACAAGAGACAAGCCGTTTCCTGTCCCTTGCAACGTCAAGTTTATAGGAGGTGTTTGTGCTGGAGCTGCAGTGAAATACAAACTCTTTTTTTCCTATGCAGGGAATTTTTCATTCAAATTCAAAATACATTTTTGTAGGGTAATCTGCTTCCAAGTGTTTCTAATGAAAAGATAACTGGAATGGAAAAACTGTTTCAAGATGAAATTACTTCCTTTATCCTGGTGTGTGAATAGTGTGGGGTCAACTGCTGGAGATCAGATTTGCAGAGGGGTAAATTTGCTAAAAAGGTGCAAATGCATTTTTAGTGTGCATTTTATAGTTAAGGTAAATTTTGTCACTTGGCATAGATTTATTCCCATAAAACAGAATACAGATAGGCAGTCTGGACAAATGTTTACAAAGTTTAAGTGGAGATATTTCAATTTATTTTTCGATTTTCTGTTTATGTTGGCATTTCACTCATCTGTAAATAGAAAATCTTTCATTGTGAAAGTCGTTTCCAACTTAGATTAACTGCCCATGAAATTTATAAATTAGAGTTCTGTGAATAACCTTTTTTTTAAACTGTATTCCACATACTCCTCATATTTTGCATTTTTTGTTCATTAAATTGAAGGATGACTATAGGGACAAATACAAATAAGATGGGAACAGTTACTCATTAACTTGCATTAGTTCTGCTGCCTATTGCTTTGCTTCCCTATTCCATTTTCCCTCTACTTCCCTAAAACCTTCCAGGGCGGAAGGAAATGCCCAGACCAGAGTAGGGCACTTTCAAACGGGATTCTTAGGGCTGTGTACGAAGTACCCTTTGTATTTTGGAGTCTTTTTCTTGCCTGCATTTCTTTTAGCTTTTTACAAGCATGGTTACCTTCAGATGATGTCACTAATTGAAAATTCCTGGGGTAAATAAGCTGGGGAGACTCTTTCTCTTTCTCTTTCTCTTTCTCTTTCTCTTTCTCTTTCTCTTTCTCTTTCTCTTTCTTTTTTCCTTTCTCTTTATTCCTTTCTCCTTTCTTCTTTCTCTCCTAAGCACAGTACTTTTCTCTGACTTATTGGAAAATATGAAGTGTGTATGGCAAGATAACTGTCTGAGGACATCAGAGAAGTTGCTGTTTCTGAGGCCCAAAATTATTACACCTCAGATAATTTTATTTTCAGTTTACTTTGATTCAAAAGTGCTTTGTGGGAAGGATTCAACCACTGCAGGAAGTACTTTATAAAGAGGTGTAGTTATAGTAAAAGGGTTTTTCTACGGATATAAAGCAAGCATTTTATGTGTTTCCTTCTAAAATTAATTTCTAGCCAACTCTTCATTCCTCATTCTCTTAGAGTTCACCATTGGTTATGAATTAATGACACATATTTGCATTAATATTAGTATAAACACATACTGTCCACTTGGTTTTTGTAGTGGTATTAAAAGGATCTGGTTTTAAAATACTGGAATAAAATAAATCAGAGAACTCTCAGTTCAAATGCCTGAAACTCTGTCCTTGAGGTTCTTTGTGATGTTCATTGGGACAGGGAGGGGCAGGGCTTAAGTGCACTGGGCTTTTCTGACTCAGAAATGGCTCAGTGCTGGGAAGGGGTGGGTGAGGGCCCAAACCTTTGGGTTGTAGATTTTGTTTTCAAGGTCAGAATTCCAAAAATCATCTGTGACAGAATAGGGATGGAATTTTCCATAGTTTTTGGATTAGGTGGACTGTTAAGTAACAGAAATAAACCTGGAGGAAACATGCTTGGAATGTGCAGTTGTGGAATCACAGAATCGCTGAGGTTGGAAAAGACCTTCAAGACCAAGTCCAACCACAACCAGCACCAATCTGTTTCCCACTAACAGTATCCTCAAATGCCATGTCCACACATTTTTGGAACACTTCCAGGGATGGGGACTCCACCCCTGCCCTGAACAGCCCCTCCCAGTGCTTTACAACCTGCTGAGTGGAGAACTCTTTCCTGAGGTCCAAGCTGAGCCTCCCCTGGCACAGCTTGAGGCCGTTTCCCCTTGTCCTGTCCCTGTTCCCTGGCAGCACAGCCCGACCCCCCCTGGCTGTCCCCTCCTGGCAGGGAGTTGTGCAGAGCCAGAAGGTTCCCCCTGAGCCTCCTTTTCTCCAGGCATCACTGAGATGGAAATTTGTAAGCTGCTGATTTGAATAAGAAGGGACAATCTTTTTGTGAACTTGTTGCTTTTGCAATTTTTGCATTACATCACTGTAAGAAATGAAGCACACTCCTCTAAAATTTTAAGAGTTTAATAAGTGATAATAAAGGACAAAATCCTAAAGCAGAAGTTGTAGCACACTCTGGGTGCATGGCAATGCTGAGGTACCCCTACTTCTTTAGGTAGCAATCTTTTATACTGGTACAGTTTCACTACTTCCTCAAATGACTTTGCAGATTTTCGGAGTCTGTTTACCACAGCTCTGCCTCAGAATGCTACAGCATCTCAGGTGTCCACAGCTGTAGTGTCTGAGGGTCTGTCACATCCATCATGTCTAGGGTGGTCTTCTCATGGTCTTCTGATGCCACGTTAGGTTTGGTGCTTTTCCTTTGATGGTATTCTGCTCTTCATATATACTACCCGCCCCCCCGCCGCCACTGCCTAAAAGCAATTACAAATTTTACTATTCTCAAAACAAGTTAAAGCTTATAATAATTATTGACAAGCAACTGCAATTTATAATAAAAGTGAATAAATTAAAGCAGAAGCCTGTTACTACATAGTTGTTTATAACAATCACTAATTTTATACCAGCATTTATTCTGCTGGCATCTTTTTATTCAAATACTGAGGCAGAGCAGAGATTGAAGAGAGACTTTCTCTTTTAAAAAATAAATCTTTCAAGTCCAAGTGTCACAAAGAAAGGCAATGAGTGTTGATGTGGGGTACCTGGTACATATTCTGTAGTGGGACCACCCAGTTAGATGGCAGGATAATGTCAGTGTAAATCCACTTTCTAAACCTGATTCCTGGGACAGCTGCAGGTGCTGTGGCAGGAGAGCTTAATGTATTCCAGAACAGGGAGCTCATGGCAGTCTGCCCTCTGCTTATTTTGTCTTTTTCTAACTCATAAAAGCACTGTAGAAGTACTTCTTTGAAGTGTTTGCAAGGTTATTTTAACTGGAAAGTTAAAATATAGAGTATTACCTTTGAATGTGCAAGAGGTGTAAAACACTGGCCTTAGTGTCATAAATACACAATGAAAAAATGCCTGGGTTTTATGTTCTGTGACAGCACTTCCATAAAACACCTTTCTGTAATGAGTGAGGAACAACTTTCACAGAGCTAAACTTTAAAACAAACTTTATTGCTGGAGCTGCTGCTGTTTTCCAGAATGAACCACACTGTGAGAACTTCAATCTCTTCCCCGCCTTTTGCTGTTCATGAATTAATACTGCAGGTCATTTTAATTCTTACATAATTTTTGTACTTGTGTCTGCTTAGAAGCCAAATGGGATGAAAGGATGAATCATTAGTGCTCTCAAATACGAGAATCGGAAACTGCTCAGAATTTAAATAGGAGCTCTCTAAATAAAGCACATAATCAATCTCCTGGGAATGCCGGAAACCGAGGGTTTCGATGCGTTAATTGTACATCAAATGTCTTTTGCTTCCCTCAGTAAATGTCAGGTGACCCAGGTGGAGCTGCACCCTGAACGACCTGAGCAATAGGAAATTGGAGAAGAAATTTACACTTTAGCACTATGGGAAAAGAGAGGATTTTTGCCACCACTTTACCTAAAGAGCTGAAACATTCTGTGTTTTCTGGAGTCCCAGAGCTGCGTGCACTTTGCCTGTGTTAACGGCAGTTGTCCTCACTGCTGCTCCATAAGTTCCATTGGAATGGAGAGACTTTCTACCTCATTGCCTGAGCCAAATCCTGGAGTCTCTCATTTTTGGGAGCTGCTGTCAGAAGTTGACATTTCTTCACTGTTTGTTTCAGGTGACAGGAGCTCAGGTGAGCTTTTGCAAACAAGTCACTTAATTCCCTTGATTTCCAAGCTGCAGGAAAACAAATTACAGTAATTTCACACGTATAAGGCGCACCTTTTTGACTGAAATTTTGATCCGAACCCGGAAGTGCGCCTTATACGCCGGTGTGCCTTACATATGGACAAAGTTGTGAAATTTACCAGCCCGGAAGTGCGAGCCACAGGAGCCCGGGGGAAGCTGGCTGCAGATCCTCACTGCAAAAAAAAAGTGTGCCTTAGAGTCCAGTGCACCTTATATATGGACAAAGTTCGGAAATTCGCTGGCACCCGGAAGTGCGCCTTATAATCCGGTGCGCCTTATAGTCGTGAAATTACTGTACTTAATTCTGGAGTCATTGCTGCAAATTCACTGGAAGAAACTTTTCCTTGTGAGGGTGGGCAGGCCCTGGCACAGGGTGCCCAGAGCAGCTGTGGGTGCCCCTGGATCCCTGGCAGTGCCCAAGGCCAGGCTGGATGGAGCTTGGAGCAGCCTGGGACAGTGGAAGGTGTCCCTGCCCACAGCAGGGGGTGGGAATGCATGGGCTTTAAGGTCCCTCCAACCAAACCATTCCATGATGCTCTACATGAGCTTTCTTCACCTCGATGTAGTTTTCCATCACCTGTCAAGGGCACATTTGGAGAGAGCACTGGGGAATGCCAGCCTGTTGTGTTCAAGAATTGGGTATTTATGGCAAAATGATGGTTGAAGCCTTGCTTTGAGCAGCCTTGAGCAGGGCAGTGCTGTGGGACTGAGGAGGCAGGAAAGGGGACAAAGACAAGGAGGGTGTGTGATTGGCAGGAAAGGGTCTGGGCTAAACCTGTGTGGCAAGTTTCAACACTGAGCCTCTTTAAGTGGAGCCTGGAAGTCTTTTGGCATCTCAGAATGATGTTGGTGCTTGGACTGTAAGAAACAAAATAATTCCCTTTCTTTCCATCCTTGAGTTAGTAAAATTCTGTGTTGTCTCTGCTGTTGAGCAGGATTGTGCCCAAGCTGGAGATAATTTTGTTTGTTTTTAACTAAAAATGATCCAAATTTGCAGAGGCTATTTGATGAACTTCTTTAAGACTGAATATTTTACAATCCTCTGGACCAAAATGAACATCTGTGAAAGTAAAGGTTCAAGCAATCTGCTTGGAGTGTATTCCAAATTCCAAGGCGAGAAATCTCAGGGAGTCAATTATAGTATTGAAATTCTAGAACATGCAATCCACACTTCAGAAACAGGGTTTCATCTGAACCTTTTCCTGCTGCAGGAGGCTGTAAATATCATGTAGAGCTGCTAACAAATGAGACATTATGAGAATGGGAGAACAGATTTTAATCCTCAAAAAAACCACCAGAAGTTTGGGTATTTCATATCCCAAGCTATTTTACATGGATTGTTTAGTAATGCAACATGTGCTTGCCTTAGCAGTTGTATGTGTATATAAAATGGAAGCCATCAGAGTTTTATTCTACATTTATATAATTATTGTATGTCTCATTGTACTGGAGAAAATGTAGAAAAATATCAGTGTATTTTTGTTGTACATAAAAGCATTTCATGATGGGAAGGAAGAATTCCAGAGGATAAAACTGATTCTCCATCAGCCTCCCACTCTGACCCCCCCACAACTGCCAGGACAGGGAGCAATAAAATTGCCCCACAAGGTCAGTGGTGAGACCAGGAAAGCGCCAGAAACATCTGACAGGAAAATTAATTCCAGATTTCTGCATCTGCCTTCTGCCCTTGCCAAGCTGTGCCATGGGAAGCCTGGAAATTTGCTTTAGGAATTGAACTCTGCTGTTGTTGTTGTTGTTGTTGTTGTTGTTGTTTAGGGCTTTTGGGGGGTTTTTTCCCTGTTTTTTTTTTCCTGTTTTTTTTGTTGGGTTTTTTTTTTTTGTTTGTTTTTTGTTTTTAAAGAAATTGCACTATTGCATAAAGAATTAATATAGAGCTAATCCTTAAATTATATAGGTTCACAGTACAGTTTATATTTAAATTCTCATGCTGTTTCGGGGAATAGTTTCTCCAGTTCTAGCTATAGTGGGGTACTTTGGGATGATGCAGAGGAAAGAGGAATCTAGTACCAGAGCTGTATTTAAGTTGAAGCTGAAGTATTTCTAGATTTAATATCCCTCAGCACCTCCATGGTGGCATTAAACATGATTTTGTATCAGTGATTGGAGAGATGGACACATGCCAAGTTTGGATCAGAAGCCAATTTTATTTAGTACACAAGGTGTTTCTATAGGGTTTTACTTGTATGGCACTTATACAGGGTTCTGTTTTTGATAACACATTGGTTACACATTCTCCATGACATCACATCACCTGGTAGCCTTACCTTATCACAAGGTTTCACAACATGTTTCTTGGTCACTTCTTGCCCAGAGAGCATTTATCTGTGTCTCTCCCACAGTTTCTTTTCGATTTGGCCTAAAATATCGCACCCCTATATCAGTTCCATTGGACTCTCTGTTTTATTCACCATAATTTTGGAGAGGTTACAAAGGAATAAGCAAGCTGGCATACAGAGGCTGTTTCCTGAAGCAGAAATTTTAAGGTTTTATGTTACGTTTTTCACACTCTACAGGAAGGATAATAAAAACATTCATTTGTTCCCTAGCCTGAATTTTTCCTTTAATCTCCCATTAGTACCTGTGTCTAATGACACATCCCTTAGCAAGGTGGAACTTCTCTGTCGTGCTCTACAGCTACCCCTGCATACAACAAACCTCTTTTCATCCATATGTGGGGAGGTCTGGGCCCTCTAGAGGGGTCTGGTTTCACCTGTCACTTTGGTTCTAGGTAAAATACGTGACAAAGGATTTATTATATCCTATAATATATGTTATAATTACCACAAAATCTCCAACCCCTCCTCACACAGTAATTTCTGGTAGTGCTTCTTTTCTTAATGCAGACACTTCTTCCATAGTTGTTTCTCCCAGCTTTTTCTTCCTCACATTCAATATCACACTAGAAAATTTTTTCAATTCAGAGCTAAAAATAAAAGTTGAGTTGTGAAATTTAAGGACTGCACTTGTTAGCAAGAAAATTAAAACAGCTTCCAGCAACAATATATCAAACCAATCTATCTCTGTGGTAATTATTTTAATACAGTAAAATTCATAAATTAGATCTTAATAGGTTAAAAAACACAGCAAAACATCCTTCACTTTTGTTACTGGATTCTGCTTGCAGAGTATTTGCATTTATTATGACATTTTTTCCTAATTTGAAGTTAAATTTATTCTTTAGAAGCAAAACATAAGCCAAAAAGCCAAGAAACAAATTTTTGAAAACCAAACCTTAAAAGACGCACAGAAAATTTATGCTTTTATTTGACTCTCTTTCATTTTTTTTGGTACAACATTCCCTGGAGACACCATACTTCTGTTTCTTTGGAATGGCACTGGGATTTTGGGGCTGCAGCTGCCTTGAGTGAGCTTTTTTTCTCTGCTTTTGCTCTCTGGAATATTCACAGATGTCAAGGTCTGTACCCCAAATTTTGTACTCTGCACTGATGGTGGTTTCTGCTGCTGAGGGTCTGTCAGTGCATGTCTGGAAACTTTGGCACCACAGAAAGAGGTGTTATGTTAATTAACTGCTTCCACAACTTCCTTGGAGGGTTGGGAAAAAAATGCTGCCTCCTCCTGTTGTGTTTCCAAAAATCTGGTGGAATAACTGTAAGTCAGGAGCTGAGTCAACACTTTTTTACTTTTTATTTCCTTTTTTCCTTGAGCTGTATCCTCATAGAGCTCTTCACTTTGAATAAATCATGCAATAAAGCAGGGTAATTTCCATAACCCTGGTCCCATGCCCTAAACAAAAGGGAAAGGAAGGATTGCTCAGCACTGTGACAATTAAAAGCCAAACAAACACATTGGCACTGCTGACTTGATGTAAATTAGGAGGTACAGAAGGTTTTCTGGCTCTGTGTTTTGACTAATCCTGACTGAGCTTCATCTCCACCAAAGCTTCATTTAGACATGGCTGGATTTTGCAGACTAAATGAGTCATTAGTAAAGCACCCCTAGCAGTTCCTAAAGGGCTACATGAGCTTTAGGAGAGCCCAAGCAGCTAGTCAGTGGGAAAGGAATTTATATCCTGTCCAATCTAATCAAATAAAAATAATCAGCTGCATAGAAAAAAGAAAGGACTGAAAATGAGGTGGTGAGAGGGGGACAGAGATGCTGCAAAAGGAAAATCCTGAAATTGCAGCAATACCTGGACAAATCCTTTATAAAAGTGCTTGTCCTAAAAGTATGGGTGGTTTTTGTTCATTTTTTATAAATACTATTAGATCAGACATCTTTTTTTTTCCATCTTTATTTTTGCACTGCAGCATTTGGTTGGGGTTTTCTACTTTCCTCTCTGACCCTAACCAGTGTCTCCAGGATTCCTTTTTATTCATCCTTTACCATTCTCAATCAATTGGGCAGGTTCTGTGTTTGGTTTAGCTTGGCTGGGCAGTGTGAATCCCTCCATGGCAATTCAATACTGTGGAGTCATTTTCTGTCACTGATGTGGTTTTAAACTTATACTTTGTACAAAGTGAGCTCTTTGTGATCCCTTCTTTTTGACACAGAGGTTTTCTTGGAGCCAATAAATAGTTGAATACTCCATTTAGCAAAAATGCTCTCTTTTTTTGTCCTTCTCTATCCTTCCCTGCCACAGTGTGTGTGTTTTCTGTGGATTTACAGCACTAACTCTTCCCTGTGTTTGTGCCTTTGTTGTCAGACTTGAGCTGTGTCACACAGGAATTTCTCAAGCCCAACTCCCTGTGCTTTCTCCATCGTGAAATGCTTTGCATTTCCTCACCCGTGTAAGTACAGCTCAGAAATGCCTTCAGCTGCAGTTCTTAGTGAAGGAGTGCAAAGAGCAAAGCCTCTTTTTTCTGCCATTTGATACCTCTCTCTTCTAGGAATATCCAAGTTTGAGAGTTTGACCATGAATGATAGGAATAACCCAGCATGACTGCAGGAAGAGGGGAAATCCGAACAGGTTGTCTTGCTGAAAGTGCATATAATCATCAAATCCAAAGGATTGAGTGGGAATCCAAAGCAGCCACTTCTCTGACTGATTAGAAGTCTTTAATATCACAGAATCCCAGAATGGTTTGGGTTGGAGAGACCTTAAAGCTCATCTCATTCCACCCAGTGCTATGGGCAGGGACACCTTCCACTATCCCAGGCTGCTCCAAGACCTGTCCAGCCTGGGCTTGGACACTGCCAGGGATCCAGGGGCAGCCACAGCTGCTCTGGGCACCCTGTGCCAGGGCCTCCCCGCCCTCCCTCAGAGAGAAGAATTCCTTCCCAATATCCCATCTAACCCTGCCCTTCTTCATCCTAGGGCCATTCAGGTAATTCACCATTCTGCAGTGTGTGTGTGTTGGTATCTGGCCAGCCCAGATGCACTGTACCAAACCTTTGATGGTTTTTCACTGCAGATTCTCCTCTAACACAAGGCATTTAGGCTGGAGAGGCACCAGGCACCTGCCTTTGCAGCAATCTGTGCTGGTTAATCCTGCTGCACATTAATCAGGATGCTCTGAGATGGAGCAGCTCATTTTGCTCCTGTGTCCCCTGCAGCGAGGCTGCTCTCAACATCCTGCCTCAAACTGCCCGTGGCTCTTTTACACATATTTATCCTGTGCCCACAGCCTTCATTTTTCTGAGCTTAGTTTGTGTTTGCCCTTGCACAGTTGGTGTGTGAAGAGAGCAACAATCTCATCTCTATGCCTTGGTGTTGTCAGATTTAAGAAGTTAAGCGCATCCTGCCTTGTTTTGTTGAACTCTCAAGGCGTTTCTCCCCCCGCTAATTCCTTCTCTTCACCTCCTCTGCACTCCAAAAAGATTAATTTCAAGTACACAGCCCAGACAAGAGGTGGTGCTGGAGATAAGACCTCACGTTGCTCCCCGGGATCTCAGCAGGCCTCTGGCTCTACCTGAAGCCAGGCAAATGGACTCGGCAAAAAGCAGCAGCAAAACTGAGGATTAAAAAAGCATTTTGAAATGTAAGCAGCTTGGGGAAGTGAAGCATGAAACTGTAAAATCACACACTTGGCGTGTCCTGCTCTGGGTGTGGAGTCACCTGTAAGTATTTTTGGCATCAGAGATCTGATTAAATATTTTGCATTATAAAAATTAAGCATCATATTTAATTGAAGATCCAGAACCAACTGAAGCTGTTCTACGTTCTCCCCTGGACTGATTCTGGGGTTTTCCACTGATGAATAATGGATTTAAGGAATCCACAGTGAACAACTGGTCTGTGATGCATTTTATGATTTGATGTTTGAAGCTGCTTCACAGTCTGTGAGACTGAGCTTCTGCTGTCATGCCTAAGAAGGTTCAGGGTTTGTTCTGGAGTTACTGGTGTGTTTGCCAGCTGGGAACAAAGCACTCCAGAGCCCTAAAGAGACTTTTTCCAAATGCCTGTTATCTGCTTATGAAACTCAGGATCAAGACAAAGCCCCTCAGGTTCAGGTTTTCACTAGACAATGATCATCTCTCCAGGTTTCATCAGGTATTTGAGATGTAGCAAGATGACAGACTTCCATCATCTCCTGATGTCACTAAGTTCTCCACTTTCCCCTGGCACAATGACCATTCAAACACTCTATGGGAGTGTTCACATCTGACATCCTACAGGAATGTTCACACCTGACATCCTACAGGAATGTTCACATCTGACATTTTGGCTGCTTCTGCAGATGATGTTGGTCACTCCCTGGGGACTTGTTTATCCCTGGGAGCAGTTCAGGCAGCAAGCACTGCATGCTCAGCACAGCTGCTTTTTCTTGGCTGTGCTTGAAGAGATGCTCCTGCTGCTCCCTGGATCTAGGATTGTGGGGAATCTCCATTCTCCACATGGAGCCCATTCCTGGGCTGGAATTACTGCCAGGCTCTCTTGAGGTGTCAGTTGAACTGGGGTGCTTCTGTCTTGGTGTAAATTATCATGGAATCATGGAAGGGTTTGGGTTGGAAGGGACTGAAAGCTCATCTCATCTCATCTCATCCCCTGCCATGGACAGGGACACTTTCCACTATCCCATGGTTCTCCAAGCCATTTCCAACATAGCCTTGGACACTTCCAGGGATCCAGGGGCAGCCACAGCTGCTCTGGGCACCCTGTGCCAGGGCCTGCCCACCTTCCCTCAGAGGGAATAATTCCTTCCTAACATCTCATCTAAAAAAGCCTTGGTGTCTGTCTTTAATGCTGAACCATGCTTGCTCAAACAGGTTTTATTGAGCCAGGCTTTAGAGGTTGTACTGTTTTGTGCAGTCTCAGCCTTGGGTTGGAGCTAAAGTGTAGTCACAGGGCTGGGCTGGGTGACTTTTAATGCATCCTAAAAGAATCTCTGGAACTTCTGTAGAATATGGAACTTCTGTAGGATCTGGGCCCCGTTTTGCAGAACTCCTAAATAGCCTTATTTCTTATTCTAATCTGGTAGAAATTATTAATTTGCTTCAATACCTTTATTTTTAAATAAATGTGACTTCAATTTTTATGTGGATTAAACCTTGGGTTTTCGTCTTGGTTTCAACCTAGTCCAGAGCAGTGTCTGTGACAGAAGTTCAATATCTTATATGTCTTGTTTTTAACTTGGTCTGTAGAAACTTTACACATCTGTTGCTAATTATCATTAAAATCAATACATTTATGACTTTTGCTTAAATACACTTTCACTTCAATAATTTTCAGAGTGTTAATTGCTGTTCCAAGCTACTTTTTTAACAGATATGTTTCCCTCAAGAAAAATGTCTTAAAATGTTCTCAGCTGTTGTTTTTTCAGGTGTGGTTTTTCTGGGTTTTGTTTTTCATTTTCTTGCTCTTCAGCTTCTAAGCTGCCTTTATCTGAATAATAAAGGCAGCTGTTCTTAACATGAGCCTTTCCCCTCCTGTACCAAAAGAGTACCAAACCCCTCCTGGAGGAAGGATGTGTATTTTAACTTTTATATGTTGAGAGAGCAGATTTGGAACAAACTGGGAAGGATTTCAGACCTACAGCTGCTCTGGACTTAGGTGGACTAGAAACAGAATCAGGAAAGCTGCTGTGTTTTCCATACTTTCTGACATAGTTTCAGAATCATGTTTTTCAATTCATGTGTATGTGAATGGCTTAAATAGAATTTGCCTGAGAATTTTCTGATGTTGAAATTTGTTTTGGCCTCCTAGGTTTACCCAGCTGATAAAGAGTTTATTCCACCAAAACTGAAAGTGCCCACACTTGTTTTGAGAACTTACTTTTATTGTTGCTGTCTCTTTGGCTGGAACGAGCTCTGTTATATATTTTCTATTTCTCTATTTGAACTGGGCTGCAAATGACAAAGCCCAGCCTGCTCCTACTGCTACAATTTCTGTTCAAGTGCCCAATTCAGTTTTCTTCCAGTTGTTATTTCAGTATCATTCAGTAACTCATTATTTGCATAAATTCTCTGGGCTTGGTGATGTGCTGGCACCAGCTGCTGCCAGAGGTGTACAAGTGCCCTGATGAGGGCAACAGGGATGGTTTGTGATGAGTCCTCTCCTCCTGACCTCAGCTGGGGAATTATTTTTAGCAGTGCTCTCCTCCAGGCCCTCTATTGTTTGCTGAGACAGTGCAGCTGCACTAAAATACCTCTGTGTACAGGGCGTTTTGCATTTCTTCAGCTGGACTCCCAAGGTAAAAGGAAAAGATGAAATTCTTCACAGCTGAACTGTGGAATTCCAGACAAAATGCCTATTTCATCTCCTCCAGCCTTGTCTCTGTTTATTAAAGGTACAGAAAACACAGCAGCCTCTCTTAGCCTTTATTCAAAACAACAAAGAAGAAATGAGAATTTTTTAAACTGGAATCTGCCCTACAACCATTTTGATTTTTTTGTTTGTTTGTTTTTCTGGGGTTTTTTTTCCCCTGGAGTAGCCAATAATTCCAGAAATCAATGTCCAGAAAAAATGATTAAGAAACTATCTTACTTTTTGTGCTGCTATCAGCCAACACTGTGTTTTAAAATGTTGTCTAATTTAGCATATTAAACTGCAATATACTTGTTCTGTTTCTTGTAAGGCATGGAAAGGAAATGAAAGATCTCTTTAAAGATTTTTAGCCCTATTTCTACCAAGAGTTAAAAAACAATAAAGCTGCCAAAATGATACAGAGATCTTATCTCAGGCCTGACTGTTCCATTGGTTTTGATCAGCAATATTGGACATGTAGGGATTTTTAGCTGTGTAATCGTTTGGATTATGCCTGGTTTTTGTGAAAGCAAAATTGCTCCATTTTAGTCCACTTAAGAATAACAAAAGACTGTGAAATCTGAGTCGTGGTGTTTGGTTTTCTTTAATGTTTATGTTGAAAACTTAGGGAAATTGGTATCTAGAGCTTATAATTAAAAATCAAATACAAAATTGAGTCTGCATCCTGCTGCAGGATTGATTCAAGTCATCCCTAATGATGGGGGAATGCTTCTGCCATGATTAGACAGCTTCAGGCTCAGAGGAAAACCCTTTAATTAGCTGGAAGAAGAGAAGCTGCTGTGGCTGAGGCTTTGCAAGGTGCTTAATTTGCCTACTTGTCTTTGGCTGCAGGTGCCAGTAATGCTGAAAAAAACCGTGTTGTAGAAAATTCTTAGGATTTGTGAAAGGGATATTAGAGAAAGACTAAATTATTTCCTCAATTCCCATTTTTTTTTAGTATTTTACCTTGTGATATTAATATATAAAGACATTGATGTGTCTTTGAGCATCATGATTGTCTCTCTTAGCAGTGATGGCTAAATTGACTTCCTTCATTTATCCTCAAAATAATTGTTCTCGTGTTTTGATTGTTAACCATGGAACATATTGATTCCAGAGGTACTGCTCGCCATGGAGAGCGTGTAGTCTGATAAAATTTTTATGTCAGGATACATTTCCCAGGAATTTTGTTGGCTGCAAAAAAAATCTTTTATCACCACATCAGTGATATTCCTCAGCTCTTGCCATCCTTTAAGACTGAGACTCTGTTTTCAGAACTCAAACAAATACTGCCCTTTTAAGGGTGATTTTTTCCTTTTAAATCAGTGTAAGAGCAATGCAGGAATAGTCATCAGTTTAGAGCTTCCTGTCAGGTTTTATACACAGTGCCTCAAGCATAAATCACTTAGAAATTCATCTTTCAGAAATCATTGCCACTTAAAGGAATATTTATCTTTTCTATGGGCTGGACATGAAAAGCCCTGAAGGAAATCAGATGCTTTTGGAAAGGCTTGATGAGATACCTGAGCTTGCAGTAGCATATGTTTTTAAAAATCAGACCAAATACTTGATCTTTAGCATTTTTAAGGTGGTATGATAATGCAGACTTGCAGCTGGACTCATTTCTTATGTGTGCTACATTTTTTTGTCCACCAGAGTAACAGCTGTACTTATTTTTTTATGGCCATTCTGTACATCATCGTTTATCTTTTGATTGTGTCACGTCTAAGCACAGGGAGATAAATGGAAGCTGTTCAGAGGAGCAAAAAATGAAGATGGTGGTGACCAGTTCTATGGCATTGCTGGAACCAGCACATAAAGGGAGTTACTGGAAATATGGAAGCTTTGGGACCTTCCTTTTGGGGTCTGCCTTCCAGAACATTTTGGGTATAGATCCCTCTTTTCACCCTATCCTAAGGTGATTCTTGGGCTTTCCAGGTGGGCATCACTCTCTGTGACCAGGCCTTGTCCTGGTGATGAAATTCCCTTATCAAACGGACAGGTAACACCAGGAAAGATAGCAGAAAATCAATCCCTGACTCCTTCCTTGTCACACAGGATGGATTTGAACACATACAAAGAATCCCAGCCAAATCATTGAACCCTAAGTGCAGATGTATCATTGGCCAGGGAAAGGGGTGTTCTAGGACCCCAACCAATCACATGTGTATATCCAGGAGATTCCTGGAAAACAGAAACCCTCTATATTAGAAGGAGCATCATGTTCCCTCCAGGAACAATAAAGGAGTTTTTGTCATATGGATCTCTGAGACCACTGTTATCTCTGTCTACACCCATGTCCTACTAACACAATACTCACTGCATTCTGGCTCTACTAGTACTGTAGTGAGGTGCAAAAGTGATGGAAAGATCACAGGAAACACAGAATTTCAGGCCAGGGAATCTTGCTTGGTATAGGGTTAGGCCCCAGCATGGGCAGTGCTGGGGATGGGAGCTGCTGCTGGAACAGAGCTGGGGGCACTGGTGGATCTACCTGGGGGCTGAGCTGAGCCCTTCAGTGGGGCCCTGAGAGGCTGGAGAGCTGGGTGGAGAGAAATCAAGTGAGGTTTATGCAGGTAAATGCACATCCTGAACCTGGGCAGGAACAATGCCCAGTGTTCAACAAGGTGACCACAAGCAGACAGTGTCCTTGTGGCCTGGAGGGCCAGTGGGATCCTGAGGCATCAGGAAGAGTATGGCCAGCAGGTCAGGGAGGGATCCTGCCCCTCTCCCTGCCCAGCTGAGGCACATCTGGAGTGTTGTGTCCAGCTCTAGGCTCTGCAGTTCAAGGAAGTACTGGAAGGGATCCAGCAGAGGCCACAGAGATGATTTGGGGTCTGGGCATCTCCCTAATGAGGAGAGTGCAGGAGCTGGGCATGGTTAGTCTGGAAAAGGGAAGGCTGAGTGGGAATCCCATCAATCCACACACACATCTCCAGGGGATGGCACAGGAGGATGCCAGGCTCTGTTCAGGGGTGCCAGTGACAGGATGAGGAGCAGTGGCCATATGATACAAGCTCCACCTCAATGTGAGCAAGAACTTTCCATGGAGGGTGGTAGAGCCTGGAACAGATGCACAGGGACAGTCTCCCTCTCTGGAGACATCCCAAACCCAACTGGACATCTTTCTGTGCCACCTGCTCCAGGTGGCCCTGCCTGGGCAGTGGGATTACACTGGATGATCTCCAGAGGCCCCTTCCAGCCCCAGCTATTCTGGGATTCTGGGAATATTTACTGTGCCAGTTTGTGACCCTGCAGTGGGCTGTGTATAATGCAGAGCTGGTGGTTTCCTCTGATACTGCCCTGCCTCAAGAAGGGTGGGAATTCCAGGTGATTTTTACTTGCTAGCAGCAACAGCATTAATCCTTGTGAGAGCAGGGACTGGAACAGTTTCCCCAGGTGGATAGTGTGCTCTGGGAAATTGTCTTGGCTCTCAAGCATTTCAAGCTGAGGACACTAGGAATTCTTTTTAAAGCCCCCCTCAGCATGACCATGCATCATAGCCCCTCTGTTTAAGGCAGGGGATTATTTTCCAGTTTGCAGGAGGGTCAGGGGGAACATCAGCACATCCTGGGGTCATCTCTGTATCCTCAGGGTTGGCAGTTCCTGCTGTCAACATCCTGTAATTAGTGTTTGGAGCTGAATTATTTAGTGTTCTGTGTTTCATAGCTTATGAAGGGATGAATTTTATTTACTGCCTCAGGAGCTGGTCATCCCGTATCTGAGTAGGTGGATATTCACGGAGAGAGCTCTTTACTCACTGTCCTTGCACTCCCCAGATTTGCTTCTCCTATCCAAGGGATAGATTCTCTTTCTTGAGGAAGGGAGAGCTATGTAAAATGTGTTTAAAGAATGTAAAAAGGGTTAGGGTTTTGTTTTTTTTTTGCCTAATCTCATGGAGAGTGAAAACATTTATTTTATAAAATACCACACTGTCTTATCCCCTCTCACAATTCCACCTCTCCTGGGCCGTTCTGAACAACAGGTTCCTCACAAGTCTGAGATCAATGAAAGGAGTCTGTGGGATTTTAGTCTTTCACTGATTTAAAGTCTCTCACAGTCACATAAGTAGACACTACAAAAAAAGTGAAAAGAATCTCTGTGTTAAACTCTGTAAAGTCACAGAGACACAGAGTGATTCTGGATAAAGCATGAATTTTAATTTGGAATCTATTTTATTCCCTACAAGGACTTAATATTATTATTTGTAGCTGTAAATACGTGGGTGATCTAGAATAGACTATATTTCTCATCTCATTAGGAAAAAAGTTTCAATATTTGTGTTATTGAATTAATTGGGTGATTAGTTTTGTTTTAAACATGACTGAAGTGACTCTACAATGACTTTACAAAGGAAAGGTGATCCTGAGGTCCCCTGCCATGTGAGGTCTCAGAAAGGCTTAGCAAAAAATGTTAATTTTATTACACAGTTAAAAGTCACTACAAATGTGAAAATTACATGAAACTTGTCTAGAACTTGTTTGCTTTTAGTTTGAAACTTTTTATTTAATATAGCCTTAGTGTAGCAGTGTTTTGGTGAGTTTTGGTTTTGTTTTGGTTGGTTTTTTGTGGTCTGTTTTTCTGTGCCCATAGTCAAATCCCCATTCTTAAAACACAATAAGGAGAAGTTATTTTAATAAGTTTATTTTTGTTGTGAATCTCATTATGTATATCAAGTAGGCTGACTCTTACTCTTACCCTTTTATTTTTTTTAGAAAAGAGCAGGGTAGGTCTTTATTTTTTTTTAGTTTTTCTAAACAAAGCCATGTCTGTTAAAATTAATTAGAGTTGAAGGTCAGAGTGTCAGTGCTGCTGGAGTTGTTATGACACATTTTTAGGAGTTGAATCTCAGCAGCATTTAGAATCACAATCAGCAAAATTCAGTGAGAGGAGCTGAGGGAGGATGCTGATTAAACTTATGTTTGTGCTGTTGCTCTTGCACCTATTTAAAGAAAAAAAATCACCCTAAAAAGGGCAATATTGCAGCGTCAGGACTGGGACTAGATCCTCATGGATCCCTGACAACCCAGGATTCTGTGATTCCAAACAGAAGTTCTCTAACTTGCCAAAAAAAAAAAAAAAAAAAAATCCTTTCATTCATTTCATATTCACTTGAGGGATTTCTAAACTTTAAATCACAGTACAGTACAGTAGTTTCATGACTATAAGGCGCACCGGAGTATAAGACGCACTCCCGAGTGTCAGCAAATTTCCAAACTTTGTCCATATATAAGGCGCACCGGACTATAAGGCGGACTTTTTTTTTTTGCAGCGAGGATCCATGCACAACAAAGTAACGAATTAGTAACAGAATCGCACGATCACGGGGTTTACTGGCAGGTGCTCAATTTGCAAACATTTTTCCCAGATTGGTGTAACCTTTAAACACGGCCCCAGGCACCCTTCCCATGCCGCGGGCGCTGGCACTCCCGCCCACCCCCGGCGCCGGCTGGCGCGGCTCTCGCGGCTGGTGCGGCTCTCGCAGCTCAACCCACGGCTCAGCTCACAGCTCGCACGTCCGGGTTGGCAAATTTCCAAACTTTGTCCATACATAAGGCGGTCCGGACTATAAGGCGCACTTCCGGGTTTCGATCAAAATTTTAGTCAAAAGGGTGCTCCTTATAGTAGTGAAATTTCTGTACATAGAAAATAAAATCTGCCAGGCAGACTGAGAATGCAGCATTTCAAAGCCAGTGAATTGGGGAGGTTTGGCCATTCCCTCTGCCTGGTTCTCTTGTTATGCTAATGGCTTCAGGAATTTTGGATGCTAGAGGGAAGAGCTGCTCTCTGCTGTCCCAACCCAAGGCTTTCACTGGATGTGGGCATCAACCTTTCCTTCCTGCTTCTGGCACGAACAGAGGGTGGTCCCCAGCCCTCTGATGTTTAAAGGGAGACATCAAAGACAAATCCCTCAGCTGGAACTTGGGGAATGCTGTTCTGCTGTGTCTATTAATGCAAGCAATCATATTTTGAAGAATCTACTTGGGTTCCGGTCCTTTGGCTTGGAGTTAAATTCCTACCACTCATTTATACACACAAAGAAGGTCAGCAGATCATGAGGGGGCTGGAAGATTGAATTTGAATTTCTCTTATCTCTGAGAGCCCTTGCCTCACCTGAAACCACCCTGCTCCTTTCCTTGTCCAAAAAAATCCTTCCATTTTCCTCTATTAAGGATGTCAATGAACAAATTGAAAAATCTGAGTTGAGCTACTATTACATGAAAGATGTTAAAGAATCTTGGCTAATCAAGACAATGTATTCAAGTCTGTTATTACTCAAAGTTAATCTGGTGAGCCTTTATAGATTTTTGAGCTGGAATGGCAACTGAAAATGAATAATTTTGTATTACAGAGTGTTTTCATGTGGTTGAGAATGGCACACTGCTGCAAGAGCTGTGCTGATTCTGGACTTGCTATTTATTTAACATTTGTTTAAAAATTAGGTCTGTATCAGGAATTAAAAGGATTACATTAAAATTAGAGATGATTAGGTGAACTGTTATGCCAGTTATGGGAAATTTAAAAATAGCTTCGGGTATAATAAGCAGCTTCATTATATTAATGCAAAATATTTTTCTATCATTAAAAAATTAAAGCATGTTCCAAATGTTATTTTAGCTCCTAGGAAAAAAATATCAATTTTTTTTTTTTTTTTTATAATTACTGCTTTGTTTTTAAATAAACTGTTACCTACAAAGTATTTAAAAAAAAAAATCACCCAGCTTGAAGGGAAATAGCCATCTGAGTTATTTTCTGTCTCCTCCCTCAGCACCTAATATTAAATTAATTTCTTAATTGTCAGAAACAACTACAAAGCAGTGCTGCACTACTCTGTTAATTTTGATTTCCTCAGAAAGTGCATTGCTGTTTTCACTTGGAAAAACCAAACTGTGCTTGCTGGAAATAGCAATGAGATGCACAGATGAGAGGAATTGTCACGATAACGTTTTATCATCCATGGGGAGCAGCTCATCATCCTGCTGTGGTTTCCTTGTGTGGACTGGGAAAATTCATTTCTTCCCTGCCCCTCCCACAACCAGGAGAGTGAAGCTGTGTCTGACCAGGGGGTTTCAGAGATAACAAGGCCACATACAAAAATAAATGATAATTATTTTAGGTGGGTGAGATTGTATCTCTGCTTTGTGGCCAAGCACAGACATACTGAAATCTGATTTTTGTTCTTATTTTCTGCCTCTAAGATTTCATGGGGATTTCTCAGGAGCTGCCTTCTAGCAAAGGGCCACCAGCAGGCAGTGTCAGGAGTGATTTTGGTGTCATCAAAACTCATTCCCTACCTTTCCTATTTCCTCACAGCCAGGTCCCCACTGCTCTGGGGCAGAGCCTGACTTACAGATTTATGAATTTATTTTAGGTTTGTACAAAAGGAGAAGAAACTTTGCTTCTTGTTTGTTCCTCAGCCTGGTTATAAATGCAGCCAGTGCCCTTCAGGGGGCAAGAGAGGGAGAGTGTCAGCATGTTCCTGCCTTTAAAGCTGCAGCCTAGGAAAAGCCAAATGAATAAAGAGAAGTCCTTTGGCCCTGGAATTCCTCCTAATTCTCAGTTCTAGTGAGCTTTAGTCACATACCTGTTTGTTCTGTGTGCTTTGCCTCATCCAAACTCAGTAACTACAACATTAAATATTGTCTATGTGCTTATGAATGTGTAAAATAATGGGAGAAATAGAATTATGACAGTGATCCATGAATATATTTTGGAAATCATACACAAGCACAAGGAACCATCAATCTAGTGCTGCAACAGTTTTCAAATTTATTAAGCCTGTGCAATGAAAATTTTAAATGAACTCATGTATTTTAAATCACCGTGTTTGGCACAGCTGAACTTGTTTTGTTGGTGGTGTGGTCAAATGACCTCAGAAAATACTTATTTTGAAGTATATTCCCTCTTGCTGAAATCAAGGCTGTTACTTGAAGGATAGGTAGTAGAATACACTCAGAGGCATTAGTTATAAATCAAACCAATCCTTTCTCTGCAAAGCCTTGATTTACGCATGTCAAATTAACTTTTCCAAACTTGCTGTAATTTGTCTCAAACACAGGACTTCTCAAAAAAAAAGTAAATGAAATGTATTTGTGCTGTGCACTCAAGGTAAAATTTTGGAGTCATTATTAATCAGGAGCAATGTGTTCCAGGATGAAGGGAACGTAATTCAGCAGATTCCTTTGGAGCAGCAGTTGTTCTCATGGCTGATAGAGAGACAAGAAAAAATGGTAAGAAAACTTCTTATTTTAACTGGAAAATGTGTCTTCAATTCTTTCCTTCTCTCTGTTTTTGTTTTTTTTTTTTTTAAATTCACTACATTAATAATCCAAAAATGCATATTGGGAGTTTTGATGGTGAAATGTTGAACAGATAAAACAGGTAAAGATTAAATTGTTTAACTGGAATTGGGTAATAGTAAAGAAAGTGTGATGGTTTATTACCTCCAGAGGTATAACTAATGTGTCATTTCTGCTGTTCTGCATGTACAAAAAATAGTTCTGGGGTCTGGGATAGATTTATTATTGTTCATTGATTGCCTCATTCTGTAGCAGGACGTTTCTGGCAATAAAGCAGGAGCACTGTCACATCCATCATGATGTGTCGGAGATGTGTCAAGACTGGGGCTCTTTTTTGAACTTTACTGCTCCTGAAAAATGTAGCTGAGCATTATAGGCAGAAGTCTGACATTTCCAAGATGAAAATCAATCTTTTTTTATGCGGTGATTCTCAAAGCAGAGTTGAGCTTTGATTGCACAAGGAGTGGTTTCACACGTCGGGGAATACAACAGGGATACCAAATAATTTGGATAACAGATCTGGCAGGTGTTCTGTAATGAATATAAATTGGAGAAATGATCATAGAAGAGATAGTCAAGTCAAGATGGCACAGCAAACATTGATCTGCTGCTGTCACAGCCGGGAGCCTGAAGGTGTTTCTTTTTGGTTTGTGTATTTATTTTTTAATATTTCTCTTTAAAGCTGGGGATTAAATGGGTAAATACAGCCTACTGTGAATTTATATTCCATATTATACCATATTTAGTGGGGGGAAAAATGAAGAATTGTTGAAATTAGTTGCCAAAAGCATGAAAAGCAATGAGAGGTCCTAATGTACAGGAAAGGAGGGCAGATGAAACACTTTGACCTTTAAAATGAATGCTGAAAAAAATGTTCATGCAATCTATATAATTGTAATACCTTGAAAAAAGAAAAGTCTTTGTTTCACAGGTCCTGGGGCTCAGCACCTGGGCATTATGGTGTTATTAGAGACAAAAAAGGACAATTCTGTGCTGACAGCTGTGTCTAGAGGCAGCAGAAATCTGAGGAGAATGGTAGCACAGAACCACAAACAGCCAGACAAGCACAAATTTTTAGATGCTGGGAGTGTGATGATAAAATATTTTGATGTTGGGTTGTTTCCCAGAGAAGATGTTAGGAAATAATGAGCAGACCAGTCTTGTTTTCTCGTATTTTTTATTCAGAGAAATATCTAAATAAATAAGATGATGATGTGCTACTCAGTTGTCCCCTTCCAAGAGCAAGGAACTTGAAAATTCTATGTTGTAGCCACTTTCAAAGATCAGTTCAAGATAATCAGTTGCTATTGAAATCAGGAGGTTTCAGCTTGGTTGTTTCTCAATTTAGCCTCAAATGCACTCTGATTTTTCCTCACAAATAATGCTCTGTCAGCCACAAAACACTGACTCAATTTTGTTAAGGAATTTAGCAAGCCATGAAATGCCTAATTAAGGGAGGAACAGTTTGATC
The DNA here is from genome assembly GCF_009819885.2 of Catharus ustulatus. Classification (NCBI taxonomy): domain Eukaryota; kingdom Metazoa; phylum Chordata; class Aves; order Passeriformes; family Turdidae; genus Catharus; species Catharus ustulatus. The sequence goes on along the minus strand of NC_046228.1, from coordinate 32,819,338 downwards.
CCTTTGAGTTTCTAACAATTATTTAATTCAGTACAAACAGCAAAAGTCCTAGAGCACACGAGCAGTCTGAAGTTTAAACAAGATGACAGCTAAAATGGATCGATAATTTCTCATCCCTACAGTTACCAATAATAAGGTGAAGAAAGAGTTTCAGGGTAAAAGCACCAAGAGAAGCAAATCCACTCCACTCCAGAGTGGACTCCATTAACACAAATTGCCTTCAGCCCATTAAGCCTCAGCACTGAGCTGTTTTAAGCAAGAGTTTGTTTCTAAAACTCTGGAAGCCAAGGAATTAAACACCACCTGAGTTTTAAAAGCATGTTTTCTGAGCCTTAATAGAACGACACTTTGTCTTACTTTTGTGTCTCCAGTCATGCAGGAAATTAGAGGACTGGCTTCTTCCTGCAGACTTTGGGTTTCAGGCTTCAGGCTCAATTTGGCAGCTTATATTGCTCAAATTGGCTTGTAAATGAGATATTTGTTTCTAAAGTATGACTGATATCAACTTGCTTACAAATAGTTACAACGTGGACATGTCTCTCATTTGATTCTGTAATTATATGATGGTTTTTCTTGTCAAGAGAGCTCAGAAACTTAATATTGATTTATGTTCTTGAGTTTCTGAAACTGCAATGTGTCATCGTTGAGCATAATTTAGAGTGGCCTTTTTTGTCCCCTCTAATCTTGTATGTGCCAAGTTTGAGCTCATTTGGGGCTGGAATGATCTGAAAAATCATTTAACCCTTGTGTGGGTGTGGTGGCAGTGGCATGAAGATGATGTCGTTGAGGTGTCTGATTTCTTTAGGGTTATCTGTTTGCTATGAAATAATATTTTCAGTCAAGGCCCTGAATAAACTCAGCATGAGAATTATTAACATTCCTATCTCTTGGGTGTCCTGTGAGGCTTTGTCTTCTCCAGACACAGCAGGACATGGATACTCTGCTTGCCTGTGTCCAAAATGCACTGGAGGTGCTGCCAGGTGCTGTGCTGACACCCCAAAGTCAGCCAGACCTTGAAGGGATCTTTCTATGCCTCCTCAGAAAATTGAGTTCCTCGATTATGCCCAAAATGTTATTAAAATTTAAAAATGCCAGGTTTTGATGGAATAAAAACTCAAATGATCAGTCTTTCTCGATAAAAAAGGAAAAAAAAAAAAAGAGGTAAAAAATCAAGGCACTATCTTCCAACTCAATTCATTCTGGGACTCTGTAATTCTATGATTAGTAGATTCTGTGTGGTAATAATAACTTAAGGGGAAACTACATTTAAGGAACATAGTGGCATATTTGTTTTCTGTCAGGTTTTTCCCTTGTATTTGCATTCCAGACCATCTGGAGAGGCCCAGGCAAACTGCAGTCTGTGCCCTAAAGTCTTTGTTGAAATCACTGCATCACAATTTCCCAGTTCAAAGGAGGCTGCCATTGAGCTGATATATTTAACATGCAGGTAAATAAATGCACAAAGCTAGTCCATATTTTCAATTCATTTTCATAACAAAACTTAAATCATGATGTTGTGTTGGATCCCAGAAACCTGGGTTTTTTGAGTTTTCTGTGCTTTCTGGCACTGATCCCCTGGAGAACACTGCTTGCAACCTGAGGCCTTGGAGAAGGCTCCAAATGTGAGTGATGAAGTTAAAATCACGGGTGTCTAGTGAAATAGAAGTGTGTGCTTTCACATGGTGAAGGGTTTTAAATTTGAGGCTTTTATAATATAGTAATAGGTGTGGGACAAGATGAAGGATTTTGGGTGGTGTCTCCTTTCGGTGTTCTTCCTCCTCCTTCATGGTTTCAGGCAGTAATTTTTGGTTGGATACTTAGTACTGTACTGAGGGTCATGGGAGTTTGGTTATTGCGTCAAAAGCAAAAATAATATAGGTGTTAATTCTCCATTGGACTGTTTGGCTTTAAGAGACCTTGTAACTAGCTAGATTCTCCATCATTTTGCTCGCTGGTGGCTAGAAGTGTTGCTGAACTTTCTGTACCTTAGAAAAGATTTAATAAACAAACACGAACACGAGAAAATTCATTTCCTTTGTGTGTTTTTTAATCCTGGCTCTGGTTGAAGACGTACAATACTTCAGACAAGCCACTAATTATGTGGTGCAAAACACCACACCGTTACAATGTTGAGAATTTATTTCAGCTTTTGCATTAATAAGTTGATGGAATATTCTGAATATTAAATTTGCCTGGAATTTCTTTTGAATCATGATGCATTATTTGAGAGAGACTGTTTGTGGCATGTGGAAACGAATTTTTGACACATGTTGACATTGTTTCCCAGGGTGAAATGAAAATGAGGAGCTGATCCAGGAGTAGCTGGATCATGTGGCCTTTCTTTGAAAAACACGTTTTACTGTTTTGGTAAAATTTAGAAGGTTTAATAAAAAGACAATAAGAGACAAACATAAAGTAAAGGGTTAAAATGGCTGGGTGCTTGGCAAGCTGCCAAGAGCACACAGTTGTTTTGGGAACGCTTTTTAAAATGCACTTTACAATGCATTAATTTGTTGTATATTTATAGTTATTTATGTATAGTTAAAAATTGTTGGGAACTATTTAGCATGGCTACTTTTTGAGTCGGTTTTTTTAGAGTATGTGTGTTTTTTGGTTTGTGGTTTTAATTTTTTTCTTATCACTTTTTTATTTGGGTGGTGGTCCTGGCCTTGTGCAGCTGGTGAGTGTTGATATTGTTGTGTTAGCTGTAGGGTTTTTATTACACATTTACGGGTTGTTATTTTAACTAAGTGGGTAGTTTAAGCATAATATTTCTACAAAAACTTATGTTTAACTTTTGCTATTAGAAGAAAAAAAGACCCATACAGGAAAGCTATTTTAACATTATACACATAGCATTTATCCCAATAGTTGCGAAAAGCCAAATATGTCACGCACTTACAACATCTCTGTCATGGATACTTTTGTCTTTGTGCTGAACCTGTGCTTCCCAGTCCCTGACCTGGGATCACATAAGGAAGTGTGGTATGTAGGCAGGAGTTTGGGCTATTTGGTTTCATTTGCATTGGGAGATTTTTTTTTTTGTTAACTCAGAGTTAACCATTCAAATTTATTCAGCTCAGCATGAAGTGCTGAGGCTTCAGGACTGCTGTGCTGACCCCATGAGTTTCTTTAACTACGAGGGGATAATTCCTGTCAGCTGGAAGGTTTGAGTGTCTCGAGCAACACAACTTTCCTCTGAGGGCTGGTTGCTGGTGGGATCAAGGGCAGTGGTGGGTTGCAGTTCTAAGAGGATCACCAGAAGAATTGAGGTGAGGAGGAATCCAGCAGAGAGGTGGTGAGAGGGCACAGTTCATGGAGCATTCCCAGCTGCCTTGTCATGGAGACAACTGTTAATAGAAACTGGGAACTGCTCATTTGTTTGCTATTTGGTGAGTGGAGCAGCATTGTTGTGCCTTCACGGACTGACTGGTGTCAGAGGGGGTTGTTTATCATCAAGTTTTGTCCTTGTGGAGGGAGCCAGGCATGGGCTCAAATTGGTGCATTGGTCAGAAGGGCACATACCTGAGCTGCTTTGGTCAGATAAAACAGGCCTCCTTCAGAAATGCCGTCCTTGTGGAATTGTTCTTTCCTAGTTGCTCACATCTGGAAAGTGCAGGATATACACCAGATAACTGTTGAATTTTTTCTATCCAAAACCCCCTCCCAGATGTGCCTCTAATGACTCTCTAATTCTGAACCATTTCCATCTCTGATAAAATTGCATTAATTACTCATATTCCTGTATTCACTTTACTATGAAACAAAGAATAAATAGAATAAATGCTACTGCACAGCATTCTGGAACAAACTGAAATCCAGGTTCTGTAGTGTTTGCGTTGTCACAGGAGATCTTTGTGGCACAGGCTGAAGCAGCAGAACTGTTCTGCACTCACTGGGGGTGCATTTGTGCATTGAGAATTGCAAAGAGAGGATGTTTCCCTATCCTGTACTGACAAACTTGCTGGCAGAAATATGTAGGGTAGGTCAGGTCCCTGGAGGTGTCCAAGGAAGGGCTGGAGGTGGCACTCAGTGCTCTGGGCTGGGGACAAGGTGGGCACTGGGCACAGCTTGGGCTCCATAGGCTGGGAGGGCTTTTCCAGCCTCAGGGATTTTTGACTCTTCAGCAGGGCTTCTCTGCTAATGAGGAGTTTGGTTTTCACAACTGAAAACAAATCATGTATTTATTAAAGCCAAAAATAGTTCCAGGTGTGGGATCAATAGTGAAATCCTGGAATGTTTTTTCATGTTCCTTAAATGCAGGGAGGCATCCACCTCTTGAGTTATTGGCCCCTTTACATCTTAATTATTTCTGAATTTTACTTGAGTTCCCTTCAAGGACAGGTTGGATGGGGCCCTGAGCAACCTGTTGTAGAGAGTGACATCCCTGGTTATGGCAGGCGGGTGGAATAGGAGATTTTTAAGGTGCCTTCCAAACCATTCCCGGATTCTGTGATCCTAATCTAGTGTTCCACCTTGCCAGAGAATAGCAGGTGAGTCAGAGGTAAATACTGGCAAATATTTCATATGCCACAGTATAATAATTTATGCTTGAAATGAGCTTATGGATAAAGATCTCCTTTTTGAAGACACAGCTCCTTCTCTTTGTAAAATGGGGTGATGGGGAGGGGAGGGAGGGGTGGGTGTGTGTGTGTTTGTGTTTGTGTGTTTGTATCCCCAGCTGGAGGAACAGGCTGTGCAGTTTGCTTGGGTTTGGGGGGCATTGCTGCAGAAACAGTCCTGCCCACACAGCTACAGACTGCTGCCATGGAGTAGCAGATACACTTTTCCATCTCTTTTTTTAACCCAACAGGTTTGTGTTATCAAACCTATTCAAAAGTATGTCTTGTCCCTGATAAATGTTTCTGATTCCTTCAAGGTTACACCAACAGTTTTTCAAAGTATGAATCAGTCTGTTGAGGGTTGTCTCAAAATTGGATGCAGATTTTGTCTGTTATGAAATTCAAAAATCTTTAAATTTGTCTAGATTTATTGGTTAAATGTATGTATGTATATATAACATTCATGTTATTAAATATATTTGCCTAATGTATTATGCAAAGAGAGTTTGAATATTGACTGACCATATACACCCTCAGACTCCCTACCATGGTATCTTAGAGAAGACTAACTTAAAACTTAATTTAGTCACAGTTCTTGTAAAGGATGAAAAGAAAAAGAAATTTTTCTATTCCTGATGTGAAATTTTCTGCATGGCCTCAGTTTGAGGTTTACTGATTTCCATGTCTGTGGTGCCAGGACTGGAGAAAGGCACCCCACCCCCAACAATTCTGTAGCATTGTGACACCAGGGGAGGTTCAAATCAGACACTAGGGGGAAACTCACAGGAAGGGAGTAGGCAGGCACTGGAATAAATTGGTCAGGCACTGGAATAAGTTGCCCAGGAAGCTGGTGGAGTCACCATCTCTGGAAGTGTTCAAATGTTTTCTGGATGTGGCCCTTGGGATGTGCTTTAGGGGCAATGCTGGGGAACAGCTGATGATCTTGAAGGTCTCTCCCAGCCTGGATGACTCTGTGACTCTGGAAACCATGACATGAACTTGTCAGGTTTGATTTGAGTTCATTTCTTCAGCTCCCAGGAGATCTGTTGTACGTCTGGGTGACTGCTGATGCTATACAGATTTCCACATTGTCCTAGTTTGGAGGACAGGTGTCTGCTGAGAAAGGCAGGAGCTTCTCTTTGAAATGGAGAATGTAAACCCCCTCCCTCCAAATTATTAGAATTTTGAAATCAAGGGGCTCTCAGGCAAAGATATGGGAATAGGAATAGCAGTTCTTTACTAGGGAAATTAAAATAGAAATACAGTACTACAAACAACAAACCCCAAACCCTGACAAAGTCAGAGTACAACCTGACACCCCGTCAGGCAGGGTGTTGGTAGCAGTCCCATTAAATGGTGGCTGCATCATCCTGCAGTGACAGATGTGGCTCAGTTGGAGCAGTGCTCCTGTACAAGGTGCAGTTTCCCTCTGGAGGTCCAGTGGTGATGTGGAGAAATCCGGTTTTCCTCTGGAATCCAGTGGAGACAGGGGCTCCCTTAGTGTCCCAAAACCTCTGTTTTTATCTTGGTAAGAAATGTTGGCTCTTCCCCCTGGCTGGAGCAACTTCCAGTGGGATGCATTAATTTTATCAGTCCCACAGTGGGACTCAATGGCCATTAGCAGAAAATGACTGGCTGGAGGAAGGATGGGTTGTGAAAAGATAAAGAACACTGCCCTGCCTGATTTCAATGGATGGCCCATTAGCAGAATATCTCCTGCAGAGATAAGGATCACTGCCCCCACCCTCAGCAGATGGTGATAGAATAGATATCTTTTATCACACCCTGTATTGTAACCCAAGACACACACCCAGACAAGGAAAAGTTATAAATAGCGGTGTAAATCCTCAGGAACTACTTAATCTGTACAGCTCCCAAATGATCCCAGTGATCAGGCCACTGGAAATATTTGGTGAGCAAGCTTTTCCTTCGGTTTCTCAAGCAGCCAACTGATTGTGCCAAGCAAAGCAATGTTTTTAGGAGCGTGATTTCTCAAGGACTCTGATTGCTGTGTACTGAACAAGAGGGATATTGGATGTAATGCTAAAACTGTTTATTTATAAATTAATGTTATCTATTAAAAATTAGTGTTGAAGAGGCCGGATTGCCATTTCAGTCAGTGGTAATATGTTCCTTGAGAAGTCGTTAGTCATACTTTATTTTTCATTAACTTGCTAATTTTGGTGAGGTTTTTTTTATTTCCATGTGACAAATTTTATTCATATTTCAGATTCAACTTCACCTGAGTTTAACCAGTGACCCAGTGCTTCACGTGTTGAGCATTGCAATGGGCTGCCTAGGGCAGTCCTGGAGACACCATCCTGGGACTGCTCAAAAAATTAGATGATGGGGCTCTTTCTGGTGTGGTTTAGTCTCCGTGGTGGGATTTGGTGGAAGGCTGGACTGGATGATCTTGGAGGTCTTTTCTAGCCTTATTGATTCAATGGTTGCATGACTGTGGCAGCATTTCAGATTATTTTACAGCTGTTATGTTTTCTGTTTGCATTTCTTTCCTTCCCTTGCACTGCAGACACAAAGCTGAGGCAAAGCCCAGCCTAAAGGGATCACTCTCAGTCTTCTTCCTAACAAAAGGGTGAAGAGAGCATTGCAGAAAAAAAGACCTTGCTGCACTCGTATCTTTTGAAGCAGCTACTTCTCTTCAAACTGGAATGCTTTCTATTTAAATATTTATTTTCATTGCTTGTGGTAACTGCAGCTGTCCTTATGTGGGGTCATTCACCAGGATGAAGCATGAAAGCTCAAACTGATTTAAAGTAGATTATCTACATGTGCTGTGGAGGAAAAATATCCATCTTTAATCAAATTACACGTTATCTTTTGTTTCAGGCAAGTAGCTCCTCAGAAGAGATAGAGATATGAATGATTATTAAAAAAAACACCTATTCAGCAGCAGTCCTCAGTCATGTTTAAAACCAGTCTATGATTCAGAACCCAGTAAATTTGACTCTCATCCTGTTAAACCTGGCAGTAATTGGATCTACACTTCTCAAGATCAGGAAAAAATTAATTCAGAGAGAAGTAATGGTGTACGTCCATATAGTATGTCACATATATTATATCATGTATATTATATTAAAATGTGATAGCAGGGAGAAGAGCAAGCATGTGGTGTTGGTGTATGAGCACGGAGACTGAAGCAAGTATGAAATAATGGAAATAATGAAAACAGACAAAATGCATCCTTGAAAAAAAGCAGTGTTGGAAATTAGGTTACTAGCACTTGCCTTGATTCATTGAGTTGCCCGTGGTCAAAACATTCAACTCCAATACTTAAATACCTAAAACTGGACATAAAGGGGAGAAATACCTAACAACTAACTAGCAATTTTATTTTTCTCTAGATGCAAACAGTGCAACTTAAAATCTTTTAACCCCAAGTTGTTTTCTATTGAAATGTGTGGGCAGGGATGTGCAAGTCACTTCTATCAAGTGTGTGGGTAGAGAGTTCCTTGCCAATTGCTCTTAAACAGGCAAGGGTTTAATACACTCTTAAGGGATGAAATGAAAGTGCATGAGAACACCTGAAAAAAACAGAGATGGCTTCCAGAAATAAGCAGAAATATGTCTGAGTGTCAACTATTTCCTGCAGGTTTCCAAGAGATCAAATGGAGATGCATGAGACAGATGCACCTCTAGCTCATGTGTGACATTATGGAGCAGAATTAAGGCACTAAAGTCAGGGAACTCCTTCCTCCTGCTACACAGTTTTCCTTAGGGAACCCTCTGGGCTGGGATCTGGTAGAGAAGAAATGGTCAAGGAATAGAATATGTTCATTTTGTATGAGTTTTCCCAAACTGTCTTGGTTAACAAATCAAGGACTGTGTCTGTGAGTCTATTTTAAAGAGAGAAGTCATTGTCTCCTTGAGGCAGAAACTCTGGGGTCAGGTGGAAAATGGAACTCCTGTCACTAAGGATCTTTTGTTTCAGTGTAGACAGTGAAAAATAAGAGACCAACTTAGTAATATAAAAATATCAGGCTAATCTGTTATTTAGACAGGTGGAGTCCCCATCCCTGGAGGTGTCCAAGGAAGGTGTGCACAGGGCAGTCAGTGCTCTAGGCTGGTGACAAAGTGGGAACTAGGTTGGACTCCATGGGAGTCCTTTTTCAACCTAAATGATTCCATGATTCTAAATATATTTGCTGCTCCTTCTCATTTTCCTGGGGTTTTTGTGGTTTTTTTCCCCTTTTTTAAAATGTACTTTATTTCTGGAATATTTATTTTATAAAATCTGTGCACATTTTCCTTTATAATCTCCTGGCATTTAGCAAATTATATGTGGTATAGATACCACTTAGCTCACAAAATTTTAGCTATTTTAGGGTATTTTGTATATTAAGGAGCTCTGGTTTGGAGGAAATACAATGATTACAGAAGTCTCTGAGGATTCAAGGAAATGAAAACAGCATATGAGCAGTCTTTTCTGATAAAGCTGGAAAATTACTTAAAATGGTTTGTGCCAGAAATGTATAAAAATGACAAGATTTTCTGGGTCTTGAGATTTTGGTGGCTTTATTTGGTGTCTTTATTTGGTGTTACAGCTGGTGTGTTCCTGTGTCATGTTATCAACGTTTAGCATTTATTTATTAATTTGGAATAGAAGTATTTTTCAGGACTTATGATCTGTCATGTTTTAAATATAATAATACTCTTTCTTTATCAATGAGTTTCTGTGTCTTCATTCCACACAATTTCTATCTCTGATTGCTTCACCACCTCAGATGTGTGAAGTTTTTGGTCTTGCAGAGAAAGAACTTTAGTCCATGAGCTATAATTTACTGATGGGCAAAAGTTCTGCAGAAAAATCCAAGAATTCTAACATTCCTCCCATCTTCAAATCTGTTATCAATTCTGTTATTATTAAATCACACACTCAAGTGCTAAGTAACTATAAACATGCAAAAAATAACTATGTGTTACAGGATGATGAGTGTGTCAAATGAAAGATTTTAGCTATAATTTTGTCCAAAATACTTTTTGATAATGAGTTCTTGGTTACCTGCTGAACTTGCAGGTGTGTGGTAAGATACAGTTTATCACAATCAAAAATCCCAATCTATTTTGAAGTACTTGAGGATTTTTCCTGAAAATTATAATCTTGTGATGTCACAGACAATTTGAGCATCTCGAGTTAACAGGATCAGACCAAGGGAATAAGAAAGGAAGGGGGAGAGGGGAGATAATATCAGAATATGTGATAAAAATAACTGCAACTAGACAAAAAGATAAAAGGGGAAATTGCATGTGATTATGGAAGAAAAATGGATTAAAATCTAAATAAACTCTGTCCCAAGAAGTCCCTGACCTGCAAATGTTGGAAGCCAGGAGCTTGTTTGAGTGAAACAAAAAGTATTTTCTCACAGGAATTTTTTATTTAAAGGATTCTCACCTGATTTTCTGTGGTCAGAGTCTGAGTCACACACAAACAGTGGGAGAAAAGGAATGGAAAAATAAACTTAACCCTTGATTGCTTAGAGGGAGATCTATATGCAAAACAAACTGGTAAATAAAGCAAGAGCTAAATAACAAAATAGATGGAGTAACAGAAAAAATACTTTGCATTATGAAATCAAGAGTAAATTAGGAGTGTTTGTTTAAATGACAAATGTTGACATTAGATCAAGGGAAAAAACCTGAAACAAAATATTCCTTGAAGGAAGCAATCGGTGTTGGGCTCAAGCACCCGTGAATTGTTTTGGCTTGTGCAGTTTCATGCCTTAGGAAATCTTTTCCTTTTCAGATAATCAGTAGCAGCCACGGCTGTAGTGCCACAGTGCAAGAGCACCTCCTTCATGTAGGAACTCCAGGGAGAACTGTCTGTAGTGTATTCCCCTATAGAAGTTTCCAAAATCCCAACAAAAATCCCAGCCAAAATGCAGAACCAATGCCATCATTAATTCACTCTGCATTTTCTGGTCTGAGACAAAGCTTTTCCCTCTCTGATTTAAGTTGGAATTTGATCCTTTGGGGAAGACCTTGGCTGCACAGATCAGTGTCTGGATTTGAGGGCAGCTCTATAGTGGAAAGTACAAGGAAAAGGGAGAGAGTTAAAATGAGCAGGAGATTTCTGACCCTGCCTTTGATGGTGAGGAGCAGTGTCAGGGCAGCAAACACTGAGGGCAGGTGAGCAGCTTTATCCAGCACAGGCGACTTTTAACTGAGATCTTGGAGTTTATTTTCACAGGTCCAGAAGGGAGGAACATGCAGGGCCTGATGGCAAATCTCAATCATCTGTTCATTCTTTTCCCTTTGGAAATAACATTTTCTCCTCTACCTGTCAGGTTCTGTATAATTAATGCTGTCTTCCTGTTCTCTCAGCTCCCACATCTCTTCCTTCCCATACCTCCATGACATTTCCTTTATAATTTTGAAGGAACTGATTATTCCACTTAAATGGCAAAAAAAGTTCAGACTAGTTTTCCTATGACAGCAGAAACATCAGCTGTGGCTTTGCTTGAAAACTAGTGCATCATTTCCTGAGAAGGGAATTAAACTTTCTCTTTCCAGACCTCTCTGGGAGCAAGGCCTGGCCTAGTGGAAGATGTCCTTCCTCATGGCAGCAGGATTGGACTGGAGAGATTTTAAAGTCCTTTCTAACCCAGATCATTCTAGGATTCAAACAGATCCAGCTATCCTTGTCCTCTCCTCAGAGGCCACTTGTCTGCCTCAGGAGGCACCACTGGAATCAGAGGTCTCTGTCAAGAAGTCTTTAGAAATCAGTGGAACACTTGGAGGTGTTTTGAGTTGTCAAATACCAGCTCCAGATGTGTGGTGGGATCGCTGCTGGATCCATAAAAATGACGTGCTTTCAGTGCTGCTGAATTTGGACATTGTGTGGAGGATCTGGGAAACTGCTGGACGGATTCTGCTCTTCCATACCCCAGCTGAGGTGTCAGGAGCAGCTAATTCTGTTCAAAGGCTTCAGTGGGTGTGCCATCAATGCATGGCAGCAGGGGATTTTTGCAGGAAACCCTCTTAAAATAGGGGCTTGAATTGGTGTGCTCTTATAGACAAGTGACAGACATCAAAATGAGATCAGTCCCAGTAACTTCATAGCAGAGCAGTGTGAGGGTTACTGGGAATGGTTTCACACATGTAAGCACCCTGAGATGGAATCTCCCACTTCAGGCAGGGGCTGTCTCCACCTGCTTGCTCACATGTCAGAAGAATTCTGGTGTGGTATAGAAAGAGCTGTAATTGCAATAACATAAAAATTTTGCCTATGGACAGAATAGGAATGTCAGTCACAAAATGGGCTGGATTCTTCCACCAAATCTCTGTTCTCTTCCTTTGCATACTCCAGGGGCTACATTTTCAGAGAATATAAATTCACATCATTCCCTTGGGGCTTTACAAATATCAGCAATGAAGAGATGGGGACATCCAAGTTTGGATCAGAAACTGAGTTTATTGAGTACATAAGGTGTTTTCATAGGGTGTTACTTGTATGGCACTTATATAGGGTTCTATTTTTGGCAACAATTTCCCATTGGTTACACATTCTTCATGACATCACAGTGCCTACTAACATTATCTTATTGCAAAGTTTTACAACTTGATTCTTGGTCACTTCTTGCCCAGGGAGCACTTACCTTGTGTCTGTCTCTCCCACTGTTTCTGCCTGATCAGGCCTAAGATATCAGGCCCTTTTATCAATTTCATTGTACTCTCTGGTTTATTCCCTGTGTACAAAGATCAGCTGTTTCATGAACTTAGCTGAGTTGTTGTTTTGGTTTGTTTGTTTGTTTGTTTGTTTGTTTGTTTGTTTTTAAGATTATGTCACAGCCTTATAATTTCTTGCCATCTATTTTGTATGGGTTCTGTTTCTTAGGGAAGCTTATGTGGCATTTGGGGATGTGTTTTGGTAGTGGCCTTGGCAGTGCTGGGTTAACAGCTAGACTCAGCAATCTTGGAGTTTCCCACCCTAAATAAATAACAATTCCAGGTGGAAGCACACCAATTTAAACTCTTAGATTCTCAGACTGGCTTACTTCAATGCATGCTACAATTTATGCACAGGATTTGTTGATGTCTCAGGATTATTGGTAGAAGGCATTCCTGGGTCACACATTCCAAAGATTTACAGCTGACTGTGTAAATAATGGGAGGTTACTGGGCATGCTGACTGCAGCATATATTTTCTAAAATACACATCAGCGTGGGTTTTTTTTCAGCTTAATATGCAGTTTTGTTTCTTTGCTCTTCCTAAAATTTGATTAATTTGATACCTTGGTACCTTTAAACCATCCCAGCAGCACAGACAGATTGCAGATGCTAAACCTTATGTTCACTTCATAAGAATATTACTGAAAATTATTGGCAACATCTGAATTGAATGCAGATGTATCTTGGTCTGTTTATATTCTGTGAAACACAGTGGGATCTAGAAAAACAAAATCTAGGAAACGTATAATAAGTAGTTTTTGAAGTTAAGAGCATCACCATGGGCATCTACTCTTATGGTTGCTTTCCTCCTTTTTAAAATCCTTCTTTCATAAGTTACTGCTAAGTGGGAAGGATTTCCAACTCCTTTCAGATAGACCCCAAAATACCATTTACTTATTTCTCAACCCAAATGTCTTCCGATTTGTCTTCCCTGCCCTTGTCATGGTTTTTATCCATTACTACACAGATTGCTCATTCTTAGGGTCTATATCCACTCAGTTTGAGTTGAAATTGCTCCCCACTCATTGAGAATTGAAAATTGAGTGCATTTCTGTCAATCTGACTTTCTGCAGAGCCTCACAGTGTGATCTTCTGCAGCGAGTCCCCATCCCTGGAGGTTTCTAAAGCACACAGAGAGGTGACTTTTGGGGACAGGGGTTTGTGGTGAACGTGGCAGAGCTTGGGGAATGGTGGATTTGCTGATCCTGGAGGGCTTTGCCAATCCAAACCATTCTGTGATTCCATGATTAATGATCTCTAACAAGTTGAGTGCTTTATTTCTGAGCACACAACATGGTGCTCGTAAAACTTTATAGAAGTGTCAGTAGCTTTGCTGGCTTGGGGAAGGTTATTTTTTTGCAACAGTGGCCACACTGTTAATATGATCTCTGGCAGAAGGGTCATTTAAAGATTCATTAAATCTGCTTCCTGGGGCCTTGATAACACAGTGCAGGCAGGGAAGAGCAACTGTGATTTCCTACAGTTGTCTTGAAAAACATGTTTCTATGGTATTTATTGGAATGTTGGGTTGCCAAAATCGAGTGAAGTCCCATCAGAGAGCTGGGGTGTGTCTGTAGCTCTTTAGAATAAAACACTCCATTTTCCTGCCCCTCAGTGGGGTTATGACTACATTACATTACTGAAGTGATAATGGCTATCACTCATTTAAAAGAACTTTGAAAATGCTAATTGACAAAATCAGTAAGCTCCCAACTAGAATAGCACCTCTCTTTTTAAAATTTTCCACAATTGCGTAGCTGGGAGTGATTTATCACCTGGCTTCCTATTTTTAGCAGTTTTTCCAATACTCCTTTCTCATTGCTAACCCCAAAAATGTGCCTAGCTGCTCCGAGACAGGGAATACATGAGAGCTATAAATACTTTTTGAGTCTTCTGTTGATTTAATATTCCAGGGGAAGCAATTTGAGCCTACAGGTCAAATAGATGCTGTTGTATCCTCTGTCTGCTCTGCTCCCTGGAGCTGCTGTGACAGGCTGGACCCACCTTCCTTTCACTGAGTTCAGTGTGTGGTTCCCACATTTCAATTGGAATGGACAGGGCAGCATTTCACACCTCCTGCCTCAGCCTGAGGGACTCTCTTCCTAATCAACTTCTTCTACAAAGTCAATAAAAATGTGGTTGTAGGAAGCACTTGACAAAGCACAGGTGAATGTTAATCCTGAGAGGTGAAGTTTCATAGAGCTCGGTGATAATTTCAAATTGGGGAATAATGAACATTTAGATAAGTCTGACATTCACCTGACATAAAGATGGGCTGGAGACGCACACCAGGAGTTGCTGTGTACTTACTGAAGGTAGCTGTTTACAGAGGTCATGTCTGTGAGGCCACTGTTTATTCACAACTGATTGAGATGTGCAAACAATGAGAAGTCACATGAATCAATCTTTAATCACTGCAAAACCCAAGAAAGCAGACTGAGTGATCTCTGAAAGCATTTTTGTTTAAAAGAGAGTTAAATATGCTGCTAGCTTTGTTTGCCTTGTCTTAGAAAGTCTTGATTAGATAGACAAAATAGATTGTTAATCATAATGTGTTTTCTTACTTAGCCTGTTACAGGCAGTGCAGACCATGGAAGAAATCAAAGCAGCATGATAAGATATAGCACTGAAGATGATTTTTTAAAATAAATGCCTACACTTTAAATTATTTTGTTATTTATAGAAAAAACTTGGAAATTAATTCAATAACCTGCCCCTGCCAAAAAAAAAACCAAACAAAAACAAAAATAAAAACAAAACAAAATACCCAAACCATACAAAGCAATCTCTATCTAGAATGTCAGCTGCTGTCTCCCAGCCGTGGTTGTACCCACACAGTTTTGGAATTTCCCTCTTCTGTCAGCTGATGGGATCAGCACACAGGACTGCTCCCAACTGCAGCCATTGTGCATTGGGCTCCTACAGAAGCTAGCAGGTTGCAGATGTTCTCAGAGGGACTCAGTTTGGTTCTGCTGCATTTGTCATGGGAGCACAGCCCTATTTTATTGGGACTTCAGGGAACCGAATTCAGGAAGAATTGGATTATAGCAGGGGTTGAACTGTGATCAAAACAAATGGAAATAAAAACAAAAGGAAGATGAATCATGACTCTGGTCATCATCTCAGTGGTGGGCAGCTTCCCAGTGCCACAGTGGATGCCATGGGCAGATGTACACGACAAATTATGCAAATTATGGATTATCCAGCACGGGCCTGGCTATTGGAGTTTAATGCTGACCTGGTGCCAGTCTTGGGGTTTGGGAAGCTCTTGTGGGATTTTTTTCCTCACAGTGCTGGAAGTTAGACCTCCTGTGCCTCTTTGTAAGGTTGTGATGGTTTCCTCAGGAAACATGTTCACTGCCGGAACATGTGTGCACTCCAACATGGAATTCCAGCCATATCCACTTAAAATAGAAGGGATATCACTTACTTCTTACCCAAGGTGATGTATCTGAACTCTCCCACTGGATCTGGAACCCTTCCTGTGTCATGCTGTTTCCTTACACCCAGTTTTTTCCTTATTCTTTTATGATGATTTGCATAATGAACTTCTTGATTCTCTTAGGGGAGACAAGTCTTGATTTTGCTATTTTTAAGCAAGTTTCAATAATTTCCTGTGATTCAACACAGCAATTTTAGCTGTTTTGTGTGGAATTCAGTGATTGTGTTCAACTTTGTCTCCATGTGTCTTTTGAGATGACAAAAAAACCTCAAAGATCATCCAAGTCCAAGCATTCATCCAGCATTGCGAAGGCCACCCATGTTCCCAAGTGCCACATCCATATAGCTTTTAAATCTCTACAGGGATGGGGACTCCAAACCTCCCTGGGCAGCCCCTGCCAAGGCCTGAGCACCCTTTCCATGCAGAAATTCCTCCTGCTGTCCAAGCTGAGCCTCCCCTGGCACAGCTTGAGCCCGTTTCCCCTTGTCCTGTCCCTGTTCCCTGGCAGCACAGCCCGACCCCCCCTGGCTGTCCCCTCCTGTCAGGGAGTTGTGCAGAGCCACAAGGTTCCCCCTGAGCCTCCTTTTCTCCAGGCTGAGCCCCTTTCCCAGCTCCCTCAGCCACTGCTGGGGCTCCAGCCCCTTCCCCAGCTCTGTTCCCTTCCCTGGACACGCTCCAGCCCCTCCAGGGCTCTCTGGCCAGCAGGGCCCAGAACTGGACACAGCCCTCGAGGTCCCTCAGCAGGGCCAGCCCAGGGGACAGCCCTGCCCTGGCTCTGTGGCCACACCATGGCTGGCACAGCCCAGGGCCATTGGCCTCGTGCCCCTCTGGCACCCCTGGGCTCCTGTCCAGCTGCTGGCACAGCACCCCCAGGGCCTTTCCCAAGGGGCCCTTTCCAGCCCCTGTGTCCCAGCCTGGAGCTGCAGGGCTTGGGGTGACCCAGGACATGACCTGACAGTTCCATATTACACTGTTCTGTAATGCATATCTGTATAGGGTCCTCTTTTCTACCAGCATCATGGAATTATGATATCATTCACTGGAAATTATGATGTCTTGGAACAGTATTTTGGTGTTCCATACATTTGTAAACTATGTTCAATCTTCAAAATAAAAGCTCCAGATAGGCAATGTTTTAAGGATATTGTTCTCTTAGAGCTGCTGCACTGTCAGCAGCCATTTCATGGGTGTTGTCTCCTGTAAAGCACCTGAGGAAAAGCTCTTCGAGTTGGCTTAAGGTGTGATGTTCCTACATGCACGGTTTTCATCATGTGCTGCAGGTATTTCTCAGCTGTTTCCCAGTGCCTGTTTTCTGTTTGCTCTGGCTTTTTCTTATCTCTCATTCCTGCTGTGGTTTCCCATAGCATGAGGTACCTCTCACAACTGCAGCAGCTCTGAAGCTCTGGGCTTCTGGCCAGGTTTTTATTATTGTTCTTATGAACTGTTAACTCTCCTTTTTCAAAGGTACATGAAGGAGGCAGACCTGGAGGCTTTTACTTGTACAGCTCTTCTGTCTTTGGTTTGTCCTAGAAACTCCTTGTTCTCAACATCTCTTGTTTGTGTGGAAAGGGGTTTTTATTCCCTTGGTGTTGGTCACAATTCTGAGCAGTGTTCTTTTACGCTCCCATCCCTCACTGTGCTCAAACACCTGTTTCTGAAATATGAACAACAAATATGTATTAAAATTTACAGAAGACACATTCAAAGAACTCAAGAGTAAATTAAGGAGTATAATTCTCTCTCTCTCTCTTTTTTAATGTTATATTGGATTTCCATAAGTGTCATCCTAATACTCTTTTTGTCCTAGGTGTATCCAAACAACTGAATTGAAAATTTAATGCAAACACAGGATAGTATCCTTAGTATTCTTAATTTCAGTTAGCACGGAAAAATAATAGATTTTTCTATCTCTATTGATCAGAGAACCTGCCCCTTAATCCCTGGAAGTGTCCAAGGCCAGGCTGGACAGGGCTTGGAGCACTGTGGGACAGTGGAAGGTGTTCCTGCCTATGGCAGAGGGTGGCACTGAATGAGCTTTAAGGTCCTTTCCAACCCAAACCACACTGTGTTTCTATGATAATACTCCTGCTGAAAGATTTAACAGCTGTTTCATCCTAATGCTTTGTCACTCTGATGTGTAATTGGATTTCCTCTTTGCACTTTGTGGTCATAATCTGCAGTATTTCAAATGCTGTTGCCTTATTCCATGTTCAGGTGACTTCTGTGGGTATTTGGGAATAGAACCCTTTGTTCTGGTACAAAGTGTAGTTGACTCCCTTTTTTCCTTAGGGATAATGGATAATCATGTCAATACACAATAAGAAATAAGAAATCAAACAGTGTTTGTTAATTCTCCTTTTGATTCCAGCAGAATGTAGGAAAGATGAAGTTGCATTGCTTCATGGTAAAAGTAACTCCGGTATTTAAGTGGATATCTCTTCTCTCTGCCACCTGTGTGCAGGGAGGGGCAGAGCAGGGCCCAGGCTCTGCTCCGGGGGCCCAGCAATGGCCCCAGAGCCACGGGCAGGGACTGAGCCCAGCAATTCCCCCTGCACAGGAGGCACAACTTCTTCCCTGGGCAGTGCCCAGCCCTGAACAGATTGCCCACAGAGCCTCTGGGCTCTCCTCCCTGGGGCTGTTGCAGAGCTGTGTGCACACAATGCTGTGCCCTGTGCTCTGGGATGGCCCTGCTGGAGCAGGGAGGGGACACCAGGTGCCCACTGAGCTCCCTGCAGCCTGAGTTATTCTGTCGAAATGACATGGTTTTCTCCTTCTCAAGGGAATAAGCTAAAGGTGAAGG
This sequence comes from Catharus ustulatus, assembly GCF_009819885.2. Lineage (NCBI taxonomy): Eukaryota > Metazoa > Chordata > Aves > Passeriformes > Turdidae > Catharus > Catharus ustulatus. The sequence goes on along the minus strand of NC_046228.1, from coordinate 32,800,848 downwards.
AGCCCTTTGCCAAAAAGCTGGGAACATTAGCAGGCCACTGTGGTGTGTGCTGAGCTCCTCAGAGATCTGTAAATCAGAACTGCTGGGGAAGGAGGGGGGTTAGGACCAATGCTCAAGAGCCAGTGGAAAATTCACCCAGACACGTAGGTGAATGCAGCACGAATTGTGGCTGGCAGGGCCTGGGGAGGTTTTAACTCAGGAGCTGTCCAGTGGTGTTTGGTGTCCTAAGCTGGCATTTCAAAGGCCCAGTGCAGTGTTCTGGTTTTCTCTGGAGTTTAGCAGTTGCAGAGAGGATAAGTGACTGGATCTCTACATCTCCAATCCTGGACTGCCCAACTGCTCCAGTTCAGTGGTAATATCCCAGCAATTTCTGGTGAAATTCTCCATGTGCTTATATGCGTTCTGCCATGTGTAACATCAGGAACAAACAATGTCCTGTGGTGAAACAAAAGTTTGGTGGCACTTCTCCCATGTTGAGAGCTCCAGTGAGCTGCAGACATTTTTTCCTTGTCTTGGGAGTAACAAGTTTGAGTCCAAGTCCTCCTATAAAGAAATGTGCAAGGTCTCCAAACCATCCCTGTTTTCCTCTGTTCACAGGTTACCATTTTTCTTTTGCTTCCCAGTTTAACCAGCTTTTTGTTTTCCCCATTCTCTGTGAGTACTTCTCTTTCTGCTACTTGCACAATAATTCATTTTCCTGTCCCTTTTCTGTGTCTGATTCCTATTCCCTGCTGCACCCTGGTGTTCTCAGCTGCATTGCTAGGCCAGCACCATGGTCAGTTCTTTCCAGCTTTCCAGCCAGTTCAGGTTCGACTTAGGCACTTTGGGTGCATTTTAAAGAAGCACAGTTAAATGCAGTAGATAAACTTGCAGTGAGTGGGTCTGTCAATGATATGATGTGGTGTTGGAATTTTTTCTCTCATGGCATCAGAACTGGGGACAGGTAGGTGCCTGGAAGAGAAGTAGGAACTCTCACAGAAGTGCCACGGAAGTTTAACTGTAGTTAAACCACAATGAAAGAAAACTGGGTCTTAAAATTTGTGCTTTCTTCCTGTCACAGCTTTTTGGTTAACTCTTTAGGGTTTTATTAGTACTGAAGGAAAAAATGATAAGTTGAGACATTTTTATGTTCTGTGATTGGAAATTCTCCTGATGGGCACTTCCCCTCCTCAGTTAGTGGTGCTCTGGAGATGGGTGGCACTCAATCCTTGAATAGTTGTTAGCCTGCAGAATGACAGAGCCATTTTATTTCATGGAATCACAGGATCACTAAGGTTGGAAAAGAACTGCAAGATCAACAAGTCCAACCTTTGACCTAATACCACCATGTTCACTAAACCATTTTGTGCAGTTCCATGTCCTCATTCCTCATACTATACCAGAAAATGTTTGAGTGGAAAATTTGAAACAAATGTATTAAAGGAAATAGAGAAAATACAGGGCTGTGGATTGACTTTTTTGGTAATTATACTAATAGATAATTATTTCTAAATTTTGTTTTCTCACCTCTCTGTGAATTAAGTCACTATCCAATTTATGTGTTTGATAACAAGTGAAAAATGGTGTCCTCTACCTGTTCAGTTCTGCTCTTCCATCCATGGGGACATTTTTTGCTTGCTTAAAGAGCAATGAAGACAAAAGTCAGAACACAGGGCAATTGCAGACAAAAAAAAAAAAAAAAAAAAAAAAAAGGGCAATTGTGTACTTCTTTCCTGGTGAGCAGTAAAGAGAAAGTGTTCACCTTGATTCCTGATTGCTGCTGACAAAGCAAACAGCCATCTCCAGGATGATTTGCAAAATGTATCCCCATCACATTTTTCTCTTGACCAGGAGAGCTGGAGAGGGACTTTGGACAAGGGATGGAGGGACAGGACACAGGGAATGGATTCAAATAGACAGAGGGGAAATTTAGGTGTGATATGTGGAAGGAATATGGGAGGGTGGGCAGGCCCTGGCACAGGGTGCCCAGAGAAGCTGTGGCTGCCCCTGGATCCCTGGCAGTGTCCAAGGCCAGGTTGGAGCAACCTGGGATAGTGGAAGGCATCCCTGCCCATGGCAGGGGTGGGAATGGATGGGCTTTAAGGTCCCTTCCAACCCAAACCACTCCTACATTTTACGAACATGTAAGAATCCTCTTTTCCTTAAGTCTCTAAAGATATCTGTAAAAGCTCACATCATAGGAAAAATGGGTAAAATTGTTTGTTTCTTGTAAAACATCAAAGGGAGTGTCCTGCCACCAGCACACCAGGATTTGAATATGTCTGTGCAACATTCCTCACAAAACCTTATCTTGCTGTTTCGGGGGAGTGTCTCCTTTAAATGACTAAATAACTTGATCAAGGAAAGCATAACTAAATATAAATACATGGAACTACCAAAAAATATCCAAAGAAAATAAACCTGCGAAAGAGCGTGGGGTAAAGAATTGCAGCCATTTTTCTTATTCTGCCTGACAGAATATCCAGTATGTACCACTACATCTTCTTCATGTTCTTCCCAGTGGCTTGAATGGGGCTGGTTTTGATTTGTGCCGTGCTCTTGTGATCCACAAACCCATCAGACCTGTCTTTCCAAGAATCTCTGGAAAAAGTGTTTCCAAAACTTTGATGACCTTCACAGGTTCTTGGTTTAGAGACAAATTTAGGAGAAGATGCTCTGGAATGAGTGTTTCCTCTAAAGAAAAAGAGCTTCAGCAATGCCTTTTCTGCCAATGAGGAAATGAATACCAGTAGGTAAAAGTGGAAAAAACACAACTGTTTATTGACAAAGTGCTGTACAGTGTGGGGGAAAAAAATTAATAAATCTATATAACGAACCGCCAGAACCTTACCTACACCCCCCCACCACACACCCACACACACACCCACAGCAAAACAAAAACCCAAAATGCCAAGGGAAGAAACAAACTGACTGGCAACGTGGTGGGGCGTGGCAGAGTAGGGCGTGGCAGGGCGGGGCATGGCAGGGTGTGGCATGCCGTGGCAGGGTGTGGCGGGGGAAACAGCACCGGCTTTTTGTATCAGGGAAGGGAAAATTTCACGCAGCAGCTCAGGCAAAACAGATGCGAACCTGTTGAACTTGTGACGTTGGTCTCCTCCTCACAGCACATGAAGCTGGTGGATTTTGGTGCTCCTTCTCTTGCTGGTTCAGCCTTTCTCCAGGTCTGGGGCCAGGCGGAGCAGTTTCCTCGCCCCCACAGGTCCCATCCGACCATCTCCCAGTGATCGTCTGATCTGACCAAAACCAAGCCAAACAGTTCAAGAAAACACAAAAGCCGCTGCAGGATTGCTGCTGCAGTCTCTCTAAACCAGGGAAAGGAGGATAAAAAAAGTTCTTGCTTAAGCTAACAAAAAACCAAGCTGGTTAAGCAACCAATCTGCACCACACTGAGCACGCTCCTGAGTGCCCAAGGCTCCCATCCCCACTCAGGACCCGCCTCAAAGCTACAGCAACCGTTTCTGGACATAAAGCAGATGTTTAGGGAATAGAGTATCATCATAAAATCACCAAGACAAGGGGGAGTTTCACATTTATGAAGCATGTGGTCCTGTTGGAGTCACACTAGAAACAACGAGGAAAAGGGATTTCTGCTTCAAGAACAGAAAGCACAAAAAATGTAAGAGCCAAGCCCTCATTTTATACAAATCAACAGCCTACAAACTCCAAGGAATGCTTTTCCACCATTTTTGCCTACCCACTGCCCCCTTAGCATCATTTTTTTATGAGTGATACAGCACAACAGGAAGTACCCAGATACAATTTTTTCCCCTGTACAGTCCTGCAAACTCCTCTCTGTGTGCCCATTGTCAAAGGCAGAAGGTGTTTCACAGTAAGAAACAGAACTACAAATTCAATCCCCTGGGAGGAAATTCAGCACTTATCAGCATCTTCCTCCTTTTTATTAGAAATGAAGGTGATCCTGAAGTAAGAGGAAACATATTGGCAGCTGTCAGCTCTTCAGAAGATCACCAATAATTTTGTCATGAAAATAAGTGCACAGCCCATAGCAGTGCTGTGATTTAAGTTCGTTAACAACCTTGGAGTGATATCTCACAGTTATTTCACACCAGCACCCAGGACCTGGATGCATTCAGGTAAATTGGAATATAACGAGTTATCAAAATGTTCCTGTAGACAATGTTTTCTGCTTTAGAGAAGAAATGAAATTGGATTTTAGATGTTTTCTCATGCTATGCCAATCTCTGTCCCTGAAAGCGAGCAGCCCTTTTTACAGACTTTTAGTAATTTTCTTTGTTAAAAATAACTGCAATATGAACACAAACACCTGCAGCCACACAAGATCTGTGATATTTTAATAACATTTGCTAATCATTTTCAGGTCTTTTGTAACTCCTTTGAAGCTCAATTTCTTGCAACTACATCCTAATACACATCTTCTTTTAATATCACTGTTTTCAAAATGTCAAATTAATTCTTTAATGATCTTGTTGACACCCAAAAGCTTTTGAGCTTCCATCAGATAAAACGAAGCTCTCTTAGCCCAGCATCAGACTCCAAATGTTATTAACTTTGCTTTGTGTTTTGTGCAGACACCTGAAATATTACATGCAATTAAGAGCCTTTTGATCTTCAAAGGCTGACGTGCCAGGGCTGAAACGATCTCTGGGTGCCAGAGTCACAGAGATATCTGCTCTTGGATTAATTTTCCAAACCCCAGACAATTTCCACTGATTTCACTATATATCCTGCATTAAATACATCTGGACTTTTTACCAAGTAGATGAAAGAAGACAGTAATGCTTCTTTGTCTCTCTTGACTGGTTTAAAAATCTTCTGTAGCATATTTTTAAACTAATATTCAACCTAATGTTTTAAATAATCAGAACTGTTTAGCAGTCCAAAATCATGAAAAATAATGCAAGATCCAAGAGCCAATAAATACTGAATTTTCCAAACAAAAGCCCCTTTTTTAAGTGCTATTGTTGTTCCTTTAGACAAGACTCATTGAAGGCTGAGTGGCCACATGTTTCAGAGTGATAAAATAGGGACTTTTTTGTCTGCAAAAGTTGAGCCAATTGCTTGAACAGATAAATCAAAGATGTAATGTACTGAGACATTCCCAAGTTAATCAGAGATGAGATGGTGGAAAGCCAAGAATTTTTCGTATGGGATTGAAAACCGAGTTATCCTGTATGCTGTGGCCCCAAATATGTGGGCTTTGGCAGGACTGGGACAATATTCCTTTGTCAGTCACAATTTTCCCAATTGCTTTTCTGCCAACCTCTTCTGAATACATGGTTTAAATCCCATGTCCAACGATCAAATAGCCCCAGGCACAAAACTCTTCCTAAATGAAAGTGTTGAATATCTGAAGGCCTTTTATAGCTGTGAGCTCTATATTGAATGTGGACAATACTAATGAGGGCAGAGCAACAACTGTTATAATGATAAAAAATTGTAATTTATAATTTCACTGTTTGTTTGTCATGGGAAACACATGGAAAATTATTTTCCTTAGATCTTCACCTCACCAGAGGAACTTGTTTCTGGAAAAATCTCTATAAAGAAACAACTGTCTAAAAGCACTACCCAACAATCAGCTGGAGCTTGATTTCCTGCAAGGAAGTGCATGGTGAGATTGCTTGGAGTGAAGGCAGGGGGAAATTGCTGGTCCCCACAGTATTTTTGAAGGCAAAAACCCCCAAATAGGTAAGAAATATTCAAGTACTTCTGAAAACCTCAAGTGTTTCTAGAGCCCTGCCAAGGGAGTGGAGATCTCCATCACAAAATGAAGACTTCCTTTCTGCGGGAGAAAAAATACTCATTGAGAAGACAAATCTTTTGAAAGATAAAGAACAGTGCAGTAGTTGAAAGAGAAGGGAGAGGAATATAAAGCCATCCTAATTCCATTTAAAAGTACAATATGGAATTTTTGTATAGCCTTAAAAACTCCTGATAATTCACAAACAGCCAGAGAAGAAACACACTTCATATGTCAGCTATAGATAACTCTTGTATTGCTCTGCTTCCCTGCTGCTTCCCTGCTTATTGTATTGCTCTTCCAAGCCTCCCAAAGTCCTTGCCTCATAAACCATGGAGATACAGTAAATTCACGAATACAAGCCGCACTGACTATAAGCCGCATCTCTGGGTGTTGGCAAATATTTTGGTTTTTGTCCATAGATAAGCCGCACACGAATATAAGCCGCTCTGTCGTTCGCAGCGAGGACCCGCGTGCAATTATTAACAGAACCGCGGGAGGGCAGGGTTTACTGGCTGAGCTAAGGCTGTGCAGGCTCGGCCCGCTAGGGGCCGCTGACGGGGCCAGATGGCCCAGCCCGGTGCTGCCGCTCGGGGCCGGCCGCCACTGCCACTGGGCTCGGTCACCCCGGGTCGGCGCTGCCCTGCGGTGGCAGGCAGGGACGGAGCTTCCCCTGCTCCTACGGCAGCGGCGGCGGGCGGGGACGGAGCTTTCCCGCGCCCGTGGCGCCGGCGGCGGGCAGGGACGGAGTTTCCCCGCTCCTGCCGCGGCGGCGGCGGGCGGGGACAAAGCACCCCGTCGGCTCCCCGAGCCGCGGCAATGGCTGCGCGGGGCTCCCGTCGGCTCCCCGGGCCACAGCAATGGCGGCGCGCGCTTCCCCCCCCCTCCCCGGGCCGCAGCAATGGCGGCGCCGGCTTCCCCCCCCCCCTCCCCGGGCCGCAGCAATGGCGGCGCCGGCTTCCCCCCCCTCCCCGGGCCGCGGTAGGGGCGGCCCGGGTCCCCCCTCTCCTCCCCGGGCCGCGGTAGGGGCGGCCCGGGTCCCCCCTCTCCTCCCCAGGCCGCAGCAATGGCGGCGCCGGGCCCCCCCCCCCGTCTCTCCCCTGGGCTGTGGCAGAGGAGGAAAGAGAGCTCTCCCGCCTCTCTCCCCGCCCCCCGTTCTGCCTACACGGAGCCAGGCTCCACCCGCGGTGCAACAAAGTAGCGATTTGTAACAATCGCAAAATGCCGACTTTGCAGCTGCTCGGCTCAGCACTCTGGCAGGCACTTCTGAGGTTGTATTAGCCGCTCCTGATTATTAGCCGCATTTCCGGTTTAGGAGCAAAATCTTAGTCAAATTGGTGCTGCTTGTATTCGTGAAATTACTGTAATTCCAATATATTACCCATCATCATCTGCTTACAGACCTTTATGATCCACACTCATTCCAAACCAGTTTTCCCACTTGCCTGTATTGACAAGACATGAATTTTGCCACAGGGCCACAGCCCAGGCTGGCTCAACCCTTGGTCTCAGTGGGGATCCTTAGGTACAACCTGAATTATTAAAAATGAACACAGAACCCTCAGGAGCTTCCAAACCACTGAAATAAAGAAAAAAATCTTGTGGATTTGGTACTAAACCCACAGAAGTTTGTAGGCAAAGAAGACCTTAGAAATGCTCCAAATCTCTTCATTTTTCTCTTATTTCAGAAAGAAAACCAAATTAATATCTTCAGGTTTTTTCTTGTAAATCATGTTACAGAGGGCTGTGTTCTCTTACATTTCCTTCCACATATAAACATCTACTTCCATACCCATGGAAGCAATCCAGTTTCAAAGAAACTTCTCCTGACACAACTGGGGAAAATTACAGCAAGATTTTTTTTCTCCTGTTCCTCTTCTGCTTCTATTTTTAAAAGTAAAATTATATTAGATCCAATTTCTTGATTTCCAGATGAATAAGCTGATCTTGGTTCACAGAGCTGGGAATTGCTATTAACTGATAATAGAAATGAATAGACCAAAAGTATTTTTAAAATATGTCAAATTTCAGTTTTAGCTTTAAAAGCTAGATTTGATTATGTAATCAAATACTTTTTTATCTTATTAACCAAAAGAAATTTGAGAACATTTAATATTAGCATCTAGTAAATGAAAATTAGATATTAAAAGTCCCAGTTTTCATTTCAGGATTGGCCTGAATGTTTAAAATAGATTGGATAACGCTCCCAAGATGTGAAATATTGGACCTGGGAGTAAACCATAGCTTGTGAGTTGAAGCAAAAACTTTTCAAAACCATTTTGGGGAAGTATCTTCTGCATTTAACTGGAGATGAGAAGATTTCAGCAGAGTTTTTCCTACTGTTTGTAAAGAAACACTTTGATCTATGTCCTTTAGCCAGCCTTAGAAAAACGTTTAAAAGGATTCCATTTGGAATATCTCTTCCTTTTTGCAGTGCATGGGATCTTGCTGAGTCACCACTCAGGCACACACATCCCCTCGAGGCACAAACCCAGCAAGGGCTGTGTCTCATTTTGCATCTGCTCCCAGAGGGGAGGTGAAAGGACATCCTGCTTGGGAGCTTTATCCAGCCTTTCTTCCCTTTGGAAAAAGTATTTTGTAGGCATCCTACAGGTTTGGAACTCTGTGCTGAGAATGCAAATTTACACAGGACTGGGGAGCAGATCTCAGACACCATTTTCAGCAAATCACAAAATCCCAGAATAGTTTGGATTGGAAGGGGTCTTAAAGCCCATCCAGTGCCACCCCTGCCATGGGCAGGGACACCTTCCACTGTCCCAGGTTACTCCAAACCCCGAAGTCCAACCTGGCCTTGGACACTTCCAGGGATCCAGGGGCAGCCACAGCTTCTCTGGGCACCCTGTGCCAGGGCCTGCCCACCCTCCCAGGGAACAATTCCTTCCCAATATCCCATCCATCCCTGCCCTCTGGCAGTGGGAAGCTATTCCTCCTTTTCCAGTTGCTCCCACCCTTGGCCAAAATCCATTTCCACCTGTCCTGCTTTTCTTCCTCCTGTCATTTTCCTGCTTATCACCACTGGACCTTTAGAGGGAAACTGCACCTTGTACAGGAGCACTGCTCCAACTGAATCACATCTGTCACTGCAGGAGGATGCAGCCACCATGGAATGGGACTGCTACCAACACTCTGCCTGACGGGGTGTCAGGTTGTACTCTGACTCTGACAGTGGTTTAGGTTTTTGTACTACTGTATTTTATTTGAATTTTCCTGGTAAAGAACTGTTATTCCTAATTCCCATATCTTTGCCTGAGAGCTCCTTGATTTCAAAATTATAATAATTTGGAGGGAGGGTGTTTACATTCTCCATTTCAAGAGAGGCTCCTGCCTTCCTTAGCAGACACCTGTCCTCCAAACCAAGACAGTGTAGCAGAAAATAGTCTCTTGATTTTCATGAAAAGTTGGTGTACAGCCAGGACTTCTTGCCAGGTTTAAAAAAAAAACAGTATTTTTTATCTCAGTGATATTTGTTTTCTTGCTGGTAACTCAGAGGAACAGTCCCTGCTTAGGCCTTTTTCTCTCACACATTTGATGATTCCTCTAAATCAGTGTAAGAGGAAATCAAGAGATTCCCTTCCCCACCTGGCTGCACATTGGACTGCAATCTTAAGCATCTATATAAGCAGTGTCAACCTAAATTTTATGAAACACTGACATTGGTGTCATTAATGACATCAGTTTTACCTTTTTCTGAAGGTAAATATCTGGTTTTGAGTCCTCAGTCTCTTCAGCATCAGCTGTTTAAAGAGAAACTAAAGCTATCCAGCCAATAGCTGGATAAGGAATGGAAGTTTATATTAAAACTGTATATTGTTTTAATCTGACAGAATTCTTAGAAATTATTCATGTTCCTCACTGTTTTCTAAGCTTACATCAGAAATAGTCCAGGATATTGGAGGGGGATGTACCTCAATTGAAAACATAGATTTCTTCTTTCATGCTTTTAAAAGGCATTAATTTTCTTAACCCTATAACTAAACGAAGGGAGAAAGGTTTGAAGGGTAAGGTTTTTTGTCTTCCTGCATTTCCTAATGTTTCCAAGTATTCCAAAAGCATGAAAGCACATTTTCCCTCCACTGACAGGGGCTGTGGCTCAGTGACTGCCTCAGTTATCATGGGAGCTAAAGTTGATCTAATCAATGCACTCTTATTCCTTCCTGAGCTCTGGGCCTGCATGATTAGACTTGACAAGTTCTTCATCATTTTTTTGTGATTTTACATCCCCTTCAGGATGCACTTCCACAAATCCATGTAGGAATTGTCAGGTAGCATCTGGTGAAACGAAGCTGACAAGTGTATTCTGTCAGGTTTAGTAAATTAACGTGTGAAGAAGTCAGGCTTTGGGATGGGTGATAACGTCTACAGGAGGGTTTTCTGCCTTAGAGAGCCAGAAAAGAAGCCCAGCCTGTCACTACAGCATCTGGCTTGAGGCAACAGATTCTATATTTTCTATAGATTTTTTAAAAATTTGTTGTGCTCAAAAATCGGTGAAATTGAAGGGAATGCCTGGTCTGTCCCAGCCATTATAGAAAAACAGTAAATTTTGATATTGTGCTACAAAAATGCAAATTGTTCTGTGGAAAGTTCCTACTTTGCTGCTAATTTATTGGCTATCACATATTAAATCCTCACATCCTGGGTATTCTGAGGAAGACTTTCAATATAGTGGGTTTTGCAACAAAAAGCCTACCTGTGTTTATATTTTAAGGATTTTTGTGGCCCTCTCAGGACTATCTGCACACTGAAACCAATAAAAATCATGTTGCTGCTGGAGCTTGACCTCATTTTACATCAGAGTACCTTGTGCAGAGCAATTTTATGTCCTTCCCTGATGGAGATTTTAAAAAGATGCATAAAAACACCACCAAAACTCTCTCTGGAGGTCCAGGAGTTGGGAATGCTTTCAATTTGTAGTCATGAGACTGAAAAAAATATTCACTGAGATTGATTTGGGATTGGCATTTCTGGCTGGTTGTCTTTTGCTACAAAACATTCTAAATCCAAACTGTTCCATGTTGTGGGGGGAACAGCCTGGATATAACATCATGCTGCTCATAACCAGGGCACTTTTAGCCTGTTTAATGCATTAAGTCCATTAAAGGTAAGTTCTGTGAGGACAGTGTTTGATCTCTCCATGGGATGCTGTACCCCAGCCTGCTTTCAAATGTGTTCAGTGAAATACACGGTGCTTTAAAGATGTGGAAAAGGCATTAATATCCGAAATTACCACGGAAATGGAAATCACAAGAGTGAAATTCTGGTTTTTAGCCTTTGCATGTGTGCTTGAGGTGAGTCCTGTCACCTGTTGGTGCTGTGGGGAGCCAGGAGTGAACATTGTCCTTTGTGAATGCACTTTGCAGTCACCTGAAGGGAGCAGAGGTTGTTTTTCCCTTCTTTTCCCTGGTATTAGGCACGCTCAGTTGGCACTGATGAAGTCTACCAGTTCCACAATAGGATCTGTAGTCCTGGCCCATGTCACAGGTCTGAGCAATGACATCACAACTGGACCTACCCTTGGTACACACATTTAAGGACACTGGGTATCAGCCCACCCAAGTAAGATGTGTTCACTCATTAAGCAGAGAATCATTGATGTCAGATTCTCAGCCTAAATCTGAGCTTCTGTTGCTTGTTTTAACACAACTGTTGATTTCAATGATTTTACAATAATTTCTTTTTAAAGTCTTTTCAGCTTTACAAATACTGCATGGCTCTGAGATTAGCCTGAGATGCTGTCAGATCATGGCAAGTGCAACCCTGAATAATTGCAGACAAGGGTGATCAACCCCTTAATATCAACCCCTTTCAGTGCAGTGTGCAGGAAAATGGTGCTGGGAAAAGGCACTTTTGCTGGTATTTGGCAGAGGTTTGGAATGGCTCAGTGTGCTCTCAGAGACAAGCTTGCTTGGCCATCTGATATGTGGAAGCCCAGTGACAGTTGCATAAAGTGTCAGAGGCCTGTCAGAAGTGAAAATGCTTGTTACCACCAGGGCAGCACAGCAGAAGATACGATTTTGGTATCTGCTGCCTGCACAAGGAAAGGGCGCAGGGCAGAAATCTATCAATGGGTTTTCCTTGCTGGTCTTAAGAATTTAAAAATATTTAAGAGCCAGGGCCTGTGTGATCTCTGCTTGCTCTTCTAGAGCAGGCAATGGCTTTCTAATGCCATAACACCAGGAAAGTTCCTTGGACACCTAATGAGGAATGATTTTCCTGTTTGCTTTGTTTCTTATTATTGCTAAGAATATATTCCTACCTCTGGTTTCCAGTCTTTTCAAATCTTCCTTCTTAATCCAGATTTTGGAATTGATATACATCATTTTGGGAAGTTCAGGGAAGGGAAGGGAAGGGAAGGGAAGGGAAGGGAAGGGAAGGGAAGGGAAGGGAAGGGAAGGGAAGGGAAGGGAAGGGAAGGGAAGGGAAGGGAAGGGAAGGGAAGGGAAGGGAAGGGAAGGGAAGGGAAGGGAAGGGAAGGGAAGGGAAGGGAAGGGAAGGGAAGGGAAGGGAAGGGAAGATGACTGATCACTTCTTGTGATGAGAGTCACAACTGAAATGGGCACAGTGCACTGAGAGCTGTGAGTTAAGCCAGGAAGAGTGGGTTTAGCTTGGGAAAGGTGATTTGGTCTTTATTTCCAGCTCAGATATTCACACTGTACAGAACACACAGAACTGGTACTTACTTTTTGTTAAATTCTTCTAATTCAGAATACTCATCCATAGCCTGGGTTTGTAGCTGACCTCAGAACAATTTCCTATGAACTCAGCAATTCAAGAGCTCTCTTAAGCTTAACAAGGGAAATTGGGAATCTTGAGCCACCCAAGATGATGTGTAAAATACTGCTTGGAATTGATGAGTAAAATAGTGCTTGGAATATTGCTTTGATGAGTTTGTATAACCTGGATCACTTAAGGTGTACATTCCACTTATTGAGAGAAGTGCTGCACACCAGAGCTGCAGAGCAAGAGTAAAGCCTACACCTTCAAAAAATGTTTCTATTAAACCAAATTACTGCTTTTAAAAGGATTCCTGTATCTGTCAGAGGGGCTCTCCATCTCGCTGTTACCGTGGGTGCTGACCTCTTCCAGCACAGTGCCACTGCACAGCTCTTAAGGCATAGTTGAAGTGTTTAGGGACATCTGTTTGTGTATTTATCACACTCAGAAAGAGAAGAAAATGTTAATTTGTAAAGCAAACTATTTGTTTGGAGCAGAAAAAATCATAATTCTGTGTCCTGTTCCTTCACATTTATATCCTTTTATCTCATGTTGGTTTGGCTTCATGCTGTTAATGTGGAACCAAACACAGAATCCTGGAATTATTTAGGCTGAGAAAAGCCCTTCCAGCCCATGGAGCCCAGGCTGTGCCCAGTGCCCACCTTGTCCCCAGCCCAGAGCACTGAGTGCCACCTCCAGCCCTTCCTTGGACACCTCCAGGGATGGGGACTCCAAACCTCCCTGGGCAGCCCCTGCCAAGGCCTGAGCACCCTTTCCATGCAGAAATTCCTCCTGCTGTCCAAGCTGAGCCTCCCCTGGCACAGTTTGAGGCCATCTCCCCTTGTCCTGTCCCTGTTCCCTGGCAGCACAGCCCAACCCCCCCTGGCTGTCCCCTCCTGGCAGGGAGTTGTGCAGAGCCAGAAGGTTCCCCCTGAGCCTCCTTTTCTCCAGGCTGAGCCCCTTTCCCAGCTCCCTCAGCCACTGCTGCTCCTCTCAAGACTAACTCTATAAAATATATCCTACATTCCATAATGTGAGATTCCCTTCCTGCTATACACAAAATGCTTTTGCATTAGATCAGTTGTGCTTGTGCAGGTCTCGTTTTTGTTATGTAGGCCAGGTATAAATTGATGCAAATGTATAGAAAGTAAGTGCTAGTAAATCTGATTCTGCATATTTTACAGCCAGCATCAACAGATCAAACCAGGGTTAAGAAGATTTCTTCAGTTTTTCTGACTGTAAAAAGTTTAAATACATCTTCATCTTCCAGCATCCGACAGCAGCGCTCCCTCCTCATGTGATAGCTACTTCTTGTTTGTTTTCTGTGGTCTGATAAAGGTCAGTGATGGATCAGGTGTGGGCAGGGCTTCGTGGGCACTCAGTGCCCAGGATCAGATGTTGCTCCCTGGGATTGAGGTCACTGCTTTCATGTTCTCCAGGAGCTCCACTGGGTTCAGGGAGATGGGTGGAGGCAGGAGGTGCTGCTTGGTTTGGGAAGAGTTGTGGACAGAGGTGGTTCTTGTGTAACTGCTGTGGGTGAGGCTTTGGGCAGGGCAGTGCTTGCTCAGCAGCACTGGCTTTGCAGGCAGCGTGAGGTTTGCTGTTGTTATCCTCAGGATCCACATTTGACATTATTTGGGGTTATTTTGGGGTGTGGGATGTGAAGCCTCAGACAATTCTCAGATGTTCTGTTAATATGGGCACAGATTTCTCACATCTAATGGATGTGCATGGAACTTAGACATGAAGAGGTGATAAGAGGGATGGAGCAGCTGTGCTGGAAAGAAAGACTGGGACAGTTGGGATTGTTCAGCCTGGAAAGGAGACGCTTCAGAGTGACCTTACTGTGGCCTTCCAGTACCTGAAGGAACTACAAGAAATATGGAGAGAGATTTTTTCCCAAGGGATGGAGCGCCAGGACACAGGGAATGGCTTCCCACTGCCAGAGGGCAGGGATGGATGGGATATTGGGAAGGAATTGTTCCCTGGCAGGGTGGGCAGGCCCTGGCACAGGGTGCCCAGAGCAACTGTGGCTGCCCCTGGATCCCTGGAAGTGTCCAAGGCCAGGCTGGACATTGGGGTTGGAGCAGTCTGGGATAGTGGAAGGTGTCCCTGCCCATGGTAGGGAGTAAAAGAAGACGAACTTTGAAGATGTTCCCTTCCAGCCAAAGCCATTCTATGATACTGTAAAGAGTTGTTCTATCCATCTAAATTTGAATTACTGGCATTCAAGCAAAAATTATTTTCCTTCTATTTGGAAATGACATGACAGTGTCCTCTGGTGGCCTGACAGCTGGAGTTCTGCTGCATCTGCTGCTTGTGCTTGCTTTTATTTTTACTTTTACATTTTAATTATAAGGAATTGTGGCATAATTGCTAACAAAAGAACTGGACTTTAATCACTAGCAGGAATTTATGGAATGATGTATAGTGTGTGTATATAGTGTGTGTATCTTCTGCAGTAACCTAATGACTGATGTGAGGGGCAAGGACAAGTTTCTTTATATATATGTGTGTATATATATTTATTTTACACCTGTGGTACACCTGCACAGGTGAAGCTTCAAGAAAATCCATAAGATTGAAGCCAGGAATTAATGACAAACTAATTACAGAATAGAGCATTAAAGGATCAAGGTAAAATCTTCTAGCACTATTAATCTATTAAGTGGAATGGAGATTTATTATTTTTCCCCTATATTAGTTTGTGTAGTCAAAACTTCAAGCCAGAATCTGCTTTCCAAGAGCCCTTGACCTGTAGTGCTCAATTTTAGGTCCCAAAATTTAATGCATTTTAACCCAAGCATCACTTCATCTCTCAAGATCAAGGAATATGAACTGATTCCCTGCATCAGGGTATAAATGTCTGCTTCCCGAAAGGAATGCTAGTTGGAATATTAATAGCAGAATTCAGTTAATCCAGAAAGCAAGGAAGACAGAAAGTTGGCTGTAAAGCTCCTCATGATGCAGATTTTGAGCCTTTTACTTTGGCAAATGCTTTTCATTCAAACTCTGTGGGAAAAGGTTTGCAGGGTTTTTGTTTGCCTTGAGACTGCATTTTTGGAAGCTAAAAAACTGAAGGAAAAGTTCAGCAGGCACTCCAGATATTTGAGGTTTCTGCAAATCAGAACAGGTCCTGAATAAACATGCAAAAAAAAAAAAAAAATTGGTGGGTGAATTCCCATGGAATCCCAGAATGATTTGGGTTGGAAAGAGACTTAAAAATCATCCAGTTCCACCCCTGCCATGGGCAGGAACACCTCCTACTGTCCCAGGGTCTTCCAAGCCCCAAAACCCAACCTGGCCTTGGAGACTTCACTTTTAACCCCCTGAATGCCCAGTTGTTTTTCAGCTTTTAGGGAAAAGAAGTGTTGGAATTGAGGAAACCCTTGTAGTTCTTGTCTGGTATATTTTCTGGCCCTGGCAGTTGTCAATGACTGCCTAAATTCTGTAAGGGAATTTTCAAAAATGGACAGAGAAATTGCTTTCTCACAGAGAAATTATTTGAGGGCCTGACTCCCATTTCTACCTTAGAAAATGTTGCCTTGAATTTTTGGTTCCAAAGTGAAATTGTTGAGGAATATTGTGTTAGTGATGGCATTTTTGCTCTGAGTGTGACTCAGACCTGGGTGAGTGCAACTGTGGTTTGGGTATTTCAACAGCTTGGTTTTTCTGTCCAAAATTAGAAAATATCTGCTACAAAAACATTGCTTATAAACACAGTCTGATTTATGAGCCTTCTGAAGATCTATTTACTTGGCTAAGGAAATGTGCCAATTAGCTGGGGTGGCACAAAGTAGTTTAAGTCTATAATTAACAACAACAACAAAAAAATCAGACATTTGGTGGTTCTTATCTTTCTTCTAAATAATTAACACACTTAAAAAGGTCAGCTCTGGATCCAACATTCTCTATTAGGCCATTTGAAATACAGTGAAAATGCTGGAATGTGATGCCAAGTACCAGAAAGTGAGAATCTACATGGAATTTTTTTTGCCTTTCAATATTGTCCCTCAAAGATCATGTTCAGGTAGTGATTCTTCCACTGTTTCCTCCTTGATTTCTGTTGTGAACTCATCCTTTCACTTTGGCAGACAGGGAGTGAAACTTTTGCAGGAATGCTGATTTCTCCACACTAATTGACCCCTTCCTCTTGCATCACATCACTTTGTTCCCACAAGTTCCACAATCCTCCATAATTTCTATTGGATTTCTATTCAATATCTCGTTGTGAATATCCAAATGTGGAGAAAACACCTATGAGGTTTTTTCCAGGTGTGATCCCAGCTCTGGGATATGGGGCAGGTGACAGAGGACAGGATCCCTGTCCTTGTGTGCCATCTTCTCCTTCCTTTGACAGCTAGATAAACAACTTCCCACCTGCTCTGTGCCACCAGTGCCATGCAAAACAAGGATATGGGAGACAGAGCCTTGCTCTGGCTGAAGGAGTAATTAGGATTTCTTTCAAGAGAAGATACCCTGATATAATTACAGGGAAAACACAGCAGCATGGATGAATTGGAATCAAAGGAATGGTTAATCAAAGTAATAAATTTCCTGAATTCCAGAATAAAGATGACATAGTTCAGATAACAGATTATGGATATGTAATGATCAGGGAATAATCAGAATCCCACACTGGTTTGGGCTGGAAGGCACCTTAAAGCTCATTCAGGGACACCTTCCACTGTCCCAGGCTGCTCCAAGCCCCAGAATCCAGCCTGGCCTTGGACACTTCCAGTGATCCAGGGGCAGCCACAGCTGCTCTGGGCACCCTGTGCCAGGGCCTGCCCACCCTCCCTCAGAGGGAAGAATTCCTTCCCAATATCCCATCTGATCCTGCCCTGTGACAGTGGGAAACCATTCCCTGTGTCCTTGTCCCTTGGAAACAGTCTGTCTCCATCATGTGTTGCTTGTTTTACTGGAAATTCATCTGGGGAAGTTTTCTGGGTCTCAGCACTAATGGGAGGATTTTTGCATTTCCTGTATAAAACCTCCTAAACAGCACAGTAATATTTGTTTATTACTGTGAAGTGGTTCAAAGCACAGCCTGTGGATACCAAGGTGAAAATTAATTTGGTGAATAACACTGCATTATTGCAGACCCTCCAGAGTTAATCATGGTTAGCAAAGAACCTCAACATTCATGCTGTCACCTGACTAATTGGCTTTCGACATCAAGATATTTTAGAAGATGAATTGTTCTGTCCAGCCAACATAAAGATTCTGTGCCAAAAATAGGCTGCATTTCAAATGGAAAATAATTAAACAATCAATGTATGGTCCAGAAATGTCTCATGTTTTATTTTTAATCTTGCAAGTGATTCATAGCAACAGCAGAAGTGCTTCAAGAGGCATTCTGTGGTGTGAACTCCACGATTCAAGGCAGTGACTGCAAATGTGGAGGGAGAAATCCACTGAGAAATCAGCTGCACTTGTTCAGGGGTGGAAAAAGATAAACTTGCAAGATTAACGTACATTAAATTAATGTACAAAATAAAAGCATTAGTGGTTTTGAGGTTGCAGCTATGTCAAACTGATTTTTTTTTCCTGAATGTTGGAACTTGGATTGAACACATCTGCACAGGCCATTCAAAGGTTTGACTTTTATTAATGAAAGTTTTGGTATTTAATTAATTAGTACTGTTTTTCAAATGGCTTTTTTTTTCTTAGGGTGGTAATAGTTGAGCAAAACACATTTTTTGGGTCTTTTATTTATTTGAAGTTTGTGAGGGAGACCTCTGAGTGAACAATTTTCTCCCTATTAGGGAAAACCTGGTAAAGTTTCAGTCCTGCATATGTCAGTTTGGGGTTTTTTTAGTATTTATCTCCCCTGTTTTGGCCATGCTACTCATTGCTGCTGCTTTTCAAAGAAATGTAGCATTGCTTTTTCATGGAAAATGTACCATTAAATTGCAGATGTCATGGATGAGAGCACTGTAATGGCAAGAAAAGAGATTTGACATGCAAATATGTCAAGATCTAATTTCATTCTTGCTGAAGTCAATGAGAATTGTAAAACTGACTTCAAATGAGGATGGGAGCAAATGCACGATGCTGAGGTTAAAAATGAAAAGACCTGGCTGTTTAATCAGAGATGCTTCTTATTGTCCTGGACCCACTCACATCTGCTTAAAAGTGCCTGGGTTTAATTATTTGTTTAATTATGTTAATGCAGCCTTGCAGAGGAGTCTGTTCAAAGGCACAGGGGTCTGGTCCTGGAAAGCACTGAGTGCTCTCCAGTGCCCCAGTAACTACATGGACATCATCAGGCTGGGAATGGGGCTCCCAGCCCTTTGTTTGGCCTCTTGGGACCTTTGATCAGTTCCTAGAGTAGCAGAACACAGGGATGGATGAGGGATTTCCTTGGGAATCTCCAGGTGCTTCCTTACAATGCTTTTGGCTGATGGCTTCGTCAAGCAAAGTGGTGACATCTTTTTTTATGATTGATTCTTTTTCCTTGATGCCTTGTTTTCTAGCAAGTGCTTGGGACACTACACAGAGTGTGAAGACAGATGGGTTTCTCTCCTGTACTGAACCTTGGTTGGTTCATTTTAAAATGTATTGGTTTCACCTAAGCATGTACAAGTTGGAAGCTGGAACATCCTGCATGCAAAATGCCCTGGTCAGGAAAAGGGCGCAATAAAAGCTTAAGAAGTAGCAACCATTAAAAAAAAATTTGAGATTTTAATTGGAAAGTGGAGGGTTTTAGGGAAGCTCTGTGCAAGTTTAGCAGTGTTGGGTCATAGATCTTGGTGATGGTGCAAAACACTTTCCCTCATGGAGGGCCCTGGGGTGGAGTTAGGGGAGGACAATTTGGGGTAAATCATCCTGGACCATGTAAGGCCCTGCACATGCAAAGCCATGACATGGCTCTTTTACAGCTGCTGAGGTGTTACTGAAGGATTTCAGCAGTAAGTTTTAATGGCTGAAATGCTCACTTGGGCACACCTCCAGTAACAGTCCCACACCTGCAGTGCATTTACAGCCAAGGAACTCCAGCACTGCGCTTAAAGCACTGAGAGAAGGTGCAGCCCTCCTTTGCAAGAGCTGAGATTTACGCTCTGAGACCCAAGATTTACACTCTGCCTCTGCTTTCAACCTCCTTTGCTCCTTAACAATCCTTTCATTAAACTCTCAACAGCCCCATATATCCTCCACTTTCCTGGGAAGACACAGAGTCTCCTGAAACTCTCTGTCCTTACGGATGTCTGCACTGTCAGGAACTGCAGGTCCCTTGGAATTGTATTTGTAAGACACATGGTGTGGTTAAGTTTCTCCAACTTTTGTCTGTAATTCCATTAAGTAAGAACTGTATTTTAATTTGCTTTCAGAAATTATTTCTTTAAGTGTAAGGTTTTTTCACTTCCTCATAAAATTTCTGAGGAGGAGGGAAGAGTATTAATATGGGGTTAGTTACAAGCTAAAAAATGAGGATTTGTTGAGTTACATTTTTACCAGACCTTGCTTCAAATAATTTTAGTAAATTACTGTTGCCTGAGGGGAGAAATAAATAAGATTGCCTTCATAAAATCTTTATGGACACTTGAAATTATCCCCAAAGTGTGTTTGGAATTCCTGTTTCATAATGTTTGCTAAAACAGATAAAATTTTCAGATTCAGATTGTTGCCAAAAAAATGTTAAAACACACTCTTGAAAGAATAGAGGAGAATGAAACTTTTGATGGGATCTCAAACAGCATTTTTGAATGTCACTGATGATCAAGAACATGATAACACTGAGTTTTTCATTTTGACATTATGAGAATTTTTCTGGGGTTTTTTATACCAAAGCGAAAAGAGATTTGACTGAGCCTTGAAAAGTGTCACATGCAATTCAGTGATATTTTTGTACTTGTCCTTTCAAATTGCTTCCCTCCTTTGTTCTTGTCTGAAGGAGGGAGGCACATTTGCAACAGGTTCCCTGTGTGAGGGAGTAGCCTCTGTCTGCTCTCCCCATCACCATGAAGTGTCTGTGAATTCAGGGTTATCTCTGTGGCCGCTGTCAAGTGAGTTTTTACAATACAAATCATTCAATTCTTCCCCCAAGAAGTCACTCACAAAAGCTCATTCTTCTCTAATTTTTGGTTGTTGCTGTTAATAATAAATGCTTTGGGGGAGAGTGAAGGAAAAGATAAAAATTTATAGCAAACTATCAGGAAGGATTTTTTTAACAGTATGATCAGAAGCAGAACCTTCCACAGCACTTGATTTCCTATCCAGACACCTCTGTGACACAAGTAAGGAGCTCTGCCTCCTCAGTATTACCCAGGGATATTGCCTCAGGGGATCACCTCCTGGTATTCCTACAACAGCTTGGCTCCAGTAAACTGTGCCAGACCCCTGGCTCAGCTGGTATTTTCTTCACTGTATTCTTAGATCATTCCATGGAGCTCCAACATTTCTAGAGCTCCCTTCCTTTTCCTGTACTTGAAACCAATAAGTAGAAATACTTTGTGGTGATTTTTTCTTCGTTTTTATTTTTTTCCCTTTATTTTGCTATGGTAACGACTTGGCATTCCTAACCTTTTAGGGGTTTTTTTTCCTCCCCTTTTTTTTTTTTTTTTTTTTTTTGCTTGAATATTTGTGAGGTTTGGTTTGTATTTTTTCCTCCCCATAAAACCTTTCAGTGCCTGTGCACAGAAAAATGGGAGTTGTGAGGGGATACCGAAATACAAAGGGACTCCCAGGATCCCAGAATGGTTTGGGTTGGAAGGACCTCAAAGCCCATCCAGTTCCACCCCCTGCCATGTCAGGGACACCTTCCACTATCCCAGGCTGCTCCAAGCCCTGTCCAACCTGGCCTGGGACGCTGCCAGGGATCCAGGGGCAGCCACAGCTTCTCTGGGCAACCAGTGCCAGGGCCTGCCCACCCTCCCAGGGAAGGATTTTACTCCATATATCTCACCCAAATTTCCCTTCTGGCAGTGGGAAGTCATTCCCTTTTTCCTGTCACTCCATCCCTTGTGAATTGTTTTCTCCATCAGTTGTCCCCTTCAGGTACTGCTAGGGCACAGTTTGCTCACCCCAAAGCTTCTCTTCTCCAGGCTGGACAAACATGAATGTTTACAATTAAGGCTGTTTACTGAGAAGCTAGGAAGCCCACACCAGTTTTTATTTAAAGCACAGGAAATCATTCCCACCAAGGGGGTGGATCTGGAAGACACTGTGGGCTGCTGGCCACAGTGGAGCTGCACATGCAGGGGATGGGTATTGGGATGTCTCCCAATACGCTGCTTGCAGAAGAAATCACCTAATTACTTTCCAAAACACAATCGAGGATGTTTGAAGCATCTCCCGGTTTGACATCCATGACGAGTTTTGAAAGACAGGATTGCAGATAATGTCAAGAAGAAAACAACCATGTATTAATTTCTCTCTGCACATCTCTCCATGTGGGGTGCATCCTTCCCCAGAGTCCTTTCACTGATATTTAATTAATGTAAAGAGTCTCCCTTGGTGTTATATCCATGGCTGTGGATGGCTCCAGGGAGGATCTCACCTGGGGGAGGTTGTGTTCCCTCAGTTCTGTCCCTGTTTTCACTGACAACACAGCACCTGTGGGATTGTTTTATGTCATCTCACCTTATTGGCCACACCAACTTTCAATATCCATGAAGATTTGGGGGGGTTTTATGTCCTGCTGTGGCTTTTTAGGCACTGTTATTACAAAAGAAAAAGTATGATATTAAAATATCCTTGTTCATACAAAAGCCGCAGGTCCAGAGGAAGCCACAAAAATGCTCTGGTGGCTGGAGTACAGTCCTACAAAGACAAGGAGAACTGGCGGTATTCACATGGAGAGGAGAAAGCCTGGGGAGACCCCAGAGACCCTTCCAGTGCCTGAAGGAGGCCTGGAGGGACAGGGACCATTTTTATGGGCACACAGTGAGAGGTCAGGGGGCAATGGTTTTAAATTGGCAGAGCGCAAGGTTTGATAGGATATCAGGAAGGAATTGTTCCCTGGGAGGGTGGGCAGGCCCTGGCACAGGGTGCCCAGAGCAGCTGTGGCTGCCCCTGGATCCCTGGAAGTGTCCAAGGCCAGGATGGACTTTGGGGCTTGGAGCAAGTGGAGATAGTGAAAAGTGTCCCTGCCCATGGCAGGGGGTGGGAATGGATGGGATTTAAGGTCCCTTCCAACCCAAACCATTCTGGGATTCTATATTTTGAGTAAAAGTTATATTTCCATTGATGAAGAGGTTGCTGTTGCACTGGCAGAGTAAAGTACTCTGAAGAAAACACAGGTAGGAGTTTTCCTAACAATGTCACTTGTAAGTGAATTCTTGTGTGTTCTTCAAGACACTGTGATAATAAAATCAAATTCATGTGCCCTTAAAAATTCTTAAGTAAAACTAACTTTATTTTATACTGTTTGCCTGTATCTAACAGTTGCTTCACACACCTTAGATGTGATCCTTGTGATTTAAGTGTTGGACTTGATGGTCTTAGAGGACTTTTCCAACCTTAAGGTTTCTATTCCATGATTTTGGAGGTGCTCTGCTTTGGTTTTAATGGGGTCTGTGGTTTGTTTGTTTGTGTGTTTGTTCTGGCACGGTAGGGCAGCCACTGTTTTTTTTCTGTGCCTGTGCCAGGCCCTCACCACCCTCACAGGAAGCAATTTCATCTTAATATCCAATGCAACCCCACTCCTATCAGTTTGAGGCCATTCTCCCCTGCCCTGTCGCTCCATCCCTTGTAAATAGTCTCTCTTCATCCTTGTAGGGTCCCACCCTTCCTCCTGTCTCCACAGTGCTACCTTTGGAGCTGGTTAAGGCTCCAAAATTCCCATTTCTTTGCACACATTTGGCTGATGGACAGAGATGGACAGAGAGCTCCGAGGGTGCTGATGGCAGCAGCAGGAGCCTGTTCCTTCTGCCCCTGGGACTGAGAGTGACCCAGAGACATCAAACTGAGCTGGTTTCAGCTTCTACCTTTTCCTGCAGGCCTCAGCTTTGTTTCCTCACAGGAAGGGTGGTCAGGCATTGGAAGGGCTGCCCAGGGAGGTGATGAAGTCACCATCTGCATGTGGCACTTCATGCCGCGCTCTGTGTGACAAGGTGGTGTTGGATGGTCTCCAAGTCGATTCTGTGGTTCTGTAGCAGCACCTGTGCATGGCCATTCCCGTGGGATCAGAGTCTGATGGATCTCAGGACAGTCTCAGTGTCACTTTTGCGGGGGGAGTGTCTAAAGCACAAGTCACCTAGTGAGGGAAAACATCATCATTTCTACCAACCTCTTCCTAAATTCCTGGGATTGCAGGAACTGCAACATTCCTTTAGGCAGTGATATTGATGTTCAGGGAACTGTGCTCCCTACAAAAGCTCCCTGTGTGTGTGTTTTGTGTGCCTGACCTTTCAGCAATGGCAAATAGAGCAATGCTTTTTTTTATAAAACACATTTGTCTTCCAGTCCTTGACCTGGGCTCAGTTAATGAAAACGTAGCAGAACTGAATCCCCACAGGATCAGGAGAGGGGCAGTGTAAGCAAAAGGGAAAATAAAGAAAAATGTACTGGCACTTGTTCTAAAGAACAGCAGAGCAGAAGCGATTTTGTGCTGTAAAAGTCACACTTCTTATCCAATTTTCCTTATCCCTGGTGGACAAAGGGTGCTGCCCACCTCACTGTGACTTTGGGAGACACCACACTTCCCTGAGTGTTAGTAACTTTGGATATTCACATGTCCTAAGAACAATTTCTGCATCATTTCTTTTGCTATGAACCCTCCTAAGGTTATGTTTTGCCTCTGCAGAGAGGCAGCAATAATCCTGCTTTCTCCTTCCTTCATGAGAAACCTCCTGTGGTAACAGCTTTTACGAGAGCTCATAAAAGGCTCCCTTTCTTTCAGTGACTCCCTCCAGGAATCTTCTATTGATTATTCTGTAGACAAAAGAGGGAACTAAAGAGTTGCCATGCAAGAATATTGTACAACACAAGGCAACTAAAGGGAGATCCTGACTGCAGTTTTTTTGGAGTGGGAGTGGGGTTTGGTTCTTGAGCTGGTTTTGCACATATGACATTTGGTGAGGAGGGAAGAAGCCACACATAGAAATTATTTTCCTGAGAGGAGCTTCTACAGATTTCCTCCGTGTCTGATGAAAAACAATCAGTGATTGGTTTTGAGAACTGACAACCTGTTAAACCACTGAGAAAGCTGAACACACCTCTGTGAACACGCATGTTAAAAACTGATTTACCAAGATATGAGTATTGGTCTAATACCGATACTCAGCTGTGATGGACAAAAGACTCTCTAACAATTTAAAGTTACAAAGTGTCTGTTCATTCAGCACCGGGCAGCAGCGTGGGGTAGCCCCCTAATACACACTGCAAAATTACAGGTGGTTACAGAGTCTATTTATTGACAAAAGGTTCAAACAAATACATATTCATAATACCAGCCCCTCCCATCCCCTGCTTCCCATGGTAATTAGCTTGAATGGCTATTAAGGATGCGTGGTTGGCTTCTTGAATTAAGTCTGGGGTCGTTTTTGTGGGGAGGGGTCTTAAAAGGAGGAAGTAAGGCGAGTCTTCCTCACCCTGACCTTTTCTATTAATGACAGTACAAAGGGGTTTTGGGGCAACTCCAGTTTTGCAAAGAATGAGTTTCTGGTTGCAATTGTTTGTGTTCTTTGGACTTAATTACTGGTTTCATGCTTTCCCATTGCAAGCACAGCTAAGCAAACATAAATTGACAGGCAATCAATTATTTAAGTTTCAGGTAACTATCTCAAGCCCTGTTCCTTCTAACTTTTAACTAAAATCCTAATTTCTTTAAGATTAGTGTTTCAAAATAAACAAGCCCAGGTAAAGCTCTTTTGCTTCCAGGCCTTTGCAGAGAGAAGTTCTTCCCCCTCTGGCCCTGTGGAGAAAGGAGATGCCCTAGCTTGGGCTGAAAGTCTCTTGCAAGCAATGGTGAAGATATGATTGACACATCAGACTCTTTTTCCCTGTAGCTCATTGGAAAGCATGGGGGGGATGATGCATTCAAATTGTAGACATGAGCAAAGGCATCCACACTGACCAAGCAGATGTTGAAATAGCTGTGACAGAGAAGAGTGATGAAGACCCTTTGCCTCCAGGGAAGAAGAGAAGCTCTGTTTACAGAAATGAAGATGATCTCAGAGATAGATGTAGAGAACCCTTGCTACTGAACAGCTCATCCTTAAAAGTGTACCCCATTAGCTAAAGGTTGAACCTTCTAAAACAGTTGTGGGGAAAGCTGTGAGTCGAGGGGAGGCACTTTTACACAGTGATCAGAGTTCCCTTCTCCTGGGCAGCTGATTCACTGTGACATTGAAGCCATGAGAGAACTGTTTTCTTGTGGAGATGTCTCCATGGCATGGCAGTTCCCTAAGTGAACTGGAGAAAGACTATTCTAGAGGTAATAAACTGACTAAATTGTTTCTGTTTTGTCAGTGGGAAAGAAAAGAGAAGTGTTCTGAAGGTTTTATTCTGATTCTTATTACTCTTTTAGTTCTGTTAATAAAGTTCTTCTTTATACCCTTTAAAGTTTGAGCCTGCTTTGCCTTCTTTCTAATCTTACCTCACAGCAGGAAATGAGTAAATAATTCTGGTGGGTGCACTGGCAATTTGGCCAGCACTAAACCCACCACATAAATTGGTGCACTGGCCAGGAAATCTCAAATTGGCGAACCAAAACCACTTCACCTCTTCAGATATTTCAAATCAGGAAGTGCAGTTGATAAATTCAGGGGTATCCATGCAAAACCAGAAAATCAGCTGCCAGTCTGAAACCCAGCGATTATTTTGTTTCTGACCTTGATGTTGCTTAAAATTGAATGATTTTATAGCAAAAGGTTTTTTTCTGGAGTATAATTTGTTAAACAATGTCAGTGTTTGATAAAATAATGTTTTTTTGCTGGAAGGAGTAGTCCAGTGTTTCTGACAGAGAGAAATCTTTTCTGTGCTGGGTACTGTGTTCAGGTGAGGAATCTGGGAAAAGAACAGGAATATTTAAAATCCTTGGATGAGCCTGTGTGCTTTCCTGCTTCAAAATAGCACTGGCTGGTTAAAATGCAGTGATAGCAGAAAGGTCATTGAAAACTTTGGGGTCCTTGTCAGCTATTGACCGTTTTCCATCCTTTTTGCTTGGTTCCCTGTGAAATACATGCATTTATTAGCACCTTGGTTTTGGAAAGCTGCAGTCTCTGTAACACGAACAGTTTGCACCTTGGAGGTTGTCACACCCACTTCGGGACTGAGTGAGTAGTTCAGGATTCATCCAGCCTGTTTCCCTGCTAGGATAAGAAAAAAATCAGTCTCATTTCTTTCATCATAAGTCTTCTGAAGAAATGAAAACTCTTGGCTGTTGAGGAATTTTGAATCTCCATCTGAGGGACATCTTAACTTTGTTACCATTTGAGTAACTAATTCTTAAAGGTTCTGATTTTTTCTAAACAGAAGTGTTTATGTATTTTCCAAAGATTTTAATGCGCAGCAAACAGAACAGGTGATCAAATACCTGGCCCCATGAAACACACCCATGGCCAAACTGAAGGAGGAGGTTTCCTGTATTTCCTTTAAATCCTATTCTATTCCAGTTTGCTTTCCTGAGCAGATTTTGGTTTATAGTCATAAGGACATCGGATTGGAGGTGGCTTCCCTGACAAAGAACTGGGAGTTATGCCTTTGAATCCCTTCAAGGAAAACAGGGAACTGAGCCTTCCTTGCACTTTGTGGCTGGAAATGCTGATGTTCTGACTCTGAGCTCTGATATTCTGATATCTCAGGAGCGGCTCCGCCTTAGGAGAAAATATCAAACTCTTGTGGTCTTCCTGGAGAGCCTGACTTGTGCTCCATAGCAAATCTTCTAAAGGAGCATTGATCATCTCAAGGACACACAGGGGTCTCAGTTTTCGCTTTTCCAGGGCCTGTGTGTGAGTGCTGAGCTGTTTGTGTGCCCAGACCAGGGAAGTGATGGAGCTCTGAAAGGAGAATTCAGGTTTTCCTCCCTCCTCCTACTGCTGCTGGGCACCTGAGCCTTAGCAGGTTGTTTACAAGTGTCCTACAAACTGGAGCATTTTCATTCTTTGCTCCTGGCAAGTTGCAGTGTTTTGCAGTTGGGGACATTTCTGGACAAGGCCTTCAGGTGACTTTAAATGTCTCTGGTTGAGGAGAATGAGTATTTTATAAGGCATAACAGAAAAATGAGGCTGGCTCATTTTTATAGTGGGCAGGCAGGGGAAAATCTGGGCCGCCTGAAGCCTCCCTATCAGGGTTAAGCATAGAATGCAGCAATCTTGTTTATTCCTTTAGCTCAGCTTTGACTCTTGTGGCCTTTGAGTATCTGAGCAGAATATAACTCAATGAACTCTTATTTGTTCTTTTTGTTATAGAAGAAAACATTTGTAAGAACAAGCATTTAAGGTATTTTATGCTATTCCTAAATTTAATCAGAGGTGTCCTGTGAGTATTTAGTGATCTCCTTGAAAATAGGAATGGTGCAATTTAGGAACTCTCTGTTGAGAATGAAACGAACCATGGAGTACAGACTCAGAAGAAAGTGCAATCTTTCCTGTTTTCAGGGTGTGGAGATGCTGTAATAGGTCCCTTCAGTGCAGCAGCAACTGCAGGAGGATGGTGGCACTTTGATCTCTGAACAGGCTTCCCTGGAAAACTAATGGAGGAGAAGGGTTACTTGCACCATTTGTTTCCTTTCCAGGCAATTTTTCTTTGGGTTGGTTTAGTGTCAGGCTTTAGCAGCTCTGGTAAGAGGCTGTGTTTAGTTGTATATTGATAATCTGCTCTAGGAAAACACCTTTCCTGGCCTTAATCTTTCTCATGGCATCAGGTGCCTGCATTCCAGCTACACAATGCCAGTATTTCCCCAAGGTGAGCCTTGGACAATGTTATTCCAACTCCTGATTTGCATGGCTTGATTTGCTGGCTTTAAAACGGAGAGAGGCTTTTAAGAGAGGCCTGAGCATTGATTTGTGCCTGGTGCTCCTGCAGCTAGGAGCATCCATTTGAAGCTGTTTAAGGTGAATTGACACAGGAGAGGCAGCTTGAAGTGCATTTGTGACCACAGAATCCCAAAATGTTTTGGGTTGGAATGGACATTAAAGTCCATCCCGTTCCAACCCCTGCCATGGGGTTCAATCCCCTGGATTCATGGATAGCCAGTCAAGCTTTGCTTTAGGTTTTTATGTCTCTATATTTTTGTTAGAAGATAATTCAGCCACAAAACAACCAAACAACCCCAAGTGGGACTTTGTGCACTGGCAGCTTTCCATCTGCATTATATTGATGATTTGAAAGCAGGGCTGAAAACAGATGTTAAATTGACCCTGCCTGAAAAAACACCTGCACATTATTCTGTTCAAGTGGCCAAACAGTGCTGATGCAACAGATCCCAGCATCGACCACACGAGCAGCTGGCATTAAGAGCACACTCCCTGCATGCCATATTTGAAGGTTCAGCAGGTCATTGAGAAAATTTGAGATGGCAAAGCTGAGTCACTGTTTAAAAAGGATCTGTGTAATTCCAACCACGCTCCAAACAGAAATGACTGCAGCTTTAGAATTAGGTGATGATTATTTCAAATTAGACAGCTTAACTTGTTTATGGCCGTTCTATTATTGATACAGCATTGCTTAAAATTCTGTGGATACATTTTAAAAATTAGACTTGGTGAGTACGGGAGTAAAAATTCTCACCCTGATGACCTTGGAAGTTTGCTGAATGTTGGTGTCTCATGGCCCCTCTGCACAGGCAGTGCCATTTGCTCACTCCCTGAGGTGCCTTCATTATCACTATGTAGGAACACCCAGCCTAAACCCCTGATTAATACTAAAGCAAGTTTAATTCATTAATTTCTTCATTTTATTTGAAAAATCAAGAGATTCCAGAGTCACAGCTTGCTCTCAAGGTGGTATTATATCCACTCAGTTCACAAGGGAAATCCTAGTGTTTAGATACAATTGTGTGGTTCTCTGACAAAATCAGAGTAGACAAAATGAAGATCCAATTATTTTAATTATCTACTTTTAGAAGGGGTTCTCACCATTAGCAGGGCTGAGAGACCACAGGGAGATTCCATTATTTGGGTTGCAGGAGTCAGTTCATCAGCAAACCAGTCAGCTCTTGATAAAATATATCTTTCCTGTTAATATTTCACAAGCCATTGCTTTTACACCCTCTAATTTATAGTAGGAGTTTGTAAGATTGAGATTTGAAAGAATAGTATTTTTTTTTAAATAGCATTCAAAGAAAATGTGATTTCTGGAGGCTCTAAAAGCTGCAGAAGGGGTGGGTGCCTCAGTCTTCACTATCAAGAGTAGAGCAGAATTGTTTGCATTTTGTTCAGTAACTGGGAAATTCTGGGAGTGACTGCTTGGATGGGTGGAGCTGGTATGGATATATGGAGTTTCTCTCACCTGATGATTTTTACTCCTTTAAGAAGCTGGTGATATTTAGATTGATGTTACGTTCTTGAAAAGGAGAAAACTAGCAGAAAATGGGACTTTTTCATGATTTTGCCTTCTCTTAGGCTATTTCTTGTGGGGCAGTGGCTCAGCCAGAGCTTTACTGGGGTCTCTGATACCATGTCTTCTTTTCTCGGCAAGTCATCAACCTTTACTTCAGCTTCCTCTTTATTTGTCTTCTTTCACTAATAGCTTGAGTCACAAAAAGTAAAAGAAGAGGGATTTTCGCAGCTTTATCCCTGCAGTTTTGAAGGATGGCCTTGGTGGAGGAGAAAAACAGCAACACAAAGAAAAGAGTCCTCCAGTGCTACGGCCTCCTTGTTTTGTGACCTTGGTTTCAGCTTGTCCAAACTCTCTGGGTGTTGTCCAGTTGGGAGTTAAATCATGTGCCAACTTAAAATTCAGGTGGAGAACGCAGGCACAGCTCCTCCAGAGGAGAAGCCATGGAGTGGGTGCTTGGAGGTGTAACACAAAATTGGGCTTAGTTCGATGCAAGAAGAAAGATCCACAGCAAGTGTGGAGGAAATAAGGCAGAGTTTAGCATGATAAAAGGCAATTGGAGTCATGTTGGAAGTGATTAGAATTTCATGGATAAGCTGGTGTGCTGCAAAAAGTGGTAAATAAGTGAAATATCCAAATGCAAACTGCTGTGCAAACATGGAGAGGCAGCTGTTGTTCCAGATGCCTCAAATAGCTTAACAGAGAACGGCTTTTCACCACCTGATCATTGCTATTGTTTGCAGAGCTCTCATGTAGGACCAAGAGCACTGAATCCAAAGCCAGGATGCTCTGGGAACAGGTAATTGGCTTTTCAGATGAGCACGACCCAAGGAGCAGAGCGCTAATTAGCGATTCCAAGGAGTTTTCCATGGAAACGTTCAGAAACAATTCTGAAACTCTTCAGGCAACGGGCAGGTTTA
This sequence comes from Catharus ustulatus, assembly GCF_009819885.2. NCBI lineage: Eukaryota > Metazoa > Chordata > Aves > Passeriformes > Turdidae > Catharus > Catharus ustulatus. The sequence continues at coordinate 32,770,029 of NC_046228.1, read as the reverse complement.
GAGCGCCCCTTTGTGGGACCGATTTAAGGAACCTGCTGAGAGCTGTAGATCTCGAGACCACAGGAATTAGACTACAAGCCTTTGGGAAGCACAAGGAGCAAGAGTTTTTTGGGTTCGCTCTTTCCAGTGAGGTCGTTGTACCCCTGGGAGCTGCCACCCTCTGAGAGGGCTCTGCCCACGCCAGACTGGAACTAATCAGGAGAAAAGATGTGGATTTAATGCTGAAAGAAAAATCGTAAAGAAGAAAAAACCATAGGAGGTAAAACCACTTTTTCACCCTAGTGGGAGACGGAAGAGATCAATTCTGGATTCTTTTTAGAGGTGGTTGTTTGGATCTGCTTCCAAGGTTTTGGTTACTTGAGGTCATCCCAGCAGGGAAAGGTTGGATTACTCCTGGTAGCTTTTTTAATCCAGTGCAGAGATGGGTAAAAATGTAATTTAGCTGTAGTATAATTTTCATTTTCTTTGTAAGATTTGTTTTTCTTTTAAATGTGTTCAATTCCAGCTCTGCTGTAGGATTGATACCCCACATTCCTCCTCTGCTTGCCAGCCCTAGACCCAGGTCTGCCTTGCAGAAATGCTTGTCAAGCAGCTCCTGGAGAAAAAATATTTTAGAGCAAATGTTTTACTAGAATATCCTAAACACATCATTATGCCAGGGGAACTGTGGGAAAATTAGGATGGAAGAGAAATAATACTGTCATTAATTGAAGAAGAATATAAACCTTAATTTTTCTTGTTAAACAATCTCAGTGTTTCAAAGTTTCTCCCACACATGTTGGTAAAGTGGGAGAATTACAATGAGTGTTACAATAGCACAGTCATTAAGTTTATAAAGTGTGTTTTATTTCATTTTAGATGCCTGAAACCAAGGAGAGAAACTCCAGGTTTCTGTCAGGAAATAGCTTCAGTGAAGGAGAAGCTGCATTTGGCACAGTGTGTTCTCCTTTTGTTTTCCTCATCAAGAGGAGATAAAAACATTTTGAATGATCATCTTAAAAAACGTACAAAAGTGGACTTCAAAGTAATGAAGGAGATTTATTATTACAGATCCTAATCAGCAAGCATCTAACATATGATTAATCATGTTAAACTTGTTTATGGTTAACAATTGCAGTAATTCAGTTTTAATTTAAATGGTGAAATTGAGATTTGACAGATAGACAAGTTTGGGAGACTGAAGTTAACATTTAATTTTTGTGTGAATGCAGTCAGGAATTGACTGAGAAGGTTTATTTCTGTCTTTTGATATTTCATCAATGATTGAGAAAGTCCATAAACATTTCATTTGCATTTCATTTTTTTATGAAATAGAGATGCCAAAGTTGGGATGAGTTTTTGAGTAACTTGGTCTAGTGGAGGTCCTTCAAGGCACCATTGTGACTGATAAAACAGGAAATGTGGTACCCTATCCTAAGGTTTAAGTGCTGTGTGTCGTCTGTGTTATTTTTTCATGGAATTTCTTTTTGATTTCTGATAATTTGAGTTTATCAAGTCTCTTTCCTCATAGGATTTTGCATCCCTCATAATCAGCACATCCAAACCCTGAGTACTCTGCACTATGGCTGGGAGTTGGTGCCTTTCTTTTGGGTCAGTAAACTCTACCCAGGTTCATTTCTCCCCTCTTCTCTCGTTTTCTCTGGGAAATTTGGTTCTGCTTGCCATGGGGGTTCCTAAAATTTCTGATATCAAGTATTTGACCTTAAGCTTTATATTTCCTGTATTTATACTTGATCATTATTTATTTGCTTCCTTTTATCTATTTTGCTGCATTGAGAGCATTATGTGGAGCAAATTTCCTTGACACAGTGTGTCTATACTTAAACACTTTGAATTAAAAGAATACACTGGAAAGAGCAAATTCTTTTGAAGAAAATTCTCTAAAGCTACTACCCCCAAATCCCAGCCTCCAGTCTGGAACTCCTCAGCTCATGCCTGGAACTCCTCAGCTTCTGTTAGAGCAGAGAAAGCAAAGCAGAAAGATGGGAAGTCATGAACAAAGTACTCCCAGAGTTTTTTTGATTTTGTTTTGCTTTGCTTTCATCTAAAAATGGAAGTGTCTTCCTTTTCTGTGGGCTGCATTCACAGCAACCAAGGACAGGAGTGAATTCAGATTTGTGCTAAAGGGATCAAATCAAGCTGTATGTGGAAGGAACAAGAGTTTCCTTAGGTAACAGGTTTCTAACTTGCAGTCCAAGGAGAGGAAGGGAAGTTTCCAGGCATCTGCAAGAACAGCCTCAAAAGCCTGGTCAGTGCAAGGAAAGCCTAAGGAAATTGAAGAGGAAGTTTATCAGTGGTATTTTGTGGGTGTTGGGAAATATTGATCTCCAAAGCAAATGAAAGAGAAAGACATTTCAGCCCTGTGCATTCAGAGAGAGCAATGGGAACAATTCATCCTGCTGAACAGGATTCAACAGTGGATGGAGGTAAATGTGAGTAGAAGTGTCCCAAACACAACACAGTTCATAGACACTTTTGTCCATCCATGCATCTGCCGTATTTCAGAAAGAATCTTCTCACATGAGGAATTATTGATACAACTCCTTGGAGAGGGCTCTTCCTCAGGAACTGAGTGATGGGGCAAGGAGCAATGGATACAAACTGAAAAGGGGGAAATTCAGGCAAGACACTGGGAAGAAATCCTTCCTGGGAGAGTGGGCAGGCCCTGGCACAGGGTCCCCAGAGAAGCTGTGGCTGCGCCTGGAATCCTGGAAGTGTCCAAGGCCAGGCTGGATGGGGCTTGGAGCAACCTGGGATAGTGGAAGGTATCCCTGCATTGGATGGGCTTTAAGACAGCTGCAAAAAGGTTCAGGCAGCAGGGAAGTGGCTGGAGCAGAGGCAGGAACTGAACTTCCAGAGGTGAAAGAGGTTACTTCCAACTAATAGAAGGACTGGGGAAAGCACAGGCACCGAAAATATTCCTGTGCTTTAATAAATAGCTTGGCAAATTGCGGAAGTGTTTAAGCAATGATTGGTGAGTGGTGGCTGGGGAAAGCCCAGGGAGTCCTGAGAGGTCCATTCCAGTCCTTTTTTCCCTGCCTGTTCACTTTGGGATGATGCATTTGCTGTTCTTGTTTACAGGCACTTGGCAGTCTTTTATGTTCTGTCATGTCCAGGGTTTTAACAGACTAAACCCTTGAAAAGAGCAGGAATATATGAAGGCAATGTCCCTTATCTTTGCTGATAATCAGATCTGGATATTGCAGGAATGAATTCATTACTAAGAGGAGCAAAGTTGATGCTCTTGTTAAGCTGAGCTGAAGGTAGATTTAAAAGGTGAAAAATCTTTTGATTTGATAAAAAATAAAATAAGAAAAAAGAGTATTACATTTAGAATACTCTTTTTCCTGTGTACAAAAAAGGCTTTTATTCATTTCAGAAACAATTTAAGTCAGAGAATACAGACTCTCCAAAACCAAGAAGGCAACTCAATTTTCATGGAAGTTAATGGAAAAATTTCTGGGAATGTTATGACAGGTCCTAGAAGAGTGAGAATGATAAGTAGGGCAATTCAATAATCCCACAGGGAGAAGATCATCATCTCTGTTAAGATAAAGGTGTTCATTTTCACTTGTATTTGTTTTATGAAGTGCACTGAATATGTCTCACTGAATACATACTGAATATAACTTGATGGCACAAGTGATATAAACCTGAGACTGGGCTGCTGGGGAAGAGCAGCAGCTCCAGGTAGCTTCTGGAGTTTAGGAAATCCATATGTATTCTGCTTTAAAAGGAATTGTAGATTTTTTTTCTCCCTTATAAATACAACAGAGAACAGGAAATATTTAGTGCTCATACTGAACCATTTTTATGCTGCAATTAAAGAACAATATTAAGGTTTTTCCCTCCTTATGGGCCCTGTGCCAATCTCTCTCTCTGTCCACGTCATTCTTCAGCTCCAGAGGTTGGAGATGGAGCTTAGGGGAGAGAGATGATTGAGCAGCTTTTATTGTCCCACATCCCAGAGGCCCTGGAGGTGCCTCCTGTCTCTTCCCTGGGCACAGCTTCCTGCTCTTCCTGCAGTGCTTTTTGTAGCCATTTCAGTGATTCAACAGTGGATGGAGGGAATTGCCTGTGGGTTGCAGCATTTCAGAACTCAGAACATGACCTCTTGCTTTGCCTTTGCTGAAGGATTCCCACGAATGAGGTCCTTCTCCAGGATCTGGCCCATGTCAGTACCATTCTCACTCCATGTCCTGCTTCTTTTGCCTTGCCAGGAGCCAATGCTTTGTTATGTGGCTCAGTCTACAGCCCATGACTACTTGTGCTTGTCCTTTGCTGCACTGCTAAAGCCTTTGCAATGTTCTTTTTGATCATTGGAGGGTTTAGTAGGCTAAAATATTACATTATTAGCACATATTCTCCTGCTGGGAGAAGTCAAATGTGCCAGTTATTTGGGAAAACTAGAGACTCCAATTAGGGATCCAGAGCAAGGCACTGTTTTCTCTCCATTTATCTTTGCTACCTGCCTCCAAAGTCATAATGGAGATTTTATTCCAGCTTCTCATATTTAACCGCAGTTAAATTGGAGGATTTTCTCTTGTCTTTCATGTGTTAACAGCTCTAAGAGGATTTCAAGGGAAGTTTTCCCTCACACAGTTGTTGCCATTCATGCCTATTGCTCTGCTTTTCCATGCTGTACCTCTCCTTTGCTCTTTACTGTGATCTCCATCCCACTCCCTGCAAGGATCCCTTGTTTTAACTGCTATGGGGATTCTCATAGGAGCAGGGATGTGTGAGTTGCCTCATTATCTCATCCTTGTCTTTACTCACATCTAGTATTCTAGACAGAAAAGAGTTCATCTGGGTTATATTTTTTTATTTCTTCATTATAGAAGGAAGAAATAAATGCATTGCAATTATTAATAATATTAATACTAAATGGATTAGGGTACCTTGTTCCAAGTACTTAGTAAACTCTGTGAGTTCTGGTTTAAGAATTGTGGAATGGTTTAGGTTGAAGGGAACCTTAAATGGCTGCAAAATCCAACTCCCAAAACTGAGCAGGGACACCTTCCACTATCCCAGATTGCTCCAAACTCCAATATCTAACCTGGCCTTGGACACTGCCAGGGATCCAGGGGCAGCCACAGCTGCTCTGGGCACCCTGTGCCAGGGCCTGCCCGCCCTCCCAGGGAACAATTCCTTCCCAATATCCCATCCATCCCTGCCCTCTGGCAGTGGAAGCCATTCCCTGTGTCCTTTCCCTCCATCCCTTGTCCCCAGTCCCTCTCCAGCTCTCCTGGAGCTCCTTCAGGCCCTGGAAGGAGCTCTGAGCTCTCCCTGGAGCCTTCTCCTATCCAGGTGTGTGGATCACCAGGTGTGAGGAACACTCCCAGCTCTCCCAGCGTGGCTCCAGAGGGGCTCCACCTTCTGGAGCATACAGCAGATCCATGTCTTTCATGTGTGGCAAGCCTTTCACTGATGTCAGAGATCTGATTATCCAAGTCTCTGTGCATCCTTCTCTTCCCATGCTCGTGTCTCTGTTAATCACATACTTCTGGGGGTTGACTGTCATTGGAAGGCAGCAGCTATAAAAACCTCCTCAGCTTGTTTCTGTCAGCTATGGGAGTTACCTTGTCTCCTTCTTGTTGGTTGTCTGCAATTAAATCCTGAACAGGCAGCTGGGAGCTGGATTTGCAGGACAGGCAAATGAGCTGCCTCCCCTGGGGACACTGGTTTTGGGTGGATAATAACAGCTATCAAGGTTAGTAAAGAGTAGAGGTTTGGTGTGACTGAATTTTGTTGCTTAATGACAAGACAAATACCAGCAGTGGGTTGTGCCTGAGTTGCTGAATTGCAGGCAATTTAATTTCTTATGTCAGAAGTTTACAAAGGTTGTTGTTTAAAAAAAAAACCAACCATATACTGGAAAAACAGCAAAAGGAAAATAAACTTGAGTGCTGGTTAGGTTTTGCCCAGCACCTTTCTCTTCACCATGTACTTGGCATTTTAGAGCTGGTTAAATAGAAATGGTTCTCCATACTACATCCATGTCCTCACTTCGTGTGCCCTGTCAGGCTGTTCTCTTGTTGGAAATTGCCAAGGCCAAAGATTTTCTGCCTTTTCCAGAGTAAATGCTTTCATTTAATATAGAAAATGAGGCTGAGATTTGGTGCTTTGGTACTTTATTTTCTAAGAAACTATGAGTGAACAGGCAGTTTTCAGTATCACAATTCACTGCTATGGAAGAGAGAAGCCCAAGTGATAAGAAATTTATTAAAGAAAGGACATTTGAGCTGGATCACCTGGATAAACCCCAGCTACATGAAAGGTTGTGCTTCACAGCAGTTGATGCAGAAGCTCCAGAATCCATTTGGAAGGCCCCTGTGAGGAGCATTCATGCAAAGCTCTGTAATAAATCAGAGACAAAAATATTTAGATTGGTTTCACAAAGCTGCTCTTCACAGAAAACAAGTTCTCTGAAGAAATCTCTTCTATTATGCGTTTAAGTAGCTGTGACATTAATCATTATGTCATTAATAATTTGACATTAGTAATTTCTCCCATCATTTAATCCCTTTTAGTCTCTCTGCTACAAAATGCAAGCATTAAAAACAATCACTCAGACTCATGTTTTACCCTCTGTCCTCAGGGCTGGTTAAGTTTTAGGTGATGTGGAGAAGTCAGATCTGCCAATTCATTAATACCAGATTTGTGGGCAAATTCAGTTGTCTTACAGGGTTCAGTTTATCACAGTTCATGTTTGTTCATGTTGCATTTCTATTTCATTTAGGCCTTTTCCTGTTCTGTCCAGCATTCTCAGAGGAAGATTAAATTTTTGATTTTCATACTATTGTTTGGATAGGGTGAAATTTTTATTTTTGAGCCCCCCAGCTGTTTTCACTGTGTTGGGTTGAATTACCCTGGGATTAGCTGTGGTTTCCTCATGGAGCTGTAGCTTTGGAAGTCTCAAAGAGAAGGGTAAAATAACTGCAAACAGGGCCTGGATCTTCTCCCAGCTGACAGCAATGAAGTGGCAGATGGATTTGTCTGTGGCCTTAGAGATGGTTAAATAAAAGCAGAGTGTGAAAAGGGTGAGGTTATAAAGGACAAGGAGTTTATAAAATTAAACAGATGTGGGTTTAATTGTGTGGCAGCAGCTCAGAGCTGCACTGGAGGACATTCCTGGATAATACCAAGGCAAATGAGTGTGTGCATTGCAGGTGTGTGGGGGCAGAGATAAGGCTCCATTTGCATATTGCTTTCATTTGGTTCCCTTGTTTCCAGAAGTTGCAGTTAAGGACAAGCACAATGCTGCACTTGCGTTGGCTGAGTTGCTGTTGTTTGGTTTTAAAGGATTTTTGTGGAAATATGAAAGCTGTGTGAGGGCTGCAATGACTGTTCAAGCCACTGCCCTTGCAATGGTGGTTTGCAGGAGAGATGGAACTGTGGCTGAGGGAAAAGTCCCCTCCAAGTCTGGCTGCTTCCTTTTGTAGAGCCCCATTCCTTGAAGCAGGGTGCATTGTCTGCAGCCCCAGATGCACGCTGCATTCTCCATCCAGGTCCATTTATCCCCAGCTGCATTTGTAATTCTCCTCCTCTTAAGGATGCCCACTTGTCTGCAAATTGGCTGCTTCCCAAGGTGTCCTTGGCTCTTGGGTGTGTGTCTCACCAAAGCAGTGCATGCAGAGTGAAGTCTCTGCCCTGGGCTGTGAAGTGACCGAGAGTCCAACAATTTCTGTGCCCTCAAAGCAGATTCCTATCAAACTAGAGCATTTCCAGCACAAACCTCTTCCTTTGCCCCTTTTTATTTATTACTAGTCCTCAGGAGCAGGTGTTTTGCACATATTTTAGTCTATATTCTTCCTGGCAGTCCAGGAGGAAAAGGGATTTTTTTCATGGAAATCAGTGCATGCCATGTCTTGGATAAAGGGACAAGGTGACAGATCAGCCTTGTCATGACCCCAGGGCAGGAAAGATGAAGACCACGCAAAGCAAAGCTGCTGAGGAGTGAAGCAGTCAGGAAGCTCAAGAGATGGATACTGACAGAGCCTCTGGCTGAAAAGGAGATTTTTAGCCCATGCAAAAAAAAAAATGGAGAAGACAACAGAACAGAAATGTGCTGTATGGCATGAAGGGTGTAATTGTCCTTGACACTGGTGCCATTGAGAGGAGACAAAAGCAAGAAGCTAACAAAGGTGAGTCCCAGGAATGTGAAGGAAAAGTGTGAAATGAAGCTGTAACTGAGAGTTCCATTTCTCAGAGACTGACACACTCCATTTCAGGGGAAGAAGCATTTAGGAGTATGTATAAAGAAGGGAAAAAAAATTAAAAATGAAAAGGAATCCCTACTGTGTAGCTGATACATTGCTGTGCTGTTATCCTTGCTCTTCTGAGGTGACACAGATCTAAAAAAGCTCCCAGAGTGTGCCAGGAAAAGAGAAAGATTTACTACCAATTTCCTATGACATATGGCCACCCATCCCTCCTCTGAAAATGCAGGCATTAGTTAATGAGTAAAATTGTCAAACTTGGCTTTTATCATTAAAAGCAGGGACTTGGGAAAGGAGAATGCTCTCCCAAATTGGAGTCTCAGAACAAGATCTCAAGATTTTATGTGATTTGGCACTGATACTAAGTTGAGTTGTCTAATAAATGGCAGCAATTCATCATCTACTTTGGGAGTCTGAAGTTTAGTAGGCAGTCATATAGTGTGTCTTTTGGTACCTACACTACCTCAAGAAAAAAATCATGGATTTTGGAGGGGCAAGGGGATTATGGCTTGATTTATTTGGCAACAAAATTGACTATAAAACTACTTTTACTATGCTCAAAGGAGCAAGGCATAGAGATGTCATATTGAGTAATAACGTCAGGATAATATCAAGGTCTTTGGTCATCTCACTGATTTCACACAGGCAAAGCCACAAATATAAAACACTTGATACCAGTGGAATAGGACATTTCATGTGGATAATAAACACCTGGGAAAATTAATGACCTGTCTGGCTAAAGAGATAAACCCTGAGTCACAATAAGTGAGAGCACTGGAGGGAGAGCCGGTGTTTAACTGTTTTAGTGCTGCTTGAAGTAGCACTTAGCAGGGGAAACGTGGTTTGTACATCAAATATTCCTGTGGAAGAACCAGTGCTGCATCAAAGGAATGCCCTGAGGTCTGCTGAGTGCTGCCTAATTGCAGTAGTTGATGAATGAAGTGCATTTTTTCCTAAAGTCTCTTTTCCCTGGGACACATTTTAATGGCAAAGTGAGGAATGAGGGTTTAGAGCTGGCAGTAGCCAGGTGTCCATACCTTGTGTGAGTGAGACACTGGGAATCTCCTCCAAAGGGGATTGAGCTTACCTGATTTTTCCTGGCTCCACAGTGAAGTGCCCAGGATGACACAACAATGTCTGGGAACACTGAGCTGGTCAGCAGCCCTGAGCACTCAGAGCCCAGCAGGCCAAACCTCTGTCACCCACCCAGGGGCTGTGCTAGCAATGTGAAGCACATGGAAGCAGCAGCACTTAGGACCTTGTGGCAGCAGATCTCAGTGCTTTTCTGCTTTGGATGTGGCTGGACAGGAGCCCAGGGGGCACGAGGCCAATGGCCCTGGGCTGTGCCAGCCATGGTGTGGCCACAGAGCCAGGGCAGGGCTGTCCCCTGGGCTGGCCCTGCTGAGGGACCTCGAGGGCTGTGTCCAGTCTTGGGCCCTCCTGGAGGGGCTGGAGCGTGTCCAGGGAAGGGAACGGAGCTGGGGAAGGGGCTGGAGCCCCAGCAGGGGCTGAGGGAGCTGGGAAAGGGGCTCAGCCTGGAGAAAAGGAGGCTCAGGGGGAACCTTGTGGCTCTGCACAACTCCCTGACAGGAGGGGACAGCCAGGGGGGGTCGGGCTGTGCTGCCAGGGAACAGGGACAGGACAAGGGGAAACGGCCTCAAGCTGTGCCAGGGGAGGCTCAGCTTGGACAGCAGGAGGAATTTCTGCATGGAAAGGGTGCTCAGGCCTTGGCAGGGGCTGCCCAGGGAGGTTTGGAGTCCCCATCCCTGGAGGTGTTAAAAAAGCACCTGGATGTGGCACTTGAGGATATGGTTTCATGGTGAGCAGGGTGATGGTTCTGTTTGGCAGCTGGACTTGCTGATCTTGGAGGTCTTTTCCAATTTTACTGATTTTGCAATTCCATTGTTATAAGTGCATGACATATTGTTGGCTTTTTTGCAAATATTGAGATAAATGCTATATGTATAATGTTGAAGTAGCTTTTCTGTTGAATATAGGCTTTTTTTCTTTTCTTCTAATAGCAAAAGTTAGACATAAGTTTTTCAGAGATAGTCTGCTTAAACTACCCACTTAGTTAAAATAACAGCCTGTGAATGTGTGATGGGAACCCTGCAGCTGACACGACAATTATCACCTCTCACCGGCTGCAAAAGGCCAGGACCACCACCCAAATTCAAAAGTAATAAGAAAAGAATTAAAACCACAAGCCAAGAAACACACATGCTCTAAAAAGGCGACCCAAAGAGTGGCCATGCTAAATAGTTCTCAGAAAAAGTTGGACTATACATGAAAAACTATGAATATGCAACAAGTTGAGGTATTGTACAATGTTTGGCAGCTTGCCAAGCACCCAGCTGTTTTAACCCTTTGCTTTATGTGTCTCCTATTGTCTTTTTATTAAACCTTTTAAATTCTACCAAGAGTGAAACGTGGTTTTCACACCATGATACTGCTGCTAATACATTGCAAACAGATGAAATAGATCTGTCCTAAAGGACAAGGTAGTTCAGGTTGGGGTTTCCCTCTGCTCGGTTCGTTTCTGTTTAATTTTTTGTTTGCTGTTTTGCAATGCCTTGCTTTGACCTCCTCTGGTGGCTTTTTATGGGGACTGTCCCCACATTCAGTGGGATTGATTTCAGCAGAGAGTTCAAATGTGCCCTTCTCTGCAAGCATCAGATCCTGCACAAAAAGCTGAATGGGCTCCTCAGTGGAGTGAGAAGGACATGGAGGGCATGCCCTGAGCACTGCTGGGTACCTGCTTAATAATCTGCTCACCTGACAGGATCTTTGACAGGACAAACTGAATTAAGCAGAGGGGAGGAAAGGGCAGTTTGGAACTCTTGCCAGAAAATTTCTTCATTTTTCTACTGCACAAAGATTTTATTAACACTAAAAGGGGAAAAAACCAGATCAAACGCCTCTGTGGGTACAAAGCACATGCAACAATTGGTCTGTTACACCAGTGCCACTTTCCCTTATTCCTTAAGGTGACCAAAATTGGGGCTTTAAATGGCCTTGTAGAAGATATATTTATGACTTCACCAGTAAATAGATTCATTTTTAAAGAGAGAAAAATCTGTGAGCAGTTCAAAAGAACCTCCTGAGCCTTGGGATGAATCAGTGAGTGATGAATCAATCCTAGGGAGCTAGAGCAAAACAGGGACAAAATCTGGCAAAAACTAGGGAAGGCAGAATGGTGTGCAGGCATGAAATGAGTCAAGATCCTGCCCTCATTGGAAATAAAAATGCTTGAACCAAACTTTGATCTTATGTGGATGAAGGAAATGCCATAAGCAAAGATTTTTCAGATCCAAACATGATTTCAGCTAGGTAGTTGGGAATTTTTGGAAGGGGAAAAAAGTGAAAGATGGCAAGAGTTGGTTTAGAAATGTAGAGATGCAACCTGGAATTGCTGTCAGTTGTGCTCCAATTTGTTCTGTATACTTTATAAAAAATATGTGAATTTAGATTTTAAACCTCACATTTCTGTGAGGTTTAACCATTGTGATGCTCCTGGTATGAATTCTGTAGCAGGTCAAGTTATAAACTGCTCCAATATTTGCATTTTTAATACCTCATTACATTTTATGAGTTACAGTTGATGCTTTCCCATTTATTATCTTTTTATTTGGTCGGTACATGCAGAGCTCTCACAGCAAAATTGCAATTTACAGCTGTTCTCTCACAAAGAAACTTTTAAAGAACTGTTATCTGAAACCTCTAATTACAAAATTTATCTCAAATCACTAACAAATACATGTGCCATATAAATGACAGATTGTGGTGGGGTCTGAATACAAATAAGTGATAAAAACACCAACACATCTTGTCAATGGCCAGGTTAAAAAGGAAGTGTTTATAATCAAGCACAAATGAACAGGACATTTTTCACAAAATATAGTGGCACAGAAGTGTCCCTTTCTCCAGGGGCCAGAGAAATTGGAAATTCCCAGAGGAAGTGTGCACTGCTTTATGTGCACAACCTGTGGATGCATTGCAGTGTTGGATTATAAAATAGGAAAAAAACCTCCAAATCTGTTACCTTAACATGTGATTTTGAAGAGGTTTTGGAATATAAAAGCTTGATCCAAACTCTCAAAGGCTGAGACAGGAAAGACAAGGCTTGGTGAATCAAAATCTGTAGGAAGCAGGGAGGAAAAGGCAATTTATTGTCCAGAGACCTCACTTGGTAGGAGAAAAAAGAAAAACAGAGAGGGATGTGGCAAATTTCTACCCTGGGGACAGCAAACGAGGTGTTTTTTGGACAAGAGAAGAGAAACAGGATCATCTCCCATCTCAAATCAAGCAACCTATTGCTGTTTTCCCTTGGCTTTAAATAAGCAGCAAATTCAGAGCCAGAGGGAGCCAACCAAAAGTTCAAGGGCCCCCAGTCCTGGCTGTGTCAGCCATGCTGGGGATGTGAGCTCAGGCAATGGGTACATCCAGCTCCTGGGCTGACTCTTGAGGCAACTATACCTAATTTAATATTTTTTTTCTTTATTTTATAAGTTCCAGATCATGGCAAGTCATTTTTCACCACTGAGGTTTGCTTGCAGAAAAAGGTGTAAATGCTAATTGACCTTTGAGTTTCCTAAAGTACTTAAAGATGGATTGTTGGGAGTGATTTACCAGTCTTGCTTGAATAATTCAAATTCCAGCCATATTCTTCAAAAGTTGCCATAGTGCTGTTGTTTCATTTATTTGTATTCTTGGAGAAAACTGCTGATGATTTGGATATCATTTAATTCCTTTGTTTGTTGGGGAGAAAAAATCAGCTTTTGCCATTAGGGTGAGATTAATTTCACAGAGGTGTAGAAGGTGAAACAGAAGAGAAGGACATGATTGTGCAGACTTATAATTGGCCATTTCTTCTGTAACTTTCTGTGGAGAATGGGAACAGGGTTGAATGGTAATGTTAAAAAAAAACCCAAAAAACAACAAAGCAAAAAACCTCCAAAAAAACCAACCAAACAAACAAACCAACCTAACAAAAAACAAAACCAGAAATACATTTTTTTATCTGTTGATTTGACTCTGACTCCTGGAAGAGTATTTTCGTATTTTCACAAGTGACCTTGTCTCTGTATAGGTTGGGACATCTAAGATTAAGTGATGGAATCAAGACCTCATTTTCCTGCAATGATAATTAAATATACTAAAAGTATAGCTCACATTTCAGTTGTGTCCCGAGTCTCTGATCTTCAATGCTTTTAATGCTGATGGGATTTTTGTTCTCCCTGTGCTGAGGTGAAATGGCTGAAGGATGAGGCTGGTCCATGTAATTCTTTCACACTTGGACCTTTCCTAACCAACAGTTTGTCCTTGCAAACTTCTTGTCCTTACAGTCCCAGTGGGTGGGGAGTAATTGCTTGCAAAAAAGATGGTGTGTTGTTCAGGTTGCTTTAAAAGTGAAATGAGATGCATTCATTATGTTATGCTTCACAAATTTAGGAACTAAACCCATATTCTCTTCAAACTCATCCCTTTTACTGTGCCAGGTCTATATTACCTGATGTATCTATGAACTCAATTTACATCCAGTTTTCTGATTTTAAAAAATGGTAAAAAATATTAAGAGTCACTTGAAATTACATGCAGATAAATGAACTGTAAATCTTTGCTATTATAGCCAATTAAGAATATTACCAATTGGTCATCTTAGACATTTTTATGCTGCTCTATTTATCTGGTTGTTGCAGAGACTGGAACTTCCAGTGAAAGAAGGATTTTAAAATGCTTATTTGTTCCTTTAGACTGGAAGTAATGCTTTGCAGAGGAATTCCTGCAGTTAACAAGGTCGTTGAGATCTCTCTGGGGGAGAAAAGCAGGAATCTTTAATGTGTCCCTGCAGTACATTCAGCGATTCACAGAGATCCACAGAGATTCAGGATGGTTTGGGTTGGAAGGGACCTTGCAGCTTATCCCATTCCAGTCCCTCCTTCAAGCCCCAAAATCTATCATGTCCTTGGGCACGTCCACGGATCCAGGGGCAGCCACAGCTTCTCTGGGTACCCAGGGCCTGCCCACCCTTCCAGGGAGCAATTCCTTCCCAATGTCCCACATAACCCTGCCCTCCTTCCCCTTAAAACCATTGCCCCCTGTGTGTCACCATTCCGTTGTGAAAAGTCCCTTTCCAGCTTTATCATAAACTCCTTTTAGGTATTGCAAAGGGGAAAATTCAGGAATTTGGGAAAATGTGGATCCCTCTGCTTAAAATCTGCCTGATTTCAAAGTGCTCTTAGTCTGAAAGGGAGCAGCTACACCTTCAGCAGGTTTTAATCACAAAGCAGGCCCTCAGATGATTTAAATTAGTTATTCTTTATAATTCCTTATATTAAAGCACTTATTTCTGGAGGAAAAGCAGTTTTTAAATAGACAAGGTAGAGAATAATCAATTCCTCACTAGAGTGCCTTGAACTCACTGTTCAAGGGAGTAGGGATAACCTTCTGGGACATGAAATAGTGGAGGTTATCCAGTGTTTTCTGCTGTTTATTTTCCACTGACAGTAACAGGTTGGGGTCAGGAGTGTACAAACACAGAGCTGAGAAACTCAAACGAGTTCTCAGAGAGACAGAACTTGGTCTAGGGCTGCTGATGAGAAGGGAATTAAAGAAATTCCAGGCTGAATCTTGCTGCTGTGACAGGAGCAGACTCCCTGACAATGGAGATTTTTTGAAGGGTTTTGATCTCTCAGAGTCAATATTAAATGTCAGCATGAAGAAGCTGATACTGCCAAATTGTTCATGATATATTTACTTTCAAGTGTCTTCAGCTTTTAGGTCTGGCAGAAGCTTTCATGAAAGTTGAGTTAATTTCCAAGACGTTTTTTCTAATTTGGTGCCACGGAGTCAGCGTTAATCCTTCATGTGTTCCATGATAAAGGCCATGCTTTGAGTGATGGCAGAGATGCAGTGGGAGAATAACTTCCTGCTTCTCAGAGACTCTATTAATTTTCAGGAGGTGGTATTTTCAATATTGATGTCTCTGCAGAAATAAATCAGAGCTTTGTTCAGCAGAACCTCGGAGTGTAGTCAGTCTCGCCAAGAGGAGCAGCCAAACAATGAGTCCTCCACAGGAACCTGGAGCAGGGGGGCAGCAGCAGAACTGCCCAGGTTTGGGCAGAACTACCTAGACTGGGGCCGAACCCAGCCCCGAGATGCAGTGGGTTTGTGTCACGTGAATGTTGCCCTGCATAGTTAGTAGTCTCAGTTGAGCCCTTGGAAATTTTCTTACCTTCCATTATTTCTTTAGAAGCTCCCATTCCAACAGAAGGTATTTTGTTTCCCTCAGTGAGTGTTCCAGCACAGACAGCAGTGTTTTGTTTGGGCGTGTCAGATTTGCATCCACGATTAACTGGAGCTGGTCTGGTAAATATGAAAGTGGATCATTGAAGTCTGAAGGCTCTTGTTCCTTTCTACCCTGGGAAAATCCTCTTGTTTGAAAGAACAGCAAGAAGTTCTGTGTGTGATCAAACACAGCTCCCACTTCAGTTTTATTAAACTGGATTTGCAATGCTGTCACCTGGAGGAATGGTTCCTGATCTGGATCACACCCTCACTGCTGCAGGGTGTGTGATCAGAGCTTGCACAGGCCCAGGTTTGCTTTGCTCACAGACCAGACTGCACTGCAAGGAGGCTGTAGGTGCAGCTCTGTCAGCCTGGGGGTCACCAGCAACACATCCTGACCTGCTTCCAACACCTTCCTGCAGCATGGCTTTCAGTGCAGGCCTCTTGAGACAGCAGTCAGAGGGATCCTGGCTCTGAATCAGGAGCAGGTTGGAATCCTGCCCGTGTAGGAGAACCTTACTGTGCTGCTGGATTGTAAGAGACAGGGACTGCTGTGGTGCTCAGAACCTAGACAGGATCACAGGATCATTGCAACTGAAAAAGATCACAGCCATCAGGTCCAACCATCTACCAGCACCACCACCCTGTTCTCCACCAAACCTCAAGTGCCACATCCATGTATTTTTTGAACACTTCCAGGAATAGTGACTCCAAACCTCCCTGGGCAGCCCCTGCCAAGGCCTGAGCACCCTTTCCATGCAGAAATTCCTCCTGCTGTCCAAGCTGAGCCTCCCCTGGCACAGCTTGAGGCCGTTTCCCCTTGTCCTGTCCCTGTTCCCTGGCAGCACAGCCCGACCCCCCCGGCTGTCCCTTCCTGTCAGGGAGTTGTGCAGAGCCAGAAGGTTCCCCCTGAGCCTCCTTTTCTCCAGGCTGAGCCCCTTTCCCAGCTCCCTCAGCCCCTGCTGGGGCTCCAGCCCCTTCCCCAGCTCCGTTCCCTTCCCTGGACACGCTCCAGCCCCTCCAGGGCTCTCTGGCCAGGAGGGCCCAGAACTGGACACAGCCCTCGAGGTCCCTCAGCAGGGCCAGCCCAGGGGACAGCCCTGCCCTGGCTCTGTGGCCACACCATGGCTGGCACAGCCCAGGGCCATTGGCCTCGTGCCCCTCTGGCACCCCTGGGCTCCTGTCCAGCTGCTGGCACAGCACCCCCAGGGCCTTTCCCAAGGGGCCCTTTCCAGCCCCTGTGTCCCAGCCTGGAGCTGCAGGGCTTGGGGTGACCCCAGCGCAGGACCCAGCACTTGATATGTTCTATCCCAGACCATTCTAGGATTCTGTGGTGAGATTCCACAGGTTTTCCTTCAAACTCCCCCTTTTTGTTTAGTGCAAGTTGGGGGCAGGGGTTTTCTGCTGTTCCTTAACCAAAGGCTGAAGTATCTTATCCAGACGTGTTAGCCCAGTCAAAAATAAGTTTCCCAACAGTGAAAATTAATTCAAGCAATCTCAGAATTCTTGGTTTGTTTAATTTTTTTTTTTTGCAAAATAATAGACTCACTATCAGTAAGTTGTCTCCCTGTTTTCACAGTTTCTCTAACACACTACCTTTATTTCTCATCTGACATGCACAAAAATTTAAAATTGTCTTCTTTCTTGTGAACAGCATTTCAAAACTATGCTTTGAATCACTACAATTACAAAAGAAGTAGCATACAGCACTTTTATAGGTCTACAAAAAATGAAATTCTAGTCTTTCAAAACAGGTAAATGTCTTGCAAACATGAACCATGAAGGTTTAGAAACAAGGTAAAGCCTTAAAAAGGTGTAATTAAAGAGCACTTAAAAAATAATTTCATACTTGAACAGGGCATCATAATTTTTAGGGACTGGTGAGGTTCACACTGAGGAAATCTTTCCCTCTTAGCTGGGAAATTGTGGGACTTGCTCTGCATGAGGTGTCCAAGCACAATACTGAATTTCCCTGTGGTTCTCACACCAGAGCTTGAGCCCCCCAGGTTTCTCATGCTTTTCCCAATGGAAATGACGTCCTTTAGAGCTTTTCCCAGTGAGAGTATGGCTTATATCAAGGTGGTATTGGCCAAAAAGAGGAGGGGCAGGATGGTTTAGATGGAGGGTTGTGTTTTACTGGGTTCTCCAACCCATTTTTATTGTAGGGATTTGGAATGATGATTCCTCTTGGTCTGTTGGACCAACTGGGATTCCTGAGGTGGAGTTTCCCTCTGTTGTGAAATCTAGTTCATCTCAAAAGGGGTACTTAGGACTTTCTGTACGCTGTGATTGGAATCCCAGTCTTCCCAATTACATGAAGTGCAGGCAGAAAACTCATAACACTTCTGAGTTAGGGAATTACAATTTAAATTTGCAGCATTCAAGGAATCAAGTCGTGAAGTGCAAAACTCAGGTAAGAAGTTAAAAGCAGAGTTAAAATTATACAAGGTCAGAGACAACGCAGCCTTTTCTACACATCATTTATTCCCCTTGGTACATCGTCCACACTTCCAAATGAGTGTTCTCCATGCTGGTTTTTAGGGAGATACATTTATTTTTTTTGTCATGAAATGAATTTTGAAACATTACCTCCCTTCTAATGCAGTGAAACTTATTTTCCCTTTCCCTCCTGAGTGGAGGTAGCCGGTGGCCTTGCTAAGTGCTCAAAAATCTGGGTTTAATTTCAGAAAATTCCAAATTCAACAGTTTCCAAAAGGAGATATGCTGATGTAGGGGACTTTGCTAAAATATGAGGAATTTAATTGTGTTCTCACCTCATTAGATATGTTGGAGAATTTGCCAGAAGTAAATGCTGTTGTCCTGGTTTCACAGTTATTTAGTGGTTAGCTCGGTGTAAGTGTTTTAACATTGCAATTAGAACACAGATACATCTTAATTCTTTTGTAGTAGAATGATTTAGCATGTATAATTAATTTGGTATGTAAAATGAATCAGGCCTGCTCTAGGTTTCTCTCTGCATTCTTAGCTTTATGACAGGACTCTGTGAAAAAAACAAAATATTATAGGCACTGGCATTAATTTTTATCTGTAATGCATGTTCCTGTTAAAGAAGAGAGCATCAACATCCCAATGCTACTTCCAAGGGCAACTTTTCTGTTTCAAGGAGCCTTGGTTTTGTCTGGAGAAAGCAGAGACCAGAGCAAGGAGTGCCTCATTCCTTGGACACCTCCAGGGATGGGGGCTCCAGGACCTCCCTGGGCAGCCTCACGAGCTGAAGGAATTCAAGGAATTTGTTTGATTTCTGTGTGACTTAATGAAGCTGCGGAAGCTGAAGCTGAATATTCCTCTGTCATTCCCAGAGCAATGACGCCCATCACCTGGCTGAGGAAGGCGTGTCAGACTTCCATAATGCCACTGTTTTTTTCCCCAGGATATTTCATTTCCCATGGGAAATATTGCTGTATCTGTGCCTCTATCCCTCTGTGCACACCTCTTAGAGCTGTTTAGTTTGTTTATAGATGAGGATTAAAACTCTGTTATAAATATGGGTACATTTTTCAGGATTCTCTCTCCACTTTATGTATAGAAAGCAGCTGTAGATGTGAACACACTGTTCTTGCTTCTACCAGCTCAAGGTTGGCTCTTGCTATTAGGCTCAGGGCTTTTAAATTGCTGAAATGCTGGATTGGCCAGTCTGGCAGCAGCCCTCACCTTGGAGAGACAGCACTAGAGTAATTTCATTTTAAGTCTCTGGTGGAAGCTGAAAATACCAAAACTATTTGTTGTTTCAAAACAACCCCACGGAATAGAGGTTCTAATGTTGTTTCTGTTTTCCCCTCATGTTTTTTGACTGCATCCTTCTTCCTTTGGGAGACTAATCCAACGTTCTAAATCTATTCACAGAGTTTTCTGTCTCTCCCTCTCAGAGTGTTCAAGCCTTTGACGTAATTTCTGTTCCCTCTCAGATGTTTCAGAGTGTTAGTGATGCTTTGGTGGATCAGGGGGTTATTTTCCCTAATGGCTTTCTTGGCTGTTTTCCTGGTAGGAGAAGTGAGAAATATGGACATGAGCTTTGTAGTAGGGCATGAGCTGTGGAAGATCTGTCAGCCACAAGCAGAAATCCTCTTGCCTTTCCTGGGAGCCCAGACCTTGGAGGCTTATGAATTCCCTGCTCATTTTCACAGCTTCATTTAATGAGTCTTATCAAAACTGGGATAAAATTCAAGACTTCTCGGAGTGGTTGACCACTTTCCCCTGGCTGGGAGATTTTGGTTTTTCCTTCTTAAAATCTCCTGCTGAACAGAACACTGTGCAAGAAATCCTGGGAAGGGCAGAGACTTGCATCCTCTGGAATGCAAAAGGCTGATAGCAAATGAGGATAACACACGGGCCACAAAACTTCAAGCTTGTAATGGACTCTGATATCAATGTGAATGAAAAGATGATCTGATCCTAGGATTTCCAGGATAATGTGGAGTCTGTGGATCCCTATATCCACAAAAGGCTGCTCACTGACCTGGGGTGAAGTTCTCCTGATATGATCTACGTGTGATATATTTGAAAAAATAGAGGAATGTTTTGAGAACCCAGGGCCAGGTTTGGTTTCTTCTGCCTGTTCCCTCTGCAGGTTTGTCTCCTGGGACAATCTGAGGGACAACCAGAGCGGATCTCACAGGATGTTTCTGTTGGAAAAGAGGGATGTGCTGTCACATTCTCTAAAACTGCTGCTGGGTATTGGGAACCAGACCCGTCCACCTAAGGAGGTGTCACTGTTCCCCAAGGAAGGTCACTGATGGAGTTCCTGTTTGAACCTTGCTTCTCGTCTTTATTCGATATAATTTTCTAACAGGAAACATTGTCCCTATCTCAAAAAAGGGTGGAAAGGAGGAACCTGGGAACCAGTGCCCTGTCAGCCTCCTCTCTGTGCTGGGAAGATCCAAGGACAGCCCCTCCTGGAAGCTCTGCTGAGGCTTACAGAGCACACAGAGGTGATTTGAGACAGCCAGCATGAGCTCACCAAGGAAAAATCCTCCTGACTGACCCCGTGGCCTTCTCTGGTGGAGACACTCTGTCAGTGGACAAGGGAAGGGCCATGGATCTCGTTTATCTGGAATTCTGTAAGGCCTCTGACAAGGGTCTCCACAACATCCTTCTCTCTGGACTGGAGACAGCTGGATTGGATGAATGGACTGTTGGATGAATAGAGAAGTGGTTGCACAGTCACAACCAGAGGATCATGGTCAGTGGCTCAGAGTCCTGATGGACATCAGTGATCAGTGGAGGCCCTCAGGGGTCTGCACTGGGACCAGGGGTGTTTAATAACTTCATTAACAGATGAAAGGGTCCAGTGCACCCTCAGCAGGTTTGCAGGAGACACCGACCTGAAGGTGACCTAATGGTGACTTTCCAGTGCCTGAGGGGGCTGACAGGAAAGATGGAGAGAAATTTTACACAAGGGCTTAGAGTCCCAAGACAAGGGGGAATGGCTTCCCAATGCCAGAGTACAGGGTCAGATGGGATATTGGGAAGGAATTGTTCCCTGGGAGGGTGGGCAGGCCCTGCACAGCGTGCCCAGAGAAACTGTGGCTGCCCCTGGTTCCCTGGCAGTGTCCAAAGCCAGGTTGAATGGAGTTTGGAGCAGCCTGGGATAGTGGAAGGTGTCCCTGCCCATGGCAGGGAGGTGGCACTGGGTGAGCTTTAAGGTCTCTCCTAACCAGGCTGTTCTATAATTCTGTGACACTGCCTTAGTTCCAATGAACCTCTGTGCAGAAGGGAGGAGAAATTTGTAGAAGGAAAGAAAGGCAGTCCTATTTTCTCTCCTTAATTTTCTTGTCTTCTTTTCTGTCTTTATTGGACATTTGTCCAGAGTTGATGGTGTGGATTGCTTTATGCAAGGTAAAACAATGTCTTTTCCAAAATCAGTCTCCTACTGTGTGCTGTCTGAAAACTCTATCTCATCTGATGGATAATTGTGTATTTGATTGCAAATAAATGAGAATTGTTTTTTGTTCTGTGACAAGGAGTGTAAAGGAGGATTTTAAGAACTGAAATCCCCATTGGGCCTGTTTAAAATTCCTGCTGTTGTAGTAGCACAGGAGAGAAGTGCTGCTTTGTAGTGTTTAAAAAGAAAAGCTTTTCTCTAGCAAGAAAGTAGAACCCTCTAAATAAAATCCTTGTCCATAATGGGCAATTCCAGGAAACGCTGGCACAAGTGACAGATCCTGCCAATCTGAGGGACTGCCCAACTCAGTGTCTTCCATGTGAGAAATCAATCTTGTGTGAGCTGTCACACCATGGAATAGAAAGTTTTGTCTTAATTGAGATTGAGTTAAAGATCACGGGAGTGTTGGATGGATGGGTGTCCTGCCTCTACAATTCCTGACTTTCCCCTATCCAGGACAACCAGAGGGAGTTGTCTGTAAATCACAGTGTGCTTTGATAAAGGGAGCATTTTTCTAAACTGATAACATGGATAAATAACATTGGGAACTCTTGGTTAAGAGTAAGCCAGGCTTTTTCTCAGTCAGGTTCCTTTGAGCCACACTGGATGTTTATTAAGCCTCTTATTCCTTGTCACAGATTCTTGAAATAATAATTTTGCTGCTTTATGCTGAAGATTTATAGTTTCATAGAACCATGGGAGGGTCCCACAAGGATCACTGATCCAGCCCCTGCCCCTGCCCAGACCCCCCAACAATCCCACCCTGTGCATCCCTGGTGTCCAAGCACTCCTGGAGCTCTGGCAGCCTCGGGGCTGTGCCCATTCCCTGGGGAGCCTGGGCAGTGCCAACACCCTCTGGGGGCAGAACCTTGCCCTAATCTCCAACCTAAACCCTCCTGGCACAGCTCCAGCCATTCCCTGGGTCCTGTCCCTGTCAGAGAGCAGAGAGTGGTGCCCAAGGGGTGTTGCAGACACAGTCTTTTAATACTTCGACTTTAATGGAAGTAACAGAACCCAACACTGGATTTTCAGGGATTTTCGTAGCAGATCTGTTGAATGGTTATAGCAGAAAACAGGAATAGTCCCTGGCTAGGCTGCACCTAATAAATATCTATATATTGGTGTCATTTGCTATGCTCTGCTTTCTTTGAGGAGGACTTGGCAGTCGTAATTAATTCGGAAATGAACCCAACCCTGAATTCCACATTACATGGCTGAGAGTTTTTCTCATTTTTGTTAGAAGAATCCAATTTAGTTGCGATTGACCTTTGTTCCTTCCTTAGAGCAGAAGTTATTTGAGGAGCAGGTTTTATCTGAAGCTAATGTATTTGATGTGTTTAGAGAGAAATTTATAAGGAAGCTCTGAAAAGGCTGCATAAAAGTTATGGATCTGAAAATATTTGAGGAGTTTGGTGCATTCTCGTGTGGGTATTTTAAGGCAGTGACAGCATTGGATTCAATCTGTTTTCCTTAGCTGAAATGAACACCCAGATTTAGCACCGAGTCCCACTTGGATTGCTTTTGGTTGGTTTTTTTCTTGTTTTTCTTACTTCTCACATGTAAGGATGAGGTGGTGGTGCCATGCTGGCAGTATTGCCCCATGTTACTTTGTTATTAATATTATTAAAAATAACATTGTGCCATGAGTTTATATGGGGAATTGTCATAGAAATAAAATATGTTTATTTTATAAAAGGCATCAAATAATTGAAGGGATCAAATAATTGACGTATTTGCAGTGTGTGCACGTGTGGTACTAAGTAGGCATGGCACAGTCCTGCCTGGAATGGAAGTGTGTGAGGCTGCTTCTGAAAAGTTCCTGAAGCTTTAGAAACTTCCTTTCGTCCAGCTGAATGCTTCAAACTTGGCCAGATATCCAGAACTCAGAGATGTGGATATTTTCCTGTCTATCTCTTCCTTTTCTATCAGTCCCACAAAGGGTATTTTTAAACATAACTAAATTTATGATGAAGGTCTTGTTCCAACCTATGGTACATTTCAGGTAGTTAAAGCTGTATTTATACTTGATGGACGGAAATTTGACATGCATTCTTTATGTTGTGAAAAAAAGAGATGCTCGGGCCATGCCTCATCTGATCTTTGTCTCACCGCAGAAACAGAGGTGCCAAAGACAGGCACAGCTCCTCCGTGGCACAGACAATTATTTTCCTATGTGGAATTAGTGATTTGTAGTGGCAGTGACAACAGAAATGCTCACAAAGCAACTTTCTCCTGGGAGAATTTCTGTCCTTGGGCTTTCCCATTGGACTTGGGGAACTGGCAGAGCTGTGAACACACTGGAAAACAGGCTGGGGGTGAACAGCAGGAGCAGCCCTGGAGAAGGACCTGGGGGTGCTGTGGGTGAGAGCTGGGACCCAGAACCCCCCCTGTGCCCTGGGCTGAGCCCCCAGTGAGGGCAGCAGGGGAGGGGGGGATTCTGCCCCTCTGCCCTGCTCAGGTGAGACCCCACCTGCAGAGCTGCCCCAGCCCTGGGGCCCAGCACAGGAGGGACCTGGAGCTGCTGGAGAGAGTCCAGAGGAGGCACCAGGATGATCACAGGGATGGAGCAGCTCTGCTGGGAGAGCTGGGAATGTTCACCTGGAGAGGAGAAGCTTTGGAGTGACCAAATTGTGGCCTTCCAGTGCCTGAAGGAGCTGGCAAGAAGAATAGAGAGAGTCTTTTTCTAAGAGATGGAGTGCCAGGACAAGGGGGAATGGCTTCCCAGTGCCAGAGGGCAGGGATGCATGGGATATTGGGAAGGAATTGTTCCCTGGGAGGGTGGGCAGGCCCTGGCACAGGGTGCCCAGAGAAACTGTGGCTGCCCTTGGATCCCTGGCAGTGTCCAAGGCCAGGTTAGATATTGGAGTTTGGAGCAATCTGGGATAGGGGAAGGTGTCCCTGTCCATGGCAGGGGGTGGCACTACATCATCTTTGAGTTCCTTTCCAACCCAAACCATTCCATAGTTCTGTGCTTCTGTGACATCCCCTCAGGCTCATATTCTGCTTTCATTTCATGTACAAATGCAGAGAGGGTCAATTTTGATCAAAGTTTGAATAAGTTTCTGGACAGAGAACACAAATTAATAATTTCCCTAAATGTTTTATCATACTTGTGTCTGGAACTTTTATCAGGCATGCTATTTTTGAAGCTAACGGCAAGTACTGAGCTTAGGAGATTTTAAAAACACTTTTCTATAAATCATCCTCTTTGACATTTACCTTTTCTTTTTTTCTTTTTTTCTTTTTTTTTTTTTTAATATACTGCTACATCTACCAGAACAGATGTGTGAACTATTTTGGAGTAGAATGGGATATAGTGTTGGTCTAGTGGCTGCTGAAGATGAATAGTTTCTAAATAAGTAATAAAGCTGAAGTGGCTGTAACTCTGAGGAGTTTGTTTATTGATACTTTCTGCCACTTGAACTTAGATTTTGCTGCCATCAAGTTGAAATGGGCACTGCCATTGGTGGGGTTTTTTTTTGGTCTTTCTTTCTAGGGGGGGAGGTGGGGGTTAATTGTGGGATTGGGGCCTTTTGATTGGTTCTGTAGAAGCTGCATGACCATTATCCTGACAGGGCAGTTATTTCTTATTACAATGTACTCCAAAGCAAGGGTTGAAATGACAATTTAAGGGAGGTTATTATACTTTACTGCAACATCTAGAAGTTTGCTAAGGAAAATATTGGTTTATGAAGAATTACGTTTGGGTTTCTTGAAAGCTGAACCAATGACAAATCATAATCAGTCTTTTCTATGCAAAAATATTTTTCATACCTTCAGTTTTTTATGAAATTTATTCCTATTTGTCCCCTTCTTCAGATAATAATAATTAGTTTTAAAGCTTTATATGAAACTGAATACAGCCATGACTTTTGATCTGTATCTCAAACAGTGCCCTCTTTTTTTAATGAGTAGAACAAAAATGTGTGAATGTATCTATGAAAACAGAGAAGTTGTGGCTGCCCCTGGATCCCTAGCAGTGTCCAAGGCCAGGTTGGATGGGCTTGGAGCAGCCTGGGACAGTGGAAGGTGTCCCTGCCCATGGTGGGGGGTGGCACAGGATGGGCTTTAAGATCTCTTCCCACCCAAACCATTCTGGGATTCTGGGCTGGTGCCTTCTCCTTTGTGTGTCTCTGGGAGCTGTGCTGCTGCAGCCAGTCCTGGAGCAGGGGTCAGCCTGAGCCTGAGGCTCCTCTTCACTCTCACGTGTTGGCTTTTCCCTTCTCCAGCACCTGGGACAGTGGTCAGGCTTGTGGTGCTGTGTCAGGTGCACAGTGGCTAGGGGGATCTGGATTTGGACAGCCCATGAGCTATCTGGGTCCTGGGGTTTATTTAGGAACCTGAGGAGATCAGAGGTTCTCCCTGACTCACTCCTGTGAGCCACCCTCAGCCCAGCATCTTTATTCTCTCCTGCCTCTCCTGCCCTCAGGGCAGATCCCTGCTGGCTGGAAAGGCTGCCCAGGAAATCTTGGTTGTTCTCCATTGTCAGGGTTGAGCATCACCAGCCAAGGTCCCTGGGCACCCCATGACATTTATCTGCATGGACTGCCCTCATTTCCTGGCTCTCCCTGCACTGCCAGCATCTTTCTTCCAGCCACGATGATTGCTCCCTTCTTTCCAGGCCCCAAACTCTGGGTTCCCCAGCCTGACCAGGCTGTGTCCAGAGCACACAGGATCAGCTCCCTGACTTCTGCTTCCACCTCACCTCACCTCTCTGTATTAACAGCATGTGCCAGTTTTGTTTAATCCATCATTATGAAAATTTAATGATAGAGATAATGAGTCAAAGGCTTCTATGGAGAGTTTAAGAGTTCACATTCACACCTTCATGCTCAGTTCTGTGCTGGCTGGCACTGTTTAACCATCATAGGGACCTCAGAGTGCTGTGTCTCCAAATGTCCTGACAGCTGCAGGGATCTCATGGCACTGTTTTTTTCCTTGTGCTCGCTCCCGATGGAGCCCATTCCACAGGTGGCCGTAGCTGATTAGGTGGAGGATGATCCTTCTCACACCAATGGCTTTCCAGCCCTGCAACAAATTGTCCTTTTTAGAAGTCGTGTGATTCTTTTGCATTAGCAGGTCAATTCCAGACTGGTTCCAGCCAGCTTAATGGAGCATGGGGACACTCTAAGTGCTTGGCTGACAAAAGGGGGAGATGGATGGTGGTGGTGGCAGGAACCACTGTTACTGCAAGAGAAGCTCAGTGTGTCCCTGCTCTTCCTGCTCTTCTGGCACAGCAGGAAGCTGCTCCTCAGTGCTGGAGCACTTGGGTGTGCTCTGGGCTGAGCATTAAAATTGATTCAGCTTTTGTCACTAAACCTGAGAGTTTTGGAGTCACTGCCTTCCCTTTTCAGTTCTAGGATTTTGCATCTGCTGTGGTTTCCAGCTGTTGGTGGTTCCAGGCTCTACATGGGTCAGGGCTGACAAGGAGCAGTGCAGGTCAAAGCAAGGAGTGTCCTTTCTCCATGGAAAGGGTGCTCATGCCTTGGCAGGGGCTGCCCAGGGAGGTTTGGAGTCCCCATCCCTGGAGGTGTCCAAGGAAGGGCTGGAGGTGGCACTCAGTGCTCTGGGCTGGGGACAAGGTGGGCACTGGGCACAGCCTGGGCTCCATGGGCTGGGAGGGCTTTTCTGTAGGTGGGGACTCACCAGTGATAGAGGATCAGTCTCTCTGTGCTCTGTAGAGGTTGCTGTGTACTATAAAAATTAAATATGGATTCTTGGTTCTTGTTCCAACTATCCAGAAATTATTTTACTGAGGGGCAGGGCAGATTTTGCTTGTGGTCTCACAGTGAGCACATACCCAGGTAGGAATGAAACACTGACCATGGTAATCACACATGATTAGACTGTTTGCTGTGACTTTTGCTGAAGGTTATAATTTTAGGCACATTTTATAGCAGTCAGGATAGTTGAAATCTAATGACTATGTGGGAAATGTCAGAATTCAGCAGTCAAACAGTCAAATTCCATATTTGACACCATTAAATTCTGATCATACAGAAGGGAGATCATCACCTGAAATGTTCAGTTTAAAGACACTGCCTCACTTTGAAGGCACTGGTGTTGAAATGCACACAGAAATACAGAAGGGTTACTATTTGTACCTTCTGTATTGGCCAAGGGATGTCAGTGCATATCTGGAGCTGAACCAGATGAGCAAAGGGTGCTACATTGTCTTTTGGTGTTTTCCCTCTGTCTCACACATGAGGATGAGCTCCAGCTCCCATCAAATCTCAGTTCTTTAGTGGTTTTCTGATTATTAAATGAGGAGTGACCAACAGAGAGTGGAAGAGACCTTGAGGGTTTTCCACAGAAGAAAATTGATGAAGCTCAGTGACTGCAGGCCCTTCAGAGAACAACACCCAACCAAGCAGATGTTAAAAGACAGGATAAAGTAGTCCTTTTATTTAAATGCTTTCACTCAGTGTAGTATCACTTTTATTAGACTATTCCATAAAAAGTTCTATGCCATATAATTGCAGTAAAATAAAATGTGAGGGCTTGAAAGATTCAGCCAGATTGTGTTAGGTGGGACTTGTATCTCACCAGAACAATGGCATTCACCTCTGTCTCAGCCCTCAGTTTTGTACATTGTAATAATAAAATATTGAAATAGACTTCATTTTGGAGAGAATATAATAATTTTGTGAGAATTACTCTAGTGAAAAATAAGTTCTGTCATTAAAGATGGATAGTTTATAGAGTTATTCCTACTTCCAGAGTAGTCACTGATATATTTACATAGGTGGTATGTTCTCCATGTTCAGAATCCCAGAATGGGTCAGACTGGAAGAGACCACACTGGGCCATCTGGTGGCCCCTCCCTGCTCCAGCAGGGCCATCCCAGAGCACAGGGCACAGCATTGTGTGCACACAGCTCTGCAACAGCCCCAGGGAGGAGAGCCCAGAGGCTCTGTGGGCAATCTGTTCAGGGTATAACTTCCTTCAGTCCTCTGCTGAGGTCACAAAGGAAGGTACAATGCCACAGCAGGGACAGGAATGAAATTTCTGTTCTCCTTTTTCCAATCCTAAGGTAAATCCAGTGCTGCTGCAGAGCAAGAGATGGCAGAGGAAGCACTTGGGATATAGCACGGGGGTCTTTGGCTCTTTCTTGCAGCCAGAAAACACCAAACATCGTGTGATGGCATTGTCTAGACTTGCAGTTCCCCTCCCATCTTATCCCTCTGGTGTTTTCCTCCAGAATTCCCCAAAGGAGAATCCATAAAGCCTCCCTGCAGTCAGCAGTCTCTGCAGGCCACGTGCTGAGGCTCTCACCACAGCCACAAGCCAGGCTTCCTGTGTGACCAAGATCACTTGCAGGAGATTTTGAGGCCTGGAAGGTGGGGAAAAGGTTCTGCAGATATGCTTGAACAAACGGAGTAATTTAAATCACCATATATTTAACATAATTGTTCCTGAAGGCTGTGAAAACCTGGAATTATTTCACATCAAGTTGCCTCATTATGAAGGTTATTGGTAGTGCCACATTTAATTTGCTGGAAATGAAGTGCTGTGAGAAGAGATGCAATTTT
Source organism: Catharus ustulatus (assembly GCF_009819885.2). Lineage (NCBI taxonomy): Eukaryota > Metazoa > Chordata > Aves > Passeriformes > Turdidae > Catharus > Catharus ustulatus. Next base: position 32,741,089 of record NC_046228.1, on the reverse strand, counting down.
CACAGTCATGGAATCTTGTTTTGCAGCATAGATATATAAACACTCTTTAAAAACTGGGGTGCATTTGCTGATTAATAAAATACTCTCAGAAACTTCTGGATGCAGTGGAAACATCTTGTGGGAATTCACTGGTGGTTTTCAATTGAGAGGTTCCATGAGTGCATGCTTTTAGTTCTAATTAAAGGGATTTTCAGTATCTTACTTAAAAGTATGTCAATGAAAATAGAAAGTGGAGTCCTGTGATTCCTTGGTGATCTGAAAGCTTTTGTAAGCTGCTTGTGACACCCAGGGAATGTGAGCAGAGAACAAACATGAAGTTGTAAAGGCATCTCCAAATATGAAACAGTTGAAGGATGGGCCATGGAAAACGTGAGCTGGTGGAAACCCCTTCCTTCAAACCTTTTAACTTGTAATAGTTAAATATATTCAGTGTTTTTACTGCTCTCCAAGGAGGTTTGTCCTTTGCAGAGATCCCACTTGACCTCCATCTGCCTCAAGTTCAGCAGCTCAGTGGGAAAATTCAGGTTGGATATATGAAAGGAATTCTTTCCTTTGAGGATGCAGAGGTCCTGGCACAGGGTGCCCAGAGCAGCTGTGGCTGCCCCTGGATCCCTGGCAGTGTCCCAGGCCAGGCTGGATGGGGCTTGGAGCAGCCTGGGACAGTGGAAGGGGTCCCTGCCCGTGGCAGGGGGTGGAAACAGGATGAGCTTTAAGGTCCCTTCCAACCCAAAGCATTCCATGTATGATTTTTATAGCGGGGGCAGCCACAGCTGTGTGGCAGGTGATGAAGTATCAACAGGAAGGTTGCTGAGGGTTCATATGCACCATAATTCCACACTATCTTTCCCATGCAGACGTTTGCCCTGTAAGATACCGACAATTTTATGGCATTTCTTGCAACCCCTGGGAGTGAGTTATGGGTTCATTTCTGCAGGGGAGAATGAACAACATTAATGGGACTTTGGAGAGCAGTTTGGATTGCAGAATGATGTATCCTTATCTTTTGAAGTTCTCCTGTACCAATCTTTGGAGCAGATATGAAATCATTCAAATGGTGCTTTATGATCTCCCTTTAGGAAAACAAATGTGTGTAAACATCACTCTCTTTTGATGCCCTAAGAAGTAGCTCCTACCTTTATATACTGATTATAGCCACTGTACTTATAGATCCTGCTGTCTTCCCCTTTTATCTTCTTATTTTTAACCCAGCTCTTCTACATTCTTTTGGTTCAGACTGGTAAAAGTTTTTGCATTCAGGGGAAGTTGGGTGTGGAAAAACATGCCCCAAAGGAAACCTAGGGATCTTGTGAGTAGGTACTGATATGACTTATTTCCACTTGTAGGCCACTGATGAGAATTAAATTGAGGTCAGCCCTTGGCACAAAGGTTTATTTGAGAGTGTTGGTGTTGAGATGAGGTACAATTAATGTGTGACCTCGGGGTGCTGGAGCTGAGCACATCCTATTGTGCAGCAGTGAAAGCTGCTCCCCTGCTCCAAGGGGAGAGAAAAATGGCTTCAAAGGATGCTGTCAACAGTGCCACCAAGGGGGTGGGACACTGCTGGGGGCTGACATCCATAAAATAACCATAGCACACCTTAAACGAGTTTGTTTTCTCCTTTAGGTCCCAGTTTCTGGAATCTTCTCCCTAGGACCTGTAAATTTAGCTGTAGGTGGTTCACTGCTTCATTCCCAACTTGGTGGGTTCATTCCTGCTATGTAGTCATTGGGGAAGGGAAAGGGAAAGGGAAAGGGAAAGGGAAAGGGGAAGGGGAAGGGAAAGGGAAAGGGAAAGGGAAAGGGAAGCTCTTCTCCTGCAGTAATGTTTAATCCAGGGATATTTACAGCCAGGAGCTGGATCCTGTGTCAGACCCATAATGCTCCCACAGTACAGGTGCTCTTTGCCCACCTGTGCACCTCTGTCAGTGCAGGTACAGTGGCTCTGGGTAGATGAGGCCAGAGTAATGAAGGAATTTCTCTTCCATCTTTTCCTGATCCCTCCTGGGGCTCTCTCTGCCTTTGCCCACACCTCATCGTAGGTGTTTGTTCATGGTCATCTGGGATAGACTCATTTATCCAGTCTTTCCTCACATGAAACATGGATCACGAGGACAAACACTGAAATTCATTCTAAGCCACATCCTTACACTTAGGGCCTCTTTCACACCTTTTTTTAGTCATGGATACTTTTACAGGTGTGTTATTCTCATGCACTGTGAAAGAGGAGATGAGAGCTCCAGGCAGGTTTCTGGGTTCCATCAAGTGTTTGCCAACTGTGGGTCACTTTTCAGCAGAAATTAAAACATGCTCTTTTTTATTCATATATAAATTTTTTAGTGCAAATCACGGTATCACTGTTATTAACAGTGCAGTGTTAACCCTTGTGGATGGGTCAAGCTTCTTCCCACACAAACTCTCTTAAATCCCTGGAGGAATGACTTGGAATGCCACAGGGTATGCACCCAAATGTTATATACTCCACATCCTGGTATTTAATAATCAGTTGGTGTTCCTTTCCTCCCACATGTTGCTTGGAAAATGTTCTCATTAATTCAGCCAGAAGCAAATCCAGTGTTTTGAGCTACTGAGGCTTTAAAGATCAGGCTGGATTTGGGATAGTAGAAGGCTGGTAGGTGTCATCAGGCTCACACTGCTGTAGTATAGTTTTGGTTCTTGGTATTTGGGGTTTTTTTAATTCCAAAAAATTTACAGTGTTTGTCTGTAAGGCCTTCGTAAAGAACACATCTTGCCAGCTGGGATAATTTGCATGGCAGTTTTTCCCATTTCACTGCTCCTGCTGTTTGTGCAGGGATGTAATTTCAGTTGTAATTTGACACAGGCTCATTTTTCTGTCACTGTGAAGATTTTGGTGAGGGGAGGTTTGCTCTCCATCTCCACTTGATGAACAATACAATGTTCAGATGCTCTGTAGACCCTGTATTTCAACTTGGCTCATCACTGGATGAAATATGGAAAATGTTCAGTGCTGTGTAATCAAATAATTCAAACTCTGCCAAGGCCAGGAGGTGAGGGGTGGGCGTGTTGAGTTTAAAAAGTAAACCCTGAATTCTGCATGATCTGTGGTAGGCTCTAAAGTAGTTTTAGGAAAAGACTGAGGAAATGCAGGCCTGTCTTGAAGAGGGAACCTGGAGAATATGGAGAACCAAGATAAGTAGTGAAGCCCTTGGTGTAGGGTGCACGGAGAAGTTGGAATGCCACAAGCTGGAATGGTCACAGGAGGGATTCACATTGGGAGTTTGTAAGCATGGGTTGTTGTCCTGATTCCTTCCTGCTGTGTTTTGGATGGCAGAGCATGGAAAACTGAGAGTCCTTGACTTGAAGTAAGCACAACCCAGCACCAACCACAACATCAGTGCCTTAGCAGTGGAATTCTCATCCTAAATCCCACAGCACTGGACTAGCTCCTGGGAGGAAAAATAACTCAGTCCCCGCCAAAGACAGGTTTTATGGGGGAACAGGAATGTGCTTTGCTTTCACTGGTCTTCAGAGGGGTGGAACAGGATCAGACATGGAGGAGACATGGAAAATTCATGAGAGTATGTTGGATTGGGATACTTGGATGTATCCATAATCAAAGGAATGCAGAAACTGAGATAGAACAGTTTAATAACATTATTTTTAGCTAGGAAAGACACTTGTAACAGTCACATTTTTTGGAGCCTCCTCATTTTTCTTCAGTGATTCCCACACCATTATCTGTGGGCAGCTGAGATTGGTGCGCCTAGCACTTGGCATTCTGATGACATCAGAACTAAAACTTGTTTGGTTTTTCTCCTTGTTGTAGGGATTCTGAAGTTTCTTAATCATTTGATGTGCTCTATAGAACATTATTGTTACGCAGAGGAGAAAATACCTAAGTTTTATTCAAGGGTTCTTCACTAATTTGAGGTTTGTGTTTTAAAAAAAAAAAAAAAAAAAGTGGCTTTGGATTTTTTTGTGTGCGATTTTCTTAGTGCAGCCTCTTCCAATTAAGAACTTATTGATAAGAAACAGATTATTAGAAGAGCTCTCACAATATGAGAATGAAATTAGTTGTTTGTTTTAGGCTTGTAATTATTCTCAGCAATGGTTTTAGAGTTGTAAGTAATTTGTAAGCTTTAATAATCATAATATGCCATCACACCTTGCAGCATTCTATGGATAAATCCATCTCTTCTTCCAGCTTGGAGTGTCAGCACATTTAATATGCTTGTGTTTCTCATGGCTTAATTAAAACTTTTAATCACCACGATTTCAAATTGCCCATTCTGGCAGCCTGTGGATGGATGGAATGGGGATCAAATCGTTGTCTTGGGAGAACGCTGAAATTTAGAGTGGAATTTGTGCAACCACGCATGCCTCACGTGATTTTGGGGCATTTGAAAGCTGCTGTGTGCCTTCCTTCTCCATCAGTTACAGGATTTTTGTAAGATTGCTTTCTCTGGCACGTGGGCAGCGAGAATTCTGTGTCCCTGACAAATAAAATGAGTATTTTTCCCTCAGAATTAGTGAGGAGAAGCAGCCGCAATGACTCCCTGTCTATAATGCATTCATTCGGAGCAGAACAAATGGTGTGAGATCCCTGCTGTCTGCTCAGCTTCCAATTTCATTACATGATGACTTAAAAGGGGAAAAAAAAATCATGGAATGTTATTTTGCTCTATTTGAGATGTGGAAGGAATTTTAAGTTCTTTCATGTCAAGACCACTTTGGCTTAGTAAATACATAGCTGAATATTTGGCTTCAAACAGAGATGAGAATAATATATTTTGTCATATGATATAAAATAATAATATTACCACATGCTATGATATAACATAGCAAATAACATAATTCAGATGACAGGCTGCAGGGGCTAAGGGTGAAACTGAAATCCTGGAGAGCATTTCAAAACCATCAAGAAAATATGCCCCTTATTGAAGGAAACAAATATATTCAACTGTGGTCTTGAGAATGGAAACACCAAAATCATCCAGACTTTAAAGTAATTTTGATTTTTTTTAATTAAAATGCTTATGACACTCAAATGTCCACAGAAATTAATGCTATTAAAAAATCTCAGTAGCTTTAAAATTAATTATTCTTTGCCAGGAGCAAAGGCTTAATGTCACTTGTGATTTTGTGAAAGAGACACTTGAGAGGAAAATTGTCTTTTTTTTTTTTTTTGGCTTTTCTACTTATTGTGGCTTTAGTCAAAACCATGTTTTTCTACATTATAGTCAAAAGTCTTTAAATTATCACCCCTCAGCCTGTTTAAAGGAGTGAAGTTGTTCATTGGACAATGCTGTCAGGAGGTGACCAAAAAATTTAAGACTGGCCACTTAAATTCTGGATTTTTAAAAAATTGTGTGTGGTTGAACCAGAGCTTCTGGATATTGGAGTCTTCTTCCTTTTATTTTTCCTTATGGCTGAGGAAGGAGGAGGGTGTGGAGCTGGCAAAAGGGTGAATTTTAATGTTTTTTGTCCTGCAGACACTGTTCCAAGACTTCACCAATGGGAAATTCCACAATTATGTTATCAATATAATTCCATTTTTTTCTGGGAAGATTCTGTGATTCAAACGGTGAAATATTTTTCTCTGCATTTGATTTCCCTGCTTGTTTTGTTCAGTATGAGGGAAAAGGCCTGCAAAAGGGTCATGGAACTCCATCATTTAATTTAGGAAGGAATGGGATAAGAGGGTCTTGTTTTCAGGCGAGAAATATGAAAAAAAAAAAATGTATATTTATGGATATAAAATACTGGCTATAAAATTGTAGATATATTTTACAGATAATAGTTAACTTTTAAGTAGAAAGAGCATGATGTTTGCCAGCAATAAAGGATTGATTGGAAGGTAAAAGGGAACCAACAGCTAGATCATAAAACAGTTTCCCCCAGTGTGGCATGAGAAGAAATTACACTTCTCATGGATGGCAGAGAAATCCTGCTGCACACAAATGGGATCAGTTAAAGGGGGATGCATGAAAGGAATCAAATTAGGATGGGAATATGCTTTGCTGAACATCTAATTGCTACATTAAAAAAACCAAACCAAAACAAAAAAAAATTTCTTCTGAGCATCTTCTGGCTTCAGATATAGCTAGAGCCAAGAAGGGGAAAGGGCAGCCTCGGAATTTGTCCTCTGAGCTGACTCTGCCCTGGTTTGTCAGGGAATACCAAACTGGTTTGGGTTGGAAAGGATCTCAAAGCCCATCCAGTGCCACCCCTGCCATGGGCAGGGACACTTCCACTGTCCCAGGCTGCTCCAAGCCCCATCCAGCCTGGCCTTGGACACTGCCAGGGATCCAGGGGCAGCCACAGCTGCTCTGGGCACCCTGTGCCAGGGTCTATTTCCCTCCCAGGGAACAATTCCTGCCCAATATCCCATCTAACACCTCCCTCAGCCTTCACTGTGTCCTGGCATTCAAGGCCCTTGCAAAGAGTCTCTCTCCATCTTTCTTGTCAGTCTCTCATGTAGAAGAAGGTTACAGCTAGATCACCCTGAAGCTTCTCCTCTCCAGGGTGAAGAATCCCCATTTTCCCAGCCTTTCTTCAAGTGCTTCACTTTCCCAAGGCTTTACTCTTGAATTTCAAGAAAAAATTCAAATTTTCTCATATAGTTTTCTTGTTAAAATTGCTTTTGTTCATCCCTTTATCCACTGGGGCTTCCCATTTCCTTTCCCGGATGGCTTCCTGCCTTTATTACTTAATTATTAAATAAATGAATTTTATTTAGCAATTTTCAGGCCAATTAACAATGCAGGTAATTACAAATCCTGTAATGGAGTCCCCATCCCTGGAGGTGTCCAAGGAAGGGCTGGAGGTGGCACTCAGTGCCCTGGGCTGGGGACAAGGTGGGCATTGGGCACAGCTTGGGCTCCATGGGCTGGGAGGGCTTTTCCAGCCTCAATGATTCTATAATTCTATAAAGAATGGGCAGAAACACTGGGCAAATCCAAGTGCTTCTTGTGGACCTTTTTTGTTATATGCAATAGATTGAAGCAGATTTCTCTTCCTAGGGATGAAGTGCAGGCACCTCTACAAACCCATTTGTATTTTGAGGATGTTGTTGGCAGCATCAAGAACTTCAAAACTGTCTGATTAAGTGATGCCCAACAGACTCAATGGGAAAAGTTGTTTCTTCCTCTGATTAACAGGGAAAAAACACAAACTTTTAGCATTCTGCTAAGAGAAAATCCAAGCATTCGACACTCAAATTGGATACTCAGCAAAATTATGACATTCCTGAGAATCATCCAAGCATTTGGGATCATTCTGGGGTTCTGATTCCTCAAGAAAAGAATCCCTGGAGTGGTGCAGTAGCACTGTGGTCTGTCTGGGTCCATCTGTCCCCCTGGCATGGGGATAGGTGGACACCAGACCTCTGATGCCAAGTGCTTTGTGTTGCTCCTCTGCTTGCCAGGCAAATGTGGCAAATGGAAAAGGAGCAAAAAACTGCCTGGAAACAAACCCATTTCCTTTGTACAATTTGCTCTGCAGAGCACAAGCAAAGAAGCAGAAAAACACAGTAATTAGAATCCTTGTCTTGTAATGGATATTACAATTATGAATGGATAATTTCCCCGATTTTTCTCTTCCTCACTAGTTTGGAATTCTGCATGAGCAGATGCAAGTGCTTTGTGTTTCTGTGGATCCCCTCCTGATTCAGTGTTTGAGGCTGGGTTCTCTCACCCTGGCCTGTTCAGAGGTGAGGAGAGCATCCCCTGTGCTGCAGGGGACCTCTGGGAGGGGCAGGGATGGACACCCAAGTGGAAAAAACTGGCTGTTCTGCTTGGTGAGGATGCAGGAGCTCCACATCCTGCAGTGCTGTCAGGACCTCCAGGCACACTCCAGCAGGGGTTCCTCCTGTCTGTGGTGTCCTCTGAGTGACACTCTGCTGTCTCTCTGATTTTCAGACTCTCTGTAGATGTGGCAAGATGCTCATTCAGCCATCAGCAGCACAGTGAGTGGTTTTCAGTTCATCTGGGTTGGCAAGAGATGGTTCTTTGGTCTCTTGAACCCCTGGAAATGACAGCAAAAGGAGATTGAGAGTCATATCTGGACAAGATTTGGTGCAGCAGGACAGGATTTTTATGCAGGCACTTGATCTTTTCCTGCCTTCTCAGGAGTATTTGTGGCTGGTTGTTTTGCCTGCTGTGTGTGTAAGTTCTGCCTGCTGTGTTTGTTTCTTTAGGATGGTTGGATTTGTGCATTTTATGGATAGATGGGACCACTGGGATGCTGCCTTTGCTTTTATTTAACCAAGTGAATCTTGTATTTTTTTGCCAACTAATATGTAGAATCACAGAACCTTTAAAGTTGGGAAAGTCCTCTAAGACCATAAAACACAAACATAAACCCAGCATCACCCCTAAACCGTGTCCCCAAATGCCACATCCACACAGCTTTTGAATGCTTCCAGGGATGGGAACTCCCCCACTGCCATGGAGAGCCCCTGCCAAGGCCTGAGCACCCTTTCCATGCAGAAATTCCTCCTGCTGTCCAAGCTGAGCCTCCCCTGGCACAGCTTGAGGCCGTTTCCCCTTGTCCTGTCCCTGTTCCCTGGCAGCACAGCCCGACCCCCCCTGGCTGTCCCCTCCTGTCAGGGAGTTGTGCAGAGCCAGAAGGTTCCCCCTGAGCCTCCTTTTCTCCAGGCTGAGCCCCTTTCCCAGCTCCCTCAGCCACTGCTGGGGCTGCTGGATGTGTTCACATGAAGATTATTATTATACAGATATGACATTATACAATACTGGTTTAGCTCTTTCTCTCTAATTCTGTATTTTGCATTTCTGCATTGCAGCACAATTCTTCAGTCAGGGAGCATGGACAGGGAATATCCTTCCCTCTTGGCATGCAGATGTGAATCCACAAGCAAGTGAACTGACGGAAGAGGTGTTGGGATTGCTTTTACTTTTAGTGACTTATTTAGTATCACTCTAATTAATTATGCAATGTTACCACCCTTAAGTCTTCAGTTCTCCTTGTCTTTAAATTATATTAAAACTCTTGATGGCAGCATTTGGCTGCAGAAACATGTCCCTGAAATCCTATCCCTCTGGTGAGCCCAGGACTTCTCTGCTCCCTCTGGATTTGCTGCCTCTGTGAAGATCAATGCCCCAAAGTTGCCAGCAGCTCTGGATGAGCAATGCCCTGACTTCTGCTTCATGCCCCTGAGCTTTGAAGGTGTCCCCAGCCAGAGGAGGGGTCACAGAGCCCCACATAAACCCTCCTCTTCTAAAGAGTTCTGCTTTGTGTGATCCCTGTTCAAACACAGACTCCTGGCCTTTCACTAGCAGGATATTCACTCTCCTGGGATAAAGTGGTGGGGATTTGTCTGAGCCAGGAGAGAATGGACTACATGACAGAGAGGGATTAAATGGTTCTGTTGATGCCAAGGGTATTCCTTGTGGACAGCACCAGAATCAATTGATCCTGAAGCGCAGTATGATTCTTTGTTTTATTTTCAGAGCTAAGATTTAAATGCTTCCAGCTCTGTTCCTTCCCATAAGGTACAGTAGAAGAAGCACTAATGAGCAGTGTGACATGAAGCAGTTGTAATTGTGAACCCAAAAAAGCCATCAGATTTCAGTTTATCAGTGAATTAAGAACCAGATCTGGTGATGTTAAATACCATTTAGGGATTGTTCAGCCTCCCCCATAAGGGCCTGAGGGGCATTAGGAGAAAGAAATGTGATGCTGGATGTGCTGTAGTTTTGTTAGTTATGTGAAATTCAAGAGATTAAGCAGAGAAAAGACTTTGTCTCAGCAGGAGTTGCTCCCAAAGGGTGGGATAACAGATAATCCCATCATACTAAAGCTGTATATCCCAGCTACAACAGCAATCAAAGCAAAGCCAGGACAGCCTGCAAAAACCTGCCTGAAAGGCTCTCCGGGTGCTACAGAGGCACTTTCAAAGTTGACAGAACAAGATCAATTCCCTCTTTATCTAAACACTGCATGTTGGATGTTGGGGCTCCTCTGATGTTGCCAGGAGCTCTGTCCTGGGCGGAAATCTCTGAGATGTCACCTTCTTGAGTAGTGTTTAGAAGCTGCGATGGAACTATGAATGTTATAAAGCTCTCAAACTTTGTTTTGAATTTACCATGATAGTTGAAAGCCAAGTGAGACGCAGGGACAGCAATAGAATGACTGAGGGCATGGCCTGCCAAAAAACTCCAAGATGGCAAACACCACATGGTGTAGGAGTCACTCACCCAAGATGGCAAAAAACAAACCCAAAAAGTAACCATACTAAATAGTTCCCAAAAAATTTTACTATTAAAAAAACCCCTATAAATATACAAGGAATTAATGTATCTTAAAGTATATTTAAAAAAGCATTCCCAAAACAACTGTGTGCTCTTAACAGCTTACCAAGCCCCCAACTCTTTTAACCCTTTACTTTATAATGTCTCTTATTGTCTTTTTATTAAACCTTTTAAATTTTAGCAAAACAGTAAAACGTGTTTTTTACGCTATCAGACACCATCCCAGTGCACGTTAAGTTAAAACTACGAACCCTAATAAAAACTGCAAACATGCCTACTCCAACCCACAAATTAAAACAAGCAACCCCTCTTTGAATGGGGTTGGTTTGTTTGAGGAATATGAGTTCTTTAATTCTTAATTTATTTTTTACCAGTAGTAGAATGTTTTTATTTTTAACTGGATGGCAGCTCTGATGGATATTTCGCAGGCACAAGTAACTGCTGACCTGCTGGAAATGGGGAGAAGAGGGAAAACACAATTCCACTTAGAAGCTGCAAAAAAGGGTGTTAGTCTGAGCTACCTTTTAGCCTCTGTCATCAGGCAATCAGAGCAAAAATGTCTGTGAGGGGTGCAGTTTTTAGCCCTTCCCCTGGGGCTGAAGCTCCATGAAAGATGCTGCTCACTGGAGCTTGGCACTGTTGGACAGGAGGGTGGGGCAGGATTTCCCATCGCATCCCTTCCCTTGGGAAGGCCAGGGAAGGAAGCTCCAGGTGAGGGGCTGTGGCAGCAGTGATGACTTTGATGCTGGCAGAGCCATTTCCATGCTCACAGGGGCATTTCCCAGACTCTTCCCCCTTTTTCTTTGGTGTAAGGATGCCTTGAGGCTGTTTGGATCTGATTTTCTGGGATTTCTCCTTGAAATGAAGCCCTGCTTTCTCTGCCTTGCCAGAGCCTCCTGTCGTGTGCATCAGGGGTGCGTGGGTGGCTGTGCTCCTGTGATAGCTCTGAATACTTCAGCACAACGATGCAATTTCAGAAAGGAAAGATTAGGGAAAGATTTTCTCTTGCCTTTCAGTTGTGAGGGCTCCTCCTGACAGCCAGGAGCCCTTCCAGACATTACCCTGTTATCTTCCTTGAGCTGTGACTTTTATTTTTCCGGTGATATGCAGCCGTGACATGATGAAACGCAGAACCATCATCAGGCTTTTACAGAGACAGATCTTTGAAACTCAAAACACTTGCAAGCTCATATTTAAGATTTCCCTTCATCAGTGAATTTTCACAGAAAAAAAATGACAAATTTTGTACTAAATAAGGGACAGGAGAGGTACAATTCTATGGGAGTGCTGCTGTACATCCCAAATTCAAATAGCTGCTGGTGATGATGGCAAGTTCCTAAAAGATTGCCATGATGGAGATGAGTGATCCAGCACTGGGTGGCCACATGTGAGGGTAGTGTCAGGTTATTCTTTGGAAACCACCCACTGTGTGGTGCCTTCCTCCCCAGCATCTGCTGTGCTCTTCGTATGTCATGTATTTCTCCTCATTCCCTTCTTGGATTTCCTTGCTTCTCTTTTCCCATCTCAGCCTTTAAAGCTCTGCTGGAACTTTAAAACTCCCTGGAGTGTTTGTTTAGGATTTTTGAGGCCTTGGTGAGAAAGGTGTGGAAGCCCCCTGCACCCAGTTCACTGAGCTGTGTGATTTGGGCACAGCATGGGATGGAGAGTCCTGAGGGGCTCATCCAATCAAACCTTTATAACTACAGAATTTAAAGGGAATATTAGAAGAGTAAAAGAAGAAAAAAAAATCTCTTAATCCTCAATTCTCTTTGTAACCTTTAAATGCTATATAACCACCAGAAAAGTACTGCAACATTTCATAACTACCAAGTGAGGACAACGATGCACACATAGAATCATAGGATCCAGACTGGTTTGAGTTGGGAGAGACCCTAAAGCTCATCCCATTCCATGGGCAGGGACATCTTCTACTAGACCAGGTTGCTCCAAGCCTCATCCATCCTGGGACTGGACACTTCCAGGAATGTGGAGGTGATCTAACATTGTTCTGTACAATGAATATGGATGAGAGGACAGCAGTGCTGAGTTTTTCTTTCTGAGCATTACCTGCTGTAGAAAGAAAGTTCCCTGGGAGAAGAAAAAATGTGTGCTTGTAGCAGCTTCACTATTTAATCATTAGTTAAAATATCACACCAGTCTGTTGGTAGTGAACTTTGAGAATGAGCAATTAAAGGGCTTGCTTTGATACTGAGGGTTTGCAATTGTGAGTCTGTGCATGAAACCCTGGAAGGTGTCTGTGAGGTCACAGCTGAGCTCCCAAATCTATGTCTATGTGTCCCCTGAGCTCATGAAGCTGCTTGGTACTCTTCTTCGCTTGAAGAGTACAGTAATTTCACGATTATAAGCAGCACCACTTTGACTAAAATTTTGCTCCCACCCCAGAAATGCGGCTTGCACTCAGGAGCGGCTAATATGTGAAAAAGTTTTTGAAATTTCCAACCCCAGAAGTGCAGCCGAGGTGCTGAGCCGAGCACCTGCCAGTAAAACCCGGCATTACGCCATTGTTACAAATTGGCTACTCTGTTGCGCGGTGGGAAGAGGTGGGCTCCATGCTGGCAGGGTGGGGAGGGAGGGAGGCGGGGGCTCCGTGCTGCCATCCCCGCGGCCCGGGGGGGAAGCGGAGACTCCCGCCCCTGCCTGCTGCCGCGGGAGCAGGGGGGCTCCTTTCCCTCCTGCCACCGCCACCGCCACGGGAGCAGGCGGGCTCCATTCCTGCCTGCCGCCACCACCGCAGGAGCGGGCAGGCTCTGTCCCCACCTGTCACCACGGGGCAGCGCCGGCCGGGGCAAGCGAGCCTGGCGGCAGCGGCGGCTGGCCCTGAGCGGCAGCACCAAGCTGGGCCACCCGACCCCATCGGCAGCCCCGAGCAGGCCGAGCCTGCACAGCCTTAGTTGAGTCAGTAAACCCCGCCATGCCGCGGTTCTGTTACTATTTGGCAACTTTGTTGCACGCGGGTCCTCACTGTGAACGACAGAGCGGCTTATACTCAGGTGCGGCTTATTTATGGACAAAAAACGAAATGTTGCCGACACCTGGAGATGCGGCTTATAGTCAGTACAGCTTGTAATCGTGAAATTACTGTACTTCTTTTTCTTATTTGGGTGTGTTTGCCTCAGTCACGTGGAGAGCTTTTTTCCACACTGCTGAGTGTCACCAGGGAGGCATTTTACCCCTGGCACATGGGACATGCTCTCCATGGAAAATCACCAGCCAGGAAATTAAAGGTTGTTTTTATGGCCATGGAGAACCCCAGTGCACTGTGATACCAATTTGATATAATTGCATGCCTTTGGTAGCCTTGGTATCCTTCTTGCCCTCTCACAGAATTATTTTAGGCTGGAAAAGCTCTCCCAGCCCACGGAGCCCAAGCTGTGCCCAGTGCCCACCTTGTCCCCAGCCCAGAGCACTGAGTGCCACCTCCAGCCCTTCCTTGGACACCTCCAGGGATGGGGACTCCAAACCTCCCTGGGCAGCCCCTGCCAAGGCCTGAGCACCCTTTCCATGCAGAAATTCCTCCTGCTGTCCAAGCTGAGCCTCTCCTGGCACAGCTTGAGGCCATTTCCCCTTGTCCTGTCCCTGTTCCCTGGCAGCACAGCCCGACCCCCCCTGGCTGTCCCCTCCTGGCAGGGAGTTGTGCAGAGCCAGAAGGTTCCCCCTGAGCCTCCTTTTCTCCAGGCTGAGCCCCTTTCCCAGCTCCCTCAGCCCCTGCTGGGGCTCCAGCCCCTTCCCCAGCTCTGTTCCCTTCCCTGGACACGCTCCAGCCCCTCCAGGGCTCTCCAGTTAAAGCCGGTATCAACCTTGGTATTGGTGAGAGATCAACAACAACAGACGACTCTGAAAAGGCTTTTGCTTTCACGAATTTTTGTGTTGATTCTCTTAAGGCATCACTGCAGTAAAACCCTGGGAACTGCACAAGCACATACCAAGTAAAAGGACAAATTGTACAGAGGTGCTTCTGTTCAGGCATAAAACTTTATCTCTGCAAACACCTGGTGAAGAGGGAAAAATCTGGAATGAGGATCAGCACCAAGGTATCACCCAATCACCTCTTAAATGTGGGAGATGCTGCTAAGAAGTCATATCAGCTCAGGCACCTCAAAATCCTTCTGTGAGCCTTTAAAGCTCAACAATTCCTCTTTCCTCCAAACACCATGGCACTTGTGCACCATCTCTCAGTCTGCCAGAACATACATTCATCCATTTATCATAAAACAATCAGAGTCAGATGAAGCAACCTTTGGGGTTTGGAGCACAAATGTTTCCCCATTCTGTTTAGTAAAATATTTATCTTAAGGCATTTTTTGAAGTTTAGTGTTGCTCCCAGGTAAGTGTAAAATGCATGGCACTGCTTTTCCGAAGGATGAAGTTTTGAATAGTATAGTTTATAAATATTGTATTAAATGCTTCCCCTCAGCATGAGAAGCATTGGAAATACAACCAGAGTTTCTTCACTAATTTCAGGAGATAATGCAAGGGTCCAAGGAGGAATAGATAGAGTTAGAAAAATAATTAAGGGATGATTGTTATTCAAGTCACCAGACTCAAGAAGTTCACCCTGAAGCATCTGCAGAAGTGGCCAGAGCAGTCTGAACTGTTACCTGTGACCTGCCCAAGTGCAGAGAGGTCCCAGAGGACTGACAAGACAAATTCTATTGCATAAATCATTGGTTTGGTAGATTTGCATTTTTTTCCAATTCAGTTGTTCTTTTAAAAATTCAGAAGTGCACATCAGAATTATAATGTGGGGTAAGTCTCCAGCAATGTAGTCATGCCTGAGTGTGACCCCACATCTTCCATACCTGCTGCTGCACAGGGAGGTGTTTTCAACCTGTCCCGAGCTTGTGACAAACATTAAGCCATAATTGTCATGTTTAATTTTTAGTTCTTTTCATTGCATTGTGAGAGATCATAGATTAGGACCAGAAAGTCACAGACAGAATGGCTTCAGAAAGGTCTGGAGGTATTTCAACAAGGACAGACTTACGATTCTAAATGATGTTAACACAGGAAGAAATGATCTGAAGTAATTAAGATTTATTTTAGTCACTATGAGTGCCTGGCAATGGCAAACAAAGAAGAAATGGCTGTGCATATCGAACATGTCTGAAAAATGCCTCAGGAGGGGTCACTGGGTGAGTCATGGAGTGGATTTGGGGTGTTCAGCCTGAGAAGTGCAGCCAAGGCCAGGGACTTGTGCAGGGACAGAAACTCCAAAGTGGGGAGAAAGGGGTCATGGGAAGTCTGTGAATTCTTTCTCCTAACACAGAGTGTAGGGTAGGCACATTTGCAATGAAATTATCCAGGAGCAGATTCCGAGCAAGCCAATGGATCCTGTCCCATGGCACGGCAGGGCTCAGGGCGCACTGCCTCAGAGCATGAGGAGATGGGGAGACCTTGGAGCTGCTTCCAGTGCCTAGAGGGGCTCCCAGAGAGCTTGGGACAAGCCATGGAGTGACAGGACACAGGGAATGGCTTTAAGATGGCAGAAGGAGGTTTAGATGGGATATTGAGAAGGAATTGTTCCCTGGGAGGGTGGGCAGGCCCTGGCACAGGGTGCCCAGAGAAGCTGTGGCTGCCCCTGGATCCCTGGCAGTGCCCAAGGCCAGGCTGGACTTTGGAGCTTGGAGCAGCCTGGGGTAGTGGAAAGAGTCCCTGCCCATGGCAGGGGTGGCACTGGATGGGTTTTAAGATCCCTTCCAACCCAAACCAGTCTGGGATTCTGTGGGAAAAGCTCAGATGGGTTCAAGATGCAGTTTGGCAACTCCATGCAGGAAAAGCTTTCCTGTGACCCCAGCAGACCAAGGCAGGACCTCTGGCTCTGGCAGAAGTGCTTGGCCGGGGAGGTTCCCCTGGAGCTGAGGGTACTGATTTTCTGCTCCAGCATCACTTTCCAAACCAGGCTGCTCCAGCACCAAATTCCTTTAACTGCAACTTTTGAGACAGTTCTGGGCCTGTGCTGATCTGAAGAAAACACTGAAATTAGTAAGTTTTTCTCGGTAATTATGGTAAAAAAGAATCTCTGTAAAATAATTTTTAGGCTAGTTGCCATGAAAATAATTTTATGACTTGCTTTTATTGTGCAATAAATTACCCACAAAAGAGGATAACAGATTAATTTAACCAATTTAACTTAATCCCAAATAGTGTGTTGTTTTATTAAGCAATGCTGTGGTGTAATTAAGAGTTGTAACTGATTAAACACCTTGTAAAGACAGGGCTGTTAATTAATACTAAATTACAATAAAATTACCAAAGTAACATAAAGAAGCCATGTAAATGTTTTTAAATGACAGGGATAATTCATCAGCCAAAAGCTGCTTATATGAACCATTTCCTAAAGAGTTTGCTTCAATTAATATGCATATAATAATTGCAAAAATGGAAATGGGGCAAGAAGAGCTTTTCTTTACATTTTTTTTCAATTCAAATGACTCCTTTGATAAGAAACATGTGAGATTTTTAAGGTGGATATTCTCTAACAATGTTAAAGAAAACACCTTGAACCCCAACTTATGGTATGCAGGGAAAAAATCTAAAATTAAACCTCAATGACACTTTCAAGACCACCTCTGCATCTGACACTTGTTTGTCTCACTGGAATACAAATCTGAACAACTGCCTTGCTAGGCTTTAATGTGAGTATTATGTATTAATGCTACAGCTCCAATTCAGATCTCATTTGCAAGAATGTCAGGAAATGGCTGAAACTTCTTTGCATACCTAAAAGGTTTGCTGGATTGGCTGGTTCACAAGTGCTGGAAGTCCCATAGGTATTCCTTTGTCGTTGAGAATTAAGTGGAGAAACACAAAATCCAGGATCTCAAAGTGCAGGCCTACAGGGGCTTGTGGCTGCAGGAGACACAGAAATAGTCCTGAACTCTTCCAGGCTTGGGATCATATCTGATTAGACCAAGTAAGTTGAAGCAGGTTTTAGCAATGTGTGAGAACCCCCAGCAGCAAGACTGCCAAGGTGTAAAATACCACTCAGGTCTTAGGATTTCATTCTGTGTGACGCAGTGTACAAACTCCTCAAAATATCTCTCAGTTTTAATGGAATTTTGGAACTTAGTAAAAATTAAAATTGATTTTTCCTATTATCTCACAACCAGAAGCCCTAGAAATAAACTGTGGTTTTTCCTCAGGAAGTTATTCAAATTTAAACACTAATATTATTATGCTTGTATCATGGTGTTGAATAATGCTGCAAGTGCTGAAATTATGCAAAATAGACCTGGTGTGGGTACAAATTGCAGCTCCAACGTGCAAACCAGCAGGCACAGGGCACAGCACTGTGTGCACACAGCTCTGGAAAGAGCCCCAGGGAGGAACCCAGAGCCTCTCTGAGCAATCTGGACACCAACAGGGGCAGACCTGCAGGTAATTTAAGGTACAGCTCTGGAAAGATTTGTGGGAATTCACACCCATAAAGTCACTTATTGTGCATGATCCTTAACAGGGATGGCCTTGTAGGTGCCCTGTTGCTTTCAGGTGTCAAAGTTCTTGCAGATGTGGGTGTTGTCTTGAGCATTAAAGGCCAGGAGTTTCTGATTTTCTCTTCAGTTTTGTCTTTAGTTTTGTTTATCAGTGGATAGAGGGCTGATGGAGGAAAAATAGCTGGGAATGTCTGTGTCTGGAGACATAAATCTATACATTGCTGAAGGTTTCCTTGAATAGTTCCGTGTAAGTGGGAAAAAATATTAACCAAGCCAAATACAGCCTAAAATGGGCTTACATAAATATTATACAGACTATATTACACAGACTGTGGGATGAAGACTGAGAGAGCCTCTATACCTCAGTGTACTGTTCAGAAATTCCTGAGCCTTATTAATCTGGAGAGTAGGAGGGAGATTTCAGGAGGATAGGGATGAGCATGAAAAATGTGGAAGAGCGTCCCTTTGTTTAAAAGGCATGGTGTAATTACGTTGTGCAAGTTCATGTCAGTCCTATTTAAAAACTCCTCCCGAGCTGTGGGAACACCCAGAGTGTAGATGAAGGATTGTCTGTGGGAACATCCATACCCTGGTTGAGCCCAGGCTGTGGCTGAAGATTGTGTTTATGGTCCAGGAGCAGTTGCAGCTCCATGTTTGCACAGATAAATCCTGAATCCTTTCCTGTCCTGTGTGGATTTTGCATTTGGTGCCTCTTACTGTCAGTTTGTAACTGCAGGAATGGGGATCTGATGGAACCCTGCATTCAGTGCAGACCTAAATTCCCCTGAGGACTGAGGTTTGAAATGCACATTGTGGGGTAGGTACCCCATCTTTCCAGAGTGGAAAGGCTGTTCCCGATTTCTCCCTGTCTGTGCCGAGAAGGACAACGTGCAGCTCCCCATCACTGTCCCTGCATTCCCACCTCCCACCTCCCCAAACCCCACAACTGCAGAGCTTCTGGGGCTTCTTGCCAAGTGAACCCTTCCCTTCCACTCATTTGGCTGTGGTGGAAGCAGATTTTTGAGCACTGCATGGTCCATGCTCCCATCAGAGCTGGGAGAGTGGGAGCCCAGCCAGAGCAGAGTGAGGAGCAGCTGGCCGTGGGCAGGGACACCCATGGGTGCTGCCAGCTCGCCTCTTGGTGGAGCTGGAGCTGCTGGGGACAGATCCACGGGTTCTGCCTCTGCCTGGGTTCATCTCCAGCTTCCTGATGAGTAACAGCATTGCCGAGCAAAGGACTGGCACTGTGTTTTCTGCTTTCAGAAAGAAGTCAGGATTAAGAAAGCTAAAGCAATTGCAGCCCTAATTAGCCAGAGGAAAGGTGTTTGTTACACCTCTGCTCATGTCAAACCATTGGGGTGCTCCTTCTTGGAGGACCAATTTCTTTTGTGCTTTAAGATGTCTTCCAAAAGGAATATGATGGGGAGGAACAAGGCAGTGCCCCTGTACTACCTGCACACCACATTCCAGGGATGGGAGTGTTCATCTGGAGGGGAGAAAGCTCTGGAGACAACTCAGAGCCCCTGTCAGGGCCTAAAGGGGCTCCAGGAGAGCTGGAGAGGGACTTGGGACAAAGGATGGAGAGTGCCAGGACACAGGGAATGGCTTCCCACTGTCAGAGGGCAGGGATGGATGGGATATTGGGAAGGAATTGCTCCCTGGCACAGGGTGCCCAGAGCAGCTGTGGCTGCCCCTGGATCCCTGGCAGTGTCCAAGACCAGGCTGGGGGCAGTCTGGATGGGTTTTAAGATCCCTTCCAACAAAAACCATTCTGTGGTTCTACAAACCAGTTCAAAACCTCACTCAGCATTCTCAGCTCCTGGCCAGGCTGTCACACTCAACATCTTGCAGCAGAGAATCCTTGTCATCTGTTGGGTGGGTTATGTACCTCCCACACATCAGGTTTTTAAAATCTGGAAAGTTCAGGGCCTTATTGAATTTTCTTTCTGCTCTGAGTTTCAGAATGCCACACTGGACTCTGAGGTTCCACCTTGAGCAGCTTGAAATCCCTAAAACCAAACATTTTCCAAGGCACTGTAGAATTTTGAGTAACCTGCCCTTAGAGAAAGATCCCTAAGTATTTTTAAGACTACTTTGGAGGTTTAATTTTATCATAAGCAGTAAATTCTTTAAATACTCTTCAGATGCAGTTATGAGTTTGTGTGGCAAAGAGCACAGAAAAGAAAAGAGAACTCAGATTTTCATTTTGGAATTCAATCGCTGCTCCCGTGTGCAGTCAAGCAAATTCCACCAGCTGGGTGAGAGCAGCATTTCCATGCAGTAGAAACAGAGGCAGACATAAATATATATGAAATATATTCAGAAAACATGAAATAATGCTAAAACAAATCTTACTTTGACTCAAGCTTACTTCCCATTGCCAAGAAAAACATGACTGGGTTGATTTTCCATAAAAAACTTGGCTGTAAATCAGCATTTCATGGCTACAATTTGACAAGAAAACTTTTAATAAAAATGCCAGGGTAGTACCCTTTACATATTTGTAGTATTTGATGGACACTTTTTGGAAGATGATTGTTTTCCAAGAGATTCTAGAAACAAAACCTGTACTTTTTTACCAGTAAACGAGTGCATGGTTGTAACTCCAACCTGGAGCAGATGAGTTACATTAGTTCTACAAGATATAGTTGGATTTGTATTTTTTCTGTTGCAAACTTTTAACACACATTTCAGGCAAAATCAAACCCTGGTTTTTTTTGCTGCAGATGAGGAGAAAAAATGTTGAAAGCAAAGAAATTCTGCTGCCCCCCAACCCAACCAATTTTGGTTCATAAATGTGCCTTGTAAGCAGAAAAAAAAAAAAAAAAAAAAAAAAAAAAAAAAAAAAAAAAAAAAGGGGAGTGATTTCTCTTTCTGGAAAGCAGATTTTGTGAATATTTCAAGGCTGGATCAGTATTCTTTAATTTATTGAGTTAGGGATAAAAATTTCTAAAGTTCTGCATCAAAATGCCAGATCAGCCACTGAGAGAGGTACAGAGATGGAGTTTGCTAGGGGGTGATATAGGAAAACACACACACTGTAAGCATCATCACAGGTAACACTGGCTTAATTAAAATAAAGAGGGTAATTTTCAAAGCTGCAGGAGAGATTTAGGAGTCTTGCTTCATGAGAAATGTGGCTTTGCTTTCCTTAGCTGAGACAATACTGATCTTCATGTTGGTTTTCAACATTTCTGAGTGCTTACATGAGTTACTTCTTTGAGTGGAGAAGAGGCCAAGTGAAAATGCCATGCTGGTTAGAAAAACATAAACTTCAAGTAGAAACAAATAGGGCAGGGCCAAGAAATTAATGAAGGTGATCTTTTTCTAAATTCTCAGCTAATGGTGCCTGTGGAGGTCAGGAGGTTTCAGGTAGGGTCAGACTGGAGGGAGCTTCATGGGCCTCTTTGGGGAGGTGCAACCACCAAAACCCTGGAGCCCTGACTTTAAACGTAAATCTTATCCCCACCTCTCACCCCACTCCCATAATCCAATTCCTAACCCCACTACATTAATCACAGAATCATGGAATGGCTGAGGTTTGGAGGTACATCAAAGTTCATCCAGTTCCATGCGCAGGGACACCTTCCACCATCCCAGGGGGCTCCAAGCCCTGTCCAACCTGGCCTTGGACACTTCCAGGGATCCAGAGGCAGCCACAGCTTCTCTGGGCACCCTGTGCCAGGGCCTGCCCACCCTCCCAGGGAACAATTCCTTCCCAATATCCATCCATCCATCCCTGCCCTCTGGCAGTGGGAAGCCATTCCCTGTGTCTTGTCCCTCCATCCCTTGTCCCCAGTTCCTCTCCAGCTCTCCTGGAGCCCCTTTAGGCACTGGAAGAACTCAGAATCTCTTTGGAGCCTTCTCTTCTCCAGGTGAGCACTTGCAGATCTCCCAGCCTTTCCATCCCTTTAATCATCTCCATGACCTTTAAGAAGGAGAAGGCTGCCCTCAAAAATGAGAATCTTAGGAATGCACCAAAATAATGCTTCAGATTTAATGTTGGGAGTTGTTTTTTCGGGAGTCACCAATTGTAGAAATTAGGTTATTCTTTAATTTCAGCCTGGAATATGCAGATGGTGAGCACAATATCACACAATGACTCTAGTACCATTGGTGCTTGTTCTTGCTTATTGAATTTTGGGCCAATTCCATGTGGTTTGGTGCATGTGAATGAGGAAACTAAGGCAGATTTACTGTCCAGTGGGCACCAAATGCTCTGCTCCCACTAACAGGTGTGTGAGAGTCCAAGGGAGCGACCGATCCTTCCCAGGGAGAGTGTAAAATCCAAAGCCAACCTCAAAATTATAGACAGTGTGAATGAAATGGATCCAGCAGCTCTTGCTTTCACCTGCTCCTCTCACACCAAAGCCCAGGCAGATGGAACAGCCACAGCCCACAGTTCTGTTGTCACCTTCCAGGGAAACTCAGAATTGAAGACTCTGGCTCTATTTACAACATTAAAATAGAAACCAATTCCCATTCCAACAGCCTATTTTTTTTCCTGCAAAACAATCTCCAGAACTACAAGCCCTTGCTGATTAGAGGAGAAGTGTTCTGCAGTGTGTGAACAACACACAGCATGATGCATCTTCATTACCAAAATTCACAATGACGATCATTTATCATAAAAGCTGCTGAAAATGGGCATTAATCTCTGAGTAAAGCAAGGAGGAAACTCTCTTCTCGTGGCAGTGGAATTTGTTTAGTACCTCTCATCCATGCCTGAGTGACTGGGATTTCTCTGGGCAAAGCAATTGCAGTCTTAGCAGTGTGGATTTTTGGGGGTAGAATGTGGAAGTCTTTTGCTTGGATGTGGAATCCAGAGGTCACCATGCTGCTGGCAGAAAGTGCCTGTGTTTCACACAGCCCAGAACAGCTTCCATCACATTCTCCATTTTGGAAGGGACCTTAAAGACCTCCCATCCCACCCCTGCCATGGACAGGGACACCTTCACCATCCCAGGGGGCTCCAAGACCCATCCAACCTGGCCTTGGACACTTCCAGGGATCCAGAGGCAGCCACAGCTGCTCTGGGCACCCTGTGCCAGGGCCTGCCCACCCTCCCAGGGAACAATTCCTTCCCAATATCCCATCCATCCCTGCCCTCTGGCAGTGGGAAGCCATTCTCTGTGTCCTGGCACTCCATCCCTTGTCCTAAGTCCATCTCCAGCTCTCCTGGAGCCCCTTTAGGCACTGGAATGGACTTGGAGATCCCTTTGTAGCCTTCTATTCCCCAGCTCTGTTTAAAGCAGAAAATAGGAATTCTCTCAAGTAGAAGTTTCAGCAAAATATTACTGAAATTCAGCAAAAAATATGCTGGAAACATTTCTTTTTCTTAAAAAAAATATATTAGAACTGGTGTATGTCTTCAGAAATACAAACAAATGTCTGCTGTAATGCACTGCGTGTTGTCTATGCCTTATTTTTGTCTGGTTGTACTTCTTCTTTAGATATATATATATATATATGAGATAAATGATTTGGTCAAGCAGACCTGGGAAGAGATATGCACTCCCACACACATCTGGTGTCTTGTTAATGATGCTTTACCCACATATACTCAGCTAAATTCTGAAGGCTATGAAAATACCATGTTGTTTCCCCTTATGGAATATTTTGTTGGAAGTCATCACAACATGCACGTATTTCCCCAGATTCCCATCAGCCTTCGAAGCTGGGAGTCATCTCCTAAATCTCACTGCCCAATGTGGTGTGGATTTATTCCACCTCAGAACAAGGCAGCAGTTTCGGTTACTGCAGAGCAAACTATGTGTGCCTAAAATTCCCTGCTTCTGCTTGGACAGCAAGAAATTGGCAAGCTGTGAATTACAATGGAATATGGATTCTGTGCTGACCAACCTGGAGAGGAGAAGGCTCCAGGCAGAGCTCAGAGCCCCTTCCAGTGCCTAAAGGGGCTCCAGGAGAGCTGGAGAGGGACTGGGGACAAGGGATGGAGGGACAGGACACAGGGAATGGCTTCCACTGCCAGAGGGCAGGGATGGATGGGATGTTGAGAAGGAATTGGATGTGTTTATAAGAACCTGGACTTTCCCAAAAGCAAAAGGTGAAATGAGCCCAGATTGCTCAGCTTCTTGATTTTCAAGCCCCGCCAGTAACAAGTTTCGAGGTGCCTCCCACTGTCCTTGGTCTCTCCCTCCACATTTGGAGCTCTGGGGTCTCTGCCTGTGTTTCCCTTTGCTGCTGGGGTAAAGAGGGAACCTCCAACCCAAATGCCTCCTGAATTTTCCTGAATTCCTCTGTGGCACAGTCTGTGGCACAGTCTCAGTTGGATAAACACAAAATCCCACTGCATCTCCCAATTATTTCTCCATCCCTGGGATAACGCAAAAAAAAAAGAGCTGGAAAGAGCCAGTCAGAGATTTTCCTGTTCAATATTTCATCTTGGGGAAGGGTGGAGAATATATTTCAGTCAAAACAAATTACAGATAAGTGTCTGATGTGTTTTAGGGTGGATATTTTGGAAGGATAAAACTTGTTATGAATTTCTTCTGGTTTCTGAGTTGACAGCCTTCATGAAAATATGTAAACTACTTTAATGAAAACCTCAGGCGTTGTTTTCTTGTTATTTTTCTTTTTTGAAGCTGCCTTTATCAGGAATAAAACAGCAGGTATTGAAAGCTGTGTGTTCTACTCTTCTCTGTTTGTTTGGGAAGTGGAAACTATTTAAATAAAGGAAAATGTGTGAGATTAGTTGCTCTTCTTAATCAGTAATTAAGACATGAACAGTATCATTAATCTTCTATTTTACATTTTCCAGGTGATCAACATATAATCTCCACAGCTATGGCTGAGAAGTGCAGTTAAGGTACTGTGAAAACTCCCTTTTAATATGGGCATGTTTTTTGCTGGAAATCATTCCCAAAATTGTCTCTTGAATAATTTGCAACAACCTGTATTTCTTGAGGCTGAGTTCACCTCTAGATGGTTTTCATTTGTCAGTTTGTCTGCTGCACTTCCTGAAAACGACATTTTTTTCCCCTTCTATTCATTAACTTTTGTTTTCCTGGTGTTAAATTCAGGAATGTTTTAGGATGCCTGTACAGATATACAATGAGAACTGTGCTTCCATGATCAAGGCCATGTCTTTGAAATTACTAACACAAAAAATGTGGTGGGGAAAGGATGGAAAATGTGTCCCTCTGGAATGCTGGCTGCTGCACACTCTGTGGCACTGAGAATTTGTTGATTGGAATCACAATCTCTGCTAGACCACAGGGAACAGAAGCTTGTTTTGGTTAGGAATGCACATCTCATGACCAGGATTAGCTCCCTTCAAGTTGTGTTTGAGTTCTGGATGGGATTTTGAATACAGAGTGGCAGGAGGGGAAAACTAGGAGGAGAAAATGTGGCAGGTTTTTTCTGGGCACTGAACTTGGGTGCCAACATAAACTGCAGTGGAAAAAAAGTAATTATTTTCCTAGGAAAAATTCAGATAAAGATTCAAAATTGATGAGCAATATGAAACAGTTGTTCTCGAATGGCAGGAACTAAATCTTTCCAAAGAAATTGTCAGGACAGGATTCCCATTCCCCTTCTACGTCCATCAGTTTAATGTTGCTGTCAAGGGAAGAAGCTGGAAAATCATCCTGCAATTCCAATTCTCCTTTTAGTTGGGATTTTTTTGTTGCTGAATCTGCATGATTTATTTGACTAAAGCATGGCAAAGTTCTTGGCTTTGTTAGCAACTTCCTTTGGAGAAAGTGAATACACTACTTTTTCGACTATTATGTCTGCTCCCTAGCAAAAACCTTTAATGTTTATTTCCACCTGGGAATATAATGCATTCTGATGTGAGACAATACTGGGCAAAAGGAGATCCTGGAAATTCCATGCAGATCAGCTGATTCCTTAGGTCAGGTTTGGAACAAAGAGTAATCTAGAAGGTCCTCAGTGAAAAGTGGGATAAAAGGGAAAATTCTGCTCAGCAGGTGATTTTATCTGAGTACCAGGCTGGTTCTTTTTGCTGAGACAGTGAACATCTCACACTACAGAGATGCAGGGGGCTTAAGCTCTCTGGATTTATAGGCAGCATTTATTCAGTGCAGTTCCCAGAGGAAATTATTATTGAAAGCGGAGATGGCGCAGATTAATACAGGAATTATAAGGAGCTGGCTAAGGCAGATAAGGAGCTTGGAAAAGAGGGGACTGGGACAGGATGAGGTGAGCTCCAGGTGCAGGGGAGGAATCAGAAGCATTCCTGAGGGACAGGTCTTATGAAGAGCCCTCCCTAACACTTCTATAGTGACTTTGGTACCAGGTTTTTGATGCAGGTTTTGAAAATCCTGTAATGCTGTGAAGGACACAAGAATTACACAAAAGAATTTTGTTGACTTTGTGGATTAGTAGAATAAGTGCAGCATAAAATTTAATAATCATAAGCTATTGTATTAGGGACTAAGAGCAGGGGGGCTGCTGTAAATAAAACAAGGACTTTAGCATATGGAATTTCAATTGTTTTTATTTTAGGGAAGTGTTTGATTGTAGCACATAGCTGAACCTTTCACAACTCCAGAATTTGCCAGGACACCTGTTCCTTAAAGAACTACGATTTACTCTAAATAGTTCAGAGCCTAGGTATGTTATAAAGTGAGAATAAATAAAATTTTAGATCTAAAATACCAAGTTCTGAACTTGATTCCATCAAGTATGAATCGGTGCAGGTGTGAAGCCAACCTTGCCTGGGGAGTAGGAGGAAGGTGCCAGACTAGCAAGCAGTGGGTTATTGTAGCAGCCTTGGAACTGATTTTCGTAGAACCAGCCCATCTGCCTCCTCCCCTCCAAAAATCCCCAAACAAACCAAAAAATGGAGCCAAGCCAGAGTGGATCTCGTGCTGTAAGTGAGCAGTCCTGTTCCTCAAGGTGGCAAACCTCCCGTAGGGGAGGAGAACTGCAGCAGCTCGGTCACTGGGACAGAGCTGGAGGCAGAGAGCCCTCCCAAGGGGAGCTCAAGAGGACACCTTCCACTCTCTCAGGCCTTGGGTTCTGGGTCCCAAGCTCCATCCAACCTGGCCTTGGACACTGCCAGGGATGGGAAATCTTAGCACAACCCCACCTGCAGAGTAGCAACCCCAGACTGATTCCAATATGATAGTTGAAAGGAGCAAATGAACTCCAAAATGGGTCCTCATCAGTGAAACAGGATTAGATCATCACGAGTGTGCTGTGCTCTGTGTCAAGCCCTCTGGGGATTTGGGATTAAAGCCAAAAGGATGAGAAAGAAAAAGAATGCTCTACAAATCAGTGGAAAAATTGGTCAAAAGATAGGAAACAGAAGGTTGGAGTAACTGAGCAGTTTTCAGAGTGAGAGGATGTCGGCAGCATGGTCTCCAAGGAATCTGCAAAAACCTGTGATATTCAACTGATAAATGAGCTGCGAAAGACATGGGGTGTGCTGCTGGGGCTTCCTCCAGAGCACTGGAGTGAGTGCTGACTGTGGAAAATGCAGTAGGATTGAGGCAGAATTAACTGCTGAGCAAGGCAGTGGCAGGTAAAATCCTCCAGAGGTGCATGCAAAGGGAAAAAGACAAAAATTCCACCCACAGGTGATGAGTGCTGAACTGGGCATTGCCACTCACCTGCCAAGAGCTGTAAAATACAAAAGATGCCTCTCCCAGAATCATAATCAAGGAATCATCCCAGAGCCTTGGATTGGAAAGGAATTCAAAGCCCATCCCATTCCAACTCCCTGCCATGGGCAGGGACACTTTCTACTGTCCCAGGTTGCTCCAAGCCCTGTCCAGCCTGACCTTGGACACTGCCAGGGATCCAGGGACAGCCAGAGCTGCTCTGGGCAACCTGTTCCATGTTAGCTTTAGTTCTGGAAGTTTCATATTAGGGCCTGAAAAATAGAAATACAGTAATTTCATGATTATAAGCTGCACCATTTTGACTAAAATTTTGGTCCAAACCCGGAAGCGCGGCTTATAATCAGGTGCGGCTTATATATGGACAAAGAAGGAAAAGTTGCTGTTCTAGTTTGGAGGACAGGTATCTGCTGAGAAAGGCAGGAGCTTCTCTTTGAAATGGAGAATGTAAACCCCCTCCCTCCAAATTATTATAATTTTGAAATCAAGGGGCTCTCAGGCAAAGATATGGGAATTAGGAATAACAGTTCTTTACTAGGGAAATTAAAATAGAAATACAGTACTACAAACGAACAAACTCCAAACCCTGACAAAGTCAGAGTACACCCTGACACCCCGTCAGGCAGGGTGTTGGTAGCAGTCCCATTCCATGGTGGCTGCATCCTCCTGCAGTGACAGATGTGGCTCAGTTGGAGCAGTGCTCCTGTACAAGGTGCAGTTTCCCTCCGGAGGTCCAGTGGTGATGTGGAGAAATCCGGTTTTCCACTGGAGTCCAGTGGAGAAAGGGGCTCCCTTAGTGTCCCAAAACCTCTGTTTTTATCTTGGTAAGAAATGTTGGGCTCTTCCTCCTGGCTGGAGCAACTTCCAATGGGATGCAGTAATTTTATCAGTCCCACAGTGGGACTCAATGGCCATGAGCAGAAAATGACTGGCTGGAGGAAGGATGGGTTGTGAAAAGATAAAGAACAATGCCCTGCCTGGTTTCAATGGATGGCCCATTAGCAGAATATCTCCCGTGGAGATAAGGATCACTGCCCCCACCCTCAACAGATGGTGATAGAATAGATACCTTTTATCACATCCTGTATTGTAACCCAAGACAGAGTCTGACACCCAGACGTGCGGTTTATAATCAGGTGCAGGTTATAATCGTGAAATTACTGTAATTTTTGTTAAGGAAGTGAGTGAGCTGCAAGTCTTTGGGATCAGTTGGAAGTTTAGGGAAACTGTCCCATGGGATGAGTATCTCTGCTCTTCCTTAGGGAGTACTCCTGTCAGGGAGGGATTTCTGGGCTTGATGGACTGCCCTGTGAAGGGGCTGTTTGTAGCTTGTCCTGGGGCTTAAAATGGGAGGAGCAAGGAACCACTGGTGATGGAGCTCCTGAAAACTCCAACATTGCTGGAAGGGGTTTCAGGCTGTGTCTGGTGAGCAGACAAGTTTGTTCAGCTGTCCAAGGCTCACTTGTGTGTGTTTGGGTTGGCTGTCATCAGATGAAGGTCTATTTAAAGTTGGAGAGTGGAGAGAAGGATGAGGCATGGCCTGGTGTGCCTCCCTCGCTCTCCCAGGGACAGAACTGATCGGGAACCAATTCCTTTCCCAGCAAAGTAGAGATGTTCCATTTGTAACAATACATTGAGGGTGCAGATATCATCAAGGGAATAAAAGCTGATAATCCAGCTGGAAAGGCTTGTGGGCTGAGGTGTCCTGAGTGTGTTTACACAGGATGGATTTTTGTTCAGGACACTGAGGTTAGATCTCTTAGCATCTAAAATATTTGGAGCCATACACAGTACAGATGCTGGGAGTCTTCAAGTCCATTCTAAAGTGCCATTTTAAAGCATCTTTAATTACAGAAATAATCTGATGGAGACCTCTGACACTTGTAAAAGAGTTGGATGAAAGAATAAAAGAGGCAGATTAAAAGAATGGAATGAACAGGAGACCCTTAGCCATAAGAGCCAACACATTTTCATCAACTTGGTTTTAATAGTATTTTTCTATTTTTTTTTCCTTTCCTTTTTTTTTTTTTTTGGGAGGAGGAGGTTGTTGTACAACAAAAACAATTAAAGGAAGCTATAACATTGTGGGAATTTAAAAAACAAACTGAAAACTGTGTGCATGTAGTAAGATGGAAAATGGTGTTGCTATTACATCTAACAGGGCCCATTAAGGACAGATGTTCCCAGAGAACAGATATCCATTAGAACATGATGGAAAGGGGGAGATTTTGAAAGGGAGCCAGAACCTACAGATGGAAACTTCAAAAAAAATAAAAATCAACTTGTAAGTAGCCAGTATAAATAATGCAGAGGATGTGTAACATGTTCTGTATTGCTCAGAGCAGCAGACAGTCCCTGTATTCCCAGTGGGTTGGAAGGGATGAAGCAGCCTGCAACGGGATCAGCTGAGAGAGAGTCAGAGGCTCTGGACAAAAAGAATGTCAGGACTCCAGCAAAGAGCAAAGATTTTGCAGAACTGGTTGTTTGAACAGTGATTTTTTTCTCCCTGGTGTTGTCCAAGAGTTAGTTTAGGGATGCTCCATCCCACAGGAGCTCTTTGGCCTATTTTGAAGATAAACTAAGGTGAAAGGAGAGGATGTAGAAGACATTGCATGTTGGAGTGTATGGGGTGATAAAAGATGGGTAAAAAGAGTCTCCTGCTTGGTCCAGTCTTTGCATTTGTTTCTTAATAGAGGAAGCTTTTTCTTCAGAGTAGCATGAACAAAGACAGACTCCTTTAGAGAGTGGCATTGGCACAGGGTGCTCAGAGAAGCTGTGGCTGCCCTTGGATCCCTAGAAGTGTCCAAGGCCAGGCTGGACAGAGCTTGGAATGATCTGGGATAGTGGAAGGTGTCCCTGCCCATGACAGGGTGGCACTGAATGGGCTTTAAATTTTCTTCCAGGCCAAACCATGAGTGATTCTGTGATTTTTGCCCTATTTTCTGTTCCCTTAGCACCTCTTTTGCTTTTTTACATCCCAGCTCTGCAGTTACGCATTACCAAGAAAATATCTGCATATGTTGTGTTCCAGCTCTCACACACCATGGGTAAATACCAATTTAAAGGAACCAATTTTAAACCCCAAGTTATTAAATAAATGCATCCTGATAGGGGCTTGCTGCAAGAGGGAAGTTGGTGGCAAAAGTGTGTCATAAACCAGCAACTTCACGTTAATTAACAGAGAAGAGAGAAGGCTTTGCACTTCCTTTTGCTAAAAACCATTGTGGAGAAATTATTTTAGACAATTTCAGCTTGTTAGTGAAACCTTGTGTCTGGTGAATTCACCTGGCTTGATAAAAAAAATGGGTTCTATAAAATCCATGATGCATCATTGAAGTGATTTGATTTAATAAAAAGCTGTGCCTTTTTGGTCTGGATTTCTGGCAGTTTGGGTAATCTGGGAATCAGACATTCACACTCTGCACAACTCCCTGACAGGAGGGGACAGCCAGCGGGGGTCGGGCTGTGCTGCCAGGGAGCAGGGACAGGACAAGGGGAAACGGCCTCAAGCTGTGCCAGGGGAGGCTCAGCTTGGACAGCAGGAGGAATTTCTGCATGGAAAGGGTGCTCAGGCCCTGGCAGAGGCTGCCCAGGGAGGTTTGGAGTCCCCATCCCTGGAGGTGTTCTATAAAGATGTGGCTGGTGGCACTTGGGGACATGGTTAATGGTGAGCAGGGTGGTGGTGCTGGTTGGTGTTTGGACCTGATGAACTTAAAGGTGTTGTCCAACCTTAGTGATTCTGAGATATTCTCTGACTTCCTTTGTGCTGCTCTGTTAGAAGCCAGACCAGTGTGTTCAAGGAAGCTTAAGGGCAAGACTGTCCTTTGTTACAACAATAATGACTTTATTCTTCAGAAATTAGGAATCTTTTGATAAATTTTGCTGCAGGAGATGCATTGCTGCCTTTCCTCCCCTCAAAGCAGTGACTCTGGCATATTAAAAATTGTTGTTTTAGTGCAGTGCTGTTTTCTTATTTCATCTGTCTCCACAACATTCCCTGAAGCTTGATTTCTCCAACCACAAATTTTCTTTATTTTCACCATCCCATCTCAATTCTCTGCACTAAAATAGTGCCATAAGGAACAAAATGTTTGGTTGCACTGTTGATCATGGCAGTGGGAGCCTGCCAGGGAGCAGGATTGCCTTTGCCATAACATCACTTCATTATAAAATCAGTGGTTTTTGGGTTTCCAAGAAGAGGAGTGAAACAGAGAAACAAGTTTGTGTTGTGGTTTAACTCTATCCCTGCCCAAAACCAGGAGAGGATGGTTTTTAAGGGTATTTAAAATTGGTGGAAAAGAGGTGCCAGTAAGAGACATTCCTGTGTGGAAGTCAGAGTGGATTTGGCAATTTTGACTCCCTCAAGAGGAGTAGAATCCAAGCCTGGGCTTGTGCCTGGGCACTCCTTGGAGGACAGTGTATTTCCATCCTGATTTTATTCTCTGGATATATTCCTGTCCGTATGTTAAAAGAAATGAATCATTTTGAAGATTGATTTAAGCTAGGGCTAGTCTTTTCTTGGTTAAAGCCTTCCATTATTATTTCTGTAGATAGTGTAAAAGCCTTTCCTGACTTAAGAGTAGAATCTTTCCCAGGAAGAATAAATAACATGCACACTGACCTTTTGGTCCCAAGGAGAGTGTCTGCTAAAGAACTTCACACCTCCTTGCCTCAGTGCAGGTTGACATTTGCAAGGTTGAGAAGTTGGTTATTTGGATGTAAATCAACAGGGAAGGAAAAATGATTTCAGTAGTTGTGATAAGAGTCCACTTTTTCTCAGTTTATTTTAAAATAATGGACAGTACATCACAGAAACTCACCATCACATGTAATTTAAATAGTGGCTGCTGTTAAGTGTCAATCTGGAGGTCTGAAAAAGAAGACTTAAAATTTATTTGAATAAAGAGGAAGAAAATTCCTATCAGTGATCTTGCTCACTATGGCTTAGAGCACCTTTGCAAGCAACTTGGTGTGGTGGTAGTATTTTAGGGACTAAAAGGGCTGTGGAATATTAGTCATCCTGAATTTTAATCAAGATGGGCAAGCATCTGATACAGAGAAGTGAGAAAAATGAAGGTTTAGGGATTTTTTTTTTCTTTATTTCTTCCTTTGAATACCCTGGATTTCACCCATGGTTCTGAGTGGTTGGGTCTGGCCACAATAGCAACGATAGCCACACTCCTTGTTCTTTGTTTAATCAAAGATTCTTCCAGAATCTTTAGGAATTTGTTCTGGGGAGAAGCAGATTGATGCATTATCATGGAATATTCTGAGTTGGAAGGGACCCACAGGGATCATCTAATCCAGCCCCTGGCCCTGCCCAGGTACCCCAACAACCCCACCCTGGGCATCCCTGGTGTCCAAGCACTCCTGGAGCTCTGGCAACCTCGAGGCTGTGCCCATTCCCTGGGGAGCCTGGGCAGTGCCAGCACCCTCTGGGGACAGAACCTTGCCCTGATCTCCAGCCTGACCCTGCCCTGGCACAGCTCCAGCCATTCCCTGCTCCCAGAGCAGAGATGGAGCTGTCCCTTGCAACAAGCTACAGGATGGCAATGTGACCCTACTGAACAACCTTGTGCTCTGTAATTCTCCATCTTCCCATTAGCAGATTGTCTTTTTGGAGATATGGGAAAGATGTTGGGAAGATGAAACTCTTTGTTTAGAGGCTTCCCAACTTATTTTGTGCTTCTGACCCTGAAGGACCAGTGGCTAATTCAGCATAACTGTTTATAAAATGGTGCTGACTGGGTAAGACTCTGCTTGTGAATCCTCCATGGTCACTGTAAACTTTGAGTCCTTACTTGGAGAGGGCTCCCAAAAACACTCCATGGCTCTCTTGTTCTTAAACACACACAGGCTACTCTGTACTGGAGCTATTCCAAATCACTCCGGAGCTGAGGCAGAGCATCCTGTTCTTCTGGCATCCCAGCAGACTTTGAATGGGATATTCTGGAATTGCTCACATTGGGAGGCAGAAGTGGGAGCATTTCAGCTCTCTGGGCAGTTTCTGCACAAGGTTCCAGGTTTGCTGCTCTGGTGGACACCCCTTCCCCCTGCCCTGCTCATGGTTCATGAGTGCTGCCTTTGTTGCCAGTCCCTCTGAAGGATTTACCTGTCATGGCCTGGCCTGGGACACAGGCTTCTCAGGGATGAAGCCTTCACACTCAGCTCCTCTTCAAACCCTTTAGGAGCACTGTCTTGGACTGGTTTTGCGTTATTTGGGGTGTGTTCCGTGCTTTGTGCCTTCACCAAGTGAGTGATGCCAGGCTCTGCATCATGCCTGTCATTCTGTAAGACAAGGATTGAGATCATACCCGAAATTAATTCCAAGGGTAGCCTGGAACTCTTGCCAGGACTGATGCACCACCTCCTAGCCCTTGCCTTGAAACTACTGTTGCAGTCAAAAAAGAAGTGCTGTAATGCACAGAACATTTGCGAGGTACACATTAGGCCCTCCTGGGATGTTCCTATGCTTTTATTTATTCAAACTTCCCCCGGTTCTCACCTCAACCCCTGAAACTCGTTATTAAATTTGTAGAAAAAGAGCATTACAGAACACATGTTTATTCATCTGGTTCAAAATTATTGGCAAGTCTCCTTCCTGAACATCAAGGCAAAGCCAGCCCCATCTCCTCCAGCCTCTGAGAGCTGCAAGTCAGCACAGTGAAACAGCCCAGTGCCTTTTATTAGATGTTGTGTACTTGACAGCCAAGTCAAATACCAGGCTTGGGAGAGCAGTAATTCAATTCCTGCCTGAGTAATACACTGAATGTGTCATTCCTGTCCTCCAGAGAAACCTGTGACCTCTACAGCCAGGGCCAGCTGAAAATTAAGAGTTGCCTCCTTGGAGATGAGGTTTTCAGGGTAATGTCAGCAGTGTCTGAACCAACCCCCTCCACAACCGTGTCTCACCTTCCAAAGGCTTTGGAACTGGGGAATGAATGAGAGGCCATATCTGGTCTATCTCCAGAAAGACAGGAGACCCATAGTTGTTATGATAACAGACAGTAAAGAGAAAACTGGAAAGTGGTCATTCTGGAACAAACCCAGAGGAGGCACCAAGATGATCAGAGCTGAGAGATTCGCTCGGGATCATTTCCATGCACACTTTTGTTTCACTCCAAGGAAAATTTGCAAATAAAATCACTTTTTTCACATCAGCACTTTTCACTTGAAGGTGCTTTTCATATATTAATGGGTGGTACTGTATTCAACAATTTAGCTTATTTTCTAGCAGGAATGTTTTATAAATTGAATTTCACCATGGTGTAGATGAAGAGTTGAGGTCCAAGCATGTGTCAAGAATTATGCAATTTATTGCATGAAGATTCCCACTCTGCTTTTTTGGGATCAATGCAAGATTTCTCAAAGTGCACTACAATCTCCTGAGAGTGTGGGGAAAAGAGTTCCACTTCTGTCATTGAAGGAGTTAATGAACACAACCAAATGGCCAAAAGGTGGTGGTGATGAAACTGCTTTAAGGAAAAACTTCTAAGAATAAACTAAAGGATTGCCCAAGAGACAAAGAAGTCATGGGATGAAGTGGAATTAATTCATAGCCGTATTTGCGAGTTTATTATTTACTTACTGCATTAAGTAAAATGAAGCGGTGATTATTCAGCTTCCACCCATATGGAAAATTCCTCAAAACCTAGCACTTTGGGTATTAACAATGTAGTTGGAACTTGATGTTAAATCAGATTTCAAGTACTGCTCATATAAAATGAATTTAAAATACCCTGGGGTTTCTACAGGTTGTAGAATATCAACGCAAGGGGTAACTCCTCTCCTCCAGCTTCCAAGAGGTGAAAAACCGCTCAAGCTACAAATCCAACCAATCCAACCGTGCTCTCTGTTTCCAGCTTCTGGAATCTCCTACACCATCTGCACCTGATCACTGGAAGGACATGTCACAGTTGAAATGGTGATTGGCAATGGGAAACATTGATGTGCATGGCCTTAATGTCACATCTCATTCAATTGTCCCTTTGTCCTTTTTCCTTTCAGACTTCCCAGGAGCTTTTAAAATGTTAAAAGGCAGAGGAGACCAAAACACGAGCAGATAACACTTGAAAAATACAATAGGTAAAGACATCAT
Organism: Catharus ustulatus; assembly: GCF_009819885.2. NCBI lineage: Eukaryota > Metazoa > Chordata > Aves > Passeriformes > Turdidae > Catharus > Catharus ustulatus. The sequence continues at coordinate 32,705,680 of NC_046228.1, read as the reverse complement.
TCCTGCTGAAGGTGACAAAGAGCCATTGGAAAAATATATTTTCCATGCTTCTGCCAGCCCTATTGGGAGACTCTGCTGGGATGCCTGGCACTGGTTTTAGGATAAATTTTGTCTGAAAACATGTAACTGATCTGCAGCTATTCCAGTTCATTCCTTGCACACTTGGGTAAAGGAAGACAGGATCACGCCTCAGCTGAACAGGATAAAGCCTCATTGGGATGAGACTGGTTTCACCCATCAGATTTCACTGGGATATAGATTATTAGTTCTTTTTTTTTTGGAGCCAGCAGTGCTTCTGTCATCAACTTAACCCTTCTTGCCTTTTGCCTCCTTCCTGACTGTCCCTTTTATCCCTGTCACCACTTCAGCAGGACCTCAGAGAAGACTTAAGCAAGAAAATTTGAATGGTGATAGGGAGAGACATTCAAGAGGAAAGCAAATTCTCTCTCTCTTACAACAGAGTTTAAAATAAATTCATTTACTGTTGAGTACTGACATTTTCTCAGTTTTATCTAAATCAACAGTTGTTCAAAAACTGAGTGGATGTGGTGGTATTCAGTCCAAAGATAGAAATTATAACTGTAGAGGTCTTTTTCATCCTGAATGATTCCATTATTCTATTGAATCCTAATTTCAGTGTGAGTGCAACTTAAATGTCTTGCTCCCTTTTTTTTTTTTTTTTTTTTTATCTTGGTCAGTGTCATTGTTTTATTCAGAAAACTGCAAAAGGAGCTGAGGTTTCTTGCCCCTCCTAGACTGTTCCAGGTCAATATTTTGCTGCTCCTGAAAAAGTGCTTGGGCTGCCTCTCTCCCATGCCTGGGAAAGGCAGGAGGAGCTTCTTGTGCTGGAGTTATGGAAAACAAAAACTGTGTGCACAGGGTTTCTGGTTCAGGCAAAAATCTACCATTTTAAGGCAAATTAAGAACAGAAATCTGAATTTAACTGAGTTAAATTCTTGCAGTTTGAAAGTGTGAAATGCATTTATTTAGGTACAAGGTTTGTTCTTTTTTTTCCCCCCTTGTTGATTTATGGCAATGTTTTCTCTTAATTATCCTCTGTTATCCAGTTGATGAAAAATAGACCAAGAATGAGCACTGACTGGAAAAGAAAAAATCTCCTTGAGTAGAATTGATTTAAAGCCACCTTAGCACTGTTGAGGTTCCTAAGAGCCATTACAGGGCACAGCTTCTTAGGGACATTGGAGGGAGAGGGGAAATTCTGCTTCTGTCTGAAATCAGAGAAAATTCAGTTGGGGTGAGTCCAGACTCAGGCAATGATCAAAATTTCTTGTTTTTCTTCTGAGGGACAAAACATGTAGAACATCCCAAATAGTAGATATACTTAAATATACCTACAAAGATTTTAAACGAACATGGATCAGGAAAGAAAGATCTGATGGTGTCTTGGAGCAAAAAAAGCACATCACAACCCTGCTGAGGTCCAAGCACCCTGGTGCTCGCCCTCAGCCCCTGATTTAGTGTTTTATGGGGAAAGGCTGAGGGAGCTGGGGCTGTTCATCCTGGAGAGGAGCCCCAGCTGAGAGGGGTCCTCAGCCCTGGCTGTCCCTGTGTGCAGGAATTTTCTTTCACCTGTAAATTGTAGTGTAGGAGGACACAAGTTCATTTTGTTCCAATTAAAGCTGGAGAATGGCAGTGCTAATGGTGGGGACTGAAGCTTTCCCCTATTCCCATTAAGTTAGCTTGGATATTCCACGTTTTTTATTTATATTTTTAATGAGCTATTATAATGAGCTAAAACAAATGGCAATGCTTGCAGGAAACTTCTCAGTGTACTTGCTAATGAGAGAATGAAAATAAACTTGGGATTGTTTGTAGAAGCCTTTGGATTAAATGTGTTTATTGTTGAGCGACTTACCTCCCTGTCTGAATATTAACAGTACATTCACAAAACCCTGCCTCATTTGCTAGTGGCTTAACAAGCCAAATGAGTTCCTGCTGCTGCGCAATTTTGTTGCTAGAGTATTGATTTTACCAAGTTTTCTGCATAACCATATGGTCAAGAAATTTGAAGGTGAGAGGCCATATACTGGAACAAATACCTCTGAGGTTATGGGGTTTTGTTCTTCGCAGTTATTTTCCCCATCTTGCATAATTTAAAATAATTATTTTTATGAGCAGGTAGAAATGATAAATCATAGCAAATACTCACATTCACTAGCAGAAACCTTCCTTTCTCCCCAAACAGTGCTTTCACAAGGTCACATCCAGAGCAGGAGTGTCCAGAAGGGACCAGGCAGGGGAAGCAAAGCCTGAAAGCTCCCACTGTCCTCAGCTGCAGCACCTCCACTGAGAATGTTTTGTGCAGCCATCCCTGCCTCTGGATTTGTGGCTTTGAACTGGAGTTTTTGTGTGAGACCTATCTTTTTATATGACTCTGAAAGGAATGAGGGACTTGTCTTTACAAACAAACTGTGGGTCTCCTGATAAATAAAACTGGATATTGAGAGATGAAAGAAACTATGAGAAGAACCATAAATTCCATAAAGAGTTCCACTGAGTGACACAAGGAAAAGACAAAGCATGGGTTATAAATTAGAAGGGGGTCTTAGGCATTAGGTGTTCCATGTATTAGGCATCTCAGAAAGTCTGTACCTCCCAAGAACCTCAGCCATTGGGGACAGAGAGAGGGTCATGTAGCCAGGAAATTAGGATAAAAAGGAGGCTATGTCCTCCAAAAATTTGAGACACCCCAGGGGAAATGGCCTCTCCCTTTATTTGAAAAAAGTTACAGGACTCCTCTGTCTCCTTTTTGGACATAAACCTCTGGTGTTTGTGGATTAATTTTCCTGACAAATCCTTTGGTTAAAATGAAAACCTCTGTCACAGGAATGCTGGAGACAACTTCAGCACTGCATTTGGATCACTCCCAGAGGAGCAAACCATAAGCAAAGAGTTTCTTTTAAGAATCCAGCTTCTCTTCATTCGTATTCAATTCCATGGTCATTTTCCTGTGGTAGAGACAGGAAAATTCGAGTTATCTGCTGGGATGGCTGCTTGTAGAGCAGGCTATAATTCTGCCTGGGTTTAGCTGAAGCCTCTCTAACTGGGCCAGGGAACCATTGACTCACCCCTGAGCTGGAGATTTGGACTTTCAGATGATGCACCTGAGGACTCATTTTTCATCATGGGAAGATCCAACCTGTCACTGTGATTGGGAGAATTTCTCAAGCAATTGGACTTGGCTGTGATCTGGCTGGAGAGCACTTACCTGTGACTGATAATCTGGAATAAAGGCTGCATGGGACAAAAAGAACAACCTCCTGCCAAATGGGAGCACTGCCAGGGTGGGGGGTGCAGCGTGACGTAGTCTGTGTGAGAGAGTAAAAGCAGCATTAGCAGTGCTTTCCTCCCAAAACTAGGTGTTTCCTCCTTTGTGGTGTGGATGTGGCTGTGGGAGTGGGTGTGACATTGGATGTGCGTGTGGCAGTGGATGTAGATATGGATATGGATATGGCTGTGGCTGTGGATTTGGCTGTGGCTGTGGGCACCTTCCATGACTGAGGAAGTCAGAACAATATTTCTGATCTCCCGTTTCCATCCAAAGTGCTACTCCAGGACCTTGCCACCCATCTTTTTTGTTATTATGTTGTCACTTTTTCAATCACAATATCACAGAACCATTAACGTTGGAAAAGACCTCCAGGATCATCCAGTCCAACCTTGGACTGATTCCACTATGTCTGTGATCCATTCTTACTGTTCTTTCTTGCTCGCACCTGCCCTTTTTTTTTTTTCACTTTGGGCTTTTCCTATTTTTTTCTTTTTTTTTACCGTTTCCTTCTGCTTTCTGGACAAGGAAAAGTGCCATCACCAAAAATATATTTCTCCCAGGAGAAAAATTCCTTCAATTTCTGCAAACCCCCTCCAAAACGTGTCCCCATACAGACATCTATATAACAGATGATAGCAAAGTGATTTTGTTTCATTCCAGTCGGAGCATGAATAGCATTGTCCCAATTTTTCATTCCTAAAGGCTCTCACTCTGGGACACTGCAGCAACTCTGCCAGAGTATGAGGAAGGCTCAGAAGTCCATGTGAGTGTTTACCTCCACAAATGTACCTTACAGAAGCAGCCATTAGCTCTCTATCTCTTTTTAAATCGGAGGGAACTGGTACAATAGGGAACACTGATGGGAGAGAGAGGAGACGATGGCAGGGGAGGAAAAAATAAAACCATCACAAACAAGGTTAAGAAGTGCAGCAGGTAAGAGTGAGTTGTCAGTGTCTGACTCCTCGGGAGCAGCTGCAATTTATAACGCGGTGACTCAGCCGGGAGTCTGGCAGGAGGAGAGCGCAGCGCTGGCTCCTGGTTTGATCTCTGCCTTTCCAGAGGGGTAAGGATGCTGCAGGGACCAGGGACTCACCTGGGGGGCAGGGCACCCCCAGTTCTGCACCCCAGCACTTCAGACCGTGGGGCCTTTCCATATCAACCCCCTGCATCACATTCACACACACATTTTCAAGCCCTGTTTCGCTGCCTTCTCAGTTCCTGGTGGTTTGGGTGCCTTTGCAGATCTAATCTGCATTCTAGAGACAAACAGGGCATCAACAGAGGTATGGAGAGCTCTGCCTGTGGTAATTGCAGAGCCAGTTTTGGAATTGCACGAGGTTTACAAAGCTGGGAGCAGTTACTACAGCATGGCTGAACGGAGGGGATCACAAGCACCTGCACTGTATTGATTAATGCTCTCATGTGCAAGATAAGGCAAAGGATCCTGTACCTGCTGTACTGCTTTTATCTGCTGTGCCTAATTGGAGTTTTACCCTGGATTTTACATATTCCATCAGTAATGAGTTAATTGTATATGCCAAATGGATAATGAAGTTATTAGCAGTGTGACTGAAAACCACAGAGGAATTATCCAGGAGGCTGCTTTCGACTCTGGGTCCTGGCTGGTTTGATATTAAATTGATATTAATTTGAACACTAATGTCACCCTGATGTATATTGTGTAAACACTCAGCTTTGCTCAGCTGCATTTTCCCTGTTCCTTGGCTTAATGTGGCTTTCTGTGGAGGAGGGGGGAAGTCTGGTTTGCCCATGAGCACCATGGCACTGGGAGGGCCAGCTGCACATTTTAGCTTAGGTGCAAGATTTCTGTTGGGAAAAAAAAAAGGTAAATCCCAAGGGAAGAGCTCTGCTGTAAAGCCTGTCAGTGCAATCTGCCTGAGAGCCTGGGATTTAGGTTTGGAAAAATCCCATTGCAATAATCCATTAATCCATGGAATTACCTGTAAGCTTTTCAATATGAGGAAGTCCTTAGATGAGATCCCAATTTTTAAAAAAAATTGTATTTAACATTTATGGCTCCTTCTGGTGCTTGATTTTCTTTTATCCACTGCCCTCTACAGGTCTCATGGATGGAGTTAGACTCAGGCAGATCAGGTTGCAGCAGTGGCTGGCTTTGGCTTTAAAGAAATTGCAGAGATGCTCTCAGAACTGTTTTCCATGCTCTCTGGGAAGGGAAAAAATATTTACAGTGGGAGAAGTTCAGGTTTTAATACAGTGATGGGAAATTCCAGCTTTCTTGGGTACAAAAGCAGGATACAGCATTCCTTCTTAAAAGCCTTCCTGCTTTATTCTAGGTGATAAGAGCTACGCTGCAACACTGTCAGTGCATCGAATATTTGTCTATTTATCTCTTCTTAGTGTATTCCTGTTAAAAACCATTTGCAGGGAGAGATCATCCTTGTGGATGAATTGAGAAATGCTGCTGAACCTAATGAGTAAAAGGAGGGGTGAATTCCAGGCTCCTTGTGGTTCCCATCTCCTCACTGGGAGCTCTGGGGGCTTTTCCCTCTCCTGGAGACTGGGAACGATTGGTTTTCCATGGATTTTCCTTGCATTTAATGAACAGGAAGTGAAACTGCAGCACGTCTCCTCATAGGGATGTTTGGGAATTGCTCTCCTCTGTCTTGGCTGCAGCTTTCCTGAAGTGATTTGCATCTTAATAGCTTTGATGCTGCTATCAAAGGATTTTGGGGGAAGGACAAAAAGGCAGCGGTGTGGAATGATTATGTGAACCTCTCTTCCCAGAGAAACTCAGCTGAAAATAGAAATATTGGCTTTTAAGCATGCCAAGATTTCAGTTCAGGCTTTGTTGTGCCCGCTGGTGCTTGGCAGCACTCTGAGAAATGAATATAAATTCATATTTAGCTCTTTAGTGGGCACCACTCAGCAGAACTGCTGCAATCCCACAGCTTGGCCAGTCAGGGAAAAGGCAACATGTTGGTGTTGAGTTAGGAAAATCAGACTTCTCCGAGCACCCTTCTGTGAGGGGTTTTTAAGACACTGTGGTTCATCTTTAAAGTTAAATCAAAGCTGGCTGGAGCATGGGGGCTTCTCCTGAGCCAACATCCAGTGAGGAGCCTGCTATGGGAATTTTTGGATGACTAAGGTGTGGTGTAGGTTGGAACAGTTCCTGCTGGGCATCCCACATCACTCCAACACGTACAATCGTGCAGACTGCCTGCAGCCTGGGGCCTGAGGTGGCTGCTGAAACAGCCACACTGGGATTTGGTGGTTCCATCCTCCAGGAATAGTTTCCATGCTCCCAGAGCTCTCTGCTGTGCAGAGCAGTGTGCAAGGGACAACGAGGACAGTCCTTCAGAAGTGACCTCAGCTGGAGCACTCTCCCACATCAGTATCTTCATCCTCACCAGGAGAACAGGATTAATCCCAGATCTCTGATGCACTAAATTATGTAGCCTCTGTAGATTTATATATGATCCTTATGTCCATGATTTGTCTCTCCCATGCACACCCATTAATTTATTTTCCCTGTTCTAAAGATAGAATCATAGATAATTTTAAAGGCTCTGTGGTTGCAGCTTTGGTTGAATTGTATCTCAACACTGGGGCATTCCTCCCCAAAGTGGATCTGTTCCTAAATCATCCTCCCTAAAGGGCTCTCCCTAAAGTTCCTGCAGCTGTGCAGTGATACAAGAAAAGGCACAGAGGTAACCAGAGCTGGCTCTGCCCACCATGGCACCCAGAATTTGTCAGCTAGGTTTGAAACTTAGCTGGGGATGACAGAGGGGGAAAAGGAATTTTCACTGATCTGCAGCTTTGTATTCTTCCTAATTTTCCAGCTGACTGGGGATTTGGGGTGTCACAGAAGAATTTCTCTGGTATTAAAATCCTGAAGCACAAATAAGCCACCACCAGTTGTCACTTACAGCAAAATGTTCTATTATAGTGAGGTCTGTGGGATTTAAAAAGAAAGGAGGGTGGAAACGTTGGCCACTTTGCAAGAGTTGTGAGCACAGAAATGAGGGTAAGAAAAGGGTAAAATACCTGGGGAGAACTAATCTAAATAACCACAGGTCCCGCTATGGAAAAAGCCAGGTGGGTACATTTAGGATGCAGGCAGGTACAGGACAGAGGTCATGAGTTACAGACTCTCTTAGAGAATGGAAAAAGAATTTTCCTTCCTTGGACAGCAGGAGGAATTTCTGCATGGAAAGGGTGCCCAGGCCTTGGCAGGGGCTGCCCAGGGAGGTTTGGAGTCCCCATCCCTGGAGGTGTCCAAGGAAGGGCTGGAGGTGGCACTCAGTGCTCTGGGCTGGGGACAAGATGGGCATTGGGCACAGCTTGGGCTCCATGGGCTGGGCTCCATCTTTCCAACTTGAAAGATTCTTTAATTCCATGATTCTTTTCTCTAATATCTTCCCAGACACCAGCTCTTGTCCTCAGCAGCTGCTGTTGGAAGCTCCTGACTGGCTTTGTCCTCTCAGCTCCTTGGCTGCTCTTCTGCCTGTCCCTGTGCACTGGGATGTGCCAGGGATGATCTGCTCTGAAATTCTGGTGGTGATTTATGTTATCTGAAGACAAATTTGCATTCCTGGGCTTCCCACTGGCACTTGCACTGCCTTCACCCAGATCGTGACCATCCCAATATTTGGGCAGAAATGTCTGGGGGTTTTATTGCTGCACTAACAGAGCCAGGTTTCCCAAGGGCAGATGTTGAGAGGTTGATAATTTAAGTGTCAGCATCAGCCTGAAAGGCCCTGCCAAGAACACATCAGCTTTAAGCCAGAGCAGGACAAAATGCATAGAATCTGTTAATTGCAGGCTGTTGGATTTTTGGATCAGAACTGACTTCAACAGCTAAGAGAGTCGCGTCTAATTTTGCTCTCATTTTCCCCAGGTAATTGTGTCAGTCAGGATACATTTCCCACAAACACATTGCTCTTCCCATTAATTCTACCCACAGATGGCTTTGCTGTGTAACTCCCTCCCTGCATGCCTTTATGTGGTGACAGGGTGTTATAAATCCTAATGTTCTCCTTATAAGATACAACAGAGGTGGATTAAAAGCAGTTCCTCTTCGCTGAACACTCAGCTCATGGAATTCTTCTGCCTTCACATGAGTAGAGAGCACCCAGCAACACAGAAAAGGACACTGGTGCCCACCCAGACAGGCACTAACAGATCCCTCAGGATGCTTTCAAGTGTCTACACCTTCATTTATCACCTCCTTTGACATACCCTTGAATAGGATTTACAACAGACAGAGCCCTAAGTTCACATAAATGTATTTGTGAAATAAAATGCAGCAGGGAAACACAGTTGTCTGTAATTCCTGACCTCTTGGAACTGTGATTCCTTCCTGAGCCTCTGTTTAGGATGAAAACAGAGAGCTGCCCAGCTCCAGCAGTGCCTGGCTCACTTGGCCATTGATGCATAATTTTGTTTGGGTTTGTAATTGCTGCTTAAGGCAGTAATTAATACACAAATATGCAATTTGCCACATCTCAGCTGAGGTTATTCACACTCGGGATCAGAGGATCTGGAAAGGAGGGCTGGTGGTGTCCCCTAGGATGGGCCAGAACAGCAGAAGTCTGGGTTGGGTGGGAAAGATGGGTACAGGGACATTGGCTTGGGCTCTCAGCAGCACAGCCAGAAACAAAAACCTCCCAGCACTGGAGCTGACCCACAATGGGATTAGATCTAAAACACCTTTTTTCCTTTCATCACCATTTGAAAGGTCTGTGATCACTGCTTAAAAATGCTCCTGGATTGCTTATCTTGATGGAGACCAAGATAATCCTCAGACTACTCCATCCACTCAGGCACTCTCAGAGCCCAGTATTGGCTGAATTGATTTCTCTGGAATCAAATAGAGTTTTTGGTTTTGTTTTTTTGATCTAATGGGAGTAGAATTCTGGCCAGGTTGATTTTCTTCCAAATTAGCTTTTCTGCTCCCTGAATTAGCATCTCCTTCACATGGCTCTCATGAAGGCAGCACACTCTGGTGTCTCCTCCCTCCACATCAGAGCCTTGGCTGTGATTCCCAAAGGAAATTGCCCCTCTGCACTTGCAGCAGTGGAAACTTTTAAGGTCACTAACAATTCAGAGATTTCCAAACTGGAATGGAGTATTTCCTGGAATTTGGGAATGTTGAAATGTTCTGTCCTCTGGGAGCAATTATATTAAAGGAAGAAGAAATTATTATTAAGTAGAGATTGGTGTAACTCACCCAGCCCAATGCTCGTGGGCAGATGTCTTCCTCTTAACCTCAATGTCCCTCTCAGCATCAGAGCTGCTTTCTGCACAGAGGCCCTGTGCTCGTCAGCAAGGTGACATTCCAGCTCCTGTGGAGCTCAGAAATGAATCCAGCTGGATTTTGGCCAGTCTGGGGACTGCACAGAGACTGGTGCCTTGCTCCTATTCCTTGTACAGGCAGCAGATCTGGAGGGGCTGGGCAGGGAATGAAGGACAGGGGGATGAAATGGTTGTGGTTGTCTTGGATTCTTTAGTCTCTATGATGAAAATGCCACAAATGTTCCCGGATCCATCATTTACTTGGACAATTCATTCTGAGACACTTTTTTTTCAGGTTCAGGCCAACATCAGATGGGAAAGTGCTGAAATCCCAGGTTGTGCTGAGCTCAAGAGCTCTGCATTTCAGTTTGGGGCTGGATATTTTTATAACTCTCCCAAGACAATGCTCCAAATGGCTGTGAGGTAGAGCAGGTAGCTTCAGAGGGGTACATGCATCTGCTGCTGTGCTTCTGTCCCTTGATTTGGAAGTCTCAGGGCGTCCTGCCCCAAGAAGATCACCTGGATACATACTGATAACTCCAGGTCATCCCCTGGGGGCAACACAGCCTTGGAAGTGTGATATGGCAGGAATTGGTGTTCTCTACTAATAGTTTTTAGGGGTTTTTTTCAATGTTTTAGAAACAGCCCAGAGCATTCAGAAATTCCAGCACGCAATTTCAAGGTATAAATCAGACATAATAATTTCCTTACAAGACCTGAAAGATTCTGAGCAGCCATTCTTTATTAAACATTATTAAAATGAAAGGTGCTGTCAGTAACACACTCTGGGTACTGCTATTTTACAGATTGCTGGAGTAACAAAGAGAACTGGGATGAAAAGGCCAAATGTTTCTCAAGCACTGCTCTGCTGCTGCAGGAAGGGACTTTAATGCCCATCTCATTCCCACCCCTGCAATTATCCCAGGTTGCTCCAAGCCCCATCCAACCTGACCTGGAGCACTTCCAGGACTGGGGAGTCCTCACATCTCTGGGCAAGTTTCCCAACTCTTCCCAGTTTCCCAGTAACACAAAGAGAATTCTGCACTCAGCCTTCCAGACTCTCAAAGAAATTCAAAAACACTGCAGGCTGGAAGGGAAATTATTCTTGATACTGCAGAAGTGTAGCAGGAAAGTCAAACAGAATCCCCTGGAGGATTCTGATCTTGAGGAACCAACAGTCCTGGAAAGATTCTGGGGAACCAAGAGCCCTGAGGCTCTGCTGGAAACGCACCCAGGGCTGGGCAGGGAGGTGAGCTGGAGGATCTTGCTTGCAGAGGAACCATAGCAGGAACAGACAGTGAAGGCTGAGGACAGGGAGACATGGGGACAGATTGCTGGGATCAGAAGAAGAGTAAAGTGGAATTAAGGCTCTGTCTGAGTGGAAATGAGAGGAGTGCATCCCTGGAATGAGAAAGGGTTGCCTTGTTCTGCAGGAACAGATGGCTGGGGGTGAGTACAGCCCAGGATAGGCAGTAACAGGGGGCACTGGGAAGTCTCCTCTGTCCCACCATGTACAGAACAGGGCTCCCTCAGCACTGCCTCACATCCAGATAAATCCAGAAGCATCACCAAATGGGGATGGACTAACAGGAAGAGAGACTGGCAGGTGGAGCATTTGCAGCCTGAGTTCATCCCAGGTCTGGTCCTGCCTGTGGCTCCTTGGCAGCCAAGATCCTCCAGCTCACCTCCCTGCCCAGCCCTGGGTACACTTCCAGCAGTGCATCAGGGCTGTTTATGCCCCAAAATCTTTCCAGGGCTGTTGTTACCCTAAAATCTTTCCACAGAAGCCTCTGGAGGAGTCTGACTTTCCTGCTACATTTCTGCAATATCAAGAATAATATTCTCCGCAGCCAGGAGTGTCTTTGAATTCCTTCAGAGCCTGGAAGGCTGAGTGCAGAATTCTCTTTGTGTTCCTGGGAAACTGGGGAAAATGGAGAACCTCACCCAGAGAGGCTTGTATTCCCCAACTCTGGAAGTGCTCCAGGCCAGGTTGGACAGGACTTGGAGCACACTGGGATAGTGAAAGGTGTCCATGCCCCTGGCAGGGGGTGGCACTGGATGGGCTTTGAGGTCTCTTCCAACCCTAATCTCTTTGGGATTCTGTGATTCTATGAAGAGAAGATGAGCAGGGAATTAGAATAGCAAAAGGCTTTTCCTGCATTTGATTTTGCTTTCCTAGAGGAACGGTGCTCAAATGCACACAGCACTGTTTGCTGCAGACAAACCAAGGGATGGGGATGGGAGAGACAAGGTACAGGATACTTTTTGTCTGTCCCTTGCTGTGTGATTTGGCAGCTGAGGCACAAAATACTCCTTCACTGGCATCTTTCCCCCCTGCCTCTGAGTTTTGGAATCTTGAGTTTAAGCAAAGAAATTGCAAAAGAGAGGTTTTAGGAGAAGCTTGAAAAACAAATGGGGCAGATTCAGAGCTCTGTGGAGCCTCCAATCACTCTTCCCATTTTATTTTGTAGTGCTGCTTATCGTTTATAAACTCACTGTGACTAAACAGGAGAGTCCCTGCAGGTGGGTGAGCCAGGGAAGATGGGAGCAGGGACAAAAGAGCTGAGCCAGCTTGCTGTTCCCTGTCTGTTTTGCCACCCCTTGTTCTGCAGCTCTCCTGCAGAGTCCTGGCATTATAGCTGTCCCAACTTCAATTTCTCCAGCAAAATCAAAAGGAATTTAAACCTGAATATACTTGGGGCTGAACCTTAAGGAATCTTAAAGCATTTCGATTTTGCAGACAGAAGAATCTGAAAGAAGTTCGAGTGTTACTGGCTTAGTCTGTCATCAAATCTGAGTATGGGAAGTGTTCTTTGGAGGAAGCTGGAAAAGCCATTGCTGTCAGGGGGGATCAAAGGCAGCAGTATGAGCAGGGGAGACTGGCTGTTGGCTTCATGTTCATTGCTGGGTTTGGGCTGTTGGATGTGTTTAGCCGCTTTAATTACCAGGATCAACAAAGCCATGGAATAAGGAACCCATCCTTAGGTGTTCATTAAGGCATAATCTTTGTCAGATTTTCCAGTACAGTGAGACAGTGACATAGTGACATTGTAAATGGTCTGTTCAGCATTTGAAAAAATCTGTCTAGAACAGGGCTGGGAGGTGGCATCAGACACCAACCTCAGGATGGAGCCAGCTGCTTGAGCAGAGGAATGATTTTAAACATGGAATTCTGGAGTGGTTTGGGTTGGAAGGGATTTCAAAGCTCATCCAATTCCACCCCCCACCATGGACAGGGACACTTTCCACCATCCCAGGCTGCTCCAAGCCCCAATGTCCAGCCTGGCCTTGGACACTGCCAGGGATTCAGGGGCAGCCACAGCTTCTCTGGGCACCCTGTGCCAGGGCCTGCCCACCCTCCCAGGGAAGGATTTCTTCCCAATATCTCACCTAAATTTCCCCTCTTTCAGTTTGATCTCATTCCTCCTTGTCTTGTCCCTGCAGTTGCCCAGGATGATTAAAACAATTCAAAAAGTTCAATAACTTAATTTGTGCAGGAGCAGGAAGACTTGGCCAAAAAAAAGAAAGAAAAATAAAAGAGCTTGTAGTTCTACAAACAAATAGACACATTCAGAACAGTCCTTGGATTGAAACTTCTGCCTCCCTCAATTTAATAAAGAAACTCAAAAAGCTGTGACTGTGATTCTGTAGTGCACAATTCACTGGCAAGAGAATGTAATATGTATTCAGTCTATTCATTTTTGCACCTGTGAGCCACAAAAGTGTGTAGTTTGTGACGGCTATGAAAGCACTTCTCTATTTCTCCCCAGGAGAACATTTGTCTCAGTAATTATTACAAGGCAGGCAGGAGTTTTAGAGGGCAACTTTCAATTTATTTCTTTTTTCTTAGTTGCTTTTTTGCATTGTTTGCATTCCTTTAAAACAAAAGGAAGGGGAGTGAAACTGCTGAATGCAGCACACACACTTATGAGAGATGTAGTAAGAGATTTTTGTGCCTGTGGAATAATTTTTCCAAATTTTTTTTTTTCTGGGTTAGATGGGATATGGGCTATATTTTAACAAATTAAACAACTTAGTCTCCCCCATCCCTCCCTGCTCTAAAAGCCTGGCTATTTTAATCTAACCAGTGGAAGTTATGTGGAAAAATGAAAATAAAATAAAATTTAGTGTTTCCTCTTTTAGGTGTAAACATGGGGATTCCTCCCTAATCTCAGCTTTGAAATTGTATCATGGTGCCAGGAACCTTTCATAGTCAAATCACACTTCACTGCTTCATTTTCCACTGTCTGCCTCTTGCTGAGACCAAAGTCTGGGCCTGCACCAAGCAAGGTTCTTATTCTCAAGCTCAGTATGAATGAAAGAAGTGCCAACAGTCAGAGCTACCAAACCCTTCCACTAAGAAAATCCTTAAGTGCTTTCTTTGATATTCAGTTTGATAAAAACCCCCAAAGCTTACCACCGTCGTGCTCAATGCAGCTCCAACATTGCTCATAAATTCTTTTCTTTTGGTAAATAAATCACTGCTGCTGATATTAGTTAATCTTGCCCCTAGAAAGTTGGGGTTTTTTGTGTGGTTTTATTAGTTATGAAACAAGACATCAAAGAGACACGAATGAGTTTTCCTTCCTCGGAGAATAAATACCAAATTTCTCTTTGAAGTGGAATCAAAGCCAAGGAGTCTGCAGCTGATTTGAGAACCAAGACAGGTATCCTGTGAGAGAGGCAAATCCCAGGTTTGGTGGTGACAGAGACATCTTTTTTAAAAACTTGTGATTCTAGTGATTTTCCCCTCACTTAAGACAGTTTTACTCACCAAGTCTGCAGCTCACGGATTTCTGTGTTAACATTGTAAAGGAAATGCAAGCAGAGCAAGGAAAGATTGGTTCTGTTCTACCACATCATCTTTAACACACAAAGGAAAAAATAATGTAAATAATCAAACCCAAGGCTTTTAAAAATACCTTGAGAAGTGTTTGAACGACCCAGAAGCTTCCTCTTGGATTCAAAAGGAAAGGAGGCACCAGGAAAACCCATCTTATTTCACTGCTTGGGGGCAGCTTGGTGCTGGTTTGGTGAGTGGAACTGAGCATTAATGAGTGGTTAAAAATATTGTGACACATCTGCATGTAATTCTGAATACTGAAAAACAGATTCATATTTCTTTGGGGGCTTCCCAAATCTTTGCCTTAGAGATGTTATTTCATAGAGTCACAGAGTCCCAGAATGATTTGGGTGGAAAGGACCTTAAAGCCCATCCAGTGCCACCCCTGCCATGTCAGGGACACCTTCCACTGTCCCAGGTTGCTCCAAACACCAAAGTCCAGCCTGGCCTTGGACACTTCCAGGGATCCAGGGGCAGCCACAGCTTCTCTGGGCACCCTGTGCCAGGGCCTGCCCACCCTCCCCAGCAGGAATTCCTTTCCAGTATCTCACCTAAATTTCTCCCCTTTCAGTTTGAAATCATTCCTCCTTGTCCTGACCTTTCAGCTCCTGATGAAAAGTCCCTCTCTGGCTTCCCCCCTTGGAATACTGGCAGGATTTCTTTCAGCTACTGGTAGGAAATTTAATCATAAACTCTCCAGATGCAAAAGAGAAAGATAAACTGCTCTTTTTAATTTTTTTTCCTGTTAGCTGTGATCCTTGGAACTGCACCGGCTTCCTGCTGCTTTATTGTCCTGGTGGGGTTTATATTTCTTAGTGTTCTGGTGGGTTTTATGCTTCAATTTTTGACTCAGATTCCCAAGTCCTCCCTCCTTTCAGCCCTAATTTTGGCTGTCAGTCATTGAATGAAGATAAAATCTAACCACAGGTTTTCTTGGAGAATTCCAGTAATATTTTGTCTTGTTATGGCCATATTTTGCCTTTCTTAGGTTTAAGAGTCATTGTCACCTTTTCTTTTTTTCTTTCAAAAAAACCAGAGATTTGCTAAAACCCTTTCAGAAGTGGGATTCAGGCAGGGAGCAGCACTGGGGGGGATGCAGCTTCTCCTCACCTTTCACTTCCCACCTTCCCACGTGTCCCTGAGCTGTGACAACAGGTAGGGAGATGTCGGAATAAGGGTGAATTGTAGCAAAAGATGGGTGGATTTATGGCAGCAGAGCAAGTCAAGTTAATCAGGATCACCCCATAACCTCTATTTCCCTCCCAAGTGTGTCTGCCTCCCCTCAACTCCACAGTGGGAGCAGGAAACCTGACAAACTCAGCTTTGAATCCCACAGCTCTTCCCCCCAGCTTTTTCACAGCTTCCACATCCATCTTTGGACTGTGACCCCCCAGAAAGCAAACAATGATAGTGCTGAGGTTTCCCTTTTCAGATGTTTGTTCTATCAGATGGAGGGTTCATTTCTGGAATTCTGCTCACATCAGGATTTTATAGCAGTGCCACAGTTATGTTCAGACTAGGATGTACTTCTGCATTCTACTTCTAGGAAGGTACTTAATGGGCAAATGTTCACGCTGATGGATAAAAGAGAGACTGATTTTTATTTTGTAAATAGAACTTCTCATTTATTTAATGCTGAATTTCTGCTGTCTGACAGCAATAATAATTAAAAAAAACAGCACAAGAAGGGTTTTAAAGTCCATTAATGGAGGAGAAGCCCATTTTTGCCACACACACTCCCAATTTTGCCCTGCTACTGGAAGTGGGAGCAAAAACGTCCCTGCACAGCTGATCCCTTGGAAGGGTGTGGAATAGTGCATATTCCAGAGGACTGTTGTAGACAGTTTGTGACCCTGGAATTGGCTTTACAAGGTATTCCTCTCCCAAAGTTTTCTCCTTGGAAGTGGATGTATTGATAAGGATGCAGCAAATCACAGAATTGTCAGGGCTGGGAGAGAGCTCCAAGATCATCGAGTCCAACCATTCCCCCAGCATCCCCATAGCCATGACCCTTCCAGATGCCTCCTGAACACTTCCAGAGAGGGTGGCTCCACCACCTCCCCAGGAAATTTATTCCAGTGTCTGATCACTCTTCTAGGGGAAAAAAAATTCTAATATCCAATCAGAACCTCCTCTAGCTCAATATTGAGCACTGAAATAATAACAAGGGTTACATTTTTCCAGGGTTGGTTAGGGTGGATAATTTCTATTTTAAGGGAAAGAGTGACAATTTTTAAAGCACTTTTTCTATATTTTTAAGTGCTATTTTATTTATTTGGAGCGAGATTTAAGTTCCTTTCCAACCAATTGATTTCTGATGTATGAATATTAATTTTGGAGAAAGACAAAAATATGAATGAGGCACAGACAGATGTCCTGACAAATGGGGAAAGTGTAGCAAAGAAAACAGGAAACAGTGGAAGGAAAAAATACATTTTGAAGCAGTTAATTAAAATCTGGCTCCAAGGCAGTAGCAGGGTGATGGATCAGGATGATCAGCAGAGCATATCTAACCTATGAATATTCATTCTGAGAGCTCACTCCTGCTGATCTCTTAGCTCCAGAGAAGGTCAGGCCCTCCCTGCCTTTCTCAAGGAAATTGAGAAAATGGGTGTTTGTGAAGGAGCTGGAGCAGGATTTGAGATGGAAAACATTTTGTGTTGAAAGATGGTTGAACTCTCTGACCAAGAACAGGCAGATGTTCCAGGGATAATGGGATGCAGCCTGCCACTGGCACAGGATACACAGAGTGTCCAGCTGCAGGACTGGAATGTAGCTGCCTTTTAGCTGTGCTATAATTAACAAAACAGAACAAAGCTAGGCATGAACAGGAGCTGTTTGCACTGACAAGAGCCTTGGGAAGCAATGCTCACAACCATTGGAGAAAGGAGCCTGGTATCTGGGAATTTTAAAGGCTGCTGGGGGAGGACACAGGGGACATGGGGTACTTGGAGCCTGCAGGACACAAAGCAGTTGTCAAAAGGCAGAAATGAGAGCTGGAATAACAGTTCTTCGTTCAGGGATTGTTGCCTGTGGATTCCCATGGGATCTCATGCTCCTAAGAAGTTTGTTGTCGATGCTAAATCTTTTAGGATAGCAATTGAAGGAGAAGTTTTTGGTCCTGGATGACTCTGTGGGGAAACACTGTATGCTGTGATATTCAGTGCAGGTCAAACAGTGAAGCACTGCCAACCTGAAATAACCTGAGGATTAAGATGGGTATTTTTGTTTTAGCTAAAAATTATGGCTAAATGTACTTTGATAGTCAGAAAGCAAAATTAAAAATGGGAGCCATTGGAAAGAGCACAGACTTTGAAATGGAAAATGCAATTTCAGTCAGAGGTGCACATGATGCAGGTGGGTCTCTCAGAGGGGGCTCCTTGGTGACCTGCTGAAGGTGGAGAGCCAGGGCAACAAAGATGATCAGAGGGGTGGAAGGGCTTACGAGGAATGACAGCTGGACAAGTGAAAAATGAGCTCTGTATGATGGAAAATAATAAAATCCTGAATACAGGAATCAGGGAGAGAGGAGAGGAGGGGAGAGGAGAGGAGAGGAGAGGAGAGGAGAGGAGAGGAGAGGAGAGGAGAGGAGAGGAGAGGAGAGGAGAGGAGAGGAGAGGAGAGGAGAGGAGAGGAGAGGAGAGGAGAGGAGAGGAGAGGAGAGGAGAGGAGAGGAGAGGAGAGGAGAGGAGAGGAGAGGAGAGGAGAGGAGAGGAGAGGAGAGGAGAGGAGAGGAGAGGAGAGGAGAGGAGAGGAGAGGAGAGGAGAGGAGAGGAGAGGAGAGGAGAGGAGAGGAGAGGAGAGGAGAGGAGAGGAGAGGAGAGGAGATCATCCCTTCCATGTGTGCATGGTTGGTTTGCAGATCTTCTTGCCTTGAAAGGTTTCATCTAGACAGGACTTCAGAAGGTGCCTGGCTGGAGTCATGAGGGGAAAATCCATCACAGGCCAGTAACTGTGAAAACATGACCTCATCTTCTTGAAGTCTTCTTAGCAAGTTGCTGGAGATTCTTCCTAGAAGGAAGCACTGTGTGCTTCTCTGTTCTTTTCCCTGGGCAAAGACACAGCATGGCTTGGCAGAGCTCTTCTCTGAGAGCTGTTCTCATGTTTTAATAGAACAATTGATGCAGGTAATTGTAGCGTTGACAAGTTCTGAAGCCTCAACAAGCATCTCCCACCTATAGCTGAAATTTCTTGTTTATGTTGAACACACTGTCAGCAGTAGAATCTGAAAGATGATTGAAATTTGAAAAATGAGGGGATTTGCTCAGTAGAAGACTGAGATTAAAACAGGGAATTACTCAATGCAGTAACGTAAATCTTGATGCCTGTACAGGAGGGATGCTGTGGGAAAACTGTGGCAGTGATTAGGAATCCATTTGGGAAAGAATCAAGGACTGAACCATTGTAAAGCAGTGCAAGATAAAAAGTTGAGTAATGAAATGATGAAGGACTTACTTGGATTAAACTAGGACATATTTAGTGGTGGTAGAACACCATCTCACCAGGAATGCCTCTGCCTAAAAGATGTTATACCACGCCTGGTTTTGAAGTAGCATCAATTTCCCATCGATTTTTAATTGCCAGAGCTACAAATAGGAAATACCAATGAGAGAATATTTAAAACACATGGATGAGCTGAGCTCTCAGGAGGAGTTTCCAAAGGTGTGCGTAGGAAGATTTAATCCTCATAAATCTAGTAGTGTTCAAGAGAATGCTCCAGAATTTAAAGAAAGGCCAGGTAGGACAATAAAGTATAACTGTGTGTGCAGGGATGGAAGTGACCCCATCTTTGAGCTGCATCCTGCAGGACAAAGCAATAAATGATGGAACAACACCCTGGCAGCACTATTCAGTAAGGCCACATTTTGTTTTGTTTCAAAACAATGTCACCACACAGCCCAGCACCAACACCCAGGGTCAACATTTGGGGAGTGCTGGCCTGGAAAGCACTCAACCCCAGCTGCCTGAGAGCTTTTTGAGGCACCTTGAGGTGAGGTTGTTGGAAATTATAGAAGTTTTAAATTTTAAGCACCTTGGAAATTATGTAAGTTTTAAATTTTATTTAAGTACCTTGGAAATGATGTACAGTAGTTTCACGAATACAAGCCGCACGGATTATAAGCCGCACTTCCGGTGCCTCGACAATGTTGCTGTCTTTGTCAATAGATAAGCCGCACCCCGAATATTAGCCGCACTTTCGTTCGTCGCGAGAATCCGTGCGCAGCTTTCACAAATTGGCCAATTAGTAACAGGATCGCGGCATAGCGGGCTTTACTGGCTCGGGGCGGGGCCAGGAAGGCTCGGCCCGCTCATGGTTGCCGACGGGGCCGGGTAGCCCAGCTCAGCGTCACGGCTTGGCGGGGCTGGCTGGGTGGTGCTGCCGCCGCCGCCGGGCTCGCTGGCCCCCCTCTCCCGTCAGCACCGCCCCGCTGCCGCGTTCCCTAGCCCTGCCGGCGAGCTGCCGCCGCCCGGCTCGCTGGCTGCGCCGCGTTCCCTAGCCCTGCCGGCGGCCTGCCGCTGCCCGGCTCGCCGGCCGCGCCGCGTTCCCTAGCCCTGCCGGCGGGCTGCCGCCGCCGCCGCCCGGCTCGGCGGCCGCGTCGCGCCGCGTTCCTTAGCCCTGCCGGCGGCCTGCCGCCGCCGCCGCCCGGCTCGCTGGCCGCGCCGCGTTCCCTAGCCCTGCCGGCGGCCTGCCGCCGCCCGGCTCAGCGGCCGCACCGCGTTCCCTAGCCCTGCCGGCGGCCTGCCGCCGCCGCCGCCCGGCTCGCTGGCCGCGCCGCGTTCCCTAGCCCTGCCGGCGGCCTGCCGCCGCCGCCGCCCGGCTCGCTGGCCGCGCCGCGTTCCCTAGCCCTGCCGGCGGCCTGCCGCCGCCCGGCTCGCTGGCCGCGCCGCGTTCCCTAGCCCTGCCGGCGGCCTGCCGCTGCCCGGCTCGCCGGCCGCGCCGCGTTCCCTAGCCCTGCCGGCGGGCCAGCCTCTGCCGCCGCTGGCAGGCATGCCGGCCGCCTCGCCGCTGCGTTCACGTACTCGCCCTGCCGGCGGGCCAGCTGCTGCCGCCCCTGCCAGGCTCGCCGGCCGCCCCCTCCCGTCTGCACCGCCGCCGCGTTTCCTCGCCCTGGCCGGCACTGCAGGCCCCCGCACCGCCGGGCTCCCCCACCCTGCTGGCCCCGATTCTGCTGGGCTTCCCCCGCTGTCAGGCAGCCCCACCCGCCGGCCTTCCTGCTTCTGCCATGCTCCCCTGCACTGCTAGCCCCAGTTCTCCCGGGCTCCCCCGCCCTGCTGGCCCGGGCTCTGCCGCCCCCCTGCCCCGCCCTGCTGGCTCAGGCTCTGCCGCCCGCCCCCACACTGCTGGCCCCGCCTCTGCCAGGCTTTCCCACCTCTGCCGGGGCCGGCCGGGCTCCAGCTTGGCTTGGGGCTGCCGCGGGCTCTCACTTCCGTGTTGGCAGCTTTTAGAATTTTGTTAATGTATTAGCCGCCCCGGAATATTGGCCGCACTTCCGGGTTTCCACCAAAATTTTGGTCAAATTGGTGCGGCTTGTATTCGTGAAATTACTGTAAGTTTTAAATTTTATTTAAGTAACTTGAGTCAGGGGTTTCTTCGCCATGGCCAAAGGGGAAGGGGACTTTAAGCTTTTCTTCAAAACACTCCAAGGGTTTGAGTTTTGCTGGGTGATGCCTGCTAGGCCTCAATCCACAAAAAGAAGATTCCCAGACTCCCAAGAGTTTAACATCAACTGGCTGGGAGTAGCAAGAAGAGGAGATAAATGGACACAGACTTCACCCCCTGGTCTGGGAAAAAGATTGATAGGAAAAGCAAAGAATGAGGACCAAATTAGCATTGAAGACATCAATAATCAATAGGAAATCGAATGCTAAGAACTGTGCAATGTAGAACCAATGAATTAGAATTTCTTTGGGTTTATTTATGTATAAATATGGGAAAAGTCTGTGTAGAATGATGTGTGTTGGAATAATTTCTACTGCACACCCTGGCTATGTGTGGATGGGATGATTTCTATGACACATCCTGGCCAGAATTAAGTAATGCTTGATTCTCTAACACTTAAAAGATGGTGTGGAGAGCTTCTCTTATTCCTACAGTTCTGGTGACAGGGACAAACAGGAAAGAAGCTGCTGGGGAGTGAGAAGTAGATTGATGAGAATTAGTTGCCTGCATTTGACATGTGGAGGTGACAAGGACTTGGCTAAGAGAAGGAGCAGAGGCTCTGCCAATGTGTTTTGGGCATGAAAACCAATTAGCAGCACGGGTGAAGAGATGAGCTGGAGTCAGGGTGTGAAGGAAATACAGATAATCAGCTTGGGAGAAAGATCTTCACGTGTCACACTTGAGACTGCAGGAGATGGGGATTAATGTGCTGCTCAGGTGGTGATTTGTGCTACTTGACTCCTTAAGGACACGTCTTTATGGAATTTTCTGTGCTTGTCAATTCTCACCTGCCTGGGCCACACTTCTGAACTTTAGCTCTTCCAGCACTCTGTTATTAAGAAACACCTCTGGCTGCTCCAGGGGCTGTAGATGAGAATGTGATGTGCAAGTTAATGAGGAAGATTCACCTTTTGTCAGCTCCATCACTGGGCTGGTGCATTCCCCCACTCCCCTCCCCCCTTCCCTTTTTTTCTTTATAGTCTGGAAGTTCCTTCACTGGGATACTTGGGCAGAGACCAGCTGGCAGAGAACAGGACAAATCTATGCATCAAAATACTCCACCACTTAATTAGTGGAGTGCATTTAATTAGTCTTAGAGACTAGCAAGCAGAAGATATCAAAATATACAAAAAGGAAAAGGCTTTTGCCGCTTTGGTCAGCTCCGACAGGAAAGTATAGAAGAGCAAAATATTGTTTTCTTCAAATATTCAATAGCTCAGGAGTATTCCTTGTTGGTTTTGAGTAATTTCACTTTTATGTCTCCAACAGAACTATCCAGGTTTTGATGAGACCTTAATTTATAAGTAAAATGAAAAAAACTTGCTGAATAGTAGTAAAATGTATCCTGGAGCTAAAAGTTTTCTAGCTAAATATTAGAATTTTTTATAAAAAGTGGTGTAATCTTGGTTGAAATTTGAGATACCACTGCTATGAATGTTTAAATATTCACAGGACTGTTCTTGTCACTCCTCTTGCCAGGGCTTCCCACATCTTCCATTGCTTTGGCAACTTTACCTGGCCAAATTTGAGTTTCAGCTGATAGCAACAGCAGCTGTATCCATGGCAGAGCTGTTGAGCAGAATTTATAGAGAGCAAGGTATTACTTGGCAGAATGAAAAAAGGAAAAATAAAAGGCAGATTTCTGGGGGAGGATGACTCTGCTCAGAAGCTGTGTCAGTGACATCTATTCCAAACAAGTAAAAGCAGAAGAATTTTCAGGAGAAATGTCTGTATCAACAGCTACAAAACAATTTCTTATTACTTAGTCCTGCACTTTTTGTGGGGTTACAGATAGTGAAAAGACAGAATTCTTTGCCTTTGCACATTCCAAGTATTTTAATGAATTTCTGAAGACTTATTAAATGATGCTGAGATTTGGCTCCTGTGGAAGTTGCTGATCATTTTGAACAAGGTACAAGATGGTTCTATTTTTCAATATTGTTTTGGACTAATTAATGCCTCATTTAAATTCTCAGGCAATGAAGTCCTGATATTATTTTAGCTATTTCCCTTAATTGCCTTGGTACTTCAATTTAACTTTAATTTTATAATTTAAAAAAAGAGCTGTAAAACCTCTGTATCTAGAAAGTTTGTTAATGTTAATTTTGCTTAATGAAAACAATTAAACGTGGAGTTTCTGTTACTGCTTTCGATCATGGAGATCTTTTTATCAGTTTGGGGATGGAAATGAAGGACTATGGCTGGATGAGACAGCAAAACACCTTTGCTCAGTGAGTTTGTGTTCATCAACAGGTACAAGGTGTTGTAGGTGACCAATTTCAGTAGGGATTTTGAAAATGTCCTGTAGTTGCACCTGTTACCCAGTTTCTGTGGATAAATAGAAATGGGACCACACTGGAAATGGGAGATCCCAAGAACGAGAGGATCTTCCATATAAAACTTGCCGTCTGGTTGAGATTTTAGTCTTGGTTGCTTAAATTTGGTTGTGTGAATCTCAGGCACTGCCAGCAGGGTGAAAAGAAGATTTAAATCCATGTTTACTTCTTATTTGTACTCATACACTGTCCATCAAAAACAAGGAATTAGATTGTAAGGGAAAACAAATGCACAAAGGTTTCTTATGCTCTGGAATTTAGTGAGCTCTTGACCTAAGTGCAGGGTTTTTATGATCTCCAAGGTGTTCTGGAATACAAACCTTAGACTGGACAGTATGAACTTGGAAATTCCCCTAAAAACAGGAATGCAGGTTTCCTTCCTGGCTGTTGGAGGGACTGCCCAAGGAAGTGCTGGAGTCCTCATCCCTGAAAATGTTCAAAACCCCTATGGATGTGTCACTTGGGGACATGGATTAGTGGTGCTGGTTGACAGCTGGACTTGTTGATCTTAGAGGGATTTTCCCACCTCAACCTTTATGGGATTCCATGAACTTAATAAAAGAAAACAACTGGAAACAGCTTTTGTCTTTAACTGAGTTAGGAACAACTCTCAATTTGAATGCTTGCAGATGGCAGGAATACAGTCTGTTCTATGGGATATTCTGGACATGCTAAGTATCAAAAGAGAGAGCAGAGGATCCAGAAGGAACCTTCCCTGGGTGTAAGCAGGGAATGGATGGTTGCCAGAAATACAAGAGACCTGCAAAAAGCTGGGGCTTTCTCTAGAGAGGAAGATGGAAAAAGCAATATGTGGAAGATTAAGGTGCAAGGAGAGGGCTGGGAGAACAATTTGAGCAGGGCAGGAGAACTGAGGAATTCTCTCACAAGCACACCAAGTGCAAAAATCTGGTCACAGATGAGTAACAGAGACACAAAAGGAACAGCTAGAGGAAATAAGGCCAGAATAGGAAAATGAGATGAATATTTTGCATCTGTATCACCACAGAGAAGTCAGAGCAGGACACCAAGCTCCTGTTTGGTAGGTGAGTCCTTCCTTACAACCACGCTGAGCTTCCTTGGAGCTGTCACCAAGCCTGAGGACAAAGAAATGTGACTGCCTTCCCAAAAGCCCTGGCTGGGGATGCTGACTAAAAGCTCCCAGGGAAACTGAGCTGCCATGGGATGAAAGGTGAGGTGTCCCCATGGGGAGATGATGGACAAATGAGAGGAATTTGGCAGCTGTTGCCTTTGTCAAACACCTTCTGGGAAATCAGCCTGATCTCCCTGTCTATGTGGACATGTATCCTTGATCGCTCTGTTGAGCACCACAATTTACTGCTCTTCACCTTCCTCAGAGTTGAATCCCTGGAATTCTGCTTTCCAGCTAAGGCTGCTTTGGAATTCTCTCTCCTTTGCACACTCAACGATGAGTTCCTTCCAAGTCATTTGTAAATCCAGCAGTATTGGGGGTTTTTACTCTCAGGAAGATGACACAAACCTGCACAACCTGCTTGCCAATTGTGCTTCTGATGGCTTTGTTGTTGAGTTTTAAATACAGTATTTTCACGATTATAAGCCACACCATTTTGACTAAAATTTTTCTCCCAACCTGGAAATGTGGCTTACACTCAGGAGCGGCTAATATATCAAAAAAGTTCTGAAATTTCCAAACCCAGAAGTGCAAGCCAAGGTGCCGAGCCGAGCACTTGACAGTAAAATCCGAGATTGTGCAATAGCTACAAATTGGCTACTCTGTTGCGCGGTGGGTGGAGGCGGGCTCTGTGCTGGCCCCGCAGCGGAGGGCTCCCTCCTGCTGGCCCCGCAGCCTGGGAGGGAGGCAGGGGTTCCATCCCTGCCTGCTGCTGCCACCGCTGATGCTGGCGAGCTCCCGCCGCCGCCGTGGGGCAGCGCCGGGCTGGGGCGAGCGAGCCTGGCGGCAGTGGTGGCCAGCCTCGAGTGGCCCCGCCAAGCGGCAGCGCCGAGCTGGGCCACCTGGCCCCGTCGGCAGCCTGAGCGGGCCAAGCCCGCCCGGCCCTGAGCCGAGCCAGTAAACCCCGCCATCCTGCAATTCAGTTAGTAATTTGTTACTTTGTTCCACGCGGGTCCTCGCTGCGAACAAGAGTGCGGCTTATAATCAGGTGCGGCTTGTAATCGTGAAATTACTGTACTTAGTACAAAACAGGAAAAAAATTGTGCAATCCATTGCATGTAAGGAGAAAAAGCAGATTCTTTTTTTAAAAAGCCCATCCAGTGCCACCCCCTGCCATGGGCTGGGACACCTTCCACTATCCCAGGCTGCTCCAAGCCCCAGTTTCCATCTTGGCCTTGGACACTTCCAGGGATGTGACAGCCACAGTTTCTTTAGGAAGCCTGTGCATTCTGTGCTGTTAGATGCACAGATGTGCAAATACAGAACTCTTTGCCTCTCCTTAAACTCTCCTTTGCCAGCTCCAGGAGGAAACAGCTGAATGCTGGCGCTGAGAGTCAGCCTTTTGCACACCTCCCATAAATCACAATAAACACCTTTTATCATAATAAATGTAATGCATAACATTCACATCCAGATCTCCTGTTGCAGTAGGAGTGGGTATATTTTCACCTGGAGGGCTGGCAGGGTGAAGCTGACTGGGTTTTAGCTTTCCCTGTTAGCACATGATGGAGGAGCCAGTGTTACACACCTCCAAGCACAATGCCAATTATTTTCCCTGGCAAGCTGTCACCTGGCAAGCTGGCTCTACTTGTGCAATTTCCCCTGAAGCATCTGAGACTAACAATGCACAAACAAGGCAGGCCATGATTTATTCGGAATGATTGGTTTAGATGCTGATTCTTGAGGGAAGACTGCCATAGGCGCTACACATTTAAATATGCAGAAGAAAGCCTGTTTTGGGATGAAAGTGTTCAAGTCAAATTGTTGTGTTATCTTGGCTTTCCTGCGCTGCCTAATTTCCCAACTGATGCTTTCTGTATTTCCTGTGTGTTCCTTGTCACCTCTGTAGTTTTCTAAGTGGCAAAAAAATGAATGTTACAAGAAACCATTTGGATTTAACCCTCTGGCAGCAGAGGTTGTCTCCCAGGAATAACAGATATGAGTCATGGAAATGTTCTATTTCTAACTCAGTTCATTGCAAAGCTCAGTCTTCTTTTCTGACCACTCTAAAGTGACATGGGAACCCCCCATTGCATTTACTTTTATAAATATCTGTAAATACATTTAGGAAAGGCTCCAACATCTGCTGCTTTAAGGTGTAGTTTGGATAAAAGGGTATGGAAGGAACCTGGTTTACAAAGAGTGCATTCAATGCTCACAGCTTCATACCAGGCTAATACACAGACATCTTCTGGTTCTCCTATTCTTTGGAATTTCCCAATAATTTTCTCTTAATTCCAGCAAGTTTAATTTCTCCCACTGGAAAACAAGGAATGATCCATGCTTGTGTCTCGTGAAATGGTATTAACTTTGCTCTTGTCTTTGGAGCCCAGGGATGTGGGTGTTGTTCCCAAGATAAAGTATGGATAATGGGAAGGAAGGAAGGAAGGAAGGAAGGAAGGAAGGAAGGAAGGAAGGAAGGAAGGAAGGAAGGAAGGAAGGAAGGAAGGAAGGAAGGAAGGAAGGAAGGAAGGAAGGAAGGAAGGAAGGAAGGAAGGAAGGAAGGAAGGAGGGAAGGAAGGAGGGAAGGAAGGAGGGAAGGAAAGAAGGAAGGAAGGAAGGAAGGAAGGAAGGAAGGAAGGAAGGAAGGAAGGAAGGAAGGAAGGAAGGAAGGAAGGAAGGAAGGAAGGAAGGAAGGAAGGAAGGAAGGAAGGAAGGAAGGAAGGAAGGAAGGAAATGTGGTATTGCGAAATGTGGCTGCAGCAGGGAAGGAGTGTGGAGAGCAATAGGACACCAAAAGCATTGGACACAGATGAGGGCATTGCTGAATTTGGAAAAAGACATGAGAAAAGTTGAGACAGCTTAGAAAATGTAATGTTTTTATGCTGTTCTTATACAAATTCTCCTTTTTGTGGGGTACCAGGGGCTCTTTAGAAATTATTTGTGGGAATACAGTAGTGATCCCTCCCCCTCAGGAACTTTCAGCAATCTGAAATATATTAAAAACTCAGAAGTAGTAAGATCCAGCCAGCCCGAGCCCAGATTCAAACTTTAATTGCTGATGTTAGTTATTCACAATGTAATCTACAAGCAGTAGGCATTCGTATATTTAGAAAATCTGGTTTTCTTAAATTAAAAAAAAAAAAAGTGAAGAGGATTCTTGACTGAAAGACTGCCTGTGGAAGAGTTCCTTATTTTTTTTGTTTGCCTTTATTTAATTAGAGAAATATCAAAGTAGGGGATTGGTAACTTCCTGGAAGAGGAGTCCAGAAAAGTAAACCTAAATTAACATTGCATTGTTTTATTTTCTCTTTAGATCTCCGAAGATCCTTTTAGATCTCAAAAGACATTTGAAAAAATCATAGAGATTTCAAAATTCTTTGTCAGTTAGTTGGAATGTGAATCACTCCCTGAATTAGTCAGGCTGCATAATGAATATGAGAGGAAAATCCAGCTGAAATCCCAGCGTGTGTGGTGCTCCCAGAGTGCATGGAACCAGTTTATCTGAGGGACACAGGCTGAACTTTAAGCACCTAATCCATTTACGTACATATCAATTACCCTGTAATGGTTAATTATCCATGATCCCGTTAGGGAAGCAATCAAGCAATCACATATGTTACCCTTTTCTCCAGTCATCAAATATTGGAGGCCACCTTGTAGGAAATATTTGACCTAAAATTTCAGTAATTGCTAAAAAAATTGTTCAGATTCCTTGCAGATTTATGAAAACATTGCAGGAAATTGGCGTTCATTTTCAGGGATGGGAGCTCTGGAGTTTGGGAGCATTTCCAGAGTTTGTTTTAAAGGCAGGAGTTTAAGTCCTTCAGGCTTATCTCAGCTTCTTGAGGTGTCTTTGATAAAGTGCAGGACCCCTCTCCTGCCCCAGAGCCATCCCTGAAGTGGGCACAGCAGAATGTGCCTCTGCAAGGATGGACTGCTGGGAAACTCCAAATTCTGGAACATTTGAACTGGAGTAGGTGAGAGCATCCACTGCGTCAGGTGAAGATGATGGACTGATGAACAACACAAGGGTGCTTCTGCTGCCCACGGATTTTTAAACTGGTGCCAAAATCCCACCCTAACTAAATCCGGGGAACCATCCTAGAGCTTCAAATAAAATTACAGCGGTTAACATTCTGTTTGCTGAGTGTAAAGACTAAATTACAATACTACTGGGTTTTTTGGTTGTTGTTGTTGGTTTTGTTGTTTTTTGTTTTTTTTTTTTTTTTAATAGATGGAGGGCTGTTCCTCAGGCATACACTTCAGGGAAGAATCCCTGGGCAACACGTTTGTTTTTCACAATTTCTGAGTCTGCTTGGCATAGGCTGATTCCCTTGGGGAGCCTGGGAAATTAAAGGCTCTGTTTTGTTTTGTTTTCTTCGGACAGGTACTAAGAGCTAATAATAGCAGTTAAAGTAACCTCCTCCTTCTCTTTCATTAACAGAAGATTGAGGCCAGGCTTAGATCACTTAACAGGGGACATTAGCAGATGACTTGGTGCAGAAGGGCCACGTTAAAGGGTTTTGAGGCTGCGATGTCCTACAGCAATTTCAGGATTGAACTGGGCCAAGGAACACAACATTCTAAAAGGCAGATGAAGTTTCTTTGTACAAGGAGCTCCTCCATAATCCTGTGCTCCTGTGGGTTTGGGTGAGTTTAGAATCAATGCTTCTAAAGCCTTTTATAGCAAACATAAGAGCCAAGGAAAAAATCGGCTTTGCTGGAGTCTATAGCCCCTGAGCCTGGGTGGGACAATACTGTTTACTGGTTTGGGTATGGAAAGAACCGAGGAGCATTAAACTCTGCACTTTCTCCCAACCTGATGAATCCATTCTGTTGATCCTTATTCACTAGCCTCCAAAATACAGAGTCCTAAAGACCTCCACATTCTTCTCATTCTGGTCAGACTTCAGAACAAAGAAGTGTCAGCTGTGTGCTAAGTGACTAAAGAAACTCGTGGGGTGAATCAGGAGCATCTTTGGGTGCTGTCATTAATTGTGAGAGGCTCTGGGGCTGTGTCAGGTGTTGGATCTGCTCTGGGCTGGAGGCTATAAAAGTTGTGGAATTCTAGGACTGGGCTGCTGCCCTAAATGTGAGGGTCAAAAATCACTGGGGTCATCTGTTGCTGAACTGAGTTTTGGCCAGAGGTGAAGAGCGCTGCAGCATATTCACTTCTGCACATGGAAATGCTTGTGTGCTATTTTTAGCTCTTGGCTCCAAGTACAAGGAATGTCTGACTTTTGTAAGTAAAGAGGTGGCATAAACAGTTTCTAGGTGGATGAGGCTTTGCAAGGTTCTTCAAAGCTGTAGCCTTTCAAGAAAGAAGCAGTAATTATAAATCACAAACACTTCCCTGTCTGCCGATATTTCAGAGTAAAAGGTACCTTGGAGTCTGAGCTCTGCATGAACATTTGTGGCATGACTGCTCAGCTGTTTGTTCAAAGGGGATTTTTCCCTATAATCTAGGCCCTGGAAATCCCCATTTACCCCATCCTTGGGCGACTGTAGCTTGGTGCTGAAGGGACTCCCAGAAGATCAAGCACATCTGATTCTCTGCTGAAGATGTTCCCAAAAGCTGGGGCACCTTCAATTCTCTGCTGAAGGTGACCCCAAAAGCTCAGACACATTCAACTCTTTTATGGCCTCCTCGCAGGTGAAGCTAAACAAGCTCTGAAATGGAGACACTCCAGGAAATTTTCAGTGCCATATGGATTTTCTCAAAAAAGTGAACACATTCTCCTGGCAAACCTCAGCAGTCATGGAGCCACTCCTGTCCCTTTCTCAAATCCTTATCAGGGTGCCTTGCTCTTGTGGATGCACTATCTGATCAAAGCTCTCCTTGCCAGTCCTGTTCTTAAGCATCTTCATTTCTCATACTGTATTTGATCCCAGTACAGAGGCTCCACTCTTACTTGCCCGTTGTTTGTCATTGTCTCCTGAAAAGTACCTGCCCCCAAATTCCTTCTCTGCCAGCTGACATGGAACTCCACTGAGGGCTCATCACAAAACAAGACAGTGACTCATTCTTCCCGCTCAGAAATAGCATCCAGAAAGCTCAACAGAGGAAGTAAACAATGAACACAAGGATTACAAAAATGCTCCCATTCTCCATGAGTTAATTTTAGAGTAAAATCAACATTTGTTCACAGTTTAGAAAGATCTCCGTCCTCATTATTAGCATTGTTATTGTCACTGTGACTATTTTTACATGATGCCTTCGATTTGCAAGGGGGTGTTTTTGACCAAATAGGAAGTTGGGTGTTCATGGTAATCAGAGGACTGGGTCAAAATCCCTACACTGGGAGGGTGAATTTCTTTGCAAATACAAAGGATTTCTGGGAGATTTGGTTTCTTTGCTTTTCTTTTGGAGCAGATGGTGGTGAGAGTGATTTCATCATCCAATTGCTGTTGCCTGTTAGGACCTAAAAAATAATTCATACATAGAGATAGTGGGAAAAAAAAAAAAGGAGATTTCATTTCTGGAGCCTCTCCAATGTGAGAGTCATGGTCAGGTCTCAGGCAATTCCCACCACCCGAATCTCACTGTAACTTACTCTTTTCCAAGTTTATTTGTCCTGGTTTTGATCTCCTTTGAATTTGCCGAATACTATTTCTACTCTTTTTGATCTGCTGGTATTTTGTGTTGTGAAGACAGAAGTTTTGCATCCTCCCAAAGACAGCTTGCTATTTTGTAGGGAGAAAAAAAAAGTCAACTTTCATCCTTTATTTTGATTGTCTTTCATGTGTGAAATGGAGTATTCCAAGAAACAACCCTGTGAAGGAAAATCTGCTGGGTTCCAGGTACTGAAGAGCAAAGCTATGAGCAAGTTAAGTGATTATAGGGAATATAAATCATGAACTCAAAACAGTCAAAGGTTTTGGTGGAGATAGGAAGGCAACAGATCATCACTGGGCAAAGCTGATGGCTCTTGCAAAGGAAAGAAAACACTTCTTTCCTTTCTTTAATGTGGATAAAAGTTTTAATGACAGTAATTGTCCAAAGATTCATAGCTGTGTGTGGGAGAGGGAAGTTCCCGTTAGAAGTGCTGCTCAACCAAGATAATGCCCTGGGGGAAGGGAACAGGAAGGAAAATCAGGGTTTGCCATGTTGTATTCTAGAATGGGAATGTAAGGAAGAAATTAGGATTGTCATAGTGAAGTTTAAAAGTTTGAAAAAACACAAGATGTAATGCGAGTTTGGCTCTAGTAAAAATGATGTGCAGGTCTTTGGTGAAGTGTCTTTAGGGCTTATTGTCCCAAAAGTTCCCCTTCCAACTGAAATTTTTCATTATTCAGCCTAAAACTGAATTTAGGTGGAGAGATTGTTGTAGTGTTTATTGAATTACCAGAATATTTTCTCTCCCCAGTATAAACAAAGGTCCCTAAGCAAAACCAGGTGTTGCTTGGCAAAGAAAATGCTCATATGTAACTTACAACTGTAAGAGTTTCTTGCTGCTTTTAAATAAATGAAAATATTTCCTCCCTCTCCCCAAGAATGTGTACCCATTTAGAAACAGAGTCTTCTATAATGAATGGATGTATGTTCACACTGCCTTTATATTTCTTATTTCTATTGTGTTGTACTCAGCAGGATGTTCAGTTCCTAATATTCTGGTTTAGAATTAACACAGTTCTGTTGCACTGAGTATAAATGTATAAATCACAAAATGAAGTGCTATTCTCCCTTGAAAATAATAATTTGGTATAGCTCTAACGCTCCCCCTTCATAATTAAATTTCCCTTGAGGAGTCAAAAGGTGATGTGACATTTTAGCCCATAGGTTGAGAGAGAAGATTTAGAATTTAAGATGTCAATTTTAACTCTGCTTCTGAATGTCAAACAATGGAAGATTTTTTTGTTTGTTTGTTATTTGTTATTTATTATATTTTTAGGGCCTTGACAGCTTAGAGAAATGGACAGAGAAAATATGTTTGAAACTCAACAAGGGAAATGCAGGTCCTGCACCTGGGCAGGAACAGCCTCAGGCACCAGCACAGGGTGGGGGGGTCCCTGCTGGAGCAGCTCTGTGGGGAAGGACCTGGGGGACACCGAGCTGTCCCTGAGGCAGCAGAGTGTCCTGGGGGTGCTGGGGGACACCGAGCT
The DNA here is from genome assembly GCF_009819885.2 of Catharus ustulatus. Classification (NCBI taxonomy): domain Eukaryota; kingdom Metazoa; phylum Chordata; class Aves; order Passeriformes; family Turdidae; genus Catharus; species Catharus ustulatus. The sequence goes on along the minus strand of NC_046228.1, from coordinate 32,673,076 downwards.
GTCCCTGAGGCAGCAGAGTGTCCTGGGGGTGCTGGGGGACACCGAGCTGTCCCTGAGGCAGCAGAGTGTCCTGGGGCCAAGGAGGCCAATGGGATCCTGGGCAGCAGGAAGAGCATTGGCAGCAGCTCAGGGAGGGATCCTGCCCCTGTGCCAGCCCTGCAGGCCCCTCTGCAGTGCTGTGTCCAGCTCTGGATCCTCAGCACAGCAGGGCCAGGGAGCTCCTGCAGCGGGGCCAGCGGAGGCTGCGGCGCTGAGGAAGGGCCTGGAGCATCTGGGTGCCCAGGAAAGGCTGAGGGAGCTGGGGCTGTTCAGGCTGGAGAGGAGCCCCAGCTGAGAGGGGCCCTCAGCCCTGGCTGTCCCTGTGTGCAGGGAGGGGCAGAGCAGGGCCCAGGCTCTGCTCCGGGGGCCCAGCAATGGCCCCAGAGCCACGGGCAGGGACTGAGCCCAGCAATTCCCCCTGCACAGGAGGCACAACTTCTTCCCTGGGCACTGCCCAGCCCTGAACAGATTGCCCACAGAGCCTCTGGGCTCTCCTCCCTGGGGCTGTTGCAGAGCTGTGTGCACACAATGCTGTGCCCTGTGCTCTGGGATGGCCCTGCTGGAGCAGGGAGGGGACACCAGGTGCCCACCGAGCTCCCTGCAGCCTCAGCCAACCTGAGATCCTATGATTATCCAATACAATGCAAACAAAATCTCAATACTTGTCCATTAGTGAGCTGCTGTCTCATTACACAAAGATTGCTACCAGCCTGATACTTGAGATCTGTTAGAATTATCACCGAGAATGCAAAATGGTCCCAGTGATTCCCACTTGGAGCCTTTTGAATACCATTTGTTATTATTGTTAATCTGCTGCCAGACACCACAGAGCAGCCCAGGAATGGGCAGGATCATCAGTATTCCCGTGCCGTGGGCTGGTTTTGCTGTTCTGTGTTTGATGTTGGCCTGCTCATGTCATGGCCATTGTAGATAGAAAAATTCCCTTTGTTTGAGCTGCTTTTTGAGGGCATTACAGTGATCACTGCTGAGCCCCAGGCTGACTTTACTCCAAGGTTAATCTTAGGTTTAGCCGGGGCAAATACTCAGGAGTGGTTTTGCATAGGTACTAGGGCCTGCCAGCCTTCCCATCACTATCCATTAGGAATCCCTGCATTCCTTTAGGAATGCAGTGCTTGGTATCTGCTTTTCAGCCTTGGTTCACCTTGTGCTCAGGGCATGGTCTACTCATGTTACTCCTTACTCTCCTGTTTTGTTTTTTGTTTTTAATTTGGAGACCAAGGAAGTGGGACAAGAGGAATTCAGAGTCAGCTAGACTGTAAGCATTACTTCTTTTATTCCAGGATCTCATCTGATCCAGCCTGGCTCAGTAGAGGGGAATGAAGTGTAAAGTTAACTCTAGGTTAAAGCTGGGTCTCCTACCAGCAGCCAAAACTCTGTGACAAAACATCCAGACTCAGTGCTGCAAAAAGGGATGTGGGATCCCTTATCTCCCTCAGTAAAATACATGGCTGCTTCCAAATGCTGGCACACCTGAGGCAGGAATTCAGTCTCCATGGTACTTCTGCCCAATGAATGTGAATCCCAAGAGGTGGAAGTGCACCAGCAGTGAAATAGGTGAGAATAGCATGCCTTGAAGGATAGGGGATATCTGCCTGTGAAAAAAACATGCATCTAGCTGAAGGTTAAGTTTGGAAATTCTGAAAGTTTGGGGAAGGCTGATTATTGCAGATCATATTGGGGAGTAGTCGTGGAGGGGTAAGGAGAAAAATGCCAGAGGGGAGAAGTGGAATTCTGGATGTGAGCACTGTGACCTTAGGAGCTGGAAGAATTCCCCAGGAGCCCTTCAAAACAGCTACTGAGGGGACAGAGAGAGCAAGGTGGGAGCAGAAGAAGTGGATCATCCAAGTATGTGAGGAGAAAACAGCACAGAAGAAGAGGAAAGGGTCCCAATGAGGTGCTCCAGAAGCAGCTGGAGGAAAAGGGAATGGTAGGAACTGAGGTAGGCACAGAGGAAATAAAGGCAAGAGCTGGGAAGCTGGGGGATGGCAAGGAAGGATAAACATCATTGCATCAGATGCATCATTGAATTTTAGAACTAGCTGAAGGTTTAGTGAAGATATAAATAAAATGGAGAATGAAGAATTTACAAGATGGGGAAGTACCAGGAGAGTTGGGAAGAAAGGGGAGAATAAGGATAAAAAATGATTAAGCTTAAAGGAAGAAAGCTATTTAGATCAAGACAAATTACACAGGCATAATAAACATTTAGCAGAAAGAGAAAAAAAAAGGAATTTTGAGATCTGGACCATGTTTTGAGTTATATTTTCACAACAAAATATAAATATGAATTCAAAAACAATGTATTACTAAAGCGTTCTCTGTGTATCCACTTGGATTTGGCAATTACAGCAGAAGAGTGCTGGAGAGGTTTCAAGAGGGCTCTGTAGTGGTTCTGCAAGTAGAAGTGGCTTCTGACATGTGGTGATATCAGAGACAGCAAAAATAAGGGCACAGGGATGATGGAAATTGCCAGGGGATCACAGGTTTCTTCCTTGTTTTTGTTGTCCCACCTGGAAGAGCCTGGCAAGAATAATTCTGAACAGTTACTCTGTTGGCACAACCTGTGTGAGGGTTGAAGGTATGGAGGTTTCAGGTAGAAAATGGCCAAAGTATGAGGAGAACCCACTTTCCTCTTATTCTAGCAGAAACATGGAGACCTGGATACCTGGAGACAGCCTAACTCTTGCTTGGTTCATCCAAACACCGATGGGGCTCGCTGCTGTGCTTTTCTCTGGAGGCGTTTCATCCAGCTCTGGAATATTCCAGTACAAAAATTAGAAATGTGTGAGAAAGCAATGGAGATGGAAAAGGGATAAGGGGGTTATCTGCAAAAGATTTTAAACTGGAATGTTAATGACTTCAGTCTTTTCTGTACAATTCTCAAAGCCCCCTCAGGTTTGTCTGAAGTATTTTATCATATTTCCTGTAAGACCAGAATCAACATAAAGATGAATTTGGGGAATACGTAAAGGTATTTTTAATCCACCTTTGTTCTTTTCAATATGCTTTAAACATGTTTCCATTAGCCTTCCCACTAGTGCACAGTGTTCCTACTTCTGAGAGCTGCTTGACCCTTGCTCAAAGTCTATCACATAATGACTTAGAAATGACTCCAGGAGGCGAAGGTGAAGGCAATTGAGGGCTTCCAATCTTCCTTCCTCAGCTGGATAAGAAATGCGAAGGAAAATATGTTAAATACACATTGTACATTTTCCTCGCTGCCCCACGTTTATCCAATCAAGAATTTTCCAACAGTGAATAAGTATGAGCTATACAGAGCATTTTAAGAAGCAAAATCTGAAGCTTTAGGAAAGAGGCAGGGAAACTGGAAATCCAGTGCTCTGGGATTTGCCATGGGCACTGTGGAGAAGCCAGGAACCTTCCTGAATCCTTCCTGCTCCTCCTGACTCCAGGCAATCTGCTCCAGCCACGTGTCCAATAAGCTCCTTGGCACTAGAAAGGTAATTATTGGCTCCCTGATCACCTTTGTACAAGACTCAGCGTTGTGAAAAACAGCAGCACTGTTGTTGTGTTGGACTGATGGTAAAGTCTCTGTTGGAATTTAATTCCTGAGCGTCTTAGGAGAAGCTCAGAACTGCACAACTGTGAACACCTGATCATATTTTAGGACTCTCATACTAAATACTCACATTCACTCAGAGAATAAAAGGGAAATAATGCAATAATAGGATTCTTAAGGCTGGAAAAGACCTGTAAAGTCTTCAGGTCCAACCATCAACCACCGTGTTCACCACTAAACTATGTCCTCAGGTGGCACATCCACATGATCCTTGGAAACTTTCAGGGATAGGGAGTTCATCCCTGCCCTGGGCAGCCTGTTTCTGTGGTCCAAAGGCCTCCTTTGGATCCTTTGATCCAAAGGAGCTCCAAAAGAGCAGCCTCAAGCTGTGCCAGTTGGTGCTTTTTTGCAAGACTTATGAAAGTGCATTGAAATTCACTTTTATCAAGAACTGCGAAAAAGAGGGTTTGGAGCACGGTGGGGAATTCTTCTCTCCTGCAGGTTCTCCTGTGAGGTTGTGGCTGATCCATCCCTGGAAGGGTCCAAGGCTGGGTTGGATGGGTCTTGAAGCTACCTGGGACAGTGGGAGGTGTCCCTGCCGTGGCAGGGAGTGGCACTGGATGGGCTTTGAGGTCCCTTCCAACCCAAACCATCCTGGGACTCCATGATTCTGTGACAGCTGTGTCTGATGGGCTGTTTGCATGGGCTGTGTGGGATTTGAGTTGAATAACAGAGTACTTCTTTGCCATTGTCTTTAAATTGGAAGCTCTCAGTGTTAATTTAAGACTTCTCTGTCTCCAGAGGGACTTGGAGAGGAGGAAGAACTGGACAATGCTCTCAGGGATGCACAGGGTGGGATTGCTGGGGTGCCTGTGCAGGGCCAAGGGTTAGACTTAATGATCCCTGCAGGTCCCTTCCAGCTCAGGATATTTTGTGATTCCATGCACCAGAGAAGGTGTGGAGAAAGTCTGAAAGCTCAGTTCAAGTAAGAGAAAGGATCTCCCTGCCAAGTGATATCAGCCCTCAACTAGAGACACCAAGGAATCAAGAGGGCAAATACCCCTCTGAATCCATGGAAAGTCTTCATTTTGTGGTGAAAGACAACAGGATGAACTCAATTGTCTGTCTCCATCTTCCACAATGTTTCAAACCCTGCTATTCAGAGTGACAGTGCCCAGCATGCCTTGGAGATCAGTTATCTGAGGACACCAGGAAAGCAGAGGGGAGGGATTTGTGGCTGTGGGGTTGTTACTGACAACAATAACTGCGGGATCGTGATGTTATTTGGGGTGAGCACACTCAGTGTCAGGAGTGGGTGGTCTGGGAACTGACACACAGACAGGGATTAGTGCTTTTGGTTCATCTCCTCTGATACCTTGGGTGCAGATAGCAATGATTCATGGACAATTCCTTTTTTTTTTCCTCCCAAAAGATGGCTCGGAAAGAAAAAAAATTCTCTTTTCTTAGCAGTAGGGTTTAGGACCTGGGGAACTGTACGGATTTCCTTCTCTAATCTGTGGGAATTAGCCCTGACTGACAGGGAGACAGCATGCAGTTGACTTACAGTCCTCAGCTCACTTGCAGCTCTGTAGAATTCCAGGAATAAAGCTCTTCTTGTTCCAAGTGGAACTCCTATGAGGATCCATCCAGAAGGGTCAATGACGGAACAGAGGCTGCCATTGTGTCCTGGGGGAGAATCCATGCAGGTTGGAGAGCAAAAAGTGCTTTTTTGGGGGTAAACTTTCAGTGTGTGATAACTCCTGATGGGGGCTGTGGGGTGTGAAAAGAATAATAATATAAACCATAATAATATAAACCATAGGAGTTCTGCTAAAAGGAAATTCAGTGGATTGTTGTACTGTGCGGGACTGGATGTGTCATGCTGTGGTGCTTTAAAGCATCACCTCCAAAGAGAGCCTTCTGCCTTTCCAAAAATTTAATTGTGAGCAATAAACCATTAAAGAATTGCCATTTGAAGAGTAAAATTCCAGGTAGTGAAAAGCAGATAATCATCTGAATGCCTTGAATGTGCTGTTGGAAAGTGAGCAGTGTGGGAAAAGGTACCAGAGAGAGAAACAAAAATATTGAAAAGCCCTGGTGCAGTGTTTGGTTTATTGCTGGAGCAGTTAGGGAAATCTCCCAGACAGGATTAGAGCTCTTCCAAAATTATTGGATGAGGAGATATCAAATCTCTCATAAGAATATTTGGATTTAAAATACCCCTTTGCTCCAAAGAGCATTTCATTTTGTGTGGTGCCTTTCTCTGCCCTTTCATTGCTGAAGGATGAGCAAATAATTGAAGTGGGGTTTGTGTATTTCCCCTGCTGCCTCTGCCAGCTCACCTGGGGAGAAAGAGGCAGGATACAACTCCAAACAAGCTGGGTTCAAGCAGGGCAGGAATAAAATGTTCTTTATCTGCAGCTCAGCCGGTGACGTCCTCGTTGCTGTAGTAGGGAGCGAAGCCAGGCCACGGCCGTGGAGCTGTTGGGCTCCTGCCTTGCTGAGCAGTTCTTCACTTTAAAAACTCTTTTAAAGGCTGATATTATTTCACCTGCTTTTGGACAGTACCTGCAAGACAGAGGCACCTGAACTCTGTCTCTGGGACCAGGCTGTGGCATTTGGATGTGACAGTGGGGTGGCACTGCTCTGTCACCCAGGACAGCTCTCATAGCCTCTGCATCCAGAGGGAGAAAGGGAAAACTACAATTCCCATGTTTTGTATGACTGTGACTTCACTAGTTTCTTGTGCTTGAAGTGCTTGTTTAGGGTTCCAACCTTGGATGGGTTTAAAATGGTGGAAAGGGGTTGGGAGCTGCTATTTTATAGCACCAAGTAAAATGTACCCACTTACCAGGCTCTTTCTAATATATACGAGTGTGTATATATATATACCGATGTGTATTTTTTATATTTGTATTTATACGTGTGTGTGTGTATTTGCTATATGTGTTACATTCCTCTGCCCCTTTCCAAACATTAAGTGAACTTTTACAACCCTGCTGCATCTTTTGGGGTCCCTGGATCCTCACCCAGCGGCTCCCACTGGGACATGCTGGCCCTGCAATAACCAGGCAGCCTCAGTATTCCCCCCATGCTTTCCTGGGCACCCTGCTCAGCTCCAGAGCCTCTTGCCTGTGCCACATCCTGTACTGTAAACATGACACATGCCACACACGGTGACACTGGGCAGGGGGAGCACCAGGTGACATCCTCTCCGTCAGAGCTGGTGAGAGCTCTGTGCCCACCCACAGAGTGGGGCTTTAGAGATAGATTTTTATCCTCTTTCTTTCAAGGGTTAAGCAGAGCTCACATTTTCTGTGTCTAGCATGGCAGCAGAAGGGGGATTCTGTCCCAGTACTTTCCCTGCATTTTTTATGGACCAGTCCATGGAGCAGTTATCTCATAATCTGGCTTTGCAGCTCAGTATAACCTGCTTTGCTGGCAGGGACTCAGCAGCCAGGTGAGGAGTGGCTCTCCCAAAACTCTTCCTGTCCTGATGCTTGAAGTGTTTTCCTGCCAAACAGAAGTGCTATGGGCTCATTTCCTTCTCGTCCTGAGGGGCTGGAGCTCGGATTCATTTCCCATGTGGAGGATGAGGGGCACCTCCATACCTGCTCCAGCTGAGTGAGTGTTTGTAGAAAGCTGGAGTAATAATTCCGTGGAGGGCTTGGGATGTGGGACTGAGGCCATGGGAGGTGAAGTATGAGGAAGCCTATTTATACATCTTAGCCCCTGGATTTCACCTGGCTTAAGGTGTGAAATGTGGTTCTCAGCCCAGTGGCACCAAGTTCTGCCTGTGCATAGAGTCAGAGCTGGGAAATGAGGAGGCAAAACTGCAGCAGCACCCGTGGCCTGCCAGCAGCACAGAGCTTCCCTGTGAGAGAGGAGCATTTCCAGTCTGGGATCTGATTTAGGCACTGAGAATTGCATGTACTTCCCTGAAATCTTGTTTCAGCTCAGGGCTGCTAGGCTGACCACACTCTGCAGTGTGGCACTGAGAGCTTTTCCCCCTGCACTGCCCCAAAGCTCCCCAAAGCTGGGACAGAGCCCCTGGGAGCACCTTGTCCAATAGCCCAGTCTGTGCAAAGTCCCGCGCTCCACCCCGTGCTTGGAGTCCTTGCCCTGCTGTTTTTGTGCAGGTATTTTCAGGACCTGCCCCAAAAGTGCTTCTGGCATATCCAGCATCACATCCAAGGGCAGGAAAGGGCAGGATTGGATCCAAAATGTTGTGTTTGCAGTGAGAATTCCAGGTTACACCATCATTAGCTGCCCTGTGCTTTGGATGAGAAGTTACAGTGCAGGTTCCATCCACTTAAACCTCCTGCTTCTTTAAATAGGTGTCCTTGGCCAGCTTTTCTCACTCTGTTAATCCCAGCACAGATGAACTGGCATGAATAGAAATGTTTATGGCAGCTGCATATGGAATATATCTGATTGTTGCATACAGGCAGAGCTCTGGGCTTGTCATTTGATGCTCTATAAACTATAAAGAGCCTCGGATAATCTTTCTGAAAGGAGCTGTGTAAATGCAGATATAATTAGTGCTTTTTTTTTTTTTGGAAATAGATATCTCTTAATAAAGCGCGGGAGAACAGAATAGCCATTTCCTGTGATTTTCATTCACATTATATTTATAGTGCTGCAGAACAAATGAGCCATTGGAAAGGCAGAGAAATGAATGCTGTGGATGAACTTGCCTTGAGAGGAGTTTGTGATCAAATTATGAATCTAACAAACTACAGTAAGCCAATTACTGCTCCTCCCAGATTTGTGAGCAGGCTCAGTGGGATTTGGTGTAATCCCTCCCTGTGAACAGATGGGCAGATTGTAGGGCTCTGCCTAGACTTCCAGAGAGCTGGGATCGTCTTTCTTTACCCCCTTTGCCTCTCAATGACAAAAATACTCAAAAAAGGATGCACAGAATTAGTGAGGATGTTTCTGACGTGCCTCTGTGAAAATTGTCTTTAATTTTTTACCATCTTCTCCTCCCCAGAAGGTTTTTTCCCATGCCCAGGGGCACATTGTGATGTAGGCTGTAGTTAAGAGGTGGTCAGCATTTTACTGTGAGCTCTTGTTTGCAGGGAATTACAGAACACCCCAATCTTCTCCTCCAAGGTCAAAACAACTGAATAACGGGAAATAAACCAGGAATAATTATTAGTCCTCCCTGAAATCAGTTTGATCACAGTCACTGAGTTGCCATCTGCATTTTTGGCCTTCTAGAGCTGCAAACTTTCTGCTTTTTCAGGAGGAAAACAAAAATGTTGCATCAGATGGGAGATGAAAACACTCTGTATTTTGTCTACTGCAATTATAAGAGCTTCCCTGTGCTCCTTGTGTTGCTCCTTACACAAACAAGACACCTATACAGCAGAAAGCTGCCAGTACTGTCCTTTGCCTCAACTAAACTACACAAAATATTGAAACCATTAAGATTTTTAACTTTATTGCACAGCTGTAGTCTTGCTTTTAACTGGAAATGCATGCTGGTAACTTCTAGACTCAATCCATTGTTTGTTTCCTAAGCAGTAACTACAACTTCTCAAATCAATTTAGCAACTACTCAGTGAGGAAAGAAATTGCTGTAAAATGTACTGAAATAAATTCATTGGTCCCACCAAGGCTGAGCAGTGCCAGTTTTGGGTTCAGACCAGGTTCTCCAGGGTTTCGTTCAGAAAAAAATGTGAGGGTGGAGACTTCAAAGCCCCTGCTGCACCCCTTACCTGTCCTTGAGAGGAAATGTTATACCTTATTATCCTTATTGATTGCTTCAGCTTATGAATCATGGAATATCCTGAGCTGGGAGGGACCCACAGGGATCATCCAGTCCAGCTCCTGGCTTTGCCCAGGACGCCCCAACAATCCCACCCTGTGTATCCCTGGCATCCCCGGAGCTCTGGCAGCCCCAGGCTGTGCCCATTCCTTGGGGAGCCTGTTCAGTGTCCCAGCACATTTTTCCTAAAGGAAAAGCTCTCATATATTGTGTTTCCTCCTGCCACATCTGAGTCCTGTCATTCAACCAGTTTTTGAGTTCACCCATTTTTCACTTGTCTGCCCCTTCAGACCATACTGTTCTCACTTGGATACAAAAATATTGTGGGAGACAGTCCTGAAAGTCTGGGAAAGTCAAGGGAAATTATAACTGCTATGTCCTCATCCACGTTCCATCTCTTTATTATTTCTGTCACTGTATTCTAGACAGGTTGGTCAGGCATGATTTAGCTTTGGTAAATCCAGACTGACTGATCCCATTCACCTTCTTCTCCTCTGCATGCCCAGAGATGTGTTTTGCGAGGACAAGCTCCACAATTACCGAAGATCTCAATGTCATCCAAGGTGTTTAAAAGGGTTGGAAGATGAGAAGGAACTTTATGCAAGTTTTAAAATACTGAAGAACCGGTTCTATCAAGACATAAGAGAATCAGAGTTCTGTGGTAGGTCAGTTGGGTTGCATTCCTAGGACAGGTTGGAATTGGCAGGTGGGGATAATGCTGGTAAATAACACACAGGGCTCTAACAGGACCTTGGCCCCTGCTTTTTACAAAAACAGAATTTATTTCCCAGGCATTCTCTCCCCAAGTGCAGAAAAATGCACCTGAATCTGGCAGAAGTGGAATTTAGCCTTCCCTGTGCTGCACTCTGTGCAAATGCATCCCAAGGAGAGTTCAGCTCATCCGCTGATTGCCAGGAAAATCCTCTGTGAGATGCTGGCCCTGGCTGTGTTTGGGTTGGACTCGCTGGGAGATGCAGGATGCTCAGGGAAGAGAAGGGAACTAATGAGCACCTTTGCTGTCAATCACTGGTACTCCTGGCAGAGCCTCATGCTTCCAGAGTAACTCCCTTCTGCCAAGCACTCCCTGATCGGAGCCCACAAGGTGAATTAGTTCCTTTTGATGATGTTCTGAGGGAATGTGAAGGTACCAACAATAACATTCTTCGAGCATATCAAATATTTAATGCACATGTCTGGGAGCAAGAAGTCTTTTCTCTCCTTCAGAGGCAGCTTCTCCTGGATTGTCCTTTCTGCCTGTAGGAATTCTTCAATCCTGGGGGACAAATCTTGCCTTGAAGATCTCGTACTGTTGATTTCATGAGAGCTGGCTTTAGTGTTTTTGGAGCAAGTGAGGAGTGAAAACTGTAACAAAAATACAGGTCTGTGTGAGGGACAGGTGGATCTCGCAGGAGAGGTAAATCTTATTAATAAATGGTAGAACAAACTAAATATAGCACAGAGCCATGCCAGGAAAGAGGAATTACTCTGGGTCTTACTATGGATATTAGATTTTAAATTTTATTTTCGTTGGTTTTGGTGCTCGGGTATAAACAATATTCCAGGTCACATAACACAAAAATAATGCTCATTTTGATTGTTTTAATTTTATGAGGTTTTTAGAAAGATGGTGAGGTTTTAAGTCATAGTGCTAAGTGGGGCTTGTGGGTGAGAAGCAGTAGCATTAGGAAGGTTTGCAACAACCTCGTGTCTTTATTTTTTGAAGAACTGAGGAGAATTTTAGTCCCAGTGGAGGTTTTCAAGAACTGGAATGCTCTAGTGTTGTAGTGGTTACATGACCGTATAAAACCTTGTGTTATGAGCTCCCCTTTAGTCTCACCATGTGCCCCCACAAAAAAAACCCCAAAAACCCCCCAAAAAACCAAAACAAAATAAAACCTCAAAACAACAACAACAATAAAAAACAACACGCACAAAACCCCCAAACCAGAACAAAAAAATAAACAAACAAAAAAAAACAACATGCAAAAAAAAAACCAAACAACTAAACCTGTTTTTGAATAAAAAATTAGCTGGTTTTTGGTTTTGTTTTTGTAATAGGGACAACAATGCCAACAACACAATAGGAAATTGAAACTAACAGAGGGGAAATTAGGCTAGATATTGGGAAGTTTTTCCTTGGGAGGGTGGTGGGGCCCTGGCACAGGGTGCCCAGAGAAGCTGTGGCTGCCCCTGGATCCCTCGAAGTGTCCAAGGCCAGGCTGGATGGGGCTTGGAACACCCGGGGACAGTGGAAGGTGTGGAAGGGGGTGGAACTGGCTGGGCTTTAAGGTCCCTTCCAGCCCAAACCATGACTCTCTGATTTAAATAAGCTCCATTAGATGCCTGGGTGGTCTCCCACGAGTTGCACGGCGTGTCCGTGAAGTTCCAAGGAATTGCAAACGGGAGTTTCAGGGAATGCTGTTTAAATCCCGCCAAGGTGAGTAAAAGCCCGAGCTCTTTTCCAGACCCTGCCTGAGGCACCCGTATCCCGGGGGAAGGCAGAGACTGAAGCAGCAGCATCGCTGTGGCGAGCCGGGCTCCAGCGGGAGGGATTCCTGCTGTCCTGGCAGTGATCTCCCGAAGGCAGATCCCGGCAGCGGGCTGCGGGGAGAGGGACGGGGAGCGCCTCGGGGGGCACCAGCGCTGGCCAGCTCTGCAGGGAGCCCAGAGGGGAAGAGAAAAGGAGAGGGGCAGAGCAGGGGGCGCTGGGAGGCCGGGCTGGCAGCGGGGGAGTGCCCGGCGCCGGTAAGGGGCAGGCGCATCCCTGCCCATCGCTGCACCGGGAGCGGCCGGGATGCGGAGCCGCCGGTGGGGAACGGCCGGGCGCCTCCCGCGCTGACATGCCGAGGTATTTCTGTCCCCGTCCGTGCTCCCCCGCGGGTTGTTTGGTGGCAGTGGGTCGCGCTGGGCTCGCTGTTGCTCTGTTCCAGCTCGGGGGTTCTTGGCGAAGCAGAGCGGAGAGTGCCAGGGCTGCTCTCGCTCCTCTTGCTGCATCACCCAGCAAACTTTGAACTGCCAACTCAGGCTGGGGGGTCTCACGTTTGATTTCCTTTGGAATCCAGGTAAAAGTACGCCCAGGACTAATATTTTATTTACCTCTTTAGAAGAATCATGATGCCCTCTCTGCGTTAGGTTTGGAGTGGGGGAGGCAGTGGAAACCGCCGGGGTTTATTGTCTTTTGTCACACTGAGGTCTGGGTTTATTGTCCTTTGTCACACCGAGGTCTGTGTCTTTCCACCAGCGTGGTTTCCCTGCAGTGAGAGAGGAGAGATTTGAGCACTCGCTTTCCAGTTTGGGTTGGAAATTCATGTTGTGGAGGTCCCACAGCTCCGCTCCCCTTCCCCAGAGGAACTCCTCTGCAGCACTGCCATGCCCAGCAGCATTCTGCCTGGGCTTTGCAGTTTTTAGAGTTGAGGATTAGGAAACTTAAGGGCTTGCACCTGGCTAATTTCGTGATAAGCCTCCACACTCAGTAGTAAGTGCTCTGTTACTACTTTCTGTTAGTTTCTCTCCCCCTTTTCTCATACCAGACTTAACCCTAATTAAGAGAAAAAAAAAAAAACAAACTTCTTTTAATCATACCTTAAATTCCTTCATATTTAACTCTTCTTACAGCATACTTTTGTTTTTTTTTTTTTTTTCCTTTGGTTTGGGTTTTTTTTGGGTTTCTTGGTTGCTTTTTGAGTTTTGGGTTTGTTTGTGGGGTTTTTTTTTTTTACTCATTCCTTGTCTGTTAATTTGGTATTATTTTGGTAATAACTGTTCATGGAATCCTGCATTTTCCTTGCCTAGTGTTGGTTGCCATGCTGCCACTACTTAAGGTATTTTTTTTAAAAGAGGAGTTTTAGTGATTACTGCATCCCATTTGATCTGGAGAACTGTAACCAAATGCAAACAAGTGAACTGCAAAGTAGCAAAGTTGATGTAGCATTTGAAGGCAGAGGGGAGGTGTGTGTTTGTATTTCTCACTCTAAGGGACATGGTGTTTAAGGTGCTGTGTTGTCACACGAGTATAACATTCCCTGTGGAAGGGTAACCCCAAGTCCACGTTTCCTTCCTTCCCCTCAAGCCAGCTGATTGGTGGGGCTGGGAAGCTGATATTACAGGAGATAGAATAAATAATTAATAATATTAATAGCCTGGACTTTCACACGGTGGAGTCTTGCTTTGGAGAGTTGGAGACTTTGCCTGTGAATTCTCAGTGTCTCTTATCAGAATTTCGGTGTTGCTTTGGGGTTTTCTTTGCCAGGGGAGGCAGCAGGACGGTGAGCCAGGGGGTTATTTGATGCATTTTATCTGTCCTTGGGAGCACTCAGGTTTCAGGAACTTGATCCCTGTGGCTTGGCAGGTGCAGCCCTTAGAAATAAGAGTGGAATTCAAGGAGAGGATAGCTGTGCTCAATGATGAAGCCTCCACTCCCAGCTCTTGTCTGGAGCTCCTGAGGCAAGAAAGTTACTCCCAGGTGCTGTGTTTCACACCTTACCCTTGGAAGAGGGAATGTGCAGTCTGTGGAGAAGTTTGGGGCTCGATATCTTCTTTATGGTGTTCTACTCATGCTAAATCACTGCTTGAAATAATTGTATTGTCACCTTGTGTCATATTTGCTCAGGTGTAATGGCTCTGCCACAAAGGCAGTCGCCTGGAAAATTGTGCTGAGAAATTTTTAATGTTCCTTGGAAAGGGGAGGAGGCTTTAGAGCCTTTTTTTCCCCCTCCTATTACAAAAGTTTAGAATTTTTTTTTTTTCTCATTTTTCTTTTTATGAACATCCTGGTTTCCTGGTGTCTGAGATTGTCTGGTAATGTCTTTTTTTAGGAATAGGAGATGGGTCTCTATACTGAAGAAAACTTTCCTCACAACTACTTTCAAATAATGTGAAATGAATGAAATTTAAGCTCTATAGATGAAAAATAAAACTAAGTGGTTGTGCTGGATTCTGTTCATAGCTTGCTGTACAGCTAGATTGTTGTAAGGGTTAAAGGTATAAAGTGTGAATTAATTTCTTGTGTGCTGCAGGCAGTGGATGATGTCCAGTTTTAACGTGCTTTTTAAATTGTGGATTAGCTTTTTTGTGTGTGTGTTTCCATGAAAGGCTCTTATTCACAATCATCAGCTTTATTTAAAAAAAAAAAAAAAAAAAAAAAGGCAAATTTTCGCGAAGAGTGGACTTGTGAAGGGCACTTGTGAAGGGTGTAGTTTAATAGTACCAGTGAACTTTTGTGGCTGAGAGGTGGCAACACTGATGTTTGGAGCCACTTTTAGCACCACTGGTTCTGAGTTCATCATTTTAAATGTGCATTAGGAGCCTCAGGTTGGAAGGACCATCTGCATCTCCAGCTGTGGGGCTGGTACTGCAGCCTTAATGCCACATCTCCCCTGGTGTCATCACCGAGCCCTTCCAAAAACGGGGATGGGCTTGGGCTTTTCGTTTTTAGAATCCCAGAATGGTTTGGGTTGGAAGGGACCTTAAAGCCCATTCAGTCCCACCCCTGCCATGGGCAGGGATGCCTTCCACTGTCCCAGGGGCTCCAAGCCTCATCCAACCTGGCCTTGGACACTGCCAGGGATCCAGGGGCAGCCACAGGGAACAATTCCTTCCCAATATCCCATCCAAGCCTGGCCTCTGGCAGTGGGAAGCTGCTCCTCCTCGTCACTCAGATGCCTTTGTAAAAATGGAAGTTCTATCAGCCTGCTGGAATTAACTCACACTCCCTGCTCCTCCTCTGTGGTTTCCACTGGGTTCTTCACAGCATTCCAGGAAATGTCTTGCACTCCCTGAGTACCTGACCCTGAGTTGTGCCTTTCTGAATTTATCCTGATTCTGGTACTTCAGTCCTTCAGAGCCTCCAGTTATTTCTGGGTGCTATCAGTGGCCCCTCCTCCAAGTCCTGTATCCCTGCTGTGTCACATAGGATCAACCTATTCCTACCATCAGTGACACAGTTAGAATGAGATCGGTTCCAAGCCTGAATTTTAAGACCGTCTAATAATCACTTAAGTTTTCAGGACTTCTGCTGTTGTCTCCCCATGAGCCAGATGCTCACCTACCCCTAAATGCCTCTGCTGGTTGCAGCTTAACTCCTGTTTTCCCATGTGACACTGCTGAATACTCAGCTAAACCCCAGATTAATGGGATCTCCAGCATTGGGGGAATGTTATCTGATGAAGTAATCTCTTAGTCTCTCACAAGCTACCTTGTTCTGAATAATAAGAAATTTGTTCCTATTTCCCTGTGCTTTCATCTTTGTGTCTTTGGAAAGAAATTTGAAGAGGAGAGCACTTGGGTCTCTGTGTCACTGAAGGAAGTGGTGTAAACTTGGAGAGAATTCTTCTCTTAAGCATGAATAATTTATTCCAAGCTCTTTAATTGTCTGCAGTTAAAGGAAATGTTGGGGTGGAGTTAAATTTTGTGTGCTGTTTGTTTCCAAACTCTGGCTTTGACTTTAATAGTCCCTACAGCTTTTGTTCCTTTATGATGATTTCTTCTTTTATACCCTTGTGTTTCTTATTTTTTATTTCATTTCTTTTTTCATTTTAATTTCTTCACCATTCACTTCCTCCCTCTCCTCCCATGGTAAATACTAACACCCTTACTCAAAGCAAGGTCAAAAATTTCCTTTGTACTTACACTCTCTGGATCTGATGACCTTGGAGGTCTTTTCCAGCGGCAGTGATTTGGTGATTATTCTTCCCAAAATACACATCTCACTGCAGAGGAACCCACATTGTTCTTTTCATGATCCCTGCCTTTACAGACCACTCAAAAGTCCTTATAAAGTTCTCAAAACCAGGAAAATACTGCATCCTTGGAGAGCTTCCTGAGGTTCTGTTACACCAATTCCCCCTAGATTTTCTTTTAACTTCTTCATTATGTCTGGTTTTAAGCTTTTTAAAACTCCATAGGTTTTTGTGAGGTTTTTCCTGGAGGTAGTTCCCTGTTAACTGTGCACCCATACAAAATCCTTCATCTTGAGAGTCTTTCCCTCCTTCTTTTCTCTTTGGAATGTTTGTCACCTGGCATTTAAAGATTTCTGAGCCTCCTTCATTTTCAGATACTTGAGCTCCTCATTTCAGTTGATTTTTCTAGTTACTTCCCTTAATTTCTTTTTTTTCCCCAAACAAATGCTGATAACCCTTAATTACAACTCCTTTTTCTTTTGTTTTTCATCTTGTTTAATCAGCTGATTATCATTCAAATCCAGTTTATTTTCTGTCGGTGAATCCTCTCCAAACTGAGAATGAATTAACCTTATTTCTCCGAGATACAAAGGTTTCCTGCTGGATCAATCCTCTATGAGAGCACACAAATTAAGCTGCTATTTGTAATTTTTGTTCTTTGTATCTGGAAAATGAAATTCCCCAACAGTGGCCCGATTTCTAAAGAGTTCTTAATTCTTTTAAGGACACCACAGCTTCCCATGTGTTGCTTCCATTTTATGGCATTACTGCCCCCCAATGCAATTTGCCTGGATCAGCCCTTCCCAGAGTGATTTTGATCACAGCCAACACTGAAATTTAACATGGGGCTCTTTTCTGGCTCCCTGTCTCTGTCTCCAAGGAAAAATCCTTTGGGGAATCTTCTCTGCTCATGTCTGGAGAATGAATAAGATCAAGTTTGCTGGTTGCCCCAATGGTTCTGCCTTTCTGGCAGCTCTTTGAGAGAACAAAAAGGGAAAAATTCTGCCCCAGATTAGGGCAGACATGGAACAACATCGATATTTCCACCCTTCCACCAACTATGGCTCCCACAAAACTGAATAACCAGAGTTTATTTCATCTGGGGAGCACAAGGGGTGTGGATTTGTTTGCTCTGTCCTGATGGAGCACAAGCTTTCCTCAGAAAACATTCCTTCAAATACTGCTGCTCTGCTCCCTCTGTAGAGAAGATATTTTATATTTTATTTCCTCCAGTGTAAGGCAGTCCCAAGTTCATGCACACATAGATACAAACTGTTGGTTTGATGGAGGGAAAGAGAGTTGGAAAGTTCCAGTGCAAAAATCTCTGCCGAAATCCAGGCTTTTAAGAAAACTTGTATCACAATATCCAGAAATAATTGTGAACTCTATCAAAGCACAAAATGTCTACTTAAATTTTATAATGGTTTTTATTATCACACCCACTTTTCATAAAGTGAAATTCTGCAGTGACTTTTCCTCTTGAAACTGTTCAATCTCTGGGATATCACCAGAGCTTTGGATTTGAAATTCTGTAGTGGCTCTTCCTCCTGGAACTGTTTTGTCTCTGGGATATCACCAGAGCTTTGGATTTGAAATTCTGTAGTGGCTCTTCCTCCTGGAACTGTTCTGTCTCTGGGGTAGCACCAGAGCTTTGGCTTTGAAGCCGTGGCAGCTGAATCTACTTCCTCTGTAACACTCGAGATGTTGCAACACCTTTTGCATTTCCAAAAATTACGACTTCTTGAGGATGCTCTTTTCCTTCCCAACACGCAAGCACACGCTAGGTTCTGAGTTAAACAAATGTTATAATTTTCAAGCACTTCCACTATCTTAGCTCAAAATGAGGCCTGAATAAATCAGGATTGTGACAGTCCACAAGCAATTGGAGCTGTAATTTTAGGTGATTCACTGCAACAAAAATGGTTTGTTAAACACTGAGTGTGCTGAGGCCAAGACGCTTCTGGGACGTGGAGGAAGTTAGGTTTTTCCAGTGGCAGCTCCTGATCCTGCCATGGTCTGCAGGTCCTGTGCATTCCCTGAATCCCATCCATGGGATTTCTGCCCTCTGGTAGAAGTGCTTGGCAGGGGAAAGGTTTTGGGAGGGGAAGTGACTGTTCTTAGTCTCCTTCTGGAGTCCATGTAAAGTTTTGAGCTGTGGAGGTGACAGCTGGACCTGTTTGTCCCAGGAGAATGGGCTCTGAATCCATGTCAAAAACTGGAGAAATTCCTGCATTCCCACTTTGGGCAGAGCCAGCAGCAGAGCTCTCCCAGCCCAGGGAGCAGCCAAATCAAGCAGCTGCTGTATGATACAAAGGTTGGGAGCTGGCCATGGGATATGGAGCTGTTCCTGGTCCCTAAGTTTACATCCCTGGTTCATAAACAGCCCACACTTAATTTTAATTTGGTGAGGTACTCTCACACTGTATCCTTTCTTTAAAAGCTTTGTAATGAGTTTTCCCCACACTTGGTGCTTTGGGGGCTCTGTTTCGGGAGTTCTCTGAGCATTTGCTTTAGAAATGCTTATTGCCAGTAACTGTGTTCAGCACCACTTGTGTGGCTCAGTTGCTATTTCTCCTTGCTCTGGTGCAGCCTGGGTAGGGATGAAATCACTGTGAACCAGGTAAGGTCATTACAGCATTCTTTGAAAACCGGTTAATGAACTGGCCAGGGCTGTTGTTGCTGAGTGGACGCTGTGTTGGAAACCTTATTTAAGGTATTTGAGAATTATCATTAAAATCCACACTCATCACACAACCTTCACTTAAAACAACAGTAACAACCAAACCAAATGAATTTCCAACACTGAAACCAACATACTGGACAAAAATGAACAATTTCCACAAAATCAGCCCCTTCATCACAATTACAACAAAAATTCCCCACAATCATTCTACTCTACAACACTTAACGCTAGTCAGTACTTGATTCTACAGTCCCAAAAGAGGTGGATTACAGCATCCCTGACCTACCTCTGAAGTCATGAGTGCTGTAGAAAACAAGCTGCACAAAATCCTCTCTCTATTTCCCTGCTTCTGGCCTGAACATGCAGTGAAGCTGTTGGTAGTGGTGGGGCTGACTCTTCCCACGGTGGGCTGGGAGAAAAGCTGCTGGACATCAACAACGTTAATTCATCTGTGCCAAGGCATCAGAGTGTGGATGTAGATTTGTCTTCTTCAGAGCTGCTGCTTGCCCAAATGATTGTGAGGTCCTGGTATGAGAGATGTTCTGTGTGATGGACTTCCCAGCAAATTAACACTTGAAGGGGTGAGAGAAGCTGGAGGGTGCCATGGAATGATGTGAGGTTTGCATCAAGGATGGATGGGGCTCGGAACATCCTGGTCTGGTGCGAGGTGTTCCTGCCTATGGAAGAGGGTTTGGGACTGGATGATCTTTAATGTCCCTCCCAACCCAAACCACTCCATGATTTTTGGACAGACAGTCCTCTCTTTGGCAGATCTAGAGGAGTTTGAGCTGGCTGGACAGCCAGTGGAAGTAGGATGTGGATGGCTCTGTCTGCTTCTGCTGCACCATTAAAACTTGGTTTAATTTGTGCTGTCATGACCCTTCAGACCCAAGCTTGTTTTCTAAAGAGCTAAGATGGGCCTTGCTCGGTGTTGCTTTTGCAGTCTTTGTGCTCCATGAACTGCTTGAAATGCAGCCAAAAGTCTCGAGCAGACTGTGCTTGTCCCAGGTGTGCCAGGAAACAAGTGGGGAGGACGTGCTTCTCCCTTAACCTTGCCTCCTGTCCTCTGCTCCCAGCAGATCTGATTTGCTTGCATGTTGAACACACCACAGGCGATGCTCTCCTGTAATGCAGCGAGCAGGATACTATGGTCTGTAACGATACATACAGCCCTATAACTTCAGTTTAACAGCTTGGAATCACCCCCATTTCCCAGCCTCAGCTGGAGAGTGGAGCCCACATCACCACAATTTATGAGCTGTGGAAGAGCGCAGTTGTTGCTACAATTGTCTCAGCTGAGGAGCTGCACACCAGACAAAGCTGAAGGCTGCTGTATCACTGTTATTCAGAGCTTTCCAGGATGATGGATTGATCCAAGGCCAAGCACAATCTTGGCCTTGGATGAGCGTCAGGCAACTGAGAACGCAGCACTAACCATCATGTGGGTGGAACCTGTTGCTTCTCTTTAGGCAGAATGTCTTTTTCCCTGTGCACAAGGACTTAGCTCCGTGACAAATAATTCCGTGAGGGATAGCTTGGAGATGTCTCTGTGAACAGAGATAAGTGAACCCCCCCAGTTCCTGTCCTTACTGCTCTTCTTCCTCTCTTCAAAGTGGGAGAAAGGCCTCACATCCTTTACCCCGCGGCCTTTTCTTGGAAAGCTTTTGGAGATGGTCCCTCTCAATGGTTCCAGACAAGGGATTGTGGGTATCCAGCAGTGTCTGCTCCTCCTCCTTGTGCTGAGGGACACATGGAGCTGCTTGTTCTTCCCACCAAGGCCTCTCCCTGCCTTTCCAAGAGCCAGTCTCCCTGGCAGGGATGCTCACCCTCTTTGGAGTGGGATTGCTTCTCATCCCAGCATGTTGGAAGCTCTGCCTGCACCCTCTTCAGCCCAACACTGTCTCTTTTAGACTCTGCTCTGGATCTTCACAGTTTTGCTGAGGGAAACTGTCTTTTCCTCTCTGGGTTGGGTGCAGCAGCTCTTTGATATCCATGTGGGAACACTGGCAGTTTTGAGTCCTGGCTTGGCACTACCACCTGTAGCAGAGCCAAAGGGAACTTCATTGAATCCCAGAATGGTTTGGGTTGGATAGGGCTTTTGCCCATCCAGTGCTACCCCCTGGGCAGGGGCACCTTCCACTATCCCAGGCTGCTCCAAACCCCTGAAGTCCAACCTGGCATTGGACACTTCCAGGGATCCAGGGACAGTCACAGCTTCTCTGTGCCAAGGCCTCCCCACCCTCCCAGGGAACAATTCCTTCCCAATATCCCATCCATCCCTGCTCTCTGGCAGTGGGAAGCCATTCCCTGTGTCCTGTCCCTCCATCCCTTGTCCCCAGTCCCTCTCCAGCTCTCCAAAGCTTCTCCTCTCCAGGCTAAACAATCCCACTCAGTCTGTCTCCAGAGCAGAGGGGCTTCAGCCCTTTAAGCATCAATGCCAGGCAACTGAACTGCTCTGTGTGGGTGCAAGTTTGTAGGATTTTTTTTTTGCCTTCGGTGTCCCTGCCTAGGACTGCCTTCAATGTGCCTTGCTCCTGGCCTTGATCTTTCTCTCAGACCATATAAAAATATATATAAATATTACATATAATCCCTGAAAAATGTGCTTTTCCTGGTGTGAATGTCAACCCAGTGAGCAGTGGCAGTGCAGTTCCATCCTTTAGATCCCAATGCGAGAGTCTGGTGGGGGATGAAGAGAGCCTTCTGTGCTCCCCATCTCCGCACCCCACCCACACGACTGAGATGAAATGAGCTGATGAGAGGGATGACTTCTCCCCCCATCATTAGGATGCAAGTGTTTGCTGAATGTGCCAGATGTTTGGCTTTCATTATCTGGAGGTTTTTTCCTTTCCAGCTTTAGTGAAAGGGAAGCCTGAGCAGGTCCAGCGGAATTCTAAACAGTTTCCTGTGTGAACGGAGAAAGCAGCATCCTTAATGAACTGCACAGGGTGACAGTGAGTCCAGCTAATGAATGCTGAGCCCCTGTTATTTTAGAGAGATGGCTGAGTGACATTTTCTTCTGATTTAAGATCACTGAGTCCATATCGGTTATCTAAATCAGAAAGGCTTTCTTTAATTTATTATTTAATTTTAAGTATCTTCTGCTTTACAGTCATATTTCTGAGCTATTCAGAACATCTTACCATTTTCTATGTGTTAACAGCTGAAGGAAGTGTCTTTACAAACAATTTTTGTAATTACTCTGGAGAAATCCAGTGAACACCTTTACATAGCAGTGGAATGAATCCTGGAATGTTTTAAGTTGGAAAAGCCCTCCCAGCCCATGGAGCCCAGGCTGTGCCCAGTGCCCACCTTGTCCCCAGCCCAGAGCACTGAGTGCCACCTCCAGCCCTTCCTTGGACACCTCCAGGGATGGGGACTCCAAACCTCCCTGGGCAGCCCCTGCCAAGGCCTGAGCACCCTTTCCATGCAGAAATTCCTCCTGCTGTCCAAGCTGAGCCTCCCCTGGCACAGCTTGAGGCCATTTCCCCTTGTCCTGTCCCTGTTCCCTGGCAGCACAGCCCGACCCCCCCTGGCTGTCCCCTCCTGGCAGGGAGTTGTGCAGAGCCAGAAGGTTCCCCCTGAGCCTCCTTTTCTCCAGGCTGAGCCCCTTTCCCAGCTCCCTCAGCCCCTGCTGGGGCTCCAGCCCCTTCCCCAGCTCCGTTCCCTTCCCTGGACACGCTCCAGCCCCTCCAGGGCTCTCTGGCCAGGAGAACTGGACACAGGACATGGATGTGATCTCACCAGTGCCCAAAATCACCTCCCTCCAGTAATGCTTTATTAAAAGCACTGGTTTGTGTAGAAGGAGGAGTTGCTGAACTCTGGGTTGTAACCAGTTAGGACTTGCAGGTTCAGCTGGATTGTGTGACAAGTGAGTTGCAGTTTTACCCATGACTGGAGCTGAGAACCTACTGGAAGCAGGAAAGACTGGAGTGGATTTCTCTCCTGGTTTTGTATTGTCTGGTTTAAAGTGCAAATTGCATCATGCAAGAGATGAACCTTTAGAGCTGTCCTGTTGTTCTTCAGGGTTCTGGTCTTCCAGCCTCAAGGTGAGAGCATGTCCATAGCTTCTTCCTGGTGCTGGAAGCAAGGAGATTATTGTGAGTGAGGCTATGGAATGTTTCCCTTTGGAAGGGATCCTTAAAGCTTGTTCCATCCCACCCCCTGCCATGGGCAGGGACACCTTCCACTATCCCAGGGTGCTCCAAGCCCTGTCCAACCTGGCCTGGAACACTGCCAGGGATCCAGGGGCAGCCACAGTTTCTGTGCCAGGGCCTCCCCCCATCACAGGGAGGATTTTTTTCCATCCAGCTGCTTCACACAAGGTTTGTGAAGAGTGAGAGCGTCTGAGACACCGTGTGTGTTCCTTGAACAGGATCTGATGCCTTTCCAACAGGAGGAGAGGATGGCACTTCAAATTCTCTTTAAAAGCATTTTCTCCCTGTTGTGCCAGCATGATTTTGTCTGTTTTGGGCTTTAGAGAGCTGCTTCTCCCCCAGGAGCACGGAAAATGCCGATATTTTTGTGTTGGATGAACAATACTGGTGTGCAGGGAGGTGCCCTCACCGCCTGTGGTTTCTCCCTGTGCTGTTCCACAGCAACAAAGGCAACTCAAAGGTGGCAGATCCATCCCTCAGAAAGCAAACTTGGGGATCAGTGTTCCCATTCAGTGCATGCTTTAGGGAAGGCTGGCTGGAATCACTGCAGTGCGGCACCATTTCTCCCTGAGTAACTGGAGGAAATTAAGAGTACTTTGAAATATAACGTGTCAGAAAATGATGAGGCCTCCAGCAGCGTGAGTGCAGGAATCTTATCTGTGCCTGTCTCATCAGTCAGAGCTCCTGGAACAGCTCTGTGCAGTGTCCAGCTCAGCTCCTCAGTCTCCCAGCCCAGCTTCATTAGGAGCTTGACATTTTAATGCACTCCAGTGGATTTCCATGACTCGGATCAGATTGGGTATGAAACAGTGAATTAGTGAAGGTCATTTTGGTGTGGAGGTGACATTGCCAGGCCTGGACGTGGATCCTGTGTGTCCCATGACCTCACTGTGCCTGCTCCTTAGAGGCTCCTTACTTTGGGTTAATTATGACCTCCAGTCCTTTTTGTTGGGAAGCTGCAACTTCAGGAAAGGTTGGACTCGATAATCTCAGAGGTGTTTCCCAGTCTGTGATTCCGTGAAGAGAATTTGATCCTTCAGATTTTCTCCAAGACAGGTGTGCAAGTGTTTGGATTGAAAAAAAAAAGCAGGAGTATACAAAGGGAAGGGCAATAAATACGAAAAGAATGTGAAGAAAGGTAAATATTTGAGGATGGGGGGAGGAAGAGAAGTTAAACCTTTGAATAAACACAAAAGCAGACTGGGCTGCATGGATTAATTTTATTTCTCCACAGGAATGTTGTGAGGTGCACAGCATGTGGCTGGGAATTGCCCAGAAATGGAATGATTTTGTTTCATAATCTGTTTTGGAAATCACAGGAATGCCATTGAGTTCACCCCATGTTCACAGCAATCCATTATCCTTTTAATGCCATGTTTTGGAATGTGTTGACTCTGTTAAGAAGTGGAAAGAAAATTCAGTGTTTAGTGTCTAATATATGTAATAAATGCTGGAGTATTTACTCTTGTCTGAGGGGAACCGAAAGAGGGTTTATTTAAATTTAATGCTTTGAAATCCATCTCTGCTACTGACCCAAATCAGCTGACTTGAAGTCCTCAAGTGGTTTTTAAGAATTAGATATAAAATATCAGATACAAAACATTCCAGAAATAGCAAAATTTTTTGGAAAATATGATAATTTTATATATAATCTTTATTGCCATGTGATTGCTGCTTCTTACTTTGAGTAGCTTCTTCATGTGGTGCTCAGATGTCATCCCTTTCTCAAAAATAATTGGGAACTGGAAGGTTCCTTTTGTTTGGTGGAAGGAGGATTTTATTGCTGATGTTGGTTTCATGTCCCAGCTGCAAACCCCAAGAAATCAGAGTTCATATGTTCTCACAGGAGTTCAGGAGAAATGAGGATGAGATGCTGCATTTTGGAACCAATTAGTCCTATAAAATTAATGGAAAACTGTATTTCTTGAAAAATGTGTATTATAGGAAGCACCATAACATCTGTTGCTCTCCAGAAGAGGATTTTGGAGCAATTACTGCCATTTCTTTAAAAAATTATTCCCCTTCTGCTCAATTACTAACAGTGAAGTATCATTAAATAGACAAATTCCTTGAAATACAACTCAATGATTTTTAGTGATATTGAGGGTTTGAGAATATATAAGAATAAGGATGAGCTTAAGGGAAAGGAAAAGCCAATAAAGCTGCAGTTTATTCTTATATGCTGCACACTTGTTATAAATTTCTGGCTTGCAGTTAATTCATCATATTCAGTGATCAATATTTTATAAAATAAACAGAGAAAAGCTGGAGCTTTGGCAAGTTTTAGAGAGGCCAACTAAATTTAAGAACAGAACCTGAGCATTTATTGCAGGAATAGTTGCAGTATTTCAGAACTCACTGTCGAGTAGGGAGATAGAGCCTTTTTTCTGAGATGTTTTACATTAATACAAGTAATGAGTATATTTAAATTACTGATTTAATAGTACATCTCAAGCACCTTGAAATGAAGTTATTTCTGTGATGGGTGTTCTTCATTCCTGCTGTGTGGATTATTCCCAAGGTATTGATGGGTTTTGGGGAAGGAGGGAAGGCTGAGGGCTCCTGTTGTTATTTAAAGGGTAGGTCTGGGATAAGTGATGGTCCCAGGAGAGTTTCAGAGCTCTTGCCCTGCTTGAGTCATCTCGCTGCTCTCCAAGGTTTTGCTTTGCTCCCAAAGGTTTTATTATTGCTACTGTTGATGTTTTGTGTCATCCAGACGGGGAACTGCAGGATAACCCTTCTCCAGGGCAGACAGGAGTGCAGGTGGCTCCATGTTCCATGCAGTTGTTTTCAATGGCAATATTTTAAAAATTCCTGGAGAAATGAGGAGATCCAGGCTGCTGGGCCCGAGGTTTTGTAGAGCCTGTGCCTGTTTATAGGAGTAGCACTCCTTCACCTTGAAAACATTTATTTTCTCAGCCTTTAAAGGCATTAGACGCTGATGGATTCAGTGCCCCAGCATTCCTATTGTCTCATGCAGACCCCGAGTAGTGCTGATGGAACTCCTGGTGTGATTCTTCCTCTTGCATCTCAACATTTCTTATCCATTACTACTATTTATTTGTGACTCTTAAAAAGTTTTGAAATGAAAGTAAATACTTCATCCTCCAGAGGAAAGGGAATGTTTCCTTGCTGCTTTCCCTGCTTGTTGTTCTCCTGGCCAGAGAGCCCTGGAGGGGCTGGAGCGTGTCCGGGGAAGGGGCTGGAGCCCCAGCAGGGGCTGAGGGAGCTGGGAAAGGGGCTCAGCCTGGAGAAAAGGAGGCTCAGGGGGAACCTTGTGGCTCTGCACAACTCCCTGCCAGGAGGGGACAGCCAGGGGGGGTCGGGCTGTGCTGCCAGGGAACAGGGACAGGACAAGGGGAAACGGCCTCAAGCTGTGCCAGGGGAGGCTCAGCTTGGACAGCAGGAGGAATTTCTGCATGGAAAGGGTGCTCAGGCCTTGGCAGGGGCTGCCCAGGGAGGTTTGGAGTCCCCATCCCTGGAGGTGTCCAAGGAAGGGCTGGAGGTGGCACTCAGTGCTCTGGGCTGGGGACAAGGTGGGCACTGGGCACAGCTTGGGCTCCGTGGGCTGGGAGGGCTTTTCCAACCCAAATGATTATGTGATTCTGAGGTTGGTGTATGAAGTTTTAACAGGAAGGATGATTGTAGATATCTTCAATGTTTGTGGTGATCTCACAGAGAACTTAGTGTGAGCTCACACATTCCCACCCCCTTGCCATGGGCAAGGACACCTTCCACTGTCTCAGGCTGCTCCAAGCCCCATCCAGCCTGGCCTTGGACACTTCCAGGGATCCAGGGGCAGCCACAGCTGCTCTGGGCACCCTGTGCCAGGGCTTCACTAACCTCCCAGCATCCCGTCTTTCCCATCTTCCCCAGCATCCCATCTGTCCCTGCCTTCTGGCAGTGGGAAGACATTCCCTCTTGTCCTGGCACTCTAGACCCTTGGAAATTGTCTCTCTCCATGTTTTCTTGTAGGTCCTTCAGGTCCTGGAAGGAATAATGCATCTTCTCCTGATGGCTTTAGTTGAACGTGAACATTTAATGGTATCCATGGCTGCAGTGATGCATTTTTCCTTTCTTTCTCCATTTCCTGAGATTGGAATGCAGTTTAGGGGAGAATCTGGCACTCATAATTCTGAGGAAGTGTCTGGTGAAGAGGAGAATACTTGAGGTGGAGCTAAGGAGACAGCTTAGAGGATGGGTTTCCCTTGTTGTTCCCTGAGTGAATTTTGCAGGACAGGCTGATGAAGGAGTTGCAGCACAGCAATTTCTTCTGGAACCCCAATCTGCAGCTTCCAACCTGTCTGTCCATGTGGGCTGAACAAATGCTGCCTGGTAGAAGTGGAGGCTGGAAAAGGAAGAGGTTTTTTAAATGTAAGGGCAATAAATTATTGCTTTGCAAAAACACCTTTTCAAGTCCATTTCAAAGACTTCAAGCCATCTCTGCATTAAACATGCACCTCCCATTGGCTGCTTCGCTTTCACTCATGGAGGTTTCCCAATGGAAGAGTATTTCAGTGGAGCATTCTTGTCACAGACAAGAGGAATGTGGGCTCTTGCTGTAAATGACAAGCTTCATCAATCTGAGTATGCAATTTATCTAATTACAACTGGAGATTATTAGGTTTTTAGGTAATCCTTTAAATTAGATCAGAAATAATTTTGATGATGCCTTTCAAATGGAATTTTGTTTCCTTGCCTGGAAAAACAAGGGGTTCTTACTCCTATGAACTGCTCTCAGATATTCCTGTTGCATTTCCATGTGTTGCAGCTCCAGAGAAAATTTGATAGATTTATTTTTAAGGCAATATGTGTTCCAAGCACTATGCCCTGTATTTACATGAAGTTATGGAGTGAATCTTCTATCTGGATGTTGCCAGGTGGCTTTGTGGCTCACATTTGAAGCAGGTGGTTAAATCCTTGTTCTATATCTGTGCAGAGCAATCTGAGAAGCTAATTTGGAACCCTTCTGTTCCTGAATTCTCTCTTTTGTAATTTGTCCTTCCAAGGGGTTTCTAATTTTGTAGGAAAATTATTTTGATAAATTTAGTAGGGTCTCCTCCGAGGTGGGAGTGAGGAGGGCACAGCAAGGATGGCAGCCGGGATGGTGCCTCCCCCTTCACCTTGTGCTCCCCTCTCTTCCCTTTGTTTTGTGCACCAAAATTCTCTCCCTGAGATGGTTTTAGGTTCCAACAATAGCTTTTGCTTCCTTCCAGGATCTCAATGCAGTTCATGCAATATACAGCAGACTCCTATTTATAGCCACGCTATTTTTCCTGGCTGGATCTGAGTGCAAATTGCACTCCTGTTTCAGCACTTCAGATCCCCTGTACCCCCTGTTCCCCTTCTGCCTCTCTAGGAGCTGGTTTTGGTGTTGGTGAGTCGTGTCTTGGGTCCACCTGGCTGCAGTCATGGGAATAAAGCATTTAAATCCCACTTCAGCTGCTCCTTCCTTTGCTTACTTTCAGTCATATTTGTGTTTAACCCAACTTATTTGTTTTTTTCCCCCCCAAGTGAGTTCTGCAGATGCTAATCACAAAATCCTCCAGTAGTGAATCCTCCCCCTGGGTACAGACACTCTCTGCTCCTCCCTCTAGTTGGGACTGGAATTCAAATAGTGCTTCAAGAAGCCATGGCTGGGGTTACCAAAAGCTCTCTTTTCCCTGTGTGTTACTCAGACAGTGGGGTTTGCATTTAAAGGAGGGGAAAAAAGAAAGGAAAGTGAAATAAACCCCGTGGATGCTGCTGCTACAGCATCTTATCTGTGAAAAGATGATGGTTGCACATCTTTTGGCTCTTATCCAACCTGTTGGTAAGAAAAGAAACATTTTTATCTGTCCTGTCACTTGTGTAGTTTGGGAATTTTTGCTGGTGGCTTTTTTGGGGTTCTTTTTATTTTTTTTTTTTTGGTCAGGTGTTGATGTCACATAGGAAGCAGGTATTTCAGTAAATCCTGCTTTGCATGTCAGTAAATCCTGGTTTGGCAGAAGTTTCTCTTGAAGATCCAGCAATGTGGAATCATGTTTATTTTGGTATTTCTGAGACCACTGAGCACTTAAGTACCAACTGATTTTGGGCTGGATGCTCAAAGGTTTCTTTTCAAGAGAGATAGCTGCACATTCCCTGAAGTTTTTGCTGTAAGTGATCCATAAATTCTTGAATTTCCTTGTCATTTTGTAGTCTGGGATTAGCACAAGACCTGAAAAACTGGGTGAGGAAGAAAAGCTGCCTTCCTCCTTCAGTCCTTGCAGCACCTGAGAATGACACACAGTGCCCTGGGTTGCCTCCCTGAGGTACAGTAATTTCACGATTTTAAGCTGCATCATTTTGACTAAAATTATGGTCCGAACCCGGAAGTGCAGCTTATATATGGACAAAGAACAAAAAGTTGCTGTTTCAGTTTGGAGGACAGGTGTCTGCTGAGAAAGGCAGGAGCTTCTCTTTGAAACAGAGAATGTAAACTCCCTCCCTCCAAATTATTATAATTTTAAAATCAAGCAGCTCTCAGGCAAAGATATGGGAATTAGGAATAACAGTTCTTTTCTAGGGAAATTAAAATAGAAATACAGTACTACAAAGAAACAAACTCCAAGCCCTGACAGAGTCAGAGTACAACCTGACACCCCGTCAGGCAGGGTGTTGGTAGCAGTCCCATTAAATGGTGGCTGCATCCTCCTGCAGTGACAGATGTGGCTCAGTTGGAGCAGTGCTCCTGTACAAGGTGCAGTTTTCCTCTGGAGGTCCAGTGGTGATGTGGAGAAATCCGGTTTTCCTCTGGAGTCCAGTGGAGAAAGGGGCTCCCTTAGTGTCCCAAAACCTCTGTTTTTATTTTGGTAAGAAATGTTGGGCTCTTCCCCCTGGCTGGAGCAACTCCCAATGGGATGCAGTAATTTTATCAGTCCCACAGTGGGACTCAATGGCCATGAGCAGAAAATGACTGGCTGGAGGAAGGATGGGTTGTGAAAAGATAAAGAACAATGCCCTGCCTGGTTTCAATGGATGGCACATTAGCAGAATATCTCCATTGAGATAAGGAACACTGTCCCCACCCTCAACAGAGGGTGATAGAATAGATACCTTTTACCACACTCTGTATTGTAACCCAAGACAGTTGCAGACATCTGGAGGTGGGGCTTATAATCAGGTGCGGCTTATATACGGACAAAGAATGAAAAGTTGCCGACACCCAGAAGCGCGGCTTACAATCGTGAAATTCTGCTTCCTCTGCTGGAATTCTGTATAGAATTCTTTGGAATTCTGTATATTCTTTGTGAAAACCAATTTGCACAGGTAGGGGTAGTAGCTGCCCCAGGGGTATTAAATGCAGCCTAAGCCTCAGGTGCTGCCCAGCTCTTCCCAGTTTGATGATTAGAGCTGTTGCTGGGAGGAGCTTTGGATCTGGGAGTGAATCAAACCTTTGTGGTGCCATTCACCTCAAAATATCAGGGATTTTGGACTCCCTGCCTCATCAGGACTAATACAAATTACACTTTGCAATCCATTGGTTTAGACACTGTCAGAGTCTTCCTCACAAAACATCACCTGCAATTTTTCCAGCCCTATCCAGCCCTCATCTCCTCCTGTAGATTGCTGCCTTGTAGGTGGCTCTGCAGTTGCATTCTGGGTTAATCGTAAATTTTTCAAAGGTTACCACTTTGGAGGGGTATTTTTTAAATGAGAGTTTTTTAACAGCCTGTTAAATGTTAGTTTTAGTTTGTAGAGCAGCAATATTGCTTCATCAATTGCTCTATAAAATTAATGAAGGCTTGATCTTTTCCCATTCTTGAATGTTGCTTTTAGTAATCCCATTAATTCACAAAGGCTGGGAAGAAACAAATGACAGCTTTTCAGGATTTATGGGTTTGACATTTTGCAAATCCTGCGTTGTGTTTTCGTAATTTTGGACAGAAATTTTAACTTCTAGGAAATTCAGTGATTCCCTGACAAATTCCAAATAAATCTCAAGTTACCCTGGGGTTGTGATGAGGCCTCCTTTGGTGCTTTTCTCTGGTTTCTGAGCTCTTCAGGTGCTCAGCAGCTTCTAATAATTGATTAGTGAGGATAAAGCAAATATCAGCATATTCACTGAAGTCCAGATTTCCAGAACTCCTTGCTTTTAGGCACTGGGCCTGACTCCCATGCAGGCAGCTAAGAAAACAAGAGGCTGCTGCATGGATATTATGAAGAAAAATCCAGGTTAAATTGCTTTGTACACGCTCTCCACTGGAACAGATATATGAGCCTTACTGGGAGAATTCAGCTACTGACTCTAGGAATGTTTTCCAGCATGAATTAAGTCAGGGATACACCACAGAGTCAAGCAGGGAATGCTTGGGAGGTTTTATAGGGTAAATGTGGTGGAGGAAAAGGTGAAAACTGCTCCCTCAGCCTTTTGCCAGGGTGAGGCAGGAGCTGAATACGAAGGTTTAACAAGGCTAGGTTTAAATTCAGTCTCTTTAGGGCCTCAGCCTTGGTGTGGGAGTGAAGTGGCAGACAGGTGATGTGCTCAGGAGTGAATTAATGTCCCGAATGTAAATGTTGCCATTTGTCACAGTGATTATCTTGTCTTCTCCTTGTAAAACCAACAAGATGCTTTAAAAGGCTTTGGGGACAAGCCAGAGGGGGAATCTAAAGGCAGACTTTAGATTTAGTGCTGTCAAAGCAACATGCAAGCTTCACAGCCACCCCTCAGGTTTTTTGGGACAGCTGATTTCTCTATTTTGTCTGCTGAGAGTTGATTCTTCTGGCTCCAAATTTTCTTGCTCAGTTCCTGCAGGTTGTAAAATTTAATTCAAAGGAAGGGACTGAGCAGGGAATAAAATGTGAACGGCAGGTTTGCATCCTTGGAGAGAAACCTGTGGCAGCTTCACTCTCCTCCTCTCCAAAAACCCTCAGCCAGCTGGAGTATGCAGGAAAGTTTGGCAGGGCTCTGTCTGTTCAACTGTGAGAGAAGCAGGGAGAAAGTCTGATATTGTAATATTAAAATACGCTTAAAGCATCAGTTGTGAAACCTGAATTCCTTGTGCTGGGAGGAATTTTTAAATAATTTTAAAAACCTCTGGAAGTTTGGGTTCCTGCTGAAGTGTGGGATTTGCTCTAATGGGCAAGAGAAACAAGTGGTAGCCTTTTAAAAGAGATTTCAACTCTTGATTTTTTGTGCATGAGAAAACTGGGGAATGTGAAGTTTGAAACACTGCTGTGCTTACCTGAGTTGAAATTCTAAGGGAAGAGTAAAATTTTTACTTGGAGTAATTCCCACTCCTATGAAAAGTGATAAGTTACCAGTTTCTGTATTCAAATCTTATTGGGGCTTTTAATTTTTGTGTCTGTGATAGTGTGAACAGAATCTAATTTAAGTCTTAGAAATGTAGGTCTGTGTTATCTGCTCTCATTCTCGTGCTCGTAAAATCTCCTGTGTTATTTGTTACTCTAGCATGTGGCAATCAGCTTTTGGAATAGAAATGCAAAATTAAGCCCAGCTTAATTTGCATTTAGAATTGATAAATGTTGCTCAAGACACTGGTTAAAAAATTAAAAGGAAACAGCAAACCCTTTTCAGTCTTTCCCCTCCCAACCTGAAATTGTAGAGCTCAGACTTCAAAGCAGTTTGGACTCAACTTCTAATGAGCAAAATGAGATTGTTTTCAAACTTGTTTCTTCCTTCAGTTGCAAGCATGTCTTTGTTTGTTGTTTTTTTGTTTTTTTTTAATTGGAGAATTGCATAAGCAATTAAACAGCACCTTTTTCTCTGTTTTTTTGATGTTCCTATATCATGTAGCTGAAGTCTGGGTATCAGAGCTGGTTTGTTGTGGATGTAACTTGACAGAGGGCTTGTATAAGCTATCTAGGAAAAAAAAAGAAATAAATTGAAGTGAGTCTCCTAGCTTGTGCTTTTTCTGCTTGCAATTTAATTAATTAAAAAATTGGTTTAAAGCCAAAACACTGCATCCTGTGAAAATTATTTTCTTCAGTCTTACTGTATATTTAAAATAGCTTTTTCCCCCCACACGTTTGAGGGAAAGAGATGTGGCTTTGATGGTGTTTTTAATGATGTTAATTATTGAAACTTTTGTATTTGGGATGGGTGAAATTTCCCTCTTGCTGGGCTGGAGCAGCCCTAATCCTCAGGCTTCACTTCTGTGGATGTGAGGAATGTGGAGAGAGGTCTTGCTGGAAGCATCAGTGTATAGGTGAGTTTTATTGGCATTTCACGTGCATCTGAAATATTGGGGAAGCCCAGTGGTGATCTGGTTGCAGGTGGAATCTATAGCAGAGACTTTGATGAGTGCAGTGACTTGGAGACTCTTAGTAGTGCAGGCTTCAGGGGTTGCAGTGGCAATGTGGTTGCTTCAGGTCCTTTGAAAGAACAACTTGAGGTGGCCATGGTGGGAATATGGGGACACAGAAGAAGATAAAGCTCAGCTTCCAGCACTTCTCTGGGAATGCTGGTGTCTGCAGAAGCTAAATAGCAGCATACAGAATTCTGTGCAACCCCTGTGTGTATAAATCACTCCAAAGTACAGCAGGGCTTTGCTTGCATGGAGTTTGCTCAGAGAATACCATGAGGGACTGTTAGAAATATGTGTTCATGAGAGGAGAGAGCTGCAGGAATTTCTGTAGGTAATTAGGTGACTCTCAGACAACACACACATGATCTCCCACCAAAATGTGTTCTGTGAGCGCTTTTCAAACCTGCAACTCTCAGACAACAGCACCAGATGGTGAGGTAATAGGAGAAAATCTGGCCATGTATTCCTTGTGTGCCTGAAAGCCTGGATTGTGTGCTGAAGGAAATGCAGTCTGCTCAGTGCAGTGTATGTGTGTTTATAAACATCACCCAGGCTGTTCCTGGGAGCAGGGGATGGTGGCAGGGCTCATTCCCAGCTCCAGCCCAAATGCCTCCTCTGGAAAGGGTGCAGGCAGCTGAAGGTTTGCTTTAAAAATGAAAAAAAAATTCCCTGATTACTTAGGCATTGTGCTGTCTGCTGGCTTATCATCATTTACCAAAAGCTTAATTGGTGTTCTAAGTCTTGAGTATTTGATGCATCTGGTTTCCTCCTCAGGTATCATAAATATGAGCCTAAATCTGTTGAGCACATTAAAAGAAACAGCAATGAATTAATTCAGAATTAATATTCTTGGTGTGAACAGAGCTTTATTTTGCTCTTGTGGGCTTTTTAAGTGTGTGTACCCTGATTTCTCCAAACAATAGCTGCATTTATACTGCCCATTTTTCATGCACCAGTTATTGCTTTGTTGTAGCCAAACTTTATTAGTCATATTAATAAGAGAACAGTTTTGAAAAGGACATGATACTTATTGAACCGATTTGTTTGTTCTGGTTATTTTATTATTGTATTTTAAGGTATTGACTTGCAGTTATAGTGTATTTTTATTTGTTTGCCCTTTACTGAATACTTTGGCATTACCATCAGCATTGCCAAAGTCAGCAGCTGGATGGATTTAACCCTTGGCTTCAGCTTTTGAGGTTTTCACCTCGTTGGCCTCCTGCCATGCAGCTCTTTAAAGACAAAACCCCAAACCCCTGGTGGTCCCTTCCTTCTGCTTTCAGCCTCTGATTGAGATGCAGCAGCTGGGTTGTAATCTTAATTACAACATTATTCTCAGCTGACCTCAAAAGGTTTTCTCATCCCTTTCTGGAGACAAGGCACAGGGTGGGACCTTTGGGACCTTTTCCCAGAGGTGAGGAGGCTGCTGTAGCTGAGGAGCTGCTCTGCTCATCACTGCCATATCAGGTGTGTGCTTGGCTTCTGGATCTCATTGATTGCCTTGGGTTTCTCCAGGTGTCTGGGGTGTGGCTTTTCCCTCCCCACTTTCTGTTTCTCCATTGCCTCCAGACAGAGGCTTCCCATAAGCATATTTGAGCTTTCCTGCTCTTCTGTCAAATTTCTCTGAAGCCAAAACTCACCTTAAGGCCTTGCAGATGCTGCTCTCAAGCCAAATTTTTGCAGTTTTGAGCACTTGGCCAGTCCTTGCTCTTCTTGGGCTGAGTCTGTGGATTGAACAAGTTGGTCTGAAATGTGTAAATTCAGCGACATGAAGATTGCTGGGCAAACTCAGGAATTCTACCACACATATCCATTATTTCTGGGAAGGAAGATGGTTAGAGTTTTTCCTGCTCTTGCAGAGTTTTCCAAGCTAATTCAGGCTTGAAGCATCTGCAGCAACACAGGCTCAGCCACCAATGCTTCAGGCTTGCTTTGCTTACAGTAATTGTCACCCTGGGATATCCCTGCCACTGTTTTCCCCATAAATTCCCATCACTGGTTTGGAGCTGGAGCATCAAATGTGCTGGCTTCAGTTTATGGCTAAAAAAGAGAGATTGAAATATTGTTCTCTAATGAGATAAATTGGGATTTGGCTGAGGTTGGAAATGAACTGTGAAATCCATGTAGATTGGATGGGTTCACCCATCCCCCTCCAGCATTCCACAGAAATCTAATTAGTGCCTTTAAAAAGGAACATAATTTCCTCTGTTACTGTAATCAGGGGGTTGGGTTTTTTTGCTTTTACTGGGAATAACAGGTTGTGAAACGGAAATACCCATATGAGCGTTGTCTTGGATTTTATTTTGCACAAACCTAATTGAATCTGCTAATTTAAATCTCATGCAAGGAGGCTGAGGTAATAATAGTCCTGCAAACTGTGTGGCAGAGCCAGTTAGAATTTGTGGATTTGTTGTTTGGATCTCCATCCTTGTGGAAATAAGGTGCTGCTCCAGGAAAGGCAGAACCAGAAAAACAATTTATTTTTTTCCAGCTCCCATCTGTTGGTTTTTAACATGGTTTTATTGATGCACTTCTTCAAATAGCATCTTGTGTTTGCAGCATGAAGTTGAGTCACCATCCCTTCAGGGATTTAAAATCAGTGTGGATGTGGCACAGTGTGGACATGGGTGGCCTTGGCAGTGCTGGGAGAAAGGTTGGACTTGATCTTTGAGGCTTCTTCAAACTGAGCCATTCTGGGATGTGATGCTGTAAGAATGCTGAAAACTGATTATTTGAAAGAAAAGATAATTTTAGGTAAAACCTTTGGAGTGGCTGTTCCTCCCACCTGTAAAAATAGATGTCATGCTTCCTTCTCATCACAGATCCTGATTTCCAGGAGTTTTGTTCCAGTTGTTCAGGTTGTTGTTACTTCCTCCTTATTGTTTTGTTGTTCTCAGACCCAGCTGCTCTTTCCTTACAGTAATTTTTCCAACTACCTTAGTTTTTCTATAAATCTTGATTCTTCAAGTTGAATCTCTTCTTTAATTCTGATCCCTTTTTTTTGTGGAGAGCGTCTGCCTAATGCACATTTGTGTTACTGCACTTCTGGAAAGGTCCTCGTGTCTCTGGGAGCTTGCAGCCATGGGGACATTTCTTGCTTGAGATTTTGGCTTCAAATGGTTTTGTGTCTGTCTGCCATGATTGGAAGGTTTCTCTTTTTCTAAGGCTTCTGGATTTTGTGAGTAACTTTCTCAGTAAGGTGACGTTAAAAAAAGGGAAAAGAGGTGAGGGGAGGAAAATACAGGGATTATTTTTCGGAATATGCCATCCCTTGGAAAAGAATCTATCCACCAATGTACAATCAAATGCATTATCCTCGGATTCATCCAGGTTTGTTTTTCCATGGACTCACCGCCCCTGGTAGTGTCCAAGGCCAGGCTGGACTTGGAGCAACCTGGGCTAGTGGAAGGTGTCCCCGGGGTGGAACTGGATGAGTTTTAAGGTCCCTCCAACTCAAACCAATCTGGTGTCCATAATACCACATGTGTGAGATAAGAGGACACCTGTATTTTTGAGTGGAACTGATGTTCCCTGTGCCAAGAGCAGAGACAGATGGCAAGTCCAAACTTTTCAGTATTTTCAGGAAAGGAAGTGTAAACACCACACTCTGAGCTGTCTCTGAGGGCTCATTTGCTGTTCCTGTAGATAATGCTTAAATTAAGCAGTGATCACTCTTGACAGAGGCAAATACATACCCCAGCCACTGCAGTGCAGGAGAATTTGGCAGAAGGGGATTTTTTTTCTCTTCACTAAAAGCAGAATCTCTTCCAGAAGGACAATAGTTTGTGGATGAAATGGGTTGGTGCTTGTGGAGGGGGATAAGATCTGTTCCTCTCTGCTGTGTCTGTTCTTGGCTTGTTGTGAGTGTACAGAGCAGATCTGAGCTTGTACCTTGCATTTAATCAGAAAACCCAACCGTCAGCTGCTTTATAGCTCTCAATTCCAGTTAATGTTTTGGGATAAATGTATCACCTGGTAAATCTGCAAATAAAGCATAGCTGCGCCTTGTGTACATGGGGAAAGCTCGACTAAACCTAAACACAATATATCAGATTATTGTGTTAAAAGAACCCTTCAGGCAATGATCCACATCCCCCAAATCCATAAACATTTGCTGCCAAGAGAAAGCTTATTCTTTGGAATTTTGCTGGTTGAAAATGCTGCGTCACCTCTCTCAATAATTTTTGTGATTGTAAGACTGACAAATACAGTTGGTGCATATTAGAGGAGAAATGCTTGAAACTAGAGATTAATTGGAAGAGATTATAGTTTTACAGGGTCTGTAACTCTTTTGGGGTGGGAGAGACAGATTCCCAGCAACAAAGATATTTATCAATTTCAGCAGTTGTTTTTTTCCTTCGAGCCTCTGGAGGGTTGATGTGGTGCAGTGGTGAGACTGTTGTGTTCTTCATGTTCATGAGCTGCCTCACTGGGAATGGATTCAGACAGCCTGAAGGAGCTTGTCCCTGAGCATTGTGTTGTGGTGGGGGTTTCTCTAAAGTCCTTACTCCTTAATGCTCACCAGGAGAGTCATGTTCCTTTTTCACAGGATCCCATCTTGGCTGAGGCTGCAGGGAGCTCAGTGGGCACCTGGTGTCCCCTCCCTGCTCCAGCAGGGCCATCCCAGAGCACAGGGCACAGCATTGTGTGCACACAGCTCTGCAACAGCCCCAGGGAGGAGAGCCCAGAGGCTCTGTGGGCAATCTGTTCAGGGCTGGGCACTGCCCAGGGAAGAAGTTGTGCCTCCTGTGCAGGGGGAATTGCTGGGCTCAGTCCCTGCCCGTGGCTCTGGGGCCATTGCTGGGCCCCCGGAGCAGAGCCTGGGCCCTGCTCTGCCCCTCCCTGCACACAGGGACAGCCAGGGCTGAGGGCCCCTCTCAGCTGGGGCTCCTCTCCAGCCTGAACAGCCCCAGCTCCCTCAGCCTTTCCTGGGCACCCAGATGCTCCAGGCCCTTCCTCAGCGCCGCAGCCTCCGCTGGCCCCGCTGCAGGAGCTCCCTGGCCCTGCTGTGCTGAGGATCCAGAGCTGGACACAGCACTGCAGAGGGGCCTGCAGGGCTGGCACAGGGGCAGGATCCCTCCCTGAGCTGCTGCCAATGCTCTTCCTGCTGCCCAGGATCCCATTGGCCTCCTTGGCCCCAGGACACTCTGCTGCCTCAGGGACAGCTCGGTGTCCCCCAGCACCCCCAGGACACTCTGCTGCCTCAGGGACAGCTCGGTGTCCCCCAGCACCCCCAGGACACTCTGCTGCCTCAGGGACAGCTCGCTCCTTCCTCCCGCAGGTCCTTCCCCACAGAGCTGCTCCAGCAGGGACCCCCCAGCCTGTGCTGGCTGTTCCTGCCCAGGTGCAGGGCTTTTCCTTCTGCTCTTTCTCTTCTTCAAGACTCCTGCACCTTCATGGGAATAGCTCCTTTGTGGGTATACAGGTTGCAGGATCCACAACTGTTGCAAAGCAACAACAAATTAAGAGAACACAACCTTATGGTACACCTCACCTTCATCTCTGTTGTCCTGTACCTGTATTTTGGATTTCTTAGTGTCATATTTTATCTGTGGTAACCCAAAAAATAGCTCACTATATCTGAATACTCAGACTATTCCCTTTTCCTGAAAAAACTCTTTTGGTTCTTCCCTCCTTCAATCATCCAGCATTGGGAGTGACACTGAATCTGAATGTGCTGATTTTTCTTTTTGTTTTTTTGTTTCTTTTTTTTTTTTTTTTGCTTTAGTGTTTTCTTTGAGATGCAGAACTAAAAACACATGGGATGTTTTCCCTCTCTGAGGTTTTTTTTTTTTTTTTTTTTTTTTTCCTAGTGTGTTTTGCTATTCTGTGTACATTTGGGAAAAACTGGTTCATAGTAGTAGAGACCTGTAGTTCATACGACTTTGACTGGACCAGTTTCAGTGAAAACCCTTCTGGACACAAATATTTACTGCTGTAAGAGTTGTAGCTGTAGCCTGATATGGGTTTATGAAGCAAAGAAGTTGTGTGTGCCAGTAGTTAGTAAATCAAGAGATAGTAAATGAAGAGTTGCAGTGTATCGAGTGGACTATAACTCTACATAAAGAAAAGCATGGATTTTGGCCACTGGTTTGCTGCTGCTGAGAGGATTTCCCTCTTTTTTTTTTTTTCTCTTTAGCAGTATCAAAGGTTTGTGTGATTTTAGGGGATTTTTTTGGTGTTTGGGTTCTTTTGCTCCTTTTCTGCTGGTTTGTTGTTTATCATTCCTTTTCATGATAGGACTGGTAGCTTTGATGCCAGAAGAAATAGCAAAATCTTTCCAAGGCTTCCCTGTACATGCCTGTATTAATGCATGACAGAGGTAGCACTTTATTGTTAGTTTTTATTACCAACATACAGGTTCTTCTCAAAACTCGGCCTTGGTTTTCTACCCTTTACCCCTCCTACAGATGAACCTCCAGCATGTTATTCCTGGACTATAATTAAGGAAGAGCAGAATTCTGGTGGCTGTTACAGGCTTCTTCCTGCCTTCCTTTAGCGCTTACCAGGCTTTTATTCCTGGAAGTGCCTGGTTGGAATCACTAATTGCCTGTAATCTATCTGCCTGGGCCAGTGTCCAACAGCTCTGGTGGCAATTCTTTGCTACTTCAGGATTCCCTAAATGTCCTTCAGGTCAGGTGTATTATAAACTTCAAATAATTGGGAAGATGGAGTGGGTTTGCTTCAATCCTTGTTTGCCAGACTCATCAGGCTGTTGAGGCGAGAAGGAACTGGAAATTGAGCTACCTAAATTAAAGGGTTGATGGATATGAGAAGGGTGAAGAACCAGGTAGAACAGGCAAATGGGAATGTTGGAAGTTCCCTGTGAATACCTGCGTGTTGCTCTTACTCAGAGTTAAAATGACATTTTGATAATAAAGTTTTAACAACAAGAGTTGTGGAGCTCCAACGTACTTCACACAAGAAGAAAAAGTAATTAGCAGGGTGATCTTTTTGATGCAGGTTGTGGTTTTTTTTTATTTAGTGCTTGAGGGCCTCATTGTTGCACTCAAATGTAGAACAAAATAAAATGACTGCAAGTCAAAATTGTTGATGTTGAAATTGTAAACAAGCTGTAAATATTTGACTGAAGGTAACCAACCGTTGACATAAATTAACAAGGGATGTTATCAATTTCCCCTTGCTTTGAAACTATTTTAAACTATAAATCCTTGTCAAACATCTTGTGCTTGAGCCACAGGAGGACATTGCTTCAACAATAGGTTTGGGATTTGCATTTTTTAAATTTTGTGGGATTTTGGGTTTTTTTGGTGGGGTTTTTTTGTGGCTTTTGTCTGTTTGGTTTTGTTTGTTTGTTTTGAGTTTTTGGTGTTGATGAGTGGGTCATATTTTGATGAGATGAGGAAAACAAAGATTTAGATGAGGTACTAAATTATCAGGGTGCTGTGAGGGCTGAGAACCAGAGGGTAAATAAGGTTTGTAGGGCTGTGCATGGTAAATCAAGTAGGATAATGAATTCTAGATTTAGAAGGGAAAAATAATACACAGTTTGCATGATAATGCAGGTCACAGGCAGTATTTTTACTTTCAGATGTTGATTAGTTAAGCAGTTTTTAAAAATGATGTTGCATTCGTGTTTGGGAACAGCTTGTCAGCATCTGTTTAGGGTTTGTTTCATAATTTCTCCAAAGGGATGTCAAATGGGGGAATTCTGTTGACTAAATTATTGCAGGCTATTAGTTATGCTCTTGAAATATATTATTACAAATGTAAATAACAGTCATCAGCTACAAGCAGATTGCTCCTCTTACAGGCTGGTTTATTCAAAAAACAAAAGATTCTGGAAGTCCTCTGAATCTTCAGCAGAAGAATTGGGCTGGTTTTGTGTTTTCTGTGGGGAAGTGGGACCTGGGTCAATGATTTTGATGGAGGGTAGAGGAGGGACCTGCATTTTTCTCTTCATGTCTCTAATTCTTCATTCCTTTTCCCCCACTGAAGCAACATTCCCCTCATGAAACCTTCCAACCTTCTCCAGTCTCTGAGTTCAGACACTTTTCCTGCTGTTTTCTGGCAGGCTGAGGGGGAGGCCGTTCTGGTAGCTGAAGTTTAAAGAGTGAACATGGAATAAGATGGGTTTTGTCCTGAAAATGTCCTGACATGGACCAGTCCAGCTTAGGAACTCACCTGAGCCTTGTTGGGCTTCATCCTCCTTCATCTTCATTCACAGCTGGTCTGGCAAGGGTGCGCTCCCCATGAGCAGACTCAGGGGGCACTGGGTTAACTGGGTGGAGTGGTGTCCCTGTGGTCCCTCCTGCTGGCAGGCACAGGACAGCTCTCTCCAGCTGAGGAGAGACCACAGGGAGCAGATGTGCCTGTAATGAAACCACTCCGTCTGTTCCCTTTGGCCACACTTTGTTTTGGGCTGAGCTTTCCTTGGCTGTTTTCCTTCCTGAAACACGACCAACATGACCAGGAGAATGGATGGATTTGGTGCCTTGTGACACCCTGTCCTGCATTTTCCCTCACCACTGGACACCTTGGTGGATTTGGGATGTGCAGAGCATGGCCAGCGAGAGGGATGAGATCTGTTGCTGGGAAAGGAGCTGGTCCTGCTGTCACAACTGGGATTGCCACCAATCTCCTTGATGAAAATAAGCAAAGCCACATTTGCTGACTCTCCAGCCTTTCCCACCAGTTCTTTCTGAATTATCAGCTTTTGAAAAGAGCAATAAAACATGTGCAAAATTCTTGCTTTCACAAATAATCATCCTCAAGTGCGACGGTTGTCATCTCTATTCCCTTATGGAATCACAGAGCAGTTTGCGGTGGAAGGGACTTTAAAGTCCACCCCATCCCTCCCATCCCATCCCTCCCTGTGCCATGGGCAGGGACACCTTCCACTGTCCAGGCTGCTCCAAGAACCTTTATCTTTGAGTATAACTAAAGATGTGTCTAAATTGTTGGCTTTTTCATTGCTCTTGAAATGATTTCTGGCCAGAATTGGAAGCAGATTATTTAATTTTGTGAAGTGTTTGTTGTGGAAATGGCACATTACAACTTCTTGGCCTGCAGGTTTTTCCTTGGGAGGATATCAGAGCAACCTGGACCATGGAACTGGACTCAACTGCTGCTTCTTGGGTGTCAGATGTATGAAGGATCATCTCAATGTGATTCTTTCACACAACTCTTGTGCTGCTGTAAGAAGAAAACCTCTTGAATTTCACTTCCTGCTGCTCAGTGGAACCTGCTCTGCAGAGAAAATCTTCCTTATGGTGCTTATTAGATGATCTTTCTGTCAATCAGACAATGTAGTATTCTGTGTCTGCTCAGAAGAAGTTGGTGTGTCTCATCTCTCTGACTCTGTCCAAGGTTTTCATAGAATCATGGAATATCTGGACTCACAAGGATCATCCAAGTCCAACTCCTGGCCCTTATTGCTTATGACAAATTAATAGAATTTTTTCTCTAAATATCCAGTGTGAAACAACTGAATGCAGAGGAGGGATTTTCTTTTTTGTTTGTTTCAGTTTCTTTCAGATCTCTCATTCAGTGCCTGCTTACCTCCAAGACACATTTAAAACTACAGAAATCCAGAGGTATGTTCACCTTCAGGCTGCTTTGGGAACACCTGGATACCTTTTACTTAAGCCTGAAAATTCCCTTTTGAATTTCTAGCAATTGGAAACAGTAAAAATGTGTTTCCAACTCAGAGTGAGTAATACTACTTTGAATTGTTTTGTTACTGGACTAAAAAAAAAAGATTATGGACCTCATCTGAATCTTCAGTAGAAGAAGTGGGTTGGTTTTTTTATTTTCTGTGTGAGGGCAAACTGGAGGTGGTACCTGTCCAGTGATTCTGGTGGAAGACAGAGGAGGGACCTGCATTTTTCTCCTCATGGTTCTCATTCTTCATTCCTTTTTTCCCACTGAAACATTTCCCTTATGAAACCCTCTGGATTTTTTTTTTTTTGCAAAATAGAGTAAATTCTCTTTTTCTCTCTGTCCTCACTTTGTGGAACACGGTGATTCCATTCTTTTCAGGTCTCAATATTTTAGTAAAGACATGGCACATGGAGAGAGTCTTGGGTTTTGGGAGACAATGGAAGAGCCACTCATTTTTGGATTGCTTAACACTTCTCTTGTCCTTCTCAGTGTCTGCAGGGACTCAGAGCAAGATCTTTGCATCAGGTGGTGGGTGGTACTTCAGACAAAGTCAGGGAGTTGCATTTTCTTAATTGGTTCTGATGATTCAGCCTGGAACATGAATCACCCTGGACAGAGAGCTGGATGTTTCCAGGCTAGTAAGAGCCAAGTTATTTTAGTTTGCCCCAGAGGCTAAATTGATGTACAGATCAAGTTCAATTATTTTTTTTTTATTTTTTTCACACTTCCAACTGTTCATTTTTCTTGTTCTGACAGTTTTATTTACTGGGAGCCTAAAAGGTCTGTCAGCATGGACTGCCTGGGCATCCTGTCAGAGCCTTGAGGCAGCACCTCCTCAACACGTGCTCTGTGTAAAAATGTCTGCCTGGGTATTTGGCTTTTTGATTTACTTAAATTAGAAGATGATTCTGGTGTCCCCAGGAAGCTGCTTGGTCCTGAACATGAGATCTGAACTTAGTGACTTCTCAGGGAGAGATTTCTCACCAGGTCACAGGTTCTGCCTGCAATGGTTTGTGCACATTGGAGCAAAGCTGGGCAAGATGCCTCAGAAAAAAGAAAAAAATTAACATCTTGATGGTTAAAATTTTCAGGAGGAATTTCTTAATGGAAAGAGGGGTCAGGCATTGAAAGGAGCTGCCCAGGGAGGTTTGGAGTCCCCATCCCTGGAGGTGTCCAAGGAAG
This sequence comes from Catharus ustulatus, assembly GCF_009819885.2. Taxonomy (NCBI): domain Eukaryota; kingdom Metazoa; phylum Chordata; class Aves; order Passeriformes; family Turdidae; genus Catharus; species Catharus ustulatus. The sequence continues at coordinate 32,629,111 of NC_046228.1, read as the reverse complement.
GGCTGGAGGTGGCACTCAGTGCTCTGGGCTGGGGACAAGGTGGGCACTGGGCACAGCTTGGGCTCCATGGGCTGGGAGGGCTTTTACAACCTTAATAATTCTGTGGTTAAAAACTTCATTTTTAAAAAATTTTCTGGTGTTGATTTCAGTAGGAAGGCTTGCTTTGTGTTGGACACACGTGGAATTCTCACTGTTGGAACTTTTGTTTCTTGTTTGTCCTGCTGATAGTTGAACTGTGTGGGAAAGTTTGCTGCAGGATTTCATCTAAAATTTCTGCCAGGGTGGAGATATTCACTTGATCCTGTGCAGCTCTGAGGATGGGCAGGCCCTGGCACAGATCCTCAGAGAAGTTCTCATTGCCCCTTGGGTCTCTGGAAGAGTCCAAGACCAGGTTGGATGGGGCTTGGAGCAACCTGGGATAGTGTAAGGTGTCTTCATTAATTGTTTGGGGGTTTTGCAATTTCTGATGTTTCACGTAATATTTTTTTTTTTTAATGAAGTGTGTTTGAAGTGAGGCAAAGTTTGGGGATTTTCTCAGTTGTCACTGTTCAAAGCTTTGTTTGACCTGTTGTTCTCAGGTTAGTTGAAATTCAGGGACTGTTTTTTTTCAAGTGAGGTAGAGAGTTTAGTTGAGCCTTCCACTGCACCCTTCCAAATTTGTGTGCGTGCTCTGGAGATTAAAATGCTCTATTAAGGACTGATTAAAACATAAAATTAAATTGTGTGTCATAATTTTAGCTCCAAGTTTAGATTAATTAAAAACTAAATTGCCTATAACACCTTCCATTTGATACTTCGGTGCCTTCCCATATGATCAGATGAAACTGGGAAGTTTGAACAGTCAACTGAACACACTTTTACATGAACAATGAGAATTAAATAGTCAGGTTTGGGTACTGCACCATTAGGATTACAAGAGACACTGTGAGACACTATGAGAAATATGTGTTTTACCCTGAAAGTTAATTTAAAAGGGAAAGAAGCATCCAGAATGAAGAATTTTAAGGCACTGTGATGTCTTAACCATCATGTGTAAAAGATCATGTGTATAAAACTCTTTAGGAAGAGGTTGTACGTAGTTTTAGAGACTTAGAATTCACAAGTCACTTTAATACTTCTTTGTCTTTCTTGCTTTCTAGTAAGCTCAAATTTCTAGTCAAATTTTAAAATTTCAGATACTAGAGATTACTAGAGGGATTTAAATAGTTTTCAAGGTGCTGAGTGACATTGAAAAGGAGCATTGAGGAATTGTAAAGCTAACTTTTCTGGGGCCAAGTTGTGTATTTATATAAAAGCTGTTGCATACACAGCTGAAGATACAACTAATGTGTTTTCCTGACTTGTGCTTTATTCTTATTTATTTGGGGCTTTATGTCATTTTATTAAAGATTTTGGGTAAAATCCGGATGGATCTGGAGCTTCATGTCAGGTGATTTTTCCAATGCTGGCCTTTATTTCAATAAATCAGTCTGCAGGGAGGAGGACCCTGTCTCTTGTGGCTCTTGTTTCAGAATCATTAATGTTAACATAATTAATCTGTTTACTGAAGTTTGTCCCTCTCATGCACTGATTTTCTTCCTCCTTAGAATATGCATCTGGCAAGCTGTTCTCCAGATTTATTACATGTGTTTCAAATGGTCTGAGGAACAAAATGAAGACATTTTTCCTTAAATGCCTGACTGTCCTTGAAGCCTGGGGCTTTGCAGCAGACAGCCCTGAGGGGAAATGGATGAGGAGTTTTTCCTCTGCTCTGGCTTTCAGCAAACTTCCATTTTCTTGCCCTTCAGGTAGGAAATGGGGTGTATCCTACTATGAGGTGGAAAAGAGTAGGAGAACCAGAGCAGATAGTGCTGGAAAGCATTTGAGGATGATTTTTTTTAGCTACTCAAGTATTCCAAATACTGTATTTGTTTTCTATTTTTTGGAAACAAGCCTGCTCACAGAGAGCAGAATTCACAAGAATTCTGAGTGCTGCTACTTCTCTTTGTCCCTAGGGAAGAAACTGCTTTTGTATTGCAAACTTAGTGGAGCAGAAATTTATGAGCAGCCTGATTTATGCCCTTCTGTTGGGGAGGAGGGATTCAAATAATTGGGAACCTCTGGATGTAGAAACACTTATTTTGTTTCTTCTGTACATTGTGTGATGACTGTTAAATGATCTCCCAAAAATCCAGGGGGACCTGGACAACCTCCAGAAGTGCCCATGGGAATCTCATGGCTTTAACAAGGCCAGGTGCTGGTGCTGCCCTGGATCAGGACAACCCCTGGATAAATCCATGCTGGGGATGAGCAGCAGGAGCAGCCCTGGAGAAGGACCTGGGGGTGCTGTGGGTGAGAGCTGGGACCCAGAACCCCCCCTGTGCCCTGGGCTGAGCCCCCAGTGAGGGCAGCAGGGGAGGGGGGGATTCTGCCCCTCTGCCCTGCTCAGGTGAGACCCCACCTGCAGAGCTGCCCCAGCCCTGGGGCCCAGCACAGGAGGGACCTGGAGCTGCTGGAGAGAGTCCAGAGGAGGCTCCAGGATGATCAGAGAGATGGAGCAGCTCTGCTGGGAGAACTGGGAATGTTCACCTGGAGAGGAGAAGATTTGGGGTGACCAAATTGTGACCTTCCAGTGCCTGAAGGAGCTACAGGAAAGATGGAGTGAGACTATTTTAAGGGATGGAGTGCCAGGACACAGGGAATGGCTTCCCACTGCCAGGGGGCAAGGTTAGAAAGGATATTGGGAAGGAATGGTTCCCTGGGGGGGTGGGCAGGCCCTGGCACAGGGTGCCCAGAGAAGCTGTGGCTGCCCCTGGATCCCTGGAAGTGTCCAAGGCCAGGTTCAATCAGAAACCAGTTTGTAAGAAACAATAATGATTCTTACTCCTGACGTAACAGACGTTTCCTTTACTGATGCCATAAATTTCCTTCTGCTATTCCTTTAGGAAGTGTGGCCTGACAGTAATTAAGCAGTAATTGGTGTATGAAGGCAGGAGCTGTTCCCAGTATCTAAGTATTGTTAGAAAATAATTTCATTTATCCGATGGCATTTCAGCAGTTCTAACCAATTTCGTGTTTATTATGTGCCATATGTCTGCCCAGCAGGACTTGGGATTGGGTTTAGCAAATGCAGTTGTGCTTTATTGAATGCTGGTATTAAAACCACCTTTTTTGGCTCACCAGCGTACATATTTCTTTCCCTCCCATGTATGTTGCTCTCTCCCAATCTCTTCTGCATAGCTTTTGGTTCATCATCTCATGTTAAAGCATGGGATTTTTGAGGAAGGAGAGGGCTGTGGTCACTCTTTTTTGTTCCTTGAGGATGAGTTTTGGTCAGACCTGAGGAGTAACAGTGATGGCAGAGCTCAGATAAACACAGTTTTAGAAGTGTCTTTACTCCCTGCCACCAACTTGGCACATGAATGAATTACAAACAGCAACTGCTACTGCAGATCCATGGACCAATCTGACACAATATTTTCGTTTTCCTTTATTTTTTTGTGCTTTCTGCCTTTTTTTTCTGTGATTTAATTTATGAAAGCCAGTCTTGATGTTTGCACACAACCCTGACCATGTACTTCACCTAAGTGGAGAATCCAGGGATTCTGCTCTTGTGTGGGAGCACAGGTGTTGAAATGACTCCTTTGTGGGAAGACAAATTATTTGTGTTTGTTGAGCAATATTCTAATAGCCTTTAACTGACTTTAAAAATCTCCTTCTACCCAAAAAAACTTCTGATGCATCCCAGTGATGAATGAGCCTGATAGAGAGATTTAGCTCTTAGAACTATTAGACATGGACATAATCCATTGTGGTTGTTCTGTCCCCAGCATTCCTGCTGGGATTAATGTCCTTTCCTGGTGGATGATGAGGACAGTAGTACTTTTCCCACCTCTGAAAGCTGTGGGGCACTGTCTGTGCTGTTGCAAGATGAGAGAAAATACAGGAATTATTTTCCAGGGAAAGGTCACAGAGGTGCATACATGAACCAAAAGCAGTGATGGTGAAGTGTTGAGAGTGTCTCTTGTTCTTAAACATTTGGACTGTATTAAAAGACTTTTCAATTTCTTCACAGAAACAGAGGAGGTGGAAAAACATTTTGTTCATTTTCCCTGGGAATTAGTCTCACACTTTCCCCCATTGTTAAGATTTTATGAAATCTGGGGGAAATTCAGCAGAGACTTAATTATGTGACTGTAAATAATTCCTCTCTGAAGAATAACTAAGTGATTTCCAGACTCTCAACCTGGAAAAGGAAGGACAGAACAAGGATGTCATGGAGCTGTGTAATGACTGAAGTGAAAGGGGGGCAAGGATTGATGATTCTCACCTTTTCCAATGCAAACATTGGGTTATCAACACATGAAATAGGTTGTTACTGGGCTGTTTGGTAATCCTTTTTTTTTTCAACTTTATTTTTTGGTCCTAATGATCTCTTTGTTTGGATACCTGATCAACCATAGCTTTGTCCTGACTGACGACCTTTTTGTCTTTGTAAGGATGGAGAAAGATTTCAAAGGTAATTTAATTCTTCGAAGGCGGCTTCTTTTTCTTTTTTCCTTTTCATACAACTGGTGTGAAAACTTCTCTTGCAGCTGTTGGAACAAGGATTGTAGGATCAGACATGGGGTGTAGAAACTGTAAAACCTGAGAGTTTTCTGCCTCTGCCCCGTTCTTATTTCCAACATACGTGAAGTCAATATTTTTTTTGAAATAAAGCCAAAATTTTGCTGTATTGCAGTTTTTTTGTCAATTGTAAGAGGCTCTGATTTGTAGAAGGAAATTCATAGTAACCAATTGATTCTAAAATCTGTATTTTTGTTTGCCTCCTCTGAATTAAGAATTAAGTTTGAATTGTTTGTCAGAGATCCCACCTTCTGTTTTGCAATTCATCCATTTGTTAGGCTTTTTAAAATGGTGAAGAGAATTTAGTTTTAATACCAAATTTATGGTCAAATTGGCAATCTAGTTAACTTTAGACAAAACTTTCATATGAAGTAGGAATGGGCTTGGTGTCCTGCCACAAACCAAAATTACTCTGTGTTTTGGGACACTCTGAATTGGATTTTAGCAATGCTGTGCTGAATTATGCCATGGAATGAGGGGAAGTGGCAGTGTTAAGATGATTTTTAAACAGCAGTGGCACAAGTGATTGGAATGATGAGTGTAGAGATATTTATGTGAAGTTTTTTTGCATAATGAGAAGGGAGTGAGTTATTGGGGGAGAGATAGCAATGATCCAGCTCATAAAGGCTGTACGCAGGAGAATAATTTCATTAAATACTCCAGCAGATCGGTAAATCCTTCAGCTGCCTTTTGCAGAGCAGTCAGAGAGCTGATGTTCTTCTGGGAGGAATTCACCTCCTATTTCTTGCCTCCTCCCTCCACTCTGACATTTTGCTAAATCAATTTATTGCCTGGCAAAGCCTGCAAACAATGCCTTCCAAGGCAGTAAAGATGCCATTCGCTTACAGTCCTTTTCTGTTAATACCCTAAAAACGCTGTCACTGATCCTTGGGCTGGAGTGCAGCCTGTCCTCCCCAATCTCCTGTGGCCGCCCAGCTCCCTGGGCTTCCCTGTTCTGCTCTTCCCTTTACCTTAACAAGGATTTTCTGGGCTATGGTTCCCATTTTTTCCCATCAATCCATTGACTTGACTTAGACTTTGGGTCTCCATGACTCTGGATTCCTTGGTATCAGAGGTCTTCTGTGTCAGTTATTTCCAAGAGGGGAAAAAAATCCATTAATAAATACCCATTTCTCTGGAATTCAGCTTGAGGAAAGGAAGGAAATTGAGGAATACATATTAATTGATTCTGATTTATACAGGTGGGACAAGGATTTGGTGTTCTGGTGAAAAATGGAGGGAAGATGCAATGAATTCAGCAAACTGTGTTGGGAAACTTCGGTGCTCTTCAATTCCTTTTGATTATCCAGCAAAATTTTAATTCTCAGAATTTTGTATCCCATAAATGTTCTTGGAGAGCGATTCTGGTATACATGAGCCCAATTCTGAATTTGAAGTGACTGCAAACCTCTGCCCATGGCTTGGGCATGGAATTAGATGATCTCAAAGATCTTTCCCAACTCATTTTATGATTTTATAATTCCCATAAAGAAAGCAAGATATCAACCCTGAAATCCAGACTCTTTGAGCACTGCTTCCGCCTTTCAAGAATTTAGAAGGAGAATTTATTAATTTAGAGAGAAAGAAATCTAGGACAGATGCTAAGGAATAGAGCAGTTGGGTCATTTTATGTTCCTAATGAATTTGAAAATTCCATATCTTTTTAAACTTCCAGTGTGGAACAGAGCTGGTAAAATATCCTGAGCAGAATACTTTGATTCAAGTATTGATTAACATTTTTGGCTGTTATTTTCCATATTGGACAACCTGTTCTTCAGGAGACTTTGGGGAATATTTATATTTGGGAGGGAACTTGGGACAAAAAAAGACAAACAATTAAATGTGTCTTTTAAAACATGACTCAATCTCAAATTCTTTTTCAAGCAAATCCAATGATGCTGAAAGTGGAGCACAGTTCCAAAGAGCAGCTGTGTGACATTGATGAATTTCCTGGTTTTCTGCTATAAAATGGTGGGATGAGCTTTCCTCTACCACGACCTGTAGAAGACTTAAGATGTCTTGTGATTGAAAGTCATAAATGTAAAAATTGCAGTGCTCAGTTGGGCAAAGGCCTGTCCATGTTCAAAAACAAGAGTTGTATTGAAGGACACTGTCTTAGTTTGGAGGACAGGTGTATGCTGAGAAAGGCAGGAGCCTCTCTTTAGAATGGAGAATGTAAACCCCCTCCCTCCAAATTATTATCATTTTGAAATCAAGGGGCTCTCAGGCAAAGATATGGGAATTAGGAATGACAGTTCTTTATAAAGACAATTAAAAATAGAAATACAGTACTACAAAGGAACAAACCCCAAACCCTGACAAAGTCAGAGCACAACCTGACACCCCGTCAGGCAGGGTGTTGGCAGCAGTCCCATTCCATGGTGGTTGCATCCTCCTGCAGTGACAGATGTGATTCAGTTGGAGCAGTGCTCCTGTACAAGGTGTAGTTTCCCTCCAGAGGTCCAGTGGTGATGTGGAGAAATCCGGTTTTCCTCTGGAGTCCAGTGGAGACAGGGGCTCCCTTAGTGTCCCAAAACCTCTGTTTTTATCTTGGTAAGAAATGTTGGGCTCTTCCCCCTGGCTGGAGCAACTTCCAATGGGATGCAGTAATTTTATCAGTGCCACAGTGGGACTCAATGGCCATTAGCAGAAAATGACTGGCTGGAGGAAGGATGGGTTGTGAAAAGATAAAGAACAATGCCCTGCCTGGTTTCAATGGATGACCCATTAGCAGAATATCTCCCATGGAGAAAAGGATAACAGCCCCCATCCTCAACAGATGGTGATAGAATAGATACCTTTTATGACATCCTGTATTGTAACCCAAGACCGACACCAAACAGAAACATCAGAATTTTATTCCTAAAAGGGGATTTAAATATAGAAACCCAACATTCACTTCTATAGCTTCCCAGTGCCCTGAGGGTTTTCTGGTGGGACATCTGCTGAACCAGATTTTTTGATCTGACTGCATCAGGTGTGCATGCAGCCACATGGGGTGTTTGCACGCTAAGTGATAACTAAAGATGTAGATTTCCATATCTGCCTCTCTGCAGTTGTTCTACAAAGGTGTAAACAATGATTAAAGCATCAGGAAAATGCATAAAGAATTTGAGGAAGGACTCAACAGAGCCTGGAAAACGCTTCAAGTCCAAGAGTGGAGAAGGCTCCTGTGAGGATGAATCCAGAGTTCAATACAAGGACAACGTGGTTTAGAGCCATGACTGAGGTCTCCTGTGCTGAGGTGATTTATGGCCACCTTGTTAACAGAAGGTGGAAGTTGTTCCAGGGTAAATCCAGGTCTTGTTCTGGGGTAAATCTGCCTCTTAAGGGGGATTTTGAAGGGCTGCTGCCCTCCCATCCCAGTAGGTGTCCAGTCTAAGTGGCCTCTGAGGAGGTTTAGCCAAAGCTGGATTCTCATGAACTTTTTTTCACTTTTTTCACAGCCTTACTCTGATTCTTTGATTTATTTCTTTCCCCCTTGACCTTTCAAAGTGACATGGCAGAACCCAAAATCCTGGCACATGGTGCTTTAGGTCCTAAAAAAATCTGTTCCTACCAAGTTTAAAACAATCTGATGCTCTCAAGATGCAATTAATGAGAATGCACTAAAAATTTAAACTTCAGAATCAGGGTAAGGCTGTTCAGAAGCATTGATGTCATTACTGTGATGTTCTCTACTTTTTTGTGTCACCTCAGGCTGTGTCCTTAGGTCAAGTGGCACTGCTTCTGTCTGGATGCTATTTTGGATAATTTCCCAAAGGCCTCTTTACAGATTTTGCCTTGATTTTGATGGCTTCCCTCCAAGGCTAAGCATCTTATTGTTATCAGGGAATTTTGTCTTGAAAGATTTTTCTTCCCAGTTTTTCCCCTTGGGGAGGAATGCCTCACATCAGTTGTGTGAATCAGGAGTCAGCTCCAGGAAAAAAACTCTTTTCACTGCAATAAAATAGCCCAGGATCCCTGAGGCTGGAAAAGCCCTCCCAGCCCATGGAGCCCAAGCTGTGCCCAGTGCCCACCTTGTCCCCAGCCCAGAGCACTGAGTGCCACCTCCAGCCCTTCCTTGGACACCTCCAGGGATGGGGACTCCAAACCTCCCTGGGCAGCCCCTGCCAAGGCCTGAGCACCCTTTCCATGCAGAAATTCCTCCTGCTGTCCAAGCTGAGCCTCCCCTGGCACAGCTTGAGGCCGTTTCCCCTTGTCCTGTCCCTGTTCCCTGGCAGCACAGCCCGACCCCCCCTGGCTGTCCCCTCCTGGCAGGGAGTTGTGCAGAGCCAGAAGGTCCCCTATGGGATGTGTTGTCACTTTTGGAATCAGGACATTGTTGAAACAGCTGGGTTTAAGCCCAAATTTCCCAGAACCTGACTGCCTTATGCTCAGGTGTAGAACCTTCCCTTTTCCCTGTTGTGTGCTGAGGACCAAAGTGATGGAAAATGTGTAAAATTCAGATTACGTGAAGTAAATTTCTTACTCTGGGTGGTTTCTTTAGCTTGGAACAAATGTAGAGAATTGTAAGGAAACTCAGACTTCATTTATGGGCTTTTGTGTGTTTTACTCAATTTATATCTCACTGCTGGGGGGCAAAATCAAACATATCAATTAACAATGAATTAAGACATTAATCTGTTCTGTTCAGCAAATATTCCTCTGATTCACTGCATGTTTTGGAGAGAGGAAATGTGTCCCTGAACCCTATACCTGAGATGAGGTGCACAGAACTAGCTGAGGGCTCCCCTGTGGCTCCTGCAGGCAAAAGCCCTGAAGCATGGGATGTCCTTGTTTTAATCTTCATAATTAAATCTATTGTTGTTTGGAGAGGTAACAACTGGGAGTAGAGTGTTTTCTCTGTTCTGATGGCTTCCTGAACAAGCCCGAGTGTTTAGCTGACGTGAGGAAGATTTCTTTGTGAGTATTCTTGCTTTTATTCCTGTCTGTATTCCTCTAGGACAGAAATATTACAGTGTCATGGGAAAAATTTGTTGCTACAGCAGCTTTGCTGATCAAGATTTCATTTGATGTCTGTAATGTCTGTTTCTTGCAGCAAGTAATCCTTGGGAATTTTTATTTTCATGTTTTAAACTGCCAGAGGGCAGGGATGGATGGGATATTGGGAAGGAATTGTTCCCTGGGAGGGTGGGCAGCCCTGGCACAGGGTGCCCAGAGCAGCTGTGGCTGCCCCTGGATCCCTGGAAGTGTCCAAGACCAGGCTGGACTTTGGGGCTTGGAGCAGCCTGGGATAGTGGAATGTGGTACTGGGTGGGCTTTGACATCCCTTGCAGGCCAAACCAGTCTGACTTCTGAGGTAGGGTTGGATTTTTTTGGGTTTCTTGTATTTAATAGAGGAGTGCAAGGTCCCCCAGTGTCCTTCCTGAGCCCTTGTCCTTTTCTGGTGTCTCTTTTTTGAAATGATGGCAGCAAATGCTTTAATGCTCCGGGGGTTTCCTGTTGTCCTATATAATGTCATTCTAATTTAGGCTCTCTTCCTCTCCCCCCAAATTTTCCCCAGCATTTTGTTTACTTCAGCTTGGTACCCACAACCACTCCCTGTGCCGCCTCCTCTGAGGGGAAAATTGCTGAAAAGCTGACAAATTCCCAATCCCTCTCTGCATACATGAATATCTTATTTGTCCCAGCGTGCCTTTTTATCCAAATGAATATTCCTTTCCCAAGCTGCCCAGGTACTAAATGCATTTAGATCCTCACAGAGTGGCTGACAACCCTCTGTTTGTAGCCAGGACTGACTCTGGAGCTGGCAGACTTTCACCTGGCACTTAATTCCATACTCTGACACCTTCCCCTCCTCACCCAGCAGTAGTAAAGCGCGTGGGCCAGCTCATCTGGCCTCTTAGCTCGTAGTTTTCTCTCGTTTTTAAAACCGAATTGCACTAAAATGGTGTTTCCCGCAGTTCAGCCTTTTATTTTGGACAGCCAGCCTTACACACCACAGTGCTTTCCTTTCTCTCTCATCTCTCTTTACACATTTTAGGAGAAAAGCCACAAAAATTGAGATAATAGATTCAAAGTACCCCTACTCTCAGGCATGCCAATCCCATGGAATACATGCTTGGGTTGAAAGACATCTCTTCTGACACTGAATGAAAACTAATTTTATCTTCTCTTTTCATCTTTAGAATGAATGTTTCTTGTAATTCTATTGTTACATTCTTGCTGTCAGGGCCTTTTTTGTCTGTCCCCATCCTGGCAGCCTCAGGATACTGTGGACAAAGCCCCAGGAGGGGACACATCACTTCACTGGGCACTGCTCACCTGCAGTTACTACAGGAATGCCTCTTGGCCTGTGTTCAAAGGAGCTGTCTCAGGATCATGTCCAAAACTCCATCCTCTCTTCTGTAGGAATAATCATGACTTCCAAGTCTGATCCCCTTCCCTGACTTCAGCAGTAACCAGGAATCTGTGCTGGCTGTCACCAATTCTCAGCAGCTGCTGTTTGGTGACATTAACAGTCACACTGGCACCTCTCTGGTTCACCCCTGTGGTAAAATTCCATCTCCAAGGTTTGTGGACAGAACAGCTTCCAAGATGGATTGGCATTGCTCACTTCTCCATGGAAAAGGAAAGCCATGGCTCACCTGCCCATCATGAACTTTGTCTTCTGTGTTTTTCTTCCACCTGAGTGCCTTGGGTACCCTCTCCTCTGTGCTCCTGTCTGATTGTGAGGGATTTTTGTCCTGGAGTCTCTTCTGCTGAACCTTGGGCCAGTTTATATTGCTGCAGGTGAAAGAGGTCTCTTCCCTGATTTGTGAGGCTTGCTTTACTATCACAGGATCCCAGAATGGTTTGGGTCAGAAGGGACCTTAAAGCCCATCCAGTTCCATCCCCTGCCATGGGCAGGGACACCTTCCACTATCCCAGGCTGCTCCAGCCCGGCCTTGGACACTTCCAGGGATCCAGGGGCAGCCACAGCTGCTCTGGGCACCCTGTGCAGGGGCCTCCTCATCCTTCCAGGGAACAAGCACTTCCCAATATCCCATCTGACCCTGCCTTCTTTCAGTTTAAAGCCATTCTGTCTCATCCTGGAATTCCAGGTCCTTATCCAAACTCCTTCTCCAGCCTCAGATGTTCAGCTGTGATGCCTGAAGCTGTGATAATGCCCTGGCAGGAATGTGGTGCCTCACTGATGTGCCATGGGGAGGTCACTGAGTGTCCATGCTGTGCTGGCTGTTTTCAGCCAGTTCTGTTCAACTTCACCAGCTAAACCTAATGTCTTCTAAACACCAGGTTTTTAAAATGGAATTCATGGAAATGTCAGCTCAGTACCAACAAAATATCAAGTAGAATGATGAAAAGTGAGTGAAAGAGGGGGAGAATGTTATCAGGAGCCTGTGGATGTGTACAGGCTGTCCATTTCTTCTGTGATTTCTGCATCTTTGAGTGCATTTCCTTGATTGCTTTTGTCCATTCTCCCACATCTGGCCTCAGTCAGAGACAAACTTGTGACCTTGTGTGGGTGTAAGGGTGCTGTTCATTTAAAGACTGTCAGAAAACAACATTGTTTTTTTCCTTTATGAGATGTTACAGGAAATTGGTGAAACAATCTTATTTACTTTGACAGCTTTTGAAATTTGAGAATAGCCCACTTTTAAAACATTCCTTTGAGTGATGTGTTATTGTTGGGTTGTTAAGCTCTGGTTTTGGTGGTATTCCTGGATTTCTTTAAAGGATCTTACTGTTACTTGGATATCTTAATAGTTTCTTAATTATAAACATTGTAAACCCATTTTGGTTGATCATTCAGAAATAGCCAACAACACAGGCTCTATGAGTAAAGTATCTAAACAAACAATGAGATGTTTCATGTCCAGCAAAACAGCTTAACTCATTCCAGGGGATGTGCTCCATTTACACTCAGGAAATTTGCTTGAGTAATTTAAAATGTAGGATTGAGGTTCTTGTGCATTGCTTCCCCTGTGGCTGTTCCTTCCACCTCAAAGTTTGCTGGTGATGGTGTGGAATTTTTTCTATTGCACAACGCTGGAATGAGGTGCAGTGCTTTTTCCTGGATTTCCCGATTTCTTAACCCAATTCTGGGCTGAGCCCCCAGTGTGGGCAGCAGGGGAGGGGGGGATTCTGCCCCTCTGCCCTGCTCAGGTGAGACCCCACCTGCAGAGCTGCCCCAGCCCTGGGGCCCAGCACAGGAGGGACCTGGAGCTGCTGGAGAGAGTCCAGAGGAGGCTCCAGGATGATCACAGGGATGGAGCAGCTCTGCTGGGAGGAAAGGCTGGGAGAGCTGGGTTTGTTCACCTGGAGAGGAGAAGCTTTGGACTGATGTCAACTGTGGCCTTCCAATTCTTGAAGGAGCTACAAGAGAGATGGAGAGAGATTTTGGGCCAGGGCCTGGAGTGGCAGGACAAGAGGGAAGGGTTCCCACTGCCAGAGGGCAGGGATGGATGGGATATTGGGAAGGAATTGTTCCCTGGGAGGGTGGGCAGGCCCTGGCACAGGGTGCCCAGAGCAGCTGTGGCTGCCCCTGGATCCCTGAAGTGTCCAAAGCCAGGTTGGACATTGGGGCATGGAGCCCCCTGGGATAGTGGAAGATGACTCTGCCCAGGGCAGGGGGTGACACTGGATTGGCTTTAAGGTCCCACCCAAACCATTTTGGGATTCATACCCAGGACTGAGATGAACAAGGGATCAATTTTGTGGGCTGAGTTGGCTGGAATCAGCAGGACCTGAGCAGGGTGAAATAGTTGTCCTTGCCTCTGGATAGAGGGATGGATGAGAGGATCTACGAGGTCTCTGCCAACCCAAACCATTTCTATACCAGTAATCCCTGGCATGTGTAGCCTATCTCCAGGATGGAAACAGTAGTTCCCTGTAGCAGCCAGGAACAATCTGAAAATCCCTGTGCTTGCACTTCTCCCAAAGATATCTCTGTCATTTTCCTGTCTTAACAATATATTGTAAGATCCCATCTTTATCTCTCTTCTGTTCCTCAGAAGCCGTTTCCTGCTGGATATTTGCCCAAAGAGATACTTGAGCAGACACAAAACCCACATGTGGGTGCTTAACTCCATCCCCAGAGCTCTGGTGGGCACTTAGTGCCAGCTGTCCGTGGATGAGCGCCCTGTGCCCATCCCGATGTCCCAGCACGTGGGCATACCCTGCACACCCCAGCTCTGAGCACAAGAATCACCCACAGATCCAGCAGAACAACAAAAACTGGAAATGCCACATCAGTTGCTGCATTCAGCAGTAGGCAGAAGCACTTCTGGGAGTCTGGAAGGGTGGAAAAATATTTGCCTGGGAGATGTGGAGGCCAAGTGTCTTGGAATAGCCAGCCTGGGTGGATGAGCGCCCTGGGTGTTCTTTATTTTAAGGAAAACAGGGATCCAGAAAATCCAGGAAGTGAAGTGCTAAGTGTTGGGGGTTGATGATCAGCACTGAGGTGTGAGGGTGTCAGGAGAAACAAAGGATCAGGAGATGGATTTAAGCAATTGCCAGAGGGCTGAAAAGCAGCTGGAGGGATGAGGAGGTTCAGAAGGTAGACTGGTTAAATGTAGATGGATAAATCATAGAATGGTTTGGGTTGGTGAAAGCCCATCTTATCTCGCCTCCTGTCATGGGCAGGACACCTTCCCCTATCCCAGGGAGCTCCAACCTGGCCTTGACACTTCCAGAGATCCAGGGGCAGCCATAGCTTCTCTGGGGCGGTGAAGAGAGGGAAGTGATTCCAGCTTTGTGATGCCTTTTAAAAATGTCAAAAGGTGAGTAAAGATTTAACTGCCTCCTTTCCCTCCCAGCCAACGAGCTCAGAAATCAATCCAAGCATAATCAAATATGTAATCACCTCAGTTATGTTCGGTGCCTATTATGAAGCAATGAGGGATTTTTAAGGATAAGATCCCCCAAAAATACTGGGAAGGAAAGTCATGGAGCAAAGGAGTGAAAGTGTGCTTTGAGGCTTGGGAGATGTGGTGTCAGATCAGGGAAAGCTCAGCAAGCAGAAGGGCAGGGGAGAGTTGGGAGAGGCTGTTCAGGAATGACGGGGACAAGTGGGTTTGATGTGCAGAAGTGACAGGGAAGGAGGAGATGGGGAGGGCAAGACCCACTTTGGGACTCGGGTGCCATTGGGTGGGAGCAGGAGGAAACTGAAGATCAAGCTTAAGGAGAAGAGGCAAAAAGGAGGTGCAGAATAGCAGGGATGTGCTTAAAATAATGAAAATCTAACCTGGGACTCCATGAACAGACTCCAATCCAGCTGTCCAGGGTGAGGAGGCTTCCCAAGAAAACTGGTGAGGTGAGAGGGGTCTAACTGTGCCAGGTTGGATATCGGAGGTTGTTTGTGTTGAAGGCTCCTTATGTACATGGGTCAGGGATTAAATACAGTAATTTCACAATTATAAGCCGCACCATTTTGACTAAAATTTTGGTCCGAACCCAAAGTGTAGCTTATAATCAGGTGCGGCTTATATATGGACAAAGAAGGAAAAGTTGCTGTTTTAGTTTGGAGGACAGGTGTCTGCTGAGAAAGGCAGGAGCTTCTCTTTGAAATGGAGAGTGTAAACCCTCTCCCTCCAAATTATTATAATTTTGAAATCAAGGGGCTCTCAGGCAAAGATCTGGGAATTAGGAATAGCAGTTCTTTACTAGGGAAATTAAAATAGAAATACAATACTACAAAGAAACAAACCCCAAACCCTGACACAGTCAGAGTACACCCTGACACCCTGTCAGGCAGGGTGTTGGCAGCAGTCCCATTCCATGGTGGCTGCATCCTCCTGCAGTGACAGATGTGATTCAGTTGGAGCAGTGCTCCTGTACAAGGTGCAGTTTCCCTCCGGAGGTCCAGTGGTGATGTGGAGAAATCCGGTTTTCCTCTGGAGTCCAGTGGAGAAAGGGGCTCCCTTAGTGTCCCAAAGCCTCTGTTTTTATCTTGGTAAGAAATGTTTGGCTCTTCCCCCTGGCTGGAGCAACTTCCAATGGGATGCAGTAATTTTATCAGTCCCACAGTGGGACTCAATGGGCCATTAGCAGAAAATGACTGGCTGGAGGAAGGATGGGTTGTGAAAAGATAAAGAACAATGCCCTGCCTGGTTTCAATGGATGGCCCGTTAGCAGAATATCTCCCAGGGAGATAAGGATCACTGCCCCGCCTGGTCTTATCAGATGGTGATAGAACAGATACCTTTTATCACACTCTGTATTGTAACCCAAGACAGTTGCAGACACCTGGATGTGTGGCTTATAATCATGAAATTACTGTAAATAATCTGTGATTTAAGTGCGGAATGTGGTCATTAGTAATGTACCAAAGACCTGATAAAGATGAAACTTCGGACTTCCTGCTCCTTTCTAGAAGAGAAACCTGAATTCCTGTGAAATGGCTTAATTTAGGCTAGGTTCTGCTGAGGAGCCTGGTCCCTGGAGGGTAAAAGTCACAAGGGAGTGTCCCTGGATTGCTGGGGGTTAGTACCAGGTGGGCCTCAGTGGCAGAAGGAATGTTTGGGACTCATTGGGAGTGTCCCAAAGGTGAGGAGGAAGGCAGACTGGCTCCTGTACAATAATGGGATGTGCATTTGTTTTTTAGGGGACTTTTGAATCGTGATGCAAATTTGTGGTAGCTCTTTGGCTTAACCAGTTTTATTGTTTGGCATGTGGCCTAACTTCTGGCCTGGTAATCTCCAGTATCAAAATCTTCAGCTGGTTTTCGGAGTGGCTGGATGAAATTTCTGCCCAGGGCATGTGCACATGTTAATTCTGACATGTCATGCACTGAGCTACTCCAACACAGCTCCTGCCACTACTCCAAGGTGTATTTAACACTACTGCTCTAGCGATACAGACAGGTAGAAAAACTCATTTCTAGAAAACTGACAAGTTTAGTGTATTTATTTTAACAAAATTTAAATAAAATCCTCTCGGAGAAGGGAAGAGGCAGTATGCAGATTCTACTTGAGAAAATGTCATTTTATTCAGTAAATGAATGCACTTAAATCCAACTAATTAAATTAATCTGGGTCATGTTTGTTGTCCTGGTTTAGTTTGGGATGTTTCTGTTTTTAAAACACCAGTCAGTTTTTCAGCCATAAGATGTGGATACAGTTCCTGGTGTCCTGCAAGAAGCACTCAGAAGGGCTCTTGACAAAACATTCCCTGGTGTCAGAGAGATTTTACCCCTTGGATTCTCTCCTCTGTGTTATGTAATCTTAGGGACCCATCCTTGGAGAGAAGCTGCTCTGGCAAAATGGAAATGGAGAAGTTTTTGGGATGGAATCCAATACCTGTCTTGCAGTAAAAGCAACCAAACTGATCTTTGGACTTTTCTATTACATTATTTTTTTTTTATTAACACTTTAATGTGTGACTTTAACTCTGTGTGCATATTTTGTGAAAACAAAGGTTATTGAAGAACAAACTGAGCTGCTCCTGCCTAATATGGTTGTATTTCTTTTAATCTTTTTATGTTAATTTTCAGCTGAAGTCTCCTGGCTCTGATAGCAGGTTTAGGATATCTTTGCTCTTTTTTCTGGAGGCACCATCTGCACAGCAGGAGTTTCAAATGAACAGTGTCCCAGCCAAACACCTTCTTTGGTGACTCAACACCTTACGTGAAAAAAAAAAAAAATATATATATATATATAGGTCTAGTCCATAGAGAGGGGTTGGAAACAAGAATAAATAAATTCATAATGCATGGAAAAATGGGGTTTGTGGACAGGAAAGAACAATGAAGAGTTGTAATCCTGTTAATCCATCCAATAGCTGCATTGCTTGTTAAACAGACAGGACATTAATCACCGTGATGGAAGCAGGAAACAAAAGTGCTTCTCTCTCCCTTCCTCAGTTATTCCAGAAAGCTCTTTTTATTTTCGTGAGTTCAGCTGAGTTGTCTCTGTGCAAACCTGCCATCTATTTATCAGTCTTCTTTGTTCAGTGGGAATCAGCAGCATTAAATATTTTAATCCTTTTAAATCATCTATAGGATGTTCTGCTGCCAGGAGGGTGGAAAAGCACCCTGGGAGTGTCTGGAGGGTTTCCCTGCCCACAGCAGGGGTGGAATGAGATGAGCTTTAAGGTCCCTTCCAGCCCAAACCATTCTGGGATTCTCTGGCTACCCCTGGTCCATAAAGATGGAAAATAAACAAATTCATAATTGAGGAAAACTGGAAAATAGCTGGTTTGGGGTTTTTAGGGGTGCAAAATTGAAATAAACTTAGAGATTTCTGCATTGAAGTAAAAACGGCTTGTTAATTAACTTTTACATTGCATCTTTCCTAGCCAGGCCCAGGGGCAGCTGTGGTGTTCTCACTGAAGTTTGAAATCACTTTTTTGAGCTGTTACTGAGGCTTTATTTTGGCCTTGCAATGGCATCTCATCGACTCTTAGAGACTCATTTCTGCAAGAAAGGCACAGAAAATAAGAGGCTTAAAGAGTGGGGCAAGGAAAGGAACAAAACCAGTAGTCCCTAGAAGAATGGGGGCAAGCAGGAATATTTGCAAATGAATTATTTGTATGTACATACAGAGAAAATGCTGAGGAATTTCAAGTTGCTGGTAAAATTTTACTTCAGATTCTCATATAAATTGTCACCGTGTTTTTTTCCTTATTCTTGTGTCTTTGCTTTCTAAAAATGCTGCCTCCAAGTGAGGGTAAAAACTCAAGAGCTTGATAGCACAAGGACAAGGGACAGAAGCAGCATCAATGCTCCACTTTTTAAATGTGTTTTTTTTAATGTGGAACAGACCCAGCAGCTGGGAGAAGGGAATTGAGGTTGGGAGTAGGTTGGATCTTGAAATTTCATCTTAAAAATCTTCACGTTCCTGAAAGGTCTTATCCAAGGAGAGGAGAATGATAAAATCCAACTCAACTGTGCCAGTCCCAGATCATAAGAGCACTTTAATAGGATTGAGTAAATCCAAGAGTCCATAGGCTGAACTACTCGTGTGTTAATTGCTCAAGAAGTGTTGGTAAAATAAAACCTGGAGTAGTGTTTGGATTTTTGGAACCTCCAAAGCCGGAGAAAGAGCTGGATTTGCACTGTAAATTATTCACTGTAGCACCAGCACAGCCAAATATTTGCTTATGCTTGAATAATTCTTCAGGAAAGCATTTAAGCAGATATTTGACTTGAGCAAACAGAGTTAGTCACACTTGCAGCTGAATCAGAGCCAGAACTGATTCTGAGTTGAAGGTAAAGTCTTCCTTTCCTGGCTTTTCTCCTGGTTGGAAGGGGTTGTGAGATGGGATCTGGGACTGGGCATGGGAGGGAGGCTGTGGGCTGATAGTCACCCTTTCAGGATTTTCCAAGCTACCAGTGGTGATTCCTGAGCTGGAATTAAACTTTGTTTTTCTGGGTAAGCCCCAGGTGAGGGTGTTTTCCCAGATGTGTCTCACCATGAGAGGGGCTCAGAGCCTGGTGAGGGAGGGAGCTTGTGGGACAAGATTCATCTTTCCAGGATGTCCTGAGCTATCAGAGGTGATCCCTGAGCTGGAATTAGGGTTTGGTTTTGTGGTTAAGCCCCAGGTGAGGGTATCTTCCAGCAGATGTGCACCCCCAGTGAGAGGGGCTCGGGACTTGCTAATCAGAAGTAACTCCCTGAGATATTCCATGGAATTAATGGATATGAATTCCATACCATGTGAGGTGACTTGAGTGTTGAACAACATTGTGAGGCAAAACAGAGTTTGGGTTTTTTTGTGTGTCTGTTGTGTGGTTAAATCATCTTTTAGAAGCTTTTTGCTCATGCTGGCACTTCAACAGAATTGTTTGGGTGACAAAAATCAAACATTTGGGACACAGTTTTTAAGGAACACTGTCAGACTCTAAAGTGAGTTCCTCTCCTTTCTGGCTTCTGTAAGAAGCTTTTTCCTGCAGTTTTACTGGCATTTCTGATTTATTATGGCATCAGTCCTCCAGAATAAGCATTTGCACTCCCTGTTTTATGTCTACAAACTTTAAGAGAATTCAGGTGATCAGTAATAATGATGACCTTTATAAAAATAAGTCCACTATAATTTTTGGTGTGTTAAAGCAATTCAGTTGCATCAACCTTTGAAAAATAAATACTTTTAAAGATTGTAGGGTGCAAAGAGCATCCCCACTAAGCAAATTGGTGCACTCCTGATGCTTAAAGCAGTTCAGGCTTGTAGTGTAAATAATAGCACAGATATAAATGAGTATTTCATTCCTTTTTATGCTGAGTTACACGTCCAGCCACAGCAGTTTCTCAGGAACTGTTGTTTTTGACAAATATATTAAATAGCAAATATCTATTTACGTGTCTAATGAATTAATAATGCTCGCTTAGTGATTTCTGTTGCATTTTTTCAGGGCTTTGAACTCACTGTAGGAGCAGAAAGTGCAAACTGTTTTCCTCCAAGTTGTTTTTAGATTTGCTGCTCGTGGAGAACACTGAGAAGTTGTTGCTGGTGGCAGTTTGGGTGGTGTGGGCACTTCCATAGTCCATGTTTCCTGTGGAATTGGGTATGGATGTGGCAGTTTTGTTGTGAGGGAGGCAATGGCTCTGAAACCCTGTTGGAACCCTGAAGCCTGGGAGTTTTAAACTTTCTGTGCTTTCTGACACTGACCCTCAAAAGAATGCTGCTTTTGACTTGAGGTCTTGGAGAAGGCTTCCAGATTTGAGTGATGGAGTTACAATCACTGGTGTGTAGTCAGAATAGAAGTGTGCAATATCACATGGTGTAGAGTTTGGAATTTAGGGTTGTAGAATATAGTAATAAGTATGGGACAAGTCCTTCTTGTTCCTTCTTAGTTTGAGGTGGTAGTTTTTAATTAGATAGTACTGCAGTGCAGGTCACAGATGTTTGGTTATTGGGTCAAAAGTATAAGTAATATAGATGTTAGCTTTTAATTGAATAGTTAGCCTTTGAAAGACCTTGTACCTAGCTAAATCTACCTCAATTTTCTCACTTTTGGCTTGTTAGCTGGAAGTATTGCAGAACTCTCTGTACTTCAGATAAGAATTCATAAACAACCAAGTCCAAACAAGAAAATCCGTCTCTTGAGTTTCTATCCTGATTCTGAGTGAAGGCAGAAAAGAAGCCAGCCACTAATATGTGGTACCACTAATATGTAGCCACTAACATGGCCCAAAATTTAGGTTTTCTCTTTTTTCTGCCCCCATTGAATTCTTTCAAGTTGTCAAGAATGATGTGCAGCTGTTGGAATGAGTCCAGAGGAGGTCATGGAGCTGCCCTGAGGGCTGGAGCCCCTCTGCTCTGGATCCAGGCTGGGAGAGCTGGGGGTGCTCACCTAGAGAAGGCTCCAAGGAGACCTCAGAGATCTAAAAGTAAATAATTATTGGAAGTTACTGTCTTATTATTGTTCCTCTAAATATATTCAAAATGCTTGGATGGAATAACTCATATTTAGATTGGTTTTGTTTTTAATTTACATTTATCACCTCTTAAAATTTAAAATTAGAATATTTTTCAGGAAAATACTGAGTCTTGTAGACATTTTGTGTGCTTTTACTTTACAGATCTTCCTTCTGTCATGAATTCATAGATGTTTCTTACCCTGTCTGGAGTTGAGTGTTATTTCTTAGAGGTTGTCAACCTTTTGGCACTTTGTGGTAAATTGTGATTTGTTCTGAGCTATTTCCAAGTTAGCAGAATAATTTGAACTTAATGGTCTTATTTTCTGTGCTTTATACTCCTGGCTTTTGGGGGTTTGTTTGTGGTTTTTTTGGTTTATTGTTTTGGGGTTTTTTTGGGGGGTTGTTTTTTTGTTTGAATTTTTTTTTCTGGTAGAAATTGAAGGAAAAACCCAGAATTTTTCTTCTGTTGTAGTTCAGTTGCATAGAGAGCTGCTTATTCTGGGAGCAGCAGTATTGCTATCCTAGTTGTTTCACTTGACATTTCATCAAAATCAAAAATAAATCTGTCAAGATTCCATCCTAAAAATCTCTCAGGAGCAGACTCCACTCAAGGGTGTCAGCTGAGCTCTGAATAACTTTCTAAAATAGAACATTGTGATTGGAGAGATGGATTTATTTTGTTTTTCAAGGTTGTAAAATCAAATACCAGAGGCCTCAGAAGTGAGTTTGTGAACTTCTTTTTAGGTCTGATAACATCTAAAATCTGGGTTTGGATGGGATATTCCTTAGACTGACCTGAAGACACCAAGAGTTTCCTGAACTTCTGTATTATGGGATTTGAGGTGTAAAAGGTTGGAGGAAAATACCACCTAATGGAATGACACTGCTTAAAGTGGGGAAGCAGCAGAGCCCAGTTCCTTTGGGAACTTTTGTTAACAGGGGAGGAAATAGTGGTGAAATAGTGAGAAGTTCCCATCCCCAAAATTCCCAGGAGGTTTGATAATGATGATTAATTGGAATCTGTTTGGATAATGTGGAAACAGCCTCTATTTCCAAGGAGTCAGCAGGAATATATCATTATAAAAGTAATTTCGGGGTTTTTTTCTGAAGGTGCTGTTGCAAATTCCAGAATGATTTTGGAATGGGCTAAGTGGAAGTTCAGATAACAGTAACCAAATGAACATTTTGGGAAGGAGAAGGAGGGGAAAAGGCCCTTTTGAGCAATTCTGGTCTCCTCTCACATAGGAATAATAGATCCTTTGGAAAGAGCCTGCAATTCTTCTTTGAGCTGTCTCCTAACTTCCTGCTTTGCCACAAATTCCCATTTGAGCTGTTGGGGTTGCTCTCTCCTCTCAAGGTTGTTCCCTACAATTCCCTGAAAGAAGCTGATGGTGAGGAGAGGGGAGTTGGGTCTCTTCTCTCAGGGAACAGGTGAGAGGATGAGAGGAAACAGCCTCCAGACGAGCTGGGGGAGGGTTAGACTGGGTGTTAAGGAAAGGTTCTTCATGGAAAGGTTTGGAAAGCACTGGAAGGGGCTGCCCCAGGGCAGTGGTGGAATGTGTGGATGTGGCATTTGAGGGCATGGGTTAGTGGGGACCATGGTTGGACTTAATGACCTGAATGGTCTTGTCCAACCTTAAGAATTCTGTGACTCCACAATTCCCTGCTGGAATTTGGACAGAAACAGCTGTAGAAGGGCCAGGAAAGAGAAGGAGGAGAGAGGAGGAAGGAGTGTGCTTTACATGGCATGAATTCCTGGCTTCTGTGACCTGGAGCTGCTCTGTCAAGATAAACATTGCTCTGAAATGGAAATGACTATTGCCATGAAATCTCTGCTGGGGCTTCACTTGTTTGATGACCTTCCTGGAGTTTGAAGTTCTGCCTGGAGTTGCTCCCTGTTGCAACCTGTTCCAACCTCCTGCTACTGGACAGGTTGGGAAGGGTCCAACCTGAGGAGAGGTGGAGCTGGGAAAGTCCTCTCCCCATTCTTCACCCCCGGATGAGAAGTGGAGCAACAATTTGAAATTATTTTGCCGCTGCCCTTTGTTTCTCCAGAATGTTGGTATTAAAATCCAGTAAAGTCACCTGCAATCCATGGCTTTTACAAAGGGAAAAGGAGCTGTGCTGGGTGTGAGGGAGCCTCATAAATCACAGGTAGAATCATTGAATTTGGCAAAACCCTCTGATGTCCTGGAGATTCCACCCATGTGAGCTGTCCTGCAAGAAAACTAAATATATATATGTATATAAAATATATATTGTCAACCACCTAGGAATTTTAAATACTCAAGTAAATATGGGCCATTCAGTCTGGTTTATTACATTTCCCTATTAGCTCTTCTTCTCCTGTGGAAAAAACCCCACAGGTTTTCCTTGAAAACTCTTGGCACACAATTGTTTGCAAGTTTGTTTGATTTTTAATAAATGCAGCTGGTTTTTTATACAATAACTTGGTTTATATTGTTGAAAATCTCTTCATTCCATGCTCCTGTCACTGTATTTATCTCACACTTTTTTTAATTTGAAGGAATATTTTAAGATAATTCAGTTCTGGGCTGCAGAATTGTGCTAATTGTTTTTATTGGAACCATGAACCAGAGCTTTTTTAACTTTTTGATGTTTCACACTCTAGGTGTGCTCTGGAGTTCAACCAGACCCATCTTGGGGATTTTAGTGGGGGATTTTTTTGTTTGTTTGGGTGGTTTTTGTTTTGGGGGTCTAGGAGGGAAGGGAAGAGAGGGTTGTGGGGTTTTGTTTTGGGTTTTTGTTTTTCTTGGGAGGTTTATTTGTTTTGGTTTTTTTTTGTTTGTTTGTTTGTTTGCTTGCTTTTTGTTTTTTTGTTTGTTTTGTGGATTTTTGATGGGGTTTTTTTGGTGTTTGTTTTTTCTTTGTTTGTTTTTTAATTTCACTTTGTTGGTTGTGGGGTTTTTTTGGTCTGGTGTGGGTGGTGTTTTTCTCATTTTCCTGGACACAGCCCAACAACCTGTGTCCTTAAAGACGGGAACCTCAGGGATCATTCCCATTTTTCCTAGGCACTGCCTTTGAATCCTGGGTCACTCTGACCTTTTGCAGTGAACCCTCATTTTAACCAGAGCAATTTCTCTGCTACAGTTGCTTCTCCAAAGTGCTTGAAAGCAGGAAGGATAACATTTATTGCAGGGAAATTATGGAAATCAGACCTGCATTAAGCCAGAACCTTGCATTTTCTTGAGCTGGAGGGCTGTGCATGCACAGTTATTGAGTTAATGAGTACACACATCTTGATTAATGCTAATGGGCTTCTCCTTCCTTCCTTTATTTATTTTTTGTGACTGAAACAATGCCATGCTCTTAGAGACTGCACATCCCCTATGCAGTTACCTGTGAAAGAGTTTGTAGTGGCTCAGCTTTGTGCAGGTTGAGTAACACATGTGTCAAATCCCTCTTTTCCAGCTCTGCCTTGAGTGAAGTTTGACGAAAAATGGTCCAGCAGCTTTGTCTCTGGAAATGGTTCACAGTGGGGACGGCACTCGCTGCTGTCCTGGCATGGGCTCTGGCCCAGAATGATGAAGGTAAGGGTTTGGTTGAGGGGGCAGAGCTGTGGGAGGGCTGGGATGCCTCTGGAATTTCAGTGGAATGTTTTTATCCCCCCCAGAATTATTACTTGAAGAACTAGTTTGGTAGAAAAAGAGGTTTACAAGAGAAAAGTCTGAGTGTGTTCTGTGTTTCATGGCTTCAGCATCTACTGATGATTGCATTTTCTGAAGCTGTTGATTTACCAGGCGAGATAAAATCTTAAGTTATGGTTATTCAGTATTGGACTCCAGCATAAAATTGGTTTTGTCTTATTCATTGTGCAAGCTTCAACCGTAAACTTTACTTTGTTTGTAAATCAGCAGTCGTGGTTGGAACAGGAGCTTGAGAGAATTGTTAATGACCAAAAACTTGGGAAAAAATCCACAGTGAAGATTTTCTAGAGAAACAATACTTCAGGAACCCTGACACATAGCACCAGTAGCCCATGTTCCTCCTCAGAGCATCTTGGTTGAATTTAATTAAAAGACAGTAGAAACATGTCCTGCCAGTGATCTCTGGTAATTAAAAATTACAGTCCTGGATAACTGATTAGGGTTTATTTTTTTGAACAATTTAACAGCACTGAAGGGCAAAGTCTGTCAGAGTTGTTTCTGAACACTCTTGGGAATAATGAGTGGGATAAATGAAAACAGTGTGGTTTCAGAATGTCTGTAATGAAGTTGCTCATTATCCATGGCACTCCATGTGGGTAGAGCTGTAATTGCACAAATTCATGACTTTGGCATCTGGATTTTTGGTTTAGAAACCTCTATTTTAGTCAGTTAGGAAGTAAAGTAATTTTGCTTTCATGGGAAGTCTTCAATCCTGCTTGAATTATGCTTTGTTTTTTGCTATTGAGTCAAAAGTC
Source organism: Catharus ustulatus (assembly GCF_009819885.2). Lineage (NCBI taxonomy): Eukaryota > Metazoa > Chordata > Aves > Passeriformes > Turdidae > Catharus > Catharus ustulatus. The sequence continues at coordinate 32,603,782 of NC_046228.1, read as the reverse complement.
TCTGTTTCTTGCTCTCCTAATTGCTCTCCAAATGTCCTTTTATTCCCTTCCATCTCCCAGCCCAACCCCACATTATATTTAATGCCCATAATGTACAAGAAAGCTAATTAAATTTTCTCCATTTTTACACCCTGTCATAATCACTGTCACTCCTGACACTGAAGTCGACGAGCTGCTCATATTTCACATACTGGCTCTGTGCTGGGGTACAATTAACTGGATTTTAATAATTTATTGAAGTGGAGGAGTGGGGCAAGCAGGCTGGTGAAGGGTTGACCTTGGTTGTGGTGGTTTGAGGAGGAAAATGCTGGGTTGGGTGGAGGAGAGGCAGCAGGATGGTCTCTGGCATGTCCAGCAGCGCAGGAGGACAAGGGAGAGCAGTGGGAATAAATGTGGGAAGCAAAACAGGATCATGGGACAGCAGGGGGGTGTGGAGAGCCCTCAGAGGAGGATGGAAAAAAAAAAAAAAGCACTTTTCAGTGGGATTTTTATTTGTGCTCATGCTGGCAGTGTCACATCTCTCCAAAAAGGCATCTTTGAGGAGAATAAAATGGGGATTTTTGGTTGAGGAGCCATTTCTAGTTAGGTTTGATGGTAAAGTGTGCAAAACACAGATGGCCCGCACAGGACAGCAACAATTCAATCTCCTGAAGGGGAAAAAGGGATCCCTCAAGTTTCCATTTCTGTTCCTTTGTATACTCATATGACAAATTCTCATCTCTGTGCCCTTATCCCAAGATCGTTCAGAATCCTTTTTCTTCCAGGTGATTTAGAGGAAGGGAAAGGCCACCACTCTAATGGCAGCGTCCTGTGATCGAGTAAATACAGCAACTCCCTTACTTCAGAAGGTTCTAAACATAATTTTTGGGTAGATTTTTTTTAGCCTGGCTCATGCCAATTTATTTATCACAGAACTCACGCTTGATTTTATCCTTGGTAATGTTCTCTTGTATGGCCTGAACAGGGCAGCTTTGTTACAGTGAGTATAAATTTGCTGCCTGCAGCCAAAATTCTTGCTGCTTTTTCTGGGGAGCAGTTCAGAAATGCTATTTCTTGAGGAACATGCAGCACCCTGATACAAATGGAACTGATCTCCTCCCCTGCACTGTGCTCAGAAAAGGGTAAATGTAGCTAAAAGCATTTTGGATAAATTTCACAGTGGTGTAATAGAGAAAAAATGAGCTGGAAATGGGTTTAAGCCAAGGTGGGGGACTGGTGACTCAGCAAATGGCACCCAGCTAATGAGGCAATGCTTACAGGAATAATTGCTTGGAAATATGTTTCTTGCAGCTAAATAGAAAACTCTGTTCAGGCTGGGCCTGGAGGAGTTCTGATGTGCAGGAACAGAATTTGTAACCTGAAATATAACACAGAAAAGATGTGTTCTTCTGGCAATTGCCATTTCCAACCAGTGTAGTTCTCTTAACAGCAGAATAATAAATACAAATAAACAAAAAATCAGCTCTGGGAGAAATTATGGGCTGTTTCTTTGCACCCAGCATGCCAAGCCTCCATTTTCCTGGCAGGAGCTGTGGATGTTGACTCAGTTTCTTGCCCCTCTTGCTGTGTTTTGCTTCATTAGCTCATAATTTCTCTGTTTCTCGTGTTTTACTTGACCTCTCGTGTCACCAAATCCTCCCGAGCCACAGCAATTAATGATGTCCCAAAGTAACTTCATCCAGGAGTGCCTTGGTCAGGCCGCTTTTTTCCTACACTTCAGTAAGAAGTTTCCCCAGGATCCCATCTGCTCAAGTACTTCCCATCTACTGTATTCCCTTTGTATTCAAACCCACCCCCCTAATTATTAAAAACCCCAATGCTTTTTGTTACAGAGCCATTCCATCAGTCCTAATTTACTGTTGATGAGCCCATTCTGTATTTAATTTCAATTCTTTCATCCTGAAATCCTTTTGTTCAATCCTGTGGTGCACCAGAATAAATGTTATGGCTTAAGTGTGGATGGGAGATATTGTGAGCATTTTTAGTTTGGTTTTCTGAAAGGAAGAGATCTGGTTTTACAATTCCTGCTGTCATCTCTCTTCCAAACAGGTGAAATGCTGCAAAGGTCAGATTTTTTTTCCATAATCTTTTAGCTTAAGTAAAAGTAGAAATGACACTTGTAGCTGTGCAATACGTTAAATTAGGTCAGCTGAAATCTCTTTCATTTTTCCTGTGCTGCTCTATTGAATTCAGAGGCAAACTCTGAGGCTAAAGGAATCAGGGAGGAGGAAGGTGGAAACACAAGATCAAATTTCTCCTTTTTTTTTTCTCTCTAACCCAATGCCTATGGCTCAAAGAAAAAAATTTAACAGCAGTTTTTGGCCAACAAAGAAGGCTACTGAATTCAAAACTGTCTGCACTTTTATGCCAGACCAAACCAATCCAGCAGCAATTATTTGCCACTTAACATATTTAATTGCCCAGCATTGAGTCCATACCTTTTATGAAATACAAATGTGAGCTCGGGAGGGGAGGGGCAAAATAATTTATTCTTAACCCTTAAAAGATGAATAGAAGACAAAAATAATTCTGATCCCTTTTAAAAACCCAAAGCAAATGTGAAGATCTACCCACAAAATTTGTAATGGATATTTTCTTGGGGTGTTCAGAAGTGGTGTAATGGGGCTGTGAGTTGTGAGAATCTGTTTCATACCTGGGAATCTTTGAAGGGTTTTTGAACATTCTGGGGAGGCTGCTTTTAACCTAGACTTGTTTTGCACTTTTTTATACAAGAATGAAAAGAACACTTGAAGGTCTTTATATTTCTCCTGAAGATTTATAGTTGTAAAAGAAGAACAGTGACAAAAATCCTGAATTCAGTACGCTCAGAGATGAGCCCATCCTGGTCCTTTGTTATCTTGTGAATTTGGATTGTGTTTGAGGGGGTTCTCCAGGGGCAGAAGAAGGAGGACTGGGCTTGATGTCACCTGTCTCCCACATTCCCCTGACCCAGGGACCTGTTACACCATGCTGTCAAACACCAAAAATGGCAGTACTCAAGTCCCACCTGTGTTTGGTGTGGAGCCAGTGGAACCACAGGGTCATTTTGGCTGGAAAAGACCTTCAAGAACAGGGAGTCCAACCATAATGCTGGGGATGAGGATTTCTAGAAGCTTCCACTCCAGAAATCACCTGGAGCTGTTCCATGAAATCATCCCTTCTGACTCACTGAAGGAATAATACTTGTTTATCCCAGAGGAGATGCAAACAGGATGCTGGACTTATTTCTCTTGGGATGTATGGCTAAGAAGGAATGCTCTCTTGATTATTTAATGTTGGTTTTTCAACTCTATTTGGACTTATCACTGTAGTTCTTCCAGTCTTCTGGTTTCAGACTAATTTCCTTCCTTTTCCTTCCTTTCTGCTTGACTGTGGAACAAGAGATGAGCCATGAACACCTGCACTGTGGAATATGGATCTCGCTGCTGGCTCAGTGGTTTTGTTTTATTCTGAAACAAAATTTCACAAAACTGAGGCTAATCAGAAGATTTTCTCATCCAAATATGGATTTCATTTCCTAAGTGTTCAGCAGATGGGTACTTTCTATCAGAATGTAATAAAAAAACATTTAAATGGTCTTTGCCACTACTCTGAGTGGGGGTGACTTTTTAAGTCTTTTTTTCAGTGAAAAACATGACTGTTCACTTGTGCCACCAGGACTGTTCAGCCACAAACGCCTTCACCTGTTTTTCAAGGCCCACTCTATTAGTTAATGTCTTTATTCAGTCTAACAATCTTCTGCTACAAAAATTGAATCACTGAGGGGCCTTACAAATCACCTTAAGAGGCTATTTTAGAAAGAAAATAGTTTCAGATCTTGATCTATTACTGTTGGGCAGGAAATTAACTGGGGAAAATGCATATTTGAGTACCTGGAGCTCATTGATCATTCCCTGAGCCCTGCACTATACAGATGCAGGGAGAGAAGAGAAATGCCACCAGGTTCTTGCCTGAGGGAAAGTGTCTGTTCATGGGAACAGGAGTCATTTGTGTGTTTTATGGGGATTTGCTGCATTTGGTTGGGAGCTGTGGCATTGATCCTACAGGGAAAAGAGCTCTCCTTGATGTTGTCGAGTTGTAGTGGAGCCATTAAGTTCCTCTGAAGAGTTTAGTTCTTCAAAGTGTCTCTGAGTGCCAACAGCAGCACTTTGAGGCAACGGCAGATGAATTTCCCTGTGGTGAAAGGTGAGTTATTCACGAAATAGGGGCACTGAAAAGAGGTTCATCTCAGTTAATGTACTGATTTCAGCCCTGGTAGAAGGGACTGGGTATCCTGGGGTCTCCCAGTGCCTGGGCTGCGAGGGCTGAGGCAGGAAGCTGCTTCTGGAGAAGGAGGAAATCCCAGATCCCAACAGCCTTTGAACCACCAGACTGTGGGATGTGACTAGGAATGAGCCTTTTCCAGGCACTGGACTCTCAAGTGGTTTTTTTTCTGCTGTCAAGATGAGGAAGGGCCTGGAGCATCTGGGTGCCCAGGAAAGGCTGAGGGAGCTGGGGCTGTTCAGGCTGGAGAGGAGCCCCAGCTGAGAGGGGCCCTCAGCCCTGGCTGTCCCTGTGTGCAGGGAGGGGCAGAGCAGGGCCCAGGCTCTGCTCCGGGGGCCCAGCAATGGCCCCAGAGCCACGGGCAGGGACTGAGCCCAGCAATTCCCCCTGCACAGGAGGCACAACTTCTTCCCTGGGCAGTGCCCAGCCCTGAACAGATTGCCCACAGAGCCTCTGGGCTCTCCTCCCTGGGGCTGTTGCAGAGCTGTGTGCACACAATGCTGTGCCCTGTGCTCTGGGATGGCCCTGCTGGAGCACGGAGGGGCCACCAGGTGCCCACTGAGCTCCCTGCAGCCTCAGCCAAACTGGGATTGTGTGATTCTCCTACACCTGTGTTGGATTGTCTGGATTTTAGGGTGTTGAACATCGATGCTCTTTGATTCCTTTAGGATTTAACTGTCCTGAGCCATCCCTTGGTGGGGGAAGGCTGGGAGGACTGAGCTGGTTCTGTTCCTCCAAGGGCTGAGTTCCTAAAGGCGCTACTTACACCTGGGAAGGGAACTCCTGATCCAGGAAAAGCAGAAACCTCCCTAAAAGTGCCCTGGAACACCTTGTGTCCCCTCCAGAAGAGTTGCTCATTGGATTCTAACTCCAATGATAATTTTAGGGCTGAACTCCTAAAAATCCTAACCACTGTGTGTGATCAGAGCCACTGCAGCTCTTCAGTCTTGAGCTTTCTGGTTTATTCTTCAGTCATGAAGACATTTTGTGTCTGTCCTAAGCAGCATGAAGACTTGGAATGCCCACAACCTTTCTTTTCTGCTTTCTTCTTCAGCAGAAACACATTCACAGCTTAGCTGGGCCACTAGAATTTAGTACTAAGGCAGCTCTTATAAACAGACTCTTTACTAGTAAGCCTGAAATGTAAATATTTTAACTTTGGAGGAAATCAGGCTTTGAAATTCTGTTTGAGGGGCAACAGTCTAACTAGTTTGACTTTTAGAGAGCTAAGAAAGACACTACAACTGGCAGGATTTAAAATCTGCCTCAGTGTCATGTCTTTCATCTCATACTCTATCAGTATGATCATTTTTAGTTTTTATTGAAAATACTGTATTTGTAGCAACAGTTTGCAAGAACAGAATTCCTGTGTCAGGAAGGTTGGAAATCCCTTCTTTACCTGCTGCCCCTGTCATGTTACTTTCCAAACTCCCTTCTAATTTCTCCTTGTTTTAGTCTACCACTAAGAATTATTTTCTAAATCCTTATGAGAGACTATCACATGTGGACAGATATGATGTCATAGAAATAGCCTCCCTATTACTGTGGTTTTATCTGTATTTTTTATTGAGAAGTAGCTGTTTGAAACAAGGCAGAGGAACTTTACCTTGATCAAAACTTGATTTTTGTAGGATTTGATTTTCACATGAAAAGAACAAGCTCAGGGCTCCATCCATCGGGGCCTGGGATCTGTGCGCTCCAAATCACTTTGAGTGCCCAGAAACTTCTTTGTTGATCATGATTATGGACTCTTCCTTCAGAAAGCTTTAAACAGGAGTCTGTGTTTTCCAGAGCCTCTGGACAGTATGGAATTCTGCAGGGGCTGAATCCAGCAGGATCTGTGTCAGTTCTGGGTGCTCCTGGAGGGGCTGGAGCGTGTCCAGGGAAGGGAACAGAGCTGGGAAGGGGCTGGAGCCCAGGCAGTGGCTGAGGGAGCTGGGAAAGGGGTTCAGCCTGGAGAAAAGGAGGCTCAGGGGGAACCTTGTGGCTCTGCACAACTCCCTGACAGGAGGGGACAGCCAGGGGGGGTCGGGCTGTGCTGCCAGGGAACAGGGACAGGACAAGGGGAAACGGCCTCAAGCTGTGCCAGGGGAGGCTCAGCTTGGACAGCAGGAGGAATTTCTGCATGGAAAGGGTGCTCAGGCCTTGGCAGGGGCTGCCCAGGGAGGTTTGGAGTCCCCATCCCTGGAGGTGTCCAAGGAAGGGCTGGAGGTGGCACTCAGTGCTCTGAGCTGGGGACAGGGTGCAGCTCAAAGGTGGGCTCAGTGATCCTGGAGGACTTTTCCAGCCTCAGGAATTCCATGATCGCTGCTGTTGTGTGCAGTGGGAGCCACCCCCTGTGTCTGGGCAATAATCATAAGGGCTGAACCCTCCCAGCTCAGTTTAATGCGTTCATTTTGCAGTGATCATTTTCACATTAGGGCATCATTACTGCTCAGCTGTTGTCTGTCATTAAACACAGTCACGGCTCTTTCTGACTGAAGCTCATGGAAACTCTGGGATTTTACATGGAATGCCCATGGTGAGGAAGTATATGGGCATTTGAACTGAAAACCCCAAAACCCCCCAAAAAACCCCAAACCAAACTCTCTCTCCCACACCTTTTCCACAAATATTGCTGTAATTTTGGAATGCCCAGGTGTGATCACTCCTAGCCAAACACTTTCATCTCTTCTGGGGAATCTTTGTTGGAAGACAATAATTTTCCTTTTGTTTTTCTTTTTTTTTTTTTAACATGGTGAAAAGAAAACTTTTGGGTTAGGTTGGAAAAAATAGTAAGGAAAAAAATCCTCTATGCTTTACAGTATTTATTAGACAGTATATTGAGGCATGGCAACTTTTAAATTGGCAGGGAGATTAAAGCTGATGTATGTAGGCAGAAATCGAATGTTTAAATAATGCCAAATTATCCTGCTGCACATGGTTAAATATGACTGCAATGGGAAGGGCCAAGGAGGTAGGGAAGGAAGCAAGGAGAGAAACTGTGTTCTTCAATTGGATTAGAGAGAAATGGAATTTCTCTGCAACTGAAGGCTCAGTTCTAGTCTGAATGATCCTGGAAAGCTGACTTACACAAGAAAGGGGTTATAGTGTGAGTCTGTGTTTGACTCCAATATAATTTCAGTTCCCTTTTGTGAATTCATTGGTGCTCCGTGATCACTTCTCATTTCAGGAACATCTTAATGGGGTTTAAGTTCAAGGAATTTCAAACTCTTGGGGATCTTTAAATGTTCAGAGTAGGAGACCATAGAATCCCAGAATTATTTAGGCTGGAAAGGACCTCTAAACCTCTGAACTGATCCCCACCTTGTCACCAGCTCAGGGCAGTGAGTGCCACATTCAGGCCCTCCTTGCACACGGATGGGGACTCCAAACCTCCCTGGGCAACCCCTGCTATTCAGACATTTTTTGGTTCTGTACCAGAATATCTTGTTTTAGTCTCTGATAGAAGATGCTGAGGATTCTGCCAGCAATATTGATGCAACTTGAAATATATGATTTATTTGTCCCTTTTAACAGGGTGTCTGAAGGGACAGGAGGTAATGATTTGACCAGCTGGGCAAGTCTGCCATGGGATAATTTCACACCTTATTTCTAAGCAGAGATGTTTGAAGGGAATTGTTTGGTCCTAGAGGGGAACACAGAGTGTTAAATAACTTGGAGCTCCCTCATTTAAACATTTAATTTGATCACCCAGTTGGTCTTAACTTAAACCAAGATTTCTGGTGTTGCCTGGTGTCACTTTTCTCTATGACCAGTTGGCCAATGCAGCCTAATTGTTCTTGAGAAGCGGCCAAGCTTTTGATTCAATTCCAAATAACACAGCACAAAAATTGGTTACTGCAAAATCACAGGAAATTTTGAAAAAACTTCCAGGAAAAAAATAAAATCAAAGAAAAGAGAGTTTTTTATTCCTTATAATGGTGCTGGAGGAAAGCTTCTGGTGTTTAAATTCTATTTCCCATCTTCTTACATGGAAACAATACATTTTACTATTGTTTTATTTTACTACTGTTAAGAGATTTTACTCTTTGCAAAAATTTCTTGACTCCTCTGACTTTTTGTTCTATAAAAAATTATTGGGATCCTGCCACCTGAACTGTTATAAAAACTCAGTGTTCGTCTGTTTTGTTTAGAAAGTGAAGTTTCACATCCACAAGTCAGAAACTTCAGCTTTGCTCTTTTTTCAGTGGGCTTTTTTTAATCCTTCCAAGTTTTCCTTTACTATTTTTTACTGCAAAACCAATTGCACAAATCTGGGCAGTGTTCTTTGTGACTTGCTGGCAATTTGAAGGGTTTTGTGCTAAATGTAAAACAGAAGAGGCATCTTGTGGAGAGGGACTTTTTGTGAGGATGTGGAGTAACAGGAAAAGGGGGAATGGCTTTAAGCTGGAGGGCAGGGATGGATGGGATATTGGGAAGGAATTGTTCCCTGGGAGGGTGGGCAGGCCCTGGCACAGGGTGCCCAGAGAAGCTGTGGCTGCCCCTGGATCCCTGGAAGTGTCCAAGGCCAGGCTGGATTTTGGGGCTTGAAGCAGTGTGGGACAGTGGAGATTTCCTTGCCCATGGCAGAGGGGAGAACTAAATAGCATTTAAAAAGTCCTTTTTCACTGAAATTATTCTGTGATTCTGTGCAGTTACTCTGCTGGTATGCACAGAAACACAAAGGAAGCAGGTTCTTCAATGCTTTGGAGTGTTTTTAAAATTTGTTTTGGATTTTTTTATTGTTGTCTTTGTATTCATAGAAAATATACATAGAACTCCAAGCTAATGCTCCTAATCCATCTATCAGACAAAAGCCTCTTCTCACTCTGTAGCACTGTGCTCCACAGGATTCGTGCTGCCCCATTTAATTGAACTGGGATGGATTTCCTACCAGGGCAAAGTTACTTTGTGAGTCTCATAAAAATCAGATCTTATAGAATATGGTGTTTCAGTGAAGGAGAAACTATAAACAAAATCTCTATCAACAAAGCCAGCAAAATAACATCTCTGAGTGATTGATGGCTGCTGTGGAAATAAATTCAAGGCTGTGAAAATTTCCAACAGTTGCATATGTTAGAAGAGATAAGATATATGGGATGTTCAAGTACAAATGATGTGCAAGTACATTTTTTGTATTATTTAAAAAAGGAAAAAAAAATCCCCAGAAATCCGCCCCTCCTCAACAAACAAACAAGCAAACAAAACAGTAAAAGGTGGAACTGTAACTCACAGAATGGGCCACAGTGTCCAAACTGGCCTTGGACACTTCCAGGGATCCAGAGGCAGCCACAGCTGCTCTGGGCACCCTCTGCCAGGGCCTGCCCACCCTCCCAGGGAACAATTCCTTCCCAGTATCCCATCCATCCCTGCCCTCTGGCAGTGGGAGCCATTCTCTGTGTCCTGTCCCTCCATCCCTTGTCCCCAGTCCCTCTCCAGCTCTCCTGGAGCCCCTTTAGGCACTGGAAGGGCTCTGAGCTCTCCCTGGAGCCTTCTCCTATCCAGGTGAACAGCCCCAGCTCTCCCAGCCTTTCCTCCTGGCAGAGCTGCTCCATCCCTGTGAATGATCCTGGTGCCTCCTCTGGATTCTCTGCAGCAGCTCCAGGTCCCTCCTGGGCTGGGCCCTGGAGCTGAGAGCAGCTCTGCAGGTGAGGTCTCAACTGCAGAACTCATTCTGCTTCTCCATGTGCCATGTGGCTTGGAAACAGAGTTTTTCTTCAGAAATGCTCTGGAATAATTTCAGGGTGAACAGTAAAAAAAGGAATTACTTTAAAATTTATATTATATTATATTATATTACATTATATTATATTATATTATATTAGTAAATGAGGAACACTCTGGCCCTGGGCTCCCAATGACATCGAGGGTCCTGTGGCCACTGAAAACAGATGTGGCCTTTTTTGCATTTGCTGTTTGCACTTTCTCAGTTTCCACCATTGGTGTCCATCTCTCGAACTTCCAGTGCCCAAGGTTGGAAAGCAACATTATTTTTCATTTAATGAGCAGGGGCACACAAGCAATTAAGAAGGTGTAATCAAATGGAGCTAATCAGGATGACACAGCCTTGTGCTTCTGGAATGCTGCTCCAGTCAGCTGCTCCTCATATCTCCAGTTTGATCTATTTAGGTAAGAAAATCGATGGGGAGAGTGGCACAGGCAGTGGTTTTTCCAGCTCCAGAGGCTGAGCACTTTGGTTTCCAAGGCTTGGTGTTTTTATTCTGCTCAGGAGATGGTGATTAACAGGTGAGGAGATGCTCTGCTTTAGCAAGAAACCTGATGGTACCAGGGTATTTTAAATATCATTGAACTGCTCAGTATCCAAACTTCTTCCACATAATCAGCTCCAGATAATCACTGATCCCACTCTTGCCTGCTAATTGAAATAGTTATGAACAAAACTGCCAGGGAAAGGCAAACTGTGAATGGCTTCAGATAAACAACTGGTTTATTCTTTATCCAGAATTAAACCCATCATGAACCAGAATCTTGCCCCCAACCAAAACAAGCACCTAATTTTGAACTTAAAGAACATGAACAATTACACTTAGAAAGTAATAAAGAACTCCCAGAGCTGTGCTCAGTTGTTTTCTCACCAACCCTGTGGGTAGAACCTTTGTATAATTAACTACTGGAGGTCTGCAAAGAAAATACCTTATCTGCTTGTTCTTCCTGTGTAATCAATGGCTTGGGATTTATTGTGCAGCTGGCTAATACAAAATTAATCAAGCTCTCCATTTCAGCCAGCCTGGAGCTGGAGCAGAGGCTGAGAAGCTCTGTGTCAGGTGTGCTGCCTCTTTATCAGCGTCTGTGGGTGAGATAAAATCAAAAAATACGGCTTCAAAAACTGAAAGGAATTAGGAGGGGAAGAGTTTGGGCATTACTGAACGCTAAGAAGACTTTAAATCCTACAGAAATACCCATGCAATTGCTGTCTCATCTGCAGGATTATCTCCTGTGCTATTTCTGAGGGGAAAACCTTACAGGAAGGATTTGAAAGCTGCCCTGAATACTTTTATTTCCAGCTATTAGAAATGAAACTGAGTCGAGCTTTAGGCATCACTTTGTCCTCCTGCTGGTGGCTTCTGTGTAGCCTGTGGGTCCAAATTACTTATGTATTCTTAAGAATCATAATAAGAAAAACCACATTCTTTTTGCTGCCCATCCTTGCTGATGGAAAACTTCCCTGGATGTGCACCTGCATTGGGCTGACCTGGGAAGGACAGCTCCTAATCCTGTCCTTTCCAGGCAGATGCTGCTTGGAGAAGGGTTTTATGTGTCCTTAGGTCTTTGGAAGGATCACTGATAGGCAGAGGCTGAGATTCCTTTGTGACTTCCCATTTTCTATAGGAGCCAAAACACTGAGCAGAGCTGTATCCTTACAAGGACAGATGATCAGTCTTAATTTCTGCCAGCAAATATCCTCCTTCATTATTATTATTATTATTACTATTATTATTATTATTAATTATTTTTTTAAAAATTGATTGTCTTTGCAACAAACAGCTGAGTTGCATTTTATGCTAATTTGCATGTATAAATTGAAAAAAAAAATAATGTACATAGGTAAGCAAACACAAAATACAAGTTCAGCTTCTTACCAGCACCAGGAGCAGAATTTATGATTTTTTTCCTGCCATTTCATAGAGTCATTGAGGTTGGAAGAGCCCTCCAAGATAAGGGAGTCCAAGCTGTGCCCAGTCCCCACCTTGTCCTCAGCTCAGAGCACTGAGTGCCACCTCCAGCCCTTCCTTGGACACTCCAGGGATGGGGACTCTACTGATGCCTTTTAGGGAATGATACTTTTTCCATGCCTTCAACTCTTCTGAGAGGAGAGCCAGACAGAGATATTTTGATGATAATCAGGATGTCCTCTAAGGTGTTTATTTTTGAAAGTGTTTTCTAAGATGGCAAAACTGGAGAAGTAAATATTCTCAGGCTCTGGAGTCAATATTGCAAGGAATATGAAATGTCTTTCCTAATGTAGCAGAAATCCAGCAACTCTCTCCTTGCAATTTATCAGTTGGTTGATGACAAAGGTTTCAGGCAGCAGATGAACCATACTTACACTTCATTTTCACAACGTTATTAAAGAAAAGCCACAAAAAAATCATCCCGACTAAAGTTTCTGGAAGGAGTTTTTTAGTGATTGGAGGCTGGTGAGTCCACACAGCAGCATGTGTGGTAGGAAAAGGGGGAACGGCTTCCCACTGCCAGAGGACAGGGTCAGATGGGATATTGGGAAGGAATTGTTCCCTGGCAGAATGGGCAGGCCCTGGCACAGGTTGCCCAGAGCAGCTGTGGCTGCCCCTGGATCCCTGGCAGTGTCCAAGGCCAGGCTGGATGGGGCTTGGAGCACTCTGGGATGGTGGAAGTTGTCCTTGCCCATGGCACTGGATGGGCTTTACAGTCCCTTCCAGCCCAAACAAGTCTGGGATTTCATAATCAGCCTCTCTGATTTTAGCATCACTTTTTGGGAATCCTTTCCAGATAGATGCTTGGGACCACTGTGAGCTGACAGGTGCTGAGTCCAACAATCCATTTTCCCATCCCATAATTCCTCCCTCACAGAGTTGCTTTACCAAGAAGATACCTGTAAACCTTCCATTCATTAAAATAAATCCTAAATTGTTTCAAAGGCGATCAAAGGCTCTCGCTGTTTTGCAATTTCCAGACAGTTTTGGATTAATAGAGCCCAGACTTTCCAAAGATGAGGATATGAGATTGTGGCAAGAGTAAGAGAGGATGCCAGAGATCTGTTCTTCCATCTCAGGATGTGGTTTGCTTATTAGATAGGTACTTAAGAAAAAAAAAGGTATGAGTTCTCCCTTCATGCTTTTCATCAAAAGGTTTTTCTAAAATAAAATTTGAAGAAAGTACAGACTTTGCATTCCCCCCCTTTCTCACCCTGCTTTTTGGGGGGGAGTTGGGTTGGGTTTTTTTTGCGAATTGGGAGATATTTTGTGAATTCACCTGAAAACGTGATTGATAAACTGTGGGGCAGGAAGCCAAAGTACATCTTCTCTAACACATTGTGGACTGGGAACAATTTTAATTTTAAAACCAAGATAACCTTGGTTTTTACTCAACAAATTCGATCTCCAAAGTGTGCAGCTCACACAGGAGAGCCACAAATAACTCCCTAGCTCTCCAGCACTGAAGTCCTCATTGCTTTCCTAATTAAATCAGGCTGTTTGAACACAGGCTGGCTCAAGGTTGGTCAGAAAGCAGCTCAGGCTTCAATTATTGAACCCATTGGACCGTAATTAATTAACAGACACTTCCAAGGGTGACACTTCCTGTTGAAGTCTCCCATTCCGGGTTATTCATGGATGGGGGACATGCAAATGGCTGAGATTCGGGAGCTGCACAGTGTCTTAGGTGCCTTCACCTTTTTTGAGGGGGAGAAAGGACCTTCTTTTGGAGCCTGTTTTCCTCTCACACTTAGCACCCTGGGAGGGAAGCACTTTCCATGTCCTTGGCTGAGTAACTTTTCCATCACTGACTTTGTGTCAGCGTCCTCTGTGCAAAATGAGGTAACTTTATGAAGCCACAGGAACTCCACCATAAGTAGGAAGTTCATTCCATGCCATTTCCTGCGTTCTGCCACTGCATGTCCACCTGGAAATGGGCTTAAAACCAGTATTTTGGCCCTTTTGGGGCTTTGTTTGCTAATTTTAGATATTTAAAATCTATAAGCCTTTCCAAAGCACAGAACCCCTTCTTGCCTCGTGACAGAATTCAATGGGAATTAAATAATGGTTTAGTTAAGACACAGTACCAAAGTGCAGCCTTTAAACATCCAGGTGAGTCCTCAGTGGTGCAGATGGTTGTTCCTGCAGGGATGGAGTGGAGAATTCCCTGGTTTCAGGCGGATAGTTCAGGGCAGTGCCATGACTGTAGGGTGTGTTCCTCCAGAAAAGCGTTGCGTTTTTGGGGAAAGACAGAGAAGATGGCATTGTTGTAATTGAGATGCACTTGTGCCAATCTGTTTGTCCAGGTATTTTTAGCAGTGTCTAAGGGAGAGCTTGAGGAGCTGAGGGAGCTGAGTGTCTTTTAAGACAAGGGGATGCCTTGGGATGGCAAAGCCACATCCTCTCCTTCTGCCACTCCTGCTTGAGGTCCTGATTAAATTACAGGAAGGTGTTGATCAACACTGCCTTCATTAGAGATGTCAGGAGAGAGCTATTTATAGGCACAATATGTAAATCTCCCCAAATATGTGGTTAATTCCCTGGAACACAAACAATCCTAGGAGTGGCAGCTTAATTAGCACCCATTTTCCTGGGTTACCTGATGGAGACTGGCACCAAGGGGAAGGGTCTGGAATTATTGGAGTATTTATAGCCTGGGAGAGGTGACTTCAGAGGACCAAAATTAATTGTTCTACCAGACTCTGACAACTTGATTATTTTTTTTTATTATTAACATGTGGATGTTGCTAATTTTTTTAGGTTGAGGGGACCCAAAGTTGGAAGTTTCATGTTTGTGTAATTCTTTTCTACCCCAATTTATAAAGTGATGCTTTTTAAAGGAAGCCACTGAAATCACAGCCTCAAAAATGCATTCAATGGTATTCACATGATATTGAAATATTCTAAAATCTGAAACCTGTTTTTACAGAGTCATATTCCTGTGTACATATCATTTCCCTTAAAATTAGTTTAAAAATTACTTTTAATGTTTCTTTCTCTCAACTTGGCTCATCTCCATCAGTTCTGTGGAACACAAACTGAGGTTTTTCTGTGCCTGTTGTGGCCATATAAAAGTCTGGACTGAAATAGAAGAAACTCTCCAGGGCAAGATGAGAAGACTGATTATTAAATATGATTTTCAACTCCAGTATTTAACCTAAGATTAAAACTGAAAAATTTACCTTTTAGGAACAGGGAAAGGGTGAATACTATTGGCTTACCTCACATTTCAGGTAATAAATGCTGATTTATTTGATTTTAAAGAAATTCCAGCAATATGAAATGGTAGGAGTATCTCCAACCACTTTCCCTAGTTGCTTTTACTACTGGTACTACAGAAGTAAAATTTTAGAAGTTGCTTATAGTACCAAGAATGAGTTGAAGTTCCAATATTAGAAATTTTTCATCCTCTTCTGTGAGAGGAAGATGAAATGCATTACAGGCATAATAGGGAAATTGCAATCCCAACAAATATTGAAAATAAGATGAAATTTGAATACTGGGGTCATAGGAATGGTTAAAAGCAGGTTTAATCAACTTTGTAAAGCACTTCTGAAGATATTGCAGCTTCTCTCGACTCATCCAGTGCTTTTTAATGGTCTTAAAAATGACTTTTGGTAATGGTAATTTTAGCTGCTGCTTGGTATAGTATCATGTTTTTATATGCTTTACAGTGTTTTGAGGCACAAGTATGATTTTAAAGACTCCTGTCATCTCCAAAACTGCTTGTAAAATGGGGAGCTATTTCAATCTAAAAGCACAATGTCTGAACGAGGAATGGCTCTGCATTCTTCTCGAGCTGTAAAAATAAAATAGCAATGCACAGCTCTGGCAGGGCAATTTGCACGTCTCAAACCCTTTAGAGATACTGTATCTGTAAATAAAATTAAGGGAAAAAAAGGTGGAAGAATGGCAGAATAAAGACACAAAATAAATTGGCTGATCAGGCTGCGTGTCTTGAAATGGAACGGGAGCTTTTTGTAATGGTCTTTATTTGCTTTTTGTCCTTTTGGCACTGGATTGTCCCCCAGCCTCCCTTTCTGTGCAGTTCAAACCAAACCCAACTCCAAATTCATCTCTCCCTCGAGCCTTGGAATGCCTCAGCTCCAAATTTTAGAGCAGACAAACTCCAGGAGGTTTAAGAAGAATCTCAAATGGGTCTGAATCAAGTTCAGGTTTGCTGGGGTGCCTTCCCAGACTCTCCAATTAGGAATTTCTCTCAGGAAGAGCTGAAAATAGTCTGTGAAAGCCCTTCTTATGCCATTTTCAATGCAGAGCCATGGCAGCACAAGCCAGCTAATGTAAAAGGTTATGCCAAGCTCCTCCGAAATTGCCCAGCTGTGGAGCTGAATGGCCACACAGGAAACAAGGCGGGGCATTTCCCCCTGAATGGGGTTGCTTAGTTACTCAATTTAAATGTATGGCTCTATGTGGCTCTTTATGAGGACCCTCAGTCTGTAAATCGAGTTTTAGAGACTCTTTCATGGCTGTGTTTTCCCTCTGAGTGGTCCCTGCTGAATGGAAGTGGAGGTAAGGACAAAGCACTGCTTACTTCAGGAGCAGCTGGGGCATTTTGGAGAATCAAGTGCAGCTGGAAACAGAAATACCTGTTCAGGCAGAGAGAAATGTGAGGTGCTTTAACTCAGACTGCAAGAGTTTCCCTCCTTGCCTCTCCAGTTTGGAGAAGCTGGTCTCACTTTCCCAGGCATCACCAGCTCCCAGAGCACTGCTGGGGTTTCAATCCATAAAAGACCTCAGGGTGGAGGTTTTAGCATTGACATGCTGGGGTTGTGAATGATGGAGATCTCTTGGCTTGGGCTCTCTGAGTAGCTTGTCCCATCACCAGCCACCTCAGGGTCACAGCTGCCCTCGTGTCACTGCTCGTGCTGGCAGGGTTTTAGTGAAGCAGTGCAGGTGTTCTGGCCTTGTTCCATCCTGAATCTTGTGTGTTCCACAAACAGAAACTCTAATTTCCAACTGGTGGTCAGGCAGAAACCAAGTGTCCGTTTCCTAATTAACAACTTAATTCCTTATTTAAAATGGCCACGGTATTAGCAGTGACTCAGGTTTGAGGATGGGACTTGGTGATTCTCACTTTGTATCTCTAAGATTTCTCTAAGTGCTTGATGGGCTTAGCCATGTAGAAGAAATGGGGAGAAAAGCCTTTAAATACTTAAAAATTGCATAATGTTTGGGTTGGAAGGGACATCAGAGATACAAAATTCCATCCCCTGCCGTGTGAGGAACACCTTCCACTATCCCAGGGTGCTCCAAGCCCCATCCAACCCAGTCTTGGACACTTCCAGGGATCCAGGGGCGGCCACAGCTTCTCTGGGCACCCTGTGCCAGGGCCTGCCCACCCTCCCAGGGAACAATTCCTTCCCAACATCCCACCTAAATTTCTCCTGTGTCAGTCTGATCCCATTCTGCATTGTCCTGGCACTCCAGTTCCTGTTGCAGGGTCCCTCTCCAGCTCCCCTGCATCCCTTCACACCTGGAAAGAGCTGTCAGGTCTCCCTCCACACAACCTTCCCTTCTCCAGGCTGAACAGCCCCAGCTTTCTCAGCCTCTCTTCATCTCAGACTCTCCAAACCCTCTTTCACAAGCTCTATTCTTCCCCTCTCCACAGTGGAAAGGGTCGTGGTTGAAAAGAGTATCCATGAAATTAAAACTGCTGAATGTTGAAAGTTGACTTTGTTTAATTCTCTCTAGAGCTAAATTTAAATGTTTATAAACACAGAGGGGAAGAAACAACACATAACAAATCCAGACTTTTTGCTCCCCTCTAGGTCCTAGAAAAGTCCCTTCTGCGTTTTTTTTGAACTCTGGTCCCACTCTGTGGAAAATAATTTAGACTTGCTTCCTGGGTCAGGCTTTTTGTAGTACCAAACAAGTTGTCATTACCTTGTTCCCACTGAGGTTTTCTCTGTGTTGGATGTTGTGCTATCCAAGGTTTTTTGCTGTCCAAGGTTTTTTCTTTCACATGCATATCAAAGAAAGTGGCTTTAATGGCTCCTTGAAGAATTTTCCATTTTATCTTTTGTTTTATTGATAGCACACAGTTACTGAAGTGGATCAGAGCCCTGAACTCACCATAAATTCTTGTTTTCTGCAGTGTTTGGGGATGATTAAGTGGTTTATTGGAGACGTGGAGGGAATAGAAGGTTGGTAGGGAATGGTTAGATACTGCTTCTTCCTGCACTGTGATGGGGTGGGACCATGTGAACAAGCCATGACTTGTTCAAATTAAGCTTGCTCCAAGATGTTGTGTATGCTGCACACTCTCACAGATTCAGGAAGAGTTTGGAAAAATTAACAAGAAGACAAATTTAAGAGTTAATACTTTGTTCTTTGCTGTCTTGTGGAGCAGCCCTAGGAAGTAAGGCACTGATGCCTTCCACAATTACTGACAAGGTTTAGAGTCTGATCTGTTGGAGTCAGTGAGTCGGGGGTCTCTCAGAATTCTTCAGGGAGAAATCAGAGTGCAGGGATTGAATTAAAGCCTTTGGATGGATTGAAGTGTGTTAAGCCACTCACACTTAAAGTAGAGGTGGAAGTTTAAGTTTTAGGATAAGTAAGTGAGTCAGTAAGTAAGTTTTAGAATGAGTTTAAGTGCTTTTAGTGAGTGAAAGGTCTCAGATGTCAGAGTAGAAGGGTGAGTTCTAGTGAAGGTTGAAAAACATGGTAATGTTTTCAGTGGAGGCTCCAGGAACATGGTTTTTGACAGTGCTTAGACATAATAGAGCTGTAGTAAGAATATTGCTTACATTTTTCAGATAGAACAAGATAGATCTATGGGTAGTTTATACATAACCTGGCGTGTTAGGAAACCAGAATTCTAATAGGTTAAGGAGTGGTGGTCTGAGTTTGTGTCTTAGCTTGTTGGAAAAATCCTGTATCAGAGTATGTATTGGGGAGAGCTGGTGCTTTTTGCCACAGCTTTTGCCACTGCTTTTGCCACTGCTTTTCCCATTTACTTCTTGCCACTGCTTTTTGCTTTTGCTTTGCTTTGTTTGCCATCATCAACACCCCAGAAGAAGACAGGAGCTGTTGCACAAAATCAGCTTCCCGGGACCTTGACAGGAGCAGCTTCTGCTTCTGTTTGGGACTCATGCCAAAACTTAGCATGGACTTTAACGTCTGTGACTTTGCTTTTGAGACTGATGTGCCTTTGTAATAAACACCATTTTAGCAACTATTAGCTGCTTGCTCATTTAAGATAACCCGACTGGTGCCTAAGAGCACCGGAGGTTTAACAGCAAACTGATCCTCATTTCAGTTAAAATTTAAAAATAAACTTATTTCCTGCCGACAAATAAAATAATTTTCTTCAACAGTTGGTGGGTAGAACTTTATTAAATGGAAAATCTTTTAAATTGGACTGAGTATCTGCTAGGAACTGAGTCAGGGGTTTGAAATTGCCTGTTGCACTCCCTGTGACTGTTTAAATAAAAACATATGGAACAATTTGTCTGACTAAACAAAAGCAAACTTGAATATAAGATATGATTAATGAGTAATGATTAAGTGTTTTTGCAGCAGCTGGAGGAAGAGTTGGTGATCAGCATATAGAAGTGGATGTTTTTTCCCAGTTTTATTTCAGGAGTCCTCAGGGGGAGATAGCAGTTACTTCCCAGAATCGTGTCCCAGGAAGGTCCAGGCTGGCTCTTTGTTTCCCCAGGAAGGTTCAGGGTAACTGTTTGTTTCTCCAGGAAAGTTTGTTTTTCAGATGATTGTGCTCCCTGAAAAGCTCCTCCCTTATTTTTTGTGTCGAGATACAATTCTGTCTTTGGAGGGGTAGGACTAAGTGAACTTTTTTCCCAAGGCTGTGCTCTGTTAATGGGAATACAAACCCCATCTCAAGTCTTGTGGGAGATGTTTTGTGCTTGAAGTCTTTTAGGGCTTTGTGGGCCAAGCTATTTTTCTTAATGAACTTTGAAGCCATGTGATTCAAACACCTGAACAGCCCTCTCCTGGCACTGCTCCCACATCATCCAAATGTTTTATTGAGCTGGAATTCAGAGATATACCATGAGTGGTTATTTGGGGTTTCCAAGTGATTGTGTTTGGTAAGGGGAATATAAATGCAATTCTGGATGGTTGTGACTTCTCTACCTTGATGCCTGCATTGTCAGTCTCAGTGTGTGTGAGGTTCAGCTGTCCCTATGGGAGTAAGCATGGGACTTTTCAGAAATGTGAGTGTGGGGCTTCTCACAAAAATTTCTGAGGAGAGATTTGCAAATGCTATTGCAGCCTCATAACCTCCACACACCATGAGTGGTGTAGGAGTTCTGGTGTCTCCAGTTACTCCTTAACCTGTTGTTCATAGCAGAAGGCGTTCCTGCCTGTGGCAGGGGTTGGAACTGGAGGATCCCTGAGGTTCCTTCCAGCCCAAGCCATCCTGTGAGCCTGAGAGTCCCTCCAGTGACTGGGAGCAGGAGACCAGTGTGGAAAGTCCTGTGAAATCCCTTTCTGGAGGAACTGATGTCTTTGGAGATGGTACCAGGGGCTGTAAGGATGCAGATGGCCTTTGGGATGGTGGGAATGAAGAGAAGAGCTCAGGAGGAGAAAGGGAGCTGCTGGAAACTGCAGATCCCCACAGTTGTGCAGTGGTGCTTGGAGGGGACCTTTGGCTGTCAGGCAAACCCCAGCTCATGTGACCACAAAGTCACAGGGTGGTCTGGGTTGGAAGAGACCTCCAAGACCATCCAGAGCCACCTCCCATTGGAGACTCTGTCCTCTCAGGTGTCTGCAGAGCTCTGGGCACTGCCTCTTGGTTCTGCAAACTGGAAGTTTGTTATTAGCTGATTCATTAACATTTGTTCTAAATTTTTATACATTATTCTCCATGCCTTTAGCTGTAAAACAGCAAGAAGTCCTCCAAGGAATAGAAATTGTGGACAGGAAGGGGTTTTGAAGGGGTTTCAAAGGTGAAAGGAAGATGATCCAGCAGGTCTCTGCTGGGAAAATACCTGATTACCCACATTGTGTTTGCCTGTGCTCAGGCTGTTTGACCTTGCTGAGCATCTCACCTAGGACAGTGATTGAGGGTTTCCTCTGAGCCATCTCATTAAAAATAATTAGAAATTAAAATAATGAAAATTAGCCAGCAGAAACCAAATAGAGCTGAGCCTTGACACTGTTACATGGAGAGTTTGCTAAAGAGGTTCTCACTTTGTTCCCAAGGAGAGATGCCCATTGTTTATCCCCTTCTCCTGATTAAAGAAGGGTAAAGCAGAAGCACTGCTAGGAAAAACAGTGAAGTTAACAACAGGAACAGAAATGTTTTGCTGCAAGGTCCTAGGAAAGCCTTCAGAGCTCGTTTTATTTAGTAAGTTCTATTTGCCTTTTCTGTAGGGAGTTTGGGGCAGGGGCACTTCTGCCTCAGGATTCCATTTACCAGCATTGCTGCTTAAACATAAAATGCATCATGAAAACTGTAGGGAGGGAAGCTCATTAATGGAATGCTTTTCCTTTTTAAAGTGTGTTTGATTTATCATGATATGACTTCAAAAACTACTCCATTATGCCCAGGAATTTCAAGGACAACTTGTTTTTTGTTGAGAATGTTGGAACAGAGGCATGTTCTGGTAATACATTCTGGTAATAAACTGCAGTGTAAAAGTGGAAGAGGGAAAATAATGGCTAAAAGAGTTCTACCAAGGCCCACACACTGACATGGGGCTCTTTGGGTTTAAAGTCTTGTGGAAATAGTCCCTTCCTAAGTCACCTTTAGACCTACAGTTATTCTGTGCTTTTTTAGGTTGAATAAAGCAGTCCTAGTGCTGAGTGCTGAAAAAAATTTGGTTGAGGATCATTCAAACAAAATACTGGAGGAAAAAATAGAGAACTGGAGTGAGTCCCAAGGAGGTCATGGAGATGCTAACAGGGCTGGAGCCCCTCTGCTCTGGAGCCAGGCTGTGAGAGCTGGGGGTGTTCACCTGGAGAAGAGAAGGTTGCAGGGAGAGCTCAGAGTCCTTCCAGAGCCTAAAGGGGCTCCAGGAGAGCAGAGAGGAACTAGGGACAAGGGATGGAGGGACAGGACACAGGGAATGGCTTCCACTGCCAGAGGGCAGGGATGGATGGGATATTGGGAAGGAATTGTTCCCTGGGAGGGTGGGCAGGCCCTGGCACAGGGTGCCCAGAGAAGCTGCGGCTGCCCCTGGATCCCTGGAAGTGTCCAAGGCCAGGCTGGACTTTGGGACTTGGAGCAGCCTGGGATAGTGGAAGGTGTCCCTGCCCATGGCAGGGGTG
The DNA here is from genome assembly GCF_009819885.2 of Catharus ustulatus. Taxonomy (NCBI): domain Eukaryota; kingdom Metazoa; phylum Chordata; class Aves; order Passeriformes; family Turdidae; genus Catharus; species Catharus ustulatus. The sequence goes on along the minus strand of NC_046228.1, from coordinate 32,581,589 downwards.
GCACTGGATGGGCTTTAAGGTCCCTTCTAGCCCAAAGCAGTCTGGGATTCTCCTAAAAACAAAGCCTCTTTCATGGAACATCACTGAGGACAATTCCTGAGGAGCACTGCTCATTGGTGTTGCTCTTTAGCTTAAGGAACATATTTTTTCCTCCTTGTTATTTTACCCGAGTGTATTTCCAGTGAGTTTTCAGTTTCCTTGATTAAATAAATTCCAACTCCTCTCATCTTTATAAGACAGTGTCTCCATCCTCCTGATGATGGAAATAACTTTTCTCTGCACCTGGCTCAGTCCAAAGATGTTTTTTCATGTCCCCAGGAATTCCCACCATCTCTGGCTGATGCCTGGTTGTGCAATCCAGTCCTTAAGTTTAGGGTTTTTTGAACCCATATTGCTACTTGTTGATTATATTTTGTGAGGGGAAAAAAGGTACCCCCATATATTTACAGCGTGCCTCTTGTGTTCAAGGTTTTTAATTATTGTCTCTGAATTGGAAATTTGTGCCAGACTGCAGTTTTAGATCTATCTGTTCAGCGTGTGATGGTGGATGTGGAACTGAGGCTGTGGCTTTGTTAGGTTTGTTCCTGCAGAAGGAAAAGTTGAGGTGACAACATCTGAAAAAGGAGATTTGGGTGGTGAAATGGTGAAATGATGTGAAATAATCTGTAAACTCTTACCTGTGCAGTAAAACTCTTTTCCTTCACAAATCTCTTATTGGTGCCATGGGGTAATCCAGAAGTTTCCCTACCCCAACCTGCTTGTTTTGTTTTTTCTTTTTTTTTTCCCTCCTGTAGTTCTGTCTCTTGCTCTAATAGCTTCTTTTCTCTGAAATTTATCTCATGATAAATTTTCTTGCTTCACCTGCTCACACTTGCAATAAATCCTCTGCAAAGTGCTGAATTTCACTGGCCAGCCCTGGCTTTTCTGTGAGACTCCCGAGATCCCCATTGGAATGCTGGACATGCTTTTTAAATGCTGAACATTACTTTTAAATGCACTGTACAACTGTTTTATTTATAATTCTGGAAATTCAGGTATGTTTGATGGAAAACCAACTTTGGGAAAAGTTGTTAATGTGAATATATGATTTGACTTGTAATTTTGATAATTATTTTATTCAATATAAACTCTAAGTTGGCCTGATTTGACTGAAACTTTCACTGGTACATCCAGCAGGAAGAAAATATCATGGAAACAGAGAAGATGGGGGAAGAGCTCATGGAGTTTTTAAAACAATCATGATTATTCTTTTAGTGAGATATATGAATTTTTAGACTTAAAAATTGTCCCTGCTTTGGATTTTTATATTTGGATGTTTAGTTTGGTTTTACTTTTATTTTTCTAGTTGCTGTTGTAGGGGGTATAGCAGGGCTATTCCTGAAAATAAAGCTGCAGTAAAAGTTTCTACTGTTAAGCCCATTTGCCCTAATTAAGAGTTTGTTGAAGGGTCCTTCAGTTCCCCAAATCCTGAACATCTAGAAAATTACAACATACATCTCTAGGAAAAAAAGTTAGAGTTGTTCTGGTTATAGACCTGGAATGTGTATTGTATCCAGTGAAAAAAATGAGAGCAGGGAAAAGAAAAATAAAAGGCCATATTTCATATAGATAATGCAAACATTTCTTATCTTCCCTCACAGTGTGCTCGTAGGAAACTACAGTGTTATGAAAGATGTGGCTTTCCAGGTGATTTATTTGCTCTGTTAATGCCTACAGAACAAAAAGTTTTAAAATAAAACAATAGTTAATTTAATTCTTAAAAAGCAACCAAACAGAAAATTTTCAATTGTTATGTATCAAAGTAGACCTTATAAGCATGGAAGGAATAGGGAGAGAGAGTTCCTGCATTAATAATTTTATTTAGACTGCCTAAGGCACTTTGAAATGGTGAAGTGGGCACGGAGGTGTTTGGTCACAGGTTGGGCTTACATTGATAAATATCTTTGTTGCTGGGAATCTGTCTTTCCCACCCCAAAAGAGTTACATGTACAATTAAATACAGACCCTGTAAAACTATAATCTCTTCCAATTAATCTCTAGTTTCAAGCATTTCTCCTCTAATATGCACCGACTGTATTTGTCAATCTTACAATCACAAGAATTATTGAGAGAGGTGATGCAGCATTTTCAACTAGCAAAATTCCAAAGAATAAGCTTTCTCTTGGCAGCAAATGTTTATGGATTTGGGGGATGTGGATCATTGCCTGAAGGGTTCTTTTAACACAATAATCTGAAATATTGTGTTTAGGTTTAGTCGAGCTTTCCCCATGAACTCCTCAGGGGCAACACCAGGCTGCTGCTGAAGGAAAACCCAGTGTTGTAGAGATGTCCTTTAGGGGCTTCACCTGAATGGAGATCTGAGCAAAGCGGGTCCTTTGAAATCAAAAATATGTAATTTTTACCACAAGATGAGAAATAGAATTAACCTCAGCTTGCTCTTCTCTTTAATTTACAAATTATTTTTGTTGGGATTTGTGTGTAAAAAATGCACCCCAAAAAACCAAAAAAACCAGTAATACCTAGGTATTTCTTTCCTATTTTGAGTCCAAAGCTTGATTAGAAGGTACCATTTCACACAAAAGGGGTTTTGTTGGGCTGTGCATCACAGGAGCCTCTAGAAGTCTGTAAAATCATGGGCAATCCCAGATAGTCCTGCATGGTGAACTGGGAAAGTGAATGATTCTCTCTTTTCTCACTCAGTCAGTGAGGCTCTTGAAAATCAAAAGCTCTTCCTAATGAACTTTTATTTCCATGTGCTGTAAAGGGAGTAGTGGTTTTCTGCTGTTTAATATAGAAAACCTGATTGGTCCTAAAACAGTCATCACATGTGGTGATCATGCTTTTAGGTACTTTAAGGCTACACTTATGTGTTTGCTAGCTCTGCATGTACTGCTTGATACCTTTTAACCTCTCTTTTGAGTAAACCAACAAACTCTTACTTATTTTCTTTCGTTATTCTGCTCTGCTTCCATTGATGACTCTAAACTTTTGACTCCAGACTGGCAATATGAGGGTAAGATGGCAAAATACGACTTCCTGAACATTGCTCGTCTGCTTTTCATTTGTGTTCTCCTTAGAGTTATTAAAATTCCATTCACTAAGTAGATCCTTTTGTTGCAATTAAATTCAAATTATGTTTGTTTCTGTTGTGAAACTTTAATTATGATTTATACTTTAAAATCATTCCTCTGTCATTTCTTTTGGTTGAATTACCATCGTATTCCTGACAGACACTGAGATTCCTGATGGGATCTCTAGAGCAAGACACAAAAATATTCAATAGTGCAGCCATCCAGCTGGATCGTGGTGGAATGTAACACCAATCCTTCCCTGGGCGTATGGTGAGGCCCTGGCACAGGCACCCAGAGAAGCTCTGGCTGCCCCTGGATCACTGGAAGTGTCCCAGGCCAGGCTGGACAGGGCTTGGAACAGCCTGGGATAGTGGAAGGTGTCCCTGCCCATGGCAGGGGCAGGGAATGAGATGGGCTTTACAATCCCTTACAATCCAAACCATTCCATGATTTTGTGATTTGAGGTGTGTGTGTTCATGACATGCAAAGAAGAGGGAAAATCATATAAAGTCTTTGCTGTTCAAGTGTTTTAAATATGAATCATACCTGAGATCTTTTGTCATCACATTCTCCCTTACTTTACAAAGTTTCTCTGAGTAAGGGATAAGCAAACAGTTGTAATTTTGAACCTTTGTGAGTATAACTTTACTATCAGTTGTACCTCAGACCTGCATCACATTTAAGGGAATACTTACCTTCAGCATGCCAAATATGCTGACTTTAAAAAAAACAAAACCAATAGCAAAACCCCAGAGATCCTGCTTTTGGAATGAGAAATAACTCTTTTTTTCATCTTTATAGATTGCAAATTGGCCAGAACAGGTCCTCCAGCCACAATAGTTCCCATTGATGAGGAGAGTCGCAACGGTGAGTGCCCCCCAATTATTTATAACACAAATTATTTATAACTACTCTTCAAGTCCCTTGCTGCAAATAGACCTCCTTAATTTTTCCTAAGTCAGTGGGACATTGCCAGAGAACAGAGTTCTGGTCAGTATTTGGTTTTCTTTGGGTAAAGCTGAAATTTTCCTCTGCAGCATGAGTGTAAACGTGTTCTTTCGGGTTTCCCACGTGGCTTTTGGAAGGCTGCTTGTTAGCTCCCTCTAAGTTCAAGAACATGAGTTTAAGGACACCTCTGAAATGGAAGAACTTGATTGTAGTCATGGAAATTTGAAAAGAAAATGAACGTCCCTTTTTTCAGTATTTTAATTCTCCTGAAAAGCCATAGAGTTCGCTGATTGTTGGTCTGTGTTCTGAGCATTGCTTTTGTGCAGAATATTGTGATGGGATGGAGTGCTTTACCCTGTTATGATCAGCTGTTGCTCCTGAGAGTAAGTTACTAGTCTTTTCTGCTTTTTGTTCTGTGTTTAGGGTATTTTAATTTTTTTTTAACTTTGCAAGCTGGACCTGTTTTTGTGCTGTGTGTGATTGTGGTTTGTCAGATATGGGAGCTTGAGATAGTGAATAAAGCCAGGTCATGCTGGCAGAACCTCTCTGCTGTTATACCAGCAGGAATTCCTTGTTGGAATTGTTCAAAGTCAGATGGATAAACGCATTTATGGGTAAACTCCTCAATAAACCAATTTTTAATACACCTGTTTGCTGAAAAGCTCTGATACTGGGGTGGCTGATAAAACCACCAAGGTTCTTTTCCCTCCTCCTGGGGTGGTTTTCGCTGCAGTCAGGAGGGTCCAAGGGAGGCTGTGAAGATGGATGTGTCTTTGAATCGGATGTGTTGGTTCTTGTGGCTGGTGGTGTCTCTGTTGAACCTGAGCCAACCACCTGTGTTGTTTTAGAGTCTCTGTGTCCCAGTCCGAGAACCAGAGAAAGAGTCAGGGGATGTCTTCTGTGGTTTCCAGAGGGATTTATTTTATCTAATCAAAAAGTTCGTTCCCTGACCAGCCTGACCTCTCAGCAGGTCAGTCCCAGGCACACTGCCTGCCCTTGGGGCAGCATTATCTTTATATACTAGAAACGACATAAACATTATTTACAATTATCTCCCAATACCTATCACTTATGTTGTACAGTCTGGTTCTACTCTAAACCAATCTAAAAGTGCCAACATCACCCAAAATATGGATGCTAGGAAGGAGAAGGAAGGACAGAACATGCCCAAATTCCTCCATCTTGACCCCAGACCCTTATTATAAACAATCTTAAAAACCTACTTTTTCACCTTATAATAGGCTAACTTACACTCTACTTATTTTTTGTAACTTGTAATTCTTCATATAGGGGTGGTAATTTTTCCCAGGGAGACAAATCCAAGGCACAGGGGCTTTGGGCTCTGTGCCAGGGCTCCTGAGCCCCCTGCCTGGGTCTCAAACCGTCCAGGGCACCCAGAGGGATGTCCTGGGTTCCCACAGGTTCTTGGCAAGCTCCTGTTTATCCTGATGTGTTCCAGTTGTGGCCTGTTCAGTTTTGGTGGAATGACCTCCTCAACTGAAATGATTTGGCTGCCAGAGCTTGTCTCTCGTAGCCTTTCACCCTCCCTACTCATTAGCAAGGGGTTATAAATAAATCCAAACAAACTTTGCCGCCAGAAAAATCTCTGTGAAAATCTTTTGAAAGAGAGATTGAAGTTGTGGATTCCCCATCCTGCAAGTGTCTAGGGCCAGGCTTGACAGGGCTTGGAGCAACCCAGTCTACTGGGAGGTGTCCCTGCCCACAGCAAAGGAGCTGGAATATGAGCTTTGAGGCCCCTTCCAACCCAACTCAGTCTGTGATATAAAAGTTAATAAGAAAAGCATGATGTTCTACATTTCTAGTGACCAAACTTTACATTGGGATTTCCAAGAGATGCAGAAATAAAAATCCACCTAATTTTGTTCTAGCCTATACAAATTTGTCTCTAACTAACTTAAAGTGTGAAATCTCACCCTTATTTTAGTTCTTGCATGGCACGGTTACTTCCAAGAGTCTGTTGTTGAGGTTGGAATAGCTCTCTTGAGGTTTTGGGATGAAGATCTCAAAACAGTGACTGGGATATTTAATTCCATCAGTGCATGTGGTCATTGTGTTCTGGCAACACAATAAACAGAAAATCCTGCTCTTTAGAAATAGATATTTATCCATTGTGCCTTCACACATTGAGCTCAATCATTCCTAATTTACAGGAAGTCAGAGACCAGCAAATCCCACAGAATAAAACCATTTTCCCAAATAACTGTTGCTTGTTTTCACAGTCAGGCACACAGGTACCGTGCCTGACATTTAAAGATCTTGAGATCAGCAGAAGTGTTAGGATTTGACAGTTCCCATCGTGGGATGAATATCTCTTTATATCAAGTAATTTAGGTACAATAGTAAATTACATGGTAATTGTGCTCATGTGAGCAATCCTGGAAGGAGTGAACTTGACCTTTCTTAAGGAATAAATAATTATTTTATGATTTTCCCTCTGTTGAACTGAATTGGGTGATGGTATTTCAGATAATATTAACAGCAAAACTGATTTTTTCTGGATGATTTTTAATAGGCAGAAAGTTATTTTTGCCCATGGATTTATCTCTATTTAATGATTGCATTTGAGACTTAGTTTTAAGTTGTTTTGAAGACTGAATGAGCCTTATTCCTTGGTCAGACTTTCTCATTGCCAGTGTACCCCAAATTTTTGGAGGCCTCCCTGTAGAGCCATCCATGCATTTTCCCTTCAGATGAGCAATCTGAGATTCTCAAGGGCTTTGAATCTTTGGGCAGAGTTTTTGATGGAAAGTATATTTTTGGGAAAGGACTTCTACCAGGCAAGATTTAAAGATTTAGGGATTAAATTGGAATTTGGAATAGAAAGTAGAGTTTGGGGTAGAGGAAACAAGCAGACCAAAGTAAATTCCTCTAATATGAGGACAAATAGGAGCTGGCATCTTGGTGTTCCATCCAGAAGAAAAAAATTCCACAGTTAGGAATATTTTGTGTTCTTTCCCATCCTAGAAAAATCAGTCAGTGTTGGTGTGGTTTGATTTTATTTTGGGGGGTTTTTTCTCCCTGCTTTCCTTATGGTGGTGTGAGTGCTCTAATGAATAATGGGAGCAAATCCCAAAACCTCCTGCTCTCTTCCCTCCATGTTCCTTGGGGGTGTCTGACTCAAGGAGAGCAGCTTTCATAGCTGTAGGTGAGTCCAGTGTTGTTTTTCCACCTTTTCATCTTCCTGCTCCCTCAGCAGCAACCTTTCATCAGCCTGACTTGCTGGGGAGGCAGAGGATGTGTGATCATGCTACAAATCCCCTTCCATGAACCTCTGTGGGGAGACACTCATGGGAAATGGAGGGAAAAAAATGCAGGAAACAAAGCTGTGGGTTTTTTTCTCCTAATTCTGTTGGACCAATTTATTTTCAGTTTTATTATATGTAATGCTGGAAGAATGGACCTGATTGCGGAGGCACGTTGATGATTTCTGTGCTGGTGCAAACTGGTTTTTAGGGATTGAACAAAGTGTCCCCAGAGGCACAAAGTCTGCAGCCTCACTCCAGAGGGCTTGCGTGGGCTAATAAGGACTGGGAGTGATGCCTCTGAATATTCATTACTCAATTAAATGTTCAGTGACCACCAGGGCAGGCTGGAATTTAAGTAATTTGCCCTAAAGAATGAAGAATCTTGCTATCCCAGGCATTTTGGCTAAGGGGAACAGTTGTTTAGTAAAATTAACTTGGAAGGTTGCTGTGACTGAGCACAGGTGTATGGAGAAATGCATTCCTTAAGAGCTGTGGCTCGATGTTCGTTGTCTGCTTTTCTCTCCTGTTTCAGGAAGAAGGATGAATTAATGACTTGAAGGTGCTTCAGCCTTGGAGCACTTTTCCAACCTAAATTCCAAGATATTCTTGTATTGCCTTCATGAGCATCTCACTCTTTAATTTTAAACAAAAATACTTTCGCCTATTGCTTTTTGTCATTCAAAAATCAGCTTTATGATGCAAAGTCATCTTAGTTTTGCCATTTCAAGGGATTCTGAGGACAGCATTTCCCAAGTTTGCATTGCATGTATAGGTGTGGAAAGACACCAAACTGTGATTCTGTCTTGATTTTTCTTATTTTCCCCTAAAGGCACTTTGAGGACTCTTTGCATTTTGCTTTTACTTGGTGCACTGTTTTTTGTAGTGTTTCTATAATGGCAAAAATTAAAATTACTAGTTTATATGATGCTGTAATTCCTGTGAAATGTTTCCAGGTAGAAAGTACTTCAGTTAATTTTTAATTTAGTTCATGCCATTGAATGCTCTGCCCACATATAGATTCTTCCCACATCTTTGGGCAATCTTACAGCTCCCTAAAGTGTTTTTTACCAGCTTTTGACCATCCTTTACGAATTTATGTTCACCAGCCCAGGATCCAGTTTGTCTGGCAATGGAGATGGGGTGTCGTGTACAGATCTAAGTTAAGGTGTTGCAGCCAATAAATAAACCTCGGAATTAAACCTGGCCACCTGTAGGCTGAGGGTCTAGGCCCAGTCTGGCCATTCCAGCTCATGGTGCAGTCGAGGTGGATGATGTGATTTTAGTGATGATTCTCAGCAGTGTTTTGCTCTGGGTGCTTATGCTGTTCTGTGGTCATTACTCCCGGGTCTAAGACATTAGATTAGCCAGCAGTACAAGTCTGAGCTGGATCAGGCCCAAGCCCGTAATAACATCTGCGCAAATTATGCCTCGCTCTATAGAGTTTATTCCAGCTTTGTGTTTTTATGTGGAAAGAGAGGTGATCCATTAGATCCAATAGCTGCCAGATTGAGTAACTTCTGTGAGAAGTTGTTACCCTTGTGGAATGTTCTGGACAAATTCTAACAGGAGGAGTGGATTTGTATTGATTCGTGTGTCCCACGTGGCTGCTGCTGGGGGCTGAGCACTGCCTGTGCAGTCACAGGGCTGACCAGGTCTGCTCCATCTGCTCATCCCTAGGCTCTTCTGGGAGCTGGAGGTTTCCTACAAATGCTGCTCTGAAAGGATAAGGACCTGGGGGTGCTGTGGGTGAGAGCTGGGACCCAGAACCCCCCCTGTGCCCTGGGCTGAGCCCCCAGTGTGGGCAGCAGGGGAGGGGGGGATTCTGCCCCTCTGCCCTGCTCAGGTGAGACCCCACCTGCAGAGCTGCCCCAGCCCTGGGGCCCAGCACAGGAGGGACCTGGAGCTGCTGGAGAGAGTCCAGAGGAGGTCATGGAAATGCTGAGGGGACTGGATCCCCTCTGCTCTGGAGCCAGGCTGGGAGAGCTGGGGGTGCTCACCTGGAAAAGGTTCCAGGGAGAGCTCAGAGCCCCTTCCAGTGCCTAAAGGGGCTCCAGGAGACCTGGAGAGGGACTGGGGACAAAGGATGGAGGGACAGGACACAGGGAATGGCTTCAGGCTGACAGAGGAGAATTTTAGATGGGATATTGGGAAGGAATTGTTCCCTGGGAGGGTGGGCAGGCCCTGGCACAGGATGCCCAGAGAAGCTGTGGCTGCCCCTGGATCCCTGGCAGTGTCCAAGGCCAGGCTGGATGGGGCTTGGAGCAGCCTGGGACAGTGGAAGATGTCCCTGCCCATGGCAGGGGTGGAACTGAATCAGCCTCCAGGTGCCTTCCAGCCTAGACTCTGCAGTGCTGTGAGAAGTACTGGCTCTAGTTCTGGATTGTTCAAAGCATTCCTGTGCTTTTTAGGAGTGTGCAGATTAGTCTTGGAGAAAGGGGTTAAACTGGGCCTTAGAAATCCATTGGCAGCAATGAACATTCCAGGAAAGTTTCTGCAACAGGACTTCCTACTGCTGCCTCCCTGACTGGGGTGGGGAGCAAGTGCCAAGGAATCAAGAGACGCCCGATTGTAAACCGACTTGGTTTATTTTTCTAAATGTTCTGGTCCAAGAACTGTCCAAAATTTCCTCCATAATTTACTCAACTAGTAAATGACTTCAGTGAGATGAAATACGGAATATTTTTATTTTTTTGTAGGTTCTATTTATGTTTTTTCCCCATTTTTCATGTCAGCAGTTGGCTCATAGGTGTTGCTTCTCAACTCTGCCTGCAGGTGCTTCAATCAAAATGTGCACAAGGAAGTATCACTTCTTTCCTGACAATTTGATTTAGTTTACAAATTCATGAGATGGGAAAAGAGGACGAAATTTATGGAAATTATTTTTGTTTCATTCCAGCCTGTTTGTTCATTTCTATTCCGAAATGATGTGTTCTCCAGAATTGGACATTAAGGCTTTCATTGGGAAGTAATGAATCAGTTTGGTGTCTAATGCTGTTTTTATACCATGGATTTCAATTCTCATGTTTTTCGTGTAGGACAAATACGTAAAGACCGAGGAAGCTGTAAAATGGATCAGTTTATTATTCTATTTCTATTTATCAGCACATCAGCAGTGGTTGGAGCTTAAGCAGGGATGTTGTTAAAGATCTCTGCAATGCTCCTCTTTCAGTTTTTTTTTTTTAATTTTGTCTTTAAAAAAAATAAAATCAAAGTTTCAAAAGCAGGAGATAATTTGGGGTGGAAGGAGAAAAAAATTGTCCTGTGAGAAACTGATTAATTCTTAACAGTAGAAAATAGGGATAGATTTGGAAATATTTAATTATTTCTGTGCTGTCAGCTGCCTGGACAAATATCCTAACCTGGTGTTGATGCACTTGGGAGAGGTGGAACAGAGGTCCTTAAATTACCTTCAGGGATGAGAGAGACAGAAGGGATGTTTCAATGGCAAAAATTAGGAATTGGACTCGTTTTGAGGTAGGGGTAATTATTGTGGATCACGATTCCACTCTGTAATGCCAAACCTTTTCCAAATGTGTTTGGGATTTCCTTTTATACTGGAAATTCTCCTCAGAGTGACTAGAATTTTAATGAGCAGCTCATCTATGACAGTTTGAGTAGTCAGAATAAATTATTCAAGTTACGGTACATGATCCATTCATATTCCCAGGGTGTCTATTTCCCTTTGCCAATAAAGAACTGCATATTTCCCCCTAATTATTTCTTCCATATAGTTTTGCAACATTAAATGTTGTTTCAGGAGCAATGCTCCTTGATTGTCTTCTCCTTCACAGTCTCAGTAAAGCAGTGCAAGAATGGGAGGATTTGATACATTTTGAGGCTTTTTTGATCCAGGGAGTGGGAGGTGATGGTTGGGATTGGTGTCCAGAACTGCAGTGTGCTTTCCAAAGTGTTTTGATACCTCTTTAATTTTGGAGTGTAAAACAGAGCCCAAAGCAGGACTGGTAAGTCTGGGGGAGGCTGGTCCAGCCAGCTCCCAGGAAAGGTCAGCCTGGGGCTGTTGTTCCGTGGCAATGACTCCTAAGGAGCTGTCCCAGCTCAGGTTTCCTCTCACGCCACCAGCAAAGGTGTGACACTGATGTCAGAGGAAACGGATCTTCTTCTTTCTGGGGAATGATCTTTTATGTGAATTCTTTGTCAAACAATGGAGTTCCTAGCCTGCAGCTCAGAATCCATTCATCCTTCTTCCCTCAGCTCTGGTGAGCTCTCTGGGCAGGTGCTCCCTTTCCAAAATTCCCAGCTCTACTTGTTTTCGGCTGCTGGAGCTGCTCAGTCTGGAATCAGTTTTTTGGACCTACTGGGGCTCTGATGAGCCATCTCAGATCTCAAAATTCACCTTTGTTCAGCTGAGTCCTGTGTAGAAATCCCAGAATGGTTTGGGTTTGAAAGGAACTTAAAGCCCATCCAGTGCCATCCCCTGCCATGTCAGGGACACCTTCCACTATCCCAGGGGGCTCCAAGCCCTGTCCAGCCTGACCTTGGACACCGCCAGGGATCCAGGGATCTGGGCACCTGCCAAGGCCTTTCCACCCTCACAGGGAGGAGTTTCTTTCCAATATCCCATCCGAATGGTAGGAGCCATGTCCGTTCTTTTCCAAGTCTAGTTAGCACCAGGAGACATGTGCAACAGTGTGATGGGCCCCCAGACTTATCTCCTTCTGTTTCTTCTGTGTCAAAATAATTCCCCACCTTACCTTACTGGGAAATGAAGTGTTGGATTAAAATGGACAAAACTGCATTAAAAATAGCAGCTTTTGGTGCCAAAGGGCTATGAAAGGGCTGGAAGAGGGAAGGTTTGCACGCCAGTCTACTGCAGTACCCACTGAGCAGGATGCAAAGGTTGGTGTCCAGGCACAGGGCCCCTCCCTGCTTTCCTCTGGAGCACCACAGGGATATAAAGAATCGATAGAAGATCCACAAAGTGAGAAGCAGAGTCGCTGTGGCACCTGCACAGGGAAGAAGTTTGTTCTCATGTCCAGGTGGAACTTCCTGGCATCAGTTCCTGCCCATTCCTTCGGTGCCATTACTGGTGCTGGGCCCCCAGAGCAGAGCCTGGTCCATGCCCAGAGATGCTGTGGGGTCTTCTCCCTGGGGATGTTCCAGACCCATCTGAACACAATGCTGTGCCCTGTGCTCTGGGATGGCCCTGCTGGAGCAGGGAGGGGCCACCAGGTGCCACTGAGCTCCCTCCAGCCTCAGCCAAACTGGGATTGTGTGCCTCTTCAGGAGGTGCCTGAGAATCTTGGGCAGTCTGTCCCTCAGGACAAAATTCCCATTACTTTTCTGAGATGCTTTCTGTAAGCCAGGCATGCTTTTGAAAAATGATTTCCTTCCAAGGGAACCTCACCTAAATTTCCATTTAAAGTGATGATATAACCCCAGTCCCTTTTCACACCTGGGTGAGCAGGTATGGCTTTGCATTTCCCATTCTTCAACATGTGTCTGGATGTGGCACTGGGAGCATGGATCTGGACCAGGTGAATAATGAGCTGTCCTCAGTGTTTTCATATCCTTCCCCCAAATAAGGGAGAGGAGAAGGGGAAAACATGGGGGAAAATGGCTTTAAAATGCTCATATCTCAGTTTCCTTTAATTGTACTAATTTTGTTTTGATCTTAAAATGGTGGATAACTGCTTAGTAATTCACGGATAATGTTTCTCCCTCATATTCCCTAGTTTAAGCAGATTGCTCCAAAACATCAGAATTTTTCTCTTTATTCCAACTTTGAATTAGTAATAAGAATCACACTTAAGTTATTTCTTGTCTTGAACAGCAGAGTGCTTGAAACAGTAAAATAATTAAATAAATTATGGATTTCAAAGCCCTGCTTGGCTCAAACATAAATTACATTTGTTGGTTTGTTTTGTTACACAGTCTCATGTGAAAGCTCCTTGTATCCTTTTAGATTTTCAAAGTCATGCTAATCAAGCCAAATGTTCTGCTCCATGGCTCTGAGAGATATTTCCTCCTTTATTCAACCATCATTTTTCATCATTACTCTGCTGTTTCACATTTTTATCCTATTGACACAATTGTTTAGGAACACAGGGCCTGATAAAAATAAATCATTAAGTCTGGACCTTCTGGCTATCTCTAAGTTATACCATTACCCCAATCCTAGGGATCATTTTCTTCTTCTGATAAGCCAATATTTTCTGGAGATATTTGGGGGAGTTTTGGTCTGGAGGGGCAAGAATCTCAGGGGGATTTAAATATATATTTTTATTTATATGTATTATTTTTATAAATATTAGTTCTTTTCAGAAGAATAATTATACATGGCTGCTACCAGGCGTAAAATGTTATTTCTCAGGATGGTTTACAAACCCAGTGAAAAACCTGGCACATGTTGCTTCTGAAATGCACTACTGAGCATTTGTGTTTGGCCTATTATTTTGGCACTTTCACAACAGGGTGAAAAGAGTAGTTCTGTGACAAATTATCTTCCATGCAAGGAATTAATAGTTTTTAGAAAGGGCATCTCTGAGGAAAGCAGCAGCAGGGAGAACCACCTCACTTTTCAAGTGTGTCTGTGTGTTTTGATAGTTTTTGTTTCTTCTGCTTTTTTTTTTTTTTTTTTTCAGTTACTGATCCTGTTTCTTTGCTGGGGATCCACAGGCTGGGTTCACTCTCCTGTGCTTGCTCCAGGCTTTTGGGAGAGATTTCCTGCTTCACCTGCACCCGCCATGAGATGCTGAGGGACTGCCTTGGGTTATTACAACCCTTTCAAATCCCATCAGTATCAACTCACAATGCTTTAACGTGTGAAATTTGTTAAGTGACCATATGGGGTTTGTTTCACGCTTTTGTTCAGCATTAATGCTCCCGCTGAAGCCCCTCCAGGCACTTAATTTAATTCAGCAGTGAGAAACCATTTCTCCTAGAGGTGTGTTGTCACCATGGGTGTTCATTCCTTCCACCTGTCCCACAGGGGACTCTGGTTTTTAAGGATCTCTAGCTGAGAGGAGCTGAAAGGGAAGGATAAGCTGCTTTTCTTTGGTAGAAGGTAGCTTGAGGGTGGGCCTGAAGGATGGTGTTGTCTATTGAAAAAAATAAAAGAGGACAGAAAAAAAAAAGGACAAAAAATTAAAGAAAAAAAGCTTGGTAACAGTGGAATGAAATACATATTTCCATAAGAAGAATTCCTAGAATCATAGGATTAATAGAATCATTAAGAGGAAGAATACATCCTTGTTTAATCAGTGTTGTCACAGAACTCTCAGGTTATTGAGATGTTATTCTTCCCCCTTGGAATGTGATATGATACCAGTTCAAACAGCTTCCTGCTATTGCAGTTATTTTGTTAACAACATCTCAGGCAAACCACAGATTTTGATCTGTGAAACTCTGTAAAAGGCACTTGTAAAGCACCTTTCTTTGCCCAGGCTCTGCCCTGGAGCACAGGCTTTTTGTTCAGGTCCCTGGGGACCAGGGCTGGTTGGATATTAAGTGTTAAAGATCTGGCAGTGCTATTTCTTGCCTGTTGTTAATCTCTCTCATGCATTATTTATCAAACAGCAGGTGAAGACTTCAACCTTTTATGATAATTGATAGTGGTTAGAATACAAGATTACAAAGGGCTCCTGAGCACCAGTAAATGCCAGCATGGGAGGTGGATTGGCAGGACGTGCTTTTCATCATTAATTCAAAATACATGAATTTTGTTGGGCCTCACTGGGTCAAGGTGGAGGGGGAGAGGAGAAATAGGTGATAAAATTGTATATAAATAGCTTTATGTGGGGTTCTGCAGATGCCTTAAGTTTTAGCTTTCATATTTTGCAGATTCTGTACTGCATTGGTGTATAATTCTGAACTCCATACAAAGTGTTATCAAGTCCTCCTCACAGTTCAGTCAGACAAGTCAATCCTTTTCCAGCTTGAGAACCAAGGACACCATTGCAGCTTCAGGCCTAAAAAGTGCAAACAACAGGGAATTGAGGAGAGATCTGGGAGGGTGGGACTGCAGAACCTGGAGCTGGAATTGGACAATTAACCCAAATATGTAAATGGACCAAAACTTATAAAGTGTGATCCATCCATCTTGGGTCCATCTTGGGTGGAGCCATGGCCAGGCTCTTGTGCTGCCCAAGGTGAATGCTTTGAAGCCTTTTTAATAATTACCTACTTTATTCCTTTAACACTGTCTAGTGTCTGTTCTAGGTAAACTCTCCAGGCATCACTGCCTGCTTGGGTTGTGCAGTGCTCGTGCAAACTTCAGTGTGGGGTGACAGGATTAAAGACACCTTCTGTGGGCTCACAGCCTGTTCTGGATGATTGTTGTGCTTCCCTGGAACCCAGGATCCTCAGGGAACTCTTTCCTCCATCACCTGGGGGGGGTTGTTTTTACTTGGGTTACAATTAAAATTATCCTTGCAATTGGAATTATCCCATGTAAGCCAGGTGCTCCAGGCACTTCCTTTGCTTGTGCCAGGTTTTGCCCAAGTCCTTGGCATGGTTGATTCCTGCTTGGACTTCAGGTGTCAAGAAAAGGTGCTGGAAAGTTGTACTCCTGATTTAGTAAGGTTAAGCCCAACCTAAGTTAGTAAATTTTACCTCTTATAATCAGACAAGGAATTGGTTGGTTGGGAAGTGTGAAATTTAGGATTTTTGCCTTTTAGTATCAACTAGATTAAAATAAAGAGAGGAGGCAGAGGCAAATAAAAAAAAAAACAAACAAAAAAAACTACCAAAAAGCCCATGAGCTATTAATTCAGTTTGATAGAGCTGAAGCAGCTCCATATTGATGGCTCATTATTTTTAAATTGACTAAGGGTTTCCTTTCATTAATTCTTTATTCTGCAGACAGATGGGAAACGGTGGCTGCTTTTTTTCAAGGGCAATTTCACCCACTGACAGCACATTGGAGCATTGGGTTGGATTTTTTTTACTGTTGAAATATGACACGGCATAGATTGGGAACAAAACAACAAAAGGGAAGATTCTTTAATTAAAATGTGCTGCCTTGGTTTTGTTTAATTGTTTTTGTAATTAGTGGCATGATCTCTGTTAATTTTCAGCTATCTGAAAACATGCCTGGTGGGTGTCAGATGCCTCTGCTGGATTAGTAAACATTAAAATACATTAAAACCACACATTTGCTCTCCCTTCAGTACTGATTTGCACTGTCCTTCTCATTCAGCAGCCCGGCAGAGCACTGAACATTTTGATATTATTTTTATTAGCTCTAATTACCCTTCAAACTTAAAAAGCACCCATGGAGTAGGTCTGTGTATTCTGAGTTTTAGATACCAGGCTAATTTTGGGTTGTGAGTGCAGTCTGTGAGGTTAGACCCAGAAGAAGAGAAGAAGGAAAAAGCTGTGAGTCGAGCTAAGCCTCTCACCCTTCCCTGCCTCATCCCATCAAAGCCATCAGGGACTTAGCTAAGCAGAACACGCTTCCAGCCCAGCCAAAATACAAACCTTGCTGTTAGGTGGGTGCAGGTGCGAGCCTGAGAAGTGCAAAAGGAAAAGTGCTGAACAAATGATCAGGTTGCTGTAACCTCACAGTGTTTATTTTCCCATCATTCTTAATGAACGATCCCATCCCATTGTTGGTACAGCACTTGAAAAGTTAAATATCCCACTTCTGAAAGAATATATCTGACTTGTAAAGGAAGTATCCTCTTCAGGAAAATATCCCCCTTCTGAAAGAAAACTCAACTTCCTTCTTCCTGTGGTAAAGGGAGGGTTGCTGGACTGCTGTTCTCCACAGTGAAAGCAGCGCATTCCTCAGTCTCTGCCTGATGAAACAGAAAAAGGCAGTTTAAGAGCATTTCTGATGAGATCAAAGGTTCTGGGATATGGTCACTGAACTGGGCTCCTCTCTAATGGCTCGGATTAGTTTTACTTTCTGAGTTTTGGCCCTCAGGACCATGCAGTGTTCCCTCATTGCTCGGCTAATGCCAGGCACACCCTTGTTATCCCATGGTTACACACCTACACCCTGTGTCAGTGCTCCTGCACAATGTCCCCACCTCCAGGAGGGATGGCAGGGAGGTGCTGGAGGAAAATCCGGCCTGGCATGAGCCTCTGTATTTGCCCTGAGTACACTCAAAGCCTGCAACTCTTTTAGTCTCTGAAGAAAAGAGAGGTTCCACAGCATCTTGGTGGTGTCCAAAGCCTTCCCAGTCAGGACACTGCATTTCTACACCATTCCCAGACCTGGATATGTGTGTTTAGATGTGGCTGATGCAGGGATTTCTTCCTGGTGGCATTTTGAGATCTCAGCTCACTCGCTATTAATTTATTTAATGTTCATCCAGTTTATTTTCATAGTTTCATAATCAGTTTATGTGATATGAAGCCATGGATATTTAAACTTGGGAAGTTGCATTCCCTCTGCTCTCCAGGCTTGTAATTTCATTACAAATAACCAATTTCATGTGTTTTTTCCCCTATTGTCCCATGTTAATAGGTGTATTATCCTCCTGTAGCATGCATTTGGTCTGCTCTGTCTGTTTGCATTGTTTTTCCTGGGATCAGCCTTCAGCTGATGTGTGTGTTTACTGGGATTAAAGAATGGCACAGTGTTTGCTTTTCCTGTTTCAGGACTGTTGCCAAGGGGTCTGAGCACTCTTGGCTCTTCCAGGAGACATCCACATGCTGGGACCAGAGGCACAGAACTGTCAACACTGGCTTGGCATGTCCCCTGTTTCAGTGTCAGTAATCAGGGTTTCAGCAGCATCTTGTGGCTTAAATCACCTTTTCCTGCTGGAAAATGGATGTTTTTATAACCAGTGCTTCTGACCTTTCTGTCCTTTGGACAGAGATGTTCTGCTACACCAGCTCTGATTTTTGGCTGTCTATGAAACATAGCAATGGAGGATCCTAGAGCTGCTTCCAAGTGCTTGACTTGGTCAGTCACAGGTTTCTCCTCAGCTCTTTTGTTTTACTAGTATTATCAACTTTGCCTCTGTCTCACATTTGGGAGGCCCCACCTGCAGAGCTGCCCCAGCCCTGGGGCCCAGCACAGGAGGGACCTGGAGCTGCTGGAGAGAGTCCAGAGGAGGCACCAGGATGATCAGAGGGATGGAGCAGCTCTGCTGGGAGAGCTGGGAATGTTCAGCCTGGAGAGGACAATCTTTGCGGTGAGAAAATTGTGGCTTTCCAGTACCCGAAGTTGCTGGCAGGAAAGATGGAGAGGGACTTGGGACAAGGAATGGAGTGCCAGGACAAGAGAGAATGGCTTCCCACTGCCAGAGGGCAGGGATAGGTGGGATGTTGGGAAGGAATTGTTCCCTGGGAGGGTGGTTGGGCACAGGGTGCCCAGAGCAGCTGTGGCTGCCCCTGGATCCCTGGCAGTGTCCAAGGCCGGGCTGGACTTTGGGGCTTGGAGACCTGGGGTAGTGGAAGGTGTCCCTGCCCAGGGCAGAGGGAGGCATGGATGGGCTTTAATGTTCTTTTCAACCCAAGGGTATGATTCTATGATCTCTGTTAGTGTTCAATGGCTTCTCTTTTCTGGAACATTGGCTTTCCTTTGCCTGTTCAAATTATTTTGTTTGGGGGTTTTTTTGGGTTGATTTCTCCCTCAAGAGTTATGTGCCTTTGAAATGTTAAAATTAATGGAAAATATATCTTAGTCTTTTGATGAGAGAAATTTAATTACCCCCCATAACGCTTTTGGTTTTTTTCCCTGTGAAGAACATCATGACAACCTTAGCAGGTGTCATTGTTCCCCTGTGGTGAGGCTTTGCTTCATCTCATTTATCCCCAGAAACCACTAATTGCAGCCAGTAATTTAAAGTGGTGTTACAACTGATGGTAAGAGAAACCAAACTACAGGGTCTGATCCAGGGGCTGTCTGCCATGGTATCCTGGCCAGGAGTGGGCAAATCCAGAGGAAGCAGTCAGGACAGTCAGTGGGTCTGATGGATGGAGCTGCAAACAGTGGCACAGAATGTATGTCATGGAAAAATGTTTGAGGAATGTATATCATGGAAAAATGTTTGAGGAATGTATATCATGGAAAAATGTTTGAGGTAGGGGATTGATTTTTTTTTTTCCACTGGGGTTCTTGTTTGGTTTGGTTTTGGGTTTTTATAAAAAATGTTAAATGCTGGACTGATGCTTTCCTAGAATCTGATAGCAGTTCCAAGATCCTGTGCCTGAGTGGGAATGGCTTTCTTGGAGCCCAGCATGTTTCCATGATAGTTGAGTTGCCCACCCCAGGACCTGTCTGTATTTTATGTGCTAACCTTGCAGAAGATTCTTCTCCCTTTTGTTCCATTAGCTGGGAAGTGGCATCCCTTGGCACTGCATCAGCCAGAGTGACAGAGGTTTGGGGTTCTGTCAGATTTGGGGTCCTTCCAAAGGCAGTGTTGTATTTTCCTCTTGCTGACAGAAGAGTTCTTCAAACACCTTCTAGTGCATTAATGTTTTTGTGATCCCCATGTTAGCCAGCCTCTTTAGAACTCTTTAGAAGTCTTCCCTGGAGCTTTTTTTGAGCAGAGGTGGATTTGCAGCTATTAGGAAACAACAAAGTGAAGGATTGCTGGAGCTTGTTCTGCTAAAGGAAGCAGCATGGGGTGGTGCTCCTTTCCAAGGATTTGCAGCACAGGTGTTGCCTCATTTCTTTATCCTTTGGGCTATTCTCAAACCCTCAAAAGGTCACTCCTTTGAGATGCTCTTCCTCACCTTGAGGAGCAATCCAGGCTGTGCTTAAGGTCAGATGAGGTTTGAAGATGCACCTTCTGTGGGTGCTTAAGGAAGAACTTCCCAGTCATCAGCGAAGGGTCTTGTCTCCAGCCATGTTCATGCAGTTAATTTCCAAGTGGAGACAAGGAAAAACTCCTGGTTTTGGTTAGCAAACCCTCAGCTGTGGTCATTCAATTAACAACTGAATACACAAAGGAGAAAAAAAAAAGTAAAAGGAAAAGAAAAACAAAAGTGTGTGGCATATTTTTTGATGTTAGAATAATAACCATAAATGAAAAAGAGAACGTGGACTTTGAATTCGAAGCAAGAGCACAAATACAGAAATGGACATTTTACAGCTGAAATAAAGAACTGTGTCTGGAACTCAAAGTTGACAGGACATTAGTATGGCAATAGGAAGTTGTTGGTGTTCCAGCCTTAAATCCCTGCTGTGCTAAGTGGATCTTCCTGCCCTCTCCAAAAAACTCCCTCTTCCTTTCAGATTTGTATGTACTTGAAGGCTGAGAGACCTTTGGCATTGTTTCATGCTTGCAAGGACAAAGTTAATTCCCAGCTGTTTGTAATACAGTTCACTTTCTCTCTATTAATCTAAATCAATCAATTATCCTAACTTCCTTTATGAGAAATATTTATGCCTACTCAGAGCAGAATAAGTTAAAATTGATTGCATCGTAATTGCATCCAGCATGAAATATTTTGTTTCCTCCTGGTAAGAGCATGAGGGAGAGTGTTGTCTGTGGCTGTATTTAAATATCATTTCAGGTGAAGAAGAATAATTTTGGAGCTGCTGCCTGTACTGGTTGTCTGAGCCCCTGTTCTTAGAGAAATGGGCTGGTTTGGCACAGAGGACATGGGTTCAAGCTTCAAAATGCTGCCTTTGTGTGACCTACCCACTACTACAGCAGAGAACTGGGAATTACTGCTTGGAAGCCATTTAGTCCAAGATTTGTCTGGTTGGAAATATTGTCCTGGTGAATTGTGAGGGGTGTTGGGTGTGGGACACACTGGAATGAGCACTACCTGTGAGGTCTTCAAAACTCCTGTTAATGAGCTCCCAAAAATCAGTGAGGCTGCTGAGGAGAAAGGAAGGTGGAACCAGATGGGGTCCATCTCTTCCCTCAGGAAAATGGAGATAGGATGAGAGGAAATGGCCTCAACTTGTGCCATGGAAGGCTCAGATTGGATAGTAAGGAAAATTTCTACATGGAGAGTGTGGTCAGGCATTGGAATGGGCTGTTCAGGGAAATGGAGGAGTCCCCATCCCTGGAAGTGTTCATAAAAATGTGGACATGGCACTTGAGGACATAGGCTAGTGGTGGCAGCAGTGGTGCTGGGTTGTTGGTTGGATTTGGGGATATTAAAGGTCTTTTCTAACCCTAATTATTTTTCTTTCTCAGCTCTGTAAAGCTGCCATGCAAATTATTGGCCAGCTTGATGCAATTCAAAGATGACATGTGGTATGTTCCCACTGAAGCCTTTTTTCCTAAATAAAACAGAGTGAGAAGCAGGAGGTGAATAACCTGGTTAGCAGTGCCTCCAAGGTTTTAATGGAGTTTCATGTCTCCTTTTAATCCATGCCCTTTCAGATGAGTTTCACTTCAGCCAAAACGGCATTTATGGCTGGAAGTCTGGAGGGAGCCTGAGGAATGAATGGTTTGGATACATGAGCAATTTAAGGGAATTCCTCTCAGTGGAGGAAATACAGGGATAGAGTAGAATTTGATTAACTTCAGGTAGAAAACAAGGAAGAAGGTACCTTGGGATGTAAGATTTTATTCCAGCCAAGCAACCAGACCAAAACCAAATATGCAGATTCTTGTACTAATGCTTGAAGTCTTGAAAACTACAGCAGCGTGGTGAGATCCATGTGCTCTGGACATCTGGAGTTCTTGTTGGAACAGATGCATCACAGATGTGCTGTAAGGCAGGGAACTGATGGGATCTGTACAGCAGCAGCAAGTGAGAGTAACAAGGGTTGTTTGCAGTAAAGCCCTAAGGGAAGCACAGATTTCTTAAAAGAAAAGAATCACAGAAGCCCAGACTGGTTTGGGTTGGAAGGCATCTTAAAAGCCATCTCATTCCACCCCTGACATGGGCAAGGACACCTTCCACTATCCCAGGCTGCTCTAAGTCTCATCCAGCCTGGCCTTGGGCACTTCCAGGGATGGGGCAAAGAAGACAACGAGGCTTCTGGCAGCTCCACAGGCAGAAGGGTGATATCTGAAAGGGAGAAGTTGGATATTTAAGCCCTCCCTGCCAGTTGGGCAGCCAAGGCTTGGTGTCCAATTCAGGTGGAAATTATTGGTATGCCACGTTTCAACCCTGATTTTACTGAACTCTTTCATGATGTCCTTGCAGAAGCAAACACTCAATGAGGTCTGTATGGTAATAAGTGACAGGAAAAGCTCTGGGTTTGGGGGTGACCTAACTGTGGCCATCCAGGACTTGAAGGAGCCAGCAAGAAAGAGGGACAGTGTCCAAGGGCCTGGAGTGCCAGGACACAGGGAATGGCTTCCCACTGCCAGAGGGCAGGGATGGATGGGATATTGGGAAGGAATTGTTCCCTGGGAGGGTGGGCAGGCCCTGGCACAGGGTGCCCAGAGAAGCTGTGGCTGCCCCTGGAAGTGTCCAAAGCCAGGCTGGACAGGATCAGAAACTCCCAGTGAAGAGTGGGAAGCTTTGAGGAGATTGGAAGCTGATGGGTCCCTTAGAACTGTTGAATGCACCAGGCAAAAAATATCTGCAGCCTCCTTGGAAAGAGTTAGAGAAGGAAGAAAGCTGGAAGGAATCATGGGAGAATCTACTCATCTTGGAAAATAAATAAACCAACCCATATTTTAGTTTGATACTGCTAGGATGGATTCTGAAATTATTTTTCAAGAAGAAAACTGGAAACTCTCAGAGGATGCAAGTGTACTGAAATAAAACCATAAGTAGGAGCAGTTGTAGTGCATGATAGTATGTATGAGAAATTTCTGCTGGGATTGAGCCGAGTTTCACAGGAATTTTGTAACAATAACAAGATAAAGCCAAATAATCATAGGTGCCATAGCCAGGACGAAGGATTACACCAGATAAATGTATAAATCCAGGATAACTGTGCCCCAGAACACCTGCCAGTCACTTCCTTATGGTAAAATCCATGCTTCTGGCAAGCTTCCTTCTTCCTTTCTGCCTGCCATGAAAATTAACTGGTTGTTGGATCAAAACAACCACCCTGCTGTCTTTGGGGACAATGTGGGGGACTGCCACAGCTGGTATTCAGTTTTTAGCTCTGAATAAACAACAAGCAATTAGCTGTTAAATATATCAAATATCCAAGTGTCTACAGTGTCTTTTAACTTGACAAAGAGTGTGGAATTGGAATCATTAGCTGAGCCTCTCTGGTGGAATAATGGAATTTGTGTTAGAGTTCGATATTCTTTACTGCCTGGGCATTGTACCAGTGGTACAATACAGTGTATTTTACAGTGGATAAAATAACTGCTTTTATGGGGCATTGGTGCATTCATTAATAGGAGAGCAAAGGTACTCTGCACACTTTACAGCTGCTAATTTTCAGGGATTTCCTTGCAGTGAGCCCTGGCCACATTGTTCTGGTTGGATTCAAGCCCCAAGGTGATTCCTGTCAGGATGTATTTTGTGTTTTGCAAGATCAGTACCCTGTACTTGAGCAAAAATAAGGTTGTGGGAGTTCCAGGCAAGGTTGGATGGGGCTTGGAGCAAACTTGGATAGTGAAAGGTGCTTCTGATCATGGCAGAGAGTGGAACTGGATGGAGTTTAATGTTCCTTCCAATCCCAACCCTTCTGGCATTAAAGTAAAATGTATTGGTAATACTAACAATGAAAAGGAAAAAGTGAGAGAGGTATAAACCCCAAGTCTTACTAATATTTCTTACTTCCCATATTCTCTTAATGATTGCAAAGCCCAAATTGCTCTTCAGAGATATCATCTCCCAGCAAGGTAGAATTCCCCTGGATAACAGAGTTGGCCACTCCAGCAGACTCCAGGGTGCCACTGCCCCCAAATTTCCCCTTTTGTTGTGTCTTTCATTTGTAATAGATGGCCTGGACTCCAAGTAGCTCTGCTTCAGCCCAGGATACAGGAGCACAGTTGTTGTGATATTTCAGCAGTTCATTATTTCAATTAACATATTCAGGCATTCCTTCCTTCAGTTTACTCTAGCAGAGGTCTCAGATAATGTGACTGCCAGTCATAAACTGTATAAACTTCCTCATGTGCCATTCAGTCAAACCATGGAACTTTATTGGCATAAATGTTGATTATTCTCCTCATTCCCAAACGTGTTTTTCAGGTCAGTTCTAAACTGAGCAAGTCCTTCCAGCTTTGCAGAGTTGATTGAGAGCTTTTCTGTCGAACATCTGCATGTGGAAGCAACTTTGTGCCCAAATCCCCAAATGTCCATTAGGAAAATAGCTTTTTATGGTACATTACGAGTGCTACTCAACCACCAAGCTGTTTTCATTATTTGATATTTATTTGAATTTGTGTTTGAAGTGTTGTATCCAGTGCACTGAAAAGTCAGCTTGGGAGTTTTTGGCCACTTCTTACTGCGTCCCATCACTCTTTTCTGAAAATGAAGCTGACTGTGTTTCTCTAAATGATGATGTCTTCCCAAGCTGGAGGCATGATTACCTTCCATTAGGAAAATGTTTGGGAGTGAAGACACTGATTTATCTTAGAAGGAATAAAGCTTGTTCCAGGCTCCATTTGGGATATGACAGGTATCTGTCACCAGCAGCAGGGCTTGTGAATGCTTCAGCTGAAACCCATTCTTCATTTGCACTTCCCACCATTCAGTTGTTCTCTTGTGCTCTGAGCTGAAATTGCTGTCGTTAAGGCTTCATTAAAGGCTCGAAGCTGAATTGTTTTGGGGTTGTGCAAAGATCAGTTTGACTGCTGCGGTTCACTTCCATTAAATCAGACTTCAGGAGGAAAAATGCAGAGGTCAGAAGGGAAGTGTGGGTTGGGATGCTGTAAGAACAGCAGTGATGGGAGAGGATGGGGTTAGAGAGCAGGAGAGAATCAGCAGGAGTTGTCACCTAGAGGTCCAGGGATTGTTGGCCACAGTGGGAGCCCATAAGGAGGCCAGGAGCGGTCAGGGATACCCTGGCAAGCCCAGGCAGTGGTGTTCCAATTGCAGACTCCCTCCTGCTGACCACTCCTTCAAATTGAGCTGTGTTTAATGTCCCAAATCTCACAGGTTTAACCATCCAGAAATGGCGAAGATGAAAGCTTCATGTTAGATAAGAGTGATCCATAACATCTGTGGAAGGGACTGTAAAGAAGGAGGTTTGATGGGCTGGCATAGGGGGAACACCAGCAAGGCCAGGAATGACACAACCGAATTGTCTTTGTACCCTCAGTATAGAGACAGAAGGTGCAAAATCTTGAGCCTAAAAAGATTTTCTGTTCCTAAATCCTTTTTCTAATTATGTGTGTAGAGAGGAAGTGATTTCCACTGCCAGGTCCCAGCATGGCCCAGCCTTTGTGGATTGCATGGGGAATAGCAATGGAGAAAAGGAGGAAGTTGGGAATTAGCCTGGAGAAAAGGAGGCTCAGGGGGAACCCTGTGGCTCTGCACAACTCCCTGCCAGGAGGGGACAGCCAGGGGGGGTCAGGCTGTGCTGCCAGGGAACAGGGACAGGACAAGGGGAAACGGCCTCAAGCTGTGCCAGGGCAGGCTCAGCTTGGACAGCAGGAGGAATTTCTGCATGGAAAGGGTGCTCAGGCCTTGGCAGGGGCTGCCCAGGGAGCTTTGGAGTCCCCATCCCTGGAGGTGTCCAAGGAAGGGCTGGAGGTGGCACTCAGTGCTCTGGGCTGGGGACAAGGTGGGCACTGGGCACAGCTTGGGCTCCGTGGGCTGGGAGGGCTTTTCCAGCCTCAGGGATCCTGGGATTTTGTGTAAACAGCCCCTTCCTCTCTCTGTGCAGACCATCCCTGCAGTGCCTGGAGCAGAAGCTGAAATGGAACAAGATCAATCCAGATTTTAATGTATAATTTGTCTCACAAGCTAAACAAGAGGGATGGAACAAAGTTAACACTCAACATTGAGCATGGCTCATGTCTGGTCCCTGAGGTCAGGTCTTAATTTCCAGTAATGGAGTGGGTTTTTCCACAGTCAGATGCATCTCAACAAATCACCAGTTAGCTTTTCAGCCTTTCTATTTTATTGCAAGAATGTACTGGAAATGACAGGACTCTTTAGAATGGAAAGATAAAATGAAAAGGGAAAGGGTTTGAATGTCCAAGAGGAATTGCTTCCAACGTTGTTTATTGGCCTGTGTAATGGGCTATTATTGTGCCTCTCAAATGACACCAGATTTCCCTTGGGATGCTCTGACCTCTTCAAGGAGAGTCTTATGCAAACAGAAAAATATCAAACACTGTGTTTGGCAGCAACCTGTCAGAATGGAAACCAGCTCTGAATGTTCAGCAGTGACTGCCAGGGTCAGCACATTCATTTAGATGGTGTGGCAGTGATGTGACAGGAAAGAAAAACCGGGGAGCAGGACAGATTTGGGGCTGGCTACTTTTCTCTTTTCACAAAATCCTGGAATAGTTGTGTTTGGAAGGGATCTTAAAACCCATCCAGTTCTCCCTTCTGCCATGGGCAGGGACACCTTCCACTATCCCAGGTGGCTCCAAGCCCCATCCAACCTGGCCTTGGACACTTCCAGGATCCAGGGGCAGCCACAGCTGCTCTGGGCACCCTGTGCCAGGGCCTGCCCACCCTCCCAGGGAACAATTCCTTCCCAATATCCCATCCATCCCTGTCCTCTGGCAGTGGGAAGAAAGATATTGCCCCTTGGCCTGATACTCCAGGCCCTTCTAAAGAGTCTTGTCTCCGTGTTTCTTGTAGCCACTTCAGGTCCTGGAAGGTCAAAATCAGGTCACCCTCAGCTTGGTGTCACCTGCAATCCTCATGAGGGTGACCTCCATCCCTTTGTCTGTGTCATTAATGAAGAAATTACACTTGTCCCTCGAGGGAGACCACTATCACCCTGAGCCATTGGTCACTATTTTCCTCTCAGAAAAACAGACTTTATTTTCTAAATTAGTTCCTTTTCTTGGTGTTTATTTTATGTGCTTGGAAGGCAAGCAAGAGGGAAGGAGTGCAGTTTATTAAGAGCCAGTTTAATACACTGTACACCAATGGAGTTTATGGAGAGAAACATTATAGATTTATGATACTGTTCCTGCTGTAAAGCCATCACGGAGGTGCTCCATCTGCACATCTTTCTTAGCAGAGAAACTGCTCTGGGTTGGTGCCAGGTCCTTGCCAGGGTTTCCTTTACATTCCCCAGCTTTCCTGCATTTCCCAGGGCTGGTTTTGGGAACTATCACTATCTCCCCCCAGAAAAAAGCCATAACCGAGAAGGTGAATTTATCAGGCTGCTTAGAAATTTAAGGTCTTCTTTTGACACTGTAACAACATTTAAAAAGAAAGTAGTTAATAGACTTTTACAAGGCAAACAAACAGCTCCTGTGTTATTAAATCTTATTTGAAAATATTTCCTATGTAAAGTTATATCTCTGCTCATCTACAAATATAAAACATCTGATTTTATAACATGCCCTGCCTATAAAGCCCCACACATTTCTATAACACATTTTTGGTGCTTCCTTACATGGGATGGAGAGCTGGTAATAGATTAGAGAGGTGTTTTTAAACAGTAAATTCTCTGAGCAGCTCCAAACTCATATCTGGAAGAACCCAAATATTAAGCTTGCAAATTTTTCACAGGAGGCAGCCCCAGAGGATTCAAAGGGTTCTTGATACAAGTGGAAAGTATTCAAACAATGGGAGATGAAGGCTGACGTTACAAAAGGAGATGTTCTTTGGAGTGCATCGCTTCTGAAATACATTCACAAATCACTGTGGACAAGCTCCTCTGCCTGTCCTCTCCAACAGTAAATCAAAACTTGCTCTCCTTAGGCACTTTGCCAGGAGAAAAGACAGGAGGGGTAGGGATGTCACACACACATGGCACTGCTCCACCTTGGAGTGCGAAATGGGGGGTGATTCTCACCTCTGCGTGCTGAAAAACTGGGAAATGAGAAAGGATCCAGTAAAGGAAAAAGGAAATGTCAGTGTATAAGTAACACTACACAGGACTGCAGTGAGTGATCTGAAGTGGGCCGAATGTGGAAAAGCTGAACAGGAACTTGCTTGATCCCTCTGGCTGAGCACTTCCAGCAGGATTGACATGGGATACGGAAGGCAGAGTTACAATCATAAGATAGAATCCCAGAATGGTTGGGTTGGAAGGGATCTTAAAGCCCGCCCAGTGCCACCCCTGCCATGGACAGGATCACCTTCCACCATCCCAGGCTGCTCCAAGCCCCAATGTCCAATCTGGCCTTGGACACTGCCAGGGATCCAGGGGCAGCCACAGCTTCTCTGGGCACCCTGTGCCAGAGCCCCACCATCCTCACAGGGAAGAATACAATCCAGCCTGCACTTCATTTAAAACCTTAAACCATGGAGAAAATGGGGAAGATTCCAGCAGGTGATGCCAGGTACTGACCTCAGCCACCAGTGACTGAGTGATGAGATCTGGAAGCAATTCAGCTGCTGAAGCCAAAGTTTTAATTGTAGAATCCCAGAAATATTTGGGCTGGAAGGGATCATCTCATTTCAACCTATATGCCACAGAGAAGAAATTCCAGGTTTCCACTGGGCTGTTGTTAGCTCTGAGTTCCCACAGACAGATCAGTCTTGGTTTGGTAAATTAAGCAGCACCAGGGTCTTTTCTGTGTCTGTGAAGCCAACTGGTGTGGGCTGAGCATGTCTGTTCAATTAACACCCCTGGCCTCTATTAAGATCTGATTAGTGAGAGATGCCTCTGGCCAAAGGAAGGTGCAAATGAGTCCATGTGCTGAAGTCAATAATATGGAATTTATGTCGCAATGAATGTGAGGTAGTGCGATAGGGAGGAATAGAAAAAAGAGGAGAGAGAGACAGATCCAGCAGAAGATTGTCACCATTCCTGGATCCAGCAGTGTCCTGCTGGTCATTCTTCATCCCAGGTTTCTCACTGGTGGAGGGTCCCAAAGTCCTCTGGAACTTTTCCCTATTTATATATTTTAGCAAGCAAGGAATTAATGCTCTTGTGCATCAGGTCTCTTACACTATTGGTTAAATGATTCCCTTGTTTCTAATGCTAATTGGTATCACCTCAGAGTTCTTTGTCTTTTGAGTTGGTGATTTCTGGGATTGGTGGTCATGGTCTGCCAGAATTCCCTTTGTCCCAGTCAGAGCTGCTACATTGGCTTTCCTTGTGTCTCATAAATGCAACCTTTTTTGTGTCCATTCTCAGCAATCCCTTCTCCCCAGCTTTGTTAACTGCCCCTAAGCCTGGGATAACACCCAGACCATTGTTTCACCTTGATTTATCTCAAGTGGGGTTCTCTGCAGTTCAGGTTCCAGGTATCCACAAAGGAATATTCTGGGGGCTTTGGTGGTCACTAGTGGTGGCAGCTGCCATCTGTCACTAACCTGGATGAGCTTTGGGTGATGTGTGTAGGACAGCTGCTTCTCTGCACACTTTGCCACAGTGGGAATTCTTCTGGGCATGGACTTCCCAGGATGTGCTGACTGGATCTTGCCTTCGCCAGGCCTGGAGTTAATTCCATCCTGTTGCTCTCTTCTGTGCTTACCTCATGGGTTTAACAGTGCTCGAGACAGGGAACTGTTCTCTTTCTTCCTCTAAAGCCAGTACTGGCACCCAAACCTGGGTGGCAGCACCTCCCAGCTGTTATTTGGGCAAGGACCAGTTTACCAGGACCAAAAGTGTCCTGGCAATTGGAAAGCAGGGCAGGTCTTCCTGCCTTTCCTCCATTTTGCTATTGTCAGAGTAATTTGCCTTCCAGTAATTTGCTTGGCAAATAAACACAATGCTTCATTACCATTTGAGATACTTATTTTCATCCTTATTAGATACCAGGCACTTACAAAGCAACTTGACATGCATTTTAGTTTTTTCTATGCAAACAGGGAACTTGTACAACAAAATAAAGGAGATGCAAATGATCTGTTGCTAAACTTGACAGGGTTTTTCATTTAATATCGTTAGGCTCCATGTTCCTATTTTCAATTAGCTCTGAAATCTGCTTACACACTCTGCTGTTTACTATTCCTGTCAAAAGCAAGGAAGGGAGTGCAGGATGTGTTCAGTAAAGACACAACCCAGGAAATGCTGAGAGAAAGAATCAACTGCACAAATAATTTGCTGTTGACAGTGTCTTGATGGAATAGCTCAGTGTAAAGATAACAAAAGCCTTGGGCTTGAGAGAATACCTGAAAACTTCATTCAGTTCCTGACAATCTTTTGGTCTTCTATTGGAAGGTCTTGTTTTGGATGGTGGTATGACTGTGTAAGAAATTTGTCAAAAAACTTAGATGCTTTTGTTTTCATGGTTCAGAAGGAGGTGATCCTGCCCCTGTGCCAGCCCTGCAGGCACCTCTGGAGTGCTGTGTCCAGCTCTGGATCCTCAGCACAGCAGGGACAGGGCACAACTTCTTCCCTGGGCAGTGCCCAGCCTTGAACAGATTGCCTAGAGGGGATGTGGGGTCTCCCCATGAATGATGATAACTCTATTGGATGCAGAACAAAACATTTAGGACATGTAATGGTTGCCAGTTACTCCCAGTTTTCTGTGTGACTCTCAGGTTGATTCTACTTCCAAGAATTGTTAATTCTCTATTTCTTGTGTCTTTTTTGGTAGGTTTTCTGTGAAAAACCATATTGGATGTACTTCCCTCTCCAAGAGAGCTGGAGAGGTACTTTGGACAATGGATGGAGGGACAGGACACAGGAAGTGGCTTCCCACTGCTGGAAGGCAGGGATAGATGGAATATTGGGAAGGAATTGTTCCCTTGGAGGATGGGGAGGCCCTGGCCCAGAGAAGTTTTTTTTTAAAGTAATTAAGACATCAGCCCAGCACCACCATGTTCACGACTAACCCAGATCCTCAAGTTTTTTTAATGCTTTCAGGGATGATGAATTCACCTCTTCCCTGGGCAGCCCATTCCAGTGCTTGAGAGCCCTTTCTGTGTAGGAACTTTCCCCTTATATCCAATCCAAACCTCCCCTGGTGCAACCTGAGGCCATTTCCTTTCTCCCTGTCCTTTGTTACCTGGGAAAAGAGACTGCCGCTCACTTCCATGTCCATTTTCATTTCCACAGGGCAGTAGAACAGCACTAATTTAGTTAATCACATCCAATATTCTTTCTAATTCAGATTTTACTTTTTAACAGAGCTTTCAGATCACAAGTGAAGTGAAATGCTGTGAGTCCTTAGCAACCTCCTGCAAATCTTTGGTTTCAGGTCCCTCAACATTTTCTTTGTGCTGAGATGTGTTCAAAGAGCTTTTGGTGAGGGTGATTTCCCTGTGGGAAAGGAGTAGGTCTGGCTGAAGGGGAAAATAAAATCAATCATAGTTTGCAAGTCAGGTGATGAAAAGTTTAAAAACCTGATCCTCAGGTAACACTTTGAAACTGGTTATGTCCTTGCTGCTTCCCTGACAGCCAGGTCAGGGAACTGTGAAATAATTGACTGGCTCTGGGGAACAGTGTGGCTTTTACAGGTTTGCTTTCTCTCCCCTGATAACTGCAAAACTGCTGCTTAAAATTGGTTTTTGATAGTAGCACTTTAGTGGCATTAGGGACTTGGGATTTGAGTCAGGAGGAATCACATAATCATGGAGTGGTTTGGGTTGGAAGGGACCATAAAACTCATCCTTGTTCCACCTGCTGATGTGGGCAGGGCCACCTTCCTCTAGACCAGGTTGTTCCAAACTGTCCTTCAACACTCCCAGAGATAGCAAATTATGGGGAAGAAGGCAGTGCTTGATTGGAAAGGGAACAAAACTGCTTTAAAAAACCTTTTCAGAATGACACATAAAATTCTTACAGGTTGTAGTACCAAGGACAGTAATTTCATGATTGTAAACCGCACCATTTTGACTAAAATTTTGGTCCAAACCCAGAAGTGCAGTTTATAATCAGGTGCGGCTTATATATGGACAAAGAACGAAAAGTTGCTGTTTTAGTTTGGAGGACAGGTGTCTGCTGAGAAAGGCAGGAGCTTCTCTTTGAAATGGAGAATGTAAACCCCCTCCCTCCAAATTATTATAATTTTGAAATCAAGGGGCTCTCAGGCAAAGATATGGGGATTAGGAATAACAGTTCTTTACTAGAGAAATTAAAATAGAAATACAGTACTACAAAGAAACAAACCCCAAGCCCTGACAAAGTCAAAGTACAACCTGACACCCTGTCAGGCAGGGTGTTGGTAGCAGTCCCATTCCATGGTGGCTGCATCCTCCTGCAGTGACAGATGTGGCTCAGTTGGAGCAGTGCTCCTGTACAAGGTGCAGTTTCCCTCTGGAGTCCAGTGGTGATGTGGAGAAATCCGGTTTTCCTCTGGAGTCCAGTGGAGAAAGGGGCTCCCTTAGTGTCCCAAAACCTCTGTTTTTATCTTGGTAAGAAATGTTGGGCTCTTCCCCCTGGCTGGAGCAACTCCCCATGGGATGCAGTAATTTTATCAGTCCCACAGTGGGACTCAATGGGCATTAGCAGAAAATGACTGGCTGGAGGAAGGATGGGTTGTGAAAAGATAAAGAACACTGCCCTGCCTGGTTTCAATGGATGGCCCATTAGCAGAATATCTCCTGTGGAGATAAGGATCACTGCCCCACCCTCAACAGATGGTGATAGAACAGATACCTTTTATCACACTGTATTGTAACGTGCGGCTTATAAGCGTGAAATTACTGTATTCCTGGTTTTCCTATGTTTCTATTGGGATGTCTGCAAAAACAAAGAGGAGCTGCATTACTGTCAATAAATCTGCCCCACCTTGTGTGCTTTAGGGGAAAAATAGGATAGAAGGATGTCAGACTGGTGTTTGTATCTCTTCTGACCACTGCAATCCATCACTCTGCTTGCTCCCACAATCTCCTAATCCAGGATTCTGCTCCAAAACCCAATATGATCCTCACTCAGTTGTCAGACAACTCTTGTCAGTTGTTTGGAACTCTGACTCCGTGACAGCAGTGTGATCAGAGGCTGATACACAACTGTAGGTTACAAAGGGTCCCGTAGAATTCTGTGGATAACAAAGGCCTTTTTTATGCTTTTTAGTTCTGTGATAAAGCAATTCTCAGGACAAGATAGGATTTGCTCTCTCCCGTGAATGAAGATGCTTCCCTGTTCTCATAGAAGGTGAAATAGATAAGAAATTGTGCTTGTTCCTCAATCTGTTATAAAATCCAGTGTGCAGTTTCTCTGTAATGCTCCACTCCTAACCTCAAGGACTCCTTTGGCCTCTGGGCAAAAGGAGGGATCTCCCCATCCCTACATTTCCCCCACACTCTCCTTTTCATTCAGTTTTCCAGACCTCACGTTACAGTGTCTACACCTTTCCAACATCTGGAAACAACTGGGGGACTGGAGCCAATGTCAGACTAAACACATAGCAGCACAAGTTTGGAAAATAAGTTTTAATGGCTGTGCCTTTGGGGTGCACCAATAAAATCAAGGTCTGCTGGCAGTGCTAATTTTTTTTTCCCCAGGGATGCTTTCCTGCAGGAAAGCCAGCATGAGCAGATAAAAGATGTTGAAAAGCATCAGTAAATTGTCCTTATTTTGCCTCCTTTATAAGGAGAAAACAGCTGCATGTGGTGCACAGAAGATGTCAAGGAAATATTAAAAAGAATTATGCACAACCATGAGCAATGTTTGGACAGGGTCTGATAATTTTAATAATTCAGGGTTAGAGCAGTGCAGTGCAGGCTCCTGCTGCTCCTCTCTGAATGGTTTGCAAACAGGCCCCAGGATGGCTCCAAATTAAGGTGAAAACATTCAAGTCATTTAATTCACACCTTCATCTGCCACTGCTGATCATGGTGCTCCCAAAAAACTGATCTGATCTGATTCATTATTTAGGAATCCTTGTGTGTTTATAGTGTAAATCAGATTTTTCTAAACAGAGAGCAAATAAACCTCATTGTTGATTGGCTTGAGAAGCGGCTCAAGGAATTGGAAAGCAAACAGGATTTACAAAACCAGTTTTAAGTATTTATTTGAGACTGACACAGCCCCAAACTGTGCCCAGGACCTCCAAAAGGGGTTACCTGGATATGTAGGGTGGGAGGGAAGTGTGATGGATCTTCATCTCTGTGGGTTTTGTGCAGAAACATTAATTTGGATAAAAGTTTTTGTCAGAATTTTCCTGGCCAAGGCCATGCCCCACTCTCAATTCCTGCCTCCTGATTATCAGTCTTGTATTGAGAGATGAGTCCCCCCCAATTCCTCAATTCCAGAGATGGATTTAAGGTTAATTCTGAAAGATGGGTTCCTGTTTTGAGATGCAAAGCCTGGCATCTCCTCAGTGGCATAATACTGTATTTCCAAAGATGTCATTTTACTAGAATCAGAATGAAAATCAGGTATTTTTCCATTTTCTGTTGAATGGGAATGGAATATATTACCCTCAGTAAAAGGTGGATGAAACAGAACAACCAGGGGCTCCAGTTCATGGGGATCTTGGGCATATGGACCATCAATGAAGAGGCACCAAAGACCCTTTGTCTCACATCCATCTTCCAAAATCCTGGGCTTATCTGTAAGAAAAGAGCCAAGAAAGCTCCAACTTTCCCTTTCTCCCTACCCCAAGTTTTGGGGATTTGAGATTCTCCCATTTGGCAGGAGGACCCTCTAAGCCTGTAACCCTTCCCTGATCACCTTGTCACAGAGCTCAGCAGCCATGGGCTGAGTTTTGGGTCACATTTGACATTTGAGGTTGTTGGAGGTGACACCAACACCAATGTCAGCTCGGGCTGCTCCCTTTTTTTGGGGTGTGTAGCACCCAGAGCCTGGCCTTGTCTTCCCAACAACCGCTAGCGCTCCAAAGGAGGCAGATCTTGGATGAAAACCAGTTCATGTTGCTACACATTTGTCAAACCTGGCAGAGAATATTCCCAGGGACTTAAAAGCAGCATTGTTGGAAAA
This sequence comes from Catharus ustulatus, assembly GCF_009819885.2. Taxonomy (NCBI): domain Eukaryota; kingdom Metazoa; phylum Chordata; class Aves; order Passeriformes; family Turdidae; genus Catharus; species Catharus ustulatus. Next base: position 32,546,589 of record NC_046228.1, on the reverse strand, counting down.
TTACCCATCAGGGATCTTGGGAGGGAATAGAAGGACTGCAAACACCAATGATGTTACACATGGTCTGCAGTTGCCTGCAAAATAAATCACTGCAGTGGGCACGGAGTTCATTCCAGTTTTCAGCTGCAGTGTTTGTGGGAGCTGTGTTTTTTGATCTCTGGGTGTGAATTTCTGTCCCATTTAAGGACTAGTTGTTGTATATTTTGCAGATTGGGGTTTCTGGTTTAAATCTACCCCATTTGGACTCAGTAGGAAAGACTGGGGCAATAGTTTTGGTGCTGTCAACCCATGAATTTGAGGAAAAGTTTAGGAAAAGAAATCCCAAAGGGGAAAGAAATCGCAAAGTTAGCAAGGTGAACATACATTTAAAGGAAAGTGTTTGGGATTTTGAGTTGAGCAGATTTGAGTTAGATGAACAAAAATAAACTGGATAAAATTGGGTTTGCTTTGTTGCTTTGGCTTGGGACCTATTTAGCAGAAAAAGAATTAATACAACATTTATTAACATAGTCTCAATAAAATAGACCAGGTCTGAAATAGAACTGAGATTGGTTTTTTGATAATATACTTAAGTGGGAAGACTTGGATATATATCCCTGGGAGCATGGCTCCTTTTAAGTGCAAATCATTCTGGTTGCAGGTACCAAACTCCATAATCAATGTACATAATCAGAGGATTTGTGTTCCCAGGAGCTCAGCCTCGCCTGGGAATATGCACAAACTTCGTTAATATACATATGTTTTCCCCAAAGTACCAAAATAAACTAGTATTCATGAGGGGAAGGTGTAAGGAACTTACTCTTGAAGTGGGAAAATTCTCAGGGTGAAAAGTGGCTGTAGAAGTTCTTGAAGGCTCAAATGTAGAAAATGATCCCCTGAAGGAGGAACCTCACTTCTCCCATCTCCTGCAGATTCATTTTGCTTTTCCACTTGGAATACAGAGTATTGCTGGACATCTAAAGGCTTTGCAGGCCACAGCCCAATCCCCTAAGTACATTCCTGTGCTGCAAAAATAGATCTAAATGCAGAGAAAACCTTGTTTGATGTTTAGGGACTTTCCAACGACATCAGTGCCTTCCAACCCAAACCTCTTCATGATTCAATAAGGTTTATTCCCAGAGCAGTCATAATTCCCTCACACTTTAAAAAAGGGTTCTGCCAAAACATTAAACTAAAATAATCCCAGAATGTGTCAGAATCATTCAAGGAAGTGACTGCTCACTGAGCACTGCCGGACTCCTGTCTTTAGCAGAGCATAACCAGCAGATCCCACTGCACTTGAGTCTGATGCCCTTCCCACAGAATGTTCACATGAGATTGGGATGTAAAATCAAAATCTTCCCTTTTATTTCCACCTAATGAGGATTTTCAGCTCCTGGATTCATCTCAGGGAAATAGCCTGATGTAAAACAATTGTTTAAATACTTACATCTTTTATAGTTTTTCATTTTGTTGTCCTGTTTTGCAGCCATTTTTTAATAATTGCAACAAACTCAGAAAAATCATGTTCCCTCAACAACAAAAGATCTTTCCTCTCTCGTACAGCCTGTTGGGTTCTGGCTGGTTTTGTTGTTTTTTGAGCCAACAGCTGCCTTGACATGGCTTCCTTGAAGCTTGTCCTGTACTAATCCCTTGGAAATCTGTATGGTCATCCCACCATTGCCTCAGTCATCAGTCAGGCTTCAGGGCAGGTGGAAAAGCAGCCAGATTGTGTGGTCTCTGGAGGTGTCCAAGGAAGGGCTGGAGGTGGCACTCAGTGCTCTGGGCTGGGGACAAGGTGGGCACTGGGCACAGCTTGGGCTCCATGGGCTGGGAGGGCTTTTCCAGCCTCAGGGATCCTGGGATTCTGTGATTGCTTGAGTTTTGTCTTGTGCAAAAAAAAATTGCAAAGCAGATTTTCTGTAAACTCATTGTATCAGTGAGTTACAAATATCACTGGACTGGCTTGCTTTAGTGCTGATATTTATGGAAAAACTGGTGATGCAGACACATCAGATTTATCATTAGGAGGTTCCTTCCCTGGCATTTTAGGCAGGACATAAGGAAAATCTTATAGATATCTAAGGGGGAAAGGGAAAGGCTTTGGAAATATCAGAGACTTCATAAACTACAAAAATAAAAGTTTAAGGATGGCTATTAAAAGGCTGATTTGCAAACTGCTGTCTCTCAGAGAGTGATTATGGGTGCCTCATGAATATCTGAGGAAAATCCAACCCATTTTTAAGAAGAAAATAATCCCTGGGTCAAACCAAAGCTAACAAAAATGCTTTGTGAAACCAAGCAGAGAGTGAAGCAGAGCGGAGTCCAGCGAGATGCAGAATCAAAGCAGTGAGGTCGCTGAAGTGATGGTGGTTGACTACACACCATGAAATTCATCATCACAGATTTTAAGCTGCTTAGATATTTTTATAAGTGAATTTGGATTACCAACCCTTCTTTGCATCGTTATTGAGGCGCACTAACGAGGGCAGTGCATGAACTGGTGGATTTTGTAGATTTGACAGAACTTGTTGAGTAGATATCAACACTTGGCAGTGTCACAGGGTTGGAAATGAGTTGGGTTTTCCTGGTGAAATCTGCTTTTTATTAAAACCAGTGCTTGTCTCCCAAAAGGTGCCAGGCCAAGCTCCTGGAGCAGAGTAGAACTGTGCGGATGTTATTGGGCAGGAAATTGTGCCAAGAGCCATAAAACACCTGAGTTAAAACAATGTTTCTCATGTGGCTAAAAAGTTGTTCCTCCTTGAACTTGCAACCAGTCTTTGGTGCAAAATTTGGCAGTTCTATTCCCAAATATTTGGCAGTTTTCTTCCTGCCATCTCTATTGTGTCAGAAAAAAAGTAGTTTCAAAATAGATGATTGAAAAGACCTTACTGTGGTGTTTTCCCCCACAGGAATACAAACCAGTTTGCTGGGGTTAGGATCATTGATTACTTCATTGTTTTAGCAAAAAAGCCTCAGCCCATGTTGGGGCCATTCCTCTTGGATTAATATTTTTAAACAGAGTCACTGTTACAAAGTGAAGGTGTAAAGAAACTTCATGCTACACTTTGGAATAAATTATTTAATAATGGGAGGTCACATGAGAAATATGTTAACCTAATTTAAATGTTCTGCAGCTACTGATATTCACAGATTTTCTTCATAACTGCTGGTGAACTTCCACAAAGATAATTCCTTCTAATATTTGGTGTGAAGAAAACCGGGGAGTGTTAGTGTTGCAGATAAATAATATTTCAGAGGAGTGCTTGTAAGTTTTGTGCATGCAAATCCAAGGCACTGGAGGGCAACACTCCGAGTAGTTTGTAATGCATGACATTTGGGAAATGAGTTGGGAGTGTTTTCCACGGGACATTTTGTACATTGTGGGGGCAGTGAGTTGATGGCTAAAAGGGGGGAGGCTTAACTGGCAGGATGGGACAAGGTGAGACCCCACCTGGAATTCCGTGCACTGTTCTGCATAGGAGGGACATGGAACTGTTGGAGCAGGTCCAGAGGAGGTCATGAAGATGCTGAGGGGACTGGAGCAGCTCCCCTGTAGAGCCAGGCTGGGAGAGCTGGGGCTGCTCAGCCTGGAGAAGGGAAGGTTGTGTGGATGTCACAGCTCCTTCCAGGGTCTGGAGGGATACAGGGAAGCTAGAGAGGGGCAAATCATCAGGAGCTGGAGTGCCAGAACAATGTGAATCGGTTCAGACTGACAGAAGGAAAATTCAAGTTACATACATAGAGGGAATTCTTTGCTGTTGGGGTGGTGAGACCCTGGCACAGGGTACCCAGAGAAGCTGTGGCTGCCTCTGGATCCCTGAAGTGTCCAAGAGCAGGCTGGAGGGGGCTTGGAGCAACCTAGGATAGTGGAAGGTGTCTCTACCCATGGCAGAGGGTGGAATTTGGGTACTTTAGGATCAGCTCCAAACGAAACCATTCTGGGATCTTGTGATGCCATGAAAAGACCCGTGTTGAGAGCTTGTTGCTCCTCTCAGTACCACCTTTGTCTTGTGGCTGTAGTTTTCACATCCTTCTGCTGCAATTCAGTTTTTGTTTCAGAGCAACTCCTGGTACAAACCCTCTTTTTTCCTGGAGAGCTTTATGTAACTGTGCTTTTTTCTCCCCATCTTCACCTTGACGTGTCGCTCTCGCTGCAGAAAATTTATTCCAAGTTTGGTTGTTATTTCTGTGCTTTCATTTGTTCGAGGTGAGATTGGGAGATGATTGCTCAATGAAGAAAAAGCTCATCTTGTTAAGTAGATAGCTGGATGTGACGGGTCTCATTGTCAATTTAAATCATTGTGCATTGTAAGTGCTTCTTCTGGCATTGTCTGATACAGCTGCGGTGTCAGTGGCAGTTTTTCATTACAGATAATAAGGTTCAGACTCTTTAAACATCACTCAAAAACATAAAACAGCACAAAGCCGAGGTAGAAAACAGCATTTTCAGTGTTGCAGTGCTTGCAAAAATACATAAGAATGTAGATTCCCTATAAATTCCTCCCTGGCTGTTCAATGTCATTACAGGCACTATCCTGGTTGACAACATGCTGATCAAAGGGACAGCAGGAGGGCCTGACCCCACCATTGAGCTCTCCCTGAAGGACAACGTGGATTACTGGGTGATCCTGGACCCCATCAAGCAGACCCTGTACCTCAACAGCACTGGCCGGGTGCTGGACAGAGATGTAAGTTTGGGGTTGGTTTTCTCCAGACATTAATTTCTAATTAACCATACACACAAGTCATGCTAGAATCTAATTCCTGTATCCATCTTGTCCCCAGATGGATGTGAACAGAGTTAATCTGATCCTTTTTTTAGAATTTCTTGGGAGCACACAGGAACTTGACCATATCTGCAAATATTATTGTGGACAAACACAACAAAGACCAAAAAAACCTGATTTTAGGGTTTTATATCTGACCAAGCTTGACTCATTTGTTGAATTAAACTGCCCCGTGCCCTGTGACATTTATTAGCAGCCTGCTTTCCCTGTGTACACTGAATTATGAGCTGTGAGAGGTGAAGGAGTTGTCACTGCCACAATTCACTCACGAAGCTTGACATGTTCCATTGAGAACGTGCTGGTTCAGATTCTTTTTGTAAGCAGCCTAAAATATATTTGCTGTGCTCATTCCTGATGGTGTTAAGGAAATATTGTCAGGGTAAGTTTGATTTTTATAAAAAGAAATAAAATAAATAGGAGTGTTCTCATCTAGGCTAATTTCATTGAGGAGAAAACACTCCAAAAATTGAGACATCTCCTCACAGTGTTGCAACCTTGTGACAGAATCTGAGAGTAAAATTGACTTCCAAGTGCTTTGATCAATATGGCAAGAATGCTGTAAAACTCAGAACTTCTACTTGGAGTGCAGGGAACTTTGTTTTGTATTAGCTTGATTGATTAATTTATCTTCTCCATGTGTTTTGAGATAAATTCATAAGTACCAGAAACAACATGCAAATTTCTCCTCATTTCCATTTGCTGGTGAAAGGCACTAATTGAATACAGCTGTTCTTAATTTTGTTTTAATTCACAAACTGTTTTCTCATGCAAAGCACAAAGCGTGGCAGAGTGGTCATGGTGGCAGAAGACTTTCTGGGAAAGAGCTGGCACTTCCTCAAGTGCCAACCAGCAGCTGCAGGAGCAGCTTTGGCCTCTCAGGTTTAATTTTAAACCAGAGCAAAAAATGAGAGCAAGGCTGGAGAACCATTCTTAAGAAATGTGGGGTCCGTTCTTACCACCCCACACCCATCCATAGGGAGTTAGGAACCAAAATCCCTGTTGGATCAGTGGTAATTCTTCTTTTCAAGTAAGTTTATTGACACTTTTTTGTCACCTTAATGTAAATCAAAGTCAATGCTTTACCCAAAGAACCTCATAAGATTATTTGAGTTTCAGTATTAGTCTGTCTAAATCAGTTCCCATTATTGTGAGTTCCCAGACACTTTACAGGGATGTTCTTTGCCAGAGGTAGACTTAAGTTCCCAGGAAACAAGTAAAGTGTGTACATTTCTTAATTAAATACAGGTAATACTGTGTTTACATTGGTATTTAAGGTATTGATTCTTTATTTTTTACAATGAACTGGAACACTTCTTACCTCCAATACTGTGTCCAGTCATCTGTGGCTATTGAAGTTTGGTGGGCTCTGAGAAGAAAATCTGGACTTTAAGGTGGTTTAGGTTTTGGATGTGATACCCCCTGTGCCTCTCTTGCATGGTTTCAGGAAATTGCTGTCACTCACAACCCCAAGAAAAGGAGAGCAACCCTGAAAACCCCCAAGGACTGAGTAAAATTATGAAATGTGTGTCATGGGCATTATTAATATGGCTGTTTTAGGAACATGGGTTGGTGCTGGGTTAACAGCTGGACTCTGTGGTCTTGGAAGTCTTTTCTAACCTTATGGATTCTCCTAAATGGTATTTCCAGCCTTAGGAAGCAGGGCTGTGCTACCCCAACACCACAGAACCATTCAGTGTGTGGGAAAGTCTCTTGTTGGTAACAAAAACCCCCAACATATTTTTCTCATCTATCCACTTAAATCCGCTTAAAATTTTGCAGCACCAATTAAACTGGGAGTTTTATTAAGCTGAACCTTTAGATTCAGCTTTTTATTACAGAGCAAAAATTGGAGTCTCTGATCCACAAATGATTGCATTCTATATATTTGGATACTCTTCCTATTCTTCTCTCCCTGCTTATTCAGTCAGCCTGATCCTGTCCTTTTTTTTATTTCTTGCCTTCCCTGACAGCAAATCTTCCTAGATTCCATTGATTGTTATTGAGAATGATGGTGTGTTTTCCAAATAGAATCAGATAAAAAGAAAATTCCACACTTCTCTTCCAAAGCTTTAAGTGCTTAGGAAGAATGACCAGTGATAAATCAGAACTGAAGGTGCAGGGTGCTGCTGAAAGGTACTGGGATGATTTGTCCCTAGTTTCATAAACAATTTGTGGCATTGTGCCATTGTTTATTTACATATTTTTGTAAATTCAGAATATCAAATACTTATCAAATATCTGTTATTTCAAATAATTATATTATTCTTGGGTTTGTCTAATTACTCCAGATATACTTAATAATGACTGCAACTTATTAAAGGCAGCCTAAAAAATATTGGATTTTACTCAAATGAGCAGTAAAAGCCATTCCAGCCTAAATTCTTTTGTCCATTCATCAATTTGGGAGTTTTAGAGCACTGCTGCTTTCACTGCAGTGAGAAAAGCGGGATTGTCCACACTGAAAGTTATTTCTGAATTATTTTCAAATGTAAGTGGTAGCAAATGTGATTTATTTCAGACTTGACCTTTCAATCAAGACAAGAAACAAGAATGACTTTGGGCTGAGTCCAGAGGAGACCACAGAGATGCTCCCAGGGCTGGAGCCCCTCTGCTCTGGAGCCAGGCTGGGATAGCTGGAAAAGAGAAGGCTCCAGGGAGAGCTCAGAGCCCTGTCCACAGCCTAAAGGGACTCCAGGAGAGCTGGAGAGGGGCTGGGGACAAGGGATGGAGGAACAGGACACAGGGAATGGCTCCCACTGCCAGAGGGCAGGGATGAATGGGATATTGGGAAGGAATTGTTCCCCGGGAGGGTGGGCAGGCACCACCACAGGGTATCTGGAGAAGCTGTGGCTGCCCCTGGATCCCTGGAAATGTCCAAGACTGGGATGTTTGGGGCTTGGGTCAGCCTGGGATAGGGTGAATTGTCCCTGCCCATGGCAAGGGGTGGAATGAGATGATCTTGAAGGTTTCTTCCCACCCAAACCCTTCTGAGATCCATTGAATTCCAATAGCAGTAAACAAAAGCTCAAAGAGGTGACATTTTGTGGGTCCCTTTATCATACCCTCTTTCCCCTTGCAGCCACCCTTGTCCATCCAGTCCATCGTGGTGCAGGTGCAGTGTGTGAACAAGAAGGTGGGCACCATCATCAACCACGAGGTGCGCATCGTGGTGCGCGACCGCAACGACAACTCGCCGCAGTTCCAGCAGCAGCGCTACTACGTGGCCGTCAACGAGGTCAGAGCTCCTGCTTCTCCTCCTTCTCCTTTGGCTGGGGGCACTGCTGAATTCCAGCCTTCAGTGCCTTTCCTTTGAAAACCAAAAAATGTGGTTGTTTTCAAATCCCTGGTATTTGAGCCACTGCAGAAAAGCCCATCACTTTGGTAGGCTTCAGTTTTTAGCATTTAATCCTGCTTTTCCTTAAGGAATACAAAGGCCAGCACATTTTCCATTGCAGAAGACATCCAAATTTAAAGCAGTGTCTTCATGTATGAAGTGTTGATTTCTGTTAAATTAAAGCACTTTTAGCAACAAACCTGGAAGTAAAAGAAATGTATGTATGAAGAAAAGGAAGTTAAAAAATAGTTTTAAAATGATTATTAACAATATTGAAGCTTGGCAAAGTGCAGATGTGGTTTATTGCTATTGCTTTGCGTTAAATGATGCCTGTGAAATGAATTATTTTCCCTTATTTATTATGTTACGTTTTTTAGAATATAGAGCTATGGATTGGATCGCTGTGTCATTTGAAGGGAAAAAAAATTTTCTTCTTGAGCTGGTACAACTTCATTTCACTTTCCAGTGAAGTTTTTCATTCTGTTAGGGACTATATAATCTGCCAATAAGCAGTACAAAAAAGTCTGAGTTTTCAGGTTAGCATCTCAGGGGCTTTAGTAGTGAGTAGAAACAGAGACTTACATGAAGTAATGGAAATTATGTGGGCTGAAATTATGTGGAAAATGGAAAGATGGGTCAGTTCCGTGCAGGTGAACACTGAAAGAAATAGAGTTACATTTTTAAAATAAATTATATTAAATATGCAGCCTGGTGAGGTTTGGTTTGTGGGGTGGGGGGTCTGTGAAAGAGCATGACGGCTTTGATTTTAAAATATTTGGTTTGAAGAAATTTCCTATTTTGTTGTGTTTGGGAGATTCAGCTTTTCAGTGTGTCCTTGTGTTGTCTCTGGTCTCCATGACCACACGTGTGCAGGACAGGTCATTGCCCTGGGAAAAGGGGGGACTTTGATGAGTTGAGGCCTAATTAACCCAAAAGTGTGGAGGAAACCCCCTCCAATCCACACATTATATTGGACCTGGAACTGAGAGGAGGATAAACAAGTTTTTTCAAAATTCCTGGTTTTAAATTTAAAAGCTTTTACCTCCAGACATGTTCTTGGCACTCCAGCTGCCCGTGTGACTTCCCACTGGAATCTGGGAGCATCATGAAAGTTCTCCATGGGCTTGTCCATGCTTTTCACATTGGCCTTCATGTGGCTGTGGAGTTTCTCTGTTTCTGCAGACCCAGTGCAGGAACGTTTCTGGTCCTGAGTAAAGGCAACACGAGTTTGAAGTGCCAGTGTGGGTTGTGCTGCAGGGCCCAGATCACTTCCAAAACCTGCATCATGTTTGCAGGGACACCAAAGACGGGCAGTATGGCCATGCTAAGTAAACAAGGATTTCCCATCATTAGGGAGAAGTCCAAGAGGCAGAGTGCAAAATGCACCAGTCCCAAAATTGAACGACGTTCTGAGGACACCAAGCATTTATTGGAATTATTGCTGGGCAAAATGTACTGTTGCTCTTTCCACCAGCTGCACCCTGATTTAATTAATTTATTCTTTTAATTTTATCTCTGTTCCATTTATAACATCTGACATGGCACCACTGTGTCCTTGAGCAGCACCCAGTGAGTTCATGCTCTCAATAATTAATTAACAAAAAACTAATTCACAAAGCATCTCAGACTCTCTCAAAGGTTTTAATGAGGGATTAAATGTTTTAATGCTCATTTATTCTGCTCATAATTGGCACTGCCTCTGGTGAATTTAGCAACAGGAATGCACTGGGAGGAAAGGTTTGTGGTTGATTTTTGCATCTGTTTTCAGGTTGTTTGTAAACCAGAAAGTACAGAAATTTCTCTTACATATAGAACATAAAACAACTCAAAGAAGAAATAGCTTTTATTATATTTTGGAGAAATTTAATGTTTTTTATATCAAGTTGTCTTCGTATTTGAACTGTCTCCAACATATTAAGATGAGTTTGTCAGAGAAGCTGAGGGTAGTTGTAAATAGCACCATAAATCCTGGTTTCACACGTGTTTTCCATTTGCACAGAAAAAGGCATGGTTTAAAATTAAGCCTGGATTTTTCCAGGAGGCTTAGAATGAGATGGATGTAGTAGTGTTTGTTGGGTTTTATACCAAGAGGAGTCTTGATTTTTATACTTGATTGGAATCACTCTGTCCTGAGTTAGACTAAAAGCTCCCCTAATCCAGAATGTTTGCTTTGCCAGTGCCCTAGCAAATGCTCAAGGAAAAAGCAGGATAGGGAAAAATTCAATGGTGCTTCCCTAATGAGTTCCCTGTAAAATCCTGTGTGGAGCAGCTTTTCTCCACACCAATTTTGTCTTTCCCAGTTGCTCGTGGACATAGAGATGATGGTCCCTCCTTTCCTTCCTTACTCCAAGTGTTTTGTAGCCTTTTTTTTCCAGTATGTTTTGTCTTGTACCATAATTCCTCACTCTACTGCTTCAAACATCTTCATCTAGACTCTGAGAACCCTGAAACAACTCAAGGCATAAAGAGTCTGTGGAATATTCTGCCTTTTGTCCAACAATCCTTAGGGGTTTAAGGGTTTCCTTCCATCATTCCCACACTTCTGCCTATAGAAGACTGTTGGGTAAAGGTGACCTCAAATGAAAATGTACAGAGAAATTCATGTGAGTGGTTTGAAAATGTGGCTTTTGCAGCTGAGAATCAAAATCTTCATTACCTGTTTATTGAGGAATACTTTTTTGTCAGGACTTTTATTCCTCTGTTAAAAGTATGGACTTGTCACATGGAGCTGGACTTGCTGGGGGCTGGAATGTTTGTTGGATGAGGTAGCTTAGCTGGGAATGGCAGTGCTGCATCCACATTACATTACAAATAAAACTGATTTTTTTGAAGTCTTAGTTGAAAACAGATTTTCTATTGCCCCACCATTTTGGAGCCAGTTTTCCCTTCCTGATGCTTTTACAAGTCCAAGTATCTCAACCAACTCCAACTGCTGTACAAAGCATTAGGAATCTCCACATGGAAGAAAAACAACTGAAGGTTGATGTCACCATTTTTATGAAAATGAGAAATCCTCTGCAGAGTTACTCCTTTTCTTTGTGTGTATGTGACATATTTTTATTTATATGAAAATATTACATTGTTATTCAGTTAGGAAAAACTCCTGACAGGGACATTAGCCTGGGGCTAAATTTGACCATATTGGTTGGTGGCTTGAAGATTTGGGTTATTACCATATTAAATCAAAGTTTTGCAGCTGAGTTAAAATTCAGCAGAATTATGCAGCACAGTTAATATTCCACAGGCAAATCTATGGCATTGCCACAAGGGGTTTAAATTTATGGAGCCTAATACAGGGATTAGGAAGTAAAAGCTTGTACTGCTGAGGCCCAGTGGTGGTGTCTGTGTTTTGTGTTAAACACAACTTATCTGGATCATTTTTATCTGAGCTAAATACAGCTCCAATTCTGAACTGCCTGGACTTTATAAAAATGACTTTGTTTGCTCTTAGTTCTTCACTTTCCTGAGTCCTACAGGCCAAGTCAGGAGCATTTAGTAGCAGGTTCTGTTTGGAAGTAGAGGTGGAGTCCCTAGAACACTACTGAAGTCAGTATTTATTAAATGCACATGACCTTAGAGCTGCTTGCAACACAAAATTTTGGGGTTGGTTCATTTATTTAGTTTGGAGCTTTGTTTTTCTCCTTTAATTTAGCAGAAATGGGAATCCTTTGCTAAGTAAGAGCCTTTCTTGAATTTCAGTCATCCCAAAACTTTGGGTTTGGGCTGCTGAGAATTAGAAATTGTGCTGAATTTTCATTTCTTGTGGTGTAATTATTCCTGTCTTTTCCTTGTGGTATTGAAATAATTAATCTCTGCAGGTAGACATCATCAAAAGAGCGTTAGCTCAGAATGATTAGCTGCAAATCTGGCTTTGCCCTGCTCTTTGAGGCCACTCTAAAAAACTATTCATTTTAAACTTTGTAAATAGGCAATAATAGGGAAATTTATTTTCCAAATGTTTTATGGAAGAGCTGAACATTCCTGTCTGCATCTCGACTTCTAATGGCCATTAATCACACTGAAGGAAATTTTTAAGCGTTACAGCTGTAGACTGTGGAAGATTTATTGTGTGCATCTCCTCATATTTGTTTAATTGCATTCTTTTTGGATTCTTCCTTATTCCATGTCATCATGATTCTTTTCCACTGGATTGAGTTCCCACAGAGATGATTGTCCTCAGGCTGTTGCTGGCACTCCTGGAATTGGTTCTTTGCAATCTCTAAAGTTTTGTTTTGCATAAGGTAAAACATTCAGTGTGGTTGAGCCCTTTAATGCACAACTTCAGGCCCTTTCCCTTGGACATACCAAAGGTTCCTATGGAGAAATGAACTTCCACTTTTTCAGTGAAGGAATTTTTCCCAATATCCAAGCTGAACCTCCCCTGGCACAGCTTGAGGCCGTTTCCCCTTGTCCTGTCCCTGCTCCCTGGCAGCACAGCCCGACCCCCCCTGGCTGTCCCCTCCTGGCAGGGAGTTGTGCAGAGCCAGAAGGTTCCCCCTGAGCCTCCTTTTCTCCAGGCTGAAGTTGCATTTTGTTAGGGAAATGGTATTGCTCCTTGTTGTTTCAACAAGGAAGTGACAGCAATCTCTCAGAAATCCCTCGCAAATTGTGGGAAAATGTATTATGACTGGCTAATGGTAAATATCATAGTAAAAGTCAGCACAATGCTGAGATCTCTGTGTAAGAAGTTTGTGAGGCTTGCAGTGCTAAGGGCCTCTCCCACATGATTGGAAGTGGATTTGAAATGTTGAGTTAAGAGGTCATCTGAATTTTTCTAAAGGCTGCAGGAATCTCTAATGTGAGGTGTTGAGCAGGCTTGAAATCACAGAATAATGGAATATCCTGAGCTGGGAGGGTCCCACCAGGATCATCCAGCCCTGCACAGACACCCCAACAATCCCACCCTGTGCATCCCTGAGAGCATTGTCCAAATGCTGCTGGAGCTCTGTCAGGAAGGAGTGGAGAGGATTTTTTTTTTCCAGTGTTCTTTTCTAGTATCATTTGTGTTGCATGAAAGAAAACGTCGATAAAATGGAAACATGCATGTCCTGAAGGCCTGCACATCTGCAGTCAGTTATCCTGGGTGTAATACATCAAATACAAGATTCAGCTTTTGACTTTTACTGTTAGAGCATGGAATTGGAGTTCTCCTGTTTACTGATGTGTCATTTTTGCAACTCTCTCCTTTGTTATCACTTAATAATGTGCTTTATGGTGCTGGAGCTTTTTTATATTGGCCACTATTTATCTGCACGCTGTCAGAATGGAATGGTGGGAGCTGTGCCAGCAGCTCCACGGTGTCTGTCATCTCCCAGACTGCTTGGATGTAACAGCATTTTTACAATGTTTAGTAGTGTTAAATATAAGTAATATTTATTTTTTTTTAATATGGAACATCATCTGCAATCCAGTGTTCAGTGCTGGGATCCCCAGCAGAAGAAGGATGTGGATCTGTTGGAATGAGTCCAGAGGAGGCCATGGAGGGCTGGAACCCCTCTGCTCTGGAGCCAGGCTGGGAGAGCTGGGGGTGTTCACCTGGAGAGGAGAGGGATCCAGGGAGATCTCAGAGCCCTTCCAGCACCTAAAGGGGCTCCAGGAGAGCTGGAGAGGGACTGGGGACAAGGGATGGAGGGACAGACACAGGGAATGGCTTCACTGCCAGAGGGCAGGGATAGATGGGATATTGGGAAGGAATTGTTCCCTGGGAGGGTGGGCAGGCCCTGGCACAGGGTGCCCAGAGAAGCTGTGGCTGTCCCTGGATCCCTGGAAGTGTCCAAGGCCAGGCTGGACTTTGGGCTTGGAGCAGCCTGGGATTGTGGACGATGTCCCTGCCCATGGATCTTTAATGTCTCTTCCAACCCAAACCAGTTCAAACCCAAATCCATGGCATTCTACATGTCTGATGTCTCCAGAGCTGCTCCTCTCAGATCCCTCTGGGAGCATGAGGACTTTGTCCTGTTTGGACAGCAAAAACCTGGGAGATTTCCATCACATGCCACCCTATGACCAGCCTGCATATTGCCCGGCTCTTTCCACTAACGAGACCATTGTTTAAACCGGGATGAACTGGTTAAACTCTCTTATTTTGGGTTACAGGGTGTCAGTGCCCAGGCAGGGCCTGAGGAGTCCGTGTGAGGAGAGGTGGGACTGCCCTGGGCTGAGGGATCCACAGGCTTCAGCACTGGGCACATCCCAGCCCTCAGTCAGCCCCAGGAACAGTGAATCAGAGAGGGAAAGAGGGGATTGAGAGAGGGGAAAAGGGGATTGAGAGAGAGGAAAACGCCATTTGGCAGCAAGGAGGGAGGAGAAAGTGGTGAGGAGGAGTTGGGAGTTAAGGAGTGACGCTGAGCTTGGGCTAGAGGGCTGGGATAGGGGACAGTGCTTGTTTGTGTCCCTCTGTCCCCATCCCCGTGTATTTTTTGCTGGCAGGATGCAAAATCAATGTTCCCCACTGCTTCTGTCCTGCCTGGCAGTGCGGGACAGAGACCACCCAGGGAATGGGTGCCTGGTCTCCCTCTTTTCCCTCAAGAACATTGGATTTTCTTCTCCTGAGCTGCTGAGGAGGCAGCAAGGATGTGAAGGAGCAGCCCATCCCTTGACATTTCTGCTGCCTGTTCCAGGAGTAAATAAGACAAGTTAGAAGCAAAACATGAACATTAGGAGTTGTGGTGTAACTGTGCCTATTGGTGGTATTATAAATTAGACTCCACTTGTTTTACCATAAAAAGGCTTCAAATCGGTGGAGTTTGTTTCAAAGGATTCAGTATTCTCAGTTCTGAAAACGTTTCCCAGAGAACTCTGCCAACCATTGCACCCTTTATTAGCAGCTTTATAAATAAAACAGCAACTATGGGTGCAGGAAGAAATGGGGAGTTAAGTCTTTGCTCTATTGGGAGCACTACAAAATAGAACATGAAATAACATCCACATCTGCACCAAATGCTGGAATGACTCTGTTCTTTGCCCTCTGCACTTTTTCCAACATTTTGAACCTTTTAGGCCCTCTAGGTTTAAATATATACAGCAACTTCATGTAAGTTCTGGAGGAAAGAAGAGGGGCCAGCGGGACTCTGGGAATTTAGGAGCCACAAATCTAGCACCAGGAAGCAAGGGTTGTGCTGAATCCACATGTGTTTGTTCATTTCTTCTTCACTTCCTGGTTGATTACGTGCAAAGTTTCCTGAATATTTAAATTCAGAAACGATGACTCCCAAGAAATCTGTCTTTGCTCTCAATGGGCCTTGATTTGGTTCTATTTATCAGTGCAAGGATAATTATAAATTGATTCATTTTCAAAACATAATTTAATGGGTATTCAATTGCTGCCAACACAATATTGGAGCAACAGCATCACTCCTGTGTTTGCTCAAAGCCATGAAGCTCTATGGGTGTTTGTGTTTGCATGTAACAATATTAATCTGGCTCTGTTCACATTGCTATGAAGATGCTGTCAAATAAGTGGTGTTTACGTTTGCAGCTCGTTCTTGTTTTCCTTCCTGAGTCTGAAAAAGGAGCTTTTATTTGGATTAATCTATATTTATTTCATGGGTTCTTTCAGGTTTAAAGAGTGTTTTTCTCATCTTTGTCATTTTTTTGAAAAAAATTAAGTTCTGTCTTGATGCATTAGAGACCAGAGCTAGGGGGGAAAATAAGGTTAAAATTAACTTTAAAACCTTAAGGTTTTAATGGAGATCTATTGCTGTTCTTGCAGTTAACTCCAGTTGGAACAACCATCTTCACAGGATTTTCTGGAAACAATGGTGCTATTGACATTGATGATGGTCCCAATGGCCAGATAGAATATGTCATCCAGTACAATCCTAATGACAAGGTACAGCCATTCAGGTTTTTTTCCTCCATGTATATTTATGTTTTTATTATTTATATTTATGTTTACATTTATGTTTCTGTAACATGAAGTAGCAAATGAACAAGAGGTTGCTGTTGGACATGAAGAATTGTTTTCCTTCATGTTAAGTATCCTGTCTGCCCATGAGCCCTGTAACCACAGATGAATTTACCTTCCCTCTCGTTGCCTAGCTGTCAGCAGCTGGATTATTTCACTTTCAATAATGCCCAGAGAAGTTGTGTCTATCCCATCCCTGGAAGTGTCTAAGGCCACATTGGACTTTGGGGCTTGGAGCAGTCTGGGACAGTGGAAGGTGTCCCTGCCCATGGCAGGGGTGGCACTGGATGGGCTGTAAGATCTCTTCCAACCCAACCATTCTGGGATTCCATGATTTCTGTTTCGCCTCAGTATAAATCTCCTAACTGACTTTTCCCCTCTTGATGGGAATGATGAATATTTTATCCCAAAAGAAGAGTGCCAAACTCAGATTATCTCCAGTTATTTATCAGTCTGGGACACACTTCCCAATCCTGTTTTCCTGCCCACCACGGATACCTGCTGTATGGGGAATTTAACACTCACATCCTGCAATTTTAGCAGTTATTTAACCTCTTAGAGGAAAAAGGCCTCGTTATGTGATGACAACATTCCTGAGTATCTCTGCTGTGTTTGGAATCTTGTCTTTCTGTTGCTTGTTCATAATACTTAAACATTAGCTATCTTTGGCACTGGGAGATTGACGCATGGAAATATGGGGTTTTTTAATTAGATTAATTTGACAATGAAATTGCAATTGGATCTCAGACCAGAAATTTGTGCCCCCCTGCCAGTTGTTGCCCCAGCTTTGTCACCTGAGTCTGTGGAAGCAAATACACAGAACAAATTGAACTTCACCCGATTTAACATCTGCATTTACCCTGAAATGTGAATTTTTTCGGATAGAAACATATGCATGAACTGGCACCTAAATGTTGATGTTCTCTGCTTGTTTAGCACTTCATTGCCCTCATGAAAGGCAGAATGAAGAGTAGATAAGTACAATGATGTGGATTTCTTATCTCTACCACTTGAGTGTTTGTTCTTAACGCACCACTGCAAATTCAGGATAGTAAAGGGGAAAGAAGCAGACAAGTCAGATTTTTGTGGTTGGAAGTAGCAATAGATAGGTAAAGAACCCAGGACATCCAGATTCATTTTTGTGGGGTTCTTCAGGAGGAAACTGGGGGGCAAAGAAAACATAAAAAGCTTTATAATCTTTAATTTGAAGAGCAGATGCAGCCTTGGAACACCAACCAAGGGTCCAGCTACAACACAGCTTAATTTTGAGGCATGTTCAATTTTATTGTGTTGTTTTCTCATTTGCAGACTTCCAACAGGACCTTTGATATTCCTCTCACTTTGTCCGGAGCAGTAGTTCTGAGGGAAAGACTAAATTATGAAGAAAAGACTCGTTATTTTGTCATTGTTCAAGCAAATGTGAGTATAAATCTCTTGAAGGCCATTTCCCCTGATTTAGGTGCGGGTTTAGTTTCCTTCCCAAGGAAAGGCAGCGTCTTGCTGAAATACCAGCTCTGATAAATCCTCCTCTGCTGAAGATCTAATTTAAGATTTATCCAGGCTGTTGAAAGCTCAGGCATATTATTACTGCTTAAAAAAGCTTGCTCACTGTGGTACAAGCCAACCTTTTTGGCACAAGGAGCAAGTTGCAAATGTGCAGTGCAGCTCATGCAGAAAAGTGCGACCTCATGGCACTAAGCATCCCATTTTCCAACAAATCTGGCAAGGCTGATTTTCACTCTGATGAGTTTAGTGGACACAATTTCATTGTATTCTTCAGGTTGGAAATGCATTTTGTTATGAAGAGGTGATATTTCCTTCAAGTGTAGGGAGAGGTTTTTCCAGAGTGGCTGCAGTGGTAACTTGCACGGAGAAGAAAAGTGATGTATAAACTGTATCTCAGATAACTGTCATCAGAGTGGGTTTTTCGGTGTCCTTGAGGGCTGTGAAAGCTTTTTTTCCCTTTTTGTCTTTCTGATAACAACTGAAATGAAAACTTCTCCTCTGTTGTTCACGGCTGTTGTGATACATCTTTGTTCATGGGAAATTATATTTGCTTTGAAGCAATAGGAGATCCTGAATCCACACCTTCACTTTCCTGTCATCTCTCTGACACAGAAGTGCAGATGCATTTTGCAATCTCTTTTCTTACATATTTTGTGACCTGCTCAGCATGCTGCCAGCAGAAGCAGAGCCCAGAGGAAGCACCAGGATTATCAGAGGGATGGAGCAGCTCTGCTGGGAGGAAAGGCTGGGAGAGCTGAGATTGTTCAGCCTGGAGAGGAGAAGCTTCAGGGTGACCTAACTGTGACCTTCCAGGACCTGAAGGAGCTGACAAGAAGGATAGAGGGAGACTTTTCTGAGGGATGCAGTGCCAGGACAAGGGGGAGTGGCTTCAGACTGACAGAAAACAGGGTTAGATGGGATATTGGGAAGGAATTGTTCCCTGGGAGGGTGGGCAGGCCCTGGCACAGGGTGCCCAGAGCAGCTGTGGCTGCCTCTGGATCCCTGGCAGTGTCCAAGGGACAGGGCTGAGGGCCCCTCTCAGCTGGGGCTCCTCTCCAGCCTGAACAGCCCCAGCTCCCTCAGCCTTTCCTGGGCACCCAGATGCTCCAGGCCCTTCCTCAGCGCCGCAGCCTCCGCTGGCCCCGCTGCAGGAGCTCCCTGGCCCTGCTGTGCTGAGGATCCAGAGCTGGACACAGCACTGCAGAGGGGCCTGTAGGGCTGGCACAGGGGCAGGATCCCTCCCTGAGCTGCTGCCAATGCTCTTCCTGTTGCCCATTCAGCTCCTGTTTCTGGGAAAAGCCATAAACCACAACCCATCCCTGGCAGTGTCCATGGAGCTGGACGGGGCTTGGAGCAATCTGGGATAGTGGAAGGTATCCCTGTTCATTGCAGGGGTGGCACTGATGAGGCTTTAAGGTCCCTCCCAACCCAAACCAGTCTGGGATTCTATAACCCCACAGGCTGCATTGAATTCTCTCTGGTGTGCACTATGCAATCACATTCCTCTGATTACACTATCAGTGCTTTGTTGTCCTTGCATCCTGAAGATATTGCTGGAAATTAATTACTCTCTATCTGCTTTGATCCAGAATTACTCTGAGACACTTACTGGAGGAAAAGAGAGAAAGGTAGAAATGGTTTAGTTGATGATAAAAGCTGTTCATTGTAACTGGAATTGTTTTTCATCATTGACCATGAAGAAAGCTGAATGCAGACATTCCCATATTTACTCTAAATGTGAAGCTGGCGTATGAACTTCCCGGACTCCAAAATAGAAAAATAAATATGTATACAATCTAAGTTAGAGCAATGGCCTCATCATCTTACATAGATGATGTTATTAAACAGCATAAATTTAAAAATAAATTTTAAAATTACTTCCTTTTTTCAGTGTTACATCTACCTTATATCCTGTTAGGATAGGAGGACAAGATGTAATTCATGGCACATATTCCGCCCCAGGATTTTAGCTCTGCAAAGGGAAGCTCATGCAGCAGTTCCTCTGTGAAAATAAGAATATTTTTGAGTATTTTAAACAAAATATTAGCCAGTCATGATGTTTCTTCACTAAAAGAAGAAAGAAGACTTGTGTACTTTCGGTATAATCACAACAATTTTGGATTATAAATAAGACACAGGGCCTTTTTATCTTCTACAAACATGCTGCATTATTACAGTTTTAATCCTATAGTTGTCCCAGGCTGTATTATTTGTGAGTGATAGATGTCTTGCAGTATTTCTTCACTTTTTCTCCTAATTTTACTAGTTCCTCTTATTACTCCTAGAACATCGATAATTCTGATGCTTATATATTTTATATTTAGCCTTGTTTAAAACCTTTTGGGTGGAAATTTTTAGGAGATTTTTAGGAGATTTTTTTCCAGGAGATTCTCAGTTCAGGAAGTTTCACCAGATGGATCTGGTTTGCTCCACAGGACCGAGCCCAGAACCTGAATGAGCGGAGGACGAGCACGACCACCCTGACTGTGGATGTGCTGGATGGGGACGATTTGGGGCCAATGTTCCTGCCCTGTGTGCTGGTGAACAACACCCGGGACTGCAGACCCCTCACCTACCAAGCCAGCCTGCCTGAGCTGACGGATCCTGTAAGTCCTCTGGGGTTTTTCCAAGTTTTATCTGATTGGCTGTCCTCTTTTCCTGTGGGCACACCTGGGAGCTGGAGCTAAAAGGCCACCTGTGCTTGATGCTGTGTTTCGTGTGCCAAGCAAGAGGAAACCAAGGTAAGAAATGATGGTGAAATTCCAGCTTGGATCCAATGCCAAGGGCTGAGTCTTGAAGAAATTTGGTAAATTTTGGAATTGCTTTTCCTGATCTGTTCGTATTTGGCTCTCAAAATATCGCCAAGAAGCACTTTTGGGAGGAGACTTGATGTTATTCCATTGAGGGTTTTGAGAAACCTCTTTTGGGAAGAGGAAGCATTAGTCACTGACTTTTGAAAGGATTTGTGTTGCTATTATCAGTTTTGATCAAGAGGCACTGAAGAGCAATTGGGGTTTATCCCGTGTAGGTCCTTGTGCTAAATCTGTCAGTTAATCCATCCATGGGGTTGGGTTAAAAGTGAGTGTAAGACTCATTTCACACTCCATGCATACATGAATCCCAAAATGAGGTGAGAACTTTACCATTTCTTGTTGCAACTTGGTGCCAATTACCATTCCTTACAGCAGAGCTGCTGCTTGGAGGTCTGCACCTCTGGTGGGCGGAACAGAAACAGGGATTGCTGAATTAATATTGATGTGTGACCTTTGATTCATATATTTAAGAATATAAAAAGGCAGAACCAATCGAATCACCAGGTATTGCCCCACCTGATTAACTCTGACATTAAGATGACATTAAAATAATGTTAAGCTTTGGCATTAAGGTTTTTAACTTTGGTTGCTCATCACAGTACACGCTCAGTGTCCTACTGCCTCCAGCCAATGGCAGGTTGAGGTTGGAAGTGTGGAGATCCTGCTTTTCCCTGCCTTATCTCCCTTCCTGTCCTGTGCCTCACACTCTTCTCCCATCACACACATTTTGGTGCCTTGCTTGGTGTGGCCTTAGGAGTCTTGCTGGGATTATCCTTGGGATGGGTCAAGGGAAGGGAGAGATGATCTGTATATACCCTTGGAGTATTGATTTCCACATCTTCCCCACACACACATACTTCTACACCTTGGTGTGCTTAAAAACCCTTTGTAACTGTGTTGTGTTTGGTGAAGAACTTCTCTGACTTTAAATTCTACTTTAATTTGCTTTAGGCTTGGTGGCATTTTCAGGAAAGGGGCAGCTCCCTGTCCAGCTGAGTGTGGAGCCTCAGGGTGAGCACTCAGACAATGAAGGAGGAGGGACTGTGACCCCGTTTCACCTGCACAGATCTGTTATAATTCGCAGTGTGGGAGCAGATGAGGCAGGAATTACAAATAACTGGTGTTTTAATGGGTTTTTATCTTTTATCTGAAGGTGTAACACAAACCATACCATTTTTGTGGTGCTGCCTCTCAGTCAGAGGATTCCAGCTCCAGTTCTGCTCCTGCCCTTGGCCAGGCATGTTCCCCACTGGAAAACAAAGCAGTGTCTGCCAGGGAGAGTGGTTGTCCCAGGAAAAATCTGACCTGAGATTTGGGTACTGAGCTGCAAAACTCATTTATTTAAACTTCCTGAGCTGCAGCGTGCTCAGGGGCAGCAGCTTTTGTTTGTTTTTTAGCTTTTCTTGTGTCAAACTGCTCCTGATCTATGAAATGAGACCTGGGTTCTGTTGATGAGCCACAAACCCTTCAGTGTTTATCTCTTTTTGATAAACCTGAGTGGAAGAAGTTATAGTTTGAACCTCAAATATTTACTTGGCTCTTAAGCGATAATTCCTTTGGAAGATATGGATGATACCTGGATTCAGCTAGGAAATATTTTTATTACATTTATCTGTTACATTTTTATGCATTATATTTATTCTTTACTAAGCTATTCTATAGCTACCACTACCCTACTCCCTAGGCTAAAGGACTGGTTTTAGTTTAATACCATCTTTTTTTTTTTAATTTTTTAATGAAGATAAGAAGGAATATTAATGAACGAGGAACAAAGTTGAAGTATGAATTATTCAGAGGCAGTAGCTGGAAAGGGAAGTCCTGCTTTGCTGGGCAAGATGTCCACTCAGCTGACCCCTAAAATAAAGCATTTAATGTCACTGGCAAGAGTAATGTTTTTGTCCAGTATAATTAGAATCTATCCATGAATTTACTGAGGTAAAAAGTTGGGAATTAATTACT
Source organism: Catharus ustulatus (assembly GCF_009819885.2). Taxonomy (NCBI): domain Eukaryota; kingdom Metazoa; phylum Chordata; class Aves; order Passeriformes; family Turdidae; genus Catharus; species Catharus ustulatus. The sequence continues at coordinate 32,524,302 of NC_046228.1, read as the reverse complement.
TGCTATTAGCTGAATTTCAGTTTCCAAGAAAACCTATGTTGGTTGTTGATTAGGTTTGGGGATTTTTGTTGTTGTTGTTACATTACTTTACATTTATATTATATTTCAGTGTTTCTGTGTCTGATCTGCTCTGGTAATTAATTTTTCCCCCCTCTTGTATCAGGAAGACTTGAATAAATTATCATTTATTATCAGGATGTGCAAGTATCACATGGAGTTAAGAAGTACAACCTCATGAATATCTCATAACATGGGCAAGATAATTTCTCCTCCTTTTTTTCCCTCTTCAGTCCATTCCTATTGCACTCACATTGTGAAGTTTTCCTCCACTTCTATACTCAGTGTTTTCCATCATCATACAAAGAAGAAATTAAACAGCAAAATATACATTAGATTTGTTTAATTAATTGCTGGACTCGATTCGGATTAATGGGATTTATTATGGGGTTCCATGGGGTAATTATGAGCCCATATGAGCCCTAAGACACTCCTTGACACCAAGGATTTTGTACTAAATCCAGATTCGACCTCACTCTTCTACAAGTTTCTTGTCCTTGCACCTCTGATGGATCCTCCTGCATGGAAGAGGTTTAGGTTTGTACTGGTTATCCCCAGAATCCTGAGGAATTGTGTCAGCTGGGGCCTCACAGGGTCTGTGGGCTCAGGTGCCCTCATGGAGCTGGGCCTGAGCAGAGCATGGAGAGATGAAAGGCTAAAAATAATAAATGAAATATTCTCAAACAGCTGTGAAGTTGAGAGGGGTGAAAAAAGACAGTGGAGAGCAGGAGGTGCCTCTGGAAGGCCTCAAGTCTTTATTAGTGTGAAGGAGCTCTTCACTTCCATCCATTTGGATTCAGGGGAGAAATCTGCATTTTTCTGAGGAGGTGTTGTAATCCTACTGAGTGAGTTGGGACTGGGAGCACAGGACACTTCCAGAGTGTCAAGGGTTAATTAGCTCTGGACAAATCAACATTATGCTGATTATTAGTAATTAATTAGCACTATACAGGATATACTGGTTTTGGACTGGATGATCTCAAAGGTCTTCTCCAACTCAGTTAATTCCATTATTAATTCTGGTTTTGAGTACCTCTGGTCTTGAGGATGACAAGCACCTGACAATTCCTTCCAACTGAATTCCCTTGCATTTCCTTCCTTTGACCCTGCAAATCACAATTCCTCCCAAACACAAAACCTCCTGGAATTTTCTCCAAGAGACACATTAATATAAAATTTGCAGCAGTAGCAGCACAAATGAAAATTCTGAAAACAGCATCTCCCCATCTTGGTTATACTAATCAAAGAGAAAATCATCAAAATGTTCTGGATTTCCTCTAGTGGTCATTAAATTAATTAATTAATTAATGACCTTATTTTGCTGTGGGAAGTACCAGTACAAAAGACATTTGATCCAGGGATCTACCATGGAATGAACACCAAGTGACCACCTCTGAAGTGGGAGAGATTTACTGGTTTACCTGGAGCTCCAACACAGCTGCCAAGGAAGATTTTTGGGGCACTGAAAGACACAGCCTTCAGATTTTGGCCTGTTAGGCTGAGTTGAAGTGGATATGTGTGGTTATGTCAACTTTAATAGAAGCTTTCAGTAGGTGAGGAATGCCTCTCTTACCTGTGAGAGTGGCAAAATGCCAGAGAATAATCGGGGGTTTTTCTTGCTGACTGTTAAACCTGACTGCTTAAAGACAATTCACAGGGAGGGAATCACCCCTAATAACAATCAAACTGCATTAAACTGAAAAATCATCTTCAGTTGCCACTTTTTCTTGTCATTTTGTTTGTGTTTGTTTGTTAGATATGGGACATTTTAAACTGCAGTTGTTCACAGTTAATTTAGGGAATTGGTGGTCTCTGGAGCAGTTCGATCTCAATCTGCCTTTATTTCCTTTGCCTTATTTGTACTAAGATTTGGCTTTTTAAATTCAAATATGATAAAAGAGCTTTGCCAGCTGTCTTGGCTTACAATATAGAGTGTGGTAAAAGGTATCTATTCTATCACCATCTGTTGAGGATGGGGGCACTGATCCTTATCTCCATGGGAGATATTCTGCTAATGGGCCATCCACTGAAACCAGGCAGGGCATTGTTCTTTATCTTTTCACAACCCATCCTTCCTCCAGCCAGTCATTTTCTGCTCATGGCCATTGAGTCCCACTGTGGGACTGATAAAATTACTGCATCCCATTGGAAGTTGCTCCAGCCAGGGGGAAGAGCCCAACATTTCTTACCAAGATAAAAACAGAGGTTTTGGGACACTAAGGGAGCCCCTTTCTCCACTGGACTCCAGAGGAAAACCGGATTTCTCCACATCACCACTGGAGCTCCGGAGGGAAACTGCACCTTGTACAGGAGCACTGCTCCAACTGAGCCACATCTGTCACTGCAGGAGGATGCAGCCACCATGGAATGGGACTGCTGCTAACACCCTGACTGACGGGGTGTCAGGTTGTACTCTGACTGTGTCAGGGTTTGGGGTTTGTTTCTTTGTAGTACTGTATTTCTATTTTAATTTCCCTAGAAAAGAACTGTTATTCCTAATTCCCATATCTTTGCCTGAGAGCCCCTTGATTTCAAAATTATAATAATTTGGAGGGAGGGGTTTTACATTCTCCATTTTAAGGAGAGGCTCCTGCCTTTCTCAGCAGACACCTGTCCTCCAAACTAGGACACCAGCCTTTGGTCTGTTGAGACTTACTGATGGCGATTGGCAAAGAGGCGGGACCCCAGCTTGATGCAAGCATGAAGCAGTTTATTGATTTCACACGTCAGTATATATATTTATATGCCTTTCAGCTATAGCTAAAAGTAGCACAACAAAAACATTTATGTAACTAAATAACATGGCTTAATCATAGCTTTGCACAGATCTGTAAAGGCACAGTCTGGCATGATTTCTCTCAAACAAACCATACTCAACACACTGGTATCTTTTGCATTCCTTCTTCAGGGTTCTGCTGTCTTTTGCCAAGGCTTATGGCCCACTATGGTTAACACATCACAAGCTGCTTTGAGTCCTTCTCTCTAGCTTTATTCCCATATTTTATCAGCTCTGTTTGTGATTCAGTGGCATCAAGCTTCAGGAAATTGTTTGGGATTTAATTTGTTTCTAATTATTCCCTTCCCAGCTGAACAGGCTCTGTCCAGTTTTTGGGACTGCTGCTAAATGCTCTTGTAGGGATTGGTGTTTACACTTCCTGCTGGAATTGACTACAGTTGTGTCTGCTGGCAAAACTAAATATTCAAAGTCTGCCTTCCAGAGAAAACAGAGTTTTCATCATTAGGAGAATTGTTTCTCTTCATACAAATCATTTTGGGCAAGAAAAAAGGTGATTTTATATTTTGAATGGGCAGCATCCAGCCCTGCTGTTAATTAGACTGAAATCTTTTGGTGCAAGATAATTAGTGCTGGGCTGAGAGGAATGGGAGTTCCTGGATACTTTAATTCCAAAAGTTATTTGGTGGACAGAGTATTGGTGTCACTTCAGGAAACAACCAGAGAAATGTTTTAAAAACTGGCTATATCTCTGCATTCTTATTCTTAAGTAAATTAGAAAAGAACTTCATGACTGAGGCTCTGAACAGTCCCACTACCACTAAAAGATGAGCAAATTGTTCCATTTACCCAGGAATTAATTTTTCAGTAGCAATTTAGGTCAATGCTGCAACTCAGATCTGAGTGGAGGGGAAACACAGATTGACTTCCCCGACACTTCTGCAGTTGTCAGGGTGCTTTTTATAGAAGAAGGCAGAGTTGTGGCCAAGTTATTTGCCATTGGAGGCAGATAGCAATTTTTCTAATTAAATTTCAGCAGAGATGCAAGATGAACAGATAAGCAATCATGAAGTGCTTTGGAAGTGGGAAAGCAAGGCAAAAACAATGATAAAATCCTCTAGTGGCTGCAGCCACTCTGTTTATTCTAGGCAAACTTTTCATTTTCCCCCTCTTTTCACTCTAACTGCAGTCCTGCAGAGGTCACCAGATTGATGTGAAGTTCAAGGTACTGGATAAAGTTCACAATGTTGGGCTTGTTTTTAACCTAATTTAGTGATTTTGAATGAATAACTTAGCAAAGTCAAAATGGACAGCTTTGATAAACTATTGATTATCTGCAAGTACCTGATAAGGAGCTGAAAAGGTAGTTTTAAGTCTGCTGATGTGATTTCCCCTATCCTTTCCCTTTTTAGGATTGATTGTCTGTCTCCCACATGCCATCCCTTGACAGGTAGAGCCTTTTTTTTTAAGGAAAATGTCACTGAAAAGTAGCGAAGCATGAAAAGGTTAAAATCACAAAGATGGGATGTTACAGATAATTAAATTTTATGTATTTGGGAGGATACCAGGATGGCTAATTAAAAAGAATTGTCAGTAAAATTGTCAAGAACTTTAATATGTGAATACATAAACCTGAGAATAATCTCCCTTAGCAGCCAGGCATGCTCTTCTCTTGGCTGATGTATTGATCAGGCAGGACAGTCCCTGTTAATCTAAGATTAACCTGTATCTTTAAATATAGTTGCTTTTCAGATAGAAGAGAGGTTCACTTGCCTGGTTTGCCCTTCAAAACCAAACAAAACCATGATTTTTACTTCCAAAATGTAATGATTGTTGAAAGAACCAGGTGTTTCAAAGATCACTGTGGTCGAGAAAATTATAGCAAGGCTGCAGAATGAGGGAGTAAGTGTGAAAGACACTTTACTTCAGGGATAAAGTGCTTGTGGTTCAGAAGCTGAGTTGCTGTCTGTAGGTATAAAAAATAATACACACACACACATATATATATATATTTATATATAGTAGTTCTAATCCTTAAAAGTGGAGGTTTTAAGGGAAAAAGGATCAAGCTTGCCTGAAAAGTGAGATGATTTTGGTAAAAACAAAAAGAAACAGGAAAGAAATGTCCCTGCATATCACCTCTGGAGTTGTTTTTAAGTTGAGATAACCATATGTTGTGTATTGCTGGGGCTGGGTTATGGGATGGCCTGTGGGCCACAGTGGCCATGGGGCTCACTGAGTGGCACAGGAGGAGCAGCAGCTCTGGGAGCTCTCCAGAGACTCAAGCTGGGCTGGAAATTTGGCTGCTACTGAAAACAGGGGCATTTTCTAGCTATTTATCAAGCTGTAAATTAAATCTGATTCATTATCAAGGCAGGAATAAACTGGTAAAAATGACTGATTTTTATAATTTGTTTTTATGTTTTCAAATCTGGGAATGTTTAATCAATTGCCTGTTATTTCTCATCATGGTTAGGAACTTACAGGTGAGAAAATGCTCAGTTCTTCTGGCTTTGCCAGAAGCTGAGAAGGAAAAGGGTCCTGAGTTTGCTTGGAAGAAGTAACAGTGGCTCTGAAATAAGAAGGAATTTCCTTTCAGGAAGGAAGAGAAGCTGCTTTGATTCAAACTTTGATCAGAGCCACAGCAATCCAATCCATCAGGGCTGGAGAGGGATCTCCAGGGGTTTGGCGTGGGCAGCAGAGCAGCTTCAGGAGCACAAACCAGCTTTTCCTGCAGCAAAACTGAGGCTAAAAATCCAATTAACTTATTAATGAAGTGCCAAAACGCCCAAGTATTGATTGAGGAGCTCCTGTAAGATTCAATTCTGTTTTCTATTCCATAGATCCCTGTTTGTTACAACACCAAGTGGAGCTGTTGTCTCAAAGAAAACATATGTAGCAATTTATTTGATCCTTAAATGTCATTTCAAAGCATTTGAGGGCTTTAAATGTTGACATTTAAACAAAATATTCTTGCCACAATGCTTTATTAGCCAACTTCACTCCAGAAAAATTCTCATCTCTGTCACATCCTTGGGCCTTGCAGAGAGAATAATTTCAGTGCCTGGGTTGTCCCATTAAACTGTGACTGATCATTAGGGGTCAGGAGGAATTATTTCTCCTTTCAGCTTGTTGTCACAATGCAGAGGGCACAGATTAATTCCTCAATTAATCAAATGTGATCTGCAAAACCTTAATTGATGAATATGTGCAAGTACATGTTAAAATGAAACCCTCCTTGGAAATGAAAGGAAAAAAAGTCCCCATTCCCAGGACAGTCATGTTTGCCTCTGTTCCATGCTATTGATAATGGTTCTGTGGAAAACATTACTTGAATCCTAGAGGTCTTTCATGGGGAGAACAAGGAAATTCCTGGGGAGAAAATGGGAATAATCTCCATTTGGCTCTGGATCAATACCCTGGGCAGCACAGCAGTGCTGGGGAGGCAGAGATCTGCTTGGTAAATGGTTCCTGCTTTTTGTCCTGGGATTGGAAAAGAAAAACATTTAATATAACAAAAAAATTTCCTTTTTTCACCCTAAAATTATGTGAGGATGAGCCTAAGGATGAAGGATGTGAGCGCTGGAGGTGAGGTGTGTGCACACAGACATGTTGCATCTGCACAGATTGATTGAAAATACATCCAAAATTCAGGTGGGAAAACCCTTTTTTCCCCTATAACCTTCAATCTAAAAGTGCCACTTTTAATGTTATCATTAAATCAGTGTAATAAAATCGATTTAATACTGGTGAGGCAGAATTTGTAGCTGGCCACCAAATCTCTCCCAAAAATTCTTTCTCTGACAGGGTGGCAAAATTTAATGAGGAGAGGACAGTGGTGTGGATACAGCTGGAATTAAGTAGTGAGGTGGTTCCAGATGACATTCCCACTCCTGGACTTGAAAAGTGCTCATTGAGTACCCAAAAGAGAGGAAAATCAGTACAGAAAATGAAGATGCTTCTCCAAGCTGAGAGTGGGAACTGCAGTGTGGTTTTGCTGATCCCAAACGTCCCCCTCCTGTTTCAGCCTTCTGAAATTGCCACTGATGTGAGATTCTGGGCCTGGCTTATTCCTGCTGGTGAAGAAATGTCAAATTCTCTGCAGGAAGATGAAATGTGGGAATAAGAGAATGAACCACCAATATTATTGTAATAAAATCTCCATGTGAAGAGAGTCAGCCTAGAGACAAAGGGCCTGGGTGAAATACTGACCTGTTCATCTTGATATTTCTATTTTTGGATTTCAAATTAATTACTCTCTGGGGTTTTTTGAGTTTTTCTCTAGTTCCATACAGCTGAAATTAAGAAAGATTCCACCTCTGGTACTGGCTATATTTTCCCACCAAATCTTTCTCCTCTTTTATCATTTGCTTGTAACATCTTGTATCTTTTGTGGTGTGTTATAGTGTGGCTAATTTTTCCTAAAGGCAGAGAGAAGCCATCTGCTTGTTGTCCTTAGGAAGAGAAATGTATGTATATAAATCTCTCTCACTTTATATATAGATATAGATATATGATAGAGAGAATTATCCCTCTGTGAGAAATAACATTTATAAGGAAAGAAAATTGGGCTAATATTACAAGGAATTCTTTAATTACAAAGAAATTACTCTTAGAAAAGAAAACAAAAATAATCTGGAAGTCATAATTGTGTGCTACATGGTTGTTAAATATTTTCTGATTTTCGGGAGATGTAGGTGCTTGTCTTAGGCTTCACAGTTTGCTCCTCTGCACAGAAATTTGGATAAGAGACCCTCCATCAAGAATTTGAGGGATAGTCAAGGAAATAGCCTTCATAGTTGTATGGGAAAAAAGCCAAATGTCAAACCAGAAATATTTATTGTTCTTAAATGCCAGTCATCACCTTGGAAGGAGGAGAAGCTCTGTCCTGAATTCTGGTTGTGCTGAGGCAGGAGGCCCATTGCATAATGCATTTCATTTAGTCCCCTGCACAGACACTGCTGGGGACACTTCTTATCAAGCATGTCAGATACAGAAAAAGCAATTTAGTAAGCACTGTGATCAGATCCCAATGAAATTCAATTCTTTTTTGGCCCTGCTGTTCCTGGGAGACATCATTGATAAAAATAGTCTCTGTTTTCCTCCGTGCTCGGGTTCATTATGCTCTCTTGCTGCTCTTTCAAAATGGGTTTTTTTCCCCCTTGAAGATGGCTTGTTTTTGCAAATGAATGGAAGGAATTGTGTTCTCTGACAGCTTACTCCGTTAACAACCCGAGCTGCCAGGATATTTGAATTTTACAGTTTTCATTTCAAGAAATTGCATAAACATGAGGCATGACAGAAACCCAAGAACGAAGCAGCCATGTGTGGTATTGAGTAGCTAAATCAGGTGCTAAAAACTGTTTGATAATTTAGTGCTGAGTTTAGAAGGAAGGTGAATTGAACAATTAATCCCATGTCTTAATTTTTCCCCATTGGTCACTAAAACACTTTTTTGCCCCCAGAGAAAACAGGAGAGGCCAGGTCACAGGTACCAACAGCATAAATTACCCACTGTGGCTTTTTAGCTGTGGCTTCTGGAAGTGAAAGGGACCTTCTGAAAAATAAATAAAGAGAAAAGTTAGTTTAGTTTTAAACTTGCAGATCAGTTCTGGGGCCCAGCACAGGAGGGACCTGGAGCTGCTGCAGAGAGTCCAGAGGAGGCACCAGGATGATCAGAGGGATGGAGCAGCTCTGCTGGGAGAGCTGGGATTGTTCAGCTGGAGAGGAGAAGCTCTGGGATGACCAAATTGTGGCTTTTCAGTGCCTGAAGGAGCTACAAGAATACTGGAGAGAGACTTTTCCAAGAGATGGAGAGACAGGACAAGGGGGAATGGCTTCAAACTGCCAGAGAGCAAGTTTAGTTTGGATATTAGGAGGGCATTCCTCCCTGGGAGGGTTGCCCAGAGAAGCTGTGGCTGTGCCATCATTTTCCTGAAGGGGTGAATAAAAGGTGTGGATGTGGCACTGGAGGGCATGGATGAGTGATGATGGATTGGTGGTTGGACTAAAGCTCTTTTTCAACCTTGCTGATTCTATAATTCTAAAAGGTACAAATTGGGTGAATTAACTATAAATCTCTGGAGTTGAGCAATGTAAATTTGTTTTCCTCAAGTTTTTTGGGAAGTGTTTCCAGGCCCAGAATTTTTTTTGCTGTGTAAACCTCTTTTTAGCTCCCATGACAACTTGATCTAACAGTTCTCTTTCAGATTCAGAGTGTGTTTTAAATCTGTGCTTGGGATTTGCTTCCAAAGTCTTCAAAGCATTCAGCTGAGGTCTTGGCCCACAGTTTGGGTTCCCATGTTGTGGCAATGCAAAGGGTCAGAAGATTCCATCCCCTTGGATTCCTGTAGATCTCTGTGCCACATCAGCCTTCAAACAGCAGCACAGGAATTCCTGTAGGCTCCTGGTGTGAGGCACTGCCTCCCCTGGCTCTGATCAAAGGCAGGAATGTGTAGCTGCTGTAGCTGCCAGGGGGAAGGCAGGAAAAGAGGGAGAACGGTGAGATCCTACAAATGGGAGATTTGATGAGGTGTGGTTTGACTAATGACGAGATTTTGGTGTCATCTCCTACATTTGTAGTGTGATTCCTGCTTTTGGATTGACTTCCTTTGTGGTTGGATAACTCCACTGAAACATTCCCCACGTTTTGCTGACATGCAAGTGCTCTGTGATGGATTTCTGCTCATTAGTGTTTTGTCACAGCCCTTGTTGTGCTGGCAGAGCAGCTGAGACAGCAGCAAGGAATGATGTTGGAATGGTTCTGCAGCTCTCCCTGCTGTTTTAGTGCTGAGTATTGGCAAAGTCACAGGCAGTTCTGCACAGCATGGGGAGAACTCAGCTCATTTCCCACTTACAGCTCGTACTCCAGCCTCGAGAAAGCACCAGGAGAAACAGTGTGACCATAATGATTGATCAATTCATCACGAACTTTGTTGGTTTAATAGTGCAGAGCTCCCTGGGATGGGGCTCTGAATGGCACCAGGGACAATTTGTGTTGCTTTAGTGGTATTTTCCATCTGGAGAAAAACTCCTCAGCCTTGTTTTGCAGAGGGATTAGAGTTCAGCAGCAAGTTCCTCAGCTGAGCCATGAGAATGGTGCAGGTGGAAAGTCCCGAGACTTTACCTGAGGTCCACTGGCCACAGTTAACAGCTGCCTGTAAAAACTCAGTCTTCAGCAGGCCCTGTGTGTAGAAAATGCCTTGCAGTGTTTGACTCAACAATAAATTGACAGTGTAGGTTTTTGTCCCTTCTCTCAGTGGACTTCTTGAGTTCACCTTGGTGAATCCAAACAAAACTTAAGGAAAACTCTTGCTTTCCATGGAGTTTTATCCTTTGCAGTATTTTCCAGTGTTTACTTGTGCCTGTGTGGTGACCCCTGAGTCTCTGGTGGGAACTCAGGTGATTGTGAATCATCACAGCAGAGTCACCAAACCTGGAGCTGCTTCATGGTCTGGTGTCTTAATCATACAAATAGCACCTCTCAGGAATTTATTATCTGCTCAGAAAAAAACCTTCCTAGCTGAGGAATATTGGATTCATTTGGCTTTCAGTTTCCTAGAATACAATGATTTTCATAGTAACAAGCAAAAAAAACCCCAAAATATACCACAAAACCCCTCAAAATACACCATAAAACCCTCAACAAAAGAAAAAGGCAGCTCTGAGCAGAAAACAGTGTTAGTTCAACTCCAAAAATGTAGTATTTCCTCTCTTTTCCTTCTCATCTTCCCCAAAGGAAGAAATTTTCCTTAAGTATCTACAGGTAGCAAATTCAGCTTTGCATCTCAGGTAGGTGGGAAAGAGAAAATCTGATTTTAAAAATCCTTGATATCAGCTGTGTAACAATTATTGTTGTACCCTGACTTTAGAAAGAATTCTACACTGTCCACATCCTTCTATTGGAAGCATGGCATTCCTGGACATCTTAAAATAATTTAAATACAAGAAAATATATTAAAAATCTTGGAAAATCTATTACTTTTATTCTTAAAATCATGTTTATTTGGGGGTGGGGGTTTTTTTGTTTGTTTTTTGTTCTGCTGTTTTTGTAGTTGTTATTGAAAGCCCCAAATGCATATTCTGCATCTGAGTTGTAAATTCCCTCGTGATTATTCCATGGGATCATGGGATGGTGAAATCAGTATGTAGACGGGTGCCTAGAAATCCTATTTGGATTTTTGAATGCAACTGCACTCCTGAATTATTAAGCACCATTTAAATGCATTAATTTAAAATATCAGCTGTTTATTTTATTCACAACCCTCAGCAGGAGTCTAAAACCCCCTGGCACAAATGCCAGACTCTTAATTTGCCTTGTTCCATCCATAAGATCTCTGAAGGCCATGGATTTCTGCAGGATCTGCTGGACACCCCACATGGAGAAGGTGATGCTGTGCTTCCATGGTGAACACAAAAGAAGCGGGGGGAATTTAGGTTTTTGCTGCTACCTTATTCTCTCTGAGCTTTTTTTAACTGTTCTTCTGCCTTGATTATCTCATGGCCCTGCAGACTCCCTGGCAGGCTCCCCATCATGGCTCTGTTTGAAGGAGGATTTTTTTTAAATTTATTTGTATTTGTGCTAAGAGCTGCAAGGTGGGACTGGGATTTTGCCTTTTGGCCTGCCCAGTTCTGCTATACTGAACACCTGGAAGTCAATTAATCACCACACCAGAAACTGAGGGAGCTTTTCCCTAATGAGGAAAATAAATGACTGCATATTCCACCCTCAGATGGGCAAGATCTTGTTTGTTTTTTAATCACCTGCCTCTGCCAGAGCTTGGGCAGCCTTTCATGTTCCCCTTGGCAGAGGCTGGGATTTGAAGGCCAGCTGTTTATTCCGAGTGATCTCCCTGCCCTGCTGTGGCTCTGTGCTGATTTTCCCAGCACTCTTTCCAGCCTTTCCTGCCAAACCCCCTGGTGCTCTTGCTTTGCCTCCAGTTGGCACCCATGGGCACCTCAGACACTTCACTCCTTCATTAATCTGTTTTCCCTTCCTTTTAATGAGCTTCCATCTCATGAAGCTCCTGAGAAGGAGCCGGGAATTTTTTGGTCTCTTGCAAAGGTATTGGATGCCTGTGGAAGACTTCCACTTTGACTCCTAATTTTTAAAACAATTACTTCTGATTAAAAGCATATGCACACTTTCTTAAACTTCCTATGTGTGCTTTGATTAATTTATTAACATACTATTACCCATTTATTAATGTAATGGCTGCTTCATTGTTTTATGTTTTCATAGCCTGGAGAAGAGAAAGTTGTGGGGAGACCCCACAGGCCCATCCAGGGTCTGAAGGGGCTGCAGGGAAGCTGGAAAGGGACCCTGCAACAGCAACTGGAGTAACAGAACAAGGGGCAATGGGCTCAGACTGACACAGGGGAAATTTAGATGGAATATTGGGAAGAAATCATTTCCTGTGTGGGTAGGGAGGGGATCAAATTCCCAGAGAAACTGTGGCTGCCCTGGATCCCTGGAAGTGTCCAAGGGCAGGTCAGAGGGCACTTGGAGCAGCCTGGGATAGTGGAAGGTGTCCCTACCCATGGTGGGGAATGGCACTGGGTGGGCTTTAAGGTTCCTCCCACCCCAAACCATTCCATCATTTGATGATTCTATCTGTAAACATTTCAGAAGATGGTGTATGATATCTCCTAGCTCTTGAGTAGCCCATTTTAGGTGTGTACAGTACCTGGAGAAAAAACTTGTATAGAAAAAAAATTAATGGATTTCACTTTTCATTCTCAGCTTCCTTATAATTAATTTCCTTACTGGACTTGTTTCTGTTCAGCTGAGTGCTTTGTTTCCCAGGGGTTGGTGCAAAGGTGGCAGTGTGGGAAAAAACATCTTCTGTTCAACCAGAACCTGTTTGATCTCAAATACAGGGATTCTAAGTGCTGCTCTCTAGCTCTTCCTTGAACTGGAAAATAAAGCATTGTCCTTGCTATTTGATTTTTTTTTTTTAACAATTCTGATTTTAGTCTTGGTTTGGCACAGACACAGCCTGGCCTGCAATATGGTAATCATAGAATCCCAGAATCTCAGAATGTTTTGGATTTGAAGGGACCCTAAAGCCCATTCATTCCCACTCCCTGCCATGGGCAGGGACACCTTCCACCATCCCAGGCTGCTCCAAACCCCAAAACCCAGCCTGGCCTTGGGCACTGCCAGGGATGCAGGGGCAGCCACAGCTGCTCTGAGCATTATTGGTGGGTTTAAACCCAGACTAACAGATGGGGTTGGTTTTGTTGTGGGTGTGTTTCTAACTCGAATGTGGGGTTTTCTGAGAGGGCTCCAAATGATCTGTGAATTTAAAAATAGCATTTTAGTCTTAGTCAGTTTTCTGCAAAATCTTCTCTCTTCCCATGCAACTTCTATGCCATCCTAAGGCCTTTTAAAAATTCAAGCAGATGTCAAATACATCTTCTTCTCTCTTTCTGCCTATTTTGAGCTCATCTCCCTCATTACGCTTTTAAGAGTTTAATTTTTCAAAGAGTCCCAGATGGAATTGGGTGATAACAAAGGTCCTGAACACTGGGACAGGGATTGAGACAAAAGCCATGAGCAGGGGTGGAGTGAGGAGCTTTTCAGTGCTAATTTGGGAGGCCAAGAGCCTCCATCCTCACTTAATGTGCCTATCCCTGACATGTCTGTACCTCAAATTACTTTGGTGTGGAAAAGGCTGGCAGAGCCTCTGGACTTGAGGAAGCTGTTGGAAATGACTGGGGGAGCACACCTTGGGGTGTGGTGGCAGGTGACCTATGGGGCTGCCAATCCACACCTGCACAAGGGGTCAATAAACCACCTTTCCTCCATCCCTGGCTTCTCCTCCTCCTCCTGCCTCATCCCTTTTCCCTCTAAGTTTCCCCTCAGCATCACCTAAGATCTCACAGCTCCCATCCAGCTCTCAGCAGGATGATTTCTGACAGCTCTGCCAAAACTTGGCCGAGCATGGACTTGTCTCATTCCTATTCCCACGCTAAATTTCAAGTCCCCTCTTGCAGAACACAGAGCTTTCCAAGGGAAAGGCTGCCAGGATGAGTTGTATGTGGAAAAACAAGGGTGTCTGGCTTTTCACAGAGCTCATTAAGGGTTTTTGTCATGCAGGGAAACATTCCAAGGGGAGGGGAAACCCTGGTGTGCACACATCCATGTGTGGTACATTTGTGGTTGGTTGAGCAGCCAAGGTCACTGAAACTGTGGGAGCTGGGAATGGCAGCTCTGGAGCTGCCACTGGAGGCTGGATTGACAGAGATGAAAGCTGGCATGATGGCTGAAATCCCTGATTTGAGGGACTATTTATAGAAACACAGTGGAGTATCTGTGAGCTTCCTTTATCAAGTGTTTACTGTCCCCTTCTAAGCTGATAAGGGGGCTGGAGCACTTTCCCTGTGGAGCCAGGCTGGGAAGGTTTGGGTTGGAGAGGAGAAGGTTGTGTGGAGACCCCACAGCTCCTTCCAGGGTCTGAAGGGCTGACAGGGAAGCCAGGGGAGGGCTTTTCATCAGGAACTGGAATGGCAGGACAAGGGGGAATGAGTTCAAACTGACACAGGGGAAATTTAGGTGAAATATAAGGAAGGAATTGTTCCTTAGCAGGGTGGGCAGCCCTGGCACAGGGTGCCCAGAACAGCTGTGGCTGCCCCTGGATCCCTGGCAGTGTCCAAGGCCAGGCTGGATGGGGCTTGGATCACCCTGGGATAGTGGAAGGTGTCCCTGACATGGCAGGGGTGGCACTGGATGGGCTTTAACCTATCCAAACCAGTCTGGGATTTTGTGATTCCTTTTGTCTGGAATCTATCCTAAAACTGTATCTCACAGAAAGGAGGTTGCTATGGAAATGTTTATGTTGCTTGGTTAATTTGGATTCAAAGGGGCCATGAGCTGTAAATATTCTTCTCATTCTGAAGATTTTTTTTCTCCTCCAATACCCTTCCCCATGATGTTGCTGTGCTAAACCCACAGATCTCCCTGCTGCCTTTCTAATTGCTCTGTTGATGTGATTTCTCATTCCAGGCCAGTGTGAACCCCATCAGTGTCACTCCACCCATCCAAGCCATAGATCAGGACCGAAACATCCAGCCTCCCTCCGAGCGACCCGGCATCCTCTACTCCATCCTAGTTGGTTGGTGTCTGCTACTTTTCCTATTCCTGTCAGTCCCTCTGGTATGACCAGCCAGGAAAAGATTGCCTGGCAGAGTGGAACCCTGATAAAAATTCCTCTTGTGGCCAGTGAGATGTTTAGAATTGTTCATCTACTTGGTGGTGTTTAATTGTCACATGGAAATTCACATCACGTGGTTATTTATTAGTGTTTATTCATATTAAATCCAGAATTGTTGTCTGTTCTAGTGAATGGAACAACACAGTGAGGGAGAGTTCTGCTAGGATGTGTTTTCCATTGACAGACACAAAAAGAGAGGCTAAAAAAGGCAATTAGAGCAGATTTCATCTCCAAAATCTTCAAGCTTCAAGGATCTTACTGCATCCACCTCCAATTTTGCTGCCTGTGCACTTTCCTTTGAAATTTAAAGTTTGCTTAGTTGTTTATGCTTCTCTCTCTTTTTTTTTTCCTGCTGCTTCCCTGTGTTTGGCATTTGCTTCTGGGCTTCTAGAATGTGACCATGGAAGGGCCTGCAGGGCTCCACCTGCCCAGCTGCTCCCAAAATGCACACACCAAGCTTTCTGTGGGGTTTGGAAATGAGGAATTCTGGGGAATCACATCATTTCCCTGTCTCCCCCTGTTGAACTCCATGGTTTTCCCAGCCAAGGAGAGGTGGAAGTGAGGACTTTGAGGAGCACATTGTGGAGGTTTAGCTCTGCAAGTGGATTTATTTATAAATGTCATAAATTGATTTTATTCCCAAGTTCTGCAGGGAGAACTCCACCCCAGGGCCACATTTAGGTCAACTTCTTAAGGTATTTTTGTATAATTTACCAAGTCCTTCAGGAGTGAAATTGTTAAACACTGTGTGTCACTAACCTGGGATGTGGGTAATATTGGAGTGGCTGTTCTGACCTCCAAGAAATAATTCAGAAAGGTGTGGTACAGCAATTCAGGTTGGTTTGGGGACCTTTTTTTTTTTTTCCCTTTTTTTCCCTCTCTTTTCTTTTTCCTTCTTTCATTTTTCTTCTTTCTTTTGTCCTTTTCCTTCTTTACTTTTTTTCTCCTTTCCTCCTATATTCCTTCTTTTTTCTTTTTTCTTTCTTTTTTCTTCTCTTTTCCATCTCTTTTCCTTCATTCTTCTTTCTTTTTTTTCTTTCTTTATTTTTTCTTCATTCTGTTTCTTTTCACTTTTCTTATTATTCTTCTTTTTCCCTTATATTTTCCTTCTTTTTCCCTTCCTCCATAACCTTTTGACTCTTTTTTAATCCTTTTTGTCTTCTTTTCTTCTTTTTTCTTTCTTTTATCCATATTTTCTTCTTTTCTTTTTCCTTTCTTTCTTTCTTCCTTTCTTATTTTTTCCTCATTTCTCTTTTCTTAGTTTCTCTTTTCTTTCTTTTTAACTTCATTTGCTCCTGATCTTTTCCCTTTTGCTTATTTTTCTTTTTTTTCCTTTTCCTTTCCTTCTCTAGTCCTTCTGTTTCCTTTTTTTGCCTTCTTTTTTTCTTCTTTACTTTTTCTCTATCATATTTTCCTTCTCTTTTGTTTTTTCCTTCTTTACTCCTTATATTTTCCTTTTTCTTTCCTTCCCTTTTTCATATCTTTTCCTTCTTTCCCCTTCCCTTTTGTTTTCCCTTTTCCTTCTTTTTTCTTTCTCTTTTCCTTCTTTATTCTTCCTTTTTTCTTCTTTCTTAATTTTTCTCTCTTTTTTCCTTGCTTCTTTTTTCCTTACTTCTTTTGTTCTACTTTCTATTTTCTTTCTTTTAAAATTCATTTTCCCCCGTATTTTTTTCCTCTTTGCTTCTTTTTACCTTCTTTTTTTTCCTCTTTTTTCCCCTCCATTCACTCACTTTTTTTTTTTACTCTGTTCTTTTTATTTTCCCTCTCCTGTGCGCTTCCAAAGGATTTATTTTTGAATTTTAAGTCTGCCTTCATCTCTCCCAAGATTTGCTATTTCTGTTTTAGCCTCAGAAAATATTAAGTAGTTCCACAGGAAATGGGTCTTGCAGATTTTTCTCATTATGTGGATTTTCTACCCCTTTTCTTTAGATCTAAACCTTCTTCTCCTTGATCTCTTTGGGAATGTCCTTTTTTTAAACACTGGGAGTTTTGAACTGTGCCTGTGGAATGAAGGGATAAGTTACTTATAGAATGATTTTAAGTTTTATTTAATTTGACTCAGTTTTATTTGGTTCTTCTTTTCCCTTCTTTCTTTGCCCACCTGTGCAAGGCACATGCTCCTGGCACTGTGGATATTTGATATATTTAACTTTTGGGAACAGGATATTTGGCTTTTTTTTTTTTTTTAATACATTAATTTTTCCAATCCTTGGCTTTTGGAAATGTTAATTTCTTTGGGTCTTTGCAATACACCCACATTCCCTGGACGTACCCAGGTGTGAAGAAAGGCCCCTCCCTTTATTTTTATTAACAATGTTGTTGATTCTAAGTTAGTTAGTAAGTAAGGTTTTTTTCCTTTTTATTTCCTGGATTCTTTCCTGACATCCTTGCCCTATATTATCCTCTTCTTCCCTTCAGTAGATTCCTTTGTGACTCTTATCCTCCTCCCCTATATATCTGTTCTCCTTTAGGGCACCTCTTGTTTTCTCCTTTCTCAGTTTTTGCATTTTGTCCCTAATTTTGTGACAGTTTTTAGTTTTAGCAACAGCCTTGGTGATGTGCAGCCTCTGAAACCAGCAATCTGTTACCTGCCAAAAGTTTGGATCTCCTGCTGGGTGCCTTGTGCTCTTCAAAAATTAGATTAATTAATTAGAACTTGAAATTAAAAGGCAAGGCAAGGGGATGCAGGACTTGGAGCTTGAAGCTCTGCATTTGTG
Organism: Catharus ustulatus; assembly: GCF_009819885.2. Taxonomy (NCBI): domain Eukaryota; kingdom Metazoa; phylum Chordata; class Aves; order Passeriformes; family Turdidae; genus Catharus; species Catharus ustulatus. Next base: position 32,506,579 of record NC_046228.1, on the reverse strand, counting down.
CGGGTGGTATAAGAGAAAAAATAATCCATGGTGGTTCTTTTGCTGCATTTTGGGTCAATGATATAGGTGTGGATTAAGAGAGTCACAGAAAATAAACCCCAACATATATAATATATATAAATACATGTGTACTTTATTTATATAGCAAATTAAATTATTGTAATAATTTATCTCCTGGCTTTCTGAAAGTGCTTTCTAACCACTGCACTTGTAAGGGGAACAAAAGCCAGCAGCATTTATCAGGGAAGTGGAATGGATGCCTCAGTCCTGGCTGGGTTCAGGGTTTGGCAGGGCCAGGTTTGTGCTGCTCCCAGGGCAGCTCTAGGGCTCCCAGCCCCTGGCATCAGGGATATCCTGAGGCTTTTATCCCATGAGCCAGGAGTGCATTCTGCCCTCAGCTGCTGACAGGGCTGCTCCCAGACTAAACCCCTCAAGATCTGAGACTTAAAATCAGAATTTTGGCTCTTTGGGGTCCTCTCGCAGTGTGGAACACCTGGGCTTTCTGGGCCCTTTTACACCATTTCTTGGAGAATCCCAGGGCTCAGAATGGCTGTAGCTGGAATTTTTCCCTCCTCCTCTGCCAGGCTGTGGTTGCTGGAGCCCTTTGGCTCAGGCATAGGCACATTTTTGGGCACAGCCTTGGTACAGCCTTTCCTCCATTTCCAATGGCTCCCAAATCCATTCAGGCTCTGAGGCTTCTGTTTTCACTGGCTTGAAGAATATCCTGGAAATCCCCAACCATGAAAACACCATTTACAACTGACAATAAATTGAGATTTCATCTGGTGCTTCCTCCCTGAGGAGAGACTTTTCCCAGAAGGATTTCTAAAATAACCTATCTGTTGTTATCAAATTGTTATTAATTGTGCTAATATTTATATACATTATTTATACATTATTAATAATATTCCTGTTGTTATCAAGTACTTAGGGAGTCACAGTTGAGAGAAATTTTTGTGGGTTTGGAGAGTACAGAAATAATACTACTAAACACATAACTTTATTGTTTCCTTAAGCTCCATGTCCACTTAAGGCAATATTTTATCCTTCTAAAAGCAGAATTAGGTTTTGTTCCTTTGATGATTAATGAATAAAATAAACACATAGCTGAACTAAACCTTTCAGAGTTGTTCAAACCTCAATTTCTTTTTTGCAGGCACTCCTGAGGATTATCCCCAGTATTTCCACATGAATCTCACAACGGCTGAACTGACGCTCCTCAAGCCAATAAATAGGGATTTACACCAAAAGTTTGACTTGGTTATTAAGGTAATATGGGCTGAATTTTTTCAGTGCTTTTATATTCTTTAGAAAATAAAAATCTCTGGAGAAAATGTGGGGTGGGGCTGCTTGTTTCTTTGCAGTTTTCTCTTCCTTTTAGCCTGTCAGGCATCATTTAGCACCATCAGGGGGAAGAGGGGTGTGAAGCATTTATGAAAAAGGGAACGAATCGTGGCAGAGTTCTAACATTTCATGTTACCTTGTGTGAACAAACTCAGCACCACTTGTCCCCTCACTTTTCATGAGCCCTGTTGTCCTGAGAATGCAGCTATTTCTGTCCCATTTCTATTTCAGTTGTTCAGTTCAAAGCCCATCCTAGAGGATCACGAGGACACAGATCACTGTGTGAGTGCTGAATGTTCACAGAATCCCAGGACAGCTCAGGCTGGGGTAGCAGTGAATAATTTATATTTGAGTAGTGAATATTCACACAATCCCAGTTTGGCTGAGGCTGAAGGGAGCTCAGTGGGACCTGGTGCCACCTCCCTGCTCCAGCAGGGCCATTCCTGGACCCTTTAAGGTCCCTTCCAACCCAAACCATTCCATGACTCTAAATATCCTCAGGAGTTACAGGTTAAAGCCCTGTAGCCCTTTATTCCCAAAACTGAGCTGCACAACACATTGATAAAAAATCAATTACCTGGTGTGGGAGGGTATTTTCTGTGCCTAAATAGCAACCTGGGTCATTTGTGGCCATGTTTATAGGATTTAAGAGGTTCCTGTGGCTGTGGTAAATGTGCAGTCAGGGAATATAAGAAAACAGTAAGGAAAAGGATCAGTCTGTAAGGATGGCAATGTGCCACCTGCTAAAACAATAAAAGTTTTAATGCTGTATCCTTCTGGGACCTTTGGAATAATGGCTCAGGCTTGTACCAAATCAAACCTTCAGCTGCTTGTATTGCACACATGTCATTTCTCACAATTGTAGGATCTGATTCTGTTTCATCTGAAGGGATGCAACTTGTGATGTTTCCCTTCAAACAGAAAATCTGCTATTTTTGCAGCACACACTCAATTTAATCTTTAAAATATTCCCTCTGATATGAGAAGATCAATTTTTTTTTCTCCTGTTAAGATATTATGGAAAACTGTGAAATGGAAAAGGTGGTTAAGTCAATACAGGAGTATTTGAATGCAGGAAGGAAGGTGGACAGGAAATGGGGGCACTCACCTGCATTGCTGATAAATGTTGAATTCTCAAATAGGGAGACAATGAAAAAAACGAAAGATCCTAATAAGAAATGCTGGATTTCAGCCTTCCTCTACCTCTGGAATATATTAGATGATAAACAACGAGAAAACCAATTTTGCCCTCCTATGGAAGCTCTTAGCCAAGAAACATGGGCATTATTAGAACATCCTCACAGGAAAAAAAGAAAAGGAAAAAAAAAAGAGTGGATTTTTGAGGGGATCCAATTGAAATCTCCATGTGCAACACCAAGGCTGCCACAATATGTGCATTAAACCTTTAAACTGAAAGGGCTTAATTAAAATTGCAGTGACATGACACTGTAGACATGAGATTATGTTCTTTTTACCAGGTCTAAAAAGCATCAGACAAGTTTTATTTATTTTTTTTAATCATGAAGCAAATGGGAGAATTAGTCAAATTGATGCACTTTGCTCCATTTCTATTTGAGCAAGGGTTATTTATTAATCAGACAGAATGTAAGCTGACACTTCCATTATTATCCATTTGCAAAGAGGATGGGCTGTGGGAGGCTGGATGTGCTGGCACAGACAGGGAAGTGCTCATGGATGGAATTCCTGTACTTTGGAGAATTTATCACACCTGGGGGAGAGCTGATTTTATAAAGTTGTTTATGCTGGGGGTGATTCAGAGACTCGCTTTTGGATTAGGCAAAGGATGAGGAGCTGCAGGAGTTTCTCCTCAATATTTGCAGTGGGTTGATGTCCAGCAATTAAGGAAAAATCATAACATTAGTCCATTCAGAGTTACTATAAACCTTTGGGAGTTGCAACAGCAAAAAAAACCCTGGAAGTATTTTGATGCTGTGAAGGGCAGAGAATCCCAGACTGGTTTGGGTTGAAAGGGACCTCAAAGCCCATCCAGTGCCCATCCCATGGGCAGGGACACCTTCCACCATTCCAGGCTGCTCCAAGCCCCATCCAGCCTGGCCTTGGACACTTCCAGGGATCCAGGGGCAGCCACAGCTTCTCTGGAATCTGTGTCAGAACTTCCCCACCCACACAGACCTTTTCCATTTCTGTTGTATCACTCTTGGTACTCTGGCACCCAGGACTACATCAGATTTTCTCCCCTTCAAAGAAAATTATCTTTGTCAGATTCAAAATCAGGGAAAGCATTTTATTTCTCCTGCAGAAATTGATTTTCCATTTCTAATGGCATTGTATTAGTGACAAAAATGCTTTGATTTTTAGAACAATAGAGGAATGTTGTGGTGATTTCATGTGGGCACCTGTGTATTGGTGAAATGAAATGGATCACATTAGAGTTTAGATTGTTAAATTGATAGATAAATTGATTTAGTTAATTAAATTGATAGTTCCAGAGTGGGTTTTCATCCAGTCTGGCTGGTCAAGTCATAAACCACTGTCTGTTGTATTTGATTGTATTTAGGAAATTAGGGAGGATTTATGTGACTTGGGCATCTCAATAAAAACTCCAATTAAATTATTTCTAAAAAATGGGGGGGACAGGGAAAAGGTAAGATAAGATTACCAGCTTCAAATAACATTTGTAGCCTGACTTATTAATGGGACTTTTCCTTGACTCTAGGAATTTTATGGCACATAGGGAATACACTCTCACAGCCTGGGCAAGTGGAAGGTGCAGTGGAACCGAATGAGCTTTAACATCCTTCCAACCCAAACCAGTCTGGAATTCTGTGAAAAAGAATTGGTTTGTGTCCCTTGGGTGGTTTTGATTCCTTCCCCACAAAGCTGGTGACAGAAATGTACTTCAACACCATGCCAGGGCAATCCAGTGGATTTTGAAGAGTATTCCTGCATAGCATTTTCTGTATCCCTTGGCACTATCCCTGTGATCCCAGGAGCACTTTCAGCCAGGCTGGCATCAACCCAGTGACAGACAATTCCTTGGAAACAGCTCTACAGTGGGATTGCTTTTCCCTGTTGTTTAGGGGGTGACAGAAGGTCAGAGTGGAACAGAGTATTTGCAATCCCAGTGTTAGAGGGAAATTGGTTTGGGATCCCATTGTGCAGGAGGTGATGGAGAATGTTTCTGCTGTAATATCTGTTCCGTCTGCTACAGAATTTCTTCTGGCTGGAATTTCTGAACCGAGCTCCAATCTCTGCTCCCTGTGAGCAAGGGCAGGACCCAGGGAATGGCTGGAGCAGTGCTTGAGTGTCAGGGAGGTTTAGGTGAGATGTCAGGGCAAGGTTCTTCCCCCAGAGGGTGCTGGCACTGCCCAGGCTCCCCAGGGAATGGGCACAGCCCCGAGGCTGCCAGAGCTCCAGGAGTGCTTGGACAGCGCTGCCAGGGTGGGGTTTTTGTAGGGGGACTCTGTGCAGGGCCAGGAGCTGGATCCATGATTCTTGTGCATGATCCAGTATTCATCTTTTCTTGAGCTGGATCCAATATCCAGCTCAGGATATTTTGTGGTTCTCTGATTACTTTCTTATGGAGGCGCTTTGGATAAAAAAGATGCCCCCAGCAGTCCCAGTGTAGTTAAACTCTTCCCAATGCCCATGATTCTCCCTGATATGGATTTCAGCAGAAACAAAAGGAAGTGATGCTCTCCTTACTCTGGTGGTTGTTTGACTTCTTATTCCATTAAGAGCTTCATTGATCACTCCTGTCAGTTGCTCTCGGAGCTGTCAAAAAATTCCTGCATTACAGGAATTTTCAGAAACAGCCTCAGGATCAAACTGTGGACAAACCTTGGAAGGCAGGAAATACAGATATTTATGTGCCATGTTTGGTGTGATTGCACAGGGGCTGTTTCCTGTTCCAAGTGAAAATACAGGGAGACTGGAAGAGGATGTTTGCCAGCCACTGGCAAGGGAAAAAATGGTCAGGTTTAGAACATAGGAGGTTGTGGAGGAGAGCTCTAGGCTGGAGAATATTGGGTATTATCTCAGTGGTTGAATTCCTGAAATAATAGCTACTTCTGATCCTGAGGAATTACAGAATCATTATATATATTATATATATGTAAAATTTCTGGTTGTAAAGATAAGGATATAACCACAGAATCATTTAGGTTGCAAAAACTCTCTGAAATCATCAATTGCAGCCAATTAACCATTCCAGCCAAGCCCACCACTACTCCATGTCCCCTATCTTCCTAACACTTCCTGGGATGGAACTTCCAGGGATTGAATGTAGAATTACAGAAGGACTTTGCAAGACCAAGTGACTGGGTGAAAAATTGGCTGATAAAATTAGGCATGGCTTAAAAATAAAGTGAAATGTGTCAGAAAGGATCACCCTAAATTTTTATATTAAATGATGGGTTCTGGCCTGACTTGGGAATGAGATCCTGGTGTTGGAACTGTGGACAGAGTGTGAAGGTTGGCTCGGTGATCCAAAAAAATGTATAAAAAGGGAATGGAACATTAGAACTCATTAGTGAAAATAGAGAAAAGAACAGGGAGAAAAGCACTGCAGCTCTGAACAGATCCAGGTGTCCTGAACACAGTGTCCCAAAAAGGACAGAGACTCCTCCAGGTGAGGAAGGAAGAAGCCGAGACAGGCACCTACTTATAGGATACAGTACCAGAGTTTTGGGAGTGAAGAGGAGGCAGCAGTTCAGCCTCTTCTGCAGTTCCAGGGTGAGGGGCTCCTAGCTGAGACAAGGAGGTGGCAGGGTTAAAACAGACAAAATGGGTTCTTCTCTAGAAAAAAAAAGGTTGGGTGTAGACCTCACAGCACCTTCCAGGATCTTAGGGGATGAGGGGAAGCTGGAGAGGGACCCTGAAACAGGAACTGGAGGGACAGGACAAGGGGGAATGGGTTCAGACTGGCAGAAGGAAAATCAAGATGGGATATTAGGAAGAAATTGTTCATTGTGAGGGTGGGCAGGCCCTGGCACAGGGTGCCCAGAGAAGCTGTGGCTGCCCCTGGATCCCTGGAAGTGTCCAAGGCCAGGTTGGACTTTGGGGTTTGGAGAAACCTGAGATAGTGGAGGTGTCCCTACCCATGGCAGGAGGTGGAACAGGATGATTTTCAAAGTCTGTTCCCACCCACACTCTGATTCCTTCTATGACTGGAATTTGACAGGCAGTGCTGTGAGACTGAATGCTGGTCCAGGCTCAAGGGGAGGCCAGGCTGGCTCATGGAAGACAAGTTTATGAATAAAAAGAGAAATCCAGAGAGATCTGAGCTGCTTTTCTTCTCCAGGCTCCTGTCTTTGGCTGCAGCTTCAAGCATGATTTTGGAATTGTTCTTCTTACCGTGCTTACCAGGGGAGGTTCAGATCAGAAAAAATTCCTTTTTCCCTGAAAGAGTGGTCAGGCTTTGCAAAAAGTTGCCCAGGGCAGTGTTGGAGTCACCCTCTCTGGAAATGTTCAGGAGCCATCAAGACATGGCCCTTAGGGACATGGTTCAGGGGTGATGCTGGTGCTGCTGGGGTGATGGTTGGACTTAATGACCTTGAAGGACTCTGGTGACCTTGGTGATTCTGTGATTCTGTGGCTGTTTTATTCTGAATTTCAGACAGCACAATTCCAGCAGGCAGTGAGGAGATGCCCATCAGTTGAGGCTCACTGGACTGGAAGTTCTTCGATTAGAGAAATGCTCTGTAGGTTTTAAGACTTAGAAACTCCTGAATAATTTAATTCTTTTTTTCACCCATTCAGAAACTTCATATCTGCGAGATTTGGTTGATTTTTGCAAAAATTTCAACCTTCAACTCTTCCCAGCCTGTTCTGATATCTTGGCTCCATCATCTATTGACCTTTGTTACCTTTGTGTGGGGTAGCTCCAAATTTCCTCTCTTCCCATGTCTTAATTTTCTTGCATTTCATAGGATTTGTGCTTATTTTTAGCTCCTCTAAGTTTTGGGGTTTGTACTCAGGGTGACAGATAGGGAAAAGAATGGAAGAAGTTCATTTTTATTAAAGAGTTGCTCCATCCTCTTCCTGTAAGGGCTGACATTTTCCCAATCATTCATTTGGTTGTGCATCTCCTGTATTCCTAAGGGCAGTAAGTGTTTTTTTAAATTAGCTTTTCAAAGGTTCAGCCCCTAGGTGAACTCAGAATTCAATTAGTTCTTTTTGAGACAACCTTTTTTTCTCTCTTACATTTAATACAGTGATGAGATTTTATGTAGAATTAAAAATCTGAGTGCAGGGACAGTGTTCAGCTTTGTGTTGAAGGAAAAAAGGGTCCAGGAAACCCAATCCTTTCCTTTAAATCACTAAAATATTTCTTCAGATCAGGATTGACCCTAAATTTTGTGTCAGAACTCTCAGAGCAATGAAATCTTTAGAATCAATAATTGGGATGTCCTGTTGGGATGTCCAGTGCTTTCATTGACAGAAATTTCCTTTCTACAATAAGAAACAATATTTTTTCCATGTAAAATTTAATATTCAGCACTTAAAACTTGGCCTAATGGCTTCATAGCTGGTGATTTTTTTAAGGGAAGAAGGAAGAGTTGTAGTACTTGGAAAATAATCCATAATTACTATTCACTGCCCTGCAGCATCGTGAGTCTTGCTGGTCCTGAAGTTAACCTTTACCCATGGCCCTAAAATGGATGTTTTGGGGTAAGGGTGGTTTTATAAGCCCAGTGTCTAGACACATTTTGTGCTGATTTAATTTCCCTGCCACAGTGACAGCAAAGTCACTGATAAGAAAGTCACATTTCTTCTGTGCTCTAAAGATATTCTGTGCTCCTTGTCCTTAAGCCAAGTTTTAACAGTTTTAATCCAGTTCAGTGCTTCTTTCCTTGTGTTCAGGAATGATTCCCCAGTCCTAAAGTTTTGCCTCAATCTGGATAAATGCTGTCCCTCTTTTCACCCTGCCTCTCCAGTTCAAAGGAGCCACTTTGTCACCCTGCCCTTCCTTCCCTCTCTCCCTGCTGGCTGCTCCTAGTTTTAATCACATCCATTTAAATAATAGATCACAGAATCCCAGGATGGTTTGGCTTGGAAGGGACATTAAAGCCCATCTGGTTTCACCCCCTGCCACCTGATTTTGCTTTCCTTAACTCTGAGATCTTCTTGGAGCACAGTTTGCAGCTCCCACTGCTACTCTTCCACATGGATTTGTGTGTAGCCCCTCATTAGGAATATTTCCTGGCATCCCAATTTTTTAGGGTGTGTGAAGTTCAGATTTATCATCATCCATGACTCTCTACTCAGCTCCACTTGCTCATCTTCCTGTTGGGATTGGAGGGGAGAGGGAACTTTTTTGGGTTTTTTGTTGTTTTTTTTTTTTTTTTGAGGGTTTTTCTTTTGTTTTTGGGGGCTTTTTCATTTTTGGGGGGTTATATTTTGTGTTTTTCTTTGCTTCTAGTGTTGGACCTTCCCATTTTTATCAAATAAAAGATCTGGCATGAAGACAAACCCCCCCTTTTTTTTTTTTGTTTTACATTTATTCCTAATTAGCCTATTTTACACTTCAGATAACTCTGTGTTCTTGGAGAAAAACAGCAGCATGGACATGTCTTAGATACAACAATTCAATTTCCTTGCACCTTAGGACAGATTTTTTGGACGGAGGATTTCTGAATCCAGGATTTTATGAATCCATGGAGAAATGGGAACTCGGAGTTTTATCTAGGGGAACCACATTTTGCTGTCTTTCAGATGTTTCTCTAGGACAGGACCTGCTAATTTAGCAGTGAGAGGGGGCATTGGGAATGGCTGGAGAATATTCCAGCTCTGGATTGTGCTGGAACTTGATGATCCCTATGGGTTCTTTCCAGCTTGGAATTTCACTTGATGATCCCTGTGGGTCCTTTCCAGCCTGGAATTCTCTGTGCTTCCATGAGGGAGCCTTCTGCATTGCTCTAATTTCTCTTTTTTTGGGGGGAGCTGTTTCATCTGCTGCTTGGTTGGTCCTGTAAATTCCCACAACCATTCGCTCCTCTCCTTGCATCCGACCTGGAGCTGCTTTCCTGTTATCTCCATCAGGATAAAATTATGGACACTACAGCTACAAGCAGTCTTCAGCACAGATGATATAATAAAAGCAGTTAAGTATCTGAAAATTAACACATTTCACATAATTTTGCTGGTTTTTTTGTTTTGTTTTGTTTTTTAGCTGCTCTTAACTACTAAGTTATACCACAATCTAATGCTGTGCTGGTTTTTTTGTGTCTTGGTGGAAAGTCACATCCTTGAGGTTATTCGAGAGATCCCTCATCATTTTGACACTAAAACTTTTTCTTTGAAGGACTGGAACCTGAATGTTTTGTGGCTTAGATACCAGTGGCTTTCTGGCTGAAGAAAATGTAAATTGTTTGCTGTTTGTGCTCCAAAATATGTGTTAGGAAGCAAAAAAGCTCAACCCATGGCCAGCAAATCTGGGCAAGTGTTTAACAGAACAATGTGAGGGAAGAGGGTTTGCACTAGTAGTGGTCAATGTCTGGAACAACTCTCATGAGGTATAACTTAATCTCTTAAAAAAATACAACAAAACAAAAAATAACAAGAAAACCACCCCCAAACCACCACAAAACAAACAAACAAAAACCCCTCAAACCTCCACACTAAGAAAAACCCCACGAAATAGGGCACTGAAGCAAAAATTACTGCTGTTGCAGCTTTATTATGTTTTTAGAGCATTATGAAGGGTCTGTATTGAATTCTGCTTGCAGTAAAGTGTTGCTTCTGGGACTGATTCCATGGAACACCTGAAAGCAAATCAATCCCTCACATTGTAATATGAAATACCTTGTTTCAAGCAAAAGGAAAAGATAAGTGGATGCTTGCAAAGCTTCTTTTTTTTCCTTAAATACTGGTGTCTTTGAAAACAAAAAAATTAAATTAATCCATCATTTTGACTGGTGAACAAGAAGGAAAGCTGAAGTGATTTGGAGTGGAAGTGCTCAGTGAGGAAGGACTTTGTCATTTTGGGCTCCAGGGATTCAAATTTGAAGTCCAATTTTGGGAGCAAACAACTTCCTTTGTGTTTGGCCATGTGTAATTCCCAGCACTTCAACAAAGCCTGCCACACCAGGATGAATATTCCTGCTTTTATCCCAGAATGAGCTCCAGGCTCACTTGGACTTTCAAGCAGGGCCATTATTGTGGTGTTTCAAGCTGTTCAGAAGATTGAGGCACTCTCTTGTTTGCATTTCCATTTTTTTCAGAATCTCTTGATAGCAAGGAACATTATGCAGTGTTATAAAGTAACTTGCAGGGATTGTATGGAAACTTTGGGCCATGAAAAGATCAATTTTGCCTGGAAAAACAGAAGAAAAGAGTATTTAATTTAATGATGGACAAGCATTGTTAGTCCTATGGGAAGGAGCAAAGCCCTGGAGGGGCTGGAGCATGTCCAGGGAAGGGAACAGAGCTGGAGCCCCAGGAGTGTTTTAACTTGGGCAAAAATTCCATCTCAGGAGATTTTTGGAGTTTCACCTTCCTGGGTCAGTAGCCAGAGTCCTGCCAGATAATTTTGGTGATGTCAGCTTTGACACATGTAGTTTATTTTCATTCAGTGGAGCATCAGCTGGACTAGACTGGAGCCTGGGGTGTTTTTTCCTGTAGCTCAAGAGTAATCCAGGTATATTTTGAAAAGAAAAATCCATTTTTTCCTAAAAACTGAGAATAAGTTTTTTATTAATTACTTAAGGTGTCGTCACCTTCTTTGAAGAAAATAACAATTTTTATTCCTGTATTTCTTTTTATTTGAAATAGAAGGTTTAATAATGTTTTCTATTGCTGTTTTATAAACAAAGAGAATCACCATTTTTAAGACCAACAAAAGGTGTTTAAATAAGAAATTTTTAAAAACTCTGGTGAAGTCAAAGGGATGTTTCCAGACCAAGATTCCTTGGAGTCTTGATTTGAAAAATGAGGAATTATCTGTTTGAAATGGGGGAAATACCAGATTACAATAAAACCTCTGCAAAAAAAAAGTCCTGTTAAGAAGAGGAATTTAGGCCCTGTTCTGTCTGTTGTGATACAGGGTCTGTGTGCATCCAGATTTTGGGAATATAAATTTTGACCATAGGAATAGGAAACTGGCTTTCAATGCCCTGTTGTTGTCTTGCTGCAGTATCAAGTGCAGGACTGTAATTAAAGCTGGTTTGCTCTTTATTAGCTGGAGACCAAATTACTTTTTGTCTCCTAATTCCCTTGTTTCTTTGCTTTATTAGTTGTTGGTTGGGAAGCTGCAGGAAAAGAAAGCAGGATCACAGGTTTTTATAGGAGTAGCAGCCTGGAATGGGCAGTTAGTGCTTTTATCTTTAGGAAGTTGGAGAATAAGAATAAATCAGGTGAAAAATATCAGGGATTAACTCCTGGGAGGTGCAGAGCTGCCATTGAGATGGAGGGGTTGTTTGTGGAAGTAAAAAATTTTTCAGGACACACATCCACAACTTCCCTGGCACAGGGTGCCCAGAGAAGCTGTGGCTGCCCCTGGATCCCTGGAAGTGTCCAAGGCCAGGCTGGACAGGGCTTGGAGCAACCTGGGAGAGTGGGAGGTGTCCCTGCCCATGGCAGGGGGTGAAATAGATGAGCTTTAAGGTCCCTTCCAACCCAGACCAGTCTGGGATTAAAAACCAGGCAAAATACAAATTAAAATCCCACTCGTGTAACGCTGAAGAGGTAGATTTGGGGAAAGAGGAAGCAAATGTGTCCACGTGTGCTGTTCCCACTTTTTGCATTTTACTCTCTTGCTGCTGCTGTGGGTTCTGCTGCACAACCAGCATTCTCAGTTTTCTTTCATCCCTCAGAGCTTTTTCCAAAACTCTCAACCCTGAGAGTTTAAGGAGCTATATTTGCATAAGATTTGGGTTTCTTGTGGCTGTGTAAATGCAACTGTGATGGAAATTGATGCTGTTTCTTGTCTCCTAGCTAATTTTAAGTTGGCATTTCTCTTTTCCATGATGTTGAGTTCCATAGTAGGGGACCCTGAGGAAAAAAGTCCATTTTTAAACTGGATTATGACTCTTAAGTAGAACCATCCCCAGCTGCTGTTCCTAACTGGAAACCTTTGACAAATGAGGTGATTTTTTAGGCTGAACAAGACAATGGCCATCCTCTCCCTGCCTTTGCCAATCTCCACATCGAGATCCTGGATGAGAACAACCAGAAGCCTTATTTCACAAGGTCCACCTACGAGGGCTTCATCCTGGAATCCTCCCCGGTGGGAACGACCATCTCCGATAATCGGAACCTGACCTCCCCCCTGCAGGTCGTGGTGCTGGACAACGACGTGGAAGAGGTACAGTTTGTTCTTTCACAGTGCTTGCACTTTTATTATTTTCAGGGTTCTATCTTTTTTCTTTCTTTTTTTTAATTGAGACAAACCTATTTAGATCGATAAATTACAAAAAAAAGTCACCCTAATTTCATTATAATTTTCTGTTTGTTTTTGTTCTGAGTTCAGATAGATTTGGAAGTGGGTTTTTTTCTGATCTGTGTTTTGCTCACCTGTCAGGAAGACTCTGTTCTGTTCAAGGTGGTGAATGCTCAGTGCACAGAGGAACCAAAATGCATTTTGTGACAGGGATGAACCTGCCCCACACCAAAAACAGAAGAGGGGAGCTCAGAAAGAAAGGAATTCCTCATCTGAACTAATTTTGATGTAACATTACTCAGAGTGGAAGTCAGGCATCTCCAGAGGGATAGTAAGCAAGTAGTAACAGTACAACACCTCTGACCTTTCTTCTGTTCTCACCAAGATCATTATGGATTTTTTAGCCAGTATTTCTTTCCCCTCTAATTTCCATTGTCTCTCCAGTTGTCTCCTTTGATCTTTTTGGTTCCTTCAGCTACAGAAGGAAATTCAAGCTATAGGCTTAGGTTTTGTAGGAATAGTTACAGGATCTCTTGAGTAAAGTTCTTAATCTGAGAGTTTGAAAACAATCTGCTTTTCAAAGCTTTGCTTTAGGCAAATTAATGCTTTTTAAGGAACTCAAGAGCTCATTGACACTAAAACATCGCAGCATTAGAGCAATTTATTGTTTTAAATCCCAAGTTCATGCAGAGGATTTCTGTCCATTAAAGTTTCAGCACCACTTTATGGGCATTGTTAGAAATCAGTGGTTGGAAGGCAGATGGAAAATGCTGTTGGATCTGGCTTTTGTGGGAGTTGGGTAGAAGGTATGGAATGAGGGCACGGGGTGGGAATCAGCAGGAGTTACTGAAGATCTGGATTGCTTGGGAAACACTCAGGTTCAGTTCTGATTAAAGCAAAGCAGTTTCTTGGTTGATGAAATAAATGGGACCTCAGATGCTGCTTAGGATAGGAACAGTCAAGGTGGGCAAGGATCAGGTTTATAAATATAACACAGAGTTGGATTTCCCATCCCTGGAAGTGTCCCAGGCCAGGCTGGATGGGGTTTGGAGCAACCTGGGATAGTGGAAGGTGTCCCTGTGCTACAAAGCCCAGAGTGGTCAGAGAAGCCACCCAGCACAACTTGCCACAATTCCATTGTGGAATAACTCAAAGCAATTCCCTTTAACAGAAGAAAATTCCATATCCTCCTTCAGATGCTCAAATGTAGAGGCAGTTTTCTCTGCTGCTGGGTTTTTTTGTGTCTTCCCTATTTCTGGTGGATGATGTTGCTACACTCAAGGGATGCCAGAGAGATTTGGGAATTCATTTAGCTCCAGAGGGTTTTCAGGCTTGAGTTAATAGCGCTGCATTAACCCTTCCCTGGCACCTGCACAGCTCTGTCCAGGAGAATTACCCAGTCTGTGTCAAAGGCAGATTGGGTAATTCAGGGTTCTCCATGTAACTCCATATTAGGTCATACCCAAGACAGAAAAATAGGATGGCCTGGAAATGTTAAATCCTGAATTTGGGCTGATTTTGATTGAATCATGTAGAAAGTACCAACATACTATTTACACACTCAAAATACAAATATTTCATTTAGGAAATTTCTGCATGGAACACCAACCTGTTCCTTTAATTCCCTAGGTTTATAATAAAATCCTGGGATTCCTGTTCCCACCAGAGGTCCTTTCTGTTCCTTATTTGGTCAGTACAAGTTCATACCTGGAGTTCTGAGGCATTCTCTGAGATTCTGAGATTCATCACAGGCAATTTGACCATTGTGCTCCACATTTTATTGTTGTACATCAGCACATTCCCATTAATTTCTCCCACTATTTGGATCTGGGATAGGAAGTTCATTAATAAACTTGTGTTTACCTGCAGTAAAAATTCCAACAGAATTGTGGCCCAAGTATTTGTCACTTTAATTGCATCACTAAAAATGAAAAAAATCTGTCCAATCTGCAGCAGATTCTTAATTGAGAGCACGACCATACTTTAAATAATCTACATCAGAAATTGCTGTAAAAAACAAATGTATCTTTCTTGAACTGCTTCAGGCAGCTTCTTAACAGTTGTTACATATTTTAGTGGCTCAGTACAAACAGACCTGAAATTTTCTCACCACAGGAAGGATATTCCATGGATATGGCAGTTCAAGTTCCCAAATGCTTTTCCTAGTAAGCTTAAGCTCATGTTTTAATTTTCATGGGATGATGAATAGCAGGAGTTAGTGAGGTTAGTGAAAATCTACTTCAGCCACACAATACACAATGAGGCAGAGCCAAAAGTGAATTATTTTAGTTTCTTGTTGGCAAAGGTGAATATTTGTGTGTCGTGAGAAGTAACTGCCAAAAATTGATTTTGAGGGTTTCTTCTTGTTGTGGGGTTCTGGCATCACTGGGAGAGATAAAGAAATTCAGGTGGATTAACATCTAAATTAATGGAGAGGGGCTTTTTCCAAGGGTGTGCAGTGATAGGACAAGGGGGAATGGCTTCCCACTGCCAGAGGGCAGGGATGGATGGGATATTGGGAAGGAATTGTTCCCTGGGAGGGTGGGCAGACCCTGGCACAGGGTGCCCAGAGAAGCTGTGGCTGCCCCTGGATCCCTGGCAGTGTCCAAGGCCAGGTTGGACTTTGGGGCTTGGAGCAGCCTGGGATAGTGGAAGGTGTTCCTGCCCATGGCAGGGGTGGCACTGGATGGGCTCTGAGGTTCTTTCCCACCCAAACCATCCTGGGATTCTCTGACACACAGAGATCTGCCTCCAGCCAGAGGGGATCAGCCTCCCTTTGGGTGGAAATATTCCCTGTTCCTTTGCCATTACCTGGTTCTTGCACAGCCCTTTCCAAGGCCATGGCATGATGCAGGTGTAACATGGATGTGAGAGAACCAGATTGAAGTGCCTGTGTTTCAATTCAGGGATTCACAGAGTGCTCCTGACCTGCTCTGGGCAGAATTTCCAGAATTCCAGCTGGGGGTGCAGCAATTGCACAGAGCTCCCATATAAAATGGCCAAACACTAAAATTGCCCCTCATGGGTCTGGGTGGGAGCTCAGGGTGGGATTGTTGGCAGAGGTGATGGTCATTAACATCTACAGGTCTCAGTGTGCTGATGGTTTCATTGTACCTCAGTAAACTCATGTATTTAGGAATATACTTGAATTTAAGGATTGCTGATGAGACACTGAGATAAACCCCTCTATGCTGGTGCATCCCAGTTCCCACTGGTGACTCTAGTTAATCATAATGAGGTCTGGCTGCTAATTGAAAAATTAAAATGACTCCATGTCCTCAGGTAAATGCAGGAAGAAAGTGCTCACTTAACTGTATGTCTGAGGAAAAAAAAGAGCAACCCTCCTCTAAACTGAAACCTTGTGGGAATTATAACAGAGTCCTTCTATAAACCTTGCAGAAATTAATTTATAGATGGGACATTGCAAACAGACCTTTCAGTAGAGCAGCACTGCCGAGTGCTGATATAATTAAGTACTCTGTTTAAATGGCACAAATTAAATTAAGCTACACAAGTACCTTAAGACCTGAGCAAACCAAAGCTGAGATGAGGACCTTAAACTGAGTGAGCTGAGAGCTCTTTACATAAGGCTTCCCAAGCCTCTTTTTTCCTTCCCCTCTGGTTTCCACGGGAGAGAATTCATTTCTGCAGTTGTTAGGGTTGGTGATAAAGCTGCACTGAGTATCCATCATGGAAGGGGCTGTGACCATAAAGCCCATCCAGTGCCACCCCTGCCATGTCAGGGACACCTCCACTGTCCCAGGGGAGTCCAAGCCCTGTCCAGCCTGGCCTTGGCATTCCTGCGTGGTCTCATGCAGGACCAGGAGTTGGACTCAATGGTCTTTGTGGGTCACTTCCACCTCAGGGCATTCCATGATTTTCTGGAATTTTTTTTTTATTTCTGAGAACTTGTGGGAAATTTGAAAGAATTTTACTGAAGGGTGTCTTGGCAGCAATGCGAGCAGACAGAGCAAGTAATGTATAAAATTAGCTTTAAATGCATCTACAAGTGCAGGTTAAGAATTTTCAACAATACATCTAGAAAAGGAAAAATAATAGAATTTTTATTTCTTTTTTTAACTGGGAGAACTGAAGCATTTTAAATTCCAAAGTATATTTCTCTGATATTTACCTGATTGCTTCTATCACTCCCGGTTGTGGTTTGAAGTTGTTTTGCAGTCAAGGAGACAAGTTCTGCTGGCTCTGGGCAGCCCTGTGGTGACACTCCAACAGCTGTAATAACTCAGGAAATGCCCTTCCCAGAATTAAACAGCCCTTTAATATAATTATTAAAACAAACAGAAGGTCAAGGCAAAGACAAAAGGCTGCTTCCCTTCCTTTAGGGGTTAAATTTTTTTGGATCTGTACACTTAAGGAAAAGCAGAAGTACTAACACTGAATCGCTTCTGTAGCATTGTGTGTCTTCCTTGATTATTTTAGGATGAATATCTCATGGTTTCTGCCTGCCCACCCTCCCAGGGAACAATTCCTTCCCAATATCCCAATATCCCATCCATCCCTGCCCTCTGGCAGTGAGAAGCCATCCCTGTGTCCTGTCCTCTGCACTCATTCCAACAGATCCACATCTTTCTTCTGTTGGGGTCACAGAATCTCTCCTGCTTTCCCTCTGCAAGGCTCTGGATCTCAGATTTTCCAGATGAACGTAGGAAAGACTTTCACCTTTCACCCAGGAACAAGGAGGACAGGTGTTGGAAATATCTTTTCAACAAAACAAATTTTTCATGGATATTTCAGTGCTGATGATTCTCCACTTCAAAATGTTTGAAAACTCAGCTTTCAGGGGATGGACCTGTGCTGCAAATTAGCAAGTCTGAGCAGTTTGAATACTCTAGGAACTTGTTCTGGCTACCCTGGAGAGGTTCACAGCCAAACAGACCCTGTCCAAAAACTTTTGAGATTGTTGAAACACACACAGAATAAATACCCTTGTCTGTTTAGTCCTGGCAATGTTATAATTATCCCAAATAAGTTTGGTTTCATCTTCATCAGTTTTAGGAAACTGTTTGCTTTGGGCAGAGTTGTAATCCCTGGTGGGATTTGAGGAACAGGAATGCAGGAACATCTACATCCATGCAGGAATTTCTCCAGAGATTTTTCAAGCAGAACACACTTGAGCCCAGGCTTTGTTTATTGGGTGCATCATTTTTTGTGCCTCCTTTTGTTGTTTTTTTTTGTCTGTAAGCATGAATCCCCCAAATGTCCCTCAGTCCCAGGTTTGTGTTGCCTCACTTGTGTTCATTTTGTGTTTTCCTTTGTAGGTCCGACCAGGTGCTTTCCCCGTAGGTATTGGGTGATATGTGTGCAAAACACCTTTTTTGGTCTTAATTGTGTGATTTCTTCCTTTATTTCCCCCTTTTTTTCCCTCATTTCTCCCTGTCCTGATGGTGTTTGAGGCTGGGACTGTCCCTTGGTTTGTGAAGCCTGCAAAGAGCCCTTTAACATATTGGACCCAATTTAGGGCATAGTCATGGATTGTGATTGCTTAATGTTCATTAAATTATTCCACATCTTCAAAGACATCCTGAGTATTACAAAAATGCTTTTTTGAATTAAGAAGTACCTCAGGTTTGAGTTGTGTCCTTGCATGTTGCATGTGAACTCTTTTGTGTGGATTTTGATAATTTTCTACTTAAAATTCCATGTTAAACAATTTATCAGAAACCCGCCTTTTCTCCATGACCCAGTAATGTCAGCAGAAATGCTGAAATCCACACCCCAAAATAAAATTATTTTTAAAAATGAATTATTGGAAATTGTGTTGGCAATGTAGCTGGGGTTGTTCTCTCTCATGTGAAGTGTTCAATTAAGTCAATCTGTCTTTTCAGGCAGCATAAAATGGGATAATAATGTCCAAGATGCCTGATAACAATGTCAAATATTCCTGGTAATAATGTCCAAGCATAACAATGCTTTTCCCAATGAAGGGAATAAATTGCTCTGTGGCTCTGACATGCCTGGGAGGTGGTGAAATAGGCATTGATTGTTGTAAAGGCAATTACCTTCCATATTAGGAGAACATTTCTAAGACAAGTATAGCAAAGGAATAGGACACATTACTCCAGGAGGGTTTTGGATCTCCATCATTGGCTTTTCTCAGGAATAAATTAGGAAAAAAGTGCTGTTTATTAGTGTTTAAAAGGACATGAAAGCAAGTACTGCAACACTAACTAGGGGTTTTGTAAATTAAATTCTTAACAGACTTTATAATGTCTACAAAGTGAGCAATTATGGGCAATTACTTTACCTATGTTTTCCTGGAATGAAGAGGTTGCTGTTTGCATTGCTGGCTGTAAAATGAATTTTCATTTTCCTGGGAGATGCAATTGCAGCTCTAGGAACTGAGGAACCACTCATGTGGAACACTTGGATAATTCTTTCCCATGGCTTCCTGCAATGTTTTCTCATTTAAATAGTGGAATCTTTGCTTTTGGGGGCTTTTTTTGGGCACAGTTAAAGCAGTTTCTCTCTGTCCTGGTTTTGTGCTGCTCTGTCCTGGTGCCACCTGGTGCAGGTGAGGGCTGGCTGGGAGTTGGGGACCTGTCATGTGCTCCCAAAGATTTTAATCCTCCAGGAATGGTACTGATGGAGTGACCCTTCCAGAAGACCTTTGGATTCAGAAAGTATTCAGAAAAATAATGCTCCTTTGGGGATTTTTTTTCTGAGTTCAGCATTTCTCCTTTTGGGATAGTTTCTGGACTTGTTCTGGTTCACCCCATGGCCTCCTCTGTAGGGGTGGGGTTTGTGGAATGACATTGGAAAGTAGCTGGTAAAATCCTGGATTTTCTGTCGTTCCT
Organism: Catharus ustulatus; assembly: GCF_009819885.2. Taxonomy (NCBI): domain Eukaryota; kingdom Metazoa; phylum Chordata; class Aves; order Passeriformes; family Turdidae; genus Catharus; species Catharus ustulatus. The sequence goes on along the minus strand of NC_046228.1, from coordinate 32,487,058 downwards.
GGTACCACTCCTCTGGTTCCTCATCTCCCCATTTCTGGGGGCAGTTTAAAGCAGTTTTTATAGGACTTGACTCCCAACCTTTTGCATTTTCCTGGGGTTTGCATTCCCCTACCAACAGAGATAAACTCATGAGCGAAAGCAGCAGGAACTCAGGTTAAATCAACCAGATAATGGACAAGGACACTGAAAGCTGCTGGAATACTGTGGGCAACAAAAAGAAATGTAGCTTGTTTGAAAATTTAACTCATGTACAGTCTGATCAGACTTGATCAGAAAACACCTTGAAAGAGGTAGAAATCAGGAGTGACCCGTCCTGAGTAAAAAAAAAAAAGCCATGAGTAAATTTACAGGGCTTTGTTTCCTCTTTTTACCATAAAATGTTACTTCTCAGCTCATTTATGATGTTTTCCCCCCATCAACTGGGAGGTTCCTAATTCTGCATCAATACTTTTGGATTCTTTCTGGGAGCTAAAGAGACCCCCTGGGCTGGCTCTGTTTCCTGAAATACTTCACCGCATGTCATTCTCTTTGTTCAGTGCACCAACCCAGCTGTTTTATTGTTCTGTTAATCAGGTTCAGCTTCTTTTGGGTTTTAATATGAAGATAAATGCTTGAATCTGGTTTCTTATATTAAGTTGGGTTTAAAAATACTGTTTAATGGGGGGGAAAAAAGACACTTATTTAAAACCAGTATAGGTATTTGTTTACAATTGGATTTTCTTACACTGGTGGCTTTTTAATACATTTTTCATCAAGAAGATTAGATTTTTAGGCCAGCAGTAAGATTTTTTTTTTCCTTTTTTTTTTTACAGTTTTTTAGATTTTTAGTCACAGCATTTGTGCTTATTTAAGTTTCAACTAAAACAAGCAAATGCAGTGAGTGATTGGAGACTTAATGTCCCTCTGAATTTTATAATAAAATGCTCTTTTTTGCCTTTGATATTGTTGAAAGACCAAGGATCCCCAGCTCCATCTCTTCCTGAATGACTACACCACGTTTTTCACTGTGACTCAGAGTGGCATCACCCGCTACCTCACCCTGCTGCAGCCCGTGGACAGGGAGACCCAGCAGCTCTACACCTTCTCTGTAAGTTAAATGCCCTTGGGAAACTCTGTGGTGGGCAAGGATCAATTCCAGCATCCTCAGAAGTCTTAAAATGGCCCAGAAAGAAGAGAGTAGTGAAGGATGAGTTGGTTGAGAGAAGCATTTTAAATTCCCCTGCCAGCACATTCTCCATGGCCCCAGGACTGGCGCCTGCTCCTCATCCCATGGTGGTGTCCTGGTTTGGAGGGCAGGTGTCTGCTGAGAAAGGCAGGACCCTCTCTTTGAAATGGAGAATGTAAACCCCCTCCCTCCAAATTATTATAATTTTGAAATCAAGGGGCTTTCAGGCAAAGATATGGGAATTAGGAATAACAGTTCTTTTCTAGGGAAATTAAAATAGAAATACAGTACTACAAAGAAACAAACTCCAAACCCTGACAAAGTCAGAGTACAACCTGACACCCCGTCAGGCAGGGTGTTGGCAGCAGTCCCATTCCATGGTGGCTTCATCCTCCTGCAGTGACAGATGTGGCTCAGTTGAAGCAGTGCTCCTGTACAAGGTGCAGTTTCCCTCCGGAGGTCCAGTGGTGATGTGGAGAAATCCGGTTTTCCTCTGGAGTCCAGTGGAGAAAGGGGCTCCCTTAGTGTCCCAAAACCTCTGTTTTTATCTTGGTAAGAAATGTTGGGCTCTTCCCCCTGGCTGGAGCAACTTCCAATGGGATGCAGTAATTTTATCAGTCACACAGTGGGACTCAATGGCCATGAGCAGAAAATGACTGGCTGGAGGAAGGATGGGTTGTGAAAAGATAAAGAACAATGCCCTGCCTGGTTTCAATGGATGGCCCATTAGCAGAATATCTCCTGTGGAGATACGGATCACTGCCCCCACCCTCAACAGATGGTGATAGAACAGATACCTTTTATCACACTCTGTATTGTAAAACCAGACAGGCAGGATCTGAGCCCTCTTTTTTATTCCTGGCCTTGCCTTTCTCACTGCCTTTTTCACTTATACCTGGAGCCAGGAGCATGAGCCTTGTCTTGGGTTTTTGTTTTATTTTTGTCCCAAATTTAAAAAAAAAAATAGGCATACAGAAATAAAAAAAAAAAAAGAGGGGAAAAAAAGCTTAAATTAATTTGATATTCCCTCAGACTCTGAGTGAACCCCTTTAACAGCCTTACATCCTTTTGGACACGGGCTGTGGGCAAACCCAGTTCTTCTGCAGGGGTTCCCAGTCTGTGCATCCCTATTTTCTGTCCATTTTCATTGGAAAGGAGAGCTCAGATTTCCTCTGCAGTATGAGAAAATCTCCCAGCTCAAAATGTTGTCTGGGAGGTTTAATAGAGCTCTTGGGTGTGGTGGTATCCAGGTGAGACTCCCTGAACTCAACAGCTCCTATCCCAGTCCCTGGGAAATTCCAAGTTATTCCCTCTCACTTCTACATTGGAAAGGTTTGGATGTGTTTGCTTTGCTTTTGCCCTGATTCTTGCACATGCAGGCTCAAGCTCTGCTGAATCCTCCTGTAATTGTCAATGCAGAGAGAAACAAAACACTAATTTTGGGTTGTCAGGCTGTATTTTCTCCTGTTGGAATTGTATTTCTCTTGGAATTGTATTGAGAACACACCATTAAAACACATTCCTGTCCTGCTTTTTTTTATCCCTCTGAAGATGACAGCTTCTGATGGAGTCCAGGAGAGTGTCCCAGTGACTGTCAACATCCTGGTGATCGATGCAAATGATAATACCCCGACCTTCTCCAACATTTCCTACAATGTCAAGATCTATACAGACATGAGGCCTGGGGAAGGCGTTATCAAGGTAATGTCAGGGCTTTTATTACTTTTGATAACTCACTTTTTTTTAGCAGTACATGGCCTTGTTCACTAAATTGGAAATGCACTGAAACCAGCTAGAAATGAAGTTTGTGTATCTGCATCCACTTCATTAATTAAATATCTATTCGAAATTGTTCATACTAAATGTCAGGCCTGTTTTAGCTGTAGAGCTGCAGCTCAGCTGCTTCTGAGGTTACACAAAAAAACTTAAGCTGAAAAATCTCAAACGAAAAAGAAAATTCTCCTTTATTAGTGGGTCATTGAGATAAAACATTTTTGGGGAACAGGTAAGCAGTGGAGTAAGACATAACCAGGAAAGTTTTCCCGTGCCAGAAAACTGGCTGGTTTTTGCAAGTTTGTTTGTAGAGCAAATGAGCAAGGAAAAATGGGTTGAACACAGCCCAGAGAAAAGCAGTTTCAGTTAAATTTTGCCAACACTGATTCATGTTTTAGGGCAGGACTGGAGATGAATACTGGTGACATTGAAATTAATGGACAAAAGCTCTTTTTATATAATTCTTCCAAGATCTCATCCCTGCTCTCAGTGCTGCCAGTCCAGATGCATGAGAAGACAAGATGCCATTGGTGACATTCCAGAGTGGTTGAAGGCAGTGGGAATACTGGGAAAATAAAATTAATCAGCTGACTTAGGTATAAAATGCCATTTTCTGAACTGTAATCAGGAATTAGAGTGCAGGAGTGATGAGGAGATGGTTCCGTGCCCCAGCTTGTGCCTTTGCATCTTCAGCTCTTCCTTTGTGTTGTTTTGTCCTCTCCTCAGTTTGGGCCACATGTGCTTGAAAACCATCAGGGGCATTTCCAGCAAGATCTGAGGGAAAAAAGGTTGATAGTTGAATTCCTTAAAATGCTGCACAAGGCTGGGTGGAAACATGACAACAAATAATGTTGTCCTGAAGGAGCCAGGGAGCGGGAGGCAGAAAATGTTGCTAAATGAGATTTCTGCTGCGTAAAAAGAATGTTTTCTACTCCAAGTTGGCCTTGAGGATGCTCTGAGCTGCCTGAGGTGTGTTAATGATACCTGGGATGAGGCAGAGCAGCTCCTGGGCTTTTCTGAAGCTGCTGAAGTGTTTCTGCACTCAGAGGGAAGGCGCTGCTCTCCAGTTCTCAAACACATCCTGGAGTTGCAGCTGCAAACATATCCCAAGCCTGGAGGTTTTCAAAGAGCAGGAGGACACATTTCTTCAGAGAACTGAGCCAGAACATGTTATTTGGGAAAGGAATAATGGGGGAGTGGGGCCTTTAGCTCACCTCTGCTAAAAAATTTAAATTCCAAGAGCGAGGTTTTCCCAAATCCATGCTTCTGTCTGCACAGTCTTAAGGTTTCTTCCAATTCAAAGGATTTTGGGCAGCTATACTAATTGGTGTGCACTAATCTTTATATATTATATATACAGATATATATATGTATATACATATATACACACATACACACACACACGTATATATATATATACATATATACACACTTCATATATATGTAAAGGCTTTATAAAGACTTTCTCAGAGGCCAAATTAACCTTTCTTTCCCATTTTTTGAGCCCTGACACATTGATTTTGAGGGGTATTCATCTTGTTGTCTACATGAGGAACAAAGTCACTGACCCTCCCTCCTGGGGTCAGGATCCTTTGGGATCCTCTGCTGGGTGAGGATGCTCATCTCTTACAGTTCCCAGAGGAAAACTAGTTCATAAAATCACTTTGTCTGATCAGAGATAGCAGGTTAGAAAAAGAACACTGACCTCAGAGCATCTGGACAGTCTCATAACTATCTATAATAATCAGACTGATTTTCAGCCACTTGGCTTTTATATTAATATTACCCGATCCTTAGGGTAATATTTTTGCATGGCTTGTATTTTTTTTTCCCAGAGTGCAGTTTCAGGAAAATGTACAAATAAAATGGAGAAATAATCCCAGTTTGTGCTTTCTTGCTGCCCTATTTTGTGGGATGTTGTGTTGATTTTACTCCTGAAAAAAGCCCCAGAACATAACAGCTTCTAAGTTACTTGTGTATGCTGTCTGCTACAGCTTAAAAAATAAAGGAAATTTATCAATTCTTAGGTTCTGCTTGAAAATAACCACAAATAGCAGACAACTATATTCATTACAAGCAGAATTAATTTTCTCCCCCCCACCACCCCTATTTTTTCCTTTCTGCCTTGATGGTTAGACCATGGAATTTTCCTTCTTTCCATGTTACTTTTCAGAAGTGACAAAACCAGGTTTTATTTTTATTTCAGTTGTCTCATCTCATTCCTTGTGAAATTGTTTCAGGCCTTGGTTGAGCAAAGTTTAAATGTCTGTGTATTTTGTTCATTTCAGCCTGAAAATTTCTCATTTTTTCTTCTCCTTTCTTATTTTATTTATTTTATTGTGCTCCCTGAGAGTTTCTCAATTGAGCAATGTGTCCTTTAAAACAGTTAAATGGAGTAAATAATAACTGTCACTAGAAAGATTATTAACAGCAAACCTAGTAAAGTACTTAATTCCATAATTTTTATGTTATTATATTTTGCTGCGCAGGTTTTCATTTTTCTACTGCTGTGACATAGATATTGAAATGAGTTACACATTGATGGGTGGAGTTTACAGCAGTGGTGCAAAAAAATTCCATCTCAGTAATTTAAATCTACTGTTGTTCTTTACACATCTCTCATTTTCATATTGAGGATGCAGGGGATAAGGAATATTGAGCAGGAAAATGAGAGAGCTGGGAAGGGATAGAGGGTGGTAAAAATTATTATTCACCTAAATCTTGGCCCATGAGGAGATTTTTTTATATTTTGTCTTTACAGGAAAACTTGTGGACTGGCCTTAAATGTAATTCATGGAATTACAGAATGGTTTGGGTGGGAAGGACCTTAAAGCCCATCCTGCCTGGACAGGGACACCTTCCAGTATCCCAGGTTGCTCCAAGCCCCATCCAGCCTGGCCTTGGACACTTCCAGGGATCCAGGGGCAGCCACAGCTTCTCTGGGCACCCTGTGCCAGGGTCTCACCACCCTCCCAGAGAACAATTCCTTCCCAAAACCCCATCCATCCCTGCCCTCTGGCAGTGGGAAGCCATTCCCTGTGTCCTGTCCCTCCATCCCTTGTACAGAGCCTCCTTCTTTTCTGTAGCTCCATCAGGTCCTGGAAGGTCACAGTTAGGTCAGTCTGAAGCTTCTCTCTCTAGCCTGGGCTGAACAATCCCAGTTTTGCTTTTCTTACATCTTATCTCAAATTATCCACATATCCTAATTTCTTGCTAATTTCCTGGTGCATGACTCACATTCAAGTGGTCTCTTCCAAGAAAAATTGAATAATTCCCTGATTGAAAATGGACAATAAATACACAGGGGATCAGTGCCCTGTTCCCCACTGAAAAAAAATTTGTCTGATTGCATCAGTACAAATTAATTTTTAAGGTCCTGCCCTAGCTTAGCCTAAGTTCTTGATTTGCAGCTCTTAATTCTGCATTGTGCCATGAAAGAGCAGGACAGTTTAGCAGAAATGTTAAGATCATGGAATATCTGCAGCTGGAAGGGATCCACAGGGATCATGGACCCAGCTCCTGGATCCAGCCACCCCAACACTCCCACTCTGTGCAGCACTGGGAGTGATGTCCAAACATCCCTTGAGCAGCCTTTGGGCTGTGACCTGTTCAGTGCTTGACCACTCCTGAACATCTCCCTAAAACAATCCTCATAAAAGTGATCTCCACACCCCACTTCATCTTTTATTTGCATGTTTATTTGCAACCTTTTGCCTTCTGCCTGTCAGGTAATTAATTTCCGTCTCCAAAGCAAACCTGATTAGCAGAAAGCAAAAACAAAAGCAGGATGTGTTTGCATTGCTCAGTTAATGTCCCTGCAGACTCAAGGAAAAATAATGGATTGAAACTTGATGAAATGTGTGGAGGAGATAATGAAAAGGTATTTTAACCTACCCAGAGATCATTATGTGTGGTTGACTCCAGTTCAGGAATGTCTCCATAACAATCCTGGAATTTTTCTGTCACGCTGAATCTGGTGAAAGCTGCTGGGAATGTTGGTCATCACTGTATCTGCCCAGGGCCAGGTGACCACAGATGTTGCTGTAAGAAGATTCCAAGTCAAACATTGAAGCCCAGTTTCCTCCAGTAATGAAGTGAGTCTGAGCAGGGTTTATATCATAACCAAAATGTGTCTTTGTAAGCTTAAGGCCATTCTTCTAAATCTCCTTTTCCTCCCCCCAAAAAACACTCCTAAACCTCCTTTTCCTCCCAAGAAAACCATTCCTGAACTTCCTTTTCCTCACAGCAGAATCCATACCTGCTTTGCCAAACTTTTAATACATTAAATGTTGATGCAATGAAGCTGATCCTGCTGGATGAAAATTTCTTAGGATTGTAAATGAAACCTTGTTTTGTTCTTTTCCCTTTGCATTTTAGCCTCTGTTTCTTAAATCTTGTTAACTATGGAGCTCTATCGGGCTGGGACAGCTGGAGATGGGATTTATGGAGTCATACATTATGGCAGCAGTTAAACTTTAATTCTCTTTAATCCCAGATTTGATTCCTGGTTTTGCCCCCAAAATGTTTTTCAAATCACTTATCTTTCCAAGCATTCTGTATTTGTAGGTTTAATTAACCTTCTTAATCTTACTGTGCTTGTGTAGGCAATTATTTTTCCTTTTTCATGTCGTCACAGTAAAAACTGGCCTGGTTCCAAATCCTGTCATTAAATCCTCAGGACCCTGTATTTTGCATAAAGGCTTTATTTATCTTTTGTGTCTCTGTGTGTTACTTTGAAGTCCAGCAGACAAGGTTTTTACATCTCTGTCACTTGGGTGGATAATTACTCTCTGCAAGGTTAATTAATGTACCCAGGTACGTATAGAAGCTATAGAATGAGTGACTAAATTGCAGTTTTAATAGGATGGCTCCTTCAGAATTCCAAAAGAAAATAGAGAATGAGGGAGATTAAAAAAACCCTACACAAATATTAATTTGTTTTTTAAATTTTTAAGAGGAGGTGACCTCTGTTCCATGATATTTTGGGGCATTTCAAGGATTTATCCTATGTTCAATATACAGTGTGCCCCAAAGTGCTATAGGAGATTAAATAAGATTTGTTTTTAAGACTATTGAGGGCTTTATTTTTTGTTTGGAGAATAGTTATTACTGTCTAAATGAAATTTTGTATTTCACTGAGCCTCTGTGCATAAAGGACCAATTAGATCCCTGAGTTCTTCCCTGGAAGTGTCCAAGGCCAGGCTGGATGGGCCTCTGAGCAACCTGGTGTAGTGGACCGTGTCCCATGGAACTGGATGAGCTTTAAGGTTCCTTCCTACCCAAACCATTCCATGATTCCATGAATTCACATCCTCCCCTTAGTGGTTAATGTTGTATGCAAATGGGATTAACTCAGATAATGCAGCTTTGGGGTTTATTTTGGTTTTAGTGGCAAGGTTTGGTTCCTGCTCTTCTAAATTTTTAGCCATTCTTGGGCAAAGGTGATTTGCTAGTTCCAGGTGGTGTTTTGGCACTTCTGGGTGTTGCTTTGGCAGTTTTGGCTGGCAGTTTGGCAGTTCTACGTGCTGGTTAGCAGTTTTATGTGTTGATTATGAAGTTTTGGGTGCTGGTTTGGCAACCTTGGGTAGTGCTGTGAGAGGCTGGAGCTGCTGAAGTTGCTGCCTTGATCAATAGATGATTTTCTATCGAAGCATGGCAGGGCTGTCAAGGTTTTCCTGTCCCTGACTCAAGGTGTCACAAGGTGACAAGAGGGGCCCAGAGGCAGAGACTGAGGCTGCTGTTCATCTGGCCTTGCTTCAGGGAGTGGCTGTGATTTACCAAAATATAAGTATTGGTCTAACACCGATACTCAGCTGAGACAGACAAAAGACTCTCTAACAATTTAAAGTTACAAAGGGTATGTTTATTCAGCACTGGGCAGCAGCCTGGGGTAGCCCCCTGATACACACTGCGAAATTACAGGTGGTCACAGAGTCTGTTTATTGACAAAAGGTTCAAACAAATACATGTTCATAATACCAGCCCCTCCCATCCCCTGCTTCCTATGGTAATTAGCTTGAATGGTTATTAAGGATGCGTGGTTGGCTTCTTGAATTAAGTCTGGGGTCGTTTTTGTGGGGAGGGGTCTTAAAAGGAGGAAGTAAGGTCAGTCTTCCTCACCCTGACATTTTCTATTAATGACAATACAAATGGCTTTGGGGCAACTCCAGTTTTGCAAAGAATGAGTTTCTGGTTGCAATTGTTTGTGTTCTTTGGACCTAACTACTAGTTTCATCCTTTCCCATTACAATCACAGATAAGCAAATATAAATTGACAAGCAATCAAGTATTTAAGTTTCAGGTAACTATCTCAAACCCAGTTTCTTCTAACTTTTAACTAAAATCCTATTTCTTTAAGATTAGTGTTTCAGCTGTTGATCCTGCCCTTGGCCTTGCAGTCAGTTCCGAGGTTTTCCGTCACCGCTGACATCCAGTGCTCCCATCTGCCATCCCTGCTTGCCCCAGGGCAGGAGTGTTTGTGTCAGGAAAGCCAAGGCAGAGACCTTTGAAGAAGCTATGTCCCTTCTTTTTCATCCTCACATTGGGACCCCTGCAGGGATCCTTCCTGAGGCTGGGATTACTTTGGACATGCCAGAAAAGCTCTGCCGTCACCCCTGCCGGTGCCCTTTCCCATTCCCCACCTCCCACTGCTTGCCTGGAGCCAGGAGCAGCAGAGGACCCCATGGTGCCATCATTCCCTGTAACTTCCATTGCCAGCTGTTGGCAGCTGGATGCTGTGGCCTTCTGGATGTTCCAGTGCTGCTCTCACCACTTTGTGTCATTCCTTGTGCTGTCTGAGGGAAAGATGTCCTACAGAATGAAAAGTCAGCTGAGGAACCCATGTATCAGCAAAACAGCTCCTAAAGGAGGAAGAGACAACAAGGCCAGGTTGAACAGGGCTTGGAGCAACCTGGGATAGTGGAAGGTGTCTCTGCCCATGGCAGGGGGTGGAATGGGATGAGCTCTAAGGTCCCTTCCAACCAAAGCCACTCGGGGATTTTCTTCCATAATTCACTAAAAGCAAATACATTCCCTGGGCTCTAATTCCTGGCCAATTGTGTGTTTGATTTAGCATGGCTCAGTACAGAAATGGGTTAAAACCACTGCCTTTCCCAGGAGGAAGCAAGGAACACCCTCATTTCATTATGTTCATCATTAGAATTGGGGTCTAATACCAGGATTTAGATTTTCCTCAAGTGATTTAAAACTGTGATTTTCTCAAGTGATTTAACGTGGCTCTTGGGAAAATGGGTTGGTGGTGGCCTTGGCAGTGTTGGGTCAACAGCTGGACTCGACTATCTTAGAGGGCTTTTCCAACCTGAATGATTCCATGATTCCAAGGGTGTATCCATATGGGAACATATGTTTCCCTTCCACTTGACTGCCATAGCTGTAGGAGAATATTAACACAAACATTGCTTTCCAGCTTTGCACAAGGAGGGCTTGGAATGCCAGGCTGGATATGAGACTTCCTGGCACCACCAGGGCTGTCACCTGGAAAAGTGGAGAGAGGGATGGGAAATAAATAAATACAATCCTCTCATTACTATTGCTACACAAAAAACCTCTTCTTCTTCCTTCTGCTTTCAAAGAAAGTCTTACATATTTCAAACTACAGAGAATAAAATTGGTCTAAATAAAGTTTCTTAATTTGTATCTTAAAATAAGTGGCTTGCAGTCTTTAGCTAGCAGTTTTTCTCTGCTTCATTGTTTTTTTTATCTATTACTCTTCATTTCAGCTATATCTTTTTTGTGAAGTGCTTACAAATTCCTGTGTGTGTTCCAGATGTTTGAGTTCCCCCTTCTCTTCCCAAGTCACCATCCCAGAGCCTGTGGGAGTGCTCCCTGCTGACCCTGTGGTTTTGCCTTGCAGCTGACGGCCGTGGATGCGGACGAGGGAGCCAATGGCCAGATAGTGTATGAAATCCTGGCTGGGGCTCAGGGAGACTTCACCATCAATGAGCAGACAGGCCTGATCACCATCGCTCCAGGAGTGGTGCTGGCAGTGGGGCGCTCCTACGCCCTCACGGTCAGAGCGTCTGACAGAGCCCCCCCTGCGCAGAGAAGGTAACCAGTGCATCCACTGATGTCAGGTGCACGGCTCCAGCAGCTCAGCACTGACACCTGTGCCTCCGGCTTCTCAAACTTTTGTTTGCTTGCCATCGTCTGTTGTTTAAAAGTTCCCAGTTGTGCTGTCATTGTGCATGTCCATTCATTCATTGAGGTGAAGGAAAGAAGAAATGTCCTAGTTTGGAGGACAGGTGTCTGCTGAGAAAGGCAGGAGCTTCTCTTTGAAATGGAGAATGTAAACCCCTCCCTCCAAATTATTAGAATTTGAAATCAAGGGGCTCTCAGGCAAGGATATGGGAATTAGGAATAACAGTTCTTTACTAGGGAAAATAAAATAGAAATACAGTACTACAAAGGAACAAACTCCAAACCCTGACACAGTCAGAGTACAACCTGACACCCCGTCAGGCAGGGTGTTGGTAGCAGTCCCATTCCATGGTGGCTGCATCCTCCTGCAGTGACAGATGTGATTCAGTTGGAGCAGTGCTCCTGTACAAGGTGCAATTTCCCTCCAGAGGTCCAGTGGTGATGTGGAGAAATCCGGTTTTCCTCTGGAGTCCAGTGGAGAAAGGGGCTCCCTTAGTGTCCCAAAACCTCTGTTTTTATCTTGGTAAGAAATGTTGGGCTCTTCCCCCTGGCTGGAGCAACTTCCAATGGGATGCAGTAATTTTATCAGTCACACAGTGGGACTCAATGGCCATGAGCAGAAAATGACTGGCTGGAGGAAGGATGGGTTGTGAAAAGATAAAGAACAATGCCCTGCCTGGTTTCAATGGATGGCCCATTAGCAGAATATCTCCCACAGAGATAAGGATCACTGCCCCCACCCCCAACAGATTGTGATAGAATAGATACCTTTTATCACATCTGGTATTGTAACCTAAGACAAGAAACCAAGTGAGAAGGGAGGTCTATTTTTGTTCAGAAAATGCAAAAAGGATCCCAAAGAATGGGGTTGCTGAGCTGGAGACCCTCTCCAGATGTAGGGTGTGCCAAAATTCCTAAAGGCAGAATTAACTCTGTTGACCCCAGCTGAAAAAGAAGAGCAGACTGCAAACTTAGAATTCAGGCAGGGAGGGGAACATCATCATCTTCAAGGTCCCTTTTAACCCAAACCATACTATGATCTATAAGTTCAAAAACCAGCAAAGGTTTCAAGCTCTGCTTACCTGCTTCTGTGGAGTTTGTGTTTTAAAGGTGGCAGCTCTGCCAAAACATCATTTTGTGAAGGTGTGGAGGGAGCAAAAATATTTCTGTCGTGTTCTGGTGTTGATAATGTGCCAGCCTCCTTGTCCAAAGAGCATGACGGGTAGGAACAGGAGGTTCCTGCATTTAAACCTCCCACAACTGTAAAGTGAAAACTTCTTCAAATGGAAAATGTAAGAAGGAAAGAAAATACAAGAGTAAGATTTCAATAACTGATTTTCCTCAGGACCTGCTGCTTCTGTCACGTCTCCAAGAAAGCAGCTCATGCTGTTGTGCACATATTTAATAATTACTGTCCCTTCAACTTGTTAAGTTGTTCATAAAATTAACATCTGGTAGCAGTTCCCTTGTTGAATTTCACTCTCTTTTTTGTCCTGCTTGCTTTTTTGATAAACCTTCTCGAGCTGGTAGAAGGCTGCTAGTAGTGCTGAGGAGAAGATTGAGGACAATTATGCATTTATTTTTGTAGTACTTCAGAGTGAAGGCAAGAAAGCAGTAATTCTCCTTCAGAGAGTCTAAGATCCCCATGGTGGGGCTCCACACTACAGCTCTGATTGCCATCAACTCCTTTTGTGCTGGAGAAACCTTTGTGTTGCCTAAACAAATGTATTTCTGAGGATGGATGTTGGGAGCCTGTGCTTCCTCCTCTGAAAATGTCTTCAAGGCAAATCAGAAGTGGAAAGCTCTTCCAGGATAACCAAAGTCACCTGGAAAGTGGCTGGGTTTCAGTCTCACCCTTGCTTATGCACAAAGCAAAACCCAGCCACTGAACCTGGCTCAGGAACTGTAGCTCTGCAGCCTTTGTGAACACAAATTTAAATTGGAATTCAGAATTCTGAATTCTGAATTGGATTTGCTGGGGGGTTTTTTTGCATGGAATGACATTTTAAAATGTTGGTGAGTGGCTGTGCCCCAACTGAGATTTGAGTATTATTAATTAAAATTACTAATGTAAGTTACTGAGATAATGGAATCATTAAGGTTGGAAAAGACCTCCAAGATCATCAAGTTCAACCTTGTCAACTAAACCACAACAAGTGTCATGTCCAGTTATTTCTTAAAACCTTCCAGAGCTGGAGATTTCACCCCTTCCCTGCACAGCCCACTCCTGAAGCACAACAATTTCTATTTTTGGAAAATAAATGACAACATTTGTAAAATCGAGTAATTTTGGGTCAGACTTAAAGCTTTTCACAATCCCTCAGATTCCTGGACATGGAGTTCATGTCACTTGGTGATACAGAGTTCTGCTGGGTCAAGTCAAGATAGCTTGGTCCACTTGGATGGAAATCCATTCATTGTAAATTTTATAATTGCCCAGAGAAGCTGTGGGTGCCCCTGGATCCCTGGAAGTGTCCAAGGCCAGGCTGGATGGCACTTGGAGCACCTGGGATAGTGGCAGGTGTCCCTGCCCATGGCAGGGGTGGCACTGGATGAATTTAAGATCCTATCCCACCCAAACCATTCCATGATTCCATGTGGAGATTATTTCAGCAGAGATGGGGGTGCAGTTGACTTTCAATCAGCAGGTGGGTCACAAAAGCTGTTTTTCCATTCTGCAGTGATTTTGGGAGCGCTCCACAGTTCCCAAATGCTGTGCTGGTCTCTGTGTATTCACCTGCAAACACCAGCTGCAGTGCTTGACTCAACTCCATCTCCTTCCCCTTCCCATGGCAAAGGAGAATTTTCCAGCTCCTTAACTGGACTATAAGCCACACAAAAGACACAGGGGAAAAATAACAAGGTGTTAATAAAAAATGGATTGAATTGCAAAAAAAAGACATTTAATATCAGAGTGCTTTTAGTTTGCAGACTATTAGTGTTTTACTTCGGTGATTTTACCTTACATATTGGAAGAAAATTTGCTTACTATTCCTAGAATCCCAGAACGGTTTGGGCTGGGAGAGATCTTAAAGCCTTTCAGTTTCAGGGCAGGGATACCTCCCACTGTCCCAGGCTGCTCCAAGCCCTGTCCAACCCTGGCCTTGGACACTTCCAGGGATCCAGGGGCAGCCACAGCTTCTCTGGGCACCCTGTGCCAGGGCCTGCCCACCCTCCCAGGGAACAATTCCTTCCCAATATCCCATCTGACCCTGCCCTCTGGCATTCCCTGTGTCCTGGCACTGAATCCTCTCACTGTGTGTGTGGATGTGCCCTGAGGGGCAGAATCCCTTCCTTGGGGCTGTGATTTGTTGCCCTGGACAGCAATTTCTTACCCTGGAGCTTGTGTGTCAGTGTGTGTTTGTGGGGGGTGTGTGACAGTCCCCAGCAGGTTGTTGTCAGCCCTGGTGTTGCTGCAATGCTCTGCCCAGCTCCCATCCGTGACCCAGACCTGCAAAACCTGCTGGGAAACGGCAGTGGTGAGTGTGCTTGGCCACAATTTTGGGTAGCTAATTAAAAATATTGATCACTAATGTTTTCATATGCAGTGAGCTGTCTCAGTTAAAACAGCAGCTGTTTCAGCAATAAATGACCCTCTAGAAAAAAGCTCTGGAGTTTGCTAGCCCTGCAAGAAGCAACTCTTTGGGTTTATGATTTACTTCTCTCTCCCTCTTCCTGCCTCACCTCCAAAAAAACTTTGCTTTCTTTCCTGCAGCCCTAAAACCTGATATTCATCAACTTTGTCCGAGGATTTATGAGGGGAAAAGCTACATGTGCAGCACAGCACTTGCTCTTCTCAAGGGGTTGTTCTGGGATGGGGATGCTGTGCTGACATCCAGGAGGCAAGGCACATGAGATAATGAAGCAGAGAGACGAGAGGAAGATCCCTTAAAATCAGATTTTTAATCTTCCATCTCCTGGCTCCGTTTCAAAAGTTGATGCTGTTGGATATCAAGTGTGTTTACAGGATGGTCTGTTCAGGGTCTTCAGTGTCAGTGTCCCAGGAGCCTACAATATTCCACCTGGAATGCTGTTTGCAGTCTGTTTGGGACAGGGATTCAGTGCAGCTGAAGGTTTAGCCAGGGATTTGTAACATCCTGCACTGCCACTGCTCTGAAATGGGATTTACTGCTCTGAAATGGGGATTATTGACCCACAGCATCACAGCAGCCTGACAGAGTTGTGTGCATCTCTTCTCCCAGCATTATCCTCTCTGCCAACATTCCCTGCTCCTTCTTCTCCAAGGAGAGGAAGCAAACTGACTGCCAGCAGGGATGCTTCAGGTGTGGCTGTTGTGCGTGGCAGGAGCAGTTCCCAGCTTGGAATTGGTGCTGCTCCCACAGAGGACACAGTGCACTGAGAGCTGTTTGTTTGTGCAGTGTGCACTGATAGCTCACTGCTCTGTTTTTGAAAGAGCACCACTTTGGGCTGCTTTGGGGGAAATTATTGAGCTTTTCTTCCTGTTCATGTGGCAGCCTGCTTTCCTTTTGATCCAGAAGGAAAAATATGTCCTGAAGCTAGTAGAGGAGCAAAGGGAGGCTGTTAGAGCTGGAGAACACAGTGTGTAAAGCAGCCATCGTGGTGCCTTGTGGATTGGATGTATTGATTCTGACTGGTTTTGATTGGTTTTGACTGTTTTCTCCCCTCCTTGCGCTGCAGGAGCTCCATCACCACTGTTTACATCGAGGTGCTGCCTCCCAACAACCAGAGCCCTCCGCGCTTCCCGCAGCTGATGTACAGCCTGGAAGTCAGCGAGGCCATGAGGATCGGCGCTGTTCTGTTAAACCTGCAGGTACAGAGCCTTCTCTGGCACTCCCTGAGGGTGCTGAAACCTTCTCCACCTTCCTGGCCTCTGTGTTCCTGCCATGCACAAGCCAGTCCTTACATTCAGGGGGAAAAGGCGCAGTTCAAAGGGATTGAAAATTATTTCAATCTGATCAACAGCCCTTTTTACATGGACTGTAGAGGAAAAGGGCTCACTTGGCTATTTCTTTTACTTCTTTTATGATTTAAATACTGTGAAAGATGCTATAGGCTGCAAATGGCACTGCCCAGAGCAGCTGTGGCTGCCCCTGGATCCCTGGAAGTGTCCAAGGCTAGGTTGGCTGGAGCTTGGAGCAGCCTGGGGCAGTGGAAGGTGTCCCTGCCCATGGCAGAGGGTGAAATGAGCTGATCTTCAAAGTCTCTTCCAATCCAAACCATTCTGGGATTCTGAGATTCTGTGATCATGATATTAGAAAAAAAATCGATGAGTGGCTGGAAACATGAAAGGCCTGTGATTTCTTGTGTTAAAATCTCTCTCTGTATTTGCCAGCAGATCAGAGGAGCTTCAGCACCTCATTCAGGGGGGATTTCAACAAGATTTTTGGCAATTTGCCTTCCCATGCCTGTCATTCTTGAAAAATGACTTAAGATATTTCTACTCCTTGGTATGTGTAACAAAAGGCTGAGAGGGAGCAGAGATCCCAGTGCTGCCAGGATTAGTAGGACCTTGAGCACTGGGATCAGGGATCATGCAACAGCTTCTGGCCAGGTCGAGGAGCAGGAACATCCTTCATCCTCATGGACCAGACCTCCCCTTGTTGTGCTCATGGTTAAAAAATCAGTTATCTCCTCACTTATTTACTGTTACTTATTTACTGCATTATGTTCTGCCCAGATACCAGCTGTGCAAAATAGGGAGATAAATGGCAACTCTTTATTGAGGTTTATTTTTTTGACGGATCAGGAATTTACTTAATGCTGTGTTTAGCAGTAGTGAAATAAAGGAGTTCTAATTAACTCACTGAAGCAGGTGGATGGGAAAGCTCCTCTAAAATGGTTTCCTGCTGAAAGACTGGGATTATTCTGGCTGGTTAAGCTCATATAGTCACTTGTGCTGAGGGAGGGTGACTAATTTAGCTCAGTGCTGCCAATTAACTTCTGGCACATCCGTGGTGCCTGCAGGAGGAAGGAGTGGAAGGGCCAGGCTGTTCAGGAGCCTTCTCCTCCCCGGTGAGAGACACTTGGGGCTGGAAGCCCCAAAGAGGAACAGGAGCCAGAAACATGCTGAGAAACAGAAACATTTGTGTTTCCTTGACAGGTGCTAGAATCTCTGGCTAAGGGCCTGAGGGATCTTTGGAGGCAGAAAACCTGTTGGCAGGTTTTAGTATTGAAGGATTTGATGGGATTTAAATAGGTTGGAAAGTGAAGCTACAATGGAATAATCTGCTTTAATGTTTCACTAAACCCAAACAGCCCATTCTGGGCTGGCCCTGCTGAGGGACCTCGAGGGCTGTGTCCAGTTCTGGGCCCTCCTGGCCAGAGAGCCCTGGAGGGGCTGGAGCGTGTCCAGGGAAGGGAACAGAGCTGGGGAAGGGGCTGGAGCCCCAGCAGGGACTGAGGGAGCTGGGAAAGGGGCTCAGCCTGGAGAAAAGGAGGCTCAGGGGGAACCTTCTGGCTCTGCACAAGTCCCTGACAGGAGGGGACAGCCAGGGGGGGTCGGGCTGTGCTGCCAGGGAACAGGGACAGGACAAGGGGAAACGGCCTCAAGCTGTGCCAGGAGAGGCTCAGCTTGGACAGCAGGAGGAATTTCTGCATGGAAAGGGTGCTCAGGCCCTGGCAGGGGCTGCCCAGGGAGGTTTGGAGTCCCCATCCCTGG
Organism: Catharus ustulatus; assembly: GCF_009819885.2. NCBI lineage: Eukaryota > Metazoa > Chordata > Aves > Passeriformes > Turdidae > Catharus > Catharus ustulatus. Next base: position 32,469,323 of record NC_046228.1, on the reverse strand, counting down.
AGGTGTCCAAGGAAGGGCTGGAGGTGGCACTCAGTGCTCTGGGCTGGGGACAAGGTGGGCACTGGGCACAGCTTGGGCTCCGTGGGCTGGGAGGGCTTTTCCAGCCTCAGGGATCCTGCATTTTATGAAAAATACTTGATTGCTAAATCCCAAATATGCTAGGCTTTAGCTTTGGTGATTAGTCCAGGACTGTGTCTCTTGTAGGTCTGGTAGTTCTCAACCTGAAATGTGGAAGATGGAGAGGGACTTTTTACAACGGTGTGCAGTACCAGGACACAGGGAATGGCTTCCCACTGCCAGAGGGCAGGGATGGATGGGATATTGGGAAAGAGCTGTTCCCTGGGAGGGTGGGCAGGCCCTGCTGTGGCTGCCCCTGGATCCCTGGAAGTGTCCAAGGCCAGGCTGGATGGGGCTTAGAGCAGCCTGGGATGGTGGAAGGTGTCCCTGCCCATGGCAGAAGGGGCACTGTGCTTTACAGATCCCTCTCTACCCATTTCCAAGTCCAGCTCCCTCATCCTGCATTAAAACCCCCATCAGTACTAAAGGACCTTTCCTGTGTGCAGGATATTTTTGTTTTCATCTTCTTTCATTCCTGGTTATATAAAATCCACCAGGTCATTTTAAACATTCATAAACTGAGTATCTGAGCTTCTGAAATCCTGTGCTGCCTTTTCCAGGCAACAGAAAGTTCCAAATTAGGCACCTTGGTTTTGGGTTTTTGTGGTGTTCTAGCAGTGCCTTAAAGTATTGCCTGTGTTCCATCGATGATAGGGAATATCTCCAGGCCTTAAATATTGAACAAGTGTTTTCACGTTTCAATTTTCACACTGATGTTTCTTTTCCTGAGTCTTATCTATTCAATCAGTTTTTGGGCTGGTGCAGACTAAGAAATTATTCTTTTGTGACTCTCTCTTAGTCATAATTTGATAGTTCTGCATACAGCAGGAGGGTTACAAAATCCTGGAGAGAGCCTGCAAAACTTTTCAAGTATTCCCAAATTGCCAAATATGAAGATCTGCAAAACATTAGGGTCAGTAACAGTGCAAATGTAGCTGCTTTAAATTTGCCCTTTAGACTTCGGAAAAATAAAATTCAATTTCTTCTTGTCCATTAAAATTTCTTATGCTGATGATGGAGGACTTTATTTCTTTCTTATCCCCTTATTTATTTTCTAACACACCCGGTTGGTCTTGACTGGTGTTTTAATTAACAACATTTGAGATTAATGCAATTTTAAATGATCTCCACTGCATTAATTTGTAAATAAACCTCAGAGTTTATTGCATGCCTGGGAGGCGTTTATGGCTTCATGTTCTGCCAGCCATTATTAATTAAAATATGCAAATGCTGTCATTTTTCTGGGAGCCTGCAGAACAAATAGGGCCGTTAGCAGGGTCCAGTTACGTGCTGAACAAGTCGCTACATGGAATTGTTGTGTGCAATTTATGGATTCACTCTGTGCCATTGATCTGGAAAAAATCAGGAATAGGTTGCTCTTCTCCCTTGCCTTCAGTGGTTTTCTTCTATACATAAGAACTTCATGTTCTTTGCTTTTAAAGAAAACAGGAGTTTTTAAAAGCAATGATTAACTTTCCCTCCCCTTTTTTTAAGCATATTGATTGAAGGTGGATTTTCTGTGGGGATAAGGGGAAAACAAAATCAACGACAGCCAGTCTTTGATTTTCTGGCTTTCTGAGAGCCCCCTGACTTTTTATGAGAGAATGCAGACCATAATGACACCCCTGAGACAACTTAATGTGAAGGGAGGGCAAGATCCCCTGCAGGGAAGGTAAAATGAGGACAAAGGGCTGAAGACCAGAGCAACCATGGGATCCTGGTAATTTAGGATCAAGGACAGTCCTCAGAGATGCCAGCTCCTCACATTGTGTGCTCCAGTGTTTGTAGCATTTTGTGTTCTTGGCTCAGATCCTGACTGTTCATATCCTCAGGCCAAGGAGATACAAATTCCACCCACCCCTCCTGACACTCAGTGCCACCCATGGAATTTATAAGCAATTTTCCAATTTTCCCAGTCTGTCATTGATGTTGTGGATGAGAATACTGATCAGTGCTGGGAGAGCTGTACACACCCATGCAGAACTGAGTCAGTATTAACACTACCCACTACTGCCTGGCCTTCATTTTGATGATGGATTTAATTCTTGCTTAATCGCAGCCTCCATTTGGAGACTGTGTTGTTGGAACTCCATTGGGAAAATGTCCCATCAAGCGCTGGGAAAAGCCTTCACCATGGCTCAGCTGGTTTATTGATCCAGTTTCTGCCCTGTTCAGGAGACTTCTTGTCTGCTTGGAAAATCAGATTAAATTGCTTCAGCATCCTTTTGTTCTGGAGAAATTTAGTTCTGTGTTATCCATCTGCATATTGGCATTGCAGGGAACTTGCAAATAATTTGGATATTTGTGGTTTTCTGGGAATTGCACTCCACCTGCCTGGTGTATGATTTCCTGGTTCATTCCTCCATGAAGACTAGACTTTTGTTGTGCCCTCCAGCATTTTTGTTCTCTGGGAATGCTCAAAAAAACCCCCCAAAAACCAGTGGCTTTGAGATTGTTCCAGCCCTTCTATATGCCAGGATGGACTGCGCCAGGCTTGAATTCCAGCAGCTGATTTAGAGATGTTCTGTTTGTGAACATCTGTGCCTGACTCTTGCCCAGCTCTCAGCTGAAGTTTTGCCCCAGTTAATTTCCTTTGGAGCTGGAACAGGGGCACTTTTACCTCTTTGACCTTCTCAACATCATCACTTCTGTTTTCAAACTCCTCAGGTTCCTTCTGCAACTTAAACATTTCTTTGTTACCCTTTGTGTTTTCTTTTGTTTCCATTCCAATTCTCCCTTGACTTTTTCTGACTGTGTCCCTATCCAGTTTTTCTTGCTCTTTCTTAGTACTGATCCCTTCCATCTGACTTAGCCCCTGATTTTTATTTGGCTAAGCCAAGTTGTTTTCTTACTGCATTCCCTGCTCTGCCTTCACATTTAAATGGTTTGTGCTTCTGCTCTTAATTTTAGGGGATGTTTGAGTTGGGTTTTTTTGTTATTTTTCTGAGGTTTTTATCCCAAAAACTGCTTTTTTAGGTGGTCAGCTCATACACAGCCCTTGATTGTGGTTCACAGCAATAATTTAACAGGAGCAAGGTGGGGGTTGCCCTCTTCTCTTCTAGACTAGAGGAAATGGCCTCAGGTGGCACCAGGAGAGACAAAAGTAGTTTATTCAACTTTTGAAAGATTTTTTTTTTCGACCTAATAGGTGGAATATCCTCATTTTGGTGCTGTTAATATTTGTTCTTAAAGGTCTTACCCTGATCTTCACCCCCTCAAAAAGAAAATTAAAAGGTGAATGCTGCAGTTGGAACTCACTAGAGCATCAGCCAAAGATTGGGATTCTAATAAAATAACAGAAAGATGGATCTTGATAAGAAGTGGAAATGAAGAATGGGAAGAAAGGAAAAATGAAAGTTCAGTCTAATCAGTGTGAAGCTGCAGAAAAATAGAAGTAAATTATTAAAGCCTGAATTTCACACTCATACTGCTGTAATATAGCTGTAATTTGATAATTAGATAATTACTAGTAATTAATAGTAATTATTTTCCTGCATTCAGGATATTGTCATTTCTGTGCAGCATAGGAATTCTGATGTGCTCCAGCTTTTCCTTGAGTAGCCCATCAACAACCAGAGTTGCCTTAGAAACAGGAATTGGTGTCATCCCCGTGGAAGATTTTCCTAAAACTTAATTCCCCAGTTTCTACATGGAAGGGAAGAGAAGAAACCTTTCCACTGACTGAATTTTATCCTCGTTTTTGCTTCCCTACAGGCTTACGATAGAGAGGGCGACCCCATCAAATACCTCATTCAGAATGGAGATCCTCAGCAAGTTTTTAATCTCTCTCAAAGGTAAGTGGGAAACCCTTGGAAAACAGACTTGGAACTTGTCAGTCCAGGGAATGGAGGAGCTGAGAGAGAAGGGTTGTGCTCAGACACTTTCAGCTGCTCCTTCGAGGGGCTGTCAGCCATTAATGAGAGCTCTGTGAGCCAAATTCCACTCTGGGGTTTGTCACAGGCCACCCTTTATTTATTTTAAACGCTTTAGGTAAGGGAAACTCACTGAGGTGGAAAGATTCTGTTTAAAAGAGTGGCCAGGGATTAATTAAAACCCTTTTACCTGTCAGCTCCTGACTAATAACAGGGACAATTTTTGCTTTAATTTCCTGACTTGTTATGGTTTAGCCTGTAGTGAAAAGTCTTTTGAGCATTGTTTAAGAACTGTATTTTACTTAAATTGAATTCCAACTTTATAGAGAGAGAAATAGAGAAATGTTATGAAACATTACCACCAGATTGGTCTGTGCCTGGCCCACCACCCTTTATTTTACCTATTATTAGCTATTAATTTACCTGCTATTATTTATTATTTGCAATCCGAAGTATCCTTTTACTTGCAGGAGGAAGGGAGGGAGGGTGGTGAGCTGTCTTCCCACAGTAAATGATGGGACAGAAGTAACCTGGGGCTTATTATTTCATGGTGCAAAATAATTCTAATTTGGTGTGAAGGAAAGATTGTGAACCTAAATATCCAAACCTCCTGAGACAGGTTTATGTGTTCTGAGGGAGCTGTAGATGATAAATCTCCCATTCATGGAGAATCAAATCCTTCATGAAATAATGGGAATAAAGCCTTGAAGATGCCAGGAGGTGCTGGTCCTCTCATCCACTAGGATTGATAAAGACTTGGCAGGTGATGGAAGGGACACCTTGGAGAGGGGACACTTTCCTTCACTGGAGTGACCAGAGCAGGGATTGATGTTGGGCTGCTGGTGTTAGCTATGGCTTGGGATTGGAGTTTTGTAGGGACTCTTGCCCAAGTGATGCAAACAACCCTTTCCTTAACATGGAGAAACTCAGCCTGGCACCTTTAGAACTTGGATAATCTACAGGAGCGACATGAAAGATGCTCCAGAGAGGGGCTGCAGTCTTAGTAAAGCACCATGTTTTAATTTTAACATGTGGTAGTAAAGAAGGATTTGTTGATTTAGAAGGTGAATAATCCAGCCTGGCTACATGAGAGATGCTCCAAAGCGGGGTTGCAGTCTTAGTAAAGCACCATGTTTTAATATTAACATGAATAATCCCACCTGGCTGCACAAGAAATACTCCAAAGGAATCACTCAGTGATCCCAGCACCCTTCATACCACACCATAAAATTCCTGGCAGTTCTTTACACCAGAGAGGCTTAAAACATCTGTGGAAATCCAGGCCAGCTCCTGACATGAAGATCCTCTGGAACCCATGTGTTATCCAATTTGGGATGTGAGCAGGGTGGCCATACCCAGAAACCAAGCAGTTAAAGGTGGTGTGTGAATGAATTCCCAGCTGGAATTCCTGCTTCATCCCTTCATCCTCCTCCTCTGGGACCCTTGGCAGCCCTCACAAATCTGAGCAATTTGGGGCTCAGTGCTCAGCTCATGCTCCAGCACCTTTGGTGAAGAGTTATTTGAAGTGTTTTCCCCTCGCTGTTCCTTTGGAAAAGGCTTTGTGCCAAGTTTCCTTCAGCCTTCTTTTTTCTGGATACTGAAATATGTTGATCGATTAAAGGATTACTATTAAATAAAACACCTTTAATGTAGGTGGTGTAAATATATTTTTAATTAATAATTGACCACTGAAGTCTTTTATGTTTTATTTACTCTTTCTTCCCCCTAAAACTTTTTGTTCGTATTTTCTTGCAGTGTTTTGAAAAATGCTGAAAAGTAGATATTTCTATATAATGTAATTAATTTAATTTAATACATATATTTAATGTATTAAATATATTTATTTCTAGTCGCATGCTTATATATTATGGCTGATTGCCTTCTTGTGAGCCATATTTATCTGCTCAGAATAAGAATTTTTGTTAGTCTAAATAAAGTCTTAATCAAATTTGGATTAGTAACCCAATTATCACTCTAATCAAGTAACTAAAATTGTAAATATAATATGTTTTAATATGTGTGTATGTATATATATTAGATATAAAATATGGATCATATCCTTTATTTGATGTATATATGGAATTTTAACATTTGTCTGTGGATAATCATATAAATATCCATACACGTGTATGGATTAATGAAATATAGCTGTTATATTTAGAATTATAATAACACAGCTGTATATAAAATAATGTAATATTTTAAATATTAATAAATAGTTATATAAAATATATCAATAATAATACATTTCAATATATAAAATGTATATTTTCAATAATAATATGGTTATATATTTAAAAATATATACATATATGCAGAAACTCTCTCAGGTCTCTCCCTTTTTATGATGTTGCACTTTGCCCTTTCTCTTTGGAGCATCATTTTCCCTGGATCAGGAATCCTCAGCATGTGGAATCCCACTCTGGAAGAAGGAGGAGAATGCTGGAGGTTCCATTCTCCTCTCCCCAGGATCCAAGACATGGCAGCTCCAAATTTAGTGGGTTGAAAACCAAACACAAAATTCATTTACCCCTGGTTTTTACCAACTTCCAGGGAATTACTTTCCTTCTTGAAGGAAGCTCAACAGGACACAAACCCAAGTTTTCATTGGATAACCACAAGGCAGACAGACTGGAGTATCTCCTGAAATATGCTTTAAATATTATTTTCCCCACCAACCTTTCAATCGTAGGGCAGAATTGTTCTCCCACTCCCAGTTTCCACCAATTTCTGTGGTATTTATTGGAAGGAATAGCTTCCCAGGAAGTGTTGGGATTTCTTTCTGTTGGAGAAAGTCTTGGCTGGAACCAGTTTGCTGGGATCGTCTCTAAGAGTAGGAAATTAGAGAAGGAATGCTGCAGAAATTTATAATTTAGGGGGAAAACCCATTATTAGGTCCAGGTGTAACACATCCAAGCGTTCTGGAGAAGTCCAGCCAGGGAGACCTCCTGGTTTGGTGGGAATTTGTGCTTTGGTTTGGATTTTCTGTTTCTGTAGAACCTCTGCACAAGTTGATATTCATGCTCTGGGTCCTGAACATCAAATGTGGGTACAGCAAATAAAATTTAGAGCTCTACTTGGCCACTGCTTGTGTCTGATCCATCCATTGACAATGGAATAGCGCGTGGGAAGTCACAGAATCTCCAGATCCCAGCTGATGTGAATTTTGGGCTGCAAAAATGTGTGGCGTTACATCTTTCTTACCATATTTGGTGGAATTCCATGGGGAGGAGCTGGCTGGGATCACTGTCACCCTGGATCCATAGTTGTTAAATATCCTGTGGATTTAGAAGAGGTGTCATCACTTTGTCACAACCTTGCCCAGCTTCCATCAGGCACCAAAATCATGGAAATGAAATGTGGAGCTTTGGGACAGCTCAGGGCTATCGTGCTAACTCAGTTAAGGAGCATTGAGCTTCCTTAGGCAGGATTGTCCTCACTGTGCCTTCCTAATCCTTCCTAACATAAAAGTAATGAGTCTATTGTGGGGTCCTGTCCTCCTGGGTGGCTTCCAGACATCTGCAGGAGGGAATTAGATTAGAGGAAAAAGCCAAATTGTTTCATTTGTCAGTAGTTACAGGAATTTGCAATGCTTTCAAACATTGTTTAATGTGGCTTTCAATTAACCCTTCTTTTGTTGTCCTTTTAAAATCGGCTTCAATAATGACAAGATCTGAAATCCCTGGAAGTGTCCAAGGCCAGGCTGGACAGGGCCTTGGAGCACCCTGGGATAGTGGAAGGTGTCCCTGCCCATGGCAGGGGATGGCACTGGATGAGCCTTAAGGTCCCTCCCAACCCAAAACACTCCAGGACTTGTTTTCCCCCACCCTTGTGCCTGGAGTAATATTTAATTATTAGGGGGTACTTGCAGGCATTACTCTGAGGTTACACAAAGTATAACTTTGCCCAGTAGCCTCTCCCTGAGGAGACTCATCCTGAAGCCTGTGTGTACTGTATTCCCAGTTTCCTGCTCAGTCCTGCTGTTTATCAGGACTCCTCAGTGATTAATCCCCTGCTTGTCCTTCTCTCTTCTCATTTATTGCAGCATTAATAGTAAAAAAACCAAATCAATATGTTTTAATAATTAAATAATTAGTTAAAGTGCAGCAGGAACAAATCAGGGTATTGTGTTCAGTGGAGCTCTAGCTTTGGTAGTCTTGCTAGGTTGATGCTTTAATCCAGGATTATTCCTGTATCCAAGCAGAGAGCACTAGGAATTGGCTCATGACTTTTCTTGGCCTTCACCCACAGAAAGCCTAAAAGCTCTTACAAAGAGGAGCTTTGGTGTCAGCATGGTGCTCATAGACCTGTTCCAGGTGCTCTACTAACACGTCCTGGTTTTGTTTTGTTCCCAGCTCTGGCCTGCTGGCCTTGGGAAAGCCGCTGGACAGAGAGAGCACTGACCGCTACATCCTCATTGTCACAGCCTCGGACGGCCGGCCTGATGGGGTGAGTGTCCTGGAGAGATGGACAGCATTGACCACCTCCAGTGGTCTGAGTGTGTGCTTTGCATGGATCTTGGCCAAACCTATTGTCTGGGTTACAATACAGAGTGTGATAAAAGGTAGCTATTGTATCACTATCTGTTGAGGGCGGGGGCAGTGATCCTTATCTCTGTGTGAGATATTCTGCTAATGGGCCATCCATTGAAACCAGGCAGGGCATTGTTCTTTATCTTTTCACAACCCATCCTTCCTCCAGCCAGTCATTTTCTGCTCATGGCCATTGAGTCCCACTGTGGGACTGATAAAATTACTGCATCCCATTGGGAGTTGCTCCAGCCAGGGGGAAGAGCCCAACATTTCTTACCAAGATAAAAACAGAGGTTTTGGGACACTAAGGGAGCCCCTTTCTCCACTGGACTCCAGAGGAAAATCAGATTTCTCCACATCACCTCTGGACCTCCAGAGGGAAACTGCACCTTGTACAGGAGCACTGCTCCAACTGAGCCACATCTGTCACTGCAGGAGGATGCAGCCACCATTTAATGGGACTGCTGCCAACACCCTGCCTGACGGGGTGTCAGGCTGTGCTCTGACTGTGTCAGGGCTTGGAGTTTGTTTCTTTGTAGCACTGTATTTCTATTTCAATTTTCCTAGAAAAGAACTGTTATTCCTAATTCCCATATCTTTGCCTGAGAGCCCCTTGATTTCAAAATTATAATAATTTGGAGGGAGGGGGTTTACATTCTCCATTTCAAAGAGAAGCTCCTGCCTTTCTCAGCAGACACCTGTCCTCCAAACTAAGACACCTATCCGAAATCTGGGACAGTTTTCTTTTGGGTGCTATGGGTGAAGCCTGTGTGTCACTGCCTTTGATCATGGACAAAGGAATTTTGCTGCTGCTTTGTGTTGTTCTTTAACAGCCAAGGTTTGTGTATTTACAGATGTTCATCTTCTGTTTCTTCTCCATTTGATACCTGCTCCTCTTCTTTCCTTCTCCCAGATGTGGAAACTGAATTAGTGATTTGTACTTTATCCAGCTCTTTTCCACAACTGACTGTCCAGCTCTCCAGAAAAGTCTTGGAAAAATCCCACTTCTCTTTCAAAAAAAGCAATATTTATCAGGAGCTATCTGCAAGTCTTCTGTGTTTGCATCAATCCATGACCCCACAACCAATCCCACCAAATGCTGCTCATATTTGTGTTTAATATAACGAAACGGTGATTTTTCAATTTTCCTATTAAATTGAAAAAAAAAAAATAAATGCACATTTCCTATTAAAATTTTTTTTTAAAAATTGCAGCTGGATTTTGCAAGGTACCTGGGAATGCAGCACCTCTTCCATGGAATAATAGCACATGTTGGGTAGAAATCTCTGTACATCTGACCTTGTGTGTAAGGGCAGATCTGAAATAATAACTCTAATAATTAATAAATAGCAAGAATGCATTATCTGGACTATTCTAGAAGGATTTGAGATTGAAACAGAGGAATGTCTACATTGCTACAGAGTGAAAATTCTGGGATTTGGGCCTGTGTTCGTTGTGGCAGAAGAAAATCTGGTTTATTTCTTCTATCTCGTGCTCTTTTTAGCTTTTTCACCTAACAAGCTTTGCCTTCCTGGTCAGGATTTACACCCAAAAATATCAAGGCAACCTTTATACAATTTAGTGGCAGCATGGAGGAATTATAACAGTCTCCACCTTTTCTATGAAAAATCTGGTTACAGTTTTTGTGGTAATTCATCTTAAAACTTGTGGATTTGTTCCTCGTGAACTGTGAGTTCAGTGGTTTTGATCTCAATCTTCCAGCTGGGAAGTCTGAAGATGTAAATTAAAGACTTGCAAGTTGGTTCAGGCTGTGTTATGCTCCTGAAATACTCTCTGGGGTGTAAAAAAAAAAAAAGGGACTGAAAAGCTCCTTCCTCTTCCTTTCATCTAGACAGAGATTCATTCGCTTTGCCCTGGGATTAAGTGGCCAGCAGATTAATTCTAACATTCTGAAGGTGATAGTTGGGGTTTTGAAAAGAAATCCTGTTAATCATGGCACAGTGCTTAGCAGAAAATAGTTGTATGTGAGCTGAGATATGTTGTTTGAAGCTCAGCTCTGGAAAAACCACCCAAAAGAAATCATGGAGGGGTCCTTTAGAGTTGTCCCTGGACTGTGCTGTTGAACACCTCTTGAAGTTCTTGTTACTTGCTGTAGCAGAAAAATCCACTATTAGAAATCCACCCCCTGCTATCTCATTATCTCCTCTCTTCCCTCAATCCCATTGGCAGGGGCTGCCCAGGGAGGTTTGGAGTCCCCATCCCTGGAGGTGCCCAAGGAAGGGCTGGACGTGGCACACAGAGCTCTGGCATGAGGATCAGTCACAGAGCAGATCTGATAATCTTGGAGATCTTTTCCAACCTTGTTGATCCCATGACTCTAAGATTTCACAACAGATTTTTTTTCCCCTGAAATTTTGCAGCTGCAGGTGTGTGTGTATAGTTCTCAGGGTGAAATGTGGGCACACTCTGTAGTTGAGCATCTTCCTTCTGCCTACCACCCTCTGCAGTTCGTATTTTCTGTCAGTGGTGGAGCAGCTTTCTTCTTAAGATTGTCCAGCAATAGCACTCAGTTGACCAAAGCTTCTGATGCCAGCAGCTGAAAAGGGTTAAGAGTTGGGCTTGCCAGGATTATAAAAAAGGCTGGATAAGCTCCTTGGCTTTCATTTTACAAACAAATGGATGAAACAAGGCAGTTCAGCCAAGTCATTAAATCTCTAGGCCTTTTCCATGCCAGGAAACAGTGGGTGTGACTGATTTACCAGGCTTCCTTGTGTCTTTGCACAATTTTCTTGATTTGCAGCTCTTCTGGATGTACTCCCTGCTGTTTGACAGGTTCCTCCTGAAGAGGGGTCAGGACCCACTCAAAGTTCCAAACCCTTCTGAGGACATGGATCCTTGGTCCAAGGAGTTAGTGCCATTTCACGGAGGAATTTTGCTTTATAACTAGTATTTATCAGGAAGTAACAGTGTCTTTTTAGGAAAGAAAAATATTTCCACAATTACAAAACCACTGCTCCCCAAGCTCATTCACCTGTCATCCAGCTCTGCTTTTTGTGAACAGTTCCATTAGTGCCTACAGAAAACTGGTGATGTCACCAGATGCCTTGTTGCAGTTTGCCTAAAATCCCAAAATTAATTCCCCAGGAAGGTACAGTGTTATTTAAATCCCATTAACATATTTTAGCTGGTAACTTATCCAACCTGATCCATTTCCATCCAACATGAAACCAGCTATTAGAGTCAAACCTACTTAGAGTCAGCTTTTGGATTTTATTTCCTATATTTGAATGGGTTTTTTTTTTTTTAAATTTGAAAGACATTCAAAGGAAAAAGACTTTATTGTTGTGGAGGTTTTCTGTTGTTATTGTTGAGTTGGTTTTTTTCAATGAGATGTGGTAGCTTGGCCTTGCTCTATCCCTGCCCTCTTCAGCTGGACAGGGAAGAAAAATATAAGGAAAGACTCAGGAGTTGGGACAAGGACAGGAAGAGATCCCTCACCAAATATTGTCATGGGCAGAACAACTTGGGGAAATCCATTGATTTTATTACCCACAAAATCAGAGCAGGGTAATGGGAAGTAAAACAAATCTTAAGGACATCTTCCCAGCACCCCTCCTTCCTTCCTGGGCTCTCCCTCCTTGCCTCCAGTGGCACAGGGAGACAAGAATAGGGGTTTGGGTTGTTTGTGCTCTTTGTGCTGCTGCTTCTTCCTCAAGGAGAGGAGTGGGAGTCCTTCCCCTGCTCCAGCAGGGAGTCCATGCCATGCGAAACAGCTGTCCATGAGCTGCTCCAGTGTGAATCCATCCCATGGGCTGCAGCTCTTCGTGAACCGCTCTGAATGTGAATCCACTTCCATGGGCTCAGTCCTTCAGGAAAAGGCTGCTCCAGTGTGGGTCCCCTATAGGTCTCAAGTGCTATCAACAAACCTGCTCCAGTGTGGGCTTCTCTCTCCATGGATCCTCGAGTCCCTGCTCCAGCATGGGCTTCCCAGCTCTCTCAGCATCCCTGTGCTCTGGTGTGGGCTTCTGCAGGAGCTGCAGGTGAATCTCTGCTTCCTCCATAGGCTGGAGGGGCATAGATGCTTCCCCCTGGGCTTCCCCATGGAATCTCAGCTCCTGCCCCTCTTCCTGCCCTGCCCCAGGTGCCTGCAGAGCTGCTGCTCTCCCATGGGCTCACTCCACTCTTCTCTGGCCACCATGACAACTGCACAACCATAATTTTCCTTCTCAAATCGGTTATCCCAGAGGCATCCCCACCATTTCTACCTTGGTCAGTAGCAGGTACATCCTGGATCTCCTGGGGTTGGCACTGTTGGAGCTTCCAGCAGCTCCTCAGAGAATCCACCCCTATAACCCCTCACTACCAGAACCCTGCCACACAAACCCCACCCAGGAGAACTTTCCTCCTCAGTTACAACATTTTTATATTTTTGTGGCTTGGTTTTGTCAACAACAGTCATAGGATCCCCAGATAGATTCCAACTGCACGGGATCTCAGGAGCTGATGTTCCTCAGGCACTGACAATTTAAATGTGGTTATTTCATCCATACCTTTCAAGCATAAAGATGCCCAAAAAGCCCTTGCAGAGTGGAAAAAATGGGAACATTTGTCTTGGTCTTTCATACTCACCTGAGTAAATTCAGTGTTTTTAACTTCACCCAGTGATACTGGTTCAGAAATTGGGGCCAGCACTCCAGAATTTCAGTATCCACAATATTTCTCAGCCAAACTCTGTGCAAACAAAGATTTTTAGCTGTTATGACATGAAAGCAAAGGGGCTAAACTTCTGCTCATGAATTTTTAAATAATAGTGTATAAAATCCTGGAATACCTCATCTGGGAAAGGTTGCTTTGCTTAGAAATTGTTCATGTTTACAGGAAGAAATTTATCCCAGACTGCTTTGAAAGCTTTCTGTCTCAACATGATGTCTCTCTTGTTCTCATAAAACCAGGGATATTTTTCTCCATGGAGCTAAGCAAGGCTCAGATATCTCCACCCCTAAAAGGATCTTCCTTGGCCCAGGGAGACACATTAAAATAGATTTTTTTTCCATTCTGGTATTTCCAGGAATTTGGAGGACAGCAGGACACCTCCCACATGAGCTTGGGCTTCTGCTGAGGGTCCAGCAGCCCCAGCCTCATACTTTTGGGGACCAGTGTTTCCTCTGGATGCCTTTCCCAATAATTATGAATGTCCCAGAATCCTTAAAGTTGGAAAAAAAACCTCTGAGATCATAAAATCCAGCCATCTACCTGCTCCACCACTACTATGTCCTCAAGTGCCACATCCCCATCCATGTCTTGAACTTACAGAGATGAGGACTCCACTACTTGCTAGAAGCTGTTCCAGTATTTCACAATGCTTATGGTGAAGGAATTTTCTTTCATATCCCAGCTAAACATCCCATGGCACAACTCAAGGTGATTTCCTCTCTTACTGGAGAAGACATCTCGCTATTTCCTTTCCAAACCCACCAGTTCCTGGATTCTTCATCTTGGACCTCCTCCTTCTGCAGCTGCCACCAGGGCAGGGCAGTGCTCTGTGCTTGCCCTAAAATCCATTGGAGTAGTACAAGGATACAATGTGGTATTGGCTCTCCTTTTGATCCCTGATATTCTTTAGAGAAATCTGTAACCAACCCCCATCATCATCATCATCAGTGAAATCTGTTGAGCTTATTTTTGCATTTGGAAAGTCTGTGGTCTGACACACAGAATTTTTTTGGGAGTTTTAAGGTTTTTAGATTTTTTTTCCTTGCTTCTTTTTCTACATCCTTACCAAAAGGCATCAGAGAGGTTTGACAAGACTGCTGTGGCACAGAGTAATTGAGGTTCCTCTTTTCTAAGCCCCAAGGCTGATTTAACTGATTCATGTGGTGTGGTGACAGTCATGGTGGTACCATCTGGCTTTGGGGGACTGCTTAATTCCATCAAAATTAATCCAGAACCACTTATGCCCTCACCCAGCACCATGGCTTTCCGTGGAGTGAGGTGGCCTAGCTCCCACCTTTCCATTACTCTTCCCTGGAATGCTCCTGATGGGTTCAAAATACTCAGATGTGCTTCCCAAATTATTATTGTTCTGAGGTATGACCTGGAGCATTAAGGTGCTTGTGGGGTTTCCTGGGAAAACACAACCTGTCACCATTAACAATCTGACACAACAAACATTTAAGGATGCATTAATGTAGCAGGCAGGAAAATGCTTTTACTTTTCCAAGTAATGAGCTTTCAGTTGTAGATGGGCAAAGTGGCATGTGAAGGAAAAAGCACATTCCAAGCTTAAGTTGTGCTCACAAATTGGGGTGTGTTTGGATGCAGTTCCAAGGCAAGTATTCCTGTCTTCACCTTTCAGAGGGAGAAGTTTGAAAAGAATACATGTGACTTTTGTCAAAAAAAAAAAAGCCTTCTGTGCTCTTGATTTTTGGCTTGTATGTGTCAGTTGATTTAGAGAGATGAAACAGGAGCTCCATTGTGCTGTCTTAGTGTATCTTGTGTGAAATAAGGGGAATTCCAACCTCCAAATGCTAATGTCTCATCCTGAAAATATTCATCCAGCACTGCAGAAATGGGATTTTCTGCCTGGCAAAGCAGAGCAGCTCAGTGCCTAATTTATAAATCCATTTGGGAATTAGGAATTAAGTTCTTAAAAATTATCAGTCATCCAGGGGATGTTCCCAACCCTCCAACTCCAACCTTCCTTTTTAACATGTCTGAAGGAGCACCAGGGTGGTCATGGTCACTTCGGGGTACTCATAAATACTGGCAGAGGTCAGATTCTTTTTTTTTGTCTTGGAAGACTCAACGATCAGGCCACCAAACTCCATTGGAAGTCCAGGAGAAGCTGTCATCCATCCAGCTATTCAGGGTATATCCCAAGATTCACTGGGTAGGGAAGATCAGAGGTGACCTGGCTCTGGGATGCTCTGAAAGCCACAAATGGAAGATCTGTCCTTTTAATCTGACTCTGCCCATTCCTTCTGCAATGAGCACTTCAGGAAAAAACAGGGATTGTTTAAGCCCTGCAGAGCCCAGGGCTGGTTTGGGGCCACATTTCCTCAGGAGACAGAGGTACCATCACCCTTGGAAAGGCATCTGAAAGTGAACCCAGTGCTCTGGGCACTGAAGGCAGGGATCAAACTGGATGCAGAACTCTGCTGTTCCTTGAAAGTCATGGGAAGAAGCAACAGCTGAAAAGTAGGGGGAACCACAGGGAACTGAGATAATCCAAAGAAACCTCATCTCCTTCCCTGTGAGGGTGGGCAGGCCCTGGCACAAGGTGCCCAGAGAAGCTGTGGCTGCCCCTGGATCCCTGGCAGTGTCCAAGGCCAGGCTGGATGGGACTTGGAGCAGCCTGGGATAGTGGAAGGTGTCCCTGACATGGCAGGGGGTGACACTGGATGGTTTTAAGGTCCCTTCCAACCCAAACCATTCCATGATTCTGTGATTTCAGTGCTTTGTGTTAAATTCTGGAAGTTAGACTTGGGGATTTTGTCTGTCTTAGCAGATCATTCGTAACTCAAAGCTACTGTCTCCCACGACACCTGAATTAATTCCCTTCCTTAGAGCAAACAGGTAGCCCTGAATCAAGGTAATTTAAACAAAGATTTACTTCTTGAGTAGCATACAGAGAATTCATTAATTGCTGTAAATTTTCTGTTACTCCTTGGCACTGTAACTGTTTCTGTTACTCCTGTCTCTAGTCCACATGAGTTCCATTATCCAACAAGAAGGAAGCTAGAGGGAATATTCCTAAATATATGAAAGGGAACAATATACACAGATCCATAATTTGATTGTCCTTCTTGAAAGAACTTCTCCTCAAATTATTTTCTTTCCAAGCTGTAATTAGAGACAAGCTGTAATTATTAGACTGCCTATTGCTATTCTCCTGACAAGTTCTGTGTTTTGTATAAGAAATCCTTAAAAATTACAGCTGCTGTGTGAATTCCAGTTTGCACGAGAGGAGTTTGTCCAGACAGATTTCCTCCTCTTGGACAGAAGGCTTTTCTTCCCTCAGCAGCTCTTTTATTATGGCAAGCTTTAGGAGCCTCCCAAACTTTCAGTGCTTGTGTAACTTAGCATGGATAATATTCCCTCTTAAGGCTTCGATTTCATGTGCTAAAAGGGGAGGGGTGAATTAAGGAATTCATATAAAGCAATAGATTGATCCCAATTTTCAATCTGAGATTTGGAGCAGATTGTAAATCTGAAATAAAGGATGCAAATAAATAAGTTCCCATTAAGAGGAAGTTGAGGGGAGAACTTCTGGCTCTGCACAACTCCCTGCCAGGAGGGGACAGCCAGGGGGGGTCGGGCTGTGCTGCCAGGGAACAGGGACAGGACAAGGGGAAACGGCCTCAAGCTGTGCCAGGGGAGGCTCAGCTTGGACAGCAGGAGGAATTTCTGCATGGAAAGGGTGCTCAGGCCTTGGCAGGGGCTGCCCAGGGAGGTTTGGAGTCTCCATCCCTGGAGGTGTCCAAAGCCATATGGACATGGCACCTGGGGACATTGGTCAGGGTGGCCTTAGGAGTGCTGGGGAAGGGTTGGACTGGATGGTCTTAGAGGGCTTTTCCAACTTTAACACTTCCATCTGTTTGTATGATGTATGAGGTTTTCATTTTGGGAGCTTTCCCTTTGGGATTTATCTTGGTGTTTTGACATTTTTTCTCTTTGTCTCATCTCCAGGCTTATTTGGATTTTTTCTCATTAATGTAATTATTGACAAGGCCCAGAATTACCCTTCCCTTAACCTCAGGATCTTGTCTCCAAAATTTCTTTGCAGTCCAGGTTGCAATTTCCTCTTTATAGCTTGGAGGGTTGGAGAGGGTTGGGGGATACTTCTTTTAAACTTCTCATGGAAGGAAAGAAGGTGTGAAAATAGAATCATAGAGTTGTTAATTTTATCACCACTCAAATACAGTTTTCTTGAGATGAATATCAATAAATCCTGATGTGGAGATCAGCAGAATTATTTATCATTTCTTTTTTGATCAAATAAAGTCTTTACCTCCAATTGTATTATTTGCAAACTAATTATCTCTCAATATGACAGGTTTGTCTAAGAGTTTGTCCAAATTAATAAACTTACTCAACATCAGAGCCAAGAATGTTTTCTCTCCAAGGCATAGAATGCTCTCATCAATTCCCAGCTTCAATTTAAATGACAGGGTACAAATAAAATAAGAACAAAGTGGAATTTCCTTCAGATTTATCATCCATAACATTTATCAGGGCTTGGCATTCTTAAGATTTGTGCAGGCAATGTAGATTTTACAATTATTGCTTAGGGAAGAATTATCTATGTAAGAACTATTTGGGGGCCCCTAAGAAAGATATAAATTGGTGCTGTGGATCTTTTATTTATGTTCATTATAAAAGAGAAATAAGCAGGGTTTCTCCAGTAATGAATAGGAAATGCCTGATATGAGGCTGAGATGGTTTTTTCACTGATTGAATTTCCAGGAATAGCTTTAGGATTCCCAAACACTGCTTGATGCTTCTGTTGTAGAAAAGCCTCATCTTTAACCAGCCAAAGCAGTTTTCAAACCTTCCTGTGCTGGATTTGCATGAGGAGTATCCTTGGAAAACCAGTTGTGAATTAGGGGTCTCTCATTATTTTAGGGAACCACTTCCATAAAGAATTTTAGTGGTTTCTAAATATTTATGAAGACCTTTTTTTTTTTTGTTTCTCTGCCTTTTTTGCCATCTTCTACAAACCTTGGCAACTATCCATAATTCTTTGAGAAATTTGTGAATTCACTTTCCAGAAAAGTTGGAGACAGACCCTTTCCAAGGGCATGGACACAGGGAATGGCTTCCCACTGCCAGAGGGCAGGGATGGATGGGATATTGGGAAGGAATTGTTCCCTGGGAGGGTGGGCAGGCCCTGGCACAGGGATCCCCAGAGAAGCTGTGGCTGCCCCTGGATCCCTGGAAGTGTCCAAGGTCAGGTTGGACTTTGGGCTTGGAGCAGCCTGGGATTGTGGAAGGTGTCCCTGCCCACTGCAGGGGGTGGAACTGGGTGGGTTTTAAGGTCACATAAAAACCATGGAATCACAGTTTGTGTTGGAAAGAACCTTAAAGCCCATCCAGTCCTACCCCTGCCATGGGCAGGAATATCTTCCACTGTTCCAGGCTGCTCCAAGCCCCAAAGTCCAGCCTGGCCTTGGACACTTCCAGGGATCCTGGGGTTGCCACAGCTGCTCTGGGCACCCTGTGCCAGGGCCTGCCACCGTTCCATATTTTCTGATCCAGTGTCAGGCTGAAAAGAGGTTCTGGTTTATCCCTGAACACTGGAAATGGTTATTTAGTCAGTGGGATTTTAGTGTCTTTTGACTTTTTCATGATTCCCAGCAGGGATGATGATGTTGTTCCCAATCCTGCTCTGTGCTGCAATTCTGGAGAAGCCCCTGTAATTCATTCTGGTTGTCAAATAAGTGCTTTTTCAGAACAGCTTATCAGTGTGAGGCTGGGAGCTGCAACAAGTCTTTGGAGCCATCTAATGGGGATCTAAAAACATTTGTTTTGGTTTATAATCTTTGATCACAGCCCTTTCTGATGTTAATTAGAGAAGTGCTGTTCTCAAAGACACACAGGTGAGTCCCAGTAAGTGGTAAAGGTGTGCATTGCTGAGATAACAGTGAGATAACAAATGTTTCCTGCATTTGGCTGAAATAGGGAGACTTTGAAGTACTCCCATTTTCTTTCTCAGTTTGAGTGTTACTGATTTTTAGGAAGACAACCCAGGTGGTTGCTGCTAACCCAGAGTTTGCTTTGAATGCTCCTTGTGATTTCACTCACTTTTGGTCATTTGCTAAATTGTGATTAATTAAAAAAGGAAGGTTATTTGAAATACTGGTCTTATTACAGTGAATTCTGAATTCATTCACATCTGATAATTTTCTAAACTGTGACTCATGTAAGAATAGGGATTTCTTGAAATGTTGGTTTTACAGGATCTTATTTTAATACTCTTGCAAGTTTAGGGTGAGGAGCATTTGATAAAATTTTCCAAACTAATTCTACTATTTGGCGTCTCCATAAGCTGGTTTTTTTGTGGGGTGTTTTTTTTTTTTTTTTTTTTTTTTTGCAAAATATTGTTTATTTGCAAATATCTTGCCTTTTAAATTCAGAAGTGAAAATTTAAATATGACAAGTGGAACACTGGCCTGGGTGTGTTGGCTGACAGGGAGGCTGCTTAAGATGAATAAAGAATGGCCAGGAATGTGAAAAATACTGAAAATCCTTAGGCAAGAGTTGGGAAAAAATTCCAAACACTCATTTTCCTTCCTCTCTGTCTTTCTCCTTATAAAATCCTCTCAAAGAGAAGAAACACTGCAGATTATCAACCACAGCCCATGAAAATTCTCTGGAATGAAAAGAAGTCTTTTCCAAATGGGAATTCCTGTGTTATGCCATTGTTATTAAACACCGTGCTGCCTCAGTTCATTTCCCTGAATTTCATGGAGCTGAGTTACCTCTGGAAAAGCTGATTTACAATCAGTGTGCATCACAGCAGAGCAAACATTTTGAAGTGGCTTTTGTGTGGACAAGAAGGCAGAAAGTGCATTTTCTTTTTAGAAGCAGAATGTGGGGATGGCAGTTTCAGGAGCAATCAGTAAATAACTGGGGCTCAGTAAACAGAAACTGCAAGCCTGGGAGTACCTTGTGCTGGCTTGGTTCAAAATCCTCTGGATTTTTGAATTTTTTACGTAGTAAGGAGTTCTCTTATGCAGATGTGGGGAACTCTTGGGACACTGAAACCACACCAGCTGGATCTGGAGCTGGGAAGAGCCTGATTCCAGCACCAATAGAACACCAGAAGATGCAGGTCTCCATTCAGACTTTTGCTTGGGGCTTTGTTTGGTTTGTCTTTTTCTTTGTTTCTTTATTTTGCTGTTTTGAGGTTTTTGTTAAGGAGGATGGTTGCAGGTTTCTCTATGAAGCCTGTGAGGTGCCACTTTCAAACACGTTTGTTCTTCCTAAAGCCAGGAATTCCTTCTGGGGTCACATCTCCATGGTGTAATTGCTGTGACTGTCTTATAATTAACATTTAGTGGAATCATGGAATTTTTATGGTTGGAAACAACCTCCAGGGTCATTGCCCTAGTTTGGAGGACAGGTGTCTGCTAAGAAAGGTGGGAGCTTCTCTTTGAAATGGAGAATGTAAACCCCCTCCCTCCAAATTATTAGAATTTTGAAATCAAGGGGCTCTCAGGCAAAGATATGGGAATTAGGAACAACAGTTCTTTACTAGCGAAATTAAAATAGAAATACAGTACTACAAAGAAACAAACCCCAAACCCTGACACAGAGTACAACCTGACACCCCGTCAGGCAGGGTGTTGGTAGCAGTCCCATTCCATGGTGGCTGCATCCTCCTGCAGTGACAGATGTGGCTCAGTTGGAGCAGTGCTCCTGTACAAGGTGCAGTTTCCCTCCGGAGGTCCAGTGGTGATGTGGAGAAATCCGGTTTTCCTCTGGAGTCCAGTGGAGAAAGGGGCTCCCTTAGTGTCCCAAACCTCTGTTTTTATCTTGGTAAGAAATGTTGGGCTCTTCCCCCTGGCTGGAGCAACTTCCAATGGGATGCAGTAATTTTATCAGTCCCACAGTGGGACTCAATGGCCATGAGCAGAAAATGACTGGCTGGAGGAAGGATGGGTTGTGAAAAGATAAAGAACAATGCCCTGCCTGGTTTCAATGGATGGCCCATTAGCAGAATATCTCCCATGGAGATAAGGATCACTGCCCCACCCTCAACAGTTGGTGATAGAATAGATACCTTTGATCACATCCTGTATTGTAACCCAAGACAGTCCTCAACTCCAGCCTGTGACTGGGCACCACTTTGTAAATAAACCACAACTGCAAAGTGCCAGAAGGTTTCCCCTGAGCCTCCTCTTCTCCAGGCTGAGCCCCTTTCCCAGCTCCCTCAGCCCCTGCTGGGGCTCCAGCCCCTTCCCCAGCTCCGTTCCCTTCCCTGGACACGCTCCAGCCCCTCCAGGGCTCTCTGGCCAGGAGGGCCTGAATTTCTCTCAGAGGAATTTGATGTAAAGTATCAGGAGGCACAAGAAAGATTTAAGACATTGAGTTGGCTGAAGTGATTTGAAATTCAATATATTGAACACAATAATTTTTATATTAAATTCAGTTAATTCTGCTATCCCACCCCCCCGGGATGTTAAAATTGGATTGCAAAATAGAACATAGGGGTGGGGTGGGGAAGGATGATGCAGGATGACTGTGCCACTTCATCAGCTTAGTTAATCATCACTGTGGCATATTTTGCTTGATAAATCACTAATTTCCTTTTCACATTCTGGCAAATTTTGATATTTCCAGATTTTTCCTTCCACTCAGAACAAAAACTCCTTAAATCCTAAAAATACTGTACAGAAAAGATATCTGATATTTATCATGCATCTCTAATATAGGAGTCAGTCTTGAGCTTGTCTTCTAAAAATTCAAAATAACCTCTTGAAATGCTTCCCTTTTCACAAAAAAATGTTTAAAAAGTTGATAATCTGCTTACCTGTGATGCTGTCTAATAAGTAACAGTAGGGTTGGCACCTGGCTAGCTGTAAAATAAAGAGAATTTCTTCAAAATGTTCTTTTTCTACCTAGACTTCAACTGCTACTGTCAATATAGTGGTGACAGATGTCAATGACAACGGACCAGTTTTTGACATGTTTCTCCCCAAAAACCTCTCTGTGCAGGAAGAGGAAGCCAATGCTTTTGTTGGTCAAGTAAGGGTAAGTCATTAAAATTGTTTATTTTATTACCCAGGCTGTCCAGACAATAAGGAAAGAGTACAAAATAATTAGACAAAAACTCATCCAGATATCTTCAGTTGAAATGCAAACTCTTCATTTGTGGCTACATTTTGAGGATTTTAAATATTGGAATTGTTTTCTTCTCTGTGCTAAATACTGAAAACATTTTGTCACTTAAAATTAGCACATTAAAAAGCTTATTTTTAAGAAATTCCACTGTAAAAAACTTGCTGATAACAGATTTGCAGGGTTAAAATAGTGTTGCCGCATTTTGAAATTATTTGTTTTGAGATAGAATTCAAACATGCTGAGCAAGTGACACCAGGGTGTAGGAAATTGTCACACCTAGAAATTTTAAGGCCATTAAGGGGAAATCAGTTAAACCCTCGAGTGAAATAATTGCTGACCTGGCATAAAAATAGGGGATAAAAACAATTTGAGAGTTTGGAGCTGTAAATTTTTTATGACACATGGGGGTCTTCTGGATGAGGATTCAGTCTCTTGAAGAAAACATCTTTTTTTTTTGCTAATGTTTGTTTTTCCTGACTCAAGGGGAAGAAGAAAATACTAATTGGAGGGTTTTTCAATCCAGAAGTTGAATATAATGTCTCATATCTGCTGCACTGAGGCTGGATCCAGCAGGAGCTGTGGGTAAAAGAGGAATTAGGAAGCACTTTTCAGGAACTTAGGTGTAAAATACACCTTTTATTTTTATTCCAGCAGCAACCACATCAAGAGAAAATGGGAGCTCCTTAAGTAGAAGCTTCAGAAAAACAGGACATTTGGGTACCATGGGAACCCAAACACGCATAATAATCATGTTCCTTCCCATCCTTATATTATTTAGTAAGAAATCAGAGCTGGTCTTGGACAAAGTTAAGATCCCTCAGTGCAATTAAGTCAGTTTTGATAAATCATTAAATTACTGTTCTGCTTTTTATCATTATCTTCCTGTGTGGTTGTTTTTCATTTTGCATCCTAAAAGGCACAGGTGGAACATTTTCAATCAGTCCCAAATATCCTTCAAATCCATTTTGTGCTTTGCTGGGGACCCTCAAGGCTCAATCATCTTCTCAAACACGAGCTTGCCTCTATTTTTAGCTGTGACAGAATTGTAAAATACAGCAAGTTATTGCCACAAGAAGCTCTCTGGCTTCTAAATTAGTGCAATTTCTAAGCTGTGTGGAAATGAAAATATTTATTGAAGCCTTGGGATAGTTTATTCCTACTTGGAGTGACAGAAACTGCTTCTGCCATTTCCTGTCCTGTTTATCCCTGGATGGAGAAAGCTTTTTCTTTTATTGCCCAAATGCTGGGTGTATTTCTCCTGTCTCATGTTCACAACTGCAAATTGATATAGGACTATCCATTGGAAATGCCATTTCATGGTACAGAAAAGAGAAATTGGGGCACTTGGAAATTTTTTCTGGCTCCAGTGAGGTTACTGAAATAATGGTGATGAGAGTTTGGGTGTAGTTGTGTTGTGTGAGGATATTCCTTAAAAACTGAACTAGCTTTTGGTGTGTTGTGCTTCACTGTAGATAAAAACACAGGAGCTATGAGAGAGGTGTTAATGGGAATAATTTTTTATGGAAGCTTTAATATGGATAAAATGTACATAAAGGGCTATTTTAAGTGGGAATAGCCTGGTAAAAGAAGAAATCCTTATAGTGTCTTTTGTTTTCCCTACCAAGAACTAACCCACTGATTAACCAAGCTGTTTTTCAGAAAACTTTTCACTCATTTCAAACAGAAACCTGAAATCTGCCAGAGCAAGCAGTCATACAGGGGATTTTAAATAAAAAGACAGATTTTGTGGTGTACATTTCCCTTTTGAATGACACCTTCCCATTTCACCTGGGGAAAAATATAGCAAGAGATTTTTACCTTAAAACCCAAGATCTGACCCTGCTGCTCATGGGAGCAGAGAACCTGGTGAAGAAGGACATGGGAAAGGTGCTCAACCACTTTGGTCTCTCGGGATTTTTGACTCAGGAGGTTTGGTCTCAGGATTGGGTGCCTGGGCTCACTGTCAGAATTCCAGAGTGCTTTAGGTTGGGAGGGATCTTTAATCTCATCCCATTCCAGCCCTGCCATGGGCAGGGATGCCTCCCACCATCTCAGCTTGCTCCAAGCCCTGTCCAGGCTGGCCCTGGACACTTCTAGGGATGGGCATTCTGAACAATTTGGGGTATAAATCAGTCTGAACACTCAGGAATAACTCCTGCCAGAAAGAAGAGATTTCCATGCTCTGCTTTGTTTTCAGTGGGAAAGCTGGACTTTCAGATGGGTTCCCATAAGGACTTTGATAATATTTGGGGGGTGATTTCCCAAGGAGGTGTAGCAGGAAGGCAGTGAGAGGTTTCCTGTGGGAGAGGGAGGGTTTGGAGCATTTTTTCCATACAGGCAGGCAATATCCACACTTGGAAGCGCTCTCCCTTTCTGGCAGCTCTGCTGCCAGCTGGAGCTGCTGGAGGCACTGGCATGGGAGTGCTGCCTGTGGGCATTCCAGGAGCCTCCTGAAGATTAAAAGAACAAAAGCCAGACAGGATAATGCTGCCAGTGGAGCGAACGTGTTTCC
This sequence comes from Catharus ustulatus, assembly GCF_009819885.2. NCBI lineage: Eukaryota > Metazoa > Chordata > Aves > Passeriformes > Turdidae > Catharus > Catharus ustulatus. Next base: position 32,444,484 of record NC_046228.1, on the reverse strand, counting down.
AATCCTTTTATTTCACACTGTGTTCTCTAAATTGTGGCAGCCAGAGGTGTTCCTTCCCCTCTGATCCTGGGGATTCCCCAGCCAGGCAGGAGCACAACTGCTGCATGAAGTCTCCACAAAGGGCCCCCAGGAATCCAAAAACTCCAACTGGAAACTTGACAGTGAAATTCAGGCGCTTTCTTGCAGGCTAAACCAGCTGGAGATGGGGCATGGGGATGATCTGCATTGAACTCTGCACTGTAATCAATTGCAGGGGCATGGGAGGTAAAAAAGATGGAATGACACTTAGGAAAGAGATCAATATATTGATCTGCAGCCATGTTCACACCCTTGGGCAGGGGAAGACAGCTCCAGCAGTTTGTTGCAGACTCTAAAAAAGCAGCCTGGGGTTAAATAAAAAGCTGATGGGGCCGTGGAGAGGAAAGGCATCCCTTGACTGAAGTTATTATTCATGTGGGGTTTTATTTATATCCAGATTCTTTCCCCCAGCCCCATAATTTATTTATTGTTGGGTATTTTGGTGTCATTGATCAGTACTGTTTGAAAACTCTATCATGAACGTTTTGCTATCAAGGAGAGATAGCAACAGGGAAGGAAATGAGATGGAAAATGGGGATAAAGAATTATGTGCTCAAGTACCACTGGCACTTGGATCTTCTCTAAATAAATTAAAGGATAAATTAATTCCATAATGAGAGCAGTTTTCAGGGTGTGTGATGCCTCTGTCACCTGCTTGGTTTTAAGTTACAAAATAAATGCTTTAAGAAAGTTGTTTTTTGGGACAGACCTATTCTTCCTACTGGAAAAGTTGGGAAAATTTGGAGGAATTTTTTTGGTTGTACTGTACTAGACCTCCTGAATGCTGATGAAATGTAATTATTTCCCAACAGAGCTTTCTGTTGGTGGTATCAATGAATTCTTACAGGCTCCTATTTTTATTTAATAAATTCATAAGCTGATAAACCCTGGATCTAAAGCCTGATTTAAATTTCACGGCTGTTGGGTAAAGCTTGTTGTGTCGGACTAAATGACCTCTGGAGATGTGTCAAGCAGCTCATCCTGTATTTCTACAAGCAGGAAAATTCTTTAAAATGCTGATGAAGAATTATTGCCCATGCACATGGAATGGTTGGGATGAGATGAGCTTTAAGGTCCTTTCCATCCCAAAGCATCTGTGATTCTATTATTTTATAACATTACAGTATCTTGTGGAAAAATCTGGAAAGGAATCTGATTTCCTAAATCCCCAATGCGTTGTTTTCAGTGTAAAGGGTGTGATTTCCCAAAACCTGCACTGCAGATTACAGCTTGTCTATGTTAAAAACACAGACTCCTGAAATTAAATTCCCAAATTTCCTGAACTTTAAGACAACTTGAAGGAAAATTAGGGGTGGAGGGAAAAGGAGAAGACCAGGAAAAAAAGGGGATTTAGTGGCAGAAGAGGACAATCCAGGAGGAAAAGGAATTAAAATTAGAGGTGGAGGAGATAGGACAAAGCCAGGAAAAAGGGGATTTAGTGGCAGGAGAGGACAATCCAGGGAGGAAAGGGACTTAAGCCTTTGTGGAAGAGTAAAATCACAGGTTCTGAAGTAAATCTCAAATACCTAGAATAAGTCCAGGTCTCCTGCTCACTGCATGACCCAGCGCCTAACAATGCAGTTTGAATTCATCTCATGGATGTAAAACCAACAGGAAAAGCTGGGATTTGAGAGTTGGGATCCATAGAATAGCTAATCAGACCCCAAAATCAGGGAATCAGAATGTGGCAGGTGAACTCCAACCGGAGAAAGTTCAGACTTCATTTTGTATAAGTGGTGGAAGATCACTGGGAGAGGACCTTGGCAGTATAATTTCCTTCAGTTTATGAAGGAATTTGTCCCCAGCAGGAATAGAAAGGACTTTAATATGATTTTCAGCTCTGTCTCTCTCAAGATCCTCATGGAGGTACTTGTCACAGAAAGAATTTCATGTGCTTCTAGTTGGATTTTCATGTTTGTTAACAGGCAAATTCCTCTTACAACAAGATTGATGTCTCAAGTCCAAAACTGTGGCATCAGGAGAAAGAGATGGGGTCACAGATTTGGGCTATTTATTTCCATTCCAGATGATCACTGTCAGAATTACCTCTTCCTCCTGGCACCAGGAATTCCTGGAGGATATTTGGCAGCAGTGGCTGCAGCCACAGTTCCTCATCCTTTTTCCACTGTTCCTTGTCAGCTTGGGCACAGATGGAAGAGGTTAAAAAAGCTCCTTGCCACCCATAACGGGGCCTCTCAAGTGAAAGGGGTTTCAAAAGCTGTGCCCTTGTCTTCCCTGTTCCCAATATTTATTATATTTGTGCATTCATTTGCACCTTTGCCCTCCAGATAATATTGGTGCTTTAATACAGTGGAAATATTGATATTTATAATCAGCTCATTCATGGCAGTTGACTGTTGAGAGTCCAAGGGTTTTCCAAGAAAGGAATTCTTGTTTTTGTCCACTGACACTTTATATTTTGGGATGCCTTTAAGCCCTGTTATTTCTTTCAACTTGATACCAAACTAAATCTTCTGAATCAGTGATTTCATATCTCTGATTCATGCCCTTTTAGGATTTTGATGCCTGATTTCCACCCCTAGAAGTGTCCCAGGCCAGGCTGGATGGGGCTTGGAGCACACTGGGATAGTGGAAGGTGTCCCTGCTCATGGCAGGGGGTGGCACTGGATGGGCTTTAAGGTCCCTTCCAACCCAGTCAAGAAAAATTCCAAAAATAACTTAAAACTGAATTGACATTAGAAAAATATTTGGAAGCCCAGCTACATGTGGAGATTTTAAACAGCATATTCCATCTGTGACTCAGAAAGTTTTTGTTTTGAGAGGGATTTTTGGTGTTTTAGTTTTTTTCTAGTGTGCAAATGCATTGGTTTACTCTCTTGATCATATCATTGCCAAAGAACACACTCATCAAAACCCCAGATTTTTAATCATCCTTCAAGGACAACCAAGTCTCCAAGGTTAGGGTTTTGCTGTGTGCCAGCCTAGAGAAGGCTGGGCTTGGTTGAAGCTATGAAGTGTTAAAATGTCATTAACTTATGTAGGAGGTTCACCAGCCCATCCAGTGATGGGTTTGCAGCCAGGAGCTTTATGGATTTTCATTGATTTTCATTTGTATTTGCTCTTAGAGTTTAACTGCTCTTAATGCACAGTTTTGTTTGGAATAACATTTAATTGGTTTTGAAATTAACCCTCCAGGTGCACTGGAATTAGCAGAGACCATGGAGGACATCCAGGGTTCTTCTGGCTTGTCTAATGCCTAAAAATATGGCAGTATTTGAAAATTTACAGGGTGTTTCCTTTATCCTACTCTGGGTGGAGTGAAAAATGAGCTGCCCTGACCTGGGGATTCAGTAGGATGCTGATGTTCCTGGAGAACATCCACAAAGCCTGCAGGATTTTTCCAAAGGATGTGCGTGCACTTCGATCTCAAAGTAGAATTTGCCTTGAAATTGCAAGACAGCCAAAATCCAAGAATCCTAAATGGGTTTGGGTAGGAAGGGACCTTAAAGCCCATCCAGGGCCACCCCATTCCATAGGCAGGGACACCTTTCACTATCCCAGGCTGCTCCAAGCCCCATCCAACCTGGCCTTGGACACTGCCAGGGATCCAGGGGCAGCCACAGCTGCTCTGGGCACCCTGTGCCAGGGCCTGTCCACCCTCCCAGGGAACAATTCCTTCCCAATATCCCATCCATCCCTGCCCTCTGGCAGTGGGAAGCCATTCCCTGTGTCCTGTCCCTCCATCCCTTGTAAAGAGTCTCTCTCCATCTCTTCTGTAGCTCCTTCAGGCACTGTAAGGTCAAAATTAGGTCACTCAAAACTTCTCTTCCCCAGGCTGAGCAATCCCAATTCTCCCAGCCTTTCCTCCCAGCCAAGCAGCTCCATCCCTCTCAGAAAATTTAAAAAGTGAAAGGCTATATAAAAGCAGCCAGGAAGCAACAAAAGAGAGGAAAATCCTTTCTGAACTTTAAGAAAGAAGGAAAGTCCAAATTTTTATGGATGACTGATGTTCCCCCCTTACAAATATTTGGTTTATGACCAAGAGGTCAGGCACATTTCAGATATTTGTGGCCTCTGACTGCATCTGGGAGATGTTAATTTTGTCCTGTGGGCACAAACTGTAATCTCCCTGCAAAACAAGTACAAAATCCAATCTAACACTCCCACCCACACTTGATTTGCTGTTTGTCACAAATGAGGGGCTTGGGAATACTTTCAGCCCAGAGTAATAAACCCATTAAACCTTCAATAATAAACCTATTAAACCCCTAGTAATAAAAAAATCATTTTATCTGCCATGAGCACAATAATTCTCACCAACAGCATCATTTGGATCCTCCAGCACAATTCCTACTTTGAGCTGTGGTGTTTGCTGGAATACTGGGAGAGTTGTCCAAAACGAGGAGTTTGGTTGTCTTGGGTAGGGAATCTGGGGAACTTTTGCTCCTGAAGAAGGGAAATTTAAACTGAGAGAAACTATTTTTTGTGGCCAAGTGGTCCCTAAGAAATATTTAAACCTGCAGGAAAGGGGGATACCCACTGTGCTGGTCTCTGATTTGGAGACAAGTAGGAATAACAACCTTGTTTGGCTGTTTTCCTGCTCCAGCATTCCAGGCACAAATCCTCAATTAACCTGCCTAAATCCTCTCACCATCATGAGCAAGAGTTGAGGATATACTAGGAGCTTTCTTTTGCAAAGGATGATAATGATATAACGAATACTGTTGACATTCAAGCCCTTGTCATTATACTTCAGAGTTAAGGATCCTTCAGAGGTGTCTTAGTCATTCCCATCTCCCAGGACTGTGTTTCCCAGTTGTTTGAGATGGAGGGAGATAATTTGTTACTCTGGAACACTGTTGGTTTGTATTTCTGAGGGTTTCCTGGTGATGTGGAAGCAGAGCTGGTAACACAAATGTGAATTTACCACATGAGGTAAAGGCTGTCGCCTTATAGGTGATGGCATCGCTAATAAATGTGGGATGTATTTTCTGGGAAATAAATGTCGTGAGTCATTTATATTCCCAGGTTTCCAGGTTTGTTTTATCATACAGCGCTTCATGAATTAGAGATGGAAATAAGAGTCATCCTGGAGATCTGAGGAGTCACCAGAATAACAGCAGTACTTGCTCTGTCTTTTTGGATAGACACATTGTTCCTGTTTCTGGCTAAACACCAGGATGTGTATCCTGGGCTCATCCTGCAGTGTGGAGGGAGGGGATGCTTCCCCTCTATTCTACTCAGGTGACACCCCACCTGGAATTCTGTGCACAGTTCTGGTGCCCCCAGCATAAGGAGGGCATGGAACTGTTGGAGCAGGTCAGAGCAGGCCATGGAGATGCTGAGGGGACTGGAGCACTTCCCTGTAGAGCCAGGCTGGGAGAGCTGGGGCTGCTCAGCCTGGAGAAGGGAAGGTTGTGTGGATGTCACAGCACAGCCAGTTTGTAGCCAGACAAATAATTTGGCCATAAATAAGAAACCCAGTTCGGCTAGCCTGGTTAGATAAACAGGTCCATGGGTGAGCAAGGAGAAGTTGGGTTCAAACCCACACAGGGACCTTCAGCCAATCTCATCCAGCCCCAAATGCAGATGCATCATTGGGAGCTGGGCAGTGTTAGTGCCTCACCCAAGCACAGGTGCAAGCCTGGGAAATTCAAACCCCCTATGAAAGGGGCGGCCATAACAAACTTAGAGCTGTTTGTTGGTGACCCTCGGTGCATTTGTGTCATCTCTGTCTCCAACCAGTGACTCCATCCTAATATGTGGAGACCTCACAGCTCTTTTCAGGGTCTGAAGGGGCTACAGGAGAGGGACCCCACATCAGGAACTGTAGTGCCCGAACACAGGGAATGGCTTCCCACTGCCAGAGGGCAGGGATGGATGGGATATTGGGAAGGAATTGTTCCCTGGCAGGGTGGGCAGGCCCTGGCACAGGATGCCCAGAGCAGCTGTGGCTGCTCCTGGATCCCTGGAAGTGTCCAAGGCCAGGTTGGATTTTGGGGCTTGGAGCACCTGGGATAGTGGAAGGTGTCCCTGCCCATGGCAGGGGTGGAACTGGATGGGCTTTAAGGTCCTTTCCAACCTAAACCACTCTGGGATTCTGTGAGATGGGAGAGGTAGAAATGGGCCAGCATTTGAGATGCAATCACACTATGGCCCTGTGGTGGAATCTCTTCTATATTTTTTTTAATTTACCTCTTTTTGTTAGTTCTCTCTTCTTGTTTGGGTTTTTTAAATTCTGGTTTGAGTTTTTTGGTCTCAGTTTCCATGGTGCCTGTGTCACCAGTGGCTTTTGAAGGCTGTGGTGCCTCCAGCAATCACAGCTGCTGTTTCTGCTGCCTTGTGTCAGGTAGGAGCAGCCTCTGCAAGGCTGTGAAGAGCCTTCTGCCTGTAAATACATCTTTAGCTCCTTTTGAGGTCTGCTGTCATCTGGTGGCTCTTTACCTACCAAAACTCCAGGACTCTTACCATATTTTTGTGTAAATCCCTGGGGATGAGTTGTGGTGGAAAACTTTGCATGGGCACAGGAATCTGCTCTCACCTCTTTTTAGTCCTGCCATTTTCTCCTTGGCTTTGAGACTTTCTTAAATATTCAGGTTACATGGGAATGAACTGTTTCTTTGCTTCTCTCCACCTCTGTACCTGTTCACTCAGGGAATTCAGCCCAGTGTTGGTGATGACCAAATGGGATAAAATTTTTTGGGATGTCACTGGTTCTTGTTGTCAGGGTCAGGATAAATTCAACCAGGGCTGTTTTTTGGAAGCAGAACTTTCTGAAAGTTCCCCATTTTCCACACCTCTTGTTCCCTCACTTCCTGGCAAATCTTGTACCTGTTGGTGACAGATGTGGGCGTGAAATTTGGGTTAAAGTTATCCATTTTGGTAAAAAGTGATGACTGCAAAGAGGGACAAAGAGTGTCCACACCAACAGCAAGTCCTTGTCCAAGGTGCTGCTTCCCACAGGCTCCAAGGAGCTCTGGGATATTATTTCCATCTGGGAACAGTTGTGCACCCTAGAGACAGGATTTTTTAGGAAACAAATTAAACTCTTTCTGGTCCATAAAGGGAATATTATCTCTTTTCAAGTTTAGAGTGATAAAAATGTTAATTCTTTACCAGTGTTATGGTGGTATAATTCCAATTAGATAATTAGATTGAATAATGATGCTTTGCTTGTTACTCTTTGTGGAAATATCTGTTTAATATCTTTGTCAACCATCTGGATGAGAGGATCAAGTGCATTGTCAAGTCAGTTTGTGAAGATCACCTTGCCAGGGAGTGTGGATGTGCTGGAGGGCAGGGATCAGGACAGGCTGGATCCATGGGCTGAGGTTCAGCAAGGCCAAGTGCTGGGTCCTGCCCTGGGCTCACCCCAAGCCCTGCAGCTCCAGGCTGGGACACAGGGGCTGGAAAGGGCCCCTTGGGAAAGGCCCTGGGGGTGCTGTGCCAGCAGCTGGACAGGAGCCCAGGGGTGCCAGAGGGGCACGAGGCCAATGGCCCTGGGCTGTGCCAGCCATGGTGTGGCCACAGAGCCAGGGCAGGGCTGTCCCCTGGGCTGGCCCTGCTGAGGGACCTCGAGGGCTGTGTCCAGTTCTGGGCCCTCCTGGCCAGAGACCCTGGAGGGGCTGGAGCGTGTCCAGGGAAGGGAACGGAGCTGGGGAAGGGGCTGGAGCCCCAGCAGGGGCTGAGGGAGCTGGGAAAGGGGCTCAACCTGGAGAAAAGGAGGCTCAGGGGGAACCTTCTGGCTCTGCACAACTCCCTGCCAGGAGGGGACAGCCAGGGGGGGTCGGGCTGTGCTGCCAGGGAACAGGGACAGGACAAGGGGAAACGGCCTCAAGCTGTGCCAGGGGAGGCTCAGCTTGGACAGCAGGAGGAATTTCTGCATGGAAAGGGTGCTCAGGCCTTGGCAGGGGCTGCCCAGGGAGGTTTGGAGTCCCCATCCCTGGAGGTGTCCAAGGAAGGGCTGGAGGTGGCACTCAGTGCTCTGGGCTGGGGACAAGGTGGGCACTGGGCACAGCCTGGGCTCCATGGGCTGGGAGGGCTTTTCCAGCCTCAGGGATCCTGGCATTCTGTGAATGAAATCAGTCCTGCAGAATGTGGCAAAGGTGTTTCTGCATAAGGATGTGCACAAATGAGTTCCCATCATTCATAGTCATGTTTTAGGAGCCCAGTTGCAAAGCATGCCATCCGTTTGAACAGAATTTTAATTTCCTTTCCTAAACAAGAAGTTTATCTATTCTAAAACATCCCTCCAAACTAACCTGATACAAAACTCTCATGTCTCATGAGAATTTTTTGTCATGCTTTCCAATTATAGGCGTATTTCAGATTACTTGTGGAGATTCCTCTGGGGCTTTTTGGTTTGTTTGGGGTTTTTTTTGTTGTTGTTGCTTAGATCTGTTATTTCTACAGAGGAAATTGAATTGCTTGAAAATTAAGCAAATCCTGCTGACAGATGTGGATTAGAAGGATGCTATATACCTGTGGACCAGTCAGAATGAAGTTGTAGGAAGCTCACCTAGCATATGGATATAATGCAGGGAAGAAACACAATGTTTTTTTCCTTAATAGCAATTTAAATTAACTTTTAATTGATTTCTAGCAGGATAAATAGTTTCATTACCAAACCTTACACTGAACACCATCACCAGAATTAAGCATTCCCAGAGACTGTTCTGAAAACAAAACATGCAAATCTCCTATGATCTTCAAAGATGTCATTCATAAAGGCAAATAAATGAGAATACCTTGCTCACAGAGTGCCCTTTGTTTAATTTGCTTAACAGTGTTCATCACGCCCTAATTTAATTAAGAGGAGGCAAAATAACATGTCAGCATTTCAACCTGAGAGCTCTATGAAAACCTATTAATTTTGTCCATCCCTTTAATTATGTGATAACAAGAATTACTTGTCTGACACTAAAATCTAAGGCTTGGTTCAGTATGTGACAACAAAGATCCCAACTAAAGAAATCAAGATGGTTTTCTGTGGCAATCATCAGCCTGTTCTGAGTACAGAAGAATGAGGATGAAATATGATAATGTTTGGGTTTGAAGAACAGGATGAACAAAAGAGAAATTTAAGTAGTTCTTCTGAGAGCAGCAATGAAAATATCACTGAGTGTGACAAATGTGTTAAGTAGAAAGAAACTTTCTAACTGATGTGTCCCTTCTGTCTGTCTCCATCCATCCTTCATCTAAATTCATATTCCATAAGGATCTGGGCAGCAATGAAACACTACATAGGTGTTAAATAAAAATTCCTCTCAGACACTATCCAATCCTTAAGATTCTTCAGCATTAGAATTGTCTGAAGGCTTGGCTTCACAAGCACTAAATTCATCTTCTGTTGAAATTCAGGGAATCATAGGGTAGAATCCCAGAATCATCTAGCTTGGAAAAGGTTTCAGGATTGAGTCCAGTCTTTGCCTGATCCCAGCCCAGAGCACTGTGAGTGCCACCTCCAGCCCTTCCTTGGACACCTCCAGGGATGGGGACTCCAAACCTCCCTGGGCAGCCCCTGCCAAGGCCTGGGCACCCTTTCCATGCAGAAATTCCTCCTGCTGTCCAAGCTGAGCACAACTTCAGGCTGTGTCCTCTTGTTCTGTCAAAAGTTTCCAAGGCTGTGCAGCTAACTGTGCCTTTTCTGCTGACGAAATCCAACTGGGATTCAGTTAGCCTGGCTTCTGTCACTGGGAACAGAGCCATTTATTTCTGTGGGATGTTTTATCCTCATTCAAAGCTCAGAGAGAGCTTTGGCTGCCCCAGACAAGCCCTCCTGGACACCACAGATTTGGCAGAATCCTTCCCTGCCTCACCAGGTTTCTCTCCTATAGGCATCTCCCTCAGAGGTTTGCAATTTGTGCATTAATCCATGGTTTTCCTGCTGTCTCTTCAGGCTACAGATGCAGATGCTGGGGTTAATGGGCAAGTCCATTACAGTCTGGCAAACTTCAAGAACCTTTTCCGGATCACGTCCAACGGCAGCATCTACACAGCAGTGAAGCTGAACAGGGAGGTGAGGGATCACTATGAGCTCATTGTGGAGGCGACAGACGGAGCCGCGGACCCCCGGCGCTCCACGCTCACCTTGGCCATCAAGGTGCTGGATATTGATGACAACAGCCCTGTGTTTACCAACGCCTCCTACACTGTCTGCGTGCCAGAAAATCTCCCACCAGGAACTGTCTTCCTGCAGCTGGAGGTAAGGAAGCATCAGTGAGTGAAGGTGGTGTGTGTTTGTTCTACAATATTCATCCTTATTTAACTTGGCAGTGAGACTGCAATAAAAGATTGTGAACTGGAGCATGGGGACAAGGTTTTTTCACCCAGAGAAGCTGTGGCTGCCCCTGGATCCCTGGCAGTGTCCAAGGCCAGGCTGAATGGGGCTTGGAGCAGCCTGGGATAGTGGAAGGTGTCCCTGCCCATGGCAAGGGTGGTACTGGATGGTTTTAAGGTCCCTTCTAACCCAAACATCCTGAGATCCTGTGATCTTGGCAGTGGCCAATAGCAGGTGGCAGGGAGGAGAGCTAAGATGAGATTCAGTTTTCACTGCCATTTGCCCAGAACACTGTGCTCATCTCACATGACTTGAACTTTCAGTGAATTTCATTCCTTATGTCTGTGGACATTGAATACAATTACAACAACACAACTAAACTCAGGATGTTTGCAACAGTTTGCCCTTTAAATCTCAGAGGGGTACTTTGTGAGAATGGATTTTATTTGATTATTTATTTCCCTCTGTTCCTTGCAGGCCAAAGACGTGGACCTGGGTGCTGATGTGAACTACCAGATCCGCACTGAGGAAGCCCGGCAGTATTTTTCCCTGAACAAGCACACAGGAGAGCTGTCACTCCGCAAATCCTTGGATTATGAATCCTTCTCTGACACAGAAGCAACCTTCACCTTCCTTGTGGAAGCCTTTGACAGCAAGGGTACAATGCCTCCTGGGCTGGCCACTGTCACCGTCAGAGTCAAGGTAAAGGGGTCACTCCTCAGCACAGCATCCTCTCCCAGTCATGCCAGAATATTCCATCACCATGCAGGTGTCCTTAGGAAACACCAGAACTCTCTGCTCTCCTGCATCTCACTTGTATGAGTCTTATTCTGCCAGCAGTTTGTTGAGTTAAACACACACTTTGTAACAGCTGTAATTATTTCCCCGTGTGCAATTATGTAGTTAAACCTGGATTTATGAAATCAATGAACACCTGACACAAATACAAACGTTTTGTCCTTTAGAATCCCTAAAAGACTCAAATAAACCCTTCATGGAATTGTTTGCAAAAGTGACACAATCACTTTTCAGCCCACAAATTGTAATTTTAAAACCCACTGGGGTGTATTGAGTGCTGATGTGGCACAGCACATCCTGGATTCCAGATTCTGCTGCTGGAAAATCCAGCTCTGCAAAGGAACAGCCTGATTTAGTGTCTTGCACCATGAACTGCAGTGAGCTACAGCCTCACCTCAGGGTTTCAGGGGCCTTCCCAGAAATAAAGGGATACTGGTGTGTGTTTGGGAATGATCCACAAATGAAGTGTTTGTGGCAGGGACAGCAGCACTTCCCCATCTTCATTTGCCTGTGTCCAAGAGGAGAGCTCAGATGCCTTAATCCTACTGCTGGCATTCCCAAAGGTGCAGCTCTGTCAGTCTTTCAGTCCTTTTGAGCAGTTGCTTGAGTTTTGTGAACTGTGGAAGAGAAGAGACTTTAACTGCTCAGATTTTAGTAAAGGAGCAAAAATTGTAGCAGGACCAAAAGCACAGCTCACAAATGTTCAGTTTAAATGTGTCTGTGAAAAACATTTGGCAGTCTGGAGTTCAGCCTGTTCTGGAGCTGCAGGTGCTTGAATTGCCACATGGTTTTAAGTAATTCTGTTTGTCACTCTCTGCTGAGCTCACAATTCTTTTAGGACAGTAAATGCCTCCCATTATTAGCTCTTTTGACAATGCCAGAAGGCTTCTATGATGTCTCTCTGTCTGCAAAATGTCTCCATGTGAAGTGCAGGTCACCTGTTCCCAACTAATCTGTGCTTTTCCCCAGCACATTCCACATCATTCACAGGAAGTAGCTTTTCCATCATTCCCTGAGCTTCTTCTGTTGGACTTTTACAGAGCAAGGTGCTCAAACCTCAGTTTTTTTCCCAAAAGAAACCTTTTCCCAGCACACTGAATTTTTGAAAGAGTAGTTTGGGTGGGGTTTTTGGGGTTTTTTAAAGGTTTTCAGTAGGATTATGTTCAGAGAAAAGCTGTTGTCTGTGTGGTTGATTGTATTAATTAATGTCAGGGAAAATTACAGTTCAGCTCAGTGGCATCACTGTACCAGCAGCTTGTGCACTCTCAAAGAAATAGGAAATTTAAGGTGGGGATTATAAGACTCAAAAAAATCAGTTCTTGCTCCCCTGGAACCTCTTCCCACACCTGAGCAACAAAATGGGAGCATGATGATGCTTTGGAGAGGCTGGAATACCAGGCTGGAGCCAGAAGTAACAATTTTGGAGTAAAAGGTGTTTGGCTGGGGGCAGAACAGGGCCTGGGAGGGAGGACAAGCAGGGAATACTCTAAGTGAGAAAGAAAACAAATCCAATTAAAGGTGAGTGTTTTCATACTCAGTAACTGGCTGAGTTTTGCAGCAGATCAGGGGACATAATCAAATATTACTATAGTGCTAGGGTGAAGATGGTGCTTAGGTTCCAGCCAGGAGTGAGAGCCAGGACAGGGGAATTTTGAGTGGCACTTGAGAGAACGGAGGAGGATTCATGGAAAAACCAGATTTAGTATCTCAGTGTGTTGGGCAGCTGTCATTAGTGGGTTTTATGTCAGGTGGCAGATATTTTGAACATTGATTACAAGAGGTGTCTGGATGGTTTAATTTGAGCTTAAAGATGCACTTCCCAGATATAAAATTCACGGGGATGGGGGAGAGGGTAGAGGGTGAAGGCAGAACCCTCAAGACACCTCTTAAGGCTGATCCAAGTCAGAGCAGCTGGTGCAGGGTGCAGAGTCTTGAAACCAAGTGAGAACAAGAACAGGCCACCCTTTCCCTCCCACTCAGCATCCTCTGCTCCTCTGCAGGAGCTGGATGTGCTTCCTCTGTGTAGTTCCTGAGCTTCATGTATTTAGAGGCTGGCCTTTGAGTAATTACTTTAATACAGGGTTGGAGAGCCCAAATAGGAACTCAAACAAGTGTGGATGCCCCACAGTCCCCAACATAAGAACACAAAATTGAGCTAGAGGGAAGCAGAGGCAGTGCTGGGACCAAGCTCATGTCACCATCACAGATCCAGCCCCTCCAACCCTCAAAACTTTATTTGTGTTATTACTGAGGTCTCCAGCCCTCTGGGGCTCCCTCTGCTCTGCTCACATTTGTCATTTCTCCCAGCCCAGCTCTTCACTGCAAGCACTGTAATTTTTCCTGGGTAATGGAATTCTGTTAAGCAGCTATGGGTGCCTGATGGTGTCGTCCATCATTTGTGTGATATCCAGCAGAAAGAGCACACCCAGAGCCCCCTGCTCCCTGTGGCTGCAGGAGGGGGATGCACACTGGGCTGCTCTTTGGACTCTGAGCCCTTGGCATGACAAGTTACAAATAGTTTGTATTAACCTGCCCTGAACTAGGTCGAGGCACAGATTGCCGAGCTGAGCTTTCACTGCAGGAGGAACCACTTAATCTGTACCCTCATGTCTGGATGAAACAAGTTACTGGCCTCTGCTGCAGCCAAAAGGCTCCTTGCATTGTAAGGGTGTCCTAGGACTCCTTTGGCACAGAAAGCCAAAGGTAAATCAATGAATTCATAGATTCATTTAGTTGGAAATTACCTCTGAGATGACTGAGTGAAACCATTAACCCTGCACCACTAAAGTGTGTCCCCAGGTGCCACATCCACGCATCTTCTGAGCACTTCCAGGAACTGTAACTCCACCTCTGCCCTGGGCAGCCCCTTCCAATGTCTGGCCACCCTTTGGGTGAAGAAATCTCTCCTAATATCCAACTGCTTTAAGTTGTTTCCTTCTGTTCTGTTGTTGTTCCCTGGGAGAAGAACCCGATCCCTGCCTGACTCCAGCCCCTCTCAGGGAGTCAAAGAATGATAATTGCTGCATCCATTCAAGTATTTCCAAGGAAGAACAATCTAAGTGGCACTGATTTCTTCCCACCACCTCAAACAGACCAAGATTTTTCTCTTTTCCCTGTTCTCAGATTCCTTGGGCTGCTTTCTTAACTTTTCCTCTGAAGCCGCAAGAAGTCACAGTGTGTCTGGGAGGGCTGAGTTTATTTTGCTTCTTCTTGTACTCACACACATCCCCTCACAATCCAGATGATTCCCAGTAGGGGAAAAAGCAAAATCCTTGCAGTTCATATTATTAGGATGTAGCATTTGGAAGCAACTGCTGTGGTAACAGCATTTGTTAACAGAAACAGTTGCTCTTGAGTAATGTGTTCCAAAACACAAATAATGAGAATTTCTGTATCATGGGGCCTGTAAGGTCTCTGCATGCTTTATGCTGTGTCCTCCTCTTCTTATTACCAGCATTATTTTTGTATTATTTTGCCTCTTTCATGTTTGTAGAAGTGCTTTTCTCCTCTTTCTGGGTTGGAGATTGTTTTGCTTTGGAGTTTTTCAAGGACATTGTGTAGTGGAATGAAGCCATTGTCTTAGATGAAGTATTCAAAGTGAGAGAGCAACAAGAATAACTAAAAACAGAGAGTTACAGTTCTAACAATGCCAAAAAAATGAGGATGAGGGGGCAATGAGGTGATTGAGAACTGGCTGATCACAGGGGTTGTGGTCAGTGGCACAGGGTGTGGTTGGTGTTTGTCACTGGGGGTGTCCCCAGGGCTCAGTACTGGGCTCAGGATTGTCTAAATTCATCAGTGACTGGGGAAGAACCCCAGGCACCAGCACAGGCTGGGGGTCTGTGCTTGAGGGGAAGGAGCTGGGGGACACCGAGCTGTCCCTGAGGCAGCAGAGTGTCCTGGGAGTGCTGGGGGACACCGAGCTGTCCCTGAGGCAGCAGAGTGTCCTGGGGGTGCTGGGGGACACCGAGCTGTCCCTGAGGCAGCAGAGTGTCCTGGGGGTGCTGGGGGACACCGAGCTGTCCCTGAGGCAGCAGAGTGTCCTGGGGGTGCTGGGGGACACCGAGCTGTCCCTGAGGCAGCAGAGTGTCCTGGGGGCCAGGAGGCCAATGGGATCCTGGGGGCAACAAGAAAAGCCACACAATGAACATATTTTCCCATTTAAAGAACAGAGCAGCATCAAAGCTTACAGGAAGGCTGAAAAATCAGCTGGATTGCCTCCAAAACATTTCTCATTTCTAGTGACGCTAATGGAATAACAGGCCTGGGGTTGGGCTACAGTGCTGGTAAATAGAATTATTTCTTTCCTTCCATCTCAACTGATCAGCTCAATCATCAGCCAGTCATTTATTGCCTCATGTATTCCACCATGATTATTATACCTTAATTTATAGGATGAGCTTCTTTAGGGCTTTCTGGGCACTGAATGGGAAAGAGATCTAGTTGTGCTATGTGAGCAAGGCCCTTGTTCTGTGCAGCTTCAGTCAAAGCCCTATGTAAAGCAACTCTGCACGCACTCACAGACAAAATTCAAGGGGCTGCTTATCAACTTATCAGCACCATCACAAGGGTTTGAACTTGGTGTTATTAAGGTCTGTTCATTATGAGAGGCCAAGAGAACACATAAGGAAGGGAAGGGGCTTTGAAGTTCTTGACACTCTAGTATCTGGTGAAATCAGGTATTTAATGAATTCCCAGACTGGTTTGGGTTGGAAAGGACCTTAAAACTCATCTAGTTCCACCCCCTGCCATGGGCAGGGACACCTTCCACTGTCCCAGGCTGCTCCAAGCCCCAAAGTCCAACCTGGCCTTGGACACTGCCAGGGATCCAGGGGCAGCCACACCTGCTCTGGGCACCCTGTGCCAGGGCCTGCCACCCTCCCAAGGAACAATTCCTTCCCAATATCCCATCCATCCCTGCCCTCTGTCATTTTGAAGCCATTCTTCCTTGTCTTGTTCCTCCAGGCCCGTGTAAATTATCTCTCTCCAAGGTCCTCACTCCAGTCCAGAGATGGAGTTTTCAGGTTTTCAGCACAGAGAGACTTTGGACAACAAATATTTGGAGCAATTCCTGGGCTTTGTTCTGAGCAGAGACCAAAGCCCCAGACATGTTTTGGTTTTAAACACAAAATAATTGAATATAACATCTGATGGCTTCTTAAAACACATCTAATCCTTGCACAGAAGTGGATGCAGCACATGATTACAGTCCTCAAGCACAGGTTCAGGAATGGGGCAGTAAACTCCCCCCACAGTGGTTGTAAGAAGTCATGAAATCACCTTTTAAATCTGAGGTGTAATCCCACAAGTGGGACCAAACTGCAGCATCTGAAAACCTTCCCCACTTCACTCCTCCAACCACATAAACCCTGTCTGCCATTAACTCAAATCCAGGTTTCTATTAACAATCAGACATGCTCCAAAATATGGGAAATCTGGGTAATGGATTCTCCATATTTCTCACTTTCAAATACCTGGGTTGCCTATTTTGACAGTAAGGAAATAACAGCTATGTATTTACAGATAACTACAAACCAGCTTTTGTGTCACTGCTTATCTGGCTGCAGATTTATTCTATTTTTATACAGATTTATTTACAAAAGGGAGTGAAAGGCAAAGCATAGCACCCCCAAAGCTGTCTCCCTAGCATAGATACTCTTTATCTACCACTTTTTTGTTCGTTTTGTTCTTCCTTGCTCCCATGGGGCAGTGCAGAAGCACTACAGGATCCTGACATCCCTTCCCTGCACAAAGATAAGGATGAAACACAATTTGGGAGAGATGGTTTAATTTTAGTGTTCTTGAGAATCCACATTTACACCTTTAAAAACAGGCTAAGACCTATGAAGGGATTTCTTGATGGCAGCTCGTTAACTCAGCTGTCACCATGTCAGCATGTGCTTGATCCCACTCCCCCACCACATTCCTTATTCTCTGAGCAGGACACAACACTTACACAGGGCTTTTATTTAGGAAAAAAGATTGGTAAGGAACAAACACTGCCCTGTCTGCAAGGAGTATGGAAATGCTGAACAAAAATGTTGGGAAGTGAGACTGTCATGTGGGAATGGCAAAGAGGAGAAACAAAGCAGGAGGGGAGGGAAGGCACTAAGGAGGAAATCAATATGTAATTTAAAACTCATTAAGCCAGTCACTTGCTGTAATGCACTGATACTCACCCAGGTGCCCCCGAAGGTGGGGACAGGCCAAACAGCTACAGCAGGAGAAAAATCCCTGCAGTGCAGCATTCCCAGCATAAAATAGCTTTTGGAATGTCACTGTACACAGGGACATTCCTGGTTTTTTGGTTTATGGGGACACCAAGAGACCTTTCATGCTTGTGCCCCGCTAAGTTAAAAATGTAAATATTTAATACCAGGGTGTTAAACCCCCTCTTCCTCCTTCTTCACTGCTCTGGGAAAAGCACTCCTTGGATTCGAATCCCTGCCTCCAGATTCCCACAGAATCATGGAATGCTTGGTGTTGGAAAGGACATTAAAGCCCATCTCCTTCCACCCTGCCACTGGCAGGGACATCTTCCACTGGACCAAGTGACCTGTCCCAGTTAATGGCACACAACATTCAATGAGTGACAGACTGCTCTGATTTGACTATGCCAAAACCAAAAGACTTTCTAGAGAAGAATAAACTTGAATTGGAAAAAGTGTTTTGGTAGACATCTTGTTTTATGAAAGAAAAAAAACCAAAAACTGTTTATTTTTCATCTCTACACAAAGAGAAGCAACTCTGGATGACTCTGCAAGATATTTAAGATATGTTTAGGTATATATGCAAATATATACATATATTTATGTATCCTTGCCTATCTCAGGCACAAGAATTTGTGCAAATGCCCTTTTGTCTTACAAAGGATATTTTATTTCCCCTTAATTTACTGGATATTAA
This sequence comes from Catharus ustulatus, assembly GCF_009819885.2. NCBI lineage: Eukaryota > Metazoa > Chordata > Aves > Passeriformes > Turdidae > Catharus > Catharus ustulatus. The sequence goes on along the minus strand of NC_046228.1, from coordinate 32,426,462 downwards.
AGGTAACAAGCACCATCAAGCCAGAGCAGTTCATTCCTTTTGGAAAATGAGCCTAACCTGCTGCCACAGAAGGAAGTGGTGTGAAATTCTCTGCTCTGTTCTCTTGTGGAGCTGTATTTTCCTGCAGAATTCCCTTCTACAGAGCAGTCCCACATCCATTTTCCCTTGAATATTCAGCACCTTCCCTCCTCATTTTGTGCAGGGGAATAGAATCGGGAGTGGCGATCCTACGGAGGGAGGGAGAGACTCAACAAAAACATTTGTGAATGCATCTGGAATTTTGTTGGAACTCCAGGACTAAAGTGTGAATTCTGCTTTTTGCAGGATATGAATGATTACTCGCCAGTGTTCAGCCAGAAGCTCTACAGGGGGATGGTTGCTCCTGATGCAGTCAAGGGCACTGTTATCACCACGGTCTCAGCTGAGGATCAGGATCCCCCGGTAAGGAAAACTCTTAAAATTCCACACCCCAGAGGGAGGAAACTCGCACCCTCCCAAGTTCCCCCGCTCTATCACTGACTCAGACTATGAGGAGCTTCACAGAGGAGTAACTCCTGCATTTGTTTCATGTCAGCCTGGCTTTGCTGTTCAGGACAGAGGCTGCATTTCCAAGGCTGCCTCCTGGAGCTGGAAGATCAATGCTACAGCTCTTGTCTGCCAGGGAGGCTTTAGGAAAGCTCTTTATCCAGCTTCAGAGAATGAGAGGAACAGGCAGGAAGGGGTGCTGGGGCTGTCTTTGGGGTCGTTCAAGAGGAAAGGAGCCACGGTTTTGTGAGGTTGTCACTGTTTGATGTCACAGCCACCGTGCACTTCCCAGCTGAGCCGTGCCAGATTGATGTGGGACTGCAGAGCTCACCAGCTGCACATTCCACGGGCAATATTTGAACCCAGGGTACTTGTTTTGGGGATAAAGTTTATTTTTGTCCCTGTTTCTTTCTGCTGCTGGAGCCCTGGGCACACACCTCTGACTCATTGCCTGTTCTGAGTTTGATGTCATTTCTGTCATCAGAGCCTGATGAACATCAGTGACCAGATGATCCTCTGAGGACAGGAAAAGCCAGAGCTGTTCTGCCAGCCAGGTTTAATTTTTAATTGCCAGTGTTTGGCATAAGAAGGAGAATAATCCTCAGGGGGAAGAGTTCAGGGGGAATGTGCCGTGAACATTAAAAGCTGATGAAGTGCTTGGACACAAATCAGGTACAGCTTAACTAAATGTGGTGTGATTGGGGTTTAGGCAGCTTTTATTTAACATTAAATAAATGTTGTTGCCTCACAATGAGGGATTTTGGTCTCTTTTTGCCCATTCTGATAAAAGCTTCATTTTATAATTGCTATGTCTAAGTTTTGAAGACTAAGAGATCACTGAGGGGAAACAAAATAGTTCTGATTAAGTACACTTATAATCCTTAGTCCTGTGCAATCAGCATTTCCAATGCAAAGTTATTTCATTTCTCATTTAACAACCCCAAACCCTGCTGAATATTTTATAACATTTTTCTCACTATCACATGAACACCTGTTGATGTTTATGAAGATTTAAAAATGAAGTTACCCTGAAGCCTCTAATAAATGCAAGGGCTATAAAAGTCAGACAGCTATGTAGGAAAGCTTTTAAAGGAGGTTTTGAAAGCAGTTTTTTTTATTTTAAAATAATGGCTGGTACTTTTGTCCCTCATCATTTTTATTTTAAAAGTAAAACTACCAGGCATAAATGGCTGTATTTCTTTTTCTGCCTGAGCCAGCCTGTGCTACTGGAAAATCTCTATTTATTTGAAGCTGTCTTTGACATTAAATGGTGTCACAAAGTATTTGATATGAATTCACTGGAAATTTGGTTTAAAAGCACAAAACCTTTTCACTGCTCAGCAAGGGGACCTTGCTCTAAATTTGCCTTAAGGGATGGAATATTCTTAGTTATCACCAGTATTTTACTTGTGTGGTTTGGGGGTTTTAAACCTGTTGGAATCTTATTTGCAGGGTACTAATACATTTATTTTATCAGTTTAGGGAAAGAAATATGTATCTATTAAAAAAATAATTGCAGCTTTAAAATATGCCTGTTTATAAGAGCCCAACTCATTTGAAGTCTCCAAGCTTAACTTTTCCTGTTGTTATTTTGCAAGTAATGTACGTAATTCCCATATCCAGAATAAAAGCCCAGCCAGATTTTTCCATCATCTGCAATAAAAGCTTTTCAGACCTAATCAGCTCCTCAGAGACAACCATTGTTTTCAGCAAGTCCCAACGTTGTCCAATTAATATGGATGCTATGAGGATCCAGCTGGAAAGGCCCAGCATCTGTGTGGGATTTCTCTGCAAATCTGAATTTTTCCAGGAGCAGAAGAGCAGGTTTAGGGGAAGGAGAAGGAGGTGGGAATGGTGTCAGTGGAGGTGGGCTCTCCATATTAACAAACAAGCATTAATTTAGGTGAAACATGAGAGGGGGAATGACATTTAGAAATGATATTTAGAAATTTAGAGCATATAGGGGTAAGAGTGAGCTTTTACTATTAAATTAATCCAACAGAACTTCACTTATTGGAGATGAAGATGAAAGCATCTCTTGTTTTATTAAAAAAAATCCTGCAATCAAACCCTCACACACTGAGTTATTTACAATTCCGTGTACCTTCCACATAGGAATGTGTAACCATATGAACAAATCTGAGGGTGAAAATGTGAGATTTTCATAATTTAACTGGTGCTTAAAACCTCAGGCCATCAATAGAATGTACTGGTGATAAGAAGATGGGTTTTGCTGCAAAAACTCCACAGATTTCTGATTATTACAAAGAGTGGCTTGGTTACAACAGAAATAATTTGTGCCAGAGTCAAGCACTTCCTCAAAGGTATTTTGTAATGTCTTTATTTCAACCTGTGAATTTCAAAGTGGTCAAAACCTCTTGGCCTGAGAGCATCAGAGACCTCTGATAGTTATTCTTCAGGCCCTTGGTGAAATGTCAATTAAAACATAAAACCCAGAGCTTTTCTCTAAAGGCCACAGAAAGATTTGCAGGGCTGTTTTGAGTAAATGTCACTTTAAATTCTTACCAGTTGCTCCTTTCTTTTTTAGTTTTAATTCTCTTTTTATTTGCAGTGACTGAGAATGTAAATTATGTTTTAGTAGCTGCTTCTGCATGTGTTATAAACTTGAAACACCCTTCTGGTCGTTGAAATCTGGGAGGTTTTGCCTGAAAATTTTGTTCTCATTAAATCTGGTAAATCAACATTTTATCCTTTGGTTGTTTGGAACAATCTGCAGTGAATTTTTCTACATTTTTATAGTAACATTTTCTAGAAATACATAAATAATTTTTCAAATTACTTGATGCATCTTTAAGTTGCTCACCCTGCCTTTCCCAGAGGAGCTTCTACCTAATTCCAGGTATAAGCAGGAAATATTAAGCAAAAACCAACAAAAGCAGGCCAGAGGGAATGATGGGGATAAAGCAGAGCCATGTCTGCCAAGGAAAAACTTTCTAAATAACCGGTAACCTTATAAGAATAAAAATCCTTGATTTTAAGCACATTGAAGCTGGAATTATTGCAGCAGCTGAGCACTTTTTTATGTGAACAATCCCTTTAATTGTGAGTTCTCTCTCACACATCAGCTTGAGCTTCCTTTCCAGAGGTGGTGAACAGCAGCTTGAGGAATTTTCAATGTATTGGGGATTTTTAGTCCCTTGGAGTGGGTGAGTTTAGGCTGTTGGATACTGTGACCAGAAAAACTGGTGAGCCCTGTGCAGGGAAGCTCTGCCTACACTACACCCCTGGAATTCCAGCTGAGCAGAAGCACCCAAACAGATCTGTGCTCCCAGAGTGATTCCCAGCTGGCTTTGCCTGGCTGCCCACAATAGGAACAGAAATGGGAGAAAACCAAGACAGAGAGAACTGTGGGAGGTGTCCCTGCTGGTGGGAGGGGTTGGAATGAGATGATCTTTAAGGTCACTCTCCCAGGTGCTCCAAGCCCCATCCAGCCTGCCCTTGGACACTGCCAGGGATCCAGGGGCAGCCACAGCTTCTCTGGGCACCCTGTGCCAAGGCTTCACCACTCTCCCAGGGAACAATTCCTTCCCAATATCCCATCCATCCCTGCCCTCTGGCAGTGGGAAGCCATCCTTCCTTGTCCTGGCACTCCATCCCATGCAAACATGTCTCTGTGTTTCTTGTCAGCTCCTCCAGGCACTGTAAGGCCACAGGTGGGTCATCCCAAAGCTTCTCCCCTCCAGGCTGAACAATCCCAGCTCTCCCAGCCTTTTCTCCCAGCAGAGCTGCTCCATCCCTTTGATCATCCTGGTGCCTCCCCTGGATTCTCTCCAACAGTCCCATGACCTTCTTATGTTGGAGGCACCAGAATTCCAGGTGGGGTCTCACCTGAGCAGAGTAAAGGGGGAGAAGCACCTCTGTGAAAATATTTCCCTTCACATCCTGCTTTATTTTAGTTAACACAAATGTGCTCAGATTTGTGTTCTCTTAGATGCTTCCCAGCCTTTTCAGGGAAAGATTCCAAAGCCTGGACAAAGACAGTATCTGGCTCAGTGTCCTGCTCTTCTGGATGTTGCTGGCACAGTCCTCAGTCTCCCAGCAGCACATACTGCCAGCCATCTCTTTTTTTGGGCATTTAGATCATCCTTTGGAGCTGAAGAAATCATCAGCCTGGATTAGTGTTGGATAAATCCCTTGGAGACAAGGGGAGTTTTCTTCCCGGTGAACATTTTATGCCTCACTGAAGTGGCGTGGTAATGAGAGATGAAAAAGTGGTTCTGAGTGGTCTCAAAGCTCTTAATCCTCCAAAAATGTGGGCAGGAGAGCACCAGGAGCTGTTAGATAAATGCTCAGTTTATTTATCAGAGGTGATTCCCAGGACTGACATAAAAAGAAGTGTTTGTTTTTCCTATATATCCCTTTTTTGATAGTGGTTATCACTGTAAGAGCTGGGATATTTTGGCCGTGGGCAAATCCCCTCCATATCCTGCTATTTTTTTTAATTGGAAATGTTAATAGAAACAGATGCAGAACACTAATTTTAACGAGCAGCCAGCTTCCAGAGCTCCAGAACATTCCATTTAATGCTTTATCTGTTCTCCCAATACCTCCTGAGGCTTTCCTTCAGTGGAGCCCTCTTGTCAAACTGGGAGTAATTGTCCTTATTGTCTTCCATGCACTCACTAAAAGTAAGAGGCTATTAGATATTTAATTAAAGATTTCACTGCATTTTAATTGAAGGTAAAAAATCATTTTCAGGCAGGCCAGACCTTGATCTTTTAGAAGCTCTTCCTGTGGAATTTCAGTGGCTGCTGGAGATTACAATATAGGATACATGCCACAAATTCCAGGAGTTCTTCAAGTAATTTTATCTCAAGGCTTTAAAAGTTGATGGGGCTTTTTTGTGTTCAGCTTGTGAGAGTTAAAAATTTAGAATTTCCAGCTTCAGCAATTCAGAAATACAGATAACTCTTGTCGAGTTATCTACTAAAGAGTAAAATCCTTCAAATTTTAGGGTTCATGTGAATGAAATTAGGGTGAATTTATATGAGTGCACCATTCACATCCCTAAGCTGATGTAAAACCCACCAAACTCATCCAACTGCTCTGCACTGTCCCATCTTCCATGGTTGCTTTGAGTAAGTTACCAAAACTTGGGAATTTGTGGGGTTTAGCACCACTTTCTGTTTTTTTTTCATGGAACTAGTTTTACAAAACTTTCCTGATTGAACTCCCTATTATACAAATTATTCAGATTTGTGTTGAAATCTATATATGGAGATAATATATGGAGAGAGATCTGGAGAGAGAACTGTGTTCATGATGCTGCCATTTCATACTGGTCTTTAGGGGTGAAATCCAGGCACATCTGGCATCTTCACCTGGTGACTTCAAATGAAAGTGAAATCCATTTCCCCACATTCTTTCCTGGGCCAAGGAATTGTAGGGTTTTGTGGCTCTTACCAGTTTGAATCCCTGAGTGGTTTGGGTTGGGAGGGACCTTAAAGCTCATCCAGTGCCACCCCATTCCATATGCAGTGACATCTTCCACTATCCCAAGTTGCTCCAAGCCCCGTCCAGCTCCATGGACACTTCCAGGGATCCAGGGGCAGCCACAGCTGCTCTGGGCACCCTGTGCCAGGGCCTGCCCACCCTCCCAGGGAACAATTCCTTCCCAATATCCCATCCATCCCTGCCCTCTGGCAGTGGGAAGCCATTCCCACTTGTCGCTGCATCCCTTGTCCCCAGTCCCTCTCCAGTTCTTCTAGAGTTCCTTTAGGCACTGGAAGAAGCTCTAAGGTCTCCCTGGAGTCCTCTCTTCTCCAGGCTGGACATTACCAAAGGTCTCCTATCTTCCTAGCAGAGGTGCTCCAGCCTGCCTCTCCTGGAGAGTGGAAGTAACAATTCCTGGCCTCTTCTCGAGTTGCTTGCAGAAACATGCAAGAAAATCCCCAATAATCATGGTGTTTTCCTTTTTTCCATTTTTCCTGGCTTTATTCCATTACAATTTCCCTGCTGGGAGTTATCTGGACAGTGCACTGTGCACCATGCAAGGCCCCTTTTCCAGGGGCAGCCTCACCAACATTGTGGTAGCTGTCACCTGTGTCAGAAATAAATGGCATTTCCCCAGAGCAAATGGAATCTTACGGAACCATGCAGCCATGGAAGAAATGATTGGAACTGGATGAGCTTCATTTAAGTTTCATGTTAGTCCTGAATCTTAGGGAAACTTTGCTTGGAGAGAATGAATGTGGTGCCTGCCAAGCACAATCTTTGCTCTGTGGTTTATTTGGGAATATTATCAGCTAGATTCAAGTTTTGCTGCAGACAAAATAATGCATCTAAATTAATTTAGAACAAAGGCAAAAGATTATTAATATTTCAGATAATTAAAACTCACTTCTAAATAGATTTCCCTGGGAAATCTCTCTGGAGATTTTCCTAATTTCATCAGTGCCAAAATACCATAAATAAAAAATAAATCTTGGTTTTGTTATTTTTCTGAAGTGACAGGAGCAAAGTGTACTTAGTAATCACATCAGGAGCAACAATAACCTGATGAGTTTTTTGTTTATTTAATCACAAATTACCTGGTGTGAGGAGCTTTAATGATGATGAGGACTCTTAGTCTTCCAAGCAAGTTTAAGGCCATTACTTCAAGCCCAAATAGGCTGAATTTCAGCAGGTAATTTGCTCTTAATTATAACATTGAAGAAAAATGACTGAAGCAGGGAATGCCAGGGGGAAAGTTGATAATGAAGTCTGCTATGCCATGATCCCAGAAATTCTCACTTTTTCCAGGATTTGCCCTCTTTAGCACGTGTGAAGTGCTTTTAACTATGAACACAATCATTTATTAATTTGCTAACCACTCAAACATGCCTGGCAGACCCAGCTGGGATGATTAAAGCTGCTGATGGCCTCATAAACTCTGCCCCGGCTAGAATGCCTTGGAGAACTTCAAGAGGCAACACTCAAATTACTTCTGTTGGATCAGCAAAACATTGATAGCATTTAGTGAGCTCAAACCACTTTTGTAGCCATTTCCATTGCTGTTTACAAAAGGAAATGTTCTGTTCCCATGTAGTTTGAGTCTGGCATGGCATGTGGAATATATTCCCAATCCCAACAAAGCACATTACTGAATACAGGTGAAAATCAGCAATCCACCATTAAGGATGTTCTGGCTGTTTAAACACAATATAAAGGTCAAAGCCTGATCCAAGCTCAAGACTCAGAGGTTTTCGAAAATTAAATCATGCTGTTGTTAGGACAGAAATGTTTCTCTGATTCTACTCCCAAATATATTTAGCAAATAATTTAGTTGGAGTTCAGTAAAATGTCCCAAATCTCTGTGTATCCGGACTTTGGCATGCTGCAAAATCATTATTCAGACATTAGTGTGCAAAGAGGATCAGAGGGAATCTGTCCTAGACTCCCTAGGGTGGATGAAGAGACAGATGAGGCATCCTAAAAGTAGCTGGGAGAAGTTGGCCCATTGCATAACCTGGTACTCATGAGGGATTTCAGCCTACCAGGTGACTGCTGGAAAATTGCCCTAGTTTGGAGGACAGGTATCTGCTGAGAAAGGCAGGAGCCTCGCTTTAGAATGGAGAATGTAAACCCTCTCCCTCCAAATTATTATAATTTTGAAATCAAGGGGCTCTCAGGCAAAGATATGGGAATTAGGAATAACAGTTCTTTACTAGGGAAATTAAAATAGAAATACAGTACTACAAAGAAACAAACTCCAAGCCCTGACAAAGTCAGAGTACAACCTGACACCCTGTCAGGCAGGGTGTTGGCAGCAGTCCCATTCAATGGTGGCTGCATCCTCCTGCAGTGACAGATGTGATTCAGTTGGAGCAGTGCTCCTGTACAAGGTGCAGTTTCCCTCCGGAGGTCCAGTGGTGATGTAGAGAAATCCGGTTTTCCTCTGGAGTCCAGTGGAGAAAGGGGCTCCCTTAGTGTCCCAAACCCTCTGTTTTTATCTTGGTAAGAAATGTTGGGCTCTTTCCCCTGGCTGGAGCAACTTCCAATGGGATGCAGTAATTTTATCAGTCACACAGTGGGACTCAATGGCCATGAGCAGAAAATGACTGGCTGGAGGAAGGATGGGTTGTGAAAAGATAAAGAACAATGCCCTGCCTGGTTTCAATGGATGGCCCATTAGCAGAATATCTCCTGTGGAGATAAGGATCACTGCCCCCACCCTCAACAGATGGTGATAGAATAGATACCTTTTATCACACTCTGTATTGTAACCCAAGACAAAAATAAACCCTGCAGAGACAGAACCCTACAGGAGATGCAGAGAGGAAAGATCCAGGAGATCCAGTTCCCTGGAGTGTGTGGAAGGAAAAGGGCCAAAGACCAGCTAGAACTTCTCTTGGTACAGCCATAAAAACAATAAAAAATGTTTCCATAAACATATCAACAACAAGAAGTGGGCTAAGGACAATCTCCATCATTTTTATTGTATGCCAGCAGGTCAGAGCAGTGCCTGTCCCCCTGTGCTGGCACCTCAAATCCTAGGGTCTGTTCTGGGCCCTCCTGGCCAGAGAGCCCTGGAGGGGCTGGAGCGTGTCCAGGGAAGGGAACGGAGCCCTGGAGGGGCTGGAGCCCCAGCAGGGGCTGAGGGAGCTGGGAAAGGGGCTCAGCCTGGAGAAAAGGAGGCTCAGGGGGAACCTTCTGGCTCTGCACAACTCCCTGCCAGGAGGGAACAGCCAGGGGGGGTCGGGCTGTGTGCTGCCAGGGAACAGGGACAGGACAAGGGGAAACGGCCTCAAGCTGTGCCAGGGGAGGCTCAGCTTGGACAGCAGGAGGAATTTCTGCATGGAAAGGGTGCTCAGGCCTTGGCAGGGGCTGCCCAGGGAGGTTTGGAGTCCCCATCCCTGCAGGTGTTCCATAAAGATGTGGCTGGTGCACTTGGGGGCATGGGTCAGTGCTGGCCTCAGGAGCACTGCACTAATGGTTGGACTCAATGACCCTTGAGGTGATTGTTGGAAAATAATGGATACCCTAAGAAACTTCATCCTTCCAATAATTTTTATTTTTTAGGCAGGTGGTGTTAAACCAGTTAAATGGATAAGCAGCCTTCAATTAGAAAATGCTGATATACTGATGGGAAAAATTCTTCTCTTCAACCCTCTGGCAGTGCTGCTTCCGATCCCCCTTTGGCTTTGGTGTTTCAGACTCTTTGTGATACAACCAGGGGCTACCTGGACTGAGTAATCCTTGTCGCCAAAGCAGGGTCTGAACTGTGGGGAGGGTTAAAATCCATCTGCAAAATGGCGTTCTCTTTAACCACTGACGAATTTCTTAAATGAGTTTTATACCAAGTGAAAATATTTTTGTAAGTTATTTTAACCAGCCTTAAGCCATGCCCATCTTCAGTATCAGTTTTTATAAAACATTTTTTGTTTTAAGTGGCTGGGGGTTCATCCCTTTTCTTTCCTAACCTCTGGTTATTTTTCTTTCTGGACCTCTCAGGTGTCATGGAAGGTATTTTGGGGGGATTGAATGGGTTGCTCATGTTTGAGGAAGACAAACAGCAAGTTCTGCTTGTGATGGCCTTATCAGTGTTGCATTTTAATCCTTCTGGAGGTGTGTAAAAACCCAAAAATACCCAATTTGCCTCTTTTTGCATTTCAGGGCACCCCAGCGAGTCGAGTTCGCTACAAGGTGGATGTTGTCCAGTTTCCCTACAGTGCCAGCATTTTTGATGTAGAGGAAAACTCCGGACGTGTCGTCACCCGAGTGAACCTCAACGAGGAGCCCAGCACAGTGTTCAAGGTACAAATTCAGCTGCAGTGCCAGGAAATGTTCCCTAAATTTGCTGGGATTCCTTTTGCCGTTCATGATTCTCCTTTGTTTCTTTGTTTTTTCTATTGCATAGTAAGATCCCAGAATCAATAAGGTTGGAAAAGACCTCCAAGGTCAAATCCAAACCTTTCACTGGATTTCCATGCAAAATTTCAATTCTGTTTGTTCCTTTGTTTCCTTCTTTTTCTCCTGGCATGTGTTTTGTGCCATTGTGATTTCAGGAATGTCTTGAATGGATGTGGTTGCACCTGTTGGGAGGGTGGGGAAAACAGGGAGGCAGCTTGGGGAACCCTCATTTTACCCAAGTTCACTTTCAACAGGGCTTTTGGAGAGAATTTGGGGAGAACTTTGTAGGAAGAGCAAGATACCTTGTAAATGAAGTTACTGCACAGCTGGGTAGTTCAGAAGCTCCTGTTCACAAGTGTTTTAATGTAAAAACATTGATTTTAAGGAAACCTAAATTCCCATTTCATTGTCACTGGTCCTAAAGAGTCTGGAGTCAGTTAGTGTGGATTAAGGTATGATTTTAACCTAAATCAGTAGACCCTCTGCCCTTTAAGATCCATGAAGGGAGGTGGTAGTAAAAAAATGAAAATAGAAGTGGATCAGTAAAGAAAAAAAAAGTTATATCCATAATATCTTGAGTTTGGTGTAATTGCCCTACTTGTAAACTTCCTTACAGTCATTAAGGTGTTTTTTTTTTTCTTCCTTCAGTTATTAATTTCTGAAATGAGGGTTAAAGAGAGGTTTATTTGCACACTTTCCATTATCAGGAATAAAGCTGTCCACTGTTTTCCACTCCTGAGTGTCCCATCAAGGGCTACTTGAGCTGGAGCAGTCCCTGGTTTAGGACAGTGCTAATTAAAGTCCTTTTAAATTTCTAAATCATATAATAAAACCCAAGGGGAAGAGGATTTTTTCTTGGTTAACATCATAAGGTTGGAACTTTTCTATTGCTGCACTTGTTGTTTTTACTTAGTACTTATTTTGTGGGGCTGTTTTCCAAAACTGGGATCTATCCCACACTGCTTCATACTAGGGCAGTAAATGGGACATTCAGCAGGGAATTACTTTTCAGAAAATGTGGATTCTTAGAAAAAAACCACAGAGAAGACTCCAGAAATCAGTGAAAGGAACACTTGGAGCTCATATTTGCTTCGAGACTACTGAGCTTGTGTCTGCTGCTGAGTCCTCTGGGAATTTTTCCAGTCACTCTTTAACATCGAGATAATTTCTGCAATTATATCTTGCACTGGTGACTTTCCTAATATACCAGCTGGATTAAAAAAAAAAGGGTTATTGTACAATAACTTGGTCTGGCAGAAATTAGTTGAAAATGCTCTGCTAGAATGAAGTGCAGACTTACCTCATGTGATGACCTCCAGAAATAAGGAAAAATTTAGGGAGAAAACTGGAAAAATGCCCATTGTTCCCTCTTCAGTGGGCTGGAGTCACATCCTTTTGCAAGCAGATTTCATGTGCAAGCTAAAAACGAATGGACCTGCTTGTGCCAGCACAAAATCACAGATTAAATCAACAAGCAGACATGAGAAAAGATTTTTTAAAATCATAATATTTATAACAGGCCCCATTTAAAAGAAGGTAATTTGGTCCATGTTTGAGCTTAGAGCATCTCCTTTCTGCAGAGGGCTTTTTGGAGGGGAGTGGGAAGTAATGTTAATTTTTTTGTTCTAATATGAGCCCTTGGTTCTACATATTAATGTCAGCAACAGATAATTCTCACCCAGGGCTTTTCCTGTTTGTTTTATTGGGAGTTGTAGAATCCCAGAATCCCTGAGGTTGGAAAAGCCCTCCAGGGCCATGGAGTCCAGCCTGTTACCAATCCCCACCAGAGCTCTGAGCGCCACATCCAGCAGTTTCTTGGACATCTCCAGGGGTGGGGACTGCAGACCTCCCTGAGCAGCCCATCCCAATGTTTAACAACCCTTTCCAGGAAGAAATCCTTCCAGTTTACCATGTGTCTGTAAATTTTCCAGCAGAGGTTCAACCTGAGAATGGCTGTCACCTTTTCCCCTCCGTGTTTTGTTCTTATACAATGCGTGACTTACAGCAAAAGAAAATCACGTCTGATTTTTTAGACCCTGCAAATACCAGAATTGCTGGAAGTCAGGATGAAAAATGTTCTTTTGTGTAGTCAGAGCCTGATTTCCTGTGTTGTCTGTAGCTGGTGGTCATTGCCTATGATGATGGGGACCCAGTGAAGTTCAACACCACCATGGTGGAAATCACGGTGCTGCAGCCCTCAGTCATCCCACGCTTCACACAGGATGAATACAGGTAAAGACTCCCTTCTTTCACCCTAAAACTGGTATTATTAAAGTCCAAATAAATTCCTGCTTAAAGGCTAGTCTGAAATAGAGCTACAAAAATACTCAGTTGTGGTGGAATTTTACTCTTAGCAGGTTGTCATCAGTTGGAAAGATCTGGGTTGATGGTGATAGTGAGGGAAGGTTTGCTTGAAATTTTCACCTCAGAAGTTGTTGAAAATGTCAGTCATTTGGATAAACAAATTTCATACTCTTGAATTGGGACTGGGATCATCAAGGCTCTAGGTTCAGTTTCCTGGAGAGTATTTTGACCCTCTGCACCATTTTTGTGAGACATTTTTTGATCCTCTACACCATTTGTGTGAGGCATGAGAGAGCTCAATACTCGACCTCTTCAATGTTAGAAGTGCAGGTGATGGTTATTATCACCACAGAGACATAATTTCATAAATGTACCCTCTGACAATTCAATATCATCGACCTCAGTGTCTTAAAATTCATCCAAAGCAAACCAGACAGTGGGGCACAGACTGATTAGTTTGTTAGATTTTGTAACAGAGAATATGTTCATGAATTTGACATCTGTACAATAATAGGATGTGATAAGATCAGGGCAAGCAGCTTCAGGATATCAAGAAGTTGCAATGTGTTCACTCTATGCCACTGCAGTGACATAATCAGCAGCAGAATGTAGTGGGGTTTGTACAGATATTTCCAAATCCAAGGACTGCAGGGAATCAGAAAGCAGAAATTGAACATAAATTGTCTTCAGCAAGCCCTAAAGATGGGATTGCTCAGCTATTTAAATGAATTTAAAGGAGACAAAAATTTGTTATCTGCACTCTTGTTTGTCCTCATGATTGGAGTATTAGCATATTTCTCACTTAAAGAAGTAGAAAATATCAAAAACATGTCTCTCTTCTCCTAATTTTGTATTTAACATGAAACAAATGTGAAATCTGAAGGACCAGTGCAAAATTACAAACTCTGCATTTAATAATAGTCCTTTGCTGATGGATTTTTCTCGAGACAGAAATTGTTCCCACTGCTCCCTGCAGTTTCTTAGTTATCCCCAGAGGTGTGCAGTGTTCGCTGCATTACTTTGGGTAATGTAGCAAATAAGAACATGGTCATTTGTGACTGAAATTTCAGATCAGGGCAGGCAGGTGTCTGCTGGAGCAAGCTTGCTGTGGAGGGAGTCCAGAGAGGGCCCAGAAATTGCTGAAGAGACTGGAGCACCTTCCCTCTGGGGCCAGGCTGGGAGAGCTGGGAGTTTTCAGCCTGGAGCAGAGAAGGTTGTGTGGAGAGCTCACAGCTCCTTCCAGGGCCTGCAGGGATGCAGGAAAGCTGGAGAGAGACCCTGCAACAGGAACTGGAGTGCCAGGATACAGGGAATGGGTTCCCACTGCCAGAGGACAGGTTGGATGGGATATTGGGGAGGCCCTGGCACAGGGTGCCCAGAGAAGCTGTGGCTGCCCCTGGATCCCTGGAAGTGTCCAAGGCCAGGCTTGGAGCAGCCTGGGACAGTGGAAGGTGTCCCTGCCCATGGCAAGGGTGGCACTGGATGGGCTTTGAGGTCCCTTCCAACCCAAACCACACTGGGACTGTGGGATTCCTGATCCTGCCTTGAGCTCCAGTTTTATCCCAGCAGCTGGGAATGTTATTTCACTACAGGGAAGAACTTGTGCAGTAAAAAGTGACTCATAGCCCATAATACCTTTGGATGACAACACCTGAATAACCCAGGTTATCTTTGTGTCTCTGTGAACTCCTTGGAATATCTGGACAGCCTGGTTTCCCTTTCCAAAGCACAGCTCCATTCCTGGGAAATCCTTTGCACAGTGTTGAGGAGCTCTTAAAATCTTTTGGGGACAGCAAAGGCAGTTATTTCTTTTCTTCATTGTCAAAAATGAAATTAAAACAACCCCAGAAGTTTCTGATTCAGCTTGGAGACTCAAATATTTGGGAGCAGGACTAGTGTTGATTCCTAAGGTTTTCAGGGATTGTCACACTCTGCAAGCTGTATTTGTGTTTGGTTTGTTGACAGTGATGCAAGCTGGAACTGGCAGATGTCACAGGACCTCATTTTCCAGTGACATGGGATATCTTTAGGGTGAAAGGCAGCACAGAGCAATGGTGCCCCTTGCAAAACAAAAAAAAATGCTGGATGTGGATGCTTGAATTTCAGATAGATTGAGAATTAGTGGCTTTAGAGTGGATTAGTATTGATCTTTGCTTGTCTAATTATCATAATCTGGATGATTCCAGCACAGTTCTCAAGCTGGTTTACAAACTTCCTGCCTGTGTATTTAGGGAAAGGTCACAGTTGAACAGTTTTACAGAATAAAGCTGCAGCCTGTGCTACAAAATCAAAAATAAATTAAAAAGAAGAAAGAGAGAGAGAGAGCAGATGGCATGAGCAGAAAGGGAGATGAAAGTGCCACTCTGCCTTGAGCTGAGCTGCAGAGCCTGGCAGCTCTGCCAGAGGAACACCAGCACTGCTTTGAGCCCTCCTCACACCCAGGGAAACTTTGATTGATCATTATCCATGTCTTAGAGCTACTTCCAGCAGAGACACCAGCCAAGTGGATGAAGGCAGACTGATATTTATTTACTGGCTTGCCCTCTGCATTGCTGCATCATTTGGGGCAAATTAATTGGTCTCTTTTCCCCCCACCTTCTTTGTTTAGATTGTAAATTATTCTGGAGACTTCTAAACACTGCTGTGCTCTCCATATCAAACAGCAAAGGGCAGCTGAGGGCTTTGAGATGCAGAAAATATAGAATGGAGCAGTTGATTTGTAATAACTGGGGGATAAAAACAGTTCCTTCCTAATGACTGTGAGAGATTCCCCCAAAAGTCCACCAGAGGGAATCTTCTGCATCTTTGGCTCCTCTGGAGGGGACTGGCAACTGGAGGCCAGGAGGGATTTGGAATGTCTCTCACCCCAGCATTCACTCCCTCTTAGAAGCAGAGCAACAGCAGGGAAATCTTCTCACTCTTTCAACTGCCTGGAAAAAGGTTGGAGCCAGGGGGGTCGGGCTGTGCTGCCAGGGAACAGGGACAGGACAAGGGGAAACGGCCTCAAGCTGTGCCAGGGGAGGCTCAGCTTGGACAGCAGGAGGAATTTCTGCATGGAAAGGGTGCTCAGGCCTTGGCAGGGGCTGCCCAGGGAGCTTTGGAGTCCCCATCCCTGGAAGAGCTCAAAACAGGTGTGGATGTGTCACCTGGGGACGTGGTTAGTGGGGAACAGGGCTCTGCTGGGTTCCCAGTTGGACACGATGCCTTTGAGGGCTTTTCCAACCCTAAGGACTCTGTTGTCAGCCCTGTGTGGTCCCAGTGCCCCAGCTGGATCTTCCCTGTGGAGCCCAGGAGCTGAGCTGCTTTAGCAGTGTGGGTCCTTGTGTGTCCTTGCCATGGATGTTAAGGATGACTCAGAGAGAGCTGATGGCAGCAGTGCCTGACAAACAAAGCGTTTTCCAAGCCAGGCATTGTTCCACAAAAACACAGTGTGGAGAAATGGGCAGAAATCTCAAAGAATCAAAGTGCTGGAGCGTGTGGGCATTTAATTGGAGATGGCTGGGCCACCTCAGAGCCCAGCTGACCTTTGGTGCCAGGGAAGGACACAGCTGCTGCTGCTTTTGTCACCACATCTCCCTCAGGGTACCGGCTGTCAGTCGGATTCCACTGGATTTGTGCAGAACTGATGGAAGACATGGACACTTCAGTGTCTCCAGCCCATTGACAGCCTGGGTCAGAGTGGGTTGGTGGGGACGGGGAGACTTTCTGCATTCCTACCCGGAACAGGGCAAGACAATTCACATAATTTATTAAAGTTTGTAATGTTGGCTTTGATCTCATCCTGCTTTGTGCTAGCAAAATGGTCTCTGGACAAAGAACCATGGAATTCCAGAGTGGTTTGGGTTGGGAGGGACCTTAAAGTTCATCTCATTCAACCCCTGCCATGGGTAGGGACACCTTCCACTATCCCAGGTGGCTCCAAGCCCTGTCCAGAATCCCTTGGATATTTCCAGCCACAGCTCCTCTGGACAACAAAAAACAGGTTAAAACTCAATAAACCAAATAAATCCATTTTTTGAGAAAATCAAATCTGCCATACAAAGCCCCTTTCCCAAGCTCTTCTTTCTTTTGTCCTAACTTCACCCAGATCACCTCTGGATCAAGGATTTAATCCAGAAGTTTCTATTACTTCACAACAACTTATGGCAGCACTTTAATTTCTTAATTAAGAGATATTAATTAGTAGTGCTATGAAACAGTGGAGACCAGCTGTAACTGGAACCTCAGATGAATATAAAAAGGTATTTTTAGCAAGCCTGTCCTCTTTATGAGCACGTCCTCAATTTAAAACAGTAAAAGTTGAAAGGGATTTGGGGTCTTTTTGGTATTGTGTTAATTAATAAATTCCACATCCTCTGCAAGGGGAAGGTCATTGCTCGTAGCAAAGTGCTGCTGGAGCAGGGAATGGAATGGGAGCTGGGGGCAGCGCCATTGCTTCCTAATTGGTGCCTGTGGGCACATTAACCAGGTGTTCAGTCATTCCAGAACAGCAAAAATGGGGAATTTTGCAAACTTACAGCTTCTGTTAGTGTTGCATTACAGCTCCCCAACCTGTCGGAAAAGATGTGTCCAGTTGCCCAGCAATCTGAAGTTTTATGGGGAAATATGGGAAGCTGTGAATTCCAGGCTATAACTCGATGTAAATGTAGTGTGGAATTTTATTTAATTTTATTTCTCTCCCAGCACCAGCCCTGCTGTGGAAATGTGTTCTGCCTAAAAAGGGAGATCTGGGGACACGTGGAGCTCGCTCTCCCTCGGTGGAAGAGATGTTGTAATGTTTTCCACCCAATTAAATCCTTCAATTTGGAGTCAAACACCATCCAAGCAAAAGGATTTCACAAAACAAAATCATGGAGCTGTATCAGGAGTCGATTATTCCAAGAGATTTTCCCCAGTTCTCTGGTTTCCTGCTGTTCACTCAGACAGTTTGCCTCATTGGGAAATAGGGAAGGGGGAACCCTGCACAGTGACAGTGAGGGTGGGGGGTGCCATTCCATGGTTGGAATCTCCATAACTTGATGGAAAAAGCATCCACAGTGCTCTGGGTTGGAGCTCAGGAATCAGAAAGGGTGGTCCTTTCCAACTTGGGATGTTGGGTTCTCAATATCTGTGAACGGCTGAGGCCTTGATGGGTCAGAGAATTCTGGAATGTTTCTGGCTGGAAGGGACTTTAAATCCCATCCAGTGCCACCCCTGCCCGTGAGCAGGGACACCTTCCACTATCCCAGGTTGTTCCAAGCTGCTTCCATCCTGGCCTTGGACACTGCCAGGATATCCATTCCACCTCAGCTCCTGAGCTACATTTCTTTAAACCTCTGTTTACTCAAGTTTCCCTTTTCCCTCCCAGCAGAGCTCCCTGGGATTTCCCCCTGTCAGGGATCATTTTTTCCCTCAGGAATAATTTTTCCCTTTCTTGTCAGAGTCCACAGAGGGTTATTGTTGTCCCTCAAAAGTGTTTTGGGCCTAAAAGTGTTTTGTTTAATGCTGGTATCCATTTGCATCATTCTTTTCCCAGCATTTCCAGATCCTACCACTGCTTTTCCCAGCTTTCCTAGGATGGAATTTACATTTTATTAAGGGAATACCACAGGTAACCTTTTAGTTGCAGCATTTTTGAGATGTGGGGGTAAAAACAGTCGATGTTTTCCTGACACTTAAGCTGGAGCTTCCAAGCTACATTTGGAATTTGCATCTCACATCAGTCGTAGCTTGGATTTGGGAAAATGTGTGTGATTTTCCCTTTGGAATCATTGGTTTAGAGTGATTTTCTGCTGGTGCATTATTTGGTTTGTAATAAAAAATTAGCAGGTGTGATTATAAATTTAAATTTAACTATTTTTACAGCAGGCACTGAAGCAGGACTTACCATGGAGAAATTAGGGAGTGAGTTACCAGGGGATTACCAGGTGAAGGATCCTTTTCCCCTAACTTTTCCTTGTGTTAGTAGTGCTGATTGCATTTTGTTAAAATCCTGTACTTCTTTATACCAAATGAAAATGAAACTAGAATTTTAGGATTTTTTTTTTTCAATTAGATGTTCTGGTGAGATCTTTCCAGGGGAAGAGGAAAGCACAGGGAGCCAGATCTCAGCAGGGAAGCTGTTCTTGAAAAGATTGAGAGTCAGAGCTCCCAACACCATGTTAATTAAATGCAGGAATAAATCACTCTGGGGGTGTGGATATGGAACTGAAATTATCCATAATTTTAGTATTAAACCCCATAGGTGTCCAGCAGTGTTTTATCCTTCCAGCCATGTTATCCTTGGAATGTATCCCATTGGTCTGACCTATCCAAGTGTGTGCTTGTGCCGTGTGTTGTGCTTGGTAGGAATTCTTCCCCATTTTTTTTTTGCTTTTGCAGAATCCTGACAGGAGTATCCCTGCCTTCATGGGCTCAGGTTTAATTTGGGAAGATTGGAGGGATAACATGAACACACAGAGATCAGGAGAGCAAAACCTGACATTTGGGTTGAAATGCAATAGGTTAAGACAGGATCACTGGAGCAATGTCCACACTCCCTTGTCATTTGTTTTGGAGATAAATATCATGGGAAGGTCAGAGTGCCTCCAACCAATTTGGGAATTGAGACAGACAGGCAGGATATCAAGTCCAGGAAGGAATATGTGATTTTCTGAAGAGAAACTGCTCCATAAATACATCTAATTAGGACAAAAAAAAATTTTTCCAGAAAAAAAAATTATGATTGCCTGGAACAAGCTGTTCAGGTAGTTACTAGGAAAGAAAAAAACTTGATAAATTGATGGAATATTGCTCTAAAACATATACAGAACTTGATAAAATGATGGTTTCTTGCTCTAAAATGTGTCCAGGTCTATCTTTTCTTAAGCAAACACAGGAAGCCAAGGCAGTTTTTTATGTGCTGGTGAAAGAATTAAAAGAGCTGCCACGGGAATCATGGAATTCCAGAGTGGTTTGGGTTGGAAGGGACCTTAAAGCCCATCCAGTGCCACCCCCTGCCATGTCAGGGACACCTCCCACTATCCCAGCTTGGCTGCTTCAACCTGGCCAGGGATCCAGGGGTAGCCACAGCTGCTCTCCCACCATCCTAAGAATAAAAATACCCTCAATATTAACCAAGTGGAGGTGAGCAATGTAATTAAACATCACCAAAACTTAATTTCTGAGGGGTTTTTATGGACCTCCATAAATTTAAATATAAATATATAAAATAGTTTGTGTTCTAATATTCTATATAAATAGATACAAAATATGAAGTCCACAAAGTAGAGGCAGCTGAAGTGGCTCATATGGAGTCCATTCACATCCCACTATTAAGCTTCAGCTCTAAACCAATTTTCCCAATTATTATTGGGTTTGCTGGCTTGAAATTTAATTTTTTATTAAATCTCGCATTCATGCTTTTGGAGATAGACAAGTTTCATGGTGAATTTAAAGCATATTGGCTACCAGGCAAATTGAAAAAGGGTTGGGAGTGATGTGTTTAGCACAGGGAAAAAGAAGAAGCAGAAAAGTAGAGAGAAAAAGTTAAAATTTCACTTGGACACTTCCAGTAGTAGCACCCTGAAATGTATTTGAGACATACTCAGTCTCCCTTGATCTCTGATCAAGACACAGATAATTAGGAGACAGCAAATTCAGATTTTTTTTTTAATTTGTATTTGTTTTCAGTATTTTTGTGCATAAATGATGTTTTTGTTTTAATTCTGTTCTTCTTTGTGGTTGTTCTGTTTATTTTCTGAGGAATAAGTGCTTTTTGTGGTTTTAAACTCAAAGACATCAGTGAGGTCTCTCCTGGTCTCCATTCCATCCTGATTTCTCCCAGGATACCATTTATTGTACCTGTGGAAAAGTTAAAGTGAATCAAAGGGCCTAAATGCCACATTACTGTGATGGTCATGGAAAAAATACCATGGAAATGGAGGAAACAGTGGTCTGGGAATAGATTAAAGTTGTCATGGTCAAAGGGTGATTCTGTGAAGATTAAAACTCTGCATAAGGCTGAGGTGGGGATTAAAGTGTGTGTTTTCTTGTCCTTTTTTTGGGTGGCTTGGGCTGCATTCTCTCACTTTCCTCTTCCCACAAAAATTCCAGCTTTTGTCATCCAGTAATGCAAAATTATGGCATAAAAACACCTTCACCTGTGCCCTAAAGTACCTTCAAATAATACGTCAGGGGGAAAAAAAGCACCATTTTCTATCTTAACCATTCAAACATTGGAAAATAAGGAATTTATTCCCTTAGAAAGGTTATTAGAGCTGGAAGAACAGGATAAAGAGCAGGATATAGGAAATTGGATGCTCATCTTTTGCTGCTTTGCTTCTCCAGAATCCAGAGGAATGCTCTGAAGGGGTGAGTTGGGTGTTTCACTCCAGCTGATGCATTGCTCCTGTTGTTCCCAATACCTGAAAGGAAGAGAACAAAATCAGTTCAATTACCATGGGGAGGAACATGTGCTGTCCTGTCCTCTCCCTCCAGAGCAAACACAAATCCTCTCAATAATTATTATTGATTTGTCAATCCATTGGCTTCAGCTCTGGCAAAGGGAGCTATAAGGTAATTTCCACTGCAGAAACACCCTGGAATTATGCTGGGAATGAAATGTAGGGCTTTTGTTCCACTCCCACCCTTCTAAGAAGCCAAGAAAACGGCATCATCTATAATGCAGCATAAAAAGGGCATTTTCTTCTCTGACCTCATCAAAAGAACTCCAGCCTTAAATGCTTCCAGCTTTGGCAGCTTTTTTCCCTGTCCTTCCCTGCCTTCCCCTGCCTTTTGGCAGCTTTTTAATCCCTAAGATTTGCTTTGGTAAAATGCACACTAAAAAGCTTTTCATAGCAATGGTTTTAGAGCTTAATAAATTAAGGAGCATCAAGGAATTTCACTCCAACCACTGACGCAGAGCTGTGGGAGCAGAGGGATCTGTGTGTTTGAGTAAAAGGGGATTTTTCCACCCGTGAAAAAAAGAGGACATCACTGTTACATTGCATGATCCAACACTTAATTCCATATATTCATTATCTCTAATTTTTTCCAGGAAGTTTGAATCAATATTGATTCCAAAGGAAATATTTGTAAGGTAGAGCTCAGGGGAAGATTGGCTGCTTCTTGATGGGAAAAGTTTGGGTTCAATAGTTGGGATTGTGTCCTGGGGTTCCAACTTTCATATAATCATGGAATATCCTGAGTTGCAAGGAACACACAAGGATCACTGATCCCAGCTCCTGGTCCTGCACAGACACCCCAACAATCCCACCCTGTCCCTGAGAGCGTTGTCCCAGCACTGCTGGAGCTCTGGCCACCTCGGGGCCGTGCCCATTCTCTGCCTTTAGAATGGGAAAATGTGGTGTGGGGTGGAGGATTTGAAAACCACCTGGAAGACGAAATTGGAAAGTGATAAAATATTAATGGAATCACAGAATTATTTAGTCCTGGGATCATAAAATCAAACTGTTCCCCCAGCACTGCCAGGGCCACCACTAGACCAGGTCTCCAGGTGCTGTTTTGGTCTTCCAAATACCTCCATTATACTCCCTAGAAAGAAGCAGCTGTAGATTCTGTCCAGAATTTTAAAGATCAGTTCACAACTGATCTTCAAACTCAGGAGCCTCTCTGAACAGATCCTTATTTGGTGTTTATTTTGTTATCTATCAAACGAGTGTCATTTTTAAAAATTGAAAATATCTGTGTAATGCATTTTTTAAAAATCTACGTTCATGGATGAGTGTCAAAAATTCCTTTTAAATTTATTTTGAGGAGTTTGAAGCATGAATTCAACCATTGCTTGCCATAAGGAAAATCTGAGGAGGAGGATTTGAGATGAGCTCAGGATTCTCATTTCTCCTTGTTGAAATTGTTTGGATTGCTGGCTTAAGGACATCAGCACAGAGTCATGGAATGGTTTAGGTTCAAATGGCCTTAAAGCCCAACCAGTGCCATCCCATCCCATGGGCAGGGACATCTTCCACTGTCCCAGGCTGCTCCAAGCCCCATCCAACCTGGCCTTGGACACTTCCAGGGATCCAGGGGCAGCTCTGGGCACCCTGTGCCAGGGCCTGCCCACCCTCCCAGTGGTTGGGTAGCCTTGGGTTGCAGTTCATTTCCTGAAAAGCATCTTGTGTTTTAGCACCAAAATGTGCTGGCAGGAAAAATTTTGGATCTTTGTGAATAGTGGAAATTCCCATGGAGGTAGCCCCAAAGTGATTCCTGTTTAAGGCATGGAATTTTACTCATGACTGAAGTTTCCTGCGTGGTTTTCTGACAGATATACTCAAGATCTATTATAAAAGAGATATATTACAGATCTATAGAAAATATGTATAGAAAAGATTTATTTTATCTTTACTTTCAATTTATCAGGCTGTGATGGTTCTTGTTTCTCCTCATTATGCCCCACTGTCCCACTTCTCAGATCCAAGAATCATTAGATCTTTACATTGCCACCTCTTCTCAGTGGGTTTTGCATTTTCAAAGGTTAAACATTTTCATTTTTAATATGATTTTTCCCTAATGACAGATCCTTTGGCAACCTAATAGATGGAGGAAATACTAACCTGAGGAGTAAGTTTCAATAATCTACTGTTCAGGAGTGTAACACAAACCCTTCTGTTCCACTCTGCAGGCCCCCCCCAGTGAGTGAAAGTGCCCCAAAGGGAACCGTGGTCACCGTTGTCACCGCAGCCGCCTTGAACCAGACCGTCGTGTACTCCATTGTGTCAGGGAATGAAGAAGGTAAGTGTAACAACAACAACAATAATAATAATAATAATAATAATGTCTTGTGGTTATGGGGAACCTGGAGGGCGCACCAGAGATTTGCAGGAAAGTGTGGAGAAGTAAAGCTGCTGAGGTGAATCACAGAGTCATTGAGGTTGGAAAGAAACTCTCAGATCATTGAGGTGAAATCCCACCTCATCTGGACAAGTAGGAGGGAAATTCAGGGTTGGAAGGGGCCTACAAGAAACCTTGAGAGGGACTTTTTATAAAGGACAGGATAAGGGAGAATGGCTTCAAGCTGGAACAGAGAAGTTTAGATGGGATATTGGGAAAGAATTATTCCCTGGGAGGGTGGGCAGAGAAGCTGTGGCTACCCCTGGATCCCTGGAAGATCCCAAGGCCAGGTTGGACAGGGCTTGGAGACCCTGGGATGGTGGAAAGTGTCCCTGCCCATGGCACTGGATGGGATTTAAGGTTCCTTCCCACCCAAACCATTCTATGGTTCTGTAACTACCATTATCAAGCCTTTGGAGATAAGCTAAAGATTAGATTAATTAGCAAAATCACATGAAAATAATTCTCACTGATGTGAAAATTCCCATGGATGCCACATAATGTGAGTCCATGGCACATCAAAATAAAAACATAAATAGCTTTGATGGAGTCACACTTGCTTAAAAATCTGGTTTAAGAGATTATAGACTCAGCCATGCTGTACCAAATATTGGATTAGAGCCTGGTATCCAAACAAAACATCCTGCTGGGATACTCTCGGTGATCCACCTGGACATCTTGACAAAATAACACAAAATTACTGGGAGGGATGTAAAGAATCCCCATCCTCCTTTTTGTGAGAGTGGGCTCTTTGTCTTGTTTCATCTTTCCATTTGTGCTCAAATCCTGTGCAGGGAGTGGCACTCCCTGATCCTTTGGGTCCCTTCCAGCTTAGGATATTCCATGATTCTGTGATGCTGGGCTAGTTATCCCAGTAGCAGAGCAGATCCAGCCATTCTGCTCTTCAAAAATATCTTCAAAGATGAGCTACACGGAGCTTTACAAGCCTGAGGGAGGGAGGGAGGGAGGGAACAACTTGCTTGGCAGTGTCAGAGGACTGTGTCATCCCCAAAATACAACCCTTGGGCATTGAAAATCTCTGTTTATGCATCTCTTAAAATTCCTCTGTTTTTTCTGGCTTCTAGATGTGTTTGCCATTAACAACAAAACAGGAGTGATCTCTGTGAAAAAGCCTCTGGACTATGAGAGAGTCCAAAGTTACGAACTCCGGGTGCAGGCAGACTCCCTGCAGGTGGTGAGATCCAACCTGCGAGTCCCCTCCAAAAGTAAGTGTCAAAAATCCTTCCTTTTCCATCTTTTTTACATAGATATTGCTGGCATTTGCTGAGAATGCTGAAACTGCTCTGCAGTGACATTGTTGTCTTTTATGGGATGATTGGGATCACATGGTGCATTTTTGAATCTCTCAGCCTGACTTGCCCAGAGCAGCTGTGGCTGCCCCTGGATCCCTGGAAGTGACCAAGGCCAGGTTGGACAGGGCTTGGAGCAGCCTGGGATAGTGCAGGGTGTCTCTGCCCATAGCTGGGGATGGCACTGGATGGGCTTTGAGCTCTCTTGCAACCCAAACCACTCTGGGATTCTGGGATTCTATGTTAGTTGAAGGTGCTCATATATTTGGGAACATGGCATAAATCTTGGGAATGGCCTGAGACACTGTACAGGGGTGAGAGTTCCAATACCTTCACCTGGGTTTCTTTCCAATGTTACCCACAGAACCAGCAGGACATTTTGGGATTTTGAGCCTGGATTATTGTGGATATTTCTTTTTCCTTGAGTAAGAATGGAATGTGTGGGGTGTGACACACTGGGGTTAATCAGTGGAGTTTGGCTTTGTTAAGAGTATAGTGACATCCTGTGCTGGTTTAGCCACCATCGAGGATGTGCCTGCCAGGGGACAGAAAGGCAGAGCTGTCTGCTTCTCCCTGTGCCTGGGAGAAATCCAGATGAGGTTATATCCATAAAAATACAACCAAGGGATACCCAGGGAGCAGATCAGGCTTCCATGCATGACACAGCCTTCTCCAAACCTTTCTGACAGTGCTGAAGACACAAGGCAGTCAGCAGCTCCTTCCTTTCATTCCCTCTTCTGACTCACACTCTGCACTAGAGTAGCTCTCCCAGCTGAGCAGCAGTTCCAAAAAAAATGATGGCTGAATTACTTTATTCAGGAATACTTGATAGTGACTGGAGTTTGACTTCAGGGCAGCTTAAAGGAACATAAGCTAGGTGCCTTTGGTTCTCCAATAGTATACAGCATAAATATTCCTTAGAATATGCACTGTGCTGGAGGGATGGCTAAATCATTTGATAAATATATATATTTAAAATACTTTAGAAGTGTCTGGCCAGATGAATCACCTATGACTTTGTAATGAAAATCCCTTTATCTCTGGGTTTGATTCCTGCATTTATACAATTAATTCCTTTCCATATTCTTGGCACTTTGATTATTTTTGAGGAATTTGAATCAGGTTAAACACTAGTTCTGAATTTCAGGGCACTCAGTTGATGAGCTGCAGTGGGAGGAGATGGGGCACAATCAGCACATCACTGTGGGCTTTGCTGAGGATGAACTGATGACCCTCTTTGAAGCTGGGTGACTAGAAATACACAGCCCCAGGATTATGCAACAGCGAATTAATACAAAACTGTGACACCCAGTGGCAGTGACCTGCTGCCAGTTCTGGTCTTGGATAACCCTGAATTGGTGGAATTAGTTCTGGAATTTGTCAGTGACCTACTCTGTAGCTGCAGGGATTTCTGAGCCTCTCACATTGAGATACACATTGTGTCCAGGGAAGGGAACGGAGCTGGGGAAGGGGCTGGAGCCCCAGCAGGGGCTGAGGGAGCTGGGAAAGGGGCTCAGCCTGGAGAAAAGGAGGCTCAGGGGGAACCTTCTGGCTCTGCACAACTCCCTGACAGGAGGGGACAGCCAGGGGAGGTCGAGCTCTGCTGCCAGGGAACAGGGACAGGACAAGGGGAAACGGCCTCAAGCTGTGCCAGGGGAGGCTCAGCTTGGACAGCAGGAGGAATTTCTGCATGGAAAGGGTGCTCAGGCCTTGGCAGGGGCTGCCCAGGGAGCTTTGGAGTCCCCATCCCAGGAGGTGTCCAAGGAAGGGCTGGAGGTGGCACTCAGTGCTCTGGGCTGGGGACAAGGTGGGCATTGGGCACAGCTTGGGCTCCATGGGCTGGGAGGGCTTTTCCAGCCTCAGGGATCCTGGGATCCTGTAAATAACATACCCCTGACAAACTGCTCAGCCACCACACAGAGCTGAATGCCACCAAGCTCAGAAGCTGGGTACCAAATTGTTTTCAGTGATGGTATTATAGGAAATAATTACAAAGAAGTAGGAGCTGGAGTTTCCATCTGTGCAGGGGAAAAGTGAAAGTGCATTAAGTGTAACTGAGCTTGTCATTCAGTGATGGTGCCAGGTGATAGCATGGCAATAACTGAATAAATATATGGGGAGAGAAAGTAAATTGATATATCCTTTGGAGTATGAGAACATCAAATTGGTGACTTAAACTGGGGGTTTCATAGATGATGCTAAATCATGCAAAGTCACATTCTTGCTTTCAGCAGAGTCAAACTCATTAAAGGAGTTACTTTAACTGAAACTTTATGATATTGTTGTGTGGTGTTACTTCATTTGAATGGAAGGTGAGCTCTGTTTGATGATGAGGATGAGGTAAAAAGCTTGGAGTTCTCCTTGAGAATTCTGATGATGCTGAGCCCTGAAGGACTTTCAATATTAATGTAGTTTGCCAACTCTTTCAGGCACAGGGTAGGATTCTTGGGGCTGTCCTGTGCAGGGCCAGGAGTTGCACTTGATGCTCTTTGAGGTAAGAAGGTAAGGGGTAGGAGGAAACAGAAGGATTTATGTGGAAGCAGAGGGAGCAGCAAAGAGAAAGTGCTGCCTAAACGCAGGGACAAAGAGCATTGGAGCAGGATGGACAAGGAGGGACAAAGAGAGGTTTTTACCTCCAAATTCAACCTGGTCCCACTTGTAGAACCAAAGCATTGGTGGGCATGTCCAGAGAAGCTGTGGCTTCCCCTGGATGCCTGAAAGTGTCCAAGGCCAGGTTGGACAATGGGGCTTGGAGCAACCTGGGATAATGGAAGGTGTCCCTGTCAGTGGCAGGGGTGGGATTGGATGGGCTTCAAGGTCCCTTCCAACCCAAACCATCCTGGGATTTTGTGATTTCACATTCCTAGAGAGGTAAAGACAATGACAGCATCCTGTGGTGGCTTTTCCTGTGTTGAAGAGGAATTAATTGGCTGGGTGATAAGGTGGAGATTGGTCACAGGTCACATAACATGTTCTTGGAGGTCTTTTCCAACCTGGATTATTCTGTGACAGGACCTTGTTAGACGTGGTTTTTATCTTGCTGTCAGAAGACTTGAAAACAAAATCACCCTCCCATTGATTATTTCCATGTTTTATCCAGTCAGGTAGAACTATTTGTCACCTTTGGCACCCCCAGGGCTGGTACAAAGGTGCTGTCCTGGCTCTACTGTACTCTCAGCTGTGAGCAGGGCTTTGCTTTGGGGGTTGGGGGTAAGGCAACAGCCCTGTCTGCTTCAGTTTTTGGTTTTCTAAACCAAAAAACCCTTTGGGAATAAAGTGGAAATAGGAGTTTTACAACTAAAATTCTGCAGCTGTTCCACAGTAATTGGGAATGATTATTCTACTGCGTTAAATATGAGCATGAATTCTGTGTCCCTGTTGTGTTGATGTAACAGTAAAGCAGCCTTATGTTTTTAGTTGCAAAAGTTGGTGCTGGTGGTGCTTTACAAGTTGGCTGCTCTGGCAGTTCCCAAATCCAGGAGTTTTGACAGATGGACTCAATGCAAGCAGAGCCTGATCCAGCTGCATCACAGCTCTGACAGAGCTTGGGACAAACTTCCAATTTCTATGGGCAGCAAAGCAGTGCATTTTAGAGGGGCTGAATAAAACCTGAGCTCCCACTTGGGTCATTATTTGGTAGAAAAAGAGGTTTTATATAGATTTAAATCAGACCTTAGGTCTGTTCTGCTCCAAACACTTTGCTGTTCGTTTCTTTTTACACTCTTGAGCAATGACAGCACATGATGATCTTCTTCTGGCTTTACGGGCTCATTTAGATCTAAATGCCACTGAAAAATATTCAGTGCTGCTTCCTACTTGGTTCTGCCAAATCCAGGAATGTGAGATGGAGCCCAGCTGCAGTTCAGCACAGCTCACCTGCCAAAGCACAAAGTCTGCTCCATGCACTTGTAAGGCAGAAGTAAAGCAAAGCGCTCCTAAACCCTGGCAAATTACAGTGTTCCCTCCCAGTTGGATTCAGATGAACTTTGGAAAGGTTCTTTGAAATCTGCTGTTGCCTCCTGCAGAATTGCTTTTGGAGATGCAGGGATTTATGTTAGAGTTATCCATGCCTGAAGAGCAGCTGTATCCATGTCTGGGTTGGAATGTTGCAGAAGACAAGTGCTTTTGGTGAAAGCACTGAGTAGAACTCACCTAGGAACACTCAAAGCATCGTTGATGCTGTCCCAGTGTCTAAAAATCATTGGTTTAGTTCAGCTTCATTTCTGCAGCCTGGCAAGGAACTACCAGCTCACATAGATCTGGCACATTTTTAGATGTGGAGACTGGAAAAGAGCTTCAACAAGGATGTTTGGGAAGAACTTATGAGAATGAAAAGCTGGGACACAACAGTGACCCAGGAGTTTTTGCTGGGCTTATTTTCTGTGTTACTTATTAATGGTCTGCTCATTTTAGATGTTTCAGAGGTTCCTCAGCTTTGCTTTACAGCACCTTTCAGGGTGTTTTCACTCCCCTTAAGCAAACCACAGAAGCTGAAGGATCTGAAAGTCTTGGCAGTGATTATTTAGCTGGTTCCTATAAACTGAGGATGACTTAGAAGCAGCTGCAGTTCTGTATTTTCTGTGCACTGCAACTTATCTCCAGGGTGCTGGAGGAGGAAAAAGGAACCTTGCAGGAGACTGAGGTACCATTGAAATCAATTTTCTTGGCTCTTTTTGGCCACCTGGCAACCTGTGCTGCTTTCTCCAGGGAAAGATGCTTTTTGTTCTTTCACCTGGCCAGTTTTTTAGGCAGGGTAGTCATAAGTAATAAGATTTTATATTTGGATTCTGGGAGGTCTCATGAGAATTACCACTAAGGAGTAAATCATTCTATCCACTCCTGGAATCCATGCAAAAAAAAAAGGTAACTGGAGCTGGATTCCATGCTTAGAACAACGAAGATGGGAGGTTTTACATACTTGGGGGTATAAATTTCCCCTCTGAAAGATGAGTATGAATACCTGTGATAATCACTGTCCTCACAAAGAGGGTTCAAGCCACACCCAGTGTTTAGAAAAGCAGTTAGAAATTTGGGATATGAAGGAAAAAGGAGTCTAATGACAGAGTCTAAAGCAGACTCTCTAAGAGTGCACTTCGTTGGTGGCCATTTCCATCACACTGGGGGCTGGGGTGCAGGAGTGGTGGATTTGGGAGCCCCAGAGCCCCTGTGCAGGGAATGTTCCTGAATCAAGCAGAGGGAGTGGGAAAAATTCCCATGGGAAAGGGTCAGGCACGACCTTCCCACGTGACTCAGCTGCTGCTGAGGGATTTTAGTGAGAATTCCACTGTGAGGGCAACTTCTATAGCTGGTGGAGAGCATTTTCCTGCAGCCAGCTGTGGAATTGGATCCAAAGGTGGGGTAGGGAGGATCTCACAGATGCCACATTCTACTCCATCTGCTAGAATGAAGGACTGTGCCCAGAAATCAGGCAGGAAGCTGAAACACAGGTAGCTATTCAATGGTGATGGTCAGAATGTTGGCCTGTGGATATGCAAAGCATTTTATTTGTCTTGTGCTTAATGTAATAACTTCCATTTCTCCATTCTCAAAGCATTCACCCTTTGCTAAACAAATCAGCATTTTGGCAGCTCAGAGAACTGCCAGTAAATTAAACAAATGGTGAGTTGAGCAAATTACAAGGCAAACTTTGCACAAGGCTCAGCCACCTCACCTAAGGTGGCCTGACAAAAGTGAGCTATATGCAAATGATGTTTAATTTGAATTAGAGAAATCCAGTGCAAGTGAGCCAACACCTGATCCTACCTGCACAGATAAAATCAGGACCTTCCCTCTAGGACCAAACTGGTGGCAGCCAGTGATAGGGCTGGTTATAGGCTCAGCAGGGCAGAGTCACTTCCACATATAATCCTGCTTTTAATAAAGGTGGAGCTGCAGTGGGAAAGTCTGTCTGGGAATCTCATTTTCCTACCGTAATTTGGTATTGCAGCCACAGACATTAAGGACCTGGTTTAGGAAGACAAAGATTTCACAATTAATGTAATTTCCTTTCTTTCCTTTCTTTTCCCCCTCTTCTCTCCATACTGGAGAACCCCACAGAAAGACTCAGGGAGCTCAGTGGGCACCTGGTGTCCCCTCCCTGCTCCAGCAGGGCCATCCCAGAGCACAGGGCACAGCATTGTGTGCACACAGCTCTGCAACAGCCCCAGGGAGGAGAGCCCAGAGGCTCTGTGGGCAATCTGTTCAGGGCTGGGCACTGCCCAGGGAAGAAGTTGTGCCTCCTGTGCAGGGGGAATTGCTGGGCTCAGTCCCTGCCCGTGGCTCTGGGGCCATTGCTGGGCCCCCGGAGCAGAGCCTGGGCCCTGCTCTGCCCCTCCCTGCACACAGGGACAGCCAGGGCTGAGGGCCCCTCTCAGCTGGGGCTCCTCTCCAGCCTGAACAGCCCCAGCTCCCTCAGCCTTTCCTGGGCACCCAGATGCTCCAGGCCCTTCCTCAGCGCCGCAGCCTCCGCTGGCCCCGCTGCAGGAGCTCCCTGGCCCTGCTGTGCTGAGGATCCAGAGCTGGACACAGCACTGCAGAGGGGCCTGCAGGGCTGGCACAGGGGCAGGATCCCTCCCTGAGCTGCTGCCAATGCTCTTCCTGCTGCCCAGGATCCCATTGGCCTCCTTGGCCCCAGGACACTCTGCTGCCTCAGGGACAGCTCGGTGTCCCCCAGCACCCCCAGGACACTCTGCTGCCTCAGGGACAGCTCGGTGTCCCCCAGCACCCCCAGGACACTCTGCTGCCTCAGGGACAGCTCGGTGTCCCCCAGCGCCCCCAGGACACTCTGCTGCCTCAGGGACAGCTCGGTGTCCCCCAGCACCCCCAGGACACTCTGCTGCCTCAGGGACAGCTCGGTGTCCCCCAGCGCCCCCAGGACACTCTGCTGCCTCAGGGACAGCATTTTAAACATTTGGTTTTTTTCAGATTTCAGTTCCATTTATGAAGCCATCCTTTGTTTCTCATCACCTGGACCATCAGATAGGCAGAATATGACTTTGGCCATGTCAGAAATAGTCTGTGGTTTAATGTTTTCCTCCCCTAAATATACAGCTCCTAAGCCTTTTCTAAAGAGCCTGCATTGTACGAGTAACTCAGATCAGTGGCACCTGTGCAACACTGAAATTATCCTGGCACTGAAAGGAGCTGGGAAGACCAGCTCAGAAAGTAGGCAATTTATCACTTGCAAATGTGGTTTTAATGAACTGGATATCATCATTTCCAGCAATCTTTCTGGATGATACGATTCTGAAAGAGGGAAGCAGATGTTGGTGGAGATTACTGCACAGTGGAATCTGTTTGGCACCAGGTCCATGGTTTTTGCTGGATGTTTTTCCATGGAGATGTTTATTGCTCAATGGGCTGGAGCAGGAACTCTTTAATAAAACCAAATGAACAGTGGGGTTTTGTGTTGAACCTCTCAGGTGAGACAGTGCTGGTGGAGTTCCCCTGGGCCAGGCCAGCTTTGGGAGGAGGACAGGCTTAGGGATGCTTTCAATTAACTCATGAAATTAATTAAGTGGTGAGGCTGCTGAGCCACGACTCTGTGTGACCATTTATGAGTTTACAGACACCAGGACTGAATCAGCCGTAAAATATCTGCACGGCAGTAGAAATAATTAAAATAGATAAAGCAAGGTGCAGAGCTGCTGTTAATGGGCTCTTTGTGACACCTGTGGGTATTTAATGGGACCAAAAGCTGCAGAATTAAAGTGTGATACAGATCCCTATTACTCTTCCAGGGAAGGGTGGGGTGCTGGAGCCCCAGCAGTGGCTAAGGGATTTATTATCCCAATACACATTTTACATGATCTCCCTAAGCTGTAAATGCATGAATGCCAGGAGATGTTACAAATTATTACAGAATATAATATTTTCCTTTTTCCTTCCCTCTTTTAGGTAATACAGCCAAGGTCTTTATTGAGGTGAAGGATGAAAATGACCACGCACCTGTGTTTACCAAAAAGATGTACATTGGAGGTGTGTCTGAAGATGCCAGAATGTTTTCTTCTGTGCTTAAAGTGAAGGTAAGGCTGAACATTTTGTCATAATCTGCACTTACTGAGGGAAAATTTGTACTCGCCCTTTGATTTTTTTACAGGGAAATTTGAAATTTGCATTTTCTGAAGCTGCTTGATGGTTGATGTTGACACAAGGATAACTTTGAGTTAAAACCCAGGTTTTGTTTTGTTTTCGATTTTAGGTGTTTGTGTCTCATGCCAGTTTGTAGCTCTCATTTTAGATCTATTACTATTGACACATTTGGTTTATGTTCAATGCCAGTTTCACCTGAAGTTTTCTTCTATTTTGGTGGCACCTTGTTTAGATTTTACAGAAGAAATCCAGCAATCCGTAGTGTTTTGGGGTTTTGTTTTTTAAGAGAGACAAAATTAATGGAAATATAATATACAGACTACAATTAGCATCAGATGTTATTAGCCAAGAGTAAAAGCTCTTTGTTTTCAATAAAGCAAATACACAATCTGTTTAGAGTATCAGGAATGATAGAACAGTCAGAGCTTAATAAAGTTGTCTCTAGATGGGATTTTTTTTGTTGATTTCATGAGAGTCCTTCCCAAAATAAGCCCAGACATGACAGAGAAGTGGGGAATTGGGAAGTTTCTACTTCATCAAAATTAGGAGTCCAAGAATGGTGGTGAATCCAAGAATCTTGTCAAAGCTATTAACTTTAGAACTGCTGAAGAATCACAGAATTGTTAAGGTTGAAAAAGATTTTTAAGATCACCAAGTCCAACCATCCACCAGCACCACCATGGTCACCATCAATAATGTCTCCAAGCACCACTTCCACACATTCTGGGACACTTCCAGGGATGGTGACTCCACCACTGACCCGGTCAATGCTTAACCACCCTTTCTGTGAAGAAATTCTTGCAATTATTCAATCCAAACCTCCTCTGCAGTGACTCAAGGCATTTTCCTCTCCTCCTGTCCCTTGACTGATCCCCACCTGGCTCCATTCTCCTTCCAGGGAATTGTAGAGAGCAGATAACAGGTCAAAGGTGTAGCCCTTAGGAGTAGATATAAAATTCTGGAAGGCAAAGTAATTCAGGGAAAGGAACGTTTTGTTCCATCTGAAAGTAAATGAAACATGGGCACAAATGTCAAATCACATTTGGAGTCATCCCATGAAACATGAACAGGCTGTTAAATCCGTCCTGGTTTTCCAAGAGGATTTCTTAGGCACAGGTATTTGTGTGTCAGTCAGGGGGCAAAGAAATGGGTGGAGAAAAGCTAAGGGAAACTTGGGGGTAATGAGGGGAATCTGCTTTTGCCCTTTAGACTTATTTGACTCAAAACATGTCATCAGTCCCAAAGGAGGACAAAAAGAAATGTCAATTTTGTGTCTTTAAGCTTTTTGTTTCAATCCTCCCTGTTTTCACTGGCACAAAATGGAACAAGGCCTAAGCCAGGAGTTGGTATTAGTGGATGGCATTAAACATAATTGTGTGTTTAGTGAAAGTAAAATTAGAAATAATTAAGAAGTGTTCTTGTTGCAGAGGATCAGGCTGGAATTTATTGTTGTAGCACCAAGCATTTGCAGCAGTCAGTGCTCGTTACCTTTTTTCTTGGCCTTTAGAAAGCAAAAGTAATTGCTCTGTTAGTTAAACACAATCCACATTCCAGCCTGGTTTAAGAATAATTAATCAAATGAATGCCTGTTCTTGAAGAGTAGAATGAAATGAGCAGCTTTCCAAGTTGCAATTTAGGAGAACATTAATAAAGTACACGCAGAGCTTGCACTGTAGAAATTATTCAGGTTTGGATTCCAGGGGGAAATTCAGGTTCTTAGGAGGAGTTTTTAATGCATTTGCTTTCATCTTCTGCATTCATTAACAGCTGCTCACTTTCTTTCACATCATCTGAGTGATTTTGAGAAGAAAGTCATTTTCTCAGTATCTTCTCATTATTGCTGGCGCTAACAACAGCCTTGATGAGCCTCGAACGTGGGATTATTGGAATCCGAGAATCCCAGGAAGACTGGGGTGGGAGGGGACATTAAAACTCAACCAGTGCCACCCCTACCATGGGCAGGGACACCTTCCACTGTCCAAGGTGCTCCAAGCCCTGTCCAACCTGGCCTTGGACACTTCCAGAGATCCAGGGGCAGGCACAGCTGCTCTGGGCACCCTGTGCCGGGACCTGCCCACCCTCCCAGGGAACAATTCCTTCCCAATATCCCATCCATCCCTGCCCTCTGGCAGTGGGAAACCCTTCTCTCTTGTCCTGTCCTTTATCCCTTTCCCAAAGTCCCTCTCCAGCTCTCTGGGAGCCCCTTTAGGCCATGGAAGATGCTCTGATGTCCTCCCAGGGCTTTTCTTGTCCAGGCTGGCCAACCTCAACTCTCTCAGCATTTCAAATGACCTGAAGCAAAATTACAGCTTTCAAAAATGACCCAAAAATCCCACAATTAGTTCTTTTTTAACAGGACATAATAACTTATGGGGATAATTAAGGACTGTAGTCTTTAATTATTAATAGACTAGTTGATGTAAATCACTTTTGGATCAGTCGATCACAAATACTGCTGAAGATTCAGATGCTTGCCTTCAGTTGCTTCAGTCATGCTCTACTCTGCCTTGAACAAAATTTCACAGGTAATAAAAATAATCAAACACCAAAAATACATTTTTTTTTTAAATAGGGAGAGAAGAAAACTAATCCTGAGTCCATAATCTTCCACACAAATTGAATCTGGAAACAAAAAGACCAATAAAATGTTGGATAAAAATTTCTCTCATCATCCAAAGAGTTGATACGTACCAAGGCCAATTCTATGGAGTTTCTCCCAACTCTCTAAGGTCATTGGGTTTGCTGCCAGCAGCATCCTCTTAAATACATTAATTTAAGTATAAAAGCCTTTTAGAGGAGGATAATGAGCTGGCCTGCTCTAGATTCATAGTAAGATTCCTCTAAGTAGATAAAAAGGAAGCTTAAGCTCAGCAGAATGTCACAAATCATTCTGTAAAAGTCATTTTTAATCAAAATTAATTCGGGGAGTGATAAACCACATGAATTATTCTCTATCAATCTGATTGGATTAAGAGCAGTGGCCTCTGAAAGAAAAAAACAAAAGGGATATATTTGAATAAAATGCAATTTTTATCCAAGGATTTGCTCCTTGCTGCTTGAAGTCCCCTTCTCTACAATTCCCTTTTTTTCCCCCAGAATGTACTTGAGAGCCCATTTCCTTAATTAAAGACCTTTTTGTGCTTTTCATTAGGAATATACTAATTAAAACCAGATGTAACATGCATAGCTTCTATTTTATGAATTCTGCACCTTGAGCTTTGCTTTGTGCTTCCTTTTGTTAGAATCATTTTGCTTTTTACTGGTGTTTTCATCGAACTCCTGTTGTTCCCCCTCAGAATTCCAACTAGGCTTCCTTGAGCCCCAGACACAATCTT
The DNA here is from genome assembly GCF_009819885.2 of Catharus ustulatus. Classification (NCBI taxonomy): domain Eukaryota; kingdom Metazoa; phylum Chordata; class Aves; order Passeriformes; family Turdidae; genus Catharus; species Catharus ustulatus. The sequence goes on along the minus strand of NC_046228.1, from coordinate 32,390,236 downwards.
TTCAATCTGCTCCAGGAAACAAACCCACAAACAGCAGAATCTTTAGGGAAATTACCAGCAGGAATTGGCTTTTCCCTATAATGGGATGTTATTAGCTCTTGCTTTTAAAATATTAACAGTGTTAACCTCTGCTTTTCTTCCTTTATTTATTAAATTATTGAATTATTACAGATTTAAATTAGGAAATATCAGAGATCCTAATTCTAGTGAACCAAGAGAATTGCCTGAATTCCTGCTCAGTTTATAAAGGTGTTTTTGTCCTGCAAATGTTTGCAGGGAAGGAATCTTGCCTAAATAATGCCAGCAAATGTAAGGCTCTGGAGTCACCTGTATTTGATGGAAATGCTTTGATTCTTACAATATTTTAATTCCATCCCTTTCCTGTGCTCTTTGCCCCTTTCTGTTCAGCTTTTTAATGGAAATTTATCCTTTATTCCCTTTGAATATCCTTTATTGAAAATTGAATATCCTGGAATATCTCAACAGAAGAGAGCAAAAGAAACCAAAGCATTTTAGGCTGCAGGTTGTGATGCTGAGGACACATTGGGGAGCAGGAATTCCTCTTTTCTTCACCTCAAAAGCATCTTAGAGATCTCATAATGAGCTAAAACAGTGGATAAAAGAAACAGTTAAAATTCCTGGCTATGGATAGGGAGAGAATACCAGAATTTTTTTTTTTTCCCAGATCTGTCATCCATGTTAAATCTCCATTTCTTTTCTATCTATGCCTATAACCTGTAGATTTCTTTTGATATTTGTTTTTCCTTGGGATGACACGGGAGTCTTCTCCTTTGGCTGTTGCATGACTCGTGCACAAAACTGAACTGCTTTGCCAGTCACAACCTTTTCTTCCTTAAAATGTGATTTATGGATCCCAGCACAGGAGGAAAAGATGCTTGGTAGGAGTAAAAATCTCTGAAAGCTCATTGCAATGACAACAGCGCAGCTTCCAGCTGCTGGAACATCTGCCCCCCAAAAAAGATATGTGTCCTGCTAACACAAATATCACAGGAATGCCAAGCATTTTTCCTTCAAAAATCATATTTGTGCTTTTTATGTTGGCTTCCTGAACTTCTTACTCTTATATCTCTTACTTTCCTATTATTTTCCTCTGGCAGCAATCAGAGAATTCCCTACCCTGTGGGATTTTTTTCTCATGTGATTGAAGATTATTTCAATTACTTTGTTGTTTTAAGGGCATTTTGAAGACTGCACGTGCCTTCCTGAGTAAAGGCTCCTACAGGGGCTGGGAGTGGGGAGTGTGCCTGAATCATTCCCATCCCATGGAGGAAAGCCATGTGTGTGACCTCTACTTCCTCTCATACACACACAAGGTTATTCTATCAAGCCCTGACTGCTATCAGCAGTAGAAAAATGGCAATAAAATCTATTTTTCCAATTATTTGTTTCAAAACCCGACTTTGGGAACCCCTCTTATTGACCACCTTTTCCCATGAGACAGCCTGTCAAAAGGAATCCTGGTTTCCTTCGTTACCTGGGAGGTTTTGGCCACCACTGGAGGGCAAAGTGAGCAATTCCCATTCACCTTATTTCTTCCTGCCTGTGTTTCTCAGAAAATTCCTGGCACTAGGGTACTGAGAGTGGGCTGGGCAGTGATCAATATCAGTGATGTGGTGATATATAAATTCAGATCAATATAAATAGGAATATTAATGAATAGATGAAAATAACTATTAATATAATGTAATAGAAATATATTTTTATATACTGATATATAATGTCTTGTATATCTATGCCGTCAGAACTGGAAATCTGCAACAATCTGGAAATTCCTATCAGCAAAAACGGTCTGGTTCTAAAAGCTGCTTTATGTGCCAGCCACTAATTGGGAACATCGAAGCTGCCATCTGCTAGGAAGAGAGAAAAACCCCTCAGCAGCCCAATCCCAATCCTGCCATTTTCCATGCCCCGTTAGCAGCCTCGGGCTTGTGGTTAAGGGTGACCCTGTGAGGGAGGTGGAAAACATTTCAAATTAACAACTGCATTTCACTCTGAGCAGCACATCTGGATTTAGCTCAGGCTGATAATTCTAAAAACTGGGACCATGAATGATTATGCAACAGCTTCAGGAGTTACAGTCACTGATGATTTTTTTTTTGCTCATCCCAGACATGCCACTGGTCATTTTTGGTGACAGGGTCAGAGTGCCACTGTCACTGGGGTTTACCAGCCTCCCTGGGTGTCCTACCTGCTTGTACAGTCACATGGAGCCAGAGATTCATTAATTCATGCTTTAAAGGCATCATCTGTTAAGCCTTCTACAAAGCAGAGAAAAAGAACGGGTTGATCACAGAGAACGGAGTGGTTTGGGTTGGAAGGGACCTGAAAGCTCATCCATTCCCACCCCTGCCATGTCAGGGACACCTTCCACTATCCTAGAGTGCTCCAAGCCCTGTCTGATCTGGCCTTGGACACTGCCAGGGATCCAGGGACAGCCACAGCTGCTCTGGGCACCCTGTGCCAGGGCCTGCCCACCCTCTGAGTTAAAATATCCTCAGTGCTTTTGTGCTGGGATTAGGGAGCACTCTGGGATTGGTGTCTCATCCTTCTCTGTGGGAGGGGATGGGGAAGGGCTGGAAGGCAGAGGCAGCAATGCTGACCCAACTCCCTTTGTGTGGGCACACCTACACTCAATCACAGGAGGCTGGAATTTGGCCTGGTAATTCCTGAGATCATCCATATTTATCAGCCCTCAATCACAACAGGATTTAGGAGACATCTGTATTTCTTGCACAGAACAAAAGGCAGATATGCTGCTGGAATATTAAGATTAAGTGCAGCTCTTTCTCTTCTTTGACAGTCATAATGCAACTCTTGAGATGTCATAGATCTCTTCCTAATGAAGTGTCGAAAATATTTACCTTCAGGACAAATTACAGGAATAGCAAACATCCCTCCTCTGTATTAGAGAAGTTTGGGATGTTCCTGGGAGCAGCTCACAAGCTCTCTCTGCTGGTCTGGCTAAGCCAAGTGTCCTTAGGTTTGATCCAAAGAGCAGAGAAAGGGGGGAATGCAAACAAAGTTCAAATATTTGAAACTGGAATCTGATCAATTTTCCAGGCTGTATGGCACCTGTTTGCTCATCTCTGATTGATGTGGGAAGAGCCTGAACTGGGAAGATGCTGAGGTTGCTGATGGCTCTGGTGTGGCACTGAGCTCTCAGAACTGGTGGCAATTAACTCAGAGCCTGTCCACCAGCTCGAGGCACCTGAACTCTGCAGGACTTTACAAGCTGTGCGCTTCAAATGTCAAAAGGCCTCTTTCACTGGAGTTTAATGACTTAAACTCAGCTGCAAGACTTAAACATCTCATTAGTTCTGAGCTCCAGTGCCCTGAGCTTTGTGCAGAAGGCCTGACTGCACATAATGCCTGTGCCTGCAGCATCAACACCTTAATTTGGATCCAAATTTTGTTTGTTTTTAGTCACACACGTCTCCAGGCATGAAATGCTGAAGGTGAAATTGATTTCTGGTGTCACTGAAAGCAGCGACTGTTAAAAGCTGTAGCTTTTATTGAGAGAGAATTTGCCAATATTAAAAATATGATGGGCTTCTGACCCAGCTGAACCAACCTCATCAATCCATTTTAGCAAAGAAATTGGCTTTTTATTGGAAAGGCGTCATGCTCCTCTCCAGGGCACTTCTGGGGAACCTTTGGACTTCACTGGGCACTCAGTGGGAAACTCTGCTTGCTCACGGATGACCCTAAAGGAACTGGATCAGACACTGCTCCTGTGGCTGCTGCTGGGTCCCCCACGTGCCATGTGGGGTTACAGGAATTCTGGTTTTCTTTCCCCCCAAGCTCTGTTACCAACATGCAATGAGTGTAAACTAGAGGGTTTGTCTAGGCAGGATTTTTCTGGTTTGGTCATGGCTGTGTTGTATGAGCTGAACTTACCCTGGAATCCTAGGATGGTTTGGGTTGGAAGGGACCTTAAAGCCCAGCCAGTGTCACCCCTGCCATGTCAGGGACACCTTCCACTGTCCCAGGCTGCTCCAAGCCCCAAAGTCCAACCTGGCCTTGGACACTTCCAGGGATCCAGGAAACGATTCCTTCCCAATATCCCATCCATCCCTGCCCTCTGGCAATGGGACACCATTCCCTGTGTCCTTGCACTCCAGGCACAGCTGAGGTGCTCCTTTCATTTTTGTCTTTGTTTCTCACATCCAAACATCAACCTGGTGTTTCTCTCCAGCTGCTTCCTTGAGTTCAGGATGGATATTAGGAAATGTTTCTTCATTAAAGAGTGGCAGAGCATTGGAAGGTGGGCTGCCCAGGGAATGGTGGAGCCACAGCCCTGGAAGTGTTCAAGGAATGAGTGGATGTGGCACTGCACAATGTGGTTTGATGGGCAAAGTGACGATCAAAGGTTAGATTGGGTCATCTTGGAGGTGTTTTCCAACCATAAAAAATCCATTATTCTATGACATAGCATGTTTTCACATTCATTTCTCCCTTCAGCAATTTATTTATGTGGAAAACCAACAATTTTCCTGACTCTCCACCTGTCAAGCTCCCATCTGCTAGCTCTGGGATGTTGTGGGGTTGTATTTCCTCATGCCAGTTGGAAAGCTGGAATGCTCTGGTATCTTTACTTTTTTTGACTGACAGAACAGAGTAAATTTCAGAAAGCTTTTCAACCTTCCTATCTTTCCTAAAATCGCTAATAAAGGGGTTTGAGCTCGCCCAGGAGGCAGCAATCTCGGTTTTAAAAGCCTTAAAAAAAAAAAACTGTGGAGCTAAAGAACAGAAACAACTTAACACATTTTACATTTATGCTTTTGTTAGTCGAGCCAGATGAAGCTTTATGAATTTAGAAGAAAGTAAAACATTGAGAAAGGGTGGGAATTTAACCAGTTGTGTGTTTGTGAGGTGACAGCCAGTGTCAGTCCAGGAGCTCATCTTTTGGGCAATGCTGAATGAAACCTGTTTTCTCTTTCCACCTAATCCAGCCTGGATATTATCCTGTAAGTGCTGGATATTTTGTCTGGGAATCTGGGCTGATAGAAGTTGCAGTAGCATGGAGCATAAACAGCTTTGAGTACCTGGATCGTTCATCTGGTGCTGATATTCCCTGAAAAATTATCTGAAAGTGAAAAAAAAACCCAGAAGGGACGATTTCCACCATATAGAACTTGTTCGGTGCTGGTGACAAAACAATTAGTGATGATTAATGGCTCCCTATTGAAGGCTTAATGACCTTGCACAGATAATTCTCTTTTAGCAGCTGTGGTGTCTCATGAACAGCTCTGCACTCTGCTCTCTGTGAGCAGGAACAGGACCCCAGGGATTGGCTGGAGCTGGGTCAGGCTGGAGATCAGGGCAAGGTTCTTCCCCCAGAGGGTGCTGGCACTGCCCAGGCTCCCCAGGGAATGGGCACAGCCCTGAGGCTGCCAGAGCTCCAGGAGTGCTTGGACACCAGGGATGCACAGGGTGGGGTTGTTGGGGGCTCTGGGCAGGGCCAGGGGCTGGATCAGTGATCCCTGTGGATCCAGCTCAGGATATTCCATAATTCCAACTCAGGATATTCCATGATTGTATGAGCTCTTCATACTGACACAAACCCTTATTGTTTTTCATTCTTAAGTCATGGCACAGTATGGATTTTCTGTGGATTCTACGTGCACTTTTCAAAGTTAAGGCTGGTTTTTATTCCAGGATTAGCTTAAGTAAAAGGCTTTAGAAGCAGTGCCAATTTTTCCATTAAAACCTGCTGATAGATCCTGAAGTATCCCAGATGCTGAGGCCGTGCCCAAGACTAATGAGTGCTCAGGCATTAATTAGCTCCCACCTCGCTAATCCCTGCAAGGAGCACAGAAAGCTCTGTCGGGGTCCTTGGAAACACTTCCCTCTGGGTACAGGTTGAACAGCAGCATAAGGAATGGGGCTGGAGAGGCCAGGATGGGGCTACACAGGGCTGTCAGGAGTAGGGAAGGTGGAATAATAATTCCTGCGGCTGCCAGCTCAGGAACAATTCCTGATGCCAGCTCTGCATTCTGATCCAGTTCAGCAAAGGTGCCAGGGAAGCTCTGGGGTGCCCAGCAGGTCCTTGTGCACCACTGCAGAAATGCCACTCAATCCTTCCTTATTGTGATAAAAAGTTATTTGATTGGACCAAAAATACCTGTGCTCCATCAGAATATCTCTGACATGAAGGACATTCTTTTGTAAGTGTGCACAAGTTGCTGAGATGGTTTTTCTTTGATATTTCTATTTCAATGAGAATTTGGAAGTGGAGGTTTCTCAGAATTAAGCAGTTCTTAGGTATTGTTGTAGACTTGAAAGTCAACTTATATTTTTCTACTTTTTAATTTTTTTTCTTTCTTCTCAAGCAGTTTAATGCCAACAGAGGAGGAAGAAATTGCTGGAAAAGCAAAACTGAGTGCAGCAAAGCTAAATGAAGCATTTAAAGTAGCAGCCATATCTGTGCTCAGGGATCTAATGCTTTAAATGTCAGAGTGTTAGAAATTTGCTGGGCCAAGATGTAACTTTATTTAAAGGACAAGGTTAATGACTCCTTCCATGCATATTTACCTTGTTTGCCTCTGCTTGTTTTGTTTTCCCCATTAGGCCAATGATAAGGACACTGGGAATTACAGTGCCATGCAATACAGACTCATCATTCCCCCCATCAAGGATGGCAAGGAAGGCTTTGTGATTGAGGCTTACACAGGGCTGATAAAAACTGCCATGATGTTCAAAAACATGAGGAGATCCTATTTCAAGTTCCAGGTCATTGCCACCGACGATTACGGCAAAGGACTGAGCAGCAAAGCAGAAGTGCTCGTAAGTATCAGCCAGGATTATTATTATTATGGAATAATTCCTGAGGAGATTCAAATACTGCAGGAAGTTTAATTCCAGGTAGACCTAGAAAAAAGCCACAAACTGCTTGTGCTTAATTTTTTTAAGGCACTGGAATAAAGCCATTCATTTCTTAAACCAAAAGATTTTGTGACATGTTGGATTGACTCCAGATGAGGCACCAGGATGATGAGAGGGATGGAGCAGCTCTTCTGGGAGGAAAGGCAGGGAGAGTTAGGAATGCTCAGCCTGGAGAGGAGAAGCTTTGGGGTGACCAAATTGTTGCCTGAAGAAACTGCAAGGAACATGGAGAGAAACTTTGGACAAGGGCCTGTAGTGCCAGAACAATGGGGAATGGCTTCCCACTGCCAGAGGGCAGGGATGGATGGGATATTGGGAAGGAATTGTTCCCTGGGAGGGTGGGCAGGCCCTGGCACAGGATACCCAGAGAAGCTGTGGCTGTCCCTGGATCCCTGGAAGTGTCCAAGCCCAGACTGGATGGGGCTTGGAGCACCTTGGATAGTGGAAGGTGTCTCTGCACATGGCGGGGTTGGCACTGGATGGGCTTTAAGGTCCCTGATTCTGTGTCCCTGCTGGTCATTTCCAAGTTGTCTTAGTTGCATATGTTAAGGAGTAATTTTGGGCTGAGAAAGAACTTTTCAGTCCCTGAGAAAGCAGAATTTCAGATGCTGGCACAATCTTTAGACCTCAGGCTCGTGGTTTTGTGCTGTTCAGAGAACATTGACTTAGTCCAGTCACTGAAACCATCCAAGCTAAATTTCTTTAAAGCCTGTAAACTTGATGGATCGGCTCAATATTAGCATAATGTGAAAGGGATGGAGTGCATTATCCACTTAATGGGAACACTGTCAAAGGATACAGATGAGAGCCAGAATCCTTGGTGTGGTGAGTTCTGCAGGAGTTCACCAAATAAACATAAATGATTTCACCCTCATACTTGACCTCTCAAAATGATGGGGCATTCTCAGGTAATTTAGGCACTAATGGGATATTAAAATATAGCCAGAAGGAATTGACATTAACATTAGAAAGTGAAAGATGTCTCATTAATTTATAGAGGTTTCTTTATGATGTCTGGCTGAGTGATGAGCAGTGCACCCAGTTGCTTTGAGCAAGGCCTGCAAACTCGGAGGAGCTGGAGATACAGTTCCAGACCACCTCCATCCTGCCTAGAACACAGGCACATGGACATGTTGGATTGAGTCCAGAGGAGGCACCAGGATGATCAGAGGGATGGAGCAGCTCTGCTGGGAGGAAAGGCTGGGAGAGCTGGGATTGTTCAGCCTGGAGGGGAGAAGCTTTGGGGTGAAATCATCATAGCCTTCAAGCGCCTGAAGGAGCTGACAAGAAATACAGAGAGACTATTTCCAAGGGATGGAGTGCCAGGACACAGGGAATGGCTTCCCACTGCCAGAGGGCAGGGATGGATGGGATACTGGGAAGGAATTGTTCCCTGGGAGGGTGGGCAGGCCCTGGTACGGGTGCCCAGAGAAGCTGTGGCTGCCCCTGGATCCTTGGAAGCATCCAAAGCTAGGTTGGATGGGGCTTGGAGCAGCCTAGGATAGTGGAAGATGTCAATTCCCATGGCAGGGGTGGCCCTGGATGGGCTTTAAGGTTCCTTCCCCCTCCAGGCCATTCTGGGATCCTCTGATTTTATGCATCAAGTGTGATCCATATACAATCAACAAAATCCTTTCCCATTTTTTTAACACAGTTTTCCTGCTGTGGGGTCAGGGACTCAGGCTCAGGTGTTATTTCTTTCTAAACCAGCTCAAAAAGTGCACAGAGAATGGAGAAATTAATTTAATTACTCCCATGCAAAAGAATAAGGTGTAGGGGACTGCACTGGGAGGAGGTCTTGGGAGAAGAGGCAGGTCCCCATCAGAGGGACAATGCTGGGAAGAAACTGAGCAGAGCAAGGTGTCCTCCAGAACTGGGACCAGGATGCTTCCCCAGAGCCTGGCACAGCTTTGGCAGCAAGAGGACTTGCCAAAACCCCTTCTCAAAAGTCTTCATGCTGGTGGGGACAATCCATGAGAAGGACACCAGGACAGTTCAAGTCAGACACTGGGTTGACTGCTTCCATGAGAAGGAGTTTTCCTTCTCAGCATCTGTGAGATGAAAGAGATACAAGAATTAGTTTTAAATTATTTGTTGCAAGGAAGCACCTAAAGATGCTGAGAAAGTGTGGATAGTGGATATTCACTATCATTATTTGACATCATGGATATCATCTTTATGATGTCATAGATACCATCTTTAATCAAATGTTTATTGGGGTTTGAGGAGGTTTCAAGGCCCTTCCTCATTCTGGTCCCAGCTCCTCCCAGGAATCCACTGGTGCCATATCACAATCAAGACACTTTGTAGGCTCTGCCTTGCTGGATTTAAAACTTGGCAAGTGCCTAATGAGCAAAGCTTGGGATCAAAGAGATATCACTCGTGGGCTAGAGGTTGCCAACAATTTTCTGCTTAACCTGCCTTTACAAATATGGATAACAAGCAAGTTAATGTTACCATGGAAACCTCAAATGTCGCTTGATTTTTGTCCAACACTCTTGGTTTCCTATAGCTTGTCATGAATGTGTGTTTAACTCTGGTTTTGTACATGAACAAGTGATGATAATTGTGATTTCTTCCATATTGAAAGAATTACTGCCTTTGGTTTTTGTGTTGCCTTTACGCTGTTTTCAGTTCCTGGGTGCACAGTGATTGCTTGAATTGGCTAATGTAATTAATTCTATTAAATTAATCATTGCTTTCCAGTTCTGTTGCATGGCTTTAGTCTAAAATTTATTTGGAGCTCATTATAATTCTGTGTTTCTTACACAGAAGCCTGTACGTGCTGATCAGGGCATCTGATGACATTTCAAGAACATTTGAATATTTAAAGTTGAATTAAGCTTCAAAGCTGGTGAATCAGTGTTTGATGTGGAAGCACATTCAGGCTTTTCTGCTGCTGTGCTTCCAGGACACCTCTTTGGAAAATTAGGGCTTGTTTATTTCTTTTAGAATCAACTAACCCTTGATTTTTAAATTTATCAGCTTTAACATTGGCCTAGTTTTCCAAATTTTCCTTTAGAATCCTCTACAGGATTGGAGTGGTTGGGTTCATAGTAAAACACAATAATTGCCAGATATTTGCTCTGACGTCACTCCATACCTCGGTGGAAAACTGAAATTTAATTTTATTCCGACAAAGCACGCAAGTATTGAGTGGGTTAGAAACATTTTTTCCTACTTTATTTTTCCTTTTTTTTCAGTAAAACTCATTTATAAAATGTGCAGTTTTATGACAGAAGGAGAAGCTAAAACAATTGGAGATTAAAATAAAACCTCTCACTGATCGCTTCAATGTAAATGAACAATTTCCTCCCTGATTTTCTAACAAAGTAGCATTGATTTTGTGGAATTAAACCTGAATTTCCATTTCCCTTGGTGCACACTGCATGGCTCCAAGGGAGGATTTTCCTGGCATCCAAACCACCCAAATGCTCAGAAGTAATTTTGAATACAGCCTGTGGGAGATCTGGGAGTCTCTAAGTCAAGTCTAAACCAAGAACAGCTTTTTCTGTCCCCACCTTAAAAATCTGTAATTGTGATGCAGATCTGGAAATTCAATTCCAGTTAAATCTTTGATGCCTATGTGCTTTGGCTGCAAGATTCCCCAGCTCTCCTATTTGGAATTAAAAGGAGAAATCTGGATATCAGGGCTGGTATGGAGGCAGGAAAGGAATTTTTCCATTGCTGTTGAATGGGGAGGGGACTGTGCCTGGCAGTGCCAACTGAATTCCCCTCTTTTCTTCCCAGGTCTCTGTGGTCAACCAGTTGGACATGCAAGTGATTGTCTCCAACGTTCCTCCCACCCTTGTGGAGCAAAACAAAGACCAGCTCATTGGGTAATCAATTTATTTCCTTTCCAAATATCAGACAATTCCCTGGCTTTGGGATTGGATGGATCAGGGAGTGAGGGAGGGTTTTTATCTGGTCAATAAGAGCCCCCACACACCACATCAGCAGCAGCTTCCAGGGCTCAGGTTTGCACTTCTGGCTTCTTTTTGTAACACAAAAACAATTTTCTGTACTTGCTGTCATGGAATTATCCAATATGGGATAGAAAATGCTGAAAGTAGTTTATAGCCAATCTTTGTCCTTCTTTTTGTCACTTCAATCAGTGATGAGAGGCACTTCTCAGATTCCCACAGTCTGGTCCATCCTGCTTGTTGTTGTCCATTAAATTTGAAATACCTTTGGGTTGATGGTCCAACCAGTTGTTGGAAAAGTCTCTGAGTGCCTCATGTCTTCACTGGGCTAGGACAAGTTTCTGATGGATTTGCTCCTGGAGATCTGGGACATGTTCCTCTTCTCCCCCTCTGTTTTGAGCCAGGTTTGTGTTGGCTTGGAGAGATTTGAATGTCAGAACCAGAGCGAAGCTGTTCAGGCAATGGGCTGAACTCACAGGGACTGCACTTTGGAGAACCAGGAATAGCTTCCTGAAAGGAGGGGTTGCCTAGAGTCAGGAATAAATTCTTAAAGGGGGTATTGCCTAGAAATAACTTCCTGAAAGGAGGAATTGCCTAGAAATAGGAACAACATCCTGAAAGGAGGGATTGCCTAGAGCCAGGAATAACATCCTTAGAAAAGGTAGTGCCTAGAAATAGGAATAACTTCCTAAAAGGAGGCTCTGCTATGTTGGGATCAAGCTCTTTTCTCAGGTAACAAGTGACAGAAGGAGAGGAAACAGCCTCAGGCTGCACCAGGGGAGGTTTAGACTGGATTTTCGGGAGAATCTCTTCATGGAGAGGGTGGTTTCAACATTGGAAGGGGCTGTCCAGGCAAGTGTTGAGTCCTTATGCCTGGAAGTGTTCATGTGGAAATGGCACATGAGGACATGGGTTAGTGGTGGTTGATGGTTGGACTTGGAGGTCAGTTCTAACCCAAACCATTCTGTGATTCTGTATTTCACAGTGAACAAAGCTTTGGGATGAGCACAAAGTTGAAAATACACCACAATATTATCAGATTTTGTGCTCTCCAAATAAGCTTGGGAAGTCTTTACCTTCACAAACACCATGGGCAGATCAGTGTGGCTGGAGAATTTCTCTTCTAAGAATAAGTTTTTAAGGACAGCCTTTGCCAGAAGAATTACATCATCTGATTTTCAAATAGGCCCATTCATTCCTGAAAATATTTGCAGAGAAAAAATGTCTCAAAAATAATTTCATAGATCCATTTCTCAGGGAAATTTATTTATTTTACTGCTCTCTTTGAATTTCTCATGTTTTCCTCCTAAATTTAAAAGATCACCCTCTCCCTGTTTTTATACAGGTTTAATAATTTGTGCAACCCATAAAAACAAAATAAGAATTTGTGATGTTTTGCACATTATTCCCTGTGCAACCACAGGGAAAGGGAAATCAAATTCTGTGGAATCTCAGACTGAAGCAGTTTTGTCACTTCAAATAATGCAGTAATTATAAAAGCTTAATGTGTAATTAAGCTATAAAATTAATAAAAAGACTATCATCAACCTTGTCTAGTGGGAGGTGTCCCTGTCTGTGGCAGGGGAGTTGGAACAAGATGATCCTTAAGATCCCTTCCCAACACAAACCATTCTGTGTCCTGTGAATTAAATTAGTCACGACATAGATTACTCAGCTCTTTCTCCTCTCATTTTGGCAAATATTAATCCTTGAAAATAGAACATGTAGCCGACAGTTGGTGAGGGGGACTGTTAGGGAAGGAGGTACGTGGGTCATTTGTGGAATTGCAGTGATTTTTCACAATAAAATAAATAGTGGTTTAAAAACTTTGGAGGGGAAGCTATACCAGGTTCTGTCATTTTTACGAGGACTTATGAGGTGTTAAGAATTATATAATTCAGTTTTTCCACACTCAGCACAGCCAGAGATGGGTGGGAGTTAATGGTCCACATAAAGGGAGCAAAGCAGGGAAGAGAAGATTTAAAGCATCACTATTTGGCTTAGGAATTTTTTGAGGGATACAATGGACTGGTCTTCCCTAACAGTTCCAATAGGATCTTTTGCAGTCATTCAATGTTTTCCTCCAACTGCTTTAATTTCATCAAGCTTTTCATATTCTCTGGGCTGCACATCCATGTCCCATTTGCCATTTCTCTTGCCCACTTTAATTGGCTGGGCAGAGAGACTGCTTTCTGTCTGCTGCAGAAGGGACAGAAAAAATAGGCTGAGGCTTCATGGAAAATTCAGTGTGTGCTCCTCTTCTTCAGAGAGGTGGAGACAGATGCCAGAATGTTCTTGAAATATGGAAGTTTCAGAGAGTGTTGGTTTGTTGGGTAAGGAACAGCATTTCATAGCATATCTTCAGTTGGAAGCAACCCAGAGGCATCCCACTCCTGAAATTCAACTGGAATATAACAGCCAAAGTGGTTCTCAGAGCATTTAATTCTTTGATTTTTACATGGTGGCCACTTAAAGCTCTGCCTCAAGGCAGATAAACTACACTGCCAAGAGAGACCTGAGCTTGTCCCATCCTGCAGGGAAGAGAACTGTCTTGGGAAGTAAATTCCTCTGTACACTCCTGTATAGATGAGATATCACATCAGTTCCTCTGAATTTGAATAGTGGAGTGGCTTCAGAGTGTCTCCCCTCACTTCAGCTACACTTTTCTCAGTCAGTTTTATGCTCTGGAAAGAATGAGGCAGTTCCCCAGGTAAGGAATATCCATGCTGAACCCTCTAACACAGTGCAGAAGTGGCCAGGCAGGCTTTTCCCTGAAAATCCAAATGTAGAATCAAGTGCTGATTCTCAGAGTTATTGCTGAGGGAGTATTTTGGAATATGTACATTGAACCTTCCAACTTAATGGTTTGCATATCTAAAGCTGACTGCCATCATTCTTCAAAGGAACTCTACTTAATGCACAGAAACTGTGCTGCACTTAAAAGAGATGTTATAAAATACTACAGCAGTAAATACTGCTGTAAATTATAGATCATAATATACAGCACATGTACATTGTGCATCACATAAGATTTTATGTCTAATCATAGTATATGAGACAATAAATTTTATATCTGGGAGCTGGAACACGCAGTTCTCTCATCAGGGAAGTGTTTCAGATGTGGATGATTTCCCTGCAGTTGTGTTTTTTCTTTTCCTCAGTCCCTGAATTGGTAAAAAATGAGTAAATCTCAGCTGCAGGGTATCAATCACTCAGTCTTGTTCCTTTTTCCAAGGAGAAGTCACGTTCTGGTGCTCACTTCATTATTTTTGCCTGTTAATTACTGAATTAAGTCTAATTACAGCTGACTGGACTGTTTGCCTGTTGGGGTGGTGGCAGTGACCTTGCCCTTGGCCCTCTCCACAGGTGGCACTTGGTTTCCTGCCCTTTATGAAGCATTCCTGAGACACAGGTCGAGCTGTAGCAGCTTTGTCCTTTACCTCTCTGACAGGAACATTTTGGGGTCACTTTGCTCCTGTCCCTCTACTCCACTTCCCCTCCCATTTTTCTCTGTCACTTCTTCACACTGTAATGTTTCATTCCCGATTAAATTGCAAACTTAGAAAGGAATAGATTAGATAATAACAGAATTTATTGAATTGGATTAAACAGATCCAATCTGATGAAATAAAGGGATTAGTGGGACATTTGTCACCAGCTGGCTGTCTCCTGTTTCATGTCCAGCCAGTCTGGCTTTGCTGGGAGAGTGTCCCAGGGCTTGGTGCAGTGTTCATAGAGCCTGTTCCACCCTTCCTCCTGAGCAATCAGGATGATTAATAACTGCAGGCCACCTTTATTAAGTTGGGTAATAGAGACCCAAGATTCTACAACCCCAGCTTTTCCACTTGCTACTCGCCCTGGCAGCTGGGAAGCCCTGGTTCAGTGAGCTCCTGCTCTCTGTAACTCCCAGCCTTATTGTGGTCATGGATCTCTCCAAAGCTCACTAATGCAGTGGATAAAGCTGTAAACTCCTGCTTTCCCCAGGAATTGCTGACAGTTGCAGGAAAAGCCCTTTTGTGCTGAGATCTGGAGATTGTCCTCAGGGTCAGAGGGGAGATGTCCCTTTGTATTATTCTTTGAATGAGTGCAATGTTCCTCCTGTGATTGGGACAAATGAGGCTGAAATAAAAAGTTGGAGTGTGTAAGGGTTTTGGAGGGCAGGATTTTACAGGATGAGCACAAAGAGAAGGAAAGCAACTTCAGCAGTGTGTAAGGAAACAAATTTTCTTTCTGGTGTGCAAACCAATGTGCTTGTAGTGGGGCTGGGGTGACAGTGAGACTCTTGAGTCTTAAAGGCCTTTTCCAGCCTTAATGATTCTTGATTATCTGCTTTTATAGGATTAGGATAAGTGAGTATAAAGGCATTAGTTATTTTCTAAATATTATTAGTAATATTATTATGAAATATTATATATGTAATTCTATGCAGAGGGAATTCTCTCTGTGCTGCTCCTTCTGGCTGGACATGTGTGTAACAGAAGAATAACCTTTTTGAAAAGCTGTTTTATAAAAAAGGGATGTTTTGGGGCTTGGAATAAACCCTAGGCACCACAGGATGAGCAGACCCTTCCCTGAGCTCTATTTATAAGGAATCTGGGAGCTGGGGCTCCAGTTTATCCCCCCAAATCTATCACTGACTGCACCAGAGGGGCTGGAATTGGTCCTTGTCTCTTCAGGAAAGTCCAGTTGAAAATCCATTGGTTTCATTGTCAATAATTAATCTCACAAAGACTCCACACGACGAGAATTTGGCTGAAGTGGAGCAGAATTGAGGAGTTAATTAAAGCACTTGAAAAGTCTGTGTTGATGCTGATGGCGGGGGCTGGATGCTCTCCACTCTGCATGGTTGCCAAATTTGCATTTTCAAATACCTAGAATACAAATTTATCATTATTATTGCACCAGGTCATTCTTGGGAACTAGAATTTTGGACAAAAATTATGCAGGATATTGAATCTTCAACACTGCTCATTCCAAGTCTTTGGTAATTTGAGTCCTGAAAGAAACAATGTTTGAGGGCTGTGAATGTGGTGCCGTATCCCAGATTTTGGGCTTTTATCTGCTGCTTTCAGGGATGTTCTAGGAAGTACCATTCAGGAATGTTCTGAAAGCCCCTTTCCAGTACCTACAGGGGATGTGCAAGAAGGCTGGAGATGGGATTTTCACAAAAGTGGGAAGTGAGAGGACAAGGGAAATGGCTTCCACTGCCAGAGAGGAGGGATAAATGGGATGTTGGGAAGGAATTGTTCCCTGGGAGGATGGGGAGGCCCTGGCACAGGTGCCCCTGGATCCCTGGAAGTGTCCAAGGTCAGGTTGAATGGGCTTGGAGCAGCCTGGGATAGTGGAAGTTGTCCTTACCCATGGCACAGGTGACACAGGATGAACTTTAAGGTCCCTTCCAACCCAAACCATTCTGGGACTTCATGGAGCAGAATTCCCCAGCCAAGGGACAGCTCAGCAGACCAACACCCCTGTATTGTTTTGCCTTTCTATTTATATTGCATCTAAAGATAAAAAAAAAAAAATCACCTCAGGGTTTTCAGGGAACTTTGGGCCTCAGGATCCCTCAGTTACAGAGCAACTCCTCTTATCCAGTGTCACTGCTGGGAACTGGGAAAGCTGTGCTAATGGGGAAGCATTGGGAGGCATTTCCCTCACTACTGAGCAGCTCCAGTGGACTTGGAGCAGTTGGAAAGGCTCATCACCTGTTCTGCTCCTGCTTCCACCTCTTACACACCACTTGGGAGGATGGGAATGACCCGTGTGGGATTAACAAGTGACATACTAATTTTAATTTGAATTCTGCTGATCAATACAGCAGAGCTGCAGAAACTGTTGTTACTTAAAAGTAGGAATCTGGGAAAAAAAGTGGCTTTTGTGAGTACCACTACAAACAAGTGGACATTTCCAGGGGAGTTCTAAAACACTACACTGTTTTCAGCATCACAAGTTCAGCTGAAGGATTTTTCAAACAATTCTACAGGGAACTGCCCCATTTTTAAGTGAATTCTTTAATTGCAGCTCTTCAGTGTGATTTTATTCTGTTTTAACCTAAACATGCAATTTGTGCATTTCAAATTGAACACTGCTGCCATTCTGCTGGACTTGGGGGTTTCCTGCAATGTCAGTATAGCCAATGGCTGCAATGTGCCCATTTCTCAGGAAGTGATATCACAGAATTCCTGACTGGTTTGGGCTGGAAGGGACCTTAGAGCCCATCCAGTGTGATCCATGCCATGGGCAGGGACACCTTCCACTATCCCAGGTTGCTCCAAGCCCCATCCAACCTGGCCTTGGACACTGCCAGGGATCCAGGGGTAGCCACAGCTTCTCTGGGCACCCTGTGCCAGGGCCTGCCCACCCTCCCAGGGAACAATTCCTTCCCAATATCCCATCTGACCCTGCCCTCTGGCAGCATTCCCTGTGTCCTGGCCCTCCATCCCTTGTCCAAACATTCTGTTCTTCAGTTTTAATAATGTCTTAGATGAAGATATTCTCAAAGGCAATGAAATCCAGCAGGATGCCAGGACTTTCTGAGGATAGGGAATGTTGTTACTGATTCTGCCAGAAGTGACCCTACATTATAACTTTCTAACCTGATGGAGAAGTTCTGTCTTGGGCATAAGAGTTCTGTACAAGGAAACAACAAGGGCAAGGGGAATTGGCCTCCAGCTCTACCAGGGGAGGCTCAGCTTGGACAGCAGGAGGAATTTCTGCATGGAAAGGGTGCTCAGGCCTTGGCAGGGGCTGCCCAGGGAGGTTTGGAGTCCCCATCCCTGGAGGTGTCCAAGGAAGGGCTGGAGGTGGCACTCAGTGCTCTGGGCTGGGGACAAGGTGGGCATTGGGAACAGGGTGGATTCTGGGACACTGTAATTTCCTGAAAATCATCTCCTGCAGCAAGAGAAGATAATTAAATGCTAATTATGGAGGCAAGTCATTTGCATATTTGTTCTGTCTGACACCTTGTGTCAAACACACTTCTAAGAATGATTGTGGTTTCTTTCAGCCATTTACGCTCCCATCATGTTTGGTGGGGTTTTATAATAATCTCTGTATCCCAGATTGGTCCTGTCAGACTTCCCCTGGGGGAATTATTGTTGCTGAGGTGTCTGTGACAGGTTCTCACCTTGGCTGCCAGTACAGAGCGTGCTAGAAGTAGAGATAAGCAGAGTTTTCCATATCTGCAAACAACAGGAGAGCTTGTTCAGAGGACACCACTCCATGTCAGCCAATCTGAATCCCTATTTTCTCTGCAGTAATTCCATATATTCACTCTTCAGGTATGACCTGGCTCTGACATCTTGAATTTTCGACGGTCTTGCAGAAAAGCTTAAAAGTTTACAACTGGTTTTAAGGGCACACTAAATTTCCACACAAAGAGAAGCGATGTTCCTTGGATAAATGTGAATCAGGAGTATTGGAAAATCAGGAGCTGGTGGAAATCTTGTGTCAGGAAAAAACCACAACAGCAAAAATATAACCTCAGCAACTGCAGAAGGTTTTGTGTTAAACAAGTGACACCTTTAAGTCACTTATATCCTTTTTTTTGGAGGTGTGTCTTCACACCCTGGTGCATCCTTGGTGGATCAGACAACACATTCCCTGTAGTTCCCTTGCTTTTGCCTCCCAGCTCAGCCATTGCCTTTTTTATTTTCTGGTTATATCAATGAGCCCAGGTAATTCTCTATTTTCTTATAAGTTCAGATGGAACTTTTGCACTGACAAATGCGCAGAGTGGATTATATTTGCATGTATGCCTTTGTTTATAAAACTTTCTGTGGACTTTGAGTGAACCTTCCTTGGTCCATGTTGGAAACCAATCATTCTTTAGCAAGTCTGGTTGTTGTTGTTTTCATTGATAATGTTGTTTTCTCTAAATTCTATCAGCCTTTCTTTCCCCTGCTTGTGGAATCCTGCTGCAGTTTATTTGATTTTATTTCCTGTGGTAAAAGCGTCAGCCCAATATTCCAATTTCCTCCCGCCTGTAAAACCTGGTGCCTTTTGGAGCAGCAGGTGTTGCAGCCCCTGAAATGTTGTGTGATATTGGAGGGCTGGATGAAATATCCCACCAAAAATCGTTCAAGTGGTTGTTTTTCTGGGTGAAAATTTATGGAATGCACCCTGTGGAAGGCTGGAATGGAAGTACTGGAATAATATAACTTAATAAAAGGCCGACAGGAGGATTTTGTGTGAAATATAGGTGGTGATTCCCGTGAGCCGTTTAAAACTCGACTGGGGTCATAAATACAAAGAGCTCGACTTAAGGACACAATTTCTGAAGACCTCTCTGAGCACTGCTGAGCTTTTCTCAGGAGTTCAGCATTTCAGAGGTTACGTGGAGCAATGATTCCTTTTTTAAAGTGCTCTGAAGGTCAAAATCCTTCTCATCCTATGGGTTTTGCCTGTCAATACCTCATTTGGGCTGGGGTCAGTGGTGAGCAGCACAAATCAATCACTGCAGCTTTCCAGCTTCATCTTCCCTTTAGGATTTTGGAACGCTACGTTCAAGACCAGATTCCGGGGGCTACAGTTGTGGTGGAATCCATCGGAGCACGGAGGTTTGGGGATGGATATTCTGAGGAGGATTACACCAAATCTGACCTCATGGTCTATGCCATCGACCCACAAACCAACAGAGCCATCATGAGGAACGAGCTTTTTAAGTGAGTATTTTTTTTGTTGATCTTCCTCTATTTCCATGGATTGTTCGGGAATCTGTTGGTCTGTTAGAAACTGGTTCAGCATAACAGGAATAGCAAAGTCCATTGAAACAGCTGCTGCATGGATATCCCCTATGAATACTTTGGGAATTTGCCACTTCCTAGTGCAGTCCAGTGCCTTGGGCTAAATTGTCCCAATCCACATGATTTGGACATTGTCACCACGACAGCCTGTAACAGGTTTTCTCCACCCTGTGGAGGTGCTTCCAACTGAAATTCCTCCAGGGAATTTCCTTCCTATGTACCCAAAGTCCTGTGTGATCTTCAGGCTTTGGTGCTACAGTGTTGGCTTTCAAGCTTCCCACAGTTTCTGTTTGGAGCATGAGTCCATTTTTAGGGAAGGGAAGGGAAGGGAAGGGAAGGGAAGGGAAGGGAAGGGAAGGGAAGGGAAGGGAAGGGAAGGGAAGGGAAGGGAAGGGAAGGGAAGGGAAGGGAAGGGAAGGGAAGGGAAGGGAAGGGAAGGGAAGGGAAGGGAAGGGAAGGGAAGGGAAGGGAAGGGAAGGGAAGGGAAGGGAAGGGAAGGGAAGGGAAGGGAAGGGAAGGGAAGGGAAGGGAAGGGAAGGGATGATTTGTACCTGAGATAAAACAGACTAGGACATGACCCAGTGCACACCTCCACACAGGAGATCAGGCTCTTCCAAATGCAAATCAGGTTCTTCTGGAGAAAAAAAAACTTTTTGGTT
Organism: Catharus ustulatus; assembly: GCF_009819885.2. NCBI lineage: Eukaryota > Metazoa > Chordata > Aves > Passeriformes > Turdidae > Catharus > Catharus ustulatus. Next base: position 32,370,004 of record NC_046228.1, on the reverse strand, counting down.
GGGTTGTTTTTTCTTTTTCTTTTTCTTTTTTTTTTTTTTTTGGCATGTGTTCCACCTTGGTGTTGGTTTTTCTTTCAGTGAAAACCACACCAGGCTCTTCCTGTGCTGAGCACATCCTCAGCAACCTGGAAGGAAAAGGCTGCGAGCCACAGCAGGGAAATGGGGTTGGAAAAGGGCTTCTCTCCAGCTCCTTATGGACTGTAGGTGAACTGCAGCATAGGAAAGTTCTGCAGATACTCAGATTTTATAGGCTAGGAAAGATCACTGGGATCAGTCTGAGCAAGTTTGGGAACTCGTCACATTAATTCTGCTTGGAACATAGCTTTCAGCAAAGTAACTGCACCAGAAAATCCAATCAACTACAACCTGGGGGTTGTTATTGCAGGATTGCAGGTTAATTCCCTGTCAAAATTAGGCCTTTTGTCTTTTTCTTTTTTTTTTTATTTTCCCAGGCTCAGTTTTATTATAACTTTGAGTGCTAAATTAAAGCATCGATGGGTGCTTTTAATTTCTGTGTCCCACTGAGGTCTAGGCTCATGTTCACATCATCCTCTGTATTTTTATTCTTGAGAAGTTCTGCTCTGGGCTATGTTTTAATTCTTTTAATCACTTAAAGTTTTCTCTGAACCCAGTCCAGTCTTCCAGCATCATTTTTCTCAACTAGGAATATAAAAAACTGAATATTTTATATAAAAATTTTATGTGAAATATCATTAATAGCAATAACAGCTTTCAGAGGGGTGGTGATAGAACGTCCTTATTTCTCTTGGTGTTTATTTGTAGGTATCCCCATGGTCAGTCAGTCTTTTCAGGTCTCAGTGATGTTCTTGGTGTTTATGGTCACTTGACCAGTACTGGTCATTCCCAGAATGGAGTAATTGTGATCTTTTTCCAGTTTTATTCATGATTTTGACCCCCTTTTCCTCCTCCCTTTAGAAAACTCTCAGTAAATCCACTAATATCAGAATGTGAAAATCAGATGTTATCAGAACAGGGAGGCAGTTGGCTCTTTGAATTAAAAATAAACTTTGACTTTCTCTGAATGAAAAATAAACTTTTCCCTTTGCTGACTCTCTTCATTCAGAAAAAAATGTCCTTCTTTTTTATGGCACCCTTTGAGAATATTTGAATGTCTTTTTAAGGATGTTCAGATGTCCAGTGAAGTACTCAGAGCAGAATGGAGTTAAGATGGGTAAAAATTTTCCAGCAGGAAGAGAAGGGGGATTCATCTGAGAAACAGCTTCATTAATATGCTCCCTGTGCCTGCACACTCAGCTTTTTAGGTGTTTTTTTTGTTTTTTTTTTTCTCTTCAAAAGCTTTTAAATATTTAAATCAGCAAAATCCTTGCACCTGCTCCCCTGGCTTTAGGGTAGAGGTGAGCGACTGTCAGCTCACTGGAGTAAGGAGACAGATTTATGCAGCTGGAATTCCCAAGTTTTCACTGGGAAGTGGGAGAACCTCAGGGGATTTGCGCCAGGGATATACCCAAATCTACAAATATTTTAAGCTCCTAAAAAGATAAAGGTCCCTGTTGGGAGTTTGATGTCAGAGGGATGGCTCAGGGTTCCTCCCTCCATGGTCAGAGGACACTTTAACAGGGGTTGTCCTCTCACTGGAAGCCACGAGTCCCAGCCACTCTTCTGTCAGCCAAGAATCTGCTCTGCATTTGACAGAAAATGGATCAGTGGGAGAAAGGATCATTTCATAAACTGGAAAAAGGTGAATAAGTCTGAAAGAAACAGAACATCCTGTTTTGAACATTTAATTACCAATAAGGAAGATAAATTCTCACAGGTGATTTTCCAAGTGTTCCACAACTCCATGATGTATCCAGGACTAACAGCACAGACTTAATGATTTCTGCCAGCTGGGATTTTTACACAGGTCACCAAATGATTGTGTATTGGAAGATACCTGTGGCTTTTCCAGAATGGGCTTTTTTGGGAGCACCTGCTGTGCTCCTCCTCTAAATCAAAGTGGAGGCTCTGATTTAAAGGAATTTTTGTGAACCTGTCACTGTTTGAAAACAGTTATTTGTGAAGGTCAAATGTGAGGGGAATTGAGAATGAAGTGGAACAGCAGGTGGGGAACTGCAGGGATGCAGGCAGGAGTCAGGGATCTAAACCCAAAGCAGCTGTAGCTGGGAGAGGAGGGTGGACACAGCAGCTCACCAAGCAGCACCTGAACAGAGTCACAATTGTCACCATGAGGAGCAAACCCCACTGAACCAAAGCATTAGGCTCCTGTAATCCGTGATATTAACTTCACAATAATTCCAGGAAAATGTTTGGCTGGAAAACAAAGGCATGATTTAGAAGTCACGTAGCAGCCAGTACCAGGAGGTAAAACCAATGTGTCCCTTAAGATATGTAGAATTTTGCCTGTCCTGTACTTTGTAAAACTAATACACAACAAGAGATCCATATTTTTCCTACAAACTGTTATGATTGGTTACCTGAAGTTTTTATTAATCAGGAATCTCATAAAACAGAGTAATTTAGGTTGGAAAGAACCTCTGAGCTCATCAGGTCCAACCCTTCCCTCAGCACTTCATGCTCACTACTAAACCAGGTCCTCACATCCACACATTTATGGACACCTCCAGGGATGGGGACTCCAAAGCTCCCTGGGCAGCCCCTGCCAAGGCCTGAGCACCCTTTCCATGCAGAAATTCCTCCTGCTGTCCAAGCTGAGCCTCTCCTGGCACAGCTTGAGGCCGTTTCCCCTTGTCCTGTCCCTGTTCCCTGGCAGCACAGCCCGACCCCCCCTGGCTGTCCCCTCCTGTCAGGGAGTTGTGCAGAGCCAGAAGGTTCCCCCTGAGCCTCCTTTTCTCCAGGCTGAGCCCCTTTCCCACCTCTTTCAGCCACTTCTTCTCTGATTTTTGCTCCAAATCTCTTTGATTACACCCCAAAAATTGGTTCTGAATAGTGCCTGTACTCCACTGTCCTCCCTCTTCCACAAACCCCTAAAAGACTCTGAAGCCACTCAGATAATTTCTCAGACTGAAACGTTCAGCCTCCTTTCCTATCTTTTAAAGGGAAAAGGCTTTGATTTATTGGAGCATAAAAACCAGTTCAATCCAGCAAATTCTCCCTGCATAAATTAAGTGGAAAATGTCCCCTGTTAAAAAGAAACTGTGTGAAGCTGCTGCACAACGTGTCAGGTTCCATCATAGAGTAAACGCTCACGGCTGAGTTACGAACCTTTTAAAAAGGCTCTGTCGGGAAAATGCCAGCAGAATTTCAACAGAGAGATGGTTAAAATCATCCAGGGACTTGGTGCTGTCCTGCTGGGAAGGCTTCTGCTAGCTCAAAAGACATGGGACATGCACCAGTGACATCTAGTGGGCAGCAAGAAAATGTTTGTATCCACTTTATGCCATCATTTCGGTTGGAAAAGGGATTTTTTCCCTCAAGTACCAAGGAAATGGTTTGTGGAAGACGTCAGGAATGGGAATTATTCTTCCAGACACTTTTGTGAGGGTGGGGGTGAGCAGCCTCTTTGCCTTCAGTATTGTGAAACCAGCCCAAATTCATCATTCAGGGTGAGCTGTTCTGCTTGTTCAGCATCCTGCTTGTCCAGATCCAGTTCATCCATTACACACCCAGAGCAGAGTGGATTCTTCCCAGAATTCTGAAATAAAAAACCAGGGACAAGAAATGCTATAAGGATTTATCAGGAAATTAATCTGAGGGGAAGTCAATTGTAAGAAATTACTGCCCTTGAAGAAATGGTCTTTGAGGAGTAGAATTTCTGCCTTGTGATCAGAGTAAGGAAATCAAAGCTGTCTCAGGCTTTTCTTAGACACTCAGAGTTTATACACAAAAAATACTTATGGAAGTTTTTTGTTGTTTTTTTATTTGAAGTTTTCTGGAGGTTTTTTCCCCCTTGTCTTTCTCCAGAAGAACTGCTGTTCATGTAAGGATCTGGAATTCTGCTATAGCTCCCATATTTTAGGATACTCCATCCTAACACATCTTCTACTTCAGTCTTTGGAGTTAGGCATTTTGTGAGACACTCAATCTTCACTTCTGGAGTGACCCAAGGATTTCTATTTTCCTTCAGAAGTTAAAGCCTTGGACAATATATTTTTTGTCCAACCAGCCAAAGAATTTCTCTAAGGAGCTGAGCAAATCCTCTAAAAATTGCCTGCTTTTAGGATAACAGCAACCATAGAATCATTAAGGGTGGAAAAGACATCTGAGGTCATTGAATCCAACATTCCCCAGCACTGCCAAGGCCAGCACCACCCCATGTCCCCAAGTGCTACATCCACAGATTTTTTGAACACTTCCAGGGATGGTGACTCCACCACTGCCTGGTCCTTAGGGATGTACCCAGGAAGGGTTGGTTGATCCTTGGGATCAAAGCGGAGCAGGAAAATCACAAAGCAAGGCCTTTGTGATGCCAGCAAGAACTTTGTGCCCCTGTAAATCAGGATAAGCTCAGCTCAACTCTCCTTTTCAGTGTTTAAACTGTGTCCTGGTGGTTAAGTACATTGGAATTGTCCCTGGCACCGCCATTACAGGGAATTGCCACTATTCCAAAGCCCACAAAGACAACATATGCGCTTTATTGGACTATTAACCTGCCGTAATTACTTTCTTCATGAGCTTGGCCCTAATAGTGGGGTGATTTTGTGCCATTGAAGGTTCCTGGATGGCAAACTGCTGGATATCAACAAGGAGTTCCAGCCCTACCTGGGCCAGGGCGGGCGAATCCTGGAGATCCGCACGCCGGACGTGGTGGCCAACGTGAAGAAGCAGGCGCAGGCCGTGGGCTACACGGAGGGGGCACTGCTGGCCCTGGCTGTCATCATCATCCTGTGCTGCATGCCAGCCATCCTCATCGTCATGGTCAGCTACCGGCAGTGAGTACCCTCCTCCTCCTCCTCCTCCTCCTCCTCCTCCTCCTCCTCCTCCTCTCCCAGGGCTTGTAACGCTGTAGTAGAGGTGATGCATTGTGCAGCAGTGCTGCTTCAGCAGTTATTCATTCAACGAGATTAATGTCTCTTTATTACTGCCTATTTCTAGAATATTTTGTATGTATTATCTATGTTTCTATCATGTGAGTTAATTCCTGGGTTTAATCCCCTCCTCGCCACAAGGGTTGCTCAATGCTTGGTGTGGTGAACGCTGGAAGTGCATCCTGGGCTTCCTAACATGGTGCGGGATTTTTGTGCCAACTCAAAACCCAGATGTTGGACACAGAAGTGAGGACTCAGAGCTGAATTCCATACAAAAAGAAAAATTGAGGAAAACGGTGCTTTTAAAAGAAATTATTCAAAAATCAAATTAGAGGATGACAATGTTTTTGCTTCAATCCTGAGCTTCTTAATTGCAAATGTTTCCTGGAGAGGAGGTTTTGTGCCATTTTAAGGCAACATCAGAGATTTTTTTTGATATTTCCTCTTGCCTCTCATACACTGGAGAGATTCCAATAATTGGCTGATAAATTAATTCAAATCAAAACATCTGCAACAAGTTCCTCTCAACTAAAATTTTCAGGTCTACTCATATTTAAATCCCCTGCATTTGGACTTAAAGGCTCCATACCTATTCATTTATTTATAGATATAGATATGTTCATAGATTTGTTCTCTAATTAAATATTATATTCATAAATTTACATATACATTATATTCCAGTTCATAGATTTATAAATCCATTTATTCCCTGATTTATTCTTTAATTAGTGATTACATTCACATCCTCCTCTTTTCTCCATTTTGGGTGAAGAGAAAAAGCCTTTTAAAGAAGTCTGAAAGACCTTGACCAACTTCTGCACCACTGGGATGGCAGATCATTCCCAAACTGCTTTTTTTCTCCCAGAATTCTATGGAAAATTTGCTTCCATGATCTAGTTCATCTTGCAGTTCATTGGTAGCTGTTAGTTGAATTGCAGGTTCCTTAAAGAAATTAAGCAGCCTCATTTTTCCTTCACATATGTTAGATTATCCCAACATCATCAATCTCTTTTAGGAACTCTCAGGAATATGCTTAAATTCATTTCATCCAAAAATCCCATTTTTCCCATCTAGAAATCTGACTTGGAGTGGGATTTATAGCAGCCCATTGTGAATAAATTGTATTTTTACGGAGAGTGTCAAAGAAAATGAAAGGAATTTTAGAGTTAAATTAAAATCCTGAGCCTCATGGTTAGTTTTTGCATTCCAACCTTTTTCACTCCTTTTCCAAAGGAATCTCGGTATTTTTCCTATTTTATTTATTTAGTAATAAGTCTAAAAATGACTCCTTTGAAATCCAGTATCTAGCACAAACCTGTAAGGTACTTATAAATTATTTATTATTTATTAATCACAAAAAAATGGCATCTCCTAAATAATGCCCAAAAATAATGCTCCTTCATTATTAAAGGTATTTTATATACATCTTTGAAATATGCTAAAATGGGAAAATATAAATAAAATAGCAATCATATTATTTATATTGTTAAATAAAAAATAATTAAATATAAAGAAACAAGTCTAAAACCAGGAGAAATATTCATGTTTTCATGTCTTGTTTTCATTCCCTGCTGTAATTCGTATTTCTGCTGACTACAGAATTGTTTCCAGGGGATCAGAAACACAGCCAAACGCTGTTCAGCTCTGGAAGTTCTGATTCTTTAAACAAGTCATTAATTCTGGAATTTGATGTGTAGAATAATTAAGTAGCCTGTAGTTTATTACTCTTGTTAGAGTCACTGTTATGGGCAGTTGTTGGAAGCAGAATTTATTTAACCTTCCTTTTTATCTCTTTTTTTGCAACCAAACAGATTCAAAGAGTAAGTATTTATTTCCAGCTTTGTTTCTTCCAGCTTCCCCAGGAATACTGACAAATTTTGTTTTCAAAATGTATTAAATATAAGGGTATTTTTAAAAATTCCTATACTCAACTTGCTCCTGAACTCCTGGTGGGATGAATTTAAAAGTGATTTATTTTTACGGCTACCTGGTGTCACCGGGGTGTATCAGCCTGGTGGTGCTCCTCACACAAGGAGCTTTATTTTCCAGACAGAGAACAGAAATTTGTTCCAAAACAAAACCGAAAACCACCTACCCCCCCAAAAAAAAAAACCCCAAAACAAACAAACAAACAAGCAAACAAACAAAACCCCCAAACATTAATTGAGAAGAAATTTCCCAGCCAACTCCATTAAGAAAAATGAGTTGTGAGTGGACAAGGGGGAGTGATATAAAACAGAAAGAAGTAGGTTTAAATGAGATATTGGGAAGGAATTGTTCCCTGGCAGGGTGGGCAGGCCCTGCCACAGGGTGCCCAGAGAAGCTGTGGCTGCCCCTGGATCCCTGGCAGTGTCCAAGGCCAGGCTGGACTTTGGGGCTTGGAGCAGCCTGGGATAGTGGAAGGTGTCCCTGACATGGCAACGGTGGGAATGGATGGGCTTTAAGGTCCCTTCCCACCCAAACCATTCTGGGATTCCACCAAGACAGAAGAACCAGGAGCTGAAAAATCCAGGAGAAGATGATCATGTTGCTACTTTGATGAGGACAAAATCCAGGGCTGATTAGTAACTGCAGGGCAAGAACATAGAAAACCTCACGTGCTGGCTTCCTTTGGGGGTGTGTTTTGGGGCATTCCTGATGAGTGTTTCTCCTTCCCCCCGTGGCTCTCCAAAGGCGACAGGCTGAGTGTGCCAAGACTGCGAGGATCCAGATGGCTCTGCCAGCAGGAAAACCATCTGGAGCTGCAGCCAACAACCTCTATGAGGAGCTTGGAGACAGCACCATGTGAGTATTCCTTGAGATCCATCCACAAAATCACTGCCCTGGCAACTGGGATAGTGGGAGGTGTCCCTGCTCATGACAGAGAGTGGAATGAGATGGGTTTTAAGGTCCCTCCAAATCCAAACTATTCTGGGATTGTATGAAATTGCTTCATGCATTCTCTGTACAAAAGGTTTTCTTCATTCCCCAGCTGCTTGGGGTTCTCCAACATCCAGAAAAGAAATAGACTGGCACTGGAAGGAGGGAAAAAACCATTTAGTCTTCTTGTAATGCATGGGGGAATATTTAACAAACTTTAAGTGGGCAAAAAGGTCAGTGGGTCACTGCCAGGATTGCATTCCTTGACACATCCAGGCCAGCACTCCCCATTTTCCAAAGCTGATGACTAAACACATCCAATAAAATTAATTCTTATTCATTGCACACATTTGAAATGGAAATTCCATGAAAATTACTGCCCCCAAGTCCCCATTTCCCATAGTAAGACGTGTTTGGTTTTTTGGGGTTTTTTTGTTCTAAATTTAAACCTGTTTAAATATTGAATTTAAAGGAACTATCAAAGCAGAGAAACCCCTAGTAGCCCAATAAACACATATTTTACCTCTTACATGCTCATAAAATAATAATTTTGCAAGGCTGCCTCTCTTTCCATGCCTCTGTAAACCTGAAGTTAATGGACTCCAATAACAATTTAACTCTCAGTAGGGAAATATTCCAGCCAATTATTATTTGTCTGATACTGGGGGGATTGTTTGATAAGCTTTGCCACACTTCCTCATCTCTGTTTACACTTGAAAACCAAGGAGTGCTGAAGAGCCCAGCTTGAATAATATTTGGAGCAGGTAGGGAGTGAGTGGATGGTGGAAACGAGGATTGCTCCATTTTCTATCATGATTTGTTTTGCCCAGAAAGTTAAAATCTTCCAGCTGCTGTGATGGAGTTTATAAAACATTACAGGGCTATGACAGAGCTTTTGCTTCTGTAACAATTCCAGGGCTTGAGCTTTTCTGGGTAAATAGAGGCCAAAAAAATGCTGGGAGCAGGAATAATTTCTTCAAAGGGCTGAATTTTTGCCTGTTGCCTTTGTCAAGTTATGCTTGGGCAGGAAGAGAGGGAAAACGTGTGGAATCAAGTTTTTTAGTATGGGAGCACTTCTGTTTGTGAGTCACATCTGTACCCTTATGGAGGGAGGTACCATTTGAATAAAATCCACTTTTTATTTTACAATAAACCAAATTTCTGCTGAAATTAATTCTTTGATGCTAAACCCAGAAAAAGCCTTGTTGTGCTTTGTTTTATCTGCAAAGGCTTTTGGGGGTTTAGTATTGCCCCAAAGAGGTGCCACTTCCCAAATCTGCAGTATTGACTTTGAGGCTTAGCTTTATGCTAATTTGGACAAAAATCAGTCTTCATTGCACCAAAAAAGATGCTGTAGTTGGAATATTTTCTCTCAGATGTCTTTGCATACAACCAGGGCTTATCTGTCATGCTGAGGAACTGATTAAACACAAAAATCCTTCAAAGATACATCAAAATCCATAGGATTTGCAAGAAAATAACAGGCTTCAATAAATATAATTACAAATTAACTTTTTCTTCCCTATTAAATATTTTACTGCAGGGCACAGGAAATTCTTATTTGGGAAAAATCTTTTATTGCCATTTTTCATGAGTTTTAGTACATTGTTAGTTGTCCTGAGTCTGTCATCTTTAATTTGCAGTGTCTTGTTTGCTTTCTTTGGTGTTCATAGCAAATGAAACAGAACAAAGCTCTTTAGTTTTAAATCTGCCTTGTCTCACCATTTTCATTTTTCCCTGTCTTTGGATCCTTAGGCATCAGTAAGTAAGCTTATTTCGTTGTCTTAATATTTGTAGCTGGTAGAAATTAGTTAATTTTCCTTCCAGCAATTCCCATCCAGCCTTGCAAGTTGAAGTTCATATTTTATTTGTCCATTGAGCAGGAAAGACATTTACTGGGAAGTTCCAATACTTCTGTGCTTCTTTACCCTCTTCTTGGAAGTAGAGAGAGGAAGGGTGATCGCTGAACTTGAAGGGCATTATTTCTGAAGCCAAAAGGTCCAAAAGAGCCAAACCAGCACTGAGTGCGTGAACAGAGGTTTGCTGGGAGTTCATGGATTTATGGCTGGGTTTAAACCTTCCTTGGCTGTTAACTCCAATCCCATGCAAGGCCTTTAGAGTCTCTGAGTTCACAGAAACTGAACTCCCTGGTCCTCAGTGATCGGAACAGCTCTGCACAAAGAGAAAAACACGGTGGGGTCACCTCAGCTCTCAGAGGCCTCGTGTGCAGCGAGGAAGAGACTGAGGAGCTTTTGAAATAATCTGCTCCAGTGGCAGGGAGGTGGCAGCACCTTGCATGAGCCTTCTGCTGGAGGGGCTCCTTCAAGTTCAGTCACTGCTTCTCTCGCCACTCCGCAGATGCAGCGCTTGGCTGCCTGCATCAAAGCTGCCTGCTTTGGAAATCTGAGTTACTTAGAGCTCAGGGGCCCAGCTCAGGAGGGACCTGGAGCTGCTGGAGAGAGTCCAGAGGAGGCTCCAGGATGATCAGAGGGATGGAGCAGCTCTGTTGGGAGAGCTGGGATTGTTCACCTGGAGAGGATAAGCTTTGGGGTGACCAAATTGTGGCCTTCCAGCACCTGGAGGAAACAGGAGAGCTGGAGAGAGACTCTTGGCAAGGGATGGAGTGCCAGGACAAGGGGGAATGGCTTCCCACTGCCAGAGGGCAGGGATGGATGGGATATTGGGAAGGAATTGTTCCCTGGGACAGGGTGCCCAGAGAAGCTGTGGCTGCCCCTGGATCCCTGGAAGTGTCCAAGGCCAGGTTGGACATTGGGGCTTGGAGCAGCCTGGGATGGTGGAAGGTGTCCCTGCCCATGGAAGGGGGTTGGAGCTAGGTCATCTTTAAGGTCCTTTCCAATCCAAACCCTTCTCTAATTAGTGTGAAATTAATTATTTTTTATTCATTCTGCCCAGAGGAAACCTTAGACACACTGAGCTCTGTCAAACTGCAGTGCTTGGGGAGAGTTTATTCACTTTGTGGAGCTGGGTGTTTTTTTGCAAATGGGAGAATGATCCCTCGGTTCTGTGCAGGAATTCCAGTCCTCCTGGCTGCCTGGAACATTGGGAAGCTGGGGATTCCCTCTCTGGGTTGTCCCCCGATCAAAATAGGAAACAAAGCGTAAGAAACAAAAGTGTTTGGTTATTAAATAGAACCCTCAGGGGACTTTTACATCTTAAATAACTTAGAGGAAAAAGAAGATCTATTAATTAACTCCTTCTAGGTATTTAAATTTCCCTTCAAGTTTTGCTAGGGAATATTTAACCACCACAAATTGATTTCTCATTAATTTGGATTTGGTTATGTTTTCTGAGATATGAAACAATAGTCTGCAGAGCAATGTGACCAAGAGGTCTAAAGCTTCATCTTACAACATTCACAGAATAATGGAAAACTCAATTTTTTTATCCTACTCCTTTACCAAAGTTCAAATTTTGGTAGAGACAAGGATTATAATTTTTAACTCAGAACTTGTGTGAAAATACTGGACATCTCCAGATCACTAAAACCAGTCTTAAATGATATTTTAATTTGTACAGGTAGATAAGGTTGCTACTCATGCTGTACTTTAGCTCTGCCCATCACAGACCCAAATCTTAAATATCTCACAGTTTGAGAGAAAAATAAATCTCATTTCCCCCTGCAGTGAGCATTATTTAAAATAGGCCTCAAAGAGCATTTTTCTAGCAGGCAGTTTGGCAGTTTTAAAATACTGTTTATCTTCAAATCTGCTCAGAAGGTTGTGGTATTAAGAATATTTGAGGGAGGAAGTTAATGAGAGACTGGGAAGTAACACATGCAGTCCAGAAAGTGGTGGGACCTCCCACTTTTGGTGTAGAAATTCAGTGTTACCCAACCACAGGGGCTTTTCATTGGGTTCAACATGATGAAGAGATGAAATTCATACACACAAGAAATTAAATTCATTCACATATTAATACTTCTGTGATGCTTCATGTTTCTAGGTAGATAGGCCACAATATTAACTGGTAATTTTGAAGTCTGAGAGGTTTTTTTTAACAAGAAGTGAATTTATTTTTTAACTCACCAAGTAGCTATGCAGCTTCAAATTAAAACAAGCAGCAACTTGTTTTAATTTTTCTTCCTTCCCCCTTAAAGAAGATGCAAAAGTAAATGTCTTGCCAGTAGTAGATGTGCTCCTGCTGTTGGGTTGTAGTTTGCTAGAAGCGATTTAATGGCTCTGATTCATGTCATAAGTTCTTTTTTTCTCTCTCTCATAAGTACCTATGTCCATGCATGTTTCCTCACATGTGATTATCTTCTTTTCTTTCAAGTCTTTTTCTTCTCTACCATTTCCAACAAAGCAGGGGAAAAAAGTCAGTCTTAGAAGAAGGAGATCGACAGAGAGTTATAAGCAGCTTTGCTTCCCGTGCCATAGAGGCTCACAAGCAATCCAATATCAATGGATCCCTGAACAATAACCTCCCCAAATCCTCGAGTAACATCACTTTTTTATCTGATGAGAACCCGCTAACGACCCGAAACCCATTGTACGTGGAAGGTCTCCCTCAGAGCCCCGCTGCTGGGTTCCTACGGAAAAGGAACGATACTTTAGATATTCTTTCTCCTTCAAGACTGGCCTGGAGAGAGGCCTCTTTTGGGGGCAGCCACCGGGCATGGACAGTGCCCACTCACCTGACCAGGAGACACATGTCAGGGTCCCTGGGCAGGCCAGTTATCATGGACCCCATCCAGTGGCAGCAGCAGAGACTCACAGCCAAGGAGGAAGGAGCTGAAAACCCTGATAGCAGTGATGATGTCAGCAGCCCACTCTTCCAAAAGATCAGTGGCCCCAAGTTGACTGTGAAGGAGAAGGCGAGGCAGTTCGAGGCGCTGCAGGAAATGAAGCAAGTGAGGTCTCCGGAGGTGAAATCCGCGCGGTCGCCCACGCACAGCGCCAGTGTCCAGGAGGGAGAGAATGCACCAGAGCAGTCTCCCAAAAGTGTGGCAGCTTCTCCCCACCTTCACTCCTCCCCTCTGTCCTCTCCAATGCCTTCTGCTGAAGGAATTGAAGCGGAGGCCACCGTGCTCCCCGCTGTAATCGTCACTCACCACGACGATCCTCATTCTCCTCCACCGACTCGCAAACCAACTCCTCCATCTTCTAGGATAAAGAAACCACTTTGCCAAAGTTTTCTTGCTCCTCAGACCAAAGAAAATGTAGAATGCATTCCAGATCCGCCTAAAATTCCCCCACCCCCACCTCCACAGCTGCCACCTCCACTGCCACCACCACCACCACCACCATCCCCTCCTCTGTTGCCACCACATCCTCCGCCTCCACCTGCAGTTTCTCTTCCTTCTTCTTCTTCCTCTCCATCTCCTCTTAGCACGCATCTCCTGTCCCCTGCCAAGCATTCCAAATCCCCTGCCAAACAGCCAGCTGTCCCCACCCCGGCCTCAGTGCCAGAGCTTCCTCCCCGCAGGGAGCTCAAAGGAATTCTTAAAAACATTCAGAATTTGGCCGCCATCGAGAAGTCAGTGGCCAACATGTACAGCCAAATAGACAAGAACCACCTGCTGCCCAAGCACGTCCCCAAGCTCAAACCGGCCCCGACCCCGGAGCCCCCGACTCCAGAAGCCGCAGCCGAGCACAACCAGCAGAACGGGAACTTGAGCTGTGTTGTGGAGGAGCTGGAGAAACGCTTCCCCTCCCAGTCAACAGTTCTGTGATGCTCATGGGTGGATGTTCCCTGCTTTTGTTGAGTGGGAGGACTCTAATGCAGCACACAGTATCTGCCTCAGACTCTCTGGAAATCCCAGCTTTCCCCCTTTTCTCTGCTGTACACGACTTACCCACTCCCGATCCGAAATGAAGAGACATTGTCCTTCCTGTTCGCTCGGAAATTCATGATGTAAAATATAATTCTCCAAGTTGTTTTCTCAGAACTACAGCTTGCTGGTTCTTAGTCTGTTTCCTGGAAATTCTTGGGGGAAACTGTCCATTTTTACCCAAGGATATGGCATAGATGGCAGCGGGCTCGATACTTCTTTAAGCAACCTTCACTGTAGGTAACATCAGTCAGATTTTCCTGCAGCTGTGATTGGAATCTCTTGCTTTGCCCATAAAACACCCCACCTGGAAGGAATCTTCTGCCACATATTGGGCATCAGAGCAAGGAAGGCCTGGGAGTAGCAGGCTTAGCTTCGGTGAGCCGGGTTATTGGATGGGTCTTGAGCAACCTCAGATGGTGGCCCTGCCCATGGCATAAGCTTTAAGGTCCTCTCCAACCCAGGCATTCCATAATTCCATATTCCATAATTCCATACTGCAGCTCCGTGGGCTCTGCTGACATTTTCTGGTAGCTCAGTCCCTGCCTCCAGTCAGAAGAAGGGTTTGCTCTTGGTTTCTCAGCAAATGTGGCTGTGTCCCCACTCCTGTTCTCCATCTTCTGCCTTCCATTGCATTTTTTTTATATTGTAACTGCATGTGAAAAGTTTATATTTTGTAAATTCCTTTCATGTACAAAGCCTTTGTTGTTTGTTTTTTATGATTTTGCCTGTGCATGTTGTTGCTGTCTCTCTTTCATTTCCATGCCAGTCTGTCATGAGCTGAAACATCTCAATTAAGTTGTAATAAAGTCACTCTGATTAGTGTCACCAGGTGAAGGGTTTCCAAGTACTTGTAAAACTCCACATAATGTGGATTTACTTACCAGCTTTTTTGCTCGCAGTCGTCTAAATCAGATCTTTATTACATAAATATGTCAATTATAAATGTATATATAAAGTAAATTAGCTTGTCCTTTGAAAAAATGGTAAGTAAAAGCAGTTTGGGTATTTAAATGTTTGGTTCAACTTGCAAGTTTCATTTCAGTCCTTTGCCAAAATCTAAAAAGTTCAATATGACAACTTTGAAAAACCATATTGGGAAAGGCAGATATTACCTAATGAAGCGAAGCTAAAACTCCAGTTCAGTATCAACATTGCAATCCTGAGCAAAAAGGTAATTAATTCTTTGTCAGACTGTTTGTCAGACTCAACATTTCCCTGGTGCTTGGCTTTTTCTCTTTTCTTCTGATTTTTTTTTTGTTTTGTTTTTTGGGGTTTTTTTAAGTCTGCAGTTAGGACATGTGGGGATGCTTCAGTTGAAAGCTGCTCAAGGTAGTTTCTCTTTCTTTGTCCCAGTGCCAAACTCTTTCCTTTACTTAAAACCCTTGTTGGTTGTAGAATCAAGGTAGGTGTAGGAGTAGCTAATGGTGTGAGGGGAGGGATTATCCTATTATCCTATTTTTGCTGTAACATAATCGGTGTCATTTATGACATGTACACATTTTTGATGCTCAGTTCTCCAAAGGTGGCACAACTGCAATGTTTTAATCATATTCCCAAGTAGGTATCAATTCCCTATTAGGTAGAGAATTTTTAGGATTGAAGAGCCAGAGTGGGAATATGACTTAAATGTTCCCCTCTGTGTCCTGGCCATGCTCCTGGCAAGGGGATAGTGGGAAGAGGGCAGAGATGGGCATGAAAAATTACTGGGCCACTCATGTTCAGAGTGAATCAACCCCAAAGACAAGTAATTAAATTAAAGTACCCAAGTCCCACGTTAGACTTTGTAAACAGTGGCTGTCATGCAGATCTTTACATCCCTAGTGAAATATGACACAAATAGGACCTGAGTTTGTGGTGTGTTAGGTCACACAGCAAGAGTGGAGGTGTTCAGTCATTCACAGCATAAACTCCACTGTTTCAGCTTGGCTACAATTAATTGGGATGTTTCTTAAGCAGAAGGAATGGACATCTCAGAAAAGTTTCACTTTATATATTTAATTTCATCATTTCAGAGCAGTCTGGGAGGGGTCATGGCAATTAGCTCTTCACTGATGAGGAACATTTACTTTTTCATTCTGGAAATCTTCATGAAGTTGAAAACTTTGCAAAACTGGATTCATTTTGTCTGGATATAATGCAACCTTTGTTCTGCTGGCTCTTTTTAATAGCCTTTGTTTAAAAAATTACTCAATTAGACTGGGAAAGAAGCTGTACCAGGGAAATTCTGTCCCATTGAGATGTCTGGGTACTGCAGGGGAAATTGTTTCCAACCAAAAAAGGAGAAATTTAGATAGAATATTGGGAAGAAATTGTTCCCTGGGAGGGTTGGGAGGCTCTGGCACAGGGTGCCCAGAGCAGCTGTGGCTGCCCCTGGATCCTGGCAGTGTCCAAGGCCAGGTTGGATGGGGCTTGGAGCAGCCTGGGATAGTGGAAAGTGGGTGGAGGTGGAAGATGGTGAGCATAAAGGACCTTTCCAACCCAAACCATTCCCCAATTCCATGGTACTGCAGTTCTGGGGTGCTACAAAGGATTAGATCCAGTATAGGAGTTGGTAGCAAGTTGAACATCTGAAATAATTTATATTTGTATATAATTTACCACTCCCAGGTTGTCTGATTTGGTCAGTTGGGGTCCTCTGTGACCCTGGAGGTATCTCTCATAGTTTCATCATCAGCTTGACAGGGCCAAGTCGTGAGCAGGAGCAGAGTGGATCGCAGAGGCATCAGTGGAGACCTCTTCCATGCAAAACTGAATTGAATCGCGGTGTTATCCTTACTCGTCCTCCTTCCCAACTTGTTCTCAGTTCCAGCTCTGAACTACAGGAAAAATCTTCATTTTAGGAGCCAGGGCAAACTGATAAGTAGTTGCTCCCTCTGAGGAATATCTATAGCATTTGGGATTTGTGATGTTTCTGCTTTTGATATGAAAACAGATTTAAGTTATGGAAGAGTAAACGCCTGCTGGGGTGCCAGGAATTGGAGAAAGGATTATTTAGGCAAGTCCCATTTTCTCTAACCTCTTTATCAGTGAAAAGTCATCACATCTTGTCCATTCTGGCTTTGTCTCTCCCTTAAGTACCAACTCTGTGTTCTGGCTGTCCTGTTACCCCACATCCTCACAGGCTCCATGGCCTTGCTTCCCATTCCACATGGAAGATTCCCAGACTGCAGTGAAGTTTGGCAAAGAACATTTCCCACAAGCACTCCCTCCCTCTGTGGAGAGCTCTAATTCCTTCCAGGAAGCAAATGATGTTGTCCTGACCTTTGTCTTTGTGCCAGAATAGATCTTTGTGCTGTAGTGAGTGAATGGGTATTTTATGTCTTTTGGGGACTTTTTGTTCCTTCTAATCATGGCCACACAAAATTATTTGAGAAGTATCAGCAAAACTCAGCATGGTGCCATTTTTATGAAAGTTGAATTCCAAATTTAATTAGAATTACTCATATTATGCCTTTAATCTGCAATATGGTGCAATTAAGAGTAATAGACTTCCTTCTCCTCAGACCTCCTTTATCTGAAGATTGTTGTAGGCGATATGGGAACCAAATCCAGCATTCCTCAAGAGGGCTTTGAAAATTCACAGATCATCTTTGGATGATAAATCTTCATTTAAACTGGCCATGAGGTTTATATTATATAGGCGACAGCATTAATTCAATGCTGATAATCAATTCCATGTGCTGAATATTAATAGGAAGATTTAGAGATGGGGATATTAAGGAATTAAAAGGATTTCTCTGGTCTTTATTATTTATTTAGTGTAATTAAAGACCTCCCCATGACTGCTGGCTGTGTCCTAGGTTAAGGCTAACATAATTTTGAGCATTTACCCTTTCCTTCTTGAAAACCATAATAAAAGTAATCCAGACTTATCCTTAAGAAAAATTCCAAGGCCTAAATTTTTGTTCTCTAATTTTGCCGAAACCATTTTAATTTTCAGGCACAAAATGTGAAAATAAAGAACGTGACAGACATAAATGCATTGGTCATGCCCAGGAATGGTTCAGAGAAAATGAATTAAACCAACAATAAATTTCCCATAAGATAGAAGCACAAAGCCTGTGGCTAAACAACCACAGATAGAAAAAAAAAAAAAAAAAAAAAAAAGGGATCTACCTCCCCTCCACTGAGCAAATGTTAGGAAAGGTGTAATTGGAATGGTAATGTTGGTACAAGAAATTAGTAATACACGCTCCAGGGTGGTTCCTGATGGATGCAGAAAGTGCAGGAGCAGAAGCTGTTTCAGTGCTTGAGCAGACGTGTGAGGGAACATGTCCCTCTGTGGATGGTGGGACAGTGGGGAGGGGATGGGGCAGGGCCTCTCCCAGCCCCCTTTCCCTGTGCTGAGTCTCTCTGGATGCTCTGGTTCTTTGGGATTGGGGATTTCTCCTCATCCATTCACAGTCTAAAGCAAGAAAAGGTCACAAAGCTTCACCAACCTTTCCCGTACAACAATCCCTGTGTCCAGAGCAAACAAAAAAACCCCATATTCGGTATTAGAGATATGTATTTCTTTCCATGCTGATTATGTTTCTAATTACATTCTCTTTCACCCCTCTCCGGCAAGAATGGCAATGGGCAACTTTGTGCAGGCTCACAGCATTATACTAATATATTTTTTTTCTTTTTCTGACTTCTAGGCGAGGATATGCACAGCAAGAGGTAAGGCTGGTGCCCAATTACCTTTAAAATATTGATTTTACCAATGTGCTTTTCCCCTGCAGCCCAGGAGTGTGGGGAGCAGGGGTGGGGGAGCCTCACCTTCCACTCCACCCTTGTGACACCCCACCTGGAATTCTGTGCACAGTTCTGCTTCTCCCAAAATAAGGACATGGAATTGTAGGGGCAGGTCCCCCTGTAGGCTCTGTAGGGCCATGGAGTTTCTGAGGGGTCTGGAGCATCTTCCTTATGGAGCCAGGCTGGGAGAGCTGGGAATGTTCAGCCTAGAGAAGGGAAGTTTGTGTGGAGATCTCAGAGCTCCTTCCAGGGTCTGCAGGGATGCAGGGGAGCTGGAGACAGACCCTGCAACAGGAACTGGAGTGACAGGACAAGGGGGAATGGGGTCAGACTGACACAGGGGAAATTTTGGTGGGATATTGGGCGGGAATTGTTCCCTGGGAGGGTGGGCAGGCCCTGGCACAGGGTGCCCAGAGAAGCTGTGGCTGCGCCTGGATCCCTGGCAGCGTCCAAGTCCAGGCTGAATGGGGCTTGGAGCAGCCTGGGACAGTGGAAGGTGTCCCTGCCCATGGCAGGGGGTGAGATAAGCTGAGTTTTAAGGTCCCTTCCAACCCAAACCAGTCTGGGACAGTGTGTTGTGGAGCTCCCGGGCACTGAGTGCTTTGCAGACCAGAAACTGGAAGTGATTCAAGAAGTTTATGAGCCTTAAATCCCCTGGGGACTGAGATCCCTTGTGGCAGCAGTGCGACCTCCAGGCTCGGAGATTGCTGCTTCACCAGCTGCCAGAAGCAGCTCCCAGGGAATTCCCTCCACACCTGCTGTGTTTTCCAATGTCACACCCAATCACCTGCAGGCAGGGATGGTGCTCCATGGACCTTCCCTGCAGCTCTTCTGCTCCTGCAGTATAATTTTCTCCAGAAATGACTGACAGGGAGAAGAGTTTCCTTCAATACAGTCTCATTTAATAATCAGAAAGTTTCTATCATAAAGGTTGATATTTGCTGATTTTTTCCTCTCTTTGCACAGCTGGTTTGTGTCTCTTAATTTAAATACAGAACTTACTTTGATAGAAGTTCTTGAGATAAATATGTCAGACAATCACCACAAAAACTGGGAAGCTGATTTTATATTTAGGCAAAAGAAATGGTGGACTCCAAAGGGATTTTGCTGCATCAGGTGCTCAGTGTTCTCACAGGTATGGAAGTATCCAGCTGCCTCCCATAAAAAAGTTCCAAAGGACCTATGGTTTCAGCATTTATTACTAATCTTAGACACCAATCACCTGCACTTTAATTGTTGCTGCCTAATTAACCGCTTTCTCATTTTCTTTCATAGCAACAGCAGTTGCTGAGACCTTCTCTTCTCAGACCAGAGGTACCACAATTTTTCATTTCTGAATTGTTCTGTAAGTTTTGAAATGGCTTTTACATCATTTTGTAATAAGAACTTGTCTGTGTCAGGTAATTTTTTCCCCTGGCTCTTAGATAAAATGCAAAGTTCTAGCATTGTAAGCCCAGTTCTGTTAATTAAATACTTTAAATTTACTGTATCTTGGTACTTCCAAGGCCAGGTTGGATAGGGCTTGGAGCAACCTGGAATAATAAAAGGTGAGGCTGGATGGGCTTTAAGGTCTCTTCCAAACCACTCCAAACCACTGTGATTTTCCCCATGAGCATCTTTCAGTGGCCCCTGCCTGCTTCATCCCACAGTTTCAGATTTCCAGACAGAATTATTCCATTGCTCTCTAACTGCTATCTGATTTTTTCCTGGTGTCAGTCAGCTGCTGATGGATTACTGCAGCTGGAGCTGAGCTGAGCCATTGGTGCTGGAAGCTTTAGCACCTTGCTTTGCAGTGCAATTGCAAATCTTTCTCTTTCCAATCTTTTACCTCAAAATTGTTCCCAGAATAAGCAATAAGAGCAAGTGTGAGACATTGGTATTTTTGTGCTACAGGATGGGGATCATTTCTGCAGTCAGGAGAAGTAATTACATCATAAAGAATAATAAAATCAGTAATTACATTTGGGCCTTTTTCACACGATTTGCATTCAATCAGTGTTTCTCTTTTCCAGGAGTTGAGTATGGAGTCTGGAATTGATCCAGGGCAGGAATACTATGGCCAGGATTACTACAGTTATGAGCACGGGTATAGTTTCATTTTTCCTCTTTATTTCTGAAAGTGCTGCTTTTCCAGGCTGGTGATGTTTATTATTCCAGCAGTTAATCGTGGAATTTCCCTTCACCTCAGGATTACTTTAATCTTTGTGTCCACAAAGGCGTGAACCAACAACAAAACTCTTTTCAGAGGTTTAAGGGGGTGTGTGATAACCCCCTGCTTCTTCAGGAATGTCATTATTCCACTTAGAGACTGCACATCCCATCCCTCATGCTGGGTTTATATCCTTTGTGGGTATATTTCTGCTTCCTGGGAGATTCATTTCCATCCCCTCCTCCCCTCCTGAGCTCAGGGATAATTCCTTTCTTCTCCCAGTTTCCAGCCACCTGCTGGCCTTTTAAATTTCCCTCAGAAAACCCCATCCTGCCCTGGTGGCCTTTCAAATTTCCCTCAGAATACCCCATCCTGCCTTGTTCTGATGAAGCACATTGGACTGCAGGCTCTTCAGGAATTACTGATGGCATTCTCCAGAACTGATCCCAAGGAAGCTGCTCTTTCACTCCATGGTTATTGAGAAAGTTCCCCCAAAAAATCAGGTGGATTGAAGGAAGCTTGATATACTTAGAGGGGTCTTGACTGATCCAACAGACCTCAAAATTCAGGTTACCCTAAGGGGCTTGTGGCTGTTGGAACAGAAGGATGTCTGGGATTTGGGTGCCGCTAAGGAACAAAAAGGAGGGAGAAAAACAAGGGAGTCATCCCCATCCCTCTGGATGTGAACACTTGCACTGCTGGCTGTGTGATGGGAGGTGTGAGCACATTTGGTTCTGAGGATCTGTGGTGTCCCTGGCAGGTACGAGCTGCCGCAGTACGGGAGCCGTCGGCGCCTGCTGTCCCCGTCAGGAATGTACGACGAGTACGGCGAGGTCGTGGTGGAGAGTGACGGTGGCTACTACTACAGTCCCCACGGGCCAGCAGCAGAGGAGGTGAGAAACAAACTCTGGAGGGCTCATTCTGTCCCTTTAACAGCTCGAAGGGCCACCAAACCCCATCAGTTGTATGCTGGAATTGATTAGAACTAGGTTTTTTATAGATCAGTGTTAAGCGTTGTTGGCCCTTCTGGTGACCTGTAAAGTACGTCAGCATTAAATTCCTTTTGTTTTCAAGGCACAGAAAAGAATTGCCAAGTTTCTGAGTTAGTTCAATACTAACAGATGTTAGTATCCACATCTGTTTTGAGTTCAAATGAAAATCCACTTAGGTAATTCCATTGTATATTATTACCAAATAAAGAAACCTTCCAGTATTTGTAGGGCCCTACTAAGGAAGCTGGAGGAGGAATCTCCCACAGGAACTGGGGTGACAGGACAAGAAGAATGACTGCAGACTGAAAAAGGGAAAATTTAGGTTGGATATTGGGAAGAAATTCCTTCCTGTAAGGGTAGAAGGCCTAGCACAGGGTGCCCAGAGAAGCTGTGGCTGCCCCTAGATGCCTGGAAGTGTCCAAGGCCAGGCTGGACAGGGCTTGGAGCAGCCTGGGATAGGGGAAGGTGACCCTGACATGGCAGGGATGGGCTTTAAGGTCCCTTCCAACTAAAACCACTCCATGAATCTATGAGTCTGTTATTAATATTCTCCTTATAAATTATGCCTTTCCATGGAGAAAAGCAGTACCTAAACTCATTTTCCATAAAGCTCACAATGAAATCTAAAAAAAAATTTAAATGTCAATAGCAATCAGAAGAAAGTTGATGTAAACCTTTCTTTTGAGAAAAAAAGTCCAAATTTCATAAATGCTAGATCTTAATCCATTATTAAATGAGAAGACAGAACATTACAGTGTTTTCTCCATTGCAGAGTAAGGTAGTTGTGCATTTCCAGACTATTCTAGAGCTTTCTAAAACTCTAAAATTCAGAAACATTTCCCATAACTTTGGTGAGAAAACTGTTCTAAAACAGGTGAGTTTGTTTGGATGCTGGGATATAAATGTTACATCTGTTCCTACCTCACTTTAAGGTACAGGTTTTCACAATAACTTTTTTTTCAAGTGGTAATCAATTAATTTTCATAATTTGCAGGGCATGAGTCCAGTCAGAGGCCCCCCCAGCAGAGGTATAAGCCAGGCAGCAGGGCCTCAAATGGAAGGGAGACCTGTAGGTGTTGGGATGGACCTCAGCCGTGGTCCTGGAAGAGGATTTAGGAGCAGCCAGGGGAAAAGAAGGCTAAAGGGAGTGATGCATTTAAGTCGTGTGTCAGTCAGTGCCCACAAACCCGTAGGAAGAGCTGAGTCTGCCCGTTCCCGGTGGAAGAAAGCAAAGATATTCCCAATGATCCTGCAGAAAGTGAAAGGTAGGAAAGATTCCAGCTATGCCAAGCTGCTGTCCGCTCGCCAAGCAGAGGGGGACAAACCCATGATGATCAGGGGAAGCTACTTCCAGAAGTCCACGGATGACAGGCCCTCCATGAGAAAACTAAACCACGTGCTGAAGCGCATCAGCGTCTCCAGGAAATTCCAGGAGGGCCTTGGCAAGGAAGAGTCTGAAAGGGATGAAGCCAAGTCAGGAGTTTCAATCAGTATCACAGCAGAGAGTGAGCGGGAGGACAGTGACTACGAGAAGAGGAGGAAGAGGAGGAGGAGGCGCACCTCGGATGAGTCCTCTGAGAAGAGCAGCAGCTCCGAGTCAGAAGACAAAGACTACTTGAAGATAACCCTGGATCAGGATGAGGCCACAGAGAGCACTGTGGACTCGGATGAGGAAACCGGGGATGTGGGGGATTCCGATGAGGACTCTGAATCCAGCTCCAGCAGCGGGTCTGAGGAAGACTCGTCGGAAGAGGATGATGATGAGGAAGACTCTGAGAGCGATGAGGATGGCAGCCTGTCCAAGAGCTCATCCACACGGAGCTCCTACAGCAGGTCAGGGACCAGTGAGTCCAGCAGCAGGAGAAGCACAGAAAAGTCCAGTGTAAAAAGCAGGGCAGGCAGCTCCCGTGGCAAACGCTCCAGCCAGAAATCTGTGAGCTCCACTGCCTCAGGTAGTGACAGGGACACAAGCTACAAGAAAACCTCGGGATCCAGCTACAAGAGCAAAACCTCCTCTGCCAGTGTGGAAATAGAGGACACCATAGAAGAGGTGTCAGAAGAAGAGGAAGAGGAAGAGGCAGAGAAGGCAGATAACTCAAACAAGGTGGTTTCTAAAACTACCAACGCAAAAGCTGCTGCTGCTGGAGAGGGCAAGGGAGGACAATCAGCTGTTGCTGGGGAGGAGAGTGAGGAGGAAAGTGAAGAAGAGGTTGATCCAGAGGACAGTGACAGGGAGGACACTGCCAGTAAGAATGAATCTTCTTGCCTAGACAGTGAAATCAGTGCAACTTCCAAAGGTACCACAGGGACAAAAAGCTCAGGTAGTGCCACGTCTGGGAAAACTGCCACGACTGAGACTCAGAGCTCTGACACCAAAAAGAAAGGAATGAAAACAAGGAAAAAGGTGGCCCAGGAAAGCAGCCAGTCCCAGTCAGATGAGCCCCTGGGTACTGGAATTACAGAGTCGGAGGCCACGGGTGATTCCACCTCCTTTTAAAGAGGAGTGACAGTAGGTGATGGTTTGCAGTGAGGAGTGGCTTTGTTTGCTGTGCCTTCTGTGTGGTCTTTCCTAAGCAATGCTGATGGGCTGGAGACAGCCAAAAGGAAAGGGCAAAGCATATTGACCCAGCACTTCACTGTCCTTGGCAGAGAACTGTGGAAAACCAAGCTAATTCCAGCCCTGTGGATATATATGTAAATATATATATACACACACATACACACATACACTATAGATATACTTAATCATAGGTATTGAAAGTTTAGTTTTCATGGAGCAATGAAACATGGGATTTAGGGAAGAATGGGAATGAGGAGGTGAAGGATGTAGAGATTTTAAAGTCATCCATGATTAGGAGGATGTAAAGATTTCACAATGATCCATGTTTCCATCTTATACATTAATATTTTACATTTGCTAATCTTCAGGTGAGTTCCCTGCTGTCAAGGTCAGTTGTGTTTGCAGGGAGAACAAGTGGAATTGCAGCAAAACAACATTCCCAAAACTGCAGGGGATAACTGGGACAGCTTGGATTGGGATGTTTCTGGATCACACCAGTGATGCACAAGCCAGAAATGCTGAGGCAGAAGGACCAAGTGAGCTGGGTCAGGAAAGGAAATTGATTACATTTCCCAACCTCTGCCTTTCCTATCTATCAGAGTACAGAGGGTTTATTTTATTTTATTTTATTTTGTTTTGTTTTGTGTTCTGTTTTATTTTGTTTAATTTTGTTTTGGTTTGTATTTTATTTTATTTTATTTTATTTTATTTTATTTTATTTTATTTTATTTTATTTTATTTTATGCAAGGATCTCTTTGAACTCGAGCCATGGCCACTTACCTGCCCTTTTGCATCCCCACACAGTACAATATTGTAGCTGCGCACAATGTGTTAATGTAAATCCCACTTAAACTAAGCAGGAATAGATCCACTGGAATATATCCATGTGAAGAACATTGTCTGTCTTTGCCAGGAACAAAATAGACATCTAAGCAATTTTTACTAAGTGTAACTTCTCAAAAGCTGAAGAGTAATCACCTATTTGTATCTTGCTTGATTTTCTTTCTCTAAAAACTGGCTTTTCTCATGTTCCTGTGTGTGTTTTGCAGTGGAGGTTAACTGTGATGGCATCTTAGTGTTTGAATTATTCATTCAAGAAGGGTAATAGCTCTTTTCAGTGTGCTGCAAGGAGGCATCTATTTTTAAAAGATCAATTATAAATTATAATAACTAGTGGGGGTTGTGTGCTCACCATAGAGGAATCACTGCTACTACAGTCACAGCAGCGTGGAAATTGTTTGCATTAATTCTTTGAGAAAATATTTAAGTTATATAAACCTAAAGCCTGGTTTCTTCACCATCTTCCTGAGCATTTGCACTGATCCCACTTGTCTGGAACAGTCACAAAGCCTTACACAGAGCTGTTCTTTTTGTAACCAGCCAGTTTGGCCAGCGCCGTGCCTGAGATATTCCCTGGTGTATGTCCCGGGATTTTCTCTGCTGGATGTGTGATGCACACAGATCAGAGCTACCCAGTGCACAGAATTCACAATGCAAGGGAAGAAAACTTCCAAGGCCTTCCTAGAATTTACACCTTGGAGTAGTTTCCTAAAGGTATCTCTCACACAGCCCTCACTTCCTCCTCAGGATGTTCTGCGCACATCCCAAGGGGAAAGATGCAAAGTTAATAGAAATTGATGAGAGTTGTTCATCAGTGAACAGAAAGGGCAGGGAAATGAACAGTGCTGGGCTTCACTGACATTTCTTTTTGTTGTCCAACAGTGGGCCAAAAAGAAGAGGATCAAGTTGGTGGTGGACCCAGAGTACGAGACCAGCTCCACAGGCGAGGAGAGCGCTCCCGACCCCAGCCAGAGGAACCGGCCGAGCAACGCCGGCTTCCAGCCCAGCAGCAACGGCAACATCTACATCGCCCAGAACGGCTCCGTCGTGCGCACCCGCCGCGTCTGCCTCGGCAATAACTTAAAAGCCACGTCCCCAGTGAGGCTGGGGAAGCAGTTCAAGAAACTGGACAAGCTGGCGGTGACACACGAGGAGAGCGTCCCGCTGAACACGTTGTCCAAAGGACCATCCCCGAGTGACAAAATGAACTCCAGGCCGTGCAGTGTCTCCTTTTCCTCTACTATAGGGGCTGAAAATGTAGTGACAAAGGCCGGGGCGGCCAAACTGAAAAGCACAGATGAGCAGGAATCAGTTGTTGACCACGAGGAAGTCAAGGAGCCCTTGGAGTCTCACAGTGAACACACACAGTCCGACGAGGAGGAGCTCTGGATGGGCCCTTGGAACAACCTCCACATACCAATGACAAAACTGTGATTTTAGTTGATTTTTTTTTTTAATTTTCATTTTTACTTCGGTTTATAATAAACTGCGCTTTTTATTGTCACCCAGGGGCAGATGTACGGAGTTTGTATGGTGCACATCTGTAGTCCATGACAAACGGCACGCTTTAAAATTCCCAGACAAAATTTGCACTCACATTTGGACTGATCCATTGTCCTCCCCAGTTTTGACAGGCTCCCATTTCACTAAACACTACTTGGTTTCAATTAATGAGTTCTTTTTGGAACTGGAGTTCTTGTTTAATAAACAGTAAACTACTAATAAATGCACAGCCCCCTTTGGTTTAACCCTCCAGACAGTTTTATACCTGCCTGGCTTTGTTTTTCTGTATGGTACTCGTGGCTCTACTGTCTAGATTTGGGAATTGTCTATTTATGTTCAAGATTTATATACAGAGCTCTGCCTTCTGACCTCAGAGTAATAAATTAAAAATAAACCCGTCCAAGTCAATGGAGCAAATCCTCGGCTGCTGCTGGAATTTGAGTCCCAATTCCAAAGTCAGAGAAATTTATGCAAACAATGCCCAGCTGGCAAAGTTATGGAATCAAAGTTCCTGATATTACAGCGCTGCCACTTAGGAAAGTGCAGGAGAAGCTGAAATAAGATAAAAATTGCAAAGAGGAAGGTAACGTGTAGCAATTAATCTTATTCAGAGCTACCTGGTTGTGGTTTGTTCATTTTCTTTTGTAAATTAGCTTGTTCCAATTTTCTTCTCAGGTCAATTTTTCATCTTTTCATCTCTTCCCACATCAGTTCTGTTTGCTTCTTGCCACGGTCTTTAGCTCCAGCTTTTATGCTCTATCAGTAATTGTCGTCCTATGGCTGTATTCCTCTGGAATAAAGCAGGATGATCCATGAGCCTGTGATAGGGAGAGGCACTAAAGAGGAATTAATGGGAAGAGAATGGATCTATTCCCAAGCCCAGCTGCCTGGTGGGTTAAGCAGTGCCATCACCATTCCACTTTGACAACTTTGAACACAAACATGCTGAAAAGACAAATGGATCCCACAGGGAAGAGGGGAAAAAGGGAATATTTTATGAGGTGACCATGCACAGACAGACATGGGAAGGGCAAAGGGTCACAGGACATACACAAAGTTGTTTCCAAAACCTGTAGTACTCATTACCTGTGAAATACATGACATAAATTCAGGTACCTGGTTACAATTTCTGGTTTTACCTCAAAGTTTTGAGCGTGTTGTCACAGCTTGGGCAGGGAGCTGAGAATTTTCACTGTTGTCACCAACACACAAAAAAGACAAAGAAAAGGGTTTTTCTCCAATATGAAACAGCAAAGATAAAAAGCAGAACCCCACTCACATGAAAAAAGTGTCCTGTTGTGCTATGCAAACTTTTTTGGGGTAAAATCAAACCAATGGTAAGAACAACCTGGATCCTTCTGGAAAGATGGGAAGAGCCAACAGATAAATGTGTGTAATTAGCAAGGAAGAGATGGGCATCACCATTTTGTCCCCATTGCACAGCTGAGGCCTCGCTGTGAGGTCTGGGTGAGGACGGATCTGCTCTGGCAGGAAAAGGACTTTGTGCTGCTGTGGCTGTGCTGGTTTCCCTTTGCCCACATTCTCCCCCAGCAGATCCCTGGGAATGTTTGTCTTTGGGAGCTGTCTGCATGTGGTGTCGATGTGATTTCTCTGTCCAATACCTCCTTCTCAAGCTGAGGTTTCTGACCAAATATTTTGAGCAATGGTGCTTGTTTTCAGGCGTGAGAAATGCACTGTAGCCTCTCACATGTGGGGAAAACAAACCCACCTGATGTTTCTTTTCCCTAATTCCTTTTTCTTGGCGTATTTGCACTTGGGACCGGCACTAAAACATCTGTTTGGAGTTAAGCTGGAGGCTGGACATACAGATAAGACTGATGGAAGAAAGAAAAAAAAAAAAATCTATTCTTTGAAAAGATGAGTAAAATGTTATATTTTAATCCTGTTTAAGACAATGTTATTATTTCACTGCCTCACTTTTATTGCAAAATCTGTCAGTTCTGTTCCTAAGGGTTGTGTGCTTTTTATAGGAACATTTTCTCCCAATTTGCTGAGGGAAAACAGAAGTTGTTTCTTTATTTCTAAAACAACTACAGCATCTGTAGCCTTGGGAAGGGTCCTGGGGCTGGACACTGGTGGTCAGTTGTGCTGTCCATGCTTATCCAAGGGAAATTCCATCCCCACCAGCTCCTTTGTGTTGTCCAGGTGCTCAGAGCTTCTCCCACAATGCAGAGAGATAGAATTCCCACTTTTTTCAGCAATGGGGGGGCTGTGTTATTAACTCAATTTTAGCTAAACTTTTAAAATTGGGAATACTGTGGGGAAATCTTTCTCAGGTGTACAAGATCTGGGGGTGTCATCCTGTCAACTAATACAGAATTCCAAACTCTGCTTTCTGAGGATGCCATACCATGAATAACTCTGGATTTTGGGCTGTGAGCAGGTGCTGGCAGCCAGAATCAACAGCAGGAACTTCACAGATTGAGCCAGTAAAAAAAAAATCCCTTTTATTTCCCTTTGGGAAGCAAGGCATTAGTCTAGCTTTGGATACAGGGAGGAGAATTCCAGATCTGTGGCTTGGGATGTAATTTAGAGCTGTTTAAGCACTGAAATCTGTTGGGCTGAGGCAAGGCATGAGCAGTTCCCCTGAGTGGCAGAAGCACTCACTGGCGGATCAAGGTGATAATCACCCCTCCTGCCACTGATTTAATTCCTACATCTCTCCAAACAGGATTCTTAGGAGGCTTAGCACAACA
This sequence comes from Catharus ustulatus, assembly GCF_009819885.2. NCBI lineage: Eukaryota > Metazoa > Chordata > Aves > Passeriformes > Turdidae > Catharus > Catharus ustulatus. The sequence continues at coordinate 32,340,885 of NC_046228.1, read as the reverse complement.
TCTGGTACATTTTCAGACCAGAGAAGATCCAAATGAGAAATTCTGGAGTTGTGGCAGGGCAGTGTAATTCCCACTGGGAGGGGAAAAGGCAAGCAAGGTGGAAAATGGAACTATTTCTATTTTCTCGCTTGCCTGTGAGCAAGACTAGAAAGAAAGCCCCAGAGATCTGTCAGGGATCTGTTGGAAAATAAAATATTATTATTAAATATTTTTTTGCATTAATGGTGGGGAGTCTCTGCACCCAAGATTTAGAGTGAGGGAAAGGACCATGAGTGTGGTTGTGGTGTCTGTCTGCTGGCAGAAATGTCCCAGCACAGCCACTCAGCATCCTCCCATCCCAGCTTGAATCCTTCCAGAACCTGGAAAATAGTCAGTAAAATTGAAAAGGGATTGGAAAAAAAAAATAAAAAGGAAAAAAAATATTTTTTAGCAAATGGTAGCAAAACATCCAGTGGGAGTGGGCTGATTTGAGCCATGGAAATGCTTCCTGGGAACTGTCACATGTTCCAAGAGAATACTGCTTGATGTTCACAGGAGTCTCCACTGCATGACAGCCACAGTGGTGGTTGTCCTCAAGTTCCTTTTGACTGCTCTCAGTGGCTGGGAAGTGGCTTCTCCATTTTCTAGGAGCTTACTCCAGTAAATGCCAGGTGTAACTGGACAGGTTAAAATTAGGGAAATTTTCCATCTGGTGGATGGGGATAAATGGTTCTCACCTTGTTTTCCTGCACACACTTGCTCAGCCCTCAAATGCTGCTGCAGAAATGGTGACTTAAAACTCTCCTGAAAGACAAGGCCAACCATGGGGACCTGGACAACCTTCAGAAGTGCCCATGGGAATCTCATGGGGTTTGACCAGGCCAGGTGCTGGTGCTGCCCCTGGGTCAGGGCAACCCCTGGAATCAATCCAGGCTGGGGGTGAGCAGCAGGAGCAGCCCTGGAGAAGGACCTGGGGGTGCTGTCGGACCCAGAACCCGCCCTGTGCCCTGGGCTGAGCCCCCAGTGTGGGCAGCAGGGGAGGGGGGGATTCTGCCCCTCTGCCCTGCTCAGGTGAGACCCCACCTGCAGAGCTGCCCCAGCCCTGGGGCCCAGCACAGGAGTGACCTGGAGCTGCTGGAGAGAGTCCAGAGGAGGCTCCAGGATGCTCAGAGGGATGGAGCAGCTCTGCTGGGAGAGCTGGGATTGTTCAGCCTGGAGAGGAGAAGCTCTGGGGTGACCAAATTGTGGCCTTCTAGGGCCTGAAGGAGCTACAAGAATGATAGAGAGAGACTCTGTACTAGGGATGGACGGCCAGGACAAGAGGGAAGTGTTCCCACTGCCAGAGGGCAGGGATGGATGGGATATTGGGAAGGAATTGTTCCCTGGGCGGGTGGGCAGGCCCTGGCACAGGGTGCCCAGAGCAGCTGTGGCTGCCCCTGGATCCCTGGAAGTGTCCAAGGCCAGGCTGGATGGGGCTTGGAGCAGCCTGGGATAGTGGAAGGTGTCCCTGCCCATGGCAGGGGTGCAGTGAGATGAGCTTTAAGATCCCTTCCAAGGGAAGCCATTCCATGATTCCATGTTGCTGAGTTACCATTGTTTGTAGCCTGAGGAATACGTGCATTTATTACAAAGCACTGTTTAACACCAAGCTTTGATAAGCCCAAAGAACAGTACACTTTATCAGGTGAATTTTGGAGGCAGCTAGCTCTCAGAAACCCATTAGATGAGAACTGAGTTTTGCCTTTTTTCCTTATTTCTGGAAGAAGGGAGTGTTAGTGATTTCCCTGTCTGGACTGAGCCCAGCTGATCCCAGGCTCAAGCTGGAGCTGGATCAAAGCTGTAGCAACAACAGGAGCAGAATCAGGTAATTCACTCAGCTGAGAAAAACAAGGCTTTTGAGGTGGCACCAGCCAGGACAGCTGGAATGTTGTTTATCTTTCTGGCAATCATGGTTGCTCTTTACAGGATAAAATTGTATTAATCTTCTCAGGAGTCACCCAGCAGGAGCAGCAGCCCTGCACAAGGTAGTTCCTACCTGGTCTTGGACATTTCCAGGGATCCAGGGGCAGCCACAGCTTCTCTGGGCACCCTGTGCCAGGGCGTGCCCACCCTCCCAGGGAACAATTCCTTCCCAATATCCATCCATCCATCCCTGCCCTCTGGCACTGGGATTCCTTTGGAGTTGCTGTGCTTTGCACACACCTGTGGGGTTTAACCAATATTTTGCTTCCAGGAGGTCCTGGAAGTTTTGCTTGGAGGGGAGAAAGCAGGGAAGTTGTTTGTGCTGGATTCCCAAGTGGATTTGGGGAAAGGAAGTGTCTCTGCAGCTGCTCTTCTGCAGCTCTTCTAAAAGACAAAATCTTGAATCAAACTGTTGAAAATCTTTTTTATTTGCCTTCAAAGCTGTTGAAATGCTTAGAGAATAGAAAACACAATCTTTTTAGGGCAACAAAGCTAAAATTAACCTCTTTTAGTGCTTACCACTCCAGATTGTTTTCTGCTCCCAGAAGATTGTGGGCATGGTACCCACAAGTGGAATGTGAGAGCAGGTCCAGGGCTGTTCCCAGGGCAGGTGTTCCTGGGAATGCTACAGAAATCCAGGCAGGGGTTCTGGGACAGATTTTTGGGGTTCCAGGGATAGGATGCTTCCAGAGAATGGTGCAGAAATGAATGTTGTGATGCTGGGGGGATTTAGATTTGCTTCAAGAGTTTAGAGAGAATGACAACACCAAAGTTTAGAGAAACTCTGTTTTGCTATGGTTATTTTTAGTATATCAGGAAGAATTTCTTCTTTCCTCAATAAAGGTCACCAGGGAAATGGTATTGAGACCATTATTTAATCTGATTAATTTTGCACAGCTAGAAAGATGATTATTTTTTAATGTGTTACATTTCAGACATCAGACCTAGACAGCATCGCTCAAGCAGCATTCACAAAGAGCTACTTTATTCTAAGTTATTATCTCAGAAACGTGGGTGAAAGGCTCTTTTAATGAAAAAGGAAAGTGCCAGTTTTAAATATATCAAATATTGAGCTAAATCCGAGGCTTTGCTCAGATTTAGCATCACACAGAGCTAGTCCTAGGGAGAGGGGGGAAACAAATCGCTCAATGCTTATTAATCACCACGGTTTAAATGAGGAACACAAAGGATAAACTCAAAACTTTACCCCATTACCAAGCCAAGAATAATAAATATTTCTCTTTCCCAGCAGTTTAATTTACTGCTGCACATTTTTGCCTTGCAGGCTGGAAAATCATAAATAAATGGGGGCTGAGGATGGGAATTCTGAGGAGACATCAGGAACCCTGAACGTGGACAGGGGCGTGGGAAGGATGATTAAGGCCAGGAGAAGCACAGAGAGGGGAGTGGTGATTGCAGGACTCTCATTCTTGGCTCCACCACTGCCTCCTCCTTCATTTCCTCCCAAAAGGTGAGAGACAGGGCTGTGCCCAGGGGTGGAGACACACACGAGTGCCACACTGGGCATTATCCTGCCCAGCCCAGCTAAGCTGCCAGGATGACAAATTACAGCCCAGGCTCATGGAATAGCCCTGTCCTGTGTGCCTGAAGGGGATGTGCTCCCTTCCTGCCCTTACAGAGGCACCCACCATCATCCTTCTCCTGCTGGGAAATATTCTTGGGAAATAAAAGATGGAAACCCTGGTGAAAAATGGGTTCTATCCCCAAGGGGGCAGGAGGAAAGAGCAGTTCACATGCACAGAGTGCATCTTTCACCAGCTCCAGAGCACCATTCCCACTCTGCTGGGAGTGGAAGGCAGCTGAAGAGCTCCCTGTGCCAAATGAGTTTGGGGTAGCAGGGGGCAAAGTGCTCCAAAAATTGGGAGGTCACAGTGATTTGAACAGCTGCTCTGGTCCTGACACAGATTTTCAGCCTTCCCAGTACCCTGGGAGTCCTGTGATTGTTCAAGGAAGAGTATAAAAGGAACAGACAGCAAAGATGCTGGGTTTTAGGCAGTGAAACCCCCCACCTGCTGCTGCTGCAGGATGTGTCACCTTGATTCCTGTGGATTCCTGTGCTTCCTTCCCAGCATGATTTGCCTTTTAGGGATTTAGAGGGAGGGGTGTGGAAATTCTTTACTCCTAGACTATGACATACATTCATCTGAGTGCTGCTGGTTCAACCTCCATGGGAAAAAACATGGGATCATGGAACAGTTTGGGCTGGAAGGGAGGAATATTTGTTCCTAGGAGAAGAAAAAACAGCAGGGGAAGTGGGTGGGATAGTAGGAGAAGCTGGGAAGGATGGGAATCAAGGAGTCCCAACATCCTGGTAACCTCTACCCCTCTCCCAAAGGAATCACTGCATTCCCAGGGATCTGCAGGCAAACCTGGGGAAAGCTCAGCAGCCAAGTTGTGCTTGGGCACTCAGCTGAGCCAGCTGTAGGTGACAACTTGGCCTCTGCTACTACAGCACAAATCCAGCCCATGATAAAAATAGCCAATGCCAGTTTGTGGAATTCGTGGAGATTAATGGATTCTAATCAGCCAATTCACACCCTTTTCCTCTGTGCTAAAGCAGGAAGCTTCCTCGGGAAGGATTTAAGGCTGATCTGTCACTTCATAGCCATCTATAACACTCATGAGTGATTCCCCAGGTATCAAGATAGCCCAAATATCAAAACCCTGCCTTTTTAAAAACAAATTCTTACAAATAATCAGCAAAAGAAGGTCTGGAATTTGGAAAAGCTGTCCCCACCCAGCCATAGCAGCTGCACCTTTGTACTTACCTGTGCTAATATGATTTATTAGATTTTATAGCTCCAAAACTGTAAATATAGAGCATATTTAGAAGTGTCCAAGGCTGGGTTGGATGTGGCTTGGAGCTACCTGGGACAGTGGAAGGTGTCCCTGCCCATGGCAGGGGGTGCTATGGGATGAGCTTTAAGGTCTCTTCCAACCTGAACCATCCTGGGATTCTGGAATTCCAAACCTCCCCTGGCATATCTGCATGCTCACAAATAGCAGCAATGTGAATTTAACTGGTGTTTAATCCTTCTCCATCTTCCTTTAAAAGGTTTGTTTTTTACAGAAATGATAAAGAAAAGGTCTGATCAGGTAGGAGGTCTTGGGGAGATTTTATTTACAGCTGAGTACAGCTCTGTGTGGCTGAACTAAAGAGGAAAATATAACCCCCAAAGTGAACACGGTTCTCTTTCCTCCTCTACATTATAATAAATGCTGCAGAATTATCTTTTGTAAAAGGCTTAGGAAAGAAGGGTTTGTTTCACGGTCTTGGTTAATAATATGTTTCCAGATTCTTCCTGGCTGAATCCAGGGAAAGGAGTGTTAGTGTAAATCTTAGAGGATCACTAAAATCCCTAAGACCAACCAAGCAAAATTATTTCTTTATAAGTCCTAAATTGGAAGGAACCCACAAGGATCACTTAGACACCCCCAAAAAATCTCAGAGTAGCATTTCTCAATGACTTTAAATCCCAAAGGCAGACTGAAAAAAAATATAAATTCAGAAATTCAAGTTCTTTTTGTAAGTGAGTGCTTTATTTAGCACTAGGTTGGACTAGACTTGTTGCACTTGGCAGAGAGCCTTGTGATCCATACCCTTGGATCCTATGGGAAGTGCTCCTGCCCTGCTCTGCAGCATCACAACCCCACTGTGCTTCCATCACCGGTACTTCCCAGCTGCCTGATCAAAATTAGCCCATCAGTAATTAGTTCTCCAGCAGGTGTGAGATACTAATTAACTCTCCTAAGACTTGAGGACCTCTTTTTTTTTTTTTAATAATGTTCTCATTACACTCCTGCTTTCAAATTTAAATAGCACTGAGGTGGGTGCAATGTCCACCCACCTGTCAGGATAATTCAGAATCATTTCTGAACCAAATGGCCAATTTCATCCAGATTTGAAGGAAGATTCACAGTCTCCAAATCAATTAATTTTCCATGAACTTCAGGAAAATTGACAGATGGATAGAGAGAAGTGGGAAGCGAAGAGATGCTTCTGTGGCCTTTGAGGAAGAGGAGAATTCAGCTGTTGTCCCTCCAGCTGGCCACAAGCAGATGGGCATCCAGGTTATTCCATGACTCCTGGAGTGTCCTAGGAATCACTGAGGTCACTGAGGAGTGGGTGGCAGAGGGATGGATGAGGGAATTTCCATCCAGGGGATCCAGCTGTCCCTGAGGCAGCAGAGTGTCCTGGGGGTGCTGGGGGACACCGAGCTGTCCCTGAGGCAGCAGAGTGTCCTGGGGGTGCTGGGGGACACCGAGCTGTCCCTGAGGCAGCAGAGTGTCCTGGGGCCAAGGAGGCCAATGGGATCCTGGGCAGCAGGAAGAGCATTGGCAGCAGCTCAGGGAGGGATCCTGCCCCTGTGCCAGCCCTGCAGGCCCCTCTGCAGTGCTGTGTCCAGCTCTGGATCCTCAGCACAGCAGGGCCAGGGAGCTCCTGCAGCGGGGCCAGCGGAGGCTGCGGCGCTGAGGAAGGGCCTGGAGCATCTGGGTGCCCAGGAAAGGCTGAGGGAGCTGGGGCTGTTCAGGCTGGAGAGGAGCCCCAGCTGAGAGGGGCCCTCAGCCCTGGCTGTCCCTGTGTGCAGGGAGGGGCAGAGCAGGGCCCAGGCTCTGCTCCGGGGGCCCAGCAATGGCCCCAGAGCCACGGGCAGGGACTGAGCCCAGCAATTCCCCCTGCACAGGAGGCACAACTTCTTCCCTGGGCAGTGCCCAGCCCTGAACAGATTGCCCACAGAGCCTCTGGGCTCTCCTCCCTGGGGCTGTTGCAGAGCTGTGTGCACACAATGCTGTGCCCTGTGCTCTGGGATGGCCCTGCTGGAGCACGGAGGGGCCACCAGGTGCCCACTGAGCTCCTGACCCATCCTGGGATTCTGTGAAATCCAAATACTGCCTTTGCTCCTGGTGCAAATTCCTTTCTTTGCGTGCTGTCACACACAGCTGGGACCTCAAAAAGGATCAGTAGAGGAGGTGAAGATCAGTGTCTGTTGTCTGGTGTGTACATCTGCCATGAGATGTGATATGTCTGTCACTGTTGCACTTTTCCTGGCAAAACAATTCGAGCACTGGCCTCCAGCACAAAAAAAAACCCTTTGATTTTTGGGTTTACATAATCTTTTGAAGGTATAATAGAAATTTAATCTGTCAAGTAGGAACAATTATTTGCTCATTTTTAATGAGAATTATGGCAGCAGTGCAATACAAATTTTCTCCCCACTAAAAGGAAGCCCTAATTAGAATGTTAATGTCTCCTTTTTGGAGAAGCCTTTAAAGGAACTTCGAGGTCACCTCCACTTTTGTGGGAATTGGCAGCTCATTCGCAGTTTCATTTTAGTCGTGACTCTCACCACAAACCCACAGCCTCCCACTAAATGAAGTAGCACAATAGCTGAGATTCAATTAGAGGTACTCAGGGTTTCTTCAGCATTTCAGCAAAGAGAGGCACTGCACAGGGAATTCAGGGTGATACTTACTGGCTATTATATTAACTCCCTAGAACTGAGAGTTAGTGTGCCTATTATATTCACTTCCTACGAGTTAAAGAGAACAATGCTTGTGTTTTAAGTCTTGATTTTCTGGGTCACATCTAAGAACTCTCAAATGTTTTCAGTGTGTGCTATGTCTGGGGGTAGAGAGTGACATTTGTATGGAGATTTCAAGGCAGCCAGGTGTTAGTAGAAAGTACAGAAAACCACAACAAAATATGGTCATGTTAATAAAAACCTCAAATCATTCTTTTGTTCTTCTGGCTGTTTTTAATGCATTGCCATAAGGCAGATGTGACTGCCTGGGTGGCTGAAGTTGACCAGCACTGGCCATGCACCCCTGCCCTGCCTCCCAGCACTTTTCCATGTCATTTTCCCTTTTTCCTGCCCTGCTTCCCTAATCCCAACCTGTCTTGTTACCCTCTGCAACTTCCACCACTGCTAACATCTGGCTCTGGCCCTTGATGCACCTTGCCAGGTCCTGCCAGACCTGGAATCTGGTCAGAGCAGGCTGTGTAACACAGAATCTAGGAGCTGTCAGGGGATTGGTTTGGAATTTTTATCTAAACTGGATCAAGCAAGTCTCTTCAATTCATTAATAAAAACTAACAGGATATTTGCAACATACCATTTGCAGCATCACACCAGGAGCTGGAAGGAGCCAGAGCAGCAGCTGGACATGAAGGCAGACTGATATCTGTTAATGAATTTCACAGATTAAAAGATAAAAAACTTAAAGCCTAAAATGGGCTTTGCATATTCAGCTGTAGAACTGATTTATTCCTCTTCTCCCTCTCCACTGAAATACTCTTCCCCCTATAAAGTTGTAGGAGAGTCCCCCCTGTGGCCCTGGCCAGGAAAGCATCGCTGTGATTTTTACTTGCTTTGATTTCCCCACTGACTCTGCAAGTTAAATCACAGATTCTTCACCATTTGGGATGCAAGGAACCTTAAAGCCCATCCAGTGCCACCCCCTGCCATGGGCAGGGACACCTTCCACTGTCCCAGGCTGCTCCAAGCCCCAAAGTCCAACCTGGCCTTGGACACTGCCAGGGATCCAGGGGCAGTCACAGCTTCTCTGGGCACCCTGTGCCAGGACTTCGTCAGCTGGGGCTGCATCACAGCCCCTGTGAAATGTGCTACTGGAGAGGGGAGAAAAGGGGGTTTACAGGATTTTCCTCCATTCTAAAAAGCTGAAGTGGGGATAAGGAAAGAAGTCACTGGGTCATAGAAAATAAAATCACTGAGGTTGGAAAAGCCCTCTGAGATCACCATGTCCAACCATTGGCCCAGTGCTGCCGTGTTCACCACTAACCCTCCTCCCCCGGTGCCACATCCACAGGGCTTTTGAACGCTTCCAGGAATTATGAGTCTCCCATTACCTGGGCAGCCTATCCTGAACCCTGATCATCCTTTCCTGAAGAAATTCTCCCTATAATCCAAACAGTCCTCAAAGCCCCACAGCCATGTCAGCCCTCACAGTCCCCACTGCCCCTAAAGTCCTCATAGCCCCCAGAGCCCCCAGACCCATCACACCTTCACAGACCCCACTGCCATCACAGCCTCCACAGTCCTCACAGACCTCTTAGCCCTCAAAGCCCTCCCAGCCCTTACAGACCCCACAGGCCATAGAGACCCCAGAGCCCTCTGACTCCCTGGAGTCCCCAGACCCATGTCAGCTCCCAGTACCCCATAACTCTCCCACCCCCTGTAGCACTCACAGCCCCCAAAGTCCTCAGAGCACTGAAAAACCTCCAAGACCCCACAGTCCTCAAAGCACCTACAGACTTTGCAGTCCCCACAGCCCTCAGAGCCACCAGAGCCCTGAGAGAACCCAGAGCCCACAGACCCCCACACTCCACACAGATCCTACAGCTCTCACAGCTCCACGGGCCATACAGACCCCATAGCCCTCACAGCCCCCACAGCCTCCCCTGGCACAGCTTGAGGCCGTTTCCCCTTGTCCTGTCCCTGTTCCCTGGCAGCACAGCCCGACCCCCCCTGGCTGTCCCCTCCTGGCAGGGAGTTGTGCAGAGCCAGAAGGTTCCCCCTGAGCCTCCTTTTCTCCAGGCTGAGCCCCTTTCCCAGCTCCCTCAGCTGCTCCTGGGGCTCCAGACACAAAGATTTTTAGTGTATTCCAAGCTGTTTTTACTGGAGTTAAGGCTGAATTAGCATTTAGGCGGATAAAGAGAACTCCTCTCTATTTTGAAGAAAAATCCTTCCTTCCTTCCTTCCTTCCTTCCTTCCTTCCTTCCTTCCTTCCTTCCTTCCTTCCTTCCTTCCTTCCTTCCTTCCTTCCTTCCTTCCTTCCTTCCTTCCTTCCTTCCTTCCTTCCTTCCTTCCTTCCTTCCTTCCTTCCTTCCTTCCTTCCTTCCTTCCTTCCTTCGTCTTTTCCAACATAAATGATTCTGTGCCATCATTTTTGTGTGACACACCTTGTATCCAAGCCAGCAGCATTCAGAACCACTTTCCCCATTATTCCTGATTTCCCACATTCCCCCAAGCCTATTTCCTGTGTTAAGGGCTTATTGAATTAATGGAGAAGGTGCTGAAAGTTGGGTGGCTTTCCTAATAAACACACAGAGCCCCTCACCTCTGTGTTTGCATTGCTCTGGTTCATTTTCCAGGGGTTGCAGCAGATGAGAGCTGGGTAAGGACTTAATCCAAGAGGCCCATTCACAAAAGGAAACTTAAAATAGTGGAAATCATGGAATCATTTAATGGTTTGGGTTGGAAGGGATCTTAAAGCCCATCTATTCCCACCCCCTGCCATGGGCAGGGACACCTTCCACCATCCCAGGCTGCTCCAAGCCCTGTCCATCCTGGCCTTGGACACTTCCAGGGATCCAGGGGCAGCCACAGCTTCTCTGGGCACCCTGTGCCAGGGCCTGCCCACCCTCCCAGGGAACAATTCCTTCCCAATATCCCCTCTAACCCTGCTCTCATTCAGTTTAAAGTCATGTCCCTCCAGGTCCTTGCAAAAATTCCTTCTCCATCATCAGCTTGAAATGCTCCTGCAAAACTTCCTGCTCTAAAATGTGACCCTGCATGGGAGGAGCCTCAGGAAGCTGCTGGCTGAGTTTTCCAGAGGCAGAATGGGTTTTCCTAGGGCACATGAGCCCAAAGACAGCTCAGGATCCCCTCAGGTGACCTTTTCAGGGCCTGTATGACACATGGAAGTGCCCAGACCCCTGCAGGGAGGCTGTGACACTGAGAGCCCAGTGTCCTTCAAGGGACAATTTTTCCAAAGCCACTTGAGCATTGAGGGAAGAGTTTGGGACCAGGGCAGGTGTGAGTCTGCCTGGAGGTCAGGTTTGGTGCTGGCATGTCCTGGGGGACACCTGTGTGCCCCAGCTGTGGGCAGGGGTACAGAACTCAGCTGCAGGGCACATCCAAGTGGGAATGGAAACTCCTGGACCAAAGCAGGTGGGATGTAGGCATCAAGTTTTTTGCTCAGGGCTCGTCCCATGTGGCCTGTGAAGGCATGAGGAGGTAAAACTAGGCATTAGACATTCATCCCTCTTGGAAGAGCTTTTCCAGGAACTCTAGCAAGAGATCTTTCTGAAGCTCTTGAAGGAACTATTTGAGGAACTCTTTCAGGAGGTCTTCCAGGAGGCATGAAGGCCTTATTCCTAATTTTTCCTGCCCATGCCTTCACAGGCTACATGGGAGGTGCTCTGACCAAGAGTTCGATACCCACATCTCACCTGTTTTGATCCAAGAGTTTCTATCCTCACCTGGATGTTCCTGAAAAGCTATTCAGGCACAGCTTGGGGTAGTTGTCTTATATGTCCCTATATTTAGTGGCTTTGTTTTTTTTAATACTTGCATTATGGAATAGATATTTAACATTTTTATTGCTCCTAGGTGAAAATACTTATCCAGGACAATCCTGGTTTTTTTCCTTTAAAACCCCCAAACAATTCCAAACCAGGCTTTAACCAGGGGATACAGCCAGTTTGGGAAGTTGGAACAGCCTTTGGAGAAAGCATCAAGGATCAAGGTGTAGGGAATTGGGAAGCTGAGGAGTGACTTAGCCCCCTCACCCTCCTTCTCCATCATAATGTGCAAAATAAACCCTGGAAAACCAGTCAGTTCTTGGGAGCAGGGCAGGGATTTGTTGGGCCAGGCAACAAAGCTCTGAGGAGAATAATCCTGGTGGGAAAAGCAAAGAGTGGGATTTTTTTAGAAGTCTCCTAATGCCCAGAGCAGTGAGTTTCTGGGCTGTCCCTCCCAGTGTCACCGGGAGGGGTTTGTGCAGTCTGAGCAAGACCCAGCAGATGTCAGCACAGGACAGGAAAAAAGCAGGAAAGCGCCTCAAATCCTCTTAAACATCTCTGCAATAACCACCCCAGGCACCCTGGGGGATTTATATTTAGAAAACTGTTGCATTATTTACTCTTTTAATAATTAAACTACCATTAACATGATTATGGTAAGAAAAAAGCCCAAAATGTGGTGGGAGTTCCAACATTTTATTTTTTTTTCTGGGGAGGATTTTTTGTGCATTCTGCCACAGATATTTATAATTGAGTTGCAAGGCAAAAGTGAAGCCTATTTTTGAACAGTCCCAAAAGCAGCCATGGGAAAAACCTTGGATTTCTCCATAAAAGGACTGGCCAGATGGTCAAATGAGTGGGTTCATTAAAAACAAGCAGCGTCCTGCTCTGGTTTTTGCCTTTCCTGTTCTTTTCATTTCCTCTGAAGCGCCAGAACTTTAAGGAGTTTCTCTTTTTTTTTACCACAAAGCTTAAAAAGGTCATTTTTTAACAACACAACAAATAAACAAACTGACTTTTTCTTTTGCAAAGTCAGAAAAAAAAAAATGCTGCAAAGGAGCGTGTCCATGGTGTGTCAGAGGAATCCACTTGGGAATAACACTGGCATCCACAGAAACTTATGGGATCTGCAGCTGGATGTTCTGAGGTATTTTGGCTGCTCTTTCTTAACTCCTGAGTCTCCAGTTTCCATCTCTCCACTCCACAGGGAATATAAAAGTGCTGAGAGAAAAGAAAATATAAAAGAGAGCAGCTTTGTCCTCTTTTTTTCCTGTAGAAAATCCCAGGGTCCACAGTATTCCCAAGGAATTCTATTTCTTATTTGACCGGAGTAGGAAGATTTTGGGTGGTGCTAAATTTTTCTAAATATTTCATTTTTAAAGTTCATATGAAATTAGAAATATCTCCTTTTTTTAAAAGAAAAGGGTCTCAGGAAAAAAAGAGTGAGAAGGCTTTGTCCCTAAATCCTGCTATTTTATGAAGATATTGACAATGTTTGAATATTTATTCCATGGCAATTTTGCTCCTGACTTTAAGGAATTACAGCCCAGCTCCAAATCTTCCCATCTTGGCTCTGCTGTCACTAAATCCTGTTGTGTTTTCTGACTTATGGGGCATTTCTTGCACTTAATGTGGGGATTAAGGGTTATATATAGAGCTGGGAGCTAAAAAACAGAATTATGTTTACAATAATGTAAATTCTTACCACTGACCTATCATTGCCCCTTGGCTCTGCTCTGGCTGGGTATTTTTAGTTTTTCCTGTTTTCAGAGCATCTTCATGCACCTTAAACTTACCCATTCCTTTTTTCACATGGAGTGTTTTATCGATAAATAGATTTTTTTGCCAGGATAGTTTTTTGCATTATTTAGAGAAAGTAATGTAAAGGAGTAACAGGTTTAGGCTGTATCTCCTTGGGCTGTACAATTGCTTGCAAATTTAAAGGAAAATTAAATCATAGAATCATTAAGGTTGGGAAAATTCTCCAAGATCAGCCAGCACTGCCAGGGCTGCCACTAAACCATGTCCCCAGGGGGCACATCTGTACACTGAACATCTCCAGGGATGGGGACTCTAATTCCTTTAGCAGCTTTTTTTCAGGGCTTGACATGATCTCTCCCATGAAGAGATTTCCTTCATATTCCCCTGGCACAAGTCAGAGTGATTTCTGTTGAATTTTACCCCACTGAAGCAGTTTTGGAGGAATAAATTAAAATTAGAGTTTGAAAAGCTGAACGGGCCACTCTGGGCTGGAGACTGGGAGGACCTGGGCAGATGCAATCAGTGAGAGATTGACGACAACATAATTAACACCAATCAAAGGCATCTTGTCAGAAATAATTCCTGCAAAGCAAACAGCAAATTTGTTCTGACAGGGTCAGGAATTTAATCAAGACAATCAACCTGTAGGAGCTGGGCTGCGAAATCATTCGCTGCACTTCATTAAAGGCAGGGGAAAGGGCGTTTCATGGGGTGCTAAATGCAGAGTAGAGCACTCAGGGGACCAAAAAAAGGACTTCAAAGAGGAGGCAGCTCTGATTTGGGGAGTGAAGATGCCCACACTGGGCTCTGCCTTTCAGCTCTCTGACAGGAGCTGGGGTGAGTTTATCCAAAGCTCCTTGGAGCAGCAATGGAGACACAGATAAATAAAAGCATTGCCCACCCCTGTAATGGTGCATCATGCAACCAGAGAATCCCAGAATAGTTTTGACTGGAAGGAACCTTAAAGATTATCTCATTCCAGCCCCTGCCATGGGCAGGATGCCACCCAGCTGGATACAGGGAAAGCTGGGAATGCTCAGCCTGGAGAGGAGAAGAGTGTGTGGAGATCTCACAGCTCCTTCCAGGGTCTGAAGGGATACAGGGGAGCTGGAGAGGGACCCTGCAACAGGAACTGGAGTGCCAGGATGAGGGGGGATGACTGACAAGGGGGAAATTTAGAAGGGATATTGGGAAGGAATTGTTCCCTGGGAGGGTGGGCAGGCCCTGGCACAGGGTGCCCAGAGCAGCTGTGGCTGCCCCTGGATCCCTGGAAGTGTCCAAGGCCAGGCTGGACTTTGGGGCTTGAAGCAGCCTGGGACAGTGGAAGGTGTCCCTGCCCATGGCAGGGGGTGGAATGAGATCATTTTAAAGGCCCCTTCAAATCCAAACCATTCCAGAATTCCATGATTTTTACCACAGTGCACACATTAATCAGCATAATTGCCCTGCACTGGGATTGTACTGATGAATGTGTGTATTTGCATAATGTGTGTTTTGGTAAAAAAGCACACAGAAAACCTACATTATATAAGCACTGACACTAAATTGTTTGGTGCTATTTTCAGGACAGTGTCTGGATGGAAAATGCAGGATTGGAGAGCAAGCAGAGGATCCTAACTAGGTGATATGCAAAGGGGAAGATCTCTCCTCTGGCAGCTTCACTGCAGGAGAGAAGGAGGGGAGGAACCCTTCAGGTGCTCAGGAATCCCAGGGCAGGTAAGGAGAGGCTGTTTTGAAGTCATCCTCTCCCACAGGGCAGATTTCACTGGGAACAAACACCAGGATGGGACAGGGTTTGCTCCCAGGTCAGTGAAATGGCCAGGCTGGGATGCTGTGACAGGTCCAACCTCCACCTGCGTGGTGCTGCTCGATGTTCTCCTGCCACAACATCCACCGAGAACATTCCCGCTGAGAAAATCGTGTGGAGCTGAGTCCTTTGCCTCATTTTCACAGCTCCTTCATGAAAGAGAGAATCCCTTGATCTCAGGGAAAAGGTGGCAACTGCTCCCTGATAAGGGCAGCTCCTTATCAGGGGCATAGGTGTCAGCAGCCCTTGATCAGTGGGATGGCTGATGCCTCTGGAGGGTGGTTCCACCTTCCCAGAGGTGCTTTCCCACCCCTGCAGTGGGAATTAAATCCTCCGTTTTACAGTCCAGCAATTATTTAACCCTGGGGTTTCTGCCTTTTTACCTGGCAATTACACACCCTTGATCACAAAGTTGTGGGTCCAAGTCGTTTAAAAAGTCTTTTAAAGCTTCTAAAAGTCTTTTAAAGCTTCTAATTCCACAAGGTACTCCAAGCAGGTGGTGGAACACTTTGGAAATCACTCCAGATCTTCGGGATAAGGGAGAAGATAAAGGTGCTCTCCCTTTCTGTTGTGGCATTGAACCAGAGGATTCACTTTATTCATCCTATTCTTCCATATCTGCTGCAAAATGGGGTGGGAACCTCTTTCCTAACTGGTTTTTAGGTTAATTCTCCCTGGATTTCATCACTGGGATGGGCTCGGAGCAACCTGGGATGGTGGAAAGTGTCTTCAATGGAATGACATGAGCTTTAAGGTCCCTTCCAACCCAAACAAATCTGGGTTTCTATAACCCTGCTGGCAACACCCATGCCAGGAATGGATGTGGCAGAATTCCCTATATTCATCTGACTGGAAATCATGCCAGATAGTCCATGTCCTCACTGTATTTCACAATTATTTCTTCTGGCTCTTCTCAGGTGTGGTGCTAAACTTTATAAGGAACTATTTGTTATTTTGGAGTCACAGCTCATCCCAAAATAAGTTGACAGATTCCATTGTAATTGGCACCATTTAAAAAATTGAACAACAGGTATGAAAGACACAACAGAAGCACTGAATTAGAATTGAAAATACATTTGGAAGGAGCTGACACAATCGAGGCAGAATTGCTTTTCCTTCCCAAAAGGGAATTGCTCCATCAGTTCCTCTGTGAAATTATTAGGGTCAGAAATGAGGTAAATTTTCCATCTCTGAGATGGAATTGATAATTTACAAAGTCCAGTGATTGCAGGGACAGGGGATGAAAGGGTTTAGCAAGAGCTAAATAGATTGAGGAATGCTATGGAATAAATTTAGCCCAGTCAAAAATGGGATTTTGTGCCAGTGAAACCAGGTCTAATTAACATTGTGCAGGATAGCCTGGAACTGAGTGCCCCAAATGCTGGAGTGAGGAATAATTTGCTTCCCTGTCCTGTGTCAGCGAACTGGAATAAATCCATGACACAGGCAGAGTGAAATGGAGGAAAACTGGAGCAGCTCTGTCACTTAAAACATCAGCACAAGCAAAAACCAGAGAGGAACAACTTTCAAGGGATAAAACCAGTGGGAATGGAGATGGTAGGAAAATGTCTGGAAAAATGGCCAGAGGCTTCTGTGCAGGATTTAGAGAGTCTGGGATGGGATGGGATGGGATGGGATGGGATGGGATGGGATGGGATGGGATGGGATGGGATGGGATGGGATGGACCTGAAAGATCCCCCACCAGGCTGCAGCTCTCAGTGCAAACAGCTTTTGCCTGCTCTGGCACCTGGGATGGACCAAATCAGCTCCAGGCCAGGCTGGACAGGGCCTGGAGCACCCTGGGAGAACAGAAGGTGTCCCTGCCCACTGCATGGACTTTGAGGTCCTTCCAACCCAAACCATTCCCTGATTTTGGAGTGCTGGAGTTTTCATGAGCTCCTCTAGTGACATCAGATGCTCCATGTGAGCTCTGGGATTTTTTTTCTTGCAGCCCAGGCACTGGGGGGGTCAAGAGCTTTGCTTTGGGGCCAGGATTCCAGACAAGCAGCCCTGAAATGCCCCAGCTGATCCCAAGAATTTAAGCTGGAGTTGGGAAGGTCAGAAAAGGCTGTGCTCCCAGAGAATGCTCCTCAGAAAAGTCACTTAATCCTTAACATCCCAAAGATCATAGCAAGCAACAGCTGCTGCATTCCAGAGAAATTGCATTCAGGGATTTGGGAATTTCAGGGGATTTCCCAGTCAGATCTGGCTACCAGGATAACCCAAGCAGTATTTGGGCTTTTAAAAAGAATTAAATTTTGCAACCCCTTCGGATTGATGGAGATTTGGACCCAACAGTTCATTCCCTCACTGTGGGGTTGGGAATACCCTGTGCAGGCTCCTGGTCTCGGGTATCACCCCTCAAAAATGCACTTAGGAATATTGTAATGTGAGGAATGGTGCTTTCCTAGACATTTGGTGCTTTCTCCTTGTGGAATTATTATCCCATGGAAGTCTTTCTTGCCCTATGCACTAGTTCCACTGTGAGGAATTTTGCCATCTGAATAAAACTGAGGCCAGTGGACCTAAACCCACCTGATGAATTTAAACCCTGGGAAAAAAATAAGCTTAATAATTAGAACAAAATTCTCCCAACCAGTGTGATATTAACTCTGATTTGGGGTTTTGGGAGGTTTATCCAAATTCATCCATGGTGAGATTATTTCTGGAGTCTGGACATAAAGATATTGTTTTTATGAAGACTCCTGGGTCAAGTTTTCTGTCCTGAGGAAATCCAGTGCTGGAAGTTTCACACCTGATCCTCCTGCTCAGAGCAAGTTTTTCCCCAGGAAGAACAGTTGGAAGGTTACCTGCAAAATCAGGGCAAGAGAAGTGTGTCACTGAGTTATGTAACCCCACAAGGTGACTGCCAAGGCCAAGGAAAAAATGTGTTCAGGGGAAAAAGGAACAAGAATTCCAACCTGCTCTTAACAGGGAGGAATGAACTTTCCACTTTATGAATCCTTTTCTATTGAAAATAATTTTAATTGCCTTTGAAAAATATCCTTGGGTTTTGTACAGCCCAGTCCTTTAAAAGAGGAGTGACTTTTTAAGGTCTGGTAGCGTGTCCTCAGTTTTATCTGTGGTGGGATTCCCTAAAAACGTCACTAGAGGGGGATCATGAAGCGCAGAAACCTTGCTCTGCAATAAAATACCGAATTTCCTCGGTGTTCTGCTGCTGGCTGTGGAAGGAGAAGGGTGCTGGAATTCTTTTTGCACCGCTGTAGGTTGGAAGCTGAGGATAATTTTGAGAGGATGCCAAGTAAGATCTACTCTGGGAAAAAGCCTCAGGGAAAGTGAACTTTGGGTTTTGTGTAGGTTTGGGGTTTAATGTACGGCTATGTGGAGCATGGAGTGACCTCAGTTCCTTCACTGTGGTCCCAGATTCGCCACAACGAGCTTTTCTCAAGGTTTTTTTTTAATCCATGGCAAAAATGTAATTCCAATTTCAAATAATCCCTAGTTGTGACAGCATCTCTCTGCAGACAGATGGGATCAAACACTGGATTTCTCTGGATAATGACCCATCCTTAAATTTGACAAGAATATAGAAGGAGTGGGAAGGGGCAATCAATGAGCAAGAGGCAGATGGGCAAAATAACCCAGGTAGGAGAAGGGGAAGTGTTTTAGGCTACAAAAAGAGATTTAGATGGGATATTGGGAAGGAATTGCTCCCTGGGAGGGTGGGCAGGCCCTGGCACAGGGTGCCCAGAGCAGCTGTGGCTGCCCCTGGATCCCTGGCAGTGTCCAAGGCCAGGTTGGATGGGGCTTGGAGCAGCCTGGGATAGTGGAAGGTGTCCCTGCCCATGGCAGGGGTGGATCTGGATGGGATTTAAATCCCTTCCCACCCAAATCATTCCATGACTCTGTAGTTCTATGACCATGAAGCACCATAAACCACCCACAGAGGCAATTTCTTTGACTGAGAAATTATTTTTTATTTAATTAAATCTTATATTTTTCTATGTTTTGGGGCTGCTTTTTCCATTTATTTATTTATTTTTTTTTTGTCATTAATGTTTGCTGTTGATAAGGAAAATTGTGCTGAATATCAGGACCAGGAAAATCCCCAAAGTTCTAAATGTTACAGGAATGGCAGCATTTTGTTCTTTCCCACCTGTGTTTTAAGGCCCTAAAAGCGATGCTCCAGAACCCACCAGTGCCTGGTGTGCCAGCAAGGCCAGGACACTAAAATATCCCAGGATTGTAAGTGGCAGGAATATCCCATTGACTCTAACAGCATTGAAACAGCAGGATACAACACAACAGGGATTAAATATGTGTTTAACTGCTCCCTCAGTGTCTGCTGGGCTTTAAACAAAGCTGAGCAGGGCTCTTTTTTTAAGGCTTTTCTCTCTGGATTTGCTGTTCCAGCTCCTGCCATGATTTCCCTGTGGATGGGAATGACCTTGGATTTGCTGTCAGGGCCATCCTATTGACCCGTGGTCGATATTCTGGGACTGGAAGTGGTGTGGGGTGGGTTAATTCCACATTTCCCTTCCGTAAAGCAATGGCACAACAACCAGAGGAATCAGAGTGTACCAGGAATGTTTCCAGGTAATTGAATCCATCTGGATTTTGGCCTCATGTCCTGTAGGAAACCACAAGTACAAGGTGCTGAAAAATCCCCTGTGAAGCTGGGCAAGGACAGTGGATCTCCCCAGAGCTGGGATTTTGTGTCCTGGGAAATGTGTTTGCAAATGTTCATTGTTAATGCTGTTTGGGTAGCACCTGAAAACCAAGCCCTCCCAGGAAATGACTGTTGTGTGTAAGTGTGTTTGGTGCAGAGGAATATTCCCTGGAGATCGTGGAAATGCGTCGATCCCCTGACAATCCAAATTCCCCATCCTGAATCCATATTTGGTCTAAAATACTGTGTTGGTGACATGTCAGGTTAAAGATACTCCCTTTTAATTCTTCACAGCCCAAATGCTGTAAAGTATAAATGTTACTCCCAAGTCCTTGACAGCACATTTGGGCTGGAATAAGAGGACTTTTTATCCAGAATAAATCAGAAGGGCTCAATCATGACCAAAAGCTGCACTATATCAGGCAGTCCTTGTATGAACCTGAGGGATTGTCTGCTTTTGGACTTATTGATGGATGTTCCCTTTCTCTTTCTTTAATGTCCGGGGAATATTGGCTGTGACTGGGATGGATCTGGGGTTGTGTATTCCTAGCAGAAGGATGCAACCAGAGCAGCTGAGGTGTGGCAGGAGCAGAGCTTGCCAAGAAAAGCAACTTCCAGCACCTGTCTTGCTCTCTGCCTCTCACACTTCATGCTGTTTATCAGTACATGGGGCTTTTTCCCATTTTCTTTCCTTTTTATCCGGTTTTTCCCAGTCCAGGTCCTGTATGTCCAGTACCCTCTAGCCACAGCCTCACCTGTAATTGCTTTCCTTCTGAGACAGCAGATCCCAAAGACCTGATCCATCTCCTCCCACCTTTCCTTAACCTGCCAGTGCAGGAACTGACCTCAGGAAACATTTTATTCAGGCTGACTTCAGACCTGTCAGCTCCCAGGGCTGACCCTGAGCCAAAAACTGGGATTAGGGACCGTTTGATCTTCATTGCATCCTGGCTGGAGATGAGAAGTCCCAAAGGGCAAACGCCCACAATTCCAAGTCTACTTTATTCCCTGAAATCTGACCCGAGTTTTGCCACCTCACAGCTCCTGTTGCCCTGTGTGGATGCACTTCCTTCATCCCTCCAGCTCCTGGGGCAGAAACCAAGGGAAGAGCAGCTCCTCACTGCTTTTTGCAGCTTTACAGCAAATTAGGTTTACCTTGAAGTTGTAAAGAAATAGTTCCATTTGTTCCTTATACTTTGATCTTGTGAGGATGGAGAGGGAGGTAGCTGGGAGAGGAGGAGGTTTTACAGGCAGCAAAAATCCACTGGGAGCTGCCTCAGCGAATTCAGGTCTAGGGCAGAGCCACAAATCTGATGTGTGATCCTAAATTGTAGCAAACTTCAAGTCCTTCAGACCTAAATTATCAACCAGGGTAGAACAGAAGTCACTAAAACCTTCTCTCTCTCTATTTTGTATTCATTTATTTTGTAATAAAGTGCAATTATTCAGTCACTTCCTGTTGGAAAAGAGGATTCAGCCCAAACTCTATTGCTTTTATCACTTTTGTCTTCTGGGCCGAGCATGGGCAATTACAAAATCTCTTGTTTGGGGAAACAGGAAGGCAAGAAATAAAGTAAAAAAAATTTTGTGCTATTTTTGAAAATGAAAGGCAAAAGCGTTGTAGTGACAGGACAAGGGGGAATGGGTTAAAACCAAGAGAGAGAAGGATTGGAAGGGATATTGGGAAGAAATTGTTCCCTGGGAGGGTGGGCAGGCCCTGGCACAGGGTGCCCAGAGAAGCTGTGGCTGCCCCTGGATCCCTGGAAGTGTCCAAGGCCAGGTTGGACAGGGCTGGGAGCAGCCTGGGATGGTGGAAGGTGTCCCTGCCCATGGCAGGAGTGGCACTGGATGGTCCCTTTGTTTCTCATTTTTCTCCTGGTAAATACAGAACTCTGCTCTGAAATGCATCCATCACATCACCTCTGAAAGAAATCTGACTGAGCTGCCCAGATTTTTATAGCCATGTCAAAACTAAGCTTTGGGGTGCACTGTTTCAGGTTCTGGCAGCAACTGGAGGTGATACAGAAAATCCCTGTCCTACACTAAGTGTGTTATGTGGACTAAACAACTCCAGTTCAGTTGAGCAATAAATATCTCCAATTTAAGCATCTCACCTAAATAAAGGCCTCAATTTCTGAGTGGAAAGTCTTTCCTACCCCAAATCACTCTGATTTATGGGGAGAGATAAATAACAGGAGTTGAACTGCAAAATTACAGTAAGAATGAAAATATCTCTCTCCTCTTCTCTCTACAAAAATTAAGAAGCCCAAAGCATCAGCCTGAGTCTTGCCAAAGTCCTGGCTCCTGGAAGCAGCTGGGTGCTTGGACAAGCTGGAGCTGGATTAATAAGCAGGGTGCAGGAGGGTTTCTGGGTGCAGAGGTCCACATCCATATGAATCAGCAGAAAAAGCTTCCTGCAGTCCTTGACATCAGCTTTTCATGTCGAGCTCCTTCCAGTTAAGTGCTCATTAATGGTGCATCTCTTGCATCACCAGATTCCCTCAGGAGCTGCATCAAACTCCCCCTCATCCTTCTTGGCTGATGCATCCTAAATCCTTGGATGAGTCCCCTGGATGAAAGGGGTGAGAATAAATCTCTGTGTGTCTGGACAGCTCCTTTTCCAAGAGGATTTCCAAGGGCTGCTTGTGTTGTTAACAAAGCACTTCTATTTATCCAACAGCTCTCCAAGGATCAGGCACAGAAACTTCAATGTGTCAAAACCCCAGCCAAATCCCAGCTGCCTGATCCACAATCAGATGTTGGAATGCAAATTTTTCCTCTCTTTTTTATAATGTGGAGACAACAAATGTTACAGGTTCTCCACAGTGTAAATGCTTTGAGTTAACATTAATCAAAATTCCTTATCAGCTGCAAGGCACACTTCAGGATGTGCTTCTCCAGGGCCAAACAGGAGTCAGGCTTCTCATGGACATCTCATGAAGTTCTGTTCCACCAGCACCAGTTTGGGTTCAGGCCATAGTCTGGAATCTCATCCTGGGACAGAGGGTGGGAGAGGTTTGTGCCTGAAGGAAACCACAGAGAAGGACTATTTCCCAGGGACTATTTCCTGGAATGACAGGAAACAGGGAATGGCTTCCCACTGCCAGAGGGCAGGGATGGATGGGATATTGGGAAGGAATTGTTCCCTGGGAGGGTGGGCAGGACCTGGCACAGGGTGCCCAGAGAAGCTGTGGCTGCCCCTGGATCCCTGGCAGTGTCCAAGGCCAGGCTGGATGGGACTTTGGGGCTTGGAGCAGCCTGGGATAGGAAGGTGTCCCTGACATGGCAGGGGGTGGGAATGGATGGGCTTTAAGGTCCCTTCCCACCCAAACCATTCTGGGATCCTTTCCACAGATCCCTGAGCTTTGAGGGTTTCTGGCAAGACTTTGAAAACAGAGTCACAAACTGCTCCCCTTTTCCATGTTCTGTGGGAATGCCTTCCCACACACCCCCCAGTGGGACTGCTGATTGCCACCAAGCAGCCAAAACCAGGGTTATTTTAAAGTGGAAAAGCTGGAATTGCTGCAGAATGGTTCTGATCTAATCACAGGACTGTTACAGGGGTGTTTGTGAGATCACTGCTGTTGATTTTAGACCTTACACATATTACCTGGGGTGCACAATTCCTGGGAGACTGGGGCTGCTGCTGCTGACAATCCAGTTTGTCTCCATGCTCACAACCTCCAGTGCTTCTTTTCCAGGCAGTGCACACACAGGGAGCCTGTCTCTGCTCCTTGGCAGAGAGCTGCTGACCACTGCCTTCTGCTTTCTTTGGGTTTTACCAATTATCTTCCTTCAGTCTCTGTGGCTTTTAATCCATCCCAAATAAATTCCTGCTTGGATGAGATCCTTTTCAGTGTTTGGCCTGTTCCTGCCCAGCCAGCCTGGGGCTGGTTTGCTTTTATCACTTCAGGATTATGTGTGATTAAGCAAAATTTCATTGAATTTACTGTGGAATTGTGCTTAGAAAGAGTTTTCTGTTGATATTTGCTGTGTGAAACCCACAGAGAGACCTTACAGAAACCCAGATTGATTTGTAAAAGAAACAGGCTGCAGGTTCATGCACCTCATGCCAAGTTTGCTCTGTGCTCTCCAGGTTAAATCTGATGTAAGTTCATTTAAATTCCTTTGGTTTAATTTAGCATCAGTCATTAATAAAACCACAAGATAGGCAAAGTTTGGTTCTGCATTGGTGTTTGTAGTGCTCCAGGCCAGCTTGGACAGGGCTTGGAACACCCTGGGACAGTGGAAGGTGTCCCTGCCCATGGCACAGGGTGGGAATGAGATGAGCCTTAAGATCCCTTCCCACCCAAACCATTCCATGATTCTGTCCATGATTCTCTGCTGCTCCTGCTCTTTTATGTTATCAAATAAGGGGTTTGGCAACAGTTGTCCAATATTCCCTGGGCAGAAACTCTGTGTGGAGCAGGTGAGGGTCTGGGCTGGCTCCAGGCTCCTTGGGATGAGCTGCTGCCCATGTGGGCATTCCAGAGCTGCCACTGCCCATCTGGGCGTTTGGTTGCTGCCCTCCCAAGCTGCTGCTTCCCCAGAGCCCTGGGCTTGCTGTTCCTGTAGCACTGGGCAGCAGATGTTGAACAGCTGGGCAGAGGGACAGGAGATCCTCTTGGCCATCCACCTATCCCAAGTCCTGGTCATGGGAATGTGCCATGGTAGGGACACAGTGGAAAAGCTGATGCATGCTGGTGAATGTGGATGATGATGATGATGATGATGATGATGATGATGATGATGATGATGATGATGGTGCTTAGCAATGAAGAGGTTTTAAATTGTGGCTACATCTCCAGGGCATCTCAATGTTTGGGGCTGATCTATCTTTGCTTCAAGCCAGTGCCAAAAATCCCACTTTTTTCTACCTTTGGGATAGCTTTCTGCTTTCTCCAAAAATCCCAGTGCCAGCAAGAGCAACTGGAGAAAGGCAAGGGTGAAGTGCATCGAGCTCAGCACCTAAATCGTGGCAGTTGTGTCAGCAGCTTATCTGCAGTTGAGGCTGTGGCTGTGGATTTGAGTTCTTCCAGGGATGTTTCCATTGTTCTGATGGAAGTGAAGAGGAACAACTCAAATCCTGGAATTCATTTGGAGTAGGTTCAGCTCATTCCTTTGCTGCAGAACCCTTCTTTGCCTTGGGTAGTTCCCCTGTTTTTAAAAATCACCTCTGGGCCCAAGGCTTGGGAACATTTCCAAGGTGCTCCCAGCTGCTGGAATGCTTTTGACTGACAGCACCACTTCCATGGAACTCCTCTGTGTTTCCTTTTGAATTGTTTCCAATTACAGCAGCCTTGACAGAGCTGTCCACGGGCAGAGACGATGGAAATTGGATGCAGAAAGATGCAATCATTCAAGGAAGGGTAAGTAAAGCAGTGTCATTTTTTTCTGGGGGAATAAAGATTTCTCCAGAAGAGCTCAGCATCCTGAGTTGAAGTGGCAGACAGGAAATGTTTTTTTCTTTCTTTAGGTCCCAAAGGATGTTCCTTTGTTAGAAAGCCAAACCTCCATTTCCTCTGTTTCTTGTAGCAAACCTGGTGAACACAGACTTGACTTGGCACCGACTGCCTGAGCTTGTAGCCTATTTCTTTTACAAACCCATTTGGTTTGAGTGCTGGAAGTCTGCCTTTGTTTGCTGCTGGATAACTTGGTAGGCAACTAATTGATGTTCTTGTGGCCAGATGCTGCAGCCTGCCCTGATGTTAATGAGCCTGCACTTCCAAAAAGTCCCACTGAGGATAACAGCAGCCCATGTGTGCCTGAAGTCCCCAAAGCAGCTGTTCTGTGCTGAGGAGTGGCCTGGTCTCAATCCCCACTCTGACCTGTGAGAAATTCCCCCCTTCTCACCCCAAATCCTGTGTCTTGAATGTGGATGCATTCAGAATAAAGGCATCCAAGCTGGATTTGGGAACAGGAACAAGAGCAGGACTGGTTGTAGTTTGGGGGTGCAGCCAACATTTGGAATGGTAAGATGGAAATTCCAGGAATATTTTGAAACAAGTCAGTCTTGGAGCTGTCCCAGTGCTGTGGGCACAGCCTGGGGATTGGCAAAACTGGGAGAGTGGGATGCTGCAGGAGTGTGGAGTGAGGGTTTGGAACAGGTACTGCACGGCTGGGAGGGCTGGGGAAGGACTGCAAGGGTTTAGGGAAGATCAGCTTAAACAGCACAGAAGTTTGGGGTGGTCCTGTGCAGGGGCAGGAGCTGGAATTCTTGTGGGTCCCTTCCAAGGCAGGGCATTCCATGATTGTGTGAAAACTGGGATGTGGCAGAAATAGCTCTGGAATCACAGAATTATGGAATGGTTTGGGTTGGAAGGAATTCTTAAAGCCCATCCAGTGCCACCCCTGGCATGACAGGGACACCTTCCACCATCCCAGGCTGCTCCAAGCCCCATCCAGCCTGGCCTTGGACACTTCCAGGGATCCAAGGGCAGCCACAGCTTCTTTGGGCACCCTGTGCCAGCCCTGCCCACCCTCCCAGGGAACAATTCCTTCCCAATATCCCATCCATCCCTGCCCTCTGGCAGTGGGAAGCCATTCCCTGTGTCCTGTCCCTCCATCCCTTGTCCAAAATCTCTCTCCATGTTTCTTGTCAGCCCCTTCAGGCTCTGCAAAGCACAGTTAGGTCACCCCAGAACTTTTCTTCTCCAGGCTGAATCCCAGCTCTCCCAACCTTTCCTTATTATCCCCATGGCCTCCACTGAAGTCATTCCAACAGCTCCATGTCCTTCCTGTGCTGGGACCCCAGTTCATTCCCAGCTGGAAGACTGCAGGATCATCACTTGGCTCAAGCTGCCCTCACTTCCATGGATCCAAAAGGACCCTAAAAGCACCAGCTGTGCTTTCCCCACACACAGGCAATTGTGCCTTGGGGGAGAATTAGCGACGTATTTCTTGCTTTAAAATTCCAGAATATTCCTCTAAAATATTGATCTTTGATACATGGATCACAGGTAGAAAGGCAAATTTTAGGAAGTCCCTGACAACAAGCTACCAAAAAATATTAAGAACTTATATAAAGGACTTTCGTAATTACAGGCTGGAATTATGATGTCCTAATTTAAAAAATTATAATTGTTCTGTCTGCAAACCAACTGCAGAAACCTTTTACAAGATTATCAGTGCAGACAATATTTTCAGAGATTAATTCCTGTCCTTACAGGAAACTGTACTGCTGAAGGAGCACAGGGGAAAAAGGAAAACATGAAAGAAGAGGCCTGTTCTCTTGCCTGACTTGAGTTGTGCCCTTTACTTCTCCTGAGATTTGATCTTGACAGTCAGTTCTGGGGTGAAGGAATTTGCTGCCCTACCATGCAAAGAAAGCAGCAAGGAATTCTGACTGCTGCAGTCCAGTTTTTATAAAATGGAAAGCTAAAATAGCTTGGTGCAAGCCAGCAGTAAATTTCAACAGCTTTAGCTGGCAAGAAAAATAATTCCCATTTTAATGAACTCAATAAAAATAATTTTATGGCAGAAGATGAGTGGTCAGCCTCAAAATGGACATGTAGGTGACTACAGGTCAGTAAAGTCAATACTTATTATGAAAGAAACCCCTGTTATTTAATTATCAGTCTAACTTTGATAAAACACAGCCATTAGCACCTCCCTATTTTGCCTAAGGTTTGTTTAGGTCCTGTTCCCATCAAGAGTTTATTTTCTCTCCAACTTCTACTTTTTCTTAGTAAAATCTTAATATCAGGATGTGTTTAGAACATCAAAGAGCTCCTAACAACAAGGCTTTTCCAGGAAGGGATCATGGAATTGTTCAGGTTGGAAAAGGCCTTAAGATGATCAAATCTGACCATTAATTACTGTCACCTATTTGCAAAGTCATTCTTCCTACATGGCTGGATTTGCCATTGAATTATTTTTAAATGGGATCTGTTTTAAATTAAATTTTCTTTCTTAATTTCTATCTAATTCTGTAGGCATTCTGCAGGTCAGTGGTCCCCCAAGACAGAGATGCCCTTTGCAGGGAGGATAAACAGGAATCAAGGTTTGCCCACAGGTCTCACAAATTCCCCTAGCTCTGCAGAGGGTTGGCTTCATCTCTTTCCAGTTCCTTTGGAGAGAAAAGCCCAGCAGACTTTGTTCCAAATAGAAAATTCCAGGTGAATGCAATCAGCTCAGGCAGCTGAGTCTATGAGGAGGAAACCAGGACTCAGGAATTATCTGGGATTCATATGCCAGGCCTGTGATCTAAAATCTTCTCAATGAAGAAACTTAGCAAACTTCAAAAGGACATGGAGCTGTGCCAGGAGGGTTTAGGTTGGAGATCAGGACAAGGTTCTGCCCCCAGAGGGTGCTGGCACTGCCCAGGCTCCCCAGGGAATGGGCACAGCCCCGAGGCTGCCAGAGCTCCAGGAGTGCTTGGACATCAGGGATGCACAGACTGGGATTGCTGGGGTGTCTGTGCAGGACCAGGAGCTGATGATCCTTATGGATCCCTCCCAGCACAGGATATTCCACGATTTTCTGATCTACTGGCAATTGAAGCTCTGAGCTGGCTGCTCCCAGGGCAGGCTGAGCTGTTCCTCCTTCCCTCTTGTCCAGTGAATGTGTTGTGGCTTTGTGAGGACGTTTAGGGAGCTGAGGAGAAAGATGGAGAAGGACTTCTTACAAGGGATGGAGGGACAGGACACAGGGAATGGCTTCCCACTGCCAGAGGGCAGGGATGGATGGGATATTGGGAAGGAATTGTTCCCTGGAAGGGTGGGCAGGCCCTGGCACAGCTGTGGCTGCCCCTGGATCCCTGGAATGTACAAGGCCAGGCTGGACAGGGCTTGGAGCAGCCTGGGACAGTGGAAGGTGTCCCTGCCCATGACCGGGATGGCACAAGCCACAGTCCCCAAAGGCTGCACGTCTGTTCCTGACAAGGGAACTCCTCGTTCTGACGTTCTTATGACCCTCTGGAATATCTCAATCTCCATTCTGGTATTCCCCCTTCCTGCTCAT
The DNA here is from genome assembly GCF_009819885.2 of Catharus ustulatus. Taxonomy (NCBI): domain Eukaryota; kingdom Metazoa; phylum Chordata; class Aves; order Passeriformes; family Turdidae; genus Catharus; species Catharus ustulatus. The sequence goes on along the minus strand of NC_046228.1, from coordinate 32,312,498 downwards.
CAGCTGAGCTGTAGATTTCAACAGCAACTGCAGAGTTTGTTGTCCCAACAGGATTCAGAGGTGTGTGTTCGCTTTCCCCAGCTGCCAGGGCAAAATCTCCGTGGTTTCTTGATCCAGTTCAGTACAAATCACCACTGTAATGCTGAGTGATGTGTCATGGTGAGAAATCAGCTCTGCAAAGCGATTTTGAGGCAAAAAAGCCTCGCTGCTGTGAGTGGGGGTCATTAGGAAGGTGGGCTGACCTCCTGAGTGTCCTGCCAACCCCTGGCACATCCCCTAAGCACCTCTCACCTATACTCACACTGCACAAACTCAGCACAAATTCCCTGTGCTGCCTCTCCAGAGCTGTTAATCAGTGCCATGCCTTGCTCCTTGCGTTTTCAACACAATCATGGTGCATCCTGTATTTGCTTGATCCACTTGGGGACCGGGGTGGTGCTGAAACCCTCAGTTGCTCCTTTTGAAGTCGATTTTATCCTTTCTGCCCCATGTGTGGTTTTTCCTGTGCTGTAAGGGCTGGATTTCCAAACAGACAGCGCGGAGCCTGGCTTGTCCAACAACATTTTTAACGAGGGTTTCCAAATGTTTCAGGCAGGAAGACCTAAATGTTAATGCTCCTAGGAAAACAAGGAACTTGAACCACTGCTGCTGATCAGTTCATGACTTCCAGAGGTGCTGCAGCTCCTCAGATAAGTCTTGTGTGTGCTTTTTTTGTTCAGCAGTAATTCAAGTTTATCTGTGTGCATCACTAAGACTGTGAGAAAGTGTCTTTTGTGCTGCCATGTCCAATGATGAGGGGGAAGATCCCATGGAATAATTTATTCCTGTTGTTTGGGCAAAGTGTGGGAGACAAGGAAAAGAGATGAAGTCCGGGAACAGAAAATTGGGGTGTTTCTGTAAGGCTGACAGGTGATGGAGCTGGTGGTGTAAAATGGGAGCAGCAAAACAAGTGGGTTGGCAGCTGCCAAAAGCAATTCACCTTGCTGATCAATACTCCATGGCTGCATTTCCATGCTCATTCAACAGCCTGCACACTCATGATCTTCCCAGTCTCCAGCTTTGCCCTGGATTTGTTTCTGTTGGTGCCTAAAATCTGGCTTTGCACAATCACTTGTGTCTAAAGGTAATGGCAGCTCTGTCCTGGCTCCCAGATCTGCAGGGATGCACAGATTCCTGCCCCTCCCCACAGAGCCTGTGGGATGGTTCTGAGATCCCTCGGGATTTTCCCAAACCATTCTGGTATCAGATAAATATCAAACCTGGAGAGGACACTGAAAGCCTGGAGGTCAGGGCACACAACAGGTGAGAGCCCTCAGTCTGATCCAGAGGACACAGATGAGGCCCAGATGTGGCCACATCTGCCAGGCAGGAGGCACCTCTGCACTATTTTGGGATGCCCAAAATAGGACAATGAGGGGCTGGAGCGTGTCCAGGGAAGGGAACAGAGCTGGGGAAGGGGCTGGAGCCCCAGCAGGGGCTGAGGGAGCTGGGAAAGGGGCTCAGCCTGGAGAAAAGGAGGCTCAGGGGGAACCTTGTGGCTCTGCACAACTCCCTGCCAGGAGGGGACAGCCAGGGGGGGTCGGGCTGTGCTGCCAGGGAACAGGGACAGGACAAGGGGAAACGGCCTCAAGCTGTGCCAGGGGAGGCTCAGCTTGGACAGCAGGAGGAATTTCTGCATGGAAAGGGTGCTCAGGCCTTGGCAGGGGCTGCCCAGGGAGGTTTGGAGTCCCCATCCCTGGAGGTGTCCAAGGAAGGGCTGGAGGTGGCACTCAGTGCTCTGGGCTGGGGACAAGGTGGGCACTGGGCACAGCTTGGGCTCCATGGGCTGGGAGGGCTTTTCCAGCCTCAGGGATCCTGGGATTCTGTGATTAAATGGAAAACTAGACAGCACAAACTTTTTTGCACTGCAGACAGGGTATGACAATCACTTAAATACAATCCATGAGGTAGAAGGAGGTTCTGGAGGAAACAAATGAAAAGGGAAGAGGACAGTGTTTCAGCTCCTGCTCTGCACTGCAGAATCAAAAAAGGCTTTGTAGGTTTAAGGCAATGAGCTCCTTGCTGCAATTCAGGAAGTGGCTTTTGAATTCTAACACCAGAATTCATTGATTGCTTCCTGTCAAGCATTTCTGTGGACTACAGGGTTTTCTACACTTACAAGATCAGGTGTCCTAAACTGTGAGTATTCCAGAGCTGCCCAGCTGTTCTCCAGCTGTGAGCAGGTGCACTTTGAGGTAATTAGTGTGCAACCCACCTGGGACCTGCCAGACGAAATGCAAAAGGGCTGTTAGCATTCCAAAAGGTTTAGCTGCACTTTCTCACTATTTTAACAGGGCTCAGTTTGGACTATCTCCCCTTGCAAATACTCAAAACTAATTGTCTTACATATATTTTTTATTTCCCAAAGCCTGTTTTCTCCCCTGGCTTTTTCCTGGCTGAGGAATCATTTCTAAACCCACCACTTTAAATTCTGGCTTTCCATATTGCTGTGACAAAAGAGGAAGTCTGCCCCGATTCCACAAAGTGTCCCTGAGGGAATTACCAGCACCTTGATTCTGGTATCATTCCGTAAACCCCAGCCAAATTCCTGCAGAATTTCTTCCCGCAACTGGGATGTAGTAAGGTATAAAACCTGTCGGTGATTCAGCCCTTCACTGGAGCTGTGGGATTGGAAGGGCGTGAGCAGCTTGGGAAAATGCCTTTAGAATCATCCTTTGGAGGCACTGTTCTCTTGCAGCCTGCTTGGGAAGGAGGAAGCAATGGTTAATCCCATGGGAATGTCAGCTCTACACTCCTCATTACACCTGTGCTTCTCCTCTTCCCAGCACACCTGGCATTGCTGCCCCTCAGAGACAACCTTGGGAGATTTTTTGCCAGATGAAATCATCCCTAGGGATGGTGGCTTTAGCAAGGCAGGGTGGGGAGGAGAACAGAGGGTTAGAAAAGGATCCAAATCCATTGGAGAGGGTTCAAAGGAGGGACACAGGGGTGGGGAAGGGTCTGGAAGGGCCATACAAGGAGTGGCTGAGGGCACTGGGATTGTTCACTGGAGGAGATTGAGGGCAGAGCTCACCAGGGGCTGCAGCTCCAAACTCTGCTCTCTAGGACAGGAACAGGACCCAGGGAATGGCTGGAGCTGTGCCAGGGCAGGGTCAGGCTGGAGATCAGAGCAAGGTTCTGTCCCCAGAGGGTGCTGGCACTGCCCAGGCTCCCCAGGGAATGGGCACAGCCCCGAGGCTGCCAGAGCTCCACACAGGGTGGGATTGTTGGGCTGGGCCAGGAGCTGATGATCCTTATGGATCCCTCCCAGCTCAGGATATTCCACGATTCTCTGACCTGCTGGCAATTGAAGCTCTGAGCTGGCTGCTCCCAGGGCAGGCTGAACTGTTCCTCCTCCCCTCTTGCTTTACAAGCCTGTGCTTGAAGGAGCACTGATTCACCAGAAACATCTGCTCCCATGGCCCTACTTTCCAAGCAGCTTGTGGGGTGTCCCACATTCAGGAATTCAGATTAGGAAGAGGTAAAGGAAGGTTAAACAGGTGAGTCATGGAGAGCTGGAGAATCAAAGAATAATCTTCTCCGAGTCGTAGGTGGGTGAAATTCTTGCAACATCTGAGTTGCAGAGGGCTGGAGACTTTCCTGGACCTCTCCCAATATTCACCTCTTTATTTAAAACTCCCTGTTAGTCCTTATCCTGCTCCTGCAGAATGAGGGATCTGGTTCCTGGTGGTTTTTATTACTTTGAGGGTGGTTATCATGTGCATCCTCTGTGCAGCCCCTCTCCAAGTGACCTGGAATGCATCAATCAGGTTGTTCCAGGTGGAACAGCTCTCTGGACTCGCTCCAGCAGGTTGTTACCTCCAGGAAATGTGTCATGCAACAGGATCCTGCACTCTGGATGAGACCTCATGGATACAAAACAAAAATACCCAGTAGAACACCACCTTTTTCCAGCTGAAAGTTGAGCTGATCCACTCAGAAATGATAGAAAAGTGCTGCTTTTATCACATTAAAAAAAAAAAAAAGAAATTAGGAAAAAAGGTGTTTGAGGTGGAGACAGGCTGTTATAATTTTTATTTCAAACAGGCTCACATAAAATCTCTTTCTCCTGTCTGAGAAGGTTTTTTATTGTGCCAGTTCTGATGGTGTCTGAGTAATTCCTTGGGTGTCGAATCATGGAATAGGGAAGGGTTTGGGTTGGAAAGGAACTTCAAACTCCTCCAGTTCCTACCCCCTGCCACCTTCCACTATCCCAGGATATCCACTATCCCTGGTGTCCCTGCCATGGCAGGGGTGGAACAGGATGAGCTTTAAGGTCTTTTCCAACCCAAACCGTGTTGGTATTCCATGATCTTTTGTAAATATCCAAGAACAGCCCTGCTGTCATATTTCTTTCCAATAACCAAACATTATTAATTTATTAATATTGATTAATGAAAAATAAAGCAATTTAGAAGCTTTTATTAAAATACCTTTCAGCAGCATGCTGGAAACTCTTCCTGCCTGGCCCTGGGTGTGTGCATGGGTGCAGATGATTCAGGCACGGGCTTATAAAAGTAGACAAATAATTGCTGAACTTACTTAATATTGAAATTTATGGGACAGTGAATTAATCTCTTGGGAGGAAAAAAGCCCAAGCTGTGGTTTTGATGGCCCTCAGGCCATCATTTCTCAACTGGAAAATTGAGGCACACGCCAGAATGCCTTGGATGAAAAACAAGGAGAAGCCTGAGCAAGGTTAGGAAAGGGAAACTGAGTTGTGAAATTGCTGTGGTTGGGAAAATGAGCCATGAGCTCCATGGAAAAGGCTGGACTGCTCCAGGACAGGGATCTCAGCCCCACAAATGCCCTGGGGAGAGGAGGAAGATGAAACTGGGAAGTGGGAATGAGGGGCTTGTTGTGTCATGTTTTGGGATTAGTGGGTTATTCAGCCAGCAGCAATCCCACCCTGCTGCCTTTCATCCAACAGCTGTCTCCAGGCAGGTGAGATGTCCCAACTGCAGGGAATGACTGAGGGAGGAGGAAATTGGTGAATAGGGAAGGAATCTCTTGGCTCTTCACCAGGGCTGTGGAAACCCTAGAGAGAACAGAGTCTGTCTCCTTAGTCCTTGCTGAATTCCCACCCCACTGTGCCCTTCCCAAAGCAGGGAGGATGTTTCTGAGCACTCCTCCTCAGAGCAGCAAAAATCAGTTCTTATGAAAGCTCAGGATTGGTTCTGCTGAAAGAACCTCACATTTATCTGTCACTGATCAGCTGTGATGCTGCTGTGGGTGATTCTGGTTCTCTTCAAGCTCCCTGAGCCTTCAGGAGGCCAGTCTGGGAATCTGACTCTAAACTTGGCTTCTCTCTTTAGCTCTCAGAAGTAACAAAAAGAGGTGGTGGAAAGGGGGCAGATTTAGATGGGATATTGGGCAGGAATTGTTCCCTGGGAGGGTGGGCAGGCCCTGGCACAGGGTGCCCAGAGCAGCTGTGGCTGCCCCTGGATCCCTGGCAGTGTCCAAGGCCAGGCTGGACACTGGGGCTTGGAGCAGCCTGGGATAGTGGGAGGTGTCCTTGTCCATGGCAGGGGTGGAATTTTGGAGCTTTAAGGTCCCTTCTGACCCAAACCATTCCATGATTCTATGGAATGTGATAGGAATACTTTGCTGTAACAGCAGCCTGAAGACACAAAACACACAAAAATCTTCCTGCAATTTTTCACATGGATTTGAGAGAGGATTTTTAAGGGATTTGACAGAGATTTTCTGATTTTTTCAGGATTTCTTTCACTCCAAATATGCCGCAGTCAATATTTCAGTCTGGTTTTAGACAAACCCAGGGTTTAGTGAGGCAGCTGCTCCATAGTTGTTTGTAAATGTGACACTGGAAGAAGAGTGAGTTGGTGACATAGCAATTGCCTCCAGATATCCAGGCTTGGCCACCAGACAGTTCCCAAAAAATTCGAGTCATCAGAAACATTCTTTGTTTCAACCTCAGGATTTTTCCTCACCTCCAACATGTTGTAACTGTGTATTAATGCACAAGTAGGTGTATTCCTACTGTCCCACTGACTCCAGGGAAAAAGGGATGGAGCTCTCCAACCTCTTATCACTTTTTCCAAGCCAGCTGCTCCTCAGTGAGCACATTCATAGCAAGGGAAATATGTGAGCTCTCCCTGCATTTGAATTTGAATTGTATCAGGAATCCAAAATTTCCAGTAGCATTTCATCTGAAATAATTAAAATAACCATTTCAGTGTCTCATTGAAAGATATGAGGAATCTAATTTAAATCCAATTCCAGGATAATGCCTGCTTTTTGTGCCCTGCTTATCTGGTGCAGAAGCTGGGGAAATTCTGCTGAATTTCTGCTTGCCTTCCCCTCTCTCTATTTTACTTTTATTCTGACCCTGTCCTAGAAGGGAATAGTGCAGAGAACCACGTGAAAACCCTATTGATTCTGGTGAAACCTTTGAATTATCCCAGAACTGACACTTTTATTGGTAAAAGATAAATCCTAATAGATAAAGCTGGAGCTCAGGAGTGTTCAAGACAGAAATAGGCCCCTGAACACCCAATATTGTGTCCTGTAGGGCCATGTTTTATCTTTGCAGAGCAGATTAGAGCTGTTGAGTTTTATCCTGAGATCCACATGGGACTGTCAAGTGAATTTTTTATGTCTTTACATCACCTCTGTGGAAAACAATGTCCAAGTAAGAGGCAGAGAAGGGAGGAGGTGCCTCCTTCTAAAGTTATCTCCAGCAAAAATGTAAATTGGTGAGGGTTTGGGAAAAAATGCTGATGGATATGAGTAGAGGGAACGGAGGGAAAAGTGACAGCAGGACACTGTACCCTGCCCAGAGTGGGAGAACTGGGAGTGGTTGGCACTGGGGAGGGAGATGAAATAACTGCAAACTCACCAAATCATTGAACTCTTTAATTATTTATTAATAATAAAGTCAGCTTGATCAAGGGCTGGTGTAATCCCATTATCTCACTGGGAAGTTTGGCCATGTGCATTTCCCTTTGGTGTCCCTGCTGGAACCAAGGGACTGAGGCAAACTGTCCTGGAACTGCTTCCCAGCTTCCAGAGCTCACTTCCAGCATGGTGGAGCTGTTAAATTTCAGCTGGAGAGGGTGGGGAGATAGGTTTTTTCTCACTATTTTTCTCAAAACAGGTCTTTGATTGCAGAACCCCAAACTCTGTAAGGAAACAGCCACTCCTGCAATGTCAATCTCTGTGCATTCCCAATTCCCAATGTCAGCCAGGTGGGTTTAGGTGGCAGTCATGGAATAACCTGAGCTGGGATCAGTCAGGATCACTGATCCAGCTCCTGTTCCTGCCCAGACCCCCCAACAACCCCACCCTGGGCATCCCTGGTGTCCAAGCACTCCTGGAGCTCTGGCAGCCTCAGGGCTGTGCCCATTCCCTGGGGAGCCTGGGCAGTGCCAGCACCCTCTGGGGGCAGAACCTTGCCCTGTTCTCCAGCCTTTTGCTACATATGTTGTGGGAAAAGGCCAAAATCCAAGTGCTGAGGGGTTTTGAGTGTTTTCAGTCTGTGGATAGAAAGCAGAGCTTGCTCTTGGAAAAATCTACCTCCTCGCTTAAAACCCAGCTTAGAAGGAGTGGTTTCAGTCCAGCAGTGCAGTCTTTCCATGACAGACAAAATAAAAGCTCTGGGACAAGCTGGTGTTTAATAATTGGTGGGTTGGGAGCCATTACTCCAAAATGAACACCTGATACAGCTTTGAGATGTGGAGTCAGAGAATGGGAAGTCTTCTAGAAAATGCATGCCTTTTTTGGTTGGTTGTAATTTTTGTTGGTTGAGGAGGGGGTGGACAGGACTGACACAGCAACACAGTTCCCCACTGCAGAAAACAAATTATTTTGGTCCTCTAAATCTGCTGAAGTAAAGGATTTAGGAGGATGGAGTTGCATGTTTTGATCCTCCTTCTCACCTCATCCCTGAGCTGCTTCTGATCTCAGTCCCAAGTCTGGATGGGGAGTGTGAAGCAGCTCATCAGAGGGGGATGAAAAGCCTGGCCCAGGAGAGATGGACAAGCAGCAGGAGGGACAGATGAGAGTGAGGGGGAATCAAAGGGGAAAAGGTGTGAGAGACAGGCAAGTGGGGTGGGAAGGGCAGTTAAACTGGGCAGAATCATCAGGGGCTCCTGAGAGAAAAGCTGAGCCAGGTAGAAATCCTTGTAGGAGATGCTGTTGTGTCTTCCAGCTGTTCTCACTGGTAAATACCCAGAGCAGGCAGAGAGATGAAACAAATCCTCCACTGGCTGCAGATTCTCCTGCAAATCTGAGCACCTCTGGGGAGAGAGGACTGTCAGATGTGTGTGAGGAATGGGATGAGACCAATCACAGAATCCCAGACTGGTTTGAGTGGGAAGGGACCTTAAAGCTCATCCAGTGCCACCCCTGCCATGTCAGGGACACCTTCCACTATCCCAGGCTGCTCCAAGCCCCAAAGTCCAGCCTGGCCTTGGACACTGCCAGGGATCCAGGGGCAGCCACAGCTTCTCTGGGCACCCTGTGCCAGGGCCTGCCCACCCTCCCAGGGAACAATTCCTTCCCAATATCCCATCCATCCCTGCCCTCTGGCAGTGGGAAGCCATTCCCCATTGTTCTGGCACTCCTTCCCTTGTACAGAGTCTCTATCATTCTTGCCAGCTCCTCCAGGTACTGGAAGGCCACAATTTGGTCTCCCCCAAGCTTCTCCTCTCCAGGTGAACATTCCCAGCTCTCCCAGCAGAGCTGCTCCATCCCTCTGATCATCCTGGAGCCTCCTCTGGACTCTCTCCAGCAGCTCCAGGTCCCTCCTGTGCTGGGCCCCAGGGCTGGGGCAGCTCTGCAGGTGGGGTCTCACCTGAGCAGGGCAGAGGGGCAGAATCCCCCCCTCCCCTGCTGAAAACAGAAAACAAATCTCAGTTTGCTGCTCAGCCCCGCTCTTGTTTTCCACATTTGTGTGATAAAGCAGTGGGATGCTTATGGAAGCATCAGAGGCTGCCCTGGCAAACTCTGCAATCCTGGATGTGCAACAGCAAAACTGAGAGAGGCTGTACCTAAGAATTCAGTGTTCCTAGACCTATATTTTTTATATATCTCATCATTTCTGACTTGGCAAAGCTGTCTCTCCAGGAAAGGTTCCTTGAGAGGGGGAGATCAGAGGATCAAAGTAGTCAAAATGTGGACTTGGAGCTTGCCAGGCCAGTGAGATTTGTGAGACAGGAATTTGTTTGCACCTTTTTGAATGCTTGCAGGCTCCAGGATTGATCCAGCATCTTTGGAGAGCCGTGCATTAACAGAAACTCACTTCTGAACACAAACACCAACCTAATGGAATAGTCCTTAATTTCAGAGCCTCTCTGAGACAGGTATCCCTCCCTCAATACCTTTGACAGCAGAAAATTGAGGGTTTGTTGGTTTTTTTTCTTGTGTCTTTTGTTGCTGTCGTTGTTCCTCTGCTGTGTTTTTGACTAGGCCTCCCCTAATTAAGCAGTAATTTAGCTGCTTACACTTTGAAGTTTCATTCACTACCTGTCCTGTGTTGAGTCAACAAAAGGCTACATCTAAGGCAATGAGGCTCAGGCCATCACTTTTTTCTTTTTTTTTTTTTTTTTTTGGCTGCCTAATTAAGTGTAATTACTTTATTTTGTGCCCGGCTTCATACTTGTACCATTGCCTTGTAATAATTGAAATTGCCTGGGTGCTGTGGGGGGACTGTTTGACGCCAGAGAGGAGACGTTCCCGCTGCCCTTCCTTGGAATAGCACGGAACCCAGAGCACAGAGCCAGCATTTCCCTACCCACTCATTACTGCCCTAGAGGAGAAGCAGCAGAGAGGCGCTGCTTTTATAGGGCCAGGATGTGTAACGGGCCTAAAAATAGCCTGTACTGCTGGGGACAGGCTGGGATTAGCCACAGAGGGAATCCTGCCTGTTTAAAGGAGTGACCTTCCCGTGGCACAGCAGCTTTGCATCCGCTCCTTTTCGCTCCGTAATTGTGACAGATCAAAAGCGGCGCGCTGCCACTCATTATCTCTCGAGGGGGATTCGAAGAATTACTGTCCTCCTGACAAGCAAAATACTCCTGCTGCTGCTATTCGGGAGATCAAGCAGGAGCCCCCACCCCTCCCCAAGCAAAAAAAAAAAAAAAAAAAAAATCACCTGCATTTCATTTTTGCCCCTCGTGCACTAGGAAAAGGTTGTTGCAGGAGAAGTAAATGAGTGCCCAGCGTGGTTAATGAGAGCCCCCTGACCAGCCTGAATTTGGAGCCAGGCTTTAATGATTAATAATATGGGAAATGTAGGCTCAGTAGCACTAATAATAGGGGTGGCTTTGGCTCTGTGCTGGCTGGGGACACGGGAGCATCCTCGGAGCCCTCCCTCTCCTCGGTGGTGCCAGCAGGTCTACGCAGAGCAGTTAAAACTAATGGCAGATCTAAAGTCTCCCAAGCTGCACTCCAGCTTAAAGAGGAAGGGGGGAAAGGGAACAAAAAAAAAAAAATAAAAGCAAAAAGCCAAGCAACTTCTGGCATTCTACAGGCAAGATAATTTGTGGAGTGTTTGGAGGAACATCACAAAGAACACAAATGGAAAAACAATTAATCAAATTAATGGAAAAGAGGGATGAGGCTGGGTCTCTGCAGAAGCAATGTCAGAGCAGTATTTGGGTCCTAACAGAAAGCAGGAGTTCAGCCAGGGCTGGTTTGATATCAAATGGCTTTGTGTGGGAGGGAAGACTGAATTTTTATGGCAGTTCTGTGAGGGGCAGTGAGATAAAAAATCAGGTATTTGCTGCAGGGTTTGGTTGGGTTGTGGCGTTGTTTGCTGGGGGATTTAAACACTTAAGAAAATCTGATTCCTGCTACATATTGTTCTGATTTAAACACCTTTGGCTGGCTATGCCTGAATTACAAAGATAATTCTTTGTCTCTGCCTGTGCTTGGCATCCAGCCCTCTAAGTTTGTCCTGTCAGTGACAGAGTGCACATGTCACTGGCAGAAAGCAGGAAGGTATTGGGAAAATGTTTGCTTTTTCCTTATGGGATAGGATTTTAGGCTGCTTAGGGAGTGACTGTATATTCAGCTGATCTACCTTGTGTTTAGGACCCCATGAGGAAAGTGTTTGGATGAGGGCTGAGGATGAGAATGTTCATCTCCACCATGAAAAGCATTTCAGTTTTACTCCAGCACCTAAGCTAAACCACATAAATCCCTTTTTTTTTTTTCTTTTATCCTACATTTCCTCCCTCTTAGAGCCCTGTTTGCCCTCTCATGATGGCATAAGCTTGGCAAGCAGAGAGCCTGTGGGTCTGTGCTTGATTTCAGGCACAGGGACATCATTAATGATTAACTTCCCTCATTGAATATCAATTTAAATGAGGTCCATTTAGAACATTACAAGCACAGAGCCCTCGGAGTCAGGCTTACATCACCAGATTCATTTGGGGATGAGCTGAACAAGGTCATGGTGCCAACATCATCCTTTGGAGAGCCAAAGGAATCCATCTCAGTTTATATGCAAATATTCACATTTACAATATTTTACATTTTAGAGAGAGAGGCACTCTGGACAGGGCTGTGGAGCCACAGGGGAATGGCTTTCCATGGATAGTGGGTAGGGTTAAGTTGGATATTAGGAAGAAATTCTCCCCTGTGAGGGTGCTGAGGTGGTTGGAATTTTGTTTCCCTTATACTTTGTTTTCCATGGATCGATGTTGAACTTGATCTGACACTTCACTGCCCAGGTTTTCTGTCACAGAGAGACCTTCAACAATTCTCAAGGAGGTGAGAAAGTTGGCAGGCTGAGAGCTGGGTCTGATCAGGACAAGAAAAGGTTCTGTGGGGACCTCACAGCTCCTTCCAGGGTCTGAAGGGGCTACAGGGGAGCTGGAGAGGGACCCTGCATCAGGAACTGGAGTGACAGGATCCAGGGGAATGGCTTCCACTGAAAAGGGGGAAATTTAGTTTGGATTTTTTGAGGGAATTGTTCCCTGGGAGGGTGGGCAGGCCCTGGCACAGAAGCTGTGGCTGCCCCTGGATTCCTGGAAGTGTCCAAGGCCAGGATGGACACTGGGACTTGGAGCCACCTGGGATAGTGGATGTGTCCCTGCCCATGGCAGGGGGTGGGGTGAGATGTTCTTCCAGGTCCCTTCCTACCCAAACCCCTTCCATGATTGTGTGATTATCTACCCTTGTTATCTTAACTTGCTGAGTGCTGTTATGAGATGTTCTCATCCCCCTGCTCAGGGGTGTCAAATAAGGTTAATTAGTCAAATACAATTGGGCCAAGTCCATTTGCACACCAGCTCTTTGTGAGATGGTTCCTAGCTGGGTGTAGGGACTGTTTGCCCCCCCAAATGTTTCTTGGTTTATCACCTACCACTACATTTGAAACAGTTGTTTGGACCCAGCCTGACACTTGTGAGGCCCTAAGAAATCTCCCCACCAGCTCTGATCCCGTGGCTCTCAAACAGATCCCAATGGATCTGGGAGAAGAATTCCCATCCCCTTCCTCCCATGGATTTCTCTGTGTGGACGAGATGTGATGGCAACACCCAGATCTCTGCATGCCTGGAGCCAGCAGGGCTCAGCTTGAACATCAAAAATGCAACCCCCAAATGCTTCCAGCCCCGGTGTCCTGTGTTCATCAGCTGGGATTGATGGGCTGCTCCCCAGGAAAACAACAAAGGGCTGAGCTGGGCCTTCCACAAATTGCCAGGGGCAGGAGGGGAGGGAGGAGAAGGGAAGGAAAAGGATGGTGCCTTTAAATGAGATGGGGAAAAGGAAAAGACAATGCTGGTGTGATTTTAATTGCACAGGTGCTGAAACCAGCAAGAAAAAGGGCTCCATCCTGTTGGAGCCCTAAATGGCTGCGGAGCATGGAATTGCTCATGCAATTTTGAACCATTTCCAGAAAACCTGAACAATATCAAAGGGATGCCAACCCCTCAGAGCAAGGGTAATTTGGGTTCTTTCAGTCCTCTTGTACTGCAGCAAATGTCCCCACATCTGTTGTTGTCACCTCGGTTTCCAAAGGGGAACTACATGTTCTGGTGATTTAAAAGTAGATTTTCTTTCTACAGCTCCAAAGCCAGGTCTAGGCAAGGTCCTCCATCAAATAAACTCTAGTCCAGGCTTAGCTGAGGCTTTGATAAACTCAGCCCTCGGGAAGAGCCAGTGGGGTGTCTGTGGAGGCAAGATAAGTCTCTCATTTTTTCAGTTCTTTCAGGGAAGCCCCATGTGTGTCCAAATCCCAGTTAATGCAGGTTTCAAATAAGAGTTTGGCAACTAAAGGTGCTGTGGGAAGAGAGGGAAGGTATTTACATGGGGAATAATTATTTAAAGACACTTAAAACTGAGCAGGAGTGAGTATGCAGCCTTTGGAAAGATGTCACCAACAGGTTGTTAAAGGATTTGAGCAAGGATTTAATACCCCAAGAAATAACTGGGAGAACCACAGGGTGGAAAGGTTTGTTGATGACATCAAGTTTTGTCCCCCAAGCTTTTAAGGGGATGTAGTTGAGGGGTAGCTACCTTTGGATTCAAATGGGCATTGGGAGTAAAGCCTGTGGGAAGACAGAAAAATCAGCAAAAATGGAGGCAGAGGAGAGGCTGGGGGAAGGGCATTCCAGATCTTAGCCTGGCAAAACACTCAGGAGGATCCAACAGAACTGTGTGAAAAAAAGAGTGGTTGGTAGGGTTAGATGGGACATTGAGAAGGAATTGTTCCCTGGCAGGGTGGGCAGGCCCTGGTACAGGGTGCCCAGAGAAGCTGTGGCTGACCCTGGATCCCTGGAAGTGTCCAAGGCCAGGCTGAACTTTGGGGCTTGGAGCAGCCTGGGACAGTGGAGGTGTCCCTGCCCATGGCATGGGATGATCTTTAGGGTCCCTTCCAACCCAAACCATCCTGGGCTTCTCTGACCTCAGACCAACTCTTCAATACCATTACAAATATTGTTGTTTCCTTTTCCCTTTTTGACCAGTTATCCAAGTTCTGATCCAGGTCTCCATGTCTGCCAACAACATCTCTGATGGCACTGCAGAGTGGAAGGGCTCCCAAGCCAACAGCTGGAAGGTCTGTAAGCCTTTTAAGGTTCTGTGCACACTTGAAAAACCCATTAGCTGATTTTTTTTTTTTTTTTTTGTAGCAGTATATCAATTTTGGACCAGTTGCAGGAGAAAGTAGTTAATATTGAATTTTCTTGCCTTTAAATTTGAATTAGAAAGATGTAGTGCTGTGGCTTTGTATTTTCGAATGCAACTCCAAAAATACCACACAGACACTTTCAGATACTTCCCTTATAATTGTAATGTCTCTCTTGGCAACTAGGCTGCATCATAAAGATATATTGTGGCTGTGCTGAAGGTACTTGTTCCACCAAAAAAATCCTCATTAAAGCCAGATTCGATATTAATAACTGTGTGTTCTTGTGGAAAACTGAAATTGCTTTTATTGGAAGAGCTGAAGTAACTCACCCACCTTTTTATTTTTTTTATTTTGCTTGTATATTCCATCTTCCTCCTCTATAGGGGAAAGAAATAATCCAAACAGGAGCTGGATTCCAGCTGTCAGGCTGCTTCTGTTTTCTTGAAGCTTTCAAATAATTAAATGTTGCTCTCCATGGAAAGGGTGCTCAGGCCTTGGCAGGGGCTGCCCAGGGAGGTTTGGAGTCCCCATCCCTGGAGGTGTCCAAGGAAGGGCTGGAGGTGGCACTCAGTGCTCTGGGCTGGGGACAAGGTGGGCACTGGGCACAGCTTGGGCTCCATGGGCTGGGAGGGCTTTTCCAGCCTCAGGGATCCTGTGATGTAAAAATCTGAGAGAATCCTTTCAAATCCAGGAAATGGGCAATGGGGATTGCCGTAAAAGTGGGGTGAGAATAGGGCAGGTTTCCTCTTGGGTGAACACTTCATTCCCAGCCTGAATATTCCACATGGGAACAAACCCAGTGTCTTCATGAGCTGCCATCAGTGCCTGGCTCTGTCCCTCCATGGAGCAGATCCAGTCTGGAACACGTGTGTTCTGCCATGTGGATTCTCCTCATTCACACCCGTCCCATGGTCCATGCTCCTCTGGATTCATCCCTCTTTGCTCAACTGTCATCCCCAGACTGCTGATTCCTCTCTTGGATTGCACTTTCCTGTATCATCCTACAGCATTTTTTGTATTTTTTTTTTGCTCTTCTTGTATTCTCTAGGGTCTCTGACCTGCTCTGCTCCTCACACATGTCCATCTGTAATTTAATTGCCCAAATTCTTCTTCCAGTGCAATCTTTGATGGTTTTGCACTTAGTGACACAAGGCCTGATTCGTGTGAATCCTGCATTCACAATCCCTTCTCCCCTGATGCCATGGAACTGTACAGTCCCAGGATGGTTTGGGTTGGAAGGGACCCTAAATCTCAGTCAGTGCCACCTCTGCCATGGGCAGGGACACCTTCCACCATCCCAGGCTGCTCCAAGCCCCAAAGTCCATCCAGGGATGGGGACAACAAAGCTGTGCTGGTGGCTGGCCTGGCCTTGGTGATTTATTGCAGAACATTTATAAAATATGCTCCATTTTATAAATAATGGTGGAGGGACAGGGAAAACCTTCTGTCCACTGAGTCAAAACAGAAGGAAGGTCCTTGAACTACTCCATGGTTTTGCTGCTGGCTTCTCATTCCTGCTTGTCCCTGGGAAACCGAGGTGTGAGTGTGTGGATGGCCAATATCTCTGTCGTTACACGGGCATAGATAACACAGCTGATTAACCATGGCTAATTAACCACCACAGCTAATTAAGCTTGGCCATGCTTTGGTGCCCGAGGGACACTCAGCAGTGCCATTGCTGGCCCGGGAGGGAAGCAGGAGCGGGATGTCCCTGCCCAGGGAGCTCCCTGCGCCTCACCAGACACACAGACTCCTCGGAGCACTTTCACAATCATCTCTTGGCTCCTCAATTACCACTTCCTCCTCCTCCTCCCCCCACCCCTCCCTCCTGTTTGACCTTCTGGTCATTCTGCCGGCCCTGGATGCGGAGCAGGAGCTCCACCACCCTCCAATTAAAAGTGGGAGAGTGTGGCACATCAGAGTTACCTAACGAGCCTCTGAACCCCCTGCACCTCTCCTTCATCTCCCATTTTGCATCCCAGATTTCTGCAGTGAACTCCTGACACAGCAGTTCCAGGGGCTGCTTTGCCTTTTGGCTGTCAGTCCAGCGTTAGGCACAGACTGAATCCCCAGGTTCGCATCTTGCACTCAGGGGTTATTTTTAATTCCCAAAGACCACTGGATGGAACGATCAGCAATCAAAGAATAGGCAGTTATCACTCTTGCAAACTTTCCTGGGCCTCAGTAATTAACCCAACAAATTAGTTAAAGGCTCCAATGCGGAAGGAGATTGCTAGACTGTGGTCAAGACACACATTTAAGGATTTTTCCCTTAAGCTGCTTTTCTGGGGGAAGCTTTGATAAAGCCCATATGATCTCAATTATCATTAACTCTGTGTGGTTTCGCTGCATTTGGAGCTCTCAGACGTCAGCAGACAGGAGCCCTGTGTTCAGGCTTTAATGTAGGACTGGTATTTATGTAATTCCCGTTTGGATTTGTCAGCTGACAGCTGAAAGGGAAGATTTCAGACAATTTATAGGCACAGCCTGTGGCCCGTTGTGCTGAGTGACACTTCCTCCATGGAGCTGATGTGACAGAGAGCTGCTCCAACATATTTTAAATGCCAGCTTCAAAAACCCAAACATTTTCATTTTTCCTCCTGTGCAGCCTGAAAAATTCAAGGGTGAGTTTGAAGGTGTCGCTGCCTCAGAGTGATTTAATAAACTGATTTAAATCCTCTTTTGGGGGGATTCCCACTCTCTTAAAGTCCCTAAAACATCAAAGTGTCTCTTGCCTTGAGCTCTGCTCCATCAGGCTGAGCCTTCCTCCCAGGCAGCAGCAGGAATTCGGCAAACAGGGAGCTGTGATTCACTCTTAAGATCTTCCAGTGTGCGGATGAGTCACTGATAAGGACATGGAAGTTGTGCTGACCAGATTGAGAATCTTTGGGAATCACAGGATGTAGCTGGGAACAGATGAGGGAGAGCCTGAAAAATCCTATAATTGAGGAAGCACAGATGAAAATCCCCAGCCTGGGGATTTTGTTCCAATTTAGGTTTAGGTTTAGGACTGTTCATGACTCGTGAAAGTTTGGGGTTCTCAGCAATCTGGAGGGAGAAAAAAAAAAAAAAAAAAAAAAGAGAGACCAAAAATCAAAATTTTGCCTAGAAATACCCTGGAGTATTATTCTTCTGTAATATTTTGGTTGCATGTGTGTTAACTAAGCTTTGTATCCATGTCTGACTTGGATGCTGTGAATAATCAGAAGGTACAAACAGCTTAAGGAATTTTATTTCCATTGTATTTTCAATTTTTTTGTAATTTTTCCCCTGTACACAGACAGAGTTAGGTCATAAAAGCTGAGGAAAGCTTGGAAAATTTCTCCTGTTTTTTTGTTTATGGGGCAGAACCAAGGCCTGGCTGTTTTACTTAATACACCAGAATTTTGGGGACCAGAAATGGGGAATTCTGTTTGAACACACCATGTACTCTCAGGCATCTTATACCCATTTAGGAGAAGAAACAAACTTTTGTCTCCCAGGATTTCAGATGCCACTTCCACAGGTTCCCTTAGTGGCACTGTCAGAACAGGACATGTTCACCTTGGTCTCTGTGGGACATCTGGGGACAGTTTGAGGCAAGCCTGCCTTGTGCCATGATTTTTGTCCTGGTTTCCTGCTCATCTAAACCCTGCCTGGCTTTTTTTAGGGCTGCAGCAGACAGCCTGGAGTGGCACAGGTGGTGTTTTCCAGTGTCCCAACCTCGCATTCTAGATGTTTTGCTCCTAAATATGCAGAGAACCAGGCTGAGAAGCAGCCAAATTCCTGCTTGGTGTCACACACAAACTACTCCTGCACAGCAGGCCTGGACTTGGCCCTGGGATTCCTCACACTGATTCATCCAGAAGTTCTTTTTGCTGGGATATTGCCAGAATCATGGCACAGCTGGAAAATCTGATGCTGTTTCATCACCTTTAGCCACCTACTTTTCAAAAATCTTCAAGCACAGCATGCCAGGAATAAAGTTTCCCTGGGGCTATCAGGAAGGCTTAAGAGAATTCCACTTTTTCTCAGGAAGTTTCAGAGCTTTTGGGTTGTCAGATACTCCAGCTGAAAATATCAACTCAACAGCACTGAGAAATGCCCTTAAATGTCTTAGAATATTGCTTTAATACTTGCTATTTTTCAATATTTTCAGTGTTTCTTTATGATGTTCTGAACAGCCCAGTGTTCAGCTCAGAGGTTTGAATTTTAACTTCCCATGGCTAATAGCTCTTGTTTCATTGATTGGAAATTCTCTGATATTTCTAATTTCTGAGATTTTTCTCAACCAAAGGTCGTGGGAGCATAGACAGGCCCATGTTGTCTGTTCTTCCCTGACTTTCCACAGCAGGTAACACACTGCATTCCACAGAAACATGAGAATTCCCTGTTTCTCCTGTGAAACTCCAATATTTGCAGTGTCCCCTGCACCAGAAAGGGCATAAACCGAGGACACAGAGCAAACCACACAGATTAGAGGTTTCTAATGGTGACCCCTCATTCTGCTGAACAACCCAGACCAGGCTTTTTATTTGCATTATTGCTGATTTCTGCATTAAACTCCACAACCTGCACATAAAGGACTGGTTTAGGAGAGGATTTTCATCCCTCCAGGAGAGTGACATTCCAGAATGATCGTGGGATCATGGAACAGAATCGTCTGAGCTGGGAGGAACCCTCAGGGATCGCTGATCAGACACCCCAAAAATCCCACCCTGTTCATCCCTGGGAGTGTTATCCAAACGCTCCTGGAGCTCACAATTTGGGATGGGAGTGAGGTGAGTATTTCTCTCCCAGAGGAGGGATTTCTCTCCCAGAGGAGGTCTCCTCAGAAGATGCCAGAGGCTGAGTGCATCACTGTCTGATGAGGTGACCCAGGTTTGGGTGGAACCTCTCCCAGCAGATCAAAGAGCAGCAGAAAAAATTGAGAAATTTGGGAAAATCTTCACCAGCCATTTAGAAACTGTTCCAGATGACTATGGAATGCTTCAGGTTGGAACAGACCTTAAAGCCCATCTTGTTCCCACCCCCTGCCATGGGCAGGGACACCTTCCACTGTCCCAGGCTGCTCCAAGCCCCAAAGTCCAGCCTGGCCTTGGACACTGCCAGGGATCCAGGGGCAGCCACAGCTCTTCAGGAACTTCTCCTACCTGCTCACTTCTCACAGCCTTCCTCCTGCAGCACATGCCCAAAAATGTCCCAGAAGACTCCCCTGACTCACCTGTTTTCTTTCCTGGGCAATGATTCCACCACAGGAGCTCCTGAGGCTGGAAGTGCCCTTGGAAAGTGCTTGTGGAGGGCTTGGCACAGGGCTGGGAATGAGAAGAGACTGCAAAATCAGAGAATCCCAGAATGGTTTGGGTAGGAAGGGACCCTAAAGCCCATCCAGTGCCACCCATGCCATGTCAGGGACACCTTCCACTATCCCAAGCTGCTCCAAGCCCCATCCAGCCTGGCCTTGGACACTGCCAGGGATGGGGACTGCACAGCCAGCCTGTTCCAGTGCCTCCCCACCCTCCCAGGGAATATTTTATCCAAATCTCTAACCTCCATCTGAAAAGAACAGTGCCAGGCATCTCAGCAGCAAACCCAGGCAGGGGAGATGTCTGGGCAATTCCCGCTGGGAATGTGAAAACATGCGGGCTTGGAATGCACGGCCTTGTCAAACAGGGGCTGGGCCCGGCCTTAAACACAGCCCTGGCTTAACCAAACCCAGCTAAGAAAAGCCTGCAGTGCTGGGGACCTGCAATTGCCGAGCTGGGCACCTGCAATTGCCGAGCTGGGCTGAGGTTGGGGGCAGAGCCTCCAAAGGAACAGGAATTTAAACACAGCTCAACAGCACAAGGCTGGGCTTGCATGGACTGGCTTTGCTGCTGACAAGGGTTTGGATTGATGGGAATCAAACCTTGCCCATCAAACCTTTTTTGTGACATCCCCCAGTCTTTCCATTTTACATACAGGAAAAATTCTTGTATCAGTTCCATCCTGCTACTCCAAATATGCTGAGGGAAGTTAAGAATTAATTCTATTGAGCTTTTTATTACCACGTTTTATTAATCCTCCTCAGCCGAGCATGCTGGTATTACATTTGCTTACCCTTTTCCAGGCTTTTCCCATTTACACAGAGCCACCTCCAAACTAAATATTAGGAAAGTGCTGAAAGGCCTTCAAGGCAATGCTTGGATCTGCTGGGTTTAGGCACTGGGAGTGGGATAGGTTCCTGAAATCCACAGTGATCCCATCACCTCTGCTCCTTAAGCTCCAGCCTGCTGGGATAAATCCTGCAGTGCCCTTTTCTCCATTTCCAGGTGGAGGCGGGAGTCTGCTTTCAAAATCCGGGTAGTAAATTGAATTAACATCCTGGCAGCCCTGCAGCAGCCACTGGAAGGCTAAAAACAAGGTGCTGTTCAAAGGCTGCTGCAGGGAAAAATAGCCCCAAACTCCAGGGAATTGTCCTGGCCCATCTTTCTCTGCTGCCCTCAGTGTGTATCCCAACAGATTTTCATCACAGGGACAGCACTGCCCTCTGGAAGCAACCCCCAAAAAAAGGGTTAAATGCAATTATTTTTTAAATAAATTGTTAAAAACCTCACAGTGCAAAGCCTGATTAATCAGTTGTTAATGAGATCACCATCTGCATAAGGCTGAATCAAAAAACCTCCAGTAGAGGGAGTGACCAAATTAAAAATCCCACCTAAAGTGCCTCTGGAATTTCATGTTGCTGGTAAAAGCTTTTACTCCTGAAACGTTTGGGAAGCAGGGAATTCTCTTACCCAGAGCCTGTGTGTGGGGCTGACACATCCCACACGTGACACAGTGTCACTCAAAAAGTGACATTAAATATGGGAGCAGATCCAGAAAATTCCTTCTTCCTGCAGCTGTGGCTGCTGTCACTGTGCCCTCCATCGGGATATTTGGGATGTCACGGGCATGTGTGACACCAATCACCCTGGCTGGCAGTTCAAAAGGATCCCAAAAATCCCAGCTTTGATCCTCCAGACCCTCCCTGAGCTGAAGGCCAAACAGGAGCTGTATTTTCCTCCCCTGCTGGAGAAAAGTCCTGATTTATCCAAAGGATTAAAAGGTTGGGTGGCTTTTAGGGAGCCCTAAAACAACAGCTTTGAGGTACCTGGGATGAAGGGGCTCATCTGGCCCTGTCTGCTTTCCAATCCATCTTTATCAGTCTTCCACTGGCACCTAAAAAAGACTTTTTTCTTCAAAGCAGCTTTTAAAAACTAATCCTAACCAGGGTGATGCTGAAAGAAAAAGCCCCTCTTTTCAGTTGACTCCAAATTCCTAATTTTTCCATCACATCTCAGTTTAATCTTCTTTTTCTGTATTTTTTTTCCCACCCTGCATCTGAACCCTGAACTGGGATCTCTCTGTTGCAAGGCATCAGAGGTGCAGTTTTAGAAACCTGAAGTCTGACAGCTCCTCACTCAAAACCTGTCCTAAGATAAAAACCACCATTTATTGGATTTAAAAAATAGGATATTGGGAAATGAGGGGAAAAAAAACCTGGGTGCAATAAAGGGGAGGAGAGACAACCCCATCTATAAATGAACTTCCAGCACTGATTTTAAATATTAACAATTAAATTGTTAATATCTCTTATCCTTTCTTACAGCTTTCCAATGTATTTTTATTTTTTTTATGCTTTCTGTATCCAGGCTGACCTGGCTGCTCAGTCCTATGTCAGGTGAATTTTTGAAGCGCTGTGAACTTAACAACAGCAGCACACAAACACTTTATTTTTATTTTTATTTTTCCCCAAGACAAACAACATAATCTCCCTTGGGGAAAACAAGAGGGCTCCAAGTTTAGCAAACAGGCTGCAGTGATCATTAGTGAAGCACAATTTCATGGCAGGAAGTCGCCTTGGATCCCGTCTCTGCATCCCAGACATTTTATGGGCTGGATGCAGAAAGCTCAGCTGGGGAATGTTGGGGTTTTTAACAGCCATATTTTGGGCCCATAAAATAACCAACTACAATGGTTCATTTTCACCCACACACCCAAATTGCTGGTTGGGATCACAATTTCAGGCCCCTGACACCCCTTACACAAACAGACAGCGTTCACCAGCAAAAAAAGGCAAGGCAGGAGGGGAGGCTCGGGGGATTGGGATGGGAGTTAAAAAAACACCCAGCAAACGAGCAGCAGATGCCTGATTATACCCTGCAGCCAGGCTCTCCAGGAAGCGCTTCCCAGGATGTGCTGTCTCACAGTTCTCCCATCTCTCCATCACCTTCACCTTCCTGGGCTCTCCCACCCTCCTCCCATCAGCTGCTCCAGCCCAGAGCAGCTTCCAACAGCACCAGCAGCTTTAAATCTGCTTTAACTCTTCCCCCAGCTCCTTCCATGGGTGTTTTGGATTGGAAGAAAATGCCAGCAAGAGGCAAAGTTATCATCTCCTCACCCTAACAAACACTTAGACCTGCTTAAAATACAAATACACAGCATGGCCAAGCCAAGCTGTGAAATATTTTAAGGTTTGTTGGTCATCCAGTGTGGGAAAAATGGGGAAAATGGGAATAAACACCTGTTAGGATGATGATTTGGTGGAGTGAGTGGTATCCCAGCCCATGGCAGGGGGTGGAATGAGAGGATCCTTTAGGTCCTCTCCAACCCAAATCATTCCATGACTCTGGGATACACCAAATAATCCCTGTCTCCCTAAAACCTTGACACCCCTAATCACCCTCGTTTTCCAAACGAGAGGATCTTAATTCAATGCTCATATTTACAAAGGATGTCTGTGCTGGAAATAAACTTCCACCAGAACTTTTCAAAACCAAAACTTCTAAAACTTTCTAGTGGAAATTGGGAACAAAATCCTTCTGAGAGCTTAAGAAAAAAGTCATAAAATCCCAGAATCCCAGAATGGTTTGGGTGGGAGGGGACATTAAAGTTCATCCAGCCGCACACAGGGACACCTCCACCATCCCAGGCTGCTCCAAGCCCATCCAGCCTGGCCTTGGGCACTTCCAGGGATCCAGAGGCAGCCACAGCTGCTCTGAGTAGTGACAAATTACTGAGTTGTAACTACCAAATATCAGCTACTCAGTAATGTAAATAGGATTGGAATTAAATTAGATTTTTTTCTGGGATCTTCCTGGGATGGAATACCATGCTAAGCATCCTGAGCGGCTGCCTTGGCAGGTCCTAAAACAAGGAAAAGAGGCACTGTGCATGAAAGGTGCAGATTTCTGGAGCAATCCTGCATTTCCAGAGGAATTATGTGGTGGGTGAATCTTTTCAAGTCTCACTTTCAATGAGAAAATCACACCGAGCATAGAAAGAGTTTTTAAAAATTTAAGATAAAAGCTGGCTCTAAAAGAGAGATTTAAAGGTGACCGAGGCCCTCTGGCCAGACCTTTCTCTGCCTGGTGTGATCAACCTGGCCTAAAAAAGCAACTCAGCCTGGAGGCAGCACATTGCATCTCTTTTTTCTGTGTATTCCCACTCCTCTGAGCCAGAGGGGAGGGGAGCTCAGCTTGTAAACACAAATCCTGTGGAGTCTGCCTGGGAGAGGTGATATTTTTCCCAAAGTCATATCCCAGGAACTTCACAAATTGCTTCATTTCAGAGTTGCTAAAAAAAAAATTAAAAATAAAAAATAAAAAATAAAAATAAAAATAATTTAAAAAAAGCAAAAGGCAGCAGCATCCTTCTGGCTTTCCTGGGCAGAGAATATGGGGAGAAGCTGAAATCCTCTGCCCTGCCCTGCCAGGAGGGATTTTATCCTCCAGCCCCATTTCCTGGGTGGAACGTGTGCATATTTGTGCAGAGCTGCTCTCTCCTGGTGCTTGCATCCTTCATCTCTCACTCAAGTTCTAATTTCCAGTTTCCAGTCCCCAAGTTTCTTGGTTTGGATCCATCTGCAATCTTCCAGGCTCCATCCTTGTCTCCAGCAAGGGTCTGGATGAAGCCCTGAAAGATTGTTGCCCTTAATTATCAGAAGTTTTAGAGGCTTTCTTAACTAAAATGTTAAGTTTTACAGGTGCTGTTGCTGCTGGCGAGCCAGGGATGGGAGAGGGGTTTTTTTAATTTTTAAAATGCAGGTAATTTGAGCAGCAAAAACTCCTGCTGGAAAAGTTTTGAGGAAGAGCATCTCAGATCAACATGCCTTGCAAGGCATCACCACTGGTACTGGTTTTCATGGAATCCCAGACTGGTTTGTGTGGGAAGGGCCTGAAAGTTCATCCAGTTCCACCCCTGTGCCATGGGCAGGGACACCTTCCACTACCCCAGGCTGCTCCAAGTCCCAAAGTCCAGCCTGGCCTTGGACACTTCCAGGGATCCAGGGGCAGTCACAGCTGCTTTGGACACCCTGTGCCAGGGCTGCCCACCCTCTCAGGGAGTGGGGATATTGGATAGCGAGGATATTCCCAATATCCAACCTAAATTTCTCCTCTTTCCATTTGTATTCGCTCCAGTTCCTGTTGCAGGGTCCCTCTCCAGCTCCCCTGCAGCCCCTTCAGACCCTGGAAGGGGCTGTGAGTTCCCACACAACCTTTCCTTCTCCAGGCTGAACATTCCCAGCTCTCCCAGCCTGGCTCCATAGGGAAGGTGCTCCAGTCAGGACATCTCCACATCTCAGCTCAGCCTTGGCAGTGCAGTGAATATCTGAATTTATGGATATGAGGAAATTCTGGCTGTAAATCCATTATTCCAGCGTGTTGGGGAGGTGGTGGAAAGAGGCTGTATATCCCACTCACCTGGTTATAGCAGGCACTGGCTGTAGAAAATATTATTTATCTATCTTTGGGGGTCTGGAATCCATGTCTAAGAGAGAGAGGAGGTGAAATGGTGTTGTGTGGCATGCAAAGGTTTCTTTGTTTAAAATGCAAACTATATCTATCTATTTATCTAAATAAATGTATAGATATATCTCCAATTATGGCATTAAATAACTGACAATAGCTACATTGCCCTTGAACTGTTTACACCACTGTGCAGAGCCAGAGGATTTCTGCGATTTCTCACTCAGCTTCAATCAACGCTTTTGCACTTCAGACTCTTGGTTTGGGGCGAATTTTTCTGACTTTAATTTTCCAAGATTTTATTTTACTTCTGATCAAAGCCACACACCACGAGCACAGCCAATGTAGAACCACCAGAATTAGTTTCCAGATAGCTCATTTTCTGCAAATCACACTACAATGCCTCCACTTATTGTGTGGTTTCCATGATTGGAAGGGAATTTAAAAGCAAACTTCAGCACTCAGCAAATCCATGGAGGTCCCACGACAAATGCAGGGAGCTCAAAGCAGCAAGGGAATGCTGAGCATGGGATGTGGCAGGCTCAGAGAGCACAGCCTGGGTTTAGTGATTCATCCTAATATTTGCCATGGAAAATGAAAAGATTTAATCAGCCTTCCCAGCACTGGATGGTCTCTCCTAAGTCAGGATCAATTAACACAAGGGGGTGAAATCTGAGCCACAGAGTTAGGAAAGGCTCTGAAGTTGCTGATATTGGGTTGGTTTGGGTTCTTTGAAGAATTACTCGTCTGTGGAGCACTAATCTTAACCTGAACTGTGAATTCCACCACCATGAGCTCTCTCCAAGGTCTCTGACATGCTGGGGTGGTGTCAGGAAGGAGGAGAATGGAGAAAATCCCAGACTGGTTTGGTTGGAAGGGATTTAAAGCCCATCCAGCTCCATGGGCAGGGGCACCTTCCACTATCCCAGGTTGCTCCAGCTTGGTCTGGGACATTTACACGGATGGGAAGCCCCAGAACTTTTCCAAACCTAGGAAAAGGCCAAGCTGTGGAGTCCAAAGGCTGGGAGGGCAGCCCAGGGAAAGGCTGGAGCTGGAATTGCTGGTTCGATTCACTGAGGCTTTCAGTGCTGGAGCAGCTGATTGCAGAGGGCTCTCTGGGCTTGGCTCTTCCTGACTTTTATCAGCTGTGACCTTCCCAGGCTTCCCTGTTCGTGAGGTTCCCCAGAAGAAAATCTCCTCCCCCAGACACATTGATTCCTCTCTGGTGTTTTAGCTGCCCAGTGCTAAAATCCCAGGGCACATTTTCCATACTGATGTGCAGATCTCCATTTTTTGTGGTATTAGTGGGAAAAGTTGTGAGTTGACCCAGACAGCAGCTTTTCCTTGCAGAGGGCATTGACTCCCTGCCTCTCTCCCGTCCTGTTGTTCCTAAAATCCACCACAGGGAGCAACCTAATCTGCAGATGGATCCTTTTGGAGTGCAAAGCCCAATCCTAAAGTTTTAAGAAGGGTCTTCTTAGCAAAAATTCCTGGATTAAGTAGGTTCTCCTGCCTGCTTCTCCCCTCTTCCTCACAGTTTCCTCCTGAAGCACATCCCTGCCTGACTGTGCCCAGAAATGTCCCAGGAGACCCTCCTAAAACTCACCTGTTTTCTTTGCCAGGTAATTATTCCACCACAGGAGCTCCTGAGGCTGGGAGTGCCCTTGGGAACTGCTTATGGAGGGCTTTGCACAGCCCTAGGAATGAGAAGCAGCTGAAAAATTAAAAAATTGTTTGGGTTGGAAGAGCCTTAAAGCCCATCCAGTGCCACCCCTGCCATGGCAGGGACACCTTCCACTATCCCAGGCTGCTCCAAGCCCCATCCAGCCTGGCCTTGGACACTTCCAGGGATGGAAGGCACAGCTTTCCTGTGTCACTACCCTCACAGGGAAGAATTCCTTCCCAATATCTTATCTAAATCTGCCCTTCTTTAACATTTTTTGAATATTTTAGCCCAGTCTAAGCATGACCTGGTCAACCTACGAGCACAGGGCTGTCTGCCCAATGTCTCCCTGGGTCTCTCATGTGTGAGAGAAGATCTGTGCAGCAGCAAGCAACACATTTTTTGAACTCTCCCCAGTGTGCAGCCTGTGCCACTTCAGAACACTCAGAAGTAAAAACACTAAAGGGAAAAAAACCCTCCCTTTTTATAGCCTACTGTCTCGTTGAAAGTGATTTATGAAATGGAGCATCCTGCCCACCCAGTGCACAGAACAAATACAGACAGGGCTTTGAAATAGCTATAGCACTGTGCTATTTTCAGTAATATTTAGCTCAGACTTAGCCAAGAAAGCCCACTAAGCTCAGCAGACAGACATAAAAAGAAACGTTCTTTCTGCATTTTTGTGTGTGCGTGCGTCTATTTTGGGTTTTGCTCCTCTTTTCTCTGGTTCCATGTCTGACTATCAGGGCAGTCCCAGCTCAGGGGAGCGGCCAAAGCCCAATGTTCAGCACAAGCAGCAGCTCTGGAGCACACATCTAACTTTAAATGCCTTGATAACCATCAGCATGTGCTTAAACTGAGATCTTTTATTGCTCATAGTGGAACTGATCTCTGCTCCCTGTGACAGGGACAGGACCCAGGGAATGGTTGTGGCAGAGGAGGGTCAGGTGGATATTGGGATAAGAGGGAATGGGCACAGCCCCGAGGCTGCCAGAGCTCCAGGAGGGTTTGGACACCAGGGATGCCCAGGGTGGGATTGCTGGGGGGTCTGGGCAGGGACAGGGGCTGCATCAGTGATCCCTGTGGGTCCAGCTCAGGACATTCCATGACTCCATGATAACTTGTTGAATTCAGCCCCCTCAATAGCAGCAGGAAATGTTGTGCAAGTGGATGATATTTACTGTGTGTGTGTTTGGGAAGCCCCATTTTCCTCTTGTGTAACTGTGAGGTTTGATCATGTCACAGGATGTCCCTGTCACAGCTGGCATTGGGATGGCAGTGGGAGGACACTGCCTGGGCTGTCACCAACTGTCTTTTCTTTCACCCTTACCTGCAAAATCTGAGCTGTGACTCATTTTCACAGTTATGCTGAGAAGAAAAGATAAAACCAAGACTAAACCGAGGTCCTTCAGGTCTGCCAAGTCCATCTCTCCTGCCCTCATCAGTGCATAAACTCAGACTGAGCACACAGTGAGAGTTCACCAAGATGCTCTTCCCTTTTCCCTGGTGTTTTGGAGGTGGAATGTTATTTTTCCACAAGGTGAATTTGTATTTGAAACAGCCTGATCCTTTTGAATGCCTGCAGAGCTCCAGCATCCTCTTCCAGCCAGGAGTTTTTTGGCATGGGATGTAGCAAATCACCTCCTTGGCTTGTTTTAACCTTGCTGCTCCTGGTTCTGTCCCATGCCTGGCATGCACAGCAGATTCCAGCCCCCATTCCTCTTCTCTGTGCCATCCAAGCTGTCCCAGAGCACTCTGTCACCTCCTGCCCCCCTGGGAATTAATTTTCCTAGTCAGGAATCCTCATCCCTGCAGGAAGCTCTCACTGGAGTGGTTCTGGCATGGGTGAATGCTGGCAGGATCACAGCCTTGCTCCAGACCGAGTGCTTTGGGTGCTGTCTGCATCTGGATGTGTGGATCCTAAATGTAATCCAGTCTTTGTCCTAACTCCATGGAAGTTCGGCTTTCTCCTTGGAAATCTGTGGGATTCTTCAGCATTTCAGTCTCCAACTACTCCATCTCACAATTAAATATCTGCAAAGCTTGCCAGCTCATCCCAGTTCACATACACACATTTTCCTGCTTCCAGTTGCTTTTGTTATCCCCAAAAAGCTCTGGGATCTGTCCCCCTGATGAAAGAGACGTCAGTGGGGCAAAACTATCCCGAAATCTCCTCGTGTTCCAAAGACAGCCAGAAAGGTCCCTCTCCCTGGTGTTCCCACGCTGTTAACACGTGGTTTGCTTCTTGTGGTTGACTTTGGAGATCAAATCCATGTGCTGGGGTAGGAAATGCTGGGGAAGGTCCATTTCTCAGGATGCTTTATCAGACAGGATCCTTCAGAACATACATTAAAAATACTTCAAACAAAACCATTGTTACGGTTCCCCTGCTCATTCTGCAAACCAGTGACCAAGGGCTTGGGGTTTGTGTTGGTGTTACCTTGAAACTAAATAAATTCCCCTACCCAAATAAGACTCAAAAAAACCACCCTTTATAAAATTATCTTTCAAAATCAAAAGCAACTTGTTATTTTATTTTAATGATGTATTATCCAGCTGCACAGTCCGATTTAATAAATGAGACTCCACTAGACAGAAAAATAAGTCATAATATTTAATTTGCATCTTCTCCACAGCAGGACAGATCACTTTTGTCACTTTATTCTTTCAGCTAAGGCAAATTTTTGCTGTGTTTTTCCCTCATTTGGGAGTCATTTGGGGTGTGTGCATCTTACAGCCATAAGACAGAATATGACTTTAACAAAAAAGATAAGAATTTCAAAGAAGCAGCTCCAGAGCCCAGGTATAATGGGATGAGCTTGGGAATAATGGAATGAGCCCAAGCCAGGATGCTTGGTCCTCAGCTCCATAATCACAAGAAATAGCTCCTGATCCAAGACTAAAATCCTGATTCCCAGCCTTTCTCCTGCATTCCTCAGTGTGACACATTGCTCCTTACACATGGCTGTTTTCCTCTCTCCTCCTAGCCCAGGAAAAGCTTCCATCCAGCCTTTCTGTCATGCATTAGGAACTCCACAAACATGTTTACTTAAGTACCAAACCACATGAGCTCAGCATTATTCTATGGCTCCAGCGCACATAAATTACAATGGATTGTGGGGGAGCAACTTTGATCCAGGAAAGCCCACACTGAATTCCCTTGGAGGAGGCTCAGAGCACTAAATGGTCCTTGTCTCCCTTTCCTCTCATCCCTGTTTTTGGATGGCTTGCTCTGTCTGCCCTCCAGGCTACAAGGAAAGCAAGCATGAAGAGTAGCCCTAGGAAAATCATGGATTTCCTATTCCATGGATCCAACCTCTTTCCCTGACACTCATTTCCATGTGCAGAATCTCAGGTGGCACTCAGAGAAAATCTCTTGTCCTGAGTGCTGTGTCTGTCACCCTCACAGTGGTGGAGTAGAACAGCAACACTGGGGAGGAGAAATGTTATGAGGACCCAACCCTCCAAAGAAACACTTGTGGACAAGATTCTTTCCCCATCAGAGGGCCTGTCCTGGGATTTTGGCCTCATCAATATTGCAGGAATCTTTTACAGTGACAAATATTTCACTGGGGTAGTGAGGGAGGTGCTGTTGTTGGTGGAGGAGCTGAGAGACAAACCCAGGGCGTTTCCTCCTTCCCAACTCTACATTTGACCCAGTGGGACATCTCTGGCTGGTCACCAGCTCCAGGATGTCCTGTCCCCCACACCTGGCAGCTCTTTCATCCCGTTTGGAGAACCTTTTGGCTGCTGCTCTCTGGTTGATTCCACTGCCATCAGCACCAGCACCAGAGAACACACAAGAAATACATGGCGGTGCTGCAATGATGGTTGGAGTTGGTGATCTTGAAGATCTTTTCCAATCTTAATGATTCTAAGGAATCATTCTGTTAAATGATTCTATGAAATTATTCCATGAAATCATTCTGTAGCATCATTCTGTGAAGTGACTCTGTAAGATGATTCCATGAAATCATTCTGTGACATCATTCCATGAAATGATTCCATGCAATCATTCTCTGAACTCTTTCTTCCTCGGTGTGATTTAAAGACTGAGGAACCATTGTGGCTTCCATAGAAGTTAGGAGAAAGAGAAATGTTGCTTCTGATGCAAATGGCAGCAGGAATCAGTCTGTGCTTGCCTTTGAAGAGTTAATTGGTTTTTGTTGATTGAGCAGCATGAAGCGCTGCTCATGAGCCACTGAGGAAAAGCCCTGTGCCAAGTGTTTGATTTTTCACTCTTTGTACGTGTGGAAATCTAAAGCCACAAAGCTGGAGAAACTCTACCCTCAAAGCAAGGACTTGCTTATGTGTTTGTATAAACACGAGTTTACAGAGCCCTGCAGGACAGTTTGACTCGGATCCCATTATTCCTCCCTTGGTTTTAGCAAGCTGGGACACCCTCACAGCCCCAGGCTGAACATGGGTAAAGCCATGTGCATTAAGAAACTGATCCTGCTCTTATAGGAAACTTCTCCCTTTTAAAGGGTTTTGGATGCTGCAAGGTGTCCAGAAGTCCACCCTTGTTACAATAATCCTGGAAAAAACATCTTTCCTTCTGTTTAGTTGGGGAGGTATTACTAAAAGGTACGGTACAAAAGGGTGAAAGCAGAGAGGGAGAATTTGCAATTATAGTTCTTCATTAATAATTAGGGTTCATAAGCTAATTCACAGCTGTTCTAGATGCCATTCCTTTTATATGTGTATTATACCCTGTCACTCTCCAGGGCAAACCTTCAGCCCAAACTGCAATGAGCTTCTGTTTCAGGGACATTCCATCCTTTTATTCTCTCCTGAGTCAGAAGGCACTCTTTGGGATGCTGGGTCAGAGGAAGTCCCTTAATCCATGCAGGATGAAGGCATCCCATGGCACAGCCTTTATCCAGATCCTAATGGAATATCCAGCAAATTCACCTGGCTTTTGCAAAGTCCCATCTGCTCCCCTGACTTTAGTCCCAGCCACCCTCAGGGATTACACAGTGATCCCAGTGTTCCTCACATGAAGGAGCCATTCCCCTTCTCCTGGGCTCATTTCCTCTCCTCATTCCATCCCTGCCCACCTACCCAGTGGATATTTCATCAGCAGCTGCCTGAGAGACCTCCCAACCCTAAACTTCAGTCAGAGGGAGCCACGAACCACCAGAATTCACCTGATTCCTGCTGCATCCTGAGGGTTGCTCCAGATGGATGCTGCCATATGGCAAGAAAACCATATTTTTACCGTCATTTAATAAATGTACAGCCAAACCAGAGCCCCATGCTGGGTTTGTCAGAGCAGAAGAGGTGACCAGCACTTTTGGGGTGCCTGTGCAGATGCTGCACCTCCAGAGCATCTCTAGGAATGAAGGCTACACAGAGTTTTACCATCCCTGTAGTCCCTGACACAGATCCATCTCCCATCCCATGGCTTTCAGATCCTCTCAAAAAGAGCTACAGGACTTGTCAGACACTTGCCTGGCTGATAATACACAATGCCCTGGGCTAATCAACACAGACACAGGTGCTCATCCCCACCTTTTCCCTGAGTTTCCTTGCCTGGGAACTGTCAGGATTTCTGTAGGCTCTGTATCCAGGATGGAGCTGTAGGGTGTCAGGACTGCAAACCTGCTGTGAGGTTGAATAGCACCTGCTTGACACCTGCTCAGAGGGACAGATCAGAGCCTGAAAGCAAGAAAAACAAAAGATGCCGTGCTTAAAAGAAATAAAGATCAAATAAAAGGTACAATCAAAATTCACTCTCGGTTAAGATCCACTTGCCTCAGCCTCTTTTTTCCCATAGGGGCTTTCCCTGTGGAAATACAGCTGCTGTGGATGTGTTTACCCATGGGACACTTTTGGGCAGTGCTGAGCACTGCTGGGAATTGCACAGGTTGGATGAACACAGATGGTTTATCCCAAATATTTACGGCCAAGGCACAGATCTGTGCAACTGCATATGTTGGACTGAGTGATTGGGGTAACAGGAGCAGCTGGAATTTTTTTCCTGGCCTCACTGGTGCCTGGAGCTTCCCTATCCCTATTCCAACCTTAAACTCAGCCCAGGGACTCACTGCTGTAGAGCCAGCAGGGCCAGCGTGGCTGGGGACAGTCCTGGGGACATCAGGCTCCTCTGTGGGGACAGAGGTGTGGCACAGGCTGTCAGGGGCCAGGCTGGCATTGTCCCTGGCCAGTGAACAAACAACACCCTCCCCCTCACTCCCTCCCAGGATATGGGGAGGAGAATGGAAGGGGGAAAGATCCATGGGTTTGGATAATGATGATTTAATCACAAGCACCAGCTGTGCACACAGGCAGAGCAGGAGGCAGAATTCATTCCCATTTCCATCCACGGTGGCTTTTCAGGTGCTTGCACATCCTCAGCACCGGCAGTGGTTGCTCAGAAAGCCAAATTCCATAACCACAGATGTGTCCCACCTCGTTTCTCCTTGCTTCCATAAGCTTTTACCACTCAGTACAATGCCATGACCTCAATGGTCAGGTCTGTCCCTTGATCATGAGTCTGCCTAAATTTTTCCAGTCTCTCTCTGCCTGCTTTGGCAGCTTGGATTTGATTTCCACTTTCTGTGGTTTCCTAAAGCAAACAAGGTCCATCAATAAAGAGAGCAGAGGGCCTTTCTCCTTTTGATAACTGATTGTGTGGTGGAGACCCTTGGGCACAAGTCAGCTCCTCTGAGGACTCAGATCCCTGCCTTATGGCCAGTCCATGATCCCAGAATTCGTGGGCTCCCAGCTGGAGCCCAGTGTGTGATGGACACTGCTCCTTTACTCCAGGGAGCTGTGGTTTCCTGAGGTGCAGGGAGCACCATGGACACCCAGTGCAGCATCCTGGCTTGGCCAGGGAAGTGCTCAACTCCTGGGCTGGCCCTGCTGAGGGACCTCGAGGGCTGTGTCCAGTCCTGGCCCTCCTGGAGGGGCTAGAGCGTGTCCAGGGAAGGGAACGGAGCTGGGGAAGGGGCTGGAGCCCCAGCAGGGGCTGAGGGAGCTGGGAAAGGGGCTCAGCCTGGAGAAAAGGAGGCTCAGGGGGAACCTTCTGGCTCTGCACAACTCCCTGCCAGGAGGGGACAGCCAGGGGGGGTCGGGCTGTGGTGCCAGGGAACAGGGACAGGACAAGGGGAAACGGCCTCAAGCTGTGCCAGGGGAGGCTCAGCTTGGACAGCAGGAGGAATTTCTGCATGGAAAGGGTGCTCAGGCCTTGGCAGGGGCTGCCCAGGGAGGTTTGGAGTCCCCATCCCTGGAGGTGTCCAAGGAAGGGCTGGAGGTGGCACTCAGTGCTCTGGGCTGGGGACAAGGTGGGCACTGGGCACAGCTTGGGCTCCATGGGCTGGGAGGGCTTTTCCAGCCTCAGGGATCCTGGGATTACCTCATAATGGTGCCACATTCTGATTTTCTACCACCATCTTCTGAAGTGTCTCAAGCCCATTTCACAGAAACACTCACTGGGCTGTTGGATGATTTTCCTCTAAACCAGTTGGAGTGCTTGGAGCCATGGAGTATCCTGAGCTGAAAGAGACCCCCAAGGTTCTTCCATTTCAAGTCCTGGCCCTGCCCAGAAACCCAACAATTCCACCCTGACCCTGAATGCGTTGGAGCTCTGGCAGCTCTGGAGCTGTGACCATTCCCTGTAGCTTGATAAAAGAAACAACAGAGGGAGTTGAGAGGAAAATTAGGTGTATTAAGTATAATTTTTTTGTCTTTATTTCATCAAAGTTTTGTGAGTTTAGTGGTTGGACCCAATCATCTTGGAGGCCTTTCCCAATCTTAGTGATTCTGAATTTTTGGATCTATGACCAGGAGACCAAATTTAGCCTTGCTTCCCCTCCAGTATCACCAGCAAAAGCAACAAGTGGATTAAGGCAGCACCAAAATCTCAACCCTAGTCCTGCCTTCAAACCACCCTGTCCTGGCTCATCTGCCTCCCACTGTCTGCCACAGGTCAGCCCCAGCTCTTCCATGGAAATTCCTCCTGGTGTCCATCCTGAGCCTCCCCTGGTGCAGCTCGAGGCTAAAATAAAGCACAGTGTTGTGGCTTTGGGGTTTGCATTTAACCATAGCAAATTCAGGATGAAGAAACATAGAATAGCCATAATTACTGAATTAATTAACAATTTTTTCAGGGTCAGAGCAGTATCTGGCAGCTTCATAGGTGTGAGACTCAATCTCCCAGGTTTAATAAACCTTTACAAGAGACTTCCTGACAATGTCCAGGTACTCACGATGGAAATTTTCCTGAATTTTTCTGTTTTGCTCTGGGTGTTGTGAGTAGAATAAATGTGTGTGTTATGATGCACAGTAACCTGCAGAGATTTGGGAATTTCTGTGTTCAGTAGTCCCCTGCATCTCCGGATGTCATTTATCAAAACCAGCTGCTCTTTATATCACTAAGTCTTGTATCAATGTCTATTTAAAGTTAAACTGAGAGCCAAAGAAGCCTGCTTTGATTTAAATAAATCAAAGCACATCACAGTCACAGCAATTAATAATCCAAGGCTGGGGCAAACATGAAGAGTAGGAGAAATCCACTTAGGCAGGGTTGTTTTTGTTTCTTGCTGCTTTTCTAAAGCTTATTAGAAGCAGCAATCCTTTGATTAGACTTCCACAAAAATCCCTCAGCATCAATAGGAATTAAGGGGCTCGATCCTGGCAGTCTGTGGAAATCCAGGCTGGGGGATGGATTGTGAGGCTCCCTTGTTTATGGCAGGTCATGGAGAAAGAGCTTTCACCTGAATCATTCTCAGCCTGCAATGCTAAAGCTCCTGCTAAGAATGTAGGCTGAGGTCTCAGGCTGTAATTGTGCTGCTATCAGGTATTAATGAACCATGATTTAGGTAATTACAGCTTCAGGAGAGGAGCCTTGGATTATAGGACAAACTTCAATTTCTACTGAAGCAGCAAAATCAGTGTCTGGGTTTATTCCTGCTAAAGTCAGGTCAAGTTTTGTGTGCCTTTCTCTGGGGAGTTTTGTGCCTCCCTCCCCTCTCCTCCAGTTTTGTGTCACTGGAAGAGTCAGAACTTCAGGAACAGTTTTGGGAAATGGCTGAAGAGTGTCCTGGTGGGAGGGCCCCATTCCCCATGGAAAAGGTGAGGGTATCACTGGAATCCAGCAGTGATTCACTTTTATGTTCAGAGTAGGAGAAAAAGCCTCACCCAGCCTTCCATCTCTTCCTACTGGGAGATTTGTTGGAATTCCTGACTGGCTGAGGCTGCAGGGAGCTCGGTGGGCACCTGGTGTCCCCTCCCTGCTCCAGCAGGGCCATCCCAGAGCACAGGGCACAGCATTGTGTGCACACAGCTCTGCAACAGCCCCAGGGAGGAGAGCCCAGAGGCTCTGTGGGCAATCTGTTCAGGGCTGGGCACTGCCCAGGGAAGAAGTTGTGCCTCCTGTGCAGGGGGAATTGCTGGGCTCAGTCCCTGCCTGTTCCTCTTGTCCACAGAACATTTCTAAGGAGAAAAGATATTTTCTTATCACAAGGCTGAAATAGGTTCCATGAAGCTCTCCAGTAATAATTCCATTTTCTTGTAGGAAGAATAATTTTGAAGCTTGGCTCATATTTTAGATACTTGTAGACTCTCCCCACTGATTTTAGAGAATGGCTCAGTGGTTTCACAGACATTTTATCAGCACACTTTTAGGCTGGCTCAGGAAAGATGTTATATCCAGAGCCAAATCCCTGCGTTCAGCTGCAGGCAGGCAAGAAGGGCTTAATGGAATGCTGGAAGAAGCATTATAAACCTTAAAAAAAAAAATACTGTAGTGGGAATCTTTTATCCCATCAAAAATGTATTCTTTAGTTTATCCAAACAATTTATGGTCACTGAATAGGACAGGAAAATGCAGGATCTCTCCCACATTTTCCTTTTTTTTTTTTTTAATGCTTCACTTTTTATTCCAAAATGGGTTTTCTACCAAATACCAGCTTCAAGGACAAGTGATAAAAGACATCAAGGGAGCTACAAGAAAGGTGGAGAGAGGCTGTTTCCAAGGGATGGGACAAGGGGGAATGGCTTCCCACTGCCAGAGGGCAGGGATGGATGGGATATTGGGCAGGAATTGTTCCCTGGGAGGGTGGGCAGGCCCTGGCACAGGGTGCCCAGAGAAGCTGTGGCTGCCCCTGGATCCCTGGCAGTGTCCAAGGCCAGGCTGGACTTTGGGGCTTGGAGCAGCCTGGGATGGTGAAAGGTGTCCCTGCCCATGGCAGGGGTTGGAATGGGATGAGCTTTGAGGTTTCAGCCAAGCCAAACTGTTCCATGATTTTAAAGATAACATTAAATAATTACTCCTGGGCTAGAATTCCCATTCCCTTCAATTTGTTTTCAATGAACCCAAATCCAGCCTCTCATTTATTCCAAACCATCAAATTCAGCTCCTTCAGCCATGTAGAAGTGCAGGGGAATCAGTCTGGGATGAGCAAATTTTTCCAGTCCTTTTGGATCTTCCTCCAGGGAAATGAAGGGAGAAATAAAATCTGGATTAACTTCCACCAATGAATTCACAGGATATCAAGAAGTATTTCACTGTGCCATAGGAAAGCAAGAAGGAAAAAGTTCTGGGAGGGAGAGGAAATTGGGATTTACTCTCTCTTGCATGAAGAATGACTGGACCCTCATAGTTACAACTACTTGCAGTTACAACTAATAGTTACAGCTATTATATCTTTACAGTTATAATGATTTGCAGTGTCTGCAGTTTTCTTTCAGTTTAATTCAGGGTTTGGTGGGTTTTACAGGTGCCCTGCTAAGGCTGGGATTTGCTTAAGCCTGAGCTAGGTCTAAACCTGAACCCTAAGGGGCTTCTAGGATTTTTACACTTTCAGAGCCAGCAAGCTCAGCCAAAACTCTGTCAACAACCCAGTGCTCTGCTGGACTCTTTTTGAGACTTCACAGTTCATGGAGAGCACCAAAGATTTCCACTGGTTCTCTCCCTCTGATATATTCAATGAAAGTTCACCTTTCTAGTACTCTGCCCTCCCAAAGAGCCCCTTCAGTGGTCCTGCAGCTCAGGTCTGAGGTGTTTGAGGTTTTGTGACTTTGGCAAAGCCTGGTTTGGGTTCACAGAGTTTGCCTGCTAATTTAAGGCAGAAAAGTGCATTTCACCACCATTTCAGATCATATTGTTTTTGTCCAAGGGGTTACACAAAACAAACATATTTTGCTGCCCTGGGGAGCTCAGGACGCCTCTGACAGAGCCCAAACAGGAGCTCTATTTATTGACCTCTGTATATATAGTTCCCCCACACCTTCTCAAGGGCATGTTTTTCACTCCATCCTCTCTTCAGGTTTATTCCTCACATTCCCTCCCTCTTGTTTGTCAGAATTTAAGTGAAACTCCGAGTGATGTGTGTTTTGATTTCTGTAATTAAGTAAAACTGAGCAAATGGAGTATATCCATTATCCTGTTCAGTCCCCCAGACTTTATAACTAAATCAAATGGAGCTCAGGTACCTGAAAGTTGCATCTTACAAAGAAAATTGGAAAAAATAAATATGTAAAAGCCATTAGGGATATCTTTTTTACATAGTGCATTCACTGATAGTGGCTGTCCCTGGATCCCTGGAAGTGCGCAAGGCCAGGTTGGAGCAGCCTGGGACAGTGGAAGGTCTCCCTGCTCATGGCAGGGGTGGCACTGGATGAGTTTTAAGATCCTTTTCAACCCAAACCCATTCTGGGATCCTGTGATTCCATGATTCCCCTGAAGATTCAAAGCACATCAGGTTCCCCTGGTACAGTCAGGCCTGCCTCAGTTATCCTTAGGGGTTTTCCTCCGGGGATTTCTCTACCACAAGACCTGAAGACAGCTGGAGTAACCCTAAAGCCTGTCCCTGGGCACAGCACTGGCATCAATCCTATTCAGGATCAAGCAATAATCGAGGTAAATGTGGCAGAATCCCAGGATGGTTTGGGGTGGAAGGGACCTTAAAGCTCATCCAGTGCCACCCCTGCCATGGGACACTTTCTGCTATCCCAGGTTTCTCCAAGCCCTGTCCAGCCTGCCTTTTTTTTTTTCATTCCTGCTCAGAAAAAGATCTGTGATTTCAGGATCTGGGAGGCAGCAGAACTGGACCATTTTTTCACTGGAATTCAACAGCAGAGATGATCCAACCCTGCCCCACTGCAAGGAGCAGCCCCCCTGGCGGGGTGGGGGACACATCCCCACTCCCATCCTGTCCCAGGGGTTGCCAGGACTGACACATTTCTTTGCAGCGCCTCAAATCAAAGGAATTGCCACGTTTTTCCAGAGGGGAAGCCACTCCAGTGGAAGCAGAGTGAGACAGGGGGATGATTCACAGCTTTCCTGAGGCGCCGCTGCTTTCCCAGCCAGCTCTGCAAGCCATTTATCATCCCTGATCCCTGGGGACGCGGATCCTCTCCAGGGAGCGTCTCCCTTCCCTCGTGTCCTGCCTGCCAAACCCCAGCCCGGGGATGGCAGCAGAAAGCAATTAACCCACAGCTCATTTTCCTCTCCCAGACACTTGGTCTTGCCAGGCTGACCACTGGCATTGGCTCGAGCTGCTCCAGGAACCTGTGCCCTTCCTTCAGGGGATAATCAGGAGCAGACCTTGGAGCGGCTGCTGGGAAGAGAAGGAAAACTGCTACTCAGGATCCACACCACACTGTGAGGGACACACAGGGAGATGTGACATCACTGTGGCTCCCAAATTAATTAATTTAATTAATCAACTATATTCCTGTCATAGCAGCCGTGCTCAAACCTCACCTAAGCTGGTGTTCCCTGGGATTTCAGTGCTGGCTCTGCAGATGAGCCAAGAGCTGCTGGAAAGGGGAATGACAGGGGCAACCAGGATTATTATGGGGTCATGGAATAGCTTGGATTTGGAGGGACCTTAAAGCCCATCCAGTGCCATCTCTGCCATGGACAGGGACAGCTTCCACCATCCCAGGCTGCTCCAAGCCCCTTCCAGCCTGGCCTTGGACATTCCAGGGATCCAGGGGCAGCCACAGCTTCTCTGGGCACCCTGTGCCAGGGCCTGCCCACCCTCCCAGGGAACAATTCCTTCCCAATATCCCATCCATCCCTGCCCTCTGGCAGTGGGAAGCCATTCCCATATCCTGTCCCTCCATCCCTTGTACAGAGTCTCTTCCATGTTTCTTGCAGCTCTTTCAGGCCCTGGAAGGCCATGATGAGGCCATCCCAAAGCTTCTCTTCTGCACAGCACAGAAATCCCTTCCTGCAGCACATCTGGCTTTAGCCAGACCCCTTGTAATACCTGAGAGTGGTATTGCAGAATTCTATTCTTTCCCATATGTTGAGATAAGGAAAATAAAATCCAATCACACAAAATCCATACCTTTCCTAATTTCTCACCAGAGCTTGATTGGAGATGGCATAGTCAAGAGATAACTAAAAGGAGATAAATAAAAGTCATGACGCTGTGCAACTTCTTCCCATGGGCTAATTAAAGAGGATTATTTTTTATCATAATTGTTATTTACAGGACAAATTGTGTTTATTGTACAAATGGTACCTTTACATGAAAAGCCAGACAAAACCTGTTGCTTTTGACTCTTCTTTCCAACTATTTTCCTCAATAAATGAGTATTTTCAAACTCTTTTATGATTTTGCAGTCTGGTCATTGCTTTGCTTCCTTCCCCTGTGGGGTTTTCAACAAAATATCACTGACCAGGAGCAGCAGCATCTGCCACACACCCTCAGCAGT
This sequence comes from Catharus ustulatus, assembly GCF_009819885.2. NCBI lineage: Eukaryota > Metazoa > Chordata > Aves > Passeriformes > Turdidae > Catharus > Catharus ustulatus. The sequence continues at coordinate 32,272,276 of NC_046228.1, read as the reverse complement.
GTTTCCATCCAGATCTTCCTCTGCCACCCAGCTCTGGCATAACGAAGATTACATGGTTTTAATTAGTTTGAAACCCCCTATTAGAAAATATAGCCATGTATTTCCAGTTCCATGTAAAATCCAAGCTGGAGCCGTGTTCCCAGCCATGGGATTGGCTTAGGTTTGACCCATGTAAATCATTTCCTGTCCTCCCAGCAGTCTGTCCTGGTGTTCCCTGAAGGACAACATTGGCCCAGCATTCCAGGAGAAGTGGAATGTTTTCTCACTGTTTCCTGGAGTTTGTTGGTGTGCTCTATAGGATGTCCAGGAGAATTCTTGCCTTGCAAATTGCTGTTGCTTTCTCTCTAATGAACTCTCTTATGAGCCTCAAATTTCTCCAAATTTCCATTTCCCAGATTTGCTTTTCCCTCCTCCAGGAGGTGATGAAGGAGAGCAGGACATGGAAGGGAAGCTCTTAGATTACAACTTACCTAATGTCTCTGGGGTCCCACTCCCACAGGGAAGATTTGTAGCTGCCCTTGGTTGAAAAAGCACAGCAAAAGCCAAGAGGGTGCAGAAAGAGAGGTCACAAGGTTTTATGGACAGACTGCAGGCTCAGCATGGAAATTGGTGTCATTTTTGTCCATATTTTCTGAAAATAACTAGGACAAAAGAGTGAAAGAAAAGCAGGAAGAGCAAAAAGCAGATACCAGATAGGAGAGGAAAGGAGATCACCCATCCTGGATCCAGTATCCATCCAGGTTTTCAGGGTCCTGGGGGGCCACCCCCACCTCTTAGAGGTGTTTTCCCCACACTGGAATTTGGTTTCCTGCTGTTCCTGTAAATAAATGAGCACATGCAGCCCGTTCTTCTGGATTTTTCTGGAAATGGGTTGGGGGCCTTTGAGGTGGATGCCCGGAGCAGTTGTGGCTGCCCCTGGATCCCTGGCAGTGTCCAAGGCCAGGTTGGATGGGGCTTGGAGCAGCCTGGGACAGTGGAAGGTGTCCCTGACATGGCAGAGGTGTCACTGGATGGGCTTTAAGGTCCCTTCCAAACCAAACCATTCTGAAATTCTTGGATTAACTCCTTACTGCCCAGTCTTCTACAAATGTCTCCATGGATCCCATCACTCAGCCTTCAGTTTGGGATCCTTCAGGAGTTTTCATGGCTGCCATGGGAATGGACATTTACACAGGATGGGTCTGGCAGGTCCCAGGCACCAACCAGAGCTACTCCAGGGTTTTTCCAGTTCTTTTGGGTAGACCTAAACTCACATCCCTCCTGCAGGGCCGTGCCCTGCATCTCCTCATCCCCCACTGGTGCTGTGATGGTGGTGAGACATGATGGTCCCCAAAGAGATGCCACCATGTGGTGACAAAGCAGCCCAAAGCCCAACCCTGCAGCGTGCTGGCCACTCCTGGAGCAGCCACAGCATTTCACCCCCTGTCACCTCAGCTGTGCCAGCAGCAGAGTCAAAGGTATCTCAGACATCCCTCCCTCCTCGTGGAGCAAATCCATCCTGGCCACCAAAGGGAAAGGGAGAGGGATAACTGTGTTGGTGATCCCACAGGCTCCCTCCTTGTCTGAGCAAGGCAATCCTGCCTTTAAATCAGGCTTCAAGTGAGCTCCCCATTGGATGTTGCAAGACAGAGAGCCTTAATGAGGCTGATGAGTATTTTTAATGTGGCAATGTTGGCCCTGGCAGTGGCACAGACACCAGGACTACAAAGGAGTCACTTCAATGCAAGGAGCTGCCACTGAGCCCCCATCACAAAGCCCCTCTGCCACAGGGATGGGGACATTGCAAATAAACACTTCTGGGGAACTCTCTCTCCTTAAATAACACATTTATAGAGCATCCAGATGTTAGTTTAGCACTTAACGAGTGTGGGAGAAAACAAAGCTTGAAGAGCTGTGTTTGGTTTGGATTGGGTGTTATTTTCCCTCCTTGATCTCTTTTATTGAGAGTGTACAAACAGAGTGGCTAAAAATGTATAGGAAATCCATGGATTTTAATTTGTGTCAAATAGAACTGGTCTGAGGGGACTGCTGGGTCCTGTGGGGTGAAGTTGGGGGTGGGAGGATGACCCCCATCCCTGACACTTTGGGACAGTCACATCTTACCCAATTTATTTCCATACAGGTTGCCAGAAGAACAAGGGGGAGAGAAAAAAAACTCTCCAAACCTTGATAAAGAGGTGCCAGAGATCCTAAAGGAAGATTTGAAAACTGAGCTTTAGAATTTCAACCAGGGTTTTTCAACCAGCACTTGGTGCTCACCTTGTCCTTCAGGGACACCTTTGGGACCAAGGTGTCCCAGAGGGTCAGGAACCATTTGAGTTGAGAGTCTGAACCCACCCCTGCACTCCCAGGGCTTCACCAGCAGGTCAAGCCAGGATAATTCCCTGAACCCCAGCACCTCCACCCAGAAAAGCCTGGGAACAATTTGGAGAAGCCCCTTATGATCCCAGGGAAAATGCTTGGAGTGAGAGCAGTGTCAGGAAGACAAAATTTGTGTTTTAATGAGACTTAGGAAGAGGAAATCTGGCTCCTTAATCTATATTTCCTCTTGGAGTAACTTTTTTTGTTCTCCTCACTTCCTCCATTCCTGGGGTGGGAACCCTCATCACCCCACCCAGCTCTGCCACGGGAGAAGCAGGAGCAGTTCCAGTTGGTGCTGCTGGAGCTCAGAGGGCATCTCACTCCTCTCAGGAGCAGCAGCACCTTGCTGGCCATTTCCCTGCTTCCCAAGCCTCCCTTCCTGCTTTTACAGGATCCTCCAATTGTCCCAAAGCATCTGCAGGGGTGAGCAGCAGTTATTTCTGTGTGGGGAGAAGAGAGAAAACAAACATTTGCAATCCCATTTTTGGGCATCCCCAGCCCAAGGAGTCGGCAGGAGTCTGGACATTCCCAGCCAGCGGGAAGTCATTAAACTGCCTTTAAATCCTATTGCTGCTGGGATGTTTTGTAGGATTCTTGAAAACACTGGCAACCACAAACTGAGATTAATACAACCCCAGTGATATGGGAGCTGCTGCACTCTTCCAGATTGAAGCACAGCCAGAAAACACAGCCCACAGGCACTGGTGTCCTCCAGGAATGACAGCACTGGGCACTTCCGAAGGAAAAACTGGGATTTGAGGCTGCACTGCTGCCTTTGCCACCACTTGCCTGAGTTTTGTCTCCATGGGAAACTGCCCTGCCTAAAACCTACCACATAAAACCTACTCTGCAGATAAATGGAAAGCAAGTCAAGTGCTTGGCTAAATTTGGAAATTCTGGGGTAGTTTTGGGATCATCTAAGTCCCTTCCCTGAGGGCTCCTGGAATGTTTGCCATCAGTTTCTGGATGCAATACAGACCCTGAGCCTAAGTCCTGGTGTCTGGAGGGATTTCAGACCACAGCCAAGGTGCCTGGAACATTTAAATCCCTTTAGATCAGGCAGGAGGCTTGGGATTTTTCAGATCAGTGTTTGGGGTTCAGCTTTAGGCACCAAGGTGCATTTTTGAGCTGGTTTTAACTTTTTGCAGCCAATGTTACATCCCTCAGCTTCCCTGGGGTGGAGGAACCATGGGACACATCAGTTCATCCACACAAATTTGGATGAAAAAAGAATCTGAAAATTGAACGAGGGTTTGAAAATCTTTATCTGGTTTTGCAATCACAGTTCCCATCTCTTCCCAGGAAACCATCCTATCCTCCAGCCGAGGAAATGATGGCTGAGCCTTCTCCATGCTGAGCTTGGCCCATTCCAGCCTGACCTTCTGGATGCTGCAAGGCACCCTCAGTCCCTGCAAGGCTGTGCTGAATCAATGGCTTTGGGATTGGAGATTTTCCTCTTCACTCTCTCAAATTTCCTTCCTTCCTTGCCCCAAAAAATTAGAAGCTGTGGTGCTCAGACATTGGGGAGTGTGTAGGGATGGAGCAAAGGTTGAATTCTTGGCTTTGGGTTGGCTTTGGGTTTGGATGGGGTTGGCCATTCTCGGGGGGAAGATGGATCCACATGAGTCAGAGCTTTGCCTCTCCCTCCACAGGCAGCACCCAGCACCACCCACTGAGCCACAGCTATCCCAAATCCCATCCTCTGGGGCTCATTCCTCATCTTCCCAGCCACCCCTGCCATGTCTCTGGCTCTGAAGGCACCACTGCCCCCTACACAGGTCACTCCCTGTGCCTCTCATTACTTCATCCTGAAGCTGTGCACATTTGCAAAGTGTAACCTGTGCCTTTTGCCCTTTTCTGTGCATAAGATCCATTTCCTGGCCTGAGCTTCCCTTTTCCCATGACTAATTCCTGAATTTTCCAGCTCTCAGTTGTGCTATGTTAGAATCACAGAATGATGGCACAGTTTAAATTTAAGGGGATCTTAGAGCTCATCCTGTTCCACCTCCTTCCACTGTCCCAGGCTGCTCCAAGTCCCATCCAGCCTGGCCTTGGACACTTCCAGGGAATGGGGCAGCCACAGCTGCTCTGGGCACCCTGTGCCAGGGCCCTTAATTTGCCATCTGGCTGGCTGGATCTCCTCCAAACCAGGTTGTTCCCTCTCCTTGAATCCTCATCCTCCAAAGAAACCCAAGGCAGGATGCTCATTTCAGAGCCTGCCATAAATGTCAGAGGGATTTAAGGAAATTCCTCTTGCAAAACCTTTCTGGAAAACACCCCTGCACATGGGCTTTGAAAAATAATGCAGAGTTTATTTCTGGGGACACTCCCCATGCAACATGCACAACACCAAATTCAGCAGATAGGCTCCATATCCCTCTTTTTTTCCCCCCCTTATCTTGTAGGAAGCTATTATATCCTCACTGCAAAATCTGCCCTGGAGTCTGGCAGAGTGGGACGAGGAGCCGTCGCTTCCAAATCAATTCATGGTGGTCTCAAGCTCTGTTTTTGTTCTGGCACATTAAACAGAATGAAGACATATGTCTGAATTTAAGACATCCTTTGGCTTCCCTGTACACATGAGCCAGCCGAGAAATTCGAACTATTTCAAAGCGCTACGAAAAAGAATTGTAGACACATCCTTTTGTTTAGGCATCTATTTTTAATTATCCTGCCTTTTAATATTCCTCTCCATTTGAGGATAATCAGGGAAAATAGATCCTGCTGGGCATTGTCATGCTTAATAAAAGTAAGGCTGAACATCTGCAAATTTGGCGACAGCGTGGCGCATCTGATGCACCAGCGGCCGAGCTGCATTCCCGGGTAATTATAACCCCACGTGCAGCTGGAAGGGTGTAATTCCCTGTTTACATCCATTCTAGCACTTCTCCCAAACTCTGCTGGCTTGGGGTGCTAAAAATTTGGGAATGGGGGTGTTGTTTTCCCCCCAGTGCATGGAAGGTGGAAGGGCAGGAGAAGAGAGCGTTGTCTGGAGTTGGTGAGGGATTGGGATCCAGGGAGGAACTCGTGCAAGGCAGGGCTGGCGTTCCCAAAATTAGCGCCGTTGGAATTAAATCAGTGAAAGTGAGAGCAGGCTGCAGGCTTTCCCTCCTCCTATTTATTATTTAATTTTTCTTGGCAGAGCAAACCCCACATCCTGCAGCGGCTGCCGCGCAGGCTTAGCTGTGTTCTGCAAAATTTCCCCACTGCCTCCAGGGAAAATACGGCTTTTTCCCCAGGGAAAACACAGCTTTGCCCCCAGGGAAAACACAGCTTTGGTCCCAGGGAAAACACAGATTAGTTCCACCTCTCCCTTGGCAGGATGCAGAGCCAATGTTTTCTCCATCACCCCGAAGCTGGGCCATCCTGCCCTGTGCAGGGTTGGAAGTTGGATGTAAATTCTGGGGAATGACCAAGGAGCATGGGCAGGTGTGGGAGGAAAACAGGGAATTTCTGTCTGTGGGGCAGCTGTTCACCTCTTGCTCCATTTCCCACACCAGGTTCTGCCCTTCCAGGGCTGGGGAAGAGGAAAAGCAGGGAAAAATGACCAAGGAAAGGGAAAAATGCACACTGATGTGTTCCCAGGCCCACTAAACATGCAAAGCTCAAACCTCGGCAAATCCAAACGTCCCTCTGAAGCACACCTTGTTTTCCACCAGAAGTCCTCACTCCAGAGTTTCTCCCAGAGGCAGAATTTAATTTATGCCTGGTGGGAGGGAGTGGATGGAGGACGTGACACATCTCTGGATGCTGTTGTGGGGGACAGGGGTGGCCTCCTGCCCTGAATCGGTAATGATAGGAAGAGATCATTTTAATGCCACATTAATTCCATCTCCAGAAAGATCTTAACTTTTGTTTGGGACCAAACTCTTTAGGTGACAAGCTATAAGGAGAAAATGCAGGCGGTAAAGAAATAAAAATATTGTGGTGCAGGTCTCCCAGCTGGCAGCAAAGTGTCAGAAACTGCTAAATGATTTCCTGGGAGGCTGAGAGTGGAATCTTTGCCAGGAAAGTTCAGTCCTGACGTTTTGTGGGCCTTCAAAGCATTTTTGCAGCTTTTCAGCGCTTGAAGGAGGCCTAGGAGAGAGATGGAGAGGGACTTTTTATAAGGGAATATAGTGCTGGGACAAGGGGGAGTGAGTTCAGACTGCCAGAGGGAAGAGTTAGATGGGTATTGGGAAGGAATTGTTCCCTCTGAGGTGGGCAGGCCCTGGCACAGGGTGCCCAGAGCAGCTGTGGCTGCTGTGGCAGGGCTGGCACTGGATGGGCACTTCCAGCCCAAACCAGGCTTTGACTCTGTGATGCCGTGCTCTGACACTCCAACTCTTTGGAGCACAGATCGACACATCCCCATCTTCCAGTGACTTTTAAAGAGAACAAAATTCTCCTGTGGGAGCTGCCTCCTCTGTGAGCCCTGAGCCTGCAGCTCTCAGAGGCTCCAGGAAGCTGTCCCAGCCGGGAGGGAGCTGCCGAGGGCGAGAGGCTTCATTAGAGCATCCCTGGAAGCAAGAGGTTGCCTTCCCTCCTCACATGTGCTCGGCAGCTGCCTGGCTGCTCTCTTGAAAGGACGCCACGAGCTGCAGCTCCAGATGCTGGGGCTTCCAGAGAGCCCCAGCGGTGGACGCCGCTCCGGCTTGTCCTTGGCTGCTGCGCCAGAAAGGAAAAGGGTAATAAAGGAGCAGCTCCCCGCGGCTGGGGCTGCAGCCTGGGGGCTTAGATCAGCCCAGAGAGAGGGAGGGAAGTGATGCTGGGTGAGCAACCACGGTTTTTGCATCTTCCAGCAAGATGGGACCTCTGGCTGCTCTGAGCTCCTCGCTGAGTGAAATCCATGGGGTCACCAGCCAGGCTGGGGCACGGTGGGGGTTTGCAGCTTCCAGGGCCTGTCTGGTGCTCCCAGGATCCCACCCCATGTGTTGATGACAGCAGCAAGCCTTGGTAGGGAGCCTGGACCATTCCTGGTCACAGGAGCTGCAGTGGGATGCAGTTTCTCCACGGGGATAAAACAGGCTGGGGAGGGAAGAGGGAGGTCAAGGTTTTAGGTCTGGTTTATGCAAACTGTAGTCGTGTCCTATGAGGGGTAAAAGAAACCTATCTTAAACCTGGTATGGACTTGCGTGTGAAAAACATTTTCACACAACATTTAATGTTGGAAAAGGCCCTCAAGACCATCAAGTCCAGCTGCTCACTCAGCACACTGAACCGTGTCCCCAAGTGCCACACCCACACCCCTTTTGAACATTCCCAGGCATGCTGACACCAACACTGCCATGAGCAGCCCATTCCAGTGCTTGACAATCTTTTTGGTGAGGAAATTTTCCTTAATATCTAATCTGAACCTCCCTGGGCACAGCTTGAGGCTGTTTGCTCTCAGTTTGTTCCCTGAGCAAACTGAGAAGAGACTGATCCCTGAGTTGTGCAGAGCCAGAAGGTTCCCCCTGAGCCTCCTTTTCTCCAGGCTGAGCCCCTTTCCCAGCTCCCTCAGCCACTGCTGGGGCTCCAGCCCCTTCCCCAGCTTCATTACCCTTCTCTTCAGCAAATTTTATTCCAGTTCAAAGTGCTTCTGCACTTCAATTCCCAGGCTGCATGTTTTCCAGTGTATTTTCATGACTCTCCATCACGGCTCTTTGCATCAGAGCTGTACCAGGAATGTTTTGGATGTGGCTCCCAATCAAGTCACCCAAACCCTGCCTCCTCACTGATGTGTCCAGGAGTTTGAGACATTTCAAGGCCAGAGCAGGTGGGCAGAGAGGGCAGCACGACCAGCAAGGTTCCTGTTGTTCATCCTGCAGAAATTCCAGGTGTAGGATTCCACCCTGGGTGTATTCCCCAGCTGAGCAATCACTCATTAGCTGCAGTAGAATCTCACAGAAAGCTTCCACCATCACCAGCAGACTCTAGAAACACCTAGGGCAGAATGCCAGCCCGGATTAAAATTAAACCAAGCCATGATCCACTCTCTGTGGTGGTCTGGGGGTAAGGGACACAACCTAACTGTGCTCCACACAGGCAGGAGGGAATGGTCACCTGGAACAGTTCAAAGAAGGTTTGACTATTGCTGCTCACACCCCAGATACCTGGAAACAGATATGGACTGACCCCAGATGTTCCCACCCTTTGCCCGTGGTTGCTGAGCTTTGCCCTCTGTCGCCACAGTGAGAGATGGGCAGGGCCCTTCCTGCTCACACTCATGTGGGAGCAAAACACCCCCAAAAAACCATTATTTATGGTCCTTTGAGTTAGAAGCCTTGTACTGACCAGCAGGGAGCAGCTGGGATGTGGAAGGAAGGTGATCCCAGTTCCAATTTCTTCTCCTGAGGGCTGTTGACCACGAGGATTGCTTATGCCATGTTTATCCCATTCCTGCCTGTGGCCCAGGAGCTTTGTGCAGCATCTCTCCAGGCAGAGCACCTGATCCTGCTCCAGGTGTGACCCCCTGCAAGCACAGCCACAGCCAGGGCTGTCTTCCAAGAAATCTCCTTCCCTGGCACACTGGGAACAAGCCCAAGGAGCCAGTCCCAAGCCTTCCACAGAGATATCCCTTGGGAAGAGCCCAGCAGGGATGTGACCATGCTGCAGTGACATTCCTTATATTCCCCGTGCATTAGAGGCTCCTGGATCATCTCCTTTACCCACCCACCCACCCACCCACACCATTCCATATTTATTCATCATTAAACCAATACAATCAGCCCCCACATTCCAGGCTTGCAGCTAATTAAAACCACCATGGGCTTCTTTATCCCGGCTTTTCCTTGGCTCCACTTTCCACAGCCCAAAAGAAATGAAAAGGAGTCGGTTCTGGCACGGCTCTTCCTCCTCTGGCTCTGCATTCCTTGGGGTCTCATGGGAATTACTGGAATTCTCAGATGCTGCTGAACAATCCAAGGGCAGATATTCCATCCCCATCCCGATTTTCCTGGGCTGGTTGTGGTGGCAGGGAGCAGCTCCCGTCGAGGGGGCTGAGCCCAGCAGTGGTTACTGGGTGGCCACAAATTAGAGGCAGCCAGGAAAAGAAAAGAAGGGAGCCTGGACCACAAGTGGAGCGAGGTGATGATGAGCCAAAGGGAAGGGTGATCCGAAGGGAGGGATGTGCTGGTTTAGAGGGGCTCCCAAATTGCCCCACATCCCCTGCTTGGAATTCCCCCTGCTGAAGGCAACGAGTCCCAACCCCGGTGAGGTTCAGTGCCCAGCTTTGGAGCTGCACCATCTCATTCCCACATCCCTGTAGCTTCTGTGCTGCTTCAGGAGGGCAGGTTTGGGATGCCCAGGGGGATGAAGCCCTTGTGGAAGGCTGCGCTGCCCAGGAGAGGGCAGAGTGCTCCTTCCCTCCCAGCGTGGCACCGAGGTGGCCCCGGGGCCACCAGCACCCCCCACCTTATCTGGCACCTTTGGGAAGGGTCACATTCACGGTGCTGCCTCTCCCACTCCCAGCCTGTCGCAATCCAGCGGGGCGGGATGGAGATAGAATGATTGGCACTGGAGGAAAACAAAAATAATCGGGGTTTAGCTGGAGGAATCTTTGGGCTGCAGGAAATTTTGTGCTTATGGTGTGCCACGAGCAACAAAAGGTCGATGTCAGGTGACTCCTTAAAAATAGTAACTGAGAGATTTCCTCCTCAGTATTTATTATTTGGATGTTGTTTGATGGAAAATGAGCAACCAGCAGCGATCCTGTTGGTTCTTACATTTGTCCTTAACACAAGAAAGGTGAAATAGGGGTTATGCTTATTTTCAAAGGATTTTCAAGTCATCTTTTTTGTTTAATTGAAGGCCTGTTGTTTAAAATCACGTCAGGGAGGCAAACCATGAGGCGCTAAGCTCACAGATTCCAATATTAATCCTGCCCTCAGGGACCAGCATTTTCCTTCATTGGGAAAATGACATCCCACAACCTCTTAAACAAACAGGGCATTTATTTTAAAGTGAATTTTTTGAATGCAGTTTTTATGTGGTGGCATTTTCAAGGTTTGGTAGTGTCAGGTGTGTAGGAGAGGGAACATCATCTATTGGAGAAGCTGGGATTTCGATGAATAGACATTGGGAAAATTGCCTCTACTTCTCATATTTTTTCTTTTCCTTCGCTTGCCCCGTCCTCATGGCTTCTCTCCCCCCACCCTTTGGAAATAAATCTGTATTTTATCTCCCAGCACAGCCTCAAGGGCCATGCCTGGTGTTTGCCCGAGCAGCAGGTGACTTCTCCCGGCTCCAAGTCCGCTTTTTCCTCCTGCTCTTTTCCAACCCCCGTTGCTTTCAGGAGCGCAGAGATGAAAGTCCCCATTCAAACCAGTGTCCCCATTAAGGGCCGGCTCGGGTGGCACTTTCATGTGGCAGCTGCCCTGTCTGTCCCGGCAGAGCTTGTTTGTCCCCAGCCTAGCTAATCCCGGCCCTGATAAACCCGCGGGATGTGCTACCCCGGCTTCCTAACAGCTCCCAAATCTCCCAAATTAACACCTGGCCCAGATCAAAGCTCTCGCGTTCCTTTCTTGGTGCCCTCACCTTAGGCACCGAGCCCGCTCCGCCTTAGGCTCGGCTTAATGGTTAAACTACTGCCATGGGAGCCCGCGGGCATCTCCCAAAAACCATCCGGGACCGGGAGGTTCCTCTGACAGGATGGACGTGACACGCAGCAATCTGATTTTTTTTTATTGCATTGCCCTCCTGAGTTTATAATAAAAGCAGGAAAATCATCCCAAGGCTTGTGAGTGTAAGTGCATCCATCATTTTGAAGAATATTTAAAACTGAGCTGTAATATTGACCACGATGGGAAGGGATGTTCCTTGGGTATCCCCAAAAATGCTGTGTGCAGTGGACACATACAGAGCATTTGCACAGTGAAATAAGATAATTAGATAGTTTTTAATTAAAATACTGTTTAAATTTCTCCTTGGACGTGCAGTGGAGCAGCAGCACTGCATCACATACAGCAACTTCAGGCCATGCAAAGTGACATCAGAAATCGCAGAATGTTGCATATTGTAAACCTATTTTCATGTATTCGACAGATTTGCTTACATTTATATATGAAATGATGTGATCATAGAATCCTGGAATGGTTTGGGTAGGAAGGGACCTCCAATCCCATCCCATTCCCATTCCCAGCCATGTCAGGGACACCTTCCACTGTCCCAGGCTGCTCCAAACTCCATCCTGCCCTGCCTTGGACACTGCCAGGTCCAAGACAGGGGATGTGGAGGGGAACAGATGAAGATTCATGGAAGTCAGGAGGTCTGGTGAAGTGCAGGGAAATCAAGGTGTCTTTTCAGGCAGCTTCATGACATGGAGGGCTTGAAACTGCTGCTGGGTTTTGCCCTAAAGAAAGCAAAATAAAAGGCCCTATCTTCCCTTTCCCTCCCTGCCTCTCCTTATGCAATATCCCGGTGATTAAAGCATCCTTTTAGGATGTGGGACATGCACATTGAAGTTCCTCCTTGCCTGGAGGGGTTGAGACCTAATCTCCAATATCAGGAGATCATCCAGGGCAAAAGCAGGAGTAGGAGGAGAGGAAGGAGGAGAGATCTCATCCCACTCACCCAGCCCTACATCACTTCTCCTGGAGGGCTGGGGAGCATAAAATTTAAAATTAAAAAAATAAAAATATATGTAAAATAAAATAAAATAAAATAAAATAAAATAAAATAAAATAAAATAAAATAAAATAAAATAAAATAAAATAAAATAATCCGTCTCTTTAAAATGACAGATGAAATCAAGTGTCCTTGTAGGTGATGTAGAAGAGAGGTTGACATCTTCCTTTTTACCCACAGAGGAAAAACAAAATAATATCCTGGTGAAACCAGGAATTTTTTTTTTAATTTAAGGAATTTTAACAAAACTTTCACTTTAATGAAGGTTTTCCCATGGAAGAGCAGCTGGGGGCTTTCCCAGGGCAAATGAAAGGCTCTGGACATGGAAGGAAAATTTTACATTTGTGGTTTGAATAAATTATTTGGGAAGCAAATGTTTGGAGCAGGAGGAGCAAACCCTGCCCAGGAAAAACAATGCTGGGTTTGCTTTGGCAGTGATGGCTCCAAGGTGTCTTTAACCACAAGGAATTCTTCACTCATGGCCTTCTCCTGCTTCCCTCCTTGAAGTGACTCCTATCCTGGATGTGTGGCAGCAGGAAAAAATGCAATTAGTGAAGAATAAATTGTTTTAGCAGTGTTTGCAGTCCTCCCTCCCACAATAATAAGGGGGTTAAGCATTTCCAACATGGCAAATTGTTTCTCCAGCAGGTGGTGGGTTCTCTAATTCTGATTTGTTCCTCCAGCAAATCCAGGAGGTTTTCTAATTCTGATTTGTTCCCCAGCAAGTCTAGTGGACTTTTTGATTCTGATCTGTTCAAAAGGCTGGCTAAGGGATGCAGAAATGCCTCCACACCAGGCTGGAGGAGGTGAAGCCTTTGTGCTGCTGGACCTTCCCCTCTGAGGTCCTGCCTTGCTCATGGCAGCTCTGCACTGAGCTTGGGCTTCCTCTGCAGCCACAGATTCAGTGCTGGGCTCTGGAGCCACCAGGAGCCTGGAATTTGGAGCAAGGTTCATTGTCTCAAAAATGAGCTGGGTGCATCCTTGGACTAGGGTGCTAGGGATGGGGTTTGGTCACCACACGCAGTTCCTTGAGGTGTGGAACATCTCCAGGTCCTGTTCCTCAGGGTCCAAGTCCCCATTGCCTGGAAGTGCAAAGGAGGGGTGAAATGAATTCCTGAAGGGTTTTTGGGGATGCTGGTGAGGTCAGGCAGTGCAGGGGGATCCTAGACCAGGCTTTTATCTGGAGCCAGTCCCAGCAAGCAGCAAGTGGAAGAGCAGATGTGAGATCTTCCTCCTGCACCTCCTGCCTGCCCTTTTGAAGTGGGAGATTAATGACCAAATCAGATTGTTGACTTTACAGGGGCTGGAGCTGGGCTGATGTCAGAGCAGGACACTCCAGGAGCAGGGGGAAGCTCCTGGAGTCTGCCAAAAGCAGCTAATAAACAAAGATAAATGGAATGTACTTCCAGGTTATTAATGACTTCCCAGCACGGTAATCCCCAGAAACAATAGGGAAATGTTTACCCAGCGGGTTATAGTTTGACTTGGGTTAATGCTGCTCAATTAGCCCGTGTGTGCTCCCAGCAGCGTCCTGCAGGGACGGATCAAATGGGATGGATTGCCTTGGGAAGGGGGGAAGGAGAGCTCAGCGGTGACCTGGGCTTCCTCCAGCGTGGGGAGGCACTGGGAAAAAGAGTTGGGAGCGCTGTGGGCTCGGAGCTGCTCGGAGATGAAGCGCTGTGTTTATCTGGCCCTGTTTGTCCAGGCTTCTCCTTCATCTTCAAAGCCCTTGGCAGCGTTATCCCATTAACATCCGAGCGGGAGAGGCCAGCAATGGGCACTGGAGTGGGGCCAAGCACCACTGGGAGCTGCCTGGGGGGGAAATCCACCCCAAATGTGCCAATTCAGGAGCAGGAAAAGCCCACCCCACTCAGGTGCTGCCTGTGGGGTAAGGATGCTGGATGGCTGCTGCCTGGACAGGAATTTCCTGGGAAAATTCAGACACACATACCTGGCCTTGAGAAACCATTGCCAAGGGATGGAGTGGATCCTCCCCCAGGGGTTTTGCTGGAAATGGGAGCTGAGTGTCCACATGCATGTTCACCCACACCCCAGGAGTGTTTTCTGCCCACTGCTGGTTTTAAACACAGGATTTTTCCCATTTGGAAAAAAAAAAAAAAATAAAGGTTTTTTTTCACCCATAGCTGCCCAGTGGAAGCACAGCCAAAGATTAAACAGAGCCACCAAGAAACTGAGGTTTGTTTTTCTATTGCTTTTCTGAACAATTTGAACAATGTAATTTCAGTCTGTGGTTCAGCTGAAAGCAGTCCCAGGACACAGAGCAGCTTTTCCATAGGCAATGGCCCTATAGGGAACAATTTCCTAATTTATTCTCCTTCCACTGCCTCCCTTCCAGACCAAAATTGCTGGGAAAGAGCTCACAAACTTGGGTTCCAGGGAGGAGGGACGTGGGGGCTGCAGCAGAGGTGAAAGCAACATGGTTTTAAAAGGGAAAGAAGTAAAATTCCAAATATTTGGAGTAGCCACACAACCCCAGCATTGCTCCCAGCCTTGCCCATCATCGAGTGCTGCTCTCAAGGAATTCTCCCTCTGCTGCCAGCTGGAGGACAAGAAAATGAGCATGGATTCCAACTGCCAGGAGCTGTGAATGAGAAATTAAAACCTTGAGAAGAATAAGATTTAATTAGAATAATACAGGACTTCATAGAATCACAGAGGATTCCATAAATACAGAATCCCAGAATGGTTTGGGCTGAAGCTTAGAACTCATCCCATTCCAGCCCCGTGCCAGGGACACATAATCCCAGTGCTGTCTTGTCCCTCTGGCAAGGACACTCGAAGGGCAGTGTGTCACTTTTGGTCTGTGACATCCTGAGTGTCACTTTGTGGGGTCAAGCCCTGAAATCCCAGCTCCATGGGGAGCTGCTGAGCGGGGCTGTCGCTCACACCCCGCATCTTCCTGCGTGCTGCTCGTGTCAGGGGTCACCCAGGGAGGGACAGGGGGCATCTAGGGCCTGATTAGGGGCTGGCTTAGGGCTGATTTAGGGTTGGTTTAGAGGTGGACTTAGCGTTGGTTTAGGGGCTGATTAAGAGGTTAATTTTGGGTTGATTTGGTGGCTGATTTTAGGTTGATTTAGAGGTCGATTTAGAGGCTGATTTAGGGCTTAATTTAGGGACCGATTTAGAGACTGATTTTAGGTTTATTTAGACGCTGATTTAGAGGCTGATTTAGGGCTTGATTTAGGGTTGATTTAGGGGCTGACTTAGGGGCTGACTTAGGGGCTGATTTAGCCTTGATTTAGGGGCTGATTTAGGGTTGATTTAGGGCTGGTTTAGAGGTCGACATGGGGTTGGTTTAGGGGCTGATTTAGAGGCTGAATTGAGGTTGATTTAAAGGCTGATTTAGGGCTTGATTTAGGGCTGATTTAGAGGCTGATTTTGGGTTGGTTTGGAGGTTGATTTAGAGGCTGATTTTAGGGCTGATTTAGTGTTGATTTAGAGGCTGATTTAGGGCTGATTTAGTGTTGATTTAGAGGCTGATTTTAGGTTGATTTAGAGGTTGATTTAGAGGCTGAGTTAGAGGCTGATTTAGGGCTTGATTTAGGGCTGATTTAGAGGCTGATTTAGGAGTTGATTTAGGGGCTGACTTAGGGGCTCCATCTCTGGGCTCCCTGATGGCTCTCCAAGGAATTTGAAGCTCTCCTGCCAGGGCCTTTCCAGGATGGGGAGCTGGGAAGGAGCTGCTGCTCACAGGAGCTGTTGGCTCCAGGGGGGTTTAACCCAAGACAAGGAAAAACAATTTTTCAATAATTTAGAAACCAATGTAGAAGCAATAATTTTTAAAAATCAGCATTTTAAAACGTTGGATCCATCACCTATGGTATCCATTGATTTGTAGTTAAAGAGCCACTCCTCTCCAGTGATGCCTCCCACAGTTGTTCATTAATTGTGGGAGCAATGGATCTCAAGACTAACCTGTCCATGTTTTTATCCCAGGTTTTCCCCTGACATTTTTGCTACTCATCTTTCCCTTGCATTTTTTCTGCCCTTTTCCAGTTTTCTGGAATTTTTCCTTACCATCTTCTTCTTTTTCAGCCTCTCTTGGAATAATTAGTGCCTGGAGTCTCGTGGACTTTTAGGATTAGCATGCTGCCTGGAGTCTCATGGATTTCTAGAATTTAGCAAAAGCTAAATAAACACAGTGGTCCCCATGTATGTTTAATTTGTGAGCATTTTGTGCGACATTAACCCCAAAAAAAACCTGTTGCTTTTCCCTTTTTGTTTTACTACTGGGAAATAAGGTTTGTAAACTGACTAATTTTTCTAGGATTTTTGTCTAGGACTTTTTGTGCTGGTACTCATCTCTTCCACAGTGTGAGCTCAGCTACACCTCACATCAGTGTCTGCTTGTGTGGCAGTGCTGATTTATGGCATTAATCTTTATAAAATAAGATTAAAATCTTGTTTGCAGCCCTGTTTTGTTTTTTTAATTCTATCCCTTCTTGATGGAAAGTGTCCATGCAGTTTATTGAAGAGAATGTGAGGCTCCCTCCTTTAGATGAGCACACAGAGGGAAAGCAGTTCCATTTCTGCCTTGATACCATAATAATGGCCATAATAATTGTAAGCCTTTTTTTAAAATGTAATTTTAGAAACCAGAAAGTGTGTTTATTTCACGGCTGGTTTAGCCCCAGCAATGGGTATAAAAACAATGCTAGATTTATATTTGATGTTGATAAATATAGAGCACCAGCATGTGTATAAATGTTTTGTTTCATTTTTCCCTTGGGAATAGAGGAAAGGGGAGGAGGGGGAAAAACCCCAACAATTTCTCTGGCCCCAGAAATCAAGGGAAAAATTCCACTTCAAAGTGTCTGAGTGGCTTGAGAGGGGAATCACAGCACAGTAGTTTCTCTTGCACTGGCTCATCACGGCACTGGATGCAGTTGAAGGAAAACTTTGCATGAGCAAAGTCTCGCCCAGCAAATCAAACTGGCTCAGTGCAAGGGAGCAGCTTTGAAGGGACCACCTACCACAAACATTATTCCAAAAGCTGGAATTCTTACCACGAGCATCCAGGGAGTCAATGATAAACAGATGATGCAGCCAGCAGAAATTTCACAGAGTTGTAACTTTAACTTTCTGCATGTGTTGAAGAAATAAGTCCTTTAAAAGAGCAGTGGAGCTGTTTATTATTAACATCATTTTATTCCTATTCACAGCACCCAGCACTGTCCTGACCCACTGCATATCCCCCCTTCCAGCTTCCTTTACTCAAATATAACTTTTATTTTTCCTGGTCACTGCCCAAATTACAGCCAGGAGACTGCCTGCTTATTTTTTAATCTTTTATTCTCTATGCAGAAATTTCCAGGTGCTTTTTGCTCTGTGAACCAACAAATTGCAGCAGCTGTGATGGGAATTTGGGCATTAAATAGCCCCAGATTGGCTTCTCTCCCTGTTTCCTCAAGGTTGTCCATCATTTTCTGACTTCTCCAGTTTTAGAAATTGCTGACAAATTTATAAATGAGTTCAGCAGCTCAAACAGCAGTTGAGTGAGTCTTAAGAGCAGAGCTCAGCTCATCCCCACGATCTGTTTGGGGTCAGAGTGAAGCAGGAATCCGGAGCGTGACTTTGGAAATGCCAACGAGCTTCGCATCCATCACTTCATCACATCAGGAGCCAGAGGATATTTATGGTAAGAACAAAAAATAAACCAAACCCAAGCATATTTTGCTGGCTGCTGGGTCTTGGGAAAAAATCCTGGAATGGTCAGAAAAAAGGCACCACCTGAAATACTAGGGCAGTGAATGTCTCAGGCCACATCACACAATAAAATAATAAATAAAGAATTGGGCACCTCGTGGGGAATGAGGTTTTGGTGCTTGTGGTGGAACATTTAAGCCCCTCTCCATAAATAATGGGGGCCTGGGACTGATCTGAGGGTTTAACATCTCCTTTGGGAATTAAATTTGTATTTCTGGCATCAGATTGTGGATTTTTCTGTACCTGAGGCAACATCCCACATTCAATATCAGGGAATTAATCAATCCCTTTTCAATATCAGGGAGCCTACATTTTGAGTTGGGAATTTGATCAAATCCATGAGATTCATTGTCCAAGGACACTTGGGGTGTCTGTGCCCTACTCTAATCCTGTAGAATCTTCTTTAAAAAGCCTTTCTCCCCTATCCCTGATTTGGGAAGTGCATGAAATCACAGATCCATGGGCATGGCCAGATACCCCAAACCCCATCTTGGAATGTCCGTCCCTTCCAGCATCTCCATGTGTCCCAAACCAAAATGGGCTTGGATGGTGCCTCTTAAGGAAAATTACCTGTGCCACGTAGTGGGGAGGAAAAAAAAGCTTAAATCCAGAGAATTTCATAGCAGAAATCCCAACCATCCTTGCCCAGAGAGGCTGTGGCTGCCCCTGGATCCCTGGCAGTGCCCAAGGCCAGGCTGGATGGGGCTTGGAGCAGCCTGGGATGGTGGAAGATGTCCCTGCTCATGGCAGGGGTGGCACTGGGATGAGCTTTAAGGTCCCTTCCCATCTAAACTACTCCAGCATTCTGGGATTCACTCCGGGAGGCCCAAACCTCCTCCTTACACCTCCAAACTCACCTAGGAAAGCACAGGATGAGTTTTTGGGATGCTTTGCGACCCATCCAGGTGGGACTAAAATGTTTTGGTTTGGTTTGCCCACTGGGATTCCCAATAACAGTGTTGGGAGCCAGGTACCTCCAATTCCATGGTGGGATTCAGTTTGGGTGTGTGCCCCTCCAGGCTTTAATGAACAGATCCTGGGGGAAATCTGGTCATCCATAATCTCTCATTTCCATGCATCCCTGAATATTCCATGTGCACCCTGCAGAACTGGGAACCCTCTACCAGGGAGCTGATCCTGACAAATGTCAAACAACTCCCAGGAGCTGCCAGGCACACACAACACCCAGAAGTCCTTCCACAATTCCCAAATAAACAGGGAAAGTTGTTCCAAACCAAAACAGGGACTAGGCAGAGCCAGCTCCCGCCCTGTGCTATTTGCATCCTGCTCTGTTGAACTCCAGCTCCCAGTTTTTAGTAAATGGGGATTGAGAGTGATTGGAGTGGGCTGGAGCTTGGCTGGCAAAGCTTGGGTAGGGATTTCCCCTTCCTGTTATCCAGCTACTTTGACATTTGTCAGAGGAGTTAATGAAGCAGGATTTCGGCAGGAGACGCCTTTTGGGCTGGAAATTCTGCAGAAGGGGATGAGGATCCATGCTGAGCCCTGAATGATTGATGGGCTGGTACTGGATTGGGATCAGAGCTTTTCAGTCCTTCTCTTGGGCATCCAATCCATATTAGATGGAGCAAAAGCTTTCTTTTCCACTATTTCTTCCCCAAAATATGAATGTTCATCTACATTTCTCAACATCAATCTTGGTCCTGTTGCGTGCAACAAAATAATTTGCATTTTTTTCCCAACTTGCCAAAAAAAAAGTGGAGTCAGTAAGGTTGGAAAAGAACTCCAAGATCATCAATCCAAGCTCTGATCAATCACCCCCATGGCCACTAAACCATGAAGGGCCACATCTACTCATTTCTGGAACACTTCCAAGGATAATGAATCCACCTCTTCCCTGGGCAGCCCACTTCCATTGTTTGACCTCTCTTTCCATGGAGAACTTTTTCCTGAATGTTGGGCAGTGATGCAGGGATGGATTGGTGGAACAAGAGGTCATTTCTTTCCTGAAATTCCAAGAGTTGGAGACAAACCAACAAGCCCAAACATGCAAGACTGGGCAAGAGCAGGATTTCCCATGGGAGGCTCCCGAGGTGTCGGCCCTGCTGCTTGATGATGCCACAGTCTCACCTTTTGGGACTCAAAGCATTCCTTGGCTGCTCATCAAGGTGGATTTAATGTAATCATCATTTCACTTATATGCTTTAATTCAGTTTTCTGCTTGAAGAGCAGGAGAAACCCTATTTCACAAAAAAAAAATACAAAAAAATAAAAAACAAACAAACAAAAAAACCCCTGTGAATCACAACTTTTAATTTTGGGGGTAGGATTTTTTTTAATTAATTGTGATGGAACACCTGATGCAGTAAATGAAGAGAGAGCAGGACTTGGAGTGAATAAGCACGTCCTATGTTGTTAAAAAGGGGGTTTTATTGGGAATAAATAAATTATATTAATAAATAAAGTTGTGGCTGTTCAGCCTGGAGAAGAGAAGGTTGTGAGGAGACCTCACAGCTCCTTCCAGGGTCTGGAGGGGTTACAGGGAAGATGAGAGAGAGACAAATCATCGGGAACTGGAGTGACAGAACAAGGGCAAATGGCTTCAGACTGACAGAAGGGAAATTCAGGTTGGATATTGGGCAGGAATTGTTCCCTGGGAGGGTGGGCAGGCCCTGGCACAGGGTGCCCAGAGCAGCTGTCGTTGCCCCTGGATCCCTGGAAGTGTCCAAGGTTGGACTTTGGGGCTTGGAGCAGCCCAGGATAGGGGGTTGGAAGGAGCTTTAAGATCCTTTCCAACTCAAAACATTCCATGATTTTGTGAATCAAACTCTGCCTTGAATCCTTGGCCATCACCCTCCTTCTCCCCAGAGGTGTGAGCTGTGCTTCACTTCTGGTGTTCAAATATGGCCAAAACCCCATGGCTGCCATGGGGGAGAGCCTCGGGCAGGTGGGCATGGCTGGCAAGGATTCAGACCATTACAGGAGCCAGTTCCACTGGAAAATTCAGGATTGACACCATCCTGGCCACAGTGGTTTCTGGGACACTCCTAGTTGGAGGGACATGGCTTTGGGAACAAGAGCTGGATTTCTTTTCAGCCTCGGCATACCAGTTTATGTGGTCTCTTCCCGTATGCAAGGGTGGAAAATCTTTCCCAGGCAGCTCCTGAGGTGCAGAAATGGGGAAAAACATGAATTCTACTGGAATACACTTGCTACTTTTACTTAAAAATATCAAGATTTTTTTTTCCCCCTAAATTGCCACGGGCTCCTCCAGTTAAGCCACAGTCACATGTACAAGACCGAGCCTTGGTCATCATGGGACTACTGCAGATTTTTTGGGAGGGTCTTGAGTTAGGAGGGAAAAGGTGGCTTGGAAATAAGGGCAGGATTCCCACATTCCCATATCCTAGTCCCATATCCTGAGAAAAAATAAAAAGGAGTGAATGCAGACAGAGGAATCTCTTCTTGCTGGACAGCTCTGTACATTTTTGCCACTGAATCCTTGAAATCCCCCTTTCTATCCCAGCAGAGCCTTGGAGAAGCTTTGCCTGCTGGGTGCTGGGGCAGAGTTGGACTGGAAGCTTGGAATGGCGCGTGGGCAGTGGCTGGGGGTCAGTGTTCTCCCAAAAATCGAGCTCCTGTTTCCACCCTCCTCCCCCTGCACACCCAGTTCCAGGGAATGGGATCGTACCAGGGGCTGAGGGATGAGCTCCATGATGTTGGGGAGGCCTGAGGCAGCAGGAACAGGGAAAGGCAGGTAAAAATTAAGGGAATGATGATGGGAGAGGCTTGCTGGGAACTGGGAGGACAACAGAGTTTGGACTGGAGCAGAGGGTGGGAAACAAGGATAGCTCTGACCACTGGTCCTGAAGTTCTGCACCATGAGCTGCATTAGGAACCAAATCCAACCCAAAAAACCTTGTGGGGCCACCAAACTGGAGTTGGGGAGAGGACGTGGAGCTGAACCCCCCCTCAAAGCCCCAGGATGAGCCCTCACCCCTTTGCTGAAGGTAAATGTGCACAAACACACCAGTTCCTCGACATGCAACACCCAGGCCTCTTTTTTTGGCCAATCCCCTTTAAAAAATACTCAATTTGAGAGCCTGTTTTGCCAGACTGCGAATCCTTTCAGCACACCAGGGCTGGTTCCTTGTTGGGGGATAACCACAAGCCAATTAGAAGTTAAATTGTTGAGCACTCTGCATCTAATTGAAGTCTCTCCCTTCTGCCCACTATTTTTAGTGCTTGGCCCGAGCTGCAGCTCCACGTAGGGTATAATCATGTTTATTTAAGAGCCATGTGTACCTCAGTGAGAAAAATAAAACGCAGCAAGCACAGCTGTTTTTTTTACCAAATATACATGGGTGGGTGGTAGAGGTCAGGTCTAGACTGCTCTGTGTCTCTTGCTGTCCCCCTCTCCCATCAGGACACATCCTTTTCACTCCAAAACCATGCCTGAAATGTGTTCACTCAACTTGAAATGCATTTCCCCTGCTTTTTTATTGTCATTTGTTGTCACCTCTGATATTTTCTTCATCCTCTGCTACATTCAGAGCAGTGACAAAAGATTCTGGTTGTGCTGGAGCATATGGAGGGGTAGCAGAAAATAAAAATTACTGGAGAAGGTGCTGTGAGTCAGCCTGGAGCAGCCTCCCCTCTTCTCTGGGATGTTTGAGGTGGGGGCATGAGGGGAGGGAATGATCTCAGGAATTTAAAAAGTGACTCCAAGGGCAACAACAAAGTCATGAGGTTGGAGGTTGGAGTTTCTGAGTGGTTTCCAGCAAGGGGAAGAAGAGAAAATGGTTATTTGTCAGGAGTTTTCAATGTCTGGGCTCTAGAGACTGGTGAGACTGGGATAAGACAACCTCAGAATACTGAAAGCAAAGAAATTTTTGTCTATGCTTGATGGGCCAAGAAGGGTGGAAAGAAAGAAGAAGGACAAGGAACAAAATTCCATTAAAAACACAAGAAAAGGACTTTTCCAACCACTTTTCAAGTGCTCACTTGGTTTGTTCAGCCTGGAGAAGAGGAGACTGAGGGGAGACCTCTTTGGGCTCTTCAGCATCCTCCTGGGGGCAGCTCTGTGACAGGGACAGGACCCAGGGAATGGCTGGAGCTGTGTCAGGAGGGTTTAGGTTGCAGATCAGGGCAGGGTTCTTCCCCCAGAGGGTGCTGGCACTGCCCAGGCTCCCCAGGGAATGGGCACAGCCCCAAGGCTGCCAGAGCTCCAGGAGTGCTTGGACACCAGGGATGCCCAGGGTGGGGCTGTTGGGGGCTCTGGATGATCCCAGTGGGTCCCTTCCATGGGGTCTGTGACCCTACAAGGGTCCAGGCAGGTCATCAGAGCAGAGCAGGGAATGTCACAATCCCATGGACGCGTGCTGGCATCCAGAGCAGAGAGCAGCAGATTCCAAACACGAAGCTCAGCCTGAAGGAGGAGGGAGGGAGAGCCCAAGAGCTTCGAGGTTGCAACAGAAGCTCTGGCTTGAAACCCCACCCCAGCCATCCTAGTAAAGATAAGGAGGGAGATAAAGGGGCCAGCTTGTGCCTTAAAAAGCTCTGTCTGTACCACCACTGCTTCAGTGACCTCATCCTCTTCTGTCCCTCAAACACCCCTCAGAAGTAAACAAAAACAAAGGCCCAGCAGGACTCTGTGCTCTCCCTGTTCTTGGCAAAATCTGATTTTTCTATTTCATCCCTGTTTGATCCAAACCTGGGGAACAGCTCATGTGCATACCAAGTCAGGCTGGGAAGAAAATAGCGGGGTTTTTATTTTTCTTCAGGAATTTTGCTTCTCACCCCAGAAGGGATTTGAGTTAGTGTCAGTGAGAAGCCATACATTTTACTTTAAAAACTCCCACACTGATTTACCCTATTTCAGCAACCCTGCAAAACAAAGTAAATACTAAACCAAACCCAGAGCCCTCCCTAAAATACAGACCTGGAAAGATCCACCTCAGAACTTTTCCTGGATGGAGAAACACATGGTCCTTACCTTGTTTCACAGGATTAGATGTGAAGTGCCCAGTGTTGATTTGAAAGTAATTAAAACTGCATCAACAAGGAGGAAATCAAAACTGAAATACATGCAAAAGTGATGGTCTGAGGCTCAACAGGATTTAAGGGATAAACTAAAAAATTGAGATTGAGTTACCCATTTTTATATATACCTTTGAGTCTTCCCATTTTAATGACAAGAAAGGTTCTGAACTAGGTTGGAAAAGGTGCTCAGGTCTAAGGGCTCATGGCAGTACTGAAAGGCTCTTGCTTTACTATTTTTTTATTTAATTACATCCAGAACTCAAGAGAGAGCCAGAGCTAAGGAAGGATTGAGATGCCCAGGTAAGAAGGACCTTTTCTGGCACAAGTTGAAGTTCACCTTCAGCAGCATGATCCCAGCTCCAGGGGATATCAAAGCCCTCCTTGGAGCTGGGGGATGCTGCCCAGCCACACTGGCACCAGCAGAAGCTTCTCAGGGGCAGAGTTTGGCCTTTTCCCAAGGCCAGGAAGTTCAGCAGTGCAGAGACGTGATCTGTAGGCAGCAAAAATGGGAAAAAATACACCCAGCCAGTGCCTGGGGTTGCTCAACAGCACAAAATCCAGCACCAGGCAGCTCCAGCATTTGGGGTGGTCACTGCTGCTTTGCTGCCAGGTGAGTCACAAACAGCAACCTCCAGGACAGCATATTCCACATGGAAGTCAGCTTTTAGGGAGCAGTGAAACCTGGGAGAGCTGATATGCAGGCAGAACTGATATTCTTCAGTGCAGCTCAGTGCTCTTGGGACATTTTAAAATAAGGCTGTGGTACCATGAGGATTCATTAACCCAACAGGATACAAACAAATCCATGGAGGTGGCAGCAGGATAATAGGAGCCCTACTAGAATCCCTTCCCCTGGAAGTGTCCAAGGCCAGGCTGGATGGGGATTGGAGCCCCTGGGACAGTGGAGGTGTCGCTGCCCATGGCAGGGGTGGCACTGGATGGGCTTTAAGGTCCTTCCAACCCAAACTCTTCCATGATGGTTCCTTGCTCCCAGTTGTCAAAAACCCCCCAAAAACTAAACTCAGAACCACCTTGATGGATTTTTAAAGAGATCAAAAAAAGTCAGCTGGAAGCCTCTTTTCCCAATGCAATGCTTTTGGTTTTTTTTAAGAGCATGATCTCTACACCAAAATTTTTATGAGAGAAAATTTTAAATGCATGGGAAATGAACTGAAAAAAATTAATTTCCCTCCCTGTTGATCACTCTGTTTGATTTTTGTTTCAAAATAAAACCAGGGAATTGCTGAATGGCTTTTTCCAAGAACCCATCCCACCTCTCCATGCCAGTTCTCCTCTTACTATGGTGGGACCTTGCAGTCCCCGCCAGTTTTCAGTGACATGGAACTGGTGCTGTCCCCAGCTCCTGTACTCCTGGGACAGCAGAAAATCCTACAGCAGGGGTTAAAAGACAGCAATAATTTGGGTAGAAAGGCTTCCCTTTGGCATTCCTGCTGCTTCCTGGTGACTCAGACAGGCCAGCTCCTGCCAGTGAGCACTGCCAGCTTTCTGAGGGAATCAATGTTTGCTGGAGCACAGGACCCAGCTCTGCAATGGCATCACTTGGGTGGAGATCACTGGCACAGGGACAGGTTTCATGGTGCCCCAAGTCCCCATCAGCCTTACCAAGAAGGAGCTGAAAGGTAACACAGCAGGGGATAAAAAGGCTTCAATATTGCCCATAATAGTGCCTTGCCTTGGCAGGGGAGAATCATCTGGCATGAGTAAACCTCCTCCAAAAAGCCCATAAATGCTCTGGGACAATGCAGGGTTTGAGCAGGAGCATTGCCCAGGAATGAAGATCTTGGTCCCACCAAGCCTGGGGGCAGCAATCATCATTGGGATCAGCCAGGATCATTAAAAGCAGGTTGGAAAAGACTTCCATGATCATCCAGCCCAAGCTGTGCCAAATGTCCCCAGCCCAGAGCACTGAGTGCCACCTCCAGCCCTTCCTTGGACACCTCCAGGGATGGGCACTCCAGCACATCCCTTCCGAGGTCTGAGCACCCTTTCCAGGAAGGAATTCTTCCTGAACAAAAGCAGGGTATACCCAAAAAGCCCTGACAGGTTTAAAACTGCAAAGTTGTTTTCTGCAGCAAGGCTCTGTGATGTAAGCTGAAAACTCCAAGTCCATGAGCTCCAGTGGTCCCTGTGGATGGGAGTGGAATAAAGCTGTGGCAGGAAACAGCTCCAGGCTCTTCCCTCACCTCCTCTCCAGGAGCATCCCCCGGGCTGTGGTGTGCAAGGAGCAGGGCTCCAAATAGGGGCAAGAGCGGGGCTGGCTGCTGCCATCACTCATCCCTGTCCAGCTGGGCTGCAGCCAGCAGGAGCTGCATTCCTGGGATGGTCATTTATGGGCAGGCAGCGCTGCTGGCACAGCCCCAAACCCACCAGCACGAGAGGGCTGGGACGGCAAAAACACCGAGATAGGGAAGGATCAGCTCATCCTCGGGGGGATGGGCGGCTTGGGGCCACCCCACACCTGCAGGGACATCCTCACACAGCTTGGGGACACTCCAAAGAGACAGGGACCTGCTCACACAACTTGGAGTCACCCCAAACTTTGAAACTGTCCCCAGTCAATGGAGAGAGGCTAAAAGAAATTAAATTAAAATCATTACAGTTTGGATTTCTTGTTCTTTGTGCAACTCTAGTTGTTCAGAAATAGAAGGGTGAGGTCCAAGACTTCCAGGATTGTCCAACTTCTTCCCAAATTGGGAAGCTGGCATTTTCAAGGGCCACCTGGACTGGTGGTGAAGCTACACCCCACCCCTCCATAAATTGATGGAAAATAGAGAATTAAAGTAAGATCAATACTCCATAGAAATATTTTCATTTGTGCCTTCCAGGATTAATTATAAAAACAAAATAGAGAAAGGGAAGCAATCTTGGGATATGTCTGCTAACACTTTGCCCTTCCGTTATTGCCATAAAAATGCATATTTTGGGATGGAAAAAACCTTACAAGTAATCTAATTTTTTACTGAATGATGGTGGCATTGGTGTATTTTAAATCCAATTCCAGAAGTCCCAGAAATATTAAGCCAGGCACAATAAAATTGGATATTTTGAACTGTATTTTTTATCAGATATTTTTATCACCCAAAGACAAGAGTGATTTGAGAACCTGTCCTGCCACAGGAAGGAAGAGGGACCTGAGAGATCACCTCATCCCAACCCTTGCCATGGGCAGGGACACTTCCCACCACAAAAATCCCATTTTCCTCTCACAATCAGCATCTCCAACCAATGGTGTGTTTCAGAGCAGGGCTTAGTTTAAAATTATGAAGAAGTAAATAAAGACCAACACTTCCCTGTGGATCTAATCTCTGGATCACCTTCTCAACAAGGCCTTTAGGAGCCACCATCCAAGAAAAAACTAAATTAATCGTTAAATAAATCCTCCTCCAGCTCCAGACACTTCCAGAATGATCCTCCCCAGTGCCCATAATCAGCATTTAGAGATTTCCTAGGCAGTAATTGCCTCCCTCCATCTTCCATGAATTCCCCTTGTCCCCAGGTGACTCCAGCCAGGAGATTTATTTGTGGCCCCCAGCTGCCCAACCTGGAGAGTTTGTTCTGAGCTGGACACTCCAGCTCCTCCTCGCATTGGGAGGAACAAAAATAACCCTCAGTCGTGTCCTGAGCATTGTTTACAGCCTTCCAGACCTCTCCTGCCCTCCCTTTGGCACCTGGCAGCTGCCAAATTTTCCTGGGAACATGCTCCCACCTTCTCATCCCGTGTTTTCCACAGTTCTCTGCTTCTGGAGTTGCAATATTTCCTGACTTGCCTACTGGGATTTTGATTGGATGCTCTTCGAGGTTTTGCCAACCTTAACAACTCCGTGATTATTTTTTCCCCAGATTTATCTCTCCTGACTACGTGTCACCTATGGATTTAATATGAAAAAGTGAAATGAAAGGTGATTAAAGGTGCAAAGCCCAAATGCCAGCGCCCTTCCTTGTAGGATACATCATTCCCTGCTTCCATCATAACAGCAACTCTTTGTCCTCACGGCTTGCTCCCGGAAAAAAAAAAAAAAAAGAAGAAAAAAAAGAAAAAATTTGGGGTTTTGCAGCAGCTTCTCCCCTTTGCTGTGCCTTATGGAGTTCTTAAGTCCCTTCTGGACTGGCACAGCAGCGCTTCTTCACGGAAAACCAACCCACCCCACAGTACCCTTCCCTTATCCCACCCCTGGGATTTGGGGGAAAAGCCCCAGCGGAGCTTAACGTGCCCAGCCAAGCCTTTCATCAGCCCGCGCCCATTTAAATGCTGATGGTCTCATTCTCCCTAAAATCACCTGCTAATGGGTCCCCTCCCTCCGCCCGGGCTGGATTAGAAGCTCTGCCCAGAAGTGCCCTCCTTAAGTGTCCCGGTTATCCTCACTCCTCTTAAGGTGCTAATTAGGAACACAAGTCAGTGAGGGAGGGGAAACAAAGCTACTTGAGAGAAGGGGAAAAAAAAAAAAAAAAAAAAAAAGGAATAAACATCCCTTTGGATTAGCGGGGATGCGTTTGAAGGAGCGCAGGGTACGGGGAACCCTCCCCTTCCACCTGGACCACCTGGATGCTCCGCTTCCCCTCCCGAGCGAGATCAAGGGTGAAAGGCTCGGGACAAAGAGCAGCTCCAGCAGGTGGGTGAATCCCCCCCAGAAAAAGGCGGCCCCAAATAAACGCGAGAACAAACCCCAAAACCACCCCAAAGCTCCGCGTGTTGCAAGGTTTTCACCTGCTCCCTCTGTTTCATCTTCCCAAAGGGGCAGGATTCTCCTCTGTGGCAGGAGAGGTGAGGATAAAAAAATTAATAAATAAACCAGGGATTTTTCCCTTTTAATGCTTGCGGGTATTGTAACCCTTTCTTGCGCTGTGTGAGGTTTTATTCCTCAGACGAGCGTTTTTAGGGGCATTTAATTTTAAATGCGAGGTGAAGATCAATGGAAGGGAGGGCGGTGTGAGCATCGGCTTGGAACAATTATTAAAAAATAAATGAGGTGTTTCTGTGCAACAGCTTGGAGCGGAGGTGGGTTCCGAAAGAACTTAGGAAGGAAATGAGAAGAAAATAGGATTTGCTTCCCTGAAATCCCCTAAATGACAGCAAAAACTGCGCTGTGTCCCATCCTCCCTCCTTGGAAGTTTAATTCCTTTATGCCATGACTCTTCCTGGGATATTGGGCAGGAATTGTTCCCTGGGAGGGTGGGCAGGCCCTGGCACAGGGTGCCCAGAGCAGCTGTGGCTGCCCCTGGATCCCTGGCAGTGTCTAAGGCCAGGCTGGACTTTGGGCTTGGAGCAGCCTGGGACAGTGAAAGGTGTCCCTTTCCAGCAGAAACCATGATGGGAGGCTGCTTTAAGGATTTCTATTATTATAAATATTAATACTGAACTTCACAGAGCTCTGCTGAAGCTCTTCCATCCCTAAAAGCAGGAGCAGCAAGTACACCAGAGGTGCCAAAATTCTTCATCCACCAAAACCTGCTTCTTTTATTGACTCCCCTCTTGCTTAGGATAAAAGGGGGTTTTCCTGACTTTTTGGAGGGAAGAATTTCCTGCGAGAGGAGGAGAATGGAGGGGAATTGCATCCTGAGATGCCTTTCCCAGCAGGGATCCCCGGTTTGTGTGTCAGGAGCTGAAGGCTGGGATTTCTCCCTGTCTTCCCTCTGGATCAGAGCAGGAGATCCAGACTGGACACACCAGCCAGTCCAGACTCAGAGGCTCCACACATTCCATTTTCCCCCCAAGTTTTATATTTTCTACTTCCCACAAGTTGTTGTTGTTGGGTTGGGGTTTGCAATGAATGAATTCAGGCGTTTCTGATGAGGAGAATCTGTCACTGTGGGGAAGGATCCAGGAGGGACCATGGTGATTCCTGCTTATTCCTCAAGGAATCCAAGTGCCTCCCACCCACCTTCCAGTGCCTTTCCCCTGGGAAAGGGGGACACGAGCAGCCTTGGCTTTGCCTCCCTGTGTGAACATTTCCGGGCTCAGGGGTGTTTATCTCCATTCCTGAGCTGCTAGAGGAGTGTTTTGACTTCCCAGGATGATGCAGACCTAAAGTGGGTTCAGGTTTTGGGGACAGAAGTATGCTCAGGGACAAGGGAAGACTAAAACTCCCTCCATTCAAGGACAGCTTTTGTTTCATCTTAACAGACACAGGGTCATGTCCTCATGATTTTTTTCCTAAGGGATGTTACTAAATCCAATTTCTTGGATCTACTAAATCCAGCTCCTTGGATTTGCTGACAGAACAAACCCCAAAAGTCCAAAAGGGGCAGAAATGGGAAGAGTTCCTGACTGCAGATGTGGTAAGGGGCGAGAGGAGGGAGTAAAGCCTGTCAAAAGAATTGTTTTTGTGGAATCTATCCATGAAATTAATTATTCTGAAGATGTCTGTGGTGGCATCCATCCTGCTGGGCACGGACCACGGGCCACAGGTGCAACCAGTGCTGACCTGAGCTCCTCTTGCCTCAGAATGGCTGCTAAAAATGCTCTTTTTCCCTTCTCCAGGCTGGGAAAGTGAAGAATGTCAAGGCATACAAAGCATTTTTGGTCAGTGCAAGGACAGGTGTGGAGATGGCCAACCCGAACAAAACAAAAGAGGGTGGAGGACAAAGATGTACCAAAGAGGATGAGAAATGGCATTTAATGCCCCACGAGGGTATTTTTCCCTCCCTGCAGAGGTGTCAAAGCCATGCTGTTCCCTCTCACTCTCTGGAGAAAAAGCCCTGACCCTAATGACGTGGTTTAAAGATCCTTGGGATAAAATATGACACTATTCATGACAGATCTGAACCCATTTGAACAGCTCCTGATGCTTTTCATAGCCAGGTCCCTTCATTTCCCCACAGTGCCGTTAACTCTTAGTGGGCATAACATGATTATGGTAATAAAATAATTATATTATTGTGTATGTTGTGCATTTTTTAAAGTATGGCTTTTAAAAGACCTTTAAAAACTTTTTTTTTTTAAATTTAAATTTTCACAGCCTTGAATGATGATTCAAGCACTAAACTCCAGCCTCTGAGTCAGGAGTTCTGGGCTGGTTCAACACACAGCTCGTGCTGTGACTCCAATGAAAGCTGCTCCAGAGAGACTCAAAGGACGAGTTTAGGTGGTTTAAGGACCATCGGTGTTTTACCTTCTAGTCTGGGGGAGTTTTGGCTGTTCTCACCCAGTTCCAGAGCTGGAAGGAAGCTGGGAATTATCCTTCAAATGTTTGCCTCTCCCTGGGGCTGTGTTCTCCCTCCTTTACGTTTTCTTTGCCTGTGGCTTTGGTTCAGCACGTCCCAGCACTGACAGAGCTGCAGTGGGGCTGCTAATCCACAATCCCATGTTCTGCAGGGAATTAAATGCCCTACAGGGGCAGCACCAAACACCCATGAGCAGGCAGCGTTTAAGGGATGCTCCCCTACACGGTGCCCTCAGAGCCCTCCAGGGATGTGCTGGATTTGGGCTGTTCAGGGAAGGCTCCACCGTGGTTTTGCACCCCAAGCCCCTTGCCCAGGCTGCAGGGAGGCAAGAGCCAGCACTGCACCTGCAGTTCCCACACCCCCACTCACAACCACCTGAAATAGGGGGGCAGCTAAAGGAGTGGGGGAAAAGGTGTGCTCGGAGCTTCCCCTCCCTCCAAGCCACCCCAAAAGGCTGAAGAGCCACAGGAACAAGCCACAAAGTGAAGGGGGAAAATCGATCTTTATTGTGCATGGAGCGAGCGGGCGCGATCGGCAGCAGCCGTGGTCGGTCCGGCACAGCCCCTCCGGTGCTCCCTCACTCCCTCCTCCCTCCCAAAACCAGGGAGGGGATTCTGCTGCCGGCTGCTCCTCCCAGAGCCCCAGCCGCGCTCCCTCTCCTCGGTTTGGTGGCCAGAGGGCATCAGTGGCGACCACGGAATTCCTAAAAAGCGGCTGGATAAACAGTGCCGAGGCATCAGCCTTTCCCACGGACGCTGGGGACGGACCCCCCGCCCCTGCCTCTCTTTCCCCGGCACATCCTCCCTCCCTCGGGGCAGCCCCACGGGCAGGGACGTGGAGGCAGCGCAGGGTGGATTTAAAGAGTTTATTCGCTCGCACCAGACGGCGGCATCCCTTCGAGCCAGAATGAAAAACCCAGTGTGTACAAAGTCACAGTCACGGCTTGAAGAGCGCCGGGCAGCACCCTCAGAGAAACACAGAACCGGTGAGAAGTCATCGGCAAGTCCCGGCGTTATGTACAGCTAAGTGCCAGCTCGAGTATTCACAACACAGTAACGTACTGCAACAAGTCGCTTCGGAGTAGTTCCCTTGAGAAACAACCTTCGCTCCGGCGGGGCCGGAGTCTGTCCGTCCGTCCGTCCGTCCGTGCCGGCTCAGTGCCGCTGGCACGTGTGCAGGCGGGACGCGTCGGCGGGGCCGTGCTCTCGCTGCAGGCGACACGCCAGCCCCTCGGCACACGGGCAGCGCTGGAAGATCTCCAGGCCGTGGGCGCCTTTCCGCCGGTGCCGGGTGCACACCTGCCCCTCCCGCAGCACCGGCTTGCAGATCTTGGACCAGAAGTGGCGGGCGCAGCACAGCCCGGCCGCGCAGTCCGACGAGCGCAGGCAGATGTCACCCTCCTGGCCTGTGGGGACAGCGAGGGACGCTCAGCCGGGCGGGGGACACCGGGGGGGGGCATCCCCGGCTGATCAATCCCGAACCACCCCACGGGCAGGTTGCGCATCCCGGGTTTATCTTCTGGAGTCAGTGGGGCTGGGGGGGCATCCCGGACCGATCCCACAGGAGGGAAAGGGAGGCATCCCGGACCCACCCCGTGGGAGATGGTGGAGCAGAAAGGGCGTCCTGGACTGAGCCCGCCCAGGGACAGTCGGGGACACCGACGTAGGGGACATCCCGACTGATCCCAGGGCACAGCAGGGAAGGATAAGCATCCCGGACGGATCCCACGGGGGACAGCAGGGCAGGGGGCAGCCTGGACTGGTGCCCAAGGCACAGCAGGGAAGGATGGGCATCCCGGATGGATCTTAGGGGACAGCAGGGAAGGATGAGCATCCCGGACGGATCCCAGGGGACAGCAGGGAAGGATGAGCAGCCTGACGGATCCCAGGGGACAGCAGGGAAGGATGGGCATCCCGGACGGATCCCAGGGGACAGCAGGGAAGGATGGCAGCCCCAGGCGGGACAGCGGGGTGGCAGCAGCCGGGGCTCCTCACCTTTGGCAGTGGGGAGCCAGGCGGGAGCTGGCGTCCGTCGGGGCAGCGCCTCAGTGCCCGGCTCCTCCAGCTCGGCCGCTCCGTGCGGCGGCTCCAGGGGCGTGCAGAGACCTGCGGGGACAGTGGGCGGCTGTCAGCCTCGCGTGGGACCCCGAGCCCTCCCCAGCCCCGGTGTGCCCTGCCCTCACCGTTGCTGCAGGTCATGCCGGGGCAGCACATGGCATCGCGCAGGCAGCGCTTGCGGCGCCGCCGGCAGCCGAGGCACAGCGGGGCCCCCCCGCCGCGGGCCGCACCCCCGCAGAACTCCTCGGGGCCGCAGTCCTCGTCCTCGGCGCACGGGAAAGGCTGGGGGGGGGACAGAGGAGACGGGCGGATCAGCGGGGCTGATGCTTCTATCCCCGAGTGTCCCCTCTCCTCCATCCCCGCTGTGTTCCCTCTCCAATCCGCGGAGGGTCCGCTCCATCTATCTCCCGTGTGTCCTTCCCCGCTTCCACCCCCGGGACATCCTCCCTTTCCCGGTGTCCTCTCCATTCCCGAGGTGTCCCTCACTCCATCCCGTGTATCCGTGTCCCATCACCCGGTGCGTCCCTCTCCTCAATCGCCGGTGTCCCCCTCTCCATCCCAGGAGCGTCCCTCCATCCCCTGGGCAGCCCCTCCATCCCTCAGCGCTGCATCGCCTCTCTTCTATCCCTTCCATCCCCGGTGTCCCCTCCATCGCTCGCGTCCCCCTACTCCATCTCCCAGTGTGTGTATCCTCATCCCCAACGTCCCACCCTACATCCCAAAGGTGTCCCTCAACTCCATCCCCGATGGGTGCCTCCACTCCCGGTGCGTGTCCCCTGCCATTCCCGGTGTCCCCCCGCTCCACCCGTGCCCTCTCCTACCTGCCGGGTGGCGGCCGGCGGGGCCTTGTTGCTGCCGTCGAAAGAGGGTGCGGGGGCGGCGCTGGCCTCGGCCGCCCCCCCCGGGGGGGGTCCCTTGATGGCGTTGGAGCTGAGGGCACCCCCGGGAGCCGCCGCCCGCCCCGCCGGGGCCGCGCAGCTCAGCGCCGCCAGCAGCGCCACCAGCCCCCGCATCCTGGTGCCTGCCGTGCCCGCTGGGTCCCCGAGCAGCAGCACCGAGCCGCGAGCAGCGGCTCCTGCGCCGCCTTTATACCCCCGGGGCTCCTCCTGCCCGCCCCCTCGGGGCGGGGGGCCCGCCGGCTGGGATTTCAAAGCGTTCCCGGGGGGGCTGTGCCCGTGAGCCCCCAAAACCGCCCCCAGCCCGCCCCGAGGGCTCCCACATTGGTCGGGAGGGGGTTTCGCAAGGGCGAGGGCTGATCCCCCCGCCCGGCATCCCCCGCCCCGGTTCCCGGCCAGATGCTCCGCACTCCCCGACGCCGCCGCTGTCTCCAGCCGGGCGCGCCCGACGGAGGGGACCGGCAAGAGGGAATAGGGGGGGACGCTCCTCCTTGTGCAACCCCCCATAGTGGGTGGGAGCCGCTGTGGGTGCAGAGAGCCCCCCCGCCCTCCCCCCATGGCAGAGTCGGTCCTTTGGTCTCCTCTAAGTCTCCCCCCGCCGCCTCCCCCGCGTCCTTCCTGGCGCCAGCGCAGCCTCGCAGGAAAGGAGAGGGGCTGCTCCGCATCCCCCCGCGCCGGGCGGTGTGCGGGGACACGGGGGGGACACGCGACGGGACTCTCGGTGTCCTCCCCCTACTCCCCTGACCCCAGCGGGGCGGGGGGGCAGCGGCGGTGGGGGGGAGCTCCGGGCCCTTTGATGCGGGGAGATCAAAGGCGTCGCCCCCCCCCAATTCCCCATTCCTTTCCCAATTTCCCCCCCCCAATTCTCTATTCTCTCCCGATTGCCCCTATTCCCTCTATTCCAATTCCCGTCCGTCCCCCCCATCCCCATCCATTCCCCCCATTTCCTCTCCATCCTTTCCATCCCTCTATTCCCCCCCATTCTACCCCATTCCCTTCATTGCCCCGCATTCCCCTCCATTCCCCCCAATTCCCATCCATTCCCTCCGTTCTCCCCCATCTTCCCCATTCCCATACATTCCCCTCAATTCCCCCCAAATTCCCCTCCATTCCCCCCCATTTTCCCAGTTCCCATCCCCTCCAATTCCCATCCATCCCCCCCATTTCCCATCCATCCCCTCCATTCCTCCCATCCCGTCCATTTTCATCCATTCCCCCCAATACCCATCCATCCCCCTCATTCCCCTCCATTCCCCCCATCCCCTCCATGCCCCCCCATTTTCCCCATTCCCTCCCATCCCCTCCAATCCCATACATCCCCCCCAATTCCCATCCATCCTTTCCATTCCCCCCAATTTCCATACATTTTCTCAATTCCCCCATCCCCTCCATTCCCCCCCCCCAATTCCCCAATTCCCTCCATTCCCCCGCATTTTCCCAATTCCCCCCATCCCCTCCATTCCCCCCCAATTCCCCCCATCCCCTCCATTCTCCCCCATTTTCCCAATCCCCCTCCATCCCCCTCCATCCTCCCCAATTCCTCCATCCCCCCCCATTTTCCCCCCTCCCCGCCGGGGCACCATGGCCCCAGGGCGCCCCCTGGCGGCCCCGCCGTGCCATCGCTCCCCCCTCCCCGGTCTGTAATTAACTCTCGTTAATTAACCCCCGTTAATTAACCCGGCTTTTTCCCGACGGCGGCACCGTGCTCCCGTTTATTTCTTTTCTCAGCTTGGTTTAAACGAGAGTACGAAGAGCCGGAACAGCGCCCCCCAAATCCCCGGGGTGGGGGATCCCGGACGCCACAATCCCTGCACTTAACGCCCCCCCTGTCCCGGTATCGCTGTCCCGGTATCCCCTGTCACTGTTCCAGCCCCGAATGGCTCAAGCCGGGCTAATAATTGCCCGGGAAGGTTTCGGGAGCACGGCGGGCAGGTGCGGCAGCAGCGGCTGAGTCACGGCCGGGCGACATCCCCGGCACAGCCCGGCCACCCCTCCTGCCTTCCCTATTTTTAGCCGGGAATAATGAGAGCCACGCCTCGCCCCGAAATCTCGGTGTTCCCCTGGCAGTTTCAGGTGAGGGCCACGTCACCCTGGCGTTTTCATTGCATTATTAACTTCGACCTGCGATTGCTGCATCCCACAAAATGATTGGTGGCGATTCCCAGCTCCTCCTTGGGCTGTTCTCACATTTATTTCCCTCCCGAGAGGAGGTTTTGTTGCTCCTTTCCCCCGGCTTTTGCTCACCTCTGTGTCATCGTCAAATCACAGAATGATTTTGAGTTGGAAGGGACCTTAAAGCCCATTCAGTTCCACCCCTGCCATGTGCAGGGACATCTCCCACCATCCCAGAGGACTCCAAGCCCCATCCAGCCTGGCCTTGGACACTTCCAGGGATCCAAGGGCAGCCACAGCTGCTCTGGGCAACCAGTTCTGGGTGCAGAACCCCACATTTCACCATAATCCAGAAGATCTGTCCCAAACTCAGCTCCTGCTCTGGTAGAAACCCACTGACAGCCGTTCAAAAGTAATTATTTTTATTTCAACTCTATAAAGTATACAACAGGCACTCGGCAATTACAGCTGCAGGGGGAGTACAGAGCGAAACAAAAGCCATGGAAGTTTATGAAAAAAAAAAAAAAAACCAAAAAAAAAAACCCCGAAGTTTCTCAGTCAACATCCAAAGAGTGCAAGCGGCCGATGGCCGGGGCGTGACCGACATCTGCCCAACAAACAAAACCTCTGCCGTGGAAGGAGAGAAAATCAGAGTATAAAACAAAGGGCTCGGGTAAAACCAGCGTAAATCGGGACTCGAGGGGGAGAGGCAACTCCAAATGGGAATTTCCCCTTTTTCTGAGAAAGCCCTAAGAGCACCCAAGGCTGGGGAGCCGTGGAGGAGCTTGCAGGGCTCATCCCCGTGGATGCAGGGAATGGGGCAGGGAGAAGCACAGATCCTGTTTGGTTGAGTGGTGCAAACGAGCCTTGTCTTTGCACCGGGGTTTCAGGTCAGGAAAACGCCGCTGGGGTGGATTTTTCCCAGGTGGGAGATTCCCGAGGGGGGCTGTGTGGGACAGCACGGATGGGTGAGATCTGCAGAGCTTAGCAAAACAGGAATACCTGTCTACAGACTGCTAGGATGTCAGAGATTAATTTGACCCGCACATCACATTTATACATTTCACAGAAATGACTCTGTATCTCATTAACAGATACACAGCTCTGGTACATTGAACAGAAATCAGAGAACGACGTCATCATTTCTGTAATTCATCAAGATCAGATAATAAAGGCTTAGAAATCGGTAGCAGAAAGAACTGTAAAACGCAGCAAGCTAAGAAAGGACGACAGTTTGAGGTGTGTTTGTCTTTGTCATGCAGCATAACACCAAATTTGTCTTTTTTTTTTTTTAAATAAGATGCCATGGATTTAAGGCACTTGCAACAATGCCAGATAGCCAGTGACGTTCTAGAACTATGGGACAGGTGGGTGAACAGGACAGCTGACAGAAAGTTCAATCATACTGACAAATATGACATTAATTCAAGTCTACCTCGACCTAAAAACATTACATTACAAATAAGGAAATGAAGGAATAATGCCATGGAACTGGAAAAGAACAGAAAGTTCTGTGTGACCCACATAACATCGACACGAAAATACCTATTTACAGAAATATCTGCTCGTGGTCCTGTTGTTGAAGAAGAGTTTGCTGTGGGCATTGCAGCTCCAGGAGAAGCTACAACACCAATCAAAGCCCCCTCTGGAAACACGGGAGCCGATTCCCCCTTCCCTACAAACGCTGTCGTCCCATAGATCAGGAAAGGAGACAAAGAAATAAGGACAGGAGGTGGAAACACAGAGGCAACCCCTTGTTGTGGATATATAGAGATATATATAAAGCAACTTAAATATATTATTATAACTGAAGGCTTATCATATACATATGCAAAGTGTTAATGCTCAAGAGAGGCCATGGAAGTCGAGTGAGGTGTTTGATATCAAAATAAACTCAGATTCAGCACAGTGCACGCTGCAGGTGTCAATTCCCATGCCTGGCACAAGGAAAAAAGGGACAGGAAAAAGAAACCAAACTCCTCAGCCCATTCTAGTCCCTCCTTCCTGCCCACGTTTTCAGGTGGATCCCCAAATCCTTGTGGTGCTTTCCCCTCCTTGCCTGCCAAGTGCATCAGGTGTCACCATCCTGGGATAAACTCCTACAGAAAGCTGTCCCCATGGAGTGAGAACTCAGGGGGATGGGAGGGAAGCATTTGGCTGTTAGGCCTGTTTTAGATGCCTGGTGAATGTTTTAGCCCTCGTGCTCAGCCTTGGCTCTCAGTGCTGTCCATCCCTTGGAGAAAGGTGGAAAAGCCAGCAGGAGCTGCCTTTTCCCTGTGAATTTGAAGGCAAATGAAGTTTTAATGGTTAAAGAGCAGCAGAAGTGACTGTGCCAGAGGTGTGGCTTCACCCTTTGGGAAACACAGGGAATTGCAGAGCCACAGACTGGTTTCAAAGGTGTCACACGACCCAGCTCACGTTAAACAGCAGACACGGCCCACGCCATCAAAATACCCTTTTGATTACATCCTTTAATGAAAAACATGCAAGAGAGTTGGGATTCAGCATCAGGGAAGGAACTTTTTACTGCTCAAGCAGACCATTGCCATGTCATACGTGGGAAGAGTTCTCATCAGCAAGGCTTGATCTTTCCACAGCCAGCTCCTGGCAGCTGAGACCAAAGGAGGCAGTACCCGCTCACCCATGGCAGGGGCTGGAATGAGAGGACCCTTAAGGTCCCTTCCAAGCCAAACCATTCCATGATTCTGTGATTTTTTGGGGCAAGGTCTCTCAGAGAGACCAAAAGCTGATGCTTCCTGTTGGATAATGGGAAAACCTTTAGTCCTGGGTGTATGCAACAAATGGGCACCCAGGACAGGATCCCTCTGCTGCATCCTATAAACCAGAGGAGGGAATTAGAGCAAAGGAAAAGCAGTAGAAGTGAGGGAAAAGCATATCCTGATTATATTGTTTTCCCCAGTTCTTTTTTCCATAGGGATTTGACCATCCCTGTGTTAAACACAATCTTGTGGATCTGGCATGCTGGAGACCTCACAGGGATCTTCAATATCCATTTCCCATTGAATTCCACTGACTTTCCTGTGGAGCTCCTTAGCCTGCAGGGGCATCAGGATTACTGGCAATGTTCCATCAGGGCCAGCAGACTGGCCCAGTATTTCTATTTTAATGAGATTCTTTAAACATGGAAGAGATGCAGACATGGAGACCTGGAATCATCAAAAGGGAGCACGGAGCCTCTGCTACATATTCCTGACAGGATGGTTCAGGGACAGGTTTCTTCCCAGGTGAGGAATGGATGTAGCACCTCGAAAGGACATCACATGTTTTTCCCTTTGGGCCTAAAAAGGTCAAAGTTATCCTTAATTTCATACCTAACCAGACTGGTGGGCTGCTGTTGCTTTGCTCAGGACCGTGATTGGAGCACTGTGAAATGGATCAATAGATGTACAATGGATGAATTCCATGATTTTCTTTTTCCATGCATGGATTGGTACCAAGGGAAAGGAGAACCGAAGCTCAAAGGTGGTGCTGCCATGTGAGGGAAGCAACCCAACTCTGCCTTGACAGCATCTGCAGCAGTTGTGCTTTTGTTTGACCAGGCTGAGCCAAAACATTTCCAAAACAAAGAGGAAAGGGAACATTCAGTCTCGTCGGGAATACTGCTAGGAAAGGAAAAGGACACATTCCCCCCTGCTTTGATGGGAGTGCTTTGCCCGTGCTCCTCCTGGGCTCCAGCACTGCCCTGTGGAGCTCAGAGGGTGGGAATAGCCCAAATCCTGCACTGGAGTAGCTGCAGCACTTCATAAGTTACTACTGATCCTACGGAAAAAGCAGCTGGAATTAAGTGCCTCTTACTCTACGGATCTCTCACTCTGCTAATCAGGAGTGTGCCAGGATCTCTGTGGCCACAGAGGAGGAGTTCTGTGCCGGAGAAAGGCTCTGTGTCAGGACCACCATGCCCACACCAGGTCACGTTCCAACAGAAAACATGGAGAGCACTACTGTCACTAAGCAAGAAGTCCTAATGCCACTGGAGTTACTGGAGCAGCATCAATCAAGGCATCATGGTGACCCCGAGCACGAATCCTCCCCAGTTCCGGTCTTCCCGTTCCGCTGGCAGCCACGTCCCAGGAAAAGCTGTCCTCAGCAAGGCAGAAGCAGGTAAGAGAAATAACATTAAAAATCTATGTCCCATCCTGAGTTGTCGTCAGGGGGTGGCTCATCACTGTCCTCTGGGAAGCTGTCGAAGTTGCTCGTGTCCGTGGGAGACGCGACCTGCAGGGGGAATGGCAACAAGAAGGGGATGTCATTCCCCCTTCATCCCATGGGCATCCCAGAGAAGCCCCAGCAAGCCAGGGAAGTGCTGCATCCAGAGCTTTTTGCTGGGTAATTTCCCCCAGCTGCCCTACTCTCTGAGTTTTCCTACTGTTGCCACAAAATTATCACAACAGACTTGGAAAAAGCCTCCTCAGACCCCATGATTTCCCATCCATGGCTCCAGGATCCTGAGCTGATCCCTGCTGACTTTAAGTTTCCTTACACTGCTCAGCCTCAGGATCCTTCCAGAGAAACCTGTCTTCCCATTTCTTTTTTGGAAATCATGACATTTGGAATCTACCCTAGCTATAGAATTTATGGTTTTCCTGCTTTGCGACAGTGAGGACTTGATGAAGTCAAGACAATTAAAACAAACAAAAAACAAACAAACAAACAAACAAACAAACAAACAAACAAACAAACAAACAAATATAAAAGGAAACCAGCAACTCTTCAGCCCAAAACAACAAGAGTCTTTTCAGAAATGTAATCCTTTAAGCTTTATCCAGAGCAGGAAAACACTGCAGTTTTCAGTCATTTCATTTGGGAAGAGCCTAGCCAGGTGCCAAATGACAGCCATTAAATCCCAGAATTCTGGAATGGTTTGGGTGGAAAGGGACCTTAAAGCCCATTCCCACTGCACCCCCTGCCATGGGCAGGGACACCTGTCACTATCCCAGGCTGCTCCAAGCCCCAAAGTCCAGCCTGGCCTTGGACACTTCTAGGGATCCAGGGGCAGCCACAGCTGCTTTGGGCACCCTGTGCCAGGGCCTCCCCTCACAGGAATATTATTTTTCCAGTATCCAGCCTGGACTGATCTCAGGGGTTGCCACAACCCACTTGGCCTTGTTAACCCTCCTGAGATTCCTATTTGATGTTGGATGGTGCTGCAAGTCATGTGAAAAGACAGGAGTTCCAACTCCAGCTCTACATTTAATGTGCTGCCCAACTGCATCAGCATTTTCCTGCTGCTGAACACAGCTGGGGGAAATGAGGATTATGGAATACCAGACTGGAGCTGTCCTGGAAGAGGGAAGGATGCTGGATGCTCCCATCTATTCCAGTCAGCCTTGCTATGTGGGGTAAGAGCAGTATTGGAAATGCTCCTACTAAACAAAAAATCCACCAAAACCAGTTCGGAAGCCATCCTGCGTTTTTTTTCAGGGTACACGGACATCCTGCATTCCTAAAGCAGGAATTGCAACTGGATGTGAAGGAGCAAACTTGACATTATTGCCTGATTGAAATGTGGTTCTGCTGATGAATGAACAGGCATTATGAAAAGGCCAAGGCTGGGTTGGACAGGGCTTGGAGCAACCTGGGATAGTGGAAGATGTCCCTGCCCATGGAAGTTGATGGAAGTGGATCAACTTAAAGGACCCTTCCAATCCAAACCATCCCAGGATCACAGCTTGAGCTGAACATAAAAAAAACCCCAACCAAAGCCAGCTTTGATCTCTAAAACATTTCTGACTTGTTATGGGTGAGATCTGTCAGCTCCTGCTTTCTCCCACTGGTTCCAGGAGCTCCTGCATCCCACAGGGCAAAAGCAGGGATGGGAAACCCTCCTGCTCTTTCCCTAAGCAAACTTTGGGACAGCAGATTGAGGCCTGGAGCTGGGCCTGCCCCTGCTGCAGGAGCTGCAGGATGGAGCAATGGGGTGCAATTAAACCCCCATTAATGGCATTCTCCCGGTGATCCCGAGGGATTAAGCTGGAACAAGGAGGGGAGGCTGCAGGACAGAAGGGGCCGAGGTAATTTCTGTCAGCTAATCCTGTTTGGTTTCCCTTTGCAGCGGGGCTTTGAGGGCAGAGAGCTCACAAAGACATCAAAGGAAGGGCTTTGCTCCAAAGGAAAATGAGCGGAGCTGTCCCTCCGCGCCCGCTCCCGGTTAAACATCAACAGCGCTTTTCATGTAGGACATGGATGCAGGGGAAAGAGGGGCAGGCACAAAAGACAGCACAGAAGGGAAGGTAAATGTGAAAGAAAAGGAAGATGGCATCCAAATCCCACTCGCCTTTCCAAAGGAAATGAGAATAAAGGAGAAGGGAAGAGGGTATAGCTGAGAGAAGGGGTGGAAGTGGCAGCTTTCCACAGAAATGGGAAAAGGAGATGCAGAAACAAGTGGAGCAGGTGAGAGAGAGGAAAATGTGCTGGAGTGAGTGATCCTGCCTCGATCCCCTGCTACAAAGGGGATTTCTCCACAGCTGTGCCCTCCTCAAACTGCCTTCCCAGGGAAGACCCAGCCTGGAGAGCAAGCTTAGCTGGGAATGTGCCTAAAGTGACTTTTTCAAGCAC
The DNA here is from genome assembly GCF_009819885.2 of Catharus ustulatus. Taxonomy (NCBI): domain Eukaryota; kingdom Metazoa; phylum Chordata; class Aves; order Passeriformes; family Turdidae; genus Catharus; species Catharus ustulatus. The sequence goes on along the minus strand of NC_046228.1, from coordinate 32,229,780 downwards.
CTCCAGAAGAAACAAAGCACATTCTTTCCACTTAACCCAATGTGCCTCTGCCCAAAGCTCACAGTATCCCTCAGGAACTGGCCATGGAGGAGAAGATAACAATAGGAAAACTTACACTTGGGATGATGGGAGGTGTCAGTGTCCCTTTCCGTAACCCCTCCCAGTTAAAGCCTTCAAACCATCTGAAGGGAGGGAAGAATCCAGCAGTTACACAGGTGTAGCACAAAAAGAAAAGAAAACTGCTTAAACAACAGGTTTCATCTCCCACAGACTTTGCCTTCAAATCCCTTTGGAATTTTTCCTGTCATCTTTTTTGGGGACCCAGAAGGAAGAGTGTGCAGCAGCCCCGTGGTGACGCCACGCAAGTGGAAATTGCCAACACTCAGATGGGAGCTATTCCTTGCTGCAGCTGTCCTGGAAGCTGCTCCTTCCCTTCCAGAGGGTGGATCCCTCCCACGGGACATCCACAGTGCCTTTTTTTTCCATATGGAATTAGGTTATCTCCCAACTTCATGCTCAAAGATGTCCCACTTGTGGTTTTCCTCAAGTTTGCTCAAGGTGAGTGGATTAGCTCTGAGCCTTCCCACAAAAATATCCATCCAATCCATCCCTGCTTTGGGGATGGGAGAAAAGAAGATCCAGCATAGATGGATGAGAGAAACTGTTCCTGGAATGGGCCTCTTACCTGTTCTTATCTGAATAAACTCCTAAGACATCATGTAACCATTCCCATGGGACCAAAAGGGAGGATGAATTTACATCATGGATAGGAAGTGGTTTTTAGGAGACAACTGAGGTGTTTGAAATGTCCCTTTCTGGGGGTTGGAGCTGATGGCTGCTGGAGAAGACACTTACTTGTGCTTTTGAATATCTTTCACTCCATTTTTCAAATTCCCTAATCTTTCTGATGGATTGTCCCTGTAAAAGGAAGAACAAATCCTAAATCCCTCGGACCAGCGAACAACATCAAGACTTTTTGTTTTATTATTTCATCCACTTACCTGCATAGTTTTTTAATTAAATTAGCAGCATTTTTGGCAATCTTCTTTGGAAATTCGATCATGTCTATTCCCCTTAATATGATGTTATAGGTCTTCATGGGGTCTGGGCCTGAGAAAGGGGGACTTCAGAGGGTGCAGGGAAGGAAAGAAGATTAAAAATTTGTCTTTCATAAAAAATTGTCTTTAAAACAGCATTGAAGTCTGATAAAATATACCCAGATGAGGAAAAGTAGATGTCAACCAGGAATGCTTAGCTTCCCATGATCCTAACCATTTCTCAAGGAACTCTGGAATTCAGGGATGTTGGCTGCAGAGAAGTATCAAAAAGAAGTTTTCCATGCTAAACCTCTTCTTCCCATGGCAGCCACATCCCAAGAGCCTGAGCCTCATTCCCTGGCTTATCTTTGTGAGATGGGACCTGATTCCAGTGGGGATTAATTGGCATTCCATGGGTGGGGGGTTGTGTGTGTCCAGCCCTGAGGGATGGGCAGGTGGAGAGGATGGATGGATGGATGGATGGATGGATGGATGGATGGATGGATGGATGGATGGATGGATGGATGGATCCTTCCCCTGCTCCTGGGGGTGAGCCTGGGGGATGAGGTGAGGAATCTCCAGGAAATCACCACTGCCAAGAGCAACAGTGATATCCCAAATTAAATATGGGAAGGGATGGATGGTGCCCAATCTGTCTCCTTTCCAGTAGTGAGGAACTTCCTCAGCTGAGTGCAAACCCTTCCCCTTTTCCCATAATTTCTGGACCATTCAAGGCCAAACCCTTCCCCTTTCCCCACCATGTTCAGCCCATTCAGGACCAAACCTCCCCAGCTTCCCATTTTCCCATCATTTCCAGACCATTCAGGGCCCAACTCTTCCTCTTTTCTCATTGTATTCAGCCCACTCAGAGCCAAAAAAAGATCATTTGAGTGGAAAAGCCACCGTGGAGTTCCCTGCCCCTGCCCTGGCCTCATCAGGGTGACAAGGGCAGAAATCTTGGGATGAATTTCGATGCCCATACCTGCCAGTCAGGAGCTCATACATCAGGATTCCCAGGGACCAGTAGTCTGCTGAAATGTCGTGACCTTTGTTCAGGATGATCTCGGGGGCTACATACTCTGGGGTGCCACAAAAAGTCCATGTTTTCTTTCCAAATCCTATTTTCTTTGCAAAGCCAAAATCGACCTGGGGGAAGGGGCAGGAGAGCATCAGGGCAGGGCATCAGAGGGAATGTCAGCCGTGGGCTCTGCTCCTCTTGAAGTGAAGCAAGGCAGAAAGGAGGATTCCTCATGGGAATTTTCTCCTATTAAAGCACTGAGGGTCGTCCCAGGACCAGGGAACTACAGTGATTTTTTGCTGATTTATCCTTGTGAAAATTCCCATGAGGGAAGCAAACACCAGCACCAAGGGTTTTTTGGGGGCTGGAACTTTCTATCACTCACTGCACACGTTGTCTTATTTTGGTTTTTTTCTTTTCAATTTAAATTAACATGGGCAAGCAATGGTTTTAAGCTGGGAGAGGGCAGGGTCAGATGGGATATTGGGCAGGAATTGTTCCCTGGGAGGGTGGGCAGGCCCTGGCACAGGGTGCCCAGAGAAGCTGTGGCTGACCCTGGATCCCTGGAAGTGTCCAAGCCCAGACTGGATAGGGCTTGGAGCACCTTGGATAGTGGAAGCACCTCATCCTCATCCACCACCCTACAGCTCAGAGGAGCCCCAGCCTCAGGGAAATGCTGCAGAGGGCAAATCCTGATGTCACTCCATAGGTGACACTGTCACAAGGCTGTGATGGTGGGCTGAGTTACTGTTCCCAGCTGCCCCCACTCCAAAGAGCCCCCAGCCCAAGACACAGAACCCTTGGCCCCCGTGACTCCCAGGGCCACCAGCTCCTCCTGGACCAGCTCCTTTGAGGGCTCCTGTCCTTCACTGGTGGCTTCCCAAGGCCTTCCTGCAGCAACCCCCACCAAGGGAACTATTTCTTCTCTCCTGTCCCTCTCCATGCTCTCACTAGGCCATTTGGGGTACCCCAAAAAGGCAGGGTGCCTCTCCTGAGTTCTGGGGCAAACAGGTCATTTTTGCCCAAGGCAGCCAGGTGTGGCTTTCTCCTGATGCTCTTTTCTCAGAATTCCAGGAGCATGGATCTGAATCCCAAGCCACAATCAACATTTCTCAGCTCAGCCATGCCCTGAGCCCTGCTCACCATCCCAATGGTGATGGCAACACCTTGCCTTGATCTTCTCTCAGCATCCCTTGATGGACCCTGATTGATTTGCTCCTGACCCTCTCTGGCAAAACCTGTGTGGGAGTTGGGAGGATTTTTTTTTTTTCACTCACCAGCTTGGCATAACCTCGGTGATCCAGAATGAGGTTCTCTGGTTTGAGGTCCCTATAAATGATCCCTTTGGAATGCAAGTAGGCAAAGGCTTCCACCACACATGCCGTGTAAAACCTGGTTGTGGAATCCTCGAATGAACCCCTGTGGGAGGGAGGGAGGGAGGGGAAGAGGGATAAAGCCATTAGAAGAATCCCTAGGAAGTGGTTTCCTTCTCCATGGAATTCATTCTGCTGTTAAAACTTTTATCACGGCAGTAAAATCACTTTTTAACACAGGGAAAGTTCCTGTTGTTAAACTCACCTTTACATGTCAATCTAATTAAATTTCCATTCTTGAAGAAGCCTCTTTGCCTCTAATATCTGAAACTATTTTAAGGTTTATTCTGTAATTTAGAAATAAAACTTTGAAATCCTTGTCTTGTAGGCAAAAAGCTATTTTTTGTCTAATTACAACTTTGGTTTTTGACTGTTAAAATTCCTGTGAGGTGTGCACATGAGTTCTGTATTAATGTTTCTAACTGAGACAAAAGGCAGAGAAATCACAGCTGCTGGGACTTGAAGAGTTAATGCAAACTCCAAACTGCACCTTTGGATGCTTGTTTCTGAAGTTTTCCAAAGCAAACCACAACCCCCTGCCTGCTGGGGGCTGGCTGAGACCAAGAGGGTGTCTAAGCTAGATGGCAGCAGAACCTCAGTTTAAATCCTGGAGAATTGCAGATGGAATTATCAGGCTCTGACAAAAGATCAGGAAAAATCACACCCAGCAACTTCTAACTTTGCTCCAGTTCCCATTACAGTGGGAAAAAAGGCTGCTGGGAAAAGGAAGAACTGCAGTGAAAATTTTTCTGAGGAATTTAAAGATCAATATTTCCAAATTTAATGGAATTCCATTCCAGTGATCAGGCTATTCCAGAGCTGCAATTCCCTGCATCTTTTCCTGCTCTGTAGGCACATCCCACGTGCACCCAGCAACCACAAACACTCCAAGGTCAACCCTCCCTAGCAGAGACTGTGGGGTTTTGGGCATGCTGTCCTAACTAATTTTTTTCCATGTCACAGCTGCATCCCGATGGAACAGTGCTCCTGGCAGGGTGGGGATTTTGACTCCCACTTGAATCAGCAGCCCTGGTGTAATATGGGATATCTGGGCACAGCTCTTGATTTCCTCCTGCCCACTGCTCTCAGTCCTAGCTGGGCCATAAATACCAGGAAATATTTATGGATATTACTATCAGTGTCTGTGTGGCAGAGCTGAGGGTTGATTCACAGAAGGAGGGCTGCAAACACAGGGCAGGGAAGAGCTCTGAGATGGGAAATTGTGATTTAAAACTGTGACATCAAAGGGACCTGCAGCTTCTGGAGCAAATCCAGAGGAAAACATGGAGATGCTTCAAGAGCTGGAGCCCCTCTGCTCTGGAGCCAGGCTGGGAGAGCTGGGGGTGCTCACCTGGAGAAGAGAAGGCTCCAGGGAGAGCTCAGAGCCCTTCCAGTGCCTAAAGGGGCTCCAGGAGAGCAGAGAGGGACTGGGGACAAGGGATGGAGGGACAGGACACAGGGAATGGCTTCCACTGCCAGAGTACAGGGTCAGATGGGATATTGGGAAGGAATTGTTCCCTGGGAGGGTGGGCAGGCCCTGGCACAGGGTGCCCAGAGAAGCTGTGGCTGCCCCTGGATCCCTGGAAATGTCCAAGGCCAGGTTGGACTTTGGGGTTTGGAGCAGCTTGGGATAGTGGAAGGTGTCCCTGCCCATGGCATGGGTGGCACTGGATGGGCTTTGAGATCTTCCCAAGCCTTCCAGCTGGAATCCTGACATTTAAAACACCCCACTTTGTAGGACAATTCCCAGCTCACCTGTCCCTGAGAATTGTCCAGAGCTCTCCCCCCAGGCAGGCCTCCATCAGCATGTACAGGTACTTGCTGTCCTTGAACGTCCTGTAGAGCCTGCAGGGGGCAACCAGGAAATCACAAATAAATCCATTATCAAAGCACTAAACTCCCTGCTTTGACAGACTCTAAAGAAGCTGAAATGCTCTTCCTCCTCCTCCCAGGAAGGAATGTGCAGGAAAAACTAACTCAAGGGATGGGCCAGACTTAGTGAATCCATCCTCAAGTTCTGAACTGTACTCTAAAATCCATGCTCTGTGCTCAACAGAATTTTCTAATGATATTACATTAATTGGATTTATAGATGTGTTTAATAATATTAAATAATTACAGTGAAAAAAACCAAGAGATACTTCTTTTTACTTGATTTTAATGTTCAGCTGCCTTTGTACTTCCTATTCACATGTGGCTTTATCCATCCAGGCTTCCAGCAGGATACAGGGAAGGTTTCTTTGCAGCTGTTTGAATAATAATTTTAGCAATTTCTGCAGCAGAAAGGAATGCTGAGGGTGACTCCTGGTGCAATTCCTGCATTCCTGGCAGTTTCCAGGAGTTAAAAATTCAAGAGCTGCTGCCACACAAAGGAAATGAAACCAGGTGGGTTTTGCAGATTCCAGCTCTTCCCTGCTAATCCAGTTATTATTTTGACAGAGCTGTGGGATGGATCAGCAGGAAAACACTGCAGGATTTGGTTCCTTTGGAACACATCCATTTCTATTTATGTAAAACCAATGGTCAGTTATAACTGAACATTAAATAATGCTAAAATTGATGGTTTTAACAGAAATCACCTGACTTAATTCTTGCCACTTGGACGAAATATCATTTATCTTAATCTCTATTAAGGTTTACAGAAAACCTCAAGAATCCAAAATGTAATTAAATGTTTTGAATTGCTTGGTAATTATAATACTACTGAAATACTTTCCTTAATTAAGGCAGCCCCACTGAAAATTTTAAGGCTGTTTAATCTGGCCTAAAATGCACAGATTAAAAAAAAAAAGCAAATATTATTTATCAGCGATCATGGAAGCACAAAGTTTAGACAGATGAAAGGGCATTATTTCAGATTTAAGTTTAAATGACACAATATTTGAATAACTTCTTTATTTATTTCATTATTCCTTGAAATATTTGCATTGATCCAACCCAGAGCATTTTGTTCTGTTTGAGTTTTAGTTTATCTAAAAGTCAATTTTATTTAGTGCCACTTGGCTTCTCCTGCTCCTTTTGCCTGGTTTAATTCACTTTAATAACCAAACCCAATTATTCCTCTGAAACTTTTTAACAAACACAATGAATTAAGAAAACAACCAAGTTCTTCTGGAATTTTATCTTTCCCATTCTAATATCCCAGAGGTTGTGTCCTTGCTCCAAGATTATTTTAAACCCACCTTTCATGCATCAGCTCAAAACTGAATTAATCCACTGAAATATTCAAATTTCTGCCCATTGCATCCCCCCCTCCAAAAATGATCCCAGCTGGTCCAATAAACGGAATTTTTGAATAAACAATAAAGAAAACAAATAATTTTAGGATAGAAATTATAGGAAAACTTCAAATCCTGTGGATGGGCAAGAGGGGAAAAAGCAGAAACCAAGTCTGATAAATCAAATATTTTCCAGCACTAGCAAAAGGTTGGACTTTGTGACTTGGAACATCCCTTCCTAGAGCAGTGTTTGCATGGGATAGTAAATATGATTCAGGGATTGTTATTGCTGCAAAAAGTGGGAAATACCACAGGACATGGAAGGAGAAGATGTACAGATAAAACATCCTTGTTCTGCTTCCCTGCTGAAGGGTGAAGACTGGGAATGAAGCAGGATTTCATTTATCAGCCATGAATATCAGTAGCTCCATTAAGAAATGTTTGGAGGCTCAGGTTTTATTTAGGAGTGGGTATTTCTGGGAGTGGTGACTTGGCTGGCCCTGCACTTCCCTTCTCATCCCAAAACAGCTCAGCCTTCCAAAAACCCAGAGGCTGGAATAGCCCACAGGGAGTATTTGGCTCTGGCCTGGGTAACAAGGAATGTTTATGGATCCAACAGTACATCCTGAAGGGAATGGCAGCCAGGCAGTGCTGGGCTCCAGTTGTCACCCATGAATCACAGGAGAATCCATGGGCTCCAGAGGAATCCCAGGGATGAGCCTGGGAAGGAAACACCCCCTGAGTGCCCCAGCCTGGCCACGTGCTTCCCTTTGGATTCATCCCAGGGGTCTGGTTTCATCCCAGATTTGTTTGTGTCTCCTGAGCAATGTCTGGGAGGAGGGCTGATCTCCTAAGGCAGAAAAGTTTTCCAGGCATCTCAGGGTGGGATGAGGCAGCCTTGGCTTAGATGCCCTTCAAGGTGGTTCCAGGGATCCTCAGTATCCACTGCTCCATCCTGACCTACAGCATTGGAAGAACCTCCTTTCTGTCCTCACAGTCCTTGAAAAGCCAGGGAATGTTGTTGTTAGGGTGGAAAAAACCAAAAATGCCTGGAATCCCTTTTATTCCCTGGAGGTTTGGGACAGGGAGATGGTTTTAATGTATTTGCCCATGAGGAGTCCAGGGATGCTGAACTCAAGTTGTCAAATATTCCATAAAGAGAAATGTTGGACACAGCTGGTCATTGTTATGGCACTGTGTCATTTCAAAGGATGAAGCCCTGCCTTCCAGCTTCCCTTAGTGAGAAGGAAAACTCAGAAATTAAGAAGGAAATGGAAAATTCAACTGGAGCAGGAGCAAAGCCAAGTCATAATAAATATATATATATATTTTCATATATTCATATGTATGTATAAATTCTAGATGGTGAGCCCAGTGCCTGAAGGAGCTCCAAGAGAGCTGGAGAAGGACTTGGGTCAGGGGACAAAGGGAAGGAATTGTTCCCTGGGAGGGTGGGCAGGCCCTGGCACAGGGTGCCCAGAGCAGCTGTGGCTGCCCCTGGATCCCTGGGAGTGTTCAAGGCCGGGTTGGACTTTGGGGCTTGGAGCAGCCTGGGATAGTGGAAGGTGTCCCTGCCCATGGCAGGGGTGGCACTGGATGGGCTTTGAGATCCCTTCCAACCCAAACCATTCTGTGATTCCACACAGATTGTCTGGCAGCACCAGCGAGCTGTGCCCAGTGCAGGAGTGGAGCTGCAGGCTTTTCCCTGCTGGCTGGCCGATCCCTTGGGTGCACCCCTGGGATGCTGAGGGCTCAGGCCCAGGCAGAGGGAGGTACCTGACGATGAAGTCGGAGTGGGCGCTCTGCATGATCTGCTTCTCGGAGCGGATGTGCTCCTGCTGCCGCGTGTCCACGATGTGCCGCTTCTTCAGGATCTTCATGGCGAACGTCTTGGCCTCCTCGCTCTTCAGCTGCACCTGGGCACGGCAGGACAGGCCAGGCTTACACACAGGGCACAGCCTGCCTGCAATCCCACCTCCCCATTGGCAATCCCACTGCCTGCCTTCCAGGAATTCCTCCCACCTCTCCACTCGTGGATCCAGGTTTCTAACTACTCGGTTTACTGCTAAAAATGTCCTTTCTAAACGCCATGATTTTTAGGGAAAAGCCAAATGTGGGTGTTGCTCTCAGGTCAGGAGATGTTGCCAGTTCACACCCAGGTTCCCCAAATCCCTTTGCTCCAGCTCCCCCACCTGTGCTGGCTGTGGCTGGGAATTGCAGAACAGGGATGCCTGCAGAGGATGAGCAGACCTGGCCTCCCAGCAGCACTGCCCACTCACAGCTTTGCTTTTCACCTCTGGCCTCTGCCCCCTATTTTTAGCCTGGTTTCCCGAGCTGAGGCTGACAGGAGTTGTTTGCTTGCTCTCGGGGTAACCCTGGCAACTTCAGAGCCTGAGCCACCCCGAGGGACAGGTCCCTATCCCAAAGCCAGCTGGAAGGCGGCCACCCTTCCCATCCTGGCCAGCCCTCTCAAAGGAACCCCGCTGCTGACCTCCCAGGCCTCCAAGGCTGCTAAATTCCCCCAGCAGCTGCTCGAAACAATATTCCAGTGAGGTGCTTTCCCCGTGTCAGGCACGAGGTGCCATCTGGCAATTTCTCTTTTGCTGTCCTTGTAGGAATTTGGTTTCTGCCAGAGGGAAGCAGCTTGGCAGTCACTGAGCCCCGACAGAACCCAGCCTGCCTTTACGATGAGGAGGCAACACTCATGCAATCAGAATTTATTTAATGTCAGACCTGGTTTTGTATTGCTTTGCTGACAGCAACGTGGGTGGACACGAGACATGGCACCTTTGTAGAACCATGGAATGTGCTGAGTTGGAAGAGCCCCTCAAGAATGATTCAGTCCAACTCCTGGCCCTGCACAGACACCTCAATAATTCCACCATGTTCCCAACAGTGTTATCCAAACTTCCCCCCGGGCATCACATGCTGAACTTGAACAGTTTCTTGTCCACCTGCTTTGTTCTGTCATGGTGCAGGGATCAGGGAAACACCAGCAGGGATGGTATCCCCATGGAAACACCAGCAGGGATGGTATCCCCATGGAAACACCAGCAAGGATGGTATCCCCAGCAATCAAACTGGGAGCCTCAAGTCCAAAAGGACATGCAGACCTTAAGGAAATCAATCCCAACAGGTTGGTCTTCAGCTGGCAGAGAGGTTTCCAACAAATGAGAGGCTACCCAGCTGTGGCCAAAGTTTTCATCATTAAACTATTTTTGATATATCTAATATATTTTATATCTATTTTATATATATACTATATAAATATATATATACAAATATAAATTTTTTATATATATGCCGGATTTGTGGTTTCTCATTTCCCACAGCCCCAGGAATTTCCAAGCCCACATAAAACTTCTGGTTTTCCAAAGCTCCTGCTGTCCTGTTTTTCACACTGAGATTCACCCTGCTAATTATTATCTTTGCTGGAAATCTGTGTTTACCATTTTATTTTCAGAGAAACACATCACAAACACCAAAACAATGCCAAAAAAGTAAACCAAAACATTTTTCCCCATCCCTGCTGCCCCATTATTCCTTATCCTGGTTTGACCACAGCTCAAAGCACAAAACAATTCTGTATTTTTGACCAAATAAAAGTGATAAAAGCACTTTTGGTTTGGGGTTAGGGTTTGGTTTATATTTTTTTTTAAAGCCACATTTTGAATAAATGGCTTGAGTTTAACTGTTTGGATGAAATATTGGCTGTTACCCCATCTGAATCAAGCCAGGGGTGCAGGGAGGTGACACACAGGGATCAAAAGACCTGATGAAAATCAAGGTGAAATCTGGGCTGAGCAGAATTTACCAAAACTTAAAAACAAGAAAGAATTAAAATTTGAGAGGACTAAGGATAAACATGTGGAGAACTCATCCCTCTTTCTTTTGATGGGAATCCAGATTCCTTGTCTTCCCACAGACCAGTCCATGCAGTGATGGACAAGCACTGCCACTGTCCCCTCAAATTATTTCACACCAAAGTCTTTGCAAATCCCCATCAGATTCTCCAGATCAGATCTGTACTTTTTCAGCCTGTATTTTTTAATGTTAGTTTGTCCACACACAAAAATAATCAAGAAAGCAGCTCCAAGCAGCAAAATCGAGCATTTCTTGGTTGATTTGGGCATCAATTTAAAAAATGAATATATTGAGCACTCTAAATTCACTTGAAATTCCCAATTTCCTAATGTTAAATCTGTACCAGGCATCAGTGTGAAAATAAACCAAACAACCTGGTGGAGACTGAGGAGAATAAATTCCAGTATCACAGAACAAAGGGTCTGGGAATAAATCCCACTGTGTCCCCTTATTTAAAACCATGTATTTTGAGCACCTAATTTTTGTGTCTCTCATGAAAAAAGCTATTTTTAAAAATTTTATTGCTATTTTGTCAGGGATGGAGAGCCTGGGGAAGTCGCTTGCTTTTTTACACTTTCGAGTAAGTCCAGGGAAGGAAATTTCCAGGAGGAAGAAGGCAGGGAATTTATTTGGTGTTTGAGGATATCCTCATTGCTGCAAATATTAAATATAGAAAAATCAGCTGCAATTATTATGATATTAAACATATTATTCTATTAAAATAATTAATATTAATATATTAATACATTAAATGATTGTTTTATTAAATATAGAACAGGCAGCTGCAATTAGTTCAGGCAAGGCTTGGACCTGATGCCATCAGAGAATTCAGATCCATTTTCCATTCCCAGTCCTTTGGAAGGCAGAGGATTTGTGGGAATTTGAAACCACAGAGGGATTAATTTGCATTAAAAGTGCTGATGCACCAGAGCTGGCCAGGGACAGAATCTAAGGGCTATTTTTTAAATCACGTGGAAAATGAGCTCGGGAGGCTTTTCATTCTTTTCTAGCTTGCCTGAGCCCTCTCCTTGCTCTGCTTTCTGCCAAATGAGGGGACTTTGAGGACTATTTTATGATGTAAAGGTGGGAAGCACCAGGTCACTTCTATTACTCTTAGCAATAATAATTTTTATTATTCTTACATTAATTAATATCCCCAGGTGGGAAACACCAGATCACTTCTATTATTCTTACCAATAACAGTTTTTAGTAATAATCTTCTGTTAATTAATACAAGAATGCCCCCATGTCCAATCCCAGTCTCATTCCAAAAGCTGAAAAAGAAAAGTAGGAGTCACCTGGACTTTTTTATTTTAAAAATGCCAAACAGGATTATTCCTGAGAAGATGACAAGGGGCTGCTAAGCACACTCTGTCCTTCAATCCTAATGGGAAAACCAGCCCAGGGAGCCACAGGAACCACAAGGACTTTGGGTTTGAGCTCAGAAGGTGGAAGAAAAATTGAATAAAAATGTTTTTATTTTGCTTGGAGATATAAAATGTACATAAAATATATGTTGCATATAGAAGTGCATGGCTAATAGAAATATGGAATATATGCAGGTATAAATACAGTGGGAGGTGTCCCTGCCCATGGCAGGGGGTGGAATGGGGTGGGCTTTAAGGTCTCTTCCAACCCAAACCACTCTGGAATTCTGTGGGCAAAGCAAGACAGGGAAAAAGGAGAGATGCAGTCTGGCTTTTCCATGTCTTTGTTTCATAGGATCACAGCTGGCTCCTCCTGTGGGAACCACTCCAAAATCCTTCCTTTGCTTATGGTTTTAAACTTCTGCAGTTTTCAGGACACACAGAACACTCCAGGCTTGATTTCTGTCTAGTTTTTAACACTTATATAGAAATAAATATGGTTTTACAGCTTGGTGCTTCCTCAGGCTGGTTGAGAAAATGGGTATTGATGAGATGAAATCCAGAGCTCAATGGAAAAAGGGAAAAAACAGCCCTGTGTTTCTTATCCTTCCTCCTTCCCTGCCTGTATTCCCTATCAATCATCCCTGTGTGTGTTATATACAGTCTGCAACTCCAGCAATTCTTGTGCTGATCCAATCCCAGCTGACCCTGGGAAAGTGGAAACTTTTATAAATATTTACCAGGATGCAGAACAAGCCCCCAGAGAAGGATTTATTTCCCTGACTGAACATTGCATTTCCAAGGGATGGAGGGACATGACACAGGGAATGGCTTCCCACTGCCAGAGGGCAGGGATGGATGGGATGTTGGGAAGGAATTGTTCCCTGGGAGGGTGGGCAGGCCCTGACACAGAGAAGCTGTGGCTGCCCCTGGATCCCTGGAAGTGTCCAAGGTGTGGAAGGTGTCCCTGCCCATGGGAGGGGTGGCTTTGAGGAGTCCACTCACCACAGCCTCCCTCTGTGTCCCTCAGAACCTCCACAAAACAGAGATGTTTTTCCAAGGGAATTTTGCTTCCTATGGAATTCTTCCAACAGACAGGAGCCAGAAATCCATGCTCTGCTGAAATTCTAGGCTATTTCCCGATCACATTAAATAAGAACTGACTCAACACCAGCGCTTTGGGGAGCTGAATTCCAAGTGCTCCTGCTTGCTGGGCATTCCCAAGGTCCTGCATTTTCCCTGTTTCCCAACTTGATCTGCTGGAACCAACAAAAATAGCAGCAGTTGTTGCTGAGAGCAGTGTTTGCAAGCTGAGCTCTCCTGATCCTGACAGCTGAACTGCTGCACACATAGAGCAGTGACTGCTCCTGTCCCAGCAAAAGGGGACAGCCTGCTTTTCCTGCTGAAAGGATTCTTATCCCAGCATGGAAGAGAACTCCTCATAATCAGCCAGAGGGGTGGGCAGGCTGTGCTGCCAGGGAACAGGGACAGGACAAGGGGAAACGGCCTCAAGCTGTGCCAGGGGAGGCTCAGCTTGGACAGCAGGAGGAATTTCTGCATGGAAAGGGTGCTCAGGCCTTGGCAGGGGCTGCCCAGGGAGCTTTGGAGTCCCCATCCCTGGAGGTGTCCAAGGAAGGGCTGGAGGTGGCACTCAGTGCTCTGGGCTGGGGACAAGGTGGGCACTGGGCACAGCTTGGGCTCTGTGGGCTGGGAGGGCTTTTCCAGCCTCAATGATCCATAAGGATTTTAGGGGACTTCCCACATCTCCTTAAGGCCAGATTCAGCCTCTCTCCTGACCTAAGTTTAGAGAAAAATGATCATTTACATATCCAAATAAGATTCCCACTCCCTACCTCAAGCCCAACATTAATTTAGGGCTGACTACAGAGCACACTGTGCTGGGTTAGGTTGGAAAATAAGTCAAGACTTAAATAAACCCCACCTCAGACATGGCTTGGAGCAGCCTGGGACAGTGGAAGGTGTCCTGCCCATGGCAGGGGGGGTGGAATTTTGGACCTTTAAGGTCCCTTCCAACCCAAACTATCCTGGGATTCTGGGATTTTAGGAGAAGATGGAAAGAAAAATAATGGAGTAAAAATGAAATCTACAAGATACATTGTAGGCTGAATTTTGAAGGATGAGTTCTTCAAAATTAATTCCCAGTGTGCTTCAGGGTAGAAGCTGTCCATGACAGTGACCTTATTATTTTTTTTAATTAATCCAGATTCCATTGGTTGGGAAAGTACCAAATTTCCTATCCCAATTGGAGCACTATGGGGCTCTACAGGAAAACTACTTTGCAAAAGTAGACTAGGAAGATACTAAAAAAAGCAAATGCAGCAATTTTTAATCAAATACTCAACTGCTAAACCCCTTTAACTCCATATCCTGATCCCTGAAAACTGATTTTTATTGCTTGACAACAAACACCACCAAGTTTTTTATGAGCAAAGGGCAAATATTGGGTAAATACATTAAAATATGTTAAAATTTCTGTCTTTTTATAAAGACCAGAGGTAAAAATGATTTTGCAGAAATTTCTGTGGAAGCAAAGGGCTAAAAAGCAGTGAGGAATGTAAAGGGTTTCATGCATAAATCATTCCAAAGAAAAGTAAATAAAGGAAGAAGGGTTCTATAGCTAAGATGTATGGGAAATGGAAAAACTCACTGCTGTGGGATCTTGGAAATATCAAATTGAGCTAAACTCCAACAATCCCATACATGATCCTGCTCTGCTTCTCAGTTTGGATTTGTCTGAAATATAAAACCTATTTTTATGTTTAATTCCTGCCTCCAGCTGGAGCTGAAATCTCTGTCTCAGCTCATATTCTGATCCAGCCTCTTCCCAGATTTGATGGGCTCCCAACACATCCTATCTTTCCAGACTTTGCCAAGACCCTTTCTGTGAACAGACAAGCCCCAGGATGTGTTTCCATCTACAAAGGATGCTTTTAGTTTCAACAGGAATTCAAAATCCAGGGAAAATTAAAACACAGCCCTGTAATGGTCCAGCCCCACGTGGCTGTGTGATAAAAGCAAACATCCTGCACATGCTGGAGAAGGGAATAAGCTGCAAATGTTGGGAAAGGATGGAAAAAAGGGGTCAGATCATCCCCAGGATTGTGCTGAGCTCAGAAAGAGTGACATTGTCAGATGAGTTTGGGAATTTCTTGGGTACCCAATCTCAGATCCCTCACTGAAATCCCCAAATTTTCCCCCCTTCATAGCAACCAAAAGATCCTTTGTTGCAAAAGCCAAAATCCTGACAGAATCCCAGGATCCCTGAGGCTGGAAAAGCCCCCCCAGCCCATGGAGCCCAAGCTGTGCCCAGTGCCCACCTTGTCCCCAGCCCAGAGCACTGAGTGCCACCTCCAGCCCTTCCTTGGACACCTCCAGGGGTGGGGACTCCAAAGCTCCCTGGGCAGCCCCTGCCAAGGCCTGAGCACCCTTTCCATGCAGAAATTCCTCCTGCTGTCCAAGCTGAGCCTCCCCTGGCACAGCTCGAGGCAATTCCTGACAATTAAACCCCAAAATTAGGAGATTTCCAAGAGAAAAATGATCTTTCTAATAAAAACCTTTGCAATAGCTAGGAAAAACAGCTTGCTTGGGAATTGGAAATTGGACACAGTTGGAAATTTCCACCAATAAATATCTGGATTCTGCATCTGTCAGGCTATCAGAAGACAATTTCTGTGAGTTTTTCCTCATTATCTAATTAATTTACTAATGGCTTTGTTTACAACATAGGCTGCAGGCTGGAAGAGACTTAATTGCACTTCAGAAGCTGGGGCCAGCTTTCTCTTAAAACATAAATAAAGCTGAAATATTCCGTGTCCACTTTGTACAGAGCCTGTAAAATATGGCTGGAACATTTTATGTGCATGTTTTAATTTGTGTCTTTAGAAATCTCCATATTGCAAAGGAATTTTGGTTTTTGGGGCCACTACAAAACCAGAAGGAGTGCAGAAGGCAAGGATGAGATTTTTAGTCTCTCTGTGCTCAGCCATCACCTACAGGAACTGATTCCATAAAAAAATGACTCCAATCCCAGATATTCAGCTACTCCAATGTATTTATTTCAGAGCTACCAAAAATAATCTTGATTTAAACCCAGAAGAACTGACCTTGGGCAAACAGTCAGGAGCACAGGACTTGAGAGAAAAGGAAATTAAAGAACAAAGCCAAGAGCAATAAAGGTGAGCAGAGATGATTTCTGAGGGTTGGGGACACATGTCCTTCATCCCTGACACATGAGGTGACATGCTAATGTTCATCCTGGATCCCACTCCAGAAGATGCTCAGCTGACATAAAGCAGGGAGGCTGAGCTGTAAACAGGAGTGGATGCATCCCAAAAAGTCTGCTCCTCCCATTTGCTGTGGTTTCTCCAATCCTGGACGGTTTATTCCTCAAGAAAAACCTAGATAAAAGTTGATTACATAGCCCAATTTGGGATGAAGAGGAACATCCATAAGGATGTTGGAAGAGGCACCAGGGAGCCACCAAAAATCTGAGCAAAGAACACTGATTCCAATGCTTTGGAATTTTGTCCTGAAATACAGAAAACAAAACTGCCTGGAAAAGCAAGACAGAAGGGGATTTCCATGTGTAATAGCCATGGAATTGAAAATCATTTCTATTTTAGGCTGGCTGACCTAAAAGCCATATCTTTTAGGAAAGGGCAACCTCTCCAAGGCACCAGCATTTCCAGAGGTGTCTGGAAAACCACATCCAATGGGAATTTTATCCCTTCTTGGCCAATGCCAGCCCCAGACATTCCAGTTTCCCCCCAGCCACCACCAGTTGCCCCCTCCAGCAGTGATGTTCTGAGGCTTCGTGCCCAAAGCTATAAAATCCCTTTTCCTTGCCATGTCCTTCACTTTTTTGGTCCATTTTACTCCTGGAAAGCACAAAAACACTGAATGTTTTCCAGGAACATTCCTGCACTTCCATATCCAGGCAATAAAAGAGCTGATTCCTCCAATATATTTTACATTTTTAGCCTGGAGTAATAAACCATATTTTTAATGGAGGAGGTGGAAGCATGAGGCAGCAATTCCAGGCTCAGTTTTGACAAAAGGAGTTTTCTTGGCTTTATAACTAAATTTCCTTCTGTGGTAAAAGAAAAACAACAAAATCTGGTGTGTTGAGCTACACTTTCAAATATGTTTCATCTGTGTGCAGTTCAGTGTCAGTTAAGAGCTACAAAAAATGAGCTTCTCCAGCATTTTCCTGCTCAGGAGAGGGACACCCATCCCTGCAGAAACCCTCTGGGAATGTTTTTCCCACCCTAGGAGGCTCCAGGGCTTCTTGGAGGTTTCTGAGGTGTGAACATCTGCTCAGAGTGGAATATTTCTACTCGAGCTGGTACCTTGAAGGAACAGAGCACCTCCTGCTCTTCCTCTCACCTGGGCCAGGGTCACACATCACCAAGGTGGAGCTTTTGTCACCCATGGCCACCAGTGAGGCTCCCACCAGCAATCCCTCATGGAGACAAAGCCATGCACCTCCCCAGGAACACCTTGAGGTTGGAAAAACCCCTTAAAAATGAACCCCAAACCTTCACAAGGCTCAAACCAAGCCCCAAACTGGTGGGTCCCTCACTACAGGGTGGAGGAGCCAGATGTTAATTTAAGAGGTAAATCCCTGGCATCAGGAGAGGATGGAGGGACTTCAAAAGCAAGGTTGAGCACCACCTCCTGCTCTAAAGCATCCTCAGCTGGTGACTCCTTCAAATACTCGTAAATTAAATATTCATGAATAAAATAATCACACGTTAAACCCCAAACCCCAGGAAGGGACCAGTGTTCCACAGATGCTCTCTCCTCCACAGGATTTCACATCCATCTGGGAAAAGTGAGGAATAAACCACAGGGAAGAACAAGTGGAGCTTTGCTCACCAAATTTACTCTTCACATCACAAATAACCACCCAAACCACCTCGTTCTGCCCATTTTCCAATTCCCAGCTGCCTTCAGCTCCCACAGGGTTACAGAGTGGAGGCTTCCCTGAGGTTTTGTGGTGGCAACAGGAACTCTGTTCCCCTTCTGCCCGGGCTTGCAGGAGTTCCTGACATAGCGCATGAGTGTCCGGTGTCCGGAGCTCCTCCGTGGTGTAACCCAACTCCCTCTTCCTACTCCAAGGTTTTGCGTTGCCTCGGTGCTACAAACAGGTTGCCTCTTGCTCAGGCTCTGCTTTAAAGGAGACCCCAGAGCTCCAAAGCCAAGCAGAGCAAAAAGCAGGCTCGGATTTTGTCTTTTCTCTACAATTCTGCACAAAAAGAGGCGCTCTCTGGGATGTATTGTCATGGGTCAGGCGCTGGATGTGCTTTGAGTTCACCCAAGTGCAACCTCCCTAGACCTGAATAAAAAATGTGTAGGAGATGCTTTCTACCCCTACTCTGGATCTTAGATTTTAGATTGCTCTTCCAATCCCAGCTCTCATCCAGTTCTCCAGGTTCTTTTTAAAAGGCCATAAATCAATGTCATAAACCACTTAAGAGAGAGAGGATATGTGTGCTTCTCTCTCAGCCTAGGACATAAATCCTTCTTGGCTACTGCAAAGCATTTATCGGTACATTTTTTTATGCCTCAGGAAATGTAAGTCAACTTTCTTCACTATATAATCCCAGCAGATCATTTTTCTCAGGGTTATAGGGGTGTAATGACAAAGAAAAGAAAGCCTTTAACACAGCAGTTGTTTTAGGACATCACACAAAGAAGAAGTCACCTACCAGCTCCACTCTCCCGAAGCCTCCGACTCCCAGGGTGTCGATGATGTTGAAATCCGACAGTTTCAGGTTGGCAAAGAAGGCAGCTTCGGCTTCGTATCTGGAGGTTTTGAGGCGAAAAAATGGAAATTTCTTAGAGGTGCAAACCTGAGCAGTGCGCGCCGCCGCCCCCGAGCTGTGGGAGCCTGGGCCAGCCTTTACCTGCTGCACTTCCATCTCAGCGTTCAAAATTGGCTTTTAGCTCAGCATTCTGCTGCTCCCAGTCCCAGCATGGCTCTGCAGGGCATGGTTTTCCAAGGGGGAATAGCAAACATCCCTACTGAGGGTGCAAAGCCAACGCCTGGCACTGCAATCCAGCTCCCAAGGCTACAGCTGGGCACTTTCTATCCATCTTCTCCTGGGTGGGGTTTGCTTTTAAATATTTAGGTGTCTTTAAGGATTTTTGGAAGATAAAAGTATCTCCTAGGAGTTTCTCGTGTCCACAGGCTGGCAGCAGTTTCTATAAATGTTTATTGGAAGTGGCAGGATCACCAAAGGTCCCTGGAGAGAAATCTCAGCCAGGTTTTATGAAATCAGATCTGATAAGCTGCAAATGCCTGAAATGAATGACTTCAGTCACAGATCAACATTCCTATAAGGATATCTTCACTTGTTCTCCTATAAACCCACTCAGAGCAGCCATCCCAAGCCAGGAGGTCCCAAAATCCCGGTGCTCTCTGTTTATCCCACAGCCAACTGCGCCACAAGACCAAGCCCCTGAGTAAGGAACACGCAACTCCAACCCATGCAAGCCTCTCAGAATCAGCTTCTCATGCCTATCCATGACCATAATTCCTCCAAAATAGCTCCTTGATAAAGTTTAGGGTATTTTTAGAAAGGCTTGGAGGGGAAATGGATGAGCAAGATCCACCCCCTCCATAAAATGTGACATTCAGCTGCCGGAGAATCCCTGCGTGTGTCCGACCTTTGGCTGCGGGTGACTTTAAGGGTAAAGAGTTGGCTGGATTATGGAGGGAGGCCTGGAGGGTGCAGGGCTTCATTTTAGCTGGAATAGCTTGCAATTAGCAGTAGGGTATAATTACTGGAGGTTTTCCTTGTGCAGGGTAACAGCAGTGGGAAGATGAGCCTCCATCCCACTCCCGGAGCTACCTGGCCAGCTTTGGGACATTCCTTATTTATTATTTCATTAACAGCATGAACTGATTTACTGACAGATTCCCTTCAAACCACCTCCTCTGCTCTATTTAAAACCTCATTGTCAATGGGGGACAGAGAGCAAAATTCCATCATTTTCCAAGTGAAAAGGGAAACCTACAAACAGGAGTCCAACAGTGTGAAATGTCACATCATGAAAACCCAAATCTGAGGCAACAAAGCACAATTCGCTCCCAGGGCGTGCTGTCAACAAATGACTTCAGCTCTGCTTTATTTTTTATGCTGTCACCAGATCCTATGGGTGACCTTGTTCCTGATGCATCCAACTTTGGAAGCCAATCAGCACGGAGCCCACTGTGAACTTGGGATAACCTTGTGTGCCACAGCTGCTCATTGATCCCTTCGTGCTCATCATGAGGTGAATGCTGAGCTAGCACTAGAAAAGGATTTCAATGTCCCCTTTCAAAGCACAGCAGAGCTGTCACTTCAGGGGTGACAGAGCAGTGAGCGCCTCTCGTTTCCATGATGAATGTGTGGAGCAGTTAAATACCTTTAATTATTTCTAACTACCAGGAAGATCAAATCCCAGCGTGGAAAATTTCCTGCCAACGCACAAACAGATGTGAAATTTCAGGGCCAGGGTCATACAACGGTTTAGGTTGGATGGGACCTTCAAGACCATTTGATTTCAACCTCCCTGCCATGGCAGGGACACCTTCCTGGATAAGGAAGCTGAAATCTTCTGGATTTGCATTGGAACATGTAAAAAACCTACTATTTTGCTTAGAAAAATACTTGCTGCATTCTTGGGATTGCTTGTGGAAATCCCTTGGCTAATTCCCTCTTGGATGTAGTGAGTACATACAAGTGCAGCAAAGCAAATGAGACACATTGGTTGCATTTTTTTCTAAATGCAGTGCAACAAGCCTCCAAACCCCCAAAGAAATGCCAATAATATGCAGTGAAACCAGAACACAGGTAAAATCAAGCAAACAAGCCCTTCCCACGCCCACTAACAACAGTCCCACTGGAATTGTTTTATTCCCAGCCCAAGTCCACTTAAACACCAAATTCCTATAAATTGTTATGCATTCCAAACCTGCTAAGCTGGAGGATAAATATCTTCAATTAAAAGATGAAAATACAAATATTCCCAAGCTAAATCAGAAACCAGGGGTATGATCCTTATCACGAAGTTTAGAATTCCTTCCAAATTCCTGAGGCTGAGTGTGCTGCTCCCTGAACAGAAGCTCCCAAGATTCTGCAGTGTGAGCTCCTCACTCAACACAACAATGATAAAAAACATCTGTGATGTTTGATTTTATCACCTCCCAAAGTAAAGAGGCCCTTTCAAGGCACTGGGAGGGCAGTGCTAAGGAATAAAGATGTTGATATATTAATATTTTTCTCTAGGAAAATGTTCCATTCTGGATCAGGATAAAGAATCTGCAACAGTCAGGAGTGTCTGGGATATTTACAGGATGGCTCAGGCTGGAAAGGACCACATCTGGTGGCCTCTCCCTGCTCCAGCAGGGCCATCCCAGAGCACAGGGCACAGCATTGTGTGCACACAGCTCTGCAACAGCCCCAGGGAGGAGAGCCCAGAGGCTCTGTGGGCAATCTGTTCAGGGAAGCAGCTCCATAGAACAGAGGTGGGATCAGAGTAGGGACAGTTGGACCCCACTTGTGCAGGATAAGGTGGGAATAACTCATCCTTTTGTGGGACAAATCCACCTGTGCCAGTGCAGGGTGATTTTCTCCACTTTGGAGATGCCACAACCTCATGCCATTCCTCTTAAATCAGAAAGGCAATTTTATTGTAAATCCTAGCCTTATGCCAGTGCTTGGAGACTTTCCAAATAATCAAATGCTTTTCTGACCTCTGGAATTCATTCAATTTCTGAATTAGCTGGGAAGACACCTTGGAGGCACAAGTGGCATCACAGGCACATTCAGTGCCGTTCTGGAGTTGTGCAGACACGAGGCCTGAACTTCCTGCACAGGGATTTCTGGGCTTGCTGGTCTCCAGTTGAAATAGCTGTAATTAGAAAGAGCCTTTCCCTCGATAATTTTGATAATTATGCTGCTCATCCCAGGTCAAAATTCCTGGAAAATCATAGCTGGAAGTGCACAAAAAGAGAAGATACAGGGAATACAGGGAATGTGTGATCCAAAAGGAATGAACAAATGAACAGTCTGTTCTTTAATAAAGAGCTTTTAAAATGAAGGTGGAGCTTTTAGCAGGAGCTGGTGGGATACCAGGAATCAACTCCCAGTGTGCTCCTAATGGGACTTTCTGCTTATTGAAGCAGGTTTTTGTCACCTACTGACACTAGCCCAACCTTGGCAGAGCTCCCAGCCCACTCCTGAAGCTGACAACAGAGTGGGACCTCAGAGAGCAGCACAGGAGATGTTCAGGTCTGAGTTGGGCAGGAGCATTCTGCAGAGCCTCCAAGCTCTTCTCCAAGATTTCCTGTGAATCTGAACAGGAGAAACCTCCTGAAACTTCCTCTGCAAGAGCTGGGGCTTAGGAACTCCCTTCCCTGCCTCCAAATAAAATACCTGCTCTGAGGAGCTGCCTTGCCTCAGTGTCCTCTTGAGCAGGGACAGGCATCACAAGACACCACAAGACACCACAAGACACCACAAGACACCACAGTAATCAGGGGGGTCAGGAAGAAATTCCATCTTCCAGTATCCCTGTCCTTTGAAATGGCACTGCAGGAGCTACAGCCCAAATGTCTGGGCAATGCTGTGCCCAAGGGGAGGAGAAATCCTGTGACTCCTCACTGCTGGATGTTTCCCAGTATTTAAATGAGCCACTCCCTCCCAGGATGATGATTACTCTGCCAGGCATTTCAAGCTTTGCCTCCTGAAACTATGAACAACAACAACAATAATGAAATAATTGTGTTACCCAGGCAGCTGATAAAATGAGAAAATGTGAGGAGCAAAGGTTTGCAATTACCCAACTGCTCAGCTCTGCTGAAGTAGCTCCTGATTCCTATCCTAACCATGTTGGGAAACATCAGACATCTGTTAGCAAACTGTCATCTCCAGAGAAAACTTGGCTCCTCTCCACCTGCAGGCTGCCAGCCAGCCAGGAATTGCAACCAAACGGGAACCAACCACCCTGATCTGAGCAAATGCCACCAGTTTGGGGGGATAAATCCAGAATTTGGGAGCCTTCCCCACTGACAGACATCAGCTTTGTTTAACATGCAGCCTTTTATTTGGTTTTTTGGTCAGCCTGGTCACTACCTCACTCGTCACTGAGGAAATGCATTTCTGAAGATGGAAATTACAGAATCTCTGCAAAAACTGGGAGAAGTGGAGCTGCAGCACCTGGGTGGTGATGATCAGAGCCAGCCTGCAAGGAGATACAGATGAAATGAGTCTGAGATCCACAGGTGGGGTGAGGAGGGAAATACATCCCATAACTAAACTTTATTTCTGTGCCCACTAAAAGCCCTCTCCTTATGGTTTTAAGATACAGAGAGATTCTAAAGGGGTCAGAGAATCAGGGAATTTGGCTTGGAAAGGACCTTCATGATGATGTTGTTTCAACCACCTTCCACTAGACCAGGTTCCTCCCAATGTTTTCTTGAACACTTCCAAGACAGGGCAGCCACAATTTATTTCTTATTAAATGCTGCTTCAGGTGATGGAGCACTTTAAAAAAATCTGTACAAAATAAAGCAAAAATTCCCCCAAATCTTCAATTCTGTGACTATTCTTACTCTCCATCTGATTGTTCATATTTTTGCTGGGATGAAATGTCCCACCTGGGTCTGGTCTATCCATGGAACCTTACCTGCCTGATACCCTGAAATAGTGTAAAGCTCCCTAGATTGGATTTGTGCTGTGTGAAGGTGAATAATGGAAGTGGCAGGGACATGGCTGGAATTCCTATCAGCAGGAGGCTTTGTCCTTGAAAGTGATGTAAGGAGCAGATGCAGCAAATGGTGGCAGGGCTGCCACAGCTTCCCTTCCCTGCTGGCTCCAATGACTCCAGAAAACTCAGGATCACGTCTTTGCCAGGGATTTGGGGCAATGGGGAATCCAGGAATAGGTGAAAGTGAAAACAAAAGCACCTCATGTTGTGTCCACATGTGATGCTGAGCTTCAGCTGCACCCTGTTTGAGGGGGCTCAGGCAGGGGACAAGAGGGGAGCAGGGACAGCCACAGGGCATGGACACAACCAGCAGCATCCAGAGCCTGGGAATGCCTGAAAGCAAATTCCTGGGAGGCACTGAGAGCAAATCCCTATTTCTTTGTGGTGTGTTGCCACTCATCCTCTCAGGAGTCCCACCCCAGGTGCAAACCCTTCTTATCCAGCACTGCCTGCAGATATTGATCCATTGGATCAGGACTTCTGGGGGATGTTCCTTGACAAACCTTTGCAGCAGGAAAAAATAACCAGGGCATGAACCCAGCCCTTGCTGGGGAAGGCCAAACCTGCTCTCCAGACTTCTCCAGGATCTGAGCACTCACAGGTCTCCATGGATTAGCTGGAAGGGGGTTTGCCCCAAAATGCCCCTCAGGCAGAGCAGGCAGTGAGAGCAGGAAATAACAATGTCATGAATGTATGGGAAAGGCCTCTGTGCTCCTTTCTCTGTGTACCACGTGTCCTCCTCCCTCATGATGCACAAATGCACCTGGGGACTTCACAAAGATCCTTTCAGGAAAAGCTGGCATTCCAAGGAAAAGCCCAGCTCTGCCTATTTTCCTGTCAATCACAAACATTACAGAACATCTGAGTTCATTCCCAGCTCTGTCACATGATTGCCATTTATGAGCTCACTCACACATTCAAATCCCAAAATTATTCCAGGATATCTCTATCAATAATTCCTGCTTGGGATTAGCTATCCTAACACCAGTCCAGTCCAGAGAGGGATGGATGCTACAGTGCTACTCACTGATCCTGGCTGCTCAGAGAGGATTTACCTCCAGATGAGGATTTGCTGCCCTGCCCCAAGGAAGACCAAGAAGGACAACATCAAACTCATCTTCTACTCTTTTTTTTTTTTTAAATTGCAAGTCACACCAAAAGACTGGAAGGATGGATCTGTGGATGGATCCAGGGCAAACAGATGGGAATTATAACACAGGTATTCCTTGGTCAGATGTCCTCCTTGCAGCTCATCCTTCTGAGGTGGCTTTAACTCCTGATTTAGCTGCTCTTCTCACTGCCTTCCACATCTGACACCTTCAAAAATCCAAATCAAGGGGCTTTTCCTTGTGATTTTTAAAAGCCATGTCGTGGTGGTGCCACTGCATTTGAAGCTGAAGCTGCAGGGACCATTGCATGGAAAATAAAGGCTGGGTTTCTTTTCAAGTCCATGTTTTCAGGGCTGGGAACTTCTCTTGGATGCCTTAGCACCTGAACTCACAGCCTTTCACATCAGGAGAAAATTGCACATCCCCTGCTTCAGATTTTCTTACAGAAAGGGAGCTTTGAGTGGCAGCTAAACCAGACATTAAAGCCATGGCATCTCTAACTTCCTCTGGAAGGGGAAGGAGATCTGAAATTAAAAATATAGGGTTGAAAAACTCACAGGTTCATTTGTCTCATCTCCTTTTTTAAAAAGCAAATCACTTTTCAGTGAGTGCTCAAACACAATATTGTGCTGTTGCAGCAAGCTGAGCTCATCCCAGTTTGGTTCAGTAGTTAAACAAAGAGATTTGTTGGAATTATGGGGCTTTGAGGACTTGAATGTTGCACAGATCTCACCCAAAACTGTAAATGAACACATTGAAATGCAGCCAAAGCAGCTCAGAAAGTGCTTCTTCTCATCCAGGCTCTTTGAAAAGTCTGGATTTTCTGAAGTGAGTTTTGTTGAAGCCCTAAATGTGCCAGGAGCTTGGTGATACCTCATTATAAACCCTGTGCTGCTGGGTTCAGTGCCTCCCACCCCACAGTGGGACCTCATCTGAGAGTAAACTCCTTCAAAGGCAAAATTCACCCTTTTTTCCCCAGATATTCATGTGGGATCCTGTTCTCTTGTAACACAGAGAAGTGCATCACTCCCTTTAAAACTCACAACAGCCCCCAGGAGTCTGAGCTCCCAAAATCCCAACCCTCTGCCCCCCAGTTCCAGCACCCACACTGTGGAATTGTCCATAACCATCCACAAGATGCTGATGGGCCAGAAGAAGCCACAATTTTCTGGAGAGAGCCAAAAAAAACCAGGATAGAAAATGCCAACTGACTGGAACTCCTTAGAGATCTGAGCCCAAGTGCTCTCAGGAGAGCACAAAGAAGGTTTTTAGGGAACACAGTCCCTGATTTTCTCTGGAAGTCACAGGGAGGTCACCATGGAAATGTGTATTTGTTTTCCAGATGCACATGTTCATCCTGAACTCCTAAGGAAACAGCTCCATGCTTCCAACAGGACTCTCCCTACCTCCTTCTTTGAGAAATACTGGATTCAGCTCTGGGTAAAACAACATTGTACTACTCCTCATGCCAAAATGTCCTGAAATAGTTCAAACAAGACACCCTACAGAATAGTCTGATTAAACCCCCCAGATTTTAATCCATTTTAATTAAAAGGGGCGGAGGGAGGATGTGGAGTATTCCTTCCTCTGGTGGAGTTTCCTGTTCTGTGCAGTATTAAAGGATATTACTTAAGGATGGGGGTTGTTCCTTCTCTTTTCCCTCCCTTTTTGCCAGTCTCTTGTTTTAACTCTGGATTATTTTAGCTGGAGGCTAAAGAAATGCCTCATGTCACATTCTATCCTGGTTCAGTGAACAAAATCCTAAGGAAAAGCAGAAGACTTCTCATGGCACCTCACATGCTGCACTCAGACCTTGACAACCTCATTTCACTGCAATGAACAGAACATTTGATATAAAATGGAAGAGCAGTAAAATTTTATTTATCAACAGCCAAATAAATTCATACTCAAATCATGGATTCCTAGGGCAAAATTTGGCTTAAACCCCCAGATCCAGCAGCATTTCTATGGGAGCACTCCATAAGGAGTTATTCCTAAAGGAATGACACAAAGACAGTGGGAAATAAACCTCCCACAGTGATCTTTAATGCCCTTGAATAATTTAGAAGGGGGAAAAAAGGAATATTTTGGTCAGGAAGGAGACAATTCTCTGAAGTCCCTCTTTTCTCCTCATTAGTTTGAATCTATAGACAATAAAATCTCTTTGGAAAAGAAGGCATCAAGGGTTTTCCTTTCACTTTTCTGACTGAATTGAGAGGCAATACCTGCAGATCCCTTGGGGATTTTTTTCCTTTGGAAAACACCAAGGGGAACCCAGGCTGCTGTGGATACTCATGAAAACAAGAATTTTACATTAAAATTCCAATTGAACTCCACAAGGGCAATAAATCCCAGCTACCAAACTGGATTCCAAGGTACCATTGAACAACACCAAAAGTATTTTAGGGAAAGTTGTTGGGATTCATTGGGAAAGAGCCTTGGTTCCACCCTTGGAAAACCAGGCATGATCTCAAGGAAAGCTCAGCCTAATTACAGCTTGAAATTGCTCAAATCACAGTTGTGGTCTACAAAATCTCCCCAGCTAATTGCAAAGTGCTAATTAGATCTCAGCACCCCCAAAGTGGTTCAGCTGAGCATGGTAACTCCAAGCAGCCCTTTTGCCTCCAGACTCCAGGCAGGACCTGCAGGAGGAAAGGTCACCATGGCAACAGCGATGCTCCTGCTAAAAGGACTTGGTTGCAGCTTTCTCCTCTTAAATTTTTTAAGGAATGTGGGGAACAGATCAATAAATTGATAATGTCAGACACATATATTTGTCCAACTCACTGTGTTCACCACTTACTGCGCACTTGTTCAAGTCCCAGGGGTTTCAGACAACTTTGTCAGTGTTTTGCCCTCAGTTCTTTTTTCCAATGGTCCAAATGCTCTGGGAGAAAATCCCTTCCAAGAGGGATTCCAGCTTGGCAGCTGCTAAAAGGTAGAGTTCTACCCTTGAGAGAACTTGTGTTCTTTCTCAAAGGGCTGTTGAAAGGCATTTCATGGAATCACAGAATGACTTGGGATGGAAGAGACTTCAAAGTCCATTCAGTGCCACCCCTGCCATGGGCAGGGACACCTTCCATCATCTCAGGCTGTTCCAAGCCCCATTCAACCTGGCCTTGGACACTTCCAGGGATCCAGGGGCAGCCACAGCTTCTCTGGGCACCCTGTGTTAGGGCCTGCCCACCCTGCCAGGGAACAATTCCTTCCCAATATCCCATCCATCCCTGCTCTCTGGCAGTGGGAACCCTTCCCTGTGTCCTGTCCCTCCATCCCTTGTCCCAAACCCTTCTCCAACTCCCTGGAGCCCATTGAGGCACTGGAAGGGGCTCTGAAGTCTCCCCAGAGCCTTCTCTTCTCTGTTTCTGCAGCCTCTTCCAAATCACAGGATCCCAGTTTGGCTGAGGCTGCAGGGAGCTCAGTGGGCACCTGGTGGCCCCTCCCTGCTCCAGCAGGGCCATCCCAGAGCACAGGGCACAGCATTGTGTGCACACAGCTCTGCAACAGCCCCAGGGAGGAGAGCCCAGAGGCTCTGTGGGCAATCTGTTCAGGGCTGGGCACTGCCCAGGGAAGAAGTTGTGCCTCCTGTGCAGGGGGAATTGCTGGGCTCAGTCCCTGCCCGTGGCTCTGGGGCCATTGCTGGGCCCCCGGAGCAGAGCCTGGGCCCTGCTCTGCCCCTCCCTGCACACAGGGACAGCCAGGGCTGAGGGCCCCTCTCAGCTGGGGCTCCTCTCCAGCCTGAACAGCCCCAGCTCCCTCAGCCTTTCCTGGGCACCCAGATGCTCCAGGCCCTTCCTCAGCGCCGCAGCCTCCGCTGGCCCCGCTGCAGGAGCTCCCTGGCCCTGCTGTGCTGAGGATCCAGAGCTGGACACAGCACTGCAGAGGGGCCTGCAGGGCTGCCACAGGGGCAGGATCCCTCCCTGAGCTGCTGCCAATGCTCTTCCTGCTGCCCAGGATCCCATTGGCCTCCTTGGCCCCAGGACACTCTGCTGCCTCAGGGACAGCTCGGTGTCCCCCAGCACCCCCAGGACACTCTGCTGCCTCAGGGACAGCTCGGTGTCCCCCAGCACCCCCAGGACACTCTGCTGCCTCAGGGACAGCTCGGTGTCCCCCAGCACCCCCAGGACACTCTGCTGCCTCAGGGACAGTTCAATGTCCCCCAGCTCCTTCCCCACAGAGCTGCTCCAGCAGGGACCCCCTAGCCTGTGCTGGTGTCCAGGGTTATTCCTGCCCAGGTACAGGACCTGCATTCCCCTTGCTCCAAGGTAATTCATGTGTGATGGATCTGGAGACATTGTTGTAGTTGGTGGGTGAATGATGTCTTCTTACTCCAGAGGTTCCCCCCAATTCCCACAGATCATCAGGAAGAGCCTCTAATTGCACAGGATTTTCAGGACCAAACTTCCCAAAGCATCCCTCCAAAACCCTCAAGGATTTATCGCTCTGGCCAATGCTGGTGTGCTCCAGCCTTGCCAGCACTGCTGGTGGAAGTTTGCATTTTCCTTCCCATTTACTTGGGGAAAAAAAGGTGACATGTAAGAGGAAGGCAGGAATGAGGGGAATATCACATACAATCCTACTGGAAATGTGGGAGCAGGCAGGAAGAAGATTGTCCCTCACAAAGGAAGCGCCTGTGCACACAAAGAGCGGCTTGGTGCTCCCCTTGTTCACTCTGGTAGACAAATGGAAACATGGGAAGAACTCACTGAACCCGGGTTCCTCCTAATCAACCCCATCCTAGGATCTCCCTTCTCCAAACCCACTTCTAATTTGGTTACCTGCTGAGATTTTGGTTTTTATGTGAGTATTGCTTTGGGCCATGCAGGTCCTTTTGGCTCCACATGGGATGGACTCTGCAGAAGCAGGAAGAGTTAAACACCTTCACACAAATAACCTTTACCTGGCAAAAGTCAGGAAAAGGCAGAAGAATGAAAGGTCCTTTTAGAGAAAATCTGGAGAAGCAGGAGAACCAAAGCACCTGTGCAAGCACAAACATCCAAGAAAGGTCTAAGGGAGAGGAACAGGAGAATTAGGAGATCTCAGCTCTCAGGAAGGTTATTTTGGCACAGGGGAATGGCAGGGCCATCTCTGGGATGACAGAATTACACCCCCAGAAGATGCTGGAGACAGGAAGGCTACACCAAACCTGTCCTAAAAAAAAAAAAAGAGTAATTTATTGTGCTAAATCAGATTAGCAAAACAAATTATCAAGATCAACTGTCGATGGAAATTCCAGTGTAAACAAGGAAGGAGAGTAATAGGATGAGATTTCTGGCCACCCAAAAGATGAGCAAGGCTGGCTGTGATCTGCTTTGGGTTGTAAGGGACCTTAAAATCATCATGTGATGGGCAGGAACAGCTTACACTTGCTCCAAGCCCTATCCAACCACAGCCCCATGATAGATAAGAAAAGATGAGCCAGGCCAAATTCAAAGTCTACCCTTGGAGGAACCTCCTTGTAAGAGAAAAACCATGATGTGCTATGACCTAATACTGCTGGAGAGATGTTTCATATAAAAGCAGCACTTAAAATGTCACTAAAGGGAATTAGAAGAGCAGCTGAAAGAGCTGATGAGAATTAAATCTCAGCAGTGGCACATGAGGATCTGGACACAGCAAACACACCCAGCATGGATCTAGGAGAGGCCAGCAGGAATTTGGAGTGGCTGAGTGGCAGCAGGAGCCAGGATATTAAAAGCAAGAGCACCCTTCAAATATGAGATCATGTCAAACAAATCAAGAAAGAGGAAAGAAAAAAGAACCAAATCATGTCCAGTTTAAAGGAAGAAGACCATAAGATAGAATTAAAAAAAGGCAAATAACAACTTCAAAAGGCTTCAAACCAAATAAAAACCCCTTCCTGACCACAGCAGCAGCACGAGCCTGACCATGGGCTATAGAGACCCTACAGAGACCCTCTGGAAAGAGCCCACCGAGGAGAACAAAGCCATGTGAGAGAAGCTCAGTGCACTTTTTACCCCTGGGGTCAATGTGGGGAGACCCTCCCAGCACATCTTCCTTCCCAGGGAAGCTCCAGGGGAACCCCATTGAAGTGTCAGGAGGGACCCAAGTCAACCAAGAGACCAGATGGGCCTCCCCCAGCACTTCTGTGTGACCTCCAGGATGGAAGTGGCTTTTTGATGGGATCCAGAGCCCTTTGGTCCCCTAAACCCAACATCTGTCCTAACAGAAGCACTTGACACATGGATAAATTGGAGTTCTTTGGGGAAGAGCCAAGGCGCTTCCCAAGCCTACTGGAGCTCTTTGAAGGAGTCCCCAGGCACATGGGGAGGAGAGATCTGCTGGATACAGTTGGCTTGGATTTCCTAATGGCATCTGACAAGGTTTGAAAGGCTCTTACAGAAATGATATAAGAAGGGTGTGTGCATTTATTAAAACAAAAAAAAATTCAAAATAGGAAATGCATGGCTCTTTTTCCTAATGGAGGGAGGCCAGCAGTGCTCAAATCCTTCCTGTTGAATATCCTTAGAGATGAACTGGAGAAACAAGGAGAAGTAAAATGACAGCATTGGTTAAGGATATGAAATCACCAAAACCAGCAAACAAAAGCCCAAGGTGAAAATCTGAACAAGGAATTAGACACCGAGGGACAAGGCAATACCTACACTTGAAATCTTGTAGGAATTAAGTGGGGGGAAAAAAATCCTGCATAAGCAGGTGGTGATGATCATTCATCCACCTTTACTGCCCTCACCCCAAAAACTAAGGAGTAAGGTTGGAAAAGGTACTGGAAAGGAATGGTGAGGAGCATGGATATGGACTGGATTCTGTGCTAGAGGAAAAGACAACTGTGCTAGGAGATGATCAAAGTTGAAAAGGTCAGGGTGTGCCATGGAAAGCAGCTGTGCAGATTCAGGGAAGAGAAACCCACCAAGGAACACTCAAATCTATCAACAGCAGGAAGTGCCTGAGTCCCAAATCACTGGAGACCAGAGGCTGCCAATTAATAAATCAATAATCACATCTTTGCTCCTCTCCCAGTTTTAGACACCTGCTGGAGGGCACAGGCAGAGACAGGACCCAGCTGGATGCACTGAGGCACTTCCAATAGATCTTCACAGAGCTGGGATAAATTGGGAAACTCAAGACCCCTCTTTGCAGTGTCTAAGAGCATTAAAGCCCAGAGCTGTGTTTTCCAGCCTGCCCTGGAATCTGTTTGTGTCTGACATGGTGAGACAGGAGCTGCTCAATCTTACAGCTTGTCTTGACCAGATAAAAGGAAGTTCTTATCAGGCATTTCTTTATTTGACACATGGCAGCCAGGCAAAAACAGAGTTCTCACTGCTCCACTGCTGCTGTGCCAAAATTCACTGCAGGAGAAACTCCCAAGTGCTTTGACAACATTGGAATGCTATTCTGTGCTAATCAAGGAGGGATTAGAAAAACAAGGAACCAAAAAAAATCACCTGAACTCCCAGGATTTTTTACTTCAGGTAGCTCCTTGGCTGGGAAAGGGATGCAAGCTGGCTCCTTTGGGGAATCCAGGCACCAAATCCTGCCCATCCCAGCAGTTCAACATCATTCCTGCTTTTCTGATGGAGCACAATAGTTCCTAAAATACCTCCCATGCACTCTGCTCTGTTTGGAGAAGGGCTTGTGCCATCCCAGGAGCTGAACTTGCACGGATAAGTTCTCTCCTGAAACCACTCCAAGCCTTGTTCTCAACACTGGAATCTCACCCCAGCTCTGGGAAATCCAGTGAGATACAGGCACAGCAGCAGGTCTGGGGTGGGGACACACAGGGGACCAAGAGCTCTGGTACTCAACACCAGGGGCAGATCAGAGGACAGCAGATCAAAAGCAAGGAGCTTCCTGAGGGTTTCTTAGCATCCCTTTGAAGGTTCCATCCCTTATCCAGCACTTTCCCATACTTCCACTGGAGGGCAGGAATATCCCACGTTTCCAGGGACAGTCCTTCAGGCCATTGCCACACACTCTTAAACAGCCCTAGGAAGGCCCAGCCTTTGGGGACATTCGTGTGCTCCTCCACACTCTCATTTGGTTTCTGTCCTGCTTCTGTAGAGCAGCTTCATTTTTCCAAAGCATCCTAATTATTTTCATCAAATAACTGCAGCATTCATAGTTTGTTCCCAGTGTCCCTCTGCCTCCCTGCACCACCTGCAGCTCTCCAGGGTCCCCTAATTTCCTGACATAATTTTTCTGTAGGTAGTACAGATATACTGGAATTCCATACATTTGCATGGTGCAGCAGATTTACATTCTCACTGCTTCCTCAGGAGACAACAAAACTTTTCAAAATATTTTTGCCAGAGAGTGTGGATGTGCTGGAGGTCAGGGATCAGGACAGGCTGGATCCATGGGCTGAGGTTCAGCAAGGCCAAGTGCTGGGTCCTGCCCTGGGCTCACCCCAAGCCCTGCAGCTCCAGGCGGGGACACAGGGGCTGGAAAGGGCCCCTTGGGAAAGGCCCTGGGGGTGCTGTGCCAGCAGCTGGACAGGAGCCCAGGGGTGCCAGAGGGGCACGAGGCCAATGGCCCTGGGCTGTGCCAGCCATGGTGTGGCCACAGAGCCAGGGCAGGGCTGTCCCCTGGGCTGGCCCTGCTGAGGGACCTCGAGGGCTGTGTCCAGTTCTGGGCCCTCCTGGCCAGAGACCCTGGAGGGGCTGGAGCGTGTCCAGGGAAGGGAATGGAGCTGGGGAAGGGGCTGGAGCCCCAGCAGGGGCTGAGGGAGCTGGGAAAGGGGCTCAGCCTGGAGAAAAGGAGGCTCAGGGGGAACCTTGTGGCTCTGCACAACTCCCTGACAGGAGGGGACAGCCGGGGGGGGTTGGGCTGTGCTGCCAGGGAACAGGGACAGGACAAGAGGAAACGGCCTCAAGCTGTGCCAGGGGAGGCTCAGCTTGGACAGCAGGAGGAATTTCTGCATGGAAAGGGTGCTCAGGCCTTGGCAGGTGCTGCCCAGGGAGCTTTGGAGTCCCCATCCCTGGAGGTGTCCAAGGAAGGGCTGGAGGTGGCACTCAGTGCTCTGGGCTGGGGACAAGGTGGGCACTGGGCACAGCTTGGGCTCCATGGGCTGGGAGGGCTTTTCCAGCCTCAGGGATCCTGGCATTCTGTGACAGCCTTGCAGAGCTGACATGGGGACCTCTGGCTTGTATTGTCTGTATCTTTATTACTGAAAACTTTCATCAAGAGTAGAATAAAGTTGATTTACTGTGTCCCAAGGTGGGACATATCAAGGTTCCTGAAGTGGTCACACTTAAGGTTGATCTGCCCAACAGAGTTTATGTGGTTTCCAAAAGTTCTTTCAGAATGTTCCCCAGCAAATGCCATTAAAGACACAAAGCTGCCAGGAGACAAAAGGAGAGGTCTTCTCATGGATAAATAACTGCTCTGGAGAGCAGGAGATCACCACCTATGACCCTGAGGCTGGGGCTGCTGCTGCTTGATGAAGTCAAAGTTCTGATAGATAAAGGTTCCTAGGAAGTTTCTGTGAACATTCAGAGCAGCAGAAAAGAAACAGAGTGAATGAGCTGCAGAAGGACCTTGGGAAGGGCCTGGCAGAAGCACCTCAGTGCTTTTCCAATAAAGATGAAATCAAAGAGAGATAGAAAAAAATAACCCAAACTTCCAATACCAAAAACAGGCTCTGAGATGACAACTCCCCCCAAGACAACCCCAGGAAAGCATCATCTCCATGCTGATGGGCTAAAGAAGGATGGAGTGTCAAGGATCACCAGGAAAGCAGCAGGAAAACAGTCTGGCTTTATACAAACTACAGCACCACAGGAGTCATGGGAGCTGGGACTCTCCAGCCTGAAAATTGCTACAATTCAGCATTTTCGAGACGTATTTAGCAAAGGGAGACATAATTTCACTAAAATCCAAGAGGTTTTGGACTATCTGAATGTTTAATATCTGGGATAAATGCTGAACACACCCTGCTCTAGGAACCTTTCTCCACATTTAAGTACCTTACTTTTACAGCCTAATTCTATGCTATAAAGACCCAGTGTTAGCTGCTTACAGGGGAGATAATTCTGCAGGTGAAGCTCTTCCCACTCGGGCTCCTTCTCTGCCAGTTGTTTCCAGAAGATGGGAGAGAGCAGGATGGTGTCAGACTTGGTATTTTTATGAATTCTAGTTAATTCATTTCCTCTCTTTAGATCTATTTCCAGATGCAGAAAACGAGATACACTGGAGATTTACCCTGGGACAGATCACCTGTGGGATGTCTGGGATCAGAAGAAGCAGAGCAAGCATGTGGTGATATTCCCTGGAGTACTCTGGCAGCCTCTGGAGGTTTGGTGGGTTCACAGGAGCTCCTGGAAAGGTGTTACAAGAAGGAGCAGAACATTGCACACCAAACCCACCCTCCTTGTGCTTTTTTGAGCTGTTGGAATGAGTCCAGAGGAGGCACCAGGATGATCAGAGGGATGGAGCAGCTCTGCTGGAAGGAAAGGCTGGGACAGTTGGGATTATTCACCCTGGAGAGGAGAAACTCTAATTGTGCCTTTCCAGGGCCTGAAGGGATTCCCCAAGAAAGATGGAGAGAGACTCTTTATAAAGGCCTTCACTTCTCCAGTGGTGAGTTTACACAAAGCCTTTCCAAAAGCCCATTTCTATTTTCAAAGGCAATCACCTCTTCCTTTACAAGCAGGTTTTACTCCTGTGTCTTTCAGCATCTTTAGTAAACACCCAAAGTCTACCTGCTGCTCACTGAGAGGATGAGAGACCCAGAAACATTTATTTTTTAATGTAATAAAACAATCCTTAACCAAGGGGTAAACAGTGATTCCTGGGGTTGAACTATACAGCCAAACATGTGGTTTCTGATAAAGATCATCTTCCTGCACTTCCCCTCTGCTAATGGCTCTGCTGTCACTTGAAACTCCCAGGAGAGCCTTAATGCCTTCTTCCTTTCCTGGAATTAGCAGTGAAGGTTTCAAATGAGCTTCTCTTTGAAAATGAATCAGGGGAGACCTGAACTCAGCTCTGTGCCAAACAAACATAATTCTGTGAGATTTTCCTGTCAGGCATCTCAGCCTGATTAACAGTAGGCAAGGCAGGAGGGGCAGAGCTCCTTTGTAAGCCATACATGGGGATTAGGAATGTCTGCATCCCTCAGGACTAAATCAAAATTGGCTCTTTAAGTAGGTGCCAATGTTTTAGCTTATTAAGGCACAAACTATGTGGTTCACTGTTTATTTTTTAGCAGAGTGGGTTTTGAGGCTTTTTATGTGAGGCCTTTTGACAGCACCGTGGTATTTCCAGAGCTGCCAGGGCTCCAAACCCCTCCCCTGGATTCAGAGATGGGAGGATGAGCCAATTTCAGTGCAAGGGCTGTGAAAAAACGCTGTTCTCCTGGAGCCTCCAACATCAGAGGCTCTGCTGGTGTTGAGCAAATGACTCTGTTGAAATCCCAGGATTGTGGAATGGTTTGGAAAACACTTTCAAGCCCATCCAGTGCCATCCCTGCCATGTGGGGACACCTTCCGCTGTCCCAAGTTGCTCCAAGCCCTGTCCAACCTGGCCTTGGACACTTCCAGGGGCCCAGGGGCAGCCACAGCTGCTCTGAGTCAACTGTCTCAAAAGCCTTTTTGTTGTTTATATCCTCAGCAAATCTGCTGGATTTTAAACACAGACCTCTTGGAAGATGTAAAATTCATCTTCATCTTGCTGGCATTCTGTATTCAGAGCAGTGCACCCACATCCTTCTCAGTCAGGTTGAAATGCAAACACAGAATCATTTATGTTGGAAAAGACTTGTCAGATCATCAAGCCCAAGCCTCAGTCCAGTCTCTTGTCCAGAATTCACATCATGGTGCTGCAAGGAATGTCCTCGAGGGGATTTTCCTAATTATTTCCTGCTCATTATTTCAGTTCATCTGCA
The DNA here is from genome assembly GCF_009819885.2 of Catharus ustulatus. Classification (NCBI taxonomy): domain Eukaryota; kingdom Metazoa; phylum Chordata; class Aves; order Passeriformes; family Turdidae; genus Catharus; species Catharus ustulatus. The sequence goes on along the minus strand of NC_046228.1, from coordinate 32,193,150 downwards.
TTAACCACTGAGAGAAGCAGCAGATCCTGAAGAATCCCTGGAATGGGTGACTTGAAGTGTGTTTCTCATGTACAGAAGTGTACATGAACCACATTTCCACCTCATCAGCTGTAATTAGTTACACCAAAAAGAGAGGGTTTGACAAAATTTTAGTTGCACTGGAGCACTCTGCACTAAAATAGCCATAAAGCCAAGCACCACAACCTGTTGTCTCTTCCTCAATCCCAACTTTTCAGCATCACACCTGGATTTTCCAAGTAGAAAAGCATACTGAGATGTTTCAGCAAGGATGGACTTGATGATTATCCACTCTCCTGCCTTGATTGTTCCCTTCCCAGTTTGTTTGGCTCTAAGCTGAGTGTTTGTGCCTGGCAATTCAGCAGAGAAACAGAGTTGTGTTCTCCAAGACTTCTCATCTCTTTATTCCCCACTGCTGTAACAGCCCAGGTTCCCATAGAAACTGAGAGTAAAGAGCAGAAGTATAAAATACAAATGATCAGGTCCAAGCTGGTAATGTTGTGTTTTATTAGATAAATGAATATCACTAATGGGCACTGGGCTTTTCTAACAGCAGAGGCAGATAAGGCTGCACCTTATCAAATAAAGAGATGGCACACAAATGATAATGCCAGGAGTCACTGGGAAAGGGTTGATCCTTCTTCTGAAAACTCAGCTGTTTTCTGGATTATTCAGTTTTGGAGGCAGTAAAACCCCAGCTCCTCATTCACAGGTCTGACCCTGACTCCCCCAAATCACCCCCAGTCACTCTGGATTCTCATGCCTCAACACTGGAGCATTGCCATGTGGGAATGGGGCAACAAGCACTCATTTAGGACCTTCTCAGGTGGACTTCATAATTTTAAATGGGTATTGGCACAAGGATTGAAGTTCTCTGTACAAAGCACTGTAAAAATGGGTTTCTGAGGAAAGAATGGGCTGGATGCTTTTGGATATATCTTGAAAGCAGCCCTGGATAATTTTATTTTTTAACAGTGAAAGGGTTTTTTTAAAGATGAAGGACTTCAGGAAAATCATCAAGTTGATTTAAAACTATCACTTTGAAATTATCAATTCGATTCCAACATGACAGTAGGATTCTTCCCAACATGAAACTGGAAATGGGAGAGAGATACTACTGGGACTATAAACTATTCCAAGCCCTGGAGAGTTTTTAAAAGGTCATAATAAAATATGATTGAATCATTGTTTTTTTCTTGACACACTTCCAATGCTATTTGCAAATGCTCCAAGAGTGTTTATCCTTGTTGCCCCTTCTCTAAAGGGACCCAGATCAGCCCCTCCTTAGCCCCTGCAGCAGGAGTGATGCCCTCCACTAGAAATGTTTTTTTTCTAAGCAATGCCATCCACTGAAACTTGGGGCAAATTAGGAAAACTTTCAAATAGCTGAGGTGTTTGCAATTCTTTTCATTTCCAAGCCAGGCTGTGCCATCCCACACTCACTGACTCAAAAGGGGTATTCACTGGAGCAGCTCCTGTTGAATCTTTGAGCAATGTAGCCCCTGGCTCCCCCCAAGCTCAGCTTTCTTACGCTCAGCTCATCTGTTAAATGGCACAGGAGATGCTGTCGGTCAAAGAAATATTTGAATTTCTTTCCCCTAGATGTGTTTAAAACTGTGTTGCCAAATGCTTGGAGCCAGATTCACAGAGAAGGACACTTGAGTCAAGAGACTCCCACCTCAAACCATCACCAACCCACCAGGAAAGGCTCATTCCCAGCCTTTACTCCTCCCCTGTCTCTCCTGAGAAGTCTGAGTGGATTTTCCATTTCCAAGGAGCTGTCCTGGATAAGGAGGCACTGATAAAAACCTGCCTGCCTGAAAAACAATGGAGAGGTTGGAACACAAATAGAAACAGGAGGGAGTGTTGTTCATTTTGCTGCTGCATTTTCCAAGCTCAGTAAAAGGAGAGTCAAATGACCAGAGTTTTAGCTGGTTGCAAGAACAGCAGTGGATGATATTTCATTTTCAGGGGACTTTGGGAAGTGCTGAGTGTGGTCTGTGACCGGTGCAAGGCTCACCCCTGCAGGACTTTACCCTTTGCGACCATAAAATATGAGAGCAAATCCTTTTTGCTTTAAATGCCAGCTTCAATACTTAGCAAGGCCACGTGTGAGCAGCAGGGAGCAAAAGTCTTGGAGCAGCATTTTCTCCTGGTTCCGCTCTTTTTCCAAGCAGGAGGTCACGTCCTCACTAAGCACTTGCTCAACTCTTAAATATTTTCATGTCTGCATCTGACCCAGATGCAAAATATGACAACTCAGCTCCTGCATCATTATTAAAACAGCTGATTTGGAGCAGTGGGATTGGTAAAACAGCTTTCAAAGCTGAACTCCAGGCACTCACTCCCTGAGTGTAGGAAATGACTGGGAAGCTGGAAGTGGGGGAATTTAAGGGCACGGCTGACGTTTCAAAGCAGCCGAGTGGCGGCTTTTTAATTTGTGCCAAGCATCTGCAGGGACTCCCTGGCAATTTCTCTGCGTGTTCCAAGAGTCCCAGCCCTGGCCTGGCCTGCTGCCAGCCCTGCTGCCATCTCAGGCTCCTCAAAGAGCTCCAAGCCATGGGAATTCCATGCTGCCTTCCAAGAGGAATGAGAGCACTCCTGCGCAGGAGCGGTTCCAAAGGGCTGAAGGAATACGGATCTGTGTGTGAGGAATGCACCTTGCTGAGGAAGTGTCTTGGGATGGAAATGCACCCAGGTCTGAGATTTAATCCAAAACTAAAATCAGCACCAGGACCTGCAGCTCTGAAGGGGCTGGGGGAGGTATAGCACAGTCATTTCACACAGATCATCAACAGCTGAGCAGACTCCAATTGTACACTTTGGAGTTCATGGTATCACTCTAATCCCTTGCTCTGTGATCAATAAATGATGTTATTTGATGTTTTCTACAGAGCAACCCAACAATTGTACAGGAAAATGACAGGAAACCAAGAGATAGCAAAGACAGGGCTCAAACACGTCTCCCTGTGCTGCTTTGCTGAGCAGACAGAGCCAGAAACACCTCACTGACATCACTAAAATCATTTTAAATACAGCCATGAATGAGGGGCTTTTAAATCGCATCAGAAATTTAATAATAAAGGCTCCATTAAAAGCCTCCAGGTAGTTTTACATGTCCAACATAATGGGCCAGATCAAGCTTTCATCTTCTCTGTCAAGGTTTACAGGCACTGAGCTATCGCACATATTCACAACGTCATCTTATCTATACTTCTGATGTTTCATCTTGTTATACCTCCGCAGAAGCTGTGGGATCAGCTAAATCATGAGAGCAGTTTTTCTATTTTATTTTTTTTTTTTACATTTTTTTCAGATGATTTAAAGATTTAGAGCTCAGTAGCTCTCAGATCATTCATGGAGTGTTCAGTGAGGCACTGAGAAAATGCAGCAAATGCAGTTGAGGGCAAATCAATGGAAGTGGAGCAGAGCACAGCCAGGAAAACCAAGTGCACTTCCCAGTGTGGGGTTTGGAATGCCCTAAATCTGGTCCAAAGCCAAGCTGGATGGCCTTAGAGCAACCTGGGATTAGTGGAAGGTGTCCCTGCCCATGGAACTGGATGGGCTTTAAGGTCCCTTCCAACCTAAACCATTCTGGCATTCCAAGTGCTGCAAACAAGCACATGAGAAAAATAATAATAAAATAATAATAATATCACATGCTCCAAGCCCCAAAGTCCAACTTGGCCTAGGACACTTCCAGGGATCCAGCCACTGCCTCTCTGGGCACCTTGTGCCAGGGCCCACCCTGCCAGGGAACAATTCCTTCCCAATATCCCATCTCTCCCTGCCCTCTGGCAGTGGGAAGCCATCCCTGTGCCTCCATCCCTTGTCCTCTGCAGCTCTCCTGGAGCCCCTTTAGGCATGGAAAGGGCTCCTCAGGTGCTTCCCAAGTAAGGATGAGATGAGGATAGAAATCCTGAGTGAAATGGGGACTACATTTAGACTGGAAGCAATTTGAGCCTTCAGGAAAAGTGATTGTTTTCTACAGGAGGAACAAAAAGGTTTTGTTTTGGTGCCTCAACTGCAGGAGGTGTCGGCAGCAGCTTTGGAGTTAAGGCTGCACTGGGTTTTTCACTTAAAATTGGATTAAATTCTTCCATTTCACAGTTGGGTGATTGAATTTCATCTTCCAATATGACACAATTTCTGTCCTGGGGTCAGCTGAATTTGCTGTGCAGTTTTGGGGTGCCACACTCACTAATGTTTGCAGGCAGAACAATGAATATTCACTCATTTTGAAACAGGAACCTCCACCCTCTACTCCTTCCCGTCTCCCTGCAGTTAAAACAACCAGCATTTCCAAACCTTGGAGCTACTCCCATAAATCCTGGCATGGGAATTTTTTTGGGTGAATGGGAAGAAACTGCTTTATCTGGCAACACCTGGGCCAGCCCTACCGAGACAATTTGACAGCAGGGAGACAATGCTGTCCCACCTCCTGCCCCAGTGCTTCCCTCTGAAGGAAATCTTTTCCTGCCAAACCTTCCCTGTGTGCCAGCACCAGCAACAAACCTGCCCTTCATCTCTCACTGGCTCTACATCTCCTTCTCTCCTTTCCCTTACAAACTCTTGGATATAAAAGTGAGATCCGAGCTTGTAGGAGCTGCTGAGGTACAGCCAAGCAGAACTGGACTAGCAGGGAATTGCAGAGCTAGGAAAGCCACAAATGACCCCACACCTGCTTCCAGCAGCTCCAAAATCACTGGCTCCCTGTGGCAGCAGAATCACTCCATTTTATTTGTATGACATTTTGTTCAAGTGCCTCCCTGTTATTTAAGTCAGCAGTTAACAGTGGGACAGAAATAGCCCAACTTCCAGTGGTGTAATCCTTAAAAGCTGTTTGGATAAATCCTCAGGACAGCTCCAAAATGTGCTGGACAACCAATTTACACCACCAGGGGTACACAGAAATGTTTTAACGCTGCCTTTGCCTTGGCTCTGCCCCCCAAAGTTGGGCAAGGTTTCTGGTTAAAGCTGAGCCAGCGCTGCACGGAGCTCCAAGTGCTGGGATTAGCAGAGTATTCCAGCAGCTCCTGAGAGAAGGATTCCCAGCCATGCCACAGGAATGGCTGATATTTCCAAGGCCCAGACCATCAAGTGCTCCCACCACATGCAACTGGAATGGCCACGCACATGGAGGCATCCACATTGCATTTCTGCTCCCTCTGGAATTTGTTATCCTAGGGGTGATTTCTGCTGCAGTTTTGCTTCCTCAGAACAGCCCTAATTCCATAAAACAAAGAGGGGAGCCCAGTTCCATAAACAAATGCAGCCAGCTGCTGGAAGAGCAGTCCAATTCAGGGGCCCTGACTTTTCCACACCAAGGCTTCAATGTGACATCTGCCACAGCCCATTATCACATCCAAAGGTCAGCTGAACAAGGGAAGAGTGCAGAGATTATTACCTAAATAAAACAACCTGGCTTTCAAAGGTCATTTCACATATCCCTGGTGGGTGACAGAGCACTCCCAGTGCTATTTCTCCAGAGGGAAGCAGCCACCAAGTCTGCCTGGTGTGGTCTCTTTGTGAATAATTCAAGTCTGCAAACAAACAGCAACTCCCCCTCAAACAACAAAGTCACATTTAGCATTTACCTTCACTTAGGAACATCACCTTGCGTGGTCTCTTGCTGGGATCTCACATTTTCAAATTATTTCTGAGATGTTTTCTAATTCCACTCCTATTTACTACAGCAATCAGGAAAATCTGATAGAGCCGGATACCAACTACCAGCGGGTCCAGGATGGAATGACAAATTATTTAAGGCTGAATGCTGGGAAAAGCAAAACTCTGCAGCAGGAAGAGAAAAAGCTCTTCCATGTTAGAGCAAATAATGCCACCTAAAATCTCAGTTTTTCTGAACAGCAAATGTTCCAGCTCACACAGACTGAACAGGTATCAATGATCAGCTATTGCTTCACATAGCCCTGACCAGGGAGAAGGGTTTTAATTATTTACACAGCTTAAAAGAAATTACTGCAACCTCTGCTTTTTATAGCCCTGAGCAGCTTTTTCCCAGCTTTTTGCACATCCTATGGGATTCCTCCCCAGTCTGGCACCATGGATAGCCGAGGCAAAAGCTGCTTCCCAGATGGTTCCTAATTCAGGGAACAAGTGACACAGAGGGGGATGGAGCCCCTCAGCACAGCTCCCTGATGCTGCAAAGCCAGCAAATACAGTCTTTTGCAGAAAAAAAATTGCATTCAATGCCTCGGTGGATTATTTCAGCCAAAGTTTTCCAGCCCAGCACAAAAAATGACACTTGATAAATCATCCTGTTTAACTGGCAGCTCCCATTTTGGAACCTTAACTCTGCCACTGCCCTTCTGGCAGGGGTTAAAATCTTTCTTGGCTTATCTCAGCTGTATTTCTAAACAAAATAAAAGCATCCTTCCCTAATGCCCAGGGTTGTTTTAGCCACACAAACCCAGGGCTGGCTAGATGTCCAGCCCAGCAGGTTGGACAGAGCCCTGCAGAGGCAACATCTGCAGGCAAAGCTTCCCCAAGCTTTTCCATCACACCAAATCAGGAGTTTCCATGAGGCTAAGCTGGTTTCTGCTCCTTTTTACAGAGCTGAAAGGCCAATCCAGCCTCAGTATATTTATGGAGATGTTTCCTCATTCTCAGTGGATCAAGACTGTGACCATCACTTCGACCCACAGATATCAAAGTTGCAACAAATAAGTCTCATTTCTGGATCCATGGGTGGTGGGATCTTTCCTCTCCTCTCTCTCCTCTTACCCTTTATTTCTTTTATTTTCTCTTCCTTAGATATCTTTGTACTTTTATAGTTTTGTTTCCATAGGTATATAAAATGGAAAAATATTCATAACCATCCTCTGCAGCACAATTAAGTAAATTAACTCCTGGGATGCTTTTTTATGAATAAATGGAGTGAGAGAGGGGGTGCAAGGTGAAAAAAGGGACATCACAGGGACTGAGAAAGGGGACTAAAAACAAAAGGTTTGGATAGAATCATTCAGGTTGGAAGAGAGCTCTCAGATCTTTGAGTCCAACTGTTAATGAAGCTCTTCATTAAAGCAGAGCTCCAGAAAGATGAAGGGCTTTGGGGCAGGAGCTGCAAGGACACAGAAAGGCATTCTACACTAAATAAAGGTCCCTGTCCCCTCAAGTCCTGGAAAAAGCAGCCAATTTTGGCTGTAAGTATCCATACATTCCCCCAGGGCTGCAACATAGATGAAATGGGAAAAAGAACCCAAGGGAAAAGCGCAGTCAGAACAACCTCTACCTGCAGAGAGCCTGGAGAACAGCACGAAGGTGCCAGCTGGGTATCAATCCCAAGCCCTGCTGCCACAGGACACCAGCACTGGGAGCCAGCTGGGAATGTGATGGGAACATTGGGACAGTGTTTATGGGGGCTGTGCTTGGCTGAGCACAGCCAGGGAGCTGCCAGCTGTCCCAGCCAGGTGGGAGGGACACCTCGGTGCTGTGGCTGCGCCGTAAAAAGGTGGCACCACCTAGAGAGGAACCCCCCAGCCTTGGAGAGCATTCAACAATTGCACAAGATAAATACCAGGAGTTCCTGGGTTGGGAAGAGCCCAGCAGGAAGGATTGGTGTGCCTGGAGCAAAAGGGGGTCACTGAACCTTGTCCCACTTGGCACCAGCAGCTGCAGTAGCAACCACCCTGCTGTGTCCTCCTGGATTTATGGAAGCTGCTGGAGTGGCTCCATCTGGAAGCAACCTACGCTGAGATAATTCTGATTATTTGGGCATCTCCTTCATGCCCTAAATGCCAGCGTGGCTGGGCCTGGTACTGGGACACGACTGCTGCTTTTCTGGACTCACATTTCCTCAGAGTGTGAAGCAAATTTGCCTCTCTCCTTCCCCTTTTAGGAGGCAACTCTAATATTCATTAGCTAATTAATTCTTTAAATCATTTGAATACATTCGAGGAGTAGAATATTATAATTCATATTGTAGACTGCATAATCCTATAATTAGAATTACAGCCTGCAATTAAAAATTTGGTCTCACAGATGAGATGTCTGCAATTGCTGATTTAAGAGAGGGAACACAAAGGATAGACATTAAAGGGAACTGCCAACCCCAAACTGAGAAAAGCAGGAAAGTGACTCTAAAATAAGAATGAACTCTATAAGTAGTTCAGCCCCTCCAGGCCTAGAGGACAGATGGGTACATAGGAAGATATTCCAAGCCTGTAACTTCTTCCTAACATCCTTCCAGCCATGCCCTGAGCTCTGTGACCCCAGGGATGTGCTCCAGCATGGAAATGAGAAAAAAACCCAGTGCCACTAATTTTGTAGGCACTTACAGTCCTGGAATGGTTTGGGTTGGAATGGACCTCAAAGCCCATCTCGTTCCAACCCCTTCCACCTCTCACTAGACCAGTCCTGCCCAAGCTGGCCTTGGTTATCCTGATCCACTTGATCCACAGGATGCATCCCAAGGCCTTTTCCCAGCAGGCAATGAGCTCTGAAAAGGAGATGTGAGCTAAAAAAAGATGAGCAGAAACATTCCATGGGATTTGCGCAAAGCCTCACTAACCTGCCTCGTTCTATGTTCCGAGTTCTTCCCTACCACAAACCTCCCCTCGGAAAAAATCAGCCCTTGAAGGACAATTAACTGGAGCTAATTAACTGCTACTTGGAAAGGAATCCAGGTTAAACTTGCTGCCAAGGAGACTTTTCTCCCAAGGAGTTTGCCTTGCGAGGTAACTTTAGAATACCAAAACTTTCTCAGGGAAGGGCTCACAATTCTTCTGGGGTCCCTCTCCAAGGAACTTTGCATTTTTTCCCTCCTCTGTCCATCTTTCTGCTGGTTTTCAATGAGCCCAGCAAACAGGAATATGAAGTTTTTTTCAATAGGGCATTCTGGTTTTTTGGATGTTTTTCCAGACAGACAACACTGATCCCTCCTTCTCTGTCCGAGGCAAAATGTCAAGATGTGACAATAATGTCACTGTCAGCCCTGCTCTGCAGTGACAGGGCTCCAGCACAGCCTTCTGACTTTGAAGATAAAAAAGTTGCTATCAAAATTAATTGGTTCAGCCTTTTAGGGAACAATCCCTCCATCAGCAGGGCCTTGCCCTTCCATTGGGATGAAACACTTGGCATTTGAAGGAAAGGACTGGAGAAGATAAAAGCAAAAAAAATGTGAAGGTCAAAACCCAGGGGCTCCCAAAAGGGAGAGTTTCTTCCAAAGAGGTCCAAAATTGCAGCTTCCTCCACATTGTACAGCAGATCCTAAAATTCCCCAAATTATCCTCAAAATCTCCTCAACCTGCAACCCCAATGTTCCTGGGATAATAAATACTCAACAATAGTGCTTAAAATTATAGATGTGGTAAAGGCACATTTTTCTTGGTGCTCATTTTTTGTGGTGCCACCTTCAAAAACCTTCTATGACCGTGACATTGTTTATGACCCAATCCAAAATTCTCCAGTTTTATTAGTTTTATTTCCAATGTTTTCTTCCCTTCTGCTCTGATGGAAATCAATATAACCCAAATAGGAGCACTCACAAATTAATATAAAATAATAACTGGATGGCCCTGGGATACCTGGGACCATCTGTCTGAAGCATTCCATGCCCCATATCCCCTTTTTTGGGGGATGGTAAAGGAAGTTGGTAGTCTCCCACCTTAGGGAATTTAATCTTTTTAATGGAACTTCTTTATTAGAAGGTATCTTACATTTGATCTGAGGTAGGGAAATATTATTCCAATCTAAAATGTAACCCTTTTAATAACTTAAAATTAATTAAATATAGTATTTCAAATATCAAAGATAAAAAAGAGAAATCTGTGAGTATTTTGTGGAATTAACAAGTTCTGCTCATGAACTGAAGATTTTTGAGATGGATCTTAGTTTCTGAAACAAGCCAAGAGTTATTTTTAATCAATACTTAATTTGGAATTCTCACTTTCCCTCCAAGAGGTGCCCAATACCTTTAGCAGACATCATTCCAACCCCTCTGGTTTAATGAGAAGTTTCTATCTATAACTTAATTGGAATTTGTAATTTAGTCAGTCACTCGAAGCATTTGACTTTGAGAAAACACTTTCTCCCTTCCTTAATGTGCTATGAAAAAAAAATCCCCACAAAAGCAAACTAATTGAAAGGGAGGAAGAGTAAAGAAATTTTGAATAGAGGAAATTTAATTTTCTTTGCAACAACTTCTGTCTTTGAATTGTGTTTGGTTGATATTGAGCATCACCCAAAGCAGAACAGGATCCTCTTGAAAAGCCTGAATCATTGGGATAGAATCAGAGCTCAAAGATTACAGATTAAAATCAAATTGCAGCTCAAGAATTAATAAAAAGTGAGGTTTTAAAAAATATTTTAATCTAATACTCTCTAGCTCCCTTCTGAAAGGAATGAATATTTATTGTGGACTTCAGATGAATACATTGCTTCACATCAAGGCAGCTCCAGTTTTTATCTCCAAATGACAAATTCCACTGCCCCTCCTTTGTCTCAAAACATGTTTGACTTTGGAAAGCATCTGAGAAAGGTCAGAGTTCTCTAAAGAAATGAAATGCCCTCAACAACAATTCCCTCAACAACAATTCCCTCAAGTGCAATTCCAAGACCTGGAGTTTCTCACCTCACAATATTTCAAGAGGATTTCTGAAAGATCCACTGGATTCAAATAATGTGATTGAGCAGGACCTAGAACAACCTGGCTTTGTGACCCGTCTCCATATTTGTGGGGAGAACCAGGGAGACACGAGGAGGAAAATCCCTCCATCAGAGGAGGAATCTCTCCTTTTTAAGCTGTTTGGTATTATTGCATGGAGAACAAGGAGGGTTTTTTTGAGAATTCCAGTGGTGGACCATCAACAAACACAAGTTTGAGACTTGATGCTGAGCACTTACTTTGCTTTTGCTTCTGCATCCTCATAGGCTTTGTTGGAGACATCGTCCAGGCCCCCGATCAGGTGCTTGAAGGAACTGGAAAGACAAAGGGACATTTTGAGAGGAAAATCATAGAAACACCAAGGTTGGAAAGTACCCTGAAGATCATCCAGTCCCACCAGCACTGCCAGGTCCACCACTGAACCTGAAGAGATTCCAGCTGGGAGCCAAGAAATCCAGTGTGGCTTTCTGGCAGCATTCAAGGCTGGATCTCAGTGCTGGTGACACAGGCCTCAGGAATGCTGGAGATGCAGAAACCAACACCTAGAAAATCCAAAAGTATTTATCCAGCCCATTGAAACAGCTGCTGAAGGATTTCACCCTCCAGTAGAAATTTCAGAGTAAATTCAGTGCCAATGTGGCTGGCGGTGGCACCTCAACCAGCACATCCCTGCCCTCTAACCAGGAACCCTGTAAATCCCTCTGCTCCAGAGTGGAAATTCCATTTGTGGATCTCAGCTTTCTCATCTTTAGACAAAAGGCATCCAAAAACACACCAAAGGGGGTTCAAACTGAAAGAGACGGAATTCAGGCTGGATATTGGGAAGGAATTGTTCCCTGGGAGGGTGGGCAGGCCCTGGCACAGGGTGCCCAGAGAAGCTGTGGCTGCCCCTGGATCCCTGGCAGTGCCCAAGGGTAGATTGAATGGGGCTTGGAGCAGCCTGGGATAGTGGAAGTTGTCCCTGCCCATGGCAGATGTGGAACTGGATGATCCTTAATATCCCTTCCATCCCAAAACATTCTGGGATTCCATGAAAAACTACAAATTAATAACTGAAATCAGTGAATGCCTTCAAACAAAAATATTCCAGGTGAAAAGTAACTTTCTGCTATCCAATTCCAGTATTCCCAGTGGGCCTGTCACATGCAGGCTTTCTTTTTTCAAGGAAGAAAAATTTGAAAAGATGAACTGCTGCAAACCAGAGCCCCTTGACGGATCTCTGCCTTAAGGTCACAGCCTCACAAATGAAAATCCTGTGATTTTTCTGTGCTCCTGACATTTCTGAGGCATGAAACACAGAGCTGAAGAACAGGAATTGCTCTAAGTTGACGAAAAAATGAATGAAGACATTGAAAAAAAAGAAGGAAAAAAACCTAATATCCCCATTGAGGGCCACAATTCTGATTTAAGGAATAGGGAGGGGACATTTAATATGACCTTTTCTCAAGAAGGATTTGTAGGATCAAAGAGAATGAATGGCACTGAGCAGGTGAGGAAAATCCAGGGTAGCTGGGGAAATGCAATGTCCTGCCAAGCACGGGGTGAGCCAGGGGACTCTGTGTTCCTGGAATGGCTCAGACACACTGACAGTCCTGAGCAGGTCCTTCAGGAGATGTCTGTCCCTATGGAATGTACCCCATGGATGTGTGGAGAGCAGAGATAGCACAGCAGAACCAAGGGAGGCACTATTATCCTGTAGGAAAAAGCTGGATTTTCCCCATCAGTGTGGGGCAGGAGGTGACAACTGGGAGAGGGGGTTTGGATCTGGAGCTGCTGTAAGGGCTTTTCCAGAGGAATTCTCCTCCCTGGGGCTGTTGCAGAGCTGTGTGCACACAATGTTGTGCCCTGTGCTCTGGGATGGCCCTGCTGGAGCAGGGAGGTGCCACCAGGTGCCACTGAGCTCCTTCCAAAGTGACCCATCCTGGGATTCTCTGCTGAGGATTACAGCTCAGGAAATGCCCTCTGCCCACACCAATTTCCCCAGACTTCCATTCCACTTAATGTATTATATTTTAAATCATACAATCAAGGAAATCATTTATGCAGCATGGGGAAAGCAAATTAATTAATTCATTAATGAGGAGAAGGCACAAACCCCTTTGCTCTCACATAAACTTGTGTTAGTGGTTTATAACCAGCCTGGTAATTACTAACATTTTTAATATTGGGATGTGTTAATAAAGGGAGTAAGTTTTCAACCCCAAATTCCTTGCTCAGCAGGGAACAGCTCAGCTTCTTCAACACCTCAAGTTTTATCTTCCTGTTGCTGGGAATGTGCCACAGGACGAAGCCAAACCTTGCAAGGTAACAGAATTGGGGTGTTAATGCCTAATTGCACCCCAAACAGGTATTTAAACAATTAATTAACACAGTAACACCATGCTGGAAGGTCATTAAGACATTACCTAGGGCCTAAATTGTGATTTAGGCTTGGTTTGCTTAGGAAAACGTGGCAAGGTTAAACCTCCTCCTTTTTTGGCAATGCAAATAAATTTTTTCTAATGAAACAGTGAAGAAGAAAACATCACTGAAAGGAGTAACAACAGTTTCTCTAAAACCCTTAATTTTTATTAAAAAATTTTAAGCCAGACTTAGCACTGGTCAATCTATCAAAGCTCACTTGAGTCCCTTTTGTATTGCCCATCAACATTGTTGAGGTCTCGGCTCAGTCCAACCTCCCCCAGAATTCAATCAGAATTTTTTTCTCCTCATGGCCTTTTCTCTTCTTTTTTTCTATTCTCTCCTCATAACCAATTTTCTCCATGGATAAACTTCACTCCAACTGGGAGAAACAGCAAAGCAGCAAACCCTAAAATCTCCACTGAAAGAGCTCGGTTCAGCTTATATGGGGTCAGTCATGCCAAGATAATACTCTTTTATTTCATTTTTCTCCAATTTCCCTTGCCAGGAGGGGCGATCCAATAACCTTTGTTGACACCTCACAGCTCTCCCTGATAAAAACCAAACCCAGGATTTGAAACACAGACAAAAATGGGAAATGCAAAGTGGAAAAGCAGAAAACAGCTGAAATATTTAAAATGTTGCCTTAATAAAAAAGTGCATCCTCTTGATATGTGCAGCTGAAGAAGACAAGAAGCTGGAAAAACAGCATTCAGTGTAAATTCCAGGTAGTTCTGTAACTCTGTCAGCAGCAGCTGTGCCTTGAGTTTTCCTGGCTCTGATCCATCAGCTCCTCTCTCTCCATTTGCATGAGGCAATTTTGTCCTCCCAACACCCACAGTGTTGCTAATTCTCCAAGCTCCAGGAAAACATTGTTGGCACCATAAATAAATTATATGGAGGGGAAAAAAATCCCATATAAATAAAGTATGAACCTGAATCAATCTTAGTGGAAATATTCTGACAGTTCAGGAGCAGCCATGAACACTTTCAAACGCTTTCTGAGTTTCAAGAGGTAGGTATGAACAAAAAAGGAATTATAAAGTTGCACCAACTTGTCCCTGAGGGTGCCAGTGATGATCCAAACGTCAGGAATGAGTTTGAAGCCTTTCTTTCCTATTTTCTCTCCATACAAAGAGGCTGCAAGTAAACTCTGCCTGTGCATCTTCATTCAAACTGATCCAGAGAACAGCTGCACCATTTTTATCAGAAGACCTTTTACAACTTCCTAAAGGACCAATCCATCAAATCCAGCACATATTTGTTAACTTTTCCCCAACTGTACTTCTGGAACAAATCTAATAACCCCTCCAAGGAGCCTAGAGATTCCCCAGGAGTAGCTCTGACAATGCCAAGCTCAGAACAATTTGGAAATGGTGGGGCTGCAATGAGCTGTGTGGGTCCTCAGGTATCCAAAGGCTTCTCCAAATTCCCTCAGATGGTCAGATATCCAGCTGGCCTTTTTTTCCCACAATTCCCATGAACACTGTGTGGATTTTGTTGAAGTTTCCCAGCCAGTTCTGTAAGCCCCTCTGTGCTCCATGGCTGGCAGGAAGAACATTGGATAACTCAATCCCAAATCACCTGGGAGCTTGAACACAGGGCCTGCCCTGTGATGTGGTCCCTTACAGGGCTGCCTCCCTCATTTCCTCAGCCTTGTCACCCTCTCACTCCATTTTCTCTACTGGATTATGGCACCTCCTCTTCTGTGTCGAAATTTTTATGATAATGGGAAATTCCTTGGAATTTTTTCTTTCTGAATTCCAAGTTCTTTCTTTCAAACACACATGACCAGGTAAGATTACATAATTTTTTAGCTTTTCTTCCTGGCAGTTTTCTTCCTTGAGGGGCTAACATGAATGGTGCTCCCAATGAGAACCATAGAATTCCTAGAAAAGTTTTGAGTTGGAAGGGACCTTAAAGCCCATACTGTCCCATCCCTGCCATGGACACCTTCCCTGCAGGGACACCTTCCACTGTCCCAGGGTGCTCCAAGCTCTGTCCAGCCTGGCCTTGGACACTGCCAGGGATCCAGAGGCATCCACAACTTCTCTGGTAATCTGTGCTAGGGCCTCCCCACCTTCACAGGGAAGGATTAAGAGCCTTAAGGACCAAATCCCACTGAAATTCATTATTCCAGTAAAGGAAGCAACTCAAAAACACAATTGCAAGATGGAAAAAATGCCAATGCTTTTTGTAACAAATATTTTCAGGACAAGGACAAGTAGGAATGAAGTCCATGGGATGCATCAAATGCTTCCTGCAGTTTGTTGGCATTGTTAGATCAGGATTTTGCTCATTCCTATGCCAGAAAAGGATGCTGAAAATGCACTTTGTGAAGCACATCTTCCTAGATTGGCAAAAGTAGTTGTACTACTTTTTTGAGAGTCTTTGGGGTGTATTTGGAACTGGAAGAGCCCTCTTCCAGTTTCACAAGGAAATTAAAACGCAAGGCAGCACCAACATCATCTGGTAATTAAGGACCCATCATGAGCTCCAGTTTGGCTTCCCTTGTGGTATTTCTGACTCCCACTCCTTCAGCCCTGTAGCCATTTTACACATATTTTATAAATTCCAGAGATCCTTTTAGGCACAGCATTCCCTCTTTTTATGCTTAAGCAATTCCCTTCTGAAACCCAACTTGCCCTGAGCTCCTGGCTTATCCCTGTGATGATAGTTTCCCATATTATTCACCCCCAAACTACAAACTCTGCAGCAGCTAAGTCAGCCCTAGAATTGCTGGGAATATTAACAAATCCGGGCCAGACTCACACCTCCCTTAGGAATAACTTCCTATGGCACCAAGGTGTGACTCTGTTAATGAGATGGGAGTGTGACCACTGGAACAATTTTTGGATGCCCTGGGAAGCCTTTGACAAGGAATTTGGAAGAGTTACCCTGCTGCAGATAATCCCAGTGGGAGATGTTGATCACTGAGACTGGAATTCTCCAGGAATTCCATGTGTCAAGGAAAAGGTCTTTCCCCATCACTTGTTTTTTGAAACTCCAACACCAGTTTTGCTGAGCTGCTTCAGATGGGGACACCCACAGAGCATGGAAACTGCTGCTTCAGTGGTTCCATCTGATTAGGCAAAGAGTTTGTCTGGGAAAAGGAAATGTTTGGCAGCTTCAGTGACCCCTCCTGCTGCATGGAACAGATTCCAGCTGCAGGGAACACCCACTCCCTGCTCCCATTGCTGCCTTCTGTGTCCCTCAACATTCGCATCCACCACCACAACCCAAAAGGTGTAAAATTTGCTCTGTCTGGAAATTTTAAAAATGGTTCTTTTTCCTCACCAATTTCCCAAACTGCAACAAGTGCTGGTAGTTTATCTCCACATTAAATGTTGCTCCTGCTGTTGTCATTCTTTTAAAATAACATCCTAAAGAGGAGCTGGGACAAAAAATCCAGCACTGGCCAGGACACAGGACAGCTTGCTCTGAGCTATAAATAGGGTTATCAATAGGGTGACTTTTCTTGCACTATAAATAAGAATTTTATAAATAGTGTTACTCTGCTAATTGCAGAGTGTTAATAGAATCTCTGGGGTAGATTTACCACAGCTTCATCAGTTTAAATTTAACTTGTACTTCCTTACTGTTTCAAGGGCATTGTATGCTGAGGACAAGGCACAGGAGACAAGGAAATTATCAGGGATGAACAACTTGAATTATTTGAGATTTTTAACTTCCACAGCACAAACCAAAAATATCTTTTGCACAAATGTAAAAATAAAAACCATAAATTACTTGTTCCTTTTTATTTCTCTGAATTAATGATTGCTAAATTACCTAGATATTAAAAGCATAAAGATTACTGAAATATTATCTTGTTAAATAATCAAATTCTTCTTCCTCTCTTTGCCCCACAGCATGAGAAGGGAGGGTGGGTGTTTCACCTACCAAGCTGAGAGAGGAGGTCTCAGGTGTTCCCCACCTCTGTTCAATGGATAGACCATGGGTTTTGCAATTAATAATGAATTAACATAAACCAGAACTCATCAGGATTTCTGAAGGTATTCCCCAGCTCAGCCTTCACAGAACACTGGATTTCCAGAAATGGAGGCCTGTGAGGGAACCCAACACAAACCACTTGTGTCACAGCAGGATTGAGGGGATGGAGATCAGCCCTAAAAGAGCACAGAATCCCATCTCTCACCAGAACACAAGGGCTCCAGAATCACTTCTGGGGATCCACAGGGATCCAGCTCCTGGCCCTGCTCAGACACCCCAACAATCCACACTGCTCTGAAAGCTCCAGAGGGGTGTCCCCCATACTTCAGAAATCCAATGGATTTATTTTCCTTCTCAGCATCAGTATTTTTTTCTCATTATTCCATCGTTTCTGGCTCTCTCCTACAGATTTCTTGCAGCTCCTGCACTGGGGGATGCAGTGAAGTCAATGCCTATTCACCCTCTCTGGGTTTCACAGATCCATACCACATGGTATGATTGCAAAGATTCCCATAAAGGTGTGTCCATGAGTTTTGCTGGTCTGTGCCAGTGCTTCACAACAGGAAAACCAGCCCAGGAGTCATGTTCAATTTCTATGTCTTTTTATGACATTTTTACATCATGTTTTAATCCCATTCCCTGTGACTGCAGAGAGCAGCTGGATTTGCAGCACTGGAGCATCCAGGAATGTTTTTTTCTGGATTAACCCCTCTTCATTCTCTCCAACTTCCTATACAAATTATTATTTTACTCTTCTGATCTCCTGTATCTGCTCTGAGCCACAGAGCTCCCAACAGGGCTGTGGCCCTCTCCCAAGGACTCTCCATCCCCACATGGACTGGGATAACACCCTGCTCCAACATTTCCCAGGAGCTGATACCTTTCAGGATGTGAACTCCACCTGTGTCCTACTGTAACACCCAGCTCCCTTTCCACAGTAATTCCAGCTCCTCCTTTATTTCCATTTGGACTTTTCTGTGATTCTAATTGTCACTATTGAGTTTTGTCTGGTTGATTTAGGGGCACCGACCCTGCACTCATCAAGGACACGTCTGTGACTTTATCACCCCAAATTAAGAGGATTCTCTGGAGAAGATGATCCAAGGCTCTTGTTAAGCTCTGGAAAAAGTTTAAATTGGAGTTTCCCCCCAGGCCCAGGCAGAAGGAGGAACTTACTCTCTGTCTATGACCAGACAAGTGACCGCTTCAGCTGCGATGACGTTGGCTGTTCTGACATCTTCCCTGCAAGAAAAAACACATTTCTTCAGTTATTTCCATGACAATCTTTGATTTCCAACATACAGGGTTCTTCAAGCACTTTGAGGACAAATTTCTGGTTTTCACAGCTTTTCCTGGCTGTTTTCATCATCCATATAGGCTAATAAAAGACTAGAATTCCAAGACTAATAAAAACATCAATGTAATTATTTTTAATCAGTTTGATTCGGTGTTCCTGTGTTTAAGAGTCAGCACTGCATTTTCTGGGTTCATTTTCCAACCTTTCCATGTTCCAATGGTAAGTGGATTACAGGAAAGAGAGACCTCCCCTCTTCTAAACACCCTTCATTCATTTAGACTGGAACACCACTCTGTGCTTCCACTGCAGCAGAAAATGAGATTTACAGGTGCTGTTAGGAATAGAAATTCCCATTTAAAGACTGGAGGTATTAAAGCAGGAATATGGTTAAAAAAGGGTGATTCACATGCACTCTGCCTTCGAGGTCATCATAAATTAACTTTAATTGCTTTGGAGCTCTCTTCATGTTCATACCTTTGGAGCAGAGCAAGCAGAAATACAAGGGAAGAGCATTAATATTCCAGCCTGTGCTGGAATGCTGACTCTGAGTCTATTTGGCCTGGAATTAAGTGTGCATTAGTGCTAATTTACCCCACTGATAAATCACATTGTGCTAATTTAAAGCAGGGAGAAAGAAGCAGAAGAATAGAAGTGGATAATTATCTCTATTAACTCCTAAAACTTGGGTAAATACAGAGAGGATAAGGATGGATAATATTGAATTCTTCATTAAGTTGCTGTAGCCAGCTTCTGCCAATATATTGATCCATTAAAATGAGAATTCAAACTTGTTGGTGTCCACTAATTCTCTTTAAAACTCAAAACATTTGTCCCATTATCCCAGATGCCACAAAAAGACATTTATCCATTTAAATTTATGGCTCACAGACATGATTTGTTTACTGTTTTGTGCTTAGATGATTACAGACCAGGAAAATACAATACAATTGGTGGCCTCAGTTCAAGCATTTTCTATATAATTTGAAATTAGGTGTTCAGATGCACAAGGGACTGCTGTAATTTCTGTTATCTTTTATTAATCCATCTTTTTCTAGAAGGTGACTTTGGCCAGCAGCTGCAGCACAGGGAGGTTCAAAAATCCATGGCATTAAAGGCCAATGAAACCTTGGAAGTGCATGGCATGAAAAACTCCAAGTGCAAGTCATTAATTGGGAAAGAAATTACTAAGAGGGGATTAAAGGCAAGGAGAACTACCAGCAAGTGCCCAGCATTAAATGAGAGAGTAACTACTACAAGTAGGTGGCATTAAACACAACAAATTATTACTACAAGTGCACAGACTTCAGCACAGAACTTAGCTACAAGTGCATGATATGAAGTGCAATGAGTAGTTACTACAAGTCCCAGAGTAATTCCTACCACTGCACAGCATTCAGTGGAAAATTAACCACTAGTAAGTGCACAGCATTAAATGCAGAAGGAATTACTACAGGTGCATGGCATTAATTGCAACAAGAAATTACTACACCTGAACTGCACCAAATGCAAGAGTAATTACTATAAAGGCACACTAAATGTAATCATTACTACAAGTGCAAAGCATTAAACCCAGAACTTACTACTGGTAAATGCACAGCATTGAGGGGAAAAGTAACCACTACAAGTGCAAGACATTAAATGCAGAATTTACTGCATTAAATGCAACAAGTAGCCATGGTATTAACTGAAACAGTAACTACTACAAGTGAAGAGCTTTAAAAACAAAGGTAATTACTCCCAGTGCACAACATTAAATGAAAAAGTAATTACTAGTAAATACATGAAACAACTAATTACTACCAGTGCAAAACATTAATTGCAGAGGTTACTCCCAGCGAATGCACAACTTTAAAGGCAAAATAACTGCTAGCAGTGCAACAAGGAATTTATGACAAGTGAAAAGTAATTACTGCATTAAATGCAACAGGTAGTTAATTACTACAAGTTCATTAAATACAAGCAATTATTTTAACAGCACAGCACTAAGTGCACAAGCAGCTATTAGAAGTGCAATGTGTAAAACACAACTTATTATCAATTAATAAATTCATGGAGAGGAGGGGAGAGGAGAGGAGAGGAGAGGAGAGGAGAGGAGAGGAGAGGAGAGGAGAGGAGAGGAGAGGAGAGGAGAGGAGAGGAGAGGAGAGGAGAGGAGAGGAGAGGAGAGGAGAGGAGAGGAGAGGAGAGGAGAGGAGAGGAGAGGAGAGGAGAGGAGAGGAGAGGAGAGGAGAGGAGAGGAGAGGAGAGGAGAGGAGAGGAGAGGAGAGGAGAGGAGAGGAGAGGAGAGGAGAGGAGAGGAGAGGAGAGGAGAGGAGAGGAGAGGAGAGGAGAGGAGAGGAGAGGAGAGGAGAGGAGAGGAGAGGAGAGGAGAGGAGAGGAGAGGAGAGGAGAGGAGAGGAGAGGAGAGGAGAGGAGAGGAGAGGAGAGGAGAGGAGAGGAGAGGAGAGGAGAGGAGAGGAGAGGAGAGGAGAGGAGAGGACTGACTCAGACACTCCCTGGCCCTCATCCCCCTCCTCCTCGGAGCTGCTTCCCCAAAAGTCGCATTTCTCGTCGGCGGAGTCTCCCTCGCTCTCCGAGCGCTCCATGGCCCTGGCTGCTCCAGCATTTCCCTGGACACACCTGATCCCCTCCAGCTCCCAGCTCTGTGTCACCCCCTGGTATTTGACAGCTCCCCCAGACCTCAGCACCTGCACAAAGGTCACAGCTGCTGCGGAGGCTCTTGGCTGTGGAAATCCAAGAGGAGAGGATTTAGGAGCCCTCAGGAGATCCTTGGCTGTGGACAAGGGCCAAAAATCCCGTCAAGAGACCTCATCTGCCCTTCTCAGTTCCTTACCCCATTAATTATGTGACAATAATTACAGGAATCACATTAGGAATTAGGTGGCAATAATATCCACGTTCCTAAACGTTCCCAGGTATGTCACCACACCACTGGAAACACCAGGATGTTATTTAAGGGATGAAATGCATAGATCTGTTTACCTCCTTGGAATTTACAGCCAGCCTCACCACATTGGGAAGTTACAACCATTTTGCTTCTGACAAGTTGTCAACAACTCAATTTAAGAAGAGATAAGTTTATACTTCAGCCTCCCTCTCATGGTTTTACCTTAAGCTGCCATAGTTTGCCCTAAATATAAAAATATTTGAGGTAATTCCCATTATTTTGCTTTTTTTTAACCTTCCTACATCCCCAAACTGATTGAAGTCCTGCTCCAGCAGGAGCTCCCATAGCTCCCATTGCTGCCAATTTCTTGGATAGGAACTCCACCCCTGCCCTGGGCAGTCAGTTCCAATATTTGACAGCCCTTTCTGTAAAGGAATTTCTCCCAATATCCAAAAAACGTTTCCTGGTGCAATTTGAGGCCGTTTCCCCTTATCCTGTCCCTGTTCCCTAGCAGCAGAGCCCAACACTCTCTGGCTGCCCCCTCCTGTCAGCAAGAGCCAGAGTGTGCCCCCTGGCTCCTTTCTCCAGGCTGGCAGAATCTCAGGAGCAACTCCTGGGAGTGTTTTTACTTTTAGAACTCTCAGTGAGTAAAGACAGAATAGAATTTCCTTGACCAACAGAGCCTTGAAAGACCTGAGGCCTGAGCTTCATAAGTATTCCAGTCAATTATCACAAAGGGCTCCTTTTATTTTTTTTTTTTATTTTTTTTTTAATCTTGTTGTACAACCCTTGGCAGGGCTTAAACCTTTAGGCTGGAACGCTGGGAGTGGAACTATATTTTAAGAGCAGTCAGTAAGTGCTAACAAGGTGCTCACAAAGCATAAAGCAAAGTATTAGAGGGAGCTGGTGTATCTTCTATCTGGAGAGTTGTACAGTAAAATAGTATTTTTGAAGCTCAACGAGCTGAATTGTTGGTATCTAAGAAATGTTTTGCTTTCCCAATATCCATGAAGCTTAAATCACATGAGGTTTTTGCTACATGCTCTCAGACTGGGGTACCTTGGAGTCAAATCTCTCCGTTGCATTTCATTCCCGTTTAGGAAGTGAGATTTTAATACCTGATGGGATTTTTACAAGATTTTTTATGAAATGGCTTTTCAAGTGCAGCTTTTTCCAATGACACCTTTTATTACTTTCACATTAAAATCTATAAAAGTTTAGTAGAGCATGCTGTGTTTATTAATCCTAGTGGTGTATTTCTATATCAGAGCCAATGACAAATGGATTTTGCACTCTCAGGAAGATGAAAGGTTGAAAAGCCAA
Organism: Catharus ustulatus; assembly: GCF_009819885.2. Classification (NCBI taxonomy): domain Eukaryota; kingdom Metazoa; phylum Chordata; class Aves; order Passeriformes; family Turdidae; genus Catharus; species Catharus ustulatus. Next base: position 32,170,647 of record NC_046228.1, on the reverse strand, counting down.
ATTTTGGTCTGTGTGGGGTGGTTTTCCCTCATGGAAATCAGGCAGATCCAAGTGGTTGATGCAGACATGGATCACAGAATTCACTAAATTTGGAGAAGTCCAAAGTCATTCAGTGCAGTCTTTGACTGATCCCCATTTTGTCAGCTCCTTCCCTGGCAGGGTGGGCAGGCCCTGGCACAGATTCCCAAAGCAGCTGTGGCTGCCCCTGGATCCCTGGAAATGTCAAAGGCCAGGTTGAACAGGGCTTGGAGCAGCCTGGGATGGTGGAAGGTGTCCCTGACATGGCAGAGGTGGCACTGGATAGGCTTTAAGGTCCCTTCCCAACCATTCTGTGACCCCATGCACAAAGCCACATCCAGTTGTTTCCTGACGTTCACCATTCCCTTCCCTAAAAATGAGGCTAAAACCCCAATTATTGGCTCAAGAAACTTAAGAATCACCCAGAAGGATCACCCAGAGCAGGTGGGTCACTGCCTGCAGAACCTGCTGCTGCCTGGGACAGTTCCTGGCAGAAACCTCCTGTCCTGGGGGACCCCAGGAGATGAGTGCTGGGATAGCTGAGAATGGTGTTAATGATGGTTTGCAGAAATAAAAAATGAGGTCTTCCCTCATGGGTTTGTTTGAAACAGTGTTACAGGACTATCCACAGGTTCCTAATTTGCTGCATTTGAGTTCTTTAATGCATTTTCCCACTTTCCAGCACTGTACACATGACCTTGTTACAATATTCTTAATAAGGTTGATTGAAAGCATTTAGGACAAGACACATCAGATAGGGGGGAAAATGGGAAAAATTCATTAACTTAAATTTAGCAATAAGAGCTCAAAGCCCAGCATCTCTATCTTCACTTTTATTTTAGTGGGTATTTTCTGATTACATCCTAACTTTCAGGTGGGAGATAAGAATCAGCTTTATTGGGTATTTTTGGGAGTGGTACCCAAATTTGGTCATCTTCTACCCTTTAAAAAGAAGGATTTGCCTACCTGGAGATTTAAAAATGTCTTTTTAAAGCTTTGATTACTTTCATTTGTAAAAAAAATCCAGTAATTCTAATAATTCTAATAATTACTTTTATTTGTAATAATTTCTATAACTTCACCTGCATCTTGGCTTATAGTTGCAACAGAGGAGATGCAACAACCACCTGCCTATTCTTGATTTAGTAAAAATAAATAACTAATCAAGGTTTTATATGCCAAAACCAGACTAAATCTCATGGTTACTGGGCTTGCTGTGAGAATCCTACTCAAGGAATCCAACTGGAATGGAAAAAATTAATTCTTGGCCCTGGTGGGGGTGACCTACAGGGGATTCCAGTGCTAAAATGGACAAGAATTTATGGAAATTTGATTAGGGATTAAAATAAAATTTATAAAATAAAATGTCTGTTAAAAGAGGAAATAAAACTCAAAGCTTAAACAAAATATATATGGGAAAAAAGTCCAGACATGAGGCTGAATTATAGCCCTGGATTTTGAAAAACAGCCCTGCAATAGTTTGGGAAAGTCACCTGGAAACTAGGAATTATATTTTCCTAATAAATGTTCTGATATTAATATTCCCATGGGTCTTCCAGGCTTGGCAGAAAGTAGCACTGAGTGTCCTTGGGACATCAGCATCTCCATGGGAATTAAATACTTCCCTCAATTAGTTTTCTAAAAAGGGCAATTTTGGTGCATTCAGGACAAAGTGAAGTTTTAGATAAAAATTTCTGCCTTCTGGGAGTATTCACATTCCAAAAGTGTGTTTCAAGGAAGGATCCCACTGTTTGGGTGTCCAACGCCAGGCTGGATGGGGCTTGGAGAGCCCTGGGATAGTGGAAGGTGTCCCTGCCATGGCAGGGGTGGCACTGGATGGGTTTTGAGGTCCCTTCCAACCCAAACCATTCTGGCATTGATATTTGGGGTTATATTCCCTATATATATAATATATAAAGAAAATAATAGCTATTTATTTCCTGACAAATAGCTCTTTTCAGATCAACAACTCACAGGTAGCAGACCCCAGGGGAACACAATTCCCTGTGGCTCTGTCTTCGCTGCTGATGAGCCAGGAGCCAAAGTCAGACTGGAACTTTCAGAAGCTGGAGTGCCAAGGGAAGGTGGCAGATGGATTTGGGATGTTTGCCTGAACACCTGTGCAAAGTGGCACCCTCAGCTCAGTTTTCATCCAGGTGTTCACACTTCCAAGTGCCAAACAGCCTTTCCTGAAAAATCTGCCCACAGCCAGGGGGATCCATTTCACAAATCCCATTTCAGCAAAACAAAAATTCCACATTCTGTTAATTCCACTGAGTCCTTCAGGCAAACAGAGGGATTATTGGCAGTGCTGGGGTTGGAACACCTGGGAGTCAGAGAAGCATGGAATGGTTTGGGTTGGGAGGGTCATTAAAGATCAGCTCATTCCAACCCCTGCCATGTGCAGGGACACCTTCCACTATCCCAGGCTGCTCCAAGGCCCGTCCAGCCTGGCCTTGGACACTTCCAGGGATCCAGGGGCAGCCACAGCTTCTCTGGGCACCCTGTGCCAGGGCCTGCCCACCCTCCCAGGGAACAATTCCTTCCCAATATCCCATCTGACCCTGCCCTCTGGCAGTGGAAGCCATTCCCTGTGTCCTGTCCCTCCATCCCTTGTCCCCAGTCCCTCTCTGCTCTCCTGGAGCCCCTTGGGGCACTGGAAGGAGTTCTGAGGTCTCCTGGAGCCCTCTCCAGCACCTGTGGGCTGCCATCTGTCACAGCCCCTGCTCTGCCTTTTCTCTGGGCACAGAAAATCCATTTGTGCCACCTCTTGTCAAATCCAGCTGCCTGGGAAGGGAATTCCAATTAAATCCAAGAGCTGCAACAACACAGTGATGATACACACTGCAGGTATTCCCATATCCAGCTGAAATCCTTTTGTAGCTGAAAGAGATGAGTATCTCACCCCTTATCCTTTGCTTCCGAGTCCTGCATGGAATCTGTTTTAAATCCCTGTAACTGCACCCAGGGCTGGATCTGCCAGCATTAGGACAAGCAAGGAATCACAGAACTGCTGGAAAAGCCCTCCTAGGATCATTGAGTCCAACCATCCACCCAAGAGTGCCCAGTCCTCCCCTAAACCCTGACTCCAAGTGCCACATGCAGTTTTAATTCCTGTAGGGAGCCACTGTGTCCCACCAGTGTTTCCCACTACTGAGGTGGGAACAATACTCTGAAATCCCTCTCTGCTGATGGTAAAACCATTTCCAGTGGGCTCACCATTCCCATTGCTCCCATTGATATTGATATAACTTATTACAGTGTTTCTAGCAGCTCAAAAGGCAGGGAAGAGCAAACACAGCTTTAGGAATATTCTACAGGAATTAAAACTCGTATTTGTAGGTAAACTGTGTCTTGAGTTTAGTCTGAAGTGACAGATAAACCCAAATCTGAGTGACACACTGGGATGGTAGAACTTCCTTGCCTGCCAAACTCATTAATGATTCAACCCAGTTACTCGTGTAATTTATTCAGAATTATTTTAATGAACCAGAGTCTCACTAGTCCGTAATTAATTATATTTCCCAAGTGAAACAACCCAGGGGTGCAAAATGACCACTTTTTCATTAAAGTGAAATAAAACCCTACCAGATCCTATCCATTGCTGTTTTAATCAGCCAGTGGGCAACAAGAGCATCTTTAAGATACATTAAATGTTAATTATCCCATTCAAGGACAAATCAATTAAACCTTGAACAAATCAGAAGAGTTTTTAGAAACTGGTGCCTTGCAGACAAACCTATCCTGCATAGGGAACTTATCTGCCAGCCTTGATCAGATTATTTAAAGCCAGGCAAAGCTAAAGACCCAGGAAATGCCAAAACCCCAGGGAACTGGCACAGATAAAGAGGAAACCATTTATTTGCATTATTTTCCTCTAAAAAGAAGAGCAGCAGCAACAGAATTCAGCAGCCAGGGCCCCGTGAAATAGTCCTTGACACATTTTTTTCATTAAGGACTCAGCAGCCACACTATAATATTATTTAATAAGTTGAGAGACTAAAGCAAAGAGGGAATAGGAAGACCTCTAAGACCATTGATAAACCAACCCCCACCTTGTCAACTCCTTCCCTGGGAGGGTGCCCAGATAAGCTGTGGCTGCCCCTGGATCCCTGGAAGTGTCCAAGGCCAGGTTGGACAGAGCTTGGAGTAGCCTGGGATAGTGGAAGGTGTCCATGACAGGGGGTAGAATTTTGAATGTTTAATGCCCCTTCCAACCCAAGCCATTCTGGGATTCAAAGAAATCCAAGTCCCTTTTCCCATGGCTACCTCATCCCTCTCCAAGCCCTGGATACCGATAACAACTTGGGCCCAGATGGAAAATGTGCATCCCCCAAATGAGAAGTGATCCAGTGCTCCCCCTGAACTCCAGTAGGAACACAGAGTCATTGTCCCATTATGACTTTAAAGCTCCTGACAATTAAAATCCTTACTTTCCACTCTCTCACTATTCTTAATCTGAAATCTCCACATGGGAAAAGTATCTTCTGCAACCGTAAAAGGAGAAATAAGGTTACAAGGTTAACTCCAATATTTTATTACAGCCCTTTCCTCAAGAGTTTGCAAATGATAAAACATTTCCTAAATGAGCCTGCATTCCTTGGAGATGTCCTGCTTAGGAAGCTTTATCTGCTGTATCCATAAAATATCTGAAGTTGCTCAAGGACATGCTGGGGGCAAGTTTAAAATCTTAATTTTTCCTCTTTTTTGCAGCAGCAGGACAATAAACCAACAGTGCAAAAGGTTCTGACTTTTCCAGCGTTCCAAAGAGTTTCAGCTCTCCCAAGTCTCCCAGGTGGAGGGATCTCTCCCAAACTGCCAGATTATTTCTTATTTATTATTTCTCTAAGTCTCTAAGAGCCTGTCTAGAAAGGACACATGATGGGAGATTAAAAAAATATAATGCAATGCCTATGGATTAATTCTGTGCTCTTGTGGACAGCCCTAAATCCACGGAGATTAGCTATATTCCATTTTCCTGACAATAAAGACCTGACTCAAGAGCTTTTTGAAGCAAACAGTGGCAATAATCCCTGTTAAATCCCAGATTCCTTAGATTAAATTATTTTTCTTGGGATTTATTCCCCCAGGGATGTTTTTTTAAGCATCTCCAAGCTGTCATTTAGGAGATTTAGCTGGGACATGACGGAAAGCTTCAGGAAAATTTGGAGCAGTGCAATAGGTGATGCTCATTCCTTAGAGAGTTTTAAGATTAGGCTGGACAAGGAACGATGACTTTGCTCCAAGAGTTGGGACATCCTTGCTTGGAGCAGGAAGTCAGAGAGGGGACCTTTGGAATTCTTTTCTGGCCAATATCCAGCTGATTTTTCTCTGCTTCCTGCCCACATTTCCCCACTCCCTCTGGCAAATCCAACTCATTTGTAGATGTCCCAGACTGTGGCTTTTACGGCAGCCCCAGTTCCAGGTCCCATGAAGAACAAGAACCAAACACCTTTTTGTGCCACCTTGGTTTTCCTTCAGGCAGATTTATCCCAGAAAGGTTGAAGAGAGCACTGGAAGAATTTCAGATGCAATTCCAGAAGCAAGACAGGAGAGAAAATCCCAGCCAGAGCCATCCTAACAAGTACTGCACTAAACTACGGAAATGTTGGAAATACCCAGCTTCTGAAAAGAACAATACTGGCTTTCAAATTCCATCTCCTTTTGCAAAGTTTTCTAAGTGTCCAAGGTCAGGATGTTAAAAGGTCAGGATGTTAAAATCCCAGGAAGGCTTCACCAGCAGTGGGGAACTGGGATCAGTCGTTTGATGCAAGATTTACTCTGCAGTTTCTGCATAAAGGCTTGGATGTCATCGGTGCAAAGTCTCCCAGCCTCCTTCACAGCACATTCCCTCCAACCAATTCCCAAATATTCCCAGCAAGTTTTACCTTTACCTTAAGTTTCACCTAATCCCTATCCTTTCAGCATGGAGAAGAAGCTCCTGCCAATGCTGCAGCCAAGGGTGTAGAGGAGTTGCAGTACCATGGAAGAGCTGAGTCCTTTCAATCTACAGGAACTTCACATCCCTTTCTCTCTCCCCAATTTAATTTCCTTTAATTTTTCTCCCTGGGAAAGATGTTTCCCCACCCACTCAGTTCTAAAAGGTTAAAGATGGTTTGGAAGGCTTCAACCCAGGACCAAAAGCTCATTTATTACAAAGGAATCCTTCCCTGGGAGGGTGGGCAGGCCCTGGCACAGGGTGCCCAGAGAAGCTGTGGCTGCCCCTGGATCCCTGGAATGTCCAAGGCCAGGCTGGACTTTGGGGCTTGGAGCAGCCTGGGATGGTGGAAGGTGTCCCTGACATGGCAGGGGGTGGCACTGGATGATCCTTAATGCCCCTTCCAAACCAAAACATTCCAGGATTCTGATACTCCCTGTCACTATCTCAGCCCTAGAATGGTGCAAAAGTCATATTTTAACACAATTTCTTGGGGGTGAAGTTACCAAATATTTTATATCCAAAATTATACTATGGGATGAGAAAATAAATCAGCACCTAGGAAAAATGCTGAGTAACCTCCTGTAATAGTCATTTTCATCTTTATAAGACCATGGTTTATATAAAACTCTAAAACCTTCCAGTTTCTTCTCATTTCTACAACTGCCAACCGTTCATTTAATTACAGTCTGACTGTGGACATAATGGAATTTAGCAGGAGCCTTAAGGATGTGTCATTTAGAGCTTCAGACTTCAGGAATCACGAACTGGATTTTACAAACCCAGGGGCTGAGGGTGAAAAACATGAAATATAAAATTTTTTTATGAATTTAAATCTCTGCCAGCCCTTTCAGCAACCGGAGGGAAATTGCTTCGTTAGAGAAGTTCTGCCACATAACCCTAAACCACTTTTTCAGCCTGAACAAACCTGAGATTAAATTGAGATGCCCACAGCTTTAGTAGTTTTAAATGAATATTTTCCCTTTTTTTTAAATTTAATATAAACACAGCTAAACCTCTGAAAATATCTGTTCCATCCAAGGCACGCAGCTCAACGATTCCCATCCCTCCTGTTGGATTTGAGACAATCTGTGGTGAAATTCCTGGAAGAATCACTGACACCTTGCTTCAAACAGCAAAAGCCTGCAGAGACCTCGGTGAAAAACATAAATTTAAATAAATAAATACAGGAAATGTAATTATTGTCAGCAAATCTGCACTTTCTAGGGGGTCTCAAAGCCTGGGCAGCTCTGTGGGTCTTTACTAGGAACTTCTCCCAGGCTCAAGAGCATCTGGAAGGAGCCCCAGGATGTTTTTTTAGAGTGTAATAAATGTGTGTGGGATGACAAAATCACCAGTGGAATGCTTGTATGGGGGCAGCTCATGGAGGGAAAAAGAGCTGGGGTTTGAGGCAAGAAAACTGAGGAGTCAGGGTCCAAACAAAAGGGTCAAAGCAATCCTGATGGATAACAGCAATTCCAGAGCAGCCTCACAGTGTCCAGCCATAAAACCTCTGGAGGGTTTTGCCATATGGAAATCTTGAGACTTTCTATATAAGGAACTCTCTTGTTGGGAGAGAGACAATCCAGAAATGAGCTGTGAGACATCAGGACAGAGGGAATGAGCTGGTATTTCAGTGAAGAGAGAAAAAAAAAACACCAAAGAAAAAGACAAAAAGGAGGAAACAAACCCCTGAAATCTCCATGTGAAGGCTGGTGAATCAACACAACTCTTCCACCACATGCAGGAAGAAGGAAGTTGGAGATGCCAACAGAAGGTTATAGTCGGCAGCTCTGAATTCCAGTGATAACTCTTCAAGTCCAAAAATGGATTGGTGGTCCTGGGATTTTTTATAAATGCCTAGGAATGGCTATACTTGAAGACCAGCAGTTGAGCTGATTGGTCAAAAGATGAAGAAAGGAAAGGAAAAAGAAATAACAATCAAATCCGTCCATTCAGATAGATGCTCTAATCAGAGCTCTTTAGGGTTGGAGTTGTGCCAGGTGCCCTCTGTGAGTCTCCTTCAGCTCAAATCATGACTCGATGATGCTGTAAAACTGTAAGAGAAGAAATCCCAACAGCTTTCCATACAGCAAATAATATTGATGGTAAAGAGAGAGGAAAATGGGACAGCAGCTCAGAACTCAGAGTTCAAAACATGTTCATCTGATGAGGGAAAAGATCCAAAAGAGAGAGAAAAAAAATGAAGGGAAGTAGTGAAAGAAGGATTGTAGAAAATGGGGACCATGAAGATCACTCCAAGACGAGACCAGAAGAGAATTACTTTTGCATCCCAGAGCAGGACAGAGTTGTGGTGGGACATGTGGTGCTTCAAAACAGAGATTGAGGGCACAGGAACAGACTATCCTTGTGTGCCAAAAGATGAGTTGACAAGGCAAACATCCAGTCTGGATGGGCAAAGAGGTTTCGAAGGAATTTAGGAATAAAAAGAGGATGTATCATCTTTGGAAGGAGGGTCAAGTCTCTCAATACTTACTCAGTAAGTATTTAAAGGGGTTGCCAGGGCATGGAGGAAAAAAAAATAGTTCAGTTTGATCCTAATTTTGCAACTTTTGTAAAGGATAATTAAAATGTTTTTACAAATATATTAATGGTAAAAGGAAGGGTAAGACCTACCTTTGTTCTCAACTGGATGTAAGAGAGAACTAAGTAACTGCAGATGAGAAGGCAGAAATGCTTAACGCCTTCTTTGCTCAGTCTTTCATTGTCCTCAGGACAGCTTTCCTCCTGGGTTGGTAGATGGTGTCAGGGAGCAGAATGGTCCCCCTGTTATCCAGGAGGAGGCAGTCAGAAAACTGCTGAGCAGCTTAGATGTTCATAAATCTATGGGACCAGATGGGATCCACCCCAGGGTGATGAGGGAGCTGGCAGATGAGCTTGCAAAGCCTCTCTCCATCATTTCCCAGCAGTCCTGGGACACTGGCGAGGTTCCAGATGACTGGAAGCTGGCCAGTATGACAGGCATTCATGAAAAGGGTGGGAAGGAGGATCCTGGTAACTATAGCCCAGTCAGCCTGACCTCAGTACCTGGTAAGGATATGGAACAGTTTATAGTGAGTGCCATTACACAGCACTTATAGGATGGCCAGGGTATCAGACCCAGCCAGCATGGGTTTAGGAGGGGTAGGTCATGTTTGACCAACCTGATCTCCTCTTATTGGTGTATGCAGAAAAGGATGTGGGTGTTGTGTAACTGGACTTCAGCAAGGCCTTTGACACTGTCTCCCATAGCATACTCCTGGAAAAGCTGGCAGCCCATGGCTTGGACAGGAGCACTCTTTGCTGGGTTAAGAACTGGCTGGATGGCCGGGCCCAGAGAGGGGTGGTCTATGGTGCTGCATCCAGCTGGGAATCTGTCACCAGTGGTGTCCCCCAGGGGTCTGAGCTGGGGCCTGTTCTGTTCAATATTTTCATTGATGACATGGATGAGAGTATTGAGTCTTTCACTAGTAAATTGGCAGACAACAATAAGCTGGGAGCATGTGTTGATCTCTTGGTCTGTGTTGATCTGTTGGAAGGTAGGAGGGCTCTGCAGAGAGCCCTGGAATTGGATGGATGGGCAGAGTCCAATAACATGAAGTTTAATAAGTCCAAGTGCCAAGTCCTGCATTTTGGCCACAATAACCCCCTTCAGTGTTATAGGCTGGGGACAGTGTGGCTGGACAGTGCCCAGGCAGAAAGGGACCTGGGGATGCTGGTACAGCCGACTGATCATGAGCCAGCAGTGTGCCCTGGTGGCCAAGAAGGCCAATGGCCCCTGGCCTGAATCAGGAATAGTGTGGCCAGCAGGAGCAGGGAGGTCATTCTGCCCCTCTACTCAGCACTGGTGAGGCCACACCTTGAGTGCTGTGTCCAGTTCTGGCCCCTCAGTTTAGGAAGGACCTTGAGACGCTTGAGCACGTCCAGAGAAGAGCAGCAAGGCTGGTGAGGGGCTTGGAACACAAGCCCTGTGAGGAGCAACTGAGGGAGCTGGGGTTGTTCAGCCTGGAGAAAAGGAGACTCAGGGGTGACCTTAGCACTCTTTACAACTTCCTGAAAGGTGGCTGTGGTCAGGTGGGGGTCAGTCTCTTTCTTCAGGCAGAGACTGACAGAACCAGAGGACACAGTCTTATCTGCACCAAGGGAGATACAGGTTGGATATTAGGAAAAAGTTTTTCATGGAAGAGTGATAAAGTACCAGAATGGTCTGCCCAGAGAGGTGGTGGAGTCACCACCCCTGGATGTGTTTAAAAAAAGACTGGATGAGACACTCAGTGCCATGGTTTAGTTGAGGTGTTAGGGCATGGGTTGGACTCAATGATCTTGAAAGTCTCTTCCAACACAGTGATTCTGTGGTTCTGATTCTGTGATGTGACAGCACCTTAGAAGAACCATAGCTTGTCAATTTTCTCTTTGGAAAGAGAAAAGCAGGGACTTCTTGGGCAGAGAATAGAGACAAAACCTGACAAATGATGGTCAGGGAATGAAAAGACATCTGGGGGACTGCTGCCGAGCTGGAGAGATGGCAGAAAGGAGAAGACAATAATCATAATTAAGGAAATCAGCCTGCTGCAGGATTCCTGCCAGCACAGCCTGGCAGCACAAGAACAAGTGGATCTAGGGATGAGGACCTTGTGTGTGGAGAACAAAGAAGATAGAGGAGGTTTGGTGCCTTGAACCTGCACAGAATCAGCTGCTGCAGGACTGGGACAGGAAGATGGGCCATGGGAAGGGAAGGAGAGGTCCCAGAGAGGCACGGGCTGCATGGGCTCTCCACTGGCCAGATGCCTATCAGTGTAATGGCCAGACTTTAACAAAGCAGATAACTCACAGAGAAGGCAGCATGGTCCAGTCTATCCCAAAAATCCCAGGAAACCAAAGGTTAATTCCAGTGTTGAGGGTGCTCACCTACACTCATCAGCAGTGCCTGTGACTCCCATATCCATTAAAGGGGTCTGGTTGGAAATAACCAGCATTGTCCATGGAGGGTCCCAGTGCCAAGCCCTCGTCCCAGCCCTGTGGGAGGGGCTGGCACTGTCCCAGCTCTGATGGGGAGGGAAGGAGCTGTCCAGCAGAGGGTCAGATCTGTTACTCACACCCACCCACACAGCTGACACATCTGGAGATGTTTCCCCTCCTAAATTCCCTGGAATGGGAAGCTTGAGCCTCCAGTGGAGATTCTGAGTGATGCCTTAAGATTTTAGCCTTTATATTTTCAAACTTTGTACTGCATTAGTGCATAATCCTAAACCCCACATAAAGTGTTAGTTAACTGTCTTCACATTTTGGTCAGACAAAACAAACCTTCCATGCCTGAGAGCCAAGGACACACAACATCCTCAGTCCCCAAAAAGTATAAACAAAAGTGAACTGGGGGAAGTAAACTGGAGATAGTGGAGGATTAACCCCTGATATGTAAATGGACCAAACTAATATCTGCCTGAAAAACACGTGGCCATTGTGCATCTTGGGTGTAGACCCTCATGGAGGCTTTTGACTGCCCAAAGTGTACCTATTGAAGGCCTTCATAAAATACCTACTCTTATTCTCTTAATCTTGTCTATTCTCTGGTCCAGGTGGCTGCCCCAAGGCATCAGGAGGATCAATGACAACATGGTTCAGCCTAACAGAATGTGAGTGGGTCATTAAGCCCTAAGGGGAGCACTTCTAAACAAACAACCCCAACTCTCTGACCCTTTTGTTCAGCAAAAAGGGACCCTGGGTCTCCCCCACATGGATTTTTCCAATAAAAAACAGGCTCTCCTAAGAACAAAACCATCCCAAAACCCCAGTTCTGGGAGCTAAAGGCAACCCCAGGTCCTCACACCAATCCTAGCACTGTCATGGGAGCACTGCCTCTCACAAGAGCCATGCTCAGCTGTGCCCTCACCCAAATTAACCCCCAAATTTGGGAAGTGATAACACCATTTATTATTTTAAATGTTACCCCTCTCAAGGGTGGTATTCCCAGCCAGTCTTGCTGCTCCCCAAGATCCCAGTGGCCAGGCTGCTCCAGCCCCCACTTTGAAATCACAATGACACTCTAAGGGACAAGTGGGGACAACAGAAATCTTTTGGAATGCACCAAGGAATTAAAAGCTTAAGTGCATCTTTTTTTATCAACAGCCAAAGCAACTCAAAGTGAGATCAGAGGCTGCCACTGCAAGTGGAGTTGTTGGAGCTTGATTTGCCATCACCAGCATTAACAGCCCCTCTGCCAACTTTGGACACGCATAAGAGATCTGCTCTGACACTTAAAATTGATGTTAATATTCATTAAATTCAAAGCAGGGGACTGGTAGAGTGATGGCTGTAAAGAAATGGGAATGTATACAGGACAGGAATAGTACTCAGCTGATGAGGAGAAGAGCAAACAGAAATAAATCAGGATTATTCCTACATTGTTCCCAGAGGTTTAATTACAATGGTGCCTAATGATCACCAAATGGGTGCACCCTGCATTCCAGGTGACTGTGCAGAAAACTCCTTCCATTTCCTAAAACTGATAAATTGCAGGAATTTTAAATGGAGCTCCAAAGCCTGACATACAAACCCAAATCCGTCCTGGGTACAAAAGGAGATTTGAACAGGAGCCACATCACAAGGTGCTGGAGTAAATTTAGCTATAAATTTAAGCTGTTATCCCATTTTTTGCTCTCTTTTCCCCTCTTCGATTCCACCTTGTTGTAAACCTGCTCCGAGGGTTTGCTAACATGGATTATCCTGTCTGCATCCCATGAATTAATTCCTGTTCCTGCATCCCCCATAGGCATCTTCTTGTTTGGGGTTATTTTTTTTTTTTTAGTAGGAAGTCGAGAGAATTCAAATTCACTGCTGCATTCCTCAGTTCTACTTAACGCTTACAAACTTGAACAGAGCTGGAGGGAGTATTTTGATGGAAGCATTTTCCCAGGAAAAATGTGTGATTTCCTCACTGGAACTCTTGAACAGGGATTTTTCTCTCCCCTCATTAAAAATACATTTATTTTACAGCATGGATTTTTTTTTCCCCAACTAGAAACATTTGTCATAAACCATAATTTTGACACAAACATCCTCATTTTGAAATTCTAGGACATTTGGATCTAATAGCTGATGGTTATTATTGACAGCAAGGTATTGCTGCAGGACAAAAATTACGTGGAGTTTTTTCCCCTCATTGTTCCCTTTTGCACAACACAGGAATTGCCTGCAAAAAAATCATGAAAAGAGGGAAAAAGGAAGAGTTTGGAGCCTTCAGCCCTGCCAGGCTGTTTCACAGCCTCCAGATGGGAAAGCAAAGTGCAATCCCAGGGTTTTGCTCTTTCCAGGAAGCAAGAACCAGATCTGACCCCTGAAATCTCTTCCATCAGCACCCATTCCATTCATCCCACTTCAGACAGGAAAATAAATCCCCTAAATTGTGCTATTAAAAATTTTTATAAATTAAAACCATGTTCTTTTGATGTGAACAGTGCTCCAGCAGCTTTCATAGCTAATAAATAGCAGTAATATTTATTATTTCCTATGCATTCTTTGTTGCAGCAAATTTTTTTCAGGCTCTGAAGGAACACAGAGGGAAAAAGACATTGGAAAAATTCTTGGAGATGTTAATTGCAGCAAAAGCAAATATATGGGTAACTGCAGACCTTCTGTAGTGCTGCTTTGCCCTAAACCCCTGGAATTCTGCCTTTCTTCTTCCATCTGGCACACTCTGCTTGCCCAACATTAGATAGATATTTTTATTATTATTGATTTTTTTTTTACCTCAGCAGGAGGAATATTGTCTCTGCTCTTTAGACAACTTCTTCAAAGGAAAAAAAACAAACAACTATTTGAGTTCCTGGGCTATGACTCAGTTGAAGAAAAGCAAGAACAATTCGAGAGCTGTGATTTTCTAAACCAGCAATTGTCTTTAAGACTCCAAACCACTTGATTATTTACTAACTACGTCTGAGTCATCAAGTTGGCTCTGAGTGTTACTTCCCCACACAAATTAATGTTATTTATGCCCTTTTTGTGAGGAGAAGAGTAGTAAAATTTTGATTTTTTTAGGCTCCTAGAAAGGTTTGGGTTGGAAAGGACCTTATCTCCTAATGGCTCTTTTTCCTTGAGGGAGATTTTGGGTTGAAGAACCTGAGGTGTTTCCATGAGGATCTATTTGACCTGCCTAAGGTGGTTCCAGCTTAAAATTCTAAAATTGCACAAAAATTAGAAAAAACCCTGAGATTATAAACTGAAGTGTTTGGTCAGAACACAGAATTGCACAGCAGGTGCTGAGGTCATGCTCCAAACCTTTATATAAATATTTTATGTACATGATATTTATATAGAAACATATTACAATAGTTTTAAGACAGGGAAATTTCTTTTCTTTAATTGTAGTTCTTATAATGAAAAAGTAGGGCTGAGTTCAGAAGATCCAGCCAGCATGGTTTGAGTTGGGAGGGATTTTACAGATCATGTACTTCCAGCTGCCTTGCCATGGGCAGGGACACCTTCCAGAAATCTTCACAAGTCACTAAATGTGCCAGAAAATGTAAAGACAGAAGAGGAAAATTGGCTTCACCCATCTTGCTGCCACATGTATAATCTCAGACAACAGACCCTAAAAATCAACAAGTCAACTGCACATCTGACACCTTGGAGGAATCGCCTCAAGCAGCAGATGGCTCATCCAAAAAAAAAAAAAATCCAAAAACCAAACAACCACCATTAAAAGCTCAAGCCTTCTGTGGCAATTAGTGCCACACTTCAAAGTGTGCAGGAGGAGAAGGAAGATTTTAAAACTGCCTGAGGATATTCAACCCAGCAAGAATCACAAATTATTAAAGCTGCAGCTCTGGTTCAGGATGTTGGTCAGCAATTAATTCTGGGTGCTGGAAATGTCACGTTAGATGGAGCTTTGATAGAATCCATTCTGTGTTGTGATTTTAGGCAGGAAGAGCCAATAATATCAATTCATTCCTGCTGGAAAAACAGAAAATAAACTGTTCCTCAGGACTCCCAGTGCAGTGCTCCCAAGCAGGATGCTGTGAGAGCCATCACAGCTTGCTCTGCCCCCTGGTCCTTTCCAGCTCATTCCATCATATATTGGCAAAAAAAGGGCAGAGAGGGAAGGCCCAGAATCTTGGAAACCAGCACAGAATTCCGGAATGGTTTGGGTTGGGACCTAAAGCTCATCTTGTTCCAACCTTCTGACACGTGCAGGGACACCTTCCACTATCCTAGGGTGCTCCAAGCCATGGACACTTCCAGACCATGCCAGGATTATGATTTCTGGGGATTTTACCATTTCCCTGGGCATTCTGTTCCAACACTTTACAACCCTTTTGGTAAAAAAAATTCTTCCTGGTGTTCAGTCTGAACCTCCCCTGGCTATTTCCTCTTCTATTGCTTGGTACCTGGGAGAAGGGCCTGACTTGGAGAAAGGGAAGCAAATCCATCATGCTTGTAATATTGGAATTAAACAAACCACAAAGTGCCTGATGGAAATTCCACAATTTTGCAATCATAAACCCCCTCCATCTGTGCTGGAGCCGAGGGCATCGAGGCCAGGCCACAGCAACAGCAGCCTGGAAAGGGCAGGGCCACATTTCCAACATTTAATTGAATTTCTGCCATGGGGAGTGTCAGGGAGCAATCTGCTCCAAGGCCCAGCTGCCACCTCTCCAAGCCATCCTTGCAGGAGGAGCTCCAGCCTGAGGAGAGCAGATGGTGACACCATCCTGGTGTCACTTTGCCTCCCCACTTGCAGCTGTCCCAGCTTTGAAACTCTTACCCTCCAAAGCCTCCAAAGGGAGGGTTTTGTCTCAGGGAATTGCCAACAGCTTTCCCAAAGCCTGGAAAAGCTTCCTGTGCCTCAGGGCAATGGATCTAAATCCATCAGGGCTCCCACCTCCCTGGCAGGGAAAGGGAAATAAAGGCTGAAAGATCTTGTGAGATCACCCAGTGCTTGCAAGAAGTGCAAAAAATATCTGAGATAATGGATGACAAAAATTCCAGCCGGTCCTTGGAGACCATGTGTTGGATCCACAGTCCATGGGATACACACAGAGCACAGGTGTTGGGAAACAGGGGAAAAACACTCTGGGTTTATAGAAAAAACCCTTATTATTTAGCAACAGGGGTGGCAAAAATGCTTCTCAACTTGCCAGAGTTAGAAGGTTGGATTTATTCATTCTTTAGGGTTGTTTTTATTCATTCTCCTGCATATCAACACTTGAAGCACTGCTTCCATTTTATGGTGGCCTCTACATATGGGTACAGCTCCATCTCCATGGAGCTCCTGGCTGGAAAACTGCACTATCCTGCATTATCCTACCTGCATTCCTACCCTGCAACTGCTTTTAATTCCCTTTTCTACTCTTCCAAACTGGGCTGCAATGGGAATAGGGAATGTCTTAGCATTGTGACCAATGGCTTCCCCCAGGAGGGAACCTTCCCTCATTGTCCTTCTACCCCACAGCCCATTTTTCCAGCCCTTCCCCACCACAAATTCCATATGCTTTCCTACACCAGGATTTTGCTGCTTCTCAAGCTCTTTCCCAACACTTTTTGGTTTTTGGATGCCTGTTCCCAAAAGCACATCGATTGCAACAGAAGGAGCTGTGGTTTCCCCTGAAGAAATAGGAAATACAATGGTATTTTCCTATTTTTATCCTCTAGAACAAATATATGTTTTATTTATATATATCTCTGGAAATGTTACCCTGAGATGAAATTCCTGCCACATCTACAGGACTCTGTGTCCCAGAGGGACAAATATTTCCAATCCTCCATTCCACTCTCTTTTCCCTGGAAAATTCAGGACAATGAGGGTGATAGGGCAGCAGATGGGAAGGTTTTCGTGGGAGCAGGGGATGGCAAGGAAGGTGTCCCATGAAAATGGAATATAACCCTCATTATTCCTGGGAAGTTCAGTTCAAAGACATTGGAAAAGGATTCAGCCCATAAAAGCTGCAGAGGAGAAGGGGAAAGGAAAAATGAAAAAAGGAAAAAGGAAAAAGGAAAAATGAAAAAGGAAAAAGGAAAAAGTGGAAAGGGAGAAGGGCTCCTTTCCAGGACAGCCAAGAAACCTGAAAAAAGCTGGAGAGAACAAGTCATAGAGCAGCAAGATGGGGCATCCCAAAGGTTTCCAGGTTTGACTTATGAAGTTTTGAAAGAAATCCTGAGTTTTTCAGTTATTCCCTGGGAAAAGGAGCAATGGAAAGCTCAGGTGAGTCCAGCAGTGGCATCACTGAAGGAAGCAAAAGGAAAGTGGGAATTAGAGCAGGGAACAGAGGAGCAGGAGTGGGGTGATCCCAGCACCTCTTGGAGAGTTAATAAAAAAAACCAATTAATTTTGGAGTCTGACTCAAGAAAAAGCTCTCCATAAGAAAAAGAAACAAAGTCCTACTTTTATTGATGTCTTGTTCTAAGCCTTTTAAAAAGCTTTTGGCATTAAATTCAGCTCCAACACAAATTTCTGAATAAAGAGAGCACCAGTTGCAATCCTGACTGGAATATTCCATTTGATATTTCCCATGTGCATTTCCATGCTTTTCTAGTTGCTGATGTCAACATCCATCCCACTCCCACTATTCCAGGTGGGAAATACAGCATCAGGTTTCTGGAACGGTCAGCACAGAAATTGGCCCATTGTGATTCCTGCCCATACCTGAGGATATTGTTTTATTGTTCCAGGAAATGATCAGGCCACAAATCACGCCTCAGGGATTTGGGACAGGTAGAGGAGAGCTGATTTTTGTAACTACCAGAGGCGGAGATGTAAATGGGAAATAGCCCAAATTTTCTTGGAAATAGATGTGTTGTCCCATGAGGAACAGCTACCACCATTTTCATTTTCAGATTATCGGGAATGTAACAAAAAACCAGATATAAATCAGTCCCAACACCTTAGTTATCACTGCTGGGGTCACCAGGGCAGAGCATCTCCTGCACAACCCAAAGACCACAATTCCTTCTTCCTCCTACATGCCACAAACACATTTTGCAGAGAAACAATCAAAAAATTGTGTATTTTAGTCTTTACAAAGCAACAAGATGAGGGAAGGGCACTCTTTGCCTGGGGCTCTCAGTGTCAAACAGGAGCTTCCTCCAGCATTTCCATCTGTGCTCTCACCTCCAGCAGTTCCAGTCATGACCATGGTGAGGGGACAGCTTCCCAAATTCCCACACCTTTTCCATATGCCATGCCTTAAAATAATTCATACAAGTCACAGTTTGGCTGAGGCTGCAGGGAGCTCAGTGGGCACCTGGTGGCCCCTCCCTGCTCCAGCAGGGCCATCCCAGAGCACAGGGCACAGCATTGTGTGCACACAGCTCTGCAACAGCCCCAGGGAGGAGAGCCCAGAGGCTCTGTGGGCAATCTGTTCAGGGCTGGGCACTGCCCAGGGAAGAAGTTGTGCCTCCTGTGCAGGGGGAATTGCTGGGCTCAGTCCCTGCCCGTGGCTCTGGGGCCATTGCTGGGCCCCCGGAGCAGAGCCTGGGCCCTGCTCTGCCCCTCCCTGCACACAGGGACAGCCAGGGCTGAGGGCCCCTCTCAGCTGGGGCTCCTCTCCAGCCTGAACAGCCCCAGCTCCCTCAGCCTTTCCTGGGCACCCAGATGCTCCAGGCCCTTCCTCAGCGCCGCAGCCTCCGCTGGCCCCGCTGCAGGAGCTCCCTGGCCCTGCTGTGCTGAGGATCCAGAGCTGGACACAGCACTGCAGAGGGGCCTGCAGGGCTGGCACAGGGGCAGGATCCCTCCCTGAGCTGCTGCCAATGCTCTTCCTGCTGCCCAGGATCCCATTGGCCTCCTTGGCCCCAGGACACTCTGCTGCCTCAGGGACAGCTCGGTGTCCCCCAGCACCCCCAGGACACTCTGCTGCCTCAGGGACAGCTCGGTGTCCCCCAGCACCCCCAGGACACTCTGCTGCCTCAGGGACAGCTCGGTGTCCCCCAAATCCTTTCCCACAGAACAAGTAACTTCCTTATTTTCCAGGACAGCCCACATGGGCAAATGAACAAACTCAGCGGTTTTCAGAATAAGATAGCATTAAAAACCTCCCCCTAGAAATGCAATAAAACAGCCTTAAAGCCAGCTGCTCTTTTCATGCTGTAACGTGGAATATGTTTGTTATAACTTTGTGCTATTCCTGTAGGTTTAACTCATCCACATTCCCATTGCTTTTCTCAGTAGGATACACCCTCACATTTATAGTTATACATAAATACATCCAGTGGGCACACTTATGTTATGGAGGCCCTCACTCAGCTTCAGCTTGGGCTACTCACCCACATTCTTCCTCTTTTGCCATTGCCCAGGATTGTTTAGGGATCTCTTTTTTAAAAAGCAAAGCACTCACCATAAAATCCCAGCTGGCCCTCAAGACTTGGTCGGTTTGGTCAAAGTGTTATGAACCAGGCTGTGAATATTTCTATCAAAGCCCTTTCTCTCCCGCTCCATTCATCACCGCTCCAAACATCAACCCCTGCCCTGCTCCAGGTCCAGAACTCCTCCTGAATCCCAAAACCTGATGAACCCCACATCACTCAAACCACTAGGCCTGTATAAATCCAATATATGATGGAATATGTGGCAGGAAGGAGGCATTCATAGAATCCCAGACTGGTTTGAACTGGAAGAGACCCTAAAGCCCACCCCATTCCACACCCTGCCTTGAGCAGGGACACCTTCCACTATCCCAGGTTGCTCAGAGCCCTCATTTTCCTAAAGATTTGCTCTCTGTCCTCTTTTCTTTCCCCCTCATTTTCTGTCTCAAGACTCCCTGCCACAGGCTTAAATCAGGTTTTCCATGCAATGGGATAGATGGCTGTTCCCAAAACATCCCTCTGGAAGGGACTGGGGTGTGTTCCAGATGTTCTGGAGCAAGATCCAGCTGTGTGAGGCCAGCAAGGCAGCACCTACTAATTTATCAGACAGTTTTAGTACCTGAGTCACTCTGAGTTATTCACATTGGGTTATTACTGAGTTTAGCACCTGAGATGCATTGAGTTATCTCCCCATGCTGATTTGAAGGGTCTTTATTTCCCTGCTGATAGAAATAATTATTATAACCAGACCTATGATATATTTTCTTTCCAATGAAGAAAACAACACCTGATTGTGGAGCACCCTAAATTATGTCATGCTAGACTGCAAATTATCCATCTGCTGCCTCCAATTAGCCAGGAAGGTACAAGGGGGCCTGGGAGAGGATGTGGATCATCATTTCATGGCTTGTTCTGCCGGTGTGCAATGGGATACTGGGAACTAATGGGTGCCATCTGCTATGAGCATGGAAAATGGGATAATGCACATCAGCCCCTGATGGCTCTGTCAGGGACATATTGCTGGGAGGGATTTGTTATCCCTGCTCCTGCTGGGCTGCATTTCTGCATTATTTTCTATCCTAATGAAGAAATTATTGGTAGCTGTTGTTTTATTCTACACACAAGAAATACCAGGTTTTAATAAAGTATCCCTTGGTTTGTAAGGTCCATTGCAACCCAAACCATTCTGGAATTCCAAGTATTGCTAAGGCGCTAGTAAAGTCTTAAAAAATTAATCAAAGACAAAAAAGGAAGGAAAATAGAGTAAAAATTTTGTTTTATCTCAAGCTCTCAGCCATAGCTGTATTTTACAGCAGTGTAATCATCCTAAAGGTTTCCCAAGTGGCTAAACAGGGATGTCTCACACAATCCTCACAGAAACTCATTAATTATCAATTTATTGAGCTACTAAATGTTTACATTACATTATTTTTACATTATTCCATTTAACTCTCCCTGTGATTATCAGCAAACTGGAGGGATGGTTCTGGAGGAATGGAGGAATTCACCTCTCTAGAAAAAAAAAAAAAAAAAAGGACCACAGAATGGTTTGGGTGGGAAGGGACCTTAAAGCCCATCCAGTGCCACCCCTGCTATGGGCAGGGACACCTTTCACTGCCCCAGGCTGCTCCAAGCCCCATCCAACCTAGCTTTAGACACTTCCAGGGATGGCAGGATTGTGTTTTCCCTGCATGCTGAGAACACTGTCTCAATAATTAAGTTTCCATTTCTATACTGAATATTCAAATATATGCAGTCAAATATTGTAAATTAATCAATCTCAAACTACCATATTTGAAATGCCAAGGAATTCCCACCATGGGGATGCTCTGTGTCACCAGGGCTGTGCAGGGATGGAATCAAAATAAGACTATTTCTTCAATAACCACAATATTTTGTAATTAAGGTAGAGATTCATAGACTTGCGGTTTGTGCTCTATACCTCTCTGGCTGCCAAGAAGTGCCAGGAAATTCAGCCTCCAAATGTTCTGCCACCTTTTATTTGGGAGAAGGGTGGTAGAGGAGGGATTGACCATGTTACCACAGCATCCCAAAAAAAGCCCAAGAGCTCTAGCACCCAGATAAGCCCCTAGCAAAAGATGTTTGTCATGAAGATGAATGAGTGTCCCAAATTCCTGCCTTAATGAAGCCTATATTTATAATAAACACCTGTTGAATATGGATTTGCAGCCTCTCTCCTTTTACCTCATCCCCAAAAGGAAAATATTTATATAAAAGTGCTCACTCACATCCAGTTTCCACCTCCAAAATCCCATATAAATACAGCACAGCAATTTAGATCCCCCAAACTGCCCTGCTTTCAGCCATCCACCCCATCAGAATGACCACAATTATCCTTTTCCATAAAGGAGTAACACTCCAGAGTTGCAAAAATCAAATCCTTTGAGCTTTCAATGGATGTTTGGGGAAGGAAGCAGAAAGATAAATTAATTTTTGGTATCCACAAGCAAGGGAAGGTCTACATTTGGCTGTTCAAGTGCTGAACAAGCCCATTTCCCACTGAGGTGGGACCTCCTTCTAAGAAAAATCCAGTGACTCCAAAAGAATAAATCCACTTCCAATCTCTTCCCAAACGGCTAGAACCACCTGAAAGTTGCAAAAATCCTGGAGAAAATATCAAGATTCAAGAACTACTTCATAAGGAGCACTTACCCTTGGAGGGCTTTTTCTCCAAACCAATCCCCCTTCCCCAGAGTGCGGAGAAAGACGGGATCTTCACTGGGAGAGTCCTCCCGGGTAACGTTCACCTGCAGGAAAGCCAAAACCCCACGGCATTCAGGGAACGTTTCATTAACAACTCAAACATCTTTGTTCAGAGGGGAATTTGTCACCTCCTGGATCTCTCAGGAAAGACTTCTCTGAGAACCATGTAATTCCCCAGAGTCCTGCACTCTTCCCTTGGCATCACCAGCCAACCATCCAAGAAAATGAGCGGTGATTTTTCCTACTTGCTTTGGAATTTTGGGAATGTTTTAACTCTAAATGTGGAGTGGTTGCACAAGCACAGTCACAGGAGACTGAAATTCCAAAGATTTGCTGTGCATCTATCAGAAACACAGCCTAAGCTTCTGTTACCTTTATTCCACATGATTCCCAGCATTCCCCAGTTCCCTGAAGGGACAGGAATAACACAAATCATTTGGACACGATTGAAGTGAACCAGTTTGGGGCATTGCAGGATGAAGTGTGGCTCTGTTCTCTCCTGAGTTCAGGGAGGGGACAACTCCAACTGGAGCAGAAATCAAAATCTTTTCATCTTTTTAACCAGAGCTTTTGCACGTGGTAATTACCAAAGCCAAAAGGTGAGATGTCAGTGTCAGGCACATCATTTTGGATTCTGTGATATCCCGGTGTAATTTCCTGATTACATTAACACTTATGGCCTGCACCTGCTCCCAGCTCTTTAAGGGGTGGCAGAACCACTGGGTTTGAGAGGTAAGTGACCAGCAGACAGCACTGAATTCCTGCACTGGCTCATGGAAGGGCAGGGAATGTGGGATGGATGAGCCAGGAACACCTCTGGACAAACAGAGGGAACATCATTGTAGATTTTAGCCCTTTTTCCTAGACTTCCACTGATCCCAGGTAAAGAGTGTTCAGGGATTAGGACAGTGTGGCTTCTACAAGGTTCAAAGCTCTGAGCCAGCCCCCAGTGGGGAACCTGCATTAAATTGGTGCCACATAGTGGATTTTAAAGAGAAAAGGGTGGAAAACAGCACAGCAAGGCCCATGCTGCCTCTGGATAAAGGAAAGGGAGGGAGCAGCAGCACTTCCCAAGCAGAAGGGAATGAGCCATTTCCATCCATTATTATTCCACAGATTCCTGCACACAGCATGTTTGGAAATCACTTTGATTTCTGCTTGGTAGGACTTGAGGAAACAAGTTAAAATAAATACGCTAAAGGAGCTCAGGAGTGGGGTCAAGTGGGGTGGATGGAGCTGACAGGGAAGGAGGAGAATAAAAAAATATCTCTGCTCACTTCAGCTTGGAGAAGAGAAGACTCCAGGGACACCTTAGAGCAGAATTCCAGGGCCTAAAGGTACAAGAATGCTGGAGAGGACTTGGGACAAAGGATGGAGGGACAGGACACAGGGAATGGCTTCCCACTGCCAGAGGGCAGGGATGGATGGGATATTGGGAAGAAATTGTTCCCTGGGAGGGTGGGCAGGCCCTGGCACAGGGTGCCCCCCTGGATCCCTGGAAGTGTCCAAGGCCAGGCTGGATTTTGGGGCTTGGAGCAGCCTGGGATGGTGGAAGGTGTCCCTGCCCATGGTATGGTGTGGCACTGGATGGGCTTTCAATCCAAACAATTTTATGATTCTGTGTCAGTCCAGAAACTCTGACGTGATGGGCAAGGCAGACATTTCCTGAGGAGCCCTCTCTGATCCTGCTCACACTGACTGCAGACACTGCAGGTGTGCTCCCAGGAGCAGGAGCTGCTGCCAGCATTCTCCTGGCTTACTTAGCTGCCTGGTCAAGTTTTACCACAGGACATGGGAGATGATGTGCTCCAGCTTTAGCAGGTGCCAGGCAGCACACACTGACTCTAAAATCCTGTATTTTATTATCATTTTTTCCATGTTCCACTGCTGAGGCTCTATCCTTACCATGGATTAATTATTACATCCATCCTAAACCAGGCATTAAAATGAAACTCTCTCCAGCTCCATTCATCCATCCATCACCCACTGGTGTCTCTTTTCCAAAGCAATAAGCTTGGAAGAGAAAACTGGGCAGGATTTAACTATCCCTGTGGGAATTTCTGAAAAACCATCAGGCTTCAGCTGAGCGTCTGGGAATTTTTTAGCCAGTCTCCAATGCCTTGTTTTATTTTAGTTCCCTTTTCCTGGCCAGCAGCTGTCACAGCAAGATAAAGGAGCACAGGCCAGGGACGAAGCCAAGGATCTGCTCCAGGAGGAGTCCAGGGCTCTAGAGCAATGGCCAAGGCCATGGGAGGTCTCCTCCATCCTCTGGGTGAAGGTTAAGAGCTGCCAGCCAACAACTGGGATTTGGTTTTTACATTTCTGTGTAGGTTGATGACATGTTGGAATGAGTCCAGAGGAGCCATGGAGTTGTTTCCAGTTCCAGAGCCCTCTCCCAGGCTGGGAGAGCTGGAGGTGTTCACTTGGAGAAGAGAAGGCTCCAGGGAGACCTCAGAGCCCTTCCAGTGCCTAAAGGGGCTCCAGGAGAGCAGAGAGGAACTAGGGACAAGGGATGGAGGGACAGACACAGGGAATGGCTCCCACTGCCAGAGGGCAGGGATGGATGGGATGTTGGGAAGGAATTGTTCCCTGGGAGAGTGGGGAGGCTGCCCCTGGAACCCTGGAAGTTTCCAAGGCCAGGTTGGACTTTGGGGCTTGGAGCAACCTGGGATAGTGGAAGGTGTCCCTGCCCATGGCAGGGGTGGCACTGGATGACCTTTAAGGTCCCTTCCACCTAGGCCACCCAGGATTCTGTGCTGCTGGGAAGGGATGGGATCCACCTGACCAAGTGAGGCAAATGCCTCAGCAGCTGCATGTCTCCAAACACTCAGCATGGGAGGGAGAGGCACCATCCCAGTATTTTTGCCCATGAAAAAATGGCAAAAGAAAAAGGATTTCAAGCTTGGCTCATGATTGTCCATACTCTGGGAAAAGAGGGAATATTATTTCTGAGCGAAGGGAGGTGAAAGGGCATCAAACCAACAAACTAGGATTTCTGCAGGCTATGATTAGCTTAATTTCAAAAACTTCTCCATGACATTCTTATCAATCTGAAAAAGACCATTTTTTGCCTTGCAATGAAGACTGGCTCCCAGAAAGTGGAAGATGATGGTGGACAATGAGTTGGCAGCTGGAAATTACTGTGCATTCCCTCCAAAATTTCCATCCTGCTATATGGAAAAAGCCAAGTGTTCCTCAAGTGCACTAGGCAGGCTAAAAAATTATAAATAATTGTTGAATAAAAGGAAAAAACTTGGTCTATAAAATCCCATCAGCATTTTATGGGAAAAAGAGGTCAAAAATATTTTCCCTGTGAGCAGAGGAAGAGAAACTTAGACCTTTTTTTTCCCTGTAGAGAGAGCTCAGACATCCGTGTCTTTCTATAATTTGGAGAAGCCAGGAAGAGAGAGCCATGGGAATGAAGCCTGGAAGCCAGCCTTGGAAGGGGGATGTCTAACAAAGAAATCATGAAGTATTGTAGGATTTATTTCAAAGAAATTGAGTCTTGTGGTCATTTACCCAGAGACTCAACAACAGTTTCCACCCCAAGTGTTCCCAGGGAGCACATGTGCAAACCAGCAGGGGATTTCATTTTCAGCCCTCCAGGCCACTCTTTCTTCCTGATCCAGACAAGGAGTTCCATTAAATGCCAAGTGCTGATACATTTGTGTCTCAGGAGGGGAGAAAGAGAGGTTGGAGAGGGATTTTGGGAGCCCCTTGCCCTGGGAAGGTGTGAACTCACCTTTCCTTTGCTGATTATAAAGAAGGTGTCTCCTCGAGCCCCTTGGCGGATGATGTACTCTCCACTCTCGTAGTGAGTCTGCAAGAGGGAAAGGAACCAAATGAAGATGAACAAACAAAAGCAGATCCTGTTCTCCAGCCCATAATTTGGCAGCTTTGCAAGAACATCACCCTAGACCCCTTTTATCCCAGCCTGACACTGGCTGTGACTTAAAGATTGTTCTGTGGTAAGGAATAGAATAATTAAACTGGAAGCATTTGTGGCTTGCCCATTTTTCTTCTGGCTGTGCTGGTGCCAGCCTGTGCCCAGATGAATTATCCTCACAGCCTAAATTCATTTTTAGCACGTCAAGACACAGGAATTTCCAACAGGGAATATGCTACACAATCTAAACTGCAATAACAAGTCTGGTGTAAAAATTTTCTTTTCCTTTTTTTTTTGTGTTGGTTTTGGTGGTTTTCCAGCTTTGCTAGCAAGGGCTTTATTCAGCAAATAAGTTTTGCTTTTCTCCTGTTATTACAGTAGTTTAATCTGTCAATTTTTGCCTTGCTTTGTGGAATAGTCCTTGCTAAATTCATGTCACATTATCAGTGCTAGCATCTAAACATGTTAAGATATTTTCATCCCTTGTGTCACCCCATCAAAAGCAATGTGCATTTATATATCACCAAAAAACCTAAATATTTTCTAAATCAAGACTTCTAATTGATATTTAGACCCACCCCCCCACCAAACCTCAGAGTTTTCATCCCAGATGCTCTGCCCCAGCAAATTCAACCAACAGCAGGCTGGGGGATGCCAAGAGCTTCCCATCCAACCTCTCCTGCATCTGCCTTGGGATAAATGTCTGTTGGATTTTTCAGTGATGACCAGGAGAGCAGGGGGTGCTGGGTATTCCCAGTCCAAATTTGGGACAAAATCACCCCAAAAATGCCCTGCACTCACCATCAGCTCTTCTAATCCCAAAGTATGTATAAACCAGCAAAGACTGGGGCTAACATGGGGGAATGAATCCAAATCCTCAAATTTGGTTAAGTTTGAGATGTTTTCTTTCAAGGGTGTTGTGTTGAGGTGAGTTTATTTATCTTTACACCCCATTTACAGACTGATAACAGAACCCCCCCAGCTTTTCCCATTTTCATGTGCCGGAATGGGAATAAAGAGGGAAAAAAAGTCTGGAGGAGACCTGAACACAAACTTGCAGAGTTTTAGTGCTTGTGTTGGGTGTTTCTGGAGACCAGATTTAAGGTGCACGTTTTTGACCACCCAGGGTGCAATTTCTTGGAAGGGCCTGATTTTAGGAGGTGTAGGGATCAGATCCCCCCCTCAAGTGGAATCTTGTAGGCATCCAAAAATCTAATTAATGAAAATACTGGGCTAATGACTTCCAAATTTACAACAGGTAGTCCATATTCATTAGATACCTTAATGGTGATTTTTGTATGATTTTTGGGCAATTGAACAGGATAAACTTGCTCCCTAAAAGGTCATTTCTTGGTGTTGCACCAACCACTGCAGAACTGAGTCTCAGTCCTGTTGCTGTAACCAATTCCCACCCATAAGTTCTTCCAATCTTCCAACCCATAAATTCACCCAACCATTTCCATCCCTAATTCTTCTCAATCATTCCCACACATAGCTCTTCCCAACCCATGAGTCCTCTCAAACTTCCCACCCACAAATCCTAACCATTCCCATGCATGAGTCTTCCCAAACTTCCCACCCAGAACTCAGCCAAAGGAATAGAAGGAACAAAAATTTGAGCTTCAAAGCACCTAATGCTGACTCTCATTTCAGTGCATTTTCTCTCTTCTTTTTTAAACTGAGCTCTGATCTCAGCCAAGTCCTTCTTCCAACATTCCAGTCACATTCCTCTGGTTCTTCCCTGAGTGCCCAGAGCTTTCATTTTGCTTGACCTGCTCCTCACTGGTACCTCTATCCATGCCCTTCCTGCCACCCCCATCCTCATGTTTATGCATTCCAAGCCATTTCTCTCACAGCTAATTCCACCCGCAATTCTTCGTGCTTGAATCAACCCATCCTTCCCATCCTTTAGCAATGCTCCTGCTTTCAAATCCTTGTTTTTTAACATAAATCTGTGTACTTCACCCTTCTGATGGAATTCTTGCTATCTGTCCAGTCTCAAAGCAACATCCTGGGCAGGCAAAGTGCCCATGAGCTTGCTCAGGGCATGTGGAAGTGGAAATAAAGACAAGGCTCTTGCTTTTAGCCTCATTTGAGAGGCAGCAATACCTCCTCAGGTACCTCTGCTGCCATCAAAGATCTCTGAAGAAGCGTTTTGGCAAAAGTTCACAGAATCCCAGGATCACTGAGCTTGGAAAAGGCCTCCAAGACCATGGATTCCACCTTGTGACTCATTCCCACCTTGTCCCCAGCCCAGAGCACTGAGTGCCACCTCCAGCCCTTCCTTGGACACCTCCAGGGATGGGGACTCCAAACCTCCCTGGGCAGCCCCTGCCAAGGCCTGAGCACCCTTTCCATGCAGAAATTCCTCCTGCTGTCCAAGCTGAGCCTCCCCTGGCACAGCTTGAGGCCATTTCATCTCATCCTGTCCCTCAGCGTAT
Organism: Catharus ustulatus; assembly: GCF_009819885.2. NCBI lineage: Eukaryota > Metazoa > Chordata > Aves > Passeriformes > Turdidae > Catharus > Catharus ustulatus. The sequence goes on along the minus strand of NC_046228.1, from coordinate 32,142,347 downwards.
AGAGAAGCTGGAATCTTTCACAAAATAACATTTCCAGCCTAAATGAACAACAGTGAAGCTCTTCCTCCTTTTGAAGCCCTCCATCAAGTGCCTCCCATGGAGATCCCTGTTCGTCCAGTAAGAGTAGCTTCTATAAAAATACCAGGATTTATTTTCTTTTACTTCTGTTGTCAATTGTACTTAAAATGATCCAAAAAATCCCAGCACCAAAGGTAGGGGCTGGAGAGGAGGGTGAGAAGAAGGCCTACTCAGAAGATTTGAGAGGGTAAGACATGGACAGGTCTCCATGACCTGCTCCAGGTATCCCACAGGAGAACTACCAATCTCATGATCAAGTCAGATTATGCTCTAGAAAAGGCAACTATCCTATTTTAATAAATCCCTCATCCCATGCAGAATGTCAATGAGTGGACATGGACATTTCTTTGAGTGGAGAAATACTCAATGCAAGTGCTCTTCAGGAGTGACTGGATTTTTATGAGACCAACTTATATTGAAAACAGACAAAATTAGGAACAGTGGGGCCCAACAGGACCAAATTTTGACAATAAACTTTTTTGAGTCCCAATGCTCCCCAAGCTGAAAATCTCCCACAGATACAGGACCCAAAGCAATGTACAAACCATATTTCAGTGACCACCCCAATCCATCCATCCCAGAACAGTTAATGTGTGATTAATTTCTTTGTCCCCAACACACCATCACACCCACCACACAAAAAACCATCACCATTGCACCTTCCCACCTTCACATCTGGCTGAGGACTTTGGGGCACTGAGCTTGGTTGATCAGTCACAAACTTCACCTGGAGCTTCTGCTCCCAAATACCACGAAAAATGAGATGTCCGAGAGCACAACCAGGCCTTGTGGAGAAACCTTGACTAAAATTGAGGTGTCTGAGAGCACAACCAGGCCTTATGGAGAAACCTTGACTAAAAATGAGACGTTTGAGAGCTGGACCAGGCCTTGCGGAGAAACCTTGAGCAGGCCTCATGGGAAAACCTTGACTAAAAACGAGATCTCTGAGAGCCTGCCCAGGCCTTGTGGAGAAACCTCGACTGAAAATGAGATGTTTGAGAGCTGACAGGGTTGTGTGGAGAAACCTTGATCAGGCCTCAGGGAAAACCTCAGTTAGGCCTCATGGAGAAGCTTTGACTAAAATTTAAATGTCTGAGAGCCTGCCCAGGCCTCACAGAGAAACTTTGACCAGGCCTCGCAAAGAAACCTCAATTACACCTCACAGAGAAACCTTGACTAAAAATGAAATGTTTAAGAGCTGACCAGGCCTTGTGGGGAAACCTTGACTGAAAACGAGACGTCTGAGCTGGACCAGGCCTCATGGAGAAACCTCCACTGTGGAGAGCAACCTAACAGTTAAACTTGAGGAAAAGCTCCCTTTTTTCTCCACCTGGATGCCTCTGACTGCTGTGTTTATGCTGAGAATATTTGGGAAAAGGTGGAAACAGGGCGTTTGGAATGCTCCATGAGCACGGTGCCAAAGGTCCCCTCAGGGGAGTAGAGGCACAAAGGTGGCTTTGAAACGAGGACTTCAAAGCTGGAGCTGGGTTTGCACCACAAAAACCAGGGATGGCAACATGGGCTTGATGACACTTCTCCATGTCCCACCCATTGCATCCAGAGTGTTTTTAAAACAAAATAAAAATAACCTAAATATGTTATTTTGCTGGTGCTTTAAAAAATATTCACAGAACTGTCAGCAAAACTCCAAACAGAAGCATCTTTTAGAAGATTTGTTTTTCCTGTTCAGGATTTGCTGCCTTAAACATCCTAAAATGACAACAGACATGCAAACAAAACAAAATGGAAAAAAATATTTATTTGCTGAAACTGCTGCAAAACCAAGTGGGTAAACAGCAGTCTGCTGTACTGAACTCTTTAAGAATCACACAGATTTGTTTCCCTGTTTTTACAGTGTGTCCTACTCCCAGAGATTATCTAAAAATGCTGCTGCATGAAATAACCAGAAGGGAGGATTATGCTTTTGCGGTCCTCTCCTCATTTATCCCTAATTTTTGACACTTAAGGCATCTCAGTACCCAAGCAGCAGCTTAACTAGAGAGCAACAAGTGGGAAATTAAAACATGAAGAAGATGCAGTGATGAGGGAAAGAGAGGGTTAACTCATGCCATTAATTCCATGATAATTATGGAGCACAGAATTGAGAAAGGAGATGAGAAAGGGGACCTAATTGTGGCCTTCCAGTACTTGAAGGGAGCCTACAGGAAACATGGAGAGAGACTATTTTCAAGGGTCTGGAGGGACAGAACAAGGGGGAATGGCTTCCCACTACCAGAGGGCAGGGTTAGGTGGGATATTGGGAAGGAATTGTTCCCTTTAAGGTTGGGAAGCCCTGGCACAGATTCCCAGAGAAGCTGTGGCTGCCCCTGGATCCCTGGAAATGTCCAAGGCCAGGCTGGATGGGGTTTGGAGCAGCCTGGGAGAGTGGAAGGTGTCCCTGCCCGTGGCAGGGGATGGCACTGGATGGGCTTTAAATGTCCATTCCCACCCAAACCATTCCATGATCCTGTGATTTTCACTCAACTGGCTCTGAGCTGCAATGTCCTGCAGCATTTTTTTTATTTTTCATACTGATGGATTACAAACTTACTCTTCCTCCTTAAAGATACAGCTCTTTGATCTCCCACCAGCGCTCTGAGTATGTACTATAGAGCAAAAGCTCTGCTGTGACAGTGACAAGACCCCTTCTCCCTATGCAATCCTTTTGGGAAATATTTCCTCTGCACTGATTCACTGTGGTTCCTTAATGGGCTGTGACAGCGCTGAGGAAAACACTCCTGAGAATGAGCTGGACACTCTGGCTGTCTTCTTCAATTGTGGGGCCTTCTGCACTTTATGGATTGCTTCCAATTCCTGGAAAACCACCCCTGAGCAAGGCCTCCTAAAGTGGTTGCCTGTGCATGGACTCAGCACAGCTTCTGGAATAATACAATAATACACATACAAATTTGCATTTGTATAATAATGCAAATAAAAATAATATAAATCCTGGAATTCTAGGGCTGGATATAGTTGGGACACGTGAGGGTTATTGATCCAACTCCCTGGTCCCAGAGTAACTGCTTAAAACTAAACTATGATTTAAGAGATGACTCCCCACAATGAGTTCATCTGTCCTCGACAGAGGTCATATCAAGATAAAATCTGTATTATATTAAGATATAATCTCTGCTTCTGAGGGCTCAAAAACAGGGATTGCTCGAGGGAAAAGTAATCTAAAAGGATGTATGGGGACAGTAAAAAAACGATATTCAACAATTATTTCATTGAAGAAAAAGCAAGTACAGCCTCCACCTAATCCATGGGATACACACTGAAATGAATAAACCAAAGGGGATAAACAACAGGGTCCTGCTGTTCCTGAAATGCAAAGATGTGAGAAATGTTCCTAATTTGTTCTTCGGTTAAATGATGGCTTTAATTTCTGGTTGTTTCTTTTGGTGTTTAGCACCTGTTCCATGTGTCTGCATTTCCCTGTGGTGTGCTGAGAGTGAATAGGAGGGAAGGAGATAGGGCTGGCACCCTCCTGCTCTTCCTTTTTCTCAAACCCTCCTCCCATTTCAGTGTCCCAAAGGCAAAAAAACCTCCACAAACTGAGCTGTACCCAGCCCTCTCTCAGCTGGGCTGCTGGGACAAGACAGGAGATGGGAATAAAGTTACACAAATGGAAACTGTGGAAGGCAGAAACTCAACACGTTCCACTTGAGAGCAAAAGGCCATCTCCAAACTGTGATTTTTCCAATTCTGACAACTCCCCAGGTGAAACTGCTGGTCCTGAAACCCAGATTTCCACCAGGAATTCAAGTGTTTTGCACTGAGCTGTAAACAAGACACTGTTTACAGTTGTGATAATTCAGAAGCTGCCTGAAGGTTGACTTCTCTCATGGAAAGAAGCAGCAGCTCCACATCTCTGGCATTTCCATGACCCAGAGCACACAGCTGAGCAGTTTGGTTTCCTTTTACACCATCAAATTCAAGGTCTTTACACCAGAACACCCAACCTTCACAGAACTCTCCTCATGCTGATTAACAGTGGATGAATAGGAGCATTTGTGAGCTATCAAACAGGATTTATTAGGTTTGCCATAGAACAAACATGGCTCATCTGTGAAGCTCTCTAAACCAAGCAGTGCTAAGGAGAAGGACATAAACTAAGGATAAACCTCAGTGGTTTAATCTCCTAGTCTGGAAAAACATGACATTGTCCTTTTGACTGTGATTTTATCCCCTTTCTTTTACATTCTACTGGACTTCAACCCAACACTCACTGAATGCAATTTTCAGGGATAATTAAAAGGCAACAAGGTGGATAAGGGTTGATGTTTGGCCCAGGTTCTTTCTTTCCAAAGGCAAGGTGCACAAGATGGGAGGAGCTCCTGGACCTTTCCTTCTGCCATTCCTGGAATGCCCCGGCACTGGCTGGACAGAAGGAACTGGCCTGTGTGGGTGAGGATTTCTTGTGCTTCAAACTTTTCTCTTTTTTAACAACCATCTGCTAAGAAGAAACAAGAGTTTGGGGAGGATGAGAAATGGGGGAAGGAGAGGATGCTGAGGAAGCTGGGAAGTTGAGAGATACAGAGGGGGGTGAAGAAGGCAAAAGGTCAAGACCAACCTCAAAGATCAAGAGGGAGAACTCAAAGAGTTCAAGGATTAAGAGAGCAGAGAGATGACAGAGGGTGAGAGCAACATGGGGTCAGGAGAAATGAGAGAGAAGCTGTAGCAGCAAGATTTTCCAGGAAAACAAGATGAACTGGTATGGAAAAAAATAGGATTTATTCCCAGGGGAGATAACAGATAACAAACTGTTGGGTAAAAGGCAGTAGTGGTATTAGGCCACAGATCAAGCCACAAATTGGGGTCAAAACACCAAAAAGCTTTGCTCGGGAATTTAAATAATACCAGATTCAAAGATAATGACTGTGAAATGTGGAGAATTAGTTGAGAATCAGTAATTAGAGAAAGGACCTCCAGGAAACAGAGTGGAATCAATTCATCAGTCACCTTGAGTAAAAATTAGCAAACAGCAAAATTCAGCAAAAATAAAAATACAGTTAAAAAATAAATTAAGACATTTGTGTGTCCTGAGCCAGTCAAATATATATAATTTTAGGCTTTTGCAGGATTGAAATCTCTATAATTCCATGACATTCCCAGCTTCCTTTGGACATTAAAACACAGGAACTTTGAGGAAATCTAGCCAGAAACAGAACTCCACAATGGCACTGCACCACAAAACCTCTCTTCAATCACCGGAAGCTCAAATCCATGGGGGTCTAATTAAACTTCACTGAAATGCAAGAAAAGAGCTGCTCTTCAATCCTTTTCTAAACATCTCTGATTTGGTTTCCCTCCTAATAATGGAAGAATCTGTGTAGAAATTCATTGCCCTCCCTAAATCCACAGGTCTGTTCCACAGTTATTAGAATGGGAATCAATTCCTTGCCAAAATGAAACTGGAAGTAAACAACTTAAATCAACACATTTGTTTCATTTCTTTTCCTTCATTTTCTCCGAATTTCACATGCTTATTCATCCCAGGTATTTGCATTGCCACCAGGATCCAAACTCATTTCAGAATCGATCACGAGGAATGAAAAAATGCACATTAATTCAATATATTCAGCCACTTTTCCAGTCACCTGCTATGAAATGTATTTTATTTTGTAGTCTAGACCAAAGAGGAGACTCTACATCTCCATATGAAAATGCACTTCAAATTATCACTGGAAACCAACTTTACTGGAAGGGAAATCATGGAAAGCATTGGATTTATCCATCCTCTACAGACTTTTACTTGAACAGGTCATTTTCCCAGTTTAAACCCCTGAATTCACCACTTGCTTCCACTTCACTTTCTATGCAGGTGACAACCAGCCCTGAGTTTGGCAGATGAATTAAACACTCTCTCAGTTCATATTCCCTGTTATATCCCCATGGATTTTGACTGTTGCTGGAAAACATTCTCCTTTTCTCTTGATTTCTCTCATCAACTCCCCAAAAGGTACAAAAAAGGCAGAGTTTTATCAACCCACACAATACAAAGTCAGCCTCTATTCCCAGTCTGCACAACAAGGAATTCTGGAAGTGAATCATACTTTCATGAGACCAAATGTTTGCCCCAAATATATTTATTAAAGCAGTAAGTGAACTTTCACTCTGTGTATAACTTAGGAAAAGCTGAAATCTCAATTTTTAAAACATCAATAATAACTTTTCCCAATGGAAAAAGAATTTGCCTTGAGCCCCTCACCTGGGTTGCCACCGTCTCCTTGACAACAGAATTTTGAAAATTAGAATAAAACCTGTATTTTACAATAGAAATGCAAAATATCTCCTTCCCCAAGTACAGAAATCAGTATTTTTTACTGTTTAATAGATTCTCTGCTGCTAAAATTGACATGGCTGGAGCTGTGTGAGCCTATTTCAGCTTTGCTTGGAGGAAAATTTTAAAGGACCTTTCCACTGCCTCCAACTCATTCCAGGATTTTGGACAACTGGTATGTATCTAAAGAGGAAGGTGTGGGGAAAAAAATTGCATCCTGAATCCAGAAGATGGTGAAAGCTGAGATTTCTGAAGGATGAAGCACATCAAGAACTGACTCTGCAGCACTATCACTCCATCAGTCTCTCGTGCAATGACCCCACTCAGAAATACTGGACTTTCCCCAGCTATTTTGTGCTTTAGAGCAGATGTTTTGGAAGCATCTCTTATGTCAGTCCTGAAAAGAACCAGGACAAGGCTGGGAAATGTAATCTAGGTCAGATTTTTAGCACGAGGCACAGCTGACCCTTCCCTTACCAGGCAAGGACACGATGATCCTGACATTCCTTCACCAGGGCTTTTTTAAACTCTGAATTCTACTTTGCTTTCTCTTCAGGAATTTGGGAAATGGCCATTTGGATTTACAAGCAGAGTTTGGCCCCAATGGAGATGGGATCCCATCCCACACAGGGAAAATCCTGGGACAGCAGCAGCTAAAAGCTGGCAACAGCCATGTTATTCCCATTTCCCACCTCTCCCAGTGGATGGAAATCACAGGATGGGAGGAACAGAGCTCATCTCTTCTGCTGATAGAGGAACCTCCTTTCCCATTCCAGCAGCAGCCTCAGTTTTCCCAGCAAGGAGCTGTTTCCCCCCTCAGTTGCCTATAAATCACCACCACAGTCACTTATTTCCATTTTCTGCTCATTTTGTGTTATTAAAGCCTTTTTATTTTGGCACAAGATTCATGGTGAACACAGGAAGAGGGCCTGAAGCAGAAAGATCCCTGTTTTCCATGACTTTGAGGTGAAGAACCACAAACTAGGATCATCTCTATAGAAGCTGAGTTTCAGCCCTCCCTCAATCTAAGTAGTTTGGCAGGGAAGAGAGGCAATTTCTCTCTCTTTTTTGGGAGGAAAATTGAGCTGTGCTCCCAACACCCAGTCGAGGCACTGGGATGCACTGGGAGAACTGGGGGATGAACACGGGAGCCCCTGTGTGCCATTGCAGGGTGACAGCAGCTCAGATTTCATTCCAGACAGGGGACATCTGGCACTGCTGGAAAACCAAAGGAGTCAGGAAAGGGCTCCAAGTGCTCCTTAGTGCCCCCTCAGGCAGGGACTTTGGGGAGATGCTGCCCTGACTCCTCCCATCCCATCCACTGGGAAAAAAACCACGGATATGAAGCATCCCCTGGCAAATCTGGATTGTGTCCTTGCCCACATCACATCTCTGACAACTGACTGCAAGTAAATAATGGGAAAAAAGTTTTCATTGTGCACATTCTGACTCCAGGACCAGGATTTACCATCCCTTTTTCCAACGCCAAAGCAGCCATGGATAACACCGGATTATTTGGGACATGTCAGTCCCAAATCCTTACTCTGGATTATCCATAAATTATGGATGGTGTCTAAATGGTATTGGTTGCTTAAAATTGTAGAAGAGGGTGTATGACTGGAATCAGTCTTGAGGTTGGAGAAATGAACCTTTCCTGATCCCAGTCTGCATTTTAGAGGTGGATTTGTCGGGGATCCTATTTCATTTCCCTACATTTTGACCACAGGATTTTCCTGATGGAAGCTCACCCCTCGATTTCCATCAGATATCCATCACCAGATGGATTTCCATCAGATTTCCATGGAAATCCTCGATTTCCATCAGATATCCAACAGCATGGAATTGGTTCTTCCTTCACCTCCACAACACTGGCCAGGATCTGCTGGGAATCAGCCCCAGTCCAACTCTTCCTCCAAGGGAACCCAAACCTCTTGTGAGGATGCTCCAAAAAAGACTCCAAGCCGGAGTTAAACAAATGATGGTCTCAGTGAGGACATTCTGAGATGAAAACTTCCAACCCAGCTGCTGAAGTTCTGCACCCAAACCCCTCTGTTTGGTCCCCAAATCCAGTCACACAATCCCAAAATGATTTGGTTTGGAAGGACCTTAAAGTTCATCCAGTTCCATAGGCAAGGACACCTTCCACTATCCCAGGTTGCTCCAAGCCCTGTCCAACCTTGGACACTGCCAGGGATAGGAAATCAGGGCAGTCTCATGTTCTTTTTTCCATAATTTTGGAAAGTTTCCAATGAGAAGCAGAAGTTCCACATTGTACTTGACTCCCCAGAAGCTCTGAAGGTCAGGAATGTAGGTTTGAATTTCATGCCCTTTTAGAACCAGAAGGAACCATCCAGATCAATTAATCCTATGAAACACAAAAGCAAATCCCCCTTTTTCCTATTCCCAGTCAAACCTAAAGCTTCTCCAGCAGAACAACATCCCCTTTCCACCAGGAAGGGACACGGGAAGGGGATGAAGCTGTCACCAAGCACTCTGTCCTAGTGACTGATAAATATCCCAGAGGGAGCCCTACAATCCCCCAGCACCTCACCAGTCCCATGGGATCTGACCCTACAGTGAGGAATTCCACTTGGAAAGTTTCATGGGATATTCCCTATTAAGGATAAGAGTCACAGGGTGTTAAAAATACAAATCCATTTTCTCTGCAATGTGTTTGCTGCAGCATGGAAATAAAATTATTCCCATTTTATCTCACCAGTAACTCCCATCTGAATGTTAGCTCGTTGTTATAGTTTAGGATATCTTATGCCTCCTATTCCATGGATTAAGAAATGGCTTTTACTACCATGAGGACACTTTTCAATTCCTATTATTACAACCCAGACACTGCAAATGCCACTCTGTGATTGGGGAATTTCGAATACATCCCCTGAAGGGACATTTCAAACCAGAGAGGCACAAACCCTCAAATGTCAGCAATCCCATTTCCCAAGGGAAATAAATTCCCTGGAAAAGGACACAACCATCTTTTGAGGAGGTGTGGGATGGGAATGGATCTCCCCATCTTCACATCTGACCTTTGCTTTAAAGCTGGGTTTTAACAATTGATCCTATTGGTGGAGGGTCTCCAGCTGATACTCCCAGCACTCCAAGCCTGGTGGCCATTCCTTGGGTGGCCACAGGTGTTTCCATGATGGAAGGGACTATTCCCTTGATTTTTTTCCCTAATTATCCCCTGGCAGGACTCACTCAGGAGGGCCTGCAAGCCAACCTTGTCCCAGATTCCAGCAGGTGTCACTGTGGGCAATGCTATGGGAAATCCAGCAGGGAAAATGTTGGCATCAAAGGGAAAACACTCACCAGGGTAATTAATATTTGGGTTTTCCTTAACATAATTGCAGATTGTATTTTCCCCCTGTTTTTAAAGATAAAAAGGCGTTGTCTGTGTCAACTTGGATTGAAGGGTGGAAATCATGGAATGTTTTCAAGTAAGCACCAGGTTGGATTTTCATTCTGGGGTTTATTCCCACCAAAATTAGCCAATACAAGCTAATAAGCAGGGATATGTGGGTGAGAATTATGGAATTTTGGAAACTGCTGAATGAATTCCTAAGAGGAGATTCCCAAAAGACCAGAGAGCTACGTGCTCTCATTCCAAGCTCTCCCAAATAAACCAGCACTGAAAGCAAAGCCCTCAGCACAAAACAGGAACCTCATCCATGGGAAGATCCATCCCAAAAATCACTCAGCCCAGGCTGTCAGGAGCACTGCTTGGGAAGAGGGGCTTGAGCTGAGCCACCTCCACTACAGCAAAACCCTCCCAATGCCCAAATGTTAATTAAATTTCAGTCAAAATTAATTGATTGGATTTTCTCCACCTAGGAAGCGAAGGAAAACCAACAACCCATCGGTCCCAACCTGTCTGCAAAAAAGAAAATGCCTGCAAAAGCAGATGCCATGAGTTCCTTGCCCCAGTGTTGCTGTAGAGCCTCTGGAAACTGGGAACAATTAACAAACAGATACTGGAAAATTAGGAACAAGGCTGGATCAGGGAAGAGACAACTTGGAGCTCCTGAGCTGTCCCCTGTGACCTCTCTGTTGTCCCAGGTGCCATGAAAAAATCCCCATCCGTCCTGTGAGTCTATAATACAGCCAGCAAAACCACAGGGCAAATAATAAATTATGGATTTGCCTAAATCCTTTGTTTTCATATCTGTGAAACCCTGGAAAATATCTACGATTACAGCAAAAAAAGTTTTGTTTTTCTTTTTTCCTTTCTTTCATAACTGTGATGGATCAGCTGGAGAATCCGCTTAGAGGACATAAAAATATCTCCCAGCTAGCTTTAATCCAACTGGAAACAGGGAATATTTAAATCCCAACACCTGCACAATCTGAGAGGGGTGGCTTTAGAAATTAGCATTTTATTAGTGACCTCCTGAAAATCTGATCATCCACTCAATGCACTATTGTCAAAAATAACAATAAATTAAAGACAGAAAATTCTGGGGTGAAGCAATTTTTTTTCTGTTTGACGCTGCCTTTGCCACGTGTCCTGCTGGTGACCGTGCCACTGCTGGAGTGGCTTTTTCCACCACTGGGAGGTTGATTGAGGAGAAGGAGGTGCCCAAAAAATGAGGAAAAGCAGGAAAAGTGCTCAAAAAGCAGTTGGAAAACAGGGAACTATAGAACTCTCTTGAAGGAAGCATGGTTTGGGTTGATGGGACATTAAGGATGATCTCATTGCAACCCCTGCCATGGGCAGGGACACCTTCCACTATCCCAGGCTGTCCCAAGCCCCATCCAGCCTGGCCTTGGACACTGCCAGGGATCCAGGGGCAGCCACAGCTGCTCTGGGCACCCTGTGCCAGGGCCTGCCTACTCCCACAGGGAAGAATTTATTCTTTGACAGCTGAGAAAAATCTTACAACTCCCCTCCTTCTGAGTGTACTTGGGATTCTCATGGAGATTTCCATGAATCCATGTGCTTTGGACAGCTGGAGGAATATAATTCCCTAGCTGGGGTGCTCTGGCCTAACTCCAGTGGATTTTACCACTTGAAAGAAAACCAACAACCCAGCTCTTCTGCTTGGGGTTTAGTAAAGGAGCCCAGAGACAAGGGTAGGGGGACTTCTGAGAGTAAATGAGATGCTAATGAACTTCCCCTGTCTCCAGAGGAATTCAGCTTCACATGGAAAGCCTCTGGAAAAAGATCCCTCTGATTCCACTGGGATTTCAAGCCTGAACAAAACCTGCTTCTTGAGAGGTTTCTAAATTCATTTCATAAATCTCAGCTCAAAAAAAGAACACATTCCCTGCCTGAAAATTATATTTGGCAGAGGCCAAAAGCAGCTCCTTGCACCTGACACAAACACCCACCAAGGTGAAGACCTGAAGTTCCCACGTGTGCCATGAACTCCAGGAAACGCCTTTCCATGTGTTCAGCACAAGGATTTTATTGGGAAAAAAATGGAGAGATCTGATGTCAAATCAAATGGGAAAAAATGGCAACAGATTTTCCACCCCTCTGGTGAGAGCCCACCTGCAGTGGGGTGTCTGATCTGGGATGTGGAGCTGCTGGAGTGAATCCAGAAAAGGTCATGGAGATGTTGCAAGGGCTGGAGCCCCTCTGCTCTGGAGCCAGGCTGGGAGAGCTGGGGGTGTTCACCTGGAGAAAGCTCCAGGGAGAGCTCAGAGCCCTTCCAGAGCCTAAAGGGGCTCCAGGAGAGCTGGAGAGGGACTGGGGACAAGGGATGGAGGGACAGGACACAGGGAATGGTTTCCACTGCCAGAGGGCAGGGATGGATGGGATATTGGGACATTAAGAAGTAATCTGAGTCCCAAAGGTTTTTTCCACTGGCATCACCTTCCAACAAAAAGTTTTGCAGAACTGTGGAAGAAAAACCCCAAATCCTGCCCCATTTCTGCCACTGCAGAACAGAGGATGGGCAATACACACATACACAGGGTCAATCACACTCCTGACAAGAACCCACAGAAACCAGGGAATACTGAACTCCTTTCCTTGTGCTAACACGAGCAGGAGGTTATTTTTAATTCCCTGTGCCCACATTAAAGAAAATAATAAGGAAAACTTAACTCCAAAAAACACAATCCAAAGCTGGAGTAGCTCCTGCCACGGACTCTCTTGTATTCCTGCACTCCAGTTTTTTCAGCTCTATTTTATTTTCTAATACTTTTTTTCCCTCACAAAGCTTTTACTTCCTGGTGCAGCTACAAACCCAAAGCTGTGTTCTCATGAGCACCGTTTGAAAAATTAATGGAAGTACAACTTTGCAGTGGTACTTGGTCAAAATTGGAAAAATTTAGTCCATTTGTGATGAACTCAGTTGTGACTGAAGCTGATTTGATGCCCCCACAAGCAGCATTACCCTATCCCACAGCTCCCCCACAGTGCTTCCTTTGAGAAAAAAATATAAATAATAACATTAACGTATTTTTTCTTAACCAAAACCTTTTACTCTTCCCTGTTTACTTTGAATTCTCTCTCAAATCTGGTTTCTGGCTCTATCACAATACCTGCCTTGGTGCTGGCAGAGCCTGCAGGACAGACCAGGGACCTGGTTCCCTTTATCCAAGAGCCATCCTCACTCCTAAATAAGCCAAAAAACCACTGATTCTATGGAAAGCTAATTAATTTTGCACATTTTCCCTCTTCTATTCACTGTTGCCACACAATCCACAAAGCCAGGACTGTGTTCAGCCTCTGTTAATTAACCAGAGGCGTTCTGATCCATACTAATTGGGCAGTGTGGAGCAGGAAGGATGCTTGGCATCTCTGCAGGAAGGCCCAGGACAGCTCTTAAAGCTGAATTAAGCCATGCAATCTCCTCCAAGACCCCACTCTCCCCCAAGGAGCCACAACAGGAGCTCCACGAGCAACAGGGAAGAATTTTGTGTTGTTTTATTTTTTTAATATTTGTTCCTTTGGAAATTCAGTCTTTCATCGGAATGAAAATAAAAGGGGAAAAAAAAAAAAAAACAAAGGCTGGCAAGCAACAGTCAGCATACAAACTGAGCTGCTGAAGTGGCTGCAGACAGGAGCTGGGATCCCAGATTTCAGCACCCAGAGTGGCAGGGAGAGTTTCCATCTCTGGCAGCCTCTGCCTGTGGGGTTCAGCACATTTCTCTGCCTTTCCCCTAACTCTGGCTCTGCTGTTTGTCCAGGGATTCACCAGGAGCCAAGACCAGGGTACCTGGGGCTGGAGGGAACACATCACTGGCACTTGGATCTCAGTAGTGCATTCAAATAAATTAAAATTCTTAATATTATTGCTTCCAGTGAAAGAATTCCCAAAAAGCACACTGGGAGATGTGGGAATGGCATTCCCAGCACTTCCAAGCTGTAGCTGCTCTCCTGTTAACCCAGGATGAGCTGATGAAGTGCTCTGCAGCAGGATTTAGGGCAATTAGCCATATTAATATTTAAATATCTGTTTACACTGCAACTATGATAGATAAATATTATATATTTAAATATGATATAAAGTATTGTCAGAGAATCCTGGAATGGTTTGGGTTCGAAGGGACTTTAAAGTACATCCCTGTGCCATGGGCAGGGACACCTTCCTCTATCCCAGGCTGCTCCAAGCCTGGCCTGGAACACTTTAAATTCCTAAATCTAGAAATAATCCATAAATATACACACACACACATAAATGTCAAAGCTGTCTCGAGTACTGAACAACAGCAATGAGGCAAATCCATGTGACACAGTTTAGACCTGAAATTATCTGCACAAAAAACTGATCTGCGGGGTTTGGTAAGCAAATCAAAGGGCCTTTGTTGCTGTCTCTCGCTCCAGCTGCTCAGATCCTCACACACAACACCTTCCATGGATTACCAGGCTAAATCCCAAACAGCGAAGGAACAGAGAGGGCACAGGATTAGGAAATGCAGATGAAAAAGCCTGGGTTTAAAGTGCCAACGAGACTTAATTCAATCTCCCCCTCTGCATTTGCAACTGCAGAACTTTAAATGTCAGCTGATTCTGTCAGGGGCACCAACAGCATGTGGAGCTGCTGGAGTGAGTCCAGAGGAGGCCATGGAGCTGCTCCAGGGGCTGGAGCCCCTCTGCAGCCAGGCTGGGAGAGCTGGGGGTGTTCACTGGGGAAGAAAAGGTTCCAGGGAGAGCTCAGAATGCCTTCCAGAGCCTGAAGATCTGGATCCAGGGAGAGTTCAGAGCCCCTTCCAGGACAGCTCTTATAGCTGGGGAGAGGGACCTGGGACCAGGGATGGAGGGACAGGACACAGGGAATGGCTTCCACTGCCAGAGGGCAGGGATGCATGGGATATTGGGAAGGAATTGTTCCCTGGGAGGGTGGGCAGCCCTGGCACAGGGTGCCCAGAGCAGCTGTGGCTGCCCCTGGATCCCTGGAAGTGTCCAAGGCCAGGCTGGACTTTGGGGCTTGGAGCAGCCTGGGACAGTGGAAGGTGCCCATGCCCATGGCAGGAGGAGGAATGTATGGTCCTTCATGTCCCTTCCAACCCAAACCAGTCTGGGATTAGTTACTTCAGCTGCCCCTGGCTGAATTCCTGCCTCCTTCCCCTTCCCTGAAAACCCAGCCCAATCCAGTGAAGCTGGGACAGATGTTCAGCCAGGAAATGGCTCCATCCCTGACATCCAGGCAAAGGGATCCTTCTTTGAAACAGGAGTAGGAATTTGGAGTTGGGGAACAAAATTTAGAAGAATTAGCTGTAGGCATAATGAAGAATTTGAGATCAAATGGAAAATTACAAACTCATGAGCACCTGGAAGTGGCTTCAGAGGAGAATGGGTCAAGGAACCTTAATTACATCTATGAGTACCTGAACTCCAGATTTGAGATAGAAATCCTACAAGTTTTGCATTTGAATGGCACAGGAAATAACCTTAAAGAGGAAAAACATTGCCAGAATGTGAAGCAACTTAAGGAAAGAAATCCCAATTTTGTGCCATAGAAGCAAAAAAAAAAAAAAAAAAAAAAAAAAAAAAGAAGTGGAGAAATGAGGGAAAGGAGGAAATGCCAGCCCAGATCTCAGAGTTTGGCCCATGCCCACCAAAAGCTTGTCCCACTCCTCAGCCATGCCAGGAACACACTCCCCAGCCTACTCCCTTCAGGATTTTAATTCCATTTGCTAAATGAAATTATCCATAAAGACTGAAATTACTGACAATGTTGGTGCCTCTCAATTCTTGTGTGAGTTACCAGACACATTTTTCCAGGTAATAGTAACAATTCCATGATCCAGAGGGGTTTTCCAATATTTCAGAGGTGTAACCAATGGAAAGGGAGCTGTAGCCAGGTGGGAGTTTAAATCTAAATATACAGATCTAAGAGTGACTTTTTATTTTTAATTTATGCAAAACACAGCCTATTCCATCCAAGACAAACCCAGAGGAAATAACACTGATTCCAAGCAGGAAATTGGGAGCATCTACCCTAAAACCCCAGATTTATTCCTCACAAATGCTGCTTTCGTGCTTCATTTCTTCACTGAAACTTATTAAGAATTTTTTTCCCCCCCCTGCCACAAAGCTTTAAGTGTTTCTGGAAAAGTTTTATGGACTTTATTCTTCTCCTTAACTCTTGATAAGGAGCTTAATGCTGGTGATGTGATCCAAGCAAATTCTGGTTGGCAGTGGGGTTTTGAGATAGGCAGATGGAATTTATGGCAGAGGGAATTCATATCCTTTTTTTCCTTAAATCAGAGCATTCCCTGGCAGTAGAGGGAATAAAGCTTATCTGTGACTATGCAATTACTCGGGGTGACAAACAGCTGAATTGTTGGAGCCACAAAATTTATCTGGGCACTAAATAAAAAGGCAGAGAAGGAACAACAACCCCAGCAAAGCTCAGAAAAAAAAAAGAATTCAAATCAACCTCGATGTCAGCAGCACTTTTCTTCCAAATCCAAGGGAACGTCTTCCCTGCCGGAGAGGCGTGGATGAAGACAAGTGAGCAGTAATGAAATAAATTACTGCCACACACACATTTCATGCACTTAAATCACCTTTTGGAAGGGTTTGTTAATGACTTTCTGGGATATTGAATTCCTCAGGCCCAGAAGGGAATAAAATATGGGTGAAAATTGTGAAGTGTGATGCGACCCAAATATTTTACATCCATTTTACATCTGCTTATGGGGCAAGGTTTGGGGAGTGGGGGGGTGGTTTTGGTTGGTTGGAGTTTTTTTGGGATTTTTTCTTTTTTTTTTTTTGTAGAGTACAGGTTAGGTATTTTTGCATTTTTGAGGGTTTGTAGGATTTTTTGTGGTTTTTCCTGGTTGGTGTTTTGAGGGTGATTTCTTTGTTCCTTTAAATAGACTTATTATTGAAAGATTGACCCTAATGAGAGCCCAGTTAAAGCCAGGCAGGCAAAGCCCAACTCCATCTCAACATTGCTGTAACCCCTTCCCAGAGCACCTTTTCTACAACACCTTTAAAATACCCTCCAACATAAGTGTCCCATCAAATCTGAAATGAGATCAGGTTTTCACATTCCCCTCCTCCCCACAACTCATCCAAGGGCTGGAGAAGCTCATTCCCTTCTGGATACCACAGGAAATGATTGATTCACTCCCCAGTTGGACAAAAACCCAATTAAAAATATATATAAACCCTGTTCAAAACTGGATTCATTTTCCCCACAACTCCTCTCACAGCCTCGATGGCTGCCAAACTGGGGAGCTCCTCTTTGGGGAAAAAGAAGTTGGATATCATCAGCAGAATGTTCTGAGCTCACAAAATCCCAAAATTCAAAGCACTTACCTCTTCCAGGACATCTGCAAGCTTACTGAGGATCTCCTCTGGAAGGCTCTGGAATGTAGGAACGCTGCAATACAAAAGAAACCTTGATTAATGGATCCCTCTACACAGCACACAGATCCAGCTGCTTTCCTCCCCTCTGTCTTCCTGAGATTTTTCCTTCGTGCTCTGGGGCTGAACAGGAAAAAGATATCATGGAAAGCTGCTCCTTTTCTAGCAGCCAGGATGCATTTGGTGATGATGGGAGACCACTGGAATAAACCACCCCTAAAGCTCATAATCAACTAGGGAACCATGCAGCATCCACTGGAATTCCTGTGTACCACAAACCCACTCAGTCATATTCCTTCCTGGGCTGCTTCAGCGCCCCAGAAATAAAATGCAACAAAAGATGGGCTGAAAGATCAGCTCCAAGCAGCTCCAGATAAAAGAGTGAAACCTCACATGGATGGATGGATGGATGGATGGCAGAGCACAGAACCACCATACAAGCCCTCAGGGAGTTTCTGAACACTCCCCTGGCAGTTTTACAGCCAAATTTGTGTTCTTTTCTTTGGCCAAAAAGGTGACTTTGTCACTTGTTTGGCAGCAATTTCCTCAGCAAAGGCTGCCCAGGCCAGGCTGGGATGAGAAGGTGATGCAGCCATGAAGAAACCCCTGACCCAGGGTCCACAGGGACTGCACCTAAATCAGTCTGGAGTGGGATAGGGGACACGAGTTTGGGTCTCCAAACCTCCAGGGAGTATTCTGACTTTGAAGCTGTAACTCCACTGCCTTACAGCCCACCCAGGGAGACTGTGGAATTGCCATCAGGACATGGTCCAGGGCAACCTGAACCAGAGGATCTCCAGATGTCCCTCCCATCCTCAGCCAGTCTGTGATTTGCAGTATCCTGGTTTCTAATCCTCTCTTTCCATAAAAACCTGAGATCCATCAATATTCCCAGGTGATGCTGAAGGAAACAGACACAACAAAAATTTAACCCAAAATACACCATGGCCAGAGAAGCTGTGGCTGACCCTGGATTCCTGGAAGTGTCCAAGGCCAGGTTGGATTTTGGGGCTTGGAGCAGCCTGGATAGTGGAATGTGTTCCTGACATGGCAGAGGGTGGAACTGGATGGGATTGAAGGAGAAAAGGAGGCTCAGGGGGAACCTTGTGGCTCTGCACAACTCCCTGCCAGGAGGGGACAGCCAGGGGTGGTCGGGCTGTGCTGCCAGGGAACAGGGACAGGACAAGGGGAAACGGCCTCAAGCTGTGCCAGGGGAGGCTCAGCTTGGACAGCAGGAGGAATTTCTGCATGGAAAGGGTGCTCAGGCCTTGGCAGGGGTTGCCCAGGTGGAATCAGCATCCCTGGAAGGGTTGAACAGCAAGGGAACATGGGGATATGGATCAGTGTGGGGCTCAACAGTGCTGAGGGAACAGCTGGACTTGATCTTTAATGTCTTTTCCAACCTAAATTATTCTCTTATCCTTTATTCTTCTTTTCAATTAAAAAAAAAAAAATTCAGTTGAATCTCTTCTATTTAATGATAACCAGAAAACATGGGCAGATAAATGCAGAAAAAAATCACCTTTCTGCTCTCAACAACAGCCTTTTTTTTCCTTAGGAAGAGCACTTGTATTACTGGGAGCACGTGGGCCCACATTGTAACAGGAGCAAACAAACAACTGGACAGGAATTCTGTGACAGTCTGGCCTAAGCATAAAATGAAAGTTCATTACATCAATTCCAGCATTCCCAAACGAGGAATGAACTTATAGGATAACAGCCTTGGACAAGTGGTCAGATTTTATTGTGGTTGCACCTTTTAATTCCCAAACTGGGGGGGAACCCACCACAGGGCACTTTTTAATGGATAATTATGCCTGTGAAATCCAAGGGAGGGTAGTTAAAGACATCTATTATAGACCAAATCCATTAAAAAAGCAGAGAAATAGGCCTCCAGTTCTTCCCAAATTCCAACTTGTACCATGACAAAAGCCTAACATTTCATCTCTGCAATAGAGCACATCACAGAAAAAGCAATTTTTTGATAAAACAAACACCGACACATCATGGAATTACACCATTAATATCCCAGATTTAGGGGGGTTTGTGGCAGGCCAGAACTCCCCTGAACAGCCAGAAGTGACAAAACACCCAAATATTTGAGTTTCTTTGATAAGAAGAGAGCAAGACTTGATTCACCAAGTCAATAAAAGTCCCTCTCTCAGGCTCTCCACAGGCCAATACTGAATGGATTCATAAAACAGAGTCCTGATTCCCTCCAAGAACTGCCTGGATTACTGAAGGACTTGTGTACAAAAGGAGTGTTCCCATGATTATTTCCAGGTGGGTACTTACCCTGAAAGGCAAATGGAGCCTCAGCTCTCCAAGGAGAGCCTTGAGCAAAACAGCTGAGCTGCAAATTGCTCCAAGTGGGAAAACACATGGGACAGAGGCAAACGGGGGCAGCAAACCTCCCAGGGAATCTTTGATCAGCACAGTAAGAGGCAGGAAAATTGTATTTCCCTTTCTACAGCTGTGTGAAAAAGGCTGAAACTATAGAAGAGCAAACATCCAGCCCTTGAGCTGGGATGTACTTAGGGTAGGAGAAGTTGCAGCAAATGCTGTTCCAGGTGTTCAAGGAACAATTGTTCTGCCCAACAAAGCAGAGTCAAACTAACCCAGACTTTCTCCAAGTTCTCCTCCCACTGCTCCTTAAATCCCATCAACAATGAAGATTTTTAAACACCCACTCCAGACAGTAACAATGCTACAGCTAGCAAAACAGATATTCTGGTCTGAAACTTGTGACTTTTCTCTCTGCCTGCAGCACAAGTGAAGGATTTCACTTGTTCCTCTTTTTCCACAACCATCTCCCACTTTGCCCAGGAAAAGCTGGACTTGATGATCTCGGGAGTGTTTTCCAATTTAATGATTGTGATTCAATTGTAGAGAAAACAAGAGCAGCTCACCAACCTCTCCCAGGATGAGGCTTCTTCTACTCTGCCTACCCAGTCCTGACAAGGGACTTTCTCCAGCTGTTTCTTATTCCACTTAATGAGTAATTTCTCCACCTGCCCTGAATCCACTCCCTGGGTGAGGTTATGGAATCCATCTGGGGATGGATTAGAATGGAATGGAGCTATTCACAACTGACCTCCTGCTCACCTGCAGACCCTCTGCTCCTCTAAGTTCTTGAAGGTGATGTGGCTGTTAAAAAGTATGGATACCAAATTATTTAATCCTATTTGATAGGATCCCCTGGCAAAAGTACAGCTCAGGATCCCCAGGAGGATCCAAGCCACTCTACAAGGAGGCAAAGCAGGCCCCTAGCTCCAGGGATTTGAGTTTTAACAGAAAATGCAATAAACTGGATGATTTTAATCCATCCACAAACAACATTTTATCAGGAGAGCATGACTGCCATCACAGGGAGGAGGGTGAGGAACCTTCTCCATCCACCCTGTCCCTACACCCTGGGCAGTGAGCAGGAGAAGGAGGAGAGGTGACATTTTCCTGGCTGCATTCCCCGCTGCTCAGCCATGGAACATTGTGTAGGGATGGCAGTTCCTGGACCCAGGAGAATTTCCCGTGGGGAATTGCTCCCTGTCTGGCTCCAAACATGAGCCGTTTTCCCAGAAAGCTCAACGTGCCCAGCACCAGCTGCCAAACTCAGGGAGAGCAGCTGTGCTGTAACATCCATGGATTGAATCCCCGTCCCCATGGAGGAGCAGGGATATGCCCAGCCCGAAGGAAGTGGGAAGGGTTGTGGCTCCATCCCTGGGGATGCAGTCACCAAGCTGCTCTCAACTTCCAGGTAGAAGCAACATCCCCATTAAGCAGACTTTGATCCATCCCAGGGGAAGGCTCCTGGAGGAAGCAGCAAGTGCTTCCAAGCAGTGCTGGCTGTGGCCCAAGGCGTTGTTTGCAGCCTCAGACGCGCTCGGTGGCAGCGCTGCCAGCTCCGACAGGACATTTATCTTCTGACACACGCCTCAACTCGCAGGGCTCCTGGCTCTGCTCTGCCTCCAGCATATAAAAGCAACCATTCACTCTCTAAATCCCTTTCAAGACACGTTCCCAAACTTTTGAAGGGTGTTCAGTGAGGGTGCCCATCCAGGTCGGTGGCAGATGTTTCTCCTGGGTTAAGCCTGGAACAAAACCTCTCTCTTTTACTGCTGCTTGGCACCAGCACAATTGCTGAGCAGTTGTTGTCATTGCTGTGTGCCTTGGTAAGCAGAGCTCCAGACTCCAACCCTCCAGTAAAAAGAAATTAAGACTAAGTTCCTTGAAACTTCTTTTTTGGCAGCCAACTGAAATGAAGGCTGAAAAATGCAAATGTCATTGCTTAGCACACTCGGGATGCTCCTACAGCTCTGTCTCAGCTCCAGAAGAGCTGAGGCTACATCTGATCAGCCCAAGTGGATCCTTGATTTGGGATATCACCAAAAAATGGTATTTTGGGCAACTCAAGCCTCCCACTGGGCTCCCAGCTGTTTCAGGAAGGGAATGCTGGCTCCATTGGGATCATGGTCCTGGCATAATTTCATAGAATCAGAGTTGCTGAGGTTGGAAGGGATCTTAAAGCTCATCCAGTGCCACCACCTGTCCTGGGCAGGGACACCTTCCACCATCCCAGGCTGCTCCAAGCCCCCTCCAGCCTAACCATGGACACTTCCAGGGACCCAGGGGCAGCCACAGCTTCTCTGGGCACCCTGTGCCAGGGCCTGCCCACCTGCACAGGTACATTCCTTTTGTGTTACAAACTGCTGCATCAAAATCATTCCTCTTTTCTGTCCGATTAATAAATATTATTTGGAGGATCAACTGCTGGTTATATTCATTCATAGTACCCACAAGAGAAGTGGCAGAAATTATTTTCAGGAAAGGTATATTTATTTCTCCAAAAATGTCAATTGTTCCCCAGTCACTCAGGTAATTGCTAAGTCAAAGCAGGTTTTCCTCTAGCAATTTCCCACATGCTTTGCTTGGATTCATGGAATTGCTGAGATGGGAAAATCCCTCCCAACCCATTGAATCCAACCTGACACCCATTCCCACCTTGTCCCCAGCCCAGAGCACTGAGTGCCACCTCCAGCCCTTCCTTGGACACCTCCAGGGATGGGGACTCCAAACCTCTCTGGGCAGCCCCTGCCAAGGCCTGAGCACCCTTTCCATGCAGAAATTCCTCCTGTTGTCCAAGCTGAACCTTTCCCTAGCTTTGTTCCTTTCCCTGGACATACTCCAGCCCCCTCTGGCTGCGAGGGCCCAGAAAAGGACACAGAATATTAGAGAACCAGGAGGAAGGGATAGGGAGGGTGGCAGCCACTCACATTCCCCTTCATTTCACTTTGGTTGGCCTTGGAAGCACCTCATGGAACAGAAGTCTCAGAAAGAGAGAAGAGATTTGCTCTACAGGTGCTGCAGATGATTTGTCTGCTGTGCTGAAGCCACACAGGCAGTAAACAATTGACAATTACTCATTTTGGAAAGGGTGAAAATGGAGCAGGTACAGTTTGAGTGCTCTGACACTCATTACACAGCCCTTATCAGGGAAATAAAATCCTGAAAAGAGGTTGTGGGACATTTGTTTTCAGGGACCTGGTTATATCCTAAGCCCTACTACACAGGAAAATGGGAGAGAAGCAGAACTGATCTTATCCCTGATGACCAAATACTGAAGTAAAGCAAGTACCAAGAGTTGCATTTTTATCTCTTGTACTGAAAGGATACCAAGGATGCCAAGGGATCTGCTGATTTCAGGAGATCAGGACTCCCAGTTTCCCTGAGGGGAACATGAAATGATCTCCAAAGAATCAGAATCACAAAGGCTGGAAAGACCAGAGTCCACACTGCCATGTCCATCACTAACCCACGTCCCTCTCCACCACATCTCTGTTCTTTTTGAACACTTTCAGGGACTCTCACAAACAGGCCCAGGCTCTGTTTGTGTTCAATAGGCAGAGCAGGAACTCTGGAGGAGTATTTTGCCTTGCTCCTGTCAATCCCTGCCTCTCCCTGACAGGGGTTCATTAGCACAGAGACCCCTCCTCCTGCATCTCCTTTGGCAGCCACCGGGGAGATGGGACTGATTTCAAAGAAAAGTTCTATTGTTGCTGTCAGTATGAGAGGGAGGGAGAGTAATTAGCAGGTATGTGAACCCCTTCCTCCCATTGCACATGAATTCACTCGGGATGATTCATCTTGAAAAGGACAATTGCTCCCTAAGAGCTACCAAGGCTCTGCAGAAGCAGCATCCACTCTGGGAACCTCAGTGAACTTGGGGCAGACACAGTTCTGGTTGCTCATCTCCAGGCACAGGGCTCACTCTGCTGCTCCTGAGCCACCTTACAGAGGGAACCTGCTCCTGCTGGAACCCTTGAAGGATGTTGTGGGATGATTTTGGATCTAGCAGGTGGCATTTCTTCATATTTGCAAATCAAATTCCAGCTGTAGTCCCAAAGAAGAACTTTTCTACCTTCCAACTCACACGGCTTTTCCAATGTTGTATCACAGAATCCCAGGATCCCTGAGGCTGGAAAAGCCCTCCCAGCCCATGGAGCCCAGGCTGTGCCCAGTGCCCACCTTGTCCCCAGCCCAGAGCACTGAGTGCCACCTCCAGCCCTTCCTTGGACACCTCCAGCCCCTCCAGGGCTCTCTGGCCAGGAGGGCCAGGACTGGACACACCTCGAGGTCCCTCAGCAGGGCCAGCACAGAGGGACAATCACTGCCCTGGTCCATCTGGCCACACTGTGTTTGATATAAATACACCAGTGATTAAAGATAAAAGCTGTCATGCAAAGCCTCACAGCCCTGAACACTGATTTTTACGATCCTGCATTCACAGTACAGCCGAAATTAAATTGTCTTTGGCTTGCACTGTAATTACCTCTTCAAAACAGTTTGCTGTCAAGGAGCAAACTGCAATTTTTCCCCTTTGTCTAGGGCATTTCATGGGAAATGAAACCTCAGCCTTGAACCTCTGGACAGACCCAGCCAGACTGGGTGCACCAAGCCAATTTTCTGCTTCTTGATTGAACCACAGAATCCCAGGATGGTTTGGGTTGGATGGGACCTTGCATCGTCCAGTGCCACTCCCTGTCATGGGCAGGGACACCTTCCACTATCCCAGCTTGTTCCAAGGCCCATCCTGCCTGGCCTTGCAACCCTGCAGCACCAGAATAAAGTCCAACAGAGACCATTACCTCACACAAGGTAGAAAACAAAAGATTTTTGGGACTGATTTCATGTTGTGCCTCAAAAGAGATCCTTAACACTGGTCAATGTGTCAAAATCACAATGAGTGTAAGTAAGGGACAAGTGGCATTTGCATGCACAGTCAGTTGTCTCTCTTTCCTCTAAATTGGGTGTTTACATCATATCCAAGACTGAATGAAGGCAGGAGTCTTGTGTCTAAGAGATCTCTGCTGCACTTGACAGCTTCATAATCATCTCTTTTTCATGGAGCCACTGACACCCTTTCTAAGCACAGCCCTGTTTGTTGTGGGAACACTGTGTCCTCCTTTTAACCACCCCCATCAAATGAACACATCACAGAGATCACCATCATTTTCTGCCTTCAGAATTACATGTATACAAAAGAAAGATAAGCTGTAAATGTTTTTAACGTCCTCTGAATCACCAGTTTTTCATGTTCTCCTGAGGAACTTCCCCAAAGCAAAGGGACCTGAAAGGGACAGGGATCTCTCCTCCCAGAGCTGTGTGCACACAATGCTGTGCCCTGTGCTCTGGGATGGCCCTGCTGGAGCAGGGAGGGGACACCAGGTGCCCACTGAGCTCCCTGCAACCTCAGCCATCCCGGGATCCTGCGTAATATTTAATTTATTTTTTTTAAATTGCTCCCTGACACAGTTGTTGAGTGAATCGTCACAATTCACAAAGCATGAAAACATCTAAATATCTACCTTTTGTTTTGTTTTGTTTTGTTTTGTTTTGTTTTAGTTACTATGAGAAGATTTAAAACCATGGATATCCCACCCAACACATTCCTAGGTTGGGAGTTAGCAAGGGTGACCCCGTGGTTGGCAGCATCACCAAACCCCAGACTCTGGGTTTGGGAGCAACCTTGAGCTCCTCACTCTGACTGATACATCTGAGATGATTTATGGAGGGACAACTCCAAAGAAAATCCCTTCTGAGTGATCACCAGAGGATTGCTTCTAAGATCACAGACCTCCAAGAATGGCTTAGTTACCCCAGAGAAATAAGCCACAAAAATGGTACCAAAATCCAAAGAATTTTGTTCCTTTCATGGTGAGAACCCAGCACAGCCATGCTGGATGAAAACCTGGAATTGGCCCCATGAAAATTCACCTCAGAGGTATTTGAGACCTTCCCACAAACAGGCAATGCTGTGCCAACCCCAGGGATCCCCAGCAAGAACCCCAGGACACCCCAACCAGCCCAATTCTGTAATCCCAACCCATGAATGGGCAAAAACCCTTCCTCATGATTTATTACCTGCACAGAATCACAAGGACCTCTAAAGTACCTCTAAAGCCACAGCTGGGACATCCCTTTCTTCAGGATAATCCTGAGTTCTTCATTGAATTAATGAAAGGAGAAGGATGATTTCATCCCAGAGTTTACAACGCTGTTGATTCTCCCTTTACATGTTGGAGACCAAAATTTCCTAAGCACAGCAAAGCCTCTGCAGCTGGAAATGGATTAAAGGTTGAGGATTTTCAAGGGGCCTGGGCTGTATTGGAGAAATAATCAAATAGAGCCTGACAGATTCCACACACTGCTCGAAAATCCAATTGTTTAGGAAAATATAATCTTGGGAATTTTAGAGACAGGAAAGCAGCATAATGGGCAATAAAAAACCACCCAAAATAAACAAAAAACCATTCTGTGCTGGGAAGCCAATTGCATTAATTCCATACAATTCTGTTCTGCTGCTGTCAAACCCTCTCAGCTTCCTCTCCTAGGCTGGTGATCCCAAATCCAGCCTTTAATTCTTGATCCTACTGGCTTATCCCAGTCCCAGCTTCCTCTCCCAGCACAGCCCATCTGGGGCTGGTGATCCCAAATGCAATCCTCCAATTCTTGATCCTACACCCAGGCTCATCCCAGTCCTGTTGGGAGCAGGACATCCAAGCTTCCAACTGGAGCATCTTGGGTTCAGATGACCCATGAGGGGAAAGTGCAACATTCCAAGGCCAAAGCAGTTTGGAAAAGGGGAGGAACCTTGTGGTCAGTGGTCACCAGCAGCATTGACCCATGGAACAGCCCCTGTCCTGCCATTAGATGGAAATTCCTGAGGATTTTACCAACATGCATTGGATCCATTCCTGCTTCAATCCCAACGGATGTTTCATTTTGCTCTCTCCAGCATTTCCTCTTTTCCATTATTTTCTCCACTGCAACATGAAAACTTCACTAAATTCCACCAATTTGTTTAATTAATTGCTGTTCAACAGATGACAAAATGTCAGCACGTGACAGGGTTATCTCTGTATCCCAGGAAGGGAATTCTGCCAGCACCCTGCTGCATCATTCCCTCGGCTTGTGGCTGAACCTCCAAACCTTTTTGTCTTGTCCTGTTCCAAAAGTGATGAAGACAATCCTGGAACTGGAGTGGTTGGGGAATATCTTTGGGCTCTCTGGTTGATATTTGGACAGAGAAATAATAAAAGGCAGGACAGAATTCCAGGATTTCTGTGGCAGACATGAAGCAAACAGAAGGGCAACCTGACCCCAAATTAGCCCAGGAGGAGGTCAGGGAAGGGGAAAAGACAGGGAAGATGGACCCAAACCCAGTTTTGGTGCTGAGTTTTTGCTTTGAGCTCTGTAATTCAGGATATGCTGCCCTGCCTCTTTTCCCAGAGCATCTTCCAAGAGCCTGGCTATTCCCAGAGCCCATTCTCATCCAGCAGTGTCTCCACCACCCCACCAAAAATGATTTTAAAAGATAATTTATGCCAGTCAGCTTTATTTCATTTCTTTTTTTCATTGAAAGGAGGTCACCATTACAATTATGGCTGACTTACAGATTTTGTTTTCTGTACATTGATTTATGCAAGGCCACATTTCATTTTGATTAAAACCACCATTCAATGTGTTTAGAAGGAAACAGTTGAGATTAAAATCTGACTCATTGACAGATATCAAAATACTGTTAAAAGCAGCCAGCAACAAGTGTTGAAAGCACTTCCATAAATCCAATCCCGGTTCCCTGTCATTCCGGATTTATTGATGATCATTCCACATGTTTGCAGATGACTCAGTTTACTCCTCTGGGGTGATTAATGTCTAAAATTTAATGGTCCACACGTGTTCAACAGCTCAGTTTTGGACCAGGCACGTAGATCAGGGCAGCAGCACCAGAGTGGGCACACAAGGACTGATTTAAAACACAACAGCCAGGTTGTTCCCAATAACATCCCCCCAAAAATCCCATTAAATGTCATTGGAGTAACACATCTGTCACTTAATATGGAGTCAAACTGGCTATTTCCCACATGGGAGGAAGATCAGGTGGCAAAGATCATCTACAGGTGAAGGAAAGCCAAGTCCACTGGATTTAGAAATCCCATAAACTGAGGTTTTTTGTCTCATTCCCCAATTTCCAGCAATAAGGAAAGGACAAGAACAGCACCACATGGGGCAGAGCTCTGTCCATGAGGGAGCCAAGGATGCAAGGTTGGATATTTTCTTATCAAGAGGTGCTTTTACCTTTTTCCAACCAAACTTCAGTGGGGGCTTTAGTGGAGCTCAGAGGCTCAGGGACACTGTCCCTTATCCATTATCCCTTAGATCTAGAACCTCACAGAGACAGTGCTGGGAACACTTTGGGAAGGATTGAGATTTACTGAAACATCAGTTTAACCTGGAAACTAAAACACAGGGGAACAGAAGGTCCTGGATTCCTGGTGTTGTTTGGAAGGGTAAATCCTCTGTCTTGGGTTACAATACAGGGTGTGATAAAAGGTATCTGTTCTATCACCATCTGTTGAGGGTGGGGGCAGTGATCCTTATCTCCACGGGAGATGTTCTGCTAATGGGCCATCCATTGAAACCAGGCAGGGCATTGTTCTTTATCTTTTCACAACCCATCCTTCCTCCAGCCAGTCATTTTCTGCTAATGGCCCATTGAGTCCCACTGCGTGACTGATAAAATTACTGCATCCCATTGGGAGTTGCTCCAGCCAGGGGGAAGAGCCCAACATTTCTTACCAAGATAAAAACAGAGGTTTTGGGACACTAAGGGAGTCCCTTCTGGAAGCAAATACTGATTCCTCCTGCATTTACCTCCTCTGGATAAGGACTTACACTGAAATGACTTGTTTCAAGTGACATTGTTTTATTTTCAACACCACTTTTTATCTCCCCCCAAGGCATTACAAATCCCTATGGAAGTGTGTGCCTGCACTCACAGATCCCAATTTCCTTTGAATTTTATCTTCCCAGTTTTCCAGCGTTTTGGATTTTCTTGTTAAACCAGATTCTGATTGATTCCTGGTGTGCTCTGGCCAGCTGGTTCTGCTCCCCCTCCTTGTCAGCAGCTTAACAGAACAGTGATTCACGGCAGGTCAGCCGGAATTTGCTCAATTATTAACAACTCCAGGAGTTTTTACCATCCCTCTGAGGACACTTCAGCCTAAGCCTGATTTGTCTTCATCTCCAGCTCAATTCAACAGCACGGCTCCTGTGAGTTCTTTGAGCTCGTGTTCAGTGCATGGAATGCCCTTTTCTGACTTCCCCTACCCTTTTAAACACTGATTTCTAACTACATATCGAGCTGCTGGGGCAACCAGTGAGTTTGTCTCCCTTGAGCTGCAGAAACTCTTTTCATCTCCTTCCAGAAATAATTATGCTGGTTTATCAGTGTCTATATGAAGCTTGAATTATTCCTCCTAACATGCATTAACTTGTACTTTTTGGAGTGACAAAAATTGGCCCAGTGAAGTCACTTCAATGATTACTGTCCCTCTTAGTTTCCAGTAATCCACGAGACGTATTTATTGGCAAGTCACTTGTGTGGTATTTCCAGAGACAGTACATAATTGAATTTAAAATGCATTCCTGATGCCCGTAAAAGCAATAAAAATGTCACCCTCTGCCTGCACATTAAAAATTCATCCCATGCAAGGAGAGGACAAATGCATAAAATGATCATTATGATGTGCAAATGTACTCGGTGCAGGAAAACCAGACTGGTCTCTGCCTGGACATAAAAACATTAAGATATCAGAGCACAAATGGCACCATTTAGAGAACTTTTAAAGGTGCTGAAGAGAAAATGCTCCCATTAGTAGCATGACTAAGGCTTGCTTAAAAAATGGAATTTGTGTATTAAAACAGCGTGGCTCCTGTGTGAAAGCAGAATTAACTCCCTGAAATAAAAACAAACCAAATCCATCATTCTGTGTTGGTGATCCTACCCAGGCAGCCACATTATCCATGTGACTCCTTTTCTGATCAGCATTTAGGAGTTTTCTCAGTCTCTTCCCACTCAGGGCAGAACTTCCACACTTATTTATGCCCAGAAATGCATCCCTGACTTGGTCAAGCACAGGTCTTTGGAAAACCCAGCCAAAGTAGCTGCTGCCCTTGTCCTTTACCTTCTAAGGGCTTCCCAGAGGGCAGGGATGGATGGGATATTGAGAAGGAATTGTTCCCTGGGAGGGTGGAGAGGCCCTGGCACAGGGTGCCCAGAGAAGCTGTGGCTGCCTCTGGATCCCTGGCAGTGTCCAAGGCCAGGCTGGATGGGGCTTGGAGCAGCCTGGGACAGTGGAAGGTGTCCCTGACCATGGCAGGGGGTGGCACTGGATGGGCTTTAAGGCCCTTCCAACTAAATTCTTTCTTGGGTTCTGTGATTCTGTACAAATTCAGCTTTTTTTTTCTGGACTTGTCATTGACACCTGTGGTACCACAGCTTTTTCCCCTCTTCTTTCATTTTTGTCTTGACTAAAGAACTTTCATTGCACTCTGCCCAGCTCTTACTTTCTGTCTGCTCAGCACAAAGTAACTTTACAGGTAATTAAGCACATTGTGAGTCATTAACTCCTCTCCAGATTCCGTGGAGGCTTCTCCAAATTGAGTCCTGACACAGAAATTAACACTCATCTTCTGCTCACACAGATTTATTTTTCATAGAAGCAAATACCTATTAGTATTAGAAATTCTTCCTTTTCACATCTCAGAACTGATTGACTTTGGTTACCACAGTCCTGGAGTCCAGCCCTGGTCATGGAATCAGAAATCCATGGAGCAGTTTGGGTTGGAAAGGACCTCAAAGCCCATCCAGTGCCACTCCTGCCATGGGCAGGGACACCTTCCACTGTCCCAAGGTGCTCCAAGCCCCATCCAACCTGGCCTTGAGCATTCCCAGGGATTCCAGCCATTCCACCCTGAGCAGCAGGTTCAGGGCAGCTCAAGAGTAAGAAAAGAACTCCCAGACACGAGTCCCTAATTTTTGGCTCAAAACAGATGGAAAAAAGGGCAGAGTTCCATTTCTCTCCACTTCCTCCCAGTCTGAGTACAGCTGGAAACTCCCAAAGAGGAGCCACATTCTCTGTTTTCCTCAAATCAACACAAATTTAACTTTTCCCATTCAATAAAGGGGAAAATGCCAATAATTAAAAGCCTTTCCCTTGTCCTGCTCAGCTCCAGAACCAAAGCCCTGCCCCAGGCACGGTGGCTTCCAGCATTGAGAATTTTATGTGACACAGTGAGAGCCACTGGGAGCCAGGGGCACAAAACAGTAAATAATCAATTTACCAAATTTATAATCTGTGGGCATTTAGTGATGAAATCAGTTCATTTTACTCAGTGGGGATTTCATGCTCAACAACAGCTTCTGAACAAGATCCCCTATCAACAGTGCCAGGGGCTACTTTCTGTAACATCTTCTTTTGTGCTAATTATTGCCTATCTTTAGACCAATATTTCTATATTTTCATGAGGGGAAAGCCCTGCTTGTGTGGGGAAGGCAGCCTGTCATGTCTCCAGACATTCCACAAAATGAGATGCACATCTAAACAGCTCTCTGTAATCATATTAAAGGCTTTGTGCCTCATCTTTCCTGGGCTCTGCTGAGACAAAACACAACAATTACCAGGTAAGGGATGTGCATGTCACTCAGGAGAGATGATTGGAGATGTGCACACACAGAATCCTTTCTAATCTGCAAGCACAGAAACAAGAATTTACCCAATTTATACATCTTCCAAACAAATCCACCTGGCAAACTGTGGGAGCACCCAGGAGTAGTTTTGGAATGGCCAAAACTGCATGACTGTTGTAATAAATATTGAAACAAATATTGAAACAAAAATTTCTGGCTTTTCTGAACAACTCTTGATGAGGTTTAATTCAAATATGGGTTGGTTTTGGTTTGGAAATGACAGCTTTTGGATGAAACAGATGTAAATCCCACCTCTATGACATTCAATAAGGAATTATCTGACACTCTCCCTTTGCTCCACCAGTCATTACAGATGGCTGTAGAGATTTTCTCCAGGAAAAAAACAGAACCTGCCACTCTGAGTAAAGAAAGAGGAAGAGCTCCCTAAACCACCTAAAACCATCTAAAATTCTTGTTTAAGCCAAATTTCTTGCTTTACCTGCCAGATTAGCCATTGGTGAGTTCACCAAGCTGCAGGCATGTGAAACAAATAATTCCAAGACAGCAACACACAGGATACAAATTGTATAGAAACCAACTCACTGCATTAATCCAACATTTATACATCCTCCAGCCTGCAGATTCTGCAGAGATCCAACCTAAATACAACCTAAATACAGGAACTATCCCATTTCATCATGAGTGATCGCTGTTATCCCATTAATGTAAGGAAATATTACAGCAATATTTCCCTCACACCTCACACTGCACCCAAACAGTGAAGCAGCAGCTTTTCCTGTGCCAGGGCTTTGTCTCCAGCAGCATCATTCCGTAATGTCAAGGCCAAAATTAGCTCCCAATTCCCTGCCAAGGAGCATCCAGAGGTGTCCTCACGCACGTCCCAGAGGTCAAGCCAACGCAGGGCTGGAGTTAATGAGCTTTTAGTTTGGAATTGTGCCCAGATCTTGACTTAGTTTGGCCTTCAGATCCTCACAAACTTCACAATGCAGATGTGCTTCTGTGTCCTGTGCTGCAACAAGGTGGATCCAAAGATTATCCCTGTTTTTCATCTTGTTTTGGGGCTTTTTTTTGTTTGGATATGGGGCATGATTTGGCTGCACCCAGATCACTGACAAACATTAAAATCCCTCTGTCAAAAGGGTCTCAATGAATTCATACATTTTACACTCCCTCTGTAGGGCAAGAAATAATTCCCTTTATTTCAAAGCTCCTCAGAGCCAGCCTGTGCTATTTTGGTTTTGTCTGAACAAACAGAGGGCTGGCCACATCTCCTCCCCAGAGGATTCCAATCAGCACACCAGGATCACACCATCCTCATCCCAACATACATCTCAAGGCCTCTGTGTTTGTTAAGAGTTAACTAAAGTGACAGCTCATCAGATTCCTAATGAAATTTTTGTTCTTATTGAAATGCATTGTTCATGATGCTTTATCATAATGAAATAAAAACCAAAAACATTTCAGGGACAAGTGGTGCATCAATTTCCATTTTTCCATCAGTTTGCTGCTCACCCACAGCTGGGTTAGCTGGGCAATGGGATAACTGTCAACCATCCTTAAGGAAAGATGGAATGAAGGCTGCAGCCTTGGATATGAATATTGGATTACAAACCACACTGCTGGGTTGAGTTATTCATTGTGCTTCTCTCCAGAATTCCCAGCCAGCCTTTTCCAGCAGGGAGAAAACCCCACCTCTTCCTAATCTAAGCAGATTTAAGTGACAGCATCAAATCTGCACTGGAGCCTTCTGATTTCCAGCCAATCACCATCAATTAGACCATGTGAAGGACTAACAGCTTTCCTTGCCTTTTGCCATGGTGTCTTTTACTGAGCCATGACAGGAAGGTGGCCACAGCCAGTGAAGGAGCTGCTGATATTTCTCTTGTGCCATTACTCTGTGGGCACAATTCCAGTTATCCCAAATTTTCCCCTCTTCCCCAGCCATGACAATTGAACTTCCACTCATGGTTCAGGCCAGGGAATTCATTTCAGAGCTGTGTTTCTAAATCCCCCTTTCCAACAGAACCCAAAGCATGTTTTTAGCCACCACCACATTACTGAACTCTCTGGGAATTGGTGCCAGGAGAAAGCACCCGTGGCAGAGGCTGCTCTCAACCAGGCTGAAGTTCTGGATGTGCAAAATGCTGAGTCTCTGCACTAAAAATCCACATAGGAAATCCCTAAGAGCTTCACAGCAAATTGAAACTTCCACGAATCCTTCATGAAAATAGGATTCCAAGTTAGCTACTAAGTAGATATGGTCACTGCAATTCCTGTCAGGATCTGAGACTTTCTACCATCACTCAAACCTGAGGCCTGGAGACTTTGGGAATGCTGTCCTCATGGGCAGGAGTTCAGGGATCAGCTAGAAGGGACAGCTGAGAAACTCATCAAACACCAAACATTGACTGTGAGCCCTGCCAGGACTGTGAGGTCCTCAAGTGCATCCCTTGGGAGTTTAATTTTGGGCTCCTTGTGACAAAGGGCTGGAGCATGTCCAGGGAAGGGAACAGAGCTGGGGAAGGGGCTGGAGCCCCAGGAGGGAGCTGGGGAGCCCAGAACTGGACAGGGTCCTCAAGCAGCATGAGAGGAGATGTGGAGCACCTGCCTCACATCAACCCCACCCCCCTCTGCTTTTCCCTGGCACCAGACAAACATCAAGGCCATTAATTACCCCTCTCCAGGCCTGCCAGCCCTGCCAAATTCCAGCCCATTTAATCATCCATGTGTCCATCCTCAGCTTCTAAGTGCTGCAGGCAACAGTGTCCCCAGCCTGTCTGACCCCAAACCAACACCACCCACTGCTCTGCCCTCTTCCTCAGAGCCTCTTCATCCTGTGAGGAATCCAGCAGCCAGAGAGAGGAAATTTTTCATTTCTGAAACACTCTGTCAATGATTTATTGAGCCCCAAAGCTGCATTTTCTGTCAAATGAACGCTCCTCCAGAAGGCTTTGCTTGGCATTGTGGGTTTGCAGGCAGACTCCAGAGTTTTCATTAGGCTCCAAGGGCAGTTTGGAGACAGAGTTTTCAAACACAAAGCCTGAGATATCCTCCTTGTAATTAGGCTTGGCTCAAACTTTTCCACCAGCTGTGCAAAAAAAAAGGCCTTTTTCCATTACTTTCTCTCCCTAACATTCCATGGATTCCAACATATTTTAGCCCAGTTTCATTTGGAATTCTCTAAAATATTATACTGGAGCCCTCAGCTGGTTTTCCATTATAAACTCAAGATAATGAACAGTTTTGCAAGGGGAAGAAATCCCAGCAAACAGCACCCAAAGGCATCTCTGACCCTGGCAGAGCCAACATTCCCACAGGAGCACCTCTCTTCCATGGACTTCTATGGCTAATAAGGTAAATCCAGGATGTTGCAGTGAAATTCAGGCATTTCTTCTTAGAAGAGATGGAAAAAACATGAGAGAGAAGCTTAACTTCAGCCTCTAACCTGTCAAGAAATGCTCAGGTTCCTCCCTCATTTGAAAAATATTCCTAATGATAAAGACAATAATGCTCTTATCACACAGAAGCTGATGTGATTACGAGCCAGGCAAAAGCAAACAGAGTTTGGATTTCTGCCCCTGTATGAAGACTTCTTTACTTGGCCTGATCAAAAAGCAAAATATTTCCTAGCAGACTCCTGGCCCTGCTGAAATCCTTCTCTTCTGAGGAGAGGAGGCTGTCAGCTGCTTTGGGAGGGATCTATTTGTTATCTCAGCATGAAAATGGACACAAGAATAGGCACTGTCTGGGTGATAACAGGCTGGATAGGGCAATAAATGGCTTTTATGAGAAGTGTCAGGCTCTGAAATATCTGTGATTATCAAATGGCCGCACACTGTCCAAGGGCTCCCAAAACACCTCTGGAGCCCAGAGGAAGGAGAGTTTAATGGGTATGAGGAAACTTCAAAGAGAAGGTTAAGGAACAGACCTGGATCTCCAAATCATGTTATCTTGCTTAAAGTGAGCATCCCTGCTGAGGCTGAGTGGGTGCAATAAATCCTAAACTTGTGCTTCTGCTCTCCCTTGATTTCCAACCCATTGATGATGATCTATAATCCAATACTGATCACTGAGAAGGAGCTGAAGGTTCTTATACCCTTCAGGCACCCTGGTGACACCCTGAGGGACACTGTGTGAGGGGCATGAGTGGAGCACAGCTGTCTGGGGACATCTGTGACCATAATGGAGGGGCACAGGGATGAACACCAAACCACTTGGTGTTTCCCAACAGTTACAGGGTTGGTTTATAAATAAAGGGGTTAAGCCAGTTGTACTCCACCTCCAGATGTCTCATCCTTTACAATTCCCCACAAGTCATAATTTTTAATATTTATATACTAAGCATGGCTGTTCCTCTCTCTTCTGCCCTGAGCATTTTCTGGATCTGATAGGTCACAGCTCCAGAGATTCTCACCAAAACCAGCAAAATAACACCCAAACAAGTCTTGCCCCACTGTTTTGGGCTGTCTCCTTTCCCTTCTGAGGGGAACCTCCAGGAAGCCATGCAGGGTGTAGCTGCAGATCCCAACCTGGAGATCACACCACCTTTCAGAGCCCTGCATTTCAAGTCACTCTATAATGTGATCAAAATATTTAATAGTTGCATCTACTTTAATACTGGCAGTAAAAAGCCCCAGTCTTTCACTCCAATCCCTCCCATCACTCCACTTTTCTCTACATTTTAGTAAGCAGCACAAAACAATCCTCTTGCTATGCACAGCCACCAATATTTCAATCCCAAATGATAATTTGAGAAGGATGAGTGACTTCAAACAAACCCTAACACCTCAATAAATCTCCAGTTGTGCCTAATGTTCTGCACTGAGCTGTGAAGAGCTGCAGAAAACACAATCTGGAGTCCTGTCACAGCCTGGAGCTCAGCATTCCACTGTCCTCCTGGGCCATGAGCCAGCATTTGGCTTGACTTGATGTAAAATTCCTGACAAGAGGAGTTTTCTTTCCTTGAACACGCAGGGTGTGGGATGGAACCAGCCCTCAAGGCTCTGAAGCACCACTGTGTTGACTGAGGATTGGATCCTGTTTGCATCAGGAGAAAACCATGGAGCACTTGGTTTACAAGTTATTCCACCCTGTTGATCCATCTGTACCTGGGATCCCATGCTGCAGGTGTTGGAAAGTAGAATGT
The DNA here is from genome assembly GCF_009819885.2 of Catharus ustulatus. Taxonomy (NCBI): domain Eukaryota; kingdom Metazoa; phylum Chordata; class Aves; order Passeriformes; family Turdidae; genus Catharus; species Catharus ustulatus. The sequence goes on along the minus strand of NC_046228.1, from coordinate 32,106,010 downwards.
GATTCTCATTGTGGGCAGAATGAATAACCGATGGCAAAAAAAAAAACAACAAAACAAAAGGCAGCAATCATCCTTTCTTTAAAAAAAGGGGATTTGGAAATCAAAAGTAACAAGTAAAAATAAACATCATTATATTTCAAGGATAGAAAACAGAATAAGAAGTCCAGGATTTAATTCCTGGCATCACCTTTTCAAATTCTCAGTAGAACCACTGCAACAAAATAATCTAAAAATAGAAGGAAGCAACTTAAACACAAAACCAGGCCTTGTGCCTCCAGAGATCATAAGTGGGTCTCTGAGGGTGTTTTTCCTTGCAATGATATATTGACTTATTCCAGTGTGTATTAACCAACATTTCAAAACCAGCTGAAACCAGAAGTGAGGGAATTACAGTAATTTCACTATTATAAGATGCACGTCCAGGTGGCAACTGTCTTGGGTTACAATACAGAGTGTGATAAAAGGTATCTGTTCTATCACCATCTGTTAAGGATGAGACAGTGATCCTTATCTCCACGGGAGACATTCTGCTAATGGGCCATCCATTGAAACCAGGCAGGGCATTGTTCTTTATCTTTTCACAACCCATCCTTCCTCCAGCCAGTCATTTTCTGCTCATGGCCCATTGAGTCCCACTGTGGGACTGATAAAATTACTGCATCCCATTGGGAGTTGCTCCAGCCAGGGGGAAGAGCCCAACATTTCTTACCAAGATAAAAACAGAGGTTTTGGGACACTAAGGCAGCCCCTTTCTCCACTGGACTCCAGAGGAAAACCGGATTTCTCCACATCACTACTGGACCTCCAGAGGGAAACTGCACCTTGTACAGGAGCACTGCTCCAACTGAGCCACATCTGTCACTGCAGGAGGATGCAGCCACTATGGAATGGGACTGCTACCAATATCCTACCTGACAGGGTGTCAGGTTGTACTCTGACTTTGTCAGGGTTTGGAGTTTGTTTCTTTGTAGTACTGTATTTCTCTTTTAATTTCCCTAGTAAAGAACTGTTATTCCTAATTCCCATATCTTTGCCGGAGAGCTCCTTGATTTCAAAATTATAATAATTTGGAGGGAGGGGGTTTACATTCTCCATTTCAAAGAGAAGTTCCTGCCTTTCTCAGCAGACACCTGTCCTCCAAACTAAAACAGCAACTTTTCCTTCTTTGTCCATATATAAGCTGCACCTGATTATAAACCGCACTTTGGGTTCGGACCAAAATTTTAGTCAAAATGGTGTGGCTTATAATCATGAAATTACTGTAATCCTCCCCTGCTATCAGACTCTGAATCAACAGGTACCTGACCCTTCCGCCTCCTTTTCCCTTCTTCTCCCTTTTGCCACTCGTGCATTGCTTCCAGTACGGATTTTCCTCAGTATAAAATGTGTATGGTCAACATTAAACCTCTATTACTGAGCAGTACCTGCCCTCATCCCAGCCCCCTCCTACCCATTCCCAGCATTCACAAGGAATTAGAGAGACTAAACTGTGGCTATTGAAAAAATCCATCACAAAAAGCACTTCAATAAAAACCTGAGCCAGGCTTTTCCACAAGCCAAAAAGACAATTTTTCCTGTAAAGGGCAGAAGGGATGGACAGTTTGATCCCAGGGAGCATCCTTTCAGTTCTGCTCCAGTGCCTGCCCATTCACCATGGAGCAGCAAATCCCGCTCAGCCTGTTCCCTGGCCATGCCCTCAATGTTCCCAGCACAGCTTGAATTTCGAATCGTGGTAAAAACCAAACACACCAGGCAGACAAGAGGTGGGGCCATTCCAGAGCTTCTTTTCCATGCAGGGGACTGGAATCCCACAAAAGCTGGAACACAGGCTGGGTTCACACTTCATGGATGACCCCAGGAGGTGCAAGGATGTGCTGAGAGCTCCTGTGGGTATCTCCACCCTCTGCAGCTTCTCCTCATCCTCACTGGAATCCTTTCCCTGCCTGCCCAAGAAATGTTTTCATTCCTAGGATTCAAGGCTGTGTGTGAATGCAGAACTTCCCCCCAGTATCCAGCCCTAAAGCTCGATCCTGCCTCCAAGGTGACACCAAACATCCCTCAGCAGCTCTCCTGACTGCTCCAGGGCCTTGGAGGAACTGCAGTTTCCACCATGGACCAGAACCTGCAGCCTCTTTTAACTGAAGGAAGCTTTTTTCATCTGTGAAGCCTTTCTTGGGAAGAAAATTTTTACTCTTTCAAGGCATTCTGGTCTTAAAACTTTCATGTTCAGCAGGAAATTCTTGCCACAGCACAAGGTTTTCCCCCCAACTTTTATTCCCTGGACAAATTTATTTAATAAATATTTGTTTCCTTAACTGAAATATTCTGATTTTAATTAAATGGAATGATTTTTAGGACTGGCTTGAGAAATAAATCATTGTAAGCCTGGAACAATGAATATTTCAGTGAGAGGTCCAGCAGCATTTAGCACAGCTGTGACCTCACTGTTTTTTGTGAATATATTTGTAAGGACAAATATATTCAGTTACACACAAAAAGCAGGGAAAGAGGATATTCCCTCACTGCTTGCTCCAGAAGAGTTGTTTTATATCAGCCAGGGGAGTTACCCCAACTTTTCTTAGTGCACTACACCTTGGAGCAAGGCAGGATACAGCGTTCCAGCCCAAGACACATTGGGACACTCCTGGATTTCTTACCCAGAAAATGGATTTTTCCTGGCTTTATGGTTTTCTCCTGGCCTTCAGAAGCAAGGATTGGCACCAAGGGTGGCCCTAAGGAGCAGCAGCTGCCCTGTGCCAGCAGGATGCTCCTGCTGGGGAAAACCCTGACAAACCCACAGTGCCATTGGGGTGATATTCCCAGAGAGCCCTGGAAATCCAGCTGCATTTATTTTCAGCAGGATAAATGAGAATTGAAAAAAAAAAAAGACAAAAACTAAATGAACAGCCTCATTTCACCCCCAAAAGTTAAATTTCTTCTGTGCTTTGCTCACACATGAAAATCTGTTGTTGGAGATGGTGATAATTCTGTTCTTGGTATAAAGGCACAATTACAGAGGGACTTGTTAGATCAATATCAGCAGGAGAAAATCCTGTCTAACCCCACTGACTTTTCTGTGGGCAGCCACTATTCAAACCTTTTTTTTTTTATTCCATTTATTTCTTAACAAGAGCATTTGCATTCATGCATTAATACAGGAATGGAAAAAAAAAGTCCCAAACCTGCTAAAAGCAAAGAATAAAGTCAACAATAAAAAAGCTCGTTCTTTTCAGGATTTATCCTGGTTTTCCTTAGAAACATTTTGAAGGAAAGCATCTTTAAAAATGAGCATTTAAGGTAGCAAACAGGATTTAAAATGAGCATTTAATGTAGCAAATGGGATCTAAAAATGAGTATTTAATGTTCCATATGGAATTTAAACTGAGCTTGAGACAGATAAAGATGCCCAGAGCCCAAGTGAAAGATGCAATGGAAAGAAACATTTTTTAAGGACCTTCCTACAGGTGCTTCAAGTGGAAGAAATCCTTTTCCTAAATTGAAACAGTAAGATTTAAAAAAATAAATATTTATTTGCTTGCCTTAGGCCTTTCTAATGAGCCACAGGTTGTGTTCAAGCAGCACTGCCACAGAGTGAGGAAACACTCCTTGGTTTCCTCCTCACATTATTTGCTTTAAAATTAAAGTTGGGCAGGCTCTGCAGGACGTGAATCCAAATTAATCTTGACAATCTTCTGGAAAATCTCTATTAAAGCTCAGAGCTTAAAAGCTTAATGTGAGCATAGGGCCTGCTCTGGCAGCTCCCACCCCAGAGCTGATCCCACACTCATTCCTGGCTTTGTTAATGCTGGAATGGATGGGTTTTAAAGCCCTAAAATACAGCAGCAGATTCTGCTTCCTCTCCTGAGCTGGTTTGTTGATGATCATCGACAGAGACACCTGGAAAAAGCTCAACCCCACTTTTCCAGCAGTGGGATATCCCCATGGAGCTCCCAGGGAAAGTGTGCAAGGGCAAGAGGAACAGCCTTAGGCTGGGCCAGGGGAGGTTTAGATGGGATATTGGGAAAAATTCTTCCAGGAAAGGGTGGTCAGGTGCTGGCACAGCTGCCCAGGGGATGGTGGAGTCTCCATTCCTGCAGGGATTTAAAGCTGTGTGCATGTGGTACTTGGGGACATAGCCAGTGGTAGCCTTGGCAGTGCTGGACTTGATGGACTTAGAGGGTTTTCAAATGTAAAAGATCCTATGAATCACATAGGTGTTGTGTGTGTATATATATATATATATATATATATATATGTATCTATCTTTATATTATACATGGCATATAATATATATTTTAAATAATATCTACTTGTATAAACTAATATTTTATTAATAACAACATTGATAACATTTATTATTAATAACATTACTGTTGTTGTTATTATTTCCTTTTCCCTGAGTCCCTTTCTTCTCCAATATAAACTTGGACAAAGCTGGTGTAGCAATGTCTGCGTAGCACTGGAGTGGCTGAAAGCCTCACAGTGACCTGGACCTTCCACTCCCTACAATTTGGTGACATTTCCATCCCTTTGGGATCCTTTTGGTGACATGAAACACAATCTGTTCCTTACACTGTGGCACTGGATTTCACAAAATCATGGAATGGTTTGGGTGGGAAGAAACCTTAAATTCCATCCATTCCCACCCCCTGCCATGTCAGGGACACCTTCCACTATCCCAGGCTGCTCCAAGCCCCATCCAGCCTGCCCTTGGACACTTCCAGGGATCCAGGGGCAGCCACAGCTTCTCTGGGCACCCTGTGCCAGGGTCTCACCACCCTCACAGCCAGGAATTCCTTCCCAATATCCCATCCATCCCTGCCCTCTGGCAGTGGAAGCCATTCCCGGAGTCCTGTCCCTCCATCCCTTGTCCCAAGTCCCTCTCCAGCTCTCCTGGAGTTCCTTTAGGCACTGGAAGGGCTCTAAAGTCTCCCTGGAGCCTTCTCCTCTCCATGTGAACACCTCCAGCTCTCCAAATAATCAGGATTATTCATTATTGATCCTCTCCAAGGTTTAAATCTCTGAAATAACTGAAGTAACCATTGGGAAAATCAAAATGAATGAGTGAAAAAATTAATTTTCTGTCTTTATGTTTATGTTACTCATCCAACCTGCTGTGCTTTCCTAAAAACTCACATTTCACTTCCAGAAGCACATGTCCCAAATGAATCTTAACAAGCTTAAACCCCAGATTTTCCCTTGAAAGGGTGTTTTTTTGTAGAAACGTGTCTTTTCTGACACATTTGGAATGACTCACATGAAAGCTTGTCTCACACCCCTCGGTTCTGGGACTCTTTGCCAATGAATAACTCACAACAGGAATGAAACTCCCCCACAAAGCTCCCCCTCCTCTCAGGAGGATGGGCAAACAGCAAAGAAAAATCATCAGAATAATAATCATCATCGTCATCATTAAAAGGAAAAGAGATGAGAAGGAAAGAAATCAAATACTGCACTCACAAAAAAAAAAAAAAAAGGCAAGAGAGGACGGCAGTTTCATTGGATTTTTGGATAAATAAACAAGTGCCATACCTTTTCAAAAATTCCATATACTCAGTATGCTTGATGAGGCCAGTCCTCATCATTATTGTTTGAAAACATTGCCGATCAATAGCCCAAAGTTTCACATTTACGAGAGCTGGAAAAAAACAAGACAAGGGGAAAATGTGATTAGCAAAAAATGTCCAGATTGCTGTTGTGAACTGCAGAGGAAAACAATGTCATAGGTGAGAAAGCAGGGGAATGGGGAACACTGCAAACCAGGAAACTCAGCTGCTGCACATGAAAGCATGCACTGAAAGGATTGGAAAAATCCTGGTTTAGGAGCTGCATGCGGGGTTTTGGAAAGATGGCCTGAAAGCAGCTGTGAGAGGAGGAGAAATCAAGGAAGGCCAAAGGTGAGCAGGGATTTCAGGTGAGATCATCACAACCTAAATGATTTGGGGACATTCTTTGTGTGTTATCCAGCAAAATCCATTGAGGTTTCATCCTGCTCCCAAATTCCTCCTTGACCTCAAGGAAATGTCCAGACCCAAGCCCTGTTATGCCCTGATAATGAAACACCTCCCAGCTGGGGAGGTTTTGAGCCATTCTTTTCCAACTTTACTTTTTGGATCCCTGCTGAATTCCAAGACTTCTGAGATACTCACCAAACATCACATCCTATTCTTTAGAGGCAAAATTCCATTGTAAAAACAGGGAAAACCAGTGCATAAACTAGAGAGCAGGTCCCCAAAAGGTCCAGTTTTCATCCCAGCTGTGCCTTAGACATTTGCATTATACGTAAATGCTTGAGTATATGCAGTTTATAATAGGGCTTCTCCTTAGAGAAACAGTTTGATTAAAATTATTCCCAAGACCTCTACACTCATATTAATTTCTTTTTTTTCACAGAGTAAATGCAATAAATTCCATGCCCATACCCCCATTTGACTGCAGGAAACAGCACGAAGCAAAGGGACTTTTAGCAAAATATTTACAAATACTCTCACTGATAAGATCCATTAAATGAGTGTGCTTGGATTTGCTGGTCCTTCAGTTCCTAAACTTCCTCCTTAATGAGTTTTCATCCCTAACTGCATTTGCAAGATGGAAAACCTTCAAAGTGCAAGCTCAAATATTTCTTCTTGAATTGCACAGCAGAACAGCCTTTAAAGCCTCCTCTAGTTTTCAACACAGAAACTTCTCTTGGAGAAGCATTTTCAGTTTTATTTTCCAAGTGACACCTCCAGGGATGGGGGCTACCAGCCCTCCCCGGGCAGCCCCTGTGCCTTGGGTTACAATACAGAGCGTGATAAAAGGTGTCTGTTCTATCACCATCTGTTGAGGGTGGGGGCAGTGATCCTTATCTCCCTGGGAGATATTCTGCTAATGGGCCATCCATTGAAACCAGGCAGGGCATTGTTCTTTATCTTTTCACAACCCATCCTTCCTCCAGCGAGTCATTTTCTGCTCATGGCCCATTGAGTCCCGCTGTGTGACTGATAAAATAACTGCATCCCATTGGAAGTTGCTCCAGCCAGGGGGAAGAGCCCAACATTTCTTACCCTGCCTTATGGGGTGTCAGGTTGTACTCTGGTGTTGTCAGGGTTTGGAGTTTGTTTCTTTGTAGTACTGTATTTCTATTTTAATTTCCCTAGTAAAGAACTGTTATTCCTAATTCCCATATCTTTGCCTGAGAGCCCCTTGATTTCAAAATTACAATAGTTTGGAGGGAGAGGGTTTACATTCTCCATTCTAAAGAGAGGCTCCTGCCTTTCTCAGCAGACACCTGTCCTCCAAACTAGGACACCCTGCCAAGGCCTGAGCACCCTTTCCATGCAGAAATTCCTCCTGCTGTCCAAGCTGAGCCTCCCCTGGCACAGCTTGAGGCCGTTTCCCCTTGTCCTGTCCCTGGGAGCAGAGTCTGTTGGGAATTGTGGAAAGGTGCTACTCTCTCATTTTACAGCCATAATGCACTATTACACTCTATATATTTTAATAAATTAATATACCAAGCCCCCTAAGGTCCATGCAGCCCAGGAACTCAGCAAACTGCAGACAATACACTTCTCTATTAATTAAGCCACTAATCACACCTTATATTCTCCTTTCTCTTGCCTTAATGACAAACAGCTGCTTTACTAAAGGCTAATCAGGGTAGAGATTTAAATGTCAGTAGGACCCTTATAATCAGCATGAGCAGCATCTCCTGTTGTGCTGAAATGCCTTGACAGTGCTGAAGAAGCAGGAGGAATTCTGTGGGATTTGATGCTCTTAAAGACTTCAAAGTGATTTATTTAGGAGTGCCCTATGACAAAAAATGTATCTTTGAGACATGTCCTGCAAGATCAACATCCACTGAGAATTAGAACAGACAGATTTCCTGGCCCACACCTCTCCACAGAGCCTGTGTTGGATGCTGGAAGTAAAATATAAAATATCCCATTCCCTGACTGCAGGAGGCACTACCAGAAAGGAGTAGGAGGAACAAAATGATGGAAGCAGATGTGTCTGCAACAGGAGTTTCCTTACTCAATAATTTAAAATATCACACTGTAATCAGAGCTGTTCCATTGCAGTGATGCTGCCATTAAAGTTTATTGCCTCTTTTACACTTTTTCCCAGCAAAATGTCATAGCTGGGGCTCTGTTTAGTCTTTGAAACAGCACACAACAAAATCACTGCTCGTCCAAAAACCACCAGGAGTTTGTACAAGGATGCCCATACCTGCAATGTCTATATGGCTGCAGTTGTGGGAGCTCTCCAGGTGAGGAGATTGGGCACAGCAGAATATTTGAATTGCACATTGAAACAACAGGTTGATGGGAATGATGATTTATGACAGGTTTCTGTGGTTGCAGGGCTGAAGACAAAGCAAATGCTGCTGGAGAAACAGGGAAGAGCTGAGGAAAACATATCAGGATTTCCTGGGTCAAAAGTGGATGGGGGTGGAGATGTTAAATTTGAAATGCTTGCCATGGTTAAGCCCTAATTTCTGATTGAAGCTGACTGAAATCATCTAAATCAATGATTTCAGCAAATGAATCAAACCCCTCTCTCCATCAACATGCCTGATTAAAGCAAACTTTAAAAATCAACAAACAATTTCAAACTTCTTTTCCAAAAATAACTATTGCCAAACTTTTCTTCCCATTTATTTACCTGGGAACCCATGAAAATATGTTCCAATTGAAAGGGGTCAACAGAGGTGTGCAGAGTCCAGCCCAATTCCTGGGATTGTCCCAGCGGGTTCATCCATGTCCAGAGCCTGCTCTTGTCCAGGCTGGACAGCCCTAAATCCCTAAATAACAGGGGTTATTCATTATTGAACCTCTCCAGGCCTTAATTCTCTTTATTTTCAATACTTCCATCACATCCCCAACTGGCCAAAAAGCCAAGTTTGGGCTGTTTTGCTTCATTTCTTTTTGTACATCCCCTGGCTGAAGATCATCAGTTCCTTTTTCCCCTCCTCACATGCAAAGGCAGTGAAATAAGGAGGGAAATGCAAAGTAAGTCTTAAGTTAAATATCTACAGAAGAGTAACCTAAATACTGTTATTTGATGTTATTTAATACAATATATTTTATGTTAGACAGGTAGGAAAGTCCTGAATATTAAAAAATCCATGAAATCAGAGCAGCCAGCAGGGGCATTATTTCCAAAATAAAATGCAATATTCACATGGCCCTGCATTCTTTAAGTTTTTATGTGCTCACTGAAGCCTTCTCAAGTTTTTTCAAGAATTACCAGGTGAATCATCCTCACCCCAAGTGCTGCTGGCAGCATTACCAGACCTAAAAATTATTATTTCATTGCACCCTCATCTGGAATTCATCAGCTCACGTTGGCTTTTGGGCTATTTTATTCCAAAAATTGTTCGTTTATCTGCCTCAGGCAAAGAAACAGCCACAACTTTGTGTCCTCAGGGCCTTCTTGGGCAGACAAAATATCACATTTCCACTCCTATTTAATTGTCCTCCCACTTGGGTTGGGTTTTGGGTTTTGGGTTTTGGGTTTTGGGTTAGGGTTTGGGTTTTTCCACTATTGTGGAAATTACCACAGGGGAAAACACAGCCATTTCCAGCTGTTTCTGGTCCCTCCTGTTTATGGTATGAATTGATGATAAAAGCACATTTAACTAAACAGGAGGAGCACATGGAATTGCTTTATCCCACCAGACACTCTGGGAATCAGGAGGGAGGCTCCAGCAGACTCCAGAATACAGAGTGGAGTGATGGAGAGGGTGCATCCAACAGCTGAAGCAGGAATAAATTCCTTTATTCCCAGATTTTTCTGTCCAAGTTTCTAATAACAGCACTGGGACAAGGATGACTCTGTCCTGATATCCCATTTTCCAGTAGGTCCTTTCCCATTATTCCCCAAGGAGGTTTTGTCACTAGGGAAGGAGTCATTTGAATTTGGCCAGGGATAAATGCAGAGACAAACTCCCAATGCCAGAGGGTGTAGTCAGATGGGATTTTTGGAAGGAATTGTTCCCTGGGAGGGTGGGCAGGCCCTGGATCCCTGGCAGTGTCCAAGGTGCCATGCCTGGAATGTTTGGGCTGCTGTTCAATCGCTGGTCTCAGAGGTGACAAATAATAAATGCAGGTTTTGTGAGGAGGAAAGGAAGCAGGAAGGACATGGGACCTCCAGGGAGCTGTGCTTTCACTCCAGTTAGCTCCAGGAACCCCAAGATTCCAAGGAGGTGTGCAAGGTTTGCTTAGGAACAAACGTGCCTGGAGATAAGACCAAGGAAAGAAGCGGAGGGAAATTGTTATTACCAAACTCTGCTCTTGAACAAAACCACCTGGAGTATTAGATACAAATATAAATTAAATACAGTATTAGAAAGGCACCTGAAACTATTGAATGTAACAGCATTAAACAGATCTGACAGCATCTGTCAGCCAGGGCTAAGCACAATCAGCTGGAGCAGGTACTGTGTAGGATCCAAGGATTTTTCTTGGAGTAATCCAGCCTCCTGTCCCAACATGTCACAGAAATCTCCTGATGAATTATTCAGGAATAACCTCACCCTGGGTGATTTGATCAATTGAAGGCCCCTGATGTTTCCCTGGCATTTGTTTGTCTCTAGCATCGTTCCCAATCTGTGCCGTTTCCCCCGAATCTCTCCATCCTCTTCTGCAGCCTCAGATCTCCTCAGCCATAATGAGAAGTGGTGCCAGGGATTAATTATGGAAGTGTTCAATTACATCAGGTATTTTCTTTGGAATTTCAAACCACTTGTACTACAATCCCTGCTAATTACCCATCCTGGTTTGCTCTTTGCAAACTGTTATTTTACATAACCTTTCCGTGTCACCTCTTATTCTTCCAGGCTGCACCAGCGGATTTCTGCTCTTCTCACATTCCTACAACAGGTTTGCCCAGGTTTTTAATTAACCCTTGCACGAGCTCCCATGCCACTTCAGAAATCTTCCTCAGTCTTGAACACTGAAAGCTGAAATAATTCAGGAAGAACCAGCTGGAGGCCACAAGAAATACTCCCAAATCCTATTTGGAGTGTGATGGAGAGCGACATGTGTGAGGGGAGATTAATGGAAAGCCAAAAGTGCTCTCAGGCAGGTCAGAAGTCTCAAATTAAAGAACTCATTTAGTTCACTGAATGCAAGTTGGGGTGAGGGAAAATGTCTCCAGCTATTTGGGGAAGGAAAAGGGGAAAACAACAACAAATCTCTCCTGAAAGGTGGAAGATTGAGCTTGGGACAAATTGGCTCACTGACATTCCAGGAGCATGGATGCAGTACCAGGAAAGGGAAATGAGGAAAGTAATAAATTCACATTTCAAAGAGATCACAAATCAGTTCTAGCTCATTGTCTACAGGAGCTTCAATCCCAAGGAGAATTAATATTCCCAATTAACAAGGGGATCTTAACTCAGTCCTGGGTTGGAAGGGAAGGTGTTGATAAATGAAGGAGTTGATGTGGGGGACCATTAAAAAAGGAACAGTAAGAACAGCACTAAAAAGGTAACTAAAATATAGCTCTGAGAGAATCCCCAACATGGAAACCCGAGTGCTGGAATGCAGGTGGGGCAGGAACTGTGCTCTGGGAAAAGAGGGATTGCTCTGCTCCTTGCAGAGAAGGAAAGGCAGGAAGAATTGCCTGGGACTTTGTGGTAGTGGGGGGTGAAAAAGGGGTCCTAAAAGCAAGCAGAAATTCCAGGTGGCAGCAGGTGGGGCCTGAATCTCTGCAGGAACAGTGGCAAGTTCCTCATGGAAGATTCTGGGAAAATGATACAGGTATCTGCAAGCTGTTTGGTTTGTCATGAATCACAGGATCATGGAATGGTTTGGGTTGGAAAGGACCTTAAAGATCATCCAGTCCCACACAAGGACAACTTCCACTGTCCCAGGCTGCTCCAAGCCCCATCCAGCCTGGCCTTGGACACTCCCAGGGATCCAGGGACAGCCACAGCTTCTCTGGGCACCCTGTGCCAGGGCCTGCCCACCCTCCCAGGGAACAATTCCTTCCCAATATCCCATCCATCCCTGCCCTCTGGCAGTGGGAACCCTTCCCTCTTGTCCTGTCCCTCCATCCCTTGTCCCCAGTCCCTCTCCAGCTCTCCTGGAGCCCCTTTAGGCACTGGAAGGGCTCTGAGATCTCCCTGGAACCTTCTCCAGGTGAGCACCCCCAGCTCTCCCAGCCTGGCTCCAGAGCAGAGGGGCTCCAGCCCTGGGAGCATCTCCATGACCTCCTCTGGATTCATTCCAACACCTCCATGTCCTTTCTTGTTCTGAGGACCCTGCAGCAGGACTCCTCCAAGGGAGGAGATCCTTTCCTCTCTCCTCACCCCAAGGGCTTTCTCAGAGCTCTGCAACAGATCCTGAAACCAAAACATCTAAAACATGCAGTTCACCCTCATCCACTGGCTTTTCCTGGGAGGCCACCATCCAGGTCCAGGAAATCTATTCCCAGCTCTGAGTCAGCCAGAAGTGGGTTGGAAGGAAAACTCTTTTTAAAAGAGCTGCTCACATGCAGCAAAATTAATGATCATTTCTCCAAACAAACCAGTGGTTTAATGTATTTTTCCCCCTCATTTCCAGATGCTCCTGGACTATTTAGCTACAGAAGTGGCTCCAATGGCCAACTTGCCATAAAGCTCAGTGGAGCAGGGAGAGCAGCAGAAGCCAGGTGGAAATCCATTTTCCCGGCCAGACACGCTTATTTGTAATTCTGCACCACAAGATGCTTTAATTCATGAGTAACAGCCATAAGAACAAGGAAAGTGCCATAAATACCTGCACTGGGTGCAAATAACTGACCTGGAACACCTTTCCAGAGTGGTGGAACTTAGTTATTGAAAAGTGTAATTGAAGTGGCACTTGGAATAGAGGAGAGGAGGAGGAGAAGGAGAAGAAGGAGAGGAGAAGGAGAAGGAGAAGGAGAAGGAGAAGGAGAAGGAGAAGGAGAAGGAGAAGGAGAAGGAGAAGGAGAAGGAGAAGGAGAAGGAGAAGGAGAAGGAGAAGGAGAAGGAGAAGGAGAAGGAGAAGGAGAAGGAGAAGGAGAAGGAGAAGGAGAAGGAGGAGAAGGAGGAGAAGGAGAAGGATCAGATAGAACAGAAGATAGAGAAAAAGAAGCAGAAGCAGCAGAAGGAAAAGAGGCAGGAGAAGCATGTGCAGAACAAACAGAAGCAGCAGAAAAAGCTGCTGAAGCAGAACAAGAAGTGACAGAAGAAGCAGGAAAAGGAAAAGAAGTGAAAGAAGAGGCAAAAGGAACAGAAAAAGCAGAGCAGAAGGAGGAGAAGCAGCAGCAGCAAAAGAAGCAGAAGAAGCAGAAGAGGCAGAAACAGAAGAAGCAAGCAGAAAATAAACAGAAGTAGGATAAGCAGAAGCAGCAGCAGCAGAAAAAGCAGCAGGAGGAGCAGAAGAAAAAGAACAACAGAGGATGCAGGAGAAGAGGAAGCAACAGCAACAGGAGAAGAAAGAGCAGAAAAAAACAGGAGATGAAGAAGCAGAAGAAGCAGCAGGAGAAGAAGCAGGAGGATGAGAAGTGCAGTTTGTTTTCCCTCCATAACCACTCCCAACCATGTCAGTGCTAATCCCAAACCTGAGCTGCTCCTACAGGTCCCAGCACAGGGACTTTGCTGCAGGAGCTGAGGGGATCCCCAGGCTGCCGTTACCCCTGCAGGGATCCTCCCCTCCAGTGCAGCCACCCCTGGGCTGGAACCATTGAACTGCAGCCTGGATGCTCAGCTCCAGTTTCCAAAGGGAAGATGTCACCTCTACTTTTAAAACTGTTTTGTAGCTTCTACTCTTTTCTAGTTCAACTGCATGGCTTGAATTTATTTTGCTGCTAGAGCTCCAAGCTGTTCCCCTGGGCTTTGGATGGGACAAAATTAAAATGTACTCTGAAGTGATGGCCCCTAAAATGCTAAAACAGAAAGGGAAAGGCAAACTGCAGCTGTCTGGGTGTAAAGCAACAGGAAAGATCTCTTTTTACAGGATGCTATGAGCAGAATGATTCTGCTGAGCAAAAGGACACACAGAGAAATCAAGGAGTTTGGGCTAAATAATGTAAAATAAAGCAGTGGAATGAATTATTCTGGGACTGTAAGAGTGGTGAAGTTGAGCCCCACAATCCCCTCCATGGAAATGACGGGAAGAAAATGGATATAATCACAAGAGTGAGATACTTGTACATCCCAGGGACAACTTCTTGTGCTTGTCCAAGAGGCTCCAGGGCTGGGGCTCCCCTTCTCCAGTTGGGATTTGGTTTCACCAGGGAAAAGACATTGAGGAAAAGGGACAGAGGGAAAAGCCACACACCCTTCAGAGGCTGCAAGGAAAATAATCTCACAGAAAAGCTGTGGCATGTTTTAAACCCAACTATTCAAACTCCTAGTGCCACCTTTCTCCTTGACCTTCTATTTTCTCTCCAAGCTGAAATGTTGTTGTATATATCAGACCTTTTCTTCTTTCAAATCCAAATTCACTCAAGTTTCTAAGATCTACTCACATAAACCAGATTTAGATGAGATATGAGGGAGAAATCCTTCCCTGGGAGGGTGGGCAGGCCCTGGCACAGAGAGAAGCTGTGGCTGGCCCTGGATCCCTGGAAGTGTCTAAGTCCAGGCTGGATGGGGTTTGGAGCACCCTGGGATAGTGGAAAGTGTCCCTGTTCATGGCAGGGGGGTGGAATAGATGGGATTTGAGCTCCCAACCCAAACCAGTCTGGAATAAACTTCAGCCAGCACAGCTTGTCCAAGAACAGCAGCAGGAGTGAAGATTTTGTCTCCTTGCCCCACACTCAGCTGCACATTTCCTGCAGAATGCTGCCCACCAACCTGCAATTTAACATCAATCACAATTACTCCATTGCTGCCATCTGCAAACAAAGCTAAACTTCCAGCTTTGAGCTGCAATCCCAATATTTAGAGAAGCACAGAGCAGTTAAACCAGGGCTTGGCAGCACACTGAGAACATGAAGCAGCTCCAAACCCCAAAGACACAAAAGCTTCTCTTGGTGTGATTAAAAAGAGGTACTTAGCTAAATGAACTTTGCAGTAATTCCTTGTGTTTCAATGCTTTCTTTATTTCCCAAGAGCAGCATTTCCTACACAATGATTAAATAACCCATGTTCAGATTTCTCTCTCCTGAGCATTCCCTGTTTTCCACACCAGATAGAAACCTGTCCCATCCTGTAAAATCCCTGTGCTGTTATCCCTGGCTTGTAAAGGTCTGTCCCAAAGGTTCTGCTGTGCTTAAATAGCACAGAGGAGGTGCAGAGCAGGGGCTGCATTCATCCACTGCCCAGGGTTTGTGTGTGCCCTGGGGAAAAGCTGCAGCTTGGGGCACTTCTTCTATCAAACAAATCCCAAATCCAAGGAGATCCCATCCCCACAGGAGATCTGGGGTAACAGGATCATCACAGATTCCCACACTGGTTTGGGTTGGAAGGATCTTAAATCCCATCCTGTCCCAACCCTGCCATGGACTGGGGCACCTTCCACTATCCCAGGGTGCTCCAAGCCCTGTCCAGCCTGGCCTTGGACGCTGCCAGCTCAGAGATCTTCTCCAACCTTATGGACTCTACAATTCTAATTGAATTCTGCTCCGGTGTAGCCTCAATATCTGGTCAGATTTGACATCCATTTGTGTTTTAGCCCATTGGCTTTTTATTATTCTGTATCAATCTTTTCCTGCAATGAGCTGATGTCTGGGATTGTCCTTGCTCCTGGGCTTGGGGACCTGTGTGCAGGCTGCACAAAGAGCAGCAGCAGCACCAGATCCTGAGCAGCAGGAAAAGGGAAAAGGGCGATTTTAAAATATCACAGGAGGGAACTGTTCAGCTCCTGGGGTGGCACTCCTGTAATTTCAGAGTCAATATGGGAAGAGTTTGCAGGGTGGAAGACGCAGTTCTGGATCCAGCAGC
Source organism: Catharus ustulatus (assembly GCF_009819885.2). Taxonomy (NCBI): domain Eukaryota; kingdom Metazoa; phylum Chordata; class Aves; order Passeriformes; family Turdidae; genus Catharus; species Catharus ustulatus. The sequence continues at coordinate 32,090,133 of NC_046228.1, read as the reverse complement.
ACCTGGATCACACTTGGTGGGAGCTCTGGGAGGTGTTTCTCCACCAAAACCAAACCAGTGGGGCAAAACCTTTGCTGTGGCAAAGCAACAAGTGGAGAGTGGTGGACAGGAAGGGCACCCCCATCAACACCAGTTTGCTGCTCCAACCCAAACTGGGAGGCAGATGGAATGCTAAAATCACAGGATCAGGAATCACTAAGACTGGAAAGAACTCAAGGGACTTTGTCTGCAGAGGGACAGGAGGGTATAAAGCAATTAGAGCAACATTTGTTGCAGGGGGTTTCTGCCATGTACTACTTCCAGGGTTGGGAAAGCAGGACTAGGGTGCACAGAAAGAAGTGGAAATTCCTCTTTTTGCCTGATTTGTTTCCTCTAGGAGATGAACTCCCCTTCAGATGCCAGGGTGGGCTCACTCCCTGTGCCACAGCAGCACGGGGAGGTTTCCATTTTTATTTCCACAACACATCCAAAGGCCCCACAGAGGCTACCAGAGCTCCAGGAGCACTGTGACAACGCTCCCAGCCACAGGATGGGATTGCTGGGGTGTCTGGGCAGGGCCAGGAGCTGGGCTGGATGGTCCCTGTGGGTCCCTTCCCACTCAGACATGCAGATCCCACCTGCCTGCAAGAGGGGACCCCAATTCTTCCCTCAGATACAGAAGCACATCAACTTTGGGAAAAACTGAGCCCCCAAAGCTTGCTCCTCAGAGCACCCACCAGCAGTGCAGGTGAAGCCTGGATTTCCCTGGCTGGCAGAGTGTTTAATGGGATTCATGAGGAGCTGCTTTTCCAAACCATTAAATCCATAATACCAACAGAAATAACACCGTGTATTCCATCAGGGAAACTTGTGGGGTTTCAATGAATGCTGCGAGGGACAGCTGGAATAAAAACACTCCCCACACATTTACAGAAGTTGTTCAGGGGCATAACAGTACTCTGGCTGTTGATTAATACACATGTCAAATAAAAATGCCTTCCTGATATGCAGGAGCATCATTCCATCATTCCAGACAGTTCTGACTGGGGTGGAAAGTGCTGTTAACTGAACACTCACTGTGGTAGTTGGTGTCTCGGCTGGAAAGCTCAGAAATCATGTTGAAAATGGAATATTGAGGAGCTTTTCTCCTTCCTCTAATAACATTTATTAATTATTTTGAAATGTCTGCAGTCCTCAGCCAGCAGCCAGTTTCCATAATCCACACACCACTTGCTGCTGCATCCCAAAGACAGCAGTGAACGTGGTTAAAAAGCACTGAAATCTGCCTTCCCTGGAAAACTTGCTCATGGATTTCAGAGAAAATTACAGGCAAATGCTGCTGGTCAGGATAACTGCTGTTATTTTTTGAGAGTCAGCAGTGAGCTCAGCTGTTGGGGGGAAAACAGACATGAGAGACTGAGCTAACAAGTGTGGAGGTATAAAATATGGATTGAAGCTGGACTTGGTTGATTGGAGTTGGGAAGGAGAAGATGGGAAGAAGCAGGCAAAGGAGAGGTGGCCCTAACAGGGAAAATGGTCTTAGACAAACCTCAGATTAGCTTGATGTAAATTTAGATAAACCAAGAGGAACTGAGGTAAACCTGGGACAGGCAGAGTTAGGAGAGACCATGGCAGATGGATCCCAGAATCTCAGGATGGTTTGAATTTTAGGGGACCTTAAATCCCACCCAGTGCCACCCCTGCCATGGGCAGGGACACCTTCCACTATCCCAGCAAAGCCCAACCTGGCCTTGCCCCTGAACTTCAGTGCACAGCAGTGATGGTTCTGTGTCTGCCCTGATTTCAGGATGGGAGATGGAAAATGGAGATGATGGACACTGAGGAGAATCTGCTCTCCTAATCCACAGGGAAGGCATTTACAGCTCCTGTCCTGCAATCCAAGCAGTTCAGCCTAACCAGCCACACAGGCACAGCAATCCCAGGGAACGCTTCAGGAGAGCCCTGGAGGGGCTGGAGCGTGTCCAGGGAAGGGAACAGAGCTGGGGAAGGGGCTGGAGCCCCAGCAGGGGCTGAGGGAGCTGGGAAAGGGGCTCAGCCTGGAGAAAAGGAGGCTCAGGGGGAACCTTCTGGCTCTGCACAACTCCCTGCCAGGAGGGGACAGCCAGGGGGGGTCGGGCTGTGCTGCCAGGGAACAGGGACAGGACAAGGGGAAACGGCCTCAAGCTGTGCCAGGGGAGGCTCAGCTTGGACAGCAGGAGGAATTTGTGCATGGAAAGGGTGCTCAGGCCTTGGCAGGGGCTGCCCAGGGAGCTTTGGAGTCCCCATCCCTGGAGGTGTCCAAGGAAGGGCTGGAGGTGGCACTCAGTGCTCTGGGCTGGGGACAAGGTGGGCATTGGGCACAGCCTGGGCTCCATGGGCTGGGAGGGCTTTTCCAGCCTCAGGGATCCTGGGATTCATTTCTCCCCTAAGACCAGGAGCTTTGAGTTCTTATTAAACAGAGAGGGGGCATCACACCTCCTTCAGCAACCAGATCCAGCAGCCTGAAACCCTTATGGGAACAGGAATTTCATTCTCCTGCACCCTGAAATCCTCCCCATGTGGTTTCTGCACTAACATCTAATCCTGCCTCTCGCTGCACATTTAACCTCTCACAAGGGCTACGTTTCAAGCACTTATTCCTCCTGACTCAGGGGATTGTAAGGTACTTACACCTCAAGATTCTAGTCCTGTGAGACACAGGGTGTGCTGGACAGGTTCCAAAGCAGCACAAAATTATTATATAGACATAAAAATATGTAAAGAGAACAAGGGAGTAGATTCCAGCTGCTTTATTTATGTGCTTGCAGCTCCCTGGAATTCCACGTGTTCGTTGGCCTGTGGATCAGATCCTAAAACCCAAATAATCCACAAATGACTGAATGAGGCCTTTATTGAGGAATAATTTGTTCTCTGCAAATCTGCCAGCTCTGACATGAAGGATGAAATCAGACTGAGCTGAGACACAGCCAGAGCAGCAGCAATAATCCCCAAACCAGCAGGTTTTCCATAGTTATTCCTTCCCATGCTTCTGTTAAGATAAGGTGGGTGCCTGTTGGGCCTCAGTGGTTTTGGGCAGGGAGAATTCATCCTTAATATTCATTTTTATCACTTTAAAACTTTGGTTTTTTTGTGTTCTTCGGAGAGGAGCTGAAAGGCTTATTAAACATGGATCCTCTGTAGGAATTCCAGTGGGAATTCCAGCAGAACTGGCTGATTTTAATCGAGTTTTAATAGCTCAGAGTTGAAGGCAGCTCCAGTTCATTTACTGAGGTCTGGGAGTTTTGAGAAGTTGCTTTTAATTTGGAGCTTGAATTGTATTTTCTCCTCACTTTCTCTTCCATAAAAAACTAACATTTTGTCTTACAGATTTCTACAACAAGAACAAGGACAGCTCACCAGAGTGGAAAAGTATATTCAGAGCTAAATATTCCAGAGGAATGAGGGGTTTGAAAACTCCATTGCCTTAAAAAGACAGGAAAAACAGCCAATAATGAACTGGCATTTAAAGGAACCTTCAATTAAATCAGTCACACAAAGATGGGGAGTGGAACCAGAACCAAGGGCAGGCACAAATGATGGAAAATCAATAAATTAAGATATTTATATGTTGCAAGGTCTTATTTTAAGCTGAAAATTCTCAGCAAAATTCACTGAGAAGGACTCTGTGGCACGGGACAGGACATGTGGGAAACTGCAGAGTCACAATTTCTGAGTGACCTCAGCTGGATCCTTTTTTACCCTGAACTGTCTCATCCTTAAAGCAGCCTTGATCCCAAATAACAATTCCCCAAAGAACTCCTTCAGGTCTGCTTTCTGCTGAAAATACTCCAATTCAGTCCTCATGAAAATGCAAACTCTGAACTTCCACCCCATGGCCAGCTTTAAAAATAAAACAAATTAAGAGAGAAACGAGGAAGATTGAAAGGAAGTGAAAAAGAGCAGAGAAAAGGGAAAGTAAAAGTTAGTGGTGGTAATAAAAGCATCTCATTGCATCCCTGAGAATTTTGGAAGAAATATATACCATATATATATTATATATATTATATATCTATAGATCCCTAAAATGAGATGAAATGGAGCAATAAAAAAGCTGCAGAAAAGGGTGAGAAGGAAAAAGATAATGTTTTAAAAAGGTGATTGTACCTGGATGAGGGAAAAACAGGGACAAACCCATGGTGAGGGACCCAACATAAGATTTCTGAGGAGCATCAGGCAGAAGGTTGAGAGTAAAACCTTTTCCAAGAGAACTGCAGGTTCTGGGATGCCAAATTTTAAAACAAGGCTGCAAAGGAGAGGAAGGGAGGGCAGAAAGGGTGGATGAGGAACAGACCCCACTGGGCCAGCCAGGAGAAAAAGGAACCAAAGAGGGAGCAGGAAGGACTTCCAGAGAACACCTGGGATAAGGGATTGCATGGAATCCCTACATGGAATTGTGCCAGCTCTGGTACACCTGGTACACAGGATTATTTCAGCACATGCCCCTCACTGTGCAGTAAAGGTAAAAATAGAGGTGGAAAATGCTGGAAAAAATGATTCCCTGAGGTTTCAAGAGAATTGCCCACTGCTTGGTCTGATGTGATTCTTTGGAACCACATAAATCAGTAAAAATTAGATATGACTGTATCTTGCTGAGTGTAGGAGTAGGAAATCAGGCCCTTGGTTCCCCAAACTCAGCCTGGGGAAGCGCTGGAGTTGCTCTCATGAGCATTTCAGGGGGATTTTGATATGGCCTTTTCATAAAGGCTCTTAGGGAAACTCAGGAGGGTTAAAGACACAAAGCACCCAAGAATCCCAGGATGTGCAGGGGGATTCCTGCTGTCCAACGTGCTCTGGAAAAGAAGGGGAAGGTGAGGGAAAGGAGATCAAGCTGATGTAAAACATGAGCACAGAGGAGGCGCTGCACACTGCAGAGCCCACAAACCAAAGAGGATTTGGGGCTGAGGGATGGAAAATGATGCAGGAAGGAAGAGCTGAGCTTGCCCACAGAGACAAGGCTGCCCTGGCTGAGGAGTGACCACACAACATCCCCTCAGTCACAAAGACAACGGGATTGGGAAAAGAAACACCAACCGAAGAGAAAATCCTGCTGTGGTTCTCCAATCCCACACGGAGCCACTTTGCCAGGAGGCTGAAAGAGAGCACAAAGGAGCATGGAAAAGGGCAGGGGAGGAAGACTGGAAAAGGGCAGGGGAGGAAGACTGGAAAAGGGTAGGGGAGGAAGATTGGAAAAGGGCAGGGGAGGAAGATTAGGGGCATCTGCTTCAGTCCAGGTCCTCTGCAGGCTCCAAGGGAGCTACAACCTCCTGATGGGCTTGGAAAAGGCAAAATTAAATCCTTAAAAAAATCATCTGGGATTTGCTTTTGCTGCCTATTCCCTGGCAAAGCTGCATTTGGAAACATTTATGCACTGGGTGCAGGACAGAGCCTTATTAAATCACCAACCTCATTCCCACTTTAAATATTTAATCTCATGTTTATTCTCTGCCCCTCATTCCTGGAACCAGGCTACACAAACAGGAGACATGGACCAAAGCTGGGACACCTACATCAGGATTTTCTGTGGATCTTCTCCAAGTTTGAAATGCAAGGAAAGAATAAGCACATGAAGTATTTCAGGGTTTTGCACATTTCTGAGCAGCTCAGAAACACGACTTGCTGGAGATGTCCGATGGCATGGCTACAAAATTATCCAAAAATCTCTGTCTTCTTCTGCCTATAAAATATCACCACAATCTCCATTACCAGCATCATGGAATGGTGTGGGTGGAAGGGACCTCAAAACCCATCCAGTGCCACCCCCTGCCATGGGCAGGGACACTTCCACTCTCCTGAGTTGCTCCAGGCCCCAAAGTTCAACCTGGCCTTGGATCCAGGAATCCAAAGATCCAAAGACTTCCATGGATCCAGGGGCAGCCACAGCTATATTCCAATGTATATCTTAAATATTAAAAAAACCCCAATCATAAAAAGCAGCTATGGGGGCTGGGGGTGATGAAGATGCTCCAAGTGGGACACCATCTAAAAGGAAAAACTCCATCACCTAAAGGAAAAGCTGCATTTGCAAAAATCTACCCCTAGTTGTCAGCAGCTGAACTGGTTCTTCCTGAGCTCATTTGAATTCAGCTAAATGTGCAAATCTCATTAAAAATACCAAGGACATGGACTTGAGGCCACATCACACTTTTTGCCATTGCAGCATCCAATGACCTAATCCAGGAATCAATCAAAAATCACTCCAAGGTCTTAAATTTCTCCCTGGTGCCAGGAGTTTGGATTGACCCCAGACTCTGTCAGGTGTAACTTGAAATCCCAAATCCCTACAATACTTAACCCAAAATATCCCAAGAGGCTCTCCCACAGGAATCCCTCACTGGCTGGTTGGTACCTGACCCCACAAGGCCTTTCCAACCCAAACCCTTCTGAAATTCCATGATTTTTACACAAATATCACACACTGGCATATCTGGAAAAGCTCTGTAATCCACATGTCAGCCCTTCCTCAGCTCTCCTCAAAAAGCTGCAGCCTCCTCTATCAATTTCCCAGCAATGCAAATTATCCCAGCGAGCTCTGTGGTGTAATTAAGCCATAACGTTGATTACATACTCAGCCTCCCAACAGATTGTTTGTTCCTCATTATTAGCATACAAATATCCCAGGTAGTCATTCCCTGCCTCAGAGCTTGCCCAGGTTGTTCTGATTTCAAGGCAAAACACAAGCCCAGCTCATTGAATCCCAGGGTCCCAGAGAGGTTTGGATTGGAAGGGATTTCAAACCCATCTTATCCCACCCTCTGCCAGGACAGGGACACTTTCCACCATCCCAGGTGCTCCAATCCCCATCCAGCCTGGCCTTGGACACTTCCAGGGATCCAGGGGCAGCCACAGCTTCTCTGGGCACCCCTGTTCCTCCCAGGGAACAATTCCTTCCAAATACCCCATCCATCCCTGCCCTCTGGCAGTGGGAAGCCATTCCCTGTGTCCTGTCCCTCCATCCCTTGTCCCAGGTCCTTCTCCAGCTCCCTCTCCAGAGCTCCCATGGCAGGGAGTAGAAGTGGATGAATTTTAAGGTCCCTTCCAACCCATACCATTCTATGATTCCATGGCAAGTAAATCCCCAGGATAACTTTGGAAAAGGCTGCCATTCCATGGGTACAACCCTGTGTTCCAACACCTCTTGGTGCCTTCTGGAGTCACAGAGGTGGAGGATGCTCAGCCTCAACTCTGATGATCCCAATCCTTCCTGGATTAAGATCTACCAGCCTACCCAATACCCTGACATAATTTTTTCCTGCTGGCAATGCTCCTACAAGTGAACATAACCACAATTCCCAGCTAAACCAGAAGGATTTTAATCTATTCCCATGTCAGTGGTTAGTATATTAGATATAATTTGTTGGGCACGTCCAGGAGATTGATTTTCTGATTTAAAATGCTGCTGCTCAGCTTTTTTCTAAAGGAGAAAGTTACAGATGTCAAGAGTGAATCCTAAATACCATGAGACCCCACTTGATTTTGAATTCTATGGGATTTCAGGCCAAGGAGCCCAAGAGAATAGGAGATTTAAGTTGGCCCAAAAATTAGGCATTTATTTAATGGATTTGGATTAGGGATAACTTCAATTCAGCAAAATTCTCTTTCCTTCTGGGTGGAAGGCCCTGTCCTGGTTTTATCTATAGTGGGGAATTTAATTCTGGGATTTCCTGGGATCTGGTGCAAGATATGCACCAGTTTTCATCACAGACACTTCCAACCCATCACAACCTCACCCTCAGCTAAGAGTACTGAGTTCAAGTACCTTTAAATTTGATCTCTGAAGTATTAGAGGTAATTCATGTCACATTTGGGATCTATAAATCCAATTCTTTTCCTGCTGGAGTGCATTTTACCTGAGGAATGAGACTGGGGTAACAACAGAGGCCATGACCATGTGGCACATCTGGGAAAACCTGAACACCAGCATGAATTTTCCATCCAGTCCCAGTCCCTGCCTTGGACAGGGATTCCACCAGAACCAAGTTGCTCAGAGCCCCATCCAACCTGGCTTTGAAGCAGAAATTTATATTTTATTTATATATCCATCTAGTTGTACATTTATATATGTACCTGAGGAAAACATGGATATATTTCCATGAAATCCTGGCACTTTGAGCAGCTCCCTGTGGCAGCTCAGCTCAGGGCTGATCTCCTCCTCCAGGAATTGTGCTTTTCCTGGTAAGGCAGACCCACCAATTCCAATAATCACCTTAATTCCGCATTTCCCTGATTTTATTAACTTAAATGGGACCCGTAATCCAATTGCAGCACAGCCTCCTTTAAATCAGAGTGAGGGCTCTGCCTCTGTCCTGAAATATCCGTGACAAATCTGGGCTGCATCCCTCAGGCAGCCCTCCCACACCTCAGGGCTGAAGGCTCAAACCTCAGCCCAGCCTATCAACAGGCAGCATTCCTTATAAAATAATAACAAAAAAATTATTAAAAATCAACAACACAGCACTCCTTGTTTTAAAGGTGAAATTTGTGCTTAACAGCCAATTAAATGAGGAAATTGAAAGTAATTAATTTTTTATGCTTTCCCCTGTTCTGCAGGTGAAGGTGTGACCAAAATGATGAATGAACTTTCACACCTTGTTAAATATACTTTATTTTTAGTCTTACCCTTTCCTCTACTCCTGTGTCTATATTTCAATTCTGTCAAAGAGGTTTTATAATAAATAAATTAAGTCTACAGATGATGCTAAAATCTTTCCCTCACTCTTTTCTGATGGTCTGATTTTAATGCCAAGCCTCTCACTGGTCCCAGCTTCCAAGAGAAGTCCCACTGGGCTGTAAATCAGGTCAGAGTGACTTCAAAATTCCCTCACACAAAATTCTCAGGACACACCTTTTCCTCTCTCCAAACCATAAAAGATTTTGTCCATCCCTGTCCCCCTTCCTGGGACTCGTGCAGATCACAAAGAGATTTTTGAGCACCTTCTGGGTATCAATTCCCAGGCCTTCTATAATCACAAAAATATCTGTTTTCTCCCCTTACCTCATCCAGGGAATGCCCATCCCACATCTCCTGATTTTCCTCTGACAGCCCACATCAAAAGGAGTCCAAACTGATCTGTCCTCACCCTGTTTGTGCTGCCATCAAACAGTTCCATTTTCCTCTCCCTTGGGATTTAGGACACCCCACCAAGTTGTCATTTCCTAATCCGAGCCTGTTTTCCAGGTCAGCAGCTCCATCTCTCCAGGCTCTGCTGGAGTTATCCCAGATTAGTGCCTCGCCCATGGATTGTTCTCCTTGTCTTTTTGGAGTCCATAGCTCCCCAAGTGTTTCAGAAAACAAACCAAAGGGAGGGCACTGAGCTGCACTGAGACTCTCAAACACATCAAAGCCCTGAAGGACAGAAGGGAATCCCATCTGCCCCACAGGCAGCAAAAAAGTGGAATATTTAGGGCATGGAAATGGTTGGAGCAGAGTTTTCCCACCTTGAGGCAAACCCAAGGGCTTGGTATCAGTCACAGCTCAGTCCCTCTTAACTCCATGCCCATATTTTCCCAAACCTGGACACAGCTCAGAGCCACCTGGGATAAGGGAAGGTGTCCCTGCCCATGGCAGGGGGTGGGATGGGATTTAAGATTCCTCTAACCCAAACCACTCTGGGATTTTATAACTCTAACCTGACTTATTAAAACCCTGCACTGAAAATAACAAATTTCTGAAGGTTCAGGATTAGTCAGAATCTTTCTTGCAAAACCTCCCAAATCCATTAAAGTCCCGGAAAGATTAACTGCAAATATGATTAGCACTGATTCCAAACAGTTGGTTTGTTATCCCAGTTCTTTATTCCCAGTCTTCAGACCACAAAGCACCTCCCTGTGCAAACACAACTGAATTTATATGGAATTTCTGTGTTACTCCCAACTGCTCCCCTCTCCTCTGGCACTGGTTTGTTACTGGGATTTACACTCACTGCAGGCAATAATTTTCTTAGCTGAAAGGTCTAAAGGCATGGATTTCGTGTCATAAATTCCAAATTTATGGAGAAAGTTCCTTTTGGAACAACAGAATTATGCACATTGCTCCTTTGCCTCTTAAACCCAGCAAAAATTAGGATACAAAATGACAGGATTGCACTTGATGCTCGAGCTCTCAGGGCATCTCTGCCTTGGAAAATGCTGGATTTTGCCTGCTGGATTTTGCCTTGGATTTGGGGATGGAAAGGACATCAAAGCTCTTCTCATTCCACCTCCTGCCATGGGCAGGGACATTTCCACTACCCCAGGCTGCTCCAAGCTCTGTCCAACGTGGCCTGGAACATTTCCAGGGATCCAGGGGCAGCCACAGCTTCTCTGGGAAATCCATCCCAGAGCCTCACCATTCCCACAGGGAAGGACAGCAGATGACATTTAGGTCCTCACTGTGTCATTAATTTCCACCCAATTAAGCAGTATTTAAGATTCTGGCTCAAATTAACTGAAAATAAAATGTTCCACTACTGAATTCCAGAGACAAAAGAGGGAGAAGGGGATGGGAAGAAAACCATGCAGGAGAATATATTAATTATCTTCTATCCATATAATATGGGATGTGGTACATTTTTGGCAACAGAGAGGTCTCAGTAAGATTTATTTCATGTCATGAAAGGAAAAAACGAAAGTAGAATTTTGAAATTTGCTCTGAAAATCTTTTGTCATAGCGACACTTTACAATTCTGCCTTGATTTTCACCTTGCATAAATTGTGTTTCAGAACTGCTCTTACACACAGAACCAGATTTCCACATAAAATATATGCTGTAAAAAGCAAAACAGCTTGAGACCCAATGGAACAATCTGACCCCTTCTGAGTGATTTACTGTTTTTTGTAATCAAATCTAAACACAATTAAAATCAACATGTTCCTGTACAGAACTCTTGGCATGACAGAGAATTAAACAACCCCAAGCACCTTCTAACGAGCATTAAATGTCACTCCAAGAGTTGATAGAGAAGCACCAAAGTAGATGCTATTCAATTATTAAATATAATTTGGGTTATTTTTCAAGAGTGATGACTCCAGAGTCACCAGGGAGCTGCAAAGAACTGTAACTAGAGTTTTGACATCTGAAATTATTTTTAAATAATTCATGGGACCTAGCAAGGCTTTACTTCTGAGTTGTTTCTATCGTTTAGATGAAAATGAATCATTTGTGGGGGGGTAAAACGAACATCTGCTGACAAGCTGTCAGCAGAGAGGGGGGATGTTGACAAGCATCTGTTCCCAGCAGCTTGGGAAGGGCCTGGGAGAAATTCCCAGCAAGAAATAATCCACAATTCCCAGATGGGGCAGGGATTTGTTCCTCCTGGAGCAGTGGGATGGGGAGCTCTGCAAGGGAGCTGCCCTGCTCCTCACACGTGTTTAACCTGGAAGAGTTCCACTAAAATGCCTCTAAGGCTTTGCACTCCTTTGATCTCAGATTACACCTTTTTTGGGGGAAAAAACCTTTCCTTAATTCAAGGTCCTGTGTTTTCTTTGATTACAGGGTGCAATCTGTTTCCTTGGAAAAGGAAGACCTTTAGAATGATTGAGTCCAACTGTTCCCCCAGCACTGCTGTGCCCAGCCCTAATTCCTGTCCCCAAGTGCCCCATTCCTTGGATGGGGACCCCAAACCTCCCTGGGCAGCCCCTGCCGAGACCTGAGCACCCTTTCCATGCAGAAATTCCTCCTGCTCCATCAGCAACCCACAATGGATCCAAGAGAAATTCAGCCTCATCAGGAAGGGGAGAGAAAATTAAGATTATGAGTATGGAATGTCTTGCTTACACCTCAATTATGGACTGACTGATCAATGCAAACAGAGCAGGGACAGTGAATTTGCTGGTTGGGAGCTGGGTGAAAAGAATAATTCCTAAACTCCCTAATTTAAACAAACTACAGCCAAAAAAAATTCCCCCCAAAGTTGTCACAAATGTAAATTTTCTTGGAAAAACCTGTGAAGTAGCCAGGTTGAAGTCAACAAAATCTATATATGGAGGTAAAATATTTCACTATCAAAGATGTAGCAGAATTTACACAGGGTAAAGTCTTTGCTTGTAAAGAGCGAATACTAAAGAAAGAAATGTCTGAAATAATTTCTACTATGCAGTACATCTCCAAAACAGACTCTGCAGCCAAGCTAAATGGAATTTTAGAAGGCAAAAAAATTTAAAAACCTCAAGCCCAGCTGCAAATACAGAGTTCTGCTATTTTGGGGTATAATTTATAGCAGAAAATGCTGTAAAAAAACCTACACCTGAGAGGGAGAGGAGATGGATGCAGGCAGGCACTTGGACACACTGCTTTTTGTTAAATTTTTGGAAAGGTGAGGCTGGGACTTTGGCAATTGAATTTCAGGAGAAATTCTGGTTTGGTTTTGGGCAGCTCAGATGTGCTTCTCCTCTCTCATCTCTCTGTTCTCCTCAGTGCTTTAATAAAACAAAGCAATATTCTAAATTACCAGGAAATCAGATGGAAAAAGGAAAAAAGAGGGAGAAGGTTGAGGGAATTAGTGTAGGTAATAAGCACTAATCACAGACACTGAGCTAATGAGCAGAGTGTTCCTAAACTGCAGCATGAATTAAACAGATTCATTTCCAAACTGGATTCATTTCCAAACTGGATTCATTTTCCAGCTTGCATCACCCTGTGCTGCAGGAGGGGCTGGGAAGAGGGGCTGGAGAGCTGCTCTGGAGCTCTCCTCCCTCAGCACATCCCAGATAATCACTGGTGGAGGAGACTGGGCTGGATATTGCTCAGGCTCTGCAGCTCTGTGACGTTCCTGCACTGCTGGAATCACTCAGGAGCAGCTCCAGCCATTATCTGTGCCCTGCAGAATCTCTCCCTGAAGCTGATATGGAATAATGGGGCTGCTCCTTGTCTTCTTGGAGCTCTCCTCAAGGTGCTCCCCACTGACTCAAAGCAGAGCTGGACTTGGTGGCCTCCTGTGGCCTTGCTGCAGAGAGCTCCTTCCATCCTTCCCCCTTCCACACATCCCAAAAAATCTCATCTGTGGCTGCTGGGCTGCACCACTCGAGGCTTCCTTTGGCAAAATTCTGCTGCTGGCAGGGGGAGTAGGGATAAGGCTCTCCAAAACTTGGGACAAATGAGGAACAAGAGCAAGGAGAGCTCAGGACTGGGGGTTTTAATCCAGATGCTGCTTTGCAAATGAACACTGGAGCAGGACAAAAGGCAATTCCTGCCATTTTCACCTTTTCCCACTAATTCCTTGCCTTTATTCCAAATGCACAGCCTGGCCTTAGATACTGCCAGGGATCTAGGAGCAGCCACAGCTGCTCTGGGCACCCTGTGCCAGGGCAGGCACCTTCACAGGGAACAATTCCTTCCCAATATCCCACCTATCCCTGCCCTCTGGCAGTGGGAAGCCCTTCCCTGGCACTCCAGACCTTTATCCAAAGTTTCTCTCCATTTATATGTGTTTACATTTCTATATTATTATAACAACATTAAAATATTGCATCTCCCTCTCTCAGTAACTCACTTCTAATTCCAGTTGCTTTCCCCTCACCATGAGAAGGCTGAAATTCTGGGATGAGCAAGTCCTCCCAGCCCCAGCATTCATCCCAAACCTTCCCTGTATTTCCCAGCTAACAGTGATGAGGGGTGACAGCCCATTAAGGGAAAAGCCTGAGCATCCTCCCCTGGCTGCCACAGCAATTCCAGAGTCCAGCGTGATCCGGTGGCTGGAAAACAAGAATTGGCAGAGAGAGGGGATGGGGGAAATGTGATGGGGAAATCCAGCCAGGTCCAGCATGCAGCAGCAGCTTCGTGGGGGGATTAAACAAAAGTAATTGGAAAAAATGATTTGCTTGGCCTTATTAAGTTATTTGCTGCAGGTTTCATGGAATTGGCTGGGAAAAGCTGTCCCACACTGGAATGAATATTCCTACAGCACTAAGTATTTTCCTAGGATCTGCTTTTCGTCTTTTCTCACTCTTTTCCCACCCCTGCCATGGGCAGGGACACCTCCCACTGTTCCAGGCTGCTCCAATCCTGTCCAACCTGGCCTTGGACACTTCCAGGGATCCAGGGGTAGCCACAGCTTCTCTGGGTACCCTGTGCCAGGGCCTGCCCACCCTCCCAAGGAACAATTCCTTCCTGATATCTCATCTATCTCTGGCATTTTAAAGAACATCTTTAGGGATCAAAGCCGGTCTCCTCCAAGACTCCCAGAAGTCTCCCTGTTCCCAGGGAAAGGGATTACAAGGGAATTACAAGGATCCATCCCTATGTACTCCACTTCCTATTTCCTGCTTGTGTGTGTTAAATATTTCACACTCCAAAAACTCCAAAAACAGGGGAAAAAACCAAAACTATCAGTCCAGGATATTAAAACTGCATTCTGTTGTCATGGCAACTAAACTTTTTAACAACATTAAGGATCTGATGGCTCATCAAGAGCTGCCTCTCGTCGTTATAGCAACAAAAATGTTCCCAGTAATTGCTTTTAAAGCTTTCTCTTTCTCCTTTGCATTTTTATAAACACCCCAATATAATAATGAGCTCTTATTAAAAGGAAGGAGCACTTTGCCTTCTGGCAAAGCAAGAAACCCTGGCAAAGATTTAATGAAGCAATTACTTGTGGCACTGCTCTGTGGGCTGAGTGTGGATCCCAGGGAAAGGGGTGCTCATGTCACCAACTCCAAAGCAGTGCTGAACTCCTAAGGAGCCGAATGTTGGGAAAACTTTGCAGCCAGAGCCAGATTTTGGATGGAGAACAGTCAGTTACAGTCAGGATTTCAGTGTAATGCATCATAAAGATCATAACAGTGCCCCAAAATCCTGTGTATTCTGGTATGAAAAGTGCTGGAATAACCTTCCCTCCCTTGGCAGCATCATCCTGTCAAATAACAACCACTGGTCAATCCAGGATGATGGAATAACCAGGAATACAAACCAGCTGTGGCTGATGGGTAAGGGAATGCAGTGGCAGGGATTTATTGCTGCTGGTGACTTGGTAACACATCCAGGATATTGCAACTTCACTTTTCCCGTCCCAAAAATTCCCCTGAATCTGTATTAAAATTTCAGTCTTAATTGAGGAGGTTTCCAGGTGTGTGATGCCAGGGGTTCTGAAATAAGGAAGGTTTTATGTAGTTGTTCTTTCTTTTTTCTCCACAAATTCCAATGATTTTCCCATCTTTATTTGGACTAAGCAGATTCTCCAAAATTGCTACTGACTGTATGCCAAGACCAAATGAAAAAAAGCCATTTAACTCCATGAACTGGTGGATATTTTGAAATATTTAAAATTAGCACAACTGCCTGGAGCTGTTTGAAATGTAAATTCTATTTTTGGTCCCTTTTGTGAAGGAATCACAGCCAAGCAGGCTCAGGGCCTGCCTGCATCCCTCTCAAATAGCCAGGGATCCCAAATAGCCCTTTTCATTGGGATAATGGGGGTAAAAGGAAACAATGCTCAAAAGCAATGAACCAGCTCAGCCTTCTGCCAACAGGTGAAGAGATCAGGTGATTTTGAAGTGCCAGAAAAGAGCTGAAATATTGGTAGGGCCTGTGGAAATGCCAAAAAGGAGAGAGGCTTTGAGTTCCTAGAAATACATTTTCCAAGTATGGAAAATCAAGAGACGCTGAAGCAGTGCAGGCTTGTAAAAATACATTAATTTTTCATAGAATCATGGGATGGCTTGGGGTGGAAAGGACCTGAAATTGTTCCCATCCAGTGCCATGGGCACCTTCCACTGTCTCCAAGCCCCAAAGTCCAACCTGACCTTGGACACTTCCAGGGATCCAGGGGCAGCCACAGCTGCTCTGGGCACCCTGTGCCACCTGCCCACCCTCCCAGGGAATAATTCCTTCCCAATATCCCAGCTAACCCTAAATCTCTTTCAGTTTGAAGCCATTCCCCTTGTCCTGGCCCTCCAGGCTTTGTAAATCATGTCTCTCCCTCTCTCTTCAGGTCCTGGAAGGCCCCAGCTGGGTCCATCCCCTGGAGATGTCCCAGGATATGAAAAGCCCCTCGTGGGAGGAGGAAAGCAAACGAGATGAGCACAGAGCAATCCTTGCCCTGCAGTGTTGGTGTGATTCCATGGGTGCAGTGACAGGACAGCCCCACAATCAGTCCCCAATTTGCTGCCCATCCCCTCCAGGGTGAACTGGCTGCTCCTCCAGCAAGGCTGAAGAGCTCCAGTGCCAACATTCCAAGGCCTGCCCGTGTTCCTGGAGTCAAAGGCATCTTGAATTACACAGCAGCTCCATCATTAACGATGATGACACCCATCTGTGTGCTCAGCAAGCTGCTGCTCTCCAAGGGAATGGGCTGGATGTGGATATGAGCCAGGGAACAGCAGCGATTCCGGAGCTGCCGGCACCTCCGCGGCGTTTGGGTGTTACAGACACTGAGCTGTTGCAAAACGGGGAAATGAGCAACTGCACAAACAAACATTACCCCAGAAATGGCAGGAAAACTCAAAATCCCTCTGGGAAATTACAAACCTCGAGGAGTTCTGGGCAACCTTTTCAAGGAACAGGGAGGTGATGCCCAGAGAGCAGACTGTGCTCCCCCAGTTCTCCCAGGACAAGAGGAACAGCCTCTGTTGTGCCAGGGCAAGTTTAGGTTGGATATTAAGGAAATTCCTCCTGTCCTGCCCAGGGCAATGGTGGAGTCCCCATCCCTGCAGGGGTTTAAAAACCATGTGGATGTGGCACTTGGGGACATGGTCAGTGGTGGGGAATGGTTGGACTCAGTGATCTGAAGTTCTTTTCAGCCTCTTTGATTCCCTGTATTTTCAGAATTAAAAATAAAAAGTGCTCACAAGGAACACTCGGGTCCAAGGGGTCACATCCTGCATCTAAGCCATCATTCCCCATGTCCTGTCCCTCCATCCCTTGTCCAAAGTCCCTCTCCAGCTCTCCTGGAACCTCTTTAGGCAGTGGAAGGGGCTCTGAGGCATCCCTGGAGCCTTCTCTTCTCTGAATGCACAATTCCAGCTCTTCTCTGTTTGGGGATCATTTAACAAAACCCTTTCTATTGCATTTTGCATTCCAATCTCTATTTCTAAACCCACTTTCCCCTGAATTTCAGACTCCACAAGAGGGTTTGGCAACAGAAAGCACAAAACCAAGGGCTGCTCCATTATTCCCCTGAAAATATCACCAACTAAAAGAAATGTCTCTCTGGGGAGAATTCTGCAGCAGAGGAGCTGTATATTCCTGCAGAAAACATCTGCCTGAGTCACAGGATCCCATACATACCACTGGCTTCACTTCAGGCAGGGACAGGGATTTTTCCTGAATTTATTACAATTCCAAGTTCTCTTCTGGGAGCCCACGTAAGGAGTTTGCTGTACACATCAAAATCAGCTCTGTAATCACCACACTGTACTGAGTATCAAACCATTCTTTTGGTAATGAACTGGAGTGGGGTGCTTAATCAATTTATTTTGAGTATCATTTTGGGGCAGGTGCAAGTTTAAAAGACCCAGAGACCTCCAGGTATTTTGATCCCAAACGAGCACATGTCTAGAGGAACACAAAGTCTGTTGTGGCGGTCCCAAATCTTCCAGGACAACAAAAGGCACCAGTACTACCCCAACCCCTTTGCCTGGATCTGTGTCCTGCAGAAGTCCCTTTGTTTATCTGCTTTTCATTACTCTGCTAAATCACCATTATTGGCACATTTCAGGATTGCTGCAGGCGCCATCAGAGTGGAAGCAGAGCACTTGAAAAGCATCATGGAAATGAGAAACCCTTCATGCACTGCTAGAACTTGTTTGGACAAAGTGACTTGGGAGGGAAAAAAACCCTAAATTAAATTTGTCTCCTGGTCTAAATAATTGAAGGCTCTAATTTGGAGCAAATATTGTCAAAGCAGTTCTAAAGCTGTTTGAAAACACAAGAAACACTTCAAGGCAGAGTGTTCCCACTATTCAAGGCTGAGTTTTAAGATGGGCAGTCTCAGCCAGCTCCATTTGCTGCTTTTTGCTATTGAAATTTGGGGAGTTGTGGGAATTTCATCAACACCAAATTCACAGAACCACAAAATGCCGGTTTTTGGGTTGGGAGTGACCTTAAAGCCCATCCAGTGCCACCCCTGCCATGGGAAGGGACACCTTCCACTATCCCAGGTTGTTCAAAGCCCTGTCCAACCTGGCCTTGGACACTTCCAGGGATCCAGGGGCAGCCACAGCTGCTCTGGACACCCTGTGCCAGGGCCTGCCCATTCTTCATTCTACTGATCTCCTTCAGGAATCACCACCCTGACACTCGTGGGAAACCCACAAATCCCCTAATGTTGGTGTTGGTCCCTCCAACAGGGAAAGGCACTGCATCCTAAAAATATGGAAAAATCAGGGATAATGCCCCATCCAGATTGAATGCATTAATAATCACTACAGCAACAACAGCACCAAAACATTTTAATGCTGAAACTCTTGAATTTTGCTCCCTGGGAGAAGCAATCCTTATTTATTGCAGTTTGTGGATAAAAAGCATCCAGAAGGGAAATAACCTGTTCCTATCCCCATGGGAGACAACCCCAGAAGAGCCAAGTTCCTGAGCATTCCCAGCAGGCTGCAGCTTCCCATAGGAGCCCTGCTCCTTAATTGCTCACTGTCTTGGGTTACAATACAGAGTGTGATAAAAGGTATCTATTCTATCACCATCTGTTGAGGGTGGGGGCAGTGATCCTTATCTCCACGGGAGATATTCTGCTAATGGGCCATCCATTGAAACCAGGCAGGGCATTGTTCTTTATCTTTTCACAACCCATCCTTCCTCCAGCCAGTCATTTTCTGCTAATGGCCATTGAGTCCCACTGTGGGACTGATAAAATTACTGCATCCCATTGGAAGTTGCTCCAGCCAGGGGGAAGAGCCCAACATTTCTTACCAAGATAAAAACAGAGGTTTTGGGACACTAAGGGAGCCCCTTTCTCCACTGGACTCCAGAGGAAAACCGGATTTCTCCACATCACCCCTGGACCTCCAGAGGGAAACTGCACCTTGTACAGGAGCACTGCTCCAACTGAGCCACATCTGTCACTGCAGGAGGATGCAGCCACCATTTAATGGGACTGCTGCCAACACCCTGCCTGATGAGGTGTCAGGGTGTACTCTGACTTTGTCAGGGTTTGGAGTTTGTTTCTTTGTAGTACTGTATTTCTATTTTAATTTCCCTAGAAAAGAACTGTTATTCCTAATTCCCAGATCTTTGCCTGAAAGCTCCTTGATTTCAAAATTATAATAATTTGGAGGGAGGGGGTTTACATTCTCCATTTCAAAGAGAAGTTCCTGCCTTTCTCAGCTGACACCTGTCCTCCAAACTAAGACACTCACCAATCCCTGGCAGCTGTGGCCAGAGCTGCTCTTTAATGGATTCACAGCATCCCATTCCTGTCCCAGCCAGGAGTTTGCCGGTGTTCAGAATGCAAACGATGTCCCAACACAAAGGACATCATGGGAGGGATGAGGTTTGTTTGAGTCACCTCACTTGACAGATCAGCTCCTCTCCACGTCATCCTGTGGTGACACACAGCTCCTGCTGCTCAGCTGCCTTCCCTGAGGGAGTTGGGAAAAGGAAAAATGCCGGATTGATCCGTGTGTGCTGCTGTGTTCAACCCAGAGCTCACCCACAGCCAGCAGTGAATCCGAGGATCACGGAACTGCTGAGGCTGGAAAAGCCCTCCAAGGTCATCAACAACTGACCCTGCACTGCCAAGGCCACCACTGTCCCCAAGGGCCACATCCACATATCTTCTGAACACCTCCAGGGATGGGGACTCCAAAGCTCCCTGGGCAGCCCCTGCCAAGGCCTGAGCACCCTTTCCATGCAGAAATTCCTCCTGCTGTCCAAGCTGAGCCTCCCCTGGCACAGCTTGAGGCCGTTTCCCCTTGTCCTGTCCCTGTTCCCTGGCAGCACAGCCCGACCCGCCCTGGCTGTCCCCTCCTGTCAGGGAGTTGTGCAGAGCCAGAAGGTTCCCCCTGAGCCTCCTTTTCTCCAGGCTGAGCCCCTTTCCCAGCTCCCTCTGTACCAAAATTACCCCAAAGTACTGGCTTAGGGCAGGTTTCTTTGCCATTCTAAATCCAAGAAAATAAACATTACCACCCTAGTGAGAAAAAAACCCCATAAAATGTTTCCATGGCTACCTGATTTATAAACAGAAGGTGTTTTTCCTTCTCCACCTGCTCAAGCCCTGCTGTGACCCCACCTGAGATTGCACCCCCAGTCTCAAACTTCAAGCTGCTGGTAGAGCAAAACAATCATGGCACAATCCATGGCCACCTCTGTCCCTGTGTCTGGCTCCAAGGGTCTTCCCCTAAGCATTCCAAGGACCTTCCCATCTTCCTGCTGCTCCAATCTGCCACCTGAACATTGCACCTCAAAGTACAGTGATTAATTAATGGATTGAGGAGTGGGAAGAACTCCAGGCAGCCACGCCTAGGGAGAAAATCTCTTTGCCAAAGAAACTTGTGGCAGACCAGGACATCAAAAACGAGACAAGGAGGTCTCTGCAAAGCCTGCAAGGAGCAGGGTGCTCATCCAGGGGCTAAGCCAAGGGAATCTTGAGCCTTGCCCCATCCACCTGGGTAGTTCAACTCCATTGGGTCCATGGATCAGGGCCACTTCATCCCTGAAGGATCTGAAGATCCCACCTTGGGGAGGGAGAGGTGAAAGGGAAGCTGGAGTGGGAGCTCCTGAGTGCCCCTGTGGGATGGGCAGCACAGCCTGGCCAGGACAGGGACACATCAGGGTGGGAAACTCCTGGCCCAGCCCTTTCACACTCTACCAGCACAGAAAAATCCAGCAGGGTAGCTCATGAGAAGGGACTGCAGTGACACTGGCTGTTCCCAGCAATATTTGAAGAGAACTGACATCAATTTTTATCAAAAAATCAGGGCTGGAGGGGGGAAAATCTCATTTAGAGCTGGCCAAGAGAAGCAGGATTTCCAGCAGCTCCCATTCCCAATGCCCACAGGGGACAAGAAATTGCACTGGAGTTATTATTTCCTCTGCATTTGTCCAAGTTGGAATTAAAAGGCACTTTCCAGGACCTGTACAGCTGTGAACAGGAGCTTGGAGGGTGCCTGTCCATGGATGCTGCATCCCAATAATGGGAGAGAGGATCCCACTCCCTGGTTCCTGTGGAGGTAACAGGAAAAAACAGTTCATGGGTTATCCCACTTGTGCCCTTAAAGGACACATCTTCCCATGGCTGAAAGGATTCACAGGCATCTCTTTCACATACTCCTTGCCTTCTTCTCTGACAAATCAAAATCCTGACCCAAAATGCAGCCCAGGATGTGAGACAGGAATTAAGAGCGTGGAAAGCAGGGATGGGTCTGCCTGATAAGGCACTCAAGGAAGAGGCTCTGTACTCAAACCCCACAAGGTGCAAACCACCTGTGTTTGCCAAAAAGAGAAAGGAAAATAACAGGGAGAAGCTCTGAAACAGGGAGAAAAGATGGACAACCTAAAATGGAATAGCAATTTTACCATAAAGGAGTGTATTTCTAATTTTAGCACTTATCATGTATTATTTTTATATTCCAATCCACTCTTATTTAAGTTACAAATATTTAAGTTATAAATATTAGCATTGAATCAGGTATAGCTGTTCTTTCACAAGAATAATAAAATATTATTTTGCCAATTTTTACAATTCTTACCTTTAACCTATCATTTAACTGACAGCTACAAATCTGGGCCATTATTTGCAATTAAATCATAAAAGGTTCGTGAACACTCAAATATCTTCATGTATATCATACTCCTTCAATCAATTAAACAGGGAATTTCATGTGGTGCTCAGCTAAAAAGCTGCCCCCAGTCCCTAAAAATCTTACCAAATCCCTGAAAAACCCAAAGCAGCAAATGACAGATGAAGATGGGTGCTAGCACAGGAAATTAAAAGTTCCACTGGCACATCCTGCTTTCCCAATGAATGCCCAGGAATCTTCAGTATTGCACGAGGAATGTTTTTGTTGCTACTGGCTCAAAAAGGATAGCCCTGCAGTACCATTTTCTAGGAACAAAGATATTGAAATAGTGACAGAAAATGCATTTGCAATGCTCCTGGTTAATCAGATCCAGAGCAATCAAGTTTGGACAACACTTCTAAGGATGCACAGAGTGGGATTGTTGGGGTGTCTGTGCAGGGCCATGAGTTGGACTAGATAATCCCTGGGGGTCCCTCCCAGCTCAGGATATTCCATGATTCCATAATTCCAAGAAGGTCTTTGGGTGGCTGTAGGTGATACAAGAACTTTGGCCACTCCATTTTCCCTTTGGCTACAGAAATTCCTCCCTATCGTATTCCCAGAAGCAGCACTAATGACTGACCATAAAAACCTGGATTTCTAATTAAATCTAATTATTGAACTCCAAAGGTGGCACCTGTCTGGCTTTATTTTAGAATTTAACCAAGTGCTGGGGCTCAAATGCCAAACTTCCCACACTCCCTATGTGGATGCAGTATCCACTTCCCAGGCTGGCTGGGTGCAGTATTCTCTCCTTTTTCCCAAAACCTTTGTTCATTTAGCATGCTCTGATGATCCCACAGTCTGGTTTGTGCTAGGTTCAGCTGGGAATTAAATAAAATAACCACTATTTTAGATAGAAATTGTTCCTAAGCCTAGAGCAACACCATCTGCCACACGTCCTCCTCCAGATGTGCAGGAATTTCTGAGCATCATTGAATCACCCCCACAAAGGTCTCACCAGCTGTTGCAGCTTATTTGCATATTTAGCCCAGATTTGTCTTAATTTCAAGCAGCCACTTTCATCTGAAGCTGTTGTTAATTTGGCAAACCAGTTTAGGGAATGCTAACAGGTCCCAGCAATCTCACCTGACACCTTCTCCTTTCCATCCCTGAAATTCATTAATTCATTCATTCATTAATTCATTTCCATGCCAGGTGCATTCCCACTCTGCTTCTCCTTCTCCTAAATATTAACACCCATCAAAGCCAGGTGATATTTTCACCTGGGGTTGGCTGAAAAGCCCAGGGGTGCTTTGGATTTCCAGCAGTAGAAAGGAAAATCCTGCAGGAGCTTGGGAAATCATTGTATTAATGAAAACATATAATATAATAATATATTTCTGATGGGGGTTTATTAATAAAAGGTCTGACATTGATGACAGTTTCAGATGAGTTCAGTGAGAGGATCCCAGAATGGTTTGGGATAAGGAGACCTTGCAAATCATCCTGTTCTGTCAGACATGGACATCCCAACCTGCTCCACTGGGATAAATAAAAAGCTGAGTTTTTATCTCTTTAGTTTTTTCTAATTATGGATAGTTGGTCCTCACACCTCCAGCTGTGAAAAATCTCCTGGAATTATCCAGTGTCAAAAGCCTGGAAAAGCTGCCAGACTCACCCTGGAGATGGGGTTAGGGATGCTGGCTCCTGAGGACATGGGAAGTTGTGCTGATGTAATTAGAGCAGAGGCATAATTAGCTTTCTCCACTAATTTGGCATTTGACACAGACCACACCAGAAACCAAGGATGATTTTGAGGCAATTTTCTCTACTGATACCAACTCACCTACTTGCAGCTGAGAGAAAAAAAAAAACGAGGTTTTTAAGATTTATGGCAATTATGTGAGTTAAAAAGATTTACAAATGGAATTTCCTCCACAAAATCCTACAATTTACAGATTTGGAAAACTGCTCAGAGGATGCTGCTTCCATATTTTTTGCTAACAGGTCACCCAAGGTGTAAAATACCTGAATGCACAGAATCACCTGTGGCTGCACCATCTCCTTTGTGAGAAATGGAGCCCCCAAAATTCCCCACGGGTTTCAAACCAAGGCAGAAAAAATCTACCTCTGTTTAAAGAGCCCTATTTATAAATGGCATTAAAAAATGGACATTTATGGAAGGATGAAGCTGAGGGGTTTCTTGCTGCTTCAGAGGAATGGCTGTGTTATTCCTGCCTTTGAAATCCAGCATGAAAACAGGGGGTTCAAGGATTACGTAATCTTGTGTTCATTCAAAAAATAATTTTCTTAATCTGCTTTTTCCCCCTTCTCTTTTTCCTTTGAGCTTCCCAACTTTTTCAGCTGCTGAACCAACTGCAGCCCCAGCCGATCCTGTAGAAGTTGCAGGACAAAACTATCCATGGAACATTATAAGCCCATCTATTTGAGGCTGATACACACAAAAATATGATTTTCAGCCTTTAATCTGTTATTTTCTTCCTGGTTTGTTTGGTTCCCCCTTACCCCAAGGAATAAATTGCTGCCTCCATTTAGGAGGAAGCACAAATCATCTTGTCATTACAAAAGTACTAAATCCCATAAATTTTGTACTGTGATGAAGCATCCAGGCACTTAGTGAAGGCTCTGGGAATTGAAAACCAGGAGTTGAAAATCATCTCACTCGTCTGGATTTTTAATAAAGATTTCTTACTTACCCTATCCTCCCTTCATGGGAATTATCTGGGATCCAACTATAGAAATTCACTCCCTAAAAAATCACACTGCAGGATGGTTTTAAGGAGCCAAAACAGCCCCAGGATTTTCTTCAGCTCTTTGAAATTCATCCAGGTGGATGCTCACATCAAAGAAATGTCCTCACCACACCATGGAATCACAGAATCCTTTAGGATGGAAAAACCCTCTGAGATCAGAGTCCAACCAGCACTGCCAAGGCCACCTCTAATCCACGTCCCCTGGTGCCACATCCCACATGGCTTTTGAACAATTCCAGGGATGGGGACTCCATGGGTAGCCCCTTCCAATCTCTGACCGTGTTCTCCATGAAGAAATATTTCCTAATATCTGACTTGACACCCCCAAGCCCTTCTGGGAAGCCCAACATCCCTTAAATATTCCTGTGGGATGATGCCAGAGGAGCCAGGCAAGGGTTAAGGCTGGATCTTGTGTTCCCTCTGTGTTATCCTTGGGCATGGAGATCTCCAGAGGTGGCATCAAGGGAGGCTGAGGTGGCCAAAGGAGCTCCTGTGGGGACAGCATGGACCTGTCTGGGTGCTGAACAACAAAACTAAGTCCTTTGACAGGAATCTTGAAGGACACCACAGCCAGGAAGGAACTTTTTGTTTTCTAGCCCAGGGAAGATCAAATGCAGTCCTTAACCCCGGACTCTGCAGCCCCACAGCCCTGTAACTTTATTGTAGGATCTGCTGACAGAAGAATTTGAGATGAGCAATGAGATACCTGAAATAATAACAACCTCCCCGGAGCATCAGTGGAAAAGCAACAGAGTTCTGGACATGAACCTTGAATTCACGCCCGCTCAAGCGTGACAAGGCTTTGATGACAGCATAATTACCAACATAATAACCACATTTCTGCAGATAATCCCTTTTATCACTCACAGGAGTCTTTTATGTAGGGCCACAAGCGTTTCAAAGTGGCAGCAATTGGGAACAAAATGAAGGCAGAGGCTTTAAAAATATTTCAAGCCCACAATATTGGGTTCTGACTCTGAAAAACTGTTAATGGGTTAAAAATTAAAACATAAAAAAGACAAACCCAAACCAACCCACCAAAAAAAACCCCCAAAAAAACCCCCACTAAACTTTAAACATCCTCTTTGCTCCATTTCTGGAAAATCACCTTTTCCCACTAAGTTCCATCACCACCATCTTTTCAAGGAAGGTTTTAGCCAATGAGACTCTCACGACTAATGAAAAACTTAATTATTGAAAATGCACTCAAACTTTATCAGAAGGACTTGGCACCTTCAGTCCAAGGTTTCCTCTCTGGGATACTTCCCAAGGTCTGCCCAAATTGCAGTGGGAAGCTTCAAAAAAACAGGGATAGGCTCTTGTACATCTAAAAAAATTCCTTTTCGTCTGCCTTGCGGGGAAGGAAGGAGGATTCCCCGGGACAGAAACAGCTGGGAAAGGTGTGTGGGCTGGAACAGGAGGGGCTGCTTCATGCAGAACCAGGGGAAGGTATTATGTGGGGAAGAGGAAGGATTTCTCCCAGAAACCATGAAGAAACTGCCACTAAAAGGAGGAAAAGTATCATTTCCAAAGCAATTATTGCCCTGCACTGGTGATGAGATAAAGCTGCAGTTGCCAGCATCATTTTTGGGAAAACAAGAGAAAGGCTGGGCTTAATGAGACAAATTTAGTTTAATACTCTGTAGATAAACCCACTCTTGACTAAAGTCACCTCAGCCAGTTGCTGAAGCATGAAAATTGAAGTCCCCAAAGCGCTGTACAAACACTGACAAATTATCTCATTTTATCAAAACAGCCCAGGAAGGAGGGGGTTTGCCAAAGGCAACCACAGTGAGAGCCAGGAGAGAAGCTTAAGAGGCTGGCATCCAGTCCAAGGGATCATCCTTCATCATTTTGTAAAGAATCACTGCTTGGAAAGCTGCTCCCAACTAAAACACAATCGTGCAAAGTCCTCCTGCCAGCAGTTTTCCAAGCTTGGATAAACACAGGAAGAGATCCACTAAAAGCTACCACATTCCTGGGTAAAATCCTGCCACGTGCTCCATAAAAATATCCCTGGGTCTGTGGTTTGGCACTGAAATTCAGAGGGAGTGAAGGAGTAAGGACACAGTCACCGTCTGATATTCGGAATTCTTCGAAGCTAAACTGATCATGGAATCCCAGAAGGGTTTGCATTAAAAAGGACCTTAAAATTCCATCTTGTTCCAACATTCCAACATGGGACACCTTCCCAGGCTGCTCCAAGCCCCTTCCAAACTGGCCTTGGGCACTTCCAGGGATCCAGGGGCAGCTACAGTTTCTCTAAGCACCCTGTGCCAGGATATAAGGAAATAGCCCTGTGCTGGCTTCAAGCCACAGCAACTCCTGAGGGGCTGCACCACTGCCCTGCTCATCCCCCAGGCACTGCCAGAGCTGGCCACACCAGGGATGCTGGGATCCTTGTTAGGATAACCTATCCTGGCTTATTGCATACACAAAATAACTTTGGAGTACCCAAAGAGCTCTGACTGAGCTCCCTGGAGCAGAGGGAGACTGAGGAGAGACACACTGGGATCTGCAGCTCCTGCCCAGGGCAGCTCCACTCTCTGCTCTCTGACAGGGACAGGACCCAGGGAATGGCTGGAGCTGTGCCAGGAGGGTTTAGGTTGGAGATCAGGGCAAGGTTCTGCCCCCAGAGGGTGCTGGCACTGCCCAGGCTCCCCAGAGTTTGGACACCAGGGATGCACAGACTGGGATTGTTGGGGTGTCTGTGTGGGCCAGGGGCTGGTCTGGGTGATCCTTGGGGATCCCTTCCAACTCAGCACATTCCATGATTCCACTAACTTTGCTCTGCAGGTAGTGACTGAAAAAAGCCAGGAATGGCACTGAAAATGCTGCAAAGCTACAGACCAGAAGCTATTCTCTGCCTCCAGCTGTGCCTGGATGAAACAGCAGCAACCAGAAGTGATGTGGAGAGCAGGAATGCTGCCAGTGACACTGATTTCTGAGCTCCCACTACTCCAGCATGAGGCAGAGGAGGAGAGAAGTGGGAACAGCCCCAGAGAGAGCACAGTTGTGGTTTGTGGGTCACACACAGACAGAACACTGCAAATTGCAGCTGCAGCCACAGCAGGGACTCCACAGACACAGCTCCTGGCAGCTGGGCCGCTGCAAAAATGACATTTAGCACCTTGTTCCCTTGCAGGCAGAGGGGGGATATGCTGCTGATTCCATCCCCACACCCTGGAGAAATCAAAAGTGGTCCTTGGAAACAGCTCCTCTGGAGATGAATATAAAAAATACTGAAATCATCAAAACCCATGCAGGTTTTTGAGCTGTGTCATTCACAGGCACCCAGCCACGATGCCCTGACTCCTCCAGTGAGTCCCTCTCCAGCATCAGCCAGCACTTCCAGAGCCAGCACCTGGTGCCAGCTCCCTGGCACCTCACTTGGCTGGCTCAAAGATGGCAAAATAACCCATCAGCACTGGGACCCATGTGGATTTCAGGTATAAAATGCAGTTTTACAGAGGAAGAGGTGAGTCAGTCACTGGCACTGAGCAAAGCATGGCTATCCCAAAATCTTTTCCTCCTGCTCCAGGATGTGCAGTAAAATGGGAAGGAGCCACATCTTGCTGTCACTACACCTTTGAGCTGTGTGAAAATGCTCAGAGATTGAGTTTCTTTTGTTTCTCTGAGTTACAACCAGTAAAAATTTGAGATACAGTTGGGGAATTCATTTAGGGATGCAGAAGAAAAAGCCTGAGGAAGATTTCCCGTGTCCAAGCAAAGACCTTTTCATTCTAGCCTGAGTGATGCTGGGCAGGGCTAGGGAGCCAAACACTTCCTGGAAGTCCCAGAAAAGGGCACCCCAGGCAAACCATTGAAGAAACCTTGGATTGTCATCCCAAACCTCTTTCCAAACACTTCCACCACCAGCAGTGCTATCAAAGCCCTGGCCCCAGGAATCACGTTTGAAAGGGGAAAATACAAAATTATTTTATATGTCAGAACTTCATCCATGAAGTCACAGAGTGGAAAGAGAAGAGGGAGCTTTTTCTGCAACACTTTAAAAATAGGACTTTAATGGACAAGAAAATATTATGTTCTGGAGTTTTTAATTTTACTGGGGGGGGATGTGGTTTATTTTCAACTCCTTAAATTGTGGATTTCTTCCCCACTGTTCTTCCTGCAAAACTTAATAACACCAGAAAAGTGTTGTGTGGCAGCAATAGAGCAGTGAGGAGCAACAACAGCAAAATTACTGGAATTAATCAAAAAAAAAAAAAGCCATCTGTTGTGCAAAGGAGTGGCTAAACCTCAGTAATTCTTCTAAAACAGGAAAAATCTGGAAAGGCAACTCGAAGGAGCAAAGCAGTAAATACAGAGGGGGTTGGAGGAATAAAAAGGGGCTGGGGATTTGGGGGAGCTCCAGGCTATTCAGCCCCTGGTTAAGAACCTTGGGGTAGAAATACCTGGATTTGTAAAACTGTTTCCTCCAACAGTCCTGAACAAACCCAGTCCCAGAGCTCCTGAGAGCTGTCCTGCAGCAGCACAGGAGGGAATTGCAGGAAATCCAACAAAAGCAGTGTGGGCAGCAGGGGAGGGGGGGATTCTGCCCCTGTGCTCAGGTGAGACCTCACCTGCAGAGCTGCCCCAGCACAGGAGGGACCTGGAGCTGCTGGGGAGAGTCCAGAGGAGGCACCAGGATGATCACAGGGATGGAGCAGCTCTGCTGGGAGAGCTGGGATTGTTCAGCCTGGAGAGGAGAAGGCTTCAGGAGAGCTGGAGAAAGACTTGGGACAAGGGATGGAGTGCCAGGACACAGGGAATGGCTTCCCACTGCCAGAGGGCAGGGATGGATGGGATATTGGGAAGGAATTGTTCCCTGGGAGGGTGGGCAGGCCCTGGCACAGGGTGCCCAGAGAAGCTGTGGCTGCCCCTGGATCCCTGGCAGTGTCCAAGGCCAGGCTGGATGGGGCTTGGAGCAGCCTGGGATAGTGGAAGGTGTCCCTGCCCACGGCAGGGGTTGGAATGGGATGGGATTTAAGGTCCCTTCCAACTCAAACCATTCTGGGATTCTATGATACCAAAGGTGGAAATGAGGATTCCTCCAGAGCAGACACAGAGTGATCCCCAGCCTTCACTCTCCCCTCTTGCTTCTCTGTGTCCATCTCTCAGTGGAAAACAAAGGCTGTTTTCCCAGGAGTGGGAGCTCTCAGATGGATGTTGTCTCTGTGCCCAGCTCCACAGGGGGCTGAGGCTCCCTGCCTGTGGCTCCCTGCCAGCAGAGCTGACTGATCTCAGCCCAGGGATAATGCCAGGCTGCACACACCCACCTCCTCTGGGTGTCTGTGCACACTCCAACTGCTTTCCATGCACACACACAGAGCAGCAGCTTCCAAACATCCCAAGGTTTCCTGGGGAGATGGGAGCGCTGTCCCACTGAGTGAAACCAAACCCTGTTATCTCAGAGCAGATTCACGCTTTGCTCACAGGCACCGGACAAATATTTAATTAAACACTGGGGAAATATTTAATTAACAGCCTCTGTTTCTAATTAGGAGTGGAGATGATGTGAAGGCAGCACAAAGCTGCTGCTGCAGTGATGCCTCGGTGCAGGGGAGAGCCCTGACATGGTGTTAGCAGAGAATTTGAGTTAATATCATGTCATATTAAGCAAATTAAATAATAAAGCACATCACACATGTTCCACCCCAGTGCCACAGGGCACAAAAAGCAGCACTGGGAGGACACAACCACTGAGGGTGTGAGGGGAAAGAAAACCCTACAACACCAAGAAAATATCACCCTAAACCACCTCAAAGTGTTGCACGTCCTGTTTGTGCTGCAGCTGACTCCTGGAACCATGGGCTCTGGGAAACCTAAAAGCAGCCCAGAAAATCCCTCTTTCCATGACAAAAGTATCAGGTTTTGGATTAATGGTGCTGAAATTTAATAGGCAACTCCATAGAGATGTCAGTGATTTAGGCATTCAATGGAATCCTGATTTTTTTCACTCTTTCAGTGTGAGCAGCTGACAGACAAACTGTTTTCCAGTGATATTCCCTCTTCTCCTCCAAGTGCAAAGTGTAAGGCTGGGGATTACAAAAGCACCTGATTAAGATGCTTGGTGCCCAAACCAATCCAGGTATTCACTAGGACAGGACACTGGATTTTTTTAAAGCCCTATTTAACCCTTCAACTCCTAATAAAATCCACGAGATTCCTGCTCCTTCATCTCAAACAATATTTTGACATGCTGCAGATTTGGGCTGATTTCCTATAAAAATGAGTTAACAACTGACAGAAAAGGTCATACAAAGCCATGTGGGAATGCATTAGGAGAGTGGATATCCCTCTCCAATTATCAGGTATGTAAGGACTTTGCTTGGGGAGTGAGTTCATCCATGTAACCTACATGTGCCACTAGGCAGGGAAATAATTCCCCACTTAGTTTACTCCTTTTCCTGGGCTGCAGAGAGTAATGATTGCACCCAGGAGCAGGAGGGGAGGCAAGGCTAGGGGTGGGAGTGGCAGCACAGGGGATGAGGATGGGGCTGGTGCAGAGGGATGCAGAGGAGATTCTGGAGCACAGGGCAGGAAAGGAGGAACCTGATTTCAGTCATACCTGAATTCCACCCCTCTGATGGGGAGGAGAAATTCCAGAATCCCAGGATGCTTTGGGTTGGAAAGGACCTTAAAGATCATCCAGTGCCACCCCTGCCATGGAGTGTTCTGCCATGGACACCTTCCACTATCCCAGGCTGCTCCAAGCCCCATCCAGCCTGGCCTTGGACACTGCCAGGGATCCAGGGGGGCACCCTGTGCCAGGGCCTGCCCACCCTCCCAGGGAACAATTCCTTCCCAATATCCCATCTGAATCCAATCTCTATCAGTTTAAAGCCATTTCCCTTTGTCCTGGCACTCCATCCCTTGCAAACAGCTTCTCTCCATGTCTGGTGTAGCTCCTTCAGGCACTGAAAAGTCACAATTATTTCACTCCAGAGCTTCTCTCCTCCAGGCTGAAGAATCCCAATTCTCAGCCTTCTCACCCAGTTACTTTCCCCTCCCAGTGTTTTAGTCTGGAGGAAACCATTCCAGTGGTGCTGCAGCACTGTGTTTGGGGTGGGTTGCAGCAAAGGCAGAGGAAAAGCAGCTCCCACTGTGGGCAGCATGGCACAGTTCGTGTTTGGAAATCGAATATATTTGCAATATGTCATGGAGGCTTCTTTATTTCTGTGAACTATTTTTCCACAGGGCAGAAAACACCATAGTATTCTTCCTTTTGCCATGCTTTTTTTTTTTTTTTTTTAATTCTTTTCTGGGAAAAACAGGCTCCTAAAAATGAGATATCTGGCAACTCTATTAAATGTGTTTTATCTGACTATGCTTCCAATAATATTTTCTAGGTTTCTGAGGTGAAAGCCTTCATTTCTTCTGGAAGTGTCCAGTTATTCCCATCCTCAGGATTTGGTGCTAATCCAGTAATCTCCCATGCACACCTTGCTAATTTTTCCCTTTGTTGCCAGAGGAGGGCTGGGACACCTGGAACCCGAGTTGGGTCTTGTCCAGGGGAGTGAGCATCACTTCCAGGGCTTACAAGAATTAGGTGATGGCAATATCAAATAGGGAAATGACAGCACGCAGGAACAACTGTAGAAACTCCAAAACCAGCTGGAAATAAATGAAGAATTAATCAGAATAAAATGTGGAGGCATTTGGGGCAGCATCTGCCCCACTCCTTGCATAAACTCCCTTCCTTCCCATCAGCTTGGGGAATGCACAATTCCTGAGTGGCACTGGCACCTCATCATCCAATTAAACTGGCTTGTTCTTAACAAAGAAATAATGTTGGAATAGAAATGATTAGGTTAATGATTAATTTGAGCTGCTCATATATGAAATAGCTTTGCAATTAATTTGGGGAGGCTTGCACGTTTTGAGCTCCTCAGTGTAATTGTGACAAGTGGCATCGCTGGGGCTCCTCTAATTAATTTGTTAATGTGAGCACAGGGGGGTCACCCCCGTGCCAGAAGTAACAGGGGAAATCATGTATTTTTTTAAGAAAACAAACCACTCAGGAATAGCTTCCTGACATCTCTTCTGCAGCCAACAAGAGGGTTTTTCCCTCTTTTTCCAGCAGCAGAGCCGCGTCCTACTTCTGTGGGAAGAGGAACACGCTGGATCTGATCAGGTCATGAAGTGATTTGATTTAATGGTGACATCGACATCCCAGGTCAGAAGCAGCAGCACACAATTCCCATGGGATTCAGCTCTGGAAATGGCACTTTCAGGTCGAGGCTGAATTGTTTTAACAGCTTCAGTGCAAGATCCTGCAGGATTGCTTGGAGGGAAAGGAGTGGATCATTCCCAGCAGAGCAGCCACACAGGTACCGTGCTCTTCATGGAATCAGGAAGGTGGAAAAGCCCCCCCAAGGTCAGGGAGTCCAACAACTGACCCAGCACTGCCTGATGCCCACCCTCAAGTGCCACATCCATATGGCTTTGGACACCTCCAGGGATGGGGACTCCAAACCTCCCTGGGCAGCCCCTGCCAAGGCCTGAGCACCCTTTCCATGCAGAAATTCCTCCTGCTGTCCAAGCTGAGCCTCCCCTGGCACAGCTTGAGGCCGTTTCCCCTTGTCCTGTCCCTGTTCCCTGGCAGCACAGCCCGACCCCCCCTGGCTGTCCCCTCCTGGCAGGGAGTTGTGCAGAGCCACAAGGTTCCCCCTGAGCCTCCTTTTCTCTGACACCCCTCATGGATCTCACACTCCCAGAGCCTGCTCAGAGATGGAAAGCAGAACTGTTTTGCATTCCCTCTGCATCTTGAGATCCCAGCTGTCAAACCCTCGATGCTTGAGCTCTGCCTCTTTCCAGAGGTAACCAATTAATTTTATGATGCCACTTGAGAGGGCTGGAGATGGAGTTACAGAGCATCTAATGATCAGAGAAAATAGTGATTAGAATAAATAGAGATGTCCTCTCATTCCCCATTTCCCTATTGATACGCTTTCTAATAAAGGACACTTTCTAATAAAAGAGTCCCAGATCTCCCTGGGAATGATCCCATTTTCATGTGAAAGGCACAGATATTGCATTTATCATCACTGGTGACTGAAAGACACTGACAGGGACAGGAGGTGCCTCTGTGCAAGCAAAAACAGAAGAGGAGATGGCCTTTTCCAACTTCACATCCCACCATTTCCATCAGTTCTCTTTTATTTAATGTTAGGGGGATAATATCACCTGGGAGAACCCTGAATACAGCCTGGGTGTGTCCCATGTGTAACTGAGACTCCCAGACAGGTTTGGGTTGGAAGGGAATTGAAGATCATCTATTCCTGCCCCTGCCATGGGCAGGGACACCTTCCACTATGCCAGGCTGCTCCAAATCCCAAAGTCCAGCCTGGCCTTGGACACTGCCAGGGATCCAGGGGCAGCCACAGCTGCTCTGGGCACCCTGTGCCAGAGCCTGCCCACCCTCCCAGGGAACAATTCCTGCCCAATATCCCATCCATCCCTGCCCTCTGGCAGTGGGAAGCCATTCCCATGTCCTGTCCCTCCATCCCTTTTCCAAAGCTGTGGGAGGAATGAGGTGTCCCCAGGGCTGCTGGCACTGTCCCTGCCCATGGCAGAATATGGGACAAGAGGTGGCACTTCTCCCACAGCAGCACAAATGAGCTGTGACGTGCAAGCCCCATGAGAAATTCCATTTCTTTGACAACACCACTTGAGCAAAGGCATGACTGCAAATAAAAACCCCATTTGAGCTTGGTACTTCCTGCTGCAAATCCTGATTTATGAATATTGCTCAGCACAACCATTCCCAGAATGGCCCAGGGGTGCTAAACCAGGGGTGCATTTGCCTTGCTCCTGGCTTTTTAAATTTGGGATTCATTTCCTACAGGGAAAAGGAATGTTCCCTTTGAGGGTGATATTCCTGTGGCAAAGCTGCCTTTCCATTTTAATGCCCATCTCTGACTAAGGAATTGACTCATCCACACCTGTCCAGGGCATTTGAATGAATGGCAGCCAGGAGATATTTGCCAAAAAATGCAGGTATTATTGCCCAAAAATACATGTATCACCCTTCCTTCCATTTCAAAAATGTTCATCTTTCAGGTTTAGGAATTGTTTTACCCATCTGCTTCCTGGAAAATAAATCAAAGACCTGCCCTCACCACTGCCTTCCAGGAGGATACAAGGAATTTTTTCCTAAAAATAAGTAACCTAAGTGGAAAAGACTTTTTCTTTCAGAACAGTGAGCTTGGAAATGCTGGGAAATCCCCATAGTGTCATTTTCCTGTAAAAACCATCATGTACAGATGGAGCAAGCCCATCAAATTTAGGATGGCAAGTGACTCCTGTTCCCTGAGTGCTGCACAGAAATGGAAGCCTATCCAGAAGGATATGCTTGTAAAAAGCCTGTGGAAGGGGAAAGCACATTGGGAGTGGGAATTGAAACCTGTATTAATCAACAAAAGCTTTAGGAGGTTTTTCCTGCCTCTTTCATCTCCTTTCCAACATAAAAATGTTCAAGGCCAGGTTGGATGGGGCTTGGGGCAACCTGGGATAGTGGAAAATGTTCCTGTTCATGCAAGGGGTGGGACTGGATGAGATTGAAGGTCCTTTTGAACCCAAATCATTCCAAGGTTCTGCAATTGCAGATGTTATTGGAGATGGGAGACAACAAAAGGAACCCAGGTCTGTATTTGGACTGCTTTAGGCTCTGGGCTTGTCCTCCCCTCAGCAGACAGGATTATACAACACTTCATGTTCTATTCTGTGCAACTCCACTGACTTTACAGGACAACCCACTAAATATCCTAAGTGAGATTTCTGAAGCTTCCATGAGGGATTTGAACAGCCAGCTGCTGGGGAAGCTGAAATTACTGGCAAATATTCAGCTTGAGAGGGACTTTAAATTATTCTTAGTGAAACAACTCCACACAGCTCCAGAAAATCCAAGCTGCAGGATTTTGACCTGCTCCCCTCCTGCCTTCTTCCCCAAATCATCTGGGTCACCCCTTAGGGAGTAACACAGGGTTAAAGCTGCTCATTAATTAAGTCTATCACTTGTTTATCAAGACATTTACTCATCAGAAACCCCTCTTCTGTTGTTACCTGCCTGCAATGGAAATACTTTGAGCAACATGAAGTCCCCACACCAAAGGTTGTTGCATTCCCAAAGACTTTTACTGCTGGAAGCAATGGTTTAGGGGGAATTCTCTGCTCCCTTTAAAGATTTATCTTTACCGCAAAAGCTCTAAATACAAATCTATTTCTCAGCAATATAGGGATGGAACTTCCAAAATATTCCATAAATGCTTTCTCTTCCCAAGCTGCCTTCAACCCAAGCAAAAATCCTCCTATTTCAACACTGTTCTGTTTTCTACCACCACATTTATTTGCACTATTTGAAAAATATTTCCCTGGGATGAGCAATATTTTAGATCTCATGTCAACAGAAGAATATTTTCAGCTAATTACAGGGAATTCTTAAAATTAATAGAAGCAAACCAAGTCATTAGCCTAGAATTTTATCCATCTAAAGGTGGGTTGTGCTGGGAAGTTAAATTCAATTATCTTTTTTAGATAACAGATTAACTGAGAGATCAGTGCAACTAATGAACTACCTAATGAACTACCTAATGAACAGGATTAAAAGAGCTGAGGGAAAAAAGGAGAATAAATCTGGTGAACCAAAGCCACTGGAGATGTATTGAACAGGAATGGAAATTTTGCCTATTTTCTTCATAGAAATTTAATTCCCAGACTGATGTGACCATCAGAAGGTGGACAGAGCTTTCTCAGCTGGGGAGATCCTGGATCTGATGCTCTGTGTCCCCAAAACCTCATTCCTGGGCTGCACACCAAGATCAGGGCTTCAAAGGGCCATCACAGTTTGGATCAGTATGGATCACTGTCAATCACCATGGATCACCATGGATCATCATGGATCACTGTCAATAACCATGGATCACCATGGATGAATGTCAACCACCATGGATCCCTGTCAAACACCATGGATCACCATGGATTAATGTCAACCACCATGGATCACTGTCAATCACCATGCATCACTGTCAATCACTATGGATCACTGTGGATCACCATGGATCACTGTCAATCACCATGGATCACTGTCAATCACCATGGATCACCATGGATCAACAGCATTAGTGAGTTCTACCAGGACGTGGCTGATTCCCTGTGCAAATCAAGTGTGCTCCAGGGTGGATCTTCTGTCCTGGTCCCCAGGGCCATAGCCAGGTCACATTGTCACCAGAGACCAATGGGACACCCAGACACTCACCACTGGCCTCAGCCAGAAAAGGTTATGGAATCCCAGGATGCTTTGGGTGGGAAGGGACCTTTAAAGCTAGTGCCATCTCTGCCATGGGCAGGGACACCTTCCACCATCCCAGGCTGCTCCAAGCCCCTCCAGCCTGGCCTTGGACACTTCCAGGGATCCAGGGGCAGCCACAGCTTTTCTGGGCACCCTGTGCCAGTCCCTGCCCACCCTCCCAGGGAACAATTCCTTCCCAATATCCCATCTGACCCCAACCTCTGGCAGTGGGAAGCCATTCCCTGCATCCTGTCCTTCCATCTCTTGTACAGAGTCTCTCTCCATCTTTCCTGCAGCTCCTTCAGGTACTGGAAAGCCACAGTGAGGCCACCCTGAAGCTTGTCCAGACTGAACAGTCCCAACTCTCCCAGTCTTTCCTCCCAACAAAGCTGTTCCATCCCTCTGGAGTCCCTCGTGGCAGATGGAGCTGAACGTGCTGCACTCATCCACAAGGATGAAGCCACAGAGGAATCCCCTGGGTGGCAAGGGAGCAACACTGGGAGATTCTGCTAGGACACACAACATCAACTGAAGCAGCAATTCTGCTCCATCCCACCTCTTCTTTATGGTAATTTTGCTGTAACACCCCACTGGAGAGGCTGATCTGTGGCTCATTCCCATCATTTCCACACATCCCACCAAGTGCACCAGGGACCTTCAGAGCCCACGTGCAGGAATTCCCTGGAGGGATGACAATCTCCAAAGAGGATTCAGAGCCACACTCCTATTCAGGATTTGAGCTTCTTGTCCTAAATATATGAAAAAGACCTCATATTTAGGTCTCCTTCCAAAATAACTTTTTCCTACCCTGCTTTCTTTTGAAGGCTCTTGGGAAACTGCTTGTTCTTTCCTGTGACTCCAGGTAGGGATGGCCCAATTTCCACTGCTTCCCTCCCATGCACACGTCTCCAACAGGAGGACAGATAAAACTAAATAAACTAGTCATAACTAAATAGCCCACTGGCTAAAAAAACTGGGCTTCCCACCACATGCCAAACCAGGTGCAGGAATCCAGATGCTCTGGTAAATAAAGAATCTGCTAAAACCACACGTAAAAGGGAGATAAAAAAGCAGGTAAGCTCCCACACTCCAGAATATTGTTTGTCCTGGGATCAGGAGCTCAACAGCCAGTTCCTGTCTCATTGGAATAATTTTGCAATTTATCTGGTAACAGCATAAAACCATCAAAGTCACTGGTGGGGTCTGGCCCCCAGGCTGGGCTCCTCCCCTTTGTGCATCACTGGCTGCAGCCTCTTCTGCTCCCAGCAGTTATCCCAGCAGCTGGGATAAAATAGCTAAAAATACAGAATTTGTCATCCCAAAATGAATCACTGGAATCATCTGGAAAGATGCTGAATGCAAAGCTAAAGAATTAAAGCATAAAGGCAAGCACAGATCTGCACATGTGCACAGAGAGGGTTTGTAACAGGAGCTGGTTTGCAACCTTGACACAGAGTACAGGGAAAATCCTTCATTAACAAACTCATTCTTGTTACTCTCCCTGTTCCTTTTTTTCCTCTCACATCTTCATTTTCCTGCTGCCTCACAAGACACCATTCCCATTCCTGCAAATATAGGGCACATGAAGATCTAGAATCACAGAATCCCAGAATGGTTTGGGTTGGAAGAGACCTTAAAGCTCAGCCAATTCCACCCCTTGCCATGGGTAGAACACCTTCCACTATCCCAGGTTCCTCCAAGCCCCAAAGTCCAAGCTGGCCTTGGACATTTCCAGGGATCCAGGGGCAGCCACAGCTTCTCTGGGCACCCTGTGCCAGGCCCTCCCCACCCTTCCAGGGAGCAATTCCTTCCCAATATCCAATTTAAACACATTCCATTTCAGTTTTAATCCATTCCCCCTTACCAGGAAATGATGCTGTGACACAGGAAATTGGCACAGCCATAAAACCACCTTAAGAAGATCGTGGATTAATTTCTGTGTGCACTCAGAGAAATAAATTCTGGTTTGTGTTCTGATGATTTATTGTATTTTAAATATATGGGCTCATGCAGTGTAATTGGTCGTGGCATATTTTGCATGATGAACACAACAAATTGGCTTTTGTGAAGCTGTTCTAAGCAGTTGTTCAAGACAAAAAAAGTAATTAGTGAAAGCAGCGATTAGTGACAAACTAAATGAGGAAAAATGGTTTTAACCAAATCTACTGTGAAATCTGCACCACACAATTTTACTGAAGCCTCTTGGATTCCAGTTCCTTCCCAGGACTTGTTGAATTGCCATTGCATATAAACATTCACAGACCAGTGTGTGTAAATAACAGTTTAAAGAACAAAATGAACCATTTGCATGGGAATTGAGAGCATTGACTTTGTGACCAGACAATTTTCAGCCCATTTTAGTATCTGCTTTAGAAACAGAGGCTTTGCAGAGAGTTTAGGAAAAGCAATTCAGACTGGAAAATTGTTTTTAAAAATCAGACCTGCATAGGCAAAAAGGTATGGGTTTATATTGTATATAAATTATTGGATCAGGGAAAGGCTGGAGCAGGAAAGGACCTTAAAGCCCATCTCATCCCTCCAAGGGACACCTTTCTCCATCCCAGGGGGCTCCAAGCCCTGTCCAACCTGGCCTTGGGCACTTCCAGGGACCCAGGACCAGCCCTAGAGCTTGTCTTCGCCAAGCTGAACAATCCCAACTCTCCCAGCACAAATTCAAATTTCTCAGCAGAAAACAGAAAATAATCTCCACATAACATCAATGTACAAGGTTTAAAACAGGACCATCCTCTCCCCATTTGCCAAGATAAACCATCCATAGGATCTGATCTGCAAGGAATTCTTTCCTCTAACAAATACAACAATTGCCTTGCATCACCTTGGAGGTTTACAGGCTTATTCCAGCCAGGCAAAACCCCTTGGTGTGGGCTCAGATTTGTGGCAGCTCCAAGGCTCTCCTGCTGCCTCACAGAATCTCTCCACAAGTGTTCAAATCCTTCTTGCCCTTCTCTTCTGTTTCCAACACACAGCTCACACGGGCTTGGAAACTGCAGGCAAAAGTAACGGGAGCAAAAGATGTTGCTCCAAACTGGATGCAAACCCAGAAGGTCTCAAGGAGCATCTGGACAAAGTGGGATTGTTGGGGAGTCTGTACAGGACCAGGAGCTGGACTGGATGATCCTGTGGGTACTTCCAGCTCAGGATATTCCATGAACTATCCATAGCTCTGAGAGGATTAATTGCATGGACGTGGCAGTCAGCTTTTAATGCTGATCAGATCAGTTCCCAATGAGAGCAGAGAGAAGCTGAACATTGATCTATTCCCAAAGCCTCACCTGGAAATCACACCTTTGTCATTCAAGGCCTGAACATTTAATAAGTGGCCAGAATTAACTCCAGCAGGGTATAAATGCAGGGGGGAAAGCCCAGTCCATCCCAAGCCATTCAGAATTTCCTCACTGATGTCATAACAGGAAAGAGTTTGCACATCCAGCTGTTTGTCCCAGCCTGTGGAATCTTTGCCATTCCAATACACATAAATCTCCTGGCACATGGAAATAACTGCAGGATCATTGATGAGTTCAGATGTCTTTGGACTCAGAAAGAGTGAATTTACAGCAATGATTCACAGAATGTTTTTCCATACAGTGAGAAAAACTAATTATTACTGCACTGAAATTCATCACTGTCATAAGAATTAATGGAGTTTGAGGAGCAGTGAAGTCACCCCGAGATGTTGCCTTAATTATCCTGTCAGTCTTTACAAGTTTCAGTCTCTGCAGTGGTTAATAAAGGTTAATGCCTCCCATATTCCAGGAATATTACATGCAACTTGACAAATATTTAGAGAAAATAAGTTATAGAAGCTGCAAAATAACAACAAAATTTATCCACAAAAGGTCTCCCAGACAGGCCTCTCTCCTTGGGAGGGCTGGCAGAGGCTGACTTTAATGTTGTTAACCTTTATAGCCTAAAACTCCTAATCTTAGAAAATGTGGAGTTGGGTGACCGTGGCTTTCATCCCCAGCTGGAGTCCCCAGGATTTCTGGGGTGTTTCCAGTGGACTCTGAATGTATCAGATGTTGGAGTCTCTAAATGGCATCAGGCAGCTGAAGTGAGTTTAGGGTATAACAAGACCAGCACATCCCTCAACTCAAAACCACAGCAGACCCTCTGGGATTAGGAATACTTCCTCCTCTTTCATTAAGCAAACCTTGTGGAGACAGAGATACCAACAACAAATTGCTCCTGTTGGCCTTGCCAGCAGCAGGAGTGTGCGTCCTGCTGATCCCTCACTGCCAACACCCCTGTGACACATGGCTGTCCCCAGCACAGGAGGGACCTGGAGCTGCTGAGAGAGTCCAGAGGAGGCTCCAGGATGATCAGAGGGATGGAGCAGCTCTGCTGGGAGAGCTGGGATTGTTCTGCCTGGAGAGGAGAAGCTTTGGGGTGGCCAAATTGTGGCTTTTCAGTGCCTGAAGGAGCTACAGGAAAGAGACTTTATACAAGGGATGGAGTGCCAGGACACAGGGAATGGCTTCCCACTGCCAGAGGGCAGGGATGGATGGGATATTGGGAAGGAATTGTTCCCTGGGAGGGTGGGCAGGCCCTGGCACAGGGTGCCCAGAGAAGCTGTGGCTGCCCCTGGATCCCTGGAAGTGTCCAAGGCCAGGCTGGACTTTGGGGCTTGGAGCAGCCTGGGATGGTGGAAGGTGTCCCTGCCCATGGCAGGGGTGGAACTGGATGGGCTTTAAGGTCCCTTCCCACCCAAACCATTCTGGGATTCCATGATACTCGTGTGGCTATGACATCAGCCTCCAACCTCAGCAGCCTGCAGAGAATAAATAATGTTTCACCAAGATGAACTCTTCCTAGATGGAGATGCAGCTCTGAAGTGCCTCACCCTATCTCCAGGCTGGAACACAAACACAAGCTCCCAAAGCCTCCAATGCCTGTTCCCACCCCAGCATCAAGGCACTGGAGACTCAAGAATTAGACCAACAAGGACATTTTATTTGTGGAGGATTATTTGTGCGCATCTCCAACAGCCTGGAACATTTGGGTTTGGAGGAATTCACACAACTGTGCGTCAGCTCTCCGTTCCCAGCACACCCAGAGCTGTAACACCCCACTGCAGCAGGAATTACAGCTTTGATTAAAAGACATTAATGTTGTTCCAGTCCTAATGTGAGGGCTGAGAGCAGACACACAATGAATTCAGAATGTTCATGGCCCACACAAACCCACAGCAGCTCATTAGCTACGATAGAACATTAAAAAAAGAGAGAAGGAATATGGAAATGAGTGTTTCTTTCCATGAGGAATCATTTCTTTCTTATGCTGTTGAAGGGTAAAATTAATATTAGAGGACAAAGAAGGAACACTTTGCCTTTATCAGATTAGAGCAATTACAAACTGTTTATAAAGATGCTTTCATAACATTACTTTTGTTCTCAGAAAAGAAGACTCCATTTGCAAACAAAGTTGGAAAATTAAGATTGGCTCCTTCAAATTTACCATCCACCAAAGATGAACAAACTGCTGCCTGAGAAACTGCTCAGTCTCCCTGGTTGATCTCAGCTGTAAACCTTCCCCAGAGGAATTTAAAGGTGCACATTTTCAATGGATCTCTGCCACCTCTCCATCTTCCCAGCACAGAGAAGGGGAGGTCTCCAGGGAGACCTTAAGCACCTTTCAGTAGAAAAAGGGAGCTTTCAAAAAAGAGAGAGAGGGACTATTTCTATGGTTAGATAGTGATGGGACACGGGGAAAGGTTCTGAATTAAATGAGGTGGGATTAATGGGATATTGGCAAGGAATTGTTCCTTGGGAGGGAAGTGAGGCCCTGGCACAGGGTGCCCAGAGCAGCAAGTGTCCAAGGCCAGGTTGGATTTTGGGGCTTGGAGCAGCCTGGGATAGTGGAAGGTGTCCCTACCCATGGCAGGGGTGGGAATGGATGGGATTTAATGTCCCTTCCAACTCAAACTAGTCTGGGATTTTATTAAAATAAATTAAAAAAAAAAATTCACAGCCACCACAAACCCATTGAAGTCTGGGATTTTACTGGGTGATAGATTGGCATCAGAGCACCTGTTATAGACACATCATGTGCTAGAGATACACCAATTTATTTGGGAAATGACCCCAGAGTGCAGGATTCAGGAGCACCCACCACTACTCCAGCAAGAATGGAACCACGATTTTCCAAGCACTAATGACAAAGGCATTAAAACACACATTAAAGCTACCCCAAGGGGCACTGTGCTAATGAGCCTGCTTGATTCCATGCCTGGGTTTGCATCTATTTTTTTTATATTCCCATTGAAGAGATATAGAATATATTCCCATTCCCACTGGAGACAGTGCAGCACATCTCTGCTCTTCTCCTGCCAAAATGCCATGCTCCAGGAGAAGCTGAAGAACAGCCTGCCTTGCCAGCTGCTCCTGGGGCTCTGGACTGCCAGAATGTGGGAGAAGCACCACAGCAGTGTATGATATCCTGAGCAGCATACCCCATCCCAGACCTACCTGCAAGCTCATTCCACACAAATATTTATGGAAGCAAATAGGTTTGCATAGGGTTAATTAGAGAAAAATAGATTATCACTGATGTCTTTGCTTTTGTTAATAACAAGGAGGAAATGAGGGCACAGCAAAGCCTGGGAGCCTCCCAGTTTCTTGCAGGAGCTGATGGAGTGATGAAGCGTTTTATTTGCCCATAATTGAGGGGGATTATTTTAGTAATGAACCAGGAGCTGAATATTAGCTGTTAAATACAACCATCATCATCTTCCTGGACTTGGAATGAGGAATTCTTTAAAACTCAAAAAAAAAAACTCTACAGTAGCAGCAGCCAAAACAAGATTATCTCCTTTCCCAGTGCTCCATAAAGCTGGGGAATTACTGAGTCTTTTTAGATATTACAATGTTTGTCAAGCAACAATTAAAAACGCACCAGCGATTAAGCAAACACCATAAAGCTTTTACAATTCATTTGAAGCAGGCAAATATTTGTGCAGCCAAATAAAAAAATCCCAACCAACACTGAAGTATTTGGCTCTCTGAAGATTCAAAATCCTTCATTTTGAAAATGGGTTTTTAAAAACCCCCTTTAAGACTCCAAGGCCATTCAACCTGGCCTTGGGACACTTCCAGGGATGGGGCAGGCACAGATTTTTTTTTGTTCAATCACAAAGCTGTCATCAGCAAAGGCACATAAATAATTACTACTTGCATTTACAGCCAAGAATCCCCATAGAGTGCTGAT
Organism: Catharus ustulatus; assembly: GCF_009819885.2. Lineage (NCBI taxonomy): Eukaryota > Metazoa > Chordata > Aves > Passeriformes > Turdidae > Catharus > Catharus ustulatus. The sequence continues at coordinate 32,046,183 of NC_046228.1, read as the reverse complement.
TGTGTGAGATAAACCAGACCCTTCCCACGAAGTTTCCAATCTCAGGCATGTAAATTTGAATATTCCCAGTTTTCCAGACACCTGTGCTAAACAGTAGGAGGGCTTATCCAAAATCAAGATTCCAGGACAAAGCAGAAATCTCAACTCAATCTGAAACTGTGAGCTTCACTTCAGGTGTATTTCTCCCTCCAATAAAAGGCAATGCCATCCCCTGGGAAAGGTGGGACAATGGGGATGAGCTCTGCAGGACCCCTGATGTCCCCAGCTAAACTGGGCCAAGTCCAAACAGCTCCAGGTCTGAAGGCAGGAGAGCACTTTAAAAATTAAATCTTCCCCAAACACCACAGTGCAGAATAAAGAGGATTTTAAGCACTTTTCCCTGTTCTGTCACCACTAGTGCAGCAGCCCTGAGCACTCTCCCTCTCTCCCACACTTCCCATTCCCATGAGCTCCCCTCCCTCCTGCCAGCATTAATCCAGCTGTAAGGAGAAGTGCATTCTGAGGCCAAAAATCACCCAAAGAGGGGACTTTAGCATGTATGGGGGGATAATGTTTAACCCACACTTCTTCCCAAAGCAGCTCCTGCATCCCTGGACACAGAGGTGTGCACTGGAATAACAGGAGATGGACATTGCTTCATCTCCTAGGGAACAGCAGGACCCCCCACACCTCCCAGGAGGGCACTCACAGAGCTGGCACTGCCAAACCTCCCTCCTAACCCAGGACAATGCTCAGGAGATGCAGTCTGAGAGTTTAGGTTGGACATGGAGGAAAACTTCTTTTCCAAACAGGTGTCCCTCGGGGTTAGGGCACAGCTGCCTGACAGCCCCTCTCCCAAAGGAAGGCTGGAGAAACCTTCCTGAGGTTTCTTAAGCCCAGGATCAAAGGAGGTATCTGATTATCACAGGCAGAGCACCTGAGTTTCTCCTTGACACACGAAGCAAACATCAGCTAAACTCACCTGAATTCCTTTCATTTCCCCAAGAACAAAGCCAACTGTGCTGTGTTAGCAGAGAGTGTCAGACAACAAGAAATCTGTATTTGGGATCTCTCACAATGGAAGAATCACAGCAGTGCTCAGCAATGATGAAGGATTACAAAATCAGAGGCAGAAAAAATTCAAAGAACAAGGAGGACTCTGAAGAGGTTGAAGAGACTCCTCAAACAGGGAATACAGGATCTAATCAGATGCTAAACAACCTTTAAGTGGAGGATGTGCCTTCCCAAGGAGGAAATGGGCCAGGGAGGCAGGAGAGGCACATCCCAGCAGAGTCTCTGCTGTGGGCACTCAGGTGTATCTCGGAAATGGGGCTGGTGACATGGACAAACCTGCCATGTGGCATTTTCACACCCACTCAGGCAATTAATCCCACTCCAGGCAGCGCCTGTGACTCTCATCAGCTGAAGAAAATCCAAGTTTGAAAGACAGGCTCTGATTTGGGTGCACTGTGTGTATTCAACCAGCCTCTGCTCCTGCCCTCTACTACAGATAAGTCAGGCAGAGTAACCTCAGAGCTGAAAAACAAACACAAGGAATAAATACCATTCTATTGCTTCAAAGGCAGCCAGGATTTTGCCTTGTTCAGATCTCTGCACTTAGCTCCCAGTGCTGTCAGATCGTTTCAGATGTCTGGAGTTCAATGCAAATGTCTGGAGTTCACCTCAATTCCCATCAAAAAACCAATCTAGGGTGTCCAGGAGGTGTCAGAGGAAAAGAGAAGACAGCTCTAGGGTGGCACCTGTGCCTTCTGCTGTGCACAGAGGCCATGGACTGCTCTGAAAAAGCAGAGAACTAACAAAACATAGCTGAGCCTCTTCCCACGCGCCTCATTCCTGAAGTTAATTAAAAAAGAAACACTGTTTAAATCTCATTTCCTCCAGCTGGGTGTCAGGCACAGGCTGCAAAGGGCAGAGCTTCACCAAAACCATTTCAAACACTACTGACTTTGATATTCTGGAGTAAAGGCTTTTGCAAGTAACTTCAGAGGAGTGAATGCAGTTGTCAACATTTCTGTTGTCTGGATGGGTTTTATTGCAGCCTAACGATAAATAAAAGCTCTCCCATTCCAAATCCATTCCCAGAGAAGATGCAATTCATGAAATATAATGAATTTTTCAAACGTGCAATACAGAGAACTTGTCTGGTGTCTTTTTTTTTTTCATTAAAAAGCCTATCTGCAGTTTTGTCAATTTATTTGGTATCCAAATGCTTTTAACACTGGCACTTAAATAATATGAAATCCATCTCTGCCAGGGAACTTCAGAGCAGATAAATGCAAGTAAACTACAGCCCTCTTCAAGTTCCCAAACTTGAGCAAATACTGGGAGTGTTAGGGAGCTGGGAAAGGGGCTCAGCCTGGAGAAAAGGAGGCTCAGGGGGAACCTTGTGGCTCTGCACAACTCCCTGCCAGGAGGGGACAGCCAGGGGGGGGTCGGGCTGTGCTGCCAGGGAACAGGGACAGGACAAGGGGAAACGGCCTCAAGCTGTGCCAGGGGAGGCTCAGCTTGGACAGCAGGAGGAATTTCTGCATGGAAAGGGTGCTCAGGCCTTGGCAGGGGCTGCCCAGGGAGCTTTGGAGTCCCCATCCCTGGAGGTGTCCAAGGAAGGGCTGGAGGTGGCACTCAGTGCTCTGGGCTGGGGACAGATCAGGATTGATGATCCTGAAGGGCTTTTCCAGCCTCAATGATTCCATCATGGGAATTGTTATTGTTACTGGAATTATTATTATTCCATCCATTTGACTATTACTGCATCATTGCCACAAGCAAATGGATTTAAGGTCACAGGGTTGATACCATGGAGCAGATGTCAGCTGTTCTGTCCCCGAGCATTTGCAGCTGAAAAACCCAGGGAGTCTGATGAGACACAACACTGGGATTTTCAGCTCCTTTCCAGGATTCTGCTTCTTTTAGGAGGTGTAACCGATGTGTGGCATTAATCAGCATTTAAAACTGGCATATCAGAGCAGCAGTACAGAGCTGTGGCAGAGGAAGCCTTGAGCTGCCCTAAACAGCCTTCTCCACACTTGAAGTATCTCCCCACAACCTCTGGGCCATGTAAAAAATCCCACTTCAAACAACATCCCTGAAATGGAGACACAACACCAAGGGCTATCAAAGCATGAGGCAATCAAAGCATGGCAAGAGTAGCAGCAATAAGGGTGGAATGCTGAATGCTGAATAATGAAGAGATTTCCTTTTATCAACACAGGAGCTGTCTGCAAACACCTACAGCTGCAAGGCTGCTCCTTGTTCCCTCAGGCTGCAGTTTCACCCCTGGCAGCAGATGAAGGTGAAGTCCTTGTGTGCAAAGTCACCTTCCTGCCCCTAAAAACCTGCCAGGGCTTTCCCTCCCCCAGAACACATCAGCATGGAGATCAGAGGAGCTCAGCTTGGACAGGCAGGAGCCTCCACAGTGGCTCTCTTTGGTTTAGGCTCGAGGAGCAGCCCAGCCCTTTACTCTGGGGTTTTATCTTCCCCTTCTGCCCCGCTCAGGTGAGACCCTGCCTGCAGAGCTGCCTCCAGCTTGGGGGTCCCCAACAAAAAAAGGACCTGAAGCTGCTGGAGTGAGTCCAGGGGAGACCACAGACATGCTCCAGGGGCTGGAGCCCCTCTGCTCTGGAGCCAGGCTGGGAGAGCTGGGGGTGTTCACCTGGAGAAGGCTCCAGGAAGAGCTCAGAGCCCTTCCAGAGCCTAAAGGGACTCCAGGAGAGCTGGAGAGGGACTGGGGACAAGGGATGGAGGGACAGGACACAGGGAATGGCTTCAGGCTGACAGAGGGGAAATTTAGATGGGATATTGGGAAGGAATTGTTCCCTGGCAGGGTGGGCAGGCCCTGGCACAGGGTGCCCAGAGAAGCTGTGGCTGCCCCTGGATCCCTGGCAGTGTCCAAGGCCAGGCTGGATGGGGCTTGGAGCCACCTGGGACAGTGGAAGGTGTCCCTGCCCATGGCAGGGGTGGAATGGGATGAGTATAAAATCCTTTCCAACCCAAACCATTCTGGGATTCTCTGATTTCCCCTGGTTTTTTTTCCTCTGTCCAGGGATGTTCAGACACAAGGGGAAGATGCTTTCCATTGATCCAGCCCAATCTCAAGACTGCCCTGCCTTTTTCTGAACCTTGCCATAGCTAAAAAGGACTGGAAAACAAGGAAACTTTCACCATTATACTTGTGGAGAGTTTAAAAGAATAATTTTGGTATTGGTGTTCACACACATTTTTTCCTCACAATAACCCCACAGTACTACAAAAGTGGTAGAATGGGGGAATAATAATTAAGATTATTCATTAATTAAACCTGCCCATTGCTGTCTGAGAAGCAGAGGCAGCAGGATCCTCATGATCCAAAGGGATCAGCCAGTGGAGGTGGTGCTGCCACAACCTGGTTGAAAGCAATAAAAATTGGTAACATTTACTGAATTATGCCCTATTTGAGCTTATTTTAGGGAGATTGTTCTATGATTCCCTTAATGGAAGTTCATTGGAAGTGATGGACTTGAGATACAGGGAAGCACAACTGCTCCAGTACAATGAATCAAATGTTTAAATTAATCCAGTGTCTCTCAGAAAGAAAAATTGAATTACAATGGGCAAAATAATCTTTACAAACTGCTTTTGTGGACAGCAGGAAAGGCAGCTTGGGGTGATTTCATGTCATCAAGGACCTTCTAAAAGTGGCCTTAGAGAACAGAAGGCAGTGGTTGCTTTGGTTCTGAAACACAAATTGATCAGTTCTGGGTCTGTCTTGGTGCCAAGTGGCTTTTTGTTTTCCAGTTACTACAAAACATAGTCTAGAATGAGAAATTTTATATAATCTGGGGCAAATCCAGCCCCTGTACTGTCTGTTGCATTTTAACCTGGGAAAAGTCCATGTGTGGCTGAGCCCATAAATTAATATTTAGGGTAAATATTCCATTGCCTCCCCTTGTTTATCAAACTGCCCAAAGCAAAGCTTTGCTGTTAACAGCAACGTTCAGTCACCTCATTTCTCACAGCTGCTCTGGCCATATTTCAAACATCAGCAACATTTTCAGTGACATCTATAAAGAGGGATGAAATGGGAGCTTTTATGAACTAATTATCTGACATCTGCTGTTAATATTAACTAATTTTTCAAGGGTTGCACAGAGAAAGTCATCATCTCCTTTAAGTGATGGGAATCTCAGCTCATTCCACTCTGCAATTAAATCAATGTGAAAAATATCAACAAAATTATTTCCACAAGTATTCCAGAACAAGGGAACCACTTCATTTCCCTGCATGATGATCATCCTCCTTCAGTATCAGACACAACAAAGCTTTGTTATTTATTGTTACTTTTTCTGCTTGGCTGTACAGGTCTATAGAGTTTTTAAACATGGATTTAACACTGAAAGTTTTCCCCATAAATAAATATCCAGTCTTAAAGCTGCCCCTGATGCCAGAACCTCCAGGTGTTCATCTGGAAAAGAGAAGGATCTGGGGAAGGGGCTCCAGGAGAGCTGGAGAGGGACTGAGGACAAGTGATGGAAGGACAGGACATAGGGCATTGCTTCCCACTGCCAGAGGGCAGGGATGGATGGGATATTGGGAAGGAATTGTTCCCTGGGAGGGTGGGAGGCCCTGGCACAGGGTGCCCAGAGAAGCTGTGGCTGCCCCACCTCTTCCTTCAGCGCTTCCTTTAAGGCTTTAGAAAAGGGGATAGGAAGCAGAGCCTGTGAATCTTGTGAATCTTGGAATCCCAGACTGGTTTGGGTTGGATGGGACCTCAAAGCCCATCCAGTGTCACCCCCTGCCATGGGCAGGGACACCTTCCACTATCCCAGGCTGCTCCAAACCCTGTCCATTCTGGCCTTGGACACTTCCAGGGATCCAGAAGCAACCACAGATTCTCTGGGCACCCTTATTCCAACACATCTGGGAGGTTTCAGGTACACAGTGATGCTAGAAGGGAAATTAATTTTTCATTCTGTTTTCCCTGTTTCTCTTGGATTAGCCTGTCCTTCAGTAAAAATTTCAGTTAGGACTGCCCATCCCTGTGCCTGTGTCTCCAGAGCCACAGAGATGCCATCCTGAAGATACTCCTGAAGAAGAAGAAGGGGAAGAATCTCCTCCTACACCTTCCCATTGTCCTCAACATCATTTTCTCATTATGATCCCCTTGGAGGAATAATCTAATCCCATTCTGTCACATTACTTGCAAAACTTCTAAAGGTCACAGAAAAATACAGGCAGTGTTAGGGTGAGTTTAAATTACTTTCTCCCAGGATATATCCATTTATATTCCATTTATCTCCCATCGGGCACACCAGACTGGCTGGGCCATCTTAGGTATCTTATCTCCATGTAATATCAGAGAGGTTTTAATCAAACAGTTCAGTATCTAAAGTCAACTTTCTTCCAAAGTGTGTTTTAAGGAGAGCTGAACAAACTTTACCCTTTACCTCCTGTGACTGTTGGAGGAGAATATCTGAAGGCAAGATCCTTCTGCAAGGCTAACGAGTCTCCACAGTTTTAATTGGCAACTCACTGCTGCCTTATTTTTGCTCACAAATTGTCCATGTTACCAAGCTCCTCGTAAAGTTCTGTCATTCCTGAGGCTGCAGCCAGCAGTGCACAGCTCTCCATTAAAACAAAAACAGCAGTGGAAAATTCAAACTCATCCAGGCTTGGCAAGGAACGGCCGAGCTCCTGCCTTAATCCCTCTGTGCCGCGCCGGGTTTTGTACAATTAGTGCAGCTGGCAAGCACAGCAGCTTGAGGGACTCTTGTGCTGCCTTTTGAGGGCCAGCAAAAGGATTTACATAATTTAGAGTTTAATAACTTCAGCCTCTGCTTGCTTTTTTTTTTTTTTTTTTTTTTCTAATAGTTCTCCGGGCTGGTGTGGAGTGTAACTCCCCTGAAATCGCCGGCCTCGTACGGAAATGTTTCTAGGGGATGGTTTTATATTTGAATTTTGCCCCCAAGAGAATCCATTTTAGGTGTTAAGACTGCTTCTAAAATAAGCAGAACACCCTTAGAAGATGGAAAATCTGCTTCTTCCACAAAATCCCCCTTAAATCACCTGCAAAAATCTGCTCCACACATTATTCTTTAAGAGGAATGTGCACTTCTACACAATATTAACAGCAGAATAATTTCACTTCCACATATTTTCTGCTATCAAAATGAAGAATCACAATGTTTTAAACACAACCTCAATTAGCTGGGGGCATTTCTGTCTTTTTTGTCTTTTTTTGCTGACCTTTCACAGCTCTTTTTTCCAACCACGTCTCTAAAAACAGAGGATCAGAGACATCATTTTAGGTGCAGCCATAACAAGTGGTGTTTTCCTCATTCTGAACCTAATTATTTGTTGGAATCAGGGAGGAAAGATTATGGCTCTGCTTTGAATTGCAAGCAGCATCCAGGTTTGCATGCAGGTCTGGATATCAGTACAGAGAGAGGGAGAAATTAGCTGTTGATTTGGATTTCACTGCGTGTGCAGTGGAAGGTGATCTGTGAACATCAAGGAGTCAGAAAGCCTTTACCATTCCATGCTTGGAGCAGAGTGCCCAGTTTCTACCAGAGGAAGAAAAAGCAAACCAAAAAGACCCCAAACTCCTCACTAATATCTGGAAATGTAAAGCAAACCCTGCAGAATGACCAAACAAAAATCAGAAGTCAAAAACTGTATATTTATCTTAACAGAAAGCCACATGTCAGGAGATGTGTCCCTGACTTTTCCTGCTCCTCAACACCCAAGGGTTTGGGTTCTTCCCAGCCCCTGCTTGAACTCAAACCCCACTCTGCTGTTATTTAAGACTGCAATAATAGAGAAAAAAATATGTTTACAGTGCTCCCAGGACAGGCTTTTCAAAGCCCTGGATTGCCTTATTAAAGAGGTCGTTATGAGGCAGGAGTCAGATCAGAATCATTAAATTTTAACATCTCCTAAATTCTGTTGCAAAGACAAAGCCCTTCCTCCGGTGATTTATATCTGAAGTTTGCTCCTGCAGAGCGGGCATGAGCTGAAGATCCCATGTAGACTAACAGTGAGTGATGTCACTAAAATCTTTATTATTTACAAACCAAAACCAGGGTACACATAAAACCCACTTCCAGCAGGAGATGTCAACTCAGCTGACACCTCATTATGGCCCAGCTGCCACGCTGAGCTCCACGCCCTCGTAAATCCATCCTTCACTCAGCCTCTGCTGCAGCTTCACCCTCAGAAAGCAGCACTTAATGTCCTCATAATGAAGTACAGGCAGGCACATCAAAACATGCTCCTGACACTCTGGAGATGATGGAAAGCTCTATCCTGGAAATTGGGAAGCCCTGAGTGTTTTTCCAAATGGGAGCTGGATGATGCTCCCTGACACTTCTTCACCACCAGTGCTGACTGAGTGTCTGCTCTCACTACAGTCACCAATTTCATTTCTCCAGAATAAAGCTTGAAATGATCCAAGTTATCCCCAGGCTTAATGGAGTATTTGCCACCACTCACCTTTCTAGGGATTTACCCCATTTATTGCTCATTTCCCAAAGGAACAAGCTGTTTGAAGCTGTGTAGGATCAGCTAAGTCAATGCCATGCCCTGAGAGGATGTGAACACCTCCACAGCCTCAGCTCAGCAAGGGTGACCTGCAGCAGTTCCCCAAGCTCATTAGACCCCCACCTGTACTGATTTGTGCACTAGCAAGAGAGGAAATTCCTCAAAGTCCCTTGCTGGCCCTGGGAAAGAGATTAAAACCCAGCAGAACTGTAATTACACAATGCTGCTGGGAAAGGGGCAGAGGAACACAGGTATAGACTCTTCTTCCTTGAGGCAAGGACTCTCTGAGCAGTGACATTACACCTGCCCCCAGTTTAACCAGGACAAAGGGGCTTGAGACAACTGAATGCCACGTGCCAGTCCAGGGCTTTGCTCAGGAGGGGAGCCTGAGGCCGTGGAAGAGGCAGTAAGAGGAAAAGCTGCTGTGTGTAATTCCCTGTGGGAGCCCCTTGTACCACCAGGTGAGAATGGCCACAGGAACAGAGTGGTTATGTGGGATTCCACTCTAGCATTCTTCGGGGGAACTAAACAACAGCCATCCTCCCACTGCCTTTTCTAGGATTTGACCTTCCTTTCTCCCCTTTCCAACCTTCCCCAGCTGTGTTTATCTCACAAACCTGCTGCTTCTCTGAATTTTTCACCATCACCTAAAGTACCCAGCACTTGTGAAAGGGCAAGGTTTGGACAGGTGAGAACAGAGAACCTCAGTCATGTCCTTCAGCCCTCCAGAGAACAGCACATCCTGCAGAAAATAATCCACTTATCTATTCCTGCTTTCTCATTCCTGCCCACTTATTCTATTCCTTTCTCTCTTTTTGAAGCACAATTAGGTATTTGAGAAAGACTCTTCTGAGCAGGGACTCGCACAGCTCATTGTTCTGACACAAGAATACCACTGGTTTGTATAATTCAAGTTTGTACCTCTTGTTTGGATCACTCTGTGCCATTTGTACCCTTCTGACTCCTCCCCCACAGCACCTTAAAACCACACAACTATTTATTATCTCTCTCTGCTTCAGACACCACCATAAACTCTTGTCTTCAAGATCAAGGAGGACTGTGATATCCTATATCCCAGATCTCAACTCTGCATCTGAATTTCAACAAAACCTATTTAAGTCATACATAACAACGTGATTTATTTCCTCTGCTTAATTGTGCAAGCTAAGCCTTTGCCCAGAACATTCATAAAAGAAAACAGATAACAGGAGAAGTGGTGAGGAATTTGGAGCAGGGAGTCAAGTGCCATCCAGAGTTTTTTTTTTTCCCTGATTTATTTTAGCTTTGTAGGAAAACAATGACTTGTCCTGAACAAAAACTAAGCTTTGCTTACTGAGTTTCCCTTGAAGACTTACACAGGTCAGAAAGGTTCTTCTAAGCAGTAAGAAAATAATCATCATGAGATTCAGCAAGGGAAACTGTGGTGTAACCTTTAGGCTCCTCCGCATGGGGTGGGACCAACCTGAGTGACTGAATGAAGCATTTCCTCTGCATCTTCTTCACACAGAATTCCATACCAAAATTAGTTGGATTCACTGAGAAAGTGAAACATTTAAAGAGGCTGTAACTTGCAAGTGAAGAGATGAAAAAGCATCTAAAATGCTCTTACTTTTGACAGTAGCTGTCCGGGTGCAGTTGTAAAGGATGGCCAACTCCCCAAAAACTTTGCCAGGTCCCATGGTGCAGAGCTTCACTCCCTCTTTTGTCACTTCAACCTTCCCATCTGTGAGGAAAAAAAAAGATAAAAAGACCATTTTGAAAGGGCAATTAAATAATTTCAGACATTTTAAAATGAAGATTAATGTTTTTTAGATTTCACTTTTTAAATGAATTTGATTACAGACCAGGTTGGGCGAGGCTTGGAGCAACCCAGGATAGTGGAAGTTGTCCCTGGCCATGGCAGGGGGTGGAACAGGATGTGTTTTAAGGTCCCTTCCAACTCAAACCATCCTGGGATTCATACTTGTCTTGGTTTACAATACAGAGGGTGATAAAAGGTATCTATTCTATCACCATCTGTTGAGGGTGGGGGCAGTGATCCTTATCTCTGCAGGAGATATTCTGCTAATGGGCCATCCACTGAAACCAGGCAGGGCATTGTTCTTTATCTTTTCACAACCCATCCTTCCTCCAGCCAGTCATTTTCTGCTAATGGCCATTGAGTCCCACTGTGGGACTGATAAAATTACTGCATCCCATTGGGAGTTGCTCCAGCCAGGGGGAAGAGCCCAACATTTCTTACCAAGATAAAACAGAGGTTTTGGGACACTAAGGGAGCCCCTTTCTCCACTGGACTCCAGAGGAAAACCGGATTTCTCCACATCACCACTGGAGCTCCGGAGGGAAACTGCACCTTGTACAGGAGCACTGCTCCAACTGAATCACATCTGTCACTGCAGGAGGATGCAGCCACCATGGAATGGGACTGCTGCCAACACCCTGCCTGACGGGGTGTCAGGCTGTACTCTGACTGTGTCAGGGTTTGGGGTTTGTTTCTTTGTAGTACTGTATTTCTATTTTAATTTCCTAGTAAAGAACTGTTATTCCTAATTCCCAGATCTTTGCTTGAAACGCCCTTGATTTCAAAATTATAATAATTTGGAGGGAGGGGGTTTACATTCTCCATTTCAAAGAGAGGCTTCTGCCTTTCTCAGCAGACACCTGTCCTCTAAAGTAGGACAGATTTTGGCGCCCAACATGGGGCACGAGGGCATCAAGAGATAAAAGGATAGGACAATACTGCAAACAAAAAAAACCAGAGCCCTACAACTTTTCAAAAGGAATTAAATGTATTATGAAGGAGAGCACATATACTCAGAAAAAAAAGTTAAAAACCAACTGTTGCATGCAGAAAATTTCAACACTTGAATGTTTTTTGTGGAGCACCTGTACAGTCAGGACATACAGTACACTACACTCAGTATGACCCTTGTTTCACCTCTTACAATTTCAGATGAAATTTCCCCCAATTTTTGTGTTCAAAAAGGAACAGATTTAGGTCTTTTACACCACACATGAAATGATGGTGTAATTTTGCTCATTTTCCCTGAGAAAGTAACCCCTGAGAACACTCATCCATGAATAACAGAACTATTACTGAAAAGAAAATTACTCTGACCCGTGGCTATTATTTAATTCTCATCTCTCCACCCCTTGCCTTTCTGAATATCTTGTTTTATGAGGGGAAATCTGCTTTATCAGCTTACCTTCACCATGCTGGGAAGGGATGTGTGAGGACAGGTTAAAATCCTAGGTTGGATGGAAAGAAAGGAGCTCAGTACCAACCTGGAAGGTTGGAAGTGACCAATCTTTTAAATATTGGAGGGTGTGAAAAGCAAGATTTGAAAAATAAGAGCCAAGAGAAGGGAAGGAAGAGAGGACAGATGTGAAGGGGGCCACAGGATTATTCCTGCCAAAAAAAAAGGGTGGGGAAAAAAAGTGAAGGTTTTGAATCTTAGCAGCCACTAAAAAGCCTCCCCTGACACCCCAAACTGGGAAACAGCTTCAGGGATCACAGAATACAATCAGAGAACTGAAACACAGACTCATTTAGGTTGGAAAAGATGACTGTTTATCAAGCTGAGAGTGTCTGTTTGGTAAATATAATGATCTATATGTTACCTGGGCTGTGGCAGTGTAAAATGGCAGCAGTGTTTTCTGTAATACAGAAGCAGAGTATCAATCTAACAAAAAGCACAAAAATAGGTGCTCATCTCAAGAATGAGCAATATCAAGCTCACACACTTCAGAGATTCCTAAATTATTTTGAAGAATGTAAATTTTTGTTTAATAGAATTGAGTTTCAGCAGCTTTTTCTGAAAAAAGCTCTGATGGATAAAACTCTACAACAAAAACCTGAAAAAGGAATTGCTTCACCTAACTTTTGGCTCATGGGCTCCAAAGAAAGATGGACAATTCTGAGCAGTAATCTACAGATGAGATCACATTGTTCCCAAGTGTTAGGGAGTACAAGAAACATATTGCTGATGAAATTAAAATACTTGTTTTAAAAGTATTGAGAAGATTTCCCAGCATGATATTGCAGGTACATAAATCTATGTTCTGTGGTTTGGTAATTAATGTGCTCTTTCATTATAATTTATTGTCCTGGAGAAAACCTCCCATTCTCCTGCTGTGTAACTGAGCAATCTGAAACATTAAACACCCCACCATAAGATGCCCAGACCATGAGCAAAATTCACTTCTCATGTCAAAGGACTGCTGTAGGATTTTTCCCATTTTCTTTTCCTACCTGGCAGCCTATACAGTGCAGTTTTCCATGTAGCAAACAAATTGTTGTGCTGCATCAAGCAGATAAAGGAACCAAAAGAAATACAACACAATATTGGTCAATTAATGGAGATACATCTGCAGCTTGCCTTGGCATCTCCATCAGACAAAAACACTAAATAATGCAAGAGATGCTTCTCTCCAGGGAGGAGAATCAGAAGATGCTGCATTTCAGTCTAAATATTGAGCATTATTGAATTCAACATTATATTTAATTTACAGCTTGAGCTGATTTTGGGGAGCTTTAGCTGCCATACAAACACTGCACTTTTCTGTCAGCTGTAAGAAGCTATTCCATAACGATGGGCAGTGCATATGACTTTTCAAACAGAGCATGAAATAAAAATCTCAGTGTCCTCAGTTGCCCAGTTCCAAGGGCTCCAGCCATTCCCTTTCCAGGATGAACACAAAAAGGTGACCAGAGTTAAGGGGTCAATAAAAGAGATCGATGCCTCCACAAGCTACCAGCCTGCTCCCAACAGAAACACCTGCAAAAATCCCTTGAACCACGCAGAACTCAAAATATTTTGGGTTCTGCAGACCCTCAAGTCTCAGTTCTTTGGTTCTTTGTCCTTGGATACTTCCAGGGATGGGGCAGCCACAGCCGCTTTGGGCAACGTGTGCCAGAGCCTCACCTCACCCTGTGGCTTTGCAAGGTTTCTGGGAGGTTCACTGAAACGTACTGAAATTAAGCTTTTCTTATGGAAAACTAGTCCTAGGAGTTGGATTTACACGATCCTTGAGGATATTCTGTGAAATCCAAGAGGGAACAGCCTGCCTTGGTGCCCTGGTCCCCAACACACATCCCTGAGCCTTGGGCCTCTCATCCAGAGCCTCCCTTTCCCAAATTAAACCCTGCGTGCTAATTACATTGTAGTTGTAAATTTAATTGTGGAGCAATTAAAGTTTTAATTGCTAAGTGGCTGCTTGACTTCAGAGCTGGTCAGATGAAGATGTGCTAACACTGGTGTTTGTTTGGAAACACGAAGTGATAATGGTCCGCATTATTCATGGAATTATTCATGGGGTTGTGCCCCAGCTACTGGGAACCTTCCCCTCGGTGGCTGTGAGGTGTTACATTTCAGAATGAGGAATATTCACAATATTAAAACTAAAGCCAGGATTTAGGTTTTTTTTTTTTTTATCACAGCCTTCCTAAAATAGGCTGACACTGAATTACTCCTGATGCATCTCCATCCCAATTTCAGGAATCATGGAAATGGTTCCTGGAAAATCATCTGCACATGGAAAATCATAGAATGGTTTGGAAGGGACCTTTAAGCTCATCCAGTGCCATCCCTGAAATGGGAAGGGACACATCCCACTATCCCAGGGTGCTCCAAAACCTGGCCTTGGACACTTCCAGGGATGGTGAACCTGTGCCAGGGCCTGTGCTCTGGTAAATTCCTGAATAACCTCCCAGGATGCCAAGTTAAACACGGATCGTTTTAACCACACAAGAGGAAAAATACAGATGAATGAAGCACGTAAGAACAAAGCAGGAACAATTTTGTCCCCTACAACACCACCAGCAAAGCACAGAGGTTTTGTTTTGATGGGGACATTGGGGGTTTTGTCACTCTGAGTACACCCAATTAAACATGAAATAACATCTCTGGCTGAACTGCATCCACGTCCCTCAAATGAATGGAAGGATAAAGTAAATTGCACTCATGTGACTCTCTCAATCAGGAGGATCATTTTTTTTCCCCAATAATTAAATAGTCGTTTTCTCTTTCTGGGCACAGAAGAAAACAGATTAAGTTGACCTGAGGAACTTGTCAGCCTGTGTGTAATTTATATAATAGACTAAATTTTTGCAATGCATTATCAGCTCTCCCTTTTGCCTCCTAGCACAGGGGAAAGGACACTCACTGCTTCAAGCCAGCTTCATCCATGACTCCCAAATCCAAACAAATCTGAATTTTAAAGTTGCAAGAATATCCAAGAGGGTATTGAAGAGCCCCAAGTGAATTTCTGTACAGTAAGAGAGTTTCTTCTGTTGTCTAGTAAAGCTTTAAAAGTAGGAATGAGCCAGGGACATTCCTACCTTGTCTTTCTCCGTACCCAGGAGACACCCAGAGGTGTTTTATTACTTGTTTTCAGTTTGTTTCATAATAATTCCTTATTTTCAGTTGTCTATCCCAGCAGTGCCTTTGGAACATGGATAAGAGCAATAGATTTTAGTATTATTCACATTACTGGGCCCGCTTCAAGTTCTGGACCTTTAGGGAGACAAAAAAGGCTGGCTCTCCCTGAAGGCACTAATTATTCATCACATCCTCATGCCAGGTTGAAAAATACAAACACTTCTAGTGAAAAATGAGGAATGTAAAAAAGCAGGGTTCAGCACTAGTTCATGTATTCCTAGGATATAAATTTCATCCCACAACTCCAAAAATGCCAGGAGGGGTGGGAGGAGGATTCTCTCAATTCAGTGCAGGATTCATGAATGACTATTCAATATTTGATTTCATCTGTGCCTATTTCACACTTGGACTGCAGCTTGATTTGTTGGATGCTATTCAAGCTCTGCTCTGAAAACTGAGGAATGATTGTTTGCAGAAAGTTTTCTTTAGGAAATGTCGCTTTGGATCAGCAGATTTTCCTGAATAAGGCTGAATGTATTTCAAAAATGGCACCTAAGATGAAGCACAAGTTATCCTTCAACACAATGACAAGCCCCTGTGTATGTGGGAAATGTAAGCCCTGATGAGTTTCTCCCTTACCCAAACTCAGGAAAGTTCTGACAAAATAACTACAGTATCAGTGAGGAAAAAAATAAATAATGCATATTTTGCCAAATTTCAAGTTGTTTTCCCACTGTAAATTGTTTCAAAAGTGCTTTGAATATGGAGAAAATAGCATTTTTCCTCAGGTATCTCCCTGGGAAAAGCCAAATAAATTCTGATAGCATTTCCCAGGCTTATTTTGTTTTAAGCTGGCACCTGCAGCAGGAGTTTAAAGCTCAATCTTTTAGAGCTGTGAAAAGGAACTGAACACGGGGCAGCTTGTCAGCCTGGAGACTGATGACTCTGTGGAGCCTTACCCATATCCCATTCCCAAAACCCCTCCAGTGAGCTTTACCCTTGTTGGATAAAACCCAGGAGGAAGGTAAATGAAGCAAGACCTGAATTCTGACTCTCAAACCTGCAGCTGTAACTGGTGACACTCCAAGTCCCTTCAGCAAATGCATCTGGAGTTGAACAAACTGATTTTGCCTCCTCTCAAACCCTCCCAATGTGATGGAGCTGGGGCAGTCACTGGGACAGCCTCCCCAAAACCAGACCCTGGAAATCCTCTGGCTGGGGAGAGATTTCCAGTGCCAAAGTTCATTTAGAGGAGAGTCTGACACCAGCACAAACCCGTGTCCAGGTGCCCCAAAAACCAGAAAGTATTTCCCAAGCTGGCCCCACCTCCCTGGCAGGGACCTGCAACCAAAAAATGACAACCTAAAACTGCTTTTTAACACTGGCTTTTAAGAAATAGTTTTGAAACTGGGCTTGAAGCCATGAATCAACGTGTACCATGTCTGCAGCCTGAAGCGATGCCTTCAGAAACACCTCTTGGATTTAAATCAAGGCACACTCCAGAGAAAGCATTACTGGAGATAAGAGCAGAGCTCCAGCCCACTTTCCATCCTGGCTGCAGGAGCGTTTTGGAAAGCAGGGAATGGAAAGCAAGGAGGTGATTGCTGAAATCTGTAAGAGCAGCCCGGGGGCAAAGAGGGGCTGGGAGAGCTGAGAGCAGCTGAAAAAAGGATAAAGAAACTTCTCCTGGGCTTTAAAGGTAGGGACTAAACCAGAGGAGAGGAAGGCACAGAGCACTGAGAGCTGAAGTGAGGCAGATCCCAGAGTCACTGGGGTTGGAAAAAACCCTCCAGGATCTTCCAATCCAAGCTGTGCCCGATCCCCAGCTCACCACCAAACCGCAGACATTTCCCTTGAAAGGAGAAGTGGAGAGTCCCTAATGAATTATCCCAGAAGCTCAGTTCTACCTGCACAGGGATGGGCACAAGAAAACTCTGCAGCCAAAGCAAAATAAATTGGTTTTTCCAGGTACCTCCTCCTCTCTGGGTGAACAGGAAACTGGTTTGGATTTTTTCCTGTTACGATGATGATGAAGAAGACAATTTTTTTTTGTTTGTTTTTTTGGATCCACTCTCATGGAGAGATGCACATCCTCAAAAACCATATAAAACATTGATAAATATATACACAGACATACATTTATCCTGGTTTTGCAAGGTCTTTCCAACTGTAATATAGATCTCTGCTCAGGGTGATGGAGAGGTGACCTCCAGAACTCCAGCACACCTTGATTCGTGTGTGAGTCGCAGGCATCTTGTCTGATGTAAGATTTCCTTCAGCATAAAGGCACACACAGGGCTGTGTCACCCCAGAATGAGCACTGATCCCACACTCTCCCCCTCAGAAAATGAACAGCTCTGCCTGACTCATCCATCAGGAGGCTGAGAAAAGGAGGGAGAGTGAAGTCTGGGATCCTTGCAGGAAGCAAGGGAGGTGTGGTTTGCTCATTTGATTTTTGGGGAACTCAGGGAGTTAAGCTGAAACTCAAAAAGATCTGCAGAGAGTGGGAGATGCTGGCAATTTATCCTCACACACACTCCCTTATCCTAGTCCTTCTGAAGCACAGATGTGAACAAAAAGTGATCAGAGAGAAGGGATGAGTATCATATTTACCCTGGATAAAATATTGAAAAGCTCAAATACCCTTCAGGGCACTCCTGTCTAATTTGCTTCACTCTTACCTTGATAAATAACAAGTTTCAATCTCAAAAGCAAACAAACCCAAATGCAAACTGCTTTTCCCCCAAGCATTCTGTGGAAGGACACAGCCTGCCCTGCCATATTGCAATGTTTGTCCCAAATTTTCGTTCAGCACCTCTTAACCTGGAATTACAGCTCCAAATCCAGGAGTGCAAACTGACCCTTTTTTGGTACTCAAGGCCTTTTGTGAGCAAAACCCTGATTTGTTTCATTTTCACAGCCCTTCTAAGACACTTGGTTAAAATAATCCCCCTTAAAACACTGAGATGTTTCAGTGGAATATACTGAGAAATGACATATTTTGCTCACCTGCCTCAAACAGCTGTTAGATCCTGCCATCCAAACTTATTTCCTCATTGCAAACCTCCTCCCTTGCTTGTCAGAGCTCTCACTTTCATTTCCTGGCTTTTCAAAATAGTTCAGAAGAATTTCAGCACAAGAGAAAACAGATCTAAGTTGCCCCAAGGAAGGTTTAAATTGGATTTTGGGAAATATTTCTTCACAGGAAGGGTGGTCAGGCATTGGAAGGGGCTGCTGGAAGAGGTGGAATCACCATCCCTGGAAGTGTTGAAAAGCCATGGGGATGTAGCATTTGGGGACATGGACTCGATCCTGGAGGGCTTTTCCAAACTTAATGAATCTATGTCAAAATGTTAACCAAAAAAAACCCAACCAAAACCAAAAGTCAAAGCTATAAACAAATAAAACAGAGGAACTGAGAAGTCCATTTTAATTTATCCTTTAATTAAACCAAACATCACTTTTGATATGTGACTGGCAAGTGATACTGGGACATGCAGTCACTGCAGTCTCATATCAAAGATAACAGAACAAACCCAGAGGCTGAGAGCCCTTAAAGCAGCACAAATTCATTCCCTTCTTTCCCTTTTTACCCAGGATAAGCAGGTGCTTGAAAAGTAGTGATAAAAGAACAGATATATTTAAAAACCCTGAGACAGCCACTTCCTAGAGAAGCTGTAACTCACAGAAATAAAAGATGAATATTGATTAAAATTTACACACCCATAATATTTGACACTGTTCTGCAGGTGCACACCCACACATCAATCTGCCTGGAGCAGATTCCTCAGCTCAGTGCCTAACACCAACAGCTCTGCAAGGAAATCCCACAAAAACTCCTCAGGGCAAATCCTGAATCTCTCTTCCAGCCTCTCCCTCCAGCCAGGACCTTGAAGGAGAGAGGTGCTGCAATGGCCAGGAAAGTCTCTCCTTCCTTCAAGCCACACCACAATGATTGTATGTGGGGGATTACTTAATCCAATTTTAACCAAATGCTCTGATGTCATAATATTTTTAAGGCCACTTCACCCTTAGTGATGTTGCATGTGCTCACAACTCCTTCCTGTGGAAAATAACATGAGGAGATTGGTAAATCCACCTGAGGGACACCTGGGGATTAGGATTTCTATTAGGATTTATTTGGTCCTTCCAGCCCACAGTGTTTGACCAAAGAGCCAAACCCTTCTCTCACACTGCTCTGAGTGACTGCAAATCCACATTTACCATTCCAGGTCTCCCAGCACAGCTCCTCTCTCCCCTATTTTCCACATTTTCCTGGTAAATAAACACCTGGGATGAGGCTGAAGGGACTGGCAGGGAAGGCTGGGCAGGCAGAGCTCTCACTGGGGTGACTCAGATGCAGCAGGAGAAGATGTTCACTAAATCAATGTTTTCACCTGACACCTGCAATGATCTCAGCTCTGAGTTACACAGAAGCAGCAGCACTTTGGTGCTCTCATTCCTTGTCCAGACACGAGGGGTTTTGAATAGCTGGTCAATAAAACTTCGCAGGTTTCTGACAGCAAAGTGTTCCTGACAGAACAGGCACTTCAGAATTCCACTCTGCCTTTTCTCCCCTGAAGGCAGTAAGGGAACGATTTCTTCAGAAAACAAATCTTTTCCCATTTAACAAAAATAATTCTCCTCCAAGAGGAGCTCTGCTCAGATTCCCAACCATCCTCACAGCACAGGTGAACAACCCAATTTAAGTTTGTCCACTGGGAAGGAAGGGTGCAGGCAGGGCTCTCAGGAGCTGCTCTGCTTCCCATTTCATCCTGCAGCCTCCCAGGGAGATGGATGCCTGTGATTTCCTTATTTCACCCCAATATTTAGTCCACCTTGCACCTAACTCTGATTTAAAACCTCCAAAGCATCCTATGGGGAAAGGAAGGACAGTTCAGAGCTGGTTTCTTGTAGGAGAAGATGGAAAAGTAGCATCAGCAGCTCAACCCAAATTTTATTAAAAAATGCCAAGTGTATCATAAAGCATCCAGAACAATCAAGAAGAGAAGCAGGAATATGAGAAAAGTGTCAGCAGTAAACAAAGTGGGGATTCCTTGGAGACCCTCACATGCCTGGAGGGTTCAGGCTCCACCACAACATGGAAACAATGACACCTATGTAATAATGATTTCACTGCTTTAAAAGATTCTGCTCCTTTATTGCCCCAATCCCCTCTCTGTTTGTCCTACAAATGACTCTTTGTGGTGTCTCCCAGAGCTTTTCAAGGGCTGTTCCTTTCCACAGAACTCCAAAAATCCAGAGTTCATTGGGAAACAGGGAAAGGATGGGACACAGGTTGGATTTAACAGAATTGTTCTGTTCAGCCCCCTGCCTTGCCTTTGCTAAAATACAGAGCTGAGTTTCCCTCGCTCCAGACAGCAGAGAAAGGGAATGGCCAAAGTGGTTAGGACAACATTGGGGAATCAGTAATTTGGAAAAAAATACCTGCTCTATGAACTGTAGGAGGTTATTTGATTCAAAGAATAAAAAACAGAAAGAAAGGGAGAGAAACCAAATACATAAAATTAAGTCTTGATTCTGAGAGAGAGAAAAAAGGAGAATTTATCATCCGTGGCTGTTTGTTCAGCTAATCAAATGCCATGAGCTGAGAACCAGGGTGGCAGCTCTGAGGCAAGAAACCAGGGCTTAAACCACAGTAAATCTCAATCTCAGGGTGGTTTGAATGGGAAGGGATCTTAAAGAGCATCTCATTCCATCTCATCTCATACCCCTGCCTCAGGCAGGGCAGGACAGGCCAGCTGTGAGCACACAAAAATCTTCCTTCAAATCTTTATTTCACCAGAGCTGCTTCCCACTTTTGCTGTTCTTTGGAAAACCCAACACTGCTGAGCCCACAGCAGTGTGTAAAACACACCCCAGCAAAGCCTGCCCTGTGCTATCAGGAATGGATCAGCTGAGGATTTCAAACACACTTCAGAAAAGAAACCCTGGTGGTGCAGGGGAAGTGGCATTTTGGGAATAGATATCCCCAGGGATGGAAATCAGCATAGCAGGTGCTCTTTGATTTTTTCAAACAAAAGACAAAGGAAAGAAGATTGGACCCATTTATTACAATCTTGGGGAGCATCCACTTGGAAAATGCATGTAGGAGCAATTATTTATTCTTATGAGGCTTGCTGGGTGATCAGTGCCTGAGCAAGAAACTACTTGGAAGTACGAGCTCTCATCCCAAATCCAAGCTGACAAATGGGCAAATGACAAGATTGGAAACACCTTGTGATATAAAGGGACGTGATTTCTCTGTCAAATGTCTTTGAAGTCTCTTCTGAAAACACAACAAATTGAGTTTTAATTACTTTTGCATACATCAAGTCTGCAGTGAACTTTCAAGTAGCAAAGCTTCATTTCACTTGCTGCTGCTGCAATTTGCACCACTCCAGGTTAATGCAATGTCTACTCCCTACAAATGTGAAATGCAATCTCTTATGAGCTGCTACTTCATGTTTGCAAATCAGCACGTTGGCTGGGCTCAGAAAATGTGATTTATTACTGTCTGGGACATGAGAGAGCAGCAGGAATCAGCTTCTGATGATGGAGGGAATACAGAGTGACAAGTCCCATTTGCTTCTGAGCTCTGTCACTGGTCTTCAGTGTGGAAAAGGGGAAAAATCTGATATTGCTCTCTCTGGGTGTGCAGAAAACAAAGCACCCAGATCTGATCATCGCCCTGCAAACAATTTCTCAGCTCACAGGCAGTGGCTCCATGTGACAAGGTGCCCTGAACAGACTTTTCCTCAGCAGGTCAGGAAGTTCTAGTAATCCTGGAACATTGAAAGTGCAAGGGCCAAAGATTAAAGCCAAACTTATCAAGTACCAGGGCCCTGCCCAACAAAATCACGGTAGGAGTTTGGAGTTTGGATGGGAAATAGGTTTGGTCTGTTTGGAATTATTTTCACATGGCAAACACCTTCTTTTCATGCCCTCAGCCCAGGGCTGGAACTTCCTGCCTCCATTCCCACACTGGCTGCTTCCTCACACCACTTGAGAAGCTGAATCCCAAAATCCATCCACAATCCAATGCAGTCCTAGGCTGGAAGGGACCTTAAAGCCCTTCCAGTGCCACCCCTGCTGTGTCAGGGACACCTTCCACTATCCCAGGCTGCTCCAAGCCCCATCCAGCCTGGCCTTGGACACTGCCAGGGATCCAGGGGTAGCCACAGCTTCTCTGGGCACCCTGTGCCAGGGCTGCCCACCCTGCCAGGGAACAATTCTTCCTCTGGCAGTGGAAGCCATTCCCTGTGTCCTGTCCCTCCATCCCTTGTCCCCGGTCCCTCTCTGGCTCTCCTGGAGTCCCTTTAGTCCCCTCTGAGCTCTCCCTGGAGCCTTCTTTTCCACAGGCGAACACCCCCAGCTCTTCCAGCCTTTCCCTATAGGAGAGCTGCTCCATCACCCTGCCCAGCAGGAATTTGTCCCCAGCATGGATGCAAATACTCACACACAAACTTTTTAAAATTATTTTCCTTGCTAAACTTTTCACAATCTCCACCACTCATTCCTTAGAAGGCATGATAAGAGGAAGAACAGGATGAACAGGGCTCAGGGAGTGCTTTGGGTGTGAAAATCAGGAGAGCTGCAGGAACCAATCCCTAATTAATCTCTGCCAAATACATCAGGGCTGCAGGGCCTGGGTGAATGCACACAATTGTAAAATCAAAGTTCACAGAAGACTGAGGCCTGGGATTGCAGAAGGGAACATCATTTAAGGACAACTATCCAGAAAAGAGCTGGAAAGGTTACGAGTGAGAACTTCTGAAAAGAAACAGAACCACCCACAAAGCTCATCTACTTTTTCTTTTTTTCTGTGAGTGCAGAGGGAGATGAGAGGAGGAGGACAAAAAGCCAGAGAGGGTCCCAACACTGAACTTTCACATGGATTTCTCCTCTGAGGGATTTGATTTACTACTTTTCACTGTACTTTCAAGAACCAGCTCCCAACTCTTTCCCAAGAGGACATATTAACTTCTCTTCCATTGTGCAGTTTACATAAAGCCTTTTTTAACTCCTCCAAGTGACTGCCTTTCTTCTACAACCTGGAATTGCCCTGACATTTCTGCAGGTTTTTAATACCAAGCACATAATATTCTACTGAACACTAAAGGACAGTGAAACAGTGCCTTGCAGAGCCATAAATTCAGATGATAATCTGCTTTGTATTTGTCATCAAAGAGGTGCAAAGTCTCTCAAAGAGAAACCCTGTGAGGGTACTCCAAACTCAGCCATGGGAGAAAGATGTCCTCCCCAAAATTCAATTCATCATGCTCTGGATGAGCTAGCCCCTTTCCAAGTGATGGTCTCATGATTGAATATCACCTGCCCAACATGATTTACCTCTCGGAGATGGAAAATGAAAAACAGCACTGTTGTAGCTGATGAGTTGTTGCTCCATCCTTAAGCTCAGGCCTTGGCAAATTTGGCTGTAAAAAACCCCAACTGCAGCTGAGAACTTCTGCTGGGTAAAACAGAAACCCTCCTGCCAGGGAGGAGAGCCCAGAGGCTCTGTGGGCAGTCTGTCCAGGGCTGGCACAGGGGCAGGACCTCCCTGAGCTGCTTACAGTGCTCCTCCTGCTGCCCCAGGATCCCTCCCTGAGCTGCTGCCAGTGCCCTTCCTGCTGTGCCCCACAGCACCGCACAGATGGAGTCTGAATGGGGACACGTTTCACACATTTCACAATTCCCACAAGGAAACCAGGACAGTGACTCCATGCCCAGAGCAGGATACAGATCTGGATGGCTCCTGCTCCCACTTTTTGACTGTGAGTAAGGACAGGCTGGGTGCCAGAGGAGCTGCAGGGAGGGAGCTGGTTGTGCTGGCACTGAAAAGGCGAGGTCTGAGCCGAGCCAGTCACGTCCTGCTGAGCCATTAACAGGAGACAGAGCTGGCTGACAGAACAAACCTGCTCTCAGCTGCTCCTCCAGCCTCCCTCTGTCCCCTTTGGCCTTCCCCAGTGACAAGAGCAGCACAGCCACCACAGGGAAATGCGTGGCACAAGCATTTCAGGGAGTGTGGAGGGATTTGCACCTGCTAAATGAGGTTTTCAATCCACCTGCCTGACTGCCACTTGTCAGAGGACCTGACTGTGCCAGGTCAGGAGCTACCTGAGGGTCCAGCTGAGCCTGGGACAGCTCTCCCAAGGATGCTGGCTGCCCACTGGCTGCTGAGGTAGGGGACATCACCAAGGCTGAAGGCTGGTTCCTTATTCCTTGGCAGATCATCCATCCCAGAGATCAGGATTAAATAAAGGATCACCTGGAGAGCACTCTCCCAAGGCACAGATCCCATAAACCTCTGGTGTCCCACAGGGAGCACATGTACATCGTGTTGCTCAGCAGCTACTTTGCCAATGGCAGAAAGCACCAGGATTCTTCTCTTTCATCCCTCATGGAAAGCCTTGGAACAGCAAATGATGGCTGTGACAACAGATATAAAATGTACCAAAGGTCTGGGGTTAAGCACCAAAGATTTACACCCAGCCTATCCAGAAGACAAGCTGCTTTCTTGTGTTAGCTATCCACTTTCACTGGGAGGAGGGAACAAATCCCATCCAACAGGCACTTCAAGGCATCTTTGGGAACTCAGAAGTACAGCCCCATATATTTGAGAGCTTCACATTTAAAGAAAGGGAAGATAGTCCTCCTTCCTGCCAGCAGTTTGTTTGCCAACCTGCCTGCTGGATTTAGATTTATATTTGGAGAGGAAACATTACTTTGGATACCTTGAGACAGCAAGATTCAAACAGGAAAGAAAAACAGCAGGAGAAAAATAAAGTATAGACACCTCTGTGGATGGTCCAGCTAAACCATGCCCTGGGAGGAGGAGGTCATGCAAACCACAAACACACCAGAAATGCCAGTCTGAGCAGGCTGGAGTGTAAAATACCACAGAATCCCAGAATCCCTGAGGCTGGAAAAGCCCTCCCAGCCCACGGAGCCCAAGCTGTGCCCAGTGCCCACCTTGTCCCCAGCCCAGAGCACTGAGTGCCACCTCCAGCCCTTCCTTGGACACCTCCAGGGATGGGGACTCCAAACCTCCCTGGGCAGCCCCTGCCAAGGCCTGAGCACCCTTTCCATGCAGAAATTCCTCCTGCTGTCCAAGCTGAGCCTCCCCTGGCACAGCTTGAGGCCGTTTCCCCTTGTCCTGTCCCTGTTCCCTGGCAGCACAGCCTGACCCCCCCTGGCTGTCCCCTCCTGTCAGGGAGTTGTGCAGAGCCAGAAGGTTCCCCCTGAGCCTCCTTTTCTCCAGGCTGAGCCCCTTTCCCAGCTCAGCAGTCACAGGGTCACTTCTCAATGTCACCACTCAGGAACAAATCCCTGCCATCTCCAATGTCACCATTAAACACCCCCTCAGTGTGACACCATCCTGCTGCTCACAGACAAGGGGTGAGCAGAGATCCCTCTACTTCCCTCTCTGCCAGTTTGTTGTGGAAACTGTAAGATGGGAGAAAGGGATACATCAAATTCTAAGGGCTCCAGAAGGCAAAGATGCAGCCTGAGATGGAACCCAGTGATTTATTCCTGCTGGGGAATGTCACAAGGCAGGATCTGCTGGGTCCCTGGCCCCTGGAACCCTCAGCTGCCCCAGAAACTCTGGAGTTCAGCCAGCAGGGAGCCAGCACTGCCAGCAAACCATCCATCCCTCCATCCATCCATCCCTCCATCCATCTGTGGAGGTAGGGGCCTTCTCTTGCTGGAAAAAAAAAAAACCTGCACACTGCAGGCTGCCCAGGCTGCATCCCAGGGTGGGGTCCATTGACCCCCCACACAGTGCTGGAAAGGTTGATTATCACAAAGGAGGAGGCAAACAGCTGCTCACAGGGGAGATGATAAATGGAGCGCTGCAGTTCACAGGAGGAAAAGAAGCAGAAATATTCCTTTGTATCTTCACAGAATCCCAAAGTGGTTTGGGTTGGAAGGGATCTTAAAAATTGTCCTATTCCCACTCCTGCCATGGGCAGGGACACCTTCCACTATCCCAGGCTGCTCCAAGCCCCATCCAACCTGGCCTTGGACACTGCCAGGGATCCGGGGCACCTCTGGGCACCTCTGCCCACTCTCCCAGGGAACAATTCCTTCCTAATATCCCATCCATCCCTGCTCTCTGGCAGTGGAAATCCATTCCGTGTGTCCTTTCCCTCCATCCCTTGTCCAAGTCTCTCCCCAGCTCTCCTGGAGCCCCTTTAGGCACTGGAAGGGGCTCTGAGATCTCACTAGATCCTTCTCTTCTCCAGGTGAACACCCCCAGCTCTCCCAGCCCATCTGCTTTATTTGGTTCACTTTGGATCACAAAGAAAAGGTCACATTTTTCTCCCTCCTCATCTTCCCTCCCTCCAGAGGCAGAAAGAAGTGATGGGAGAATCTCTAAGGATCCTTTCCCCCTCAGGACACCTGAGGCTCTGCCATTTGCTCTGGTTTGCATTCAAAGTGTTGGATGCACCAGCCAGGAGGAGCTGGGGAAGAGTGGGATGGACAGTGGAGCACAGCAGCCTCAGGAAATTGGGTATTTAAAATCTGACTCTGAACTCTGGTCATATCCTAAACACCCCTGGTTTGCACACAAGTAACTGGTCACAACAACTTCACAATAAATTCCCCTCTTTACCTGAAAATCCTTTCCCCATTCCATATTCCCAGTTCCAGGTTCTTCTTTGAAGGCTTCAAAAGCATGAGAGGCAAAATTCTGAAATGTTCATCATTCGCTTACCCAAATTAAATGTCATTGTCTCCATTTTCCTTAGTTGGATAACTGTGTTTCTGGGCAATTTGGAAGACAGGAATGTTGTGAAATAAAGGCAGAATGTGCTTAATTTGATGCACCTGTTCCATCCTTATTTCCCAGCAAGGAGGAAAGGCCTCTCCTTGGATTCCAGCGGCTCCGTTGTTCCCACAACTGCAATTGCCTTTGTGCAATTAAATCCATTAAAAGCCACACATGGATATATCCAATTCCTTTAAATTCCACTTCAGGGAAGAACAGGCAAGAGCTGAGGGAGCAAAAGGCTGAACAAGGAGTTGTCTGGAAGGTTTTATAACCAAAGTAAGTTTGCATTAAAATTTGAAACCTGGAAGATTTTGTTAGGAATGCCAATATTTGCTCTTTTCCAGGGCCTTTCTGTAGGAAAGGAAATCATGGAGGATTTAGTGCTCCACCTCCATGGACTCTTATCTCCCCCACACACACTGACAGGAACAGAATTAAGAAGCAATTGAAACTCCATTGCAGAACAAGAGCTACAAAATCCTGATCAGCATCAGGAACATGAACCCCATTGAGGGGGGGGAATAACAGATATTTCCACAGCAGCAGGCACAGATTGTTTTACCTCTCTTCATCAGCCAAGATTTGTTAACATCAATGTATTCTGAGGAGCCAAATTTCATCCCAGACCACCCTGATTTTTCTATCTTTTATTTGTGTTGAGCACATAACTCTAAATGTATGGCTGGCTATGGAATCAAGGTCACTGTTACACTTCTAATTTATGACTTAAAATAGCAAATGAGGGCTGATGATTTCCTTACATTTAGGAACCAATTAAGAGCAATTTATTACAGATCATTTCTAAGAATTGCCACACTGCTGCTGACAGTGGGGAGCACATTCACTCACTATTTGTGCCTGCATTTCCTCTCTACAAGCAGCTCTTCAGAGCACCTGAATTTGTTGCAACAACACTACAGAGTTGTAACCTACCATCGATTTTTACTTAACCCATTTCCTAGTGCAATTCTTGCATTGGAAAACAAATGTGCATTTTCTCCCGAGGTTTTTGGGTTCATTTATCAGCCTGGCTTATCCCAGAGATTAACCCATGGACTGGACATACAACCACAAAATCTGTCTGTCATTAGGGTATTTGGTTCATTTCTGGCCTGGCTCATCCCAGAGATTTAATTTATGGATTGGATATAGACCTCCTCAATCTGTCTGTAATTCTGGGGATATCGCAGCTTTTGGGCACCAAGAACTCAAAAAGGACCAATTTGATATAGCTCATGGAAGCTGAGGAGCCACTTGAACCCAAATTCCACATTCAGGAGGGGCAGATCCACATGGAAAGGGGGTGATGGATCTGTCAGAGCCATGCAGGAGCTAAGCACTGTCCAGGGTGGAAAGCTGCAGATGGAAGCAGCAAGTCCCAGAGGGCCGGGACTGCATGGGCAGGACAATTTGGGAAGAGAAATTTAAGAGCTGGATGGACTTGCTGGATCTATCCCAGGCCATCTCTCTCACCCTGCTTGGTGTGCTGGTGGGGACTGTCCTGCTGGGAAGACACAAAACTTGCATCCTAACCTGAAACCTGGCATTTTGGGTCAGACTGGGACACAGAAATTCTGGATTTCAGCTTTGGCCAGAGACAGCACCAAGGCAGAAAAGATTTCTTCTGCAGGTGAGGCCGCTCAGACACTAAAGCCAGGGATTTGTGTTTGACTTCAACAGCATTCTGCTAACAGTTTGTTGTCCCAGTTTAATTGAGCATGAACACTTAACATTTACTTTTCCCAGGCAGTTGAGCAGGGAAAACTCAGTCCCACATCCATGCAAGTTTGGCAGATCCAAGGACAGCCAGGTTTAATGGGAACAGCTACAAATGTGGCACTGCCATCCCATCATCTGGGAAGCACAAGGAGTTCCTTGCTAAGAAGCATAAGAGAGGACATGGGACAGCCCCCACAGCAAGTGGCATAGAGAAATTTGGGAATGTTGGGAATTAATCCTTCCCTGGCAGGGTGGGGAGGTTGCCCAGAGAAGCCCCTGAATCCCTGGAGGTGTCCAAGGCC
Organism: Catharus ustulatus; assembly: GCF_009819885.2. Lineage (NCBI taxonomy): Eukaryota > Metazoa > Chordata > Aves > Passeriformes > Turdidae > Catharus > Catharus ustulatus. Next base: position 32,017,489 of record NC_046228.1, on the reverse strand, counting down.
AGGTTGGGTGGGGCTTGAAGCAGCCTGGGATAGTGGAAAGTACAGCAGCTTCCACTCAAGACAAACTTTGGGAGAAGTACAGCCAGAGGAATGGATTTGAGAGCTTGGGATCCTTTCTGTGGCCTCAGGCATGGCCCCTGCTCATAGTGTGATGGGTCTGATTACACCCAGCTCTCACTTTAAAGGCTAGCAATGTCAAATTCTTTAACTCCCAGAGCCAAGCTCTTTGGATAATCAATGAGTAACCAGCATAACCAAGTTTTTTGACTCACAGAACCTATCTGGAGCAGAGAGAAATTACAGCAACTAAAAAAGAGCATGGCTACACAGAGAGCTGTTTTTTCAGACTGCCCTCCACCACTCAGAGGTTAATGCAGCACTCTCCAAGCCCTGCTCAAAGCTGGAACGTGGCTTTTCAGGCACACCCCAATTTGCCTTGATTCATCTGGCACTTAGAGAGTCACTGATCCCCCAGCTAATCCCACACCACAGCCCTGCAACAGCCCTGCAGGACAGAAAACACTTCTGATAGTGGGGGGTGAAAATCAAAGCCAATTTTGTGCAGTTTGAGGGGGCTTCTGGTTAAAAGCTGCTCTTAAGGAAAGGATCCCGATAGGCTTTGCACTTCCCTATTCAGGGAGCAGCAGGAAAAAAGGAAGTTTAGGCTGCAGGTTGATCTCTGCAATTGTTCTGCTGTCTGGGAGCATTTACACACAGGGGCTGCTGAGACAAGAAAGCAGCAAAATATGAGGGAGATTCAGGCCCTGAGGAGGGGGAAAAGGGCCAGGGATAGAGTTTGGAGAAGGGTTTGGAGTAGGGTTTGGGTTTGAACCCTGCCCAGTGCCAGCACTAAACCACCACTGACATAGAGCTACATCTGAGCCCTTCCTTCCACTGCTGCCCACACAATGACAGTGCCTCGTTTTTCCAATGGAATCACCATTAAGGTTGGAAAAGACTTCCAAGAACACTGAATTCTTGACTGAACACCACCACATCAAATAAACCACAGCACAAACTGCCCAGCCAGAGGAACAGCTATGAGGAGCTGCAGGTGAACTGAGCTGCACAGCTTTTCCTCTGGGCTTTTCCCCCCCCCACAGTTTTATGGAGATGTAATTCCCACCACAGTCATAAGGGTGAGAACTGTGTGTCTGCAACAGACTTGAACCTCTGTGCCAGCACCAAGTGAGAAAGGATGAGAATGGGAATTTTTTTGCACAATAGCTGCTCTGCCAAATTCACACACAGAAAACATCACCACAAGGGACATTTTTGATGACTGAGCCTGAAAAACAGGAGTTATCCTAGAAGAGAACCCATGAAGTATGAGGGGCAATAGGAGACACAAGATTCACACAGAGCAATTCCCAAACCACAAGAGATCTGCTTCTTCCAGCTGATGACAAAGCACAATTAAAAGAGAAAAGCAGGGAGTTCCATTTCTACGAAACACTAATTCTGTGTAATGGCTCTCCCTGACAGAAAAAAAGAAAAAAAAAGAAGTAAAAACCAAGGTGGGGTGGCTGTGAAGCAATGCAATCAATCCACAGATAAGTGCACAATAACAACCACAAATACCAGTTCATCTTTAACAATTTGTGTGTACAGATTCCTAAAAGTCAGAGCTGGAGCTGCACACATCCTTCAGGAGAGGGGTATGAGGAAATCCTGCAGAAGCAGCCCTTCACTGGAGGGTTGGTTTTACACCATTATTAATGAAACAAAAATTTTCACGTTTTGTTATTTTACTGTTTTTCCATTGCCAGAACTCCTGCTGGGTTTGCCAGTAGGAAGCACAGGAAGTACTGAAGTGAGCAAGTGCTGCCTTGACAGCAATGAGGAGCCAGGGGCAGCAGCCTCCAACAATTCCAGGTTTTACTGATGCTCTAATACTCCACTGACATCCATCTCCAGATCTTTCGGGACAAGCCCCATGATGCTTTTTTCAGTGCAGCAAACCAGGTCAGAGAAAAAGGAGGGTTAAAGGGATCAGAAAATCATGGAGCAGTTTGGGTTGGAAGGGACCTCACAGCCCATCCAGTGCCACCCCTGCCATGGGCAGGGACACCTTCCACTGTCCCAGGTGCTCCAAGCCTCAAAGTCCAGCCTGGCCTTGAACACTTCCAGGGATCCAGAGGCAGCCACAGCAAGTTTAATATATTAATATTAATATATTAATAATATATTAATTTGCTGCTATTGCTGATACTTATTTGAAGCAGTTCTGAAAGCTGAGGGAATATTTTGTCTTGTTCCTAAAGCAGCAGCACAAGTTTTACAGAATGAGCACTTTGCTGGCAGGAAGCACCAACCTTCAGAGCCTGGGCTGGTTTTCTCTGGCAAACCCTACCTCTGTTTGCCAATCAAGTGTGTTTTAGTCAACACGACAGTTAAAAGATGTTTTTCGCTTTTGTTGCTTTCCCATTTGGAGAATTTTCCAAAGCCCCATTTGGAGAAGCTGCCAGCTCAGTAAATATTGTGTGTGCAGAGCATATGTCGTAATAAATACCAGGATATACATTAAAGGAGAGCACACATAATGACTGTTTTGTTATTCTACTGCCTGAGGTGGAAATTCATCTACTGCAATGCCAAAATTTCGTCCTCCATTCCCAGCTGTGAAAGGTTTTGCCACCTTAGAGCACCAAAGACCACTGCAGAACACCCCAGATTGTTTCCTAGCTTAGCTATTTGACCTAAATTTCTTCCAAAATATGATTAAAAGAGAGAAGTTTTGATTTTAAAAATCGTATTTCTGCTTTATTTTGTTAACTACACATTAATAACAATTCACAAATCCCAACTCCCCAGTTAACAGCGCTGCATGACAAGGCTGATTGTCCTCTGTAATTCACAGATACAAGAGGAATTTTTTAAATTGTGTATTAAATACTGAAAGAACCGAATACAGCCGACGACTCAAACTTTGGCCAAACCTCCCAGAACCTCTCCATGGCTTCTAATCCCATTAGAGCTGAAACATCATGGACTCATGGATTATTTTGGGTTAGTAAAGCTCACCTCATCCCACCCCCTGCCATGAGCAGGGACACCTTCCCCTATCCCAGGCTGCACCAAGCCCCATCCAGCCTGGCCTGGCAGAGAATTGATTTTCAGACTCCAAACCAGCATTCTGGTCATAAGGAGGAATTAAAGAACACATCTTTCATCTTTGTGAAGGATTCTGTGAGCACTGGAACTGCCTCAGGCTGGCTGAGACATTCCCTGCACCATGCAGGGATCCTCTCACCTCCTTCCCCATCCTCTCACCTCCCTCCCCATCCTCTCACTTTTCTGAGGTAATAAAACCGCTGGGAATTCAGGCAAAGAGGCGCCCACAAATCAAGCCCTGCCATTTCTTCCTTTGGCTGGTGACAAACAGCCCCATGAGGAAAAGGAAAAAAGCAGTGTCTGCAATAAAACCCAGCCAGCTTTTCTTTTTCTAAGGCTGTTTGTCACTCTTCAGGGCAACCGAGAAATAAGCTCAAGCAATTTGATCAAAATTCCTAATTTTGGAGCCAAGCCCATCCCAACACAGCCCCTGGAGATGCAGACCTGCAAAGTATTTTATTTCCCCTCTTAAACAGATCCAAGAGTTTTCCTTGAATCACATAACCCCAGAATGGTTTGGGTTTGAAGGGACTTAAAACTCATCCTGTTCCACCCCCTGCCAAGCTGCTTCCCTGCTGTCTCATACCCAGTTTTCCCAGTTTTCCCATGGATTTAAAGTGGTGAAGGACCCTGTGGAAGCATGTGGGAAACAAAGGTGGGCACCTCCATGGCTCCCCTTGCAGGGGAAAAATAAAGAAGTTAACAGACAGAAGCTGTCCCCTGAAATGAGATGGATGAATGTACTCCCAGGGATTGATGAGACCAGTGAGGAGAGAAAACTCAGTGTGGGAGGCAGGGGCCATAAATAAAGGAGAAAGTAAAATCTCCTGGGAGGGTACAACAGCACAGAAATCCAGGTCTGCAGCTCCACAGTCCCTGACTCAGGGAATCCCTCCCTGGGGTCTGCAAAGCAGAGGGATTCCTGTAGAAACCCCAGCTGTGCCTCTGCTGGGCACGGGCATGCCAGGAACACCAGGAATTCCTGCCAAGGAACTCCCATTTACTGGTATCCCTGCCAGACAGAGCCCAGCCCAGGGGCCTGGAGACTCCAGCTCTGCCCCTTCAGGAGCTCCATCCCAGCTCCAGCCACAGGGATTTGCTCCACATTTGGGCAAAACCCTGAAAATGAGACCAGTGATGAAGCTGGCAGGAAGGAACCCATGGAATACCTCTCCTTTCGTTGTGTCCTGAAGAGTGGAACATAAAAATGCCAAAATTCCAAGTGGATTCCTCATGATTGATGCACTGATGAGTTGACCAAACAGGACAAGGACTTCTTTATTGCAATAAATGCTGATTTAACTAAGCACATCAGCAGCATATTCCTTTATTTATTTACATCTTCATCAAACAAAAGATTTCAATTATTCCTCTTTTAATTGCTGTGCTTAAACCGAACACACAGCCTTAGAAAGCAACAGGTAGACACAGAAAGACAAACTCAATCCCTTTCTTGGCCCTGATTAATTCAGCCCAGCTAATTACAGGCACTTACACCCAGCTGAGGAACTCCTGGAATTCAGGGGATAGTGGCTGCTGCCTCTTCACAGAGACCCCGTGTCAGTGGTACCCAGAGCTCTGGGCAGCAGTGGGTTCCCCAACCTCAAAACACATGGAAAAGTGAAAAGAAAATTAAACCAGCCCTCAAATTACCTGAAAATTACTCATTTTCAGTCTTCTTTTATTACTTCAGAACACCCAGAAGCTTTTTCAATTGTTGTCATGAACCTGGTCCTTAAAACCACAACCTCTAAACCCAACAGACTCAGCCAAAGCCAAGAGCAGCAACATCTTTCAAATTTTTTCCCCCTATACAGCTGTGATAAATCAAACATTCTCACCTGACTCCATCAAACAAAATGCTTGAAGTGCTGTTTGAACGACCTTTGGATTTCAAGCTGGCCACAGGAGAAGCACCAAAATACACATGGGCTTCACCCAGGAACAAGGGCATGGGCTGGAGAGGGCAGGTTCAACAGAAAGAAATAAAATTATGATTTCTGTCCTTGAGCTTAGGGAAATGGAGCAGGGAAATAAAACCTTCAATTCCAAACTGCATTTTACTATCACTGGTATAGGGAAAACTCCAGTAGGGACCAGTACCACACAGAGGTACAGCCCAGGGAATCACACAGCCTTTTTCCAACCACACCACACAGCTGACAAACAGCTGATTGAATCCCAGAATCAAAGTGTGGTTTGGGTGGGAAGGACCTTAAAGTCCATCCCATTCTACCCCCTTCCATGGCCAGGGACACCTGCCATTATCCCAGGCTGCTCCAAGCCCCATCCAGCCTGGCCTTGGATGGACACAGCTGCAGATTTTCCTTTTCAAGCTTCCCCCAAGCCCATGCCAGAATATTTCTTGCCATTTTGGCACAGGCTCTTCAGTGCCCACATCAAAAAGCCATTTGTAACTTATTACAACACTGCCATTCACTGTCATATCTATTCCAGGTGTTCCAACTTAGGCAAAATGGGTTCCTGGGAAGCGGGTGACATTCCTTTAGGATATAAGAAATGAGCTGTCAAAGCACAAGCAGAGATCCTGTATTCACAGGGCTCGCAGTATGCACAACTCCCACTCAGTGCTTTGAACTTCAGTTGAGCTGGAACCAGCCTCCCCGTCAGAAACCTTTCATTTCTGCAGGGCTCACAAGGAAAATATTCCGATTCCAGCCCAAATCTCTCAGGAAAAGTCGCCTTTCTGATTTTTGACTGGATGCAAGAACAAGATCAGAGGTTTGCCAGCCCCAGATCTGCCTACCTTGTCAGCTTCTTGACTTCAAAACAACCCCACAAAGGAACAAACACCATGCCTGAGATCCTTGAGGCAGCACTGACTGAGGGTGCTACGGGCACAAACCCTCCCTGCTCAGCCCATTCCTTTAGAGGGAAAGAGAAAACCCAAAATTTGGGATAATGGGGCAAAACTGAAGAGATCAGGTCAGAGGAGGTGTGAGGAAGGAATCCTTCCCTGGGAGGGAGGGCAGGCCCTGGCACAGGGTGCCCAGAGAAGCTGTGGCTGCCCCTGGGTCCCTGGCAGTGCCCAAGGCCAGGTTGGACTTTGGGGCTTGGAGCAGCCTGGGACAATGGAAGGTGTCCCTGCCCATGGCAGGGGTGGAATGGGATGAGCTTTAAAACCCTTCCACACCAAACCATTCCATGATTCCACGATCAGACCTACATTGTTTTACCCAGCTCCTGTCCTGATCCCCAGTGATCCTTGGCTCAGCAGCACCCAGAGCCTGTTCCAGCATCTCTGACTCCCCTCTCCAAAGGAAAATGGAGCTGCTGCTCCAGAAGTCACCTGCAGCAGGTAATGACAGCAGGTGCCTGCATGACAAATGACCTGCTCTTCCAAACCCACCGTTTCACACTCCCAGACTGGGAGGGATCCAAACCCCCCAGAGCTGCCTGGAGCTGGAAGGGCTCTCCAGGTGAGCCCTGAGAGCTGGTACCTTGGCACAGGACCCTCTGTGGCTCAAAGTGTGGGGCTTAAAAGGCTGAGCTGCACCTCAAAGTCTATCTGGGGACGTGGGGAGTGCCAAACACCCCCTTCCCTGGCTGACAAGAGCCACTGCAGAGCAGGGAAGGGAAAGGCACTGGTTTGAAAAGCAATTTAAAAGTCTTCCCAATGTCCAATTCTCACCCCCTTTGCCATATCTCTCCCATATCCCATTGTCAGGTTAATTGCCTGCCAAATGGCCACTGGGAAAACTCGGGGAGCAGAAATAATTTACCTAGAAACTGATGTTTGAGTTCTCCAGCTGGCACCCGGGATCCTGAGCATTTGTAAAAGGCCTTTCTAAAGCACAATAGCTGCCCTTCAGCTCCAGGGACACCAACCTGCCAATTCTGGCTGCTCCATCGTGCCAGGCTTTCAGAAATGTGAGCAAGCCAAGATCACACACTGCGAGGGAGCCACAGGCTTTGGAGGGATACTGGCTGCAGCTTTCCAAAGGAAAACCCATCCCAGCACCTGCCAGACAGCACAGGGGAGGATGGCAAGAGCAGACAGGGATGTGTGAGAGAAATGCCAGTGAATCCTTAAGGCAAAATTGGAAAAGGAGAAGCTGAACTAAGCAAACAAAAACTTCAGTGCCTGTATTCCCTTGCTTCACTTTTGGCTCCTGTATTCTTTCAGTCATTCCCCCCTGCCATCTCTTCCTCAAATCACTCACCTGCTACTTCAGTGGCTAATTCTCCACTGGAAGAGGCTGAAGGAAATGGGAAATCTGTGCAGGAGACAGTGGCCAGGGACCTTTGCATTTCCAGAAAGCACAGCAGCTGCCCGAGACTGACAGGACCATGACTAATCCTCCCCCTGTCCTGGCCTTTGCCAGAAGGACAAGCACAGCCCTGTCTCCCACTGCCAGCTCCTCCTGCATTTGGGAAACCCACAGGGAGGGATGGGCACACCTGGAGAGAGAGGGCTCAGCCTCAGAACAGCATCATTCACAAAACTTAGCCCTGCCCTCTCCCATGAGCAATTCCTCTGGAAACAAAGCATTCCCCCCTGCTCTATAAATGGAGGAAACCGGCTGTGCTGCCTCTCAATCCCATTTATCCCTGTCCTCCTCAGGGCCAGACAGCACCTCCCAGGCAGGACTCTTCACCCTCCACCTTACCACAGAGCTACAGAACTTGATAAGTGGCCTTATGGGAAATCTGGGGAAAATTAATGGAAAGGGAATATAGATTCAGTAACATAGGAAATATGCAAATACATATCCAATATATCAGATATGCCAATATCTGATATATTCTAATATATCTAATATAACAGAGATGCCAATAAATATCAAAAATCATATAATCTCAGAGTCTCCAGCCCGACCTGGAAGTGTCCAAGGCCAGGTTGGACAGGGCTTGGGATATCCCTGGGATAGTGGAAGGTGTCCCTGCCCATGGCAGGCATGGCACTGGATGGGCTTTGAGGTCCCTTCCAAGCCAAACCGTTTATTCTGGGTTTCTAAGCTAATACAAGTATCAAACTCCACCAACCACCAAATCGTAGAAAACACAAATATTTGCCATTTAAGGCAAAAACTACACAAGAAACTCTCAAAAAGAGAAGCTAAGAGGAAACATTTTCCAACCCACTTGTTACTCTTCTTTTTAATAACAGAAAATGATCTGACTGAGAAAAAGTAATGAAGGTGTTGTCAAGGAGGCTGCTTAAGTTGATCGATCATGTGTTTAAAGGCAATCCACCCCCTGCTGCCAAGCACAAGCTCAGGCAGACAAAAAGCAGCAGTTACAGAGCCCAAAGTCTCACTGATGGCCTTCATTAGTGCTCTGGGGAGCCATTACCCTCAGTAGATTTTACTGGAGCTCTCCAGGAGGAATAAACAGATAAAACCTCTCCTTGAATAGATGCTTGCATGATCTGCTTCCTCTGGGGTCCCTTCTGGAGCATTTCTCCTCCCAGGTGGATCTGAGCAAGCCTCTTCTCCAGGGAAACAGAAAAGCTGACAGGGAGAAAAGCCAGTGTTCCTGAGAAGTCACCCAGAGAGGGTTCCGACTCCTTATCCTGGAAGTGGCCAAGGACAGACTGGACAGGGCGTGGAGCAAACTGGGATAGCTGCTGCCCATGGCACGGGGTGGCACTGGATGAGCTTTAAATCCCTTCCAACCCAATCTGGCATTCTGGGATGCCAAGCTGGACATTTCCAGGTGTCCCTCAGCCCAGGCCCTGCTGATGGCATCCTCTCCTGAGGTGTCATAGCAGCAGGACAGACACTGTCCCCACTCATGTCACCACTCCCTCACTGTCACACCCCAGGTCTGGCACTCACGGCTTCCCCGTGCTGCCACCAACCCAACCCCAGGACATTTCCTGCTGTGGCCAAGCTGTCCAGCTTCCTTGTCACTTCATTAGCTCTGTGTGGCCTCACACAGCCGGCAGCAGCAGCAGGCACGCAGGTTTCTGGCTGTCACAATCCAGGGATAAATGAGCGTTCCATTCACTGCTGAGGGCTCGGAGCACAGGCACCAACATCCCTGGGATGCTGCTGGGACTGCAATGATTCATCACCTGCCCGGGCAGGGCGTCAAGACAGGACCTTGCCCTGTGACAAAGATAAATTGCCCAGGAGATGAGGCTTAATTCACTCCTAGAGGAAATGCTACCCTTAAAACAAGGGAGTGATTTCCCACATCTGATGCTACCACAGGAATACAATTTCAACAGCGAACAGGGCCAGGGAGCTCCTGCAGCGGGGCCAGCGGAGGCTGCGGCGCTGAGGAAGGGCCTGGAGCATCTGGGTGCCCAGGAAAGGCTGAGGGAGCTGGGGCTGTTCAGGCTGGAGAGGAGCCCCAGCTGAGAGGGGCCCTCAGCCCTGGCTGTCCCTGTGTGCAGGGAGGGGCAGAGCAGGGCCCAGGCTCTGCTCCGGGGGCCCAGCAATGGCCCCAGAGCCACGGGCAGGGACTGAGCCCAGCAATTCCCCCTGCACAGGAGGCACAACTTCTTCCCTGGGCAGTGCCCAGCCCTGAACAGATTGCCCACAGAGCCTCTGGGCTCTCCTCCCTGGGGCTGTTGCAGAGCTGTGTGCACACAATGCTGTGCCCTGTGCTCTGGGATGGCCCTGCTGGAGCAGGGAGGGGCCACCAGGTGCCCACTGAGCTCCCTGCAGCCTCAGCCAAGCTGGGATCCTGTGAGGAAGACAAGAGCTGCTTTTCCTACCCACATGGGGAAGAGCTGTAGTAACACCCTGAGGGACTAAATAAGAGATGCCGCTACTGGGCCCACTCTTAGCACCCCCAATTCACTCAACAAGCAAGGACAAGTGCCAGAGGAACAAAGCCATGGAGGAATGTCCCATTCCAAGCTGTGGGAACAGCAACAAGCCTCCCACGTGCCAGTGCCCTGAGCAGAAGCTGCTGACAAAGGTCTGCATTGGCCACTTTGGAAGTGCCAGGAAACACCACCCGAGAAAGCAGCCACTGCCATCTGTTCTACCTCCAACTGCTTCAGATTATTCTCTTTACCTTAAATATATCCAAATACATATAAATACCACGCACGGGCTATGAAAACAACTCAGCAGAACGTTTCATGCCCACGAGGACAGCGCTGTGTGTGCCCACAGGTGACATCCCAGCCCTTGGTCTCGCGGCACAGGGACATCACTGCTCCACCTCCTGCCAGCTCTGACTCAGGCAGCCCATCTGCCTAATCAACTGTTCCTGCCACACCATTTCTCACATGGCCATGTGTTCTCTGCCAATATTTTTAGCCTCTCCAGAAGGGGCAGGGTGCAGGTATGTTCTGGTTACTGCTGGAACTGTGTGCTGGTTGCCTGGGAAACGGCCGGAGCCAGGGAATTACATCGGATCCACTGGCCAGAGTTTGCAGTGGTTCTAAAACACCCTCTCCTCACCTCTGTTCAATGTGTCAGAATGCTGAGAGACTGCTTCGTGCTCACACACATGTGGGGGCTGATAGACACCATGTCCTGTGTTGCTTCCAAGAGTTGGGATGACTCCCTGCCTTTTCTTGACAGAGTAGGCCAGGCCAACACTAAAATCTGCAGCCTTCACATCATCCCGTGCCCAAAGTAAATTCTGTATTCCCTCTCTCAGCCCCACATTCCCTCTCCCACCTGCTGTACCTCGGTGCAAGGCTTTCCCCTCAAACCCTCCCTGCACAGCACAGCTCCTCTGTTGTTTTTGACTCCACAGATGTGATTAATAACAATAAAAGCCAGTGATCCTTTTGGTGGCTGCCTTTTTCTCCTCATTTAAGAGAAACCAGAGCAAGCACAGTGACAGATGGCAGATATTAAAGCCTCGAGGTGAGGAACATGCTGCAGCAGCAGCAAGGAAATTCCTGAGGCTCATTTGTGAGGCCCACAATGGTCCCGAGAGCAGACAAGTTTAGCACTGAGGAATCCTCTTTTCCCCTGGAAAAAAAATGAGTGAGGAAGTACTTCAAGCAGGCTATTTCCCTAAAAACTACCCTTCCCTTGAGCCGTTTTTCTGGGATGATTTTCCAGGCAGTTTTACTCTGTTAAAGTAAGAAAACCATTCCTCATTGGAGCTCAGGGATCTTTTTTCCCCAGGGATTTATAAGCTTTGGAACCCAAAGTACTCCTCTCCTCCTCTACCTTACCCAGCTCCTAACAGGGCTGTGATTCAATACAGCCCAAAATTGGATTACAGTAATTTACTGCAGGACAGCAGAGAGAAGGGGAAAAATAAGGAAAGAAAAAATGTATCAGTCACCTCTGAGCAGAAAATAGAAGAAGATGCTAAAACGTGGCAGGTGCTTCCTTGTTTTATCACATGCTGATGAGAACAAACTGTTTTTAAAAGAAAAGCCAGTGCTGGATATCGGAATGAAAAGTCCTGTCCCAGCAGATCATGGCAGAAATTCCTTCTGCTAAAAGCTGAGCAGCCCAAACATCCACTGGATGTTAATGGAAGTAAAACAGCAGGAAACAACAAAATTCCAATTTAAAGCATCCCAAACCCATTATTGAACTTCCTGGAGGAGCCCATCTCCACCAGCCAAGGAGCAGTTAAGCAGCAGAATTTAAAGCAGAGGAGATGTTTCTCTTTAGAGGACATTAATAATGTTTTGAAATGTAATTAACTTGTGTCACTGGGCTGCTATTAATTTAAGCATGCACTAAATAGTAAATCCAAACAGGATCTGTCATTCTGGATAAAACCCTCATGGAAAAGCTTTCAGCAGTGAAATAAATGGAAAAACCATCATAAAGTGTGTGGAAAAGTCACCTCTGGTGATAATTTTCATCCTATTTTTGTATTAAATACTGGCCCAGAAGCTCAGCACCACCCAACCACCCCTCTGCAGATCTTTGCAGACATCTTCCCTTTAATTTCCTCATCATGCAGAGCTGTACCTGCCCTGCCCATGGACACACAGAGCCTTCCCCAGCTTTTTCCAGAGCTCAGAACAAACACTTTTCTCTCCCCTTGAACTTTGGGCAGTAAATTCTACAACACTCTGAGTGTTTTGCTCACTGCTTGTTCCAGAGGCTGGTGAAGAACCTTTCAGCTTCCCCCTTCTTTAGGAGATGGGGTTAGGTGATTAACCTTGGGTCTCTGAGATATTTTAAGAGGAAAACATTCCCAAAAATCACCAGGCATTGTTCCTGGAGTGCTCCTCCTTATTCCAGGAATATCAGTGTGTGGGGTTTGAGTCACTGAAGAAGCAGTTTCATGCAAACCTCATCCTGGGCACTCCATGGATTTAAAGGCTTGAGTTGTTTTCAGACTCAATTCCGTGAGAACAACACTGCAGAAATACAGAAATTTGCTTTGAAATAATCACAATTTGCTGGGTTTCCTCCAAAATTTCCGGATCACTGCTGGAAGCACTTGCAAATACAAAGGATTTTGATTTAAAGCCCGTGTGTACAAGAGCAGGTGAATCAAAGGTGATGGATCATGTTTTACTTTATTTATCAAGGGGGATTTACCTGTTTTCAATCATTATTTTATTGTAATGCCAGCTAGATGAAGGAAACGCTCCAACCTTCATCCAAAGGCTTTCTATAATCCCACTTTAATACTGACTGAACATGAAATTAATTATGACTGAGGGGCAAAACCTGCCTGGGTTTGGTGATCAAGTGTCAGTCCCAGTCCCCAAGCAGTGAGGAGATATTTTAGCAAAGAACCAATGACATCAACTCACAGAAGTCACACAAACAATAAAAAAACAGTGTAAAAGAGTGAGAATGTAAAAGATGAGTTGTGTTATTAAATCATGGATTTCCTCCAGGTCACTTTGATTCAGTGGCAGGTGCCAAGTGCACCAAAAATTGCCCTTGGTCTGTGGCAGAACCTCCTCAGCTGCACAAGCCAGAGGGAAAATCTCTCATCTGGTCTGTCTCCAACAAAAAAAATATTATTATGGAGGCAAAGTGACAGGAAAGGAGAGAAGAATGATAACACCTAGCACATCCTCATGGGAGTGGGTTTGGATATCTGCAGCCTCCAGCAGGGCTCAGGGATGCCTCTCCAGCCCTGCTGGACGAGGGCAGGACAAAAAGGAGTGGAAAACACAATTTTAATAGCACAAGCTGTGGGAACAAGCCCAAGGATCACATCCAGCCCTGCCTGCAGGGATGGGAAGAGGAGCAGGAAATGGGAATTGGCTGTTGCTGCAAAGCTGAATGGGAAGTAAAGGCACATCTCAAACCCAGCAGGCTCAACCAGCACCTCCAAAACATTTGGGAACTCAACAATCAACCCAGCCAGCCCAACATTCAGCATGTCTGGTCCTTGCCACTGATTGATTTATTTATTATGCACACCAGCCGCTCCAAAGCAAAGATTCCACAGGTACAAATCTCAGAGGTGGTGCCTTCCAAACCTCTCTGTTCTTGCAGGGGATGACATTTGTAACCCAGCAAATTGGATTTCTTCCTTTGAATCTGCTGGGAAGCAGCAGCTGGGAAGCAGCAGCAGCAGAGCTGGGAAGAGCTGTTTGCCAGATGAGAGAAGAGCCTGATGTCTCATTAAGGGTCCCTTGGTACTTTTTGAAATATAGATGGTGTTAACTCTCATTTCTTGGCTGATTCAGAACTGGTAATTGCTAAAGCTGTTCAGTGTTTCCTACCCCACTCCTCCTGCTGGGGGCTCAGAGCTGCTCCCAGATTTCCCTGGGGAAATGTCCTGCACAGTAGCCCCAGGAGCTGGGAGAAGATTTGAGATGGAAATTACAGCCTCCTCAGTTTTCCACCCAAGATCTCCAGAACAGGAGGAGCCCTCCTGGGGCAGCACTGCTGATTGCAGCCTGTGGAGTTCACTTGCACACTCCACTCCTGGACATCCACACTCAGGAATTTTCCATTTCTCCATAGCCAGGACAGCCAGAACAACCAAATTACCCCAAAAAATGTCCATTCTGTCGATTATTTTTATGAAGTAAAACTGTATTTTGAGTTGACATTTTGCATTAATGTTTTCCTTCCTTGCAACAGTTATCTCCTAGGAAAAACAGATCAGCATCCTTCTGATCCTGAACATTTGGAAAGTTGCCTCCAAACACGATATCCCAGGATACTGTGAAGTGATTCAAACACATTGCCTGGAGATGTCTTTCTGTGCCTTTATCTTCCTGTGTGCCAAACTGATACAGCTCCCAAAAACACCTAAATTGACAATCCCACACCTTTAAAATGTCTGTGGCTCTGAAGAGCCCCAAACTAAGGCCAAACCCTGCCAAACCATCTCCATGGAGGCAGTGGGGAAAGGGGAATCAAAGCTGTGGGAAGTGCTAGCACCCTTTTGTTCCTAATACACTACAGGAAGATGTTGGTGAAGCTGAGGAGACAAGATTTTTTGGTTTTATTACTTTATTTTATTCCTTTCAGAGAGCTGTGTGATTTACTTGCACAGCTCCCAGGAGCATGGATAGCACCATCCCTGAGGAACTGAAGCAGCAGGACACAGCAGGAACACTCCCAGTGCCCTCAGAAGAGAAGGGAAGGGATCTCCTGTCCTCAGAACTGTTGATCCTCATTAAAATATCAGCAGTTAGACCAATTAATGAGGTGTGGTCTGCAGACACTTCCCAGCAGAACTGTCCATGTGGAAATGGAGCCTTTAAGAGAATGAATGGATCTAAAATATATCTGGACACCAGAGAGCAGGGACACTAGTGAGGGCTCACACTGCCTTAGATAATGAACATTTCCAGCAGTAACTCTGACAGAGAGAGAAAAAAGAGCACTTTAGGCAAATTGAGATCACACTTCAGGGAAATAGCTGCCTAACACTCCCTTTCACCAGCAGTACAGCTTCCAAGGGCTTCCTAGCCAGACCCACACACTTTCAGAACCCTCAGTTTCCTTCCCAGCAAACACAAAGTCCTCCCAAGCATCCTGAGGCCTCTCAGAGAAAGGGAAAAGAGAAAAGAAGCAGCTCTGTCACACCCTCACTTTACACAAGACATTCCTGGCTTTGGGTAACCTGATTGTGGCTTTCCAGTGCCTGAAGGAGAAAGGAAAGATGGAGATGGACTGCGGACAAGGGGTGGGGGGACAGGGCACAGGGAATGGCTTCCCACTGCCAGAGGGTGGGGATAGCCAGGATATTGGGAATTATTCCCTCAGAGGGTGGGCAGGCCCTGGCACAGGGTGCCCATAGAAGCTGTGGCTGCCCCTGGATCCCTGGGAATGTCCAAGGCCAGGCTGGAGCAGCCTGGGACAGTGGAAGGTGTCCCTGCCCATGGGAGAGGAGGCACTAGATGGGCTTTAAGGTCCCTTCCAATCCAAACCAGCCTGGGATTGCTGCTGTTACAAACCCACACATTTCCAACAAAATTCATCATTGCCTTTACCCTAAGCACCTAAATCCAGTGCTTTTATTTCCTCTAAAGAAAGATACATTGAAATAACAAGGCCTTTATTTACCTCTTGCCAGAAATAATCATCCCTTCTTCTTGAACTAATTGCATATTTAAGTCCAGACTTTTTCCACCTACACTGAGACACTCACACAACCAGGAAAGTTTTCCAGCAGGGCTGGTTTATGGGGTTTTTATTGGCAAATGAATGATATGGTCTCTGCTATGTATACACCTAAATCAACTTTAGAACAAAAACAAATAGGGCTAAAGGGCATTTCTGAAATTCACTCTGCTTATTTCACAGTCAAGCAAAAAGGCTTTTATTCAGGCTCTCTCTCTCTCCTCAGCAGGATGCTGCTGCAGCCTTTCCTGAGCAAGGCTTGGATTCAGCAGCCAGGGCAGGTTTGAACAGTGCAGTCATTGTAGGAATCTGCAACCAAAAGCCCTTTCACATACCCAGGTGCTGCTGCAGTGAGAGCCATACCATCTTGGGGAAAAATTAGTATTTTCACAGCAAAGGAAGGAAAAAAATGCTCTGGTCATTCCTCAGGGCAAAAAACCCACATGAGTTGCATCAACAGTCACCAAAGATGCAGGAAATGAAATTGGGATTTCTTTTCCTTGAGTCTGTGATAAGGAAATTCATCAGCAGGAACTGAAGGCAAAAGTCTTGTACTGAGGCCAAACTGTAGGACTGGAAACACTGGGAATCATCACAGGATTAAAGACTTGGATCTTATGAAATGGTAACCTTAGAGAGCTGAATTTCCCTGGGTTTAAAGGAATGTGGCTTCATCTATGCTTAATTCCCCAGAGTCACAGGAGAGCTGGGGTGGAAGGGACCTCTGGAGATCATCCAGTCCCAGCCCCTGCCCAGGCAGGGTCACCTGGAGCAGGTGACACAGGAGCACTTCCAGGTGGGCTTGGAATGAATCCAGAGAGGGAGACTCCACATCCTCCCTGGGCAGCTGATCCAGGGCTTATGGAAAAGAAGTTCCTCATGTGGAGGTTGTGCAAGACAAACCAAGACAAACCACTGACTTTAGCTGCAGTGACAGTGGCTGTCATCATGCAAATTAAACAAATTTCCAGTTTCTTTTGGAAACTGGATGTTCATCCCAGGGGTTGATGTGCAAGTGACATTTTGGAGGTAGAAATCAGATAAATTCTTACGTGCTTTGTTGCTCCTGTGAACAAAAAGCACAGAAGTACTCCTGGTGTATTTCCAGCACTAGGTGAGATTGGGAATTTCTCTCCAATTGGACAAACTGGGCAAGCACTGCCTCCCAGTTTTCAGTGCACTCCTTGAACTGAAAGAAAAGGTTTGACCTGTTTTCCATCACAGCAGAGCAAACCAGAACAGTTCCAATTCAGAGAAGGAGACTCTACAACCTGCCTGCCAGCTGTTCCAGGGCTCTGCCACCCTCTTGGGAAGAAATTCTTCCTCATGTGGAGGTGCAAGACAAACCAGCTGGATTGACTTTAGCTGCAGTGACAGTGACTGTCACCACAAAAACAAAATAAAACAAAATTCCAGTTTCCTTTGGCTGAACATCCCAGGGGTTGATGTGCAAGTGACATTTCAGAGGTAGAAATCAGATAAATTCTTAGGTGAACAAAATGCCCAGAAGTATTCCCAGTGTATTTCCAGCACTCAATGGGATTGGGAATTTCTCTCCAGCTGGACAAACTGGGCAAGCTGCCCCCAAAATGTTCAGTGCACTCCCTGAATTGAAACCAAAGGCCAATCCTAATTTCCATCACAGCAGAACACCACTGTGTAAAACCAGTGTGGGGTTTTGCTCTGCAGAAAGAATTTAATATTCTTATTTTATATTCTTATTTGTCAATAAACTAAGCATTCCCATGCTCCTCAGTGGGAAATAAAGGGGAGGCCTTTGACAAGGAACACACAAGGACTAAATTCCCAGCAGTGCTGTGGTGGTGTCCAGCAATTTGGGAGCGGTTTCTGTGTGTTCCTACCTGCAGAGCTTTCATCTTTGCTGCCAAGTGCTGCCATTAGGAGTTCCCAAAGAAAATCAGGCACGAGCTGAGCCCCTGCTTCCCACCTTGATGGCCTAGCTGAAGGAAGAATTCCAATGGATATGCAGCTCCCCAGGCAGATCTCTGCAAAGCCCTCATGGGATTTAGTATAAAGGAGAATATTTGGGGTTAATCCTGTTTTCTACCACACAGCTGGACAGAAAAAGCAAGAGGAAATTTAGGAGAAAGTGGGAATAATCCAACACTTTCCCATGGATCCCAGGCTGCTCAAAATCAATCCCAGGCACCCCAGGAGCAGAGGAAAATGATTCCTGTGCAAATGAAGGAGGAGAAGTCTTTGAAAGCCACTTAACAGCCACGTGCCAGAGCACTGAGGGCTGTTCAGCAGCAAATGGAGAGAGGGGAGCAGAGATCATAATTAAGAACCCAATCATGTTTTAGCTCTTAGCAAAAATTCCAACTTCCAATTAATTCCTACGCATTTGAGTAAAGAACAAGTGAAACTGTGGCTTACACAAGATTTCACCTCCCATGCAGAGAGGCAAATTCAGGGTTTCTTGGAGGGTTTGTGCCCCTGGCAGATGATTTACTGGGAAAGGCAACCTTCCCCTAATCGCCATCAAAGAGAGCGCAGAAAAACACAGGGAGAGAGTGCCCAAAATAGAGATTTTGATTTGTGCTTCTGGCTGGGTTTGGTGAGAAATGATGGGATTGGGATAACATGGCACTTATAGGCTATCCATGGGTTCCACACATTATTGGATTCATCATGGAAAACATTTCTTATTTGTTGTTTTTAATAAGGGGAGATGCCAAACCCCTCCTGCCAGGGAGCACCTTCCTTTCCTATCACACAGCCAACTCCACTTCTGAGAATATTCCCATATATTGATGGATATTCCCCACACAGCCCGTCTGAAAGGCATCCTGGGAATACTGATTGCCATAAAAACCCAGGAAAACTCAAGTTTCAGAAGCTGTTATTTACACAAGTGGAATGAAAACTGTTTTCTTACGTGGTCACGTGCAGCAATTGCTCCCAAATAGTTTGGAACAAACAAATAAACTCCTTTTCTCCTGGAAAAGCTGTTTATTCACACTGACAGCATTGAAATCAGCTTCCTTCAGAAACTTTTGTGAGAAATTCTAAAATATAAAAGCAAAAGCTCTCCCAGCCCTGTTATTTCCCATCAGATTCCACCTCCCCAGCTTTTCCCTACATGCCCCATTCCATCCATGCATTCCCATCCTTCAATTCCCACCACTGAGGGACTTGAAAAAAATGACACTTTAATGAATGCTGCCAACAAGTAAACAAGGAAAAAACCCAGCTGATAGGAAAATCTGAGAAAGGAGTGAACCTCTCCTCCTGAGACATATTCCTGTGATTATCCATTTAATTCCAAGCAAAGAACTATCCAAAACATAGCCAAAATCCTGAAATTTGTAGAATACACAGAATTAAACGAAAAAAAATCCCCTGTGTGTTGCCAGCTCACCAGCAACTTCATTTTGTTTAATCAACCCAAAAGCTTCTTGCGATGAGTCTCACCTGAAAAATGCTTCTATGTTTTCTTTCCTTCTGCCTCCATCCCTTCCACAACCCCTGGAATTTCCCATTAAAAACTGAAAGCTCACCTCCAAAATTCAGGATTTTTTCTCCTAGCACAGTTTCCACCACCCCCCCCCCCCTTTTTTTTTCCCTTTTAAAGTGGTGGGGGGAGAAAGAAATGTTATTAAATGAAAAAAAATTTCCAGGAAAATTACTCGCAGATCCGAAGATCAAAGTGAAAGCTCTGCATTTGCTGTCAGGAAAATTAATTAGAAGCTTTTATTTCAGCAATAAAGCTGCTTTTCAAGGAAAAGCATTTTAATTTGATGATTTCAGTTCCTGTTTAACAGACAATTAGAATTCTACTCCGGAAGTCTGAGCTTCACTTTTCCATATCAGCTATTACTGAAAGAAAGGGAATAAAAAAGGAGAATCCAAATTTTGCTGCACTTTTCTTTCCCTAAACAGAGAATTCCAGCAACAGAAATTATTACAATATTTTAAATCCTGGACGCTTCATGCCCCAAAAATCATTCCAACAAGTATATATCCCAAATATCTTCTTCCACAGAAAACGTCATTAATTGCTCTCCATTATTTATTAAAGCCAAGGCTGGTGGTCTTGAAACAAATGCAGCAATGACTCAAAAAATAGGAAAAATTCCCATCTGGGTCTTAAAAGTCTCACAGGGACAAAAAATTAGGATTTTTACAGTCTCCAAATGTGTCCCAAGAAGGCAATTCCACCTCACCTTGCCTGGGACTTGGTCAGAAAAGGAGAGGAAAAGCAAAGATCTCCAAGGAAAGGCACTTCAAGATCAGCCAGAAATAAAACTCCCAAACCCCCCAGTGCAACAAGAAGGGAAATTTGGGAAGTTCAGTAACCTCTGTGAGAGCTTGGAAAACAAGATTGGACCTAAATCCTGGAATCCTGGAATGGTTTGGGTTGGAAGAGACCTTGGAGATTATCCAGTGCCAGGGCAGGGACACCTCCCACTATCCCAGGGTGCTCCAACCTGGCCTTGGGCACTTCAGGGATCCAGGGGCAGCCACAGCTTTTCTGGGAAATCCATTCCAGGGCTGCCCACCCTCAGAGGGAAGAATTCCTTCCCAATATCCCATCCATCCCTGCTCTCTTCCAGCCTGACGCCATTCCCTCCTCCTGTCCCTCCAGGCCCTGACCATATGACACCAAGTCGTGTTAAAAACGAATTTATTTTATAATTATCAAACAGTGCTTTTAATATAACCAACTGCATTTTGGGGGCCCAGCTGTGGGATGGAAACCCCAAAAGGATGGAAAAGCCTCAGGTGCGGAGAACAAGGCTCTTCCCAAATCTCCTCAGGACCTGCCCAGAATTTTGCACATTTTGTTTGATTCAGGTGAAGTTAACCCAAATCTATTCAACAGAATCTCCTCTAAGGAATGTGGCTGACAAATCCCAAATTCTGAAACCTGCTTTCCATTCCAGCTGGTGTAAGGGCACAGAAGTTACTAAGATGAAAATACTCCAGAATGAAAATGTTCCCTGGGAGAACATCTGGGAATTCTGGGGAGAGCATCTCAGCTCTGTCAGCTCCACCCTTTCCAGGGCTTTTCCTGCCTCTGGGCACAGCTAGGATCAGCTTCCTTCCACAGGATTTAGAAAATATTCCTAATATTCCTAAAGATCCTCCTGACTGCTGCTGTTTCACCCAGCTCATGAAAAAGAGGGATGTTCTCAAATTCCTCAGCTTGCCCATAATTATAATTATCAGTTCAAAGTGAGATGGGTATTGGTGTGGTTTTTTCAATTTAACTCCCAAAAAAGGTTTTAATAGCCTTCATTAAACATTAATTGAATTAAAAACATGAGTTACCACGGATGTCTCCTCTACATGGAACATACACTCCATGGAATTTGTTGCCTCATTCCACAGGAATTAAGAACCTACAACAAACTGAAAGCTGTGATCATGTTTTCCTTCACATTTTTGTGCTGTTCTGGCAAGAGCTTGCAAGTATAAAATGTATTTATTTCCATTTAAAGAAGGAAAACGCATTAGAAAACTTGCCAAGACTTTCCTAGAGATAATTAAAGATCCTATAGAAATCTGTTACTTTTCTGGCTGTTTATTATTTATAGACACAGAGAAATTTTGATCCTGCAACAATAAATTTATTGTGGCTCTTTCTCAGATGGAATTCTGGTCTTTCCTTGGGACTTTGTCTCTGAGTGTAGACAAAGAAACTCACTTTCAAAAAAGGCCACCCCAGTGCTGCTCTCATTTGCAGGAAAAAACAGAGATGAGGTCTGGCTACCTCAGGTTTTTAAGAAAAGAGATGAAAAGAGAAACAAAAAAGTCTTTGCAGCAACACTTCATGAAATCAGCCCTGGGAAATGAAAGGATTTGGGGGTTGTTTTTCTCCACATTCTACAGCACCTCCAACAAAAGCTGAGGTGAAAACAAGAGTATGAGCCACTTATTTCCCAAGAATAAAAAATGCCAGCATATTTCCATCTCCAAATCATTTTGCCAAGCATATCTGCCTTTGTCAAAGGGGATCAAATAACTCCCTGGCTGCATTAATGCAAAAATAACTACAATAATTCCAAATTATAGCTGCTTTTCCTGGAGACATTGTGGGAGTAGGTATGGATTCACATAAACCTGTGGTCAAAATATTCCTTCAAGAGCTTCTTGCTGCTGGTTCAACTTATTAATAAATTATATAGCATTATTTCTGGTTAATTTTTCATCCAGCCTGGCATTTCTTTGAGTACAATTCCCACGTGCATTCAGCTCAACCCACCCAAAAACCCCACCAAAAAATGGTAGGGATCAGGCACACATGGGATTCTTTTCCAGCCTCAGGAATTCTGTGATTTGGCTTGGAAAAGCATCAATTTTAGGCACGTGAAAAAAGCAACACCCAAAAATCAGGAAGCAGCAATAAAAACGGGGATAATTCCTTAGATTTCTGTGGATAACTGCCCCCATCTCACACCCCTCCAGCAGATCTTCCATGTCCAGCACAAAAGCCAGGATTACTCCAGGATTTTCTTCCATCTTCCAAAAGGTGAGGACAGAGCCACACAAAACTTTTACAGCCCAAAAATATTGAATTCCACTCACGTTCCTCTCTGGGTTTATGTCCCTCACCTTCACACACCAGCTAAGGATGCAATATTCCTGTCTGAAAATATTGAAAAATAAAAGCAAAGCAGCAGAGCTGCAAAAATGTTTTTTTCCCCTGGATCTAAGCAATGAGGAAGAGTGATGGGACAAGAGACTCTTGATGCTTGTGCCCACATGCTCAGGACTACCTGAAAACTGAGGGGAATGCCAGGGAAAACTTGATGCAACAAAAATCAGAAATCCAGCCTTTTGATAGCTTTTTTAAATGCTGGATTTATGCACTCAGTGTAACCAGAGCATGGAGAAAGACAGGAGGGGACAACCCCAGACATTTGGGTCACCAATGACACTCCAGATGTTTAGGGAAGATACAAACAGAGAAGATCCAGCCAGGAGGACACCCCTGGTCCTAAGGAATGGACTGTGAGATCCTGTCAAGTGAAGGTGTCTGCAGCTCATCTCACACACCCATAAAAACACAGAATCATGGCATAGTTGGGTGGGAGGGACATTTCAAGATGATCCAGTCTCCATCCCTGATACCTCCCACCATCCCAGGCTGCTCCAAGCCCAAAGTCCAACCTGGCCTTGGACACTTCCAGGGATCCAGGGGCAGCCACAGCTTCTCTGGGCACCCTGTGCCAGGGCCTGCCCACCCTCCCAGGGAACAATTCCTTCCCAATATCCCATCCTTCCCTGCCCTCTGGCAGTGGGAAGCCATTCCCTGTGTCCTGTCCCTCCATCCCTTGGAAGGAGTCTCTCTCCATGTCTCCTGTATCTCCTCCAGGCACTGGAAGGTCACAATTTGGTCACCCCAAAGCTTCTTCTCTCCAGGCTGAACAATCCCAACTCTCCCAGCCTTTTCTCCCAGCAGAGCTGCTCCATCATTCAGGAATCTTTGTGGCCTCCTGTGGATCTGCTCCAACAAATCTGCATCTTTCTCATGCTAAGGATCCCAATCCAATGCAAACCTTCCTCAGGTTGGTGTTGGAACTTCCCTGGGGATTCCCTGCAGCCAAAACTGAGCCTTGTTGTGCTCTGAAGGGCCTTTCCCAACCCCTGCCCATCTCAGCACTGACAAACCAGTGGGAAATGCCAACAGGAAAGATTTTTCTCACTGTGCCCTTTGGTTGACAAAAACAAAAACAGTGAAATGAAAACTCTTTAGAAAACAGTTTAAGAGGGATCAGCAAATCTCAGCCGCTAATGGAGCGTGTCCCTTCAGCTGTTTTAGTGCCTCGTGCTGCCGATCAGGGGGCTGGGAACAGCTCCTGCCCGAGGACTGGGGGATAATCGAGGACACAGACACACTGAGACATGGGCACCTCCTCCAGCACAGCAGGAAGAGATGGCTGGACACAGAGCAGAGCTGTTAAACAGAAGCACATTTCTGCACATTAACCATCACGAGCAAATGTCTCTTGTGGACAGCAAGAGCAGAGCAAAGCCTCGGTCACATCGGATCAAGGTGATCAGAGGGATGGAGCAGCTCTGCTGGGAGGAAAGGCTGGGAGACCTGGCATTGTTCAGCCTGGAGAGGAGAAGCTTTGGGGTGACCAAATTGTGACATTCCAGGAGCTACAAGACACATGGAGAGAGGTTTTGGACAAGGGATGGAGTGCCAGGACACAGGGAATGGCTTCCCACTGCCAGAGGGCAGGGTCAGATGGGCTATTGGGAAGGAATTGTTCCCTGGGAGGGTGGGCAGGCCCTGGCACAGGGTGCCCAGAGCAGCTGTGTCTGCCCCTGGATCCCTGGCAGTGTCCAAGGCCAGGCTGGACTTTGTGGCTTGGAGCAGCCTGGGATGGTGGAAAGTGTCCCTGCCCAGGGCAGGAAGGGGACACAGATCCTCTTTAAGATCCCTTCCCAAACCATTCTGTAATTCTGTGACCCCTGGAGGAGGAAAATGGAGGGGAGCCAGCACAGAGTGTAGGGACATTTGGGATGGCCCCAAGAGGGACCAGAGTCTCCCCAGAGCCCCAACCCCAGAGCTCAGGGCCAAGGAAAACCCTCTGCCCTCAGCAGGACCCTGCTCTCCCCTGAGCCAGGGAAAAGCAAACAGCTCCTGCGTGATGCAATTTGGTCTCCACTCTCCTCCAGGGAGAAAATGGGAGGAAAATAACTTTTTCCCTCCAGAATCTGGAGAAAATTAATCTAGATTTAACCTTTGTGTCTAATCCCTTGTATGTTAACCTTCCTCAAGTAGAGCAGATGCCTTGGGCTGCAAAATTATTCCAAACCAGAAATCCACACGGTTTAAACAGTGCTGGTGGGAAAAAGGCTCCAGGATGTGCAAGGAGAAGCCTTGTACAGCCACAAACCACTTCACACCTCTGATCAGGAACCCTCGAGGACACTGAGCTCACTGCAAACCCAGAGAAAATAGAAATTAAGCACTGTAACTCCTGCCCCAGTCACTGATCAAGCCATCCTTTTTTAGCAGCTTTTTGAAAAATTCAGCCTTTTTGTGTTGTGTTAGTGAAACATTTCAATGGAAAAAAAAGGAGAATTGTCAGAAGGAACACAAGATTTGCCTCTCCCCACCGAGCTGGGGTGGATACAAGCTGATCAGACCTGGGCCACTGAAGGATTTGCCTGGGAGGCCAACAAAGCTATGAAAACATTGCCTTGTTTTGGTGGTTTAAAAACAAAAAACATTACATGACATAAGAACAAAGCTGCAGGAACAATCAGAAATTATCAAAAAACATCAACTTTTGACTGGAGGGTTTTGTTTTGTTTTCATAAAAAATGAAGAACCCTCTTGTTCTTATTCAAAACTGAGAAATCAATATTTCTGAAGGCTTTCTCTGGATTTTCATGGAATAAATCCTTCCTCTAGTTCACATCAAGAGCCTAAGTTTTTTTCCCCTCTTTAATCTGCCCCGAACATCCCTTGCTGTGCTGCTGCTTGGCACCAGGCAGCCAAAGAGCCCCTTGGAATTTCTGTGTGAGCTCCTGCTCACTGCACAGGCAGCTGATGTGATTCCAGCCTCCCTGAGGATGCACTGCATATTTGGATACTTTTCCATGTCTAAGGACAGTCTTAGGTCATTGATTTGGGGAATAAATTGATTTCATACAGGTGGAATAAACATCCCAAAGCCAGGGCTGTGCTCAGTGTGGATGGATGTGCACAAGGCAGCTCCCCCACAGAATTCCCACATATCAGAGCCACAGGAGTGAAAGAATGCCAGGATCCCTGAGGCTGGAAAAGCCCTCCCAGCCCACGGAGCCCAAGCTGTGCCCAGTGCCCACCTTGTCCCCAGCCCAGAGCACTGAGTGCCACCTCCAGCCCTTCCTTGGACACCTCCAGGGATGGGGACTCCAAACCTCCCTGGGCAGCCCCTGCCAAGGCCTGAGCACCCTTTCCATGCAGAAATTCCTCCTGCTGTCCAAGCTGAGCCTCCCCTGGCACAGCTTGAGGCCGTTTCCCCTTGTCCTGTCCCTGTTCCCTGGCAGCACAGCCCGACCCCCCCTGGCTGTCCCCTCCTGGCAGGGAGTTGTGCAGAGCCAGAAGGTTCCCCCTGAGCCTCCTTTTCTCCAGGCTGAGCCCCTTTCCCAGCTCCCTCAGCCCCTGCTGGGGCTCCAGCCCCTTCCCCAGCTCTGTTCCCTTCCCTGGACACGCTCCAGCCCCTCCAAGAAGGCCAGAACTGGACACAGCCCTCGAGGTGCAGCTTCACCAAATTAAATCCATGACCAGGATTTATGAACAACACAAGAATTTCTGCAGGAAAAGAACAGACACTGAGATTTCCCATCTCACCGAGGGACAGGAGCACACAAACCCTGTGTGCTCCTGTGTAAGGAAAGCAGCCACCAGCAAAGATGCAACTCTGCACCATGGAGAGGCCAAAACAAGTGAATATTTTTGGAAAAAGCGAGGCAGAGACTCCAGACGAGATCCCTGCCATCCCCCAGCCTGTCTGTGCTCAAGCAGGTGGGTGGATGCAGTTACACCAGATGCCAAGTTATGTTCCCTCCAAATACCCACAAAATGCTTCATGGGTACAGCTTAAACCTCTTTTGTGTTTGAAATCATCATGTGAGTACCTCACATCCAGCAGGGAGAAACTTGGAATTCCTGAGTGGTTTGAGAAGGGACCTCAAAGCCCATCCAGTGCCACCCCTGCCACCCCTTCCACTGTCCCAGGCTGCTCCAAGCCCCATCCAGCCTGGCCTTGGATACCTCAGATCCAGGGGCAGCCACAGCTTCTCTGAGAATCTGTGCCAGGGTCTCCCCACCCTCACAGGGAACAATTCCTTCCCAATATCCTACCTAAATTTCCCTTCTTTCCATAGGAAGCCATTGTCCTTATCCAGTCACTCCAGTTCCTGACACAGAGTCCCTCTCCAGCTTCCCTCTAGATTCCTTTGGATTGGAAGCAGATCCTTTAGATCCTTTAAATCTCCACAAAATTTAAAATGTTGGAAATAATCCATTCCATATTTTCAGAGTGTGTAGGCAACAGAGCATTGTGGAGGAGTGAGAAAACCACACCACAACACGGTGACTGCAGGGCCAGAGGAGCAGCACCCGCTTGTTTCTCTCTGAAGATGAAGCCAGACAAAGCAAAAGATGAAAATAAAATGTTTTATAACAGCATCACTACCCAATGAATTTTTATTTTGTGAGCCCATGATAATGAACTCGTATTTTGTGAGCCCACGCAAAAAAAAAAAAAAAAAAAAAAAAAAAAAAAAAAAAAAAAAAAAAAGCAAATCCCAGATAGCAGCAGGGGAAAAAAAAAAAAAAAAAGTTTTAAATTAACTTTTCCTTCCTCCTGGTGCTGAAGGTGGCTTCCCCAGGATACAGGAAAGGTGTTTGCTCCTCAACATCCCTCACCAGGTGTATTCCTCAGCATCCCACACCAGCTGTATCCCCCAACATCCTGCAGTAAAAACAGCATTCTCCCATCTCCCATTGCCACCAGCGCTGGCACAGCTGGAAGCAGGAGGCTTATCCCCCTGAGGGAGCAACCAAAGCACCCTCTCCTTTAGCAGGGAGCCAAAACCAAAGGAAACCCACCCTGCCCAGGGAAGAGCATGGAAGAATTCCTTTGAGGGGGATTATGGACTTCTATATAAATATAAATATAAATATAAATATAAATATAAATATAAATATAAATATAAATATAAATAATATAAATATTCCCAGGGTTTGAGGCCAAGGTGTCACTGGTTCACTTCCAGGTTCATTCAGCAGTTCTCCAGATTAAATCCAACTCGGTGTCACTAAAATCCTCTAAAAAACACCTATGCCAGGAGCCTGCTCTGGAGAACTTCCACAGAACAGCACAGCCAAGAAGCAAAATCATCTTCCTGCTTTGGAAGGACCCTGTGAACAGCTTCATCCCTCCCATCCCATGGATTCAGTTTTGAGGGACACAGAGCCATACAGAAAATGCCACAAATTCAAGTCCCCAGCTGATGTCAGGGGAGCTCAGGAGCTGCAGCCTCTCCAAGAATATAAAAGCTCCTCCACTCATCTCCAGAAAAAATCTCCCCTCTGATCCCTACACAGCAATTACAGCCTGAAATGCTTTGCTTGGTAACTCAAAGCAAATTCTGGCTGAATGGAACGAGTTAAAGGGCAAAAAAACCGTATCAGTGATGTAGCTGAGGCTTTCTTCTCTTGTATACTCTTATCTCAGTAATCACACACGTGGGGATTTAAACCTCAGCTTCTAGAGGGGAATGCTTGGAAAAATGAAATCCAAATGAATATTGAGGAGGTCTCTAACCTCAGGCCCCTGCACAGGCTCCTGCAGCATTCAGCTGAAATTCGAGCATCACGCTCTGGAGTCTGGACTCATCAGGAGCTGTAGCTGAGCCCAGCAAAAAAGATTTTGCACTCTGGACTTGAAATCATCCCCCCAGCTCTGTCCCAGCTCAGGGACATGGCCAGGAATGTTGCTATGGATGGAGGGTGAGGAAAAAATGGGGTTTTCTCCAATGAAAATTGTTTTAGTAGGAACACAGCAACCCTTGGAGAATAGTAAGGAATAAAATATAGTGCCAGGCACCTCTTCTTTCACTAAAATGGGGACAGGAGAGACAAGGCTGCAGGATGCACTCTGGCCTTAGACTATATCAACTGAACAAATAAAGGAACAAACACAGCAGCACAGGAAAATCAAACTCATTTGTTCAGTCTTTAATTAAACAAACTTGGAGGGAGCATTCCAAGCCCAACCTGTAAAGCCTTGTCCAAAGGCTCTTCCTGGCCAACAGGGAAAGCTGGATATTTGTGCCCAGGGCAGTGGTGGAGTCCCCATGCCTGGAAGTATTCACAAGACATGTGGATGTGGCATTTAGAGACCTGGGTTAGTGGTGAACATGGTGCTGGTGCTGGTTGATAACTGAACTCAATGATTTTGAAGTTCTTTTCCAACCTTAATGATTCTATGACTCCATGATTTATTTGTATAAACAAGTTGGTTCCCTCCCCTCTGTCACACCAATTTTTATGGATTTTCTGTTCTCCCTTTCTTGTGCAATCTCCTTTCAGAATCCTTATCTTTATTTCCTTGGCATTCTGGAAACACTTGTGCAACACAAAGCAGCAGGGGAAATGCCCTGGAACGGTTCCTTCCAGAGAAAGGTTTGTATTTACACCAAAGCTGAGGCTGAGGGCATGCAACAGCCCTAAAATTTGTGTTCAGCATGTGTTAAGTGCAGAGTGAGGAATGCTCAGCCCTCACTGCCACTGTGCAATTTTCCACGCTGCTGTTTTCCTCCTTCCCTCCAGCAAATTCCCCAGCCCAGGCAGGAACATTATCTCCTCACATCTTGGGTCCTGATTAGCATGCAAGGCCAGGGGAGCGTGAGGGAATTTTCAAACAGAGCAATGTTCCTTGGTCCAACTTTTGCACAGAACACCAACAGGTTCCCATCTCCTGCCATGCTCCAGGACCAGATTAGGAAAAAAAAATGCTTGGTTTTGTGATGAAAAGCAAAATTAAAATAGGGTACAGGCATCACTAAGAGCTTTAACTAAGCTACAGAACTGAAGCATTGATAGAATTCACTCAGATGGCAAAAGATGCTCATAAAACACTCAGAGACAAACAGGCTCCACTGTCTGATGACTTTAACCAGCCAAGCCACTGTGGAGGAACAGACAGGGACTGAGCCCAGCAATTCCCCCTGCACAGGAGGCACAACTTCTTCCCTGGGCAGTGCCCAGCCCTGAACAGATTGCCCACAGAGCCTCTGGGCTCTCCTCCCTGGGGCTGTTGCAGAGCTGTGTGCACACAATGCTGTGCCCTGTGCTCTGGGATGGCCCTGCTGGAGCAGGGAGGGGACACCAGGTGCCTGTGCCAACCTGGGATTCCATGACTTCAAATTCAAAGTGTTCAACAATAGAAATAAATCACTGTAAAGGACACTGGGGCTCTCAGTATCACCAAAAAAACTCCTCAGAAGAGAAATTATCCAGTGGATTCCTGGGAGAGAGACTCTGGATATTGCTCCAGTAAGTGCTGCAATCCACACACAGGTCAAATTCAGTCTGAAGCAAAGATCACAAAATCCCAGAATCACTGAGGTTGGAAAAGCCATCCAAGATTACCAAATCCAACTTTTGACCAAATCCCAGCACGCCCAGAGCACTGAGTGCTACATTTACTCATTTTTTTAATTTCTCCAGGGACTATGACTCCACCACTCCCTGGGCAGCCCCTGCCAAGGCCTGAGCACTCTTTCCAGGAAGAAATTCCAGCTGTCCTGCCACATGAGTGTCCCCTGGTACAGCTTGAGGCCATCTCCCCTCACCCTTTGAGCTCTGTATCCACCACCATAACTCGATTTTAATTTGATTTTCCTTTATCCACATTATCCACACAGGAAGGAGCAGAGCAATCCTTGCCATCCAACTGGGTGGTGCTTTTGCAAATTAATATTTAAGCTTGGTTTGCTGATACCTTTGACAGTGTGGGTCCCTTCCCAGTCAGGATATTCCATGATTCTCCATGTCAGGACAGCAGCTGGGGCACTGCAGCCCAAAACCAGAGATGGGATACACACACAGAATGTGCCCCTTTTGCTAATTTTCCTCGCTGGATTTAAGCAGCACAGATCATTAATGAAAGAGAGAGATAGGTCTGGCTGTCTGAAATTAAAAAATTGCTATTATTGGTGCTACCAGCTGGATCTTATCTACTCTGATTGCAGTGAAAAAGCTGTCCTTGAACAGCACACAAATCCCCATCTCTGCTGGTTAAGATGGAAATATCTCAGTCTTGCATTCCCCACTAAAGAAAGTTTTCTGAAAATGAGAACTCTTTGAAGGTGAACAAAAACTTTACACTAAATTAAAACAATTCCAGGCATTGCAGACATAAGAAATGGTGGCCTTGAATTCAGGGGCTTGTTACAACACTTTGCCATAATGCAATTATGTCTGGCAATTAACCTGACATTATTCTTCAGGGGATCTTTTCTTTAAAATCACCTGAGTGAAAAAAAAAAAAAAAAAAAAAAGGCTTACCTGTGTCTCCACAACACGTTCATTGCATCATTTAAGATACAATAAAATGCCTGCAACCCATGGAGGGAAAAGTTTGAGAGTTCTACAAGTAAGGCTGTCAGTCCCAATTTCTCCTCCTAAAGAAACAAATCAAAACCTGCAGAGCTTTGCTCCTCAGCTCTGCTCTGCTGGAAGGACCTGGAGCTGCTGCAGAGAGTCCAGAGGAGGCACCAGGATGATCACAGGGATGGAGCAGCTCTGCTGGGAGGAAAGGCTGGGACAGCTGGGATTGTTCACCCGGAGAGGAGAAGCTTTGGGGTGACCAAATTGTGGCTTTCCAGTGCCTGAGGAGCTACAAGAAAGATGGAGAGAGGTTTTGGACAAAGGATGGAGTGCCAGGACACAGGGAATGGCTTCCCACTGCCAGAGGGCAGGGATGGATGGGATATTGGGAAGGAATTGTTCCCTGGGAGGGTGGGCAGGCCCTGGCACAGGGTGCCCAGAGCAGCTGTGGCTGCCCCTGGATCCCAAGGTCAGGTTGGACAGGACTTGGAGCGGCTTGGGATAGTGAAAAGTGTTCCTGCCCATGGGATGGGATGAGCTTTAAGGTCTTTTCCAGCCCAAATCATTCCAGAATTCTGAGCAGCAGCACTGAGCCCATCCCCAGCAATGGCACACAAACTCTACAAACAACGTGGACAAAGTGTTAAATGGCACAAAACGCTCTGCCAGGAGAATTCTGTGAGTTGGTTTTTCAAATGAGCCTTCCCAGGGAGGCAGGAGAGGTCAGGGCTGCTGCTGGGGAAAGTGGAGGGGGAGAGGAGCCCACAGACAGATGGGAACACAGGAGCTGTGACCGAGGCAAACACTGCTTCATTTTAATGAGCTCTTAACATCCCAACCTGCTTCTGCTCAGCTCCTCAGCAGCCACCCCGGTATTTGTCTGCAGGGTAGAGACAGCAGCAAGTAGCAAACAGCCAAGCCAAACTTTGGGGTTTTACTGTATTCCTGTAATTACTGTGCCTTCCACTGTCCTCTTAATTGGTGTTTGCAGAGCTGGATTCCTGCAGTGTTGTCTGTGGCAAGGCAGGACCCGAGCCAGCAGCAGCAAAGTGAATTGAATTTAATAAAATAAACCACTGCTGCCACTGCCCAAAATGGCAAATTCTAGGACTGAGCTCATTTACCTCCACTGGGGGAAAAATATACTCTGTGAAATCACCAACTATTCCCATATAGAATTATGAAATCATCAAGGTTGGAGAAGACCTCCAAGATGACCAAGTCCAGCCTTCGACAGAACAGCATCTTGCCCAATGACCACATACCCAAGTGCAACATCTCCTTGTTTTTTCAACACTTGCAGAGATGGGGACTCCACCACTGCCTTGGGGAGCCTCTTTCAATGTTTAAATATCATTTCCATGCAGAAATTCCTCCTGCTGTCCAAGCTGAGCCTCCCCTGGCACAGCTTGAGGCCGTTTCCCCTTGTCCTGTCCCTGTTCCCTGGCAGCACAGCCCGACCCCCCCTGGCTGTCCCCTCCTGGCAGGGAGTTGTGCAGAGCCAGAAGGTTCCTCCTGAGCCTCCTTTTCTCCAGGCTGAGCCCCTTTCCCAGCTCCCTCAGTCCCTGCTGGGGCTCCAGCCCCTTCCCCAGCTCCGTTCCCTTCCCTGGACACGCTCCAGCCCCTCCAGGGCTCTCTGGCCGGGAGGGCCAGGACTGGACACAGCAGAGGCAGAAGATGCCCAGATCCACAGCAAGGCAGATAAAAGGATATGTTGATGCTTTAGGTCTCACAAGGGGTCTGATTTTTTAAAAAGGCAGCTCCAAACCAGCTCATTTCGGTGACAGCTTTTCAGGCTATTTCTCTCCTATATCACACTAAACTCAAGCACTGCTCTGATTTGAAGGAAAACCAACAAGTTTGTCATTAGACCTCAGGAGATGTTTAACACAACGGTCTTACAGGTGCTGTTATAAATAAGAGGCTTCAGCAAAATAAAGAAAAAATCAGGAAATCACTGGAAGAGCTTCAGCAGGCAAGTAAAAAATGTGCTGCTTGTTAACAAACAAAAAGCAGGGGAGACAGAGTCAGAGGCTGAGCAGAGCCCTCCCTGTGAGGGCTCAGTGCCCATAGGCCCTGGATCACAGCTGCAGGGCTGCACAAAGCTTGTGCAGGTTCAGGGTTGGCATTCAGAGCCTCAGGTGCTCTGGCAGTGCAGTCATAAATCCCATTTCTGTGGCAGAGCTCTCGGTGTGCCCTGGCTCAGCCTGTGAAATGCCACCTGGTCCCCTCTGGGGCTGCACACAAAGCCCAGACGCTGTGGCAGCAGCACATCCCACGCACAGGAGCCTGGACACCTCTCCTTTGTCACAGAATGCTTCCAGCTTTGATACAGGGAATTAATTAAACTCATGGTTTTCTACAAATTACCTGCAGTGATGCCAAAGCCCCTCTCTGTGGCAAAGCAAATTTCAGTCACCAAAGTGTCCCCCCATGAGTGCTGCAAACCCAGTGCCCTAAGCCACTCCTTATGTGGTCCCTTCACACCCTTCCCTATCCCATGTCCCTCCTTTGGTCACTGACACATTTAGATCTCTTTTTTACTGTGGTGCCCAAACTTCCCCCAGCACTCGAGGGGAGGAGATTCTCAAAATTCCAGAGAGAAACTGGACCTTAAGTGAACACCACCCTGCTTTGAGCAGCAGTGCCAGCCTGGGGAGCTCTCGAGGTCCTTTCCAACCCACACTATTCCATCTTGCTGTGATCAATCTCAAATATGCCCTTTCCCCACAGCACACAGAGGGTAATGAAAGCCTCCTGCTGATCCTGTGTTCTCTGCCCTCCCTGCTCCCATCTCATGAGCTCACTGCAGAGTCCTGCTGCTTTATTTTGTAATAAATCCAGAAGTCAAATCCAGGAGTTAAATCCTTCTTTTCTGTGTCTGCAGCACCACCTCTGCAGCCAGCCTGTGACCTGTCCAGCTCACAGGGGCTTTTGTACTCCAAGGTGCCCAGTGGCACCCAGGCAAGAGCTCTGACTGTCCTGCTGAACTGAGACTGTACCTGCTGAAATGGCCCTTTGCATCTTCTTAATTTAAATCTATTCCCTTATGCCCTGTCCCTTCCTTTTTCCCTGAACAAAGAGTTCACAGTGAATTAATTTCTGAAGAATATGCAGGAGAGTTCTCCAGCCCTGCTCCCATTTGAACACTCCTCTCTGAATTCAGACTGCTGGGAGCACCTGGAGAGGGAAGGAGAGATGAAAAGATGAACTCTTGCCATGTCACCTTCAGCTGTAATTAATTGAGGAGCCTCTTTTTCCAGCCTGACCAAAATTGTGCCCCAGATCCCCATTCTCCTGTTGCTAGTGGTGTCCCTTCTCCACCACAAACCCTGAGGCTATTCCTGATTCACAAGCAGGCTGCTGCTCTATTGTCTTGGGTTGCAATACAGGATGTGATCAAAAGTATCTGTTCTATCATCATCTGATGAGACCAAGTGGGGCAGTGATCCTTATCTCTGTGGGAGATATTCTGCTAATGGGCCATCCATTGAAACCAGGCAGGGCATTGTTCTTTATCTCCATGGGATATCTCCCGTTAATGGCCATGGTTTATAAACCAGGCAGGGCATTGTTCTTTATCTTTTCACAACCCATCCTTCCTCCAGCCAGTCATTTTCTGCTAATGGCCATTGAGTCCCACTCTGAGACTGATAAAATTACTGCATCCCATTGGGAGTTGCTCCAGTCAGGGGGAAGAGCCCAACATTTCTTACCAAGATAAAAACAGAGGTTTTGGGACACTAAGGGAGCCCCTTTCTCCACTGGACTCCAGAGGAAAACCGGATTTCTCCACATCACCACTGGAGCTCCGGAGGGAAACTGCACCTTGTACAGGAGCACTGCTCCAACTGAGCCACATCTGTCACTGCAGGAGGATGCAGCCACCATGGAATGGGACTGCTGCCAACACCCTGCCTGACGGGGTGTCAGGTTGTACTCTGACTGTGTCAGGGTTTGGAGTTTGTTTCTTTGTAGTACTGTATTTCTATTTTAATTTTCTTAATAAGGAACTGTTATTCCTAATTCCCATATCTTTGCCTGAAAGCCCCTTGATTTCAAAATTATAATAATTTGGAGGGAGGGGGTTTACATTCTCCATTTTAAAGAGAGGCTCCTGCCTTTCTCAGCAGACACCTGTCCTCCAAACTAGGACATCCATCCTCACCCTCATTCCAGCAGCTCCATCTGCTTTGTTTTCCCATCTCACATGTGGCTTATCCCTCTCCTCTCCAACTTTTCCAGGGAAACAGCTCCATCCTCCCTGTCCTGCCCCAAAGCCACTTCTCAGCCACACAGCAGCTGCTTTCAGCCTGCAAATTTATATTGGAACATTACTAAAATGTACTAAATCACTCCCAGAATCAAGCTCTAAATATTTCTTTTTACAATTCCAGGTCCATGTGAACTTTGCCTAAATCTGCCCTCTCAAATTTCCTAGGGAGTGGGTGATTAACTCTTAAACCTCTTTAAAAATCAGCCCTAGTCCACAGGCACAGAGCACACCACCCCTCCTCAGAGTGGAAAATCAGCCATTCCCAGGAAAAGTAAACCATTTTCACACTGAATTTCTACACACCAGCACTTCAGAGAAAGGGAATGTTGAGTAAAATCCTGTTTTCACCCCCAGGTCACCATGACCATCCCCTGTCACTGATCCTGAGTCACCCAGTCTCATGCCAGGGCCAAAAGAATCTCGAGAGGCTCCTTCAGGCAGAGGAGCTGTGGCAGGAAGGACCCAGGAGCAGCCTGGGGAGCTCAGTTTGTTAAACAGGAGCTCTGTTTCAGCAATTGCAGCCGATAGTGTCAATGTTTCAATTGTAGAACGTGTTTTGGGGTTGTTTTTGTAACAAATCAATACTTTAACACAGCTCAGAGCTGCATTACAGGCTGATTATAATCATCTGTTGTAAGCCTTGGATCCTCAGGTCCTACCCCAAACACGATGCTGCTGACACAGGATGAAAAGCTGCCTAATGAGCTTTTCTTAACGATTAAGGCACATTAATAGAAAATTGATTTAATTACACTCTGATCTACTGGAAATCATCAACAGCTCCTTGTGAAAGCATTAGGACTTGTGCTTTTCCTGCACGGAAGGAGGTGAATACCTCAGTAATGGAGTTCTGGTCTCAATTTTCCTGTTTTTTTCCTTCCAGTTCTTAACCTTTAATACTGGCTGTGCATTAGAGACTGTTAGAATAACAAAATTCCCTTCAGAAATTGATTTGGCTGAGAATCAATTGCCAAGCAATTTGCATTGCAATTCACTATTTCCTGAGGAAAAAAGGGAAGAGCTCCATGAAATCCGAAAAGCAATTCCCTGCTACCCCTAGGACAGAGCCTCTGTGTGCACAGACACATTCCCACACCCAGGCACTGGTAAATACTCCTGCTGTCATCTCCTACCAGTTGGATCACTGGAGTATTGTGCTCTGCCCAACATCAGCATGAGGCAGTCCATACCAGAATCCACTGGGATGCTCAGGGAGCACTGCTGGTGTCCCACCCCTTTGGAGACACCCAAAAGCTCCACATGGAACTATTATTTTACTCTGCTGACCTGAGAAGTTAACACAGCCCCATGGAAAGGACTGGAAGCTGTGCCCACATGGATTGTGCCCTTCTCCAGGCAACGAGGGGGCACAGGCTCAGCAGCCACTGAAGTTTTGAAGGGTCACGCATCAGAGAAAGAATTGTAAAATAATGGAATAGCCTGAGCTGGAAGGGACCTACAGGGATCATTGATCCAGCCCCTGGCCCTGCCCAGACACCCCAGCAATCCTACCCTGAGCATCCCTGGTGTCCAAGCACTCCTGGAGCTCTGGCAGCCTCGGGGCTGTGCCCATTCCCTGGGGAGCCTGGGCAGTGCCAGCACCCTCTGGGGGCAGAACCTTGCCCTGATCTCCAACCTGACCCTGCCCTGGCACAGCTCCAGACATTCCCTGGGTCCTGTCCCTGGCACAGGGAGCAGAATTTGGAGCTGCAGCCCCTGGTGAGGTCTGATCTCAGACCACAAACCCAGTGCCCCAGCTGCTCCTCATGCAGGCCCTCCAGACCCCTCCCCATCCCTGTGTCCTCCTTTGGACACTCTGGAAGGACAGCCTTAGATCCTTTCTGTACTGTGGTGCCCAAAGTGCTCCCAGGACAGGGATGTCCCTCTGGCTGCAGGACACTGCTGACCCACATCAAACCTGCCAGAGATGAGGACCTGCTGGAGAAACCTCACACAGTTCTTCCACATATTTGCCTCAAGAGCCATTTGGCTGTACCTCTCACAAAGAATAACAGCCCATCAAACACAACCATCCTCACACCTTTCCAGGACACCTCTGAGCTGGCAGGGGTGAGGCTGTGTCCGGTCAGGAGCTCGAGCACCCCTGGGGCTGCTGACATCACCTTCAGCAGCTGCTCCTGCCCAGGCTGTCATGGCTTTATCAGCTTTATCATCCTCACATCTCCCTCACAGCTGCTGGGAATGGCCCCAAGTGTAGAAACAAAGCCTTGGGGGACCTTTTGGGGCAGATTTCCAGCTTAGTGAAGGGAATTGCTTTAATGAGCTCGGGAAGGAGTGACACTGTATTTGAGACAACTGAGCTGAAGGCAGTAGCAGCATGGCAAACCTTGCCTTGTTCCCAATGTGGAAAGGAATATCCCACCCACATTCCACCCCCATGGACCAGCACAGTGGCAATGCCACAGAAAATCATGGCACAAACAGGCAGCAAAAGCACACCAGCACAACCAGGCACTCCACTTGCTTCAGTTTCCTTCCCTTGCCAAAATCCCAGCAAGGGAGGCTCCTGCACTCAGCAGCTCCAGGGAGCACAAGAAAGGTGAAATTCCAGCTCAGGAACCTTGGGGAGCTGCCTAGGGAGGACTTCATGGCACTGCTAACTCCATGGCAATGCATATTCATGGCAAGAAAAGCTGAATCCACAAGAATAGCTTCCTCCTGGGACACTCCTACCCTGTGTGCATAAATGAGCTTTCAAAAGTTTACCATTAAATACCCAGATCTGTTCCAAGGGATGCTCCATGTGCAGCTTCCAGGTGTTTACTCAGTTAGACTTCCTGATGTCTGAGCTGTTTGCCATCGGTTTTGTGTTAAGCTCATTCCAAAGATTGTGTCCATGCTCCCTGCTCCCTTCCTGCCCCATGTTCCTGCAGCATTTCCAGGTATTTTCCACATACACTTCTAGGAGATTCCCTCCATTTTCCCTCGGATGGCTCTGTCCAGGTAAGCCTGAACTATCCCCAAGAAACACTACACAGCAAGAACCCAAGTTTTCCACTGAAACACCTGCACAACTTCTCAGCCTGGTGTCACCTCACACAGCTTGGAAGGACCAGAGAGCATAAAACACAGCAAACTCCATGGAAAAAAAAAATCCAGATTCACCAAGTGAGGCCTGTTTGAGCTTCAAAAGGCTTCCCCAAGAACTTACAGTGTTTAGTGTCCTTTGAGATCTGTCTTGAATGATAAACTCAACCTAATCATACATGATAAGTCACAGCACCAAAACCCTTCAAGGCTTGAGGCATCCCAGGGTTGTAATCCAAGATCAATCCAACTTCAAACACTTCAGAAAGAAATCAACCTCCATTTGCTGGCCATGGAGAAGGCTCCATCCCCTAGAAAATCCCAGAGAGCAAGCATGGATAGGAAAAGCAAGCCACAGTTCCCAGCAAGGAAGGATTCCCACATTTTCTGGGAATCAGCAGCTGTGACAAACCCCAGGGGGCACATCCCGTGCACCCCACAAGTTGCCTGACACACAAAATGGGTTTTAAAAAGTCCCTCCCCCGCTCCCAGACTATTTGCACCTTTTCAAAACAGGACCTCAACCCATTTCCAATAGACAAAAGTACAAATGTGTTTCTAGGGACTCATTTCCAACAGTTTGCCAAAGAGAGGAGGAGCTGAGCTCCAGCATTTAATGCTCCTATCTCACTTGCACTTGCTTCCAGCAAACTGCCAGTGTGAAAATTCATATCCTGTCTGATATCTTCAAATCCCTAAGCAGCCTAAGGCCAGCTCTTTGCTTCTGGTTCTTGTTTTTTTGGGAGGAGAAGGGAAATGAAGAATTTCACACACGCAGGTCCCACCAGCAGTGTGGATCAAAGGCTCTGCTCAGTGTATGGGCACACAGGGGATGCCAGGGAAAGGCTGCCAGGATTGCCATGGGGCAGGGAACCCACAAGGGGAAATCTCACTCAGATCTAAACACCTGCCTGAGCTTCCCTGCCTTCACAAGTTTATAACTTAATCAGAGTTTCAGAGTGAATGTGAGCAGAGCGATGGCACTGAGCTCCTGCTCAACGCCAAGAGGGATCCACAGGGTTTGCTCTCTTATCCTGGGACTAGGGAACAAAGGACATCTTTATCAGCTGCCAGCTGCACTGCTCTGCTCTCCCAGCCAGCACCTGGAACTCATCACACTTCCAGGAGCCATCCCTGACCCCTTAACTCAGCCAAGGTGGGTAATTCCCTTCCCTGGCAGTGCCCAAGGCCAGGTTGGACTTTGGGGCTTGAAGCAGCCTGGGATAGTGGAAGGTGTCCCTGCCCATGGCAGGAGTGGCACTGGATGGGCTTTCAGGTCCTTCCAATCCCAGTTTGGGATTCTCTGATGGGATTGTGTCCCTCCAGGGAACACAGCAGGGGAGGAGCCAACTTGCAGCTCTCAGTGCTTTTTAAAGGTAACAAACAAAAGCGGTCACATTTTCACTACAAGGGCCAGCTCCAGCTCCTACCCATCCCTACAATACCCTGAGTTTCAGCAAAGCTTTTAAAGGGAGGAAAAATATGTGTCTAATTGGCTCATGAGGCCTCTGGGGGTTAAGAAGATGGGAAAAACCAAGAAATTCATGCCTCAGTGTGAAAGTCATTTTCATGCCCCACTTTTTCAGCTGGGGAATATTTCTTTTGGAAACTAGTCACTTACAAGTAAACTCCTGGGGATTTTTTTTCCCCTTAGAATAATAAATATTTCCTGTGAAGCAGTGTTCTGAAAATCTCAGCTGGTTCAGAGGTCCAGTTTCATACAGACGTACATCCAAGAGCTCAAGGCTCCTTTGATCTCCACTCCAGACTGGAAACACTAAGAGAAAAAGCTTTCCTGCAAGATTTCCTCTAGTCCTAAACTTTTTGCCAAGGTGTAAACAGCATATTGCTTTTTATTTCCACCAATAAAACAGGACACAAGAACAATTTCAAGGGAGGAATTCAACTCAGAGTCAGCTCGGACAAACAAAATACCCAGGAAAACACTCCTTTGCACAATGATCTTACAGGAAAAGCTGGCAAAAAGCAGGGCTTAACCTCCTCAAAGCATCCA
This sequence comes from Catharus ustulatus, assembly GCF_009819885.2. Classification (NCBI taxonomy): domain Eukaryota; kingdom Metazoa; phylum Chordata; class Aves; order Passeriformes; family Turdidae; genus Catharus; species Catharus ustulatus. The sequence goes on along the minus strand of NC_046228.1, from coordinate 31,977,494 downwards.
AGAGCATGGGGATTTGCTCAGTCCAAGGACGGTGACCTTGCACAGGCTGACACCTTCAGATCAAACAGGAGTGATAAGTAAAGATGTGATACCAAGCCCAGAGCCACCCTCAGGCCCTTCAACCCCAGCTGCTGCAGCACCACAGTGGGTTGAGCCAAGATGTTGTGCATCAACATTTCCAAATGTGCAGGGAAGGCCTGAAAATGAGAGAAATCTTCCTCTGCAACACAATTTCTGCTGCCAGGATTCCGTCCTGCCATCCCAATGTGTGCTCCTGAAATGAAGGGCTCCCAGCAAGGAGAACTTGGGAACAGCCCTGCTGGAATGAGGAAACCCAAGCTTGACCCTGGCAGAAAATCACCTTCTCAGAGCTGCCTTGCAGGAACAGGGACTGGCAACACAAATATATATTTTAAAATCTATTTTTTATCATTTTCTCCTGTTCTATACTCGCTGTGGGTTAACACATTAATGGGAATGATAGACATCTCATCTGGTGGGTGTTACTGGGAGCTGGCACAGCCTGGTGGCAACAGAGACAGCCACCAGGTAACCAAAGCTGCTGAATTTACCCCAAGACTATCCCAGTCCCTGTCACTTCTCAGTGGGAACACACTGCCTTTCTCTCAGGCTTTAATTAGCGAGGTGTTCATAGCAGGGATGTTTAGATGCAGAAAGTTCACTATTTAAAAAAATTGTTCCTGTAATTTTTACTATTTAAACTGCCTTTTTTACCTGAACAAAATAATCCCACTGGGGGTGCACAAACGTTGTTCCTTCAGTGGCTCCATGATTAAATAACCCCCTCACCACTTTGAAATGTCCTCTTGGCTCTGCTGTGCCAGCTGGGGTTTGCCTCATCTTTGCTGAACTCTGTGATTGAAGGCCCAAAAATACTTAACATTCACCTTATACTTTTGGCCTGAAGGCCCAAAAATACTTAAAATTCCCCTTATTTTCTCTCACATTGGGTGTCTGGGGCTGCTGCTGGCGTTGGCACTCGGAACACAGAGCAGAGGGAAAGAGCCATCCCTCTCCTTCTATTCCAGGCTCTGATTTCAAACCTCCCTAACAGCAGAGCAGAGCTCCTGCTGTCCCACCTTCCCTGAGGCTGGAAATGCTGCATCCACACCAGAAAGCCCTTTGGGCAGCCAGGATGTCTCATTAGAAAGGAGCAGGAAAGCACAGCAGGAACCTGCAGGAGCCCACAAAGCCGTGACCCAATGGGGAGGGACCTTCTCCCACCCCACAGTCTGCACCCTTCAACAGTTCTGCAACTTGTATTTCATGTTTTGAGCTTTAACATCCATGGCCACTCAGCCATTAAATAATCACTTTTAGGATTGAGATCTTGAGGCAAAAATCCAGTCCTTGGAGGAACATTCAAGCCCTGAGCTCATGGAGGAGAAGGAATAGAAAAGGATAGCTCAGTGTCTGTGTTCAGTACAGCCCCTCACAAAATATCATTTTGGAAGTAATTTAGTAAGCTTTGGACTTCAAAAAACAACTTATTTTTGCAAGTCCAGTGATTTTTTTAATTAATGGTTGTTTTCCAAGAAAAATGTGCTTTAGGTTTCCAGGTGAAAATATTTAAAATAACTGCAAAGAATCCCAGAATCATTAAGGTTGGAAAAGACCTCCAAGATCATGAAGTCCAACCAGCACCACCACTAAACCATGTCCCCAAGTGTCTCATCCCCACAGCTTTGGGATACATCCAGGGATGGTGACCCCACCCTTTCCCTGTGCAGTTTGAAGCCACCAGGGGAATAAATAAAATTTATTTAAGTATTTCTTAGAAAAATGAAATACATTTGGAAATTCTGAGTGCAGTAAGTTGTGAAGGCGGTTTGGTGCTCACACTTTCTTTGGTGCTGATTGTTCTACATCTGTTCATCAAAATTTACAAGGTGACAGCAGTCAAGATGTGTAGATGCCTTTTTTCCTCAGCTGGAAAAGGGAAATTTGATGTATTGGGACAATATTTCAGCTAGCAAGGTTATTGGCTTATTAGCACACAGAAATATCCACAAATGATGTGACATTCCTGCCTCTCTCTCAGGCCCTTCTGCCTAATGCTTCCAGGATTTTTTTTAATCCCCTTGGAGCAATATAAAGAATGGAAATGGAATGTGAATGTGGCTTTTACCTGGTGCCTATTTCTGGCTGGGTTAGGGTTTGGTATTTATTTCATTTGGGTTGTGACTAATTGATGCCATGACAGCACGTCCAGTCATTACAGAGCTGCATTTTCAACTCTTCTTCAGCAGGGCCTTTTCTTGCAGCTCAGGAATGCAGCAAAATGCTCAAAGCCAAGGAAAAAAAAACATCACCTTCCCAGCAAATCACCTGAAATAATCCCAGCAATGTGTCAACTAAACCAACAATCCATCATTTTCTTGCTTAGAAGCTTCACTGGCATTCAGGAAGCTGACAATCCAAGGGGAGGGTGAATTTGATTTTCCTTCTGAGCTGTGGGCGCTGTCCACACTGATATTTCTGACTGTTGTACTTATTACAGGTGACATGTGCAGGAATTTAAGGGCTCCTTCCCTCCACCAGCAGAATGGGAATATATGATCTGACACTTTCCCCACATTCACATTTCTCTGTGTACAACTGAAAAACACTTCAAATTACCTTTGTTTTTCCTCTGGGATACCAAGTACTGCTCTGAGATGTTGTCCAGAAAGGTTGTGGATGCCTTTTCCCTGATGTAGTGAGTGGCATCCCTGCCCAGGGCAGGAGGTGGAAGATAACCTTTAAGGCCCTTCCAACCCAAACCATTCCATGATTGCTTTGTGGTTAGAGCTCCCTAATGGTTTTAATTTCATTCAGCACAAGTCCCACAGCTCTGGACCAAACACAAAACCTCATTTAATATGCTTTTGTAAATTTTTTAACCTATTCAGCTGTTGATTCTGGTAAGCAGGAATGGAAATGTTTGGGGTCCTGAGAGGAAAGAAGGGAAGTGCAGGGAGCAGCCCCCTTTTTGGAGCCCCCATCCTGACCATGTCTGGGGGGCACTGCTGAGGGAGGAGCTGGCAGAAACCCTTTGAAATCTCTTGGATTTGGAGCCTGTCAGAAAATGCTGGGAAAAGACACAAGGCTAATAAACCATGTGAAATGTTGGCTTTTCTAGGGTAAAAAGATGCCAGCCTGCCTAAACTTTGGATTTCACAGAGAGACATTGGGACTCTTTGGGAAGAGTTGGATGTCAAGACAACTCCTTTTGGAGCCATAGTTCCATGGCTGATCCCAGGGCTGATCCTGCCCAGACAATGGGAGAACACAGCACCACCACCCATCCATGGTTTATCCACCATTTATCCCACAGGGAAGTGCTCCTGGCCTGCAGCGAAGGCATCGCCCTGATCAATATTGCACCCAAGAGAGATCCTGCAATCCAGTGAGGTCACACTGTCTACAATACTCCAAAAGCATATTTAATCTCCTGGGAGGTGATGGACATGGAATATAAAGTATCTCTGCAGGTTTTCAATTAAAAAAATCTGCAGAGTTGGAAGATTTGAAATCGCTCTGGCTGCAGCATCCACCATGTAAACCTCTGTAAGCTGGAAGCAGATCCCCAGCATTCCCAAAATACAGGGTCTTATCCATCTTGGGCCAAATCCCATACTGAATGTGGTGATGCTCACCCACACATCAGGTGAAGCCAGTCCTGTTTCCTGTGGCAAATTTAAAAGGTGTCACAGATCAAAGATGTAAAGATCTCACAACTGTGAAAGATTCCAAGCAGATCCCAGGCATCTCAGATCCCTCCAGTACCTAAAGGGGGTTTTCAAGAAGGCTGGAGAGGGATTTTTCACAGGGAATGCCAGGACACAGGGAATGGCTTCCCACTGCCAGAGGGCAGGGATGGATGGGATATTGGGAAGGAATTGTTCCCTGGGAGGGTGGGCAGGCCCTGGCACAGGGTGCCCAGAGAAGCTGTGGCTGCCCCTGGATCCCTGGAAGTGTCCAAGGCCAGGTTGGACTTTGGGGTTTGGAGCAGCCTAGGACAGTGGAAGGTGTCCCTGCCCACGGCAGGGAGGGGACTGGATGAGAGTTAATATACCTTCCAACCCAAACCCTCTAATGATTCTAGATTCTAATAGAGAATCCATGATTCTCTATTATTAGGAAGCTCTAAAGTCTCACAGGAAAGTTTAGGAATGCTCCTGAAAGGGTTATCTTGGATAATAAAATGCACTGCTGAGTGTTTCCCAGGGTATGTGCTGGACCACAGCAAGCACACAAAGAGAAAAGGGAATCCCCCCTCTAAAGTTCCAGTCAGGAGCAAATCCAATGGCTAGCACCTGTTCTAGTTCCATGAAAATCACACCTGGTGCAGGCAGTCCTTGCTTTGGGCCTTAGACACTGCCAGGGATCCAGGGGCGGCCACAGCTTCTCTGGGCACCCTGTGCCAGGGCCTGCCCACCCTCCCAGGGAACAATTTCTTCCCAATATCCCATCTGACCCTGCCCTCTGTTTAAAACCATTCCTCCTTCTCCTGTCACTCGTGGCCATTTGAAATTCCCTCTCCATTCACCTCATGGAATCTCATTCATGACCCTCAAGTGCTCCATCAGAGGAGACAGATAAAAAAGCAATAAATATAAATATATATCATATAGCTGCACATACACACCAGCTCCTCCAGGTCACGTCCCTGCCAAACACAGCCATATGTTAAATGCAACCACAACGAGCATCCTGACAAATTAACGAGCTAATTAACACCAGCACAGAAACACTGAGCAATCACTCCCTGTCCTCCCACCTCCAGAGGAAGCAGGAAGAGAATCTCATCCAGAGAAACAGGGGGCTTGGATTGAAAACTCCATTGTGACTGCAGCCCACAAAGGAACCTCAAGAAGCCCTCATTAATTAGGACAAGAGAACCACAAAAATGTCCCAAAATCCTTCTGACATACCCCAAAATCTACCAAAATAATACCCCTTGTGTTTAATCAAATGTAGCATTTTAAAGATAAGCTTCATTTAGCTGGTTGAAAACAAAATATGAGCTTAATCACTCTGGGCAACTCACCTCTGCCACGCTGAAAGAAAAAAAGGAATTGACCCATTGTACCTCCAGAAAAAGCAGTTAATTGCTTAAAATACACAGACTGATGTTTAGGAACAGCTTGAATCTGCACTGCAAACCATCTGTTCTGCATGAGCGATTTCATGACTTCCCAGGTCCATTTCTAAATTGAAATGGATGTTTTAATGATGAAAAATGGGGAGAAGTGATGAATACTTCATTAAAACACATTATTTCCCTGTCAGCTTTCTATTCTCCCGACTGTAAGCAAAAATAATGTCTGTGCAGAGTTAATGTCTCAGGTTATCAGAGCTGCAGATGCCTCTTGGCATTTGCCTGAACAAATAAGCTATTTCATAAACCTGCAAACAGAAATGATTCAATAAATTGGAATTTCTTTTCCTTCTAATGAAAACCAGAGTTCTCCAACTCTTTCAATTACCTCCATGGAATGCAAAAGACACTAAAGAGAGGGTTTTTCTCCCTGTTTGCCTCATTCTTAGGACCATAAAGGCACATTTAAAACATCAATACCCTCGCAGGGGAGGCTCATGCACACTTCCTTTGGCAAACTGTATTTAATTATTTCAATAAGATGTGAGGCTATATCATTTCCTACCACCATGATGAAGAACCAAATTGTCCAAACCATTTGTATCTATCACACAAATAAACACATTCTACAGCATTTCTCAATGTATTTGCCAATTACCTCGTATTTTTTGGACTAAAGCAAGTGTTTGCTGAAGCACAGAGAAATGATAACAGAAATACCCAAGCAGGGCTTGCTTTTGTGCTTAGGCAATTTATTAAAGCAACAAGACATTCCAGCATGCCATGGAAGTGAAAAACAACAGGCTGGAGGAGAAGGATGGTGTTGGAATTCTGAATAAATCACCAAGAGCCTTGAAGGCATCAAGCACTAGGGCAAAGCAGGCAAGTCCCAAGGTGCTCTGCTGTCCCATGCTCTTCTTGCACCAAGACTTCCCAAATTAATCTGATTTTCAGCATGTCCCCTTCTGAAAACACCCAGCAAGAGACTTCTTAAAACCCTCCAATATTGAAGGGTCTCTCTGGCGCCTTCCTCAATCAATTTCCTCTTCAGCCATCTAAAGGATCGATGGACATTTCTAGAAACCTGAGCCTTTTAACTCAGCTTTACATTTCTTATGAAAGTCATTTTACATGAAGAGATTCCCAATGAAATAAAAGCCAAACCCAAAAGGAGAGGGCAGCTATCTCAAAGCCAACCCCTGGAAATAACAAGCCAAAATATTTGGGCTTTTCCTTGAGAACCTCCAGTCAAAGCAATTCCACACAACCTCCTTGGGACAGATTTTTGTTCCTCAGAGAGGCTTTGACAGAAATAATTCTGCTGGTTGAAATGTCAAAAATAAAATCGTCCAGGAAAATTAAAGCAAATTCACTTTAGCCATCCAGATGTGGGAGACATTATTCTTCCCTTGAATCCTCCTCCCTGAAGGATTAGGGAACAACCCAATATCTGGAATTATTCCCAAATAATGAACAGAGTTAGTGCTCAATGAAGGTGTGACAGTGTTTTTGTTATTTAAAAAAAAAAAAATTCTAGAATATGGCACAAAACTCCATAGAAAATCCTGTATTTTATTTATAAACCCAACTTAACCAGGTAAATTCCAGCTTGCCAGCAGGCACAGAACATTTAGGAACAAGGAATCTTCCTGGATTTCTCCATGTTCATCGGAGCAGGGTACGAGGAGGAAAAGGATGACAGCAGAGACATTGGGCAATCGATCCATAATGAAACAGCTCTAAAGCAATAATGTTTGCCTTGCCTGGTGCCTGGTTCTTTTCTTCATAATTGATTTTGCACTGAAGGTCTCAGATTGCATAAGCAGCCTCAAAATCACGGCTGTGAGAACTGCCAGTTTCTTTTATTCCTCCTGTATCTTCTCCCAGCGAGTTAATCCCAGGTGGGAAACATTGCCCTGATAAAACCCAACAATCCCACTGCTGGATTTTAATGAGCCACTGCATTTTTGCTCTGTTTCTCCAGCTTTACAAGGACTTTACAAACGAGTTTGCTCGTGGAGCTGTGCCAGGAGGGTTTAGGTTGGAGATCAGGGCAAGGTTCTGCCCCCAGAGGGTGCTGGCACTGCCCAGGCTCCCCAGGGAATGGGCACAGCCCCGAGGCTGCCAGAGCTCCAGGAGTGCTTGGACACCAGGGATGCTCAGGGTGGGGCTGTTGGGATGAGGAGTTGGATCAATGATCCCTGTGGGTCCCTGCCAGCTCAGGATATTCTGTGGTTCTACTCACACCCTCAGCTGCAGTCTGATACTGCCATCTGCACCTCTGCTGGATGAAAACCCCACACATTAATTTAAAATATCCCATTTCACACACTCTTAAAGGAGGGGTAAGGAGGGGATTATTTTAAAAATATGAAAAATCCTTTTATGGCAGTGAAAATACCATGGCAAGTGTACAGGTCATTGCCAAAGGCAAGGAGCAAAATGGGATCTGATTCCTGGGAGCTGCCAGCAGCCTTTGCAACCAGTTTTGGCACCACTATAAAACACATTTCTGTTGGTTCAGGGAAGGAGAAGCAACAATGGAAACTCAGATTTTGAAGCAGATCTGAAGGAACTTGCAAACATCTGTCTGTCATTAGAGTTCCTCTGCAGCAGAAACACTCCAGGCGACCCCAGCTGTGTATGTTATATATATTTATTATAATATTCACATCGTAGCAGTCCCTTCATAGAGAAACTGCTGTGTTTCTCTTGGATCCAGACCTTAAACTTTTTCGACATGGAGCCAAAGGATTTTCAGTTTGGGTTTATTTTCCTTTTGGTGAGTATATTCCATATATAGCCCTCCTTCCAAACTGAGAATTCTTCCATATGTAATATAAGAAGAAAGGCAAGATTTAGAAATACACCAGCTAAGGACAAAAGAATTCACCAAGATAAATGCACAGCACAATCAATTCTATCCTTTCTTTTAAAAAGAGCAAAACTAAGAATAAAATATTGTCTCCAAACCAGTTTGCTTAAAATATTTATTTTTAAGCCAAGAAACCACCAAGTAGAAGTTGTTATTCGACCTATTCCATCACTTTAAAGAGCAGCATACCTAAAGGCTTCCAGTGCATCAGGTTTTCAAATGCCCTTTTCACAGAGCTGCCTGCCAAAATTTGTCTGGATTCACATTGCAGTCAAATTGTTCTTCCCCTGGACAAGTCACGGAAAAAATTCCTTATAAAAGCAGAGGAGGGAAGAACAGCTGAGACATCTATGGTGAATTCCTGCTTAAATCACACTGTTGTTAAACTTTAATGGAGAAACAAGAGGTAGTTGAGCCCAGCAGTGAGAGCAGCCGTGTTTGCTGTGACAGTGCGCGGGGAAGGGATGGCCCAAGGTAACCGAGCTCCTTGCACAGCTTGTAAAACAAGCCTGGCATCTGGGAAGCAAATCCTGGGCACTTCCAGCAGTCACTGGCTCAGTGTCCCTAGCAGGAGATTGCCTTTAATTCCTGATTACACCGGATTTGGGTGTAAACTTTTGGGGTGGGGCTCTGCTGCCCCTTCTGGGATCTGCAGACACAGAATCCCACACTGGTTTGGCATGAAAGGGACTTAAAGCCCACCCAGTGCCACCCCTGCCATGGGCAGGGACACCTTCCACTATCCCAGGGTGATCCTGCTCCAGCCTGGCCTTGGACACTTCCAGGGATCCAGGGCAAGCTACAGCTTCTCTGGGCACCCTGTGCCAGGCAACAATTCCTTCCCAGTGTCTCACTGAAATCTCCCCTCTGTAGTTCAAAACCTTGGCCTGTCTCTCTGTGCCCATGTAAGAAATTGTCCCCGCTATTTTTCCCGGCCCTGAGAGACTGCACTGAGTTCTGCCCTCACTCTCACTGAAAAGGCCACTGTGATTTTTCTCTCCAGAAGTAATAAAAGAAAATAGCCAAGAGCCAGAGGCCACAGGGGAGGAGCAGAGCCCGCTCTCAGCCAGCTCCCACTGCAGACAAATCCTCCATCACCAAAACAAAAGAGAGAAATGAGCCATTGTCTCCTGACTACAACACCAAGACCACACTTTGCAGATCTGCGTGGAGAAAAGCAACACCACTATTCCTAAATATATCCCAGTCCCCGGGGTTTGTAACCCAGCTCTCCAGCTTGTCCTTCACTGTGTGAACCAGAAACCTGAGGAGTTCAGCCCTTATTGAGCACCATGCTGACCTCCTGCTGCTTTACTGCAGAGGAGGGGCTGATTTCCTGGGGTGATTTCCATGGTTCCAGCAGCTGGCAGCAACACTGTACAGCTCAGTCCCGCTTTTCCCTGCCTCTACAATTGCATCTCCACAATTACCCAGACCTGGAATTCCTGGGGATTGATTCCTCTCAGGATGAGGTTTTTTGGATACCAAACAAGGGGGAGAAAGGAGTGTCTGAAGGGAGCCTACAAGGAAGATAAAGAGGGACTGTGGATGAGGACCTGGAGTGCCTGGACACAGGGAATGGCTTCCCACTACCAGAGGGCAGGGATGGATGGGATATTGGGAAAGAATTTTCCCAGGGAAGGTGGTAAAGCCCTGGCACAGGGTGCCCAGAGAAGCTGTGGCTGCCTCTGGATCCCTGGGAGTGTCCAAGGCCAGGCTGGACCAGGAACAACCTGGTCCATGGAAGGTGTCCCTGCCTATGGCTGCAACTGGATGGGTTTTAAGGTCCCTCCCAACCCAAACCATTCCATAATTCCATAACCTTTACTATTAGCAGTCCTGTTCCAACTGCTGACCTCTGGGGAGATTTTTTTTCTTCTCACAAAATTTGTTACACCAACAACAATATATATTTACAATAATATTTCAGGCAGTGCTGGACAAAACCATTATTAAAGTAATTATTTTCCAATCCCAGTATCTGAGGTTTGCAGGAAAACACACATTTTGCTGAGAAATGGATGCTGACAGGGAGATCAACAGGAAAAATTCCTAAATGCCTTTCTCTAAGACTGGTAATTAGCATCAAAATCTGTAACCTTTAGGGAAATAGGGACACTCTCTACACAAAAATTGTTCCTTTAGGGACACTGGCTCTGCCTGTTTGCATTTCTGAGATCCTGAATCCCTGGAGACTTCCACCGTGAGATGATATCAGTGCAAGACATGGCCAGGCAGGCCTGATTTCCAAAAATACCAAACTGAGATTACATAAAATGAGTGGGAAGACTGACAAAAAATAAAAAAGCAGGGTTTTGATCAAACAATTTATGGCATTTCTGACTGGGAATACAAATGAATTCATCTCAGTGACCTTAAAAATTAACTGAAGCAAGGGGTCCTTGGAGGCACAGAGTGAGAATAGGAGGCTTTTTTCTCAGAGAGTGAGATAATGCTTGGACTAGAGCTTTTTAATACATTGTGCTCAGTAAATTCAGCTCAGGGACAAAACTCCTGTGGAATATTTGATTTCTGGCATGCAAACTACTACACTGAATTCTTAAATCAGTCTGCAGTAAGTTTGGAGGCTCCAGAACATATATTTTCTGGATTTGTACTCACTCACTAATCACTTTCATAGGCATTAAGCAACAAATAGGGCAGTTCTTCTTCTTTATTTTTCTTTCTTATGCAAGAACCATGTTCTGTTCCCATTTTTTCCCATAGGAAACTGCTGATCTTAGCAGTACCCAAACTTTGGAAGAAATGTCAACAGAGAAGACGTGGAAAAAATTCCCACCCTGCTGAACGTAATTTTTTCCTGTCTCACATAATACATTCCCAAGAAACCCTGAAATATAATACAGCCATATTTACTTCTGTAGGGGTTATGCAGCTTCTGCAGCATTCCCCATGGGGTGAACCACCAGTGATGTCTAATCCCAGTCCATGTCTGGGAGTTTGGGCAGGAAGCAGGAAATGGAGCCCTTCAGCTGGCAGGTGCTTCCCAATACAGCACTCCAGGGCTTTTCCCCTACCCCAAACCTCTCCTCCTTTTCACACCACCTCACCTGGACTGGCTTTGAGCTGCTAAATCATGGAAAACCTCTGGGATGGAGACCCCACAGCCTCTCCAAACATCCCTGCTCTGGTTGTGCCTGGAGCAAGAGCCCAGGGAGCAAGGGATGGAAATCTACCTCGCCTTCCTTGAGTGGGCTGATCCTCATTTGGCTTTCCACTAAATAGTGACCATAGACATACTGGGGTTGGAGGGATGAAGGAGAAGGAATTTTTGTTGCCCTTGTCCAGGATGGATGACAGACAGTGGACATATTGGGAGTCCAAGCCTTTCCTCAGGCCACGCCAGCAGTCTGGCACAACAGAAACACCTCCTAGTAAGGACAGGGGGGGAAATCCCTCATTATTTCTTGTCTCTATCTAAAGCCTCCTTCAGTCTAAGCTCATCAACAACTCTGAATCACTCCCAGTTCGAGTGAAACATAAAAAAAGAAACCTCAGGACTGCAAACACAGACACAGAATCTAAAATTAACAAAAGGAAAACCTCTATGCTGCCATGGATTTTTTCAGAGCTCAGCGGCCCCTTCCCACCATCCCAAAGTGCTGAGGATTCCCTCTCCCACATCCCACAGAACTGTCTGCACCCCAGACAGGGCCTGCTCTGAGACTCCATGGGGATGTCCCTTCCCTTTCTCCAGCACTAATAAACACCATTTTGAAAGAGCAATGGGATGTGTCATCTCCATGAGCTCCAGCACCCCTCCTGCAGTCATCCCACGGTGTTTCAGTGATATCAGACACATCACAATTATTCCTTCTGCTCCCTTCAAACAGGCTTCTCACCACAGCTGCTCTGCTGTTACCTATGGATGTGAAACTGGCTCAGAAAACAGCCAAAACACTCATTCAAAATGTGACTTTTACAGAGGAAACGCTGTGGTTTTACCTTCTGAAGCCTCATCAGTGGACAAAGCTTCCCTTTCCCACTGCTGTGTTATTGATGCACAGTTGCTGTCCTGTTTCTGCATCAATCTGGACACCAGGGAAAGAGTATTCCATTAAAACCAGCAGTCAGGCTTTGGCAGCTGGCACAGCAGCTCTCCAAAGCATGGAGGAGTTTAAGGAGATGACAGTTACCCAGTTGCTTTCCAGCAGGGAAGCAGCAAAAATCATCTGCGTGCAGCGGGCAGGCTCCTGGTGCCAGCTGCAAATCCCTGCCAGTTCAGGCAAACAACCATTTAATTTTCTTGCAGAGAGGGACAGGATTGACTTCCCATTCCAAGCAGTCCTGAGAAAGGTCAGCACACACCAGGAAATACTGAAAAATTGTGTCAAAACCCAAGCCAAGATGGGTTGCAATGTGCTCCAAGGCAAGGGCTGAGAGATTTGACATCACCAAAATCCAAAGTGCAGAGGAGCTCCAGGAAATGGTAACAAGCTCCATCAGGAGGAAGCCTGGAATGCTTGTGATGCCCCAGCTCTACAACTGCCACACAGTTCCTGCCTCCAGGTAAAGTTTATTCCTCTGCTCAGCTTTTAAAAGGGAATTCCTTAGGTAAAAGCACTCTGTGCCCCCACTGCTAAACTCCTCAAACACCTCTCCAGCTTCTCATGGCAAGGGATTTTGGACAACTTCTGCTGAAATTATGGTAAAATTTACACAGGAGCTCAGGGAATGTCAGCAATTACCAGCATGACCTCAAGGCTTAGAAAGGAATCGAGATTAGAGGGAGACTTGTTTTTCTGCAGTGATTTGGTAGCAGATGGTGACTTTTATTTAGCCCTTCTGAAGAAAAGTAGCCTTGAAATAGGCACTTTCCCAGCTTCATTAACATGATATTGACAGAAATATCACATGTCTAAAGCAGGGACAATTCCCAGAGCCTCACACAATCCTTAACAAATCCAAACTCTCGTGCTGCAATCTGCTTGGTGGCTTTTGTAGATGTGAGCTTCCAACTTCTGCTGCTTCTTCCTCTGCTTTCCAATTTTATTCTGCAGTGAAACCAGGTCAGCTTCTGCACTCTTTGCTTGTAAAATTCCAAGTGTTTTCCAGCTCTCAGCAGAAGCTGAGACCACTCAGTTCTTTCCACCTGCATTTTGTTTGATGATAGGTAAAACAAATAACCAGCAGCTTTTCTCTTTGTAACGAGAGCATCTTCTCAACCCACCTTGAGCAGCCTCACTAAACCCTCTGGGCTTGCAAAAAAAACTTCAAAAGTTTAAAGTAAGAGCAAGGAAAGAGTCAAACGAGCCAAGGTTGAAGAAGCCAGGAAAAGCCTGAATTGAAAGCACTTAATGAAGGGTCAGAAGTCACCAGCATTCCATTCAGGAGGACAAACTGTGGCTAAATGATCAAGATAAACCAGACAAGGCTACGAATTTAAAAAACTACTGCCATGTTTTGTTCTCTCTGGATTGAAAACATTCTTCTGGTTGGATAATTCTATCAGAAGTACCTGTCAGCCTCCCCCTGCCTGAAGAAAATCCATGTGCTGGCTGCTCCTGTGCCTGAGGCTCAGGAGGATGTGTTTACACCGGTGACATTTCGCAAACTGTGTCCCCATTCCCCTCCCACTCAGTGCTTGACAGAGACAGCACGGAGCCTAGACTGATTCCTGCTAACAGGAATAAAAATTCTCCCTTTCAGCTGATAAATGGGCACAAGTCAAGAGGAAATCAATTACAGACAGAAAATACACATTTCTAACCTGTACATTTATACAATTCCTTTTCAAGTGCTGAGATACAGCTGAGATATCTTCAGATCTTTTTTACACAGCTAAAAACCCTGCACTTCTTGCTGACTTGCAGCAGCACATATGGCATGCCAGAAAGCACATGAAGGAATCATATGAACAAACACCTCCTGCGACATAAATGAAAGCAAAATCAATTCTCCTTCCACTTATTTTTGAATGAAACCCATCCAGAACCATTAAACATTATGGGGGGGGAAAAGGCCCTAAAAAGCTGAAAAGGAAATTAAAGAATTTAATTTGCTTGTTTAACTCAAATGGTGTATTTCTATTTTGCTGTAAGGTTTTTGATTTCACTGATCATGGAATTCCATGATGGTTTGGGTGGGAAGGGACTTTAAGGACCATCCAGTCCCATTATTCACCCTCCCAACACTCCCTCACCTATCCTGCAGCTCCACAGCTTTTTAAATCTATTACCTTGTGTTTATTTATTCTGCAGTGCAATCTATAAAAATGCTGAGGTTAAACCTGTCCCATCATAAATTCCAAGAGGCAATCTCCAGCTGAAGGAATCAGTTACTCAAAGTGCTCTCAGCTTCCAAAACGTGCTTGCAAAACAACTCAGCCCAACTTAAATCATATCAGATTTGTACCCAAAAAAAATCCTAATTCCTGTATGGAGCTGCCAGCCCTCATTAATCATGTCCTGATGAATGAAACCCTTTCCAGTGCTGGCAACAGAGATTTGCTCTGAAATGGTGGAAATGTTTCAGGTTAATCTTTCTGACAGAGCAGTCAATTCAGTGAAATAACTTCCTCCACATCCCCTGCATCCCCAGCTAGGATAAATCCAAGGAGCTGGGATGGAGCTGAGGAATCCAGGCTCATTTCTATCAGCTGTAGACCAAGCCAAAATTGTTTTCCTGTTTCAGTGCCTCGGTTAAATCCTCAGGGAACGTTGGGACATATTTTCACATGTTCAGCTGATGATCTGCTTGGAGAGGTTTCCAGATGGATTTGGGAAGACAAGCTGAAAAATGCATGGTCATGTTCTCCTCTAAAATGGTGCTGTGAGGGGCTAAGCTGACCTTTGCTGAAGTGTATTTTAAGAACAAGAGTCACTTGGGGAATACTTCATGTCTTGGGATAAATGTATTTCGCTAGAAACGAGACCTAAACAAGAACAAGGTATTTCAAACCAGCTGTGTGTCACAGCTTACTGTACTTACAGTAGCTTTTCTTTACAAAAGAGGGACACAAAATGAATTTTGGTCTTGAAGTTTTCCTTTAACCTTTTTAGAGCTGAGCATGGGAAGTGCAGCATCACAGCACCAGATCATAGAATGTTTAATCAAAATGTTGTTTCTGATGGGAAACCCCACTGCTCATTTTAACGGGCTCAAAAAGGCATTTTTATACCACTTGGTGCTGAAGCTTTATTGTACAACACATGTTCATCCCAAATTAAGCTTTTTCCACCCTTCTGAAAACACTTCACAATAATGGTTAAAGTTTGTGGGTTTTTTTCTTAATCTGCAATTCTTTAAACAGGCCTGGGACAGAGGCACTGGGAATATCCCTTGAGGGATGGCGATTCCACCACTGCCCTGAGCTACTCAAAGTGAGGCCCAGAGCAGAACCTTCTATTTTATCTGCTCTCAGATTTAAAGTAAATTCTTTGCTGTTCAAAAATCTAATAATCTCCTCAGAATTGTAATCTGCAGGATTCTTCCTGAAAAGATCGCTTGACACACACAGAGAAAAAATCAGATTCTAAACTTCACTGCAAGTAGAAAGGGAAGTGTAAGGAAGGTCATCCCTGAGTGGTGCTGGCTGAAGGTCACTCTGCTCCAGCTGAGCTTTTAAATATCAGAAAAACCAACAGGGATCAGCAGCACAGAGTCGAAGGTGACACATATTAGTGAGACACAGGATTGCAGTGGGTGGAAGGGGAGGTCTGGCTGCAAATATTTACACAAACTGGAACAGATTTAGGACAGGCTGAGCTAACCCATCCAAGCACAAGGCAAAGCAAGACTTACTCTGAATGACCCTGAGTTTGATATTTACTGTGTCCTCTGGGGATTCAAGCCTGACTTAGGCTAAGTCAGGTCAATAAAAATGAAGTCCAGCTCCTGAAGTCTGGTAATAACTCAGCAATTGAAAGAATTAGAAAGAGGAGGTTAATCCTGGGGCTAGAACTAGAAGCAGGGTACCTGTGCTGAGCCCAAAGCAGACAGTTCTGGATCCTCAGCACAGCAGGGCCAGGGAGCTCCTGCAGCGCGGCCAGCGGAGGCTGCGGCGCTGAGGAAGGGCCTGGAGCATCTGGGTGCCCAGGAAAGGCTGAGGGAGCTGGGGCTGTTCAGGCTGGAGAGGAGCCCCAGCTGAGAGGGGCCCTCAGCCCTGGCTGTCCCTGTGTGCAGGGAGGGGCAGAGCAGGGCCCAGGCTCTGCTCCGGGGGCCCAGCAATGGCCCCAGAGCCACGGGCAGGGACTGAGCCCAGCAATTCCCCCTGCACAGGAGGCACAACTTCTTCCCTGGGCAGTGCCCAGCCCTGAACAGATTGCCCACAGAGCCTCTGGGCTCTCCTCCCTGGGGCTGTTGCAGAGCTGTGTGCACACAATGCTGTGCCCTGTGCTCTGGGATGGCCCTGCTGGAGCAGGGAGGGGACACCAGGTGCCACTGAGCTCCCTGCAGCCTCAGACAAACTGGGATTGTGTGGAGTGAGGTGCAACGCTGACCATGGAGCCACCACCATGGACACACAGCACCTCCAGCTCAGATAAACATGGAAACCTTTGGAAGCATCTCCTCTACAGAGCTCTCCCAACACTGCAGAACAGCCATGTCCATCCTGCCTACCCTGGAAGCAGCTGCAGATCCTGCAGATGGCCCCTGCCTCCCCCACAGCCTCAAGTTCCTCAAGGTCTGCAGACCTCCAGGCTACCTGAACTCACCCATTTCTAGGCAGCTGCTACTTTGCAGACTTTCACCGAAACCTCACGTTGTGGGTGGAAGAAGACAGCAAGAAGAGCAGAAACTTGTGCTGCTTTGGAGACTATTAAACATTTCCCATCCTGTCTCAACCATTTTGTGTAACTCCCACCTCACCCCAAACAGGAGAGCTCTCTGAGCCAGGCAAGAACCAAGGTTAAATCCAGCTAAAAGTCATCCTAACAGCAATACACACTTACTAAATAAACTAGCTGGGCTTGTCACAGCAAATCCCTGCATCCAGGGCCCAGAGGGACAGCAAGGGAACACAAGTACTCTGCCCTTTACCCGATGCTTTCCTAACCTCTGGCTGGAAACTGCACATCATGGGGACAGGCTAAAGTGGATTCTGTGACTGAAAAATATCCTGCTAGTGCTGTGTATCCAGTGCTGTGGATCACACATAGGTGGTTTGGTTGCTGTTGAGTGGGGTTTGCCCTCTCAAGGACTCTGCAGTGTCCTATGGGACAATCCATACTCTCCACTGGGAATGGAGGAATGAGTGTTGAAGGTGGAGGCAAAGAACGCGTTTAACACCTCAGCCTTGTCTCCATCCCTGTTTGTGGGGGGACCATCAACACCTGCCCAGCCCATCCCAGCAGTGATCACCCTCTCCTGTCCCCAGCTTGCCCACTTCTCAGACTCAGCAGGGAATTCTGTGGGCTGGAATATCCCTCTGGCCAGTCTAGACAGATGCCTGTCCACCTCCTTGTCACCTCCTTGCTGGCACAGCAGGGGACACGAACTGTCCCATGCAGAGTCCTTGGGGAGGGCAAGGCCTGCTCAGCAGCAGCCAAACCTTCCAGCTGTTACCCACAGCATTCCCAGAATGGATTCCCTGAAACCAACGCCAGCGCTGAGCCACTTCTGGGGAGAAAGGAACCCTATCCCAGCCAAATCCAGAGCAGTAGGAGCACTCAGCTCTGTGGGGAAATCCTAATCTGTTTAACACTAATCCTACTTACAAGTCCTCTCCTGCCACCACCAACGTCCTCCTGGGGCCTGGTGCACCATCCTGGAGATGGGTGAACCTCCTGGGGCTCATCTCTTCCACCAAGCTCAGGCTGCTCCCTGCTGGCTCAGCCACAGCTTCCTGGGAGCCCTGGGGTGGACACTGGCAGCTGCAGGACACTTGCTCTGCTGCCACCTGCTCCTGGCAATGCTTCCCTGGATGGGGCTGGGCTCCCTTTCCCGCTTCCCAGCTTTGCCTGGCCACATACATGTTCAGGGGTGCACCGGTAGTGTCGATCCCCTTGGGATCATGTTGATCTCCGAGGGAGCAGGGAAAGCTGTCCATGGCCTCCCCATGTTTCACAGGCTGGCAGAGACTCCTGGAGGAACAGAGGCTCCCAGGAGCGACTTCTGCGTGGAGGGAAGGCACTTGGAGGGAATGAAGCACCTTTTCAGGCAGAGGACCTTGAGGGGCTGGGGACTCTCTGTGGGAATGGAGGCTGTTGGCAGGCGCTGGCAGGGATGGCGGGTCTCAGGGAAGGGAGGCTGTGGAAGGAGGGAGGCTCAAAAGCAGTGCAGGATTGGAGGTGTGGAGGCCGTCAGAGGCAGAGGAGGCTCCTGGCACGATGGCAGCTCTCTGACAGCCCAAGGATCCTCGATGGATGGCTGATCTTCGCTGGAATGCCGTTTTTGAAGGGTTGGAGGCTCTCCCAGGGATGGCCATTCTTGGTGGGAGCAGCCTCTTGCAGGGACAGAGGCACCTGGAGCAGGTGGCCTTGCTTCCCCAGCTCCTCCCACATGCCCACAGCACCTGCTACATCCCAGAATAAAGCAGAGCCAATGTCCCACCCAGAACCCACCTGCAGCAGCTCCTGGCCATGGCCACACAGCTGCAGGGCACCAAGGGGGGCTCACAGGAGCATCCGGACGCTGTCCAGGGGTCACCTGAGGCCTGGAGTACCCGGGAGCCACGGGGGCTCCTCAGCCTCTCAGGAGGCCCTGGCCTGGACCCTGGGGCGCTTTTGCAGCTTCCAAATCCCTGTCTGTCACCCCATGGTGGCCAGGGGCCAGCAGCCCAGCAGCAGGGCAAGTGCAGCCAGCACGGTGCCACTGTCGCTCATGGCTCTGGCATGGCCCTTCTCACATGGGGATGGCACAGAGCTGTCACAGCGCTGGGGCCAGGACACCGTGTGACATCACAGCCCTGCCCCACGCCAGTGTCACTCCCTTGGTGACATCTCCACCCTGCTGCCTCAGGGGCAGCAGAACCAGCTCAGCTCTGAAGGTGCTCATGGCCACAAAGAGCCTGGAAAATGGGAGCCCAGCCCATGGCAGTGAAGCATTCCCAGGAGCAAGGGGCACATCAGGAACAGGCCTGGTGCCACCAGTGCCACCCCATGGCTCTCAGGAGGGAGCTCCTGGGAACTGCCTCTCCTCTGGGCCTGAGAAGATCCTGCAGACACAAGGGGAATGGAGCCCCCCCATCCCCGCTGAGCTCGCCTGACCTGGCTGGCAAGGGCCAGCAAGAGGTTTCTGCAGCTCCCCAGCTCCTGCAGAGCCTCTGTTCTAAACAAATCAGCATTTCCCAAGGAGCTCTCACGGCGCCCCCACTGCTCTGGTTTGCAGTGGGATAGAGCTCCTTTCTTCCCAAGAGCTAGGAAAGAGTTTAGAGTCAGGATGGTTCAGGAAAGAGCTCCTTGGGAAAAAGTGATCATCTCTCAAAACATCGCTGTTACTCTCACAGTGCAGATAAAAACATTGGGCTGGGTTTTTCATTTCTGGTATTAGCAGCAGCTCCCTGTCACACAGGAAGATATAAGCATGAATTTCTAAAAATACAACATCTTAGCAACCTTGTAACATTCCAGTACTACAGAGCAGTTTAATTCCTAGTTAGAAGACGACACTGGGAAAGATGAACTTCATGGATTTCGTGGTACACAGCAGCAGTGGAAAAAAATGACGTGTTTAATATTTATTCCTAGAAGTGCTGCACAAACCAAGAGCAAACAATTCCACCACCATAACAGGACATTTCTTATTCTGACAGCACAACAGAACACTTCTTACCCAGGAAAAGGAAGGCAAAAAGGCACCATACAATGCTCACATCATTTCTCTGCAGCTGCCTCGACCCCCAGAAATCACACACAACTGCCAGGCCTGGTGTTCAAAGCTTTGCCCCCCCTAAAAAAAGATCAACAGACCTCCAAGACAGAAAAAGCCATAAAGGAAATTCCAAAGTCAAACCCCACTTGCAAACATCCAAATTCTTGTGCTATTTAATATCCAGGGTAAGCAGAAATCCAAGGAAATTAAAGCTGCCATTGGGTGCAATCCAGACACAGTCATCACCTGAAGTGCCATAATTCCTGCTGGGTTTCTGACTCTTCTGAGCTGAAAGCAGAGCAGGCCCTATTCGATTTCACCAATATTATTTTTCCTGATAGAAATTAATTATTCTGATTTATAGGAGGGTAATCAAAAGTTGTGCTGCTAAAATGATGCCTGGGCTGGGCAGTAGCAGTGGGAAGGAAAAGCACAGGCACAGCCTGATTGTGCTCAGCTCCCCCTCATTTTTCCCCTGTAAACCAAAAGAAGGACTGCAAACCTCCAAGCAGAGCAGCTCCCTTGCTGTCTGAGCATTCCCAGATCAGTCCCACAGGAAATACTCCTGCTCTGTTCAAACAAGTCTCAGGGTTCTGGGAAACATCATTGTGGCAGGCACTGGGGCTGCCTCAGTCCAGGAGGCTGAAGGAATTCCAGAACAGCCATCCCAGCAGGAATTGCCTGCCCAAAAGGCATCTCCCCAGGATGCCTCTCCTCTGTGGGCAGCAGCCATCCTTCCTGCAGACCCTTCAGCCAAGTTTCCCCTGCTCCTCCAACCCAATCCTGGCTGTTGCTGTCTCTGCCACACACATCCCAACACTCTGTAATTCTGGAAGAACAAATATTTGCTTGTTTTTATTGTCCTGTGTTTATTATTATTATTATTATTATTATTATTATTATTATTATTATCTTTTAATTTTTCCCACTTGCACTTAGAGATTACTTAATGAAGAACAGGCGGAGGAAATGCCAGAATGGTTTGGGTGGGAAGGGACCTTAAAGCCCATCCAGTCATGTCCCTCCACTATCCCAGGCTGCTCCAAGCCCCTTCCAGCCTGGCCTTGCAATAGTCCTGATTGTTCACTCCAGAGAGAAGTGCTGGGGTGACCTAACTGTGACTTTCCAGTGCCTGAAGGAGCTACAGGAAACATGGAGAGACACCTGGGACAAGGGATGGAGTGCCAGGACACAGGGGATGGCATCCCACTGCCAGAGGGCAGGGATGGATGGGATATTGGGAAGGAATTGTTCCCTGGGAGGGAACAGGCAGAGAAGCTGTGGCTGCCCCTGGATCCCTGGAAGTGTCCAGGGGCAGGCTGGATGGGGCTTGGAGCAGCCTGGGATAGTGGAAGGTGTCCCTGACATGGCAGGGGTGGGACTGTGTGGGCCCTTCCCACCCAAACCAGTCTGGGATTCTGTGATCTGCACATCCCAACGGGATAGAGCTCTCTGGCTGCTGCCTGCATCCCACAGTCAGTGACTCTCGTGTGCCATTTCTTGTGCTCAGCAGTCAGGAAGAAATGCAGAGACATCCTGAAGAGGAGAGGATTAGTCCAGTCAAAATTGAGTGCAAGGAAACCTTTTCAGAAAGGACTTGACTCAATGACATGATGAGAAGAGCAGTGCCTGATGATCTGGCACACACACCCCGGGCAAGCAAGAGATGAAAATAACTTTTTCTTTAGAGCTTGGAAACTTAAAGATTTTTTGTTCTTATGAAATATTTTTGTGCTTATAAAAAACATCAAAGCCAACAAATTCACAATATGCCCCCGCACGAAGGATGCTGGAAAACATTGATTTCAGGATTTTTCAATAACCCTTCTCTTCCCTGTTGTTCTGATGAATGAGAATTTGAGCTAATTTGCTTGAGTTAATTATTTATTGTTATGGAACCTTACAGCTCGCAGATGGTCACTTTTATTGTAAGAATTGCAGGGGACCTGCAGCCTTTTGCTGGGGTGCTTCCTGCTTTATTTAATTCCAGAAGAAAACAAAACTATCTGCCAATTTCCCATTTTCTCTGTATTACCACTGGAGCTATACCCTCTTCCCACTGCTGGCTGCTTCCCTTTTCCCAGTAAAAGGCATCAAGTGCAGATTGGTTTCAAAGAGAGAGAATTAAAGCCCCTTTCATGGCGGAAAATGAACTCTCAGCAAGGAAACCCTGCTGTAACCAATATCACTCAAGGATTGTTCTTGCCTTTTCCAGCAACCATAACCCTCACTCACAAGGACAGAGGGAGTTGCACACTCCAATAAATAAATCTAAGACAATAAAGGCATAATTATGTGCTTCAGATTCCCTTAAAAATCTGAGCCCATTGAGTTCATTGGCCCCATCCACCTCAGATTTGAGGCTCGGGCTTTGCCAGGAGGTGAAAAAAAAAAATGAGGCATGAGGAACACAGCAAACACTGGAGGTCTATGACCCCTTCCACAAACAAAAATATCAACTGCAGGAGAGCAGCAGGGCTCTGGTTTCACCCTGCAAGAGGCCCAAGTGCTGCTCCTTCTGTTTCAGGAAGGGAAAAAAAAGAGTGAGTGAAACAGCAGAGTTCCTTTGCGAGGTCTTGGAACATTAACCCCACTAAGACAAGTGCTGGGCTGGAGACTCAGGCAGCTGGCTGAGCTTCAGGAGAAGTGGGAATCACTCAGCTTCCCTTAAAACACTCAGTGACACAACATCATGGTGATATTCTTCTTTTAAATAGAACATTCTGGGTTTTTTTTTTTTATAAAACACTATTTTTCTTCACACGTAAAACTGATTATCAGCTATTCCAGCAGGAAAAAAAAGGAGCAATTAGATTTGGAAAAGTGTAGCCAGCAGTGAATGTGCACACAGAGTGATTCTGGAGTGTAAACAAAGCTGGTTTAAACCATTCTGCTTTATTCTTTTTCATTAGTTTGCAGAGATTATATTCAACTATTTGCTTTTTAATCACATTTGAAAACATTAATTTCCTATCAACAGTCCTGATTTCAAGTGCAAACACTGCTTAATTAGAACTCGTGGGGAAATGATTTTAGGTCCTGTGGAAAATGAGCCTGCTTTCATTTCACACAGAAAACCACTCGCAGTCCAAAGGTTATTCCATTTATTCCTGGGGAAAATCCAAATGCCAGAGATAAAAACCAAAAATGCAGGCACTGTTTGATGTGCATCAAGGTTCCCTCCAATTTTCCAGGACAAGGTAACTGGAGAGGTGAAAAGGATGTTCCATCCATACTGCATGGAATTACACCTTTCAAAAATTCCAGAGCCTAGAAAAAGCAAATCCACTGGGAAAATAAAATTTACTGATAGAAAACCAGTTTTCAAGGAGAAAAAACTGCAGCCACAATAACAGAATAACCAGAACCAGAGGATCTGAAAGCTTTTTTTAAAAAAGTCAAGTGAGGATACAGAGTCTTTCTCTGTTCATTCCCGTTCTTTCTTCTGGTTATGGCATCACGAAACATCCTGCACCAGAAGGGACCCCCAAGGATCATCCAATCCCACTCCTGGTCAGACACCCCAGCAATCCCAGTTTGCATCCCTGGTGTCCAAGCACTCCTGGAGCTCTGGCAGTCTCGGGGCTGTGCCCATCCCCTGGGGAGCCTGGGCAGTGCCAGCACCCTCTGGGAGAAGAGCCTTTCCCTAATTTCCAAATTAAATCGACCATGGAAGGGAAAGAAGCTACTACTAAATTGTGAATTACTGAGCTTTGCCTCAGCAGAACCAAACAGGAGGAGACACAGGCTCTAAAAACCTGAACTTAATTGGACTGTAACAGGTAGCCTCAGTTGGTGCAGAAGCTGGACACAGGGAGGAGGTGAATAAATCAACCCACATTTACTTAAGGAAGTCAGATGAGAAGTTATTTGGAATGAAGGAAAACAATACAAGAAGTAATGGGAGCTTTGAGGAAGACATATCCATAAAACTCCCTCACCAAACAGCCCCTCTGGCCATTGGAGACCCCATTACTGATCCTTAACCACCTCAATTACTGACTGCTAGACTGGATTTCCTGGCAATTCCCAGTGCTGCCGAGCTGGCAAAGCCTGGGCACAAACACAGTCACACAATCCCAGTTTGGCTGAGGCTGCAGGGAGCTCAGTGGCACCTGGTGGCCCCTCCTGCTCCAGCAGGGCCATCCCAGAGCACAGGGCACAGCATTGTGTGCACACAGCTCTGCAACAGCCCCAGGGAGGAGAGCCCAGAGGCTCTGTGGGCAATCTGTTCAGGGCTGGGCACTGCCCAGGGAAGAAGTTGTGCCTCCTGTGCAGGGGGAATTGCTGGGCTCAGTCCCTGCCCGTGGCTCTGGGGCCATTGCTGGGCCCCCGGAGCAGAGCCTGGGCCCTGCTCTGCCCCTCCCTGCACACAGGGACAGCCAGGGCTGAGGGCCCCTCTCAGCTGGGGCTCCTCTCCAGCCTGAACAGCCCCAGCTCCCTCAGCCTTTCCTTGTGAGGCAAGGATGGCAGCACAGCCTCTTTTATCCCCCAGGATGTGTTGTAGTCTCGTTTCTTCAATTAAACAAACACTTCTCCTACAGATTACCAAAATACCCACTTGGAGCATCCAGCTACAGAGTGAAGCTCCAACCACCAGAGCAGTCTGGCACAAATGTTTTCACTCAGCACAACCAATATCTTCCTTTGGCCTTCCTCCTCCAAGTTTGACAGGATCATAATGGAATGGAACAAAAGGGGTTGTGTCATTCAAACCCTCTGGAATGTAGACAAAACAGAAGCTGTTTGACTCGGGTTTGTGTGGGACACAACACCTCAGGCTGATACACAGACAGAAGAGTGATCCTTGCCCCCAAATTCCTGCTTTTCCTTAGGTACTCCCAGCTACCATTACTTTGTGCCTTGTCCTGTCATTTCTGGACTCTGGAGTTATTTGAAGAGTACAAATGAAGGTGCACAAGCACTGCTGACCTTTCTTTGAGTGCTTAGAAATGCTGTATCTGTAAGGGTACGAAACAGCCAGGAAATTTTTCATCTTTTATTCATCTGACTAGCTCTTACTGCAAAAGAACTGGGAAAATGAAAATTAGAAAGTTCGGACAGACCTGGGAAATCAATTCAAATGCAAATACCAGCAGCTTAGTGCAAAGACAAAGAAACTCAACACATGGACACCGAGTTACAACAAAAAATTCATTAGAAGAGGTGTCAGACCAGACAAAAAACTGAATAACCTGGTTCAAATCACAATGGCAGACATTTCAAAAGGTCTGCTTTACAAAATAATCAGGAACTAAATACTTAATGGGAAACTTCACCAAACACCTGGTGTGAAAGTGAAGTGTAGGGCTGGGGCCATGCCCTGGCTCTCCTGGGATTTATCCCACTTACAGAACAGTCTCTGGGCCCTACACAAGGACCATGCACCTCTCTCTGGGAACACTTCAAGCAGTTAGCAAGGCTCTCATTTCACTCCAAATAAGTCTGAATGGGTAAGACTTCCATCAGCACAAATCCTCTGCAGTGCAGCTCTCCAGATGCTCGGCTCCTTGCTCTCCCCACTCCAGGGTTATCAGTCTGTTCCCAAGTGTCCATCAGGAATGAGATGCTATTTTGGCCTCCATCTCTCCACACTGCCTCATCCATCCTCGCAGAGCTTGATGAGATCATTGTCTTGAGTGCTGCGAGGAGTGAAGAACACACCAATTTCCAGCCACGACTGCTGGCCCTGCATGCTAAGGGCTGGCTGGCTCAGGGGATATCAGCTGGTGTGCCAAAGAGCTGCTGGGAACGGCAGGAGGGAAGGAGAAACTGTTCCTTGGATGCCTTGGCCTCGAAGTTTGGAAACTCTGAGGTTTCACAAGTACAGTGAGAAATACGATTTAACGCAGGAGGTGTTATTCACAGCAGTGTGAGGATGATCCAAATTCCACACTTGTCCCTGAGTGCAGTAAAGCCACCTGGCACAAGTGTCCCCAGCACAGCTTCAGGTCACGACACCTGGTTCCATCAGCACTTGGGATAACTCAGAGAAATGGGAGAGGTTAAACTAGAAGCTGGCAGAATCAGCAAGATCAGAGAGCTCCTTGCTCTGTTCCTGTACTAAGGTGTGGATTTTATTCCTGGCAAAGCCAAGGTTTTCTAGCTGCCCAGCACTGCTGATGAACTCAGCACATCTACTCTGTGACTGTACTCAACCTGTTTTGCCCCAATTGCATTCCTGACATCCCTCCTTCCAAATTCCAGTCACTTTTTATCAACCTGGTACAGAATGATACAATTAGGAAAAAATCCCAGAATGGTTTGGCTTGGAAGAGACTCTAAAGTCCATCCTGCCCCCAGCCCTGCAGGGACACCTTCCACTAACCCAGGCTGCTCCAAGCCCTGTCTAGCCTGGCCTTGGACATTCCAGAGATCCAGAGGCAGTGAGTTCTCCATGTCTGGGGTGTGCAACTGTGCTGCCCCAGCCCTTCCCCAGAGCCCAGAGATGCACAGCATGGCCTGGAGATGCCATCAAGCTCTCCAGACACGACACCCGTGCAAAGTGCTAAAGAAACTCCAGCTCCTCCCTTTTTGAGGGATGCTGGGAAGCTGTTTGGCAGGAATTATGAACTTCTTGCCTCATGTCCAGATCAGCAGCCAAGTATTTTCTCCAAATGGCGCTTACAAAGTCATGGGTATTTAAGAGCGATAAAGAAGAAGGGGGATAAGGATTTCATTGTACAAACATGAGCTCAGTTTCCTCTGCTCTCCTCGAGGACCTCCAGCCAAAGTGATGTCCACAAGGATGAGATGTTTGCCATTTCTGCTCCCCAGACCTGCAGGCAGCTCAGCAGCCTCTCTGCTGGAACCAAAATCCACTCAGTTTCAGTTAATACGCAAGAGAGGAGGCCGTGTTTTCTGAGAAGCTGAAAATGAGCATCTTCCAGAAAAACAAACCCATAATAAACAGCCCAATAATGCCTGACTGCTTTATCTTCATCACACACAAGCAAAGCATAGATTTTATGCTAGATCATATTTAATACACAAATCCATTTAAAAACAACAGCTCATAAATGCTCTTGCCACAAGTTTTGGTTTTGTTCAGGGCGTTTTTGTTGAAAGGACACAAACCCAGTAATCCTGAACGTCTGAAAGGCTGCAATTGCTGCCAAATCAGAACTGAATCAGCTATTAAACACCTCTACAAATTACCCTGATGCCGTGAAAACAAACCATGCCCATGTTAGCCAGAAACATTGGAGCTGTGCGATGAATCACAGCAGTGACGTGGCTGCCGTGCTTGGAAGGACACAGTCATGACTTGGGGACGTCACCAGACAGCCCAGAACAATCACCCACCAAGTCATATTTTTTCATAGCTGCTCTCCAGAGCTTTTCAGGTGCAAGGCTGGTGTATGCTGTGATTTATTTTGGGCTGGGAAAGCAGCAGTCTCACCTTATCGGATACTTTATCGACCCATTAAATAGCAAATTCCTCTTAAATCTTGCTTTTTCTTTGAAGTACCTTCCAAAAAGTAAACAAAGACACTTAAAAGGTCACAGACAGGTTTTCTTTCCTACACATGAAAGATGGAGGCATTTTTTAGCCTGCCAATGTTTTCAAAGCCAGTCTCCTGTATTGCCTCCAAATAGCTGGGAAAAGAGAAAATGTCTTTCTGCACCTGTATTTTCTCCCTCTAAATGAAAAGGTTGTTTCCTGACCCACTGAAAATTATGAAGCAGATCAAGAATGACAGAAAATGTTTTCAGGCTGAGGGAAAAGGGGACTCTCCTGTGGGCAAATGTAATTCATCTGAGGAAGGGATGACAGACTGGATCCAAAATAAATGAGGTGCTGAGCGATCTCCCTGAGCTTGGAACAGCAATCATGTGAAATATTGGTGTATCCAAACAGGGAGGCAGATACTGGCATCTGCTTTGTGCCATGGAAAACCAGAACCTGAATCTCCTCAGTGGTTACTCCCCAGGTGAGATCCAGCAGGTGCAGAGCCATGAGGGAATTGGGAAGGAAGGATGAAGGAGAAAAGTGTAACATTGTTAGAGGGTTTGTCCTACAAACACCACCTGGCCACTCCATCACACAGAAAAGGAAACAAAGATAATGGAATGCAAGTCCTGAGCAGAAAATGGGATTTCTTTCCAAGGAAATAAGACTTGGAACTACAATAAAACCTTTAGCCACAGGGTTCAATCTGTAAAGCATACCAAAACAAACAGGATGGTTTTTACCTGGATTACTGATGATTATGGAATCGCCCAATATGGATACACTTAAAAATATTCAACAAAGGGAGCCACTGACTAATTGTTGGTGTGCAGCCTGCTGGGAACAGCTGCTTTGAATACTGATCACCTGAGCAGATTAATTCATCATTAATGTCTGCATGGAACCTGGGCATTTCTAAAAATAAATGTCTCTTCCCAGTCAGGGCAATTGGGGTTTGTTTTATTCTTTTGGAGGTGAAACCTGGCTCTTTAGGAATGTGCTGGGAAGACCCACAAAAAAAATATAATCCCTCAGATTTTGTCACTCTGCCGAATCCTGTCAGACTCTGGCCTTGGAGACCAGGTCTCAACCTGCTTGGCCAGGTAATACTGGCTTGTTCACAGCACTGAGTGCTCCTCTTTCACCCTGCTCAGGGTTTATCCCATGGTTTGGGTAGGTTTATGGCTCATCCCAAGGCTGGGTTTCACATGGAGCACAGACTCCGTATCCCCATGCTTCCTCTAACGGGGAATTTCTCCTCCTCCAAGACCTGCCTTCATGTCTGCCCCAAGCAGGTAAAATGACTTTATTAGCACAAGCACTCTGCCATTCCATTCCAGTAGTCAATAAAATCCTTTCTGTCTGTCTGTGCTGCTTTTCCTCAATGGCTTTATCGTTTGCTGATCAGTTTTCCCCATTCACTGAGACACAAATCCCACACGCTGTTACTGCATTCCCCAGCTTCCCACAGTGCAGCAATCGATATTTTTTGAAATGCCTTTTCCTGAGGCCAGCATTCCCTTCCCCTGCCCTCCCTGGGAGCCTTGGCAGTGTTGGCTGTGAAACAAAACGATTTTTGAGGTTATTAACCTGCACAGGGGCGCTGAGGGGAGAATTCCGCACATCCTCTAAAATGAATTCCTCTGGATTGCACAGCAGCCCAAGGAGTTGTTCCCTGGCACGAATAATAGGCCAAGCACACCAGTGGCTGTTTTCAGCCCATATTTTAGGTTATGGAATTGCTTCTTACTGAGGTTTTGCTTGAGATTAGGAGAGTTTCAGACTGCCTGAGAATGCAAATTTTAGGGCAGCTTAGCAACAACAGCTCAGGGGGTGACTTGTATCAATGACAGAAGGAAGAAAATAGGAAGGATTGGAAAAAAAATCTCCTGCAAGACCTTGGTTAAAGCTTGTCAACAACAGAATCTGGCTGCTCTTCCCCTGTAAGAATTAGGTCTAACTTTGGTAAACATCACCAAAAAAATCTCTCATTTTATCAGCTAAAAGCATTTCACTTCCACATGCAGTACTTGGGTTCTTGTATGGAGAAAGTCCTTAAGAAAGCAAAAATTTGGGATTGAGACCAAGACAAACCACACAGGAAGGACTGTGTGGCAAACTGATCAGGAGGTCATTCAGGAAGATTGCAGGGGAAAAACACAGATCTTTTCAAAGACACAGAAAGATCATTTAGCCAAAGAGAAAGTGCTGGAGGTGCTTCCACCCAGATTTGCTCCAGGACAGCAGCCTGGCACATTTGGCTTTTCAAATTCACTTAGCCTTGATCCATTATCAGTATTTTTAACTGGCAGAATCCCTCCAGCTGAACTTCCCACAGCAAAGACAAGAGGCAAGCACTTCTTATGCTTCAGGAAGTGGCCCTTAGCTCTGGATAAAGTTTTAATCCCAAGTCCTAAATCATGCAATGAAGGGTGAAAGATCTGTAGAAAAAGAACACAGTGAACCATTTCTGTCCAAGAGTGCAACAAGCACAGTGTTTATGTTCCCAGTTACCAGGAAGATCCCTTGTGTCCCAGTTGTGTCCTTTTGGTTTTTTATGATGCCATTAGTCAGCCATGGGGGTGTGGGGCCTGAGGGGTGGAAGTGTTCTCAGTGCTCCATCAGCAGACTCTCTGTGACTGGGATTTATCCAGTATGAGCTGGAGGAAAAATCACTCAGCCTCCCTCCTAGATGACTTGAGGCTTTCCCAGGCAGATGTTCAGCCTGAACATCCCTTCCCACCAGAGAACAAGCAAGGAAAAAGCTGAGACACTTTGTTTTAATCACCTTCATTAACAAACCAATCATTAAAAGTTTAATTTCTTCACCAGAAAGACCAGTTTTGAGGCTGTGTTTGTGATGGAAAGCCCTGAGGAGGAGTTGGGGTGTCCATTCCTCCAGGCAGCACCAAGGCATTCAGCAAACCTTTGTGCCCAGCTCACTGTCAGGAACAGGAAAGGTGCAATTCCCTGTTAAAGCACACAGGGAATTGGATTAAACCACTGGAGCTGTGACATGAGGTAGCAGTGTCTGATTTTGGGAAAACTCAGCCATTTAACAAACCCAGTTCTCTTTTCTCTGCCTGTCCTGAAGAACTTGAGCCCCACCAGGGTGTTCTCCCAGCTCCCAGTCCTGCCCATGTGAGAGGATGATGTTAGAATTACAAGCAGGCTGGAGACAGCAGCAGCAGCAATATTCCAGCACATTAGCAATCATCTGCCATGGGGAGAGCTAATTTTTGCCTCATTAGAGCCTGATATGAATCTGTGATGTTGAACAGTTCCGTTTGCAGCTGCTCCCAACCTGTTCTGGCCAGGTTTTTGTGGTAATCACGAGGCTGAACTGGGGCAGGGATGTTGGGAAAGCATTTCTTTCAAAAGAAACATGGTAGCTGTTAATGCATACAAAGATTCAGTGAACCCTTCTGGTTCTTTAAAGGGTACCTTTTCCATGCTTCAAATCTTTCCAGGGATCAGGAAAGACATCCAGGGATGAGCGAGCACAAGGTCTCACAGGCCACCAGGGATATATTCCAAATATCCTGCATATAGCAAAGCTGACAGAACAAATGCCGTGGCAGGAAATAGCTAAGTCAAATTAATACAATTACACATTTCCTTTGGAAGGGCATGATACTTGAAATGTAAAACTCTACATTTCCTATGGAATTGTTTATGTCAAATTTGTATCTTGTCTTTCACCACTGCGGGGGAAAAAGAAAAAAATTATTTTTTTTTGCTCTTAGGACTTGTTGCCTGTTTGGTTCTGCTGGTGACTCCTAATTCCCAGATGGCAGAAACCTCCTCATCCCTGGCACATTTCCATTCCCTATTCCCCTTCTCCACAATACAGAGCAACCTGCTCAGTGGAAGCTGTCCCTGCCCATGGCAGGAGGTGGAACTGGATGAGCTTTAAGGCCTTGTCCACTTCCAGGGATTGGGAATCCACAACTTCTCCATGCCAGGACCTCTCCATTATGGGGAATAACATCCTGAATAAACACAGGACAATCCAAATCAGTCTGACAGGACTCTGAGAAACCTTAACACTGATGCTCGTCCCTCCCACAGCACTGTCACTGCATCAACTTGTTTATTATGAGCTTTTAAAAACAGTGATTCTTTCTATTCCTTATGGAGCTCTTAAAATCACAAATTTGTAATATTGAAGTGAATATTCCCTGATTTCTGTTCTGGCATCAGAGCCATTCGTGATGCAGATATCCCACAGTCTGACAGCTGATCTGCATAATGTGGTGAATGTACTTATAACTCATCTCCAGACAGGGAAATAAATCCCCAGCACCTCTTTTTGCTGTGGGCTGCAGCACAATGCACAGTTCTGGAAACGCCTCCCAAGTGCCAATCCTGACTTGTAGGGTTCAGAAAATTAGAACTGTGTTAGAAAACTGATCACATTTTCATCATTTACTTGGAGGAACAAAAGACCAGTGAGAGTTTTTAACCCGTATCCTGTTTAGAAATAGGCAACCCTAAGTAATAGGATTTATCCATTCTATGGGACTCAGTAGGGACCTGGAGCTGCTGGAGAGAGCCCAGAGGAAGCTCCAGGATGATCAGAGGGATGGAGCAGCTCTGCTGGGAGAGCTGGGATTATTGAGCCTGGAGAGGAGAAGCTTTGGGGTGACCAAATTGTGGCTTTCCAGTACCTGAAGGAGCTACAGGAAAGAGAGACCATGGACAAGGGATGAAGGGACAGGACATGGGAATGGCTTCCCACTGCCAGAGGGCAGGGATGGATGGGACATTGGGAAGGAATTGTTCCCTGGGAGGGTGGGCAGGCCCTGGCACAGGGTGCCCAGAGCAGCTGTGGCTGCCCCTGGATCCCTGGAAGTGTCCAAGGCCAGGCTGAACTTTGGGGCTTGGAGCAGCCTGGGACAGTGGAAGGTGTCCCTTTGAGGTCCCTTCCCATACTCTTCCCTGCCTTGGCCCAATCAGCACTGAACAGTCCTCAGTCAAGTCCCCACATCCATATCCCATTCCACAGTCCATTGCCTCCCATCAGTTTCCATTTACTGTGAGATTTTATGTTCTGCTTTGGCCCCAGCTCTCATTCATTTTTTCAGATGCTTTGTTTGAGGCCAGAGCACGAAGGAAAGGTTTCACTTACTGCTCATCTTCCTCTGGTAAATAACAACATTAAACGGAGCATGGAGACAGCAGCTCGGTGACAGATGGGGTTGTGCTGGTTTGTGTCACCCAAGGACCTGGCTCGGAATGCTAACACATGGAAATCACCCGGCTGCACAACTGGGAAGCAAATCTGAGCACCAGGAAGAGACACAAAGAGCTCCAGCCCTGCTTTTTTTGTCAGCTAAATCAGAGGCTCGTCTGGAAATGTTGGAGGGCAGGTTGGAGCAGCCTGGGATAGTGGAAGGTGTCCCTGCCCGGGCAGGGAATGAGATGTTCTTCAAGGTCCCTCCCAGCCCAAACCATTCTGGGATCTAGCATTTCTTTTGCCAAAGACAGAAAACTGAGATTACCATTATAGTTCAAAAGGCAAAGCAGCACAAGAAGCTGTTGGGACTTCTCAGAACTCCCAAGACCCTTGATCTTCCCAACCACCACCCAAAGCTCCTGAGGAAACCCACATGCTTTTTGTTCCAGTCAACAGAGCACAAGAGCAGGAAATAAATGATCCTCCCAGCAGCAACGATGAGTAAAGTAAGTTCTGCAGTGTTAAATATGTTCAGCCAAGTGGGGTCTTTAAAAAAGGCCTGGTTTCTCAAAGAAGGAAAACAATGTCCTGGAGAGAGCTGACAAATGACAATAAGCAGAGGCTGCTGGTGGAAAGCAGAAAATAAACTTCCTTTCTTTTCATTCATCATGCAGCAGGTCCACTTGTTCCCTCCAGATGAACATTCCCAAGGACATCTCCTTCTCTTATCTTGTACCAACCAGGAACAAAAACATTCCTTGCTTTAAAAAAAAATGATCTTCCATGCGTTTATTCAGTCCAAATTTGAACATAGGAGCACAGTGTTAAATGGAGATCTTGGAGCTGGGTCTCATTTCAGGGCATGTTGACCAGTTGGCTCTAAAAAAACTCTATCCTGGGACCTGACACTTGAGGATTTTCCTCAGCCACTCTGGAATTTTTACCCCAGGGGTTACTACAAACCTCCAGGGATCACTGGAAAATTTACATTTCAGCAGTGGTATCAGTTTTCCATCTTACTTCTGCCAAATATATCTAAAACTTTGGACTGGGAGGAACTTGAAAGCTCATCTCGTTTCACCCCTGCCATGGATTACACATTTAGGGGCACAAATGGTTCCATAATTCTTAAGAATATTTTTTGCAGGGATGCCTGCAGTAAATTCCTTAGTTATTCATTGTTTTCAATGACACAATCTGTGCCAGGTGCTCTGGGATGACCCTGCTGGAGCAGGGATGTGGCACCAGATGTCCCTCCCACCCTGACTTGTCCCACGATC
The DNA here is from genome assembly GCF_009819885.2 of Catharus ustulatus. Taxonomy (NCBI): domain Eukaryota; kingdom Metazoa; phylum Chordata; class Aves; order Passeriformes; family Turdidae; genus Catharus; species Catharus ustulatus. The sequence continues at coordinate 31,943,828 of NC_046228.1, read as the reverse complement.
CCAAAGGCAGCAGGGCTTTGCCATAGCCAATTCCTCACTCCCCACTGCACATTTTAATCCACATTACAATTGGACTTGCCTTTTCTGAGGGGGATGACTGTCACAAGAGAACAGGACAAAAGAACACGCTGTTTTGGGCTGAAAACTCTTGGGGGAAAAAAAACCTCATTTAAATCAGATTTCACATAGTTATAAACAATGACCTTTTAAAAGCTCCTGGACCTCTTCAGCCCCCCCCCAAAAAAAAGTAATGGGAGGAAAGAGCTGGGAGAACAACAAGCAACATAAAATACAATTAGCTTTAGGAAGCCAGTGAAGTTACACATCACTACCAGTAAAAATAACAAAAAGGCCCCACAATTCAGGCAGAAAATGACTTCAAGTTGCCTCCTACTCCAAGATAAGAGTTTACAGAGTCTCAGCAGTGATAAAGAGTCCCTTGTGGAGCTCCACTGGAAGGATGGGGTTGCAGAACTACCCCAGGATTATTGCTTTTCCAGATCTGCAGCATCTCCAGGCCCTACTGCTGCATATTTAGAATATGAGAAAGCTCACCCACTGTTATTTCATGTTCTGGTAGCTCCACAAAATAGCTTTTGCAGTCAGAACCGAGAGGTTATGAAAATATTTAGCACAAGGACAGCAAACATCTTATTTTTATTAGATTTTCCATCTTAAATCCAACGTGTTCTGATTGCATTTAATTATCATCTGTGCCTGGATGTGCAAGGAGCAGCAGCTGCTGGGATACACTGTAATTTCCATTATTTTAGATAAATACAGTGCAAACATTGATCTGGCATTTTGATTTGTTTCCTAAGAGCAGAATTCTCATTTTTCCCCTAAACCCATCTGCCAGGGCTGCAAAGAAGTTGCAGATCAGGACCCTGCACATCAAAGCACAGGAAAAATCAGAAAACTTTGCCAAATAAGCAATGCAAACATCTCTCCCCACCCCTCCCAGTTTTATCCTTTTGTTTGGATTTATTCTCAGACCTGTCTCTGTCAAACCTCTGGGCTGCACAAAGCCTTGGCCACAAAAATCCATGGGAGGTTTTTCCCACCAAAATAGTAGAAGAAATCTCAGTGAAGAAGAAAATGCAGGAAATGTTCTCATGAGCTTCCCCTGGGGTAAAGAGATGTTCAACCAAGGTGAAGTGCTTTTAGGAACATGGAAAAGTTCCCTAGGACCAAGGGGAATGGTTTCCCCCATTTCACCCATTCCTGCCTGGAATAAGTCACTACTTGGCAAGTCTTTGGGATGAGCTCCTACAGGAAAGCCTGCAGGATTCCAGATGAACCAGGAGCTGATCCTGGTGGGATCCTTCCAGCTCCAGGCTGTTCTGTATTTGTGCAGTTCTAACCCAGCCTCTCTCTCCCTCCCCTTCCCAAAACTGCTGATTTTGGGCTCTCTCCTTGCAACAAAGAGCAGGAACAAAGGGCACAGAGCTCTCATGGTCTGATTATTTTTGTAGATGAGTTTTCCAAGCAAACAAGGAATCCAAAGCCAGTGGAGCCCACCCAAAGGGAGCCTTCCCTTTACTGGTACTTTAATGATAGTTTGGATTCTAACACTGGAATTTTTCTATCTGCACAAACAGCCTGAGTTACAGAGCCCTGGAGTAAAAGTGGCACAGCCAAAGGTCAGGATCCAGGCTCCTCCATGTTCACTGCTGGGCTGAAAAGTCCTTTTATTTCACATTTCATTTGTGGGAGCCACAAAAAAAAGGGAGTCATGGAACAGTGGGGGGGACAAGAAAGACATTTGTGCCTCCCTTTCCATCTGCTATTATTAATAAAATGAATGAGGCTTTATCTTCCCCATTTCTATGGTAAATAAAACCCCCTTCACCACAAAACAGCTTTTGCATAACTGCTGAGCAGTACAAAAATAAATGGCACATCAGCTATGATCTTATGTGGAGGAAAAATCCCCTATAATTGCATTTGTCATACAGTAGGAGCTGTTTTAGAAGAGGTTACACCTAGTCACTGTTTTCCCTGGAGAGGGGAAGATGGATATCTGGCAGCCTGGGGATGAACCAGGTTGTAGGAAAACATTTACAGAATAATTTATCTATTTGATAAACTCTGTGTACTCCTCCCCAGCAATGAATTCTCTCAGTTTTTGCCAAGGCTGCCCCAGTTTTGTGTCAGTACCACACTGCAGAAAGACTCAGAGAGGCTCAGGTAATGATGAGAGGAATGGCAAGAAGAGTAAATCACTGTGACTGGGAGCAGACCCCAAAGAAAGCCAGGCATTCACTGGGAAAATGAAAGGAATTCTTGGGTCAGCTCGACACTCAAACTTCTACAGCCCTGCAGAAGAACCTGCCAGCAGGCCCCTCTCATCCAATTCCAACAGGGATTTGTGCTGGCAGCAGGACTTGGCTGAGGACAGAGACACCAGACTTAGCTGTTTGGGGGATTTACATCTGTATAAATCATCAAATACCCTCCAGTCCCTCCTGTCCTCTGTTAGCCCAGCAACACCTTGCAAATTTGGGAAGTCTGAAGTCATCAGTGCCAGTCTGGATTCCATTTTCCTCTCCTCCCTACCAAATATTGGTTTAGTTAACAAAGGTTATGTTTTCCTTGCTGAAAAGGGATGACTTCACCATTATTTCTTATTGTATTTTAAGTGTTAAGGTTTAGTTCTGCAGGTTTAAAAATAACTGCTGTATCCAGAATATCAAACCACATCAGTCATGAACCCAATCATCCTTTCATATCCCATTTCATCTCATGAACATTTCATGAAATAAGTACAAGAGATGTTTAATTCCCCATCACTAATATGGGTAAATAATACTCTTGGAAAAGTTAATTATTAAGACACCATGAAATTAAAATAACAAGCTGATAACAGTGGAAGATTAGCATTTCATTGCCCCAGGTATGGCAGGACAACCCAATTTCTCCAAGAAGCTGGAAACCCATGAAGCCTGCAGGATTCCAGAGAGGAGTAGAAGAAAAAACCCTGACCTGACTCTTGCCCAACCCTGCGATACCAGGATGAAGGAAACAGAAATTAATAGTACAAAAACAGATGAAAGCATGAAAAAGGAGAGCAAAGAAGGAGCTGCTGCCACATTTCCCAGGACATTTTCCCAAACCTCATGGGAAGTCCTTAGGAAGACAGGCTCCTTGGAGGACAGTGATTTGTTGTGCAGAAATTCCCATGTTGCCATAATTTCCAACTGATTCCTTGCCACACTGAGCTCCTCTGGACACAGAGCAAATGCTCCCCACCAATCTCCAGAGCCAACACCTGTGCAGAGAGATGCTGTCCTGGACATTTGCTTGGGACAGAAGGCCCAGAACCCTCCAGAGGAGCTTTGGAGGCTCAGGGAGGGCCCAAAACACCTGCTCTGAGAGGCAGAAAAGTCCTGGAAGCAGAACACTCAGTTGTGTTGGAAAAGCCCTGACTGCAATGGATGCTGTTGTTATCACCTTCCACAGTGCCCCTGGGAGATACAGAGGTGGGAATTAGCAACATTATCAGGAAAATACTTGGGAAAAGCACTCAAAACTGCCTGGTCCTGCACCAGAAGGAAAGGGATTTCCCAGAGGAAGCCTAGCAAGGGCAGTATTTGGGCACACAGCCAGGAAAATCTCACCTGCAGGGGCTCAGCTCCATCTATCCAGGTGTGATCCCAGATCCCAGCCTGCCAGTGACCCAGAACAGCCCAGCACACACAGAGTTCAGTCACACCTGTGCCAGGGCCTCCCCACCCTCCCAGGGAACAATTCCTGCCCAACATCCCATCCATCCCTGCCCTCTGACAGTGGGAAGCATTCCCTGTGTCCTGTCCCTCCATCCCTTGTCCCCAGTCCCTCTCCAGCTCTCCTGGAGCTCCTTTAGGCACTGGAAGGGACTCTGAGGTCTCCCAAAAGCCTTCTCTTCTCCAGGTGAGCACCCCAGCTCTCCCAGCAGAGCTGCTTCATCCCTCTGATCATTTATGCTCCTTAAATCCAAACCAAGTCTCTGTTCTCCACATTTTTTTTTCATTTTAAAGTATCAGTCCCACCAAGCCCTTTTGCTGAGAAGAAGAGGATCTGACTCACAAGACCCTACAGAGAATTATTCCCTGTAATCAGAGCCATAAAAAGAGAGGAAGGAAGGGTCAGAGGGAGGTGACACAAAGACACAGCACTGGGGATGACTGCAAAGAGCATCCCAGAGCCTACAGGAGGGACAGCAGGGGACTGCCCAGGTGGGAAAAGCCAACAGGAGGGCAAAGGGAGATGTGGGAAGGGAGAAGTGTCAGTGGCAGCACACTGAGATGAATCCTTGGGGCAGAGGTTGTGCAGGGAGAAGGCAGCGGGGTGATGCCTGGGGGAACACAGACAACATCCATGTGCCTGCCTTGCTTTGGATTCAACAGGAAAAACCCCAGAGCCTCCCAGAGGAGCATTTCACCCCTCTGAGGCCCCATGGAAGGTCTGAAACAGCCTCCCATTTGTCTCTGTAGTTCAAACAGCCACAGGGACTTTGTTTGTCTTCCCTTATCCCACCCAGCTCCATGTCGCAGCAGATCCCGCAGCTTCTAGGAACACACTCTTCCCAAGACTCCCAGAAAGCCACATTCCCGTGGGAAATCACAATTACATCCTTCCTCTACAGGAGCTACCGAGAAAGAAGCAAGAGACAAAGTCACCCTAAAAAAATAAAAGGCAAATCCCCATGACCAAAGACAAAAATAAAAGGAAATTTAAGAGGAGAGGGAAAACTACTAAAAACAGGGGTGGGGGGAAGTGTGGGCTGGTTCTCAGCATGGTTCTTAGAAAGCTGCTTCCTCCCTTTCCAAGCCTGTAAAAGCAGGAGCACACAGGGGATTTTTCTTCCCTCAGGTTCTCCAGGTGTGTGCAGAGGTGCAGCCTCAGAATTCATCTGCAGCACCCACTGCCCATACAAAACCACAAAAGAGTTAATCCAAGGAATTCCCCCTCCCCCCTGGGTCACTGAATCATTTCTTCCATGCTTCATGGGAATGGCACCAACCCTCAAGGGAGGACTCTTTACACCTATTGCTAAAGTTTCTAGAAAACCGAGAATATCTGTTTATTCACAGGAGAGCCTCAAACCTGGACCTTGTCACCTGATTTCTCCACAGCATCTTCCTGCCCTAATCCAACCTGACAGCCTGCAGCTGACTGCCTCAGCCAGAGGAAACATTTGGGGCTGGAGATGAGACATCACATTCATCCTTTCATATAATTTATTATTCTTAACCACCCACGCACAGCTCCAGCCTGTCAACATGGCCCAGACCGGAGGTGGAGCTCTCTGAAAACACCTCTCCAGGCTGCCACATAAAAAGTGCTTTCAGTAAAATTTTAGGAATGTTGTGAAGTCAGCAAATGCAAACCTACAAAACTAACACTTGGAAAATGTTTAGGTTTTTTCCCTTCATGAAAAAAAAAAAACCAAAAAACAGAGGTAGCGGACTCATTTATGATTAATTAGCAAGAACTTTTTTTGGCTCTAAAAATCCTCAATTCGAAGACAATCTGTTGAACCCCTCTCAGAGCTGCAAACTTTCTCCCAGGAAAGGGAATATAACCAATAAATAAGTTTCTTTTCCTCTCACAATTGTTGTTTTCCATGCAGAGCTGAGAGTTCCAGTGTGGAGTAGTTTAAGGCAGAGCATCACTGTTCTCATTCCCTGGAGGAATATTCCTGCTGGAGGTGGGCACAGCAGGGATGTTTGATGCTGCCAGCAATTTCAGCCCCTGATGGATACTTGTCATGTCACAAATACATTCGTTCCCACCTTCAGAGCACAGCTGTAAGGGAAATTTTTTGGTGTTGCTCAAGGTTTTGGGCATCTCTTGACCCATTTCAGTTACTAAGGAGAAGTTGAGGGGGTTTCTTGCTGCTTTTTGGACACAAGGGAATCAGAGAGTGTTCCCAGAGGGCTGGAGGAACAGCACACGCAGGGTGAAGCCAGAGAAAAAGTGTTTTTAAAAATAAGATGTGCTGGGGCCAGCACCTGAAAGCCTGAACTGGGGGCCTTCATATCCCTGGAGGTGGGAATTCGGCCAGCAAGACACAGACTATGGCTAAAGTCACCTCAGAATACAAAAAAAAAAAAAAAAAAAAAAATTAAAAAGCTTATTAGACTTATTAAAAGCAAAGAATCTCTAAATTCAGGATGCTACTTGCTGAGCAATTTCAACTTCAGCTCCTGACTCAAAGTTCTAGTTTTTCTCACTACCAGTTCAAAGAAGAGCAAGAGCCCAAGTAAGGAATGAAAAAGGAATTAACAGAAGGAGGACACCATTTATTCGATTTTTGAGAAAACACCTTAAAGATAGGTCTCTTGAGTAGAGTTTTCCAAATAACAGAGTTTTTATTTGGGTTTGTTGTGTTAATAATTGAGAGGACACAGAGTGATAAACCAAAATGAGCTCTCATAACTATAGCCCAACCTATTTGATAATGTCCTCTCCCAGTTCCATGACTTCATCATCACTCATTGCATTATGTCTAAACATAGACTATAAACTCTCCATAATTTAGTTTACAAAGCATTATGCATATTTAGGGAGCTATCTAAATAATCTTAAATTAAGTTACAAAGCCAAGGGAAGAGCCAAGTCATGCCCTCACACACACAGGGCTGCCAGGAGAACATGGAAAACCTCAAGTGCCCCAAAAACACAAAATTTGGTTTTGACACACATTTGTTGCACACTCATCACCACATGGCCATCTGATAAATTATAACCATAAATATGATAAAATCTATCAGCAGTAAAGGGTGATCTGAGTCCCAAGCTGTGCTCAATACCCCAAACCATGCTGGAAACAGTTCTGCCCCTAAATCCCCCAAAAATCCTCTCCAGGGAGTGGGAAGAGGCTGAGCAGGAGATAAATACACCCTGACATGTCCTGTTCTTAGGGTTTTTTTCAGGGGACAGCATTGAACACAACATCCCAAAAGCAGCCAGGCAGCAAAAACCCCATGAGCAAAACCTCTGGTATGGGGGGAATTTGGGAGGTGAGCACAGAACTGCACAGTGCAAATCCTTCACATTTCCACTGGGAAGAAAATATTATTCAAGGATTATTTTAAAGCAGTTTTTTTATCATCAACAGAACAGATTCTGCACCTCAAAGTAGTCTCTGTATTCAGAGGACTGAAAACCTTAAATCTTGCCATGCAGTGCTGGGGGTGGAAACACATAATTCACAGAAAAACCATTTCAATGTGCAAAATTCAAAACTATGACAAACCAGAGGAATTAAACCTGTGCCTTGAGAAAGGACTTAACCTTAAAAGGACAGAAGCTTCAAGTTGTTCTGGGAAACCAGTGAGGAGTATTTGCAACTATACAGCATGAGGAATTTGGCAGGAAAGCTTGTTTAAAGGATGGCTTACTGCCTTGGAAAGACTTGTGTTTAAAAGAACAATTTAAGATATTAAAATATAGATAGGCAACTAAAAAACCTCCAGTCTCCTTAGGTGTTATCTGGCCAAAATGTTTGAGTTCACCAGATGGTTCTGGTGAGGAACAAGAAGAATTTGGTAAGCATTTATCCATTGTGGTACCAAATCACATCAGGAAGGAAAACAGGGATATTTCCCTCAGAACTCAGCATCAGCCACTCTGAGGAGAGGGATGCTGGATGCACACAAGGTTTGATCCAGCTCAGTAACTCTGACAGCTGACATACACTTCCTTAAAAAAAAAAAAAGCACAAATATACATGAAATGTGCTCAGTTCAACACGCGGAGAGGGAGAGAACCTGGAAGGAAGACAACACCAAACACAAGGAGTTGGGATTTTGGAAAGGCAGAACATTGGCAACATCTGTTAGAAGATTTTTACAAAGCTGAACACTGCTCTGGTGCTCATGAGAAGCCCCAGCACACTGTGACAAAGCTGTGCTCGAGCACAGGGGCTGCACTGCCTTTGTGCCCAGGATGCACCAACACCATTTTCCATCCTCCCAAGCACGGCTCCTGTGGAGAGCCACACCAACATTTACACCTGGGAGGAGGCTGTGGCCATGTTCTCCCTGTTCTGATCTCCACACCACCATTCTTTCTGTTAAAACCCTCCTTTATCCAGCAAGGCATGGCCTCCAAGGCAGGAGCTCTGCCTAGGGGAGGGTTATTGCAGTGCAGGGTTAACAGTTTTCACCTCCTTTCCTTACCCAGGCGGGCACGCAAATCCAGGCGTAATTTTCCAGGCAAAAGCAGTCCACACAATTTTCAAGCAACCATATTTAGACAACCTCTTTCTCTGAAACCGTTTTTCCCATGAAAGTTTTTGTCTCTAAGTGTTGAAAACAAGGAATAAGATCTTTCCCAACCCTACCTTCCATGACGTAGACCAGGGAACCCACATCTCCCTCCTTGATGATGCAGCTGTCCTTGCCATACTCCACAGGGTACATACAATCCACAATCTCCTGGATTTGGGACAATTCCAGGTTCTTCATGAAGTCATTGTCAAGGATCGCTTCCTTTATTAGCTCCTTGGACCTGGGGGCACAAATAAAATTTAAAAAAAAAAAAATCAGTGTTTTCCCTAAAAATGTGCAGACAAGTCAAAGAAAAAAATTACAGAGAAGTGAACTTGCAATTATTTTTTGTAAATAAGCTTTAGATACACCCAGCATTGAAATAAAAATAGATCTTGTAGAGTTGCAGAATCCTCTTTTAGCTACAAGTTTCACATCTACATTAACACAGCTACTTGAAATAGCTTCCATACACAAAACTGAAAGGAAGCACAAACAAGAAGGTAACAGATTTATTACTCGGTTTATTATGGTTTCTATTAACTATACAAACTGGAGCACACCAAATGGTGAAACTGCACAGATTCTCTGACTATTTATATTATAATCACTACAGGAGGCATTTGGCACAAAACTCCTAGTGTCCACTTGTGCAGGTGGACAACTGAGAATGTTAAATCCTGATTTAGACCGAAACTAAAGCTCCTAAAACACCTCCAGGCTGGTCAGTGGCTCCTCAGCCCTTCCTTCCTCACCCTGGGGGCTGAGCTGTTCACAGCCAGCAGCTCCCTGCAGAGCCTCAGCAGTCAGGAGGGTTTTAGCTGTTGGAAAGATGAACATGAAGCAAAGTTTTCAAAAAAACCACTTTAAGGGGTCAAGGCTGCTTGAAAAAGAGCCAGAGTGGGACTTGAGGAGACCCAAACCAGCCCAGCCTGGGGGACACCACGGTCCCACCCACTGCAGAACCCGCTTGGTGATGTTTAAGATTCCTTTTATTCCTTTCATAGTTTCAAGGCTATTTGAATACAATTCATTCCACTGGACACCAGAAGCCACCAGAACTGACCCTGCTGAAGGGCAGGAGGGGACAGGACCAGGCTGCCCATGGAGGAGGCAGGCTCAGGGAACCACAAAACCACTCCTGAGAGTCAGAATCCACCTTCACACCAATCCCTGACTGCCACTCCAGCCCCTCCTGGTGCAAATAAGAACCCCCAGGAAAGCCTGCACCTGGGGATTTGTAAGGCTGACCAGGTGCTGCACAACCCCATTTCCTGTTCCAAGCCAGAGGATGCTTTCCCTGCTGTGCCTTGATTCAGCTCTTGACTGCTCCTCTGGTCTCAGCCACCCCAAATCCTCACAACAATGAGCTCGTTATTAGTGTTGCCCAACTGCCCACCAAAGAAAGCCTAATTAAAGCTTTTGTGTTCATCATGTCAACCTGCACTCAAATTCCAGGCATTTATTTCATTTCAAGATTCCAAATTTACTTCATTGCTCCTTGGTGAAGTCAGGCTTTCAAGTGGAGTTGCTGTAAGAATACCCAAAAAGACTGTGGGGAATTCCTGGCCCAAGTCAAACTTCCCTCTGGATGTAGAGATCCTCAGCATAAAGCAATGCTCTCCTTATTGGAAATGAACATGGGAAGGGATTTGAGGAGGAGTTGGGAAATTTGGTCCAAACTTGGCCTCAATGAGCTTAAAGGTCTTTTCCAACCTTTATGATGCTAGCCAGGGGACAAGCAGTGAAACAGAGCCAACATGAACAAATCTAGGGAATTCAAGAGCTTAATACTATTATCATTAATACTATTATTAATAATAATATAATATTGTATCAGATGTGTAAGAGAACATCTGAACCACCTGATTCAGTCTCTGTCCTCCTCAACACAGGAATATCAGAGCAAGCTCAGGGCCCCCAACTCATCCAAACCCTTTTGAACCATCCCACAAAATACATCACCATGAAGGAAAACATGCTTGCTCGGGCATCAATGAAACACAGCTTCATCTCTGCCCTATCTGAGCATCCTAAAATTAAATACCCACATGGAAAGGGCTGGATAATAACTCAGTCATGCTTGAATATGAACAAAATAGGCTTTATTAGTAGAGATAATTGGTTAAGATGAGACTTTGACTACAAAGCCTGTGAGAAAAGCACCTCCAGCTGCCCTTAAACAGTGCTGGCTGAGGAGCAAAACCACCTTGCAAGCCAGCTGCCTATTTATGAGAGTATTTCACAGAATCCCAGACTGCTTTGGGTTGGAAAAAACCTTAAAAATCATCTCTTTCCACCCCTCCCACCACAGACTAAACCACCCTCCATAGTCTGGGAGCTCCAAACCCTTCCAGCAGGAAATATTCCATCCATCTTTTAGAATCAAGTAAGAAAAAAAGCTGAGTTTGACATACTTGAAAATGAGTTGGTGCTAAAAATACAGCATCAGAGCTACAAACAGAGCTCCTCTATTGTTCCCTGTGAGAGAATATTCGTCACTCTTAATAATTCAGAAAAAATTATTCATGCACTGTGGCTTGCCAGTCCCACACACTCACACATGCCAGGCCTTCAGCAACTTCCATAATACTATTATTATTATTATTATTAGCTTTTATTTCCCTGTAATTCACAGGTGCCATTTCAGATAAACAGGCTTTTGTCCACTGTGTTTATTCTTATGTACAATCCCAGGTGGGTAAAGCCCTCCCAGACCATCAAGTCCAACTTGTTCCCAATCCCCACCTTGTCACCAGCCCAGAAACACATGAACCTCAGAACACATGAATTAACTCCTAGTTCCCAGCTGCTCCATAACAAATAGTTCCCAATCACTCCATAACAAATGCTACACCAAACCAAGCCATTCCTTAATCATCACCAGTATTTCAAACTAGCAGCTATCCCACACATGTGAATACAGGAATCTACCCAGTAATTCAGAATAAAAAGTATTCTAAATGCTTAAAAATCACACTCTTGCCATGGTAAGTGCTTTAAACAAGACACAGCTGTTCCATTACCTCATTTTCCACCAGTGTTTCTTCTGTACTTTCTGGTTCAGGTTTCTAATAGGAACAACACACAAACAAAATAACCTACAATATTTGTAAGGTGGCAGGACTGTTTCCAAACGAGCTTGTCTGAAGGAGGAGGATTTCCATGAATATTTACTTAGCACTGGAGTGAATGTCTCTGCCTTCAGAGGGTCACTCAGAGTAGAAAGCAGTTATTGCCATCTTTCCAGACCAAGCAGCCTGGCACCAAGCCATCCCTGTTTTCCTGAAAGATTAATGACCAAATGTGCTGGAGACTTGATGAAGAGTTTAAAAAGAGGGCACAATCCTCTGCGATACATCCTGTCCCAAATCAGTTTAGGTCCATCACAGTAATTAATAAGGCAACAGGAGGAAGAAGCTAATTGCATTCAAATTTGCAGAAGTCATGCAAAAAGAACCTGAACAAGTTGCCTACAAATAGGCTTAATGCATAAAAAGCTGGCAGTGCTGCCTCTCAGGAGCAGGGCACACAGAGGGGAGTCCATCCACACACCTCCCAGTGCTGCACTGGGGGTGCTCTGCTCCCCCAGCCCAACCAGAGCCAGCCACCAGCACCCCCAGCAAGCCAAAGAAATTTCATTTTTTGTCTCACCAAACAGAAGCTGTGTTGAGCTGTGGAAAGCCTTATGTTAAAGGTTTGCAGTGGCCACAAAATTTCAAACACTGAATTTCAAACCCTGTTGTGAACATCCACTGGCACAAAGGCAGGAGGTAAATAAAAATACTGGTTTGTAGCAGATGGGAAATAAAACTCCTGAGATGCATCCCCAGCAGTGTGGGGAGCTTGAGAGAGGGGGGGATTCTGCCCCTCTGCCCCTGTGCTCAGGTGAGACCCCACCTGCAGAGCTGCCCCAGCCCTGGGGCCCAGCACAGGAGGGACCTGGAGCTGCTGGAGAGAGTCCAGAGGAGGCACCAGCATGATCAGAGGGATGGAGCAGCTCTGCTGGGAGAGCTGGGATTGTTCAGCCTGGAGAGGGAAAGGCTCCAGAGGGACCTCAAAGCTCCTGCCAGTACCTAAAGGGGCTCCAGGAGAGCTGGAGAGGGACTGGGGACAAGGAATGGAGGGACAGGACACAGGGAATGGCTCCCACTGCCAGAGGGCAGGGATGGATGGGATATTGGAAAGGAATTGTTCCCTGGCAGGGTGGGCAGGCCCTGGCACAGGGTGCCCAGAGCAGCTGTGGCTGCCCCTGGATCCCTGGCAGTGTCCAAGGCCAGGCTGGACTTTAGTGCTTAGAATAACCTGGGATAATGGAAGGTGTCCCTGCCCATGGCAGGGGTTTGGAACTGGATGGGCTGTGAGGTCCCTTCCAGCCCAATCCTTTCTGGGGTGCTTTGCAATGCACACAGTAAAACACCCAACCCTGCAGCACAGTCTGTTGTTATCCTGACAGGAATCCCCATTTTCCAAGGAACACAATAAATGCTCATCCCAGGCTCTTCCCTCATATCAACAAAAGCCATGTTCCCTGGGCTGGGTTTGTACCTTTTGGCGTGTACAATAAATATTAGAAAACCAAGTTACTCTTCATCCCAAAAGGGCTTGTTTCAATGTGGAAAAGCCACTTGCTAGCTTTAAGGAAGGGAAGAATTTAGGAGCAGATGAGAAAACTTCTGACAGACCCCTCCAGGGATGCTTCCAGAAAGCAAAGCCCTCCCACCACAGCCTGTACTGGTGCAGCCCCAGTTTGCAATGGAGCCTGCAGGAACCTGAGGGTCAAGGGGAACTACCCAGGATTCATCCCCAGGGAATCTGCTACTGTCAAGAGCTGATTAAAACAGAGGCGGATCAGGAAAAATAGAAGAAATAAAGAGTTAAATTTAAGGATTAGTAACACAATTCTGAATTTTAGGGTGTTCAGCACCACAGCTTTGCAGCAAAACCATTTGAAACTTCCAGTAAGGAAAATGAAAACCAATGTACTGATTGGACAGGCTGGAAGATGCCTGCAAAAAGGAAGAAAAAGCACACTTTGGAGTGACAAAAATAAGGCAAGACCATTTCTTTAGCTGTTTCCATCTCAAACCTATGATCAAAACTTTTCAATATGCCAATACTAATGGGTGGAAGGAGTATTTTTTTCTGGAGTTTCCCCCATCAGGAATTAACAAATACTACTTATAACCTCAATCTCCATATTTAGGAGGGAAATATCCACAGGAACTTGACTAAGAGAGATCTCAAGTTTACAGCAGTAAAAATGCAGGGCCCTTGGGAGATGAGAACTCCTTATTTACTCACACAATAAACCTTGCTCAAAGCTACTACAATCAGTGTCACTTTTTGAGCTGGGTCATCACTGCTGTAAAAATACAAATTATTTGTAGAAACTCATGCCCAAAAGCACTATCTTTTGGGACCTTCCATATCCCTGCCCAAGAATTAAGCTGATTTCAGAGATAAGAAGTATGGAAACAAAAAAAAATGCAGCCTCTGCCCCCAAATCTGATGAGGGATACAAGAATCCAGCCAATCCCTACAACAACCGTCTGTTTAAAATCCAGACCGTGAAATGTTTAAAAGTGTTTACTTCTACAAAATGTGGCCATGGAAAAAGAAAAAAAACCTTCCTTAAAAAGGGAAAACATAGCCAAGGATTTCTCCTGCTCCAGCTTCTCTGAAACTATCCAGCAGGATATGAATACAAGGCAAGAAGTGATTATTATTTTTTTAAGCTGTCTCCACATGTACCTCCCTTTCTAAAGTGGGTGTTCATTCCAAGTGTCACAAAAAGCAAAGGCTGCAAGTTCCCAGCAGGGCTGAGGAAGCTTTTTTGCTCAAAGCTCACCTTTGTAGAGCTTCTAACTCTGTTTTAAAGCCCTTGGGTAGTTCAAAGAGCAGGCAAGACTACAACACACACTCAGCTCTGCTCTGGAATAGAATCCCAGAGTGGTTTGGGTTTAAAATCAACTCTCTCCACCCCCTTCGGGCTGCCCCAAATACCTTTCACTATCCCAGGGAGCTCCAAGCCCCATCCAAACTGGCCTTGGACACTTCCAGGGATCCAGAGGAGACACAGTTTCTCTGTGCCAGGGCCTGCCCACCCTCACAGGGAAGAGTTCATTCTGTCTATGGAACTGAATTTCCCCTTTGGCATTCCCAGAACTCATCCCCCCTTGTCCTGGCACTCCAGTTCCAGATGCAGAGTCCCTCTCCAGTTTCCCTGTATCCCTTCAGACCCTGGAAGGACCTTCCCTTCTCCAGCTGACTCCCAAGGGAAGCTGCTCCAGTTCCCTCAGCAATTTCAGGAGTTGCTCAAACATTTCTGTGTTTCCCTTACATTGAAGTATCTGCACAACTCATCCGTGTCCTGGCCACACATCCAGAGGTCCCAGTCTGGCAGCTGAGAACCACAAAGCCTTCAGTGATACCAAAATAAGCATCATCAAAAGACAGCAGTCCAAACCCATTCCTGGCACTCCTCTCTTCCCAGCAGGCTGGGTTATGGATTTTGTCAGCTCCTAGGTTCCCATCTAAGAACCAGAGGTAGGAAACAGAACTTCCAGGATGATTATTTAATCCTTCAATCACCAGCTTGAAGCCCACAGCCTTCAGCAACGCTGCTTTTGCAACCAAAGTGAAATTCTTGGTGCCAAGGCAAGGTGGAAGGTCCTCCATGAGCTCCTTTAGTGCCAAAGCTCCCGGAGCAGGAACAAACCCCAGCACAGGGCACTTCCTGAAATGCTGGATAATGCCTTCAAATCCTAAAACCTGCAAGGGAACACAAGATCTTTTCATGGCTCACTCTGAGGAGAAGAGCAGGAGAGAAAAGCTCGAATCTTTGGGTAAGGTCTGGGGCTTGTTTGGACTCCAGTGCCATTAATAGCTGATAACTCTGCATTAGCTGTTTGTTTTGGCTCTGGATAAAGCCCACTTTGGATGTTCCTTCAAGGGGATTTTAAATATAACTCCAGAGAGCTATTCTTGTCTCAATAACTGGGAATAAGAGTAGGATTCAAGTCTGGGACTCAGTATCATGAAGGCCTTTAAATACACTCTTGGATTTTCTTTACAGTGCTTCCTTTTCCCACAACTCACAACCCACAGCCCATCTTCAGGTTTTAGAGGAAATTTCTGAGCAGGATCTTCAGCATCTTCAGCAAGGCTGCTCCTGAATAGCTGGATGGAAGAATGTTCTTCACAAGAGTCCACTAAAATTTTTAACCAAACTGCCAATTTAAAAATAGGTTATGCAACTCTACCCTCATCTAAACCTGGTAAGCCAGGAAAATACCTGCCACATTTCTAGGTTTTCTTGCACTTCAGTATAACTTAGAGTTGCAGAATCGAGTTGCTCTGCAGAGAATCTTGCTCAGACAGCTCCACTTAGGATTTCTAAATATATCAGTACACTGCTGTTCATTATATCATATTTTGGCACTCAACATTTAAAAAGAAAAATCATTTTAGCAAAAAAATATTCAAATCCCCTTTCACCTACGCTGAAAATTGTTGTTGGTATAAAAATACTGTAGGCAAGATTTGGTTAACTTGCATTTTAATGTGTCTCACCCCACAGATCTTAATTTACCGCCCTTTTTTAGGCTCTTACTTCACATCCTACAAAGCCCCAGGTTTAGACACCAGAAATGTTGGCAAGCTCATGCAGGAGAAGAAGTTGGCTCTTGCCAGCACAATTTGCCTCCTCCTGCACTCTCTGACAGCTCTGAGGAACTCCCACATGAGCTGCATTTTGAGAAACCACTACCAAGCCCTCCGAGAAGGATTAAGCAGCTCCATGATTACCTGAAGCAAACAGCAGAAGCTTTGGGCAGCTAATGAGAGGTGAAAACCCAAAATCAGAGAAGCATTTGGGTTGGAAAAGATCTTTAAGGCCATCCAGTCAAAGCTGTGCCCCATGCCCACCTTGTCCCCAGCCCAGAGCACGGAGTGCCACCTCCAGCCCTTCCTTGGACACCTCCAGGGATGGGGACTCCAAACCTCCCTGGGCAGCCCCTGCCAAGGCCTGAGCACCCTTTCCATGCAGAAATTCTTCTAGAGCATGCAGCAAAGTGATGGTGAAGGGGGATGAGTGTCTCTCAGGGATGCCTGACTAAAACCAAGCAGACTTTTGAGGGCTGTTACCCCATGCATTTCACAGTTTCAGCGCTCACACCCAGCACAGCTGTGCTGGAGCCTTCTTGCACGTACAAAAATAGCAGAGAAAACACATGTCCCCATATGTCTCCACACCCAGGGACCCAGAAACAACCCAAACTCCTCCAGAAGGAGCTCAGTGAGCAAGATGCAGTCACAGAGACCCAGACAACACATCCTGAAGGTCAGGACGATCCATCTTGAAAAGAACCACGTAGTTGAAAGGCAGGAGTTTCTCCATCCATCAAACCATTATCCATGTGGGCTTCCAGTCCTGGCAGCTCCACACAGTGACCCCTGACTGAAGGCAGGGATGAGGAGTGGAGCTAAATGGCAACTCCCAACTTTATTAGTGCCTTTGGAGGTCTGTGTGGCTGCCTGGGGATAAATGAAGGCACGGATACTGAGCTGCACCCATTCCCTGGAGAAGGAGTTACTGATGGCCACCACAGAGATGGCTTCACCCCGGTACAACAGGCAGGAAATCTGCCAAGGGGATGATAACCTAATTTACATAGATGCAGAAATCCAATTAGAGATCCTCTGAGCAGAGACAGCTCACTCTGCTCTCCTGGATTAGAGGCTGAGAACACGTCAGGAGCTCCTCCAAATGCACTGGGGGCCAGGAGAGATGGATGTGCTCTGCAAAAGCACTTTGCTCCTCCCTGATATAAACACATCCACAGGGAATGCTGTCACAGCCAAGGAGATATAGAGGTGCTCCAGTGAAAGTTCAGGAGGGGGATTCACAGGAATTGTGATGGATGGGGAGGGGAGAAAAGCGACAGAGATTTCACATCCCTCACTCTGATTCACCCAGCACTTGTGATGGATGGGACTGTCACCAGGGAAGTTCCATCAGTTCTCTCCAGCCTGGAGAAGTCCCTGGCTGAAATGCCATAGGCATGTGGCAGTGGAATGCAGACAGTGCTTAGAGCCACAGTCTTCCAATAAATATGCTCAGGGATTTTAGGGAGAACTATTTCTTCCTACTTCACGAGTCAGCAGGAGGCCTGACGTTTGCAAGCAGGCTTTAGGACATAAATATTTGCAAGATGTGTGGCATTATCCAAATAACTCCCCACTGCCAAGCACCAAGGAGCAGCTGGTGGGGATGGAAGGGCAAAATGTGCCTCCTCCCAGAAGGGTCACTCCAGGATACAGCCGTGGAAGCACATCCTGCAGGCTCTGTCTAGCCTTCCAATAAACCAGATTAGAGCTAGACAAGCACCTTGTGGCAGGCAAGATGAACTCTGAGCAGCCACACAACTTGAAAGCGTTTAACTGGAGAAAGAGCAGCAGCAGGAAGCTCAGGAGGTATCTGTGGAAAAGCAGGAGGATGGGGCTGGGAGCAGGGCAGGGTTTTCCTTCTGCTCAAAGGCAGGTGGGGGAGAGGCTGGCACATTGCAAATATTATTTTCTCATTCCTATTTCCACTTGAATGGGCATTGACCGTGACAATCCCGCTGAGTTTCGAAGAATATGCCAACAACAACTGCTCTGCACAACTCCCTGACAGGAATCCAGGGAACAGGGACAGGACAAGGGGAAATGGCCTCAAGCTGTGCCAGGGGAGGCTCAGCTTGGACAGCAGGAGGAATTTCTGCATGGAAAGGGTGCTCAGGCCTTGGCAGGGGCTGCCCAGGGAGGTTTGGAGTCCCCATCCCTGGAGGTGTCCAAGGAAGGGCTGGAGGTGGCACTCAGTGCTCTGGGCTGGGGACAAGGTGGGCATTGGGCACAGCTTGGGCTCCATGGGCTGCGAGGGCTTTTCCAACCCAAATGACTCTGTGGTACCAAAACAAAACAGGGCTTTTGCTCAGAAATGCTCTTGCTCATCTTGTTTTAGGAACTTCACTAAGAATCCCATGGTTGTGATGTTGTCTTTGACTGTAACCAAAAAGAGAACCCAAACTCTGAAGCAGGAGGACACAGCCCTCAACACTGTTCTCATGGAGGGGAGATCCCACAGCCACAGAAGGGGTGCCCAGCACAGCAGGAATGACAGCAGCACAAGGCAAACACCTCCAGAGAAACCCTCTCACTAAAAAAACCACAACACAAAAAAACACAACCCCAGGCATGGAAAGCTCCAGTCTCAGGACTTTCAATTCTTCATAAGATCTTGGATTGTAAGGAACAATCTACAGGGGGCAAGTGGGGGTGGGTTGGAGAAATTTCCCTAATTCCCATAAACCATATGAGACAAACTCCAGGGATGCCTTCAATCATCCAGCCACATTTATAAACACAAGACAGAGAGAACTTAAAGGAATTGTTTTGAAGAATAACAGTGACAAATGTGCTAGGAGAAAGCAGACACCAAATTCTGATGGAAGGTAAGGGAAAGATGAAGAGCTTTGAATTTGAAGGACTTCAAGAAACAGCCCTTTTTTGATTAAAATAACTCTCCTTCAGAGGCACTGAATGTTTCCAGGAAATTCAGACTGGAAGGATACTAAAGGGAAAACATCCTATTTCTGGCAAATAGGAGGATATTTTTGAACAAGTAGTAACCTCACATTTCATGTCACTTGTCCTCAGGGAATCCTAACAGGAATGGACATAGTGAGGTGAAAAAAGGTTGCAGCAATACAAAAGGTGCTGCTCAAGGAAAGCTAAGGAATGGCATGGAGACTGGGGAAATCACTGAACCACTGAGGCTGGAAAAGCCCTCCAAGATCATTCAGTTCAGTCTGTGCCCAGTGCCCACCTTGTCCCCAGCCCAGAGCACTGAGTGCCACCTCCAGCCCTTCCTTGGACACCTCCAGGGATGGGGACTCCAAACCTCCCTGGGCAGCCCCTGCCAAGGCCTGAGCACCCTTTCCATGCAGAAATTCCTCCTGCTGTCCAAGCTGAGCCTCCCCTGGCACAGCTTGAGGCCGTTTCCCCTTGTCCTGTCCCTGTTCCCTGGCAGCACAGCCCGACCCCCCCTGGCTGTCCCCTCCTGGCAGGGAGTTGTGCAGAGCCAGAAGGTTCCCCCTGAGCCTCCTTTTCTCCAGGCTGAGCCCCTTTCCCAGCTCCCTCAGCTGCTTGTCACAGGGTTCACATTCCAGACTCTGAGCAAGTTTTGGAGATCACTCACTATGGTCTTTAGGAGCAACTGTGACCTCCTGGTGTTATAGCCTGGCAAGTCACAATCCCAGCGTGGGATCCACTGAGGTTTTCCCAAGGAAAGCTCTCCTTTTTACAAACAGGGCCATTTCAAGGGGAAACAGGAGTAGCACTTGTTTGTGGAGACAGCAGCAGGCATTAAGGAACATGGCTCTTCTGCCTCCCTGAACAAGCCAGGAAAACCCCAAAATTTACAGTTCAAATGTGCTGCCATGCTGCTGCCCAGGCCCTCAACAGAAAACCTTTGCTTCACAGTAAAGTTCCAAATGAAGTACCAGAGAGAAGAACCACATCTTGAGCCTAAGAAGTGTGACAGAAAAAGCCTGAGGAGGGCAGAGAATTAAGTTACCTTTATCTGCATCACATGAGCAGAAAACGAAGTTTGGTCCCATAATGTACTGCTGAGATTGCTTTCCTTCCCTTGAATTACTATCCTGCACTTAACTCTCCCCTTTTCCACCATCCTCATGTCTCATCACCTTCCCACACCATCTCCCAACTCCAAAAAAGCCTGCTCCCATTGCAGCAACTCTAGCTCGTGTTCCTTTTTCGTCTGAGTGCCTCGTTTGACATTCCTAGTGCAGAGCACCATGGATTTCTTTTTCCTTTCCTTCCAAAATCCTCCCAAACACTTTCTCTCCTCCTGCAAGTCCCTGCCCCTTGCTATTTCACTGCTCCCATGGGGCAGTTGAACAAATATCAGCCAAAACAAACCAGAAAGCTGAGCCCCAGGCCAGGAGAAATACTCAGGTTGGAAAGGAGCTGCACGGAGCCAGGAGGACCCCAAGGGTTTAATGTGGCAGAAGAGGAAAGGAGGAAGGAAATAGCACATGTGCCTTGCATCAGATTTGGTGGGATATTGGAAAGAAATCCTTCCCTGGGAGGGTGGGCAGGCCCTGGCACAGGGTGCCCAGAGAAGCTGTGGCTGCCCCTGGATCCCTGGCAGTGTCCAAGGCCAGGTTGGATGGGGCTTGGAGCAACCTGGGATGGTGGAAGTTGTCCCTACCATGGCATGGGTGGCACTGGATGAGCTTTAAGGTCCCTTCCTACCCAAACCATTCAATGATTCCATTATAATGAAGAAAAAAAAAATTTAAAAAATAAAAAGCAGAACAGGACATCAGTGCATCACAAGGAGACAGAGACAGTGTTTCTTCCAATACAGCACACGTGGGTTTCTAGGGAAACAGTTCCTTTCCTCTGTCCCAAATATTTCCCAGGACTAGTAAAGAAACCTTGTTCACTTTCTGAAAAGCATTGCTACAACCCTTCCATGTTCTGAGTCTGTTCCATGCTCTGCAGGCTGCGTTGAGGAAATATTTACATGAAGGAATACACAGAAAGAGCTAAAAAGAGGTGGAGAAAATGTGCCTGCCAAGGAGCAGAGTTATTTCTGTGGAGGAAACAGGAACTACTGGAGGGAACTGAAATAATTCAGATCCAGTTTAATCCCAACAGGCCCAAAAAGTGTCATTTGAAATTTAAGTGCATTTTAAAGATAACAATTCTTTTTTAAAGTAAAAAGCAGGCACAAGCTGTTTGCATAAATGCTAATATCCCATATATTCAGGAGTGCAGGTGATTGGAAAGATCAGCCCAAGACTATGTTAAACACTGGAATTACCTGGCACCTGGAATTCTTGGGAAACATATTTTCCTTTAGTGAGTTTAAGGAAAATAACATTGCAGCCTTTCAAGTCAGCGAGAAAACAGCACAACTTTGAGCATTCTTTTTTAAAATCTAAATCTAAATCTAAAAACAGCAACAGCAGCCAGAGCTAAATGGAAAACTGAAACCCAAAGAAAAGCAGCCAAACCCTGTGTGGGTCGTTGTTCAGCCTGAGGCCTGTACTTCCATATCTCCTTTTGCAGCAGGTTTGGAAAATCCTTTATTTCCAAAGGAATTCCGTTTATTTACCCCCATTTCACCCACAAAGATCCACTTTATCTGAAATGCAACGCCTCTGCTCACATAACAAAGCATTTCAGGCAGCTGTGATGCACAGGCAGATTTTGGACAAGTATTTTAAGTGTGTCCCTATGAGATTTTCCCTCCAGGAATGAGAACTCCTGGGATTCTCCATTATGGAGCACTAAGAAGTGGAATTCACCTCTTCCAGCTAAAGGAACTGGGACATCCTGCTTGCTTGGACCCACTTTGTAATGGCAGGACAAGAGGAATGGTTTCCCACTGCCAGAGGGCAGGGCTAGATGGGATACTGGGAAGGAGGGTGGGGAAGCCCTGCCTAGAGAAACCATGGCATGTCCAAGGCCAGGCTGGACAGGGGGATAGTGGAAGGTGTCCCTGCCCATAGCAGAGGTAGCACTGGATAGGCTTTGGGGACCCTTCCAACCCTAGAAATCCCATTATTTTCCCCCATCTATTACCAGGTCTTTAAATCCTGTAGCCCTGGTGCCCTTTAGGTGCAGTGGTTCTAATGAGTGCTGAACACAACATTAAGATTTTTACTCCCATGGTTTTTCCCTCACCAGTGTGTGGTTCCAGCAGCTGGCAGCTTTCACTGCCCATCACAGAACCACTGAGGCTGGAAAAGCCTGCCAAGATTGAGTCCAACCATCAGCCCCACACCACCACATTCACCAAATATCCCCAGGTGCCACATCCAGGCCTTCCTGGAACATCTCCAGGGATGGGGACCCCACCACCCTGCTAAGCACCCCCTTCCAATGCCTCAGCACCATTTCCATGGAGAAGTTTTGCCTATATCTAATCTAAATCTCCCCTGTTCTGGTTTGAGGCAAATTTCACAAGGTGTTCAACCATCCCAGCATCTCCCCAACTGTAACTCTTGCAGGAGACCTCAGGAATACAACACTTTCCACCTGCTAGTTTCATGGATCTGCCTTTTTTTTTTGTTGTTGTTGTTGTTTGTTTTGAGAGCCATCCCGGAAGGCTGGTGTATGTGGTGCTATTCTCTCCAAATCCTACTTGGACAATTTGCCTTCCTGCTCAAGGAATAAAATCTAACAATTCTTCTCTGTGCTGGTTAATAAATCTGCATGCTGCTTTCAGGGTGGGTTTTTTATTTTGTTTTCCAATAGGGAGACAAGGCTGTTCTATTTATAAAGGTCAAGTAAATTGTGTGCAGTCTGTGGAGCCTTAACATCTCTGTGTTATTAAAACAGAATATTTCATTTAAACAGCCCCTTTCAGAGAGAAAAAGAAATTTCTCCCATCTCTTCCCCCCTCCATTCTCAGTTAAGGTCTGTGCACACAGAGGAGAATGCAAGTGTTTGTTCCTCACTTGAATTATAACAACTATTATTTTTTAAACACTCTATAACACTTTTACAGGTTGTTTGGATAAGCCACAGCCATAAATCCTGCTCAGCTGTCATGCCAGGAAAAAGCCTGGCATTATCTTGTGGGCAGGGAGAGAAGCTGCCAGGAACAGCAAAGGGGGCTGGGGCTGAGGAGGGGCTTAAATAAGGTTTAAGAGGCTTAACCTGGACAAAAATGTTGCCTTCAGACATATCTCTGCCATGTTCCTGTACTGGAATGATGTCCTGAGGGACTGGCACTTCCACATGAATTTCACATGAGGTCAGACAAGGATTCAAGAGGTGTCAGCGCTCAAACACCCCTCAGTTCTGTGAGAAACACCAGACTGGTTTAATCTTTATCCACTTATATATCCACTTAAACAAACAGGTTTTTAGTGGTCAGAGTGTGATTATGGCACAGCAAAATGGGGCAGACAGCTTAAATCCAAGCTAACAGTACCTGTGGAGCTGCTGGCACTGCACAAAGCCCACACAGGCCCCCAGGAGCACAGGAAACCAAGGAGCAAAATCAGAAATCCTATCAAAGCCCACCCCAATCACAAAGCACAGCACAGCAGACATTCCTCAGCTGGACCTGCACAGGAACCTGAATTCTTGATGGCATTTGGTGTTTGATGATCTCCACAGTGGGCTGGTGGGGTGGCTGAGAGCTGTCCTGTGCCACCGAGCCAACATCAAAGAGCACAGCCAAAACCAGAGCAAAGGATCTCCCAAGGCTGGTTATCACATTCTCCCCCAGAGCAGCTCAGAGAAGTCTGTAAAGGCAGGACAAGCAAGTGCCAGGCAGAATTGCTCCCTGCAGGTGCTCTAGATCCATTTTTCTGGACAGATATGCCCAGCACTGCAAGCTGGAAGCTCAGCAGCAGAAACCCCAAGTGACCAGCCCTGCCCCCCAACAATCAGGCTGGGCTTTACAAAACCTTAAGATTAACAGAATAAAACAAAACAAAACACTTGAAGTTTCTAACCTGAGCTTTAACTATTCCAAACTCTTCACATCATTAGCACACCTCTAACAGACATAAACCTAATTTTAAAAATTGCTGTGTGATTTACTCTAGAGTTACTAGGAAAATAAAACCTTAAACAAACCTGTCATTAACCTGTATCTGCATTAACATTTGTTCTTTAGGTGGAAATCAGAGGAAAGCTCTTGTGCCTGTGAAAAATCAACGTTCCTTAAATGTGAACACTGGAATTTTAAGTGTCCTGTTTTCATTAAAGATTGTGCCTTGCTATTTAATCAGGAATGAAAAGTAATTTCCAATCACCAAGTGCCCGTGCTTATGAAGCAATTACAGTTAAGGCATTCTCTGGGATAGAAAAACCCATCAGCACTGAAAGCCAGACAGATCAAAGCCTGCAGTGATGGGCAGAGCAAACCTTGTGCTGACCACAATTCTCTCCTCCTCAGATACAGCACTGGGTGCCCCAAATTCCCCAACTTGTCATAAATCAGGAGGCAAAAAACATATGAAAAGCATAAGTATATCTGAAGAGGAGAAAATAAAGGAATAAATGAACTTCCTACTGCTCTCTGACCACCCTTGAGGCTGCAAGCAGCACTTCAAGCAGACTGAAGAAATTCTCGTCGTCAAAGGCAGCAGAGGAGTGTTGTGATCTGCACACTCCCTCTCCTAATCTGTTCTGGCAAGGCGATTACAGGAGCTGCATCCTTTAAAAGAAGTCAAATTTATGCACACACGAATAAAGGGCTAACTGTACAATCAGTCCCAACAGCAGTGCCAGGAAAAGAGCCTGCTACAAGGAGAAAATGGGATGCAAAATGCAGCATGGAAAGGAAGATGCTGATTTTTCAGCTCCTGCTTCATATGGATCAAAAAGGCCACAGTGGTCATAGAATTAGAGAACAGTTCATGTTGGAAGGGACCTTAAACCCCATCCAGTGCCACCCCTGCCATGGGCAGGGACACCTTCCACTGTCCCAGGATGATACAAGCCCCATCCAACCCAGACTTGGACACTTCCAGGGATCCAGGGGCAGCCACAGCTTCTCTGGGCACCCTGTGCCAGGGCCCACCCACCCTCCCAGGGAACAATTCCTGCCCAATATCCCATCCATCCCTGCCCTCTGGCAGTGGGAAGACATTCCCCCTTGTCACTCCAACACTTCTAAAGAATCTTTCTCCATGTTTCTTGTAGCTCCTTCAGGGCACGCAAGGCCACAGTTGGGTCTCCCCAAAGCTTCTCCTCTCCAGGTGAACACCCCCAGCTCTCCCAGCAGAGCTGCTCCATCCCTGTGATCATCCTGGTGCCTCCTCTGGACTCTCCCCAGCAGCTCCAGGTCCCTCCTGTGCTGGGCCCCAGGGCTGGGGCAGCTCTGCAGGTGGGGTCTCACCTGAGCAGGGCAGAGGGGCAGAATCCCCCCCTCCCCTGCTGCCCTCACTGGGGGCTCAGCCCAGGGCACAGGGGGGGTTCTGGGTCCCAGCTTTCACCCACAGCACCACCAGGTCCTTCTCCAGGGCTGCTCCAGCTGCTCATCCCCAGCCTGGATTTATCCAGGGGTTGTCCTGATCCAGGGCAGCACCAGCACCTGGCCTGGTCAAACCCCCTGCAATTCCCACGGGTCCCCATGGAGATTTTGGGGGCGGGGGGCGGTTTCAGGGTTTTGTAGCTCAGCCAGCCTGTGCAGACAGTGCTAAGGAAGGACTGAGGATGGAACAAGGCTGGAGATGGGGACTGTGTGCCCAGCACTCACCTTTTCCATGTTCAGCTGGGACAGATGTCCCTCCCCTACCGCTCCCAATCACTCTTTTGCAGGGAATGGAAGCCACCAACAGCCAAGACATTTGCAGACAGCCCAAGAAGCAGTTTTCAGGGTGTGAGGGGGAGGGTCAAAAGCAGAAATCTGTTTATTTAGCACCTAAATATAGCCCAGTTAACTCAGCAAACATTTTCTCTCTACTACATTGCTATTTTGTCTGCCTGCAGAGGCTGCAAGGAACCAGCTGCAGCATCACCACTTGATTACATTCTCTGATGAGGAATTTGCTTTTGTTCCTTAGCAGAAATTTCTGCCACTACGTGCTTGTGACCACTTTCCTGAGTCTTGGGTATAAAAATTCAGTTTTCTGCTAAAGCCCCAGCAGAAAGAAGGAGCTTTTCACCTCAGCCTTACACAAAGGAGCTCAGCTCAGCCATGCCTGGCTGGGAATCAAGCCCCTGATAATCAAACAGGACACATCAGGTGGCTGCTCTTCCAGGCTGGCCACAGGCTGATTAATTATTTCATTCCACACCAGGTAAATTAATTCATTCATTCCACACAACCCAGCTGCTGCTAAAAGGAAGGTTTCTCAACCAGCTGCATTCAGAGGGGAGGCTGCTGCTCAGAAAAGCCTTCATGGACAGTAACCAAAAATAAGATTGAACATTTTGAGATTCTTGGTTTAAAAGCATTAAAACCCTGTGAAAATGCTCTGAAGGGTTATTTGCCTCTTTGTTACTTTTTTTTTTTGTATTAGGACTGCACACCTGGACAGCTGTAGCATGTAGAGGAAAACTTGTTTAATTATGAAAATTAGAATGGGATCATAGAACCCCAGAATGGTTTGGGTTGGGAGGGACCTCAAAGCCCATCTTATTCTACCCCTACCATGGCAGGGACACCTTCCACTATCCCAGGGTGCTCCAAGCACCAACCTGTCCTTGGGCACTTCCAGGGATCCAGGAGCAGCCACAGCTTCTCTGGGCACCCTGTGCCAGGGCCTGCCCACCCTCCCAGAGAACAATTCCTTCCCAATATCCCATCCATCCCTGCCCTCTGGCAGTGGGGAGCCATTCTCTGTGTCCTGTCCCTCCATCCCTTGTCCCAAGTCCCTCTCTGGCTGTCTTGGCACCCCTTCAGGCACTGGAAGGGGCTCTAAGGTCCACCCAGAGCCTTCTTTTCCAGGCTGAATCCCCAGCTCTCCCTGCCTTTTCTCCCAGAAGACATTTCAAATGATGCATGACTGACTTTTTTCCCCAGACTTACTTAAATCCAACCTTGCCTGAAGTTTTACCACACAGGCAGATCCCTGTCAATGCAGCATCTGATTTACCCTTCAGATGTGTCCACAAACAGACAATTGATTTAACTTTTAAAAGCCCTCTCTGCACATCAGATACTCCTTAAAAAGCACAGGCCATGGGCAGAAGGAGAGATCTTGACTCTAAAAAAGACCAAAACACCAAAATACACATCCCCAATTCTCCTGCAGTGCTTTCACACTAATTTGCTGAGGTGGCTGCCTTTTATCCTCAATGTTTGTATTGCAGCAAAGTGCACTTGAGTCGACAAAGCAATCCCAGAGAAAATGGTGTCAGGGCACCAAGTAGCTGTGGCTGAGCAATCTCAGGCTCCCCAGCCCAAACAGATTAAGAAAAAAACCCAGCTTTTAGGTCTTCTGAAAACACTGAGCACAAGATAGGTTTAAAATGAGCAGATATTGGTGGGAGGAAAAAAAAAACAACTGTTGAACAGTTAGAGATGTGCCAGTGGGTCTGAAGCATCAGCAAAGGATGCATCCTGCAGTCCTGTCCTGCCTGTCCCTCAGTGTGGAAGGGATTTGATGTCACCTGGTGGCTGCAGACACTTGCAATTTAGGGTGGGATGGTGCCTCTCATCATTTTACTGGGAAGCCACATGGAAAAAGCCAAGGCAGCTCTAAAGGAGCCAGAGAGCAAACAACCTGACAGCCAGGCAGCTTTTTTGTGCATCCTATTCTTCTGTGGAACTGATAAAAATTCCATTAAGACGCTTGGAATAAGCGTGGAACATTATCTCCACATGATATATAATTTCTTCAGTATGAGCAAAGTCACAAAGTATTTCAGCTGCTGACCAAGGAAATCAGGATAGGTAACGGAGCTGAAGGCTCCCCAGGAAGCACCTAAGCCTCAGAAGGCTCCTCCAGCATATATTAAAACTCCAAATCCCTGTGAAGATCCCATTCTGGGTACATTCCACAAGCATCCATATTTTCCACAGTTAATCTGAGCTTCTGCTTTGCCCCAGAGCCCAAGGCAGCTGTCCCAAGTCACCCTTCCCAATCCTGCCAGCACAGCTTCTCTGGGCTTTACCTTTTGGTTGCTACATATTAGTGGATTTTTCCATCAATAACAACTCTGCCACAATCATCTGAATGTTGCTCAGCTGTATTTATTAAGCAGGAGTCTCCTTCAGAATCCTACAGCCAAAATGTTTGTGCCCAGCCATCTTAAACAATGCGACTCCAGCTTATAACACTTGCCCATCACAGAGCGCAGCAAGAAGCTTTTGTGGTGGAAAGCATTGAAAAAAAACGTGGATATAGAGTAAACCTGCCATTGAAAAAGTCCTTTATAGCTCACAGCATGGAGTGAAAGCAAGGAGAAGGTGGAGAGCCACTGTGCTCCAGAGGTGACATGTGACTCACGTCCCTGGCTCTGCCCTGTTCCCAGCAGGTGTCCCAAGCCTTTGGTGAGGCTCACCAAAGAGCCTCAATCCCTATGGAAGTTCCTCCATTTGTAGCTGCAAATAGTGAGAGAATGCTTAACCCAGATGTGTACATCCCAAGCTCTTAGCACCACACTAGTGAGTTCCCATTTGAGTGATTTTTGGCTTTCAAATTAAGAAACCATTTGAAAAGATTCCTAACACCTGTTTTGTCTGTGCAAGAGTAATGGCACAAACCCAAAGAACTGAGATTTGATTGATGATCTCCCTTTTGGAGCCGCTTTGCTTACCTAGATCACACTAACACTCATCCTTGCACAAACTCCTGGGGGAAAAATTTGGGGATTTATGAGGGAATGGATAATTTGTTCCTAGTCATAGACAAGACACAAAGCAGCTGGCAGGGTGGTTGATGAGAGGTAACGGTGCTAGCAAAACAGAAGGTGAAGCAGGCAGAGGTTGGGCCCAGGTCTGTCACCTCCCAGAGCCCAAAGTCACTTTTCCCAGTGCCATATCCCAACAAACAGCAGCAGCACACAGAACACACCTGCCCTGGCAGTCACTGTGCTCAGGTATCCCAGCTTGCTGTGCCTGCTGGAAACCCCCCTGCAGGCACAGTACCAAACCCAGCACGTGAATGGAGGGAGATGAGATGGATAGTTAGCGTTCCCTTGGGAATCCAGACTGTGCTACAGCATCCACCCAGAACTGATCCAGGAAGAGGCCACAGGAGCCTTCCTGCCAAGGCAAGCTGTGATTCTGAGATACCTCTCAGAGTCACTTAGAAAGCAGCAGAATGTCACCAGAATGTGTGCAAGCACAGCTGTCCCAGCTGTGTCCCTCCTCCAAGCAGGAGCAGGGACACTTCAATCACAGTCCAACTTCAAGCAGCTCTGCTTCCTCCCAGCTGTGCCCTCAAACAAAGGAAGGTCAAAGAAAACAGGAGGATCTGCCTGCCTGACACTCTCCCAACAAGCTCTCTCCTGGTATCCCAGTCTGAGTGTTTGGGCACAGTGCTAATGGAGAAAAGCCTTCTCTCCACGCTTCGTTTCCCTCCTGTGCCTGGCAGAGCCGGGGCTTCCACCAGGAGAACAGAAAGCAATCACAGATCTGATGAGCAGGAGATGTTCTCCCCTTTGTGCAGTTGCTGTCTGAACAGGACTTAAATGTGCAAGGAGGCATGAGGAGAAACAATAGATATTACACACACACACTCCAGTTAGTTTGTAGATAAGCTGCCAAGTTTGGATGCATAGCCCTGTTCCAGGACTCAGACACGAGTTGTGTACAGAGGCACACACACACTCCCACGTTTCTAATGGATTTATCCCACTCTTGGTCTGGATATTCCTCACCAGTGAAACCAGCTGTTGTTTGGTCCACAGGCATGACTGTAATAAGGACAAGCAATGCCGAACACTAACATGGAGCCTCTGGAGCTGGGGCAGGGCATGGAGATCCCCAGGATGTCACTGAGCCAGCACAGGGTGTGCAGAGGGACATTGTGACAATAGAGCTCAAAATCACTGCCACTGAAGGGGCTGCCACTGCAGGGAAGCCTTCCCTCTGCTCCCAGCAAGGGATTCCTGCTGCAGTCAGTCCTGTGAGGTAAAATCCCCGGATACAACTACTTAAGGGTGCATCCATTACTGTCTCCACTCCCACCCCTTTGGACCAGGCTGTGAAGTTGAACATTGCAGTGGATTCCTCCCCTTGCTCCTGCTCGGACCATCCAGACACCCTTAGGGATGTACCTGCTCCAGCTGGGACCTTATCCATCAGCCAGCCTCCCCAGGGGTTCACCTGCTGTGGTGGATTTATCCACAGCCACATTTACTCTGAGGTGCTCCTGATCCAGCTCTCCAAGAGCCACAGGCGCTGCAGGAATGAACCTGCTCCAGGAATGAACCTGCTCCAGGACAGATTTACCCACAGGCCCTGCAGGAATGAAACTGCTCCAATATGGGTCTTACCTACAGCCCCTCCAAGGATTAATCTGCTGTGACATGAGCTTATCCATGGCCTCATGCACAGCTTCTGATGCCTCAAGGTGTTCCTGCTCCAGGATCTATCCTTGGGCCTCAATTCCTTTGGAGGTACAGACACTTTAAGATGTTCCTTCTGGAGGTGGAACCCCAGCATCATCACCCAGTCACAGCCCTCTCCCCAGCTGGGATGGGGGAGACAGTCAGAAAGGGAAAAAACTCGTGGGTTGATATAAAGGCAGTTCAACAGGTGAAGCAAAAGCTGCAAGGAATTCTGTGCTTTCCATAGGCAGGTGAGTGTTCAGCCATTGCCAGGAATGCAGGGTTCCACCCTATGCAATCCTCCCTGGGCAATTGGGATCAGCTGTCCTGGCTCTGTCCCCTCCCAATTTCTTGTGTAGCCCCTTCCTGCTCACTGGCAGGGCAGGCGAGGAGCAGAAAAGGCCTCGGCACACCAGAAAAGTTGGACTGGCAGGAAAATCCAGCTTCCTGTGGTATCTTGTGCTTCAGTCACTGGAGGTTCTCTGCCTCTGGATGCAAACAAGAAACAAGGCAGATTTTTAATGGAGATGTAAAGTCTGGATCCCACTGGATGGGACTGCTGTGTAGATGAAGTGCTTTAGGATTGTCAGGGAAGAGAAGAAGCAGCATCCATGGGAAGAGAGAAAAATCTTGCCAGAAGGAAGAGGAGGAACAAGACACCCAGGGAAGGAACCAAGGGCTCAGAAGAAAAGAGAGAAGAGATAGTGCTCCACACCACAAAACACAGGATCTGCTGAAGGATGTTCATCTCCTTCACCTGACCGTGTCCACCCTTAAGCTTCACACAACCCCTTACCTTTACTAACTTAAGCAATACTGCAACTTCTAGGCAAAGAGCTGGAGGCTAACTCTATTTCCAGGATACCTGATCTTCCATTTCACCTAAAGGAATTTCTTGTGAGTTTAAGAGCCTGATTTGGAAAGAGTCCCTGTAGCTGGAGCCAGGTATCAGTTCCAAGGAGCCATAAGGTACAGCTGAGTGCCACTATTTGCATCACATTAGCTTTATCTACACCTTCCTGAAATGCTTGGCCACTGCCCTGATGTGCTGCTGGCAGTCCCAGGGCCATTGATTTCCTCTATTCACCAGAAATATCACCCACTAAGAAGGTTATTTTCCTCATTTAGCCTGTGGATTCCAAGAGCAGTAATGAATTTCCCTCAGCCGCCGGATCTCTGCACACCAATGACATCAAATAGGCAGTTTAAATCCTAACAAGCACTGACACATCCCAGGGACCCATTTCCACTGGGGGCAGGGAACAATGGCTCCCCATTTCCATCACACCCATGTTATT
Organism: Catharus ustulatus; assembly: GCF_009819885.2. Taxonomy (NCBI): domain Eukaryota; kingdom Metazoa; phylum Chordata; class Aves; order Passeriformes; family Turdidae; genus Catharus; species Catharus ustulatus. The sequence continues at coordinate 31,912,231 of NC_046228.1, read as the reverse complement.
TACTCCAGAATCTTGATGGTACTCTGTGGTCACGGAAACCAATAGCATTTCCACATTTGGATTTGAAGGGACCTTAAAAACCACCTCATTCATGGGCAGTTACACCTTCCACTAGATCAGGATGCACTCCCACAGCCCTGCTGGTTCTGTACAAAATTGCCTCTACTCCACTGACACTAAAGCCTGACTGTTTTCCCTCCTAATAAAAGTGTATTTGCATGAATGCAATACTCCCCTACATGTGCTAAATATATGAGTGAACATACATGTCATTATATATCCATTTCTCTTCACATACAATGCAAAGTATATGTGTACTTACAAGACTGCAATTTAATTTTCCATCAACCCAGGCAGCTCTGTTATGATTTTTCCTCTTTGTTCACATCACCCACAGCCATCACCTCAGAGAACATTAAGCTGCCTGGGCTGGGCAGTTTCTAAATCCACACCAAGCCCAAGTCACAGAGCTGCTGTGCAGCTTTCCTGACACAGCTGGGGTGTTTGACAGGAAACACCTCCAATAAATGTGCTCACAGACCGAATCAAAGAATGGAATCTGGGGAAAGAAGCACCACCCCAGGCAGGAATTGTTGCAGCCTGACAAGGAGCTTTTTACCACTGATACCCTACTTTAAGTTTGCTCCTAATGAACTAGCCCCAAACACAGCCCAAAGACCAGAGACTTCTGAAAGTCTGACAGCCCATTTTCGACTTGGAAAGCCGGCACGGGTGTTGAAGTTTGGCTCTCCCTGCTCAGGCTCTGGTTTCCAAGGAAACCAGTGGCTGCAAGAGCCTTGCAAAACGCTGGTCCTGTGCTCCTGCTCGGAGCACGATGCGCTGGAGCTTCCCCTGACACAAACCCTGCCAGGCAAGGGCTTTAGCAGCTTTTTTCCAAAGCACCTGCATGCAATTCCAAGCGTTCAGCATGTCAGGATACACAGAACATACCCAAGTGATTGCAGACTTACACCAAACCACTTGCTGTAGGTGCTGAGAGGAGAAGGGTATTATCATCATGGTTTAGGCTCCAATATGGCAACAAATACTTTTGTTTTTTCCTGTTCTGTCTACCCTTCAAAACAAAGACAGCCTACACAAAGCGAATGTCAGACACTTCTCTGCCTGCACGTACCCTCTAGAAACGGCAAAGCAGCAGATGAAAAACATTTGCAGAAATATTTACACTTCATCCTGATGCACATACAAGGATTTGAGCCCCGTGAAAAGCCAAAAGCAAAGACCAGCAGCACAGGCAGCAAGGACTGTCACTGATGGCAGTGAGTGGTGTTTAACCCACCTCCATCTCCAGCTCAGCTTTCCTGGACCCCTTCCCTCAGAAAAATGTTTGTATTCAGTAACTCTTATCATACTACAGCATCTAGCTCAAGCAGGATAACCACAGAAACTGATATGTAACAATTCACTGTGTCCTTTTTAAGTCTCTAAAGAAACAAATTTTCCCCATGACTCCTATTTTCCATCTGGTGCTCAGCAAGTTCAGGACTCACAGAATCCCCCTCTCCTTCCAGAGGCAGCTGGCCAGGCTACATTCTGTGCTACTACATCCATTTCTGCTCAGTTTCAGAACTCTGACCTGGCTTCTTTATTATTAATTTCAGAAATGTAAGACACATCCTGTGTTTAGGAACATGGGATGCTGAAGCTCAGGAATGCTTTCATAGTCTGAAGAGAAGGAATTCACGTCTGTGGCCTGGGGACCTCATTTTATGTTGAAGCACTTTAAAACTCTCCACCTACAGCATTTGTACAACTAAGGATGAATGTAACACAGCTCAGACAAGTATAGGTAATTATTCCAGTAGTACAGATAAAAGGAAAAAAAGTTAATTCTGCAGAAAATGAAAGTATGGAGCTGTACTACAATTTTTAAAAGAGTCTATGTTAATTACCAGCTGTTAGTGTGCTCAGAGCTACTGTACTTGCTGAACAGTATTGTTTTGCATATAACCACCAAGAAAATGTCACTGTAGTTTCTGAACAGAACTACTTTGCTTTAAAACACAGTTTACAGACACCACACTGCTAAAATTAATCTCCAAAAGCAGCAGAAAAACTCAGGGAAGTCTGTGTTGCTTGTTGAACAGAACTAAGGATAACTGACATTGCAGCGATGCTTTATCTTGCAATTAAACTCATCTCAGCAAGAACCAGACAGAAGATGACAAAACAACTACGTGGCTTTAATAGCTTTATTAGGAGATTTGTTTTTCATCTTCCTTTGAGTCAAACCCCTCTGGAGTTTACACCCATCATAAACATCACCAGCCTGAACAAGCGCGTCGAGAGATGACCCAAACACTGCCTCAATAGAGAAAATTTTTAGTTCTGTGCTTAACAGCCTAACACCACACAGCCACCCCTTACTACTGCAAGTAACCCAGACCTCAGAGGGTTGTAATGTATTACACAAGGAGCTGAGCTGTCACAATGTCCCCTTGTCACTTCCCAAGGCATTAAAGCCGCTCGGAGCGTGAGTCACACGAGCCAGCCAGCGCACAGAGGGGAGCCCCATCACTGCCACCACTGCCGAGCCAGACCTGTCAAAACATGGGAAAATCACGCTCGGCTGCCTTGCTCCAGCACTACCCTGCCCGTGTTCACAGCTCTGGCAGGGAGAGCATCATCCCTCACAGCAAAACCTCATCCCTGCAGAGCACCAAGGGTCCTCCCCCACCAGTGGTGCCTCAGCACCGCTCAACACATTGCAACAAAATCCTGACCCTTCAAATGCACCAAAAAACCCCGCTGATATAAATGGATTTTTGTCCATCGAGCATCAGCTTGAACTACATTCAGATGGATTCGACATTAGAGCACATAAAAGCAACCACAGCATTTAACAGCTCTCACAACAAATGATAAATGCAGTTCAATTAATTGCTCGCTGGACACAGAGTGGATTGACACCAAAAAAAAAAAAAAAAAAATGAAGGTTGCATCACTACATCCATCTCTGCTGACTGCTTGGGGCAAGATGCTTCACCATAGAGTGACAGGACTTAAGAGGCCGCCACCATCCCAGGAAACCATCACTGCAGGAACGTGCCTCAGTTCCTCCACCCATCATCCCAACCACCAGGTCCCTGTGGTTTCATCGTGTACCAACCATCCCCCAAATTACTGCAGGAAGAGGACAGGGTGGGGGTTGAGGGAAGAGAGGTTTGGGTAGTTTCAGTGGTTATTAGAAGAATGGCTTCTGGGTACTGCAGCATACATAGCACTGATAAATGCCAGAAGAGCATTTCATGCCAACACCCTAAATACAAAGTGCTTTTCAAGTATTTCTGGGGGTTTTATGACTATTATGATCACTTAAAATACGCCTCTAGCCCCCAGAGGATGTGCACATTCTCCTTCAAAGAGCCAATCTGGCCGTTGCAGGGATTTTGTTAAATCTCTTGTATGGATGTTGTACTTTCCCTAAGGCTATGCAACCAAGTATTTTATAATTCTTAAACCAGACTTCCTAAATACAACTCACAGGCTGCTCCTCCCCTCACAATCGAGTCTCTGGGATTTTGGCAGATTCCCCAAAAGTCTGATAACTCCCCAAACCAAGTTATTTTTTGTTTTACTCAACATTTCTTACAAATGACACAGCATTTTGCTGCTGTCTCTGTTAACAACAGAGCTTGTACCACCTCAGCCAAGAGATCAGGCCCTTCACGCTCACAAGCTCCGTGCTTTTTTCTGTGTTCTACTTCTAAGTCTCTTTTTTTCTCCCTTCTGGAAAAGAAAACATGCTGATTACACAGCCTTCTAAAAAGGCAAACAGCTGTTGCCGATCCCTGAACAAAGCAGCCTGTTAAAATTAAAGTCCTGGGTATTTTCCCATGGCAAGAACAAGGCAGGGAAAGGGGAGAGTTGCAGCTTGCTAGTTGAAAAGGCTTCTCTTTTCTTGGCTGCTCTGTACAATTTTAACTGCAAAGGCAGTTGGTACAAACTCTGTCTCCCAGTATTCCCTCCGTGCTGACAGGCTGTTAGCAGCCAGGATATATACCCTGCAAGAGGTCAAAGGTGTGGAAAAACAAACACGAGAAGCAATTTGGGAAGATGAAGAGGAGAGAAAGATCTGTCAGGGCATTTTTTCTGCCACAGAAAAGCAGCCAGCTTCCTCCCCAGCCCGTGCCCTCGTACTCGGTCACTTCTTCCAAGTTATTTCCTTTGAGAGGGCGAGGAAGGAAAAAAGCCACTTCTTTTAAATAACTGGTTTCTAGTTACTTGAACGGGGAGACTGATAAAGATGCTAATGCCCAATTCTTCTCACTTGGAACTTGGAAGAAAATGGCTGGATGCGTCACTCCGTGGATTTTAGCTCCTGATGTCAGCCCACAAAGTCCTGCTTCACTTTTAAAAACATTGTAGAGGCAAAACAAGCCCAACCCTGCAACAGCAACTCAAACTCTTACAGCTCTAAAAAAGCAATTTTGTTCAACCATATGCATCCTAAATGGGGAAGGGGGTGTGTAAGGGAAGATCCTGCAGGTTTGATGGTATTTGTCCACACAAGGCACACTTTGACAGTCATTCATAGAACTCCAGAATGGTTTGGGCTGGAAGGGATTTTAAAGCCCATCCAGTGCTATCCCTGCCATGGGCAGAGACACCTCTACTATCCCAGGTGGCTCCAAGCCCCCTCCAACCTGGCCTTGGACACTTCCAAGGATCCAGGGGCAGCCACAGCTTCTCTGGGCACCCTGTGCCAGGGCCTGCCCACCCTCCCAGGGAACAATTCCTTCCCAATGTCCCACCTAACCCTGCCCTCTGGCAGTGGGAAGCCATTCCCTGTGTCCCTCTCCAGCTCTCTTGCACTCAGAGTTCAACCACTCCATAACCCAGAATCTTCTATGTGGCATCATAACAGTTTCCACCACCACAGACCCTCAAGTATCTACTGTGACCATCATAATAATTCAGTTCCAACAGATTTTCTGCTGCTATTGATCCCACCAATCTCCAGCCACCTCTGCCAGATCAGGAGAGCAAAACCAGCACCACCAAAATTGGGAAAAAAAAAAAAAAATCCAAAAAAAAACCCCACCCCAGATGCTACTTTAGAATCATTTTGGTTGGAAAATCCCACTAATATCAAGTCCATCCATTCTCCTAGCACCAACCAATATCTCCAAGTGCCACATCCACCTGCCTTTTGAACACTTCCGGGTGGCTTGACAAAACCAAAGGTTGGGTGCCAATACCTCAAGAGTCACTGAGGTTCAGTGTGAACAAAAAACCCAACCCTTTTCTGTAGATTTTGTTATTTCCAGGTCCTCATCACCTTAACTCTCACCACCATGAGTTATCTTGGCCAGCGGGCTCTCAGGGCTGACACACAGCACTCAACACTTCCCAGAGCCACGCACACTCCTGAAACCACTAGCAAGGATATTCTCCTGTAATCCCAGACCAGTTTGGGTTGGAAGGGACCCTAAAACTTATCTGCCTTGGGCAGGGACACCTTCCACTATCCCAGGCTGCTCCAAACCCCTGGAATGTCCCACCTGAGCAATGACAACCTGCAGCCGCAAGTTGACTTCAATATTATAAATAATATTAGGAGTAGAAATCGTGGATGATCTACACGAAACACCCCCACAGAAGAGTGTTACACCCCACACCGGACTGCAGGGCTGCATTTACACAAGGAGCAATTAAAAATTCCAGCTGGAAAATGTTAATCCGAGGCTTTGCAGGTTTCCTTCATGTTTCACTGCGGACTCGCTCTGTGAAACCTGTGGCGCTTCCCGGAGTTCTGGGAGCTCCGTTTGCACTTCGAGGGACAACGACAGTGACAGGGACACCAGCGCGTTTGGGGTTTGCTTTCCCAGAGAAGTTAACACCGTGGGATGCTTTATCCACCTGGGATGTTTACCACTCCCCGAGGGATGTCACAGGCCCCAGCTAGCCCTGTCCCCGCTCCTGACAGCCCGCGGCGGGCACTTTTTGGGCTGTTTTATTGGCTCTGGGGGGCTGTGGGGAGCCATTGCCCGCGCCACCGCCGTTCCTCCCCTGACGTCCTTTAGAACGCGCGGCCAGACGCCTTAAAAGGACAAAATCTCGGTGGCGGTGGGAATGGGGGGGCGGGAAGGGGAATGTGGCAATGGGAGCGGGAATGGGAAGCGGCGGGGCGGCACGAGGGGCACGGGCGGCCCAGCCCGGCCCGGCCATGGCGGCCGCCCTGAGGGCGGGCAGTTGCCTGGAGACGGCGGGGCCCCGCCATGGCGGCGGGAAAGGGCTGAGGCTGCGCGGGGAGCGGGGCCAGCCCCGGCAGGGCCCCCGAGCCCAGGCACCCCCGCCCGGGCACGGGCCCTGTGCCCCGGTGCCATCCCCGCGCCGCCCGCGCCGTCCGTCCTCCGCGGGGCTCCGCCGGGAACCCGTGCCCGCATCCTGGAGCCCACCCGGCACACACGCTCCCCACTACCGGGATGGCTCCGGGGATCCGCCAGCGCTCCCGGGTACAATTCCACGAGGAAGATGCCGGCCGCCGAGGGGAGGTGGGTTTGCCCATCGACGGGGAGGTCGCGCCCCGGCCCCACACATGGAACCCGGCGCGGCGAGCATCCGCTCATCACCTCTTCCCTCCTCCTCTCTTATCCCCTGAGGAGCGCTGAACCAAAGGCACGGCGATTTATTAGCCAGAAAAAGGCACTGAGCGAGGCAGAGCGATCCCACTCCCGTGAGGGCTCCGTTTCCCCATAAAGATGCTCTAATTTCCCTAATCTGCGGCAGGTGTGAAACCGGGGCAGCGCATCCCCCGGCGCGCCGGCACCTGAGGATCCCCGCAACTTTCCCCCGCACACCCTCCGGCGCACCAGGACACCGCAACAAGCTCCTGCTTCTGCCAAACCCTCCTCCTCAAAAAAAACCACCAGCCCGCTCCCGGAGAGCCGCGCACCGCATCCCGCCGGGCTCCAAGTTTCCCAGCTGGGAATGTCTCCCTGCGGGGTCCCAGAGCCAGCTCCAGGTTTCCCTCACGCCCTCCCGCAGCGATAAAGCCTCCCTGCCCACGACACGATCGGGTTCGACCCGCGGGCAGCAGCGTCCCCGCCGCTGTCCCCCGGCGGGATGGGGCGGCCGGGTCCCCCCGCAGCCGGGACGGGGGACGCCCCGGTCCCGCTCTGCTGGCACCTCGGCGCTCACTCCCGCCGCTCTTCCCCCCGGCGAGCCTGGCACTCGCAACTTTCCCACCCCGCGGGGCCGCCCGGGGAGGATGCGGGATGCGGGAATGCCGCGCTCCGGGCTGCGCTCCGGTCCGTGCCCGGCGGGCGGCGGCGGGGCCGGGGATGGAGCGGGATGAGGGAGAGAGGGGAGGCTGAGCAGCGGGGTGACCCCTGCTTACTGCGGGCTCTTGGGGTAGAAGGGGAGGGTGACGTGGCTGAGATCCTGGATATCGAAGGCGGTGGGCTCGGCCGAGATCGCCTGGCGCTTGGTCCGCTGCTCGCCCTGCAAGGTGCCGGCGCTCTGCTGCTGCGCCTGCTGCGTGGCGGGCCGGATCACCGAGCGGTACTTGTCCAGCTCGTTCTGCAGCTTCTGGATCAGTTCGTCCTTCTGGTCCAACTCCAGCTCCAGCTCGTCGATGAGCGCATCCCGCTGCCGCAGCTCCTCGATCTTCTCCTGCAGCGCGTACTGTAAATCCCGCAAAGTGCCCATGGTCCTGCCGCCGTACTCGCCCCTCGCCGCTCCCGGCAACTTTCCCCCCACGGGGCCGCCTCCCCGCGCTCGGGCCACCCCGGCCCCCGCCGCCCCCCTGGGCTCGGCCCGGCCCCGCGGGGCCGCCGCAGCCGGACCCCCGGCACGGCGCTCCGGAGCTGGGGTGTTGTCAGGGGCGATGTGGATCCGCCTGCGTCAGGCCGGGCTGGCGAGGGAGCCGAGACACACACACACACACCCGCGGCGGCGAGCGGCGAGGGAGGGGAGGCGGGCGGGCGGCGGGAGGGAGGCAGGGGCGGCGGGGAGGATGCACATGCTCGCCCCGCTCCCTCCCGCCGGCCCCGCCGCGCCCCGCGCCGCCCACGCCCCGCGGGCTGCCGAGCAGGGAGGGGGCCGGCCGGGAGCCGCTCCCGTGCCTTCTGCTGGAGGCCAGCACACAGGTCCGAGCCGCGGAGCTCCCGTCCCGCTGCTGGCGTGGCCTCGCTCCCCTCCCCTCTGCTCCAGTCAAGGTGCCACTTCTCCGTAAAGAACTTATCCCCCTTTCACTTTGCTTTTAAAAAGCCGGGATTTGTCGCCTTCTCCGAGTGGAAGCACAAAGCAGCGTCTGGCATGGCTCCTCCTCAAGCCTCAGCAAGCTCCGGGCTCCAAAAACCCAGATTTTCCTGGGAATATCGGTCAAGTCTGTCTGCGCTAGAAAAGCTTGGAGGCAGGGCATCTGGCTATCAAAGCACTAAAAAAAAACAAACCCTGACTTAAAATCTGGGCGATTTTCTGCCTGGCCCTAATACCCACGTGAAAGCCCAAGTTAAGTTTCTGCCGCACCAAACCCGATCTGACTTCTCCAGAGCATGGGGTTTTCCTTTATGCACTTGGGTTTTCTGTGGCCCTACCTCTGCCATACAACCCATGGGGCTGCAGCACAGAAATAACAAAATCAAATGAGCCGCAGCAGCTGAGCCTTCGGTGCCAAATGGTTCTGGGTTCTTCTGTTTGCCAGGAGCTGAAGGGCCAGCGATGCTCACTCACCCTGACAGCACAGCTCCATTGGCTCTCCGGGGAAGAAACAGGGGTTTGTGAGCTGCTTTGGGGGTTCCTGATAAAATCATCCAGCCTGGAGGGATGAAAGCCCCAGAGTGCAGCTGGAGGCAGGAACCTCACAAAAGCTGCTGCAGCACTGGGGCACCAGGCACAGTTTCATGCTTGGAGGTTTTCAGCAGCTGCTTCTGTTCCCAGTTGGGGAGTTTCATTTGGGAAGGAGGAGGATGCAGCCCTGAATATGTTTTTTGGGGGTGGGTGGCACCTATGTGTTTGTGTCTGGACCTTCCATGCCACACACCCAGCCCCAGCTTTTGGGACTAAGCTCCTGCTTATGGGTCTTGCCCTTTTATTTCCCGCCCCCCCCCGTTACACACTGCTTTCAACCTGCAGCTGGTCTTTATAAAATAAATTTATAAAAGAGAATGGATGAGGAATTAGAACTGCTCCCCAGTTCCACACTGTTGCTGGAAAGGGCCTGGCCTCTGCTCACAGACACGAGGCTTTGCAGGTTCTTAGTGCATTTGAGCCTGCATTTTTCGAGACAGACGTGAAAAGGGTGGAGGGGGAACTGGGTTATGCAAAACTCATCAGTTTTCAGTCCCCATGATACATTTGTGCCAGGCACAATGCAAAATCTTCTGGTTGTTTCCACGGGTTTAAGTCCAAACAGCATTTTTTACTGTCTATTCCTCCTATTTCTATCTCATATAACTAACTGGGAACAAAACTACGAAATATCTGCTGAACATTTCCATTTTAAAGACAACAGGCATTAAACAGATGCATTCCTGCTGCCTGCAAACTGGGAATCAGTGATAAATAAAATATTTTAACAGCGTTCAGCTGACACGCTGTAAGTTTTATTGCTTTCCTCCCTGCAGAAGTGAAGTCTGCAGGAGGGAGAAGTGATACAGTTACCTGAAGCCCACCAGGCTTCAAAAGAATCCCAGCCCTGGGGAAAACTGGCGCATAATTTTTCAGTGACAAGCAGTAAAATAGCATTACTTTGTTTCTATGAGAGGGGCACAGCTCTGGACTGAGACAGCAGTGCCCCAGAACAGAAAGGATCCACAGAAAACCATGAGAAATTATGGCACATAAAGCTGTCAAGGATTTTAGCTGAGTGTATCTAAAATATATATTTATTTCCAGGTGGGAGGCAGATTTTCATGAGAGCCTTAGGGGTCTCAAGAGAGACTTTTATGGCCCAGTTTTAGATTTGGGACCATAACCTGCAGCTGTCAAGTCCAAGGGCAGTGTTCCCTGGGTTAAAGATGAGGCTAAAGCAGCCCAAAGGGCTTCACAAGCTGACAGCAGAGCTCTGCCATGGGAAGGCAGCTGGCAGTCGCCTATTTCTGGCTCTTCCCTGCTCTCCCAAAGAAACCAGAGCACAGAAACCATGCAGCCAGCACAGATCGTGGTGTGTGTTCTCAGGGATCCCAGGGTACCACCCCACCCCAATAAAAATAAATCCTATGGTCCCAATTCCTTTCAATTTAAAGCTCCCAATTAAAAAAAAATAATAAAATCTCAAAGCAGCTGCTATGTCTGCTCGATCCAGGGAATGGAAAGAAACAGCTTTAGGGAGAAGAATGGCAGGAATGCACCAACTGGCTTGGTGTTGGGAAGACAGGGTGAAGCTGCCTGCAGTTTAAGGAAACCTTTGGCTATGAACTTCTCAAAGCCTTTTCCTGCTCCCTCCACTGCCAGACTGTGCCTAGATGTCAAGTGGGAAACAAGAAAAAGAGCATCTGCAGACATCTGCCCCAAAGCACGGCACACCAGGGCTTGGCTGGTGGGAATCACACGGAGCAGGGATGTTTCTCTTCTCTGCTGCACTCACAATATTTCCTCTCCGCACAGCTCCAGGGTTTTGATAGCTTCTGCTTCTGAACCTTTTCAGGGATCATCTGTCACCAAATGCACCCACTCAGCTGCCATTTTCCAAGCTGAAACCGTATTTGAACACTGTCTATCCTGCAAACACCTCCCTGGATTCCTGAGACAAGGCTCAGGGAGCTGGCGCAGTCCCTGATGGGCAAATGTCACCTTGCTCCAGCCGGCCAGGACAGCACAGACAGAGAGGCTTGACACGCACCACTGATCACATACATAAACATTTTCCTCCTCCTGGATGTGGTGTTTGTTCCCTGCCTAATCCACTCTACTCTTTTCCAAAAATATCTGCAGGAGCAGATCAGCCCGTGGCAGAAAGTTGAACCGGCTGGATTTTGTGATGGATTATCCCGCTGGTGAGGGTTTCATGCAGGTTTGGGAAGGTGTGTGACCTGCAGGGCAGAAAGTTGAACTGGCTGGATTTTGTGATGGATTATCCTGCTGGTGAGGGTTTCATGCAGGTTTGGGAAGGTGTGTGACCTGCAGGGCAGAAAGTTGAACTGGCTGGATTTTGTGATGGATTATCCTGCTGGTGAGGGTTTCGTGCAGGTTTGGGAAGGTGTGTGACCTGCAGGGCTCTGCCCTCCACTGACACACAACCTAATTACTTCCCTTGCTGCTCAGTCACAGTAACACCCTTATGATTAGAACCAACAACAAAAATACAGGAAAATTTCGAGGAAGGGAACACAGCAGCTGAACCCTGGCAAAAAGCACCTCCAGGTGTAGTCACATCTGAGACTTGCCACATCTCATCCATGGGATGCCACCTGCTATTCCACCACGTCCCCAAAATCCACGGCAGTCCCCAAGGCAGAGCAAGGAGTGCCACCTACTGAAACATGGGCACGCCCTGCTCCTCCCTAAGGCACATCTGGCCATTCCTTTTGCCCCGAAGTGCTTCTGACAGCTCCTTCTGGGGCCACAGGACCCTACAGATTTATAGGGGCCACCTGGAAACCAATTCAGCCCCCCGGGGATGGGGATGAAGCTGAAATTACTGTGTCAAAGCAGCCTTGCTAAGACCGAGGAACAGGAACTGAATATCTGGGGAGTGCTTCATCCTCTTTTCTCTAAGAAAACAAGACCTATTTTCTCATGACACAGGATGTTCCTCCTCCCTATTTTGGTCCTTCCCAGAGCCTGTAAAACAAAACTGAAAGCCATTTGTTCCTCCCCACAAAGGAATGGAGATACCCAGCTCTGAGCTCTGTCATTCAAACCCCATTGATTCCTGTGTGCTGGAAGTCAAATCAACATCTAAACTGGATTATCCTGATGCCTTTCCTTAAGGGCATCAGTTCTTTTCATGCTCAGTAAGAAACATTGAGAAGTGTGAAGAGCATGCAGTCATTCCAGGCCAGCTAGGAAATCCTCCCAGGATGAATCTGGGGTAGAAAGCATGAGAAGGAAAAGAAAAATACCACTAGGCTTATTAATGGAAGAAAAAATTGCTCGCTGCAGAAGAAGCCGAAGGAAAAAAAAATAACAATGTGCTGTTGTGCAGTTGTAATGCATTTAGCTTTTTATATCACATTAGGGAGACGCAGAACACCAGAATGAATGTTTGTGCCATGCAAAGCCAAAGGAGGAAACATTGGGAGCATGGAATAGCAAAGGATTCTCCAGGAACACAGTGGTTTCGAGCGCATCACATCGAGGATTTAAATTCTCCTTTGTGGGCTCTTTGCCTGGTAGGAAGACACGGCACAAAGCACCTCCTGTCAGTACAAGGTGAGAGATCTCCCTCCCCTCCTTATTTTTCCAGGTTGGAACAAAGCCTGGGTTGTACTTCCTGCTGGGTGGGATACAGAGCTGAAACAACATGAGTATCACTCACAAGTTCTACAGAAAAATGGCACCAAAAAGTCATTCTCAGTAGCCAGAAGTTCAACAAGCCCTTCAAAGCTTGTTCCTTCCATCACAGCAAATAAAACCATCCCTCTGACCTCTTCTCCCCAGTAACAAGACCCTATTCCCACCATCTCTCCCCACATGTCTACAGAAACCTCTGCCCTCCAAAAGCAGGAAGCGTTTCTCCCTTGACTGCACGGAAAATTGGATTTTCCAGCAGCTCACCCCACATCTGGGTGCACATGGTGGCTGTGTGTCCCCAAAGCCCTTCAGGGCAAAGGGAATGCTCTGGGATTCCTGGGAGCATTTCTCTCATCCTCAGCCTGCATTACATCCTTGGGGCCACGCTTTCTCCAGGAAGGACCACACACATTATCCCAATCCCTCCTGTAGGAACCAGTGCCACAATCCTGATCCCTCCTGTCCAGACACACCTCAAGTGACTGGTTCATTTTTCCCATTTTCCAGGAAAGGCTGGACTGCCCAGCAAGATCAGACACAGGCAGAGCTAAAGTATTTCTTCCTCTGGGCTGAATTAAACCAGAAATATCTCCTAAACGCTACAGCTGCCTTAGGATGTCTCCTTAGGCTCGGTTTAAACAGAAACTTGTTCTGCAAGACACCAAAATAAACACTCAGTGCTCTTTGCAGTTCCCACAATTAGACACTGCCCATGCCCTGCTTCTCCCAGCAATCCCGGGGCACTGACTATGGAAAGCAAAAGCAGCATTCAGACAAGGCAGGCTCTGGAAAATGCAGTTTTCCTTTTGCTTTCAGCCATAAGCAACCAGCAAATGAACCCAGGGACCAATTAAATGAAATGTAAGGAAGCAGATTTAGTAATGGAGACACAAGATCCAGGATGCAACGGAGGTAAAGTCTGTAAAAAACATCAACTCAGTTGATGTTGCTGGGAAAACAGGTTCCTTCTGCTCCCACACACATCTCTGTTGGACTGGGGGAAGCTGAAACAGTTGAAGGAAGGTGGGAGCCATGTGCTGGGTCTGATTTCCACAGGGGGATGGCTGGGATAGCCAGGCCAGCTTCCTTCCACTTCTCATCAGCCAGAGCTGAGCTGCTGAGGACAGCCCATGCTCAGTGACCCTGTGACCTTCATTGCCCTCTACACATTCCTCCTTGGACTGCATCTGTTCTACACCTTTTCCACATGAAATCACTTCTTGGCTTGTCTTTATGTGGGACTCCAGCAAGCAACTGCAGCTCCCAGGGCACCCTTGGAAACACAGAAGGGTTTGTGTGGGAAAGAACCTTAAATCTCAGCTCATTTTACCCTGTGCCATGAGCAGGGACACCTTCCACCATCCCAGGCTGTTCCAAGCCCCATCCAACCTGGCCTTGGACACTTCCAGGGATCCAGGGGCAGCCACAGCTTCTCTGGGCACCCTGTGCAGGGCCTGCCCACCCTCCCAGGGAACAATTCCTTCCCAATATCCCATCCATCCCTGCCCTATGGCAGTGGGAAGCCATTCCCTGTGTCCTGGCACCCCATCCCTTGTAAAGTCTCTCTCCACACTTCCTGTAGTTTCTTCAGGCATTGGCAGACCACAGTGAGGTCACTCTGAAGCTTCACCTCTCCAGGCTGAACAATCCCAACTCTGCCAGAGTACTGGTCCTTGTCAAATGCTGGGAAAAGCTTGGGTTCACCAAAAATGAGATTTGTTCCTCGAGATGGCTGCAATTCTTCACTGTCTCCTTTTAAAACACAACACAACCACAGCTGAACTCCTCAGTTTCAGCTTTTCCCCTCTCTGACCAGCACTGCCTTGTGCACCTCGCTCATTGTTTTAGTCACGGTGCTCTGGCTGCAAGAGGTGGAAAGCAAAATCCTCAGGAAGGTGAGAACAGCAAGAGGCTCATCCCCACCCCCCAATTATTAATTGATATCAGCTCGTTTCTCCAGCCTCATTTCGAGGCTGTTTGATTCCTCCACTTCAGGGGTTTCACGGTGACAAACCTCTCAGCAGCCCTGAGCATTTGCAATTCCAGGTGCTCGCTCTGCTCACCCTTTCAGACCCAGCAGTGTTTCTTATCTCTCCTCGCCAGTAATGCACCACTCACCTCCCATAATTGCCTTGGTCTGTTGGGTTGATTTATCCAGCCTTCAAAACAATTCATTTATATTTGAAATTGGATTAGAAATAAACACAAATTCCGCTCCCCCGATATGAAAATAACCAGTGTGTTACCAATGCATCATTATTTCATGATGCATTGAGAACAAGTGCTGTGTTTCTTTATACAATCAGTTTAATTCCTCTGCTTATTAAAAAATATTATTTGGTTGTTTTGGGTGTTTATAACAATAAACACAAGCCACGATTTTAAATGTGAGGTTTACATGCCTGGAAAACAGGCTGGTATTTCTTTAAGTTGCACTGAGAGCTGGCTTCCTTTTTAAAAACAGATTTGTGCCAGAATTTATCCTGAAGTTCTTGACATTTGCATGTCCTGAGGAACTGCAAATATTCCACTGGAGCACCTGACTCTTATTTAGGGATCTACAGGTGTTTATGGCCACAATTCCAGCAATGCTAAACCCTTCCTCTCCGAGAACATTTCCCAAAAAGCTCTGTCCACAGGAGCTGAGCCCTGTGATCATTTAAGGCTCAGAATCACTGGCTGCACCCCACAGAGGGCCCAGCTTGTTACAGTACCAAGGAAATATCCATGAATCATCCAGGCACAATCTGCAAACATCAGGCCTCACAAAGGTTTTACAGCGCTCCACTGACTTCCACAGCGATTTCTTATTTATGCTTGGGGGAACTCCATCAAGTTGGGCTCTCAGAGTGTGTAAAATGTTTATATTCACCGTTTTCTCTGTCAGTGTTTGCAGGGACTGATTGCTCTACTCATCAGAGCATTAGAGACCAGCACTCGCCTGATTTCCTCAGCACTGCCAACATCTCTCAGCTGAGTGCCCTGGGTGAGTCAGGGGATGGGCAGAGCTTTTATCCTCACCTTTCTTCCCTTGCTGGTTCAGACCAGCAGCCAAACCCCTGGCTGAGGTGCAGGGCTCCCTCCTGGCTGGCACTGCTCCACCTCCTCACCTGCCCTGGTTTTCCTCCCTCCACTTCCATTCCCAGCTGCTTTTCCTCTGACCTTAACCCCTCTCCATGGCAGAGTATTCAAACATGCCAGGAAGGTTCAGCTGTGCACCTCTTCCCAGCTCTCAGTCTTTGCTTTGAGTGGAAAACAGCACAATTGTCACTTCTGGGGAATTGTGACACCAACTACTGGGAGCTCCCTCAAACCTAATGGGAAAAAATATTTTGGAAGCAATGCTGCTTGCTGCAAAGGCAAAGTGTGTTGGGTCTGCTTCTCTGCGGTCGGGAAAGAAAGATTCCTAGGCTGGTATTGATATTTTATATAATCACAGAAGGGTTTGCGTTCAAAGGAACATTAAAACTTATCCCATACAACCCCTGCCATGGGCAGGGACACCTGCCACCATCCCAGGCTGCTCCAAGCCCCATCCAGCCTGGCCTTGGACACTGCCAGGGATCCAGGGGCAGCCACAGCTGCTCTGGGCACCCTGTGCCAGGGCCTGCCCACCCTGCCAGGGAACAATTCCTTCCCAATATCCCATCTGACCCTGCCCTCTGGCAGTGGGAAGCCATTCCCATGTCCTGTCTCTCCATCCCTTGTCCCAAATCTCTTTCACCCTTTCCTGTAGTCCCTGGAAGGTCACAATGAGATCACCCCAAAGCTTCTCCTCTCCAGGCTGAACAATCCCAACTCTCCCAGCAGAGCTGCTCCATCCCTGTGATGATCCTGCAGCCTCCTCTGGACTCTCTCCAGCAGCTCCAGGTCCCTCCCTGTGCTGGGACCAGGTGATTTCTCTGCAAGAACTGTTTGTGTTGGAGCTTTACCTCCTCTGCTTTCCTTAAGCAACCTGCCTCAGGCAACATGGCCCTTTCCCCTTTCCCTGGTTTCTGCAATCCCAGCATATAAAGCCCAGTGGCCAAACCCATCTCCAGATGGGCACACTGGCAGAACAGGAAGGATCAAGACGAGGCACAAACCCTGCTCTGTGCAGCAGGGAGAGCAGAGCATTCCCCATCCCTGCTCCCTGCACAGGAGCGCCAACCCACAGCCCGCTTCCAAACCACCCCTGCCCCCTTCCACGCGCACAAAAATCGCTTTATTTTTGCTTTGCACCCGCTGTTTCCCTTTTCCCTTTTGCTCCCAAGCCAGGGTTATCAGCACAGAGTTTGCAGCTGATGCTTTGGGCATGACGCGGTTCCTGTGCCACCTCCCCTGTGCTCTGCTCCCTTACATGGGCAGCAGCTGGGGCAGGCACAGCATTCCCCACATTCCTCCCTTTTCCCCTGCTTTTTATCCCCGTTTCTGCCGGGAGCAGGGAACACAAACTCAAGGAGTACGGCCGCCCTCTGCTGCCCTGCTCCTGCTGCAGCCTCGCACCAAGCACTTGGGCGAACGACACCACCACAAAAAAAAAAAAAAAAATCCCAACAAAACAGAAAGTGAAAAACACCCCAAAGCAACCGAAATGCAATATAACGATCAAAAATAGTCATCGCATTAAAAAAAGTTAGCAATACCATTGCTCAAGCCTAGCTTTAACACATTAATTTATTCGTTTCTCTGCAAGGGGCTACCACAACTTTTTCTCGAGTTACCCAACTACAACTCCCCAAAAAGTGAGTATGTGCCATCTGAAGGGTCTTATTTATATAAACCCGGCATTTATAAACCCACAACACTGTTGGTAGGTCCCTTACAGCAATCAAACTCACAGCCTGCTTCTGCTTAATATTCATTTTGCCCAATAAACGAAATTATTTAGGAGCTGTAACAACTCTGCCTGCAGACACTACATTTTGGGTGGGTTTTCTTTACCATTCCTGTGGTATGATAAATAATACCAGACTAAAATAATGCCATCTCTTTGTTCCCCCTTAAAGAGCTGCAAAAGATGGATCTGATGCAAGTTGGAATCAATGATTTTCTGTAGTAATGCACATTAAAGCATTGATTTGCACCCATTCCTGGCTCGACTCCCAACCACTCTGAGTGTGCACACAGAATTCAGGACACACAGACCCAAACATCCCTATTTTTTTAGTACTAATGACCAATTTGAAAAATGAAGGGGGTTTATTTTCGCTAATACATGCCACATTTTGTCTCATTTCTTTGAATTTTAAATTACCCCATTTTCAGGAGTCTGGCTCTTTTTACTCTCCATTTTTATTCTCTTGTAAGCTCCCAGAAAAGTCAATTAAATTTAAATACCACAAATATTTCACTGCAATTGCAGTTAATCCATCACCTCCCCAAAACCTCACAACAAACCCTGACTTCCCAAACTGCTCAGATCTACAGATAAAGTTGAGCTTTACAAGTAAACTCTGATTTTAAAAACCATGAATGCAATTTCCAGGCAATTTCTAGAATCCAGAAGTATTGATTTGGCAGCAGAACAGCAAATGCTGAGCATGGAGGGGTAAATTAGGGGAAAAGAATTGACCCAGGAGCCCCAGTAGGATGGGGAATTTAAGTGAATATGTTTTTTGTCCCCCAGGCATCTCTGTATTTTTGTAGGGAATGCCCAGGACAGGGGGTAAACAAAGTTTTCAAGAGGCAAATCAAACCCAAGCAGATTAAGCAATTCAAGAAAATAAATCAATCCTCAGGTGAAAACTCCTAGTAGCCAATTCTTTAGTAGTATAAAATTCCTACCAGGAGGTGAAATTGGAGGTGGGAATCCCAAATCTGAAGTCCAGCCCATGGATGAGCCACATTCTGCCATCTCTGCTCTTTCAAAAGGAGGAGAAACCATAGACTTCCACACACCCCTCACTTCTCTGATTTCAAGGTTTCACCAAAACCCTCAGGGCTGGAGCAGGTTTGGAGCCTTTCAGTGGATAACTCCTTGATGAGAGGCAAAGCTCTGAGCAGATCCTTTCCATGTCAGCTTGGGAAAAATCTCAGGCATTCCTTAAACTTCTCTCTCATGAACCCAATTCCAACAGGGTTCTTCCAATTATTCACAGTGCAAAGCAATGCTTATTATCAACAGAAGAGCAAGGGGGAAATGGAAATATTCTCCACTTGTAACTAAGTTCTTTTTTGCTTTTCACCAGAAAAGCTTTTAAACATGAACTCAGGTTTTGCTGGCCACTGAATGGCAAGTGGTGTGTTTGCAAAATCAAGTTTTCAATTTGTAGAGCATTATTAGGGCTCATTTCATTACACTAATG
This sequence comes from Catharus ustulatus, assembly GCF_009819885.2. Taxonomy (NCBI): domain Eukaryota; kingdom Metazoa; phylum Chordata; class Aves; order Passeriformes; family Turdidae; genus Catharus; species Catharus ustulatus. The sequence continues at coordinate 31,893,521 of NC_046228.1, read as the reverse complement.
GGTTTTAAATATTTTTTTTCCTTTAATTTTTGTTCCTCTTCAGCAACACACAGGAAATAAAAAGAGGAGACTGGCACATCACACTACTAAATCTGCAGAAGCATCTTCAAGTTCTTGCAGAGAGCAGTGATTAAAGCTTTAAAAAATGTACCTGTTTCCCCCCTGAAGGAACGGAGGGCTGCTGGAACATAAATCCACCTGAATTAGAGCACAGCTCGTCTGCTGATCATTGAAACCACACGGTTTAACCCATCTCTTGTAACTGCAGCTTCAGTTTGTTTCATTTCATCTCATTTCTGTTCCTGAAAAATCACAGCAGCCCAAAAGAAGGATGAACTTAATTGCACCTCCAGCGAGCTGCACGGGTTAATTAACATAATTACTCATTCGTAGCCAGGTCAGCTCGCTGCATTCATCTGCTGCACGCCCAGCCTGAATAATTCAGCAGGTATTAATTATTTATGGCCTGGAGCTCTTCCAAAGGAGTTGTTGGCAATCAGTGCCAGCCACTGGACCTGTCAGGCAGAGCCAAGCCCTGCCCCACTGGGCCCAATTCCGCTTTATCCCGGGAATCACAGCAGGCAAAATGGGAAGGGGTTGTATTTTGCCACCAAAAATATTGTGTTTTAAACCTCCCCACATCCAGCACTTGATTTATAGGGGATGCCAGTGACTTCAAAGGAATCTGGGTGTTGGGGTGGGGGCGGAAAATCACTTTTTCCTTTTGGTTCCTTGATGGAATGTGTTGGAAGGGAGAACAATGCAAGGCACAGACACTCCTCCCCTATAATCTATAAGTTTGCCCGGTGTGTGAGTAGGGAACCATGAACTCACAGGACAGGATACAGCCTGAGGCCAAGGAGCTGTAACTCCTGGGGGCTGAGGCTGAACTGCTTTTTCAGAGTGCTAAAATTCCCCCTTGTGGCAAGGAGATACAGCACCTGGAGATGGTGTTGAAGAAGGTAAACAAATACCTGGGAGCTGGTGTTTGTCAAGGGCAGAAGGGGCTTATGGAAAAAAAAAAAAAAAGTCAGAATAAGAATCTTATTTTACATTACATCAATGCTATAATTGACTAAACGTTCAGCATCAAGTGACATTTTTGGAGGAGCAGCAAAAGGCTTTACAAGGACTGGGAGATGGGTAAATCCACATAAAAAACGAGGCACCTATTTTGAACAAGGATAAATATCCATGTGCACAAAATCCCTGGGAAAGGGGTGGCTCACCCACAGCTCCAGGTCAGCAGTGCCACCTCCAGTGCCCATCACCACCACAGCTGAGCAGATTTCTGCTCCAAAACCCCCAAACCACACAGCTTTTTCCTGCCCAAGTGTGTTTATCCCCAAATCTTCTCCCCTCTGGAGTCTCCGCTGCCAGCGCAGCCACTCCACGTCCCCTCCAGTCCCAAAGAGCTGTGCCAAGATATTTTCCACGGCTAAGCCTCCAGCAAACAGGAGAGGCTTCTCCCCTCCTTTCTGCTGGGTTTGGGGGTTTGGCAGCTTCCCCCCAGGAATCCTTCCCCGGGGTTTCTCCGATAAAAATCCCTTTCAGCCTCCTCCGGTGCCGCCGGGCCAGGGCGACCTCCGGCTCCATGGGCAGCTCCTGGAGGGTGCTGTGGTTATCCACAGGGCACCACGGCCGTGTACAGCCCTGATTCAAACCTTCTGGATAAAGATCTCTGCTCTGTGAGGCCCTTCACCAGGGCAGAGGGTGGGGAGGCAGAGCTGAAAGCGTTTTTTTCATTCCCAGGAAAGCCGGGGGGCTGTGCAGCCCTGCAGTTTTTCCCTGTCTCTATTCCCTGGCAACTGAGGCATCAGTTTTTGGGAGCTTTTTTTAACCACTTGCCAGCATTAAGCTGAGGGTTGTCCCCTGCATTTTGTCAGGGTTTTATGGCTCTGTCACTGCCTTAAGCATCAAATATTTCCAGCCACGTGGAAGATAAAGCTGAAATAATCCAAGTGTTAAAGCTGCACTTTTCTCCCAGATCTCCTTTCCCTCCCAGAAGCCATGGCCAGGAGGGAGATGGTATAAAATTCATCTGTCAGCTCAGTCTTACACTGAATTTAAATTAATGCTCAGACAAGACCCAATCCAGCCCTGGTTCTTCCACGTGGTACCAAACCCTTTCTTTTCTTGCACCACCAACTATTTTGCCAAGCTCTTTTGAACTGAGAAATTATGGGGAGGTTGGCAATGCAGAAAAAGCGGGAGAAAGAGCCCAGGTTGGACAATTCTTTTGCCATCACGCTGGGATTTTTAGGGCTTAGTGGTTCATGCTCCACAAAGAATCCTAAGGGTTGGAAAACCCTCTGAGATGAGTCCAACCATTCCCCAGAACTGCCAAGGCCACCTCTAACCCGTGTCCCCAGCTGCCACAGCCACAGCTTTGGAATGCTCCAAGGGCTGTGACTCCACCACTTCCCTGGGCAGCCCCTTCCAAGGCCACCCTTTTGGTGAAGGAATTTTCCCTGATATCCCGTCTAAACCCCCTCTGGAGCAACTTGAGGCCATTTCCTGTCCCTGCTCCCTGGGAGCAGAGCCCGAGCCCCTGGCTGCCCCCTCCTGTCAGGCAGTTTTGCAGAGCAATAAAATTCCACAGATCTTACTGGGGAGATGCCAAAGCTCCAAATCCCAAACAAACCTCCTCCATTCCTCATTTCCAGCCCGATTTTCCCTCCAGTGCTCCTGAATGAGAAGCCCACTTAAAAAGACAAATCTGTGTTTAACCTCCTGGACACTTTTATTGGTCAGAGACCAGTAAATTCTCATTTCTTTGAGTGTCCAGGCCTGCTTTATCAGCCTGATGAACACAGTCACAACCCTGGATATGGCTGGGGATGTGTACGAGTGGAAACCGGATTTGGGAAGGCAAAAGTGAGCGAGCACCTCGAGGTTTTAAAGATCAGCCAGTAATGGGATGACATTTCCTTTCTCCAGGAGCATTTGTCTGTAATGAAAGCGATGCCTGAGCACATCAAATGGGGCTGTAATTATCCCATTATCCTTGTCTTGGGGTCTGAAGGCTAAACTGAGATAATGTCAGTGGAAAATGCTTCCCCCACACTGGGAAATCGTTCCCTCCATAGCTTCATCAGGGCAGTATCAGGCTCAAGCAGCTTTTGCTGTGAGCAGAAGCAGCCTGAAACAGCACCTCAGCTTTTCCCTCAAATCCTGTCCTTAAATCTGCTCCTTAGGATGTGGATCGGGGAGAGGAGCACTTGGGATGAGACCAGCAGAGAGAAAAAGGCAGAAGGAACCTCACCAGAACACCCTCATATCCTCAGCAAGAGACCTGAGGCAATCCTGGTGTTCTCCAGGTGAAAAACCACCTTTGCTCTCAGGGCCAGGCACTCAGATTGAAAGGAAAGGAGTCAAAATAAAATAAAATAAAGAGAGGAGGAATTTTGTACAATGAAATGGAAGTATTAGTGCATCTTGGCCGAGGCAGCAAGGGCTGGAAAGAAAAACCTCCAGCCCATCAACATCACACTAAAATTGTCCAAATCCCAATCAATTCCCATTAATTGAAGGGGACAGGAAGAGTCACATCATGGGGCAGTAAACTCATGGTCACAGCTGCCTTAGGAAGGAAAATACTGGGCAAGTCCCTGGATACAAAATGATCTTATGGGTCAGCACCTGAACAGATAAAACATAGGACATTAATATGGACAGCCAAAATACTGTGGTTCAGGTCTTTACATAATGCTTTTTTAAAATTTTCAACAAAAGGTGGGCCAGAGGGTCACTGAGTTTGCTCTTGATCTTTGCTGAGTTCTGGAATATGAAAAAAAAAATACATTTTGGAGAGCAGAGGAAAGGGAACGTTCCACCAGGATTTTAGGAGGTAAAGAAAATCCCAGGTAATTGTGTCAGCCTGACATAAAATCCTGCACATCCTTTGGGATGTGCAAGCCTCCATTTAATTGCTGGAAAAATTAAGGCAAGACCACTAATGCCAATCCATAGGGCCCTCTGGAAAACAGATCTCATGGAAGGAGCTTAGCAAGTTCTATTAAATCACCTGCAAATTGGGCTGAAAAAGGGATTTGCAACCATGCAATGCAATTAAAAGGCTGCTTTGAGCCGGGGTGGGGAGGGAGTGATTTTATTAATAACAGAAACACGCCAGTGAAAGCAAAACCTCCAGAGATGAGCCAACGGGGCTGGATGAGCAAAGCCAGCCCTGCTGACCTCCTGAGATTCCCACTTAGGAGCAGAAGCACTTCCCATTCCTCCTCTGCCCCCCAGCACCTCCCAGCCCTGCCAGAAGGGCTCCAAAGTGGCCACAAATGGAATTTAAAATCTCCTTCCCCAAGTCAGGGAATTTACAGCCTCCGTATTTACAGACGCTGCCGGCCCAACTTCCTGCAGGCTGGGACAGGGATGCAGGGATTTATCAGCGCCGTGTTCTCCCTCGCAATGGGAACACCATGAGCACAACACCCACGCAAGGAGCTGCTGCTTCCAGTTCCCAGGGAATCAGAGGCTCGCAGCAGGGTCAGGAGTGGAGTCAGCGTGGGGGGAACCAGCTCCAGTGGATTTTTTTCATGTGCTGCGGGGCAGGAGCCATCACAGAAACGCTGGCTGGGGAGATTCATGACATCATTCCATGGGAAGTTTCCCCTTGTGTGTTCCATTTGATTTAAAAAGAGAGTTGGTTTTTAGCTACTGAGTATTTGGCAACAAAACTAAGGAGAAAGAGGAGGAGAAGGAGGAGAAGAAGGAAAGAAAAAGAAGAAAAGAAGAAAAATAAGAAGGAGGAAGAGAAGGCTCCCCAAAATAGAAATCAACCAGCCCAACATAAAAGATGGGAATCAGCTGTACCTGCTTTTAATCTCAGAGTAGAAACTACAATTTAGAGGTCAACCCAATGAGCAGCAGCAGCAGGAACTGGGCGTGTGAGACACAATTGTCCCAAAATCAAATGGTCTCTGCAACTACTGCTTTAGGATGGATTTTGACTGCAGAGACTCAGGAGAGATTAATCAGACCCCAAAATTTCCCCAAAACCAGTCTTCAGTTGACCCACAATACCATTTCCACTTTCTTTTTTTGCTTTTCTGCCTTCAAACATATGGAACAATGGAGTAAAAAATTTGATATTCATAATACCCACACCAGCTCAGCCTATATTTTTCCAGCATCTTCCCATAGAAGAACAAGTTTCTGGTTGAAGTTGCCACGAGCATTCTTCTATCAAAAGATAAAACACTTTGAAATTCTTCCTTTTTAAAGTGGTTATTTTAATGTCATGGAGGGGAGGGAAAAATTTCAATCCAGCTTCAAGTCCCTCTGCCCCAGCAGGGCTGAGAAATGTGGGGAAGAAGATTTAAAATGCCAGGGTTTCTGCAGGGGAGACCAACTGCTCGGGTCTGTGCTTCCCAAAAGGCATTGCAGCCTTTTCCCTGGATGGGACATGTGATAATAAACCTGCAGATCAAAGTGAGAAACTGCTCCTGGCAGGGAGAGCCCAGCCCTGCATTATGGGATGAAAGGGAAGGCAGAGATTTCACCCTTTACTTGACACAGATTTCATAAAGTAGCATGAAAATCAATGGTGGGGGAGAAAAAAAATCCACACACAACCACCACCTTTTATGCCTCTTTCATTTTAGTATTTTATTTTTTAAAATACTGAACAGTTCCTTTTCTGAACTACAGAGAAGAGAGAAATAAAGTAGCCAAGGAGTGGCTGCTGTCTATTGGTAAAATACACTCTCAGTGTCATTCCATGGAAATTTTCCCTCTAAGGGCTGATTTGGAGATTTTTTTTTCCCCTGCTTCCATGCAGGCTGAAATGGCATCAGAAATGCCCCCCCCCAGGCACTGGGTAAACATCAAATGCAAAAAAAGCAGAATTCCCTGACTGGTTTGGGTGGGCTGGCAGATGGGAAGAAAAATCATCTTGGAGATACCCCTTGTGCTGCCAAATTTTCCCAAATAAAGCAACTTCCTGGTGTTTTTCCCACCTTCCCAGAGAGCTCCTTCCCAGCTTCTCTCCATTCTGCCTTTCCAAACCTTCAGAACCTTTCTGTATTTTTACAAGCACAGATTTATTTTCTTTTGAATGTCAAAAAAAAAAAAAAAAAAAAAGCCAGGGGCTGGACCAAGAGGGGACACTGGGTGTATTTATTCCTTCCAACTTCCTGATTTTTTTTTAAGATACATTTTTAGGAAGTGTAGCAAACTCCCCAGGTGTCTCTCCCTGCATCTTTCCCTGCTCCACAGTCACTTCTGAGATTCCTTACAAACAGCCAAGCTGGAAGCCACCTTTGGGAGGCATCTTTAAGGGACTGCTTCCTGCTATTCCCACCAATTCCAGGCCTTAAAGGTTGAATTTTGGCTTAAAAATTTCAAGCACCATGTTGAGCCACTCAGAGGATTTGGGTGGAGTTCCATGGGGTCTCAAGGAATTAATCTCAGTTATCCTTCCCACTTCCACACACCACAGGAAAAATAACACAGAGCACAGCTCCTCAGAAACTGAAGGATCAAAGAGTTTTAAAAAGTTCAATATTGGCAATACAGTGCAGATACATAAATAGAAAGTGGAATTCTGAGCTTTAGGATCTGATTCCTTACTACAAACAGCTCAATAGAATTTCATTTTTTTAAAAGCAGAACTTTTATACTAACTGGTCACTTAAAATCCTGGTGGTGAATTTCACTTGGGAGGATTTTATAGAAACTCCCAAGAAGGAGTAAAATGCAAATGAAAACAACTCAAAATTCCCATCCAGCTGTGCTTGCTGCAATCAATCAATCAATCAATCAATCAATCAACCACAGCCTCCTTTAGTGCAGACTTTGTGCCAGAAACCCCAAATATTAAGATATTTCTCCTGAACCTGCTTCCCATCTGCACAGTTTCCTTCTGGGTATTTTATATTAAATAATTCTTTGTTTTCTCCCCCCTTAGCTGCTGTTTGAGGAGTTGGATGTTTTCACCCCATTTTACACCTTAAAATGTCTCAAAACCAGGAATCACCAAGAAAATCCCTGCCAAATCCATTTACACTCCTTTGAGTCAAACAGAAGAGAACTGATCCCATTATGGGAGAGCTTTTCCCCCTTTCCTGTAGCAATTTCCACATTGCTCAGACTCAGCCCCCAACATGAATTAAATCCAAAAACTGGATTTTAAATTCAAAATTATCTCAATCATTTATCCTTGTGGATCCCCAGGATCATCCCAGCTCCTGCTGCCCCCCGTGGGCCTGAGCTCAGCCTCCCTCCCTCCCTCCTTTTTTAGCATCTTCTTCCTCATTTGTGACTGCAGGGTTTTATTAGTAATGGAACAAAAATGCTCCGAGAACACCCATGAGCAGGACACAGAAAAAAATCTGTTTGAACAAAAAGCAATCCTCATCTTTTCCACTCAGGAGGTCATGGCAGAGGGGAAAGCTTTTCAGGAAGCCCCTTGCCAAGCTCTGTCAGAGATTTTCCAGGACCTGCAGCAACTCCACAACCAAGAGGAAACCTTGGGAAGGCTTTTCTCTGTAGTTTCGCATTAGGAAAGAGGCACCCAGAGTTTTATTTTAGTCCTTTTTGTCCCATTTTACTCTGATAAGACTTCACCTCTCAGGGGGATTTTTCACTGGAGAATTACCTTTTCCATCACGAGGGATGATTCTGACAAAAATGGCAAAACAATTCTGACAAAAGTGACCCAAAAATTCTGACGAAAAGGATATGAAAATTCTCACGAAAAGGATATGAAAATTCTGACGAAAAGGATATGAAAATTCTGACAAAATTATTTTTAAAAATCTGACAGAAATTATAAAATTATAAAAATTATAAAAATTATAAAAACTATAAAAATTATAAAAATTATAAAAAGAGGCAAAATGAAGAGTGAGTGAGGCCAAGCAGTTTCACACCACCTCATCCACATGCCACTTCTAAAAACACGGCAGCAAGAGGGACACAGGACGCTTTTTCTGCTCCAGACCAAGAGATCTCCACAAGCTGCTGCAGAAAAACAACACAATCCCAACTCCCAGCTTTTTGTGTTTTTATAAATCCACTCACAGCAAATATCCAGGGGGAAAAAGCAGTTTCTGGTGAAAAGCCTGGGAGCACAGCTGAGGTTTAGAGCCTACATGTAACCAGGTTTTCAGGGATTGGGAAGCAGAGCTCCAGGCAGAGGGAAGGTGGGGGACATGGAGAACTGGCAGCTGCCCTGAAATCTCTGGGCCTGTGGTTTTGTGCCCCAAGGGAGGCTCCAAAAAGCTCCCTTGACTTGAGGCATTTAAAAATAGGCCGAAGGAAGAATTTGGGATGACGCCGCTGGGACGGAGCCTGCGTCAGCCGGGGATGGGCACTGCCTCACTCCCTGCCCAGCCCGACCCTTCCTGCTGCTGCTGAGGGCAGCCTTGGGATGTGCGTGCCCTTCCTCGGGGCAGACCTCAGAAACACCCAGCAAAGACAAAGTTTTCATCCCAAACCACGCAGAAAAACTACAATCCTGCCAGCCTGCCCTTCCTTTCTTCATCGGGACCAGGGATCATGTTGAATAATCGATTTGGTTTTTTAATTTCACGTGTTTACATATAAATTAATCATTTTTATTTTTTTTTTTAATTTCAGATGTTTGTATATAAATTAATACCTGTTTGGTACTATTTTTGGAGGAGGTAGAAGGGCAAGCTGAGTTTAGCTGCTCCTGCTGTGCTGCCCTGGCAGTGATGAGGATGCTGTGCCCATGAGGAAGCACCGAAGGGATGGAAAAGATGGATTGGGTGACCAGGGCTGCTGGTGACAGACAGACAGACGGACGCCAGGCTGTACCCAGTGGAAAGGCACCATTTGATGCCCTTTGGGAGCCAAATTTCCCCCCATCCTGGCTCGGTTTTCAAGTCTCCTGTAAACCAAAGGGAAGCGATGCCCAGGGAAAGGGGGAGCAGTGAGTTCAGCCCATTAAAAATTAAAAGACAGGAAATTATTTCCATTGATTAACCATAAATGTTTGCTTCTCTCCCTTTCTAAAACCCTCCTGTGCTTATTTGTCTGACCTTGGACTTCTCCAGAGGCTGATGTCATACCTCTCCCTGCAGTGACAACCCCCTTGTCTCTCCCATCTTCACTCAATACTGCTTCATGCCACAAGTTGCTCCATCCAAATGAGCAGAGAGGACCAAGCCAAGAGTCCATCTCCCACTTCCATCACTCTCTTTGGAATATTTTCCAGCTCTCCCCAAAGTTAGACAACTCTGTCAAACTTCCCTCAGTATTTCCCTCCCTTGGAGCAGCCATGCACTCTCAACACAACAAGCAATGAGAACAGTGTTAATTCCTCCTTTGCCAATATAATTCCAGCTAATAAAATCCTTCTGATCTTTGGTGGGGATCACCCAGGGATGAAGCATCCAAGGAATTTGCTGTTTCAGCACATCAGCAGCGGATGGGACTGGATTGAGGACGGGTAAATGAGGAAGAGAGGTGTTTTTAGAGTCGTAATTAATGGCAAAATCACTGCTATCCTTCCTCTGAGCTTTGCAAAGCGATGCTGACCCTTACAGAGAGAAACAGCAGACTCAGATCCAGCAAAAGCTCCCTGTTTGAACTATTTCAGACATAGCTGCTGAGTGGTGTCAAATATTTCACGAGTTTGTCTCCTTCGTCAGCTTAAAGGATGAAGTGTCACATAGTGGCCACAGGTCACACACTGGTCTTCCACCAGTGAAAAAAAAGAGGCAAAAGCTCCTTTTCCAGGCTGCCCAGACCCCCAGGGAGGGTGGTTCCAGGTAGTGGGGAAGCAGCTGGGTTGTTTTTCACGGGCAGGCTGAGCGCAGGATCGATATCGCTTTAGTGGCTGGCAGCTGATGAGATCATGGCTAAATTAACGCAGGCAGGCAGCTCAGTTCCCAGAAAGGGGCTGAGGGAGGAAGGACACTGCTCCAGGGAGGGGGAAGATCCCTCTTGCCACGCTCAGGGGGTTGGAGGCCATCAATAGAGCAGCTCCAGAGGTGGTGGAGATGTGAGACAAAAGTGTTATAGGGGGGAAAGTGATGGAGAATTGCAGGGCTGTGCAGGACACCTCTGCTTTAGCCTGGGGCAGCCCCAGTCCAGCTTTTAAGGTGACTTTGCCTTGAGTTTTTGGACTGGAGACCTCCCAGGCTGTCCAGGTTTATCCCAGGCATGGCTGGTCCTGGTCTGAGCAATACCCAAACCCCAGAGATGGATTGATCCTGCCACCACCACCAGCAAACACCAGCTTATCCCAAGTTCTGCTGTGTAAAGTCATGAGGATCCACTCCAACCCTCCATCCCCAGTACCACCCAAAGCCCTTCATCCTGAGTTTAAACACCTTGGGTGAACACCCCTCAGCAAAGTATCTCCCAACACCTCAGGGAAGGTGGAAGCAGGAGAAGCAAGGATTCATGCCTGATTTTATCTGGAAAACCACTTTCAGGAGGACTGGTCCGGGATTGGGAGGCTGAAACCACAATACACCCCAATACCTTGCCTTAAATGTTAGACCCCACTGCCATCTTGTGGCAAATGCTTCTTGAAATAAAGTTAAAAAGGGGGGGAAATCCATTAAAAAGTTGCAGAAAAAGTTAGGGAGTCAAGAAGGACAGGTAAATTACCGGGAACAAGGTGGGGAAAACTCATCTGTCTTAAGTGATGCTGAGGTTGAGTCTACAGCACCATGTCAGACTGAAACAGGCATGGAAAAACCCAGGGGTGGCACGGTCCAAGCTGGATTTGGGGAGTTGAGGATATAACCACACACAGGAATTGCCTGCAGGGCCAGGGCTTCAGCAAAGATTCAGTCACTATTCGAAAAATACTCTGGAGCTCCCGAAGTCATTTCATGGCACCCTGGTTTGAAGGAGGCTTCTCACCCCACATAAGCAGGATTTAGCTGGAATTAGACATTGCACCCCAGAATTAAGGCAGGAAGCTGCTGGAATTTCCAAGGAGGATTATTTGAAGGTGGGATTAGGGCTCAGGTCGATCACTCCCAGGGCACAGAGCACCCCTGGGTGCTGGGGAGCCACAGATGGGTGCAGGGCCAGGCAGGACTCATCCAGCTCTTAGTCCTGGCTTTGCCACACCTCAGCATTTACTTTTTGCATCATCGATCATCTGCAGTGCTTTTGCTTAGCAACTGGGCACCACTTTAGCAAAGTGGTTGCTGCATCATCCACGGATGGCTCCCACCCTGCCAGGAAAAACAGGGACAGACTGGTTTTCCTTCTGTGTGAGGGACTGGCAGGTGTTGGATCAGACAGCCCCGAGGCCTTGAGTGATCCGAAACACTCGCTGGCTGTGGGTAAAAGTGAATCAAAACTCACTGACCGTAAATAAATTAAGGAATCATTTACAAGAAGTGTGGCTCTGCTCTCAGCTCAAATCTCTGCTGGCAGGAATGGATCAAGGAACTACAGGGAGGAAGTATTTTGAAGACAGGCACAGAAAGCAGCTATTTTGAAAGAAAATCTAATTTTCAGATTGGATATAGATAGGTGGATAGCTCTATGCACCTGGCCAGCTATACAGTAATACTTTCTGCCGTTAAAATTTCTATTTTTGTGTTATCAGAAGGAACAACAGCATAAAAATACACTTCCAGACCAAAGGTAACACATCTTTCACCACCTTTCTGTTTACACATCCTTGTTCTTTGGCTCTCTGCAAGCCTCTCTGCACGTGACAGGGGTGCATCACAAAAGGCACAACATATTTAAACCAATTTCCATTCTCTGCTTTCAGCTGGGATTTATTCCTGTTTGAGTTCCTGTTATCCTGTAGTTTGCTGCTTTCAACTCCTTGACAGTTTTACACTCCTTGACAGTATATTACACACAACAAATGAATACAATTATATTGTCAATGACTACATCTTTATCTTCAGAGATGAAAAAGTGCTTGGAAGTTGATCCCAGGTAAAAAGGTTTCTGTTGGTGTGCAAGTGGAAACAAGCGGGCCGGAGCATCCTCTTGGTCTGGAAGTTGTCTGTGGGTTTTGGAAAAGAGGTGCTCCCCATCCTCAGCCTCCCAGGGAGCTGAAGAGCTGTGGGATGGAGAGCTGGGATGCTGCTGCTGGCGCTGGAGCACAGGCAGGAGGCTGTTGGAGGTGCATGAGCTCCCCCATAAATAAATCAGCCGAGTGCTGTCAGCAGTTCTGAGATGCCAGAGCCAGAGAAAGCCCCAGGGACACCGAGGGGAGCTGGCACCAGGCAGAGCCATTCCTGCCTCTGGCCCACATCAGGAGCAGGGAAAGCTGGTCATGCTCTTGGCACGGGCCTCTGCAGCACAGCCCTTTGCTCCCTGACCCCAGGACAGCACCCTGGAGCCACACCCAGGACCCAGACACTGCCCATTGAAAACACACCTTGATCTGGCCCATGGTGGGGAGGAATTTGGGACTAAAATGGGGGAGAAAGGGAGATTGTGGGTGCAGTGTGCTCAGCACACCATGGAGCCACCCGCCGCTCTCCCAGCAACGAGACGGGAGAAGAATTAAGCAGAATTAAAAGAAGAATTAAGAATTAAAACCCAAAAGCAATCCCAGACTGGCTTGGTTACCATTGTCATGGCTACCAGGAGCGAGGCTGAGGCATGGGGGAATGCCAGGGGACAGAGTTCCAGTCTGGAACTGCCTGCAGGCCTCACCGGGAGCTTTTCCTGCCCACTGAAACATCATCGGCAGATGATGGGAATGATACAGGATGGGGAAAACGATCTTCGCTGCATCACATGGACACAGCTTTTCCTGCAGCTGGCCTGCCAGCCCAAACTGGGAACAGCAAGGGAAAGCTTCAGGCCAGGACTAAACCTCGCTAGAGCCATGAGCAGGTTTAGCAACTTCTAAGTAAGTGATTACACAGGGTGGGGACACTGGGTGCCTCTCTCACCACGGGTGGCAGGTCACTGTCACCTTCCCTGTGCTAGATGAGGCTCAGGATGATCACTGCCTCCAAAAAAACCAACAGCAGAAGGAAAAGTTGGACGTGGTTTCTTCTTCCATCCACAACAGCTGGGCTCTGCCTTGGGCAGGGGGTGCAAAGGGATGTGCTGCCCCAGGGAAGGATGAGCGGACACGCTCAGCTCGCACTCACACACCTCCCTGGGCACAGCAGATTGCTTGGTTAAATCACCACAGGCAGGGAAAAGAACAATAATGAATAAAAAAACCCCAAAGCCAAGTTCTCCTCCTTTGAGCAACAGACTCATTAACAAGGGGCAGGGGACAGGTGAGGAGGAAGGGGCTAGAGTTTGGTCTGGGCACGTTTGGGGAGTGGGCTGAGGCAAGAGCTGTGGATTCTCACCCATGCACAGATCCCGTGGGGAATGGCTCTGCTTAAATAAATCGCTCCGTGCAAAGGACACCAGACTGTGCCTTGCTCTAGAAGCACCAGCCACAGCTTCTGTCCAAAAAGCAGGGTCATCACTGTGGTCACACACAACTCCTCCATCACATCAACCTCCCCAGCAGCCAGCACAGCACCATGCTCCTCCGTTTTCCCACATGTATGGAAGAAGGACAACCCCCGAGACCCTGGGTTGAGTGATGCAGACCCCGTGCTCCCCCAAAAAACCCTTTCTGTGGGTGCCTGGCAGCAGCACAGGGAAACAGAACCATGGAATCATTAATGTGGAAAAAGTCCTCCGGGATCAGCAAGTTCCACCGGGATAACAGGAGGCAAAGCACGGGTGGAGCAGCGTGGGCTCGTTTTTGAGGAGAATAGGGTGGGAAAGGGGAGCTGGGGCGAGGGGTAGCACCTGCCCCGGGAACGGGGCTGCCGGGGGTGCTGGCGGCTCTCGAGCAGCCACCGAACAACTTCCCGGCCCCGCCGCAAACTTTTCCCAGCGCCGGGGAGGCACCGCCGCCCCCCCGCGCTCCGGCCGAGCATCCCCCGGGAGCCGCAGGAGCCGCGGCGGGCAAGGGAAGAGCGAGGCGAGGGAGGGAGGGAGGGAGCTCCGAGCTGTCCGATCCCCCGCAGGGCTCCTTCCCGGCGGCTCGGAGCCGCTCCCCGCCCCGGGCACGCTCCGTGCCGGCGATCCCAGGCGGGGGGGACGCGATGTCCCGGCCACCCCGCTCGGGAACGGGGCTCGCGGGAGCGGGGAGAAAGGGGTGCCATCCCTACCTCTCGGCCTTGGTGAACTTGCGGAAAGCCTGGCGGAGGTCGTGGAAGGAGCGGTAGGTCTGCGGCTCGGCCGAGATGCCCTGCGCCCGGGTGGTGCGGGGCCCGATGTGCGGGCTGGGGGCCGGCAGCACGGACTGGCATTTGTGCAGCCGCCGCCGCAGCTCCTGGATCTCCTCGTCCTTCTCCCCCAGGCGCCGCTCCAGCTCCTTGATCCGCTCCTCCTTCAGCAGCAACAGCTTGGTGAAGTCCCCTTCCAGCTCGGTCATTTTGGGGGCGCCGGGCCGGTCCCGCTCTCATGGAGCGGCTCCCGGGCAGGGGCAGGGGCGGGGGAGCGGCTGCGCCCGCCCCGGCTCAGAGCAGCGGCCCCGGCATCGCCCCGCCAGCGCCGAGCCGGCCGAGGGGCCAGCGAAAACCGCCCCGAAAACAGCGGCCAACAAGGGAAAAGGCGGCGGGGAAAAAGGACAAGAAAAGGGGAAAGAGCTCTTGTGCCACTCTGCGAGGCTGGGATCCTGGAAATAGCAACAATTACCATGTGATCGCAGGGTGACGCAGCTCCTTGTAACTGGAGCCGAAGACTTGGGATTCAAACAAGAACACTTCATAAATATTAAATTGCCTCCTGCTAATGAGCCACGTGGAGCCGCCCCCCGGCCCGCCCGGCCCGGCCCCCGGCAGCTCAGCATCCCTGGCAGCTCAGCATCCCCGGCAGCTCAGCATCCCATTCCTTCCCCCACGGGAGCTCAGCATCCCGGCCCGGCCCCCCCGAGAACTCAGCATCCCATTCCTCCCCGCCGGGAGCTCAGCATCCCATTCCTCCCGCCTCGGGAACTCAGCACCGCGGCTCTCCACCCCGGGAGCTCTGCCTCCCATCCCGCCCCGCCAAGGAGCTCAGCATGCCGCCTCTCTCCTCGCCCCACGTTCCAGGCTGTGTTACCCTCAGCACTCCCCTGTTGGTCCCTGCTGGGTATCCCCCTTGGCAGGGCACCTGGGCACCTTGCACGCCTCCCTCCATCCTTCCTTGCCCAGATTATCCCGTGTACCTCACGGCTGGGGCACCGCACATCCCACCCCTCTCGGGTACCTGCATCCCTCCCCATCCAGGACTCCACACCCTTCCCACCAGGATTCCTTGCTCCCTGCCCTCCAGGTCACCCCCCAGCACAGCCCCCACCCTCCTGTGGGACACGCAGCTTTCCAGCCACCCGGTATCCCTCATCCCGCTGTGCACGGACAGCCTGCACCCCATGCCCTGAGGGAGCAGAGCCCGTCCCCAGGCACAGACATCGGGGCCCTGGTGCCACCTGCGCGGGGAAGCAGCCGGAGTGCTTTGCCAGCATGTCAGGGAGGGAGGAACTCATCCTTCCTGGACTTATTTGGAAGAGCCCATCACGCACATGAATTTTTAATGCCGGCTGGCAAAGGGCACCATAAGCTCCCCTATCACTTTTCCCTCCCAAACCACTCTTGTTTCCAAGGAGGGATTTCAGGAGCCCCTTGCTGAAGGGGAGGGGGTTTTTCCCAGCCCCCACAGCCAGGCCTTGGGCATTCAGGGCACCCAGGAACCGCTCAGGGTCCACATCCCAACCCATGGAATCTCGTGCCAAGCCTTTAGGGACAGACTCCCTGGTCTGCAAGGAGAGGGCAAAGCAACTGAGCTGGAGGACAAGGCTGTAGCGATGGAGTATTAAATTAAGGGTTGAAAAATCAATTAGCAGCGTCTCTGTGTTTTAAGGAGGTGGGGGGTGTTTGCGTGTTGTTGCACTCTTGTGTCTGTGCCTCCAGCCTTTCACGTGTGGCTGGAAAACCCCGGGCTCGGAGCTGTCCCGTCCTCAGACTGGAAGCATCCCTGCGGCCGAGGGGTCAGGCAGTCCTGGGGGGAGGGGGAGCTAATTAACAATTATTAAATGAGTGCATTGGGCTTTATTAGCAGGCAGAGAGCGCCACCTCGTGGGCGGCACGACAGAGCAGGGCCAAGATTTGGGACAGCCCGGCCCTTCCAGGGAGCTCGGGAACGGAGAGGGGATGCTCGAACAGCCCTGGGATCTCCCCCGCTCCGCTCTCCGGGAGCTGCGCCGGGATCCCCACACGCTCCCATCGGGACAAAGTGTCCGGGAGCGGAAGGCAGGGGCTACCCGTGTCCGGTCCTGGCTGTGTCACAGAGGGGCTGGCGGTGCCCGGGCCCATTGTGACCCGGGTGCCTCGCGGTGCCGTGGGGCCATTGTGACACGATGTGACAATGAGACGCGCCGTGGTGGCGCAGGGCCCGTGTGGCACTGCGGCTCCCGGGGCCGCTTAGGGAGCATGCCGTGCTGTGCCCTCCAGCAGCGCAGGGCACCGCGCTCCGGAGGCTGCAGCTCCCCGGGATAGCTGCCAGAGGGTTCCCCATGGACAAGGGCAAGCTCGGCCCTCAGCCGTCCGAGAGGCACCTGCTGAAGGATGTGGCTGCAGGGACCGGCGGGGATGAGGTGGACAGCGGCCCGATGCAGCCGGCCCTATCCCACACCCCCCGCGTCTCTTTCTCCTCTCGCCTCCAAGTGCGGCACACCCCGAGCCCGGCCCCGCCCGACCGTGGGGACAGGTCCTCACGGCATCCCCGGCTCCAGCAGGGCGCCGGGAGCCAGCCCAGCTCCGGCAGGCCGCAGCGGGGCCCGGGGCCGCGCTCCGGCGTGTGCAGCCCGGGCCCGCTGCCGCCGCCCGCCAACGCCGCGGCCCGCGGGCAGTGCCGCCGCCTGAGGAGCTGCGCCGCCTGCTCGGGCCGGGCCTCGCTGGACACCTCCCTGGCACTGCCCTCCGCACCCCACACCCCCGCCTCGACAGAGCCAGCACCCGTCCTGATTGACCAGTCCACCCAGACAGAGCCCCCGACACCGGCGCGCTGCGGGGCCGGTGAGAGCGTGGATCGAGGCACCCAGACCGAGAGCCCGGTCCGGGAGCGGCGCGATCCGTGTGTCCCGGCGCTCATGGATCAGGGGACGCAGACAGAGCTGGCGGTGCTGCTCCCCAGCACGGCCCCTGCCGCCCCGCGAGCCCCGGAGCCGCCGGGCCGCCGGCAGCGCTTCTCCCTGTTCCACAGGCTGCTCCGGGCGTGCCGCGGCTCCTTCAGCCGGGCACAGCCCGAGCAGCTCGAGAGCAAACGGCCGCAGCCTCCCCCGAGAGCGCCGCCGCCATTCGCGCCAGGGATCGGGGTTTTGATGGTGCTCCAGGAACCCGCCGAGGGCGCCGAGTGGTATCCGTTCTCCTGGCCGTGGCTCGTTGAGACCAGTCTGTGACTCGCCACAGACCGCAAATAAAGAATTCCCAGCCTAACAGTACTGCTCTGGGGCTGGTCTGTTGGGTCCATCCTGTCGGAATGGTTGGCAGGCTCCAAAGAACCGCCTGGGAAGCACGTGGAGGAATACGGAGAGCTCTTAGGTGGGACTGACACTGCCTCGGGTCACACCAGAACGGTGGTGACTGACCCCCGAGAGTCACAACTGGAGAACACCAGGACCGAAATCATTGGCAAGACAGAGAAAATTCCAGCCCAAAACGGAAATAACATTTCCTTTTAGCCAAAGGAAGAAAAAAGTCATCAGACCATGTGGGGGTTGCTCCCCTCAGGCTCAAATGCAGCTGGCTCCTGAGGAGGGATCTCTTGTCTCCTCTAAACCTAGCACCATGGGACCTCTAAACCTGTCCCAGGGACAGGAACTTAGCCTGGAAGGCAATTCTGGATTCCTCTTTTCAAAGTGCCTTGAATGAGTAGCAGAAAAGCATCACTAAGTGAGAATGAATGTCTGCCAAAGCAGCTGGATGGAGAAAGAGAAAAGCCCAGGGTGGAAAACACCTGGATGGGGCACGTGTGACCTCAGGTAGAGACAGGAAATGCAGGAACCACCCTCAATCCTCACCTGGGCCTTCTGGTGCCTCCCCTTGGCCTCAGGAGGAGGAAAACGAGGATCCCTCACACCTGGCTGGGAATAAAGCAGAGCAGCTTCAGCTGGCTTTGAGGAGGATGAACGTGGACAAATCCCTTGGGGATGGAAACCTTCCCACATAGGTGTCGAGCACAGTTACTCATCCTGGCATGTTTTGCAATTAAGGTTTTAATGAAGCTTTTAATTAAGTTAAGTAAATACTGATGGTTGAAGACACCCAGGTCTTGGAGTCAAGGAATAGCTGGAGCTGTAGCTGCTTCTTCCACCCTGGAGAGTTCATGGTAGAGTGATAACTCCCTAAAATCTATTTTTAAGGCAAATTAAGATTTTGGAGGTGAGGTGTTTTAAACCTCTTTAGTAGGGAAGGAAGAAAAAGTCTCTTATCAATACAGTTCCTTATTTTCTATTTGTGTTTTTAATTATGGACTTGAGAACCTTTTCTCCACAGAGAGGAGCAGCTTTAGGTAGTTTGTTCATTTTAAAGGCTGAATGATTGTTTCCTGGTGTGTTTTCATTACTTCTGAGATGCTTCAAAGCTTCATTTTGGGATTTTTATTTTCTTTGGGCAAGTTCTCAGGGTTTTCTTGGTCCTTTGTGTGTGTGCAGGGCAGAGGGTTGGTTATTATTTGTCATCATTGATTTTACAGGCTATATTTTTCCCAGGAGAATATTAATTTGTGTAGAAACAAAATTGGGGTGAAGAGTTTATTAACCTAGGGATAAAAATACTCCCCTGGGAATGAGACAGAATGAGATTGTATTATTTATTTTAAAATTTCAGCTTCATAACCATCATGTTCATCACGTTTTTTATGTGATAGAGGAACCCTTTTCTCAAAATGTGATCATCTGTGGCAGTTTTGTGTTCTCTTATCAATGAAATTCTTTATTTTCTGTTTATAGATGTAATTATGGATGTGAGAGTCCTCTATCTATTTAAATACAAAGGCTTGTGGCCCTTCTGCCAGGACAGCCAGTCAGGAAAGGAGGATCCGCTTTTCTTGACACCTGAGGCAGTTCCAAATCCCTAGGGACACTCATGTTGGCCAAGCTGCTGCCATTCCCAAACCTCTGGCCTTCCTAAATGAGAGAAGCAGAGGAATCTCCATCAAGCAGCAGCCACCTGACTGCTCCAAAATTCAGGTTTTGTCCTACAGTTTTGCATGCAGCAGAAGAAGGATGTGACTTTCCCCAAAGAGGTTTGTAAAAACCAGCCGAGCACTTCTTTCATTGGAACTGTGCAATTCCATGGTTTTACCCCAGGAGCACCACTTTTGGTTTGAGTTTTGTTGCAGCTCCAGGGGCCAGCAGCACAGAGAAGACACTCCAAGGATGCTGTGAGTTAAGGATAATTATGTATTTTCTGTGAATTAAACCACCAGCTACGCCCTCAGCCGCAAACTCTGAGTGTCTTTCTAGCCCTCACCATGTAACTGGACCCCAACTGGAGATACTGGGCTGTGACTCGCTTTTGAGAAGAGTTTTTACTAAAAGGAAATCCAGTCTCTGGAGCAGAGAACAGCAGAAGCAGGTCCCAAGCTGCCTCCCCACCCTGGCACTCTGGAGTTGGAGTGCAGCACACGGTCATTCTTAATATCCTGGCTGCTTGGGAGGCACAGAAGGGAAAACACACTCGGTATAACATGCTCGGTAATCTACTTTGGGTCTAGATTAAAGGCTACCTCGATATATTTTTAATATATAACGTGTAGCTGGCTCTAAGAACAGCTGGTGCCTCCATGAGCTCGCTGACAGCTCCGCGAGTCACCAAGGAGCGTCACCATTTCACAACCAGCAACTGCTGCAGCTTCAAGGTCAGCTCCTGGGAGGCCAAAATCGCAGAGCAAGAGGCTCTGGAATCCCGTGGGGTCACAGCCTCCCCCGTGTCCCCGCACCGAGCCGAAGTCACGCTCCACACCCTCCGGCCCTTCCCGGAGCTCCCCCAGCGCAGGGTCCGGGCTCAGCCCGAAGCAGCTGCGGCTTCGTCTGAAGATAAGCACGGAGATAAAACAGCCGGCAAGGAAGCGCCAGCACGGCCCTGAGCAGCCTCTGCGAGGAGACCGAGAGAGCCGGGAGCGGCAGGGAACAGCGGGATGAGGCTCCCGCAGCCCCACCGTGTCCCGCATCCCCGTCCCGGCTGCGAGCCTGCATCCCGCTCTCCTCCCCGGCTGGCGCACAGGCAGCGCCCCAGGGATGCCCAGGGCCAGCGGGAGGAGCGGCTGGAAGCAGAGGGACAGGGACACTGCGCTCCCCCGAGGCACAGGACAGCGACATCCCGCTCCTCCCTGTGCCCACCAGGAGAGCCCGGCCAGCAGGCTGAGCCCAGGCGGGGAAAGCAGGGGAATTTGGGGTCTCGCACCCCGTGGATCAAGAGGCACAAAGGGCGGTCCCGGCGCTGACCCGAGCGGCGCCCCCGAGGCTGAGCTCCGGACAGTCCCGTTTTTCAGGGATAAACCCGCCCCAGCCCTCCCCGGCATTAACACCGCGCTGTTATTCAGGGTCGGCCACAGTTATTGGTGAGGATGCGATGGTTGGAGCCCGGGCAGCTCCTACAAGTGCTGGAAAGCTCTTTGCAGCCCCCTCATTCTCATATCCAAATCTGTTATCTCATCTCGTGGTTATTATATTTCATATCCAAATCTGTTACTTCATCTCGTGTTATCTCAGCACCAAAACTGTCAGTGTCACAATCATAAACAATTTCACAAAATATGGCCAAGGATAAAGCTGATAAAGAGAAAGGTGACAGTGGGAGAAAACAATACAATATGGAGAAATCATTTGGCACAGTGACCCATAATCCTATGGATTTGCTTTCTTTCTATGTCTTATTTTGTCTAGGCTATAAAATTTTTTTCATGATAGAATCATAGGATATCCTGACCTGGAATGGACCCACAAGGATCACCAAATTCACTGGACAGCCCCAAGAATCACACCACGTGTCTTTGGACAGAGTGCTGTCCAAATTCTTGTTGAATTCTGTCAGACTGGTGTTGTGAGGAGCCTGTTCCTGTGCCCAACCACCCTCTGGGTGAAAATCCTTGTTCTAATACCCAACCTAAACTTCCCCTGATACAACTTCAGGCCATTCCCTTGGGTCCTGTCGCTGGTCACCACAGAGGAGAGATCACTGCCCCTCCTTTCATTTAGTGCATGATTTTAGCTGTAAAGCCTGCCTAATGAGACCCAGGGAGTTTATCCAAGGAAAGGGCACGATCCCATCCATAAGGAAGGGGTCACAGAATGTCCTGAAGGATTGAGCCCCTCCCTTCCCACGACTCCAACAGAGGGTGAACGTCCCCAGCCACGCTCAGCACTTTGAGAGGAGGTGAAACACAAAGTGCTGCTGGGAATGATCCCTCAGCTTGGGCCAGAGCTCGTTCTGCTGGCTCCTCCATTACAAGGCACTATAGAAAACAGTTTACAGCCAGCAGATATGTAAAATATGCCAGCTATTGAACCCAGGAAGGCTCAGCGCCTGCATTTCTCATCCCAGCTCGCTCTGCAAGCCCGAAGCACGCAGACATGACTCAGGCTGGGGCCGTAATTATCCTGCTGGAAGCCGTGCCAGCTCTCCCTTGGTGTAACTTTAACAGAGTACCAAAGGTGATGCTGGATTTTTATAAAATCAATACCCTGCCTTTTACTCCACCTCTGCAACCCCCACCATTCTCTCTTTCAAACTCACTTTTGCAAGCCAAGAGCCTCTGCAGCAGCAGCAGAGTGGACTCGAGGTTGCAGCCCTGTGTGAGTTGGAGGAGCTGGTGGAAGGCAGTAATCCCCATCGTGTTAAAAAAGAAAATATTCAGTATTTGTGACTTACTTCAATAGTGGCAGAAGTCTGAAACTATTTTTTTCCCCAGCCTCTTAACATCAGCTGAAGTTTCATGGCAGCTTCCAAAGGTATGGAGCTGCTTTATGGGCACAGAAGATTTCAGTGGGAGGTCATTTTAAGGCCACAAAAAGGAAGGATTAATTCTGTGCTGTTACCTTCTTCAGCGATCATTTTAGTCCCTATTTCACTGGGTAATTTAATAAACTGTGTCATCTCCTCAGTGTCTACTTTACTAACAGATATGAGCCTTTTCACCACAGAGCAACTCCCTAAATGGGAACAATGGTATTTATATTTAAAAAAATCACCCTTCCAATCCCTTTGGAGATGATGCCATGGAGCAGCCAGCATGCTGAGCTCCTTCTGAACTTGGCACAGCACTTCTTGCTGCCTGACACCTTCAGGGAGTTGGGTTGGGGCATGAGCAGTGTGAGAATGTCTGTGCTGTGTGTCCTGCACACCCTGCAGCTACTGAAGTGAGCAAGAAATCCAGTGCTCCTTTGGATCACAGAAAGCTCCGGGTGAGGCTGCTCAGGCATTTCCATAGAATCCCATGAATGGTTTGGATTGGAAGGGAAACCTTAAAGATCACCCAGTTCTAACCCCACTGCCCCTGGGGAAACTGGGATGAATTCACTCTCTGCTATGAATTATAATGCATCAAACCTTCCAGCACAATGACACTGGAGGTGCAGTAAGTCAGAGGAAATTATTCCAATCACCCAAATCTAGGACTTTTTGCTTGTGAAATTTCATGATTTCACAGAACCCCTCCGCTCTGGAGCCAGGCTGGGAGAGCTGGGGGTGTTCCCCTAGAGAAGAGAAGGCTCCAGGGAGAGCTCAGAGCCCTTCCAGAGCCTAAAGGGGCTCCAGGAGAGCTGGAGAGGAATTTGGGACAAGGGATGGAGGGACAGGACACAGGGAATGGCTTCACTGTCAGAGGGCAGGGATGGATGGGATATTGGGAAGGAATTGTTCCCTGGCAGGGTGGGCAGGCCCTGGCACAGGGTGCCCAGAGCAGCTGTGGGTGCCCCTGGATCCCTGGAAGTGTCCAAAGGTTGGATGGGGCTTGGAGCAGCCTGGGACAGTGGAAGGTGTCCCTGACATGGCAGGGAAGGAGCTTTAAGGTTCCTTCCAACTCAAACCATTCTAGGACTATGTTAAATACCGTGATATCCCACATTAAATGTTTTTCTTGCAGCAGTAAGCTGGAAATATTTCCTTCTATCCTCCCCTTTCTTTTTGGCATTTTTTCTCACTGCTACTTATGACAGTGCTCTGGAAATGGTCCCACAGCTTCAACTTCTTCCCCTATTAATATAAATTAAAATAATCCTCCCAATGTCGCAAGCAGGATGTAATTTTCCTTAAGGAAAATGAAGAAGCTAAAAATATTCCTTTGGCTACAAGGGTATCGTCACATCCATGCTGTCACCACAACTGCTCCACAGCATCAGAGGCTGGTGGGAAAAAAAAGCCCCTTCAGCAACTCCCAGGATAGCAGGGATTTCATACTGGTTTTATCCAGCCCAATCTCTCAGATTCCATTGGCATGTTTTAGATAAATATTATTAATTTTCCCTTTTGGAGGCACTTCCACAACTGGACACTCCAACCACGGACTGCAAAGAGTTTTCTTTTCAATAAAGAAGGGAAAAAAAATAAACCACACAAATGGGACCTGTTGGGGCTGCAAAAATCCAGCATCCAAATTTAGACACTCTCAACATCTATGCCTGAATTCCTGCTGGTTTTTTTTCCCCCTCTCTGCTATCCCAGAAGAATTTCCCTCTCTGCATTTGTGGTTCTTAAGGCTGTATCCTCCCTCCCACTCAGCACGGGGTGATTTTTGAAAAATGGTGAATATGAACAAAAACTGAGAGTTTTGTCATAAATCCATTTAAAAACAAACAAACAAACAAACAGAAAACAACCACTGTCTGCCAGACTTGTAAACAGATGATTACCTGTAAATATTTCCTTTTTTGTCATATCCCATCACTTGATCTTATTACAAATCTAGGCAAAGGTTTTTCTGAACTGTCTCTATATTTTTTAAATGTGCAATTACTATACAATTTTTATTATATGCTTTATTATTATAAATATATATATGCATATATATACACACACACACATTTTAAAAATATATATTAAAAAGTTAGGCAGTTGTAAATCAATAATAAGAATGGTTCCACCTTTCAGGAAAACTCATCCCCCAGAGCATTTCTCCTCAGTGGAACAAAGCCCTGCCACCCCCTCTGCCCCTGATGGCAGCGGTGGCAGGGGGTGACATCCAGCAGCACAGCACAGCTGTGGCAGCCACCTGGCCAGCCACAAATCCATTCAGCCTCCCACTGGCTATTCCCAGACAGAAATGATCCTGGAAAATGCTCAGCATCTCATCCGTGACCGATCTCAAAAGCTTCCTGCTCCTCGCTGTCGTGTCCGGTGCCAAAATTGGGTGACAACTGATGGTTATCTTGGGAAGGCCGTGCCACTACAGGCTGCTCCTCCTCAGCACCCTCCAAATTCCCTTTGGATCAGCTCCAAGAGCAGCCTGGCTGTGGCTGGGGATGTTTGGGGCAGTAGGATTTGAGGTCAAGCCCATTTTTCTGTCCTCGTGTCCTGCCTTCGGATGCAGAGCTTGGAGGTGCCGACACAACCTCCAGCAAGAAACTCTTGACATGACAAAAGTGGCTCTGGAAAATCAGGAGGGTGACAAAGCAGTTGGAAAAGGCCCATGGAAAAGGCCCCCATTCCAGTTGAGCAGGAGTAATTGTGAGTGTGAGCTGGGCCCAGGCCGGGAGCGGCTCCATGGGATGGATCTGTACGGGAATGTGAGCCCTGGGTGACGGCCTCCCGGCACAGCTGTGAACTCCAGGGAGATTTTTCCCACAAGTGGCTCTTGCCCTGCGCTGTTCTGACCTGAAGATCCCCTCAGCTTCACTCCAGATTCCTGAAGTGGCAGCGCGTGCGCTCGCTCTGCCCTGGCATCTCCCAGCAATCCCAGCAGGCTCCCGCTGGGAGCACTGGGAAGGGTCTGGGAGCGCCAGGGCTGTCCCCGAGGATGGGGATCCCCCACTGCTCAGGGCTGCTCTTGCAGGGCCCTTTTCACCCATCAGCCAGGCTATTTTTAAACCCCATTCCTCGCTGTGCTGCTGCAGCCCGACTCCTGCACAACCCAGCCATTAACTCTGTTATTTTGGTTGTTATTCCTTTATTCCTTGGCTCACATCCTGCTTTTCTAGGACACCACATGAACTCTAACTGCTTCACAGGGACAGAGAATATTTGGCTTTCCAAGCCTGCCCAGTGCCCTGGGACATCCCCATCACGTGCTGGTCTGTGAAGCCTCCTCAACTTTTACATCTTTGTATCAATATTTAGGTGTTGGAGCTGAACTGTTTATTTCATTTTCTTCCAGCAAAGCTTGCACCCTCCGAGAACATCCTGTAGCTTCCCAGCCTTTATTTGGATTTCCACAGCATTTTAACAACAATAATGTAATTTCCCAGCAGAGCCGTTAACGTCAGGCTCCATGAGAAATGAATATACTGAATATCAATGTTCTTTTCCTCTTCGGTTTCGCCTCGTTTGGCAGCTATTTTTACCTCGATTCCCTCGAGGACTCTCTTCTTTCAAAGTGCATTTTTCAGTTTAAAATCCCAAGCAACATTCAGCTTCCGTGACTTTCGCTCTTGGAAGCTACAGAGCAGAGAAGCCATTCTGAGATGATCCTCAGCTCCTGCAAACTCTCCCAACACAGGTGTTCAGGTTTAGGTTCCTTAAAAATAGATTTTTCATAATTAAATTCTTTTTTAGTAAGGAATGACTGTTCTGCTCACCATGTGTTCGTACTGTCTTGGGGGGAGGAGAAATAATGAAAACCCCACAGACTTGCAAAAATACCATGAAAGTTACAGCTTAAAAGTTCAGTCAACATTAATTGTGGCAGTAAAGCTTGAAGTACTTCAGGTGAAAAATAATTAAATTCATCTCAGGAGGTACAAATCCATCAGGACTACACACAGTTGGGGAATGGTTTGGAGTTTTATTTTTAATCTAGGGAATATTTACAATGAAAAATTAAGAATTCTTGATGTTACTGAACTGTTACTGAAACCTCTTGCATATATAGAGTATGAAATTACTGCAAGCTGGCTTTAGAAGCAGGTTTGTCTGTCTTTGGGGGGGATTTCATTACTTTTTACCTGAAGTCAAAGCTGTATTTATGACCTTTTTTATACCTTCTGTCACAGCTGAGAGCACAGCACCGACACCAAGGGAGCATCTGCATAAGCCAGTGAGCAAAACCAACAAAACCAGCTGCCTTTCAGAAAAACCTAAATTAATATTTCTCCTCTGCTTGGTTTGTTCTGCCCTGGAGCATTTTCTGCATCACCTGCTCCCCATATTGGAGCCTGGGAACAGCCAGGTAAGCACGCTCTGCTCCCAGGAACCACCTTATCCATCAGCTAAGGGACAATTCCAACCACTTTGGAAAGGGAAAGGAGGGAGAGTTGCTCTTCAGAGTCCCTGTTTGCCACCTAGGTAAAGCTGTGTTGACGAAGAAAGGAAACACCAAGATGACAGAGCCAGCTGGAAGTTTTAGAGGCTTTGTTTTCCTGCCTTCCCAAGCTCATTCCTATAGGCAGAGCTGGTCCCAAAGCCTGATGTTCCTGGAAAAGCTGCTGGCAGCTCACCTGGAGGGGTTTTAAAAGCAATTTCCAACCTGGCTTCATGTCTGTGTGAGACATTTTTCCTATTCTAACTGGATTCTTGCCACTTTAAAGATATATTTTTTATTTTCCTCCAGCTTGAAAAGTTCTGTCACATCTGTCTCAGTTTGAAGCCTGGGAAACAACACTGGGTGCATCCACATCCAGCCTTTTCAAAGAGTTATTTAAGGAGTTATTTGAGCAATCCCACAGGTACCAATCATCCTCCTGGGGAATGCAGCGTCCCTGTCCAAAGGTCCAAAGCTTGGGCAGCAGGAATTCTCTGCCAAAGCTGGAGAAGCAGCTCTGGTTCATCTGTGACCTTCTCACACCAGATTTGGCTCCTACAGGTCATGAATGGGACAAAACCTTGAGTTTGCTCCATGCAAGTTGGCTCCTCTCCCCTCCAGAGGTCCCTTTGGATGCTCTCAGTTCTCAGTTTTCATGGACACCAACATTAGGAGAGGCCTGCCCAGTTCAGGCAGCCCCATCCCACTCCAAAATCCCTGGGATACTCTGATTGCTTTCTAGTCCAGCTGAATGTATTCCCACTTAAACCTCACTGCTTGATAAACTGCCAAAAAAATATGAGCTCCCAGGGAGGTTATTTATTTACAATTCAGAATTTATACATGCACCACACAGCATCTGAAGGGATATTTTTTCCTCCCAAACATACAAATCAGCAATTAAAATATTTGGAATGTGCCATTTCTAGCTAATGCCCAGGGCTGTGTGTTATCTCACAGTTGTAATTTGTTGCTGGGTGCTGGAGAGGCTTCAGCAATTTCCAGCTGTACAAAGTTTTGGGAGAAGTTTGGCTGCTTTCAAAGCAGGGGAAATAAAAGCAGAATATGACCTAAGTGCTGCTACAAGGTTTGCCAGGAAGGGTGGACATCTCCTTTGTGACAGCTCCAGCAGAAAACTGGGCTGGACCTGCCTGAGAAGCCACTTTCCCAGTGGGAAAATGTCACCTTGCCAGAGCTGGACCTCTCCTGAAGAAATGACAGAACATCAGGGCAAGTTGAGCCCAGGATGGTGGCACTGCTCATGGCAAGGGAGGGCAGAAAACCTTGGAGGGTGGATGGCATTTTTATGTAGCATAGTTTGTCCAGCAGGACCATCCCAAGCCATCCCATCTGCAGCAGGAATCTGATGTGATGGGAAGAGCAAGGATCACTCAGAAAGGAGAAGGTGCCTCCAACACCACCCACTCCAGAGCTTGTCTAAAAGACTGGGAAGGAATTCCTTCCTGGCACAGGGTGCCCAGAGAAGCTGTGGCTGCCCCTGGATCCCTGGCAGTGTCCAAGGCCAGGTTGGACAGGGCTTGGAGCAACCTGGGACAGTGGAAGGTGTCCCTGCCTATGGCAGGGGTGGCACTGGATGGGATTTAAGGTCCCTTCCCACCCAAACCCATCTGGGATTCTGCGCTGGAGTGGTGGTGTGAGTTTTTATTTAAAGACACACTGCTTTTACCAGACATGGAAACATTTGAAGGTTCAAGTCTGGCTATGGCTGAAAAGGGCTTGTTTAAAAACATTCACTCAAAATGAGTGTATTCCCCACCCCTCTCTCTGCAGCTCAGAGGACAGTGCTGCCAGAGCTCCTTTGAAGCAGCAAACTGCAACACCCCAAAAACTGCCAGAGTCCCAGATTAATTTAAAAAATAATAAAAATAAAATAAACACTTGAAAGGACAAAAGACACCCCTTACACCTATGTTGAAGTGACACAGGTCTGCTTAAACTACTATTTTTACTATTTTTCCATTCTTTTCTATTAAATATTGACTCTGCTTGTGGTTAGGA
Source organism: Catharus ustulatus (assembly GCF_009819885.2). NCBI lineage: Eukaryota > Metazoa > Chordata > Aves > Passeriformes > Turdidae > Catharus > Catharus ustulatus. Next base: position 31,865,129 of record NC_046228.1, on the reverse strand, counting down.
GTCACACATCCCAAACCAAACACCACTGCCCTGCATCACAGACCCTTTTTTGTTCATATTTGGCCTCTTGGGGGAAGATCCAGCTCCACCACCCACCTGAATTTAGGACAGCTTGGCAGGCCCCCTGAACTCCAAAGGTGGGATTTTGCTGGCTGGATCCAAACCCAAACCCTCAGGGAAGTTTATGTTCAGCCCAGGCAGAGGGGCCAAGCCTCATGATTTAAGGCTGAACTGCTTTTTGTAGCCTCCCAAAGGAGGAATGAGCCTCTGAGCTGGGGTCCAGCAAGGCCCCCTACCCCAAAACCCAGCTCTGCACCAGCCCCTGCCACGACAACCCTGACCCTTCCAGCTCAAGGCCACCCATGAGCAAACCCAAACCCAGCAAACAGACCACCCACCAACCCGCTGGGGAAAGGAGACAGGAAAAAGAGTGAGGTTCAGGGAAATATTTTAAGAAATCCAGCACCTGGCCAGCACTAATTTGGGTTCTGAGCACTTTGAGGCTGCTGGAGCAGAGGTGTGGAAGCCTCCTCCATGAGCTGTCTGTATTTAGGGGGGCAGTAGGGCACTTAGCACCCACTTTGGCACCTCTGCAGTTTGTGTAGGTGAGTAATTCTTCCTGTACCTATGAGCTGGAGGAGCTGGCCATCCTTTCCCAGCTCAGGACTTTCCCAGGAATGCCCAGCACCCACTGATAGTCTCTCAAGGCTCTTCAGGTCACAGGAGCCTTTTTAAATTCCTTTAGCAGTTTCCCATAGCCACTCTCCCACACTTCATCCCTGAGGTGAACTGGGACAGGCCACACATTCCTGATCTTCTCCACGGCACCTCTGCCTGAGCAAGAACAAAATTAACCCTGACTTGCTTTTCCTGACACAGGGAAAGTCAGGGACAGGGACTTCTGACAAGGGCATGGAGTGACAGGACAAGAAATGATTTTAGGTGACATAAGAGGGTAGGTTTATATCAGATATTGGGAAGGAATTGCTCCCTAGGAGGGTGAGGAGGTTCTGATACAGATTCTGACACAGCTCTGGCTGCCCCTGGGTCCCTGGAAGTGTCCAAGGCCAGGCTGGATGGGGCTGGGAGCAGCCTGGGAGAGTGAAAGGTGTCCCTGCCCGAGGCAGGAGGTGGCACTGGGTGAGCTTTAAGATCCTTTCCAACTCAACCCATTCTGTGATTCAATTTTTCTATGAATTCATAACCCAGGAACTTACAAAGCCCATTCAGGATATCAAAGCTGATCCCAGCCATTACTTCTTCCCTGAATCCCTTGTGAAGGTTCTGTACCAGCTTTATAAACTTCTGTACTCAATGCCTTAATGACAGCAGGATGTCCCAAGTGCTTTTCTGCCATCCCACAAGATGATAAAACACACCTGAATTCAATGTGCTGCAGAATCATTTTTCAGAAGAAAGTTATTACACATTAGAAAGGTACAGTGAGTCATGAGCACACAACCACCCTTTAAACTTAGTGAAGTGGGAAATATTCCACAAATGCCTGCATCCACCAGGCTGACACAGGAGGTATGAAATGTGCTTTGATGAAAAGCACAAGTGGAAAAAAGCAAAAGCTGCATGGAAGGAAACAAGTCACAAACTATTTGCTCTTGCCTCCCCAGGTGGCCAAAGCTCAGAAGAAGGTAAAAGACTCAGCTTAGTGGTTAGGCCTGGCTTACAAGTCCCAACCTGCTGCTCAGAAAAAATCTCATTTTCCTCCCAGGTCTCCCAGCAAAGGAAAAATCTGCAAGACCCAACAACACCTTTTTAATTTTGTTAAAAGCACATTTATATACAAAAATAAAGCCTTGTTCCTGTCTATCTCTCCTGCCCAGACTTGCCCAGTTCTTCATGCAAATTGTTCCCATTTCTCTTATCAGTGCCCTTATATCCCCAGATCAATACCACTTTTCCTACCTCCCCCATTTGCCCCCACCAACAAACTGGACCAGTGGCCTTGACCTCATTTTCTTTACACCTGCACCCAGCCACTGGGGTATTTCCTTCTCCCCAGCAGCTCTCCCTTTCCAGATAGGAGATATTAAATATATCTATCAGGATTTATGCTGTAGGCAGCCAGGCAGGCTGGGGCACACTGAGTTCATGCCACCCTTGTGCAGGGCATTTTTCCAAAACAAACAAAGGACCTGTGCAAGTCCTTGTCTTTCCCATCCCACTTATTTGCCCTGAAATAGAAAGAAAAAGGAAAAAAATCCCAGGGTTTTTCTCCTGCACACACAGAAGCCACAACAAGGTGCTGCAAAATAACCACATCTGGCCTTTAAGTGTAATTATTTGCCTTGGGAGCTTTGGTTTCAGCTGGGAGAGAAGTTTAAGTTTATTATTTTAAGGAGTCCTAACAGCATTAGAAGACTTACTGTCACTGATTTGCACAGTAAATCCAATTACTGCTTTTCACTTCTGTTCAGTGTAAACCATTACTATCAGAACTTTCTGGTTTTTTGAATGCACTTAAAGGAGAAATAAGAGCTGGAAGTGCCCAAGGCCAGATTGGATGGGGCTTGGAGCAGCCTAGGAGAGTGGAAGGTGTCCCTGCCTGTGGAAGAAGATGAGCTTGAGGGTCCTTCCAACTCAAACCAGTCTGGGCTTCCATAACTTTTGGCAGAAAGGATTTTCTTTTTTAAGCTGCACTACATAAATCAACACCTGTGACTTTGAGGTTTGCCTTCTTAACAGGAGGACTTTGTTTTATAAATTTACAACTTATTTCTAAAGTATTTTTAGGCCCATGATGCTCCTGGTTTTTTTCCTAAGACCAGGTGGAGGTCACAGTCTCAGTATGAAGAAACTGCAGGGACAGAAGTCGGGAAGCAGGTTGGGAAATTGTCAGCAGAACTAAAAATATTGGACTGTAACTTCCCAAGTATTTGGCTCTGACGATGCCTTTTGAAGAATTTTTTGCCAAAGGCGAGGACACACCAGGAGGGACAGGATTCAAACACTTCTCGTATCGAGCACATTTGCAGGAGCACTGCTGCCACCAGCTCCAGTTTGAAATCACTTCTTTGCAATTATTTTTGGACACGGATTTTAGGAGCCAATATTGAGCAGAGAAATGGGGAATGAGGGCATTTCCTGAGCTTGCTGGCTCCCACTTTCCTGTGTGCAGGTGCAGGACCCTGTTCCTGTGCTCTGATTATTCAGGCTGGCATTGCACTATGGAACAAGGCTGGGATTGCACACCCACTATTTATATTGTTGTTATCCAGAGGAATTGGAGAAACGCCTGAGACTGAAGGAGTTCTAACCACAGCTTTACAAAAGTCATTGGGCTCACAGCAGAACATTTATGGAGCAGCAGAGTGTCAATATTTGATCCATATCCCAACATCAGCCTTACACAAACACAGGTCATATCAAACTATCCTAAATCAAAGGAATACTTACGACCACAGATTTATCTTGAAGCCACAGGCACACAAAACTTTTATAATTAATTCTGTTTTCTTTGGCAGCAGCCTTTGGGCACAACTGCTGCTTCTCCGTGATGCAAACAAACCCAAAATGTCTCAGCCACAACAAGGAAAAACTGGCAACTCGAGAGTCTGGAGAGTCCCAGGCTTGAGGGAAAGAGGTGCAGAAACCTCACTTGTGCCAATTTTTTAATTTAATTTTTTTTTTCGCCTAATATCAATTTTGGAATTAGGACCAAGTGGTTTTCATATCTCTAAATACAAATACACACAGGCTGTTTGCTCCACTATAAATTCCTTTTCAGCCTAGCAGCAGCTCTCTAGCAGGGTGTGAGTCAGGCTGCTGAAGCCTGGATTGCTTTTGGAAAGCATTAAGACTTCAACTGAATTATTCCTAATTACAGAGCACAGTGACATTGCAGCATGCAGATTTATTTGGGGGGAAAGGGAGAACTGTGATGTTTAGAGAGCTATCATGAGCTGCAGTGGTGTTTAACAATCTCTGAACACACACAAAACCCTCCCCAATAACTGATACACATCCCTCTAAATCTGTAGCTGACTTGGGAAAATTCAAAGTTTTTTGGCAACATCCCTTTTCCTCCCCAGCTTCCAGCAGTCCCTGCAGTGAAAATGTCACCAACCAGAGCATCCACACACCTAGACCACAGCAAGTTCTGTCTGACCAGGGTGTCTCCATCAGGCACAGCAAACACAGCACTCAGGAGATGCTCTCAACATCACCATTTTCATGTTTTTCCAAGGCTGGGGTCTGATCCTGCTCCTCCTGACACCAAGGATGTTTTTATTGGCTTTGTTGCTATGTTAAATGACAGCTGCTGATCCCCAGCAGGGCTTGGCACAGAAATTTGCCATAAACCCTTGCTGGACATGCTGGAAAACTTTGTGCAGCACTTCCAGAGAATGCCCAGCCCCACCCCCTTGATGGCAGTAAATAAATACCCCAAAGGGGTAACATCCACTCAAGTGTCATTTTTCCTGAGCTGGAAGTGCTTTTCCCTAATCCCACCTGGCAGGCTGAGGCAAACCCTGGAGGAGGCAGCCCACTGCTGCTGTGATTGTGGAGAAGGAAACAATTATGTTCTACTGCTCTTGGGGCTGCTCCACTCTGCCTCTCGAGAGGCTTTCAAGGAAACATGAGCACAAATCACATCTCCTCTATGATCACTTCTCCTCATCTCAGCAAAATCTGTGGCAGAGAGAGCAAGACAGGGAAGGAAAGCATCACAGCTGCCCTTCCTGCACAACCTCAAAAAGTGATGATGAAATTCCAACCCCTCTGGCATCAGAATGGCTTTCCATGTCCATATCTGTTATCATGCTTCCCTCACACCTGTGGGTCAATCCACAGCTGGTTTCTGTCCCAAAAGGGGGCTTTCCATCCCAAACTTCCATGGTCACCTGTATTTCATCCCCTCTTGCTGACAGATCATCATCATCCCATTACCTGCACTCAGGTAACACCTCACATTTCCCTCAGAGAGACTTTTTCCTTGCTCTTTTAAGTGCTGGGCCCATGAAGGTGTGGGACACTTGGTTTTGTGGAGCTGGTTTGCTCCTCCCACTCTCACAATTCCAGGGCAGAGGCATTTAATTGATCAGTGAATGATTTCAGCTCATTTTCCTGTGCAGTCAGAAGTGCTGGGAGCCTTCAGTCTGAAATCCAGTGTCCCAATGATGAAATCCCAGCAGTCCCTTAGGACAGCATAACATGGTATGCTAGAGACAGAAAAATCCCTTTGATGAGGCAAAAATCCATTGTTACATCTGCCCTTCATTCCCAAGCTCTGCCCTGGAGATCAGGAAAAGCAGCAGATCCCAAGCTGTGCTCAGGGAGAGGTGCTCATAACTGGTGGGGAAGAGCTTGTTTGGGGGTTTTATCTTCCTTGAATGCACTCCAAAACCTGCATTTGAACCCCTAAATTCTGCAGAAAGGTGGATGCCAGATGGCAAATGTTTCCTTGGGAGCAATCCCATGTTTGGGCAGGGAAATGGGAGCAGCAGCCTGGTGACACAGTGGATGCTGACAGGGAGGAAGGAGCGAGATGCTGCTCTCCATGAGGGATCCAGGCCCTGTCATCTCCCCCCTCAGGGATACCTCATGCTTTTAAAGCTGAGCAAACACAGGCATGGCACTTTTCCAAACCTGAAGCGTCAGCAACACCTAATTATAAATGCTTCATTTAACAGGGCTGCAAATGCAGCTCTGGACTGCATCCGTGTGGTGGGGGTCGGCTCTGGGATGGCAAACCATGCCCCCAGCTCTGAGGTCAGAGCCAGCAGGATGCAATTCCAGGCATGGATCCCCACGCTGGGATCCTAAACTTGCACATCATGGCAGAAGAATGGGTTAGTGGTGAGCACAGTGGTGCTGGTTTGATTTGATGATCATAAAGGTCTTTTCCAAAACTTAACAATTCTGTAATTCCATGAAATCGCTCTGCTAAAGTGCTGCAGTACCCTATTTCATTCCTGTGAGGGTTCAGAAGGATTTTGGAAAGAGCCAAACATTCAATTCAGCTGTTGCATCACCAGATGAGGCACAAGGACCACAGACTCAGAGGCTGCCCCACCTGGGAGCCCCCCCTTGCAGAGATTCACGGCTGCTGGATTTATTCACAGCATTTTCTGGGTGCAACAAACCCTCCCCAAAACCTGCACTCACTGTGAGTCTTTGTTGGATGCCGTCTGTGTAGCAATTTTTGCAAACCCACAGTTTTGCTAAGGCCACCAAGAGGGAGGGTTCAGAAGGATTTTGGAAAGGGCCAAACATTCAGTTCAGCTGTTTCATCACAAGGATCACAGACTCGGGATGCTCACAGGTTGTCCCACCTGGGAGCCACCCCTTGGTGGATTTATTCACAGACTTTTTTGGGTGCAACAAACCCTCCCCAAAACCTGCACTGGCTTTCTTCCCTGTGACTCTTTGCTTGGATAGTGGTTTTGTAGCAATTTCTGCAAACCCACAGCTTTGTTTAGGCCACCGAGAGGAATTTCTCCACCAAAAGGGATTTCCCACTCCTGCCATCATCCCCCAGCAAATGAAACCTCCTGTAAAGCCCCAGAGTGTCACAAGGCTGTGTCCCTTCTCTCGGCATCTCTACTGGGAAGAGCTGCAGCTCCAGGGAAAGGCCTCAGCACGGAGTGAGAACGATCCCAGCCCTTAGACTGGGACCTGCCTTTGGTGCCCTGCATTTATTTAGGGCAAGCTGGGCCTGGTGGGTGCTCTCTGAGGCAGCTATCTGGTCAAAGGCCTGCAGGGAGCTGGCAGATAGGGCAGGTTAAAGTTTAACCTGTGGGACTGTAAAGCAGCCTGGGGCTGCTGAACCTTTGGAGTTTGATATGATGATTAGGGAATAACCGCAGTGACACGTCGCAAACTCCCCACTAGCAAGGAGCCCTCTTTCCCAGGGGGCACCTCCAAAACTGCTCAGGTAGGAGCAATGCTCAGGTGGGAGGCTGCTCGTGGCTCAGAGGTTTGGGGTGTGGGAGCAGGGTGTGAATTGGGGCTGTGGTGGGGTTGGGAAGGAGCAGCTCCATCGGGAGCCTCCCGCTCCAACAGTGCCACAGCATCAGCTCACAGCCCTGAGCTGCCCTGCTCCAGCAGGGCTGGGATGGGGGAATGGGACCCCCAGGCTGGCCCCACAGCCCCCACATTGCTGCTGTTGAGTTTGGGATGAGCAGGGTGGGCACAGAAGCGCTGCTGGGGGGCCTTGGCATGGTTTCTACCTGGCAAAGCCATGGAAAGAGGGGGTTTTCTGCTTCTCCTCCTTGCCTGAAAAGCGAGGCCAGACAGGGTGGAGGGGGAGGAGGGATTTTCCCTGCCATAATTCGCTCTGGATTTGTTAAAGCGCAACTTTCTGAGGCTTAATCATTAGAGATCTTTCCAGCCGACTTGGTGTCCCTCCTTCTCTTTGCCAGAGATCAGTCTCCCTAGCAAAGGCAATGGCTGCTCCTAACACCCCCTCAGTTTTCCCTAATCCCTTCCAAGTGACAGGGTTAGTTTCTGCCCAGCACAGAATGCTCCTCCCAAGCTCTTTCCCTCGGTGGAGCAGGAGTTTTGGCTGGGAGCAGGCAGGGAAGGAAGGATGGTTTCAAAGTGTCCGGCACATGGGGATGCAAATTGAACACTAGGGAAGGAGGCTGGGCTCAGCATCGTAGAGTGGCTTTTGGGGGGCATTTTGTGTACATTTGGCAACAGAGCTGCAAAAGCTGTGCCCAAGAGGGAAGGGATTCCAAAGGGAGAAGCTGATTCCCAAGCAAACGGGACTGAGGGAAAAACTTGCCCGGTTAGGCATGAAATGCTTTCTCCAGGCTCGTGGGCTGCAGCATGTTCATGCTGCTCTGAATTTGCCCTGTTTCCCTGCAAATGTCTGTGAGTTCCCACTTAGTGTGGAGCCACTGGAGCTGGAAAAAAACCCCCCACCCTGCTGGGAAGCCAAGGGACCAGAGCCTCATGCTGAGTTGCTCAATCGGACTCCGTCCCTCTGTGTGTCCCTCAGCGAGGAACTGGGGCAGCTCACAAGGCTGCACAAGTTTTGGGGAAGAAAATGAAGCATGCTTGGTGTTTATGGATGTATAGAAAGGAATATATATTGCTTGGAGCCTGGAGGGAGAGAAAAAAATCCCCAAAACATTGATAACCTAGAGGAAAACAGGTTTTGGGTTTTTAGGGGAAAGAGTGAATATCATTACCCAGTCTTTCCAAAGGTTGTTATTCTTCAGGAGGAGCACTTGCACTGAGGGGATACCAAACAAAAAGGCCTTAATTAAATGTGTCCAAGGGGCTTTATTGATCCTGTGGGACAAACATGGGTTTGTTACCTCCTTCGTGGAACCGGGAACCAGCTCTCCCCAAAAGGGCTGCACAGGGCAGGCTCTGCCCTCAAATACCCCTCAGCAAAAATTCTAGCATGGGAGACATCCCTTGGCTGAGGAAAGAGACTCCTCCTATTCCAAATAACCCAAAAGTGAAACAAAATTTTCTGCAGTTTTTGGGGTAAAAGCTTCTGGATTCATTCTGCTCCTGGATGGATGGAGCAAAGCCAGAGGATGTGCTGTAGTAGGTGGAAGGAGCCACCTATAAAAGTAGTTATGGAAAGAAGGCATCATAATAGGTTTGTTTCTTGTTGATGTGGGCTTGCAAGGTATAAAAGGACCTTTTCTTGCCTTGGCACTTCTGAATTTCAGCAGAAACCTAAAATAAATGAGAGTGGAGAGGAGAAAACCAAACCCAGTGATACTCTGATACAAGGTAAAAGCAGAACCTTCCTTTTCTTGGTGCTGTGACCATGAAAAGTTGGTCCTATTGTCAAAATTTCATCAAAAATGAAGATGAAATAGGAAATATGGATAGTTTGCACTTCCAAAGGTGTCAATTTCAATTTAAACTTCTGAACAAAATGCAACTTCCCCCTCTCCTTTTTTTCCTTTTCTTTTTCAAGTGGTGGCCCTTGTTAATGATAATCCATTTTAAGGGCAAATCCCTGAAACTGGTTGAATTCCACAACTATTATTTCTATTAAGTGTGGCTGGGTTGACTCTTTTTTAAAGCAGTGCTGAAAGCACTGCCTGAATTTGCTGCAGTCATTCACATTTTCCATCAGCAGCCACGGAAGGGGGGTTTTCCCCTGTAAGGGTGGATTTGCTAATTGATTCCTGGCTTGGGGAACAAAGAAGGAGAGAAAGTAATTGTGTTTCCTCTGGGTGACAGGAATTCTCCTCCATTAAGGTTAAAAAAAACCAATCCCAGCACACTGGCACTGCTGCAAGATTGGTGCCTGCAATATGGGGAAAGGGCTGGAACTCCACAAGTTTCAGAAATTAAACATCCCCCCATGATCAGTGTCCTGGAAATGGTGTGGATGCACTGATGGACACATACATGGGTGTGGCACCTGGGGATGTGGTTTGGTGGTGGGTTGATGGTTGGACTCGATGACCTGTGGGGGCTTTTCCAACTTAAATGATTCTGTGATTCCATAAATGGATCCTTGGGTGGCAGAGATGGAGAAGTGCCCCGTCCAAAAATGTGTTTAGATGTCCTTGGATCAAGGGAGGCAGGAAGGAAGTGGGGAGAGAAGTGCTTGGAAAACTGTAAGGTGGAAAGCCTGTTTTCCTGGGCTTTTTTTGCTGTGTTGGGATTTATACCTCAAAGAAAAGAGGGGTTGCTCTTTCCATCCAGAGAAACCCCACAGATGGGGGAAAGCTCTTTAGCTTATAAATTACCTGTGAATGACGTCGGGCTGGTAATTAGAAGGTGTGATTAGTAGGTGTGAGTTGACTGCTCAGAGTTGGGTGGTGCACTGAGCTGTCCAGGTGTGCATTCAGCCCTGAGTGTGCAGTCCAGTCCTGGCCTCCTTTGGAACTGGGAGTGGGGGCTTGCAGATTCCTTTGGGATCAGGAGTGGGCACTTGCAGGGGGTGGTGTTACCCTGGGGTGGGGGTCTCCAGCTGTGCCCTGCTTCCAGCAGGACCAGCTCCACAGCTCCAGGTGAGTTGCGGCACTCCTGTGGATGGGCATCCTGCATCTCTTCCATGGGGCAGGGTTGTCTGCGTGGGCTTTCTCCAAAGGCAGGAATGTGTGGAAGCACCAGGCACAGATTAAAGCCAGATCTTTGTTCAGCCACATCCCCCAGACCCCAGGTTTTGCAGCAGGCTGTGATTAAAACTTCATCGCAACCTTGAATGCTCTTGCTCCCTAATTCCAAGTGGATTGCTTCAGCATATCCTGGAGTGCACCAGTGTCTAGACACGCTGGTCTAGAGCCTTCAATCCTTGCAGATGCCTTACGAGAAGAGCCCAGAAGAGCTCGGCTGTCTTATCTAATAAGGCAGAAGGCAGAGAGGGATATTGCTGCCGCTGGAAAGGCATCAGCCAGGGAGAAGCTCTGTTCTCATCCATGCAGCCCCGAGGCTTGTGCTCAGTGCTCAGCGTGAAATCATCCCCGGGAGGGAGAGAGACCTTCCTGGAAATCCCTCCTCCCTGCAGGAGAGGATGCGTGGCCTTAAAGGATCCACGTGCAAGTGCATCCAAAGCAGCAGCCCTGCCAGCATCCAGCCTGGAAGCACTCAAGTCCAGCTCTAAGGGCTATGAGACACCCACCCACCCATCCACTGAGAACTGCAATTTGGCCCCTCAATTCCCTGATGAAACCAGGATGCTCCAAGAGCAGAATATAAGGAGCCACATTTTCAGTGCTACACAGATTTCCCCTATAGGATGGGTAGAGGGTGTCTCTGCCCAGGCAGGGGAGGGTGCAAAACCAATCTGGAACTGTGCTTTCTATTTTTTTTTTTTTTTTTTTTTTAACACTCACTTTCTCTTTCTGAAGCAACCTGGGAAAGGCTCCAAGTGGTTTTTGCACAGCAGTGTGCTAATCTTGCCCTGTGCCTGCTGAACACCAGCTCTGGAGGAGGCAGCAGGCACAGACACCACAAACATCAACAGGGTTTTTTTTGCTGCCCTCAGAAGGGCAAAACAAACCAGTAACTGCTGCAGAAAACACTCATTTGGGAATGAGAAACAGGAGAGAGCTGTTGCATTGGATAACCCATGTCCTGGTCCCTGCACATTGGTAATAATTAAAACACTGGAGAACCTGGGAGCACGGGAAAAAATAAAATAAAGTAAAATCAGAAGAACCTCACCAACATCTGCATTAAATAGCTCCAAAACCTGGCATTACAGAGGCATCCCTATTTGCCAGTGTTTGAGTCACAGTCTTTGGATCTCGGTGTGGGAGAGCCCAAGCGACGTGAGATTGAGATCCTCCAAATACCTGGGCTCATGCCCCATTTTTGGTGCTGGGGATAATCCATTTTAAATTGAAAGCAGCTGTTTTAAACTTCCAGGGCACAAAGGCACAGGAGCACAGGGCAGGTGATAGCCAAAGACAAAGTGGGCTGCCCCAAGCTTTGGCTCCTTCCTCAGTGAACCACAAAAGCTGCTGATAAAAAGGGGTTAGTGTTAAAAGCTGGGAAAAGGCTTTTTCTGTTATTTCTGCAGAATCATGACATGCTCAGAAAATCAGCTGTAACCAAAAAGATTGCACTTCTTTACCTGCCTTTCTTTACATCCAGTGCTCACCTGTATGTGCACCAAGGGACTGCTGTGCAAGGGGATGGTTTAGGGTCACCTCCCAAAAATCTGACAGTAGCTCAGGGTGCAGGCACAGCACTCCACCTTCCTTCCACCTTCCTACTGCTCTGGATTTCCCTTCTGCCCAGCATCCCCACCACCATCCCATCCTATCCCAGGGTGCCTCATCCCCCTCACCCCCAGTCCTCTGCTCCCAGCCCCTTTTGTCCCTGTTTGCTCTCCAGGCAAGCCTGAGAGGCACTACCTTTCCTTGTCTCCGCGTTTCTATGATAAAATGCAATTCTAGGCAATAACAGCCATGTTAGTTGACACAATTTAGCATTTTCCTGCATGGAGTGCTTGGTCTCACTGGGCCCCAGCTCCACAAGGACCTGAGGAGGGAGCTGGGTTTGCTCTGGCTGCTGTTCAGCGACAGCCTGAGGCTCTAAGCTCAGCCTTGCACCTCAGACCCTGTTTTTATGCCTGGAGCACATGAACGGATTTTGGACAAGCTCAAAGCTCAGCATTCAGGAAAAACAGGGACTCACCAGTAGTGAATCCATGTTGTAAATGTCCCTTTCCCAGGGTGTAGCCCAAGTCAGATTCAGATTTCAGTTTAAAGATATTTTCAGGCCAAACCCCAACCAAACCAAAAAATCTTGAATCAGCCATGACCTAAAACTGCAGGCTACAAATTCCTTCTGCATCTCCCCAGGACCTGACTGCAGGTTTAAATGCTATTTATTTCCATTCAGCAAGGAGGATTTTTCTGCTTTTTCCATGGTCTCTGCTGTTCTGTTTTGGTTTTATCTCTAAAATAATTGATTTAGAAAAAGAAACCCTGTAAACTTTCTCAGAAGGGTGGACTTTCTCCTCCCGACCGTATTAATTGATTTAATTTATCTTAAATTTGATTGCAGTGAGCACCCCTAATTAACCTGATTTTTTGCTGATAATCACTTCCAATGGAATCAAATCACAAATCCGGGGATGGATTGACCGGCACACAGAAAGAAGCTGCCCTCCGTGCGTTAATTCAGCGAACGGGATATAATTTGATCCAGGTAGGAATTCACAGTCACATCCTTTTGTGCAGCATCCAGCTTCATCCTGAAGCTTCACTGGGGGCGTGAGCAGCGAATCCATGCTCTTGAATCGCTTCTTGCTCGTTTCTTTTCACTCTGTTTCTCTCTCACATCCTTGCTGGCCATCACTGCATTGTCTTTCCCAAAGCAGGACCTTATTCCTCAAGGAATTCCTTGCTTGTTGGGAAATTACAATAAAGGTGGGGGAAGGACAACCCTGAGCACTGCTAGATGTTGGGAAAGGTCAGGATTGGTGTCTCAAAACCAAAGAAAACCCACAGAGCAAAGTTTCAGGAGGATGTGGTGGGGAGTCCAGCACATTACCTTTAGTGCAGATCCTTGTATGGGTACATGGGAGGCAGGTGCCTCACCTGCTCCAAGGTTTGCTCCCAGTTTAGGCTCCAAGGTCTCCAAAATCCAAACCTCCCGTGGTTAGGGCAGGTGGAGCTGGGCATGGCCTTCAAACCCACCTGAGAAAGCTTTTCTTGGCTACCACAACCGAAACAAGCTCAGCCTTGGAAAGCACTGGGCACTGCTATGACCGGCCTTGCATCCTGGAAGAAGGAACTGGTAACACTGGATTTTAGGCAGGTGGAGGCCGTGAACTTTGCCTTGCTTTGCATGGCACTAGAGGGCACAACAGCCCCAAGCACAACCTGAGATTCCTGGGAAAAAGCACATTCCAGGAGCTGTGTTTGGTGCCCTTGAGGAGCCTTTCTGCTCTACCTGACCTGTAAGATAAGGGCCTTCTGTGTGTCTTAGATTTGCTGTGGCTTTCTCAGAGTCATAGGGGTTGGGAGGTTCCTTAAAGCCATCTTGTTCCAGGGACACCTTCCACTGGCCCAGGTTAATCCAAGCCCTGTCCAACCTGGCCTTGGAATTATGCTGGTGTTCAGTTTTTCCTGCTGTCACATCTGGCAAAGACCTCTCCTAAAGAACAGACTTCAGCTCCCAATCCCCCCCACACTTCAACATCTTCTTGCTCTTCTCTGTCCTTTCATTTTCCATTCCAACCTTGCTATTTTATCTTTCTCTCTTTTTCGCCATCTCCTAATTTCCCTGTACCTTAGGGATTTTTCTTCCAGCCTGTCTGTGGGTGCAGCCAAACATCTTCTTCTTCAGTGCACACCTGGGTTGTTCATCTTTGGCAAGTGGCTGATGTCCACTTCCCCTCCAGGCCCCTTGTCAAGAAGGTTTTGTTGAGGTGCTGCCTTCCAGCCACAAACAAAGCCACTGCAAATTGAGGAAAGGGTTTATTTTTTGCTGTGCCCCCCTCTCACACCAGCTCAGGCATAAAATCAAATGTCCCTAGGACTCCATCACTGCTGAAAACATTGGAAAAACAGGAATGAGAATGAAAAATTCAGGGCCTGTTCTAGGGTTGAGAAAACTAAAAGGGTTTGTGGTGTATTTCTGTTTTCTCCTAAGGATCTCTGTTTGTTTACATTCCTCTTAAATCAGCTGTACAAGGCATTTGCTTTCCTGGAATAATCCCAGAATGGGAAGTGACTGAAAAAAAGGTCAGGGAGCCAAAAATGGAAAAATTACTGGAGCCCCAGATCCTGTAGGAACAGGGTATCACTGTAGGGAGAGAGAAGGAGAGACAGGAGAGGGAGAGAAGGAAGGAAGGAAGGAAGGAAGGAAGGAAGGAAGGAAGGAAGGAAGGAAGGAAGGAAGGAAGGAAGGAAGGAAGGAAGGAAGGAAGGAAGGAAGGAAGGAAGGAAGGAAGGAAGGAAGGAAGGAAGGAAGGAAGGAAGGAAGGAAGGAAGGAAGGAAGGAAGGAAGGAAGGAAGGAAGGAAGGAAGGAAGGAAGGAAGGAAGGAAGGAAGGAAGGAAGGAAGGAAGGAAGGAAGGAAGGAAGGAAGGAAGGAAGGAAGGAAGGAAGGAAGGAAGGAAGGAAGGAAGGAAGGAAATATGTTTAAAAATAGGAAAGGAGAACAGAGACACACTCATCTAACAAAAAGAGATCAAAAAGGAAATACTGACTGGCCTTCTCATCTTTGAATATTATTTGGAGCCAAGATTTGCTCTCTGCCAGAAGGACCTCCTGGGTGTCATCCTCAGATTGGATGAAAATCAAGACGAGTTACAGATTTTGCAAGTGTCCCATTACCCAGCCCACAACTGACACACAGCCCATGGAGATTCCCCTGCCAGAGCCAGGAGGATTTCCATTTTCCAGGGAGTTACCTGACTGTCTGCACTTGGACTTTGGAAGTATCCCAGCCTTGGTTGCAGGACACTGCATTATCCCTGCTGAATCCATGAGGAGCTGAAGGGGAGGAGGGTGTCTGCCTCAAGGGACAGAGTTGGTTTGATCCACATTTAAAAATCAATACATGAACCTTTCTTTTCTTTTCCTCCATGGCAGGAAAATGGGCAGAGGAAATATGGGGGACCACCACCGGGCTGGGATGGCCCTCCACCAGAGAGGGGCTGTGAGATCTTCATTGGGAAACTGCCCAGAGACCTCTTTGAGGATGAGCTTATCCCCCTCTGTGAAAAGGTGAGGCTTGATGGCAGCTGATCAGTTACTGATGGTCAGAGCTGCATTTCAGGGCTGATTCCAAGGCCTGGCTGGGCAATCTGGTCAATGGAACTGAGTGGGCTTTAAAATTCCGGTCTTCTTTCACCACTCCCACCTTGCTGACAAACCTCTCTCACTTGGCAGATTGGCAAAATCTATGAGATGAGGATGATGATGGACTTCAATGGCAACAATAGGGGCTACGCCTTTGTCACCTTCTCCAATAAACAGGAGGCCAAGAATGCAATAAAGACGCTCAACAATTATGAAATCAGGTAAGCAGGGCAAACACCTTCAAAGCAACTTCAAATCATATATTTTTGGTCTGTTTTTGCATGTGAGGGATATTTTTCCTGGCATCCCAGAGCAAGGTTATTTAGATCCCTGTACTTTGAGGGGAAATCTCCTCCTGTCTCCCTGTGCAGTCACTGCTTATTAAAGCCAATGTCTTTCACAGGAAATTTCTTCCTCATAAAAAATAAAAATTAAAAAATTATCAGAACATTGGAAAAAATATTCTGCTTTGGATGAAATTAACTTTCCCCTAACCAGCACTGTTTATTATGTTCCCCTCAGGTTGTTTGTTGTTGATTTATTCAGTTCACAGTCTCCCTCGTGACAGATTGTGCAGATATGTTCTGGGAGATGGAGCAATCACAAAAAATGGTGAAATAGGATGGAAACCAATTGGCACAACAGTGATAGAAAGGAACAGAAAAAGCTCTCATGTTTGTGACTAAAAATTGGGAACAAAACACCCAGAAATCAACAACAGATGGGCCCATCAGTACGTGTTGGTTGGATTTCAACCACACTAAATGTTTTTTGCCAGTTCAAAGTGAGATGTTGACGCCTTTGCTTAAAAACCTTTTGGGATAAACCATGCTGTCAATTTTTCAATTAAAAAAAAAAGAGGGGTTGTGAACTGCTTTGAGTAGATCAAGGCACACAGAAGTCTTGGAGCTGTCATTTGTAGCAGAGGTTGGAAGGTCTTAGGGACCAGGCTTCATCCACCTCCTCCACTTCCTTCCCTGGTTCCAAAGACTCCTCTAAAGAGGTTTTACACTTCTCCAGGCCTGTAAGAGATAATTTGACTCCAAGGAGGTGAACAAAGGAAGGGGTTTTTTTTGGGTCTGCACAAAAGTTGGGATCAGTGAGTCCTCAGATGGTGCCTCTCTATGAGAAGGGATTTTCTTCCCCCTAAACCTCCCTCAGAGGTGAGTGGGAAGCCACAAGCCACTGGTGACAATACAGGGACCTGGGTTGGGGGCTGGCAGGAAAAGGGAGAATCTCACATAGGAAGAGCAACATTTGGCTTTGGTTTCTCCCTCAAATCCTTCATTTCAACTGTGCTGTTTGCCTTTGATGTCAGATTTAGCAGTGTGGCAGGTTTTGCACTGAGCAATGCCACTGGAATATCCCAAAGAACAGCTGACACCAAAGCCTTGTATTTGGCCTTGTGTATTGGGACAGAAGATGGGCTTTGCTTTAACCTTGTGCTCTCTTGGCTCCTGACTCCTGACAGACTGGGTTTTTTGACTCCTGACAAAGCAGCTCTGCTGTTTCAGGAACGGGAGACTCCTGGGGGTGTGTGCCAGCGTGGACAACTGCCGCCTGTTCGTGGGGGGCATCCCCAAAACTAAGAAGAGGGAGGAAATCCTAGCAGAGATGAAGAAAGTCACGGACGGCGTTGTGGATGTCATCGTCTACCCCAGTGCTGCTGACAAAACCAAAAACAGGGGCTTTGCTTTCGTGGAGTACGAGAGCCACCGGGCAGCAGCCATGGCCAGGAGGAAGCTGCTCCCAGGTGAGCAGGGATGGGGAGGGGTCACCATGTGGTGGCATCACCAGGGGACCCAGGAATCCAAGGAAGTGAATGTGGCTGGGTTTTCTGCCCTCAGACAGCAGTTTTCTGCCCTCAAACAGCAGTTTTCTGCTAGACACACCCAGAGCCTGGAGGTCCCCCAACACACCATGGGGTGTGGGATTCACTGCAGCTCCTGCTGCAGCACCGTACTGATGATCCATGGTTGTCCTTCAGGAGCTTGGGTTTGTTAAAAATCCAACCAGCTGGATTGAGCTGTGTGTATCCATGTAGCTCTGCTGTGGGATGTGCTTGGTGCTGTGCTTGTCTTGGGTTAAACATAGAATAGAGAGTCATTTATGGCCTCTCAGGGAGAATCACTCAGGAAAGCATCCGAGAGCAGATTCAGGCTGGAGCATGGACTGAAAATTGATATTTTGGCAAAAAGGCTTGGAATGAGGAATTGCTTTAGAGTAAATCTAAGAAATTCAGCACTGGGAGACAGCCAAAGACCATTGTGAAGGAGAGAGAGCTTTAGCAGGTATTAGGTGAAGAAGTCACCTAAGTGCATTTGCAGGGATTTCACCAATTTTCTCTTGCTTTCCCATGCTCCTGCACTGCTTTGTTGAACACAGCTCACTGGCTGGTGAAAGCATCCAACAAACCTTGGGGTTTGAGATTGCTTCATAACCACCAACCTTCTTTCACCTGTTTTATACATTAAATACCCTGCATCATTTAAATTATTTTTTCCCTTATTGTATAAAGAAGTGAGCATGATTTTGAGCACTGACTTTGCTCTCCTATTGGGACATATGTCACACTGACAATTTTTCTTTTTATTCTGCACTTTTTTTCTTCAGTTTAAGCATCTCCCTGATGGTGGGAGCACATTCTGTGCTTGAGCACGACTTTCCTGTGGTTTTTATGTGGAAAAGGAAAGCAGGAGCAAGCAGAGCACTTGAAATCTTGAGCAAAGACAGCAAGACAGATGGAAGGAACTCAGAGCCCTGAGCAGACATGTGCAGTGCATGAGGGATTTCCAGTTTAGGGACATCTCAGCAAACAATTTAGAGAATTCCAAAGGCCTGAGCAGGACCCAGTGTCTTCTGAAGTTTCAAGCATATGACAGGAACTGGAAAAAAATTTCAAACCAGACTTGAATGTGTCTCCAGCTGATGTGAGCTTGAATGCCATTATCAGATGCTTCCTTTAAACTGAACCTCGTTTCTCTTTCAGGGAGCTCTGCAGAGAAAGTGCTTAAAAACAAAGAGTTTTACCAAAAAAATTTAAAATGTTGTTCTGTGTCTGGCTAAACAAGAGGGTGGAGATAGGCTGATTTTCAGCAAGAGGCACCAAGCTTAGCCCCTTGCTTCAAGTCAACCAGTTCATTATTTCCACCTTGAACTGGAAACAGCAATTGAGAAAGGGGCACAGAACCATGAGCAGCCCTGTCCTTATCTCTGGTTGCTGACAGCTCAGATCTGTGCAGTGCTGAAAGCTGAAGAGCAGCTCAGCCTCACTCCACAAATCCCAGCTCATTCACGAGGGAATCCAAGGGAACAGCACCTTTCCATTTAGTTTGATCATTTACACTTCCAATGAGCCTTCAAGTTCTATCCTCACCCTCTCATTTTTGAGCTCCCACCCTTTCTTAAATGGGTTGTCCAAGCAGAGATGCCTTTTTAGATCTGGCAAAGAGTATTTTGCAGGATTTTCTTTGTCCCCTCATTTGCAAATGCGTGGTTTAGGTCACTTAGAGAATCAGAAGGTCTGGGCAAAAGTGGGTTTAAAATAAATTTGTGAAGGCATGACAAGGTTTGATGGCAAGGGTCACTCTATTGCTTACTACACAGATAAAGCAGGCAAAGAAATATCAGATTAAAGCAATCTAGAATGATTCATGTGGAGACCAGGGAAGCAAAAGGGTGAGGAGAGAAAAAGTAAAGGATTCCAAGGGTTGACTCCCAACAGAATAAACCCCCTTGCCAATCTCAGCCTCAGACTGAGGCCTCAATTTAGGTCTAAATGGTTTATTATTCGAAACAATATCTAATAATGGTTTATTATTCATAATATCTAATCAACACTAGCAGTTCTTGATAAATGGACCGATTTAACACCTCTAAAAAGATTTTCTATAAGCGCAACAGAACCATAAATCCAACTTAACCAAAATTCAATGACAAATCTAAAATGGCAACCTTGGTAATAGACATGCATGCAGACAGAAATATGGACTTCTGAAAATTCCCCTTGAGTTCAGTGAAAGTCTCACCATCAGGTGCCTTTGAAAATGGAGCTGAGCCTCGAGGAGTGGGGACACCAACCCGACTGCATCATCAGCATTCAGCGATGTGATTTATTTGCTCTTTTTCTTCCCTGCCCCTCAGCAGCTCAGTCCAGTGTACACAGAGTCCATGGGTTTATCCTCCACATCCACACCCTGTTTTCTGCATTGGGACTTTTTGTGTCCCTCCTTTCTTCTGTTGCAGCTTCACCCAATGAAATCAAACACACACAGACACATTCTTGCTTTTGCTGTTTCATTCCATCCCGTTGGGACTTTGGGATCCCCGCTCTGCTATTGAGGGAATGAAACTTTGCTGGCCAAAAGGGATTTTTATAAGTGCATTAAAATACTTCCCTTTAGGGAACACTCCAGGAAATGCAGGCTTAAAGTGAATTATTCCATATTTTCACTACTTTCAGCTCTGGAGGCTCCAAAGGTATTTGCAGGAGGCCATTCTGAGTGTGACCATCTGCTTTTGGGAGGCAGCTGATGCAGCAGCGGTGCTTTGAGCTAGGAAGGCTTTTTTCTTGGTCAATTTGTAGAATTTGGCCTGCTCTGTTGTGAAATAGAGCATGAGCAGGAGTGAGGGGAAGCACAGCCCCTCAGCACTGACCATTCCCTTTCCCTTAAAGGAAGGATCCAGCTGTGGGGACACCCCATCGCCGTGGACTGGGCTGAGCCAGAGGTGGAGGTGGATGAGGACACCATGTCCTCAGTGAAAATCCTCTACGTCAGGAACCTCATGCTCTCCACCACTGAGGAGACCATAGAGAAGGAGTTCAACAGCATCAAGCCAGGTAGGAACCCACTGGTGCAGTGCCTCCTAAACAAATGGAAATATTTCTGCATTCCTAAAATGCCACAAGAGATAAAAATAGCTGGTTTTCTGCTGTGAAATGTTTGTGTGAAATGCCACAAAAATTGTCATGAGGCTGAAGGCTCCCACCCAATATGCCATCCCATTAAGGGCTGCTTAATTCCCAGCTACAGCCACCACGAAAGAGGATGATTGGCAACTGGAAGAAACCCAAAATGCTGCATGGGCATGCCCTGTGTCATCAAAACGCTTTGGAATCATTTAATCTTTCTTAAAAAGAGTTGGTGAAGCAGCTGGGTGACTTCAGCATTCTTCTGTGGCAAGGGACAGTGATAAAAATAGAGTGGCTTAATACAACTCCTTTTTATCTGATCTATCTAAATTCTGAACTCATTTTCATACATCCCCCCTAGTCCTCGTGTAAATTGGCGAATAATTAGTGCTTTCCATTTAATTCAGTATTCCTTTGTGGCATATATTACATGGACTTAGAGTGAGATTTTTCACGAAAAGCAGGAAGATTAGTTGGGAATAAAATTCCTGCTGGCTTTCAAAGGAGATTTTACTTCTGAGTTACTCCAGCTTTAGGAAATTCCACCCAAAACCAACAAAGTAAAAATAACCCATTTCTGCAGCTCTGCAAGCCACGCAGTCCATTAGGCATTAGGAACTGATGCTTGGCAATGTGAAATCTCCTTTCATCTCACTCCTGTTAGCTTCCTTCTATTAATTTTTTAAAATATGCTGCCAAGCTTCATTGTTCTTCTACTAACTTCTCATTTCTGCTCTGTGCATGCCTTTTTCTGGACTAGGCTTCAATGCAAAGGTCTTCATGAATTTTCCTTGTGTCCTTCCAGCATTTCTGGCTCATACTTTTAGCCACCATCAAGCTGTTGCAGACCCCATTTTACCCCTGAGTTAAATTTATGTTATCCAACACTCTGCACTATTTCCTTCTTTTATTTACCCAGTTTTGCTCCTGAGCTTTGAACAAGCTCACACTCCCCAGAAACACATTTGTGGCCTTTCGACACTTTGGTAACAGTCATCTGCTTTGCTCCTAAGTTTTCCACTATAACAACAGAAGTTCTGCACCATCTTCATTTATCATTTTATCATTTCAGTGTTCATGTTTGGGTTTTTTTTGGGTTTTTTGGGTTTTTTTATGGACAGCTTTTATTTGGGTGGCTAAAATCAGAAATGGATGCATTAGAGCAGCAAAACTTCCAGCTTTGGGGAGAGAAAATGCAGTTTATGCTATAGTGAGGTCAAAAAAGGCAGCAAGGATCTGAAATGATTCATTGCCCTGCTGCCTCACTCATTGAGCCACATTTCAGCACTACTTAGCTGAAATTACCTGGGATCCAGGGCATTAAGAAGCTGTTTTGACATCAAGTCATCCAATAAAAAATGATCCAGAGGACCCCATGACACAGCAATTGCCACATCTCTGAGGGCTCCACTGACAGGACCAGGAATGCTGCTTGTGCTCCTCAAGCTGGGATATAGCACAAGTAGCACCCCTTAAATCTGTGCCAAATTCACAGCCTGGTGCCTTTTGTAAATCTGTTTCTCTGAAAAGCCCTGCCCTTGCTCCCTAGGAATCCCAACGAAATTCCTCCTGCCTGGTAGAGTTCCCAGCAGGAAGATTGTGCTGCCCCAGTGTGCTGGAGGGACAATGCTCCTTCTCTAATGTCCCATAGATGGGCTCTCCATGGAGCTGACCCAAGGGTGGGTATCGCATTGCTTGGCCCAGCAGAGGCAGAAGCAGGGAAGAGCAGAATTTTTGACTCAGGATTGGTGTCCTGGAATGTTCTCTGGGAGGCAGAAGGGGGATATTCAAAACACAGCGAGTTCATTAAAGCTTCCACTTGTAAACAAAGCATCAGCATATAACTCCCATAAATTCAGAAAAATCATCCTCTGTCCCAGGAGGACTCAAAGTGCTGCTTTACCATCCCTGTGTTGTTCCAAGACGTGCAGCCTGCTTGGGTTGTAGGCTGGGACAGGCTCATTTAGCCCTCTGCAGCTCCTAATGACTCCCCCTGAACACCAATGAAATTTGTTTCCTCCTGCATTTTTCTAAGTAAGTGCTTTTTGTGGCAATATGATATTTCCCTGTGCACCTGTTCAGCTTTAGGAGGTAAGAAGCCAACAGAAGAGTTGCTAAGCATCCCTTAGCCATGTTTCCAAAGGATATTTTAGGGGTTTTACAGGAAGCTGGTCTGACTGATGTTGTGCTTCCCAAGTCACAGCAGCAGAGAAGATGAGGAATTAAAGAAATGGCTGAAGGCTGTGGGGAACAGGAGTGGTGGGGTTATTATTTTGGAGACAGACTCCTCAGTGCAGAGTATGAGCTCCTGGCAGCAGAGCAGCTGACAAGGGAAAGAGAAAACTGTGGGGGATGGACTTAGAAAAGAAGAACAAGAAGTCATTTACATTTGAATTACTTCAGATAAATTGAATGTAAGAAAGATTCAGGCTGGAAGAAAGATTCTCCAACCCAAGCCTGATCCCAGGAGGGTCAACCCTCAGCTGCAGAGCCTGACTGGGGCCATGTCCAGGTGAATTGGGGCATACAGGAAAGCCCCACTGCCAAGGCAAAGGCTGTTTCTTAGGGAGAGGATTTTTTTTAGGGAGAGACCTGCTGCCCCATCAGCCCCAGTGCATCCCAGTGCCCTGGGCTGCTCTGTGCTGGGCAGAGCTAGCTGTTCGTTCTTCCTGAACATCCTGAGCTGGCTGTCAAGGAGAAAAACCTCCTTGTTTTATGGCAAAGGCGTCAACTTTTGCTGCCTCCAATGCACATACAAAAGCAGGGAGATGGGGATCACATGGGCATGGTGCGAGGTCTGTCACAGAAGGGAGACACAAGACCAAAGGTAGTGCCCAACAGAATGGTTTGGACAGGAGAAAACTGCTCCAGTTTAATGGGAATCTTACTGGTGTCTGATCCCAAAGCCTTCTAGTTTGCCTTGTAATGCTATAACCATTATATATTGATTTTCCTGCGGAATATGCATCCAAAGAGGTGAGGGGGCACTGACCTCTTGTTCTTCTACCTTTGCTCAGACTTTGCTCTCCAGGGGCTCATAACCTGACAGAACCACTCTTTCCGATCTCTGTTTTCTCACTAATCCCCGCTTCCCACTAATATTCCAATGTTTTCCACAGGTGCAGTGGAGAGAGTAAAGAAAATTAGAGACTATGCCTTTGTGCACTTTAATAAAAGAGAACACGCAGTGGAGGCCATGAAAGCCTTGAATGGGAAGGTAAAGCTGCTGTAAATGTTAATTCGTGGGGCTCAGGGTGCAGAATATTATACACAGCCACCTGCTTTATTAGCTCCAAAACCCTCCTGGAGGTGTTATCCCAATTTTCTCTTTGCTGGTTGCTTTTATACTCCTGAATTTGTTTTTCAGCAGCTCTGTTGTACACAAACGATTCATTTTGGCTCCTTGTATTTGTGCTAAGTGTTTGCCTGACTCTAGTTCACTGCTCAGATGAAAAAAAAAAAAAAACAGAAAAAGCTGAAAGAAGAACTAGGAAAGGAGGGGTTACAATCCCCCCCGGCTCACACTCACATCCTTGTTCCAGACTGCCAACAAAAACACTGGCAGGGCAGCGTGTGAATGGCAAACTGGGACAAACGAGGCCAGCCCAAACATCTGCTCCAAATTCAGATGCGGATTTGCGAGGAGGCTGCTGAATTTAGCCCTTCTTGCACTGCATGTAATTCACTGTAAAGCCGGAGCTGTTCCCAAAGAGGTGTTAACCCCGCTTCTATTTTTAGTGCCACTGCTGTTCTCCACAGGGGCACAGGGAATCTCGCCCGGCTTACGAGCTGCTTTGCAGGGAAGTGAGGCCTTCTGAAGGCTTTGCTGAAGGAGCCTCTCCCAGCTGGGGACAGGGCTGGGGGCTCTCAGGTTAAGCCTTCACCCAGCCAGCCCCATGTGAGGGAGGTTTGGGGCTTTTTTTTGGGGTGGTTTCCTCCATCTTCCCATCCTGTTAGGACGTGGGGGCAGTTCCTCCATAGGTGGAGGCACTTTGAGCACTAACCCCCATGCTTGTGCCACACTCTCTCCCCGCCGCCAAGGTGCTGGACGGGTCCCCGATCGAGGTGACGCTGGCCAAGCCGGTGGACAAGGACAGCTACGTGAGGTACACGCGCGGCACGGGCGGCAGGGCGCCGGTGCTGCAGGGCGACTACACCTACACCCTGGGCCACCTGTACGACCCCGCCACCGCCTACCTGGGCGCCCCGGTCTTCTACGCACCCCAGGCCTACGCTGCCATCCCCAACCTGCACTTCCCCGCCGCCAAGGGGCTCGGCAGCAGGAGCGTCCTCCGGCCCCCCTCCGTCCGAGGTAATTCCCCTCGTGCCACGCGTCTTCTCCGGGCATTGGGCAGCCGCTCCCCACGCTCATGTCTGTGACGTTGGCTTTGCCAATCCTGCTCAAAACGGGATGGAAAACAGGGTTTAGGCTCTGTCATTGCCAAAGGCATCTTCCAGCTGAAAGAAATAACCTGGAAGGAACTTCTAGATTGCCCTCACCCATGAATCCTCCTGGTTTTGCCCCAGCAGGGAAGGCCAAATAAAACACTTTACCTTTCCCAGCCGCCACCACCGCTATGTTTCCTCTTTGCTTTGAAAGTTGCCAGGAAAATTTTACCAGTCCTGTAAATTTTACCAGTCCTGGGTGTTTTGTGACCCAAAGCCAGGAAGTCTCCCAAGGAAGTCACATTGCCCTGGTGCAGGGTAGGGGATCAAATGAGCCATTCTGTGCTCTGGGAGGTGGAGGCCCCCTTTGGGGGATTGTTAACTCAATAATAATTAATTCAATCAATTCAATCTATGAATAAAAGAGTATTTCTAAAAACTCTTGGATGATCCAAATCAAATCCCCACACTCAGGTACCCTCAAATTAAATGTCAATACAGACATCATTTGGTCAATTAGGATGTAAGTTTGGGCCTAGCAAAGAAATAACTCTGCCATATGATCTTCCTTCCAAAGATGATGCCATGTGTCCCCAAGCCAAGTCCCACAGCAGGCTGGGACCCTGTGTGGCACCCTGGTAGGCCTGGCAGGGATCACAATGGCCAATTTTTGTCCCTTCCCCAGGAAGGAGACAGGGGCAGCAGGAATACCCCTTGTTCCTCAAGTTTTTTCCCCACACAGGTGAACCAGCTCCTCTAAAATTTGCACTAGGAAAGGAGCTGATGTGGTAACTCCCCACACATCTCTTGCCTCATGGTCTCCCCAGACTCCCAAGCAGGGTTCCCTGAGAAAAAAATGGAAGTGTAATGGGGCAAAACCAAAAAGGATTTCTGTTCATAGAGGGATGAAATTGTGTAAGCTGTGAATTCTTCAAGGTGAAATTATACTGGTGGGTAACAAAAGATACCAATTGTTCCCACTCTGCCCTCCAGCTACAAAGCTGGGTAAAAAGCTGTCCTGAAATCAAAACTGAGCAGAGAAGATGGGAAATGGGCAGAAAGAAGCAGCTTTGCCCCCAAACCCCTCAGCTCTCCAGGGAAAGGTGTCAGTGTTGAGCTGTGTTATCACACCAGCAGGCCGTGGCACCTCCTGCCCGCCTGCTTCCCAATCCTCCCAGCAAGCGGGGCTAACTTTTCCATTTCAGCAAGAATCAGGGTCCTTTTTCCCGTGATTTGATTCGGTGTAATGCCTTCTTACATTCCTAGAAATTTACATGAATGTACCTGTAGGGGCTGCGGGCGTCCGAGGCCTGGGAGGCCGCGGCTACCTGGCGTTCCCGGGCCTGGGGCGCGGATACCACCTCAAGGGAGACAAGAGGGGAGAGGAAAAGCTCTACGACCTCCTGCCAGGGATGGAGCTCACCCCCATGAACCACGTCACCCTAAAGCCCCAGGGCATCAAACTGGCCCCTCAGGTACGTGGCCCGAAGAGAGCGTCCATAGCCCAAGGGCCGTGCTGGGAAAGCAGGCCCAGGCTGGGTCAATAAATCCTTTCCTGTGTCTCAAAGAAATGAGTGGCACCAGTTGCATCTTGCAACATCCACCTGCCTTGCCTGCTCTCATGAAATAGTGGAATGGTTGGGGTTGGAGATCTTTAAGATCATCATGAGTGTCAGGGTGTGGCTGTCGTGCCATAAAAGCACTGTGGGTCAAGGAATTCCCAGCCATGATGGGTTTGAGCCATAAAATGCATCACCTGGGGCTTCACCAGTGATGATTTATGTATCATCAAATAGTGGTACTTTAAAAATTGTTATTTTTACATGTATATCAAATAGGGGTACTTTAAAAATTATTTTGGGGCTTTTTGACAGCTTGGTCAGTTATTTGTTGAGTTAATCGCTTTACATTAGACGACACCAATTTGTTGAGTTTTGCCCTTTTCTGACCAAGAGATGGGGAAATTGAGGGGCATTTAAAAAAAACTTTTATTCCATTTTCAGTTTCATATGAAGGGTGAGACAATACAGATGTTATAATTCATGCCATCAGAATCAGAAGCTGACTATTTCCTAATTACAATACACTATAAGCGTTTCTTGGCCTATCAGCTTTTGCCACATCTGCTGTAAAATGCCTTAAAGCCAAAAATCTAAAATCACTCCTCATGGGTTCTACTATGATGCATCTTTCATAATTCTATTTCTCCAAAGTATCTAGTCTTATTTTCAAGGCCATCCTTTGAAACTTTTTCCTAACTCCATTTCTCTCTCCACAATATCTCCTATTCCATGGCAATTCTAAGTCAGCATTTCTTATCTCCAAGTTTGCACACAGTGTGAGCCTTCTGTCAGGCCCCAAGAACTCTCTACAAATCCATTTCCCACAACCAGTACACTTGTATAGAAAAATAATGCACATTTTCAAATCATTTATGGCAAAAGAAGTGTTGACATAAGCCATAACATAGCACAGAAACTCTGCCGGCTCAGGGGGGCTTTTGATATGTGGGATCTTTTGGTTTTTTGTGCATGTTGATGCAGATGGATGGGTGAGGACTGAGGAGAAATCCAAAATAAATTCCCTTAGTTTCTTAACATCCAACTCAGACAGTAACTCTTCTCCCCTTATATAGGGCAGAGCAACACAAGAAACCAATTTCACCCTGAATTTTGAAGCATATCTTTGCATTCTAACACTTCAATTGCCACAGCCTCCAGTTTGCCAAAGTTTATGAGAACATCCTTGTTTTCTCCCAGAAAACTGGCCAGTGGTAATTTTTTCCCCTCCTGAAAGAGGAGTACAGGAGTTCCCCTGTACTCTATTTTGTCAGCACATCACAGAATCAAAGAATGGTTTGGGTTGGAAGGGACCTTAAAGCTCACCTAGTACCAACTCGTGCCATGCATAGGGGCACCTTCCACTAGAGGTGTGAAATCCCTGGAATGGTTCTGCAGGGCCTTAGGACAAGTGAAATTCATTTTTATAAAACCGACATATAAAGGAGTTGGGACAGCAGGGAACGAGTATTGCCACAGTGAAAAAAATGAACTATTGCAATTGAAACCTGAGCTGTGTAATGAAGCATTTTACACTGGAAGATGCTAAACTTCAGCTGGAGCTGTGGTGGCCAAATTAAAAGCAGCAGTGAGGTTTAGATTTTACCTTTGAATTTTAACTCTATTCAAATGTAAGCTGCAAATGAGGTAACCACAGCAAGACTTCAGGGTGGCCTAATGGTGGCCTTCCAGTGCCTGAAGGGGCTGCAAGAAAGATGGAGAGAGACTTTACGAGGGCCTGGAGTGACAGGACACAGGGAATGGCTTCCCACTTGCAGGAAGCAGGATAGATGCGATATGGGCAGGAAATTCTCAGTTGTAATGGGGGTGAGGCTCTGGCACAGGTTTTTCAGAGAATCTGTGGCTGCCCCATCCCTGGAAATGCTCAAGGCCAGGTCAGAGCAACCTGGTTTAATGGAAGGTGACCAAATCCAGCTGGGACAGCACACAGCCAGTGGCTTAAAAACCTTCAAATCCCAAGCCAAAGCAGGAGTGTTTCTGGACAGCAATTCCCAATTACCACGGGACCAGCTGTGCCAAGGCAGAGGGCAACGTGGTTCAGCATTTCAAATACTGCAATTGCCTGCTGAAGTTCGTGGAATTAATTGGATGGAAACACAACCTTTTTTTCTTTTTAGAAAGAAGTCTATTTGGACTTCTCGTGCTCTGAAACCCACTAAGCCAGAGAGGCAGCAGAGCAGAGAAGATGAATGCAATCCGAGTTTCTTTAGTCCTCTGAAACAGAAGTCTGTGAGACAGAGCTTCTGAGGAGAATTCAAAGAAAAGCACTCTGAAATAATCTAATCAGCAAAAGGACTCAGATGCCCAGCTGAACAGGGAATCATTTCAGAAATTAAACAGATCTTCAAGTATAAAGCATTTAGATGACTTTTACACTTCAATGTGAGCGCAGTGTTCTATCTGCCATTGATTTTGTAATTTTTTTTGAGATTTGAGGAAGCTGCCAGGACTCCCTGAAAACCCTTTGAGGGAAGGCAGCTGCTCAGCACAGGGGCTGGAGCTAGGTGAGGAGGTTTCTGCACAGCAATTAACCCCAGCACAAATGCAGGTTTGTTGTTTTTTTCCTTCTAGATCTTAGAAGAAATCTGCCAGAAAAACAACTGGGGACAGCCTGTGTACCAGCTCCACTCTGCCATCGGCCAGGATCAAAGACAACTCTTCCTCTACAAAATCACCATCCCTGCCCTTGCCAGCCAGAACCCCACCATGTACGTCATTAGTGGAAGGTTTCTGAGGCTAGACATTATTTTTTTAAATTATAATTCACCTAACAGCTGTCCTCAAAGTCTCAAGCACACAGGTTTTCATTTCCTTTTATTTTAAAAAATATTTAATAAATATATTAGAATATTTATTAAAAGTATATTTATGTTTCATATATGTTTATATAATTATATATATAAATACTCTTTTTAAAAAACACAGGGAGAAAAACATCCATATAATTAACTGCTGTCTGCCATGCTTGGTGCTCTCTCTGCTGGTGCAAACTTTACAGAAAGCCAGACATAATCAGGCAAAAGGGTACTTTTTTGCCCAAAAAGAAAGCAAATAGTAGCTCTTGTGGGGAAATAAAAGGAGTTTGAAGGAACATGCTGATATTTCAGCTGCAAATATAATTCTAAATATTTCAGACCTAAACCACTGTTTGCTGTGCATTGTAAAGAAAAACCCAGACTGAGTATTGTAAAGAAAAAATGCAGCAGGGTTTTTTGTTTGTTTTTGTTATGTTGTTTGTTTTTTTTTAAATGGAAAAAGCACAACAAACTCTGCAAGGCTGTCATGTCCAGCAGGAGAGCCAGGGTCAATAATCTCAGCGAGGGCCCAGACTGCTCGGATGAGAGCAGTCTGTTAATGCACCAGCACAGGGAAGCGATGCTTCCATTTGCTCTGTGGGCTGCTGCCAGCTCTAAGTGGATCACAGCATCTGGCAGGAAAGCCCTGGGGAAGGCAAACCCAGCTAACTTTGTGCTGTCCTCACAGACACCCCTTCACACCGCCCAAGCTCAGCGCCTTCATCGACGAGGCCAAGACCTACGCGGCAGAGTACACCCTGCAGACCCTGGGCATCCCCGTGGAGGGGGCAGAGGTGCCTCCTGCAGCGCCAGCTTTTCCAGGTATGGCCATGTCTGTACAGCAAAGGGCTCCTGGAATGTCATTTTTCCTGCTGGTTCCTTGTGGGGGTAAGGAATGAAGTGGGTTTTGCCCACTGAGGGTCGCCTTCCGTATCCCAGGCTTCTCCAAGACCTGTCCTACCTGGCCTTGGACACTCCCAGGGGCAGCCATACCTTCTCTGGGCACCCTGTGCCAGTTTATTGTCTATAAAGCATCTTATCTCTATCTATATCTTTATGCCAGGACTATAGGACTGCCCAAATTTCTGTGTCCATAGTCCAGAGAAATTCAGGCTGGGGGCACTGGGGTGGGGACACTGCTCCAACCCCGATCCCTCAGGTCAATGCTACAGCTGGGACCATGTCCAGGGGAGTTGGAGCAGTCTCCAAGCACAGAGAATCCCAATATCCATACATCCCCTCCACTCCTCCCAGTTTGTGAATGCCCCTTTCACCTGGGAAACGAGGCAGGATGCAAAGCTGGCATCCCCAGTGCCACATCTGGGATGAGTCCTGATGTCACCAGGATGGAGGAGACCATCCTCCCTGCAAGGACACATGGCTAATGGATTCAGAGCCCCCGGCTCCTTGTGAACCAGCACTTAGGGTTTCGTTTGCCAAAGAAATGACGCAGCCATGAAAGTTTGGATCCGATCCCAGCTCTCACACCCCCATGGAAGTTTTTTTTCCCAGTTTGAGAATTCGTACTCAATAGTTCTTGCAGCTGCCCAAAACAGCTTGGGAAATCGTGGAAAACACAGGAATTACATTTGCCGTGCTCTCCAGCATGACGGTAGTTCTGATGGAGAGGCAGCACCACATGCCAAGCTGCACATGAGGAATGCATTAGTCAGTACTACTGAGTTGTTTGGAGTGTCTCAAGGATGGATTTTAAAAAAAAAAAAAAAAAAACCAACAAAAACATCTATCCGGCTTCCTGCCACAGGAGTCCACAAAAGCCACAGAAAAATCAATTTGTCTGGGCTTGTGCAGCTTCCGCAGCGTGGAAACCAAATGGGCTCTTTATTGAATCCAGCCCCCACTTACTGCTTAATTAGCATCTCTCCTTTTCTTTCATCCACCCTTATTTATTTGTCTTGGGAGCTTGGCAAATGGACATGCACTGAAGTGGCTGCTTGGGTCAGGGCTTGCTAAAGCTCAGCTCAGACCATGCCCAGCTCGCAGCTCATTTCTCTCCCAATGGCAGCAGATGTGCCTTAAGTCCCAGATTTCTCAATTGCTGCTTGAGATGTTGCACCTGGCTGTGCTGGTGCAGAGAAAATACTCTGGAGAGCCACAATATTCAAATTGTAAGGAATTCCTCATGTTTTTCCCCAAAGTGACACCTCCAGTGAGGCAGTGTGTGCTCCTTGTTGCCCAGTATTCCCATTCCCCCACCAAGAAGACCTTGGCTCTGGCTGACCTTGAGTTGATCCCATTGCCCACCTGGTCAGACAGGATCCTGGGAGATATAATTTGGCAGCAGAGCCTAGTCCAGCAGATCAGCAGATCCAGCTACTCTTCCCAAATTTAGGCTTTGTCTTAACTCCCGATTCTTTTACAACCAAACACAGGTCTGGTTGACAAGCTGCTATGCCTTGCCTTCAGAGGAACCAGCCCCAAATGAGGCTGTTTTCCCAGTGATTCAGTCTCAAATAGCAATGCTTACATCTTCCCATGGAAAATTTGGAAGTGTTGAAACCACATTTTTCATTAGAAACTGATGGGGATAAACCAAAAAATCCCATCTCCTAAATATTTTCTCCCTGCTGTTAATTGAGGGAGTTTCCCTACCATGGCTGTCCTGAACTGTCTGTAGGTTGGCTATGAAGGGATCAGAGCTCTATTTTCTAAAAAAATCCTGCTCAAATTTTGCCTATTTTGGGTTGTTTCTTTGCCCTCCTCATGCCATACAGAGGTGGGGAGAAAACTTGTCCAGAGCACAATTAGCTCAGAAATAATCAAAACCTGGGGAAAAAATATTCAACAGAGAGGGGTGTTTTTTTCCAGCACTGTGATTGACAAATCATGGGTCAGGAAATGCTTTCATTTTCCTATTAATTCTTTCATTTATTTATATTATTCCCACTAACAAACTTACTGCTGCCCAAGTCATCCCCACTGAAAGTCATCCCATCAAAACCTACCGGGCAATGGTGAGTTTTGAATGGATTTTCGTTAATCCACGCGTTTTCCTTCTTTTTCTCCTTCAGGATACACCATTGCTAACGCAGCTGCCACTGTCACAGCCACTCAGCTGAAGCAGGCAGTGACAATGGGACAAGATTTGGCCACGTATGCCACCTACGAAGCTTATCCTGCCTTCGCTGTCGCCGCACGGAGTGACGGCTATGGAGCCTTTTAACAAAATTCCCTCAAACCCAGCACAGGCAGAGAGGAAAAGAAAAACAATCTCAGTCTGGTAATTCAACACCCTCATGATTTTAAGCTAATCTGTGGCCTGAGGTTCCTTTTAGTTGGAGTTTCAGTCTTGTAGGTCTTTAGTCTTGTAACGGGATGTTAAGGCGGGGGGCAGGGGGAAGAAGAAATTTTTAAAAATCATGCAAAATCGGATTTTCACACTAGAAAGCAAAAGCTCAGCCCAGGAAAGGAGAGGTTCTCAGGTGTATATCTATATTTTCATATGTATATATATTTATACACCTACTGTGTGTGTGTTTACAAGCAACAGCCTGTGCTGAAAACAGTTGGTCCCGTGGGTCTTGTGACCAGGACTGGGGAAGGATGTGGGGCCCCAGAAAACCCCTCTGTGCACCAGGAATTCTCACCCCAGAATTTCCCAGGCCAGGCAGAGCAGAGGTACCCCTTGGCCACGTGGGTTTGCCTCTCCCTGCCCCGATCCCCCCGTGCCATCAGCATGGAGCATCTCAAGGCTCTTTGAAATTCTTCTTCACCGAAGCAAAAAATCATTTATCCTATACATTTTTGCCCAGCCCAAGAGGCTAATTTTTAACAGGTTTCTGTGCTAATTTTATTTTTAGAGCAGGGCACAAGAATTCAGCAGTTTTCCCTCTTACTTTGCTCCCTCCCAGCCAGATCCGAAAATCAGCAAATACCGGTGTGCTTCAAATCAAATGGCACATTCACTAAAAAACAGGGAAACTTTTAAGCCTGAGGAGCAGAAAAATGCTATTCATTAAGGCCAATTCTCGACTTAATTAGAGCATGAGAGCTCACAGCCATGGCCTAGTAATAGCAGGCACCTCAACAGGAATAAAATTCTATCCAAAGAACATTTTCCCAGGTTGGAAAGAGCCCTGCCTGCCTGTACACATTGTATCAAGGCTGCTGCCTGCTCTGATTCCAGCAAAAATTAATGTAGTGGAAGAGGGTTCACACCAACAGTAAAGGCACCTCTTATTTTGGAGAGCACCAGAGTTGGTGTCACATTTGAACCCTTTGGGGATGCTGGGAGCATCCTTTGGGTTACAGCAGGGGCATTACCCAATGATTTTTGCCATGGGATCGAGGCAGGAGTGGTGATGCTATGGAGATACAGGAGGAATGCAGTGCTGGACAACTACAGCAAACACATTAATCCTGTATCATAAATCCTGCACAGTGGTGCACACTGAGAAAACTTGAATTAATTCAGTCTAGGACCAAAAAAAACCTTTTGGGAGGAAGAATTTACAGCTGGGTTGATGAACACTCAGCAGATTTGGCCCCAGATGTTTCACCTGGTTTAGATGCTGTGATGTGGCAGAGTAGAAGCCATTCCTAGGGCAGCTTTTCCTGTGCATCCCCCAAGCTGTGCGAAGCACGAGGATATGGGACTGCATATCCAGGTGGTGACTGCATATCCAGGTGGTGACTGCAGGATCCAAGTGTTTCTTTCCTCTTCTGACTCAGTTTCCCCCAGAGTGGAACAAACCCCATGAGCTGTACAGTCTGAGGTCCCGTTAGACCCCTCCTATTTATAAAGTAGCTCGTTAGGGTGACCCTAAAGGTATTGCAAGCCCTCTGTGGCTGCTGCTGGTCACGTTTGGCTTGGCAGCAAAGGACAAACCTGGTCACAGAGGGCCGAATAACCGAGAGTGTTACGGATTTCGTGGCTTTTTTTTTTTCTCTTCTGTGTCTGTCTTTAAGTGGTGTTTGCCAACGAGGAACATAGCCAGGAGAGTCTCTCAAACCGTTGGCAGGAAGTGTTTCTCACTTTCCATGTTCAGTAAGTTTAGTCTGCTTTTTCAGCTATTTATATAAGTTCAGAAAGATGTCAAAGCAAAGGGCAAGAAGCAGTATTAAAAATGTGTGCATGAAGCACTTATTTTTGTACGACTAGTACAAGGTTTGTATAGAGTTTTAACACTGTGAAGTGTAGCGAAAAATCAGAATTTCCATTTACTGGAGGACAATCATGTATGTTTAAAGGGAATGAAGGGGGAAATGGCATCTCAATCATCCATTACAAATTAGAACCAGGACTAAATTCTGTGAAGCAACTCTGTGATTTTAGAGTAATCCGAGGACATTCACTGGACTTTGAAATATCATTAAACTTTTTAAACACGAGCGTCCGTCCTTTGATACCTCTGTGGTAAACAGGAGCACACTTTGCTCTGGAGGGATCGATCCCAGGTCACACTGGCAGGATCACAAACTGTTCAGGAGGGTTTTCCACGTGCATTCTGGTGACCCTCACCCAGCACACACAGCAGAAAATCAGCAGTTTTGTACTTCTGCACTTCTAAGTGAAAAATCAAGGAGTTCTTGGCCTCTTTTCCCAGCATCTCTTTGGTCAGTAAGTATTTACCTGACAGGAATTGGGTTTGCTGTGAATTTATCATAGTGATAATTTTTCCTTATCTGATCCCTGTGGAGACTTTTGGGGGTCGTATCAACAGTGAGACAATACTATGCAAAAATAAGGGGTAGATGGGGAGATCCATGATTTAGGGCTTTGAGGGATTGGCCCCAGCTTGAGAAGAGCCTTTTGTCAGGTCACTGATAGGCAAATCTTTTTTAAGATGAGGCCCTGCTCCTTGGAAGACCATCATAGTTAAATGACTGAGAAACAGCAATTCCTGGGATGAGGGGTTCTGGCTTTGCACCTCTCCAGAGAGACCCTGAGCCCAAGTAATGGGGGAAGCTCTGGTACCTTGCTGCTGATAGCACAAGCCAAGGCCTCCCCGCCACTCCAGAAGAGATTTTGTCAGAATAACTTGACATTGTTCTTCCAAAGAGGTCAGTTGTATTCCAGCAGCTCTGCCAGCTCTATTATTTTCCCTCATTAGCTTTTCCCAATGTCCTGCTTTCATTTCCTCTGAAACCAGGGCAATGGAGAATTTGCTGTTGTGCTGTAATGTTTCCCCAGACACAACTGAGATCCCCTCTTTGCTCAGCAGCAGCTGGCTGGTCAGTTTTGGAGAGCAAGGATGATTTTCCAAGGAATCTCAAACCCACAGTCCAACTTAAAGAAAACATTATTTCCCATTTGTAAAGATATGGTTTCCCAGTGGAGAGCAAGACAAAGCCAAAAACCAGATCCACCCTCCACCAACAAGTCTAAGACCAGTCTGAGGTTTAAGTGATGAGATCAATGCCCAGAAAAATCAGCAGATGGCCTCATCTTTGGCTGCAGGCAAAGCAGGGGCCACAAAAACTGCTTTTTCATCTCCCTTCTTCCAGCCACTGCTTTCTTGGAGGTCTGTGCATCACAGGGCCTCTCATCTGAGGTGCAGAGTGAGAATAAAACATCTCTGAGGGTGACACAACTCTGTGTTTGAAGCTGGCCAGACCCTGGAACATCCCACAGGGAAAATCTCATGTCCCACAGAATTGCCCTCAGCCCAGGGGATAATGTGACTTTCAAGGGGATCTGCTTTACCTTGGAGCTTTCATGGCTCGTTTTCCAGCTTAATCTCCCAGGGACCATCCGGTCTCATTGCTCCATCACATACCTACCTGGATTTCTCCTTTTGGGGAAAAAAATACCCAAACCAAACGACCTTTGAGGGTGATGTCCCAGTCAGGGGTCACCAATCCCTGCTGGTCACTGGCTGGGGGTCACCTGGCCCTGGTGCTACTCGTGGTTCTCTGATGGGACGGATGTTCCTTTCTTCTTCTTTGTTGTGTCCCCCAAAATCTCAGTGTTGGATAAAATTCCAGTTCTCAGCTGTCCTTTTTTAAGTGCTGGTGGGGGCTTTGACAACCCCTGTCCTTTGGGCATGCTTGGGGTGGGCTGCTCTCTCCCTGGACACCTCAAACTCCTCTCCATACCCAGAGACTCATCATGGCCTGGCTCCAACCATCCACAGGATCCTGCATTTGGGATTGCTTAAGGAATAAACATTGGAAGAGTG
Organism: Catharus ustulatus; assembly: GCF_009819885.2. Taxonomy (NCBI): domain Eukaryota; kingdom Metazoa; phylum Chordata; class Aves; order Passeriformes; family Turdidae; genus Catharus; species Catharus ustulatus. The sequence goes on along the minus strand of NC_046228.1, from coordinate 31,829,112 downwards.
ACATTCCTTGGTCCCCAGCCCCACCTTGTGTATATCCGACCCTGTTTGTGGAGATGTTAAAAACCAGAGAGCTGCACACAAATACCCTCTGTGGGATGCTGGGAAAAGCCCTGGACAAGCACATGATCCAACAAATCCCAAATCCTGCACCAAAGCCCCGAGACAGCAGAGGATTCTCCCCTCTCTCCCAGCGCCTCGGGTCAGATCCCAAATTAGCACCTCCTAATACTGCTGGTAAATTGGGAAGGGACGGGATGTGCAGGAGGGAGCTCGTGCACAGGAGCTCAGCCTGCAGACACAGCTTCCCGAGTTCCCGGCAGTTTATATCCCACACCAACCAAAATAAAACAAAGGTGGAATTCTGCCCTTCTCCCGAGCACGTAGCAGGGCACAAATGGCTCCACGTCGAGGGACAGCAGCCCGGGAGAGGGACAGAGCAACTGTGAGGAGTAGTGAGTGCTATATTTAAAAGCTGGCGAGGTGCCCAAATTCCTGAAAAATTCTCTTTTTCTAGGCTTTGGCTCGAGCTTGTTCTCAGGCAAAACAGCACTGGCACCTAGTGGCTGCTGGATCCAGGCACAGCATCCCAAAAAAAGTGTGCAGGGAAGAGCTGCCAGCAGCCACGATGCTGTTCCAGAGCAAATAAAAGCAAGGGTTCTCTCCCAGAGAATTTTCTACACACAAAATATGATGAAAACCCCGAAAACTTCATAATCCTGCCCAATGGTGGCAGCCAAATAAACACGAGGTGTTTCACAAGGGACCTGCACTGGGGCTCAAGGGACTCTCCAGCTGTCCTAATTCTGGCTTTCAACACTTCCTCTCCCATGCTTCCTAAAAACTCTGTTTTGGGGGTCAGATGTTCACGGGTTAGAGGGTAAATCTTTTATTGTGCAATTCAGCTTGGCTTGCTAAAACACGTCCTACATGTCCTAAACACGTCCTACTGACAAAAAAAACCACTGTTAGTGGGGGGGCTGGGAGAGTTTTTAGGAGAGGACATCAGTAGCATCTCCAGGGATTTGATTCCCAGTGATGTTCTTTCAAAGCTCTCTTTTTCCTGACTCAATATCATGACTGCTTTGAGCTCCTCCAGACAGGGATCTCCGAGACTGATTGCAGCTGGTTGGAAATGAATAATTCATCCTCTCCTACTGATTTTTAAGAGAGGCAAAATTATCTGATTGATGATTCTCTGAAGAATTAAGGAGATTGCATACAAAACTGGTACACATTATTAAACATTTACAGTTGTTTAGCTGTCAGGCCCTACAAGAATTCTAAATCCAGACCCAAAATATGTTTTCTTCTCCCTGTGGCCCCTGGTTCTACCTCTTACAGAGAGCAGAAGAGATTTAGGGACTGTGGAGCTGTCCCCACTTAGAGCAGCCCGTGGCAGTGCTGGTGAGAGGCAGCTCAGGAGGGAGCTGCCACCAACACTGGGTCGGGGTGGTCGTGGCTTTGTCCAGGTAGCTCTGAAACATTCCTGGGAAGATCCTCTACATTCCTGGGGACTTTTTTGTGGTGAAATCCTTTCAGCCAACAGGTTTGGGCACTGTCCTTGTGCCCTGCAATGGTATCTTCATTCTGTGTTTGGATGAACTCTTGTGTGGGTTGGAGAGGGAGCACAAACCCTCCTGGTGACCCAGCTGTAGGTGACTCTGCGTGGCCCTTCATCCAGCCAGAGCCTGCTGGCCTTGGGTCCTCCCTGATGCTCCAACAAAGCAGGCTGGGGTCTGTTCAGAGCTGTCTCACCCACAGCTTTAGCTCATGAATTCAGTCTTTACTGATTTCCATGTAATTCCCTCTGGGAGAGCCTATTCACCATCAAGAGGCACAGGTTTAATGACTAAAGAAGAATTTACATCATTATTGCAATAAGAATCAGCTGAAACCAGGCCAGGACAGGAACCACTGGACTGAGAACACATGAAGGGACTCCACTACAGGGAAAAGCCAAAACTTTCCAGGAAGTCAAGCTTTGCACATCAAAGGATGACCAGCAGCACTCAAAGGGCAGCAGTGACATCCAGAACCACTAAAACCCCTCCCAGAACGTCGTGGGATCATCTGGAGCTGGAGGGAACCCACAAGAATTATCCGAGTCCAACCCCTGCACATCCCAGACACCAAACCTACTGCCCATTCCTTAGGGCATGGGGTCACCTAGGGAGCTGTGATTTGGAATGCTGAGGATGAGCCCTCAAAGGGGAAGGTGCGCAGGAGGAGGACCACCCTCTTCTTGTAGTGGCCGAAGTAGCGCAGCCGGTACACGCCCGGCTCCGTGCCAGCTGGGATGTGCCACTCGATGGTCACATTGCTCTGGTCACTGCTTCCTTTGCTCCAGTAAAACCTGGAAAACAGGCCCAAAACTGCAGTCAGCAAGGAAATCCATGCTTCACTGGAGCTCACTATGAGCCATGAGGTGAAGACACTCCAGGTAAGTGCTATTTTAAGTTCTCTTTGTGCAGGGGCAGAGCTAAACCAAGAGGGTGAATACTCAAATCACAAAGTCTATAATTATTGAGCTCAGGACTTCTGGCACCCATTTCCACATCAGAAGCTCATTTTCTTTTATAGACTCCTTGTGTAAAAGCCTTTCTGCTCAACCCCAAAACTCTACAGAGAAGGCTCAGCCTCAAAACCCCACACATCAACTGAATACGAGGGATTTTTCAGCTGGCTTTGAGGGAAGCTGATGAAGATTCACCTACAGCTCTGAAAGGTGTCACCAGCCTTGCTGCTTTATGGGTATTTTTCCTGAAGGCTGACATCTCCATTCTTAACTTCTCTTTTTTCCACACTTTTAAAAATTTCTGTCTGTTTATGCTGCACATCACATCTGGCCGGTTTTCTGTGTGAGTCTCTCCTGTTTTCTCTTTGGCATCTTATTCATCCCCACGGTGTGCCAGATGGATGGATACAGGCTAGGAGCAAGCTGGACCACAAACCTTCTGTAATTCCTGCCCTTCCTCCTCCCTTTCCCAAATCCACAAGCCTCCATTCCAGATTCTGGAGCCAAGGGGAACACCAGTTTTGCCAAATAAACCCCCCCAAATATGAGCTGATCCTGCCCTGGAGAGCATCACCTGCAGGGCCAAGACTAACCTGGGGTTGGGAGCTGTGGAATGAAGCCCTTCAGCTTAGACTGGAATGACTCCCTGGATTCTGGGGGACAGGGAAATGGCTCAGGGCACCCACCTGGTGTCCCAGGAGGCATCGTTCAGCACCACATGCCAGCTGCTGGAAATGTTGGAGTATTTCTCCACTGTCAGGAAGTTATGCTCAGTCTGGAATAAAAACACCAGAGTTAGGCAGAGACTGAAGACACAGGCACAGCCCCACCTTCTGTGGCACTTTAAACTGGACAGGGACTGTGCTTCCTCATGCTTTACTGGCAAATGTGGGAATTACTGGCAAAAGTTTTGTATTTTACTGCCAAAGCATAAACATAAGCTGATAAATGATGCAAAGAACTTCACTGGAGGAAGAGAATGGGCAGTGACAATGTCTATGCAAGGTAAGTGATGGAATTAATTAAGTGCTTTCTTAATTTCCTTTGTTTTCTTACAATAAAGCAGCAGGGTGGTAGGATGGAAATTAGAGACTGGGTTTGCCCTGGATACCAACCTGGTCTAACACATAATAAGGTTCAACTTCAACAATATAAAGAGATCACAAACAGCCCAAATACACTTCTTTGCCCCAAAAGCTTTCTGGTGGTGTGAATTCCAAAAGCACATATCTTCCTCTGGTCTCCCAGCAAAGAAAAAATCCTGCCCAAATATCCATTAATCCCAAACACCCCAATTCCAGCACCATTGCATCGCATTTACCGCATTCTCTGCAGAGTTCCTGGGATTTGCACCCACGAAAGTCACTGCAGCAACTTCTCCCTGGGTGGGGAGAAATTGAGATTTGCATTAAAGGCTGAGCAGCACATTAAAAGCATCCTTTGAAAAGGCTATTTGATGTATTTAGGGAGTGGGTTGGTTTTGTGTTGCTTTATTGTGCTTGGTTTGTTGTTGCTCTTGTTTTAAATTATTCATAATTTCACTTGTTGCAACAGCAGGGGACAATTTGTGTTTTGAACTGCTGCTCTGGGCCTTGCCATTCCACTTGTTCTGTTTGCTGGATAAACTCCACCACTGCACATAAAAAAGGGAGGAAATAAGGAAGATTTTTCAGAATGCCTCCCTGCCTTACTGCAGGGATAAGGAGACAGCAGTGAGGTGAAAGCCCTTGTTCTGAATATCTTATCTAAATGCTCATCATTGAAAACAGAACCATTTCTGACATTTTTATTTCATTTCATTTCCATTCCACAGCAGAGCATCAAAGGCGACCTAATTGCTGCTTGCAAAAAATCACTGTACAATATTTGCCTACTTAATCAACTGCTATTTTGTTTTGAAGCAGAAGGGGAAATCTGCTTTGTGCTGAATGAAGGGCTTTTATTTTCCCCTTTATTCACCCATTTCATTCCCATTCAGTACAGTGGCATAGGCATGGACATGCTCTGCCTTTTCAACCATGCCCACCAGAGAGATGGGACCTGTTTGGTCTGAGGGCACCACAGCTCACAGACCTGTGGGCTGAGGGGGGAAGAACTTAAAGGCAATTTCTCAAACAGGTTTTAGGGACTCCCTGGAGCTCTCACCTCTTGATACTCCTGTCTCACTTCTTCCAGCACATCCCCAAAGCTTTTATTGGCGGGGGCCTTGTCCGCGCTGAGAACAGGCAGCAGGGTCAGGCTGGTTACGTTGAAAAGTGGGGGCTCTGGACCACGGGGCAGCTCCTCAGTGGCATTCTGGGAGAGGGAAAATGTGCTCGTTAAACATCCACATGGACAGCCAGAATTCCCTGAGGAACCACAGTGCTGCCCCAGCTCTGCCTCCCACCCTCTGCTTGCACAGATTGTAGGAATAATAAAGTGAGCATGAAACCAAAGCAGAGGATCTCCATCTGTGCTCTGCCTGCAGGAGCAATCCCTGCAGGACACCTGCTGCCCTGTTGCTGGGGTCTCCTAAATCCAGCCCCAGAATATGCCAGGATATTCCTGCCCACCACTCCTGCCCATTCACATGGTCACAGTGATAACGGGCATCACCAGGTGCACCAAAAACACAACAGATTCTTTTTCCTTTTGGTAGGAAAGCAGCAACTTCAGGCTGTGCTGAAAGTTTGGAGGCACTGATTTCCTACACTTAGAGCTGCAAAACCCCCAGAATTTCCCAAGTGGTGCCAGGGCCTCATTACAGGAATTATTTCCATACCATGTAGTGTTTCTCAAGGTGGATTCTGAAGAGAGAGGGCAGCAGTTGGGTGGCCTCAGTGAGGAACAGCCACCACCACTGCACAGGATTTAGATGTCCTCAGCAGCCTGTGGCATGTAGGAGATGCTGCTTACCAGAGCAATAGCCTTGGCCAGGCCCCTGTACAGCTGGATGTAAGCAGAAAGGGTGTGTGGCCCATAAATAGTGGAGGCAGCCTCGTATCGTTGAACCTGCAAATTCAGGAGAGGAGAGCTGGGAGGGCTCCTGGGTGCTTTGTACATCCCAACCCACCCAGCTCAAGGTCAGCACTGGCGTTATTTACTCCCTTTCTGATAAGGAGACAGCCCCTACAACTCGCCGATGTGTTTCTGCTGCCATTTCAGGTTACTCCTCATTCTCCAACCTGTTGCAAACAGGGCCTGTTTGCTCTTCCACTTAGCACAGTTTTCACCCTCTTTGCTCTTCCAGTTATCACAGTTTTACCCTCCTTTTAAGCCTTATGATGCAACTTTCCTCCCCCTCCAACCTTTTGGGGCGGGATCCTTCCAACCCCAGTTCTTCCAACCTTCCCTCCCAGTACTCCCTGCCCGTTTTTGTGGCAAAGAAAAAGACCTCTAAACACACATCATTTCACATGAATTATTAGCCCCTGGAGCCAAAAGCTGAACTCAGACAGATTAATTCCCCAATTTTTAACATTTACCTGGTATTCCTCGTAGGTGGTGATGTAGTGGGTGTAGACATTGCACAGACCTGCAATCACAACATTCATCCCTCGTGTCCCATGGGAATCAAATTCCTAAGGAAGGAAATAAAACCTTTACCTTGAAACAACTCCTTAATGCACCACTATACTGTTGTTATTATTGTTATTATTATTATTATATTGTTATTACTGTTATGGTAGTTGGCATTATTATTATTATTATTGTTATTGTTATTCAGGACAGAATACTAAGTTATGGTGGGAGGGGGGAGGGATGCTAAAGGATGCAAACCTACAAGTGCCATTTGCCTTTTTTAAGGTCTCACATTCACTCCCCAAAGAAAAAGAGGACAAATGACCTCACATTCCAGTAAATCTGAGGATTTTTTGGGAGCTGATGTCTGTATACTCCTAAAAAATCAGGGATATAAGTGTGAGAAAGGCCAGTGAATTCTGGAGACGGTATCTGTGATTGGGATTTTATTTAGGCTGCAGCCAGGATAAGTCAATCAAATAGAAAAAGTACTTTGGGGTTTTTTGGTGTTTTGTTTTTGGTTTTGTTGTTTTTTGTTTTGGGTCCTTTTGGGGTTTTTTGTTTGTTTTTTGTAGTTGTTCTCATATTGCAAAATCCTGGTAGGGATTAAGGAGCTGGACCCCTCCATCCCAGAGCCGAACTCTTGCTGGCATCAGTTGTGCCTGGATCCCTGTGGAATTGGCTTAATGGCTTGAAACCCGATCAGTTGGTGTTTTGGGGAGGATATTCATTTCTCCTGCCTGTCAGGAAGCAGATGGAAAATCTGTCTGAGGAAAATGGGAGAAGGAAACATCTGTGGGACACGGGCCCCGTGAGCCCAGCTGGGAGGAGAGGAGGGAAAAACCAGGAGACTCCAGAAAAAAGAAGTTCCGGATGTGATGTGCTCTGGGGAAACCTCAGCAACTCACACTTTTGACAGCTTCCCGCAGCCTGCGTCCAGACATGGTCCTAGGGCATGGAAGGAACAAAATCAGGCTCCAAAATCACAGAATCCCAGGATCCCTGAGGCTGGAAAAGCCCTGCCAGCCCATGGAGCCCAAGCTGTGCCCAGTGCCCACCTTGTCCCCAGCCCAGAGCACTGAGTGCCACCTCCAGCCCTTCCTTGGACACCTCCAGGGATGGGGACTCCAAACCTCCCTGGGCAGCCCCTGCCAAGGCCTGAGCACCCTCTCCATGCAGAAATTCCTCCTGCTGTCCAAGCTGAGCCTCCCCTGGCACAGCTTGAGGCCGTTTCCCCTTGTCCTGTCCCTGTTCCCTGGCAGCACAGCCTGACCCTCCTGGAGTTGTGGAGAGCAGGGATCTAAAGCAGGAATTGCTGGCTGGACTTGCAGCACCCACCAGAAATTCCCACAGCAGCTCCAGCACTGCCCAACATCCCTTAAAGCCTCAATGCACAAGTTCATCCAAAACACCTCAAAACCTCTCACACCCATCACCACAGCCAGGGAGGGGCTGGAGGCACCCCAGGGCAGGGTAGAAATAAAGGTAATACAGATAAATCATTATCTTAAAGTTGCATCACTGCACCATCAACAGTCAATGCATTTCATCATTATGGTGTTTGTGGTTCCAAAGACAGAATCAAAGTTAACAAATTCCTTTGGTTTCCTTGAAACTGCATTTTGTTACAACCAAAATTATTTAGGAAGCCTGTGTGCATCTCAGTTGTTCTCAGGGTGATTTTGGGGACAATTTTGAGCCTACCCCCACTTTCTACCTGCAGGCATAACTGTTCCAGGAGGTTTGAATGGAATCTGGATGCAATACATAGAGCAAGACCCAAGGAATACACACGTGAATTCCCCGGGAACAGCAAGGATTGCCAGGGATCCGATGGCAGCAATCTGCACATCCACGATGTCTGGGTGCCAGGGGTGGGGCCAAGTCATCTGAGAGGGAGGGAAAAGTGCAGATAAATACTCTGGTTTATTAGAAAAAAATTAGCTGAGGTGTTCTCCTTCACCAACCAGTCTTCAACCAGGCAGATAAATTTGTTTTGTGAATTTATTTGTAAATTAAAGTTAATTTTCGTGAAACATGAGAAAATGTTTTACATTCATAGGATGTCTGACAATAAGAGTCACATAAGGCACAGGTAAATACTATGGGTAAGGCAAAAAAAACCTAAATAAGGTGTTTCCAGAGGGGCAGCTTTAGGCAAAGTGGGTAAAGAGGGTCAGGGTCAGGGTAGCACCCAGAAACCCCTCACCTGTGTGGAAAAAGGACAGAATTGGGATTGATAAAGAGAAAAAAATCCCATTCCAGCAAGCCATAAAAGGTTTTTTTCTGAGGAGCAATTTGCTGGGGTCAAAACATGAATGACAAAAGCTTGTGAAGCACATCAGAAGCAGGAGGCCTGACAGAGCATCCCTAAAATGTGCTAAAGCCATAAGAATAAAGTGTAATTTACTCTCAGTAACACCATCCTGCATGGAGGAGGAGGCTGGGAAGAGCTGAGGCCTCTTTTGGGGTGAGGTGAGGAGCTGATTGAACACAAAGTGACAGCAGGGAAGCTTTCAAGGAGGCTGGTGAAAGGAATAACAATGAATTTCCTTGTCCAGATGTCCTTGTCTAAGTGCTCTAAAGGACTCTGGACATGATCCCTCTGCACTGCATTTGCCTCAATGCCAAGGGAGCATCAGGTGGGAAAAGATTTCCAAGTTGAGGTGTAAAGCAGGATTTGGGGAGAGCTCAGAAAGTGCAAAGCCATGCCCTGAGCATGGGGATGGGCTGGGATCCATGGAGCAGCAGCTCCTTGTTCTTCACCAGACATCACAAGACACTGCCTGTACCCCCTAACAAATCCATGAGGATTGGGGTCTGTGATCCCAGCCCAGTGATCCCTGCACTCCCACGCGGCTGTGTCCTTACCTCTCCTGTGCTGAAGAGGATGGGCTTGGGTTTGTGGCAGGCTTTGGTTTCATTTGATGGCTCTCCCAGCAGCTGGTCCCGGATTTGATCCCAAGCTGGGTCCCCTTCTACTGAGCCTTGAGGGGGAAACATCTTTTAGCACTGTTCCTCAGCCGCTCTCAGACAAACACTCCCTGCTCCCAGCTCCTGGAGCTGGGATATTCCTCAGTGGGCTCTCACCACCTCCCTTTCCTGGATTGGTTTGAAGAGCTGGGCTTCAGTCCAGCTCAGCCCTACCCTGGTAGCCTCCAGGTAACAAGAACAAATGAGCAGGAGAGTCCCAAACCCTATTTCTTCTTTCCCAAACCCTTCCTTCTTCTCCCTATTCCCCATCCCATCCCCTTGCTCTCCTTCCTCCAGGGCATGGCCCTATCCTTTCCCAAATGGACACAGACAAACCTGCAAGGAGGTTTCCTCCACCTTCCTAAAACCAATCCCTGTGGATGCTGGGAGGTGACTCCAGGGGTTTCAGTCTGTCTGGGGGATGCCCCATGCCCTCCCTGCTGGTACAAACCCACACTGGGACCCCAAATTACCTTGGGTGAAGTTGAAAGCCCCCACTCCGTCAATAGTCCCTGCAGCAAAGCTGTGCCCCAGGGCTGGTTTGCAGGTTTTAACCTAAATCAGAAGGGGAGAAAAAAAGGAAAAAGAGGGACAACCCATTTCCCTGACTGTGGCAGGTGCTGCTGCAGGAACAGGGTGTTTCCTCCCGCTCTCACCGTGTGTGTGGCATTCAGCTCCACGGACACGTCGCTCATGTTCACCCACTGGTGGGCTGAGCTCAGGGGTCCTGTCACCTCCTGGGAGGCTTTTTCATACAGCTCCTAAGGGACACACGAGGTAGAAAAAAACCCTTAAGGGATCTGATGTGTTTGATGCCCACACCAGGAGTCTTGACTGGGGACAGAGGCACAATCAGCCTGGAGGGAGTTCAGGGCACAGCCTCTGAAACAGGGACTCAAGGAACAGCCACCACCAAGCCTCCTGCTCTTCCTCCAGTTCCTACAAGCTGCTGTCCCTGAAATGTTCTTCTTGCACTCACTGCTCTCACAGCAGACAGGAGGAGAACCAGCAAATTCAACCCAGGGTGGTTTAGAGCCCACAGGTGACAAAGGGGAGCCCTTAGGGCTGAGGAAATGCAGGGCCAAGCAGAGCAAGGGGAGCATCCTCTGTGGGGGTTTAAACCACACATTTTACCTGACATCTGTGTCAGTTTGGGAATGTGATGCCAAATGGGCCCACAAGTGGTGTGTGGTGATGTCTCTGAGCTCTCCCAGGAGGATTTTTCCCATCATGCTGCCTTTGAGATGAATGGGAGGGAGGGGGAGAGGATAAGAGGGGACATCCTAATTATATTTCAGTGAGGAATATTGAGATCAAAACCCAAACCAACATTTTCAAATGGCAACACCTGCAATGATGTAGCTAAATAAAAGTATGTGTTGTCCAGTCCAAATTCAGGTTTCCAATCAGATATGCTGTACCTGAGAAAATTTTCCACTGCCATTAAGATTTCCTACACTGTCCTAAGCCTAACAAATCCCAGGCTCTGAGATCCTCTTGATTCCAGTAGACAGAGACATCACCAGCTGGTTGCAGAGCTCATTTACCCATTAGAAACAAAACCAAGGAACTTCAGAGTAATTCAAATCTACAAACATTCACTAAAATAGGTACAAGGTAGATAGAATAGGGAATATGGAATGTAGGAGATAGAATATGGAATATCCAGAGGGAAGGGATCCACAAGGCTCATCCAGTTCCTTAAATGAGCACGAATTCCTGTGGTAGCAGCACTCACACACACTCAGAAAGCAGAGTATCCCTTACCTTTGCTTTCAGGTAGATATTCTGCCCTATAATCCTGGTGCTCTCAAACATGTCATTCCCAGGCCCCTTGGCCATGCACATGGTTGCCTGTTGGGAAATTTGTTTGGTGATCAGTGATCATTAAGAGCATCAGGCACTGCCAGGTGGGTGTCAGACTGAGGGGAACTGAGGGCTGCTTGCAGACCACATCAAAATCAGGCACGGGGTTACCAAATTTGGGGCGAATCACCGGAAAATTGGGTGCACGAGGGACAAAGCGCAGTTAACTCCTGGAAGTGGCATCCAGGACAGCCCAAAAGGAGGTGATATTTTATTTTAGTGCCCTCTCCGTGCACAGTGGCCCCGCAGAGGGTGGGGCAGGCGGGTCACACTCACCCCTCCGACGGGACAGCTGCTCTGGGGGTTGTCACAGGACTCGCCCGTGTTGGCGCAGAAGGGGCCCCGCGTGTTGGGGGACACGTCTCCCAGGTTGGACGAGGCAAAGGCGGCCACAAAAGAGCCCTGAAAGGCCAGAGGAGAGCTGCAGTGCCTTGCAGGGAAAGCTGCAAAGCCCACGTGCGGCTCTCCCTGCACCAACACAATCCGGTTTATTCCCAAAGTCCCTGGGAGCGCTGGATTGGGGGTTTAGGCACATCCCAAGGGGTGGGGCAGGAAGAGCAGGGGAGAACTGGATGCACATGATGCCATTTCAGGGAGGACTTCACACCACCTTGGTGTGCAGACAATGCTCCCTCCTCCCCCTCTCCCACCTCAGCTCTTCCCAGTGTGTCCCCAGCTTCTCATGGTGCTGATCAGAGTCATTGGAGCACCTTGGCACAGGATTCTTTTTCCTTCCAGGACTGATTTACAGGGTGAGAACTATTGGAGCTGACTGCAGGGACACTTCCCAGGTTGTTCAAAGCTTGAACACTTCCAGGGATGGGGCTACCACGATGCCCCCTGATTTTAATCAAAATAAATGTGAGTTATTCCCCAAGTCTGAATAACTGGCACTGATTACTAGTTGGGAAAGTCAAGAACACACCTTCCAATTTCCCTTCTGTAGAGGAAAAAGGAAATAAATCAAAGCATTCCCCTCAGACCTTGTGTTTGCCCTGCTGTCCCAGCTCACCCCTCCAGTCCAGCCCTGTTTCACCCTTTCCTTTGGGCATTCCCACCTCTCCAGGGAGCATGCCCTTGTTCTTCTCCTGCTCGAACAGGTAGGAGGCGTAGCCCACGTTGTCGCTGTTCACCAGGTGGTTGGAGTTGTTCATGCTCACCGGGTGCACAGCAAACCAGCTGGGGAGGGCACACACAGAAAACGCTCTGCTCACTCCATGCAGCAGCAATTGGACATAAATCTTATGTATTTGTGGGGATTTTCTTTGGGAGAGCACACACAGAGACTCATGGTGCTTAGGGATGGGTTAACAAGAGCACAAGATTCCCATCCTCTTCCTTCCTAACCCAGGGGGTTCATGGATGTAACAATCCAGGCCTTGAGGCCACAGGAATTTGTCACTGTCCTCATCAGGGCCACCAGGAGCTCCTTCAGACCAGAACTGACTCTTGCAGTAACCCAGAGAATTACATTTTTCAGGGATTTTATATTCAAAGGAACAAGAAGGAGTCAGTGATGTGAAAAGGTGGGAGGAAATGGAACACCTTCATTCTTACAAAAAATAACAATGGTATGGAGGAAAACCCACTGCTCTGGTGGCCAGTACCTGATAAGGCCTAGCTCGTGTCCATCCTCAGCTACCATCTTCAGCACCACCATCTCTTTATCCGTGTTGGATGAGTACCTGGATGGGAACAAGGCAGGGAAATCCCATCGGTCAGGGCCATGGCTGTGCTCCACATTGCTCTGGCAGGTTAAATCCCCACCAGGCTGAGCAAGGATGTGAAAAGGTCATTCCAGGTGCTAGCAGCACACAGCAAAGCCTTAGAGAAGCACCTGAACCCAGCTGGGAAGGTGAGGGAAGAGCTGTGGCTGTCACTGTGCCCAGGCACTGCTCCTCCAGGGAATGGAGGTAACGCAGATTTGTGCACCGAGGACAGCACTTTAATGCCTTCTGACTTGTTATTTGTGAAATAAAGCACAAGGTCACATCACTGACCAATTCCTCATGCTTGGAGAGGGCAACTGCAGCTTTCAATTCCTTTTCAAGCAGTTAATTTTTTCTCCTGCCTGGGGAGATTTTACCTCTTCCGCTCCGACTCTGGGTTCTCGAGGTAGGAGAAAGGGCTCCGGTTGATCTGGCTGTTTTCTACTGTGCCCCTGTTTATAAAGAGCCTTCCTTTCTTCATGTTCTCATGGGCAATATCTATGCTCTGCAAAGCAGCAAGACAGGGACTATCAGTCTGTAAGGCACATGGGAAGTCACCTGGAAAAACTCTTTCTTTCCCTTCTCGTCCATCCCCAACCCTTTCCTGGAATTTGGGGATGCCTGTTTGAGATTTTTTCTGAGCTCATCAAAAATTTTAGAAAATTATGACAACATTTTCAAACTGCCAACACCTGTCTCTGAAGGAAGGATTCAAAGCTCCTGCTTTCCTTCTTGAGCTGCTTTGACTGTCTTAGGTTGCAATACAGGATGTGACCAAAAGTATCTATTCTGTCACCATCTGTTGAAACCAGGTAGGGCAATGAACCTTATCTCTGTGGGAGATGCTCTCTGTTAATGGGCCATCTGTTAAAACCAGGTGGAGCAGTGCTCTTTATCTTTTCCACAACCCATCCTTCCTCCAGCCAGTCATTTTCTGCTAATGGCCATTGAGTCCCACTGCATGACTGATAAAATTACATCCCATTGGGAGATGCTCCACCCAGGGGGAGAAGCCAAGAATTTCCTACCCAGATAAAATCTGAGCATTGGAACATCAGAGCAGCGTTTTTCCAATGAATTCCAGAGGAAAACCAGACCTTTCCACATCATCATGGACCTCTGGAGGGAAACTGCACCTTCTACAGGAGCACTGCTCCAACTGAATCACATCTGTCACTGCAGGAGGATGCAGCCACCATTTAATGGAACTGCTACCAACACCCTGCCTGACGGGGTGTCAGGTTGTACTCTGACTCTGTCAGGGCTTGGGGTTTGTTTCTTTGTAGTACTGTATTTCTATTTTAATTTCCCTAGTAAAGAACTGTCATTCCTATTCCCATATCTTTGCCTGAGAGCTCCTTGATTTCAAAATTATAATAATTTGGAGGGAGGGGGTTTACATTCTCCATTTCAAAGAGAGGCTCCTGCCTTTCTTAGCAGACACCTGTCCTCCAAACCAAGACAGACTGGCAAACACAAGCCCACCCCAGAGCTCATTTCAGGCTGCCACCCCGAACACCACAGCCAGCGCTGAGCACACTGAACGGGGTGACACCGACCTTCACGATGCCATTCACGATGGATTTGAGGGCTGGCTTGATGAGCCCCTTGCTGGTGATCCAGAACAGGGTGTACTGGAAGTACCCTCCAGGGCCAGAGTGCGTGTGGGTGCCGCTGAGGATGACGTTGTCCTGCCTGTACAGCTCCCCGTACTTGCTCCGCAGCTCCTGCAGCACCTGAGGGCAACGAGGTGCTACTAAAAACCCCTTCTCATGCCCAAAGGCTGCAGGGTTTTGTGCCCAGCCCTTGCAAAAACCCCAGTCATCCAGCCCCCTCCTCACCCTTCTCTTTCTGCCTGGCACAAGGAGGTTGTAGCTTCAGTTTGGGAAGAGCCTCAAAATTGGAATATCTGGTAAAAGACCTTTATATCCAACCTGAAGTGAATCCCAGCTCACCCCAGGATGGCCCAAAGTTCTCCAGCACCTCCCTCCCTCCTCCACTGCATTGGAGGCACCACGACAATGTTTTTGTGATTCCAGTGAACTCCTGGTAACTTTTCCACTAAGAGCAGCGTGAGCACAGTCCAGCCTCGTTTGCTGAGGAGCCCAAAGCTCTTCTCCAGCAGAGGCACAGCATCACCCCGAGGAAATCCCAAAGGAAGCAAGCAGCCAGCCCCTCCTTTGCAGCCCTCACCTCCAGCCTCAGTCTCTGGGACACCATTCCGATGTCGGCGCTGACGAACACGATCCGTTTGGAGCGCTCGGGCTCTGCCACGATGAAGGCTCGGCTGTAGAGGCGGGAGAGGAGCCCCTTGCCCACCTGCTCAGCGTTGGCATAGCCCATCTGCAGGAGAGGAGCTCCATCATGAGTACTGAGCCATTTATTGCTCTGAGGGCATCTCCCTGGGCGGATTTGCCCAGGGGTCAGAGGATTCATTCAGCAGCTCCGAGCTGTGACTCTGCCCTGCCCCGCAATTCCAGCGGTCATGGAATGGTTGGGTTTGGAAGGGGCCTCAAAGCCCATCTCCTTACAACCCCCTGCCATGGGCAGGGACACCTCCCACCAACCCACATTGCTCCAAACCCCAGAGAAATTTCAGCTTGTGTTGGAAGGTGACACACATTCGGCAAGGCAGAGGCGCTAAACCAGAAATCGTGCAAAAAAATACTGACAAAGGATGGGAAAATCAGTATTCCACCAACCCCATGAGGAATTCCCCCAGCTCACCAGAGGGACTTGTGCCACGGGCCCCGTGCAGTCAGCTCTGCCAACACCCACCCAGTACTTTGCCTCTTCTGCTGTGGTGTTGTTGTTGTTGTTGTTGTCATTGTCGTTGGTGTTGGTGGAATCTGTAAGAACAACAAATGCAGATCAGTGGACACGTGAGTGAGCAGAACTGGGGACAAAAGAAGCCAAAGAGCCCTGGCTGAGTGCTCTGAGTGGATTTCCTTGCCAGTGTGAAGGCCTCTGGGGTGGCAAAGGGGGGAGCAGCCATGAAGAACCCCCAGGGAGCTCTCCAGAGGGGCCACTGCACTCTGTGGGGATGCACAGCGAGGGGGAACAGCCCAGCATTCCCAGTTTAACCCTCCAAGCCCACCAGTGCCACGCAGGAACCAGATCCAAGTGCTGTTTCACACAGAAAATTCAGCTCAGCAGTGGTAAGAAAAAAGGGATGGTGTGTCAGGGGCTACTGGGAAAGGACTAGGGAAGAGAGAAGGACACATCCAACATATCCTGTGTCCAGTGCTGGTACCCTGGTCCTCCCCCCAAAAAATCACTGAAGACCAGAGAAGGGAAAAATAATTCTGCGCAGTGATTTCCAGGCAAATGGTGAAGGAAAAGTTTTCCCGAAGGAGACTGTATCTCAGCCCAGCCACCAGGAAGGTGCAGAAATCCTTCCAGGATGGATAAACCTGTGGAAAAAAAGCCACTGAGGGGTATCAAATCATCATCAATCTGAAAGGTTATCTGCACCTCAGGAAATCCCAGAGCCACAAATCACTGGAGGCTGAGATAACACTGTAGGAAGATTTGAAATATTTCTGTGTGCTTGCTCTGTTCCCACAGCCCTCCCCAGGCAGCTGTTGGTGCCCAAGGCAGGGCTTTGGGATCAGGGGATGCTCCATCTTCCCAGCCTGGCCTTTCCTGGGCTGTCACTTGAAACAGAGGAGAAGGAGGAGGATCACTTGTGCAAAACTCTGACATGTTATAGCCTAAAAACATGAAGTTTTGAGTCCCAAATGTGAACTACATCCAATCTGAGATCAAAATCTAGAAGCTGGAAGGCCCCACTGATGAGGTGTTGAGTCCAGCTCCTGACACCCTCGTGCTGGGGATGGGGTTGGAGGCATCAGTGGTCTGTGATGGGGTTGTAAAAGCCCTTGGTCAAATCCTGGGAGTGGGGGGTCCTGAGGAGGCAGAGAGAGGGAAGGGAGGATGGAAGGAAGGGATGGATCCCTGCAGCCAGGCTCCCTCCATCCCCAGGGCTCTGCATCCATGCTGCTGTGGCTGGGTGGAAGGACCACGTGCAGAGGTGGTGGTGACAGCTCAGCAGTGGCTTGGAGACCCCCACCTGCCCCCCTTTAATTTAAATCCTGCCCTGGACACCCCCTGGAGCAGAGGGCTTGGAGGGGCTGGGACAGCTCCACTTGCCATCGAGGTTTTTGTTGAGGAAGTGCAGGACCAGGAGCACCACGGTCAGGGCGATCATCAGCACCAGGCACACGATCAGGATCACCTCCAGCCGGGAGAAGGAGCACCTGGACCTCCTTCCACGCATGGTGGGGGCACTGTGGGGGCAGAAAGGAGCCCGTGGGACATCCCAGGGAGGGGCACATCCCACCCAGGCTCACATCCCACCCCCAGAGAGTGTCTGGGACCCCACCCCAGTGCCAGAGGCGGCAGCAGCACCGAGGATGGGAAGCAGAGTTTTTCAGCTTAAGACAACAAAATTGTTATCTCCTGCTGGCAGCACTCACTCCCTGACACCAGGCCTGACAGGACAGGGAAAGCACCCAAACTCCCGATCCTGTGTTTCCCAAGACTCTTTGCTCACCCTTCTGAAGAGATCTGGGAATAAACCCCACAATATTCCACCAGGTCCTGTGTTCTCTGAGTGACTGAAGGAGATGCTGGAGCTCAGAGGGAGTCAGAAGATAATACTGTCACCATAATAAACACCAGTTTAGGAATCAGCTTCAAGGTCCCTCCAGCCCTCACCAGCCTGTGAGTCTGAGATTATTCTGTGATTAGAAAGGGAAGAATGAGGCACAGCATCTGAATTTCGTGACAGTAACATTTGCTAGCACTGATAAAGCTCGAGGCTGTTCCTCATATGCCAGGGAATGTGCCCTGGAAACAATGACCCTGCAGGAAACAGCTGCTGGCACGAGCACTTATGGTCCTGAGAGGGTTGCAGTGAGAAACAACATCAGCAGAGAGCCAAGTGGTCACTTAGACTTGCTCCAGGTGACCTCTCTTATCAGCTTCTTTTGCTACAGCACTCATAGCGAGGGCTGAGTTTCACAGAGCAAATATTTTGGTGACAACAAAGTGAATGTTCCTTCCTGCCCTCTTTATCCCCTGAGCATGGCATTGGCTGCCAGGCACCATGAGCTGTCCAGACCTATCCCAGCACCAGCCTGAAACACATCAGCATCACACACACTCTCACTTCTCATCATCCCCCTGATTAAACCCCCCAAAACCACTGAAGGACACCAGCACCGACCCCATGGGATCCCACAGGAGTCTCCAGCAGGCTCACCTGAGTTCCCTCACCCGTCCCAGCGGCTCCCGGCTCCAGACCTGCTCCAAGCTGGAGAGTTCAGCTGGAAAATACTTGATGAGTCAAGCATGGCACAAGATAAGGAGAAACCAATCAATAATTTTAATCCCACGAGGAGATGACAGGAGGTTTTTCCCTGGTGTGTTTATGCTAAGCTTCAGACAGCATCTCCCTATCC
This sequence comes from Catharus ustulatus, assembly GCF_009819885.2. Lineage (NCBI taxonomy): Eukaryota > Metazoa > Chordata > Aves > Passeriformes > Turdidae > Catharus > Catharus ustulatus. The sequence goes on along the minus strand of NC_046228.1, from coordinate 31,811,083 downwards.
CAAAATAACCTTTCCAGGACTGCCCTGCTCAGCTCTGGTGCTCGAGGAATTTGGGAATGGGATTTTTTTTTCCTCCTCTGCCTCATCACAGCTTTGTCCAGCCTGTGGAATGGTGGCTGCTTCCCATGTGGATGTGACTCCTGATTCTCATAGAAGCTCAGTGCTCAGGGTTTCCACGCCCTACTAGAAGAACTTGGAAACATGATTGTACCTAAAGTGTAAAACACTTTTTATTAATGCACTTCTCTTTAGCAAAAACTTTTTGTTAGAACCCGGCTTTTTTTCCAGCTGTTTCAAGTCCCAGATAGGCCTGGATACATTCTCCAGCTGCTCAAATATGCTTTACCCAAAGGGTTTTGGCACTTTCCTCCTCCCCAGAATGAACAGGACCCATCACACCCTCAGATGTTGGTGCAGCGGGAAGGGAAGACCCAACCAGCCACAGCCCTTTCTCCCTCCAGCATTGTGGTGGGAATTAAAAGCTGGGAGCACCTCTGGCATTTTCCCTCCCCTCTCAGGAGGCTGAGTTTTTCATCACCTTTTCCATGGTGCATCCCTGACCCAAGGGTTAACACTCCAGGCAAAGCCTGCGTCAGCACTCCAAGGTCATGTTCAGCGTCGCCCTTTGGCTCCGTGATTTTTGGAATGGCTGGTGGGGAGAAACACGATTTACTGATACCTTATCTCCTGGCTGTAATTCCTAAGGAACCTGCTGGCCCTGGAAACCTGGAAACCAGCCTGTGTGGCCTGGCAGATATCCCTGGACACTGCTGTGCTCCTAGGAATGTGCGGGTCCCAAAGCGTGCGCTGGCCTTGGGGGCAGAAGAGGAGAGACAAAATCTTGGATTAGCTGCTGGGACAGGGATGAGCCAGGAACAGGCTGTGCAAGAGCAAGAGCTCTTCCTGCAGGTGATGCATTTGCTGGAGCATCAGGAAAAGCTAAGAGATTGAGTTTTAAGGAATTGTTACAGTGAGGGAGCGTCCTGCCAGCCTCACCCCACAAAATGGAAACAGCTGAGGAAAAGTGGCTCTGTAACCACCTGTGGCTGGGGGTGGAGGAGGAAAAGGAAAACTGATGACAGCTCAAAACATGACTTGGGGAATATTTTAAATTGTTTTCCTGCTGAGATTCTGGGGACCCACAGCTCCCCATGTCCCCCAGGTGACATGACCATGTCCAGGCCCAGAACTACACAAGCAAGGAGCTTTTAGGTGCAGAAAAGGCACTTTCTGGGCTGCAAATACCTCAGCTTAAATGCTAAGGGCTTGGTAAATCCCCCTGAATGCCCCCCTCCCATGGAAATGTGAGGCAAGCAAAAAGTTCCCAAAGATCATCCTCCTTCCCAAGATTAGGAGTCCTCCAGATTCTCCCTGGTGCCATGTTGTGCCAAATGTTTTCTTTACAATCTTTATCCTCCTGAAAAAGAGGTTCCTCTCCATCACTGCTACCACAGGACTGCACTCTCTGGCCTCCCCAGGCACATCCAGGGGCTGCAAACAGCACAGGGATTTTATCCTCAGCAGGAAAAGTGTTTAAACCCTCTTGGGATTAATGGATCCACTGAAGGAATCAGGCAAAGCTGGCAGAAAGGCGAAACACAAATGGCCAAATGTGCATTTCTTTTGCCAGTGAACCTTATGCTTTCAAATCATTAAGAAAGAGGATTCAAACTACCTCTGTAAAGGAAAAACAAAATAAATTATGAAAATTTGCTTTGAAATATAAAGCCATGAAGCATTTGCTTCCCTTTCCTCTCCTCATTTTTTCAGTTCCTCATCCCTCCCAAGCAAGACCAGCTAATTTCAGAGAAGTGGCACTCTCCTACAGCACCCAAATTTCACTTTAAAAACAGCATTTCCTTGTGTCTCAGAGAGTTCCCTTTCTGCAAACCATCCAAGCTGGGACTGGGTAAAACTAAACTCTTCACTTAAAAACGCTCAGGCCACAATCTTCTCTGTAAACCTTCTGAAACAAAAACTCTTCTGATGGGCAACAAAGAGACTGAAAATCCTTTTTTGTGTTTTTTTTCTTTTTTTTTTTTTTTTTTTTTCAATTAGAAGGCCTGGAAAGATTCCTGAAACTGGCTACATCAAGCCTTTTGCTTCCCTTGTTCTAGGGGGCAAAAATTCCTTTTTCCCTGAGAAGCCACTGTGGATCACCTGTGAGGATGGGCAATTCCCCAGCGTCCTTCATCCCTGCAGGACCTTGATGAAACCTTGATTCCAGCCTGTTTGCTAAGCCCTGGCCAGGTCCTGAGCAGAAAACTGGAACAACCATCATCTCAGCATGAGCAGGTGGCTTGTAGAGAGCTGAGATGTTCCCCAAAGCCTGAGATCCTGGGTGTGAGGCTCCTCAGAGCTCTCCCAGCCCCCAGAGCCTTCCCAGCAATGAAGAGACCTTTTATATGATGTTGTTTGTTTAGCAGAGAATGGCCAAAGTCCTTTTTGCTCGGGCTCAGGATGGCAGGAGATAAAAGTGTTTGCACAGAGCTGTCAGCAAGAATCCTGCCAGGCTTTGGCAAGGGCACACCAGGGCTGCTTTGGGCAGCACCACATGGATTTTCTTCCCCTCCTTCCCTGGCCAACACACAGAGCCCTGCTCCAAGCAGCAGCTGAAGGTGGGATCACCTCTTTGTCGTGGCAAATGGTGACTTTCCTGCTGGAAACACAGCTGGGAGCATGCACAGAGATTTTAGGAAGGGCAGGTTGAATGGAAAGGTAGCAAAATTGGAGCAATTGCAGTTTCTGAACTCAAAATCCTGCACAGGTCACTGAGTGACAGCTGAACTGAAGGCACACCGAGCAAATATAATTAAAATGTTGTCCTGGGGTGCCTGCCTTTCCTTCCCCACCCTCCCTTGCCTTGCCTCAAGAGGAAGAACTCTCCTGCCCTTCTGGACAACCAAGCCACGGTCACTTTTGGTGCCAATAATTTATATCCAGGCATGTAAACGCCCCAAAATTCCCCAGGTGATCTGCCTTAAATCTATCCAGGGATTAAAGCTTCACCACAAATAGAGAATATTTTGCCATCCCTTGCCAGAAGCAGCAGCCCCAGGGACAGGGCACTTCCCTGGGATGTGGGAGAGCCCAGGGAAGCATCACTCCCAGAAAGAGCCAAGCAGCACATGCCATGCTAAAAACAAAACTGGGCAAAACCTCAAAACTGGGAAAACCTCAAGACCCAAAAACAGCAAGGTAGAGTTGGGCAGATCCAAATTCAGTCCCACTAGGGGTTTTTTGGGGGGGAAAATGGCCAGAAAATGAACAAGGTGGGCTGCTCTGTACCCACCCATGCCAGCAGGGGCCGAGCTGCTGCTGAAAGCCGAGTTATGGGAGCCCTGTCTGCTCCCAAACCTTGCAGCACCTGCTCCTTCCCATCACTGTGGAATCACAGAATATCCTGATCTGGGAGGGACCCATCAAAATCCAACTCCTGGTCCTGCAGAGTCCCAGTAATCCCATCACGTGCCTGAGAGTGGTTCCAAACATTTTTTTAGACAGGGGACGCATTTAAAAAGGATGTAGTGCCCAAATCCTGGTGCTCGCCAGCATTCCCTGCCCAACCTGCAGCACACATGGACAGCCAGGGGCAGGAGAGGCATTGAGAGGATGCAAAAAGAAACCACAGATCCTTCTGGCAAGTAATTGTGCCCAGTAGCTGATGAATTGGATGGGAGAAGTTGCCAGAATAGGAACTTGTGGCTTGTCTTCGGGCAGCGCTCCGATCTGAGGGCACCAGGAAGAGAATGAGCACTGAGCTGTGTCCCGAGGAAAAGCAGGAGAGGGAAGTTGATGGTACTGCAAAGTACAGCAAAAGCAAAGGGGTCTCTGCTCTTGCTTGGCTCCTGCTCCTCAAACACCTCCCACCCCTGTGTTAATGGGTTTAAAACCTTCCCCACGTGGCAGTGCCAAAGGCTGTACCAGATGGATCTCAGCAACACCAGCGCCCGCCCTCCTGGCAAAGATCCTGCTTTGCCCAGGTCTTTCTCCACCTTGACCCAGCCTTTTCCAGCCTTTTCTGCTGCAGACCCCTCTTCCCAGTTTCAGCCTCTTGGCACCTGCATTGGACTGTCCAGGTTTGCCCCTCCACACCCAAACTGGCTCTGCCTGTCCTCTACAGACACCTCAGTGCTCAGCTGAGGCCACAGAGGCTGGTTTCACCGGCACAGCGTGGGGAGACACACGAGTTCTGTTGGACTGGGGCAGCACAACACCGGATCCCAGCTTTTACAGACTTGGTTTGCTGTGCTCTCCTCTCTGACGGCACCAAGCAAAGAGGCAAGGGAGAGGCAGCAATGCACCAGTGCCCAGGGCAAGGGAGTCACTTAGGTGGTGGTTCAGCCTCTAATTGGGTCAAGATTGTTCTTGGAAGTCACCCAAGCATCTCAGCCCAGGAACACAAAGCTCACAGGCCAAGTCTGGTGTCCAGTGATGGCAGAGCACCCCCACCACCCCTGGCTGCATTCTCCAGAAAGCAGAGGCTGAGGGATGGCTGTGGATGGATCTTACCTGAGGTTTGGGGGGAATGCAGTGGGAAATCTGGGATTCTGGCCAGCAGCATCATGCTGAACATCACCCTGACCCTAAGCCATGTCCCATCCCACCCATCCGGGCGGATGCTCCCGGGAAGAAGGAGTACAAGGCAGCACAAGCTCCACAGCCTGGACTGAGCCAATGCACAGCAGCTCTGTCCCAAATCCATCCCTGGGCCCCCTCCTCAAGAGGCAGCAGCAAGGCCACTGCTGAGCCCCCTGCCCCACATTCCCAGGCTCCCCTCCTGAGGCAGCAGCACGCCCTGCCCGAGCACAGCCCCGCTGCGGCACAGATGGACCCTGTGGAGCCAGAGCCATGCAGTAAGTCAGACACCACCAGGCAGGATTCAGCAGATTCCATTTAATGTCATGTGCATATATATCCATACATTTACTTATGTCAATGGTTCGGATGTGCGTGATGCCAGGTCTTGAAAAATCTACTCCTCGTGTTACGTCTGGGAGCCTGAACTCTCTCAAAAACCAGCCGGGGTGGGCTTGGGCTGTTCAAAAACCGACTTTTAGCCCCAAAAGCTGCCAAGGTAAAGCCATGGATTGAAGGCAGAGCAGGCAGAGCTGAGCCCTGAATTCCCACCCAGCTCTGCAAATGCTGTTGGCAAAGGGTTTGGCCAAGGAACTCCTCCCTCCTTCCGTCCCTCCCTCCCTCCCAGGGAGACACAGAACTGATATGGAACGAGCTGCTCTCCTTCAGCATCCCAAGCAACAGCCAGGCAGAGCAGCAGAAGCAAAACCCCACCAGCTCTCCAGGGCAAGTTTTGGCCAAGGCTGAGGAACAGGGCAGAGAGGTGGAAATAAAGCATCCCCCCACAAAAAACCAAAAGAAAGAAGAAATGACACTTTCACCACCACGGACGCACAGAAATTGGCTTCTCCTCTCTTTTTTTTCTGGTGTCCAGGGGCCAGGACTGGCAGCTCCTGGGGGAAGGGATGCCCCCCTGCCCTGTGCTGCATCCCAGCAGTTGTGGGGTAGATTTTTCAAGGCCTGGAGATGGCTCCCAGGAAGGCTCCTCCCGCCCGCTCGGCATCGATTGCATAGCATTTATTTCAGATAAGGCACTGTTTTGCCCAACAGCAATTCCACATCAATGCAGTTTCCGTACAGTCCACATCAGATGGCCTACAGTGCAATAACATCAACTTAAAGGCAAGGTTTGGAAGAATAAACCCAGCTTTAAATTTCAACTGAATATCAAAAAGATAAAGGAAACTACATTTTTCAAAAGCCTTTTTTATTTTCCTTCACCATTGTTGTTTTACAATACAAATATCACCTTGTGAATACACAAAAAACCTACAGAAGATAACTCTGCTTCACGTAAGATACAGAATGGATATATATATATATATATTTATATATATATTTTTTCTCTTCTTCATTCTTTTTTTATAAAAACTATTTTTTGTTCTGCACATTGGCAAGTTCAGGATAGGAGACTTCCCCAAACATACAGTACGTATGGTAGGAGTGAAAACTTAGAATTACATGCAGTTTCTGCACAATTTTAAAGAAATAGATTATCTTTGTTGTTTTTCAACAACACTTTGATAAGGGGATGGAGAAACCATTCATAGTTCACTCAGTGATCATTTGTAAAATTCTTAAAAAACAGGAATTCATGGCTGTTTTGCTTTTTAAAACCCAGCTACCAAGTAGACAATAAAGTGATACTTTTTTAGCTTGACCTGCCCACAATGTGTGAGCAAGGTCAGACCCTTTTTTATTTGGTGGGGTGGGAGGTTTTTCCCTACACGTGGCAACTTCAACATTATAAGCAAATTTCCAGTTTAATTTAGCTATAAATGCAAAAATTAGTAATTATACAGTATATATAATTCTGCTTTCATGGAATACTTTATTTTAAATAAAAACATTTAAGACTGCCTACTGACCATACAATCAAGACAAGAAAGGCACTAGAAACATAGACAAATCTCTCTCTCTCCCAAGAAGCATTTTCTTTAAATTTTTTAACTCTCTATTCTCTGACATGTAAAAATCTTTTTTAAATTTAATTTTTTTTCATACACATTTTGAAAAATAAAGTTAGGAAATACTTAGAAAATCACTTTACATTTTCTTCTCTTTTTTTTTTTTGGTTTTTTTTTTTTTTTTTGCACTTTTTTGACACAGTCAGTCACTGCAGATTCTACAAAATCAGGATTTACCAAACCTTTCTGTGTCTATCATCTTATTCGTAGCGCGGTGCAACAGGTAGAAAGATTTCTTGATTTCACCCAAGGCAGATATTTAGAAACCTTCATATAGTCATTTGCTAGAAAATGGCTTACAGCCCAATCTTTGGGGCAAGAGATATGAAAAGTATGTTTTCCCAAGAAAATAATATGCTTTGTTCCCAGACGTGACTGGAAAGACCAGAACTTATGATATAAAAGCTTTTCATCTATGTTGTCGCATCATATACAAAGGAACATGGTGATGGGCAAATGCAAATCCCAACTCTATCAACAAGAAATGTGTAACAGTGCATGATCAGTTAAATTCTCTTTATTGTTGTCCAACGCAGATCCTTTGGAGAGAAAAAAAGATCACAGTGCTTACCAGGTAACTGAACAGGTCAGGTCCAGGGAGCTGCTAAAGAAAGGGTTAGGGAGTGGTGGGTTTTTGTTTATGGCATCTTCTCTTGGTGTTGTGAGCACTTGGGACAGGTCCTTGGGGGCTGTGGTGGCACTGTTACGTGTCACTCACCAGGCGGCTGTACTTGACCTGCCGGCCCCGCGCCAGCGCCGGACACCGCAGGGGCCAGTGGTAGGAGCGAGGTACAATTCCTTGGACATTCTTCTCAAAGTACTGGAAGGGCTTGTACCACCAGACCCTTGCAAGGAGGTTAGTTTGGGAAGCTTCTTTTAGCACCTGCAGGGAGAGAAGGACAAAAAGAGGATTACTGAAGGGCAGCTCCTTTATTCGCATGATTTCACTCGAGATTGTTCGTCTTCCTGCTGCCCCCAAAATCTCACCTCCCTAAGAGATCCCAGCCTCCCTGTACACACCAAACATTGCTCACCATTGTCTACAGCACCTCAGGTGTTCGATGGGCACACAGGAGAGGAATGAGGAGCCCAAAGACTCCTGGTGTCTGTTCTCCCCTGGGAGTGAACGCGCCATCCCAAAGCACGGGTGTTCCCCAAGTGCCTCTGAAATCCCACATAGCTCAAGGGCCCGGCTGTGTGCCTGTGGGGCCTTGAGCAGGGCATGTCCCAACCCATCTGGAGCAAGTCAGAACCCTGCCCTGCCCTCCACATGCTCCCAGACTGCTCCCAGTTAACTTTTGCTTCTCTCAGCCATGAGCGAGCCCCAGCTCACAGACACACAGAGTGGGCAGGCCCCGAGGGAAATATCTCCATGTCAAATAAATCCACTGTTGCTTTTAATTTTAGGCCAGGCACAAGTCCCAGCACAAGGAAGGAGAGAGCAGCACACCAATGTGTGCCCAGGGAAGGATCCAGGGACTGGCATTTCCCAACACTCTGGCTCAGGAGAGCAGTGTTGAGCCACCTCCTGAGTCACATCAGGCAGCAGAACAGGAATGTTTGCACACCAAGGGCTCTGCTGAAGCAAGTCCTCAGAAGGGCTCAGGGCACTCCTGAATCCAGCACTTCCAGCTTGGAAGTACCACTGTTCTGAGAGCCCAGGAGCAAAGTCACAATCCTCTGGGGCTGTGTGACAGAAGTGCAGAGTGTGGGCACAGACTCCTGTCACAGTGCCTCCCAAACTGACTGAACATCAAAGGGCACCTAATTTGCAATTATGCATTTGGCTAGAAATGCACCACAAGGCTTGGCTGTGGTGTCTTGCTCCAGGCAGCACCAAACCAGTGGAATAACAAGGTGGGAGGTACAAGGCCTCCTGGGGACTGGAGCTAGATGACCTTTAAGGCCCCTTCCAGCCCAGGTCATTCCATGATGGTTTCGTGATAGGATCTAAAAATCTGCACTGTCACAATACAAACTCATCTTCTATCACCATTAAACATAATTAACAGCATATGCCACAGATAAGCAAATGATCTTTGACCATGAGCACAGAAAACACTTGGACAATATGCTGCTACATACCTAAGATGTCTCTTAACTCCCTTGTCCACTGTCAGTGGGAAGGACTTGTGTATTTTCTCTCAGAGAATCATGGAACACCCAGAGTTGGAAGAGACCCTCAGGGATCGTGGATCCAGCTCCTGTTCCTGCCCAGACACTCCAACAACCCCACCCTGGGCATCCCTGGTGTCCAAGCACTCCTGGAGCTCTGGCAGCCTCGGGGCTGTGCCCATTCCCTGGGGAGCCTGGGCAGTGCCAGCACCCTCTGGGGGAAGAACCTTGCCCTGATCTCCAGCCTGACCCTGCCCTGGCAGAGCAGAGGAGGTTTCACTTTCCTCAGTGTTGTCAGCTCCTCTCTGATTGCTAGCCATCCCTTGGAAACACTTTCAAAAACCAGTTTATTATTGGCAAGGCCTCTTCCTGTACCTGGAGAGACCTGTGGCACAAGCCACAGAACACAGGAAAACCCCAGCTGGTCTCAACAACCAAACAAAACAGAACCAAAGCAAAATAATCTAAATGGTCTGTTGTTCTATCAAATGGCCATCTGGCCCAGATTCAGAAGGACTTCAAAGACTGAGGTTACCCAGGGGCAGGAGAGCCCTGCCTGCCTTCGGGAAGACCTACCCATATTTTTGTGGACAAGACACAAGAAGAACCCAATTAATGATGCCTCTTTCTCCCCAAACTTCCTCTCTCCGCTTTCTCCCAACTGCAAACCCACAGTTAGGAGGAAGAAGGGGACTCTCCACAGGACATGGGTAAGCCTGGATATTTCCACCCCCCACCAGGCTACAGCAGGAGCATCCAAGGAGTGGGAGGAACTCACTTGCTGGTTGGCCATTGTGTGGTACCACCAGAATAGCCTTGTAGTGATGTAGTAAGCCACCACCACGTCCACAGTGTAGTGGTCATGAGCAAGGAGGATGCAGAACATCCCCACCATGCTGAGCGCCCAGCAGAGCCAGTGGTACCACCAGAGTCGCCGTGGGGAATCTGCAAGGAAGCACAAGCAGGGGTTACTTCAAAGTGGAACTTTATCAGAACTATTGCTGTGATTAGCAGAGGTCATGGACTGCAATCCTGGCTGATACAGAGATGCCTGTGCTGACATTAAGAGCAGGAATGCTGAGATCACGAAAAAAGTATCACTCTCTTAAGGTGCAATTTAAATTTGTACTCAAGGTAACGAGATCCTTGGAAATGAGAACAGTTATGAAATCTTTGAGAAAGATGTAATATACCCTGGCCAGTCAAATTAACCTGCTTGTGTTTAGATGGATATTGGGCAAGAATTGTTCCCTGGGAGTGTGAGGAGCTCCTGGCACAGGGTGCCCAGAGCAGCTGTGGCTGCCCCTGGATCCCTGGCAGTGTCCAAGGCCAGGCTGGACTTTGGGGCTTGGAGCAGCCTGGGATGGTGGAAGGTGTCCCTGCCCATGGCAGGGGGTGGAACTGGATGGGCTTTAAGGTCCCTTCCAACCCAAACCATTACAATCCCTCTGGTGAAGACTTTTTCCCTAATACCCAGCTTGAGGCTGTTCCTCTCACGGCGGAACACGCAGGTATTTTAACTCAGATTGTGTTCACCAGGGAGCACAACAGAAATGACTCAGTCAGGAAGGAATCCCACAGCAGGAGAGCAGCAGGGCACTCACACTCTTTGATGAACAGGTAGGTGAGGGTTAGGATGACGGTGTGGCCGCTGTACAGGTAGTCCCCACACATGTTGTGGGAGCCCGTGATGGACAAGCCTCCGCCAGCAATCAACTTCATTATCCTTCTCAGGTGAGATTCCCAGTCTCCAAAAAGCTGGTGAGACAGCAAAACACAGAAGCACAGTAAAATATCACAGCTCAAAGCAATGGTTTTAACCACCAGTTTGGCCTTTCAGCTCTTCTCCCTTTCTGCTTTGATCCACAAGATCAATCAGCAGATAAATAAAAAAGACTGGAAATGAGACACGAGTGTTTTGATGCTTTGCAGCTCTTGTAGCTGGTGTTCAGGTGGGATTTTCCTTCTGTTCAAGAGGCATTGCACTCCAAAATAAATAAGGTTTAATTTAGTTCATGTTGTTGGTAACAGTGCAGGCCCTACTGGTGATCATCCAACAGAAACCAGAAGGAACTGCCCAGGTTATACAGCCAGCTGCCAAAGCCAGGATCTGATGAACAGAAGAGCTTCTCACTCCAAACCCTAAGGCCTTGGAAAAGTCTGCAAGATTATTTCTTTCCACTTCCCATTCCAACAGAAACATCTGTGGTGTCTGTCAGAGCACAGTGCCAGACTTGTGCTTTGACTCCACAGCAGCCCAAACAGGGATCTCCCTCCACCCCCAACCATGGCACTGGCTCACAGAGTGTTCCTAAAAAACTTCAGTTTGCCCAAGGAAAGCCAAATCCAAGCAAACCAAGTCCCTTCCTTGAGGACACTCTGCTCCCTCTCCCAAGTGACCGAGGGCAGCTGGCACTGCCCAAAACTTTTGCTGCTCTCAGCTCTTAGCCAAGGCCAAATATTAAACAAATCCACAAAAAATGTATGCCATGGGACAAGCAGGATGTGTGGAGAACCTCTGGGACCCATCAAGAAGCAGGGACTAATGGATCAATGCACACATGTGCTGCATCCTCACCTCATTTTCTAGTGTTTGAAAATCCATGGAAACCATTGAACAGTCAGAAAGAAACACAGATCCCCCAGGCTGACCATCATGCTTTTATTTTAAAGCTTGGCCTTGCTTTAAGAAGTGAAAATTAATAATTTCTGACAAACTTGAGCATGTTCTTTGCAGGAATTAAACATTTCCTGCTAACAGTTGCTCAAAAATACTAAACTGTTCCCCAAAGCCCACTTTTCACAATCACATAGAACTCAATAAGGTGTTGAGAGGTTATTCTTTTCCCACCAGTACATTTAAAGCTTTCAAGAAAACTCCTTAATCTTATCAGGGCCCTCAGCTTGTCTCTACTTGAGTAATGAGAAGGATTTGCCAACGCCGTAAATTCCCCAAATTCCCCAAACAGATTTATTCACTTCAGCCCATAAATACCTATGTTCTCTCTTTTTTAATTTCCTAGCAGCAGGCTGTTCAAACACAGTGCTGAATCCTCTCCCACTCACTTCTCTTTCCAAAATCCCTCCAAAAGGCACAAAGGTTCTGCCTTGGCAAACACTGCTGCACTTCCCTGAGGAACCAAAGCATTTTGGCTTTGTTTGGATATGCCAATCCTCACCAAAACAACAATCAGTGATCAGCACATGGATCAAGTCCAATCAGGATTTTACTACCTGTATCTCAGCACGTGGATCAAGTCCCATCAAGATTTTACTACGTGTACCTCAGTGATTTTACAACCTGTCACCGGATTTATGGCTGTGCTTTGCCCTTTCTCCTGCTTCATCTGTATCACAGCATAACCAGACCCTGGAATTGCAGTAAGGGCCAGGATTCCAGCAATGCTGGGCTGACTAGAGCAACACCACCAGCCCTGTCCCTTCTCCACCCTGAGCACGTGAATCACCCTTCCAGGCTGACCACAAGGGTCAAGCACCTCTGTCCCAGCAGCCTGGTTTCAGCCACAACTTTCACAAGCTTAATTTATCCCTCGGAGTCAGTGCTGGACTGGGGAGGAGGTGAGAAGTCCTTGAATTGCAAAAATATGTGCAGGAGTCTCTCTGGGCCATTTTCAACTATGAATCATATATGGATTTGACACACTGAGGTGTGTATTTATTTAGAAATCAGTGACTCATACATGGCAAAGGTTGCACACCTTCAACAGCTTCAGTGGGGACAAGAACATGCTAATCATGCAAATTAGTTGAAAATGCCACAGAAATTGGGTAGCTCAGTGCTTTGAAAAGGATGGGAATTCCTGCACAGCCCTGCAGCACCTGTTGATACCTCCACTGAGAGGGGAGGGAGCGACCTGCAGGATGTCCCTGTCACACCAAACCAGCACTCTCAAGTTGAAATTATAGAATGGTTTGGGCTTAAAGCTCATCCAGTGCCCTCTGCTATGGGCAGGGACATCTTCCTTCCACTATCCCAGGCTGCTCCAAGCCCCATCCAACCTGGCTTTGGACACTTCCAGGAATTCAGGGGCAGCCACAGCTGCTCTGGGCACCCTGTGCCAGGGCCTGCCCACCCTCCCAGGGAACAATTCCTTCACAATATCCCATCTATCCCTGCCCTCTGGCAGTGGGAAGCCATTCCCTGTATCCCACCACTCCAGTTCCATATGCAGGGTCTCTCTCCAGCTTCCCTGTATCCCTTCAGACCCTGGAAGGAGCTCTGAGATCTCCACACAACCTTCCCTTCTCCAGGCTGAGCAGCCCCAGCTCCCCCAGCCTGGCAGAATCCCCTCCCTTAGAAACTCCTCTTGAGAAAGCAGTTTTGGGACCAGCAGGACAAGGGGGAAACACACATGGCAGGGCAGCCAGAAGGAATTTACCTTTGGAGAACACTTGAAATGCATTCCAGGTACTGGGAGTGTAGTCACATACATGGTAATACACCGGTACAGGTATAGTGTGCCAACTATACAGAAAAATCTTCTGCTAATTATAGACCTGGCAGGGAGAAAAAACAGGCAAAAATAAGGAGGTCACTCAAGGCAAACAAAATCCACAAAGGTAAATAAAACAAACCACCAGCTGTTTTCTCCTGGTGCTTTGGAAACTCGTGATACTATCAGCTTACACCTGGGAATGCTGAACTACTCCACAAATATTCCCACGCCTTCCAGACCAGGAACACAGGAGCAGCTCAACTCACACTGCCCTTGAAGGTGATTACAGGAAATCTAAGGATTAGGATGCAAAAGCCTGTGCAGATTGAGTGCTGAAGACATTGAAGGGGATTTCATGCCCCTCCATTAGCTGGGGCTGTTACCAATTTCCTATTCAAGGCAGGGGATAAAGTTGCAGTATTTTCATTCTGAGATGAAAAGAAGTAAGTTTATTTCAGCTGACACACAATTTAGTGTAACCAGAGGAGTGAGTGAACACATCTTTCCTGAGCAGCACTATAAAGGAAGAAGTTCACATCAGCAAGGAAAGCTCCCAAATAAAAATGCAGAGCTGCTCTGGCTGCAGGACAGAGTGTTTGCAGGGAAGCCACTCAGTAGCCACAGCTGCAGAGATATTTATTAGTGAGGGCTGATGTTCCCAGAGAGGGTAGATGCAGATCTGGGCTACCCTGAGGTGCTTCTGCAAAACCAGCACGAGTACCTGGGGTAAAGCATTGGCTCAGGAGGGATAGCCAGCCCCAAAACTGCCCCACTGGGCTAACACCTAAAAACACCTCATAGAAAGCCAATTAAACCTCTCACCAGGACAGGAGCAACCTCTGGAGAGATCCTAAGGAAAGATCACTGCCAGGTTTACAGAAATCGGGGTGAATCTGAATACAGCAACCACCCTTGGTGTGCCACTGGCTACAGACCCTGTGGGTTTTGGTTCATTTTAAATCACTGTTCTTTGCACTTATGGCCATCTCAGGCTGCAGGTTCTGCCATTCACAGAATCCAAGAACAGTCTGGATTGGAAGGGATCTTAAAGCCCATCCAGTGCCACCCCCCACCATGGGCACCTTCCACTGTCCCAGGCTGCTTCCAGCCCCATCCAGCCTGGCCTTGGACACTGCCAGGGATCCAGGGGCAGCCACAGCTTCTTTGGGCACCCTGTGCCAGGGCCTGCCCACCCTCCCAGGGAACAATTCCTTCCCAATATCCCATCCATCCCTGCCCTCTGGCAGTGGGAAGCCATTCCCTGTGTCCTGCCCCTTCTCAACAGTCTCCTCCCTTCTTGGAGGTTCCCTTCAGGCACTGGAATTCAGTGGTTGCTATTTTGCTCACTTTTAAAAAACTAATATTCCTATCAAGCTGAGCTCTTTCAAAACTCAAATTGGCCACCTTTTATATTTTTCAGGGTTTCTGGCATGGTTATTAAACTGGAGTGCTCCACTCTTGGAGGACTATGAGTTTGCAGTGCCAGATCAGTAACACCTTGAGTGCCTTGATTTATCAGGGAAAATTCAGCTCTTGCAGGGTAAACACATTTTGCACTGGAGTACTCACTGCTGTAACACACTATTACAGACTTTTTTCTTCCCTCTCCTAGTGTAAAAATGGGCAAAGCTGTGAGTTAAGAATTATAATTACTAATCTTGCTCCACAAACTTAATTTAAGTGTGGAGGGCACCATTCCATTAGGGTAGGGGCTCTTTGCAGAATTTTTCCTCTCAGATCTCACCCTTGTGGCTTTTAGAACCAGACATGAACCTGCTTTTTTCTTAGTAACATCAAGGCAAACAGGGGGTTGGGGATCACATTCTGAGAGACCAAAGAAGTGGAAGCATTTTACTGAGCACTGAATTTCTTTTTTGAATTAAAACTGCCACTTGATTTTGCTGGATTTGGCATATTTTACCTTAGGAAAGTCTGAGAGAGCTCTACACTGTAATCTAAAGGGAAAAAAAAATTAAAAAGCCTCCTATTATTTCCCTTTCTCCAGAGGATTTGTGTGAGTGTGAGACCCAGAGCCAGCCAGCAAGTACAACCTCCACACTTATTCCTGGCCCAGAGAGCTCCATTCCAGCTCTGCAGACCTCAGCAGGGAGCATGCTGCTCCTTCAGCCCCATGAGCCAACCACATGGCCAGTCTTGGCATTGTTTTTCTCCCACAGCATCTGGGAATGCTTCCAGAGAAGTTCATCTGCCTCAGCAGCTTCCTTGAGCTCCCAGCAGAAACTCCAGAGTGCCCAGCCAGACCTGCTCCTCCCTTCTGGAGAGACACCAGTCCAATCCCATGCCATGGACAGCATTACAATAATGGATTCACAGAATGTTTGGGTTGGAAAGGACCTTAAAGCCCTTCCAGTTCCACTCCTGCCATGGGCAGGGACACCTTCCACTGTCCGAGGTTGCTCCGAGCCCTGTCCAACCTGGCCTTGGACACTGCCAGGGATGAGGAAGCAGAAGTGAGGAAGGCCCACGTGGCCCAATGCCCTCCCCTTATTCCTGAATTAAGTTTCAGAGGGAGGGGATAACCCCACCATAAAAGGATTCAGCTCTTCCTGTAGCACTGAGTCACCACCTCTTTGGTGTGCACTATCCAAAACCACAAGAACAAGGTCCTCCAGATAAAGCCACCTCGCTGGGCTCCTGTTCCTGCCAGCACCTCTCCTGCTCTTCCCTTTCGCCTGCTCTTCCCTTTTTGCTGCTCTGCCACAGCTTGGGCCTCTGGCACCTTGAGCCCTCTGCTCACAGACAGGAAAGAGGGATTTTGGTCTTGGAAACATTCCATGATCAGTGCATACACTGATCAAGCTTTGGGACCCCCTGGCATCTTCCCCTGACACCAGAAAAGGCCCTTCCAGAGGGGACTTCTCTCATTGGAATGAGATGATCTTTAGAGTCCCTTCCAGACACAAACATTCTGTGATCCTATGACATAAATAAAAACAAACACCCCAAAGCAAATGGGGACACAGTAGGGGGGGACCTTCACATCTGCCAGTGACACCAACATGTATGTATGTTACCATCAACTCAACCCACATCTCACTGCTTCAAAATCTCCAAGGATTGTGCTGTTCCTCACCTACAGGCTCTGCTCAGCTCCACCAAAGGGGGTTTGATCCCTGGTAGGGCCCTATTAACCCAACACCTCCTTCTTGAGGGCAATCTCACAGCACCTCCTCTAGCTGTTTCCCTTGGGTTTAAAATCATGGAACACCCTGAGCTGGAAGGGACCCTCAGCAATCACTGATCCAGTTCCAGTTCCTTCACAGACACCCCAACAATCCCACCCTGGGCATCCCTGAGAGCACTGCACAAACTCTCCTGAGCTCTGGCAGCCTCGGGGCTGTGCCCATTCCCTGGGGAGCCTGGGCAGTGCCAGCACCCTCTGGGGGCAGAACCTTGCCCTGATCTCCCTGGCACAGCTCCAGCCATTCCCTTGGATCCTGGCTCACAGCTGCCCTCACAAGAGCATGAGTTGTGCTCCCTCTGAACAAACAGTGACTTCAGAACATCACCCAATCCATGGCTTTCTAGTCATGAAAAAGTTTGAGTTAACCATGCAGGCAAACACGAGCAGGCATGTTCCTCAGTTTCTCAGGGAATATTTGGACCTCTGTCTTCTGCACAAGCAGCTCAACACTGCCTGCTATGTATTTCAGCTTTGAAAACTGAGATAAAGAGAAGCTTCACTTTGGGTGCAAAGCAACATCTGCCCTCCAAAAGCTACCAGAAGCACTCAAGTTTTGAAAAGGTTTTACTTACTTGTATTTTAAGAGCAGCCACTGAACAAACCACAGTCCTACAAGGATCATGCCGTTGATTTCACAAATAGAAAAAGCCCATTGCACCCGATCAAAGCGATCAAAAAATGCATCTGGGAGGGGAGGCTGCACCTCCTTGGGAGGCACTCGTTCATGAACCACCGAGATAGTCACCGTGGTGAAGACAAAACAAAAAAGTGCATAAATAAAAGCCAGGAAAGTCTTGCCCCACTCCATGGGATACTGCGAGCGCTCCGGCTCTGGCATGGGGATCTTGATCATCTCCTTCTTGAAGCCATTGGGGACCCCGTTGAGCTTGAGCACGGCGCCGAAGCCGTTCTGGCGCGCGGCGTCGCCGGCGCGCACGTGCCCGTTGGCGTGGCCGTTCTTGTGAGCCTCCATGTGGTGAGCCATCTTCAGCCCCTCGATCATGTTCAGCAGCCGCTGGCCGCTGTCGGAAGACACCCGGCACAGAGGGGATTTCTTGAAATCCTCCTCCGTCAGGTTGATGAGGTCCCGCCCGGTGAAGCTCCTCAAGGGCTCACAGTACTCCGGCACGGCATTGTCCGTCAGCCAGCCGGCCACCTCCTCGGGTGACCACAGCACCACTTCTTTCATCTCGCCAGGGACGCTGGCACATGGGCTTTAAAGCGGGCAGCACTCACTGCGGCTCCAGCGCGGCGGGAAGCTCCTCCTCGGCTTCATCTTGTCCCGGGAATGGGTTTGGCCAGAGGCGAGAGCCCGTCCCTACCCAGCGTGCGGGCGCCGCGGCCAGCATAGGAAACGCTCTACTTCATCTTCGTGTTGGCATTCTTCTTCCTGGGCAGGGGGAGAAAAACCCAAAAGCAGGCATTAGGACGGCATACAGGCTGCAGTTCATGGGCAAAGCCAAAATTCCTGCACAAAACCAGCTGTGCTCGGGATGGACAACAGATGTTTGAGGGAACAGAGCAGCAGATTTGAGCTCCAGCTTCGTACACACAGCACTGTCCTCCCCGAGCTTGCTGCTGATTTCTTAAAAGATTTAACACCACTTTGCAGCTGTGGGAAGCCTCCTTCCTGCTCTCTATTTGTTACATTTTCCATTTCAATGCTCTAGGCCATAAGCAGCACCCAAACTCCTCTTCCAATCATCATACTCATGGATTTAAGGAGCTACAGAGCAAATGTTTGGTACTATTTGTGGTAGAAACCTTTTCTACCCCTTACGGACCAGTACCTCAATGCAATGTGTGGCACCAGTGACTGAACACAGAACCTGTTTTTCTTTCTAAAAGGCAAAAATCAAAAAATCACAAAACTCCAGACTGGTTTGGGTTAGAAGGGACCTTAAAGCTCATCCCTCTGCCATGGGCAGAGACACCTTCCACTGGACTAGCTTGCTCCAAGCCCCATCCAACCCATCCTAGAGCTCCTCCAGGTGACACAAATAGTCATCAACACTAAAAAATTGATGTAGATAAGCAAGGATCTGTTCTCTGGGCCAAAAGAGCAGCAAGAA
The DNA here is from genome assembly GCF_009819885.2 of Catharus ustulatus. Classification (NCBI taxonomy): domain Eukaryota; kingdom Metazoa; phylum Chordata; class Aves; order Passeriformes; family Turdidae; genus Catharus; species Catharus ustulatus. Next base: position 31,792,689 of record NC_046228.1, on the reverse strand, counting down.
AATTAATAATCAAGCAGATTAGCCTGAAAATAAACCAAAGCATTTAGGTTTGCAGCTATTTAGCAGCTCTGTGAGGCAAATTTGACTGTTTCCAGGGTATACTCCTCCAATTCAAAGAAATGTTTTCTACCAGCTAAAAAAAAAAAGGAACCAGAAGAAAAAAAAAATCTTTTTTTTTTTAAAGAAGAGGAACTAGGCAAGAAATTTTTATACTCAATGAATTGCAGAAATAGCTTAAAGAAGCTGATCACTTCCAGTACAAAAGTTAAAATAACACAGAAGTTGCTTGCTTGGAATCTCTTCCTGAATTTTTGAGACACGAGCAGAAAACAAGGCAGCGATGGCAGTGACCACCACCAGCAAATCCTCAGGTCTGAGGTGTTTATTCAACCAACCAACCAACCAAAACTGCTCCTCCCCAGAGCAAGGAGAGGAAAGCAGTGGAAGCCCCACCATCCCACACACCACGTGCTCTGCTGCAGCTTCATAAACATGAAGTGAGAAGGTAACAGCACAGGGAAAAAAAACACTTCATATTTTCAAAAGTCAAATGAAGCCTTTATCAGCTGTAAGAACATTTTTAGCCTCTTACGGGCTCCCAAGTGTTTGTGTTTCATTGAAGGGAGCAAAGTTGTGACTGAGGAAAACCAAAATAATCTACCCTACTGGCAGGATTTGAGCTGAAGTGGCTCAAAACAGATACAGAGCTTTACTCCTATGCAAACATGACCACACTGCATACCAATTCAATTTTTGACCTGTTACCTCTAAGCTCAGTAAGAAACACAAGGTGCAGTTTTCAATTTGTTTTCCTATGGAATGAACTGTGATGGTAGAGAAAAGAAAAAGCCTTGGATGGAAGGACTGGCAGTAGTTTGGACAGGCCACCTCACACTGGACACACCAGGAATACACATATTTAAACCCATGGAGCAGGCAGGGATGAACATGACTCTTCCACTTTGTGCATCCCTGTGTTGTTTTAAAGCAGAAGTGAGGATACAGCTCTGTTTACTTCCTTTTCTTTCAATACTGAGGAAGGCTTTCAAGCCACAGATTGCTTCATTATTCAAGCTGTGTTTAGCAAATCAGTATTTAGTTACAGAGCTCTGAACATGGAAAAAGGATGGCCTGAATTATGCATGGTAACCCACATTAGAAGCTCCTACAAGGCTGGGACTGAGCAGCAGCTCAGCTCCACATGCCCATCTCCGTGTGCTCCTTTCAAATCCCGGCTCTGGCAGCACAAATTCCCAACAGACAACCCTAACAGACTTCTTGTTGCTTCCCAGGATGGCGCCTCACAATGCTGATAAAGCCAAAGTTATTTATTTTTAATGCTGTTCCCCCACCCAAGCTCCAGGCCCAGCTCCCCGTGCTGTTTCATGGCCACAGTGCTGCCTCTCCCAGCCTTGGGTTGCAATCCAGCCTGGCTTTGGGGCTGTCTGAGCACTCTGTGGGCCAACATTCATTAAATTTTTCCACTTTTCAACACTGGAGTGCCTGAATCCCAGTTTCCCAAATCCCTGAACCTGACAGAGCAGCTTCCTGACCACCCCAACAACACTTTTAAGGATTTGGAATCCCAAAAGCACAGTTCAGGAGCCGGAGCCAACCTTCAAATTATATCTCCATTGCCAGGGAAGGTCTAGATTGGATACTGAGGAAAATTTCTCCACTGAAAAAGTTGTCCAGCCCTGGAATAGGCTGCTCAGGACAGCGGCAGTCACCAACCCTGCCTGGAGGGATTTAAAACATTTGTAGATGTGGCACTTGGGGACATGGGTTAGTGGTGGCCTTGGGAATGCTGGGGGAATAGCTGGACTCCATGAGCTTAGAGGGTTTTTCCAACCTAAACCATTCCCCAATTACATTCCATGCAAAGCTGCCAGCAGGTTCTAAGATGAGCTCCAGATGGAAAAATCTGTTGCCAGCTGCAAATAGCACTCAGATACTGGGACAAGAGTCACAAAATGCTGGTGTGACCCCAGGATACCTGGCCTGGTAGCCTGACAAAAACCAGCAAATGTGTGCCTTGCAGTAAAACTGCAGGTTTGGGTAATATTGCTGGAAACCACAATCAGTTCCAAAACGTGCAATCCCAGCCTGCTGCTCTCCCACCACCTTTTGTGAAAGCAGAGTCAATGATAAAGGAGGAAAGGTAATCCTCTGCTAAGGACACAGGCCATGGAGATGAGCTGTTTTCCCTGAGAGTTAAAATGAGGAAAACCAACCAAAATTTTTAACACTACTTATTATTCAAGCCTGTTTTCACAGCCTGTCTAATGGGGGAGGAGCAGGAAAAAAAAGCTTCTTTACTCACACCTTCCAGCTTGTCACATTAAAGATTCCTCACTCCCTATGGTGTATCCACGAAAGCTTGATGGGGTGAGGGCTTGCAGACATTATGGGGGGTTCACAGCTCTCAGTGAGCCCCTCCCTTCCACAGAAGGTCTTCTCCTCTCCACACAAGCTGAAGACAGAAGGTGGGGATCAGTGTCAGCTGCAGCCAGGGCACACAACCAGGCTCAGCGTGGTCCCACAGGGATGAGGCACACACGAACCTCCCCAGCTCTGACACAGGTTCTTTAGCCTGGGTGACTAAAAATTCCCTCCATCCGCAGCAGAGCTGCCTCATTAAGGAGCCTGAACCCGACAAGGAATTATAAATAACAATGTGATTATCACAACAATACCAGCTGCACCATGATAATGATGCTGTGGAAAACCAGTACCTCAAAATACCCACACAAGAGCGAGCAGGATGAAACAACCTCATCAAGGGCTCCAGGTCACACCTTCTTGTGTTTACAGACCTTTTCTCCCTGCTCCCAGCAAACACTGAAGAGCTAACTCAAATCATGGGGAGTAATTCCCACCACCACTTCCATCTACACCTTGGCCACGGCCACCTCAGAGGGTTAAACAAATATTTGGGGTGCACTGTTATAACCCCTGCCTATTAAGACCTGTTCTCCTGAGGTGCAGCTCAGCACAAGGAGCAAAGGAGGGAGCATCAACCTTTCTGGTTAAAGAACAAGATAATCAGCCATGAAATCATCAGCTGATTACTCCTCCACACTTAGAATAATGGAATGATCTGGCTTGGGAGGGACCTTAGAGCCCACCCAGTGCCACCCCTGTCATGGGCAGGGACACCTTTCACCATCCCAAGCTGCTCCAAGTTCCATCCAGCCTGGCTTTGGACACTTCCAGGGATCCAGGGGCAGCCACAGCTTCTCTGGGCACCCTGTGCAGGGCCTGCCCACCCTCCCAGGGAACAATTCCTTCCCAATATCCCATCTGACCCTGCACTCTGGCAGTGGAAGCCATTCCCTGTGTCCTGTCCCTCCATCCCTTGTCCCCAGTCCCTCTCCAGCTCTCCTGGAGCCCCTTTAGGCCCTGGCAGGCGCTCTGAGATCTCCCTGGAGCCTTCTCCAGGTGAACACCCCCAGCTCTCCCAGGCTGGATCCAGCAGAGGGGCTCCAGCCCCTGGAGCATGTCCAAGGCCTGCTCTGGACCTGCTCTAACAGCTTCACATCCTTCCTGTGCTGAGGACAAGGCCCAGGTCTGGGGTCTCCTTGCAAGCAGAAACTGTTAAGTCTCACAATTAACACTGATGAGACAAAACCACATCCACCTAAGCCAGCAGAAAACCACCTCCCATTTCCGTTTGCTCATCTCAGAACTCCTCCTAAAGCACTTTGAAATCCAACCACAGCAAAGCAAACCTAAGCCTCCCAAAATCAAATTGTGCCCTGCTCATGTTTGTGCTTTTACTCACTAAGCTTTGCTGCCAGGGCAACAGTCACTATAGGAATCAGTCAAATAATAAGCTATTTCAGCAACTTGTCACCAGGAGTCAGGAAATCCTTTCAGAGGCAGTGGGTGTGTTCCACTTGCAACCCTCAGCATCCTTCCCAGACAGACCAGAAAAGTTGAGAGGATCCAACCCTCGAAAAATGAGAGTCTAAATGAGAAAGGCTTGTAAGCACAGCTGGAAGATACAATAACGGTATTTTGGCCCTTGGAAAACAAACTCTGAGGTTCACACTGATAATGTGTGCACACAAATAAGCAGGAGAAAACCAGCAGCTGTAAAGATTGAAGATTTAATGCTTTATAACCCAGCCCACCAGTGAACTCCCCAGGAGTTACACAGACAGCGAGTGCCCCCAGTAAAAGCTGGGAGCTCTTGTCCTGTGTTTTCAGAGCACAAAACAAACTGTTCACAGCAGCAGGGCCTGAGTCACTGCTACAGTCACCTCCTCCCCAGGCATTTCATCATGGCCAACAATAACGCTCTGACACCTCAATAACTGGACATCCTGTACTTGACAAGCACCTCTGCACGCCAATTTGCAAGGAAACGGAGCTGCCTGCCACAAATTATGTGCTGGATAGCCCTAACAAGCTCTCAAGCAGTGTTTCCCTCCCTCCAGGACACACTTGCCTCCAAACCAGCATCACCTCTTCTCACCACTAAAAAGCAAGAAACTGCAGGCAGTGTGAAACAGGCCAGTAAAGTTGGGTTTGTGCTGGAAATGCAAATATATACCAATATAAAATAGCTGTAAGTGTAACACTGAGGCACAGGTGGGCTCACAAGTTGCACAGAGCTTCAAGACAGGTTCCCAAGGTCAGTCTCAGATGGAAAACACTGGCCTGTGGACAGGAAATCAGAGCAAGTGGAGCTACTACTACAAGAAGAGAGGCTGGGATGAAAAAGGAAATGTGGAAACGCCCACATCCCCTGAACAGCTACTTACACAGCTTCAGAGGGAGAGAAAGCCCTGCCTGAATACTACATAAATCCCCGAGCAGCCTGGTTTTTTCTAAGTTACTTGATACCAAGAAGAAAAAGAAACCCTCACCATACATTTTCTATCCTAATTGAATTTCAAAAAAAGCCACTCAGAAATGAAAATTCACTCATGGGTGAAACATGCTCAGAACACAAGCCCAGAGTTGAGCACAGAGGATTTAAAACCCAAAGTACTTGCAGCACATTTGGATAACCAAACAGGTCCCACCTGCAGATGGGAACACCACCAGGGAGTATTTCCCTCCATGAGACACCACCAGAGCTTGGAGCACCCTGGTCTTAGTGGAAGGTGTTCCTGCCCATGGCAGGAGCTGAAACTGGATGCTCTCTAAGGCCCCTTCCAACCCAAACAATTCCCTAATTCTGTGATTTATAGCCCTACACCTCAGCTCTCTCCCATCTTCCTGGTGCTTGAAAACCAGTAAACGCTCTCAGGATGGGACCTCACCTGATCAGCAGTCTCACTCCAGGAGCAGTTGCAAAGCAGAGCTTTTATTTTCCCAGGAGGGAATGACCTGGGGATGGAAAGGATGGAGCAGGAACGAGGGCAGGACAGGTTTAAGTTGCAATAATTTCATGCTGGGAAGTCACCCCAAGTCAGGGCAGCAGAGACAGGCACCAGGCCCAGAGCCTTTCTGCCCATTCCAGGGGTAACCCAAGCACCCATCCCATTTTGTACTCCATTCCACAAGCCTAATGTCTCAATCCTAAAAAAAAAAAAAAATCAACATCTGCAATGGAAGTGGGACCAATACTGGCTTACTTTTTAATAGCTGCAATAGGAAATCCACGCTCCCCACGCCCCTCGGGCACCACGCCGTGCTCAAACCTTGCCCACAAGGAATCTGGACAGGAGCAGGCCTGAGTGTCTGTGGGCTCTGTGCTCAGGCAGCAGCAGGCTCTGGTTGCTGTCCCCAGCAGAGCTGAACACACATCCCTGTGATGCCTCAGGATCTGGGTCAGGGCTGGAAACAGAGCCCTGCGTCCTCGCACAACCCCGCAGACAATCCGCTACTGAAGAGCACAGAGCGATGCTCGCTGTCCTCCTGAGACTGCCCAAACCTCCCCACACTGACATACTAACAACAAAACACCTTCAAAGGAAAACAGATGAAACACAGAAAAGGCAGAAAAAGTGTGGTTTGTTTCCCTACAAGGCAGGGCAGAAGGATGGAAAATAATGAGAGACTAAACATTTGTGACATGTTCCATATTTTAAATCAGTCAGTGCAGGTGTTTTGGGGTTTTTGTGAAGTTTTTTTTACCTCCAGTGACTACCTAAAAGCCATTTATTATTAGAAAGTCAGATTTGTTGGAAACCTCTGGGAATCTAAGTGGCAGTATGAATTTAAAATTTAAAAAATCATGGGAACAGAAAGGGAAGTTGTGCCCAAAGAAACTGAGAGCAGTCTTGTGACTGATGGTAATGTGGCTCTGAAATGCAGACTCCAGCATAATTTGCCAAGCCAGCCATGCAGATTAGGAGAAGGAAACCTGGCAGAAATCACAGAGAAAACAGATCCTCACTGCAGACTTAAATCAGTTACTTGACATATTTTTTTAATATTAGGGTTTGTTATTGGCCATGTATGAGACAGTAGCCAGACCACAACAGTTGCTCCCTCCCAACTGCCTTTGCCAGGGCTGTAACTAAAGCAAAAGAAAACTAAGTTTACATGATAGGATTCCCAGCCTAGAATAATATTTCCATATTTCATTAGCAATATAAATATTTTATTTCAAACATCCTACTTTTGAAGTCCCAACACATCAGACCCACATCAAAAAGACTCCAAGCCTCCAGAGTTCAAATGTGAATATCTATAGATCTTCATGCAGAATGCTGTTCTCTGCACTTCAGCTGTTACTTTTCATAAACCTACCTAAAAGACATACCATCAACATTATTCATTTTCAATGCCATTTTTCTTGGAAAACAAAATGATCCCTGGGCTTGTCTTTATTAATTTAGTTTCATGTAACACAGAGTGTTCCTTGGTCTGAAAGACAAAACACCACACATATTCAAGATTACTTCTGGTATAAATAGTCTGACCTTTTGAATACAGAGCTCTCTTTTTTCCAGCAATACCTGCTCAGAGTTGCAACAAAAATCAAATAAGTGTCTTCAAGACATGTATATACAGGAAGGAGAAGAAGGCTCTTATTGCATAGCTGGTCTAGAAAAAAAATCAGAAACACAGGAAAAGGAAGAAAAAGGAAAAAAATCCTAAATTATCTTGACTGCCAACAAGTTATGGATGTACAGCCTGCATGGTGGGGATGTGTCTGACTAGAGCCAGATCTCCTGACATTGCAGATGAACTGTCCTGGCATCTTCCTTTTTGTGGTTATGCTACAAGCAGGAAAAACCCTCTCAGTTTGTTTATTTGCCAAAGCCCAGAACCTTTCCTTACTCTCCCTCAGAGGAAGCCAAATCCCTCTGTTTGCAGTGGAGATCTGCCACTGCTGGCCTTGCCTTGATGGCAAAAGCACGCTCCAGCAAACCCAGTGTGGCTGGGGACACAAATCCTCCCGCTCCAGTCCAGCCATCCAGCACCACCACAAGGGGGGTGCCAAACAATGCAGAGCAGCTCTGGTCCCTGCTCCATGGGCTCTGGCTTCTGCCTTTTATAGGCAATTTCATTGTTGTTGCACAGTGTTTTAGGCACTGAATGTGACACTTTGATGATTCAACAAGGCCCAAATTTCAGAATTTGGTCTCCAGAAACCCAAGCCGTTCCTTGATCAGTGCTGCAAAGTCAATTATCTGTGTGTCAGACTATTCATTCTCATTCCATCAACTGTTCCTACTCAGCTGCTCCCAGCCCATGTCAGATGTGACACTGCTCCCATTGATGATCTGTGACACCAGCAAATCCTGCTTAAATCTTGCTGCTGACAACAAGTAGGCACTGAACCCAAAGAACAGGAATACACAAACGTCCTCGCTGGAACATGAAGCATTCCTTACAATTTTAACTGATAGAGAATTGAAGATCACAAAACAACACTGAAAGCACACATCCTTCCACGCTGACACCAGTGGTGTGTCAGTGTGTACACAATGACAGCGTGTACCACCAGGTACATGTCAAACAACTGCCCAGACCACAAACAGAGTCACTTAAAGTCATCACAGTATGTTCAAAGGCTGCAAAATTCATTTTACACATTCACCTCAGCTCAAAAGTTAGGATCAATTAGGTTCACAAAGGAGGAGAAATAAAGGAAGATAAAAAGCTCAGATCTTGCCATCTAACTGTTCTGGAAATTATGAATATTTCAATAACCACCTGAAAGTCTCAGAATTAAGTTCCTCCTGCAGACACATCCAATTGCTTCTAAATTCCTTTTCTAGTGGCACTTGAGTCACAGGGATGTGCCTGTGTCATTTTGTCCTAACACCCTGACGGAGATGCCCATCAGCCACCTGGCTACGGACGATCCCAGGGAATATCTGTGGAACAGTGGCACTCAGCCATCCTTTCTTCTGCAGGCAGTCACTCCACTATCTGGCACACTGAACAGGAAAGTCTGGATGGCTGGGTAACAGATCCACAGGCAGAACTGGTAGGATTTGAACACATCAATTAAATCAGTTCCAAAAGGAACCTGTAATTCCAGCCACACAAGGGAATCTCAGCCAGAGGCATCAGGTAAGTGCGACCAGCTTGTGTTCCTGTCAGGGAAATTATGCTGAGTTTAAAAACTGAATCCCAGAATGATTTGGGTTGAAAGGGGCCTTAAAGCCCATCCAGTGCCACCCCCTGCCATGGGCAGGGACACCTTCCACTATCCCAGGTGGCTCCAAGCCCCATTTAACCTGGCCCTGCACACTTCCAGCTCTGGGGAAGCCACAGCTTCTCTGGGAAGCCTGTGTCAGGGCCTCCCCACCCTCAAAAGGAAGCTTTTTTTTCCTGACATCCAATTTAACCCTACTCTGTCAGTCTGAAATTAGAACAATATTTCACCTTCCAAACTGTCCCACCTGGGGAATGCTGTCATCCACCACTCACCACAGCCCTTAAAACCATGGCAAAGCAACCCAAAACAGAGTGCAAAGCTCAGCCAGCACTTTGTCCACCCTTCACACCCAGAAATAACTAAAAGCACTTCAATCAGATGCCTTCTGAATGGGTGGGCATATGATCCTCTCCTCCTGCCACAGAAGGGATGGAGGGGTGTCCAGCTGCCAGCACAAGGCACAGCCTTCAAGCAAACTTTCCTTACCAGTCGAAACATTTTCTTTTAACTGAAAGAAGGCAACCCAAAACTTACAGTACAGACTGGAAGATGCCCTCCTGCAGATGTGTTTCCTCTCAGGAGGTTGTGCATTAGGCAGGAGGGGTTAACAGCTTTTTTCATTCCCCCATCCACCCCAGTTCTACTGAGCACGTCACAAGCGCAGCTCCCTGCAGGGCACCCGCCACACGCTGCTCCCATTGCTTAGATAATCTCAGGTGGTTTAGGCACTCAAAAGCTATGTCCATCCTAGGAAGAACAATTAATAAAAGTCAGCATTCCGTCCTGGGAAGAGGACACAGGAATTAACCATTTAATCATTGAAGGAATACCCATCACTTTGGAAGGATCACTACAAAACCAAGCCTGGATTCCCCAGCTGCTGTCACACAAACAGTTAACATGCAACAAGTTCCAGCCCTGCCTCTTACAGCAGCCAGAACTGCAGGAACCCAGTGGCTCTGTCGTCCTTCCAGAAAGAGGAACCCCGACATATCAACCTCCATCCCTTCTGTGCAAAGTATCGCATGACTGACCAGCTCCAGAGGAATCTGGCTCGAGGATCTTTAATTATTTGTTGTTGTTAAGTATGAACAGATGAGAGGGAGGGAGGGAGAGGAGGAAAGATTTCAATCTGCAGTCACGTGCATGCCATAGCTCTGCAAGCAGGTGGGTGAAGCTCAGATTAGCACAGTATTAAGGAGAGCAAGGCAGGGACGCCAATGAGGCCCTGCCTGAAAATAGCTCCACTCTGACCTATCTCCTCTCTCAGATGGATCAGGAGATCCATGGCCACAGAGCCAAGGCTTGTGAGTGCTGGGGAAGGATGGAGATTGCAAAAGAATTGGAAAAAGCTGCTGAGGCCGAAGATAAAAGAATGGCCAAGTAGATAATGAAGCAGCAGCTACGCAGCAGAGTGTGATGCTCCTTTCCATCTACCTCCCTGCAGCACAGCCACACAAAAGCTTGTTGGGATTAAGCCCTTCCCATAGGTAAATACTCAGGAGACACATTCCCTAAGGATGTCCAGCAGGATCCAGTATGCCTTCTGTATGTGAGTAAGCAAACAAGAAAGGGGAATGACAATTATGCTGCTGTCTCTGATGTGCAGGGGCTCCTCCAAGCAGGAGGGGTGATGATGATGAGGTGAAATGTTCTGGTACTGCAGAAATTCATCTGGGGGTTTAAGCAGGGTAGTGGGAAGGGATTGTTCCCTGTGAGGATAGGGAGGCCTGGTACTGGGTGCAGCAAGCTGGGATGGTGAAAGGTGTCCCTGCCCATGGTAGGGGTTGGGATGAGAGGATCTTTAAGGTCCCTTCCAACCAATGCTGGGACTGTGTGATCTGACAGGGAGCCCTTGAGAGCAGGACACTGGGAAAAGGCCATGCAGGCACCTCGTGACAGGCTCTGTGATTCCCCAGCATTCCCTCCAGGCCTGGGAAAGCCACATGGGCCTCCTGAAGACATCAGCAAACAGAGTATCTTAGGAGCACAAAACAAATAAGGGCTGACTTGCCACAGGTGCTGCTTTACCCACCCTGCTCTACAGGACTGTCCTCGAGCTGTGCTCTGACATGCAACTTTTAGATAAATCTCCAAGACCTCCTAAACCTGATAAAATATGACATTTTAATAAGAGGTTATTGGAAAAAAAAAAATCTTCCATGTGGAAAGTAATGAAAATTCATTGTGAGTCCTCCAGGAATGCCAGAGCTCCTCCTACAAGCAACACAAGAGCTGTTGAAATGACTGTTGGTGGGAAAAATACAAGTGGTATTCTGGAAACAGGATCAACTTCTATGAGTGTTCACACCAAAAGATATTAAACAGTCTCAGAAATTGGCGTTTGGGGGTTGTTCAGGTCTTTTTGGTTTGTTTGTGTGGTTTTTAGAGGTAAGGGTAGGACTGCTAGATATAGCACAGGATATAAATACATGTGAGATTCTCTTTCAAAAGTAAATATATTTTTATCTGTCCGCAGGCATTGCAAAAGCTTTTCACTGGGTCTGAAAATAACCTAAAATCACAAATATTTCACGTGGGTGAGGGGACAGAAGTACTGTGGCAGAGATCCTGATGAAATATGCAGCTCACCCTGTGTGGCAACACAACAGCACTGACAATGAGAGTCTAATTCTAGGTTTGATTTCACATCAACAGTGAAACAATGTGGGGACTGGAATTTATCTGATCCTAAGACAAACTTTTGCTGGTCTGGATCAGTCTGAAATGTAAGACATTCCACATATGGCACCATGTAAATTCAGGTTTTATGGGGACAGAGTTAAGCTCAGCCCAGAAAAGCCAGCAGCTCTTGGACAGCACAATGAGACCACGTTCCTGTCTGGTTTTGGGATTTCTTGCCCTCCCCAAACACAATCTGCAGGAGACAGGTTGCCAGCAGCAAGGCTGCAGGCTCTCTTCCCTTTCTGGAGGAGCAAGGAGGAAGGATCAATATTCAGAAAGCTCTTGAGAAGCAGTGGAACAGCCTCTGGGGAGCAGAGCAGACACAGCGCCAGCCCAAAACTCAGGAAACCTGGAGCTCCTTAGCCCCTAAAAGCCACTTTTTGCCAAGTAACCAATTTCCTTACACTCTCCATTAAATAAAACATGAAGGGCAGGCAGAGACATAAAATATGAATGCACCCACGTCCGAAAGCAACAGGCCCTGTTATTGTAGATGCTGCATAAATCATTGAGGACAAGGGGACTTGTGTCCCCTAACGGAGGGCACAGAATTTGGGGTCAGTCAGCAGGCAAGGGAGTTTGATATTAAGAAATGTTGCATTTATATTTGCCTTTGTGATCTGCACTGCCTAAAAATAGCAGAAACCACTTTACTTCATGTATCATTTAGTCAGGCCAGATGGGTGAAAGGCAGAATCAAACCTCAAGACAAACATCAGATGATCTTGGTGTGGGCCTCCACCAAACACAGCACTTGGAATGGGATGCCACAGCACAGAATTCCAGAATGGTCTGGAACTGATAAAATCCACCCTGCCATGGGCAGGGACACCTTCCACTATCCCAGAGTGCTCTAAGCCCCATCGAACCTGGCCTTGGGCACTGCCAGGGCTCCAGGGGCAGCCACAGCTGCTCTGAGCACCCTGTGCCAGGGCCCCACCACCCACAGGGACTCTCACTGGGAATTCAGCCAGAATGACCAAAATGGTTCTTTCTGTCTGATTTCCCTGCCTGGGGCCACAACAGCAGTTATCAACAGCACTGCTGAAACTCACTGCAGTATCTGTTTTCTAGAGCTTTGCCACACTAACACAATGTCTTTACAATTTCAAGTGTTAGCAGTTACAAGAGTTGCTTCGGCAAATTTCTCTAGGGAAGAGTAATAGCTACTTAAGGAAAACTTGCCTCCAATCACTGCCATCTCCTTTTTCTTGAGATTTTTTACTTCAGGCAGTTGACTGACAAATAACACTGCTGTTTACAATGCACAACATCTTGCCTTTTTTTGTGTTTGTACAATTTGATTTAAAAGGCACAGCAGCTTTCAGACAGCTGGTGGCAGACAACAACCTCCAAGTTCAGTCATGACAACTCTACAGGTAGCTGAAAACCACTTCCCACCATGAAAATGTGGCCCAAATTATTTCTGGACTACCTTTTTATTACTCTGTATTTACAAAGTGGACTTGAGGTGACCTTGCAACCAGAGGAGCTCAGGATGAAGACTGTGCTCAGCTGTGTAAAGTGAATTCTCTAGCACAGGACATGTAAAGCTTCAGTGGTGCTCCGGTCTTCATGGGACTTCATACTGCTCTTCCCTACCTTGCAGGACTACAAAGCTCAACAGGTCCCTGCTGAACATCCAGAAATTGCCAAGTCTGCCCTAACACTCAGCTTGTGGGTGCTCCTCCTCCTCTTCTAATTATTCAGAGGTTCAACAGAACTGAAAGTCATCTTCATGCCTAAAGTTATTTCTGAGTATAAAATCACTTCACAGAATCCCAGAAGAATTTGGGTTGGCAGGGACCTTAAAGCCCATGCAGTTCCAACCCTGCCATGGGCATGGACACCTCCCACTACCCCAGGCAGTTCCAGGCTGGCCTGGGACACTTCCAGGGATCCAAGGGCAGCCACGGCTTCTCTTTGCAGCTTCTGCTCACCTGTTTTCAAAGGTACTTTCTAGACAGGACTCCTTGCTTCAAAGCTTTGCATGGCAGAGCATGGAGGCAAACTATATTATGTGGGAATCTCACAAAATCAGGGAAATCACAAAGAAAAATCAGGAGAATTCATCTCAAACTGAGACGCAGACAAGAACCAGCAGGAGTGTTTGTTCTCCTTGTCTTTTTTCTTCCTTATTTTCCTTTCCATCTCTCCTTTTTCCATCCTTTGAGGCTCCTCCCAGCCCCACGTGTCAGACCCTTCCCAGCCCAATCCAGATACAATCCAGATAAAAATCACGAGGATTAGGAGAAAGTGAAGAGGTTGCTAAAATCAGGGAAATCCCAAACCACCACCAAAAAGATAGGGCACAGTATTGTAGATAACTTTGTGGTGTCTCCTCATCCTCCTCCCTGCCCAGAAGAAGGAGAATCAGTGTGAAAGGATCCCAAGAACTGTAAATAAATGATGACCCTGTTCATCAATGAGCTCAGGCTGCAATGAAATGAAAGCCACAGCAGGCTCTGTAATCACTCACAAAAAAACCCTCCAACAGGATCACTCCTGCACTGATGGCTCAATTATGCCTGGGCAGAACGTTACACAACATTAAACATTAACAAAAGTCTGAGCCTGGATCACTTTTCTCCCAGATAAATCCAAATCGGTAACCCAGTGCTCTTAGCTTAAGTAACCCAGAATTACCAGATCAATTCTTTTCCCACCTTTCCATTCACATCTCATAAAAGCCATGCCACTACACAGAGGGAAAAATGTTTGCAAAATCTCTACTAAACAGTTACACTGTTATCATTAAAAATACATATGGTCTGGGAGAGAGGTCCTGATGTAAATTTAGTAGCTCAGGAACTAAACCGGGGGCAAACTGTTCTGGGTTACAAGGGTTCCCTCTCAGCTCCCCAGAAGGACTTCTTCCCTCCTCTAAAATCCTGCTCCCAGCAAACAATTGCACCACTTCTGTTCCCAGAAGCTGCAACAAGATCCGGGAAGGCAAACATAGCAGAAAGTTGCTTTCATTTCTCATTAGGCTTTTGCAATATCACTTTTCACAACTTCACCAGAACTAGAGATCCCCTCACCACCTGAAACATCCGTCCACTCTCTCTCTGCAACTGTATTAACACAAAGTTAAGTTTCTCAAGGTTTGCCCAGGTCAGATCACAGGATCCAAATTTGGCTGAGGCTGCAGGGAGCTCAGTGGGCACCTGGTGGCCCCTCCCTGCTCCAGCAGGGCCATCCCAGAGCACAGGGCACAGCATTGTGTGCACACAGCTCTGCAACAGCCCCAGGGAGGAGAGCCCAGAGGCTCTGTGGGCAATCTGTTCAGGGCTGGGCACTGCCCAGGGAAGAAGTTGTGCCTCCTGTGCAGGGGGAATTGCTGGGCTCAGTCCCTGCCCGTGGCTCTGGGGCCATTGCTGGGCCCCCGGAGCAGAGCCTGGGCCCTGCTCTGCCCCTCCCTGCACACAGGGACAGCCAGGGCTGAGGGCCCCTCTCAGCTGGGGCTCCTCTCCAGCCTGAACAGCCCCAGCTCCCTCAGCCTTTCCTGGGCACCCAGATGCTCCAGGCCCTTCCTCAGCGCCGCAGCCTCCGCTGGCCCCGCTGCAGGAGCTCCCTGGCCCTGCTGTGCTGAGGATCCAGAGCTGGACACAGCACTGCAGAGGGGCCTGCAGGGCTGGCACAGGGGCAGGATCCCTCCCTGAGCTGCTGCCAATGCTCTTCCTGCTGCCCAGGATCCCATTGGCCTCCTTGGCCCCAGGACACTCTGCTGCCTCAGGGACAGCTCGGTGTCCCCCAGCACCCCCAGGACACTCTGCTGCCTCAGGGACAGCTCGGTGTCCCCCAGCACCCCCAGGACACTCTGCTGCCTCAGGGACAGCTCGGTGTCCCCCAGCACCCCCAGGACACTCTGCTGCCTCAGGGACAGCTCAGTCCTTCCTCTCCCAGCTGCTTCCCCACAGAGCTGCTCCAGCAGGTTTCCCCAGCCTGTGTTGTTGGTGGGGTTGTTCTTTGTTGCTTTAACCTCAGCCCAACATCCAAACACACTGAGAGAACTGAACAATGCCAGGATTTAGGTGGGGTGTGACTGGTTTAGAACAGACAAACCAATGTCCCTAGAGCGAAGCAGGTGGTTGAGATTAAAAGAGAAAATTTCAAAACACCAAAGGAGTTAGAAATAATACAGAAAAAAAAAACCTCAGAAAGCTGGGAAGATAAAGAAACTGAAATCAAAGTTACACCAGAACTCACTTGCTGGTCCTCCAACGAAATCCTTCTCATCCTTGATGCTTAATACCCAACACTCCCAAAGCATCAGCTTCTCCAATACAAATGAATTGGAGTCAAACGTGTTCAGATTGATTGTTTCAAAAAAACCCCCCAGGTATTACAGAATCCATATTCTTAGTGGTAAAAAACCTGCTTGATTGCTGAAGTGATCTTTTAAATTCACAAAAAAACAGTGTTATATCTATGACCAATGAATTTTTACTCCTGGTTATAAAAAGCAGACCAGTAATTTGTGAGAAATCATGCTGAAGTGTTATGAAATTTAACTGAATAAAAATACCTGCTTGTCTTCAGAATTCTTTTTCAGAGGTTGAAGTGCTACTTCAATTCTTAAATTCACTTTTAAAAGGTAGAACAATTCCAGGTAAAGGTATAGTTTGACTTGATACTGAATTCCACCTTGTATTCACAGCTTCTCAAAAAGAATAAATGCTGCTTGTCTTCAAAGTATTTGCCCAGGAAACATGACAGGTTTTCTGAACTAAGTATTAGATAAACATTCTTTAACTCTGATCAGTAACTGCTGTAGTCCCTTCACTGCACTCTTTGCAGGGAATGCTTGGTACAGGACACATCCTGGGGTTTAGGATCCATCTAGGATGGATATCCAGGATGTCTGAAATGCCCCTGGATATTTTTTTCTCAGCACTGTACAGGATGGGTCACTGTTTATCAGTTTGTGGCTGAGAGTGCAACAACAACAGGAGCTGAGCCAAGGAGCAGCAGGAGAACTCAAATTCTTCTAAAGGCTGATAAAGAGTTAAAAAAATTAAAGAAAGCAAATTAAAATAGCCTCAAACCCACAAAACCAAAGACAAAAAAAAAAGCAGCAGGAAACAAACTTTTCAGCAAAGAAAATACTGTTTTTCCTGACTGGATTTTAGCAATTCAGTTGTTTTAGGAAAGGCAAGCAGTAAACATATCAAAAGGACCAGTGATAACCACAAGGAACAGTGACAAACACTGAAGGTTGGTGACAAAACACTGTGCAGCGACCACTTCCTAAAAACAACACTTTAAAAGTCCATGGTTTCCAAAGCACGAGTTCTTTATCCTTGGCTTGTCTGTTGACTCTTTCTCCTGACACTTCACACACTTATTGCAAAATAAAGTCTCTTCTGAGAGTGTCATATTACACATCCACATTCAGTGAAATCACACCCCCAGCACTTTTGGTTTTGCTTTTTTTTTTCCCCCAAGCAGAACTCTCCTCATAAAACAGCAGAGTAAGAACAATTCAAAGAGCAGAGTAGATCTCCCTACATCTCTGTCCTTAACTTGGGCAGACTAACCCAGATGAGCTAGGCTGTGGCTGGAAGCTTAAATCCAACCTTTCCAATGGGAGCCTTCACCTGAATTCCAATCCCTGCGCAACTGGACTCGTGTCACCCTGCGCCAGCAGAGCTCAACAAGCTTTTCTCAGAGGCATCCCCTCCTCCTGTCCTGTGCCTGGGTGATTCCACGGTGGAAAATCTGCTCTTTTCCTGGTTTTCCTGCAGGCACGGAGCACCAGCAAGTCCTTCCCCTTTCGGTGGCAGCAGCGAGTTGTGAGAGCAGCCTGGCTGGATGCTGAAACCATACCTCACATTTCCTAATCCGCCTCTCTATTTTTAACCAGAGTAATTTCCCCCACCTCCTTAGCCGTGCAGACAGCTGCAGAAAGCAGCTGGAGAAAACAGAATGCTCCATCAGGGCAATTTTCCTGGCAAAAAACCATCCTCAGGCCAGAGGCAAGTGCACAAGGAGCAGCAGAGACACTCCCAATGTGTGTTGCTTCTCCTTGTCCCTTGTGGCCACAACAGCTCTGACTGCACACAGAGTGTGGCAACCTGGTTCCCCAAAGCACCACAGCTCACCTGAACAGGCTGAGATCCTAATCAGCACCTTCTTGTCCATAAAAGCTCAAAGAAGAGAGGCTTAAGCAAGGATCTGCTCCTGCAGCAGGCTCTCCTAGGACGGGGAGGAGAAACCACCCTGCCCTCTGCAAGGCACATCACCACCTGACACAGCACCTGGGAGCATTTGCTGGAGTGTCCCCAGTACAGAGACCTCCTTCCACAAGTTCACACCTCCTGGGAAAAGGTCTGGAGTCACCTTGTCCTCCCTCAGGTATCTCCTCCCTCAGGCACTTGGTGTCAGGTGTAACCAGACACACAGCAATCCCCGAATTCTCTCCTCACATGGGAGAGCAGTTTTAAAAAGCTCGGCTTTAAAAAGCTAATGTGCAGCCAGGCTGTAAAGTTAACCAAGCAAAAAGGGCACTTTCCCAAGCAGCAGGAGCAGTTTGGAGCTTTCCCAGGCAGCTGGAAAGCCAGGCACACAGAGCACAGGGTGTGCAGGGCGCTGAGCTGTGCCAAATGGCACACAGCTCTTGGGGCATGGGCTTAACTGAAAGTGCAGTCCAGCTTTCTGAGCTCTGCCCTCCAAATCCTTGTTTGGAACCATTTTCGCCCTGGAGATGCCTGAATATCCCCTGGTAGGACCAGGCAGACCTTTGGCAGAAGACAAGTAGGCTGAGTCTGGCACTTAAAACAGACCTAGCTTAGGGGTGAAAGGCACAACTCCAACACCGACTCAGGGAGCTTACAGGAGTTCAGCTGGAAGTTTTGAGTCATGCTCTTGGACATGGGCAACTAGAACAGCTTAAGCCCTTCTTGAGCCCTTTTTCTTTTGTTCAGGCAAGGGCTGCAAACATCACAAATGAAACTACTTCTGCTGTTGTCCATGTGCTACAGATTTTCCATGCTTGAAGGTACTCACACAAAACAGACTTGCTGCCAACACGATCGATCAAAACATAAAGCAAATGCAGACAGGACTGTACAGACTACAAGTATTAAATGCTTCAGAGAAACCCATCTCTTACATGCCTACAGAAACAAAAGTCAACCAAAACAGAAGTTTGGTGTGGAATTAAGCACAGCCAGACCCACAGCAAATCTTCCCAGCTCAAATGGATTTGAATCACAGGATGCCAGGAAGTGAAGCTGCTGAGCAAAACACTCCATCAGCCATAAACCCACGTGAAATTTCATTTCATTAATGAATGACAGCGTTAACAAGTAAGTAAATGCTGTGTTTCCCCTCTGCCTTAGCTGGAGCTGCTCCCTTCGGAAAAACACCACAGGGAGAGCAGGTCCTCTCCCATCATTAATCCACTGGACTACAGCACATTTTTAAGAGGCACAGAAACCACGGCAGTAGCAAACACCCACATGTGAAACCAAGATCTACAAGTAATTTTACTTCTTACCTTCTGGAAAATGGGAATTTCAGGGGCAGGAAACCTTTTTAGCAGTTTTTGCAGGCACTGGGCCCATGGGTTAATGATTTACCTGACAGTGCTGTTCAGCAGATTAGATAAGAGTGGCTTTGTTATGGTCTGTTTTCCTGCCTTTGTCTACATAACCAAATCAACTGGCAAATGAAGTAGGCAGGGTATTACTTGACAGAGCAGGAAGAAATTCATGCTCCTCTCAGCTTGCTCACACCATCCTGCTATAAAAACACATTTTTTATACAGACACACGTGCCCATCTATACACACACAGCCTAAAAACCAACGCCTGGAGTAGCTCTTTTGTGTGTGTGTACACTTGTGTGTGCATATACACAAATACATGTATAAAAAATACACACAGATGAGCTACTGCAGGCAGTTTGGTTTACTTTCTTCCCCAGAAGCCAAGCAAAAAAAAACCCGCTTGACTCATCGCTCTAAATCTATTAGAAAGCTTCCAGATTAAGGCATTGAGTTCCAAAGAGGTTTAGGATGAGAAGAAAAGACGGCTGTGCCCAAAACGCACAAATAGGATCAGAGCCCCCGAAAGACTCCGCAGCAGATCCAGGGCGCACGCAGCTCACGGATAAAGTTCTGTTCCCCCTGCTGCAGCACCCGCAGCCCTCCGAGTGGATTTGTGCTGTCCCTGTGACTCACGGGCTGCTCTCCACACCCAGGGCCACCCTGCTGAACAACCGCAGTTCATCTGTGGGGCAGCGGTGACACCGTGTCATGCACAGGCTGCCCAGGCACAGCCACTCTGCGACCTCACAGGAAGCCTAAAACGCCTTCTCGCTGCTGCTCTTTCACACAAACACTGCAAACAACCACCCTGGGGATATATATCTGGCAGTGGTCAAGGAGGTCAGGCATGTGGAGAGCAGCCCGAGGTGGCAAAGGGGACAGCAGACTGTCCCTGGTTTTTAGTTTGTGCAGACAACGCTGCTGTCGCGCTGTGCAAACTCTGGTTATCTCCCACAGGTGTGCTGCAAACACATCTCCAAAGGCAGAAAGCACAGAAGATTCCGTGCCCCTGCAGGAGATGGAAACACAGCCCTGACCCAACCTCGGGGACAAGCCAGGGGGACTCACCGGCATGTCACTGCTGTCCCAGCCTGGCTGGTTTCTAGTAAAAAATACCCCAAGCTAAACGAAAAAACGAAGATTAAAACCAAGCAGCAAACACCAAAGCAACCACGAGCTTAAGTGCCGCTTTCAAAAAAGTCACCCAAGCAAAAAGACAACCAACTCCCCAGAGCTGCGCTGTACATCTGACTGTATCCAAGTCCCCCTGCCGCTCCCCAAACGCAGCCCCCGGCCCTCCAACAGCAGCCAAACACGCCTTTACACTCATCCGGAGAGGAGAGCTACTCACTGGTGGAAATGAGGCGGCAGATAGCAGCAGATAACTCGGCAGCAGGACGGGGACACGGCGGCGGCGCGGCCACTCCCGGAGCGCGGAGCGCGCCTCCTTCGCCAGCCCCGACTTCCTCCGCCTTCAAAGTTGCCTTTCAACTTCCCCGGGCTGGGCTCCGGCGGTGCCGCTCTCCCAGCTGCTCGCCAGCCCCGCGGGAAGCGCCTGCGGAGGGAATAGGGGAGGAGAGGTGAGCGGAGATGCGGAGGGGATGGAGCGACAGCGCTCCCGCCGCTCCTTCCCCGGGCGCGCCAGTGCGTCAGCGCCGGGAGAGGAGGGGACGGAGCGCCCGCCACAGGAGAACGGCGGCAGCAGGAGGAGGAGGAGGCTGGGAGTGCCAGCCCGGCCGCGGGTGGTGCAACAGCTCCGGCAGCGCTGCTCCACCGGCAAACGGCACCTAAAGCACGGCGAAATGAGTTCAGCACCTAAAGCACGGGGAAATGGGTACAGCACCTAAGTTTAGTCTGGGGATTCCTACTGCACGCATTAAGTGTCACTTCTGAGTCACTGCGGGGAGGGATTCCCTTTTTCCAATATATATGAGTACCAGATGTTAAGTCCTACCCTACAATGAAAAAAATAACAAGCCTCCACCAGAAAGAAAAGTCGTGTTCCACCACGCTAACACGAAGCAAAACAACCAATTCCCCAAGCTTTCCATGAATTTTTGGCTCCATCCCACTGCTGCCACCAGCAGCAGAGTCCCTGGCCAGGCAGCATCGCCGGCCCCGAGGGCTGGGCTGGCAACCAGCCTCCATCCCAAAGGACACAGCAAGGGCTGGAAGCACACAGCGTCTCCTGCCCATGGATCCAGCGGGAAAGGCTGGTGAAAGCATCCCAGGTGAGAGAGAGCAGAGGATGTCTGCTGGCCACTGCCTTGGGACAACGGGGAGTTGCTGTAATTCAGTACAAAACCACAACACAAAGCAGGCTGAGTCACATGTTGGGAAGACTGATGGGATGAGCAGCGCTGGCAGTGTTTTCCAGCAGAGCACGGACTCTCCCGAGCCCGCTGCCTGCTGGATCCAACAGAAACACTGTCCAGGAGTGAAGTCAGAGGCGTAGGAAGCAGCCTGCTTCCACTGTACAGAAGAAATAATGTGGAAATTGAAAAATAGGCACCGGCAGTAACAAATAGCAGCATCAAGTTTTCTGAGCTCCATCCCGAGAGAGGGAGCCTGTTGCCAGGAACACCGAGGAATCTGCAGAGCCCATCAAAGAAGCACAGGGTGGAAAAAGTATTTTCAAATGCTGTCATAGAAATCCTTCCACACTCATCCTATCATACAGAAAACAAGTATTTTAAAGGACTAGCTGCTTTGGGGTTTTTTAATAAATCCACGCCCCTGAACATGGTCCAGCAGTGCTTGTTCCTAACACATGGAGGAGACAGCCAAGTATCCAATGGAACAATGTGCTCATCATCAACTCCTCCACAAAGTTTAGACACCTAAAAACGGCCCATGGTCAAGTCTAACTCAGCCCATTTTATTTAAAATCTGAGGAGACACGGAATGAGGCACCAGTGAGCTCCCTTTCTTTGCAGCAGTCTTTCAGTGACTGGGCTCTGTAACACCCAACAGATGTCACCTGGCCCCTCTTTCCAGGAGGGATTCTGGAGTGGGAACAGTAATTGCTCATCACCTAAAGATTTCTTAGACGTACTTCAGTCGGTACCAATCCTGTCAATCCCTCCCATTGAGCATATATATAAGGGATCTACAGCTTAATTAGAAGATGCCACAGGCCAAGGACTCCTTGTTATGCTGACGACACTCATGTCTGCTTTGGGCCCTCACACACCTCTCAGGCCAGCAGAAGTCACCTGGTGAGGCCAGAGGCCAACTCAGTAACGCCCTTCAGACAATAAATGCGTTCATATTTGACAGAAATGCTCTTGTGTGACTCCAGCAGATCTTATCTTGGCAATATTTTTTTCCCCCATGATCCAGGCCTGTGTGAGTTCAGTGACCTCAAGGCACATAACAAAGCCAGCTCTGTTTTCCCACGAGTCAGGTGGGGCCAGGAGGGAGAAGAGAAGACAGTTGGACGAGTATTACAGGTAATTAAAAGTGAGCTTTGAGAACACCTTTTCAACCATGGTGCATTTAAATACTGCATGTATCCAGACAGATACAACACAACACCCCGCAAAGCCCTAAACAAATCAAAAGAAACACAATGAACTCTTCCACAGGATGTGCAAAGGAGGGTATTTTTTTCTTCTACATAGTCCAGCCAGGACATATTTAGCCTAAGGGCTGAAAGAGAAGACAGCCTGAGCTGATGACATAATTTTCTTTCTATAGGACTGAATATCTGGGAGTACTGCTCTCAGTTCAGTGGCTGTTGCTGTTTCACCTCCACCTTCCCTTATCCTGCTTCAACAGGAGAGTGACAGAAAAACACCTGAAGAATAGAGATGGCCACAGAGATGTTGCTTCTTTCTCACCAGAACATGAGCGATGTGACACAAAAACCAGATTTAAGGTTGACTGCTGGCACTGAGAGGAAAGGGCTGCTACCAAGCTCCAGTGCTGATGTGTCCTGATAATTCAAGCACCACAAGGCTTTGGAATGTCCTTCCAAAGGCCCGGGGAAAGGCCTTCCTTGCCTTGACAGCTTAAAATTGCCTAAACACCAAAACCAGTCAGATTATGTTGAGCCCCCTTTTCCCCTACCCATCAGAAAATAATTGTGTATCAGCAGATGAAATCCACCACTGGGGGGGGAATGAAAGTCTCAGGCAAGGAAGAAAAAACTGCTCAGAATGCCAGGATCCCTGAGGCTGGAAAAGCCCTCCCAGCCCACGGAGCCCAAGCTGTGCCCAGTGCCCACCTTGTCCCCAGCCCAGAGCACTGAGTGCCACCTCCAGCCCTTCCTTGGACACCTCCAGGGATGGGGACTCCAAACCTCCCTGGGCAGCCCCTGCCAAGGCCTGAGCACCCTGAGCCCAACACTGTGACTGTGTGATGTGTTCACAGGGCTTCACACGAGCAACGTAAATCAATACATCCACCCCACATAGCCCAAAAAACCTTCAAAGCATTTTTTTTTTTATTCTGTTCATTCAAGTAACTTGTCCTGGTCACTGACATATCAGAAAAAATATGTTACAGGAGGATTATAAAGCTACTCTGACCTTTGTTTGCATTAAAACACTTAGAGAAGGGTTTATTATTACACATGTAATAAAATTACTATTATTATTATTATTATTAATATTATTATATCTGTGTTACAGCATTAACAGCCATTACAACTTCTTATGTTGAAGGCTGTTTTAATGGACAGCTGCTTTTGAAACTAAAAATATTTACATTAATGGGGTTCTGAGAGAAACTAAAAAACATGAAACAGCTGAGTATCTCAAGTATTTTCAGAATAAGTTCCAGAAGCACTAGGTGAAGTGCTTAGGTGTGTTTGCTAACACAAAGGGAGATTCCAGAGCGCTGATGTGCTCATCAGTTCCAGTAATTAAGTTTCCCGGGAGGAATGCTGTGTCATGTAATGTGTGACTCACAGAGCAACGTCCGCAGGAAACCACTCTTCTCCCTCTCTCCTATAAAAAGATCAGCCTTGCTTGCAAGTTGAACTGAGTTCCCTGAGCAGAATTCCTCCAAATTCAGCATCATGTGCTCGAGCACATATGCAAGAGTGAAGGTGTATTTTAAACCCTGGCAGCAAACCAGAATCCTCTGGAAAATCAGCTGGAAGGTCCTCCTGCTCCTGGGTGAGCAGGGAGTTCAGAAACACCTCGTGCTGTTGTGTTTGGACACGTGGTTGTCCTTTGCCCTCGCAGCAGTTCTGCAATCCGGGATGCTCCACATGGCTGAGCTGATCCCTGACGCTCCCAGTCCACTCCTGTTCCCCACAAACTCCCCAGACATGGGGCTGCACCCACTGGGAGAGCTCTGAGGGACCACAAGCATCCCTTACAGTGCACAAGCATTCCTTACAGTGCACACACTGTAACTCTAAAAAGGATGGCAGGAGCAGCAGTGGGATCCCAAACCCCTGGAGGTCCACCAGGATACAGGACCTCATGGTGAAGTGCCTTCACTCTGTGCCACTCATCATCCAAACTGCTCCTGGAGTTCTCATCTAACCTATATGGATAAAATCCTCCCTCTGCTCATCATGTGTGCTTCCCAGGGCTGCAGGGTCTGCCCAGACTTCTCTTCTTTTTGGTCCAAGGCCATGGCTCACCTTGGAAGGTCCTTGGACCTTCCCTGGGGTGGCTCTGCAGAGCTGAACACCCAGTGCCTTTCAAGGGAAAACACTCTGGAATGGCAATTCCATCCAGGGCATGTGCAATCATATACCAGGTCAAAGCAAGAATTTAATACCACTGAGGTCCCTTTTGAGCCTGGAAGAGTGAAGCTTTCCATAAAAAAGAAAAATGGAAATGAGATGCCCTTTTCAAACTTCCCACTCAACAATAAGGACATTTTTCACAGGGCAGAGTATCATTCCCATGTGACTGCATCCCACATGCTACAGCACTTCCATCTTGGCAAGTGCCACTTCTATTCCCTGGTTCACTCCTGCTCTCCCAGAAGTCTCATCACCCATGTGTGTTAAAAACTTTCAGTTACAAAAGTCACCACCTCAAAATTCCAGTCTGCTTCTATCTCTTCCAAACCCAAAGGCCTCTGTTACAGATTGTTTCCTCACCAAATACAGTAATGGGACACAGATTGGTGTCTCACTGTTTTTTCCATCAAAAGAGTTTGCTGTTTGCCCCATACCTTGGGACAATGCTGCTGGTTTGTACTCCAGCAGTTTGGCACTATCAGGTTCTCTGGCTTCTTTAAAGCCTTAGACACACCAAGTAAAATAAACATTTCAAAACAACAAACCCCAACCAACCAAAAATAAGCCCAGTCACCTCCCCAAAATGAAAGCAAGAGTTAATACAGGATGGTGTTTAGTGCCAGAGGTCAACAGCAGGGTTTGTGGGTGTGGAGGGGGCTTTTTCCTGTAAGATAAATCAACCGTCTCCACATCCTGAGTGTTTGTTTGCAGACCACAGCCACACCGAGCACTAAGCAGAAATCCACTCCTTAAGGCTCTTTAGCAAGATGTTTGTTTGTCATCCCAAACACCTGACCTGTACCTGCTGTGCCTGCCAGGAGCATCTCCCTCACAACCAGGCAGCAGACCCAACACAACAGACACTGCACTCAAAGAGTCTGGAGATAAAACACCCATAATCAATTCCATAATATCCCAGCCTCCAGTTCCCCATTCTCCCTATGGAGCTGGTAGTCAATATCCACAGGTTAAACGGCCCTGACACCCCCAGCTATCCAATAGCTTTCTCATTAATAAGCATGATGTGGATTAATACTCAAATATACACTTCCTCTGCCCCAAGGGCAAAGGGAACAACATGTCAGGAGCGATAAGAGCTGTTTGTGGGCTGTTTGTGGTGTTGTATTCCCAGTATCCTGTGTCAGGGCTTTACACACAGGTGAGCTGTGGCAATTCCATCATTCCAGCTCTTATCCTCCTTCTGATGACTTCCCTGGCCACAAGTTCACCTGGGTTCTAAGGACGACCTTAATTAAGAGCTGGAAAGAACAAATTATGCTCAGGAAGCCAGAGCCATTAATCCCAAAGGCTTAAAGGGTTTACAGGGGTTTATATGCACATGTTTATAGGTCCCCTTATCTCATCCTACAAAAAAGGGAACAGGCAGCAATGATACCACAAGCAAAGGCTTTTTGCTTTTGGTGTCACTCAGATAAAATCTAACTGCACTTTCATCTCCACCAATGATCAAAATGCAACAAAAGCTTGCCCTGCTAGATCTTATTTTTATAACCCTGATCTGTAGTTAAATTTATTCTTAGAAGATGTTCAAGCATAAGTTCTGTGTAAGCATAAAAAATAACAGCCTGGTCCTTCCAACATGACCATTAAAATTCTGCTTTCTGGCATATATGTCCCTAAAAAAATCAGTGTTCAGTGAAATCCCAAATCATATTTCTTACACAAACACTTTACTATAAGCACCTGAATTATTTGTCTCTCCCTACAATTCCAAACAGGAACTTGAACAGGGGACCTTCATCCTGCTGGACCTTCCTGAAGGAACTTCATCCTGTTCCCACCGAAGCCAAGCCTCAGCAGCTTTGATCACAAAAGGCATAAAATCATGGAATGGTTTGGACTGGAAAGGACTTTAAATCCCATCTCATTCCACCCCTGCCATGGGCAGGGACACCTTCCACTATCCCAGGCTCCTCCAAGCCCCTCCAGCCTGGCCTTGGACACTTCCAGGGATCCAGGGGCAACCACAGCTTCTCTGGGCAACCAGCTCTGTCTGGGTTTCATCACACACAAATTAAACTAAACTTGTATTTACAACACAAACATATTATGCTGTAGCATGCACAGAGCAGCTAAATCAAGCCATGGCCAAATACCTTTCCCCTGGCATTCATCACATATATTTTGGCTGGCATTTACTGTGCTGGCACTTGCATTTCTGCTCTTGACACCAGTCACAACACACAGATTATGTTCTTGTTTTCAAACCCCAAAATATAAAAAAACCCTCTCCAAGAGCACAGACAAAGGGACTCACTCTGCTTGGTACTGACAGAAGGAGTTGGTGCTGCTGGAGTGAGTCCAGAGGAGGCCATGGACATGCTCCAGGGGTTGGAGCCCCTCTGCTCTGGAAGAGCTGGGAATGTTCATCTGGAGAAGAAAAGGCTCCAGAGAGAGCTCAGAGCCCCATCCACAGCCTAAAGGAGCTCCAGGAGAGCTGGAGAGGGACTGGGGACAAGGAATGGAGGGACAGGACAAGAGGGAAGGGTTCCCACTGCCAGAGGGCAGGGATGGATGGGATATTGGGAAGGAATTGTTCCCTGGGAGGGTGGGCAGGCCCTGGCACAGGGTGCCAGAGCAGCTGTGGCTGCCCCTGGATCCCTGGCAGTGTCCAAGGCCAGGCTGGACTTTGGGGCTTGGAGCAGCCTGGGATGGTGGGAGGTGTCCCTGACATGGCAGGGGGTGGAACTGGATGAGCTTTAAGGTCCT
Source organism: Catharus ustulatus (assembly GCF_009819885.2). NCBI lineage: Eukaryota > Metazoa > Chordata > Aves > Passeriformes > Turdidae > Catharus > Catharus ustulatus. Next base: position 31,765,443 of record NC_046228.1, on the reverse strand, counting down.
TCCAACCCAAACCATTCAATGATTCTGTGATACCCTGCTGCCTCCTGGTTATTCCCAGTGGATTACCCAAGGTTACTGCAGAGCTGATTCCACAGGAGTTAAGTGGGGTAGGTATGTATCTCAAACTGGGGACACCACCATCCCTCTCATGCTCTCAATCAAAGAAACCTCTGCTATTTTTTAAGGACCTGTAACTACTCCCAAAGGTTGATCTCACTTGAGTACTATTGTGCTGCACCCACAATTTCCTGGAGCAAGAACAGCTCAGTTCCCCCCCCCCATACACACCAAAGAGCTGCAATTCAGAACATTTCCACAGAACTTCCACTGTCTGTTGTGTTTCCTAAAAATCATTGTCAGAGGTTTTACCCCTGCAATTACAGGTCACAAAAATGCAGTTTGGTTAGGAGTTAAAAATATCTAATAGGGAGTAAAACAGTGAAGGTAAATACTTCAAATTTCTAGAGAGGTAGACTTGCTTTCTTGGCTGTTTATTTATGCTGGACTGTTATATTTGCTCAGGGATTGGCATTTCTGCAAAAAAACAGGGTTCAAACATGCTCAGCTTCATACTTAGCACTTCAAAATCTTTGAGTGTTACTTTCTGTGTCTTCTACAGCTCACAAGCAGCAAAAAGTAGCAAATGCAGCTTCAGATGTCAGAAAACCTGGCCTTAACCAAAAGTAAATGCCCTTATTTTGCAAATTACCTTACAAACACAATACAGACTATTCAGTTTATAGCTTTATAAAACCATCATCCAAATTCCTTATTTTAGATTCAGATCAAGCACAATAATAACAGAAAGGCTTGGGAAGTTTCAGAGCCAGGCTCTGGAGGGCTTAGAAAGCCACAGACAAGACAAAACTCTGTTTTAGTGTAAGGAAATCACTTCCACAGTGCAATCACAATATTTGGGGAGCGGGGCGGGGGGGAGAAGGAAAAGCCCCTGCGCATGACCTGATGAGGGGGGACAGCAATCCCTGAGCTGGGATGCTGTGCATGCAAGCAGCTGATGAGACAAGTCTCAAAGAGCCATTGTCCTGAGCCTGGAGGCTTTCAGCAACTCATTTCACAGCTCCTCTCTAAAAACCACCCCGGAGTTTCACGCCTCCGCCCCCCGCAATGAGAAGTTCACGGGTTTTGGGGGTGGATGTCACTGCATTAGTCAAACAGAAAAAGGCTTTTACCTTGCCAGGCTTCCTGTCCTTCCCAGGTGCTGACTCCCTACGACTGTCCAGGACTCCCTTCTCCCCGGGAGGAGAAGAAAGGAATGCTTTCTCCTGCAGGTTTGCTTTCAGTTTGGCTCAGACGGAGAGATTTCTTCCAAAGCAAACACTCCTGCAACGTCACCGCGGATATAAATAGGCAGAGGAGAAGGAGGGAGAAGCACAGCCCTTCTGGAGAGACTGGATACATTAGGAAACACGCAAGTAGGGGAGAATATCAGACAGAAATAAAGCCTTTATTTTCCTAAAGCTGCATGCACAGCCTCGACTCGGACACCACAGCCGGGCTGGACGATCCAAGAGAAATATTGCATCCATGCAGTAAGACAGGGAGGCTCTCACACGTCCTGGGGTTTTGCCAGGAGCTGTGCTATTTCTGCTGCCACCCTGGAGCTCACACACACGGCTGCACGTCCAAATAAACGCCAGGAAAGCCAGCTGCACCCACACACCGAGGTGGGCAGGCACAGAAGGGTTCCATGGGCCATTGTCCTGAGCTGTGGCTGCCCCGGATCCCTGGAAGTGCCCCAGGCCAGGCTGCACTTTGGGGCTTGGAGCAGCCTGGGATGGTGGAAGGTGTTCCTGGCAGGTGATCCTGGAGGAATCTCAGGAACACTGATGGGGCAGAGATGGGGCAAAGAGAGCCAAGACACATCTGGAATTGAATCTGGCAAGAGATGTGAAGGGTGCCAGTGAGGCCAACCTTCGGGAACTGCAGGCCCCTGAGGCCAAAGGGGGAATCCAGACAAGGGAGACTTATCCTGAGGTGAAGAGGACCAGGCTAGGGGACAGTAGGCTGGACATACTTCATCCCATGGGACCTGATGGGATGGATCCTCAAGTGCTGAGGGAGCTGGCTGCTGTCACTGTGAGGTCACATTTGATGAGTTTTGGAAATCATTTCTAATTAACTGAATGATAAGAGGCTGATCACGAGTAGTCAGCATGGGCATACATGAAGGAAAAAATCCTGCTTCACCAGCCTGACCTCCTCCTAGGATGAAACAGGGATTGCAGAGGATGTTGGCAAGACTTTCAACACTGGCCCTTCTCATACCTTCAGATGAGCTGGCAAAGTATGGAGCAGCCAGGAGGGCAAGGAGGTGGGTGGAAAAGTGGCCAAATAGCCAGGCCCAGCAGGGAGTTGTACAAATTCCAGTTAGAGGACAGACACTTCCCACGGACTGATATGAGAGCCAAAGTAGTTTAACCTCTTTTAATGACATGAAGGATGCACAGAGCACAATGCCCTTAGCATTTTGCTGGTGACACAATAACTGGGGTGAGTGGCCAGTACACCAGACAGTCACATTGCCACTTGGATGAAATCTAAAACGCAGGAGCAAAGGGAGAGCAGGAGCCCCATGGTGTTCAAACAAAGGGAAGGCAGAGTCCTTCCTTCACCTGGGGGAGGGTGATCCCAGGAGCCAGCACAGGCTGGGAGCTGACAGACTGGGAACAGCTCTGCCAAGCAGGACCTGTGGGTCTGGATGACAACAAGCTCCCAGGAGCCACAACACACCCTCCCAGCAAAAAAAGCCACCAGCATGCTGGGCTGCATCACAAGAGTGACCCTTCTCCCTTTACTCAGCACAGTTGACACCATTCCTAAAGTGCTGGGCCCACCCACCTCTGGGTGACCCTGTTTGACAAGGTCACCTTCCAGAAGTCCATGCCAAGCTCAGCCTGGGATGATCCTGGGAGCCTTCAGCCAGTTCACTCTCACACCCTGCGTATCATTGATGATACCCACAGGAGTTCAGAAGCAGCACCTCAGCCCTGTCTGGGGCACAGTCCCACAATGTCACCGTGCTAACAGGTCACACTCCAGCTCAGCAGAACAACTGACATGTGCCCAATCTCACTTCTGAGGTGAAGATTCAAGCTCCCAGCCCTTGCTAACTCACCTTGGCTGTGGTTTGACTTCACTTCTGCTTTCTCAATGTGACACAGGGATCACAGATGGGCAATGTGAACAGACCAGTCAGGAGGTGTTTCATCACCCACATTCCATAAAGATTCCTTACAGTCTCCGTCTCCCTCAAGTTTTATTTCCCTTCTGCCTCCTTTTTTTTTTTTTCAAACATCACCATTGGAATGAATGCTTTAAAAAACCCTCAGTCTCACAGTATCTCTGTTACACCTCTAAAAACCAGAGGATGTCTGTCTTCTATTATAACAAAGCAAGAAGAGTCAGACATGGGTATCATTTAGGTTTACAAGCCAAAATCTTGATTAACTTGGCAGATAACTACTTCCTGCTGGTGTAAAACAACAGAAACACTGAAGTTTTTTATTTTAAGGCCAAGAGATAAATTAAAGTTGCAATTTCTTTAAATCTCCAACATTCTCTGTTCCCACAGCTGGGGGTGGTCTGGCAAAAAGAGGCCAAGTGCAAGCCATCAGCAATGGAAGGAAGTACAAAATTCATCTTACCTATCAATATTTCACCCTAAAAAGGAGAGACAGGAAAGACTCCATGCACTATCCAGGTTTTTGTCCAAAAGCTCCCAATAAAACATGTTTCTCTGTAACTGTCAGCGCATTTGCCTCGCCTGGTTCTCAGTTTAGCACACCTCCTCCTCCTTCTCCTCTCTTTGCAAATACACTGAGGCTGAGCAGGGACAGGGAGAGCCCAGCTGGGCTCACCTGTGGTGGCAGCTGGCACAGCTGGGGCCAGAGCGCTCGAGGTCTCTTCACACAGCAAAAAAAAAGGCACCACTGCAGTTTTAAACTGACTCCCTGCAAGCATTGGTTCATAGGGATTTAAGGCCATCCACAGTTCTGGTTTCTTACCACGGGTGTTTCCCAGTGTTAGCCTGGTGTCACCAAGACCAGATGCCCCACATCACAAGGGACTTCTGGGGTCAGCTGGCCCAGTCCCTGTCCCAAGCAGATGCATTTTCTGGCAGAGCTATGACTCCAAGCCATACCATGGTTTCATCCAGGAGCTTGGGAAGGCTTTTATGGACTGTTCCACTTGCAGCTCCCAAGCTGGCTTCCAGTGAAATGCTAAAGGCTGGGCAGGGAAGTGTCTGAGAGCAGCCCTGGAGAAGGACCTGGGGGTTCTGTGGGTGAGAGCTGGGACCCAGAACCCCCCCTGTGCCCTGGGCTGAGCCCCCAGTGAGGGCAGCAGGGGAGGGGGGGATTCTGCCCCTCTGCCCTGCTCAGGTGAGACCCCACCTGCAGAGCTGCCCCAGCCCTGGGGCCCAGCACAGGAGGGACCTGGAGCTGCTGGAGAGAGTCCAGAGGAGGTCATGGAATTACTGAGGGGACTGGAGCAGCTCCCCTGTGGAGCCAGGCTGGGAAAGCTGGGGCCGCTCAACCTGGAGAAGGGAAGGTTGTGTGGAGATCTCACAGCTCCTTCCAGGGTCTGAAGGGATACAGGGGAACTGGAGTGCCAGGATGAGGGGAATGGCTTCCATTCTCTGGCACTGCCAGAGGACAGGGTTAGATGGGATTTTGGGGAGGAATTGTTCCCTGGGAGGGTGGGCAGGCCCTGGCACAGGGTGCCCAGAGCAGTTGTGGCTGCCCCTGGATCCCTGGCAGTATCCAAGGCCAGGCTGGAGGGGGCTTGGAGCAGCCTGGGATAGTGGAAGGGGGTGGCACTGAATGGGCTTTAAGGTCCCTTCTACCTCTTCTGGGATTCCCTAAGTGGGTGCAAAAAGAGGCAGCCCCAAAACAACAGACATTCCCTGCAAAGATCTGCACAGAGGCTCAGATTCTCAGCTCATTGTTTTGTCTTAAAATTCCTGCAGCTGTGAACATGAAGACTAGACCAGCATCTCCAAACATCAAAGCAGCTCCTCCTGGAGAGGCTGAGGACTTGCCTTGCCTTGTGGCACTCAGGGCACACAGCAAACCCCGTTTACATGGGACTTGTCTCTTGGGCAGCATGAGCTACTGTTTCATACTGAATTAAACCCCATAAAGCAGAACCAACTAAACACAGAAAGAACTCCTCTGGACCTGCAAGGGAAAAGAGAGGATGCTAATTACAGCCCAACTCAGCTCCTCACTGCCAGCAAAGCATCACCAGCCCTGTCTCTGTGTTACCCTGCTGGAGGAGAGTGGCTCCTCTACAAGTCACAGCTGGAAGGCAGCAGCAGGTTGTACCTGACACTGAAACCCAGAACAAGCCAAACCAATGGGGAATCGGAGATGCTGCAAGTCCAGCACATTGCTGTGAGATCCATCCCCAGGATCCTGGGATGCTGCTGGGAGAGTAAGGCACAATTGGCCACAGTTTTAGGGAACCGGAGAAATAAAAACACAGGCACACACATATGAAGATAAATAATTACACATGGAAATTGCACATCAATCCAGAGGCAGCCAGTCTTGCCCCAAAGAAGCAGATCTGGAGCTTGGGTATCACCTGAGGCAACTACATACCCAAGATGTATTTTCAGAGTGATCCTGAATAAAAAAAGCAGGATCTGAAGCCCAGGGAACATCCTTACAACCACACTGAGAGCATGAATGATGACCAACCATAAAACCAACACAGCACAGCCAGGGTTTGCATTACAGACTCACCCAACAGGAATCCAAATAGAGTTTAGGATTGTTCATCTGGTGACAAAAGGAGCAGTGCTCCTTCCCCAAATACACCATGTAACAGGACAGTGTGACAGAGACGGGCACAGCAGCTCTCCCTCCTAAGAAAAGCTGCAGGACTTTGTGTGGTCAATATGTTACAAATTCAGGAATATTTTGGCACAGAAGATCTCCATTATTCGTTAAACACTTGCAATACCAAGATATTCTTCCTCTAAGTCACTGCCCTTGCTCAGTTGCTCTTGATGTTATGAATGTGACCCTTTGTTTATACAGCAAAAGATTGGTTTTGGTACAATACTAAATAAAGGAAAATTCAAACTTCCATATCCATCATGCAGCTCTAAAATAAAACAGGAAAAAACTCACTTTGTCTTCAGCATCCTAAAATGGACCAGGCTTTCCAGGGCTTTCAGTGCTAAATGAAAGCTGACCGTAGAAAATTCCCTTGTAAATGCCTATTATTCTAATTTTAACCTCTGGACATTTTTAGGGCAAATAAGAAAACAAGATCAAAACCCAAGAGAGCAAAGAATCCACACAGGGATTCTCTCCTGCCTGTGCTGGTTCAAAAGTCATTCTGAGATTTGGGAGTAAGGGGGGTATTTTTATTTTTAAACCTCTGTTTAATTTCTTGTACTGGAAGCATTAAATCCCACCACGATGTCAGATCAAAACAAGCCTCTTAGAAAGGAAGGGACATGGATTCCCACGGGAAACAACACTGTCCAATATAAATACCTCACCAGAACCCACAGGGCAGCAGAAACCCCTTTTTAATTCACCTTTTCATGGTGAAAGGAACTCAAGGAAAACAAGAATACCTTGTGCCAATACACTCTGGGTAAGCACTTCCCCAGGCTCTGCTGGATCTGGCAGAGTTCTTTCATCCATCCAAACTCACCAGAAGTGTTCCAAACACTTCTCTCAAGCCTTAATTGCATCTTTATGCATCCAAACCAGATACATTGTCATGGTTCCACAATAATTTTCGTGCCCAGACCCACTCCTTTGGCTTCTCCCAGGGGAACAGACCACAAAATCCTTGTGGACAAGAGTGAGAGCAGCAGCTCAGGCCAGACTGTGCAGCTGGTGTCACCTGCAGAGGTTCACCACAGTGGCACAGGGACCACAACTAGCCCAAAATCCCCAGGCAGAAGCACAAATGTAGATCTCCAGGACAGTAGCTCTGTTCTTCTTTATTCTCCTGCCCACAAAGGTAATCCCTTGGGTGCAACCAGACACCCTGCAGTGTGTTTTGGAGAGTTACTAAGAGAAGAAAAAACAAACAAACAAACAACAAAAGCCAAAATTGGCCAGTCCTCGGGGCGAGCAGCTGCCTGCAGGGATAAACTTCACTTGCAGACAGCACCATGCTGGTGCCAAAAGGCTTCCCCCAGTAATTCTGACCTTTATTCCTTGGCCAGCCTCCTCTAAAGAAACCAGTGAGATGCAGTATTCCTGTGTCTCACAATTCTGGCACTCCTGGCTGTATCACAGCCTACAGTCTTCTTCCAGATTATCATCAATCCAAGTAACAAATCCATAATTCAGTTGTTTAGCATCCCTGTCCACCCTACAAGCTCACCACACACTGATGGGACTCCCATAAACTGAAAAATGCACCTTCCTATACCTTTGGTGGCCAAAGGCCCTGAGTTTGATCTGCTGCTTGTTTTGTTCCACCTGCTATGGAACCTGGCATTTCCTTGTCAAATACAAGCTGAACTCCCCTATTCCAAGTCTATTCCAGGGTGCACACGAAGGCAGAGTGAAGCCTGGAGATGCCCCTGTCCTTGACCTAGAGATCAGAAAAGGCACTGTTCTCTGGGGGTATCATCCCTCCTGCCTGTCCAAAGATATCCTCTGGAGACCTCACTTTGTATCTGTGCTGCCCTAAACCCTTGTCCTCCCTCTGTGTCAGAGGCGGAGTTTGATTCCTGAGATCACAGTTAGGCTTTGTTTGGAGGGTTCTCCCCCTCCCTTGGTTTTTTTAATCCATAAACCTACACACCCATAGCTCCAAAAATAAGAATTCACAGCAGAAAAAGGCCTACAACACAGCAAAAAAACCCTTAAGCACATCATCAATACAAAAGCGCTTTCAAACATAGAAATTCAAAACCTCAACAGTAGCCACCAAGTGCAATAATGAAATCTTTATATGAGCCCAGGTTGATAGGATGCCAGTGAAGTGACCTGTGTGACAAGTTACAGATGTTTGTTGGGGGGGGGGGAAGTGTCACACAGCTGCTCCAACACTTCTGATTCAGTTCCTCCCTTTAGTTTCAGATCCTTGGGTTGACTGAGCTGACCCAGATATCACTGTATCTCCAGCTCTTCTGACTCACACAACAGGTCTGGCTTTTCAGCAGTGTCACAGCAGTACTTTGCATATGATAACATAGAGGAAATAGCTTCTTGTTAACCATTCCAAGGGTAAGAAGCAGCAGGAAAAGGCCATTGCAGGCACTTATGCTTATGAAACACTGATAACAAGAGAAGCAGGCAATCCTGGAGGTGAAAGGCACCAGCCAGCCAGGCTTTTATTGGGAAAAAGAAGAAACCTGACAGCAAGACAGTTCAAAGTTTTTTAATCTTACCTAGATTAATGTAGTCCTCCAATCATCTCCTTGTTAAATATTCCACACTTAATTACAACGGTTACAATGGCAAATCTGTGGATACAGGGTAACCATCCTCTGACATCCACCCAACCTGCAGAATCATGGAATGGTTTGGGTTGGAAGAGATCTTAACCTCCCAACCCCCTGCCATGCAAGCAATCAGTAATTAAATAACAGGCAAAGGACTTTTCCTAAGCAATTTATGCTGAAATCATCACGGACTGTGCAGAAGACACAGGGAAAAAATTAGAAGTATGAGTTAATAGAGTCTTGCTGCTTCCTGCTGCACACAGGCTTGTTTTTCTCCTGCAATTACGGAAGAGGGATTTTTTTTTTTTTTTTCCAGCACCACTTTCAGCTGCCACAAGCAGGCTATTGTTTGGATTTAGCCAGGCAGCAGCAGTCCCCATGCAAACCCAGGGCAGCACGATGGACTGCCCGGAACTGAAACAGAACAAAAGGGAATTCAGACCCTTTAGGACTAGAAGAGAGATTTGTACTAAATACCTGCTTGGAGCAAAGGCAGAGGAAGCACATCAGAGAAGTCCTGGGATACTCCCCAACATCCAGATGCCGGCAGGGAGGTTGTGTTTCAGGTGACAGCTCAGCAGCCTGTTCCCAGCACACATCACCCAGCTCGTGCCCCAAATCCAGGCAGCCCCAAACTGCTCAGACTACACCTCCTGCCTCCTCCCCCGCACACCACGGCATCCTCTCCCATTCAAGAAGTGATTCCCCAGCCCTTGGACACACCAGAATGAGTCATCTGGGTGCACTGGGTTCACTCTGAAAACTCCTGCTCATCCCTGGCTGAGGGACTGAAACGCTGTGAGCTCACTTGTAGCTGTGGCAACAGCAAATGCAAATCCTGCCACACTGAAAAACTTCACCACCGACTCCTCCACTACATGGGGACTACGTGTGAGCAAAACCATTTTTTTCTTCTTCCTCCCCGAGGATAAATTGGGTTTGTGAAAGCTGTGCCCTAAAGCAAAAATCCAATCGGCATGGCAGAGTTAAACCAGACACACATTGCTTTAGCTGTGCTTCAGTGCACACAGAAAACAGGCACAGGAGAGTTTGAAAACAGGATCTAAGAACAGGTTTGAGGTCTCCTACTGCAAGGGCTCTCTACTCACTGTTTACCCCTGGTGAGGAGCTGCTCTATTTGCAGCCTGGAGTTTCAGGCTGAGTGAGTCCTACCATGGCTGGTTTAATACAATGAAGTTACAGTGGATATACAGAGATAGAGGAGAAAATGGTTTTCAATTAATTGTTTCCTGGGAGGGGGTGGGGAGGCCCTGGCACAGGGTGCCCAGAGCAGCTATGACTGCCCCTGGATCACTGGAAGTGTCCAAGGCCAGGCTGGATGGGGCTTGGAACAGTTTGGGATAGTGGAAGGTATCCCTGCCAATGGCAGGGGTGCAATGAGATGGGATTTAAGGTCCCTTCCAACACAAGCCATTTTATGATTCTACAGTCAAATGATCCATTTTTTCAAAAAAATAATCAGAATTCTAAAAAATATCAGCATATCTGAATGCAAAACCATATTTTTTTCTTGGAGGATAAGTAGGACATTTCTAACAAAAATGCAGGCAGTAACTGCATACAGCAACCAGAGGTTAAAAACAACTGATGGGGGTGGTGAAGAAAGAGTGGGGGAGGGGGGAAGCAAGCCTCACCTAACAAGTTTCCAGCAGTAAAACCTGTATGAACTGCAAGACCCGAATTGCAAATTAACTTTGGTGACAACTGTAGCTGACTCGAAGGGTATCTATCTGTGCTTTGCAGAAACTTCGCAGACAAGCTGCAATATCCTGAACGGCAAACAAAGAGTAAACTCCCACCGATGCTCCCTGCATGCTGAGAAGTTTGGGTGGGGAGCTTGGAGATTTCTGGGCTTGGTGGGGGCTGGTGTTGGTTGGGATTGAGGTTGCTGCCTTGTATTTTGTTGCGCTCTTTGTTTCCCTTCCAGAGGGCAATTTGGGTTACCGAGTGCTGACCATTTTCCGGAGTGAAAACCCTGCAACCTCACCGTGGAGTGAGCAGAGCCAACCTAATCCCAGCGGCAGGTTATTCTATCTGGGAGCAAAGCAAACGAGCTAAAAACGAAGGAAAAGGAGAGTTACCATGGGATACCGGGATGCGTCACTTCTCTTGGCTCTCCTGGCGCCACGTGACACCCCAGCCGCCAGTGAAAAACTCAGCAGATGGGATAGGGAAAAAAATGGAAAAAGGTCCCTAGATTATAACAAAGTTTAGGCTTTAAAATCTACTGCTTATGGCTACAGAAATAGAGGCAACAATATTTATCTATAAACCAAACTGTCTATAAATCTATTGCCACCAAGCAGTAAATACACACTTTCCCTTCCAGCAGTCGTCACCATCTACACTTTTCAGTTCCCTACGGTAAATTTAGTCCAAGCACATGCAGAAATACCACCCTTGCCATCTCAGAGAGAACTCACTTGCCTTTCAGAGGAGGCAAAGCGGGTCAGTAGTTTCCACCTTGCTCATAAATACAGAAGCAGCCACTTGACAGCAACAGACACAAGCAGTCAGAGTTCAAGAGAGATCAGAAGAGAGATAAATCACTCGGAATTTACTCTCCAAGTTATCACACAGCCATGCCTTGGGCTGGAGCCGACTGAACCAAGAGCCTCATTCCATTTTCAAGGTATGGCTGTTGAACATGTGTGTACAGCATGTCAGGGATCCCACACACGCTCATTCACACTTGGGTTTCTACCCCACTCAGACCAGGATCAATTCTTAAACAGCTCCTGCTCCAAGTCTTTCTTCTGCACAAAATCCTACAGTAGTCCAATGTTTGAGGATTTCTCCCCTCCTTTTACAGCAGACAGTTTCTTTCTAGCAGATCAAAACAGCTCTGATTCAAAGGACATTATTCCAACTCCATCCTCCTCCACCTCCCAAAGCCTCCTAACACCCACACGCTGCTGAACGTCAAAATCTCCAGGGAAATTCAGTCCTTCCATATGGCAGCCAAACAACCCCCCTGTGTGTAGTAAAAAGTGCTGTGCAGTGTAAGGAACCTTTGCCCTCCCTGGGTGAAGGTGCAATCCCAGCGTTCCAGCCCTACCCAAACATTGTGTCAAGCTGGGAATGGAGCGTGCAGGGAAATGCTGGGGCCCATCTGTCTCCAGTGCAGCAGGATAACCTGATGGTTACCCCAGCACCAGCTGGCACACTGCCACCCCAACCCACCCGGCTCCCAGCACGCTCCAGACTGCAGGATTTTGGGAAAGGAACACAGCCCAATCAGACAAGTGCTGCTATCATCTGCTCTTAAACACCAGCTTTTTATCACCTGAATCACTTGCTATTCCTTGCCTGTTTCCCATTACCTACCAAAAGTAGGAAATAGTATGGAAGCCAACAAATCCCACATTTCATCTGCTACTCCAGGTCATAGCCCCCGTGTTACACAGCTACACAACAGCTGGGTGTTATTTCTGACCTGCTTACAAAAGGAAGTTTCATGTTTCTACAAAAACTTTAACACAGACAGTGAAACCTTTTTCAACAAGGGAAATGCAGGTCCTGCACCTGGGCAGGAATAACCCTGGACACCAGCACAGGGTGAGGGGGACCTGCTGGAGCAGCTCTGTGGCGAAAGAGCTGGGGGAGGATGGAGCAAGCTGTCCCTGAGGCAGCAGAGTGTCCTGGGGGTGCTGGGGGACACCGAGCTGTCCCTGAGGCAGCAGAGTGTCCTGGGGGTGCTGGGGGACACCGAGCTGTCCCTGAGGCAGCAGAGTGTCCTGGGGGTGCTGGGGGACACCGAGCTGTCCCTGAGGCAGCAGAGTGTCCTGGGGGTGCTGGGGGACACCGAGCTGTCCCTGAGGCAGCAGAGTGTCCTGGGGCCAAGGAGGCCAATGGGATCCTGGGCAGCAGGAAGAGCATTGGCAGCAGCTCAGGGAGGGATCCTGCCCCTGTGCCAGCCCTGCAGGCCCCTCTGCAGTGCTGTGTCCAGCTCTGGATCCTCAGCACAGCAGGGCCAGGGAGCTCCTGCAGCGGGGCCAGCGGAGGCTGCGGCGCTGAGGAAGGGCCTGGAGCATCTGGGTGCCCAGGAAAGGCTGAGGGAGCTGGGGCTGTTCAGGCTGGAGAGGAGCCCCAGCTGAGAGGGGCCCTCAGCCCTGGCTGTCCCTGTGTGCAGGGAGGGGCAGAGCAGGGCCCAGGCTCTGCTCCGGGGGCCCAGCAATGGCCCCAGAGCCACGGGCAGGGACTGAGCCCAGCAATTCCCCCTGCACAGGAGGCACAACTTCTTCCCTGGGCAGTGCCCAGCCCTGAACAGATTGCCCACAGAGCCTCTGGGCTCTCCTCCCTGGGGCTGTTGCAGAGCTGTGTGCACACAATGCTGTGCCCTGTGCTCTGGGATGGCCCTGCTGGAGCAGGGAGGGGCCACCAGGTGCCACTGAGCTCCCTCCAGCCTCAGCCAAACTGGGATTCCTCCAAACACTGATTTAGTAACTGTTCCCTGAGCCAGGAGACACTTTCTTTAATAGCTTTTAATAGGATGGGTTTTATCCAGCCTCCTTTGAACCATTCATCTTCCAGCAACATCCTGGCCACCAAGAACATCACAGCATTACTGGGGACCACCAAAAGCAAAGCTTTCCCTTTTGTAAGGTCATTGCTTCCTTGGTTTTTGGTTTGGTGGTTTTGTTTTTTTTTTTTTTGAGTGAGGAAGGCATCTTCTTTGGAAGATGCAAAGCTCCCAATCTGCCTAACATTCCTCTCCTCACTTCTTCCCCTCACAATCATTTCTGCTCCATGTTGAAGAGGCAAATTTTATTTATCTCCTTTTATACAACAGCTGTTCCATGCCTTTGATCACCTTCATCATCCTTTGCTGAACCTTTGTCTTTTTGGAGATGGAGGATTCAGGACAGGAAGAATCATGGAGAAAAAGGTGATTTTTAGAATTATTTTTACCATAGCTTGTTCTGTTACCTACTCCTTCACTAATAATATTTATTCATTTACTACTTTCACTTTGCAGCTATTTGCAGTGAAAGAACCTCCAAATTCAGAAAAGAGCCTCCAAAGAGCAGAATAAAACCCAAAACCAAGCATGATTTTGCATTTTGACAGTGTTGCACGAAACAAGCACTAGGCTTCAGAGACAGGAAAGAGCCTGCAAAATGCAGTAACCTCTGAGTATCTTGAAATAGATGCTGCCAAAACCTTTCTTACACCAGAGCAGCAGAGCAAGGAATTAACCACATGCCTGGCTGTGCACGTGCCCTCCTCCACTCATGGAAGATGGTTTTTAATAAATAAAATACATATACACATCAAATAAATACATATACACATAGCTAGGTCATATTTATTTCCTCATGTGGCACCAGCAAAGCGACCCCTAAGGCAGTGCACAGAAAATGGTCTGGTTTTTTATTAGTAACCAATTGCTGCTCTCCAGCCCCACTGACCTTGCAGCACACACCTGATTCCTGCTCAACACATCTGGATTTCCTCTTTTTAGATGCAAACAGCCCCCACAGTTCTGTGTCATTAATATTCACAGTACACCCAGGGGCAGAGCTGTAGCCTTAAACTCCTGCTGGGACACTTTTTTTTTTTCTGCCTGTTTTCAGCATCTCAAATTCACAGAATGACAACACAGGATTGCTTTGAAGTGTCCATTTTCACTCCACCTTAAATTACCACAGAGAAACAGATGCTGGCTGATTATCAGAATTATCCAGATAAAACTAAACAACCAGTGCACCGACATGGAAAAAATGGGTGGGTTTTTGCCCTTTTATAGACAGAGAATGAGCTTCAGATTTAGCATGACTTTTACAAGGACAGTGCTTCCTGGACAAGCAAGAAGCAGAAGGACACAAACAAAAACTTGCTGTTTTATTAAGCTCTCTTATCTAATGTGTTAGATTTGCTTTTTGCAAGGTTGTGGTGTAAAAATAAAGCTGATCCTTGGGGCAATTTGTCAGGTACTCCCACTGCACAGTTTTTAGATGCTGGAACAGAAAGGAAGGACTTGTGATGAGAACTGGGCTTTCACTGAAATTACCATCTAGAATCCCAGCTTGAGAAGAAAGAGAATACACAGGTCCACAAAAAACAGACTTTCTTGGATATTCCACATGGAATTTCAGGAGGAGTTTCTCCATGGAAAGGGTGCTCAGGCTTGGCAGGGGCTGCCCAGGGAGGTTTGGAGTCTCCATCCCTGGAGGTGTCCAAGGAAGGGCTGGAGGTGGCACTCAGTGCTCTGGGCTGGGGACAAGATGGGCATTGGCCACAGTTGGACTTGATGATCCCCGAGGTCTTTCCAACCCTAATGGTTTTATGAGTCTGTGAATTTCAGGTTTCAAAAGAGCTGTCCCTCATAAAATTCAAACCACGTATCTGTGAAACAGCATTCCTCTGCTGGGGGCCACTCTTCAGGCAGTCAGGTTGTTGGGTGCTCCATTCTATTCTTTTTCCAGGAAGTCACTTCTCTCCAGACCATCTCTCCACCCCATTTTCCCATTGTACTGGGACACCTTCCTGCCCTGCCCATGTCCTCAGGGGTTCTGAGCACAGAACTCATGGGCTGCCTTTGAGCAACCCTGACAAAGCACTGACACAACCTTGTGTTGAGTATTACTGGAGTATAAGAAAAATCATTTAGAGAAACAGCAGCTACAAGAGAGCTCCTTGCTTTATCTCCTCTGTAAACAGCTTTTAAATTGCCAGCTACAGCTAGGAAGGAGCTGGAGACAGAAGAGACATTCCTACAGCTGCTGACAGGTAAGTTTATTTGAGTTTCAGCACAAGCATTTAAAGATGAAAGAGCACAACGAGGGTGCTGAAAGACAACTGACAGCTTGAGGAGTACGCACTGGTTTTCAAATTGTTTCTGTGATGCAGGGTAATGCTTGTGATCACAGCATTCACTGGGAATTAGATCATCCATTTAGCAGCAAGTTTGCCTGATCAACTGTCTGGGGACTTCAAACAGATCAGCAAAACTGCAGAGCTGGAGACAGTGTCTTAGTACTCAGCTGCCTTCCCTGAGAAGCTTCACAGAGACCAAAACACAGGTGGGGAAATCATAACAGAACATCAAGAGCAAGTTGAGTGCTGCCCCCGAATTTGGGAAGCAGCACTAGGGCAGGGCACTCCTGCTGGCACTGACCACCAGGACCTGGGGCACAGGGAGCTGCCTCAGCTAATCTGGATCAGCACCCACAAAACACCTGAAGCCACCCCGTTAACATTTCCTGATAATGACACAGCCTTTGTGCAAAGCCTGTCCTGTCCCTCACCTTTCTGCCTTCCTGGATGTGTCACACTCAGCTCAGGGAGCTCCCCAGGTTGCATCACCTTTCCAAGCAACTCTTAGCAAAGCTTGGGGAATTCAGTGATGTGTCAGTGTGTGGAGAGGGCTGTGAGGATGCTCCACAATGTAGGGGAGGGCAGGGAGGAACGTGGAGGTGGGAGCATGCTCTGGACTGGAGGATATTTAAACCTGCCTGGATGTAGCTGGGATGCACACAAGATTTGAACAGAAGGGACAGCCACACAGGACTCTGGTGATAGAGCAGACATCCTCTGCTGGGACTACAAAATCCCTCAGCATGTTCATACCAAATATTTCACCCACCCTTTGCTGTGTATTTACCCCTGCACAGCAAAATATATGAGATGTAACTTTCTGTCTTCTTAAGTAGTACATGAGAATCTGTCAAAACAGTTGCTGACAGCCTTTCAACTCCTCACTGGGAATGGGGACAGCAGAGGCAGGGCAGCACAGACCAGGAAAAAAACCTTTTTGTCTTCATGCATCTTGCAAACACAGAAAAAAACATTTAAGGAGTGACCTGAAACAGAGCATCTTGTCCAAGAATCCAATAACTGTATTATCTGCTCAACAGTAAAACTGAAAAAACGTGGAGTCATTTTAAACAAGTGCATCTCTCATTAAAATAATGAACAAATGAGTCAGTGCTTATCCAGTAAGAGATATTTAAAAGAATCACAGAAAGATTTGGGTTGGAAGGGACCTCAAAGCCCATGCCATCCCAACCCCTGCCATGGGCAGGGACACCTTCCACTGTCCCAGGCTGCTCCAAGCCCCAGTGTCCACTCTGGCCTTGGACACTTCCACAGATCCAGGAGCAGCCACAGGTGCTCTGGGCACCCTGTGCCAGGGTCTGCCCACCCTCCCAGGGAACAATTCCTTCCCAATATCCCATCCATCCCTGCCCTCTGGCAGTGGGAAGCCATTCCCCCTTGTCCTGGCACTCCAGAGCCTGACCCAAAATCTCTCTCCATGCTTCTTGTCAGCTAGCTCCTCCAGGTCCTGAAAGACCACAATTTGGTCACCCCAAAGCTTCTCCTCTCCAGGTGAACATTCCCAGCTCTCCCAGCAGAGCTGCTCCATCCCTCTGATCATCCTGGTGCCTCCTCTGGACTCTCTCCAGCAGCTCCAGGTCCCTCCTGTGCTGGGCCCCAGGGCTGGGACAGCTCTGCAGGTGGGGTCTCACCTGAGCACAGGGGCAGAGGGTTTAATTCTTCACAGGAACAGAGCCTGTTCCATCCATCTAAGGACTGATGCTGGGGGAAAACAACTAATTTATAACAAATAATTAATGAATAATAACCCAGCTTCCCAAAAGGCACAAACCCAGGGGTGCTGCCCTCAGTCTGTGGCTCCTGGGGTGCAGACCAAGAGGTTCCTTAAATCTCTCAGCTTGGTTTGAATACAGCTCTGGTGATTGCAAAGAAAGCAGAGAGCAAAACAAGATTAGAGCTCAGCAAGACAGCGTGCCCCTCGTGAAACCAAATAAACAAGACATTTTGAACTATTTCCAGCATGACTTCAGCACAAAATAACATTTGCACATCAGTGTAATAGCTGATGTTTTAACTGCTTGCTAAGGGAGCAGTCACGCACTGCAGCCCTGAGTTCAGCAGCGGCTGCTCAGCCTTCAAAGGAAGCAAAAAGAGCTGCAAAAGAGCAGTGCTGCACTTGAAAGCCTTTCAGAGAAGCACTAAATGTACTTATGTTCACTCTTGAACCCAAGAATACGGCCTGCCCCGTCCCCACACGCCTTGGGTGGATGATGAGACACTTGAAAGGAGCTAGGATGGCATCAAATCCTAGCTGAAACCTCACAGGTTGGAGAGGGAGAAAAAGGAGCTAAAGCCAAGAGGCACAAGTCCAGAGGATGCAACACAGGAGGGAAACCCATTTTCCCTTTGAACCTGTGCAAGGACTGGTGACACACCCTCACAGGAAATCCTATTACTGGGGGCCCTAAGCCATGAATCAATGCCGGAGTCATTCAGAGCCAGCCTCAGGACAAAGGAACAGTCAGATGCTAATTCAGGCCACAAAGCTGGAGAGGGAACGTTCCCTCTTTGCATTAAGAACTAATCATCAGCAGGTACAGCCTATTTTCATTAACTGCAACCATTTCCTGCTAGCACATCCTTTCCATTTTCCAGGAAATACAGGAGCAGCTACATGTCTGAAGGCAAATAAATTAGGAGACAAGAAGGAAATTATCTACACCAGAACAAGCCAAGACATTGAATAAGCAGCTAGAAAATCTACTAAAACCCAATTTAATTGATCCAACAAATTGAACACAGGGTATATAAAATCTCTGCTCCAAAATTCCATTAAACCTTCAGTTTTGCATAAGTGCCAAAGATGTAATTGCCTGGAGAATCTGCGGCTGCTTTGTGCCTGGAAGTGTCCAAGGCCAGGTTGGACAGGGTCTGGAGCAACCTGGGATGGTGGAAGGTGTTCCTGCTCATGACAGGGGGTGGGATGAGATGGGCTTTAAGGTCCCTTCCAACCCAAACCATGATTCTATGTTACTTTCCTTGGAGTCCTCCCTCTTTTCTTAGTGCACTAGCACTCCATTACCATGGGAGGAGGCAGTAGCACATCAAACTGGATTCAGGCACTCCTGGGGGATTGTATGGATTCACCCTTCACTCTTCTTGCTCTTGGAACACAACCTGTGGACTCAGTGTTTGTATCAAAACCACCCAGACACATCCTGCAACATCCTCTCAGCATCCCCACTTCTCTGGGACAGTTTTGATGAATGCACCTGGATAAAGTTGGGAGGAATCATCAAACTATTTAGGTTGGAGAAGACCTCCAAGACCACTGAGCCCAACCTCCTCAGTCAGCAGCAGCAGCTTCAAGCTCAAGCTTGCAGCAAGACAAGCCAAAGGTGTCACTTAAAAAGCCAATGTCAAAATGAAAGTGTGGCCTAGAGATGACACAATAAAACTAGATGATTCATAAATTCCCTCCAAGGTGCTTTTACATGCCCATGACAACACTCAGAAAACAGTCACCACTTCTAACAAAGGTTATTTAAAATTCACAGGGCGGTGAGTTTCTGTGGTTGATGGATTTTTGAGTTTGTGGGATTTTTTTTTTTTGTGGTGATGTTTTGTTCATTTTCTATTTAAACATCTGCTCTAGCCAACTGTTGCCCACTTAACTGGGAGATCTCACTCCTGAGTGTTCTGCACTGGAATTTACTGTTAACCATTCCAAGCCCTTGCTGTATTCACACACAATTTTATCCCTCTAGAGCAAACAGCTTAAGCAGGAATATTTTTAAAAGGTTGCACATATGCTCTCTTCCCATGGAGCTAAATTTGGTAGGTACGAGCATACCTGGCTGTAACAAGCTGAAACAAAAATCACTGGGATACAGAAACTGAGTCCCAGGCATAAACCCCTGCTTTCCACTGCTTTAAATAGTCCCTGTTACACTATGATTACACAGCAATCAGTGTTTGCTTTGCTCTCTGAGCCCAGGGTTTCTCCTTCATAGCCCCTGAAATTCAAGTTTAAAACAGAATTCAGCAAGCAGCTCTGTCAAGCACATTCCGTGCCAAGCTGGAGGATGAGTATATTTATATAACAAAAGGCTTCCTGGATTATTTTAAGGCTCAAGTTCTGCAAAGGGAACAATTGATGAAAGGGATGTTTTTCCTTTGTTTAAAAAAATAATACTCATACCAAGAAGAAAAAAAGCCATTGAAGAGACAGCAGTGCCTTGATACTCCACTGTGAGATCCCTGGATCACAGCAAAGTCATCCACATGCTCTCTGACCCCATGAGTACAGAAGGTTTCTTGTCACAGATTGAGGTAAACACAGGAAAAAACAGAGGTCACAGACACCAAGGCACTTGCAGGTGAATATCTGCACGTAAATGACAAGCTGTGCCACAGAACCACAGAATTATTTTAGGCTGGAAAAGCCCTCCCAGCCCATGGAGCCCAAGCTGTGCCCAGTGCCCACCTTGTCCCCAGCCCAGAGCACTGAGTGCCACCTCCAGCCCTTCCTTGGACACCTCCAGGGATGGGGACTCCAAACCTCCCTGGGCAGCCCCTGCCAAGGCCTGAGCACCCTTTCCATGCAGAAATTCCTCCTGCTGTCCAAGCTGAGCCTCCCCTGGCACAGCTTGAGGCCGTTTCCCCTTGTCCTGTCCCTGTTCCCTGGCAGCACAGCCCGACCCCCCCTGGCTGTCCCCTCCTGGCAGGGAGTTGTGCAGAGCCAGAAGGTTCCCCCTGAGCCTCCTTTTCTCCAGGCTGAGCCCCTTTCCCAGCTCCCTCAGCCCCTGCTGGGGCTCCAGCCCCTTCCCCAGCTCCGTTCCCTTCCCTGGACACGCTCCAGCCCCTCCAGGGCTCTCTGGCCAGGAGGGCCCAGAACTGGACACAGCCCTGAGCAAAGGGAACAACCCAACAGCACAGACCCAACCACACCTGGTTTGAATCCTTTCCGTTTAGCACAGAGCAGAGCAGCCTCCTTGCACTGCACCTCTTGATGTTCAACCTCGATTAAAGCTGCATTAAACTTTAAGTAATAGATTCCTGCATTATTCATCATGGCTGTGTATTGGATGCAGAGCAAACAGAAGCTGAATCAATACAGTGACAGGAGCTTCGGGTGTCTGCTCCAAGTGTCTCCTGCTCCCAATATTGATGGACTTGAAGAAGGGTGGGGAAAGCAGGAATTTATCACAACTGGTGTAAACAAGCCTTGATATTACAGTTTGTCCAGAACAGCCTTGACACAGAGGCAGCTTTCAGAGAGCAACAACTGCAAAAACCTGTTCATTATTCACCTGACCTGTGACACGCAAAAAAATTATTTCCCTCAATTTCAGCAGTTTTTAGTCACTGCATTTTTCTTAGGATTTCTGGTGGTATTTCTTACAGACTCTGTGGAAAAGCCATTGAACATGAATTATACAGCCTTTGAGATCCAGAGATGCAATATTGGGACAGCAACAGGAGAGGGGCTAAACCCAAATTTTCTGAAGACAAATGTGCTCAGGGCATCTGCAGGGAGAATTCAGCTGGATTAGGAAGAATCACAACTGAAAGCTGCTTTTCTGCTCTGTCTCCCACCACAGCCTCTCACAATCAGCCAGTTAAGCTCACTAATATTCCAGAACATTTGCAGGAAAAAGGCAAAAGATTTCCCAGTCAGGAATGGGAAGCATGAGAGACTTGGTTCACTCAAGGTGCTGGACACTGAGGCTGCACACAAACAAATAACAGCCTTTAGAACACTCCTTCTCAGAATCTTTACACCCGAAAACTCCACTCTTTTTTTCTGATTCTCACTACACCTCCCCTCTGGCTCTTCAATCAGTCATAAAACTTTCCAGCATGGATCAAACCCAACAAAACCACGACAAATCTTATGAGATGCCTTTCAGCAAATCCTCACACAGCTTCAAAGGATTACTGAAAAACAAAAGCACAACTACAAGCAGCAATAAAGGGCATACACCCCATTTATTTTCTCTTTGCAGGTCATTTATCTATGTCAAAGCCAGAGCTGGGAACAGAACACAGGTATTCCAGCCCCCACTCTGGCTGTCTACAGAGTGAGCGTGTCACTCCAGTTTCCACAGCCAGAAGGGCAAAGATTTCCTTACAACAAGCAGGGTTTTGGGAGCAAATCTACAATCTACATCTTCAAGTTCTGCTCTTACTCATCCTTCCCTGGAAGCAGGCAGAAGGAACTGATCTAAGGGATCTTTCAGCTGTCTTTCCCTAAGATTTTACAATTTAATACTTAAATTACACAATTTGTGAAATATCCAAAATGTCCAAAACAAGAACTTGCCCCAATTCAGGCCACAGTAAACAAGGTAAAGAATGAAGACACCACTCCAAAAGACATGTGCTTGAAAATGCAAAATGCAAGATGCACTGACCTACCTGGGATTGCTTTTCTAGCCAGAGCACTCGATGCATCAGGTTAGAAGCTCATTTTGAACAGGAGAGTCAAAGCTCAGATTGGCTGCTGGCAGCTTCTCACATAGTCATGAGAGTCACTGTTAACAAAACACCAAACAAATAAAAATAAAGACATTTAAGAGGCAGAGCTAACAGCAAGCCTTCATTAAAGCATCAGGAGTTGTTACAGTGTGAAGATGACCTCAAGGTCTAACAAGAGCTGGGATACAGAGGAAAGGCCATGCTAAAATAGAATCATGGAATGGTTTGTTTTAGAAGGGACCTCACAGCTCATTTCATTCCACCCCTGCCATGGCAGGGACACCTTCCACTACCCCAGGGTGCTCCAAGCCCCATCCAACCTGGCCTTGGACATTTCCAGGGACAGAGCAGCCACATTTTGGAAACAGCATTTCCCAGAGGACTCAGAAAGAGAGAATATCCTTGTGTCCAAACAGGCCTAATTGAGGTTTGTAGGAGACCACTACCCCCAGAACAGCATGGGTTTCCCACTGCCAGAAACAGGCTGCTGATCACCCTGTTACACCCAGAGCACCTCTTCTTAACTACAAGAGCAATCCAGAAAACTCATGGGATAACACTGCCACATGAAGCCCCAACTAAAGAAATAAACCTCAAAGTTTTCTTTGAAGGGAGCTGCTGAAGTGACCTGGCTCTGAACTCGGCATCACACAAGGTGTGATGAGGGGGAGCAAAGGAGGAAAGCTGCAAGCCTTTTCTGACAGGCTACAAGAGAACCAGGATCACTTAGGAGAGAGGAAGAAGCAAAGAGACGCAAAGCCAAAGTGCTCGTGGCCAAAATCCTCAGGTGGCAGCACCCAGGGACCAGATTTCTCCCCACCCCTGTGCCCACCTCTGGCAGCACAGCCAAAGAGAGCCAGCAGCAGCACACAAACCACTCATCCTGGGAAAGCAAACCCATTCCTTTCCCTCCTGCCTCCAAGGGAGCCAAAACCAGGGTGGAGATCTGGAATAGAACCAGCGCTGTGCTCCATAGGACTCTTCCAATTCAGCTTTCACTCTCACATAAAGGAAAACCAGAGGCCTCTCTGCTCCATTCACATTAGTTAGAAAACTGCAATTCATACATTTCCACTCAAATACAAACTGGGGAGGAAGGAGGGATAAATAAATCTAGTTCTGCTTGTTGAAGCAGCACCAAAAAACCTGTCTGCCAGGAAACAAGCAGCTGGAAGCCTGGTAATTCTGCTTTCTAGCAGAAAGCTCTTTTTTAGCTACATTTAGGATTGCTTGGAAATTTGCTTTTGAGTTTTTACACTGCCTCACCTCCAAGAGTAATGCAGCTGAGTGCTGTGGAGAAGGGGACACCAGTCACCCCCACCTGCAGGCCAGAAGATTCTTCTCTTCCACAGGCTGGAAGTCAAAAAGCTTTTGTCCATCTGGACAGAGCCATGGAAAAGCCAGGGAAAGCCTTGCCAGCCACCTTCCCTGCCTGCTGTATGATCATGAGATGTGTCATCCACCCCAGGAAAGCCCTGTTTCCAGGAATAACTGGCCATTATCTCACCAGAGCAGCCTGCCCTAACTTATCATACCCACTTATCTGCAGCTTCCTGAGCCCCCAAAAGCTGGGGCCTGACCCAGGAGTACATCAGCCAGGGAAAGCTCCCCACCCTGCGTGCCCCCTCTTCCACACATGACAGCTCCCACGGCTCCCAGAGCACAAACTGGTGCTCAGGGATAAACACACGTTTTTGATGAGCAAGTTGTGAATCAGCAGCATTTGCTGGGAGCACCATGAGAATCCCAAGATGCTCCCTCCCAGCTCCAGTACAGGGCATACAGAGCCTGCAAGGACACGCTTCCTGCCATATCCAGAATTATTTCTGGGCTGCTGAAAAGACAGGAGGAACAATTCACAGTGACAGCTTGGGTACTAGCAGCCAGGCTGACAGCAAGACTGCGTGGCAAGGTTTGATTAGAGCTCGTTCCTGTCTGTCCTGGGGCACACAGAGCACTTCCTTGTGTTATCTGCCCAACTCCAGCATTGGTAATACACTTTCCAGAAAACAGAAGGTCTATCTTCCATGAGCCTGTATGCCAAACTCCTCCCTCTCCTGAGGGAGACCCTTCTGCTTGCAGAGCATGGCTGCTGCTCTGCTGGGGGATGAGCTGCTGGTTCAGGGTCTGCTTCCCTAAACTCAATATCCCTGTGGAAAGGGTTCAGCTCCTGGAGCTGCTGAGTGATGCTGAGACAAGACCAGCTCGATGTTATTTCAGCATCACCCTTGCTCTGACAGACACAGTGTTTCCTTTATGCAGGAGCAGCAGCAGCTGAGAAAAAATTCAGGAGGTTTTGATGCTGTGAAGATTAATGAGTGAAGTTACTGGCAGCCTTGTTCTCTGTGTCACAACACAGCTCAGAACCACCAGGCAACAGGAGTCAAACACCTCCAGAGCTCTGCTGGCTTATTCCCAGAATATTCCCCATTTTCCAGCACCTGATCTAACACTGTCCCCAGCACAGCCTGCAGCACACTCAGAGAGGGAGCTCCATCTTTGACTGATGCATCTGGAGATGTTACAGCCAGTAGAGACCTGCAGGATTCCCAGAGACAGCACATGATTCCTCTTATTAATATTCAGATGTTTTCCAGCTGAATGCTACTGCCCTCATTATCCATGTGGAATTACAAGCAAACCAGATTTAGGAGAGTTAAGTGGCCACATCTGAGTGCTGAGGGCCACTTTTGGAGACTTTACAGAAGTCCTTGTGCTGTCCATCAGTGAAGCTTTAGAGCTGAGGATTCTCCTGTCTTTTCCTTCCCACTTCCTACATCCACACAAGCAGCACCGTGGCAAAAGGAGCAATAGCAGGCTCATGTCTCACTTTCTTATTCCATCTAACCAGCAAGGATCAGGAATGTCTGTGAGGGCTGGATTAACCAGCTGAAGACTGCTGCTTCAAGAAGGCACCCCCATGACTGAGCAGCATCTTCATTTCACATCCTGGCACAGGTATTTCCATATTTCACTGCTTTTTTTTGCACCATTTCACCAGTACTGAAGTACTCATTAAAATACTCTGGAGAAACTCAGCCTAAATAGATCACTCACACAAGTTCACCAACCCAGTCTGCTGGTGGATTGAAGAAATCAAATTAACTGATTTAGGGATTTTGAGAGGACGTTTAGCTGATGTCTAAGATGTCATTTTAATCCTCCTCACAGTTAATTCTTCGAGCATAGGGAGCCAGTAAAATTTGTGGTGCAGCCCTCACACAGAAAAACATCTCCACAGGCGTGCTAATCACTGAACTATTTTGCAAATTGTTCCTAATCTACAGTTGCTTGTCTCTGCTCTCTTCCTGCAGAGACAATAAAACCATCCTGCTAATAGCAATGTGAAAGGGAAGGAATGATCCTCATTTGGTTTAAGTAGACAGATCTGCACTAGGGAACCACTAAACAGTGCAGTGATGAACTCAGGGAGGCAGCCCAGTAACATCCCTTCCATCATCTGGGCATGGAAAGCTGGTAGGAGACCTGCCAGCATACTCATTCCTAGTGTCCCAAAAAGTGAAAAAATTGTTACCAAAATCAACAGCAACACAGTTATGTGACTTAGTAGGATTTGTTCATGGGATTACTTTTTTTATTTTTTAGCTCTTGCAGTATCATGGTGACCTGAATACACCCGACCTCTGCATTCCCTGTTTCCAAAATAATAATTCCTGTTTCCAGACCTCCTCCCCCACTTTATTGTTGCTCATCCTTCCAAAAAAACACCTTCCAGGGCCCATTCCTCTCCACAAACCCGGCCCCACTGCTGCTAGCTATGACTCTTCTCACCCCTTAGGGAGCGAAATGCCTCAGAGACACATGGAAATGTTTGCCCTGCATGGATGCCTAGATACTGAGAAGTGACTTGGTGACACACAATATTTTCAACTGTCCCCAAAGGGTGAGATGTTCAGAATTCCCCAGATTCTTCAAATACGTTGAAGAGAAAAAGCAAAGATTGGTTAATTTTAAGAAAGCAAGTTATGACTAGGTCAGAAAACATTAATAACAAGAAACACAACTGCAACTACTCACAGCTGAGGCCCTGTCAGGGTGTTCACAGCCAGACACATCAAGATAAAGATCCAGAGTCTGATCATTCAGACATGGTAGGGGTAAGGAATTCAGGGAATGACCAGAGTTAGGGACTGCAATGACATCAGAAAAGTTTCCTGTCATCCATCACCAAAAGGAACCACTTCATCCTGCTTATTGTACAGTTTAATTTCACCAATCAAACTGGTGTTTGGCATCTCATGAACCATTCATTCTCCAGTGACTAGTACCTATTCTGGTTTTGCAGGAGGATGGGATCAAAGCTGAGGACTCCATGACAGGCTTGGTCTACATGCTGCTGCTAAAGAAATAGAGACAGAAATGGTTCGCCTTGACCTGTAGATAATGTACTTAAATCCATGACTTTGCAGCCAAAAGCCTCCCTGCCAGGCTATCCACTGATTCAGAAATGAGCCACAGCAGTTTAAATTTAGCTCTTCCCATTTTGCAAGCACCTTGAAACAACAGGACCTCCAACATATCCCACCTTTCAACAGGTAAGAGCTGAAACTCAGCCATTGCAAAGACAGAAACTGCAATAATTGCTTCAGAAAAAAAGGTCTTCATGGATCAGAGAGTTGAGAAACCACAAGATTTCTAAGTTTTTAACATCAGATCAATTCCTACAAGAATGAGGCTTCACTAAGTGGAACATGACTCCTGCAGAGCAGTGATGTGATGGCCTGGGAAGAAGGAGAGAGGCCAGGATGGCTGCTGGTGCTTCCCTGCAGATCCCAAAGGGAGGATGGGCAGAGAGGAGAGACAGAGCCATTTACAGCCTGCAGAGCCTACAGGAAAGGAGCAGGGCACCAGCCCAGATCTGCTGGCTGTTCCTTCAGCCCCAGCAGGGTTAAGAGCATTAGTCCAGACTCAGGGGGAACAAGATCCTGAGCTGGTGACTGAATGTCTCCTTTGTTGGCCGCCCTGCATCACCACAGCACGGAGCTTGCTCCAAGGACACTTGGAGCATGGCCAATTCCACAAGGATGCTGTGGTTCTCCTGGGCAGGGAGGCCAGGGGATACTTCTCAGGACAGCTGAAAACAACCTGCTCCAGGAAGCACCCTGAGAGCTCCAGTGAAGTGGAAAAAAACACACCTAAACACATTCTGCTCAAGTGGCAAACACCTCACAATGTGCCCGAGCGGTTTTCCCCAAGTTACTGCAGCAGTTAAAAGATCTTCTGAGAATAAAAAATGTGCTGGTGGCACTTAAATTTATAAAGGAGGCTTCTCTGAGCTCTTAAAATATCATTACATTCATATGTGGGTCTCATCTAAAGTGAAGATTTGCACAATAATTGCACTGATAACAGACGAGCAAACTTCAGGCATGCAGCAATCCCATCCTAACCTTTGCAATTCACCTGCTCAGGAGAACTCCATCAAAGAAAGGCTGAAAAATGGAAAAAGGGAAAGTATGGCTCCCATGGCACCTCTGGGAAAGAGCCTTTTGCAGATTCCCTTTTGTGCTGCCAACACTCAATAAAAAGTTAGGGTTTTGCCTCCACTGTTACAACCCTCAAAGTCAGTCACTCCAAGCTTTAGAGTTTTTATTTTCTTTATAGCCTCATAAAACAGAAAAATCCCAAACAAGCAAAAACACAGGGAGGAAGCAAAAAAACCACTACCTAAACCCTAACCCTCAAAACTGCTCAGCTGTAGCAGTTAAATCAAGGTTTAAGAGCAGCTCAGCTGCCCCAGACAAGGCTCTGCCTGAGGCTTTGGCTACTTTCAGCTCCAGGAGCTTCCTGAGCATGGATTTAGTAACCCTTTGGGAATGCCTCACCCCAATAGCTGCTCAGCTTTCCCCACACTTCCCTACAGAGAGGACTCTACGTGCCACTGCCCATTCTTTGGGATTCCAGTTCCTGCCACATCCCACCTTTCCCAATCAGAGGGGGTGCAAAGAAATCCTTGTTTCTGGCTCCCAGGCCACACAGCTATGTTTCCACTACTGCCTAACAAGCTGGGAGGGTTTGCTCTCTCACAGACACCTGGCTGGGAAAAACTCTTCCCCTCTGCAGTAACATGTGGGAGAGACTTTAGAACTTCTTTATCGTAAAATAACAAATACCAGAAATGTGCTTCTCCTCTGGAAGCAAAGCAGACTTTTTCTCAGTAGGTCCCTCCATGATACTAAGATGCCATACTACAATTTTCCAGCACATTTCTAGCTGCTCCTACTTACTTTCCCAGCAATATCCCATGGAAATTTGGGGGAGAAAATCCAACTGCAGATTGTTCCATAAATAAAAAATGATCTCGTTATGGATGCCAGTAATTTTTCATACAATAAATGGCTTAGAATGTGATATGCCAATCAAAATTGACATTTAGATACAACATGTTGCCCCACTCCATCCCACTCCTGGCCATCAACTCTGTTAGAGGTCCTTGTTCCCACTGCACTTCTCCCGATGGCTGCATTCCACTCCGGAGGGTAAAGGTTGCCTGTAAGCACTTTAAACAGTATGTGAAATGCTTTGTTTATCCAAAAATATTTTAGCTCTGAGAAACATTAAAGCAAGATGTAGATTTCGGCATTTGCACAGCAAAGAACTGCAACTCCTACAGATATTGCCAGAATTTTTTTTCCTTAAGGCTTTCCAGCTATGAAAGACTATTTAGCTACAGCAAAGCTACAAACACAGTGTAATCTCTCAGTAATGGCCTGCAAAGGGTTGTCACAGCAAGGCTGTGGATGAAGCAAGGCTGTCATTTCTGTCTTGCTCACTCTTTTCAGAGCAGATAATTGATCAAGCAGTAGGAAAAACCTGAGGGTGCAGCAGGGAAACCCAAAACTTATGTAGTCTTCCCCAGTAAGCAACTTCAGAAAACCACTATCAAAATAAAGGGGATTTCCCTGCAGAAATTGTGGCCCACAATTTCCATTGCAGGAGTGAAATCCAGCCAGCCTGCAGATCACCTGCTGTCCTCCAGTCTTAAAATAGTCATACCCACCCTAAAATACAACTTTGCCCCAAGCACTCAGCAAGGCTGTTGTTTAAGACAAGAGAAATCAACCACAGTGGTCACCAGAGGCAAAAGCACGACAGTCAGAGAACCATCACAATTCAGCTCATCCCAGTTATCCCAGGGGAACAGGACTGGAAGGCAGGAATATTAAGAATGTTATTGCCTAAAAGCAGAAAAGCATCTGCTCGTTTTCCAGCTCAAAGCTCTTCTCATTTAGAGGCTGCTGTAGACACGATCCCTGTCTCAGCAGAGGAAATAAAATGTGCTGGACCTTGTTGCCAAGGCCAGGCTTCTGAGCCTGGGGAATTCTTTTGGAGAGGGCAGGGGACAGTTATCTCCCACTCTAGTGGTTCTGGAGCAGTTATCAATTAGTGCATTTTCCTGTGCTGTCTCCTCATCTATCTCTATAGGCTCACCACCCCAGAGCTCCACGTCCATGTTTTTCTTGAGATAAGGTTTTGTTGTTTTCCTCCTTGCAGGGAATTCCCAACCACCAGCTGGTTCTGCACCAGTTCCTTACATCCATAAACTTCCTAATTAATCAATGGACTTATCTCTTTCTACTGCAAAAATAGAATCAACCAAGTATAAACAGAAAAAAAACCCACATGAACCTTCACTTACTCCTACTGTCTTCCAATTTGGAATTTGCCTGGTGTGATTTTAAACCAGACTTTATTTCCCATTTTTTTCTTACACCTGGGAGAAAAACAGTTACACCAGGCACGCTAAGTGCCAAAATTAGCTGGTTTACCTAAATCAACCTAACATCAACCCAACTTCAGCACATCCTGAGGTACAGGCTACAAAACCAGCAAGTCACACAACATCCTCAAGGCTTAGTTTAAGGGAAATTAAAAAAGGAGGGGAAAGAATTGCCTTACACCTCTGAGAGCACTGGAGGGGCAGAAAGGCAGGCTTGTACACCAAAAGATTCACGTAGCAGCACCAGGTTTCACAAGGCCCTGGCACCTTTAAAAAGGAGATCTCTCTCCCCCTTAGTCCAAAGACGAGCTTTCCAGACCTGTGGGGAGAGGATGCCTAATTCTGAAACACATGGAAGTCATCATGCCAGAGGCACCAGAGCTGGGGCCAGCTGCCAGATGAAACAGAGATTTCAGTCCTTGCTGCCAAAGCACAAAAAGCAACAGGCAAAGCCGCTCTGTACTGATCAATTTACTGTCAACACTAAAGCAGACAAAGAGGTTGGAGTACAAAAGTGACCTTCAGGTCTCAATGTCCACTCCATTGCTTCTCCAAACACCAGTGAAATGACACAACCATCCCAGTTAGTCCAATGAAGTCATCAGTCTAGTGCCCTTTGACTGGTTTCAGTTGGTGACAGAGCAATTCATGGCCACATCACCTGAGACCTTTCCAAGCCCCTGCAGAGCACGGCACCACAGAAAATAAATCTGTTCCATTCTATTTCAGAGATTTGCAAGGGTTATCCTCATTCCAGGGAAACTGTAACAACCATTTTGCCTTCTCCAAATCCTGCTTTCTTTAATTTGGGGTCTGGATTAACAGCAGGCCAGAGAGCAGAGGAGCATTACCTCAGTCCCAGTTGGGTGATGACAGCCTGCACTGCCCAGCCCCAGCTAGAGCTCCCTGACCAGCAGAAAGTCTCAGCACAGGGCACACACACAGCAATAAAACCTGTAATCAGTGCTGCTGTCTCATTTCCCACTCCTCTGCACAACACAATTTATTTTTAGGTCCTAACTCCTGATGCAGGACGGAAAGGAAGGATGGGCACAGGCACAACAGCTGCAAGCAAATTTGGAAACACCAAGAATTTCCACTTCATGTTTTGTTAAAACAGCTACATCTTCACCTCACACTATTTCTGGAGCCAAAGTTTGTACTGGCACATGGATGTCACCTTCTCATGTGGCTTCCCAGCAGGCACAAGCTGCTTACAGAGACTGTCACCATCCTAAAGCCTGTGCCAGGGAAGGGTCAGGTCAGACACCAGGAGCTTCCTGGAAAGGGTGGGCAGGGGCTGCCCAGGGAGGACACTCAGTGCTCTGGACTGGTGACAAGGTGGGGATCTGGCACAGCTTGGACTCCATGGTCTGGGAGGTGTTTTCCAACCTAAATGCATTCGTGAGCCTTGTGAACTACAGCAAATGCTACTTTTTTGTCTCTTGCTTCACAGGGAAAAAACAGGATTGAACAAGCTGGGTAAGGTATGGGGGAGGAACATTGAGCAGTTGACTCCTGAGTGGTGGCTGAGCAGGGAAATCTCTGAGTATCCAGAAGTCACTGAAACTCCTTTCCAAGTTACTTGAACCAAAGGCAGTAACCAAACCACAGGTATGCATCAGAGCAAGAGACTGCCACAGTGAGACCTGGGCAGCAAGTCCTGCACCAGGCACAAAAGCAAAGCCAAGGAAAAATCAGCAAAGTGGCCATTACCAAGCACACCTCCTCCTGAAGCAGCTCCTCTTGCTGGAGAGCCCATTTTCACCTCAGACAGCAAGCAAGGAAGGGATGCACACCTAGAAGTGCCTCTGCCAGCCTGAAGCTGTGCTGCATTTCCTTCCTCCCCTCTCTTCACAGTGAGGCTTTTCATTCCTTAAACGTATCAAGCACATCTCACAAACCTCTCATAGCCACTTAAAGCCAGGGGTTAAGTGCAGCTGAAGTGAGGCAGCATTTCTCCTGTTACACTAAAATTGTCTTACGTGTTGCTTTTCCCATTCTGCTGGTGCCAGAGCCATCAGAGGGAAGCAGAAGGAGCTGGAAGGCAGCATGTGCAGGTTCTAGCACAGAAGACCAATCCACACTCGCCCTCTGGGAGCACTGAATTCCAGGGTGGGTCAGCAGAGGTGACCTGGCTGGGGTGCAACCTGTTCCCTGGGTGTCCAGAGACAGGGGATCTGCTCTCCATGTGCTGGGAGTGTTTTATTTATTCCCCCGTGGCTGTAGAACACAGCAGGTGAGCAGCAAAGCTCCTGCCAGGACATTGTGCTCAGGGAGGGACCACAGACCTCAAACTCCCGGCCAGGCTTTGCCCTCAGCTGCCCCACACACCAAATTCAGCAGGAACATTTTTCTCCTGACACTGACTCGAGTCTCCTGGGAAAAGAGATTCTTCTGGCCACTGCAAAAAAGAGAATAAATGAGCCACCTGCACACAAATGCACTCAGGGTGAGGAATTCAAGCTGGGTTTGCACTTGACTCATTTGACGCACATAAAGTTAGGAGATGACACCTGTGACAATCAGGTGTGTGTTTAATTAGTCTAGAAAGAAGCTATAAGAGTAGCAATTGCTCTGTGTTTACCATCCACACATCCCCAGTCTGATGCAAAAGACCTCTAAATCTCAGGAAGAGGTTTTAAACAGGCTTAACACCAACATTAACAAGTGGCAGATGCCTTGCTAGAGTTGAGAGGTCATCCCTGCGGGAGAACAGCACAATGTGTCCATAAATAAACTAACTCAACAAAACAAGTACAGCTGAGCCCTAAGGAAGCAAAATAAATTAAATAAATTGAAACTTCCAGCTACAGAAGTTATGTCAACTTCCAGAGGTTCCCATAGTTTGCAGCAGAAATTTGTTTCACGCGCTGGAAGTTTTTTACCCTCTGTCTTGGCCTCAAAGCCACCAACTTGGAGAAGGAATTTAACTTGGAAAAGGTATTTTCTGGACAACACACCCCTTCTAGGCTACAATAACTGCTTTCTAATCTTACTTCTTCCAGGCACTGCTGCAACAATCCTCCTGAGCAGGTAAACAAATGTTAAGGGATGGTCATTGTCCAGGCTTTGACAGGTATACAGGCAGAAACTCCATACAAAAAATTATATCCTTTCAGAGTTAGCTTTGGAGAGAGCTCTGTTAGCTAAGGCTCTGCATTCATGGAAAAAGCCCTTTGGGACAGGCAAACCTGGCAATGCACTCTCAGCACGAGATCTGGCACCTGGCAAAGTCCTATTGGCTGTTCTGCAGGGGGTGCTTGGCCAGAATTCCACAGCTTTCCTGGAATTCCACGGTTGCCCCACCTCCTCCCCACCCCCCAAGCAAGCTCAATTCTGAGAACTGCAATTAGGGAACACACACTTTGAACAGAATCAGATTGTGATTTAACTCTGAGCCCTTCAGTGCCATCCCTTCCCCCTCAGCATGCCCCCTTTACCACCACCCCACCCCAGTGATTTCACAGTTGGTTTTGCAATGGTTTTGGCATTTCAGCAGGAGCTGCCTTCCCCTTTTCCTCCTGAAAGTTTCTGTGGTAAACTTTGACACCCAGTTACCAAACTGTGGCTTCTGAAAGACACACAAGTTCCCTGAATAAACCAAAATACTGGACTGGGGGGAGGGAATTCCCTGCTGTGGTCTGCGTCTGTTAAAAATACCGATCTGGGAGTCTGAAGGCTGCACCTGCACAGATGTGAGGGATTAATAATTTCTTCCAAACAAGTCTGTGAACAAGGAAAACATAACTGGTTTTTGCACTACTTCCCTTTTTGAGAGGCTGTTTCCTGCAAAGCATCCTTTACTCAAGTTTTCCATTAGCTTTGTAAACGCCAGCTTCGACAGCTCATCAGATGATTTATGAAAGGTGCAAAAACACTACTTTGGCAGGAAAGAGAAAACCTGTAAATTTGCAAAGTTGATCTGAACAAAGCAACGTATTTTTGCTAAAAATTAACAGAAAATAGGGGGGAAATTTGAGCTAAATCTTCCGTAAAAATCGGAAAGTGCTGCTGGGGCTGCAGACAAATCCTGTGCTCAGAAGCAAGGAGTCACTATCAGTAGAGAAGAATGCACAAATATCTTGTTCAAAAGGATAACAGAAACATAACACCAAGAGGAGCACTGCATAAAAACACCAAAGTCACGACAATAAACAAAACCCCTTTGAAAATGCTTGTTTGTGCCCATTTCTGTGGAACAGCTCAAACCAGGGATTGACTGCTTTCAGTTCCCAAGGTAAGCAAGAAGTTTAAGCTCCCTCATCCTTAGAAATATCAGCAGTACAAGATACTCTGCTTCTCAGCAAAAGAAATTTTTCTATTGCAGATTTGACAAGCCAGTTGGCCCCGTATCTGGCAAAAATGTGGTTTCTGGATCCACCTCCCCAAAAGTGGACACACCTCAGCATCAGGAATCTGTTCCATCCCTCTAAGAGCCATCTGCAATGTCTTGGGGTTCCAGCCAAGCAATTAATTCCTCCTAATTGCTGGAATGGGACCACCCCTAGCTGGAATTGCAGCCAGTTCTCCCTGCCCTGCCCTTGGGGGGATGCTGATCCCTGGCTCCAACTTCAGGCAGGGCTGCTGGGAAAAGCAGATCTCGGAAATGGGATGCTGGATGTAAATATGCAGGGGGATGTCCTGCAGGGCAAGCAGGTCACATGGACCCGGCACAGTGACACCTGTGACCTGGGCGGGAGCAGCACTGGGATGTCACTGGGAGTTCGATCCTGGCTCATCACAGCCAGCTTGGGGCAAAGCCAGACACGAAGCCAGACATGTCCCCTGACACCCAGCAGGATGAGGATCCTCCCTCCTCTCCCCTGCACGTCTGCTCAGTGCTTGGGTTCTTAAACGAAGGGGAAGGAAGTGTGGCAAAGCATCCTCCCAATCCCCACAACCCACACTGGGAGGGGTCCCTGTCCCCCACAACCCACACTTGGAGGGGAGTCCCAGTTTCCCTCAGAAGAGTGTCCCAGTCTCCAGAATCCTGCATTTTGAGGGGTGTCCCAATGCCCACAGTCCTGCACTTGTGTGTCCCTGTCCCCCTTAACCCCGCACTTGGAAGTTTGCTCAACAGCCTGACAGGGGAAAGGGTGAAAAACAACCTGGATGACACAACCCAGCTGCAAAAAGGGGAGCTGAAGTCCCAAAAGCAGAAGGTTCTGCCCTCATCAGATACAGCCACAGATCTTTCTACATAGGATTTAAGATGGACTGACACATGTTGCAAAAGCAGTTTAATTAAGGAAAAATATTCTCCATAAACTATACAAAAAAAAAAACAACACAGCCCCTACCTAAATTTCTGATGCTGACCTTACCAAGCAAAGCTTTGTTTCCTTCTTCAGCACATTAAAAATCCATTTTATGCTTCAATGACTGAATCACCAGTTGTTACAAACTATTTACATCACTTTCATCCCCACCCTAAAGTTTCTAGGAAATTAATTGCATCTGCACATGACGGGAGAATCCAAGTTTGACAACGCCTGCCAGAACAATATTCCTTCATTTTGAGCACAGGGAAGAGCATGCACAAAAAGGGTGGCTGACCTGGCAAAGGCAGCTGGTGCTGAAATGCCAAATTCCCCTCCCTTCTCACCTTACCAAAAACCCCAAGTGCCCAGAGGTGATTTCAAAGTGTCCAATTTTAGCTTTATTTCTGAGCCTTGCACAAACCTCCCTTCACTCTGATGACAAGAAGCAGCACCAGAGGTGGCAAGTTGAGCTTGGAAATATTTGCCAAGTCACGCTGAGAATACTTCTATTAAACGTTGTGCTTAAAACCGTGTCGCTTTGCTGCACATCGATACTTACATGGAGGAATTATTTAAGTACACAGCTCTGTAAGCACCTAAGAAAGTGTCCAGATAAGGAATAGCTCTGCTCCTTCTCCTTCTCTTCCCACTTGTCTGAGGCACTGCAGGAACGGTGCTGCCCTCACCCTGCCACTGTAAATCATAGCAATGAAAACCCCAATTAAAACCAGAAAGGTATTTAGCTCAGGACAATCAGACAGGACAATCTGTCTTCTAAGGGCCTGACTTGAACACTATATTTTTAAAAAGTACAGCCCAAATAAAATAAGTAGGTTATTAAGCACCCAGCACTCCCTTCACATAAATGGCCATGGAGTACAATTCACTGCTTTTATGAAAAAGGAAATGTTTTTAAAGCAGATTGGGAAAGGATACAAATCCTCAGAACCAGAAGATAATACTGCCTCCAGAGAAGCCACTACAGAAACCACTCCTCTTTTTCTTTATTTTAATTCTTTGCCCACTTTTAAGGCTATAAAGTCAGCAGGATCAGTATGTTCAGCTCTCCAAACTCTTCAAGTTTCGCTTTGCAGTGTCTGTGGAAATAAATGGACTTTTCCTCCCTTCCAGCTGAAGTTGTGGGGCCTCTTCCATGACCACCAACAACACAAAGACAAAAGGGTGCAAGAACTCTACACCACCATTCTGCACTCAAGCATTGCTCCAGCACACCCAAATCCAGCAACCCCAGGCAAAGAGACTCCACGATACCCGAGTACTTCTTTCCAACAGCGAGCAGCACAAACTGAACAGAGAACAGTCTGGTGTGCAAATGTCACAGTGGAACACACCCCACAAGCTGCACTGGGCTCTATCCCAACTATCCTAATTCAGGACAGTACTGGGAAGCAAGCAAGTCTGAGCATTTCCAGCTGTCTGCACACATCCTGTCACTGCACTGGCTATTCACCACCAGCAAGACTCCTCCAGTTATTTCCAACAAATGCAAGACCCACTTCAGTTCAGTCTTCTGCAGACCCTCAGCTGCCTCTCATTTTTAAATAAAAATAAAACTCAACAATGCATCAGTCCCAAACACAAAGTTTGTTGACACAGCTGACGGAGTCACTGCAGAAGTTACTCCACTTGAGGGGTGCAGAAAATGTCATTAACGCTTTGCATGACCCAGACCTGAAAGAAGCCCGTTACTGATACTGTGCAGCTGCTTCCCTCAGTGTTATTTCCCTCTTGATAAGGCTCCACCCTGCCAGGCAAACCACAGAGCATGTCTCCAAAACCTCATGGAACACCCTTTAACGCTGCAAACTGGGAATATGAAGACAAGGTGAGGGAAGGAAAAACAGCTCTTTGACAGTCATGCATTAAATCAGCCCAGAAAGGTCACTTTGAACAGACGTACCCCAACCTTGGGCTTCTCTGGGAACGAAATCCAGGCTTGGAAGCAGGAATTCAGTGATAGGGATCAGAGATTACAGCTGAGGTGTTCACTCCTCCCCTGGGTGCCAGGCTGGGAAGCCTCTGCCTGCCACAAGCCACCTTGCCACCACAACCACTCCCTCATAGAGGAACACACCCGGGACAGCCAGGCTGGGAAATTCAACAAGCACTTCTCCAGTGAACTCAGAATTGCAGAATGGTTCCATCCTGGCTTGGAAGGACCTTCAAGCTCATCTCTGATGAGTTTTGCACATGCAGCAAGCCCAGAGTTTGGAACCTGCACCTTGCAAAGTTTGGGAGCTCCGTGTCCCCACAGCTGCCTGTGTCAGGATCACAGGTCCAAGACCCCTCTGCAAGGTGTCAGGGTATCTCTGCATGAATACAAAGCTCCCAGCCCACAACACTCAGGATGAAAAGTGCAGCAAGACAGAGGCAGGCAAAGCTTGATCCACATCACGATTTCTGGGAAGCTTAGAGCAGTAGGGCCAAGTGCTCCCTGGGTTATTATCCCATGCCTGGGTTATTATCCAATCTTCAAATAAACACAAGTCATTAATTTATTTGCATGACATCACATCCTGCAGGCTGAATTTCAACACACAGCCATAACAGTGGAACCACGTGAAGAAATACAACATTGCCTAAGATTTCCAGCCTGCTTTCCAACCTTCTACCTTGGAAGGACCTAAATGTATGTCCTGGACATGGAAACAAGATCCCCAAGGAGTTAACAAACAAAAGACAAAATCTATGAAGTCAACCAACATTTTGTAGAGTGGACAATTACTTTAAAGGTTTGCTCATATTCAACTGCAAATGAGCAGCATTAAAGCACAATGGCAGTGTGAGGGGGATTACAAAGTTAAGAGGTTAAAGGAGATTGTTTGCATTAAGTACAATATTAGCAAAGGAAAAGTCTAACAGGAAGAATCATAGAAGAATTTTAGACTGGCAGCCACTCAATAAAGTGGCCAAGGAAAGTTCCCTGTAGACAGTTATAAATGATGCTGATCAATTCACTTGTGCCCTGATGGACCATGAGTTAAGGAGCAGCAGTCAGAAGTTAAGATACCTAAGGAGTAGTTCATTAAGAACATCAGCTCAGCTGGCCAGGCACAGAGGAGAAAGCAGCTAATGGCCTTCAGTGCATCAATCTGGTGCACCTGTATCCAATTTCATCTGGGTCTCAGGTTCCTCCTTTGGCACTGAATCAAGCTTGCAGGTTATCTCCCCACACAAGGTTGAAATCCTCTCTCCAAAGCAGCCCATCTCCTCCCTTGGACATTTTCAAACCCCAAGAGGACCCTGAAAAACCTGACATATCTTTGGGGTTAGTCCTACTAAGAGGAGGAAATAATATGGATTTGCTAGTGATTGTCATCTCCACAAGTATTCTCCCAGCCACTTACACTTCCTGAACCCGTGGCTGAACTCTGGCATTCCCTCTCAAAAACATTATAATTCTTGGATACAAGGCACGTGGCTGGATGGGTCTGTGTCTTCTCAGCACAGACACTCATTTTCTTGCAAGCAAAGGAATTCTGAACAAACCATCAGAACTCAAATAATCCCCTTCTGATAAATGTGCTCAGGGCCTTGTTTTTATTTTTAAAATGGCCTTTGATAACCCATCTATTTATGTTTTGAAAGGGAGAAAAAATGAATTAGGAAATTGCACAGGCACAAAAACAAAGGCAATGTCTGACAAAGAGTTTTGTTAATTTGTGGGTAATTGCTCATTACTGCAAAATAAGGTTTTTGCAGTGTTTCATGGAGAGTAGATAAGAACCCCCAGTCCATTACCGAGTATTGCTTTTGGCAAAGGCAAGCTTCTCCCAGGGTGGAGAGCCTCCATAAAACCATGATTCCATTAAATATGGATCCTGACATCCCAAAAGTATCTGGGGAAAGGGAACAACATGTTCTGCCGAGTTATTAAGCAGGGATCTTCACATGCTTGCACTCACCTTCTTCTGTCTACTCTTGCCTTGTTCACAGCTCTGCTTTGGACATCACCACCACTGCCTCTGCTGAGCACCCCAAAATTCAGCACTTTGGAGCATGGGTGTTCCTCTCCCTTCCTCCAAGTCTGGTTTACTTTCTTATTCCACTAACAATGTATTCCCCAGACACCCAACTTCCACAGCCACTGGCACCCCCTGCAAGGGGCAAAGCTCACCCTGAGCTCCCCAATCACCCACAAGTGCTGGATTTTCCCTCCCAGTTAAAGCAAGTGGGCTTTAAGCCCTGATGCATCACAGAATCCCAAAATGGATTAGGTTGGAAGGGACCCTAAAACCCAACCCATTCCACCCCCTGCCACGGGCAGGGACACCTTCCACTACCCCAGGTTGCTCCAAGCTCTGTCCAACCTGGCCTTGGACACTGCCAGAGATGGGGCAGCCCCAGATTTGTGAGCTGTAGGAGGACACCTTGGAGAAGGCTCTGGGAGCAGCTCAGCACTGGCATGGCCACGCAGGTACTCCAGCAGCAATCGCTCTCAAGGCGCTTTCAAGGTCTTTTTCATCATCCTAACAGCAGAGCCATTTTTAAGCCTTTCAAATAGCTTTAAATTAACTTGCCTGACAAAGTTTTCCACAGCACTATAACCTGACTACGTAAAACTCCATGCAGGGACACACAGAAGACAAAGAGCAGACCTGAGAGTGCAGGAGACGCTCGATTTAGATGGAGCTGTTTCATTACTATGTAGATTCAAAGCCATTCCTGCAGTTACTGAAGCACTACCCCAGCTCTCCTAGCAAGCAAAAATCCATTTTGTGTACAAATAGGGCTTTTACAGCTTTGGCACAGTGCTCGACTGCAGAGTCAAACTTTTCAATGCCTGATAAGGTTTTACTTGAAAGTGGCAGGAGAGCTCATGCCAGGAGCCCGTATGAAATGCCAGCTCAGTGGCAGAAGGTCAAAGCCTAGTGTCAGGAGATTTAATGGAAGTGTTTCCAGACAAACTCCTTAAAAGCACTGTGCTATCTAGGGAGGCACAGATTTACACTGCTTGGAAAGCCACGGACCAATTTTTATGACTCTTTTCCAATCGAGGGTAATTTCTTTAACACTTTACCTCACAAAAAGCACAGCAGCAGGGTCTCCTTTTCTGTGTCTATATCCTAATATCCAATCTGTGGGTATGTGGTTGAAGTTAAGAATAAAGGAGTATTTAATGCAACAGTTTTTGTTTTACAAAAAAACAAATGAAAACAGTAACAACAACAAAAACCCCACAGAAAGCATCAACCAAACCAAAAAAAAAAAAAAAAAACCAACAACCACCCCCCTCCAGCCCCTCCCTGAACAACAAATCCTCAGGTGCAGAAGTTGCTAATGTCCTGAATGAAAACCCCAGAAGACAGACATGGACAACCGAACTTAAATACCAACATCCCAAACAATTAACCTTTCTCCAGCAGCACCTAAAACTATGGCTGCAGAAGCAGAAATTTAAATTGAACTGAAAGGCTCTATAATCTTTACCATTTTTACAGAAGCATTTAAGGTTAAGTTGGTGTCAACAATGACCCTGAGCAGTCAAGCATTAAGACTTTCAACACAGTGGATTTTGCCAGCTGTCATCACGCTGTAATGTACAAGGGGACAGTAAAACCCAATCAAACACTGATCTGTCTGCTCAGGGTCTCCCCCAGATGCACAAATGCACTGTTGGATTCGCTCACAAGAGCACATTTGCAAGTGCTCCTCCATTCTCCCATTAAAACATTGCAATTGTCTGACTCTGCCATTTTAACAAATTCAAGTATAAGACTTTAAATTCAATTAGCACAAATCTCAGTGCTCCCAACATTAAATTTGCAAGTGACATTTAGTGGCATTCAACACACACGGAGCTAAGCTAATACACTAATGGACCGGCAAGGGAAATTGTAAAACACTCCCAATTGCAATGTTCTTTTTTAGTAAAGGAAATTAAAGGAGACTGCAGTGGACAGGAGGAGATGACAGCTATTAAAAATCCTTCTTAAGCCAAGGCTGCAAAAGCTCTCCTCTCCAGATCCACCTGTTCAGAAAGGGGCAACTTTAAGGCTCTTTCAGTCCTTAAGACAGGATTTACTGTGGTTTTACTTCTGTTTCTTCCTACTTTTTCTCATGAAGGCTTAGACAATGCAGTCCCACTGTGTGCTGTTCACTAGACACACAGAGCAGGGATAAAATTCCCAAGCTTTGTCCCACACAGCTAATAAGGATGTGACAGTGCCCACAGCACCCCAAAAAGCCAGTTCAGCAAAGCCACCTGAGGAATTCTGCCACCACACCTTGTAACACACCCAGCTTGTTAAAGAAAAACTCAAAGGAACTGGACTTCAGAGATTCCTTGAAGTAATTTTTTCCCCCCAACTGGTAATATGCTTTGCCTTATTTCCACCTAAACAGAAAAAAAGCTACCTTCAAGCAGTTTCAAAATCAGGGAGACAGAAGGCAGACCAGGCTGGGAAGTCAGGGAGAAAGAAGTATTAGAGTCATGGCTCTAAGCAGAGGGAGATTTGTTTTGTTGTGCATTTAAATCTAAGCAAATTAGCACAGGCAAAAACCCATGGAGGATGCTTTCCCAATAAGGATTTGTGGTTTCTTTGATTATGGATGTGTAATTGGATAGCAGAACAGGACTGCAGCAATACACAAAGGAAACATCAACAGGACATCTGTCCCACTCTAGATTTGCTCCCTGATTTGGATGAGTCAACTGTAAAGTCCAGCAACAGCAGTAACTGCATTTCTTTAAGAAACACATTAGTCTCCAAAATTAAGTTTTCTCTTTCCAGCTCTTGATCACAGACTATCAGAACAAAGCTCACGGGTTACTTTCAAGAATTTGGGTTTTTTTCTCCCCTCAACTACAACACCACATTTAATACCAGAAATTATACAGGTAAGTATTTTAGAGATGCTTAAATCACAGAATCCCAGAATGGTTTGGGCTGGAAGACACCTCAAAGACCATCTCTTTCCACCCCACTGCCATGGGCAGGGCTTCCACCAAGCCCCACTACACAGTTACAGCTTATTAGGATGGATGTTCTTTCAATCCATGAAAAGCCAAAGTAACCTACACCAAACACTGCCTCTGCTAAGCAGATTTCCAAAATAATAAAATACGACTGGGATGAAATAATCCAAAAAAGCTGGCAGGTTTCACACATCCCTCAGTCTTCTGCATTGCCCCCAGTGTTTTGGGAAAGGAGGAGAACGGGACTTAATAATTAACCTCATGATATCACACCACACACTTTGGGAACTCAAGCTGAACTAAAAGCTGGACATTCCATGCAGAACACCAGCCCTCCAGAGGCCTCCTGCCCCTCTCTGTGCACTGGTGCCCAAAAGGCCTCCAATGACATCAAAATCCTTTGGAAAGCACTGACAGTACACAGGAGCTCAGTTAGTGACCATCAGATCCAAGAAACCTCAAACAAACTCAGGTTTTTGAGCTCATTTTGAGCTCACCTCTACTTCAGAGCACTTTCTCCCCGCACAGCTGGGTTTAATGTGCTGCACTTGAATCATGACTGAAATAGCATTCAGGTGCTCTGCTCTACTCTGCTTTGTACAGGAAAGAACAGCCTGGATCCACCTGGCTGGGCAGCCTTAGAAATGCTTCCTGCCCTACACGAGTCCCTGCAAACCACCCCAGGAAACAGGGACCTTGTGCCACATCCAACAAAAGCAGCCTTCAGGCCTGTGTGCAACACTCCTTCACTTTTTGATGATGCTATATGGATTTAGTCTATTCACAAACAACAAATTACCCTTTCCCCAACAAGGGTCTGGATTATTTTTGAGCTTTTTTTTTTTTTCACAGGATGTCCTGCTGCCCCAATTAAAAAGTCTTTAATTCCGCAACCATTCCTTACGGCCAGGCTGAAATTGCTTTTAAATCTGAGTAAGTCCCAGGCCACCCATATTTAGTGCACCAATTAACCAATGCTGAGTGATGCAGAGAGGCAGCAACCTCTGAAGAAAGAAGAATTTTTAAGTCACCATCACCCACAGTGCATGGGTTCAGTTCAAGGGAACTCAGGAATTATCTAATTAAAAGTAGCACCTATTGCTATTTTTGAAAGAAGCAATGAGATCCATGGAAAACAACAAATCACTTTTAACCATTAACTCCGAGCAGTCAAATAACATCCAAAATACCTCCAAGTCCTGAAAATCATCCACCAACTTGGATTTATTAAATTTATAAATGTCACATCAAAAGCTAATTAACATGAGAGATGCAGTTCCCAGGTTGATAATGTGGAAGGAGAAAGAAGCATAATAATTTGGGAATCACCATTTGTTGCACAGATCACAAACACAGTTTAAAACCATCTGAGCTGAATTTAGCTCTGCTTCACATGCCCAAAAACTCAAAACAATTACAGCAATCTCTCTGGATTTAGTTTATTACCCATATTGTAAAAGCAGCCTTTACCTTTTGTCTGCCACCAACCAGGGGGACTGCCTTCTCTTGCCAAACTCTAAACAACTTCACAAAGCTGGAGCAATTTTAACACCCACAAAATACTACACTAAACAAATCAGAACGCCACTGCAATACAACATCCACTCCCAAAAAACACAGCCAAGCCCAAACCCACCAAGATCCACAGCACCACTTCCACCGACTTCAGCCAGGTGTTTTGTACCGGTTCTGTGTTTTGCACTGGTTCACAGCTGGGCATGGAAGCCAACAAGGAAGCATTTTCAGCCATGTGGACCTGCGAGAAGGCAGTCTGAAGGCATCACTACAAATCCTGCTGTCACACCAGGCTGCACCATCAGCCAAAGTGACACGAGGATGTTCATCGACATCCCGGTGCTGCTCTGCTAGGAGAGGCTGCCTGCATCAGCAAGCTTCAGCAGCACCGTGTCAATATGGCAGAGCTCCCATTTTTTACAAATAATAATCTTTTTCTCTCTCTTCCCATCCTCTCTCCCTGTATTTATGGTGCCTTGAAGGCACCGAGGCACTCTTTAATGAGGTTTTCACACAAGACAGAATAAATTAGAAACCTTGATCAAAACAGGGCCTCCAGGAGGAACACAGTATAAAGACAGCCCCATGCCTTATACACCCTGAAAAAATCCAAATACTGCAGCCAGGCACTCAGCAAGCCATTCCACGAGCAAACAGGGAGCACACCCTCCTCTCAGGGTGCCCGTGATGGTAAGGTCTGTCCTTTTCATCCCCATTCTGCCCCCCAGCCCTTCATTCCCAAGACAGGCACAAAGCCATCACCCCTTGCCACCCCACAAACCTCAGCCCCAGCGAGGCAGCACAGCCCCGATGGGATGGGATGGGATGGGATGGGATGGACCTGCTCCCACTCACGGCAGATGCCTCCAGCTTCCCTTGGAGCAGGGAGCATCCCATCCCACCTTGGCATCCCAGCAAGCAGAGGGACTGGAGCCCCAGGCTGAGGGGCCCGGGCTCGGCCCCACACCCCCACCCGAGCTCAGGGCACCAGATGTCCCCACGGAGCCTCCGGGGCAGGGAGAACCAGCCCCGCCACTCCACCACCCTGGGGAGGAGGGGACAGACCTGGCCAGCTGAGGGGAACAGAGCCTGTGCTGGGTGCGGGGCTGAGGGGCTGCAGCCCCTCGAGATGGGGTTCTGGAGCTCCCCCAGCACCACCCGCAGCCCCCGAGCTCGGGGTCCCGCAGCTCCCCAGCACCCCAGGGCTGCAGCCCCCCGAGCCGGGCATGCGGAGCTCCCCCAGGGAGAGCACAGAGCTCCCGGGGGCTCCCACGGCCGCAGCCCCCGAGCTGGGGGTCCCAGCGCTCGCAAGGCTGAGCAGACCGCACCTTCCCGGCGCGCCCGGGGCCGAGGGGCCCGGCTCGG
The DNA here is from genome assembly GCF_009819885.2 of Catharus ustulatus. Classification (NCBI taxonomy): domain Eukaryota; kingdom Metazoa; phylum Chordata; class Aves; order Passeriformes; family Turdidae; genus Catharus; species Catharus ustulatus. The sequence goes on along the minus strand of NC_046228.1, from coordinate 31,720,891 downwards.
CCCGTGCTGCGGGACCCAAGCTCCGCCAGAGCCCCGAGCTCAGCAGCCTGAAGCCCCCCCGGAGCCTCCGGTGCTGCGGGGGCCGGAGCTCTCCTCGCATCCCCCGGTGCTGCGGGGGCCGCCGCCGGCACGAGGAGGCGGAGCCCCCCGGGGCACGTCCGTGCTGGGGCGGCGGCCGCGTCCCCGCTGTCACCGCCGCTGTCCCGTCCCGCCGCCACCCCCGGGCCTGCGCTGAGCCGGAGGCCGCTGGGTCGCCGCTCACTCACCGTGCGGAGCCGCGGCTCGGTGCGGGCCGGGTGGGTGCGGGCGCCGGGCGGGTCCCCGGGCGGTGCGGCGGCTCCAGCCCGCTCCCCGTGTCCCGTTTCCAGTACCCCGTTCCCGTGTCCCGTGTCCCGTGCGGCGGCCGCGGGCGGGGCGGGGGCACCGCGCGCCACGTGACCGCCGTGTCATCCCCGCCGCCATCTTGTGGCCGTGCCTCCCTGCCGGGCAGCGCTGCACCTGAGCCTTCCCGTGCCCATTCCCATTCTCGACCCCGCTCCCGGAGGGATCACAGCCTCTCGCTGCTCCGCACTGCCCGGGGCAGCCCGCTGCGTTTTATGAAATCACAGAACCACTGAGGCTGGAAAAGCCCTCCCAGCCCATGGAGCCCAAGCTGTGCCCAATGCCCACCTTGTCCCCAGCCCAGAGCACTGAGTGCCACCTCCAGCCCTTCCTTGGACACCTCCAGGGATGGGGACTCCAAACCTCCCTGGGCAGCCCCTGCCAAGGCCTGAGCACCCTTTCCATGCAGAAATTCCTCCTGCTGTCCAAGCTGAGCCTCCCCTGGCACAGCTTGAGGCCGTTTCCCCTTGTCCTGTCCCTGTTCCCTGGCACCACAGCCCGACCCCCCCTGGCTGTCCCCTCCTGTCAGGGAGTTGTGTAGAGCCACAAGGTTCCCCCTGAGCCTCCTTTTCTCCAGGCTGAGCCCCTTTCCCAGCTCCCTCAGCCCCTGCTGGGGCTCCAGCCCCTTCCCCAGCTCCGTTCCCTTCCCTGGACATGCTCCAGCCCCTCCAGGGCTCTCTGGCCAGGAGGGCCAGAACTGGACACAGCCCTCGAGGTGTGGCCTCAAGCCACCCTGAATCCTTCTGAGCATATGTAGTGCCTCCAAAATACTAAATTCCGGCTTTAGTGTATCTTGCTCGGAGCAGCTGAGCTGTAGCAGGGTGAGTTCTCCTAAATTCATCTTGCAGCTTTCCACTACCTGAAGGAGACCTACAAGAAAGACGGAGATGGACTTTTTATAAGAGCATGTAGTGCTAGGACAAGGGGGAATGGCTTCCCACTGCCAGAGGGCAGGGTTAGATGGGATATTGGGGACAATTCCCTCATGATCCTGGACTGGGATGAACACAACCTGTTCCAAGATCCCCAAAGCCAGAGTGTAGGCTGTTGGAGCAAACTCTATCTCCCTTTATTTCACTGCAAGAGCTCTACTGGCTGTTGGGCTTCAGTCCTCTGTCAGCTCTGGACATGTGAGGAGTCAGTTGTAAGTAATACAATCTCACTTACAATAAAGTCACAGGACAATTTAGCTTAGGAGCAACCCCTGCGTGTCACCATCTCCAGGTAGAAAGAGGCTCAAATTTTGTTCCCTGAGCAAGAACACCCGTTATAAACCTTGCGCTTCACAAATTGTGACTTCTAGTACAGAACTGGGTTTTTTCCATGCCAAAAGGTCAAAATCATTTCCTGGTGCCCACAGAGGGGATTCTGTGTGTGCTGAGCCTGGTTCCCTGAAGGGCTGTTCCCCAGCGTGGGAAGATCTGCAAGGTCTGATTAAAACTTTTCCTGTATTTCAGGCATTTTTCCAGCCAGGAGATTGTGGAGATAGCAGAGCCACACATCCAGCTCCCCCTCTCCCAGGCATGGGAAGATGACAACACACAAGGGAGGGACTGGATGTACCGGTGTGTCTCAGTAACACTGAGCAAGAGACATGTTTTGCTGATCTTGGCATATAAACAAAACAAAAGCTGAAAAAAAACCCTCATGAGTTATCCCAATCAACAAGTGATTGCAGATATTACCCAAGCAAAATTAAGAATTAAGCTTGAATAAATAGTAATTTATGCACTGGGACAGATGAAACACTGTGGTCTCCTGGGCCTCTGTAAGTGTCAGATTCTGCACTTCCAAAAAATGGAGTTGAGCCATTCTGAGAGAAAATTCTCTGTGTAATAAAACTCAAATTTAGAGCCAGCTTGGAAGTTATTTAAAGATCCGCTGTGACCTGCAGCTCCTCACAGATTTTCATCAGCGCTGGTGAAGAGTGGACAAGTTTTGTTTGACCTCAGGTTGCAGGCAACAGCTTTCACCCTTGTGCAAACTGTTTGGTAGTTAGGAGGGGAAATGCAGATGGAAGAGAATGGCTTTGGAGAAGGATTCTGGAGAAATCCAGGAGAGTGGTGCTGGGGACACCAGATGCCAACAGCTTTGATTCTCTCATCCCTGAGGAGGGATTTATTTGTGAGTAGATCTAATACTGGCAGCTGTGTTGTTTTTTTCGGGTTGATCAGGCTGGCTGGCATGAGCCTGGTTGCACCAGGAGGAGTTTAGGAATAGGGAAGGCTTTTGGGGGTGCTGGTGTGTCTCCCTCTACTGCACTCACTGGGGCAGTGGAGTGTTTGGAGGGCCTGGCAATCCCAGTTCCAGTTTATCTCTCCATTTGCTCCCCTTGTGCAATGCCATCAAGACAGGGACATTCCTTAAGGAGGTTCCTGCTTTTCAGCAGGACCCTGTTTCCTTCCTGACTATCGTTTCTTGCCATCCCATCTAACTAATGCTCTAATAGGATTAATGTTGTTGACACTTCCCTCGGGGTAGTTGCACAATAAATCCCCCCTTTCCGGGGTTGTTTCCCCAGGATGGGCATTTTCTGGCAGATAATACGAACCTGAAGCCTGTGCAAATTGCTTCCCTGGGAGCCTGACCTCCCTGTTGGGAATGACAAAGGGCCTTCCAAGAGGCTTAGGAATAGCTGTCATGGGCTGCTGCCTGGGCTTAATCCTGCTGAGCCACTTCTGTTCCTGAAAACAGCTTTTCCTGCCTGGCTACAACCAAACCCCAAATGTGGGGGGGTTTCCAAGAGTGTGCCAGCACCAAGGCCAGCTTGGCCAGGGCTTGGAGCAACCTGGGATAGTGGAAGATGTCCCTGCCCATAGATGAGCTCAGCTGGGGGTTTCTCCTGCTGGAGCTTTGAATAAATGGATTAATCAGAATCAATGTGAATGGATCAACAGTGGAATGCTAACAGGTCACAATCATTAGCATTGATCAATAATTCATAAATTAATGATGTTCCACTCAAAAAGACATTTTTATTTAGAAAGGTATGTTGACTATTAGCACGCTGACACTTTATTAATAAACTAGTATTAAACTAACTTAAGTAAAATTTTAATTACCTTCATCTTACTTCACTCACCATAGGTCTTTCTTTGAGGGCAGCAACAACCCTGTACTCATCATTTATGCCATCACTTGATGACATCATCAAATCACTGATGGTGTTTATAACATCATTTCTGCAGGTTGCATCATTTATTTGGTGCCTTTATCCATGACACCATTTACACCAAACAGCATCATCAACTCCGTGTCTTTGCGATGTCATTTTGACCTCACAATGACATCATTAATTCAGTGTCTTTACATCAAACCCTGATGTTTGATGGGGTTGTACTGACTGTGATGGTTTTAAAAGCCTTAGAAATAGAAAAAGCCAGAGAGGTCGTTGCTCCAAATGTGTAGAGTCCCACAGGGCTTTGTCTCAGTCCCCTGATGGTAGCAAAGGCTGTTCAGAGCAAGGCAGCAGAGCGAAAAATCAGAATTAAATACATGGTGAATGGAGTCGAGAAAAGAGCACAGTGAATCCACATGCTGTGGCTTTAAGGAACTGCAGGGCAGGGATGTTAGCTGCAGTACAAATGGGAAAAGAGGCCAAAATCCCTGTTTCCAAAGGATGCAGGAGATTCCGATTCAGCTACTTTGTTATTCAGGCACTGATTAATGGTGTGATGGCGTCATCCTCTCTGATCAGGGATATTAAGCAGTGATGGGTTGCAGACAAACAGCATTATAAATGCAAGATTGTTTCAGATCATTAGGAAAATATGTAAACTCATTTCTTTAATTAATCTGGTTTTAATGGCTGGCTGCTTCTGATTAAAATAGCATGTGTCTGGGGGAAATGCGTCAAAATTGGAAGTGAAATGAGAAACTCTTCATGGAGGGAGGGCAAAAACAATTTCCCCACTTAAACAGAAGAAAGAAAAATGAAAAAGAAGTGTGGAAGATGATAAAAGAAGGAAGACAAGACAATTCCAAGGGGAAAGCAAGCCAGCAGTTCTCCAGATGGAACTGGTGAGTTTTCCAGAGGCATGGGCTGTCATTGCCTTGCTGGAACATCCCTCTAGAAGTGGAGTGCACTGGGTGGGCTGGGCACTGCTCTCCCCAGGGTCCTGGGGACTGAATGTGTCCCTGAGCTTCAGGACTAGAAACAGGACAGCCCAGGGCACCACCATTCTGTGCTTTCAGTGGATCCATACAGCATTTTCTTTGCGCCATGCTGGGCATTTCCCACGGGATAATGAAAGGGTGACAGAGGATCCCGAAAAACGGCTGTGGGATAAAAGCTGCAGCTCCCCCTGGGCTGGAGATGATGAGGAACCGTGGGGCTGGGAGCAGGATGGAACTGATGATTCCAGGCATCCCGCTGCAGATATTCCCGGGCCCTTCAGCGAGCAGCGCTTCTCCAGCATCCCGCGAAGTTATTCTTCCCTCTCTTTCTTGCTGCTAATGGGGTTTGCTTGTCCTCTCAGGGAAAAAAGCTGTTTCCAGAAAGTTCTGTATTTCCTGAGAATGGCAATTCCTGAGAATGTATTTCCAGGCTCATCAAATCCTTCACCCCATTTCCTCCCCCATCCCTGGCTCCGGCGCTGCCTCCTCTCCCAAGGATCAAGCGCCTGCTCCCTCCCAGGCTTGTCAAAACCCGCCAGCACCCGTCTTCAGGTGCTCCTCAGCACCCGTCCATGCAGCAGGGTGTTTTCAACAACCCCCCTGAACAGCAGCATGTGTTCTGCAGGCCTCTTGCTGAGCCTGGCTGAGGAGGGCACGGTGCCACCCTGTCCGTGTCACAGGTGGTACGAGGTGACAGGGACAGCAGCGTTACAGCAGCAGCTCCACGGGGCCATTTCCTCTGTGCTCCTGCTGTGGTATGAGTTTGGATCTGATTTGCTTTGAAATTCCCACCGAAACAATACCTCACATGCTGCAGCCCTTTCGTTTTTCCCGCCATGTCAGTGCTGCTCGTTCTAAAAGCTTTTTCTAACCCCCCTTACATGAGCTGTGAATAAATAAATGTGGAAGTGGACGTGGATCGTTGCTGTGCTGCATGTCTCAGCGTGCCTATCTCCTTGGAAAACCTGTGCTTATCCCCAAGCAGGTTTTCCAGACACACCAGCAGGGCTCAGCTGAGCCTGGACAGGAGCTGGCACTGCTGCATCCTCCTCCTTGCAGACAGAGCCTGCGTGCTCAGGCAGGTCCAGCAGCCTAAAAGGCATTAATTATGGAGTCATCAAAACTCAGTTACCTCTGCAGGCAGGAGTTAGGAGAAGAAAGCCTTGCTCTGGGAAATCAGCAGCACCAAAGTGGGATTTTAGCAGTGCTGTGGCTCTGCAGTGACTCAGGAAGCCTGATTAGCTCCAGGCTTTCAAGAGAGATTACCTTGTGGATGCTCCCTATATTCACTTTGCCAGCAGGTTTATTCTGCAAGCAACATGCTGAAATCTTGGGAAAACAGGAGGGAATGGCTTTGCCGGTGCTCAGGGCTGAGCTTACTGCACGGCAGAGGCTGGGAAGAGGCAGATTTCTTGAGGCAAGGGGCTAACTGAATTTGTATGAATAAGAATTATTTCCTTGGGACTGGCTGGGGCTTCCCGTGATGCAGGTGTGCCCCTCCCAGCAGAGCCCATCCCAAATGTCCCCAAGATGTTTCTGAGCAGAAGGAACCCCCTTTGGAACCCCCTTTGGCTCCTCCTCTCTGTGGGAGCTGGGCTTCCACAGCCTCTCCTTGCTTTCCCTGGCTGCTACCCCCCCCACCAGGGTATCCCTAGGCTTGTTTTGCTTTGGAGGGGCCTTGGAGCCCCAAACTGGTCCCAGTGCCCAGCCATGGCCTCCCCAGTGCAGAACAGGAGGAAATGCCCCCCCCACCCCAACCTGATGTCAGGTTGATAAACAGGATGATGCCTCCAGGTCATCTTCAAGTCACCTCCTATGGAGACCCAGGAAAACCTGGCTGTGTCCTTATGCCAGGCCACTGAGCTCCAGACCATGTCACCTCCATGGTGCCCAAGGGGCAGAAGGAAAAGGATACCTGGAGGTTCTGTGAAGCTCTGTGTGGTTTTCTGCTGAGCCCAGAGATGTTGCAGTCACCAGTGACAGCTCTCCTTCCTGTTCAGTCCTGGGATCCCATCCTGGAGGCTTTTTCATATCACACCCTCTCTTTGTCCTTCACCTCACATGATTTTGGGAGCTGCCATTGCCAAAAAACAGCTTGGGGATTCTGTGCTCCTGTTGTGCTGGCACCCGGGGGGGGGGCACGAGTTTCATTCCCAAGCTGGATTTTCTCATTTTTCCCTGTAGGGGCAGCAGTTGCCTTTCAAGCCAGCCTAAATGAAGAAAAATATTTGCATTTTGAAAACGAACTCCTGTTCCCAGTGACTGCAGTTTTGATAACAGGACTAACGTCAGAATGAGCCTCTGCTCAGTGGGTTTAGCAGTTACCATGTTCAACTCAGTGCCTAAAGCTTCTTCCCTGTGTCCCCAAGCCAGCTCCATTCCTCAAAATAGCACAAGGTCTATAAATCAAGCTTCTTTTGGTGATGGTGATGGTGATGGTGATGGTGATAATAATAATAATAATAATAATAATAATAATAATAATAATAATAGTAAAAAGATATTATGATTGTTCTGATTGAGTGGAAGCAATAGTCTTGCCCTGGAGTGGAGAGTTCCAGAGCTCCCTTCCCAACACTGCTGCTGTCATGCATCAGGTGAGGGAAATTAAGAATATGGTATTAAGGAAAGGTTCTTCCCTCAGAGGGTGCTGGGGCACTCAACAGGCTCCCCAGGGGATGGTCAGAGCCCCAAGGCTGCCAGAAGCATTTGGACAGCTCTCCCAGGCACAGGGTGAGACTGTTGGGGTGTCTGTGCATGGTCAGCAGCTGGGCTTGATGATCCCTGTGGGTGCCTTCCAACTCTGGGTATTCTGTGATTCTGTCCTTAAAACAGAATAAATCTCTGTCCTTAAAACAGAATAAATCTCTGTCTGGATCCTCTCATCCTTTCAAGGAAACATCAGATAAAACAGGTTCATATCCTCTTACCAGCTTGATATAAAACCAAATAAACCTTGAGGGCATCAGGTTGTCCATGTGAGGACGAGCATCAAACATTTTCCCAGCTCCAGATTTTCCCCGCAACAGCCTCTGGATACAATGATCTGGTGCTGCTTTTAGAAAGAAAGGAAACAAGGGGAGAAGCTGATGATAAGGTTCTCATTATGATGGCAAATGTTGGTAACTTGAAGATTTAGCACCAAAGTCCAAGTGGAGCTAGAGTACAGGACTTGGGTGAGATTGCAAAATGGTATAAGTCATAGAAAACTCAGAATGACACAACCTCCTCACTCCTGCTGAGCCTGGACCCCTTCAGCGTGGCCACACAATTTTTAAATGTAAAAAAAAATGTCATTTCCACCTCTGCTAAAGAAAGAAAAGGCAGCTCAAAGCAACTTGGTGGCTCAGCACTGCTGGGGCTCAGACCTCCCTCCCTCTCCCGAGGCGCGGGTGCCTTTCAGAGGAGAGGATGGCAGAGGGTGAGTGGGAAGAAGGTGGGAGGTGGAGCGGCTCCCATCAAATCCAGCAGGAGTTTTGTGTGGAGCACAATCCCATTAGCGGTGTTATTCACGGGTCACGGCCCAAGGGCTGAGGGTTGAATGTGTTTGTTCTGCAAATTGGGCTAATATTGTGAGTAACATAAAAGAGGATGTGTACCGTGTGTTTGGCCTCTGTTTGGAGATCACAGCAGAGAATGTTTCCTTTAAATTGTATTAGTTCAGATCCAATTTTAGGCGAACTTACAGCTAAGAAAGGCTTCTGTGTCATTCATAACAATCACCATCTTTTTAATGTTTAATACATCAGAAATCAGAGCAAAAAACGGTTTTGCTCTTGATTTGGAATGAGACAGCTGGAACAAAATGAAATCTGAAGCCCCTCGAGTCAGCCAAGGCTTGGGCTTTGTCCTGGAGGGTGCTGTGACACCCAAGTGACCTAGCAGCCTGCAAAGGAAGAGGCTGCCCTGAGTTTTTTGGATAAAAATGCAGGTTGTGGAGATGGCATCGTGAGAGGTCACTCAAAGCTCAGGTTACCACAGCAGCCTCACCTTAAAACAAGCTGTAAGTGGCTGAAACACCTCTCGTCAGATGGGCTGTGCTGGAGTCCAGATTTGTTACAGGGCTGTATCAAATGCCACCACCAGTGTGCTGGCTTCACTGTCAGAGCTCCTGGCCATCATCCCCTTTGTTGCTCTTGCTTTTCTGGTGGCATTGCTGTTGTCTGTTTCCTCTGCTCTGGCTGGAAACGATACTTTCTGCAGCAGCAATTTGATTTCCATGCTCAGCCATGTCTGGGTGTGATTATCACCACTGCAGGAGCACCCTTAGACATGATTAATAAGCACAAATAGTTTATCTGATGTCACCCAGTATCCCATATCCCTCAGAGCTCAGCCTTGTGCACCAAGAGTTGCAAATGTCCTTCAATGCCTGTTTAAATGAACAGCAGCAATAACCTAGGGCTGATAATAATAGTTCTGAACTGAGCACTAAACCAGGGGAAAGCTGGCTCCAGCTGAGTGTGGCATGGTATTTTTGATGCAGGAAGGGAGAATAATTCCTGCTGGGTATGTATATGAATGCAGATGTGATTTGGATGGCACGAACAGGACTGTTAGAAATGGAAATCTCATTATCCTGACAGTAATTCAGTACTATCACAAGGAAGCTCAGGATCTTTAATCAGTAACACTGTATTAACATGGCAGAGTTAATGGTGATAAAGTAAAAGATACTGATTAAAGAACACTTTTCTCCACCAAAGATCAGCCATCTACTTTATCCAAACACATCAGTGGGCCAAATCCTGCCTTTGATTTGCTGAACCCTTCTCTCCAAGCCAAAGGGAGCATAAGTGGGTTTTCCTCCTGCCCTGATCTGCTTGGCAGCACCAAGTCTGTTACCTTAGAAAGGTTCTTCCCTAGCTTCTTTCAAACCCTACTGATGCTGAGGTGACAACAGCTTTATTATCTCCATGCCCTGGGGGCTGTTGTGCAAGTGTAGTTCCCACAGGAATGGGCATGAGGAGTCAGATGTGGAGGCCCATATGGAACACAGAGCTGCTGCAGCAGGACTCTCCCTTCTCTGAGTGTTCAACAGCCCATGGTTATCTCCAGCTAAAAATATCCACGCACTAGGGCCTTGGAAGAATTAGCTGGCTTCCCTGAACAGGGAGAAGTGCTGACTTTCTGTGTCAGTTCAAAGTTATTCCCGGGAATGAATTAGCCCTTGTTCCTACCACATGTACTGGAATGGGTTCACTGACTCTGCTGCTGCCTCAGCAGCCAGATGCCAACGTGTATCAGGAGTTAGAAAGCCTCCAGGAGGAGATCTCCAACCCTGGATGGTGGGATCAAGCTTTTGCAAAGTGTGTTTTCCTTGTGCAAAACATCTAGGGCTTAAAATCATAATGGTGAGATAGTTTCAAATGCAACCAGCATTTCTCCTGGTTAAATAAACTCTGAGGAACACCCTTGTTCGTTAGCAGGAAGATTTATAATGAATACAGAAGCTGCAAAAGGATATTCAGGATGCCATCAGCAGCTTTGGTAGGACCAGAAAAGGCCGGGCAGGATCTTTAAACACACAGCCCATTAAACACACAAGTGTTTTGTTCTGTGTGTATTTAAATCAGAGTAAAAATACACCAACAGAGGGAACAGATTGGCTTTTAAAATATTCCATGAGATAAACAGCTCTGGCTAAATCCAACTGCATGAATTTTACCTTAGGAGAAGTTTAAGCAGTCTTGGTGGTCAGGGGAAATGTTAAGGGTGGCACAAGCTGAGCTTCTTTATAAACTTGTTCTGCAAAAATAAGCAACACTGGTTATATAGAATCACAGAATGGTTTGGGTTGTGGTGGGAGGGAGCTTAAAAATCATCCAGTTCCAAGCCCCTGCCACAGGCAGGGACACTTTCCACTGTCCCAGGCTGCTCCAAGCCCCATTCAATCTACCCTTGGACACTGCCAGGGATCCAGGGCCAGCCACAGCTTCTCTCTGTGCCAGGGCCTGCCCACCCTCCCAGGGAAGGATTTCTTCCTAATAACTGATCTACACCTACTCCCCCTTGTCCTGTCACTCCAGGGATCTGCTTCAACCCTGAAATTTTTCTCAGGCTGAAATTATAGAGAGGCTAAACCAGAGGCTTTATGAAAGGAACCACTTAGTGGAAAAAGGAATGTTTTACAGTTAGTTCAAAGAGCCAAGTGTCACCTCTTTTTTATTTTAATCTTATTCCAACCCCGTGATTTCTCAAAAATAGACTCACTCACCAAGAACGTCACACTCATCTTGGTTCAGCTAATGATATTTATACTTTTATATTGGATGGGATTAATTTTCCTATCCTGTTAATGCAGCATGTGATCATTAAATACCTTTACTGCACGCATAGACAGTGTCAGAAAGGAAAGCAACTGGCATTTTAAATTACTGAGTGATAATTGTAGGTGGCTGTTTTCCATAGTGCTTAAGGAATTCCTTTCATTATGATAAATGGGTGTAAGACTCCCTTTTTACACAGAATCAGTTCACAAGTGAATTTATTTGACAGTCACGGGTTGTGGGTCTACTGAAAAACATTTTCCACAAAGGTTCCTGTGTTAATGCAGTGAACATGTGTAACAGCCCTTATGGAGGAGAGGCACTGAAACTTCCCAAATGATGGGTTTGGGTGTACAACTAATGCTGCAGCTCACATCCTGCCAAATTTCACTGAGCCTTATTTCACATCCACAGCTGAAGAAGTGCAGGGAGTGCCTAAGCAAAAAGAGATCCAATGACAAGCACAGTAAATTATTATCCTGGCATTTTAAGTAAAAGGTTTTACAAAATCGATTCACAGCCATGTGCCATTAACGTATCAACTGTAAAAGTGATTTCCAGCACGGGAAATTTGCCAAAAAGAAGAGATTTTATCCTGACAGGAGTGAAACAAATAGACATTCAATCAGGGTAGATGTCAGGGAAGCCAAGAGAAATAAGAACTTCATTCTACACAGCACTGTTTCCCCAGACATAAAAACAGTGATTAAAAAAGAGATACTGCTGCTTGTGAAACTCTAACGCTTGAGGACATGGCTCCTGAATGGACCAGCCCAGTGCCTTCAAGAAAAGCACCACAGCCCCTGTAACCTCCCACAGAAAGCAAGAAAACTGCTGGGGTTTGACCATATTATCAGGCAGCAGCTCCCACATGGAGCTTGTTTCTGTGCACAGAGGTTTGTTTCCTCAGCCACAACACCACAGAAAACTTCCCTGGGTCTCTATTTTTCCTGTCAAACAGGAATTTGAGTAACAACCCTGAAACAACCCATGAATGAGGGACCAGTGCAACACCAAATGGAAGAGATGGGAAAGCTTTGAAGCAAAACGGGAAGGTTTGGCTTCAACTGCTCTGTAACCAAAGACCTGCAAACACCAAGAGGGGTAAAACATCCCATTCACTGTTTAATTTTGAGTTTGAGTGCATTCTCCATACACACATAAAGAAAATAAGATGATTTTCACAGCTTTCTGCTTTCAGCACAGGACTCAAAGTCATTCCTAAAGCAGGACATGGCAGCACCATTTCTCCACCCCCTTGTGTCCAGGTCCATGCCCCAAGCACTGCTGCTCTGGGCAGCCCTTTTCAACCCTGTGTAAAGAAGAGTAAATGACTTTATCTTAATGAATGGTAAACCCAGCCCACAACTCCCTTTTCCTTTATGCACGCTCTCGGTGTTACTGACACGCACTCATTCAGAGGGGCAAGCAGACAAAAGTTTTTAATTTGTTACCCCAGTCCTCTATGGGGATGTTAAGGATTTTCCAGACAAAAGACTAAGACTCAGCTAGCTCCAGCTGAATACCTCTTTCTGTTCATTTGCCTTTTGTGGTGTAACTGCTAAGGGAGCTAAAAGAAAGAGCCTGGTGACTGACATGCTGCTTCATTCCCGTTACTGGAATCTGCTCTGAAACACAGGATCAGCTGAGCCCTGGGCAGAGCTGGGAGCAAAACAAAATATTTCTTCTGCAAAGCTCTGCTTGCCACCAGCCTCAGTCTGGCTTTGGGTGGGGCAAAACCCTTCAAAAGTATAAATGTTTTGTTTGCAACCCACACTGTCTGGGCAACATGAAAACTGCGCGATATGTAAGAGCCGAAACCAGAATGTGAGTGCAGGGAACAGATTTCAGTGTGGGAATTACCGAGGGTGCCCTCAGTAACTTCACAGACAGCACAGGCTGGCTGGGAGTGTGGATGTGCTGGAGGGTAGGAAGCTCTGCAGAAGAATCAGGACAGGCTGGATCCATGGGCTGAGGTTCAGCAAAGCCAAGTGCTGGGTCCTGCCCTGGGTCACCCCAGGCCCTGCAGCTCCAGGCTGGGACACAGGGGCTGGAAAGGGCCCCTTGGGAAAGGCCCTGGGGGTGCTGTGCCAGCAGCTGGACAGGAGCCCAGGGGTGCCAGAGGGGCACGAGGCCAATGGCCCTGGGCTGTGCCAGCCATGGTGTGGCCACAGAGCCAGGGCAGGGCTGTCCCCTGGGCTGGCCCTGCTGAGGGACCTCGAGGGCTGTGTCCAGTTCTGGGCCCTCCTGGCCAGAGAGCCCTGGAGGGGCTGGAGCGTGTCCAGGGAAGGGAACAGAGCTGGGGAAGGGGCTGGAGCCCCAGCAGGGGCTGAGGGAGCTGGGAAAGGGGCTCAGCCTGGAGAAGAGGAGGCTCAGGGGGAACCTTCTGGCTCTGCACAACTCCCTGACAGGAGGGGACAGCCAGGGCAGGTCAGGCTGTGCTGCCAGGGAACAGGGACAGGACAAGGGGAAACGGCCTCAAGCTGTGCCAGGGGAGGCTCAGCTTGGACAGCAGGAGGAATTTCTCCATGGAAAGGGTGCTCAGGCCTTGGCAGGGGCTGCCCAGGGAGGTTTGGAGTCCCCATCCCTGGAGGTGTCCAAGGAAGGGCTGGAGGTGGCACTCAGTGCTCTGGGCTGGGGACAAGGTGGGCACTGGGCACAGCTTGGGCTCCATGGCCTGGGAGGGCTTTTCCAGCCTCAGGGATCCTGGGATCCTCTGATTCTGTGATTGAATGACAACTGGTATGGACTGCCCTTGCATCCATAACCATGATGTACCTTTGGCATGGCTGCAGACTTTGGGGAGGACAGAACAAACACCTGAGTTCATTTTACCTCTAAAAGGACTGGGAGTTCACTCTCAATATTTGCTTCCCCTCTTGGGTGAGTGTATTGGCTAGTACAATAACTTCTTTGGTTTCCTAGTACCTCACCATCTCTCAAGTCTAAAGGAAATGGAAGACAAACTTCATCAAACAGGGCAGTGAAGAGTAGAGAAGCAAAGTGAGCAGCAGTGAGTTGTTACTTCCTGTGTAAAAATTGAAGTGACAAAGGTTAACTCATCCAAATAAGAAATAAATTTTGAATAGTACTTGAATGGCCTCCAAAGTTCTTGAAATAATTCCCTATAAACGAGTATTTTACAACTAGACAGAATTTAGCATGGCTTCCACTCTTCTAAGGGTAGATGAGGGTGATCAGCATTTTTTAAAAGAAAATAAGAATTCTGAACAAGAACTGAAAATGTAAAAGGAATTGAAAAGCAGTAGCACAAGGATAATTTACTGCCTTAGAATTAGGAGGAATGTTACCAGACATTTTGTTTACTGAATCTATTAAAAAGCTGCCTTGGTCATGGAGAAAATCTGTCTTAGGTGACTGTGGTAATTTTAGAAAGCTGCTGACCAGCCATGACTGTACATCTGCTGAATAACTTGGCAAACTGTCCCTGTTTCCAGTCCTTCATCCTGAATGATTTAATGATGTGGCTTTGAATGCAGCGTGATGCAGTTGGATTCGTTTCATGCCAACTCCTGACACTGAATTTTTCTGAAGCTCTTTCAGAGCTTTTCCGCCCCTGTTTTCCTGCAGGGATGGATGGCACTGGTCAGGGGAAGTCACACTATTGTTGTTACTAAAACATCCCTTTTGTCTTGGGTTGTAAAAGAGCGCTGCAGGCTGGAACCTCTGTTTGGAAGCAGAGTAGAAGAATGGGAATAGGATGGAAAATCCCATCTCACACATCCCAGTGTCTGCCATCAGAGATGGACAAAGCACCTCCTTCTTCTCACTGAGTTTGCTGAATTCATCTTGAGTTCACCTGGGTCATTTACTGCTGGAAGGCTGCTCCCACAGCATCCCAAAGCCAAGAATCCTCCTGATTCCCAGCCCATGTTCACTCAAGTCCGGTTTGCAGCCATCTGAGTGCCCTCTCAGAACCTGGGCACCATCCAGCAGTGCCTCCCTGCAGTCCTGCCCACGGCTGGCTGGGGCTGTGGCTGTGGCCACCCACAGTGGGGAGTGTTAATCTCTCCCTGTGTGCTGATAATGTCACTTCTGACCTGCCTCCAACTCCTGTTTGCTGTAAGGTGGCAGTGCCACTCCCAGCTGCCTGGAGATCTGCTGGTCTGTTCAAGCCTTTCTCTTCCTGTGTCCTACTGAGCTGATGAGTTTGCATCAGAAATCCCTGCTTGCTTCAAGAATTTCTCACTGTTAAACTTCATCCTACTTCTGACTTGTTTTCTGTAGTGGGGCACTGTCAAGCTTTGTGATGCCAGCAAACTTCCTTAGCATGATCTTCTTTGGGCCATCCAAGCCCAAACCCTGTCTGACAGAACCATACTAAAAAGAATGGCATTGGATTAATAAATTAATTAACTAATTGCTCTTGCTGGTTCATAGAATCCCAGGATCCCTGAGGCTGGAAAAGCCCTCCCAGCCCATGGAGCCCAAGCTGTGCCCAATGCCCACCTTGTCCCCAGCCCAGAGCACTGAGTGCCACCTCCAGCCCTTCCTTGGACACCTCCAGGGATGGGGACTCCAAACCTCCCTGGGCAGCCCCTGCCAAGGCCTGAGCACCCTTTCCATGGAGAAATTCCTCCTGCTGTCCAAGCTGAGCCTCTCCTGGCACAGCTTGAGGCTGTTTCCTCTTATCCTCTCAAATTCTTTCATGATTCACTATTCTGAATAGTCCCTTGCCTTTAGCATGCTTGAATCTTTGAGCTTTCTTTGTGCCTGTATTTTGGTGAAAATACAACCAAGAAATTTACCTTTCCATGTATAGAGCACAGGTCCACATAGTTTCTGTAGTTTCTGTCCTCCTCTTACTTCTGTAGAAAAAGAAACTCTAATTTAAATTTACTTTTACTCGTGGAAAACCCAGTTTGGGGTTTGAGGCTTTCTGAATTTATCTCTGAGTTTTTGGATCTCCAAGCCATTCCACAGCCTGTTTGGCTGCCTGGGGTCATGCTACTCCAGAACTGGAAGGCCCTGCCATGTTCCAGAAAGGCAACCACATAATTATGGGGTGGCCACGCTGACAATGTTGCCCACACAGGGTGAAGCCACACTGCAAGACCAGAAACTCTGCTTGCAGAGGTCAAACCACTTAGGATCCCCAGAGGTTTCTGTGTTTTCTGGGAGCACAGGCTGTGTCACACGTTTAAACGGTGCCATGCCAGAGGGGAGAGTGTGTGGAGCACTCTCTCTCCATTACAGCATGGATGGGATCTGAATTCAGCCCTTTCTGCAGAAAACAGTAATTAGTAACAGTAACAGTCTTTCCTTTTCCAGTTCTCCCATTGCTTACCAAAATGTGGCATCAGCTATGGAAAAACCCAATGCTTTCCTTGTGAGAATAAACTGCTCCCTACTCACACACACAGAAGGTGAAGGAGTGCCCAGAAGACCAGAAAGTGCCTCTGAAGAGTCCACACTTCAAAAGGAGCAGCAGGGACTGGGCAGTGCCCCCAGATTAAAGAAATGTGGCACCCAGGATACAAAAGTGTGTCCCTGAATCAACCATCATTTATCACATGGCTTTGCACTGGTGAGCTGAGATGTGATGCCAACTGACAGGGAATCAAGAGCCTGGATTTCTGGATGCCTCCATCCCACCCAGCAGCAGGAACAACACAGCATTGCCTGCTCAACACAGGCACCAGCTGCTGCATGTGAGCTAGGGAAGTTCAGGGCGAAGAGGGACACCCTCCCCGTGGGAGGCAAGGTGCACAAGGAACTCCCAAAGGTAAGGTGCTGCCACACCGCCTCCCAGTGTGAAGGCGTGACCCAAAAGCAGGCTGAGCTGCTCCAAGCCCACACCCTCCACCTCCTCTGATTCTCTACCACACCCCTCCACCTTCCAGCCTCTCTCTGTGCCAGATCAGCTCATCTCTGCCTGGCCCCACTCCTCGTGCCCAGGGCCATGACAGGGACACACTCACAGAGAGCTGCTCACCTGGGCTGCTGTGTGTGCCTTGGCTGAGCCTGTTCCGTGTCTGCAGGGCTCATCCACTTCAGAATGACAAAGTTGGGGTGTCAGGGGGATGCAGAACCTTGGGATCTTGTTGCGTTTGCTTTCTGCCCTCATCTTGGAATTCACTTGATTAGGGAGAATAACTACAACCAAATGAATTGAAGACATTCAGCTCTGGGCCACCTGAGTTAATGCAGAGCTAGGTCGGGAGGTGACACCCAGGGTGTCCCCACAGCAGCATTCCTGTGTGTCTGACTTCCCTGCTGCCTCAGCTCTGTGAGGCTCACAGGCTGACAACAACTAACAAGAACAAGTGCTGGTGCTGCACTTGGATCAGGGCAACTCCCAGAATCAATCCAGGCTGGGGATGAGCAGCTGGAGCAGCCCTGGAGAAGGACCTGGGGGTGCTGTGGGTGAGAGCTGGCACCCAGAACCCCCCCTGTGCCCTGGGCTGAGCCCCCAGTGAGGGCAGCAGGGGAGGGGGGGATTCTGCCCCTCTGCCCTGCTCAGGTGAGACCCCACCTGCAGAGCTGCCCCAGCCCTGGGACCCAGCACAGGAGGGACCTGGAGCTGCTGGAGAGAGTCCAGAGGAGGCTCCAGGATGATCAGAGGGATGGAGCAGCTCTGCTGGGAGAGCTGGGATTGTTCACCTGGAGAGGAGAAGCTTTGGGGTGACCAAACTGTGGCCTTCCAGCACCTGAAGGAACTGGCAAGAACAATAGAGACTCTGTACAAGGGAAGGAGTGCCAGAACAAGGGGGAATGGCTTCCCACTGCCAGAGGGCAGGGATGGATGGGATATTGGGAAGGAATTGTTTCCTGGGAGGGTGGCAGGCCCTGGCACAGGGTGCCCAGAGAAGCTGTGGCTGCCTCTGGATCCCTGGAAGTGTCCAAGGCCAGGTTGAACAGGGCTTGAAGCAAGCTGGCATAGTGGAAGGTGTCCCTGCCCATGGCAGGGGTGTGGAACTGGATGATATTTAAGGTCCCTTCCAACCCAAATCGTTCTGTGATTTTTTCCTCTCCTAAAATTGTGGCCACTCATCGAATAATAAGGAATGGTTGCCAGCCAGTAGGAAGAGATTCTTGCTTAGAGATCTGTTCCTTGACAGTGAAGGAATGAGGCTGCATGAGAAGGAAATCAGAATTAGGGGCTGACACTTTCCTCCCTGGGCCATGCAATTAATATCTTAGGGTTTAAAAGCATTACACAGAGAGCTGAAACCATGCCCCACTTGTACAGGTGTGAGCAGTGAGTTCTGTACCATGGGAATTACCCCAGTGCTCACACTGGCAATGGGAGCATTTTCTTCATTCCTGGAAAGACCAGCTAATGGCATACACTCAGCTGGGGATGCAGGAAAATTTGGGTTTTCTGCCCTTTCAGTGCTAAAGAAAAACACTTCCATTAATGGCAATTACAGGCCACCAAAGCAATGAGGAGCAAGAGGGTTTATAACAAAAAAAAGGTGTTTTCAGAAGAGGTTGGTGCATTAACCTTCTCAGTTGCATTTTGAATAGAGCTTGGTTTGGAAATGGATGCACCTCTACAGAAAATCCATATATGAAGAAGAAACAAGGAAATTATTCAGAACAGGAGTATTTGATTGCACTGCAAGAGAACAAAGAAAATGCTTCTGTGGAAATGTGAGTCATGAACTAACCACCCTCAGCATCACCAGAACTGAAGATAGAAAGAAAAAAAATAAAGGAGAACAGAAGAGAGAACAATCTGATAATGTTGCATTTGGAACAGGCATGTTTTTAAATGGTTTTGGCCTCCAACTTAGATATAAAGAAGACACAAGGACCAGAAAAAGAACGTCACAGTACTTGTGGAGGGTGAAAATGGCAATGTGGCTGTTGTGTGAAGGCTTTGTCCCGAGTTTTGGGATATGAACTGGAGGTGTTGTGATTCCTCATAGAATGATATTTTATTGATAAGATTTTCCCTGTCCTAATAGAAAATACCCTGTGAAACTATTGAAAATACATGTCTGAACAATTTCATGGGATACAATAGGATGGGATGATTGAATGTGACATGAGAGGAGCAAGGAAGGAATCCTGTGTGGGGTAACTGTCTGCCCTTGACAATTCAGAACATAGAAATCCCTTTCTGGAACAGAAACTGGGATCACAAACCATTGATTACCTTTTAATGTCACATTTACAGTCTCTAACAGAAAACTCTTTGAGTTCTCTTTTTCTCCCTCACACAGCAGCTCACAAGCACACTGCTGTAATATGCAAAATCCTTTTCCTACTAAAACCAGCTACACATTCCTTATGGTGAATAACTACGCAGAATATTTTTCTTGGTGTTTACAAAATACCCTTGATAGGTCTCAAAGCAACACTGCATGGAGTCTCATGTTGGTTTTGTTATGAAAGATGATATGCTAGAAGTGATTTGTGGTAGATATGTCTAATATAAACTAAATGAGCCACAGGAAAGAGGCCAAGTAGCCCTGCACAGAGTCACTGGGAGACAGCTGAGTCACACTGCCTGCTCTAACAGAGAGCCCCTAACTTTGCCCAGAAGCTTTAAACCACTTACTTATTCCCTTATTTTCTTTTCCCTTTCACCATTGCAGGCTTTGCCTACCCTGTTTGAGCCTTAGCGTACTCTTGCATTAACACTTTCTTTTGGATATTCAGGAGGTGGGAGACAGGTGAGGTATACACTTTCCAACAGAATTTCATCAGTGGACTAAATAGATCATGAAAATGTATTTATTCATTGCGAGTCCTCAGCCACAGAAGCAATAGCCTGAATATGCAGGCAGGGAATAAAGTCTGCCTGTATAAAACACAGGTCTTCTCAGGATGTGCTTTGGGCCAAAAGCTCAGATAACTCTGTTTCCTTAGCTACAAGCTGATATCTGTTCACTAGTGAGGGTTTAGCTGAAAATGGGTATAATCAACATGTGGATGTTTTGCTTATGCTTTTGCCAAAACTGTTTTATAACCTGATGTGTCACCGCTGCACTGCTCAGGCTTTTCCACAGGATGCCTCTTTTTATTCTTTGCTTTTCTAAGCCTCTCTAAGCTTTTCTGGATAGGTCACTACAATGCCATCATTCCATGCTGCCAGCAGTGCCAGCGGGATGTGATTGAGTGTCTGCAGGGAGGAGCAGAGCAGGGCCCAGGCTCTGCTCCGGGGGCCCAGCAATGGCCCCAGAGCCACGGGCAGGGACTGAGCCCAGCAATTCCCCCTGCACAGGAGGCACAACTTCTTCCCTGGGCAGTGCCCAGCCCTGAACAGATTGCCCACAGAGCCTCTGGGCTCTCCTCCCTGGGGCTGTTGCAGAGCTGTGTGCACACAATGCTGTGCCCTGTGCTCTGGGATGGCCCTGCTGGAGCACGGAGGGGACACCAGGTGCCCACTGAGCTCCCTTCAGCCTGGGATCCTGTGTTTGTATCTTGTGTGGCTCTATGGACACAGGTACCAGTTGGAAGCATCCCTGGCTGCAAACCTCATGCTCCCACTTGTTTTTACACAGCTGCTTATTTCTAACTGCTCTTGTTGGGAACAAAAAAAAAAAAAAAAACAAAAACCATGTTAAATGGATTTGGACTCCTCTGTGGAGATTCAGGGATGTCTTTATCACACCATCACTCCCTGACAGGAGGGTGCAGCCCGAGGTGGGAGGGGAGTCAGGGTCTGCTGCTGCCAGGGACAGGACAAGGGGAAACAGCCTCAAGCTGTGCCAGGGGAGGCTCAGCATGGACAGCAGGAGGAATTTCTGCATGGAAAGGGTGCTCAGGCCTTGGCAGGGGCTGCCCAGGGAGGTTTGGAGTCCCCATCCCTGGAGGTGTCCAAGGAAGGGCTGGAGGTGGCACTCAGTGCTCTGGGCTGGGGACAAGGTGGGCATTGGGCACAGCTTGGGCTCCATGGGCTGGGAGGGCTTTTCCAGCCTCAGGGGTCCTGTGGTTTGGTGATCTATGTGTATCCCTTCCAACTCAAGAGATTCTGTGATTCTATGGAAAAACCCACATGCCCCCATGCTGCCATCCCCTGCAGCAGCCACCTACAATCCCCTCACAGCATCACTTACATTGAGTGCAATTCAGCTGGTTTTAGTAAAAAAGGAGCCAAAAACAGCTGTGAAAGACTCTTCTTGGCTTTGGTTGCCCATGTTGGAGGACAAAGGGAATTCTGAGGGGCACTGCAGTCCCCAGCAGTGTTCCTGGTTTGGGATGAATTTCTGCCATGAAGAAGAAACAAAGAGATTGTACTAACTTTAAAAAAAAAAATCTCTCTACGACAGAGCTTCTCTAATGGTGGAGATACACACATCATAGCTGAAATTTTCACAGAGCTCTGAGAAACAGAGATAGCTTTAAAGTTTACTTCCACATGCTCACTTGCCCCATTCCCAGTCCAGCTTAGGTCCAGGGTTTTGACTGGTCTTAAGATTAATCTGCTAATTAGATTAATTTGATGAATAAAACACAGTAGGGATTTGTTAGCAAGTTTCTGTTGTTGCTTTACACCAACAGATAGATTCTCTAAAACAGGACTCCAAGGAACAGCAGCACATTCTCTTACCGCTTGAACAAGGTGCATTTTTGGTAATAGTAAACCTTAGAGTTGATAATGCATTGTATAACTGCAGAGAAGAAGGAGGAGCAATTTAAAATTTTTCAGATTGGACACTGACCACCAAGAAGAAGGTTGTCCTGAGCCCATCTGCTTCACAGGGTTTGCTCTTTTATACACAAAGACAACGTACCTTGTCTCTGCCTCTGTTTCCCTACTGTAGTCGATCCAGTACAGAGGAATTAAACCAGTCCCCTCGTGTCTGACTGTGTATTGACTTTTTTGTTTTTACTGAGCTCCCTGAAGTCAGTGAAGCTCCACAGAGACAAAGCAGATGCACAAATAGGTCAGAGATCTCATGGCTCCCCTCAGGGCTCCCGCCCCGCCCGGGTACGAGTGAGCTGGGCTGGGGCGGACGAAGCCGAGAGAGGTCCAGGCAAGCTGTGATGGAGCCGGTGCTGCTCCAAGGAGCCGTGCTGAGTCGAGCGAAGCCGCGAAGGGGCGGGGGAAGCCGTGGGGGGCCGGCCGGAGCCGTGAGGGGCCGGCGGAGCGGGGCTGGGGCGGGCCTGGCGCGGCCGGAGCCCTGAAGATGCGGCCCCGCTCCGCCTCTTCCTGCGGCGGCCGCGCAGCTGCAGCCATGGCGCCTCGCAGGGAAGCGGCTCTGCTGCTGCTGCTCCTCGTTCTGCCGCCGGCCAGCGCGGGGCTGAGCGGCTACTTCGGCACCAAGTCCCGCTACGAGGAGGTGAACCCGCACCTGGTGAGCGACCCGCTGTCGCTGGGGCCCGGGGCGGGCGGGTCGCTGCCCGCCTCCTGCACTCCGCTGCAGCTCCGCGCCGTGCTCCGGCACGGCACCCGCTACCCCACGGCCGGGCAGGTCCGCCGGCTGGGCGAGCTGCACGCCCGGCTGCTCCGCCGGGCCGCGGGAGCCGCCGCCTGCCCCGCCGCGGTCGCCCTGGCCGACTGGCCCATGTGGTACGAGGAGAGCCTGGACGGGCGGCTGGCGCCGCAGGGCCGGCGGGACATGGAGCAGCTGGCCCGGCGCATGGCCGCCCGCTTCCCCGCGCTGTTCGCCGCCCGCCGCCGCCTGGCGCTGGCCAGCAGCTCCAAGCACCGCTGCCTGCAGAGCGGGGCCGCTTTCCGCCGCGGGCTCGGGCCCACCCTCGACTTCGGCGGCGGCGACGGTAAGTGCACGACACCCACCCCTTCCCTGGGGAGCCCTAGGTTTTTCCTGGAAGGCTGAGGGATTCCCAGCACTCCCGAGGGGATGGGGGACTGCTGTGCCCTCTCTCAGGGCCCACCGGGTGCTCTCTGGAGACCTGCTCCCTGAGGGGTGAGGGAGACCCATGCCCTGACTGAATGGCTTCCGTGTCCTCCCTGAGGGACTGGGGCAGCCCCTGCTCTTCCCTGAGGGATTCCCGGCCCTTCCAAAGGGTTTGGGGGTGCCTCACACCCTCCCTGGGGGACCTCCGTCCTTCTCCTGAGGGAGCGCTGTGCTTTCTGGAGAGCTGGGGGAGCCTCGATCCAACCCTGAGGGGGAACCATGACCTCTCTGAGGGGCTGGGGGACTCCTGATACCTTCCTGCGTGGCTGGAGGAATCCCTCCCTGAGGGAGCCCCTGATGCTCCAGAGGGGCTGGGGATGTCCCCTGCCTTCCCTGTGGCTGAGGGAAGCCACAAGAGCAGTCCCGCATCTCCCATTTCTAGGTTGTGTCCCTTCCATGGGGACACGGCTGTGGTGGGTGGGTGTTCCTTGGAGGGTGTCATGGTACCCTTGGGGATGGCAGTGCTCCCCCTGATTCCCGTGTTTGCTTTCAGAGGTGGAGGTTGAAGTTAACGACTCCCTGATGCGGTTCTTTGATCACTGTGCCAAGTTTGTAGCCCTGGTGGAGGAGAATGACGCGGCCATGTGCCAAGTGAACGCCTTCAAAGAGGGGCCTGAGATGAAGAAGGTCCTGGAGAAGGTGGCCAGTGCCTTGTGTTTACCAGTGGAGGAGCTAAATGCAGGTAAGGAGATCCTGTTTACAGGTGTCTTTGGCTCCAAGGCTGGCCAGGAACAGCTTCCAAGACATGTAGTTATGCAGAGTAGGTAATTTAAAGTGGCTGTGATTTGGAGATGCAGTCTCTAATTATTGAAATTTGTGAGACTGTAAGTCTGTGTTGGTGTTGCAGTAATGAGCAATCGTTGGATAGTGGTCAGAAGAAAAAGATGTTTGAAAACATGGTTCCTGTAAATGAACCTGGTGTTGCAGGGATTTCAGTGTTTTTCTTTTAATTTTGCTTTCTGGAGCAGATGTAGCTTTTGTGAAATCCATTACAACTCAAGCACATAAATGACCTGAGGAAGAGCAGCCCTGTATATCTGTGTGGTAACTCTTCTGTCCAGAACAGAAGTGCTGGGTTTCCCTGTGTGGTCAAGTGGTGGGAAAAGCTCCCCAAAAAGTGTTGCTGTTGGGATTGCAACACTAGGGACACGCTGGAAACAAAGTTCAGCCTGGTGCTGCTCATACTGAGCTGCTGACGTGGAGGGGAAGTGGTCAGACACCTCACACCTTCCCTGTGTTGGCTCTTCTGACCTGTGTGGCTGCACCAGCAACTGGCACCTATTACATATCAGAAGATAGGCAGCATTTAATGTGCAATGCTCTTGTTTCCCCCTAGTAGTGATGTAACGTGAAGAGCTTGTAGTCCAAAATTCAGGTTTCACCCAACAATTATGTTCACTGTGTGTCTTTGGTGCTTGGTCTTTGTCCTGCCAAATATTTATTGGATTTCATTGTTTGCATTGCCAAACAGTAATTGCAATTATTTTTAGAGGTAAACTGAGGAGAGGAAATTGCTACTTGTGTAGCAGTGGTTTATCTCGTGCTTGTTTGTTGGATTTATTGTAGATCTTGTTCAAGTGGCTTTTCTCACCTGTTCATATGAGCTGGCCATAAAAAATGTGACCTCCCCGTGGTGTTCGCTCTTCAGTGAAGAAGATGCCAAGGTACGTGGGGTTTGGAGCAACCTGCTCTGCTGGGAAGTGTCCCTGCCTGTGGCAGGGCGTTTGGAGTGAGATGATCTTAAATGGCTTTCCATCCCAAACCATTCTGTAATCTGTGTTTTGCATGTGATAGAAATAGGTGGTAAAATTCACTCCAGGGCACATCAGTGAGGTCTTTGAGGACCTCTAAGGCTCTCTGGTTTTGGGAGCTGTCAGCTCTCAAATAAATGCCTGTTGACAAAACCCAGTAGAACCTAGATAAAGGAGACGAGTGTTTGTTTCTCTCCTTCCAAAACTCTTTGATGTAACTTTTGATGTTCAGTAAGGCTCCCCCAAGGCTCTTAAGGAAATTTGCAGCCCTGGGAATAGAGGAGGCCTTTGCATAGGTAGGTGTTTGGGTAAAGGGTGGGCAGGTAGACAGAAGTGATCTCCTGTCTGGGAGGATCATGGTCACCATGGACTTCTGCTGAAACCTGCCCTGTTCAATCTAGTTGTGAATAATTCAGCAGGGAGGTGGGAAATGACTTTGATGCCAGGAGCTGTCAGGAGAGGAGCAGAGAACAAGGAGAGCTCTTGCATAATTCCAAGGCACAGTTCTGTCTATTTTAGATGTGTGCACGTCTCTGGAAAACAGATGAGCTGGGCTAAAGGTGTGGGATGGATTCTGTGGGAAGAATGATGAGCCAAAGGCAAAATCAGAAGGGTTAAGAAAGCAGTGGACAGTGGTTGTCTCATGATGTGCAGCACCTCAACTGACTCCAATTGTTGCCAGATGCTGAATTTGGTCACTCTTGGTCTGATCTGTTGCCTGGTTTTATGCTGAAGTGGTTTCAGCTGGAGCCTTGGTGTTTGGGGATGTTTTTGTATCGTTGCTCCAGGCTGGGAGCTTTTTGTTTTCCTTTAGTGCAGTGATAAAAACCTAACTTTAACTCTAACCTTAGGTGCTGGAATACCTGAATGACCTGAAGCAGTACTGGAAGAGAGGCTATGGCTATGACATCAACAGTCGCTCCAGCTGCGTTCTGTTCCAAGATATATTCCAGCACTTGGACAAAGCAGTGGAAGAGAGCAAAAGGTAAATCAAGAGACTTCAGTACTTTGAGTGTGAGCTTTCTTTGGTGAGTTCTGTGGAGTTCACGTGAAAGGAAGTTTATTTTACTTCCAAACGTGGAGCTAGGAGAATTTTAACAGCAAGAATACAATTTTTACTGGAGCAGTATTACTTTGAAGAGTTTGGTTTTTTTTCTTCTTTCATTGATGCTTTTGTGCTCAGCTAAAGTATTTCCATCTTCTAACTTGCTGATCCACACAGGCCTTCAGGGGACAGCAAAATGCTGTCTGATAATGGTGTTCTCTTCCTGCAGTTTGAGAGGACACACTGAGTTGAAATAATGAGTGTTTTCGTTAAAAATGTCCTAGTTAAAAATAATTTGTTGTTTAAATGTTAATTTACAGTCTGCATGCGTGTTCTTATGTAAACTGAACAATTACAAATTCATGGTTAATAATCGGTCACGTGAATTAATACCTTAGCAGATGAGTATGGAAATTTTGTAAAAGTGCAGAGCATCAAGGGTAGGGCCATGAGATTGTATAATGGAAGGAGAGTGATCAGTTTTGTTCCCTTTTAGTGTCATTTCCTCTTTGAGCAGTGAGAACCTTTCAGTCCTTGAATTACACATGCTAATTGCAGCTGTGTGTCTCATCTATATATAAAACATCCCTGTAAGTTTACTAATAACAGTTTTAAAAAACCCAAAAGGCTGTAGTTGGAAGAGGGAGGTTTCTGGTTTATTTGGAGCTGGATCAGCAGTTGCTAAATTGGGAGTTGGGAAGAGTAGGTGTGAGAGGCAGAGCTCCAAGCACCGTGGTAACTTCGTGTCCTTTCAGCATTGGCTGTGGAAGTTCAGTTGCAATGCCTGGGGCTCTCGAGTTTTGCTGTCACAGAGGGAAGCAGGCAGTGAGTATGAAGGATCAGCACCCTAAATCTTGCAAAATTCCGAGCTGGGTGAGCAGTCTTCAGGATGAGCCTCATCCTAAGCAGGAACCGGAAAGCCGAGGTAGCCAAGAGCTGACAGGAACATGTTACTCCCTTCCGCGACAGAAGGTGGCAGTGGTAAAGCACTGGAGACCTGGGAATAACTGGGTTGGGTAACCCTCTAGAGGATGTGGCAGTCTACCAGGGCCAGCTTGTCCCCCTTGGAATTTAGGGAGCAGAGATGCAGCCAATCCTATTCCATCTACAGAGATTTATCTCTTTTTCATCTATGAAGAGACACTGGGCAGTGTGAGAATAGAATGAAAGCAAGAAAATGTACAAATAAAGATATGCCAGTCTCTTCTCTCTATGGTGATGGTCACCTTCAGGGCAACAGGTTAAATATTTTTGCAGCATTTTCAGGAGGTGAACTTTTGTGTTGATGAAGTGTCTTTCAATGGAATGTTGTTTCAATTTAACAATGTTTAACGTTGACTTATAACTGCCTGATTGCTCTAAAAATTTTAAGAACAAGAAATTTACTTCTAGGGCATTATCTTTACTCCAAAATCTATTTTCTTTTTTGGAAAGCTTAGATTGGGCTATCCAAAAGGAAAAAGGGAAGCATTTCTGTTCTGGGAAGAAGCTGAGGGATTTGGATTGTCTGTTCTGCTCCAGACTTGGCAGTGGAGAGCAGTGTTGGCAAAGCTGTATTTTTGTAGCATACTTTGTGTTTATGTTGAATAGCTTTGTTCTATTTTCATTCCTTTTTACCATGAAATTAAAAATAGAGAATCTGTTTCTTCCATGAAGTGATTGTTGCCCTTGCAATCTACTGACCAAACTTAGTTGCCTTATCAAAGCTTGCTTTTATTTCCTTGGTGGAAAACCCTTCTGCTTATTAGTCTGTCCTTGAGAATATGATGAAGGTGGTAATAAATATCTGTTGCTAATTAGTCCCATTTTCAGTTTGCAGTGCAAAAGTTTCAGATGTCTTTTGGCTTTTCCGTCATGTGAATTCCAGTATAACTCTGGGATTTAAACTAGCAATAGTGGCTTGTGTGCAGGGCTTGCTGTACAGCAAGATGGTTTTAAAAGCTGTGAAAGGGATAGGTTGGCAGCCAGGACTCTCTCCCATACAAATCTTCTTAGTTTGAAAAATATAATTAAATGTATCACAAGAGATGTATGTAAAACAAAACCATTTCTGTTTGGGGAAGAGACTTTGGTTAAAAGTTTCTCTTCTTCCATCTCAAACCCATATGATTTGCTGTACTGAAATGGTGTAGTTGGGCAGTTATGTCTTCACAATTATAGGGTCTTATTATATTTTCCCAAGTCTGCCTGCTAGGGATAGGAAATAGCCAGAGAAGCTGGTGAAGAGTTACTTTTCACTGCTGTTTTTTTCCAGCAGTTTAATGAACGGTATTTTGCCCACAGAAACTGTGTTGATGAGAAATTCAGGTATTTTGGTACTTGTTGCAGTATGAGGCTGCTCATCTGATTTTCAGAATCTTTACAGCAGCACACTTGGGCAGAGGTGGATTTGCAAATCAGTTGTGGCATACTTTAAAAAGCATATCAACTATTCAATAAAGCTGTTTTAGACTTCCCTTGTTTTTTTTTCCTTCTAGTTTCAAATATTTAAGATTAATATTTCCTACTGGTGAAAGTGTATGAAATACCTGTTATTGCTTGTACTGCCCAAGTGGGTTATCATAAGGCTCTGGAAATTTGGAGGATGCTTTGTGCAGCCATCTCAGTATTTACAGTGTGAATTGATAATACCAGCCTAGCTGCACATAGGCATTGTGAAATATTTGGTGGTGGCTCCTCTGAGAGAGAGAAAAAAAAATAAATACTTATTTGACTATGATTAAAGATCAATTGAAGGTGATCTTTGTGAGATACAGCACAAAGCTGTGGGGTAAAGAGACCAATTTGGCAATTTACTGGAAGCTTTTACTGTTGCATGTAATTTGCCTTCCTCTTTGCAGGTCACTTCCCAACACAATTGGTAACCTTTCAGGAGTCATTTACTGCTGTGCCTTAATTGTTCTTTCCAAACCTATGACTCAGTACAAAGGAATATAATGGATGATCTAAAACCACAGTTCCAAACTCTACAGAGGGAACTGAGCAAAAAGCTTCTGTGCATGCAGTAGCAATGAAATAATTAGATTGAAAATCCCCTTTTGCTCGGGTTCAAAACATTCAGTTAGGTTTTTTATTAAAACCCCTTCACTGCTGCTGGAATGACTTTCATTATTAAACAGTCAATGTCTCAGCAGCTCTGTGTATGGTTGTATATAGTGCATGGTTGGCTTTGATAGCCCCATCTTTCAGAGGTCTGACGTGACTGAAGGGAGCTTTTGGGGAAGCCAGAGGTTTGACATTCACCACAGATCCTTGTGGCACATTCAGCAGCGTTCCTGTGCCTGCATTTCTGAAGTGTGTGTGGTTTGTTGACTTCTCTCAGAGAGCTGGGCAGCCCAGGGTCTCTCCCCTGGCAATGTGGCTGTTCATCTGTCTACCCAGCAGTAGAGATTTAAAGTTTCTTGGGCCTTTCAGACTCTTCAGCATGTCCTCAATCTCACATTAATTAGTTAATATGTGCTTGCTCAGGATTGACCTGAAAAAGTAAAAGTGTTTGAGCAACTTTGAGGGAGTCATACCTTTTATGTAAGAGTGAAAAACCCAAACAGTACCAGACAAATGAACTGGTCTGACCAGCGTGCACCTTGGGCAGAAAGGGTTTGACAGGTGTCACCAGCCTCTTGGTTTGGTTTTGGCTCATGATGGATCAACACTGAGCATTGTTGTGGTGCTGCTGCAGTAATGCATTTCACCTCTGAGGTTTGAAACAATGGGAGAGGTGGTGTCAGCCAGGAAAGAGCCTTTCAAAGTGCAGAAGCTCTGCAGTGAAACACAGGGCCTAGCCTAATTAGCTCTGAGTGATTAAGTGTTGCAGGACTAGATAAGAGTCTTTTAATCAGGGCTTTTAATGAGTTTTGTGTAGTCCAGTCAGCTTTTCAAGTTGGCTTTTGTCATGAGTGAGCTTGTTCCTTGTTGCAACAGAAGAAAAATTTTCACTTGTCAGTATTAGTGGAGGCATTTTGTTGAGTTGGTGCTTATTCTGGGAATGATTGGCTGTCTTCTATTTATGGTGGAAGTTTTGTCATATGAGGACTTAATACTATCTGGCAGATATTTTTTAAACTTTTTAAAATTCTTCTTTCCACTGGTGAAAACCCTTTGAGCTTTAACACCATTAAATATTTCTGCTGCCCTCTGAGTGCCACCACTGTATTCCCTGATCTCTACTGCTTCCTGTTTTATTTAGTGTTTGTCCAGTTTTTTTGTTTTTCCCCTAAAATAAATCACAGGGGGAAGTGGGAAGGATGAAGAATCCATCCCATGGCTGAAAGCAGATTTTGGAGTCCTTTGACTGGCTTTTTTATTAGGAGGAAAAGGGACAGAATGTAGTCTAAGCTTACTTGTTAAATAGGTGTTAAAACTTGCCTTCTGTGCAGTTGTTGGAGGGGTTTGTACATGAGGTTTGAAGGTTAGCCATATGAACTTTGCTGCAGGGAAGGTTTCATCTAATCCCACTTTTTCCTGGGGTTTGACTTATTTTTAATTGAAAGTCCAGTCAGTGCTTAGGAAATAAACTTTGGTTAAAAGAAAGTTTACTTTTTCCATATGGAAAGTGAACTGTCAGTAGTCCTGGGAAGAGTAGGAATGATCTGTTCTTGAGGATGGGTGAGCTGATGCAGACAATTCAGTTAAACCCAAATCTGCTGAGATTGAGGACAACTAGAATTTACCTGGATGAAAATCCCACATCTGTTTCTCCATGATGCTTTTTTTTCCCCCCATGGTGAGACTTAGCTTCTGGGGCTGTGCTGCTGCATTGGTCAGCACTTTTTTCATTTTCATCTGTGGTCAAATTTACTTAGAAGATTAAAAAAAACTCCCATGTGGGTAGTTCAGGAGCTGGCACATCTCTTCAATGAAACCTGCTTGTGCTCTGCCCGAGAGCCCCTTCTGCTCATCTGGAAGTGCCCCATGAAATGAATATGAAACCAATCACTTTCAAACAAGCTCCTGATATTTTATGGCAGAGTTTTATGCACAGTCCCTTCATCTGCCTTCAAAAATGGAATGAGATTTCCTCAGTGGGCTTTCCCAAACTAGTAAATAAAAGGGAGGGACAAGTGGATTGAAATGCCGTTAGTAATTGCCAGAGTACGCTGATGAGAACTTTGATGCTTCCAGCAAGGTGCTGAGTCACTGATAAATTGTGAGGCAAGTTTAGCATGGAAATGTCTGGCCTGCTATTTAGTATTTTATTAGCCTGTGCTACTGTTTATTGGTGTTTTGTTGCTTGTTCTGCCTTTATCAGAAATGCAGAGGCAGCTGTAACCTTTGCCTGCGTGTATTCATTGAGGTCATCCGTCATCATTTTCCCCACAATTAAAAATATTGCTGTTTAACCTTTGATTGCCATCTCTGGGTGATAGGAGACAACATCTGAGTTGGAGTCCTGACCCCAGAGAGCTGAGCAGGGAGTGCTGGAGCAGTGAAATCACCAGGACTGGTGGCAGACCAGGCATGCTGTGCTAAAGGAGCTGTGGAGAACTTGGGGTTGTGTCACATCAGGAAACAGTTTTAATCCTCATTTAATTAATCTAGTGGGATAGCTCTGAGTGGGAGAGGTTCATTTTGCCTCCCAAGGCTGTTTGGCCTGTTGGCATGAGGATTTCATGAGACTAAAGCAGGTGAAGAAAAAAACTCAAGCTACACTGAGAATGAGCACCTTGTTTAGTCCTTTTCCCACTTCTTCTCTTGTCTGTGCTATAACTTATTTCCTGCTTTGCAAATATATGCTTTGCTGATAAAATTATTTATTTTTGCTCTTTTTATTTACTTCCATTTCAACACTTCTTGGCATCAGCTGGAAAGTAAAGACAAACTTTGCTCAAAGCCAGCATGGATAGCCAGAACGTTAATTTTTTGTTGTCTTGGCATTTCTGAAGCCTTTTTTGAATGGTGAGATGTGAAATCCATTCCCTGTGGAGACAGTAATGCCCTGTGTAAGGTTGTTCTGGAGATTCCAGCAATGTATTTGCATTCCCAGCTTCCCTCTTAGTTAACAAAACAAGGACCACCATGCAGCTGGGTCAACATGAAAATACAAAAAATTAAGTAAGAAGAATTTAAAAATCAGCTCCAGGGGAGAATCAGAATTCCAGGTCAGTCTTCTAGAAATAATGCTCTAGACTAGTGCTGCTGAGCACTTTGAATCTGATACACCTGAGCATTGTTAGGATAGCTCTTTAAAAGGGAAACACTCCTCTTGGAGCTTTTGGGAGGGATCAGCAAATATAAAATAGGATGATGTGGTAGCCACAGTGGTGATTTCCAAACATCTTTATGATCAAGTTCCTTTTAGATAAAGAAATCAAACAGGTGGGGTTGAGGGGAAAGGCCCTTACCCAGAGAAAAAGTTGATCAAAATTACAATAAGTGGAGGGTGGGGACAGCTGATTTTTTTTTTTTTTTCCCTCCTCTTAGCAGAGATAGAGCTGGAAAGGTCTGACCTTCTCAGAATGCTGTAAATGACCTAGGAAAAAGAGGTGACAAGTTCAGCGGCATTGCAAATGTGGCAGTTTCTTTCAAGATAAATACAATTAAGTGTTTCTGGTAGGAAGATTGTGAAAGGAGCCAGGAGACTGACTGGGCTGGAAAACTGCAGAGCTGTCAAGTAATCCACATGGGGAAAAATTAGCTTCTTATCACCTGTTGGATTGAATCTGGGAGAACCTATTGATCAGGGACTGGGTTATGAGATTGTTGTTGCTGTCTGAGATCTCAAACTTCAGGGAAATAGGGTTTGGAGCAGCCTGGTGTCCCTGACAAGGACAGGGAGTTGGAATGAGGTGATCTTTAGGGTCCCTTCCAATCCAAACCATTCCATGATTCCATGTTGCATGTCAGGAATTAAACAGAAAGCTCATGGGTGTAGCATTGATTTTTGTGTAACTTACGGTTGTTGGGTATTGTGCATTCTGATAGTCTGATCTAAAGGGATATAGCTCATGTGGAAAATTGTGGCAGGACTAAGGTAGGATTTCTCAACTTGGAAATAACACTATTGCAAAGCTGTGAGTAGAACGGATTAAATGGGACGTGGCATCTACAAATAGAAAAAATTAAGAGCAGTGTGTGAAGCTGTGCAGCTCCTTGCCATAGGATG
Organism: Catharus ustulatus; assembly: GCF_009819885.2. NCBI lineage: Eukaryota > Metazoa > Chordata > Aves > Passeriformes > Turdidae > Catharus > Catharus ustulatus. Next base: position 31,688,390 of record NC_046228.1, on the reverse strand, counting down.
TTGTGTGTGCTGGAAATGCATGTGGATTGAAAGAGATTTGGCAAAGGAGTGATTCATTATCTAGAAGCCACCTCTGGCCCTGGAGATTTCTGAGCTGGAAATTGCAGGATGAAAGGAATGGTCTTCTGTTTCCTTCCATAGACACCTGTGTCTTGCTGCTGTGACAGGGGGGATGTGAATGTGTCCTAAAAGCTAAAAATACTTCCCTGCAGGTGTGTGTGGACAGGAAGGATATGTGTGAACTGGTCAAGTGGACAAGGGAAGGAAGGGAAGAGAAAGGGATTCAAGGATCCAAAAGCCTTACAATTTTAAAATGAGTGAAGGGGTCAATAGGAACACTAATTTTGGAGGAGCTGGAAGAGTGTGGTGAATGTGTAACAAAGGCATAGGAGGGGAAAAAAATAGTGTCCTTCACAGAGAGCCTTTATGTGGTTTGAAGGCTGCTGCTTTTGAACAGGAAAAAAAGTAGTCAGGATTTGGATATATTTTTTAAGGGATGTTTTGTCTAAGGGGAGAGTCTGAGGAGTGGGAGTCAGAAGAGCTCAGCTCACCGCGAGCATGGTGCAAGGTGTGTGTCAGACTGCACAAAAACACCATGGCTGCACTGAGCTGGTAGGGCCCATCCTGGCCCAGCACTGAATTCCTGCTGAGCTGATCAAAGTTCCAATCCACAGACAAGTCTCCCAGTTAACCATCTTTCCATTGCTTTGGGTTGGAGCAGAGGAAACACCTCCTTTTCAGACCAATCAAGATGTGTCTCCTGAAAGCTAAACCTTTATTTACCTGTGCTAGATCGTGTGACTTGGGCCACTTGGAAATGGTCCCCAAAAGCCATCAGCCTTGTCTGGAGCAAGGGTCAGATTTTCCTCTTGGCTGGTGCTTGCTGGTGCAGCAAGCCAGCTCTTATCTCCCCTTTGGCTGAGCACTGTGTAACCTTTTGTTACATAAACTGTCCTCAGTCATGGTACAAGTCAGTGGCTTGATTTGCTGCCCTGTTCCTGAGGGAGCATCGTCTCCTGGACTGCTTGGTGTCCTCAGGAGCTGGTAATAGCAGTATTTCTGCTGGTCATTTGGGCTCCTAAACTGGGGAGGGATGACTGTTGTCCTGCATCATTGGGTCTCTGCCTTCAGACTAAGTTTGGTAAATGCTGCTGATGCTTTGAAGGAGGCTCTGACATCCTGTGAAGGGCTTGACTGTCTATGTGAGCCCCTTCCCTGGACATGCTCCAGCCCCTCCAGGGCTCTCTGGCCAGGAGAGCCCAGAACTGGACACAGCCCTCGAGGTCCCTCAGCAGGGCCAGCCCAGGGGACAGCCCTGCCCTGGCTCTGTGGCCACACCATGGCTGGCACAGCCCAGGGCCATTGGCCTCGTGCCCCTCTGGCACCCCTGGGCTCCTGTCCAGCTGCTGGCACAGCACCCCCAGGGCCTTTCCCAAGGGGCCCTTTCCAGCCCCTGTGTCCCAGCCTGGAGCTGCAGGGCTTGGGGTGAGCCCAGGGCAGGACCCAGCACTCGGCCTTGCTGAACCTCACTGCACTGGCCTTGGATAAACACTCAGGCAAGGTTTAGGAAGCTGCATTTAAAGTGTCTGTAACAGACTGGAATTCCTAGACAGGTTTTTCTCAGGAGTTACAGCAGGTTCAAGGTGTCCTTCAACCATGGTCACTGGCAACTATGCAGTGTGTCTGTGTTTTGTTTTAAAGCACGGGCTCACACTCATCCCTTCCACTTCTTTTCTTTTGTAGCTCCAAACCCATTTCTTCACCTTTGATTGTCCAAGTTGGGCACGCAGAGACCCTCCAGCCCCTGCTTGCCCTGATGGGTTACTTCAAAGATGATGAGCCTCTCCTGGCCACCAACTACGCCCGGCAAGCACAGCGGAAGTTCCGCAGCGGCCGCATCGTGCCTTACGCAGCCAACCTGGTGTTCGTGCTCTACCACTGCGACCATGTGAACGCCTCCCAGGAGGAGTACCAGGTGCAGCTGCTGCTCAATGAGAACCTGCTGACCTTCCATCACTCCAACAACACCATCTCCACCTACACGGACCTCAAGGACTACTACAAGGACATCCTGGAAAACTGCCACTTCAAAGAGGAGTGCGAGCTGCCCAAAGTCAACGTCACTGCTGTTGATGAGCTGTGAGGGAATGAAACGGTCAAACTGGCCTGGGTTTGGTTCCACAGGCGTTGGGAACAAGCACTTTGGAGGATTTGCTGCTGCTGTGTTGACTTTCTAACCTTGCAGATTTGGGGGGGTTGTCTCAGCTCAGTGCACTGGTTCTCTTGCGTAAGCAGAGCTGCATAAACAACTGCTGTCATGGGGAAGTTGTAACATGTGTGATGCAAGACAAATACCTGTGCTTATGTGTGCAAATAAGCTGATTTCATTGGTCACTGCTGTTATGCATGGGCCATAGATGGATTTAAGAGCTGGGGCAGCATCTACTTCATTGGATCTGAAGGTGGTTGGGACTAATTTCAGTGTTGCTTTGTGCTGCCTGTGTTTCTAGCTGCTGTTTTTCCTGTGCCACGCTTTTTTTTGATCCTTTTCCCAAGCTTCTAGAAGGGAAAGGGTACATAGTTCTTCTCCACAGCTGCACAACTTCTGCCTGGACAGCACCATTTCTATTTTGGGCATTTTAAAGCAGGAGTTCCTGCATGCATCACCTGCTTGAAAAGGGGCAAGGAATTAAAAGTCTTAAGGTCATCATTGACTCATCCTGCATAGCAAGATAGTCTTCAGGGTAAGTAAATTGTCTTTAAAAAGAAGTAGAAAAAGAAACAGTGAGGGAGTAGAAAAAGAAACAGTGAGCCACTCTTCCCTTAAGGTGCTCTGAGACATGCAGTATTTAGAGACTCATACTCTGGAGTGTCCTTTCACTAGCACCATTCATTTCTGGTGTTATTTGGGCCAGGGCATTCACATTGGGCTGTGCCATGGCTCTGAATCTCTTGGTCCTGGCCAGGTGCTGACAGTTTTCCTATCAGCTCTGTCTGGAAAGCACCTCTGATGTCTCCAGCCTCCTGCTTGAAATGGAACTGTTGCTAACTCTAAATCCTGGTGTTTGAGCTGTGTGAAGATTGGACTGAGACGTCTGCTAACTTTAAGGCACAAAACAAGCTGCCACTGTATAGGCCTTACAGATTTGATGGGCCACCTTGTTTTTGAAATGCAGCTGGTTTTAAAGAGGTAAATGGCATAGAAGGACTGGTGATATTTTAAAGCAGCTGCATTTTAAGTAGGTTCCCCTTATGCCTGAAAACTGGGAAGTATTTCAGAGCTCTGACAGAGTGTGACAGTAAAAGGAAAACTGAAGATAACTGATGAGAAATGTCTGAATTAAGTCACATAAAGATTCCTTCATCACTTGCAAGGGAATGGGTGTTTGACCAAGTTGCCCCAAAGCAAATGGATTTATGGTGCTGGTAGCTCTTGAAGTGTGCACTTTCACCATCTAACGAGCATTCAGAGCTCACCCTGTAAAGTGGGGTTTATTTTCCTGTGTTTCCTGGGCAGGAGGTGAGGACTGGGAGTAAGTGATTACCACAGCACAGCCTGCAGCAGTTGAGGGTATAAGTGTCTATAGTGCACTTTTAGTCCTTTCTGTAGCTTCAACCCCAGAACTGGGGACTTAACTGCTGCAAAAACAGAATAAAAAAAGCCAAACTCCCAAGTTTATATGATTTAAAAAAAAAAAAATCTTGAGGACTTAGCCTTTTGTCACTTTTTTTCTTCTTAATATACCTTGTATACAAGCACTTCATGTTTACATACCTGTAAGTTAAGGAGCAATTGAACACCTGGTTTTTGCTTTTGCTCTCTGAGTTCAGGCTGTTTCCCTACCTGTGGCTGAAGGGCCCTGTTTGATTAGTGCACTGCTTGCTGCAGAGACCAAGAGATCACTGAAGATACTGATTCAAATAATTCAGCACTTGCATGTGTTAATTCCACAGCTCTTTTTGATGCTGAGAAAGTGCTTACGGAGGAGTTCAGTGCTGCAAGAACCAGAGGAATATAGGCCAGGATAATTGTCAGCCCCTGCTCAATCACCTTTGCATGTCTCCCTTTTCACATGATCCTACCTTGAGACTAAGTCAACTGATGGAAGTAATTGTGACAGATCTCAGTTAGGAACTTTGTTGCAACATTTGAGTCAGGCTATGAAGAAATGAGCCTTTGTTTAAAGACTTTGTTAAGTTTGGAAAGAGCAGATACAATAGTGAGAAAATTCACCTTTGAACAAATATTTTTTTGTGAGTCAGTGATGATTCATGAACAAAAGGCATGACTATGGGAGATGAATGGAGGATTCTGTTGTCAGTTCAGCAAGACTGATTTTTTGGCATCACGTTTGTTAAAAGATACATCCTTCTTCCTTATGGAGGGAGGAATCCATTGCACCTGACTACTTTTTTGATTGTGTGCCAGATGAGGTGCAGGAACCAAAAATCTCCTACTGTGGAGTAGCCTTTGTGCATTAGCAGGTTGATTGTGTTTAAATTCTGTGGGTGATGCCTCAGAAGCTGTTTCCTGTTTCACCTTGGAGCCCAGGTCCCTCATACCCCCAGTGTAACAGATCTCTCTTCATTTTCAGGCTGTCAGCAGTTAAGCAGGGAGGAAAATGTGCTGTTGGTGCTCTGTGTTTTGAGGATGCTCTGACTCACTTGTCTGGCAGAATTAGAGGCTCAGTGTGGAAATTTTGCACCATTGTGGCACTACAGAAGTGTTGGCACATGTAAATGCTCCAGGCACTTATTCTGGTTCTTAGCACTGGGAAGGTGACTTCACTCTGATCCTTTTGTATAATAAACCAAGACATTTGTTTAGATAATTAAACTAAAGTGGATCAAAATACTTCTCCAAAGTTGGGCACTAGCTCAGTATGCAGTTTGTGCACATTCCCACATCCTGCACAAGTCCTGCAAGACAAATAATGCTTTCTCCTCCTTCCTGTGCCTCTGGAAGCCTCATCTCAGACATCTGTCAAGGACTTTCTTTGCAACCTTTCTGAAACTGGAAGCTTTCACTGATGGAAATACCAACAGTGTTCTTGTATGCTGGCCTTCAATGTGTGACGTACATTTTGGTTTGTTAAATGTTTAATCTTTCTGGCAAATGAATTTTTTTTGTCTAGTAAGAGCTGCTGCTGTTCTGGTTAGTGTGGAGCTGTCAAATGCAGGTTTGAAATGAGCTGGTACTAACTGGATGAATTTGGAGTACTTGTGGATTTTTAGTGCTGTGAAATAAAACTGCACACTTCTTGTCTGTTTTCTGAGCAGCAATAATGACATGATCACTGGAATCCTGGTTGTGTTTTCCTTCAGAATACAGTTGGGAGGCTGCTTTACATGTGTTGGTGTCTCTGATTATTTTAAGTCATCATATCTCTTGGTGGTTAATAGAAAATGCCTTAAGATTTTACTCTTGCATTTTGAGGGGACTAAAGATTTGCTCTTGTTTCCAAGAAACCTGGTGTAAAAAGCAGCAATTTCCTGACAAGGTTTTGTAGATGCTGGGATGGTGTCTTCTTTGATTAAGGGCTGTTTCTGCAGGTTTTTTGTGAAGACATATTAGTCTGTAAGACAGCTGGAAATGGAAAACAATAGAGGATGTTTTGTTTAAAACAAGGAAAAGCCTCTCCAAACTGTGCAATCCCAGGTAAAGGAGTGAAATGCCTCTCAAATTATGACACCACATAGAACCTTTGGGGAAGGAAGGAATACAACACCACCATCCATCTCCCCCTCTTCCCTATTTTTTGTCTATAATACATTAAAGAGTTGTTGTCTAACTTTTCAAAAGGAAGGTAGTATTATCAGGTGCTGCTGAGGCAGGAAAAATGGCTTATCTTCAAAGTGTTAAATTCTTGCTTTCCTGGGCTTTGAATTATAGATTTTCTCCTGAGCTGGCTGGCCTGGAGTGAAGGTCGGGACTGAGGAGGTTCAGGCTATAACAGCATGTGAGGTTTATGGTGCTGGAGTCACTTATTTATTTTATTTAACAATTCCTTAGTGTTTAAAGGGACCATTGTTTTTCTGACATTCTGCTGAAAGGTTAGAGCACACCTGTGTTCTGTGTTAACAGAAACAAATCCCTTGTCTTCAGGGAAGGCATTATGGTGGAAGGAATAGTATGGAGGGAGTGAGGTGGATCTTGTGTTGTTTTAGAGGTCAGAAAAGCTCTCCAGGCTTGTCCACATTAGTGACCTGTAGCTCTCAAATGCTTCCCTGGCTGTGATAGCAGTTCCTGAACCTCTTACAGAAACAGGAGGTGTCCAGGTGATCCTGGAACCACTCCAGAAAGAGGATTTTGGTGGGACATGGTGCCTTAAGCATAGGGACAGAGCAAACATTCCCTATCCACTCCTGATTGTGATTACTGAGGTTTTCTGAGGTATGGACAGTGGATTTGTGTTTAACTTTATATATTTCTCTTAAGGAATTTCTCTTCTATGTGGCTCTCCTGCTGCATTCCTAACCAAAGGCAGGGTTCTGGCCCTTTGCTCAGGTGAGACCCCACCTGCAGAGCTGGCCCAGCACAGGAGGGACCTGGAGCTGCTGGAGATCCAGAGGAGGCACCAGGATGATCACAGGGATGGAGCAGCTCTGCTGGGAGAGCTGGGATTGTTCATCTGGAGAGGAGAAGCTTTGGGGTGACCCAGTTGTGGCCTTCCAGGACCTGAAGGAACTGACAAGAAGCATGGAGAGAGATTTTTGGGTCAGGCTCTGGAGTGCCAGGACAAGGGGGAAAGGCTTCCCACTGCCAGAGGGCAGGGATGGATGGGATATTGGGAAGGAATTGTTCCCTGGGAGGATGGGCAGGCCCTGGATCCCTGGAAGTGTCCAAGACCCCTGGAAGAGGTTTGAAGCAGCCTGGAATAGTGGGAGGTGTCCCTGACATGGCAGGGGGCGGGGTTGGATGTGCTTTAAGGTCCCTTCCAACACAAACCAGTCTGGGGATTCCATGACTGGCTCTGCAGTGGGATGTGGTGGATGCTGGAGCTTTGGGAAGGTTCAGCTCCTCTGATTTGAGTCTCCTGCTAGACTGGAATTTCAGCCACGTTTCCAGGAGCTGTGATTTGAAAACAGTGAGAGCTTCCAACAATCTCAGTTAGAGTTAGTTACCATATGCAAATGATGAGGCTTGGCATGTGTTCTGGAGCAGTTCTTGTGATACAGATCTTGTTTCAGTGTTGTTTTCCTCTATGCCAGCAATTCATCCCCTTCCTTGAAACGTTTTTATTGGAAGAGGAGTTAAACACTTGACCTCTTTTCATCCCACTTGTGCTACTTGAGATTTTGATATTCTTTTCCCCACATGGGAGGGGCTCATCTTGCTTCTTTATTCCTTGTGCTGATGTCACTCTGTTCTTCTCATTGCTACTTTGATTTTTGGCTTGGTTTTACCCTGTGTCTATAAATGTGTTTCCTGGGCCACACTTGCACACAAGGTGAGGCTGTGCTGTTGACTTGAAAAGGAGTGAAATGATAATCCTTGTGAACTTCTGTAGGTTTTTATTTCACACTTCCCCCACATAAAATAGCATCCCAAAGATGTCCTCATGAATGATGTATTGCTCCTTCTCGTTGTTAATGCTATTTGCTGCTCTCTGAGGATTTTGGTTGCCTAAAAATACTTCTGAAAATTGGAACAACTTTCTAATATTTATGAATGTGCAATATCCTGTATCTTTAAATTTTGGTGGTTCAAAATGAATAATTGGTTTGTTAGAATAAATATACAAGGGATGAGTTAGAGGGAACAGTTTCAGACAATCAGATAGTTCTGTCCAAAGCACAGGGAGGTGGCTCTTGGTCCTCTGTGATCCCACCTTTGTGCTGCATCAGCCAGGACAGACTTGGCTTTCTGGGCTGCCAGGTCATGTCCAGCTTCTCATTCACCTATCAATTAAAAAACCCAACCCCCTAAGCTCTAGTTCCTGGTGTATGTGCCAGAAGAGAGATTTGAAGTCCTTAGGGGGTTTGATTTTCAGTCTGTCATGTTATACTCACCCTATTCTGTGTCCTGACATAGTCATTGGCTGCCTGATCCCTCTGGACATGCCATTTGCATCTCATTTTAGTCTGCCAGATCAGATAAGTTGGTCCCTCTTCATCCCTCCTCCTCACCTGACTTATTTCATGTGGGTGTTGGCTTGTTTCACTTCAGTTCTTTTGAACTTTAATGACTGCCATTGTACTTGGTTTTCCAGATGCGGTCTAACAAACAGCTCGCTGCTGGCAGGGAGATCTCCCCACCTTTCTTCTTGGGAAGGTTAATCATTAGGCTGATGCCAGTGAGGTTTTAATATTTATTTGGTTGGTAAGGGCTGTTTTCTGTGGTCCTGTGGAGGTTTTGTGCTCTGGTTCCCATCTTCTGCTACAGAACTTTCTCCACCAGATGCCACAGGTCATTTCTTGCACACAGATTTGCGTAGAACAAATTTCATTTTTTGCAATGTAAAGAGTGTTACTAACTATATCCTGTGTTTCTCTATTTGCCTGCATGCCTGCTGCTTTTATTATCCAGGGCCTGCTTCCCCAGGGAAGGCTGGGTGCTCCCAGCCCTCTCAAGCATGAAGCATATGCAAAGTCTTGGCTTTGCAGGAAAGCCTTTGGGGTTCAGATTTCATCTCCCATAACCCAGAATTATCAGGCTGTCCTTCAGTGTGGCCCAGAACAGCACATCTTTCCTCTGCAGGGAATGCAGGCTCTGAACCCACCAGCAAGGATTTGCCTTTCTTCTCCTGGGTTTGAGGTCAGGTGAGATGGATCCTCCAGTGTTCCCATGGAGCAGATCTCCCCTGTCTCCATCTACATCCTTTCCAGGCAGAACTGGGAGCAAATACCACTCCCAGCATGCCATGGCCTGGCTGTCCTGTGCCCCTGTGCTCCATGTCCCTGCTCAGGCAGGAAAGGGATCTTAAAGTTGAAAGGAAGCTCAAAGGTGTTCTTGATAGGTTCAGGTTCTTTTCTTTGTTTTCTTCTTCTTTTCCCCCAGGAGGTGCTGCATGTGTTGATCAACCCAGCTTTGGACATGGGGCTGGAGCTGGGTGTGAAAGCCAAATCTGGGGGTGTGCTTGGAGCTTCCAACTGGATGAGGCAAGACAAGCACAGCAGAGGCTCATGTGACCTACTTCAGCTCTCACACCAGCCTGCAGAGCAGAGACCTGAGCTGGAGGAGACAGCTCTGCTGGTAAATGAGGAATTGTTTCCATCCTGTGTGGCAATGGAGAGCTTTCAGGAGTTTTGAACTCTCAAAGTGGTTATTGGACCACTTTGCCCAGAGGAGCTGTGGCTGCCCCTGGGTCCATGGAAGTGTCCAAGGCTGGGTTGGATGGAGCTTGGAGCACCCTGGGATAGTGGAAGGTGTCCCTGCCCATGGCAGGGGTTGAGATGAGATGGGCTTTAAGGTCCCTCCCAACCTAGGCCATTCTATGAAAATCAGTGTTTGAATAAAGCACCCAACACTAGTCACAAATACTAAATGTTACCCTGATTTTTTTTAAAGCTTAACACCTCTAAGAATGGCTTTTCTATGAGAATGGTAAAAATTCTGCTCTGGATTATTCTAAAAATAGCAACATTGAGATTGAGTTTAGCAAACCAGAAGCAGCTTCCCTTCCCATGGTTTCCTGTGAGAACAGTTGCTTTTCTTAGTTGGTGGCAGCACACATCTGTCATGGTTGACAGCTTGTCTGGAAATCTGTGACAAATCCCACTAGGGAATGGCACAGGGGGAAAAGTGCTACAATCCAGTAGTGTATTGCAGATCCTAAATCTGCTTGTGCAGAGGAGTGAAGACAGGTGAAAACAGGTGGACACCATGGGGTTTTCCCTGTGATGGTTGGGAAAGTGCTTGGTGCTCCTGGTGCACAAGTGTCTGGAGATGGAGTGACAGGTAGGAGCTGCTGTCACAGCTGGCTGCTTTGTAAAAGGATTAGGATGAAATTAGTCTTGAAAATGTCATAGGTGCTGACTTCCCTACCTGTCTGTGCTTGTCCAGCTCTTAACACTGCCTAGCCCTGGAGAGGCTGGATTTTAAATTGGCCCTTCCTTAACTGTTTCTGCTTCAATCACAACTGTCCTGGTAGCAGTTTTAGCCAGCCTGATGTCTTTGTAGATATCTTTAGCCTCTTTTTTTCTGCCAACCTGTTTTTGCAAGAAGACATACGTGACTTGTAATCTGACTTCCCGAGTTCCCAGATTACTGTAGGGAAAGTGAATCTGAAAAAATTCCAGGAGCTGAGATCTTTATTCTGGTATTGTAAAAGGAACAAGGTAGAGATATGGGTCAAAGTCTGTGATAGGGATAAGAAACCACATAGGGCAAAGGCAATGGACCTGTAGCAGATAGTTACATTCAGTAAATAAATATCTTTACTGCAACATGACACATCACAAAAGGATAAGAATCTTTATTTTACTTCCAAGAGAAGATATTGTAAAGTCAGTATTCCCTTCCCTGTAGACTGTTGTCCAGGCTGGTAGGGATATATATTTGGCATGTTACATATTTTATACCTTGGAGCTGTGGTGTGCAATCAGGAGAGCATGAGGTCTGTCTGCAAGTGTGAGCTGGGATTGCTCTGGGCTCTGTGGCACGGGCAGGGAAACCTCGAAGGCTCTGAAAGTTTATGATCACACAAAGGGAAAACATATTAATACAAAAAATGAAAAATTAAGAAAAAAGAGGTGAGAAAAATCAAGGACCCTATCAAAACTTAGTTTACAGATCTGGTGGGCAGAAGCTGAGGCCTAGGAAGTTCCACCTGCGCAGGAGGCACAACTTCTTCCCTGGGCAGTGCCCAGCCCTGAACAGATTGCCCACAGAGCCTCTGGGCTCTCCTCCCTGGGGCTGTTGCAGAGCTGTGTGCACACAATGCTGTGCCCTGTGCTCTGGGATGGCCCTGCTGGAGCAGGAGGTGCCACCAGGTGCTCTCTGTGGTCTCTTCAGCCTGAGCCATTCTGCAATCCTGTGCTGAGCAGTGCTCAGAGGGCAGGACACATTTGTACCTACTCTAAAAAAGGAGGTGACCAAAGCAGCTGTGGGATTTGTATATTTTGCATTTTTACCATTTCCCTAATGATTATGGGGATTTGGTATGTGTGGGATGCCATCCCCAAGGCTGGACCAGTTGCACTGGGAACCTTCAGAACAGTCAGCACAGCCCAGAGTGTGTGGGAAAGCAAGATCCTGCTGGGGAACAGGAGTGGTTGTGTCACTGGGGCATAAAAAACCCGGCCTGGCAATCCCAGCTCTGGGTTGTTTAAAGTGAGAGCTGCAGCACTATGAGAAGACCCAAGTAAGTGCAGAGCTTGTTCCTGGCTTGGGCTTCTCTCTCCTGTTGTGAAATCCTGGCAAACTGGTTTTGAACTTCATTTCTGTAGCAGTTCCCAACAGCAGTGGGTGTTGCCAGTGCTGGAGGCTTCAGTGGCTGATTTCTTGTCCCTTCTGGAACTCTCGTTCTCTTCAAACAGCTTTCTGAAAGTTGGGAATGACCCTGTGTGTTTGAATTCTGGAAAGAGGAAAAGAAAAACATTTCCTGTTCTCATTAAAGTCCTGATTGCCTACTCCAGGCAGTAATGCCCAAAGCTGGATCTCTGGTGCTTCCAGCTATCTCTGCTTTGTTTTCATGGCTTTTTTCTGATTTGACATGTCATGAGTGAGGCTTTAGGGCTGCAGATCCACCCTTGACTTACATGCAGAATTCAACCCCCTTTGTGGAAAGGGTGAAAGGTGAGGTGGATAAGCCAGAAGTGCTTGTTGGGGCAGTTCAGTATCTCTGGTATCTCTGCAGACTGATGCCAGAGCAGTTATGTGAGTTCAGCTGGGGAACATTCACATTTCAAAGGTACCAATCCTAATGCACTGGGGACAGGATGAGCAGAATTTGTCACACTCCCAGTGATTGGAAGGTGCTCCATTAACTGGATGGCAGCCACCCCTGGCACTTTGGAAAAACAAAGCCAGAGAATCTGAGAAGAAATGGTGCTGAAGGCAACAACCGTGTCTCCATCACTTGAAAAACTAAGCAAGGCACTGAACCTTCATCTGCAGGTTCCCTGGCATTAGGAAAGCAAATTAACAAGTGTGGGGAGTAGTGGAGTGCTTTTCCACTTAGCAGTTATCAAATAAGGGAATTCCTGCAAGGATTTAAGAGTGTAGTTGTGCAAAGTCAGAGGAAGTGAGCTCCCTCCATGTGGCAGAACTCTGTAAGGCACAGCCCTCCTTCCGTGGCACCTGCCCAGAGGCTGCAGCACTTCTGGGGCTGGTGCCTCAGAGCAGAAAGGATGTGAGCTCTTAATTTCCACCTCTGCTGCCTTCTAGGTGGCAGAAGGTGTGGGTGAACCTATCCCACTGGTCATGACCAGCTTGCAACCAGTGACATGAGTGTTGGTGCTTTGGGGCAATTTCTTGGGTAATGCTGGGATAGGAATTTAGACTAAGAAGGTGATTCGGAATGAGGAATGGAGCAAATGCCTCTCAAGCAGCTGCTTGCTGGGCCTGTTTGGGGGAGTTATTCTGCTCTCTGCTAGTGTAAGAGGTTGCACAATGGACTCCTAAGAGCTTTTTTTCTCTAGGGATTTATTGTCACTATGAGATCAGAGTGTAGAGTTTGCAGGAAAATGCTGAATCCCAGTGCACAAGGGCATGGCTTTCTTTTGTCCTTCCCAGTAAGGAGAGGAACAACAGTCTCCTGTAAGCAGAGTGAAAATCCCTGCAAATAAAAAATATTCCCTGTAATCATGAAATCACAGAATGTTTTCAGTTCAAAGGGGTCTTAAAGCTCGTCCCATTCCACCCCTGCCGTGGGGCAGGGACACCTTCTACTGTCCCAGGTTGCTCCAAACCCTGTCAAACCTGGCCTTGGACACTTCCAGGGATCCAGGGGCAGCTCCTGCCTGCCTTGCTGGGATGATGCTGCTCACCCTGGCTGTGTGAGGCTGAAGCTGTTGTTCAACAGCCCAAGAAGTTCTCGTATGAAAATTGAGTGTCACTAATTTGTGAAGTAATCAACTAGATTTTTTTTCTTGCTTGCTTTGTTTCTGATATTTTCATCTGTTGCATCCTTGAAAATCCCCACACAAATTAAAACTTGTGACAATAGGCAAATATATTTAGTTATTATAGCTTAATGTAACAAAAGTTCACGCTGTTCTTTGCATTGTTCTTGGGAAAAATAAGTGAAAAATAGGTGGAAAACCCATTGGATCTCTTATACTCAAAATATTATTTGCTCAAATTCCCAGGCAGGTTATGAGCACTTAGTTTAATTCCTAGAAGGGAAATAACTTTGAAGTTAGAAGTGAAGAATGATGCAACAAAGGGAGATAATGTTGACTCATTTTCTGTCTCACTGATAGGTATCTAGGGGAAATATGGAGGTGTTACATTCTCTGGATGCTAATTTTTCTGTTACATTGTAATGTTACTTTTCTGACTTTCCTCTCTACTTTCTACAGCTGACTTTTAATGAGAAAGAAAAGTTTTCCTTCAAAAATGCCCAGTCTAGAACCAGTTGTGTGTCAGACCAGGATGATTTAGTGGTCTGTTGTTACAGAAGCCCCTCTTTGTGCCTTTTCTTCTTCATAATCCTCTTGGTGCTGTTCCTTGTTCTTCAGTAAATGTATTTTCCTCCTGGCCTTGGTCTGTTGGGCACCTTTTCCACCCTTCTGCTTTACTGAAGGTACAGAAAGGCAAGGTAAGGGAGTAAAGATGTGTATTTAAATGTACCCAGATGGACTTTTCTGATGGATGTTTTATTCAGCCTTATTTCCCTGTTCCTCCAAACTTGCCGTGTTGTTTCTATGGCAGAAATTTAATCTGCCCTTAATTGAGAAAAACAGTATGAGGAAAAGCAAGAAATGAGTGAAAAATGACCCTGGTATTATTTAGCTGAGTTAATCCCAAATGTAATGCCATGGGTTTAACTGGAATTACGCTGGGGATTAGTTCAGTTGATAGCTGATCACACTCTAATAGCTGCCTGGCTTTGGGAGTTGGTTGAGCAGGTGCTGGTGCCTCCTTCCAGGCCCATTCCTTCACCTCCATGTTTTCCCACTCTGGGCCCTGCTCTTCCTGCAGCAAGACCTCACTTGAGGAACCCCATTTATCCTTTCTCTGCTCCCTTGGGGTTTTCTGTTTGAAGAGTTTATCAGGAGAATGAACCTCAGGGAGCACTGCAGAATCCCAACACCTTTTTCCTTTTCCTTCGAGGGGCTTCACTCAGGGCCCAGTCAGGGCATCAAAGATTTTAAACTCTGCTGGAAGGAAGGACAGAGACTAAACAATAATTTGTGGAGTGCTGGTGATCGTGAGCTGAGCAGGCTCCAGGAAGTGCACAGAGTAGCCTTAGCATGTTGGACCTGGAGGGAGCACTTGCTCTTCCAGGCACGATGAGAAGTGAGGTATCTCCTCCTAGAGGAGAGGCAGCACAGTTGGCACAGCCGTCCTTGCAGCCCTGGCATGGATCCAGGGATGGCTGTGGAGCAGGAGGCAGTGGTCCAGGAGGACAAGTGCTGTGCTGGACAGGACCATACACCCTCAGCTGTAGAATTACCCACCCACTAGCATCTTCCAATCTCTGTCCCTTGCTCAGGGGCCAGCCTAGGGCTGTACTGTGCTTTCCCTCCACCAGGACAGTGCCTGTCCTTTCCTCTGTTCAGCAGAGTTCTGGGACCTGAGCTTTTCCAGCAGTGGAAAACTGAGCATTTGGGGTAAAGCTGTCAGTCATGGGGTTTCTTCTTCCCCTCACCTGCTGCACTTTGTTTGCTGAGAGGTTCCTCTGCGTTTCTTTTCAACTTTTTTAGTACTTTGGCCAAACCCTCAGGGACCAGCCTCCAGCACTGCTTGGTTTTAAACATCATTTTTCCATCATCATCATCATCATCATCCTCGGGAGGTGCTTTTTCGCCTAGCAGCCTTGTGCGGGCTGCTGTTCCCCCTCCCTCTCCTTGTGCCTGGCCGTGGCAGGAGAGCCCCGAGCGCTTCATTCCAGGGCACTTTTACCGTAGTGCGGGACGCGGGTGCCGCGGTTCTCCTTCGGGGGGCGGGGGCCGCGCCCCCGGCCCGGAGCGCCCTGCCCGGTTCCCCGGGGGCCGGACCGGAGGAGGCGGGGGCGGGGGCGGGCGCAGGGCGAGAGGGGCCGGCCCAGGGCCGCGCTACGTGTCCCGCAGCCCTTATAGCCCCGGCCCGGCGGGCCCGCCGCCGCTGCACCATGTCGAGCCCCGAGCACACGGTAGGGACGCGGCGGGGGGCGGGCGGTGCCGCCGGGTCTCTCTGGCTCTCCTGCGCTGGGATCCCCGGGCAGCCGGGGCGCTCCGGGGGTTCGCCAGCCCATCCCTCCATCCCTCGGGGCGGCGGGGATGGCAGCGCTGCCATTCGCATCCCCGCTCCGCATCCCGCACCTGTCCCGCTGTGCCGACCCCGCGGGTCCCCTCCGGGATCGCGCCTCGCTCGTGCCTTTTTGGGTGTCCTGTGCCGCGGTGCCGAGCGGGACAAGGAGCTGGTGAGGCGGTCCCCGCCGCCGTCAGGCTCTCAGCATCGCTGCACAGGCAGCGCTTTGGAGCGCGCACGGCACAGCGCAGCGATCCTAGCCGGGGCGCAGCTCAGTTAGAAATTAAAATTGCAAATCACAGCCGCGGCCAGACAGCGCGTTCCGCTTGCCAGCTGCCCTCCCCTGCTCCTTGGATCTGCGATGGGAGCTCTGGGTTCCTCTCGCTGTGCGTACGTTTTCCAGGTTTTAAATCAGAACCAGAAGAAATCTTGGCGTAAGTCTTTAGGGCTGCTTTTTGCTGGTTGACTTGGTTTTCTTTTTGTTTATTTATTTTTTTTTCAAGTTTGCCATAAACTTTTCCGATGGACTTGATGCATTTTGGACACAGTGGTAGTCTGTCCGGGGAGGAATGCACCAAAAACCACACGGAACAAAGCGCGCCTGTGCGGCGGGGTGTTCTTGGAAACGCGAAAACTGTGGTTTAGGGATTATTTCAGGCAGGGGAGGTGCGAGCCGTGAGCTGTCTATGGGAGTTCTGTTTATTGCTGTGACAGGAGAGAGGCATTACTGAACTTCCAGAATAATCCCTCTCCTTTGCCTCCACCCTGGAAAAATTACCTTTATAAGCGAGTTTGCGGCTGACCTTTGTGCCGTGGCTGTCAAAACAGATGCTATCAGCTTGACAGCTGTAGGCGGATTTTTGTGTGCTTATCTGCCAGGTATCTGATGGAGTGGGAAAAGGCGTGATTTTGCCAATTAGAAGAGGTTTGGGGAGCGATGGTGAAATGGTGATGTCCCATTAGTGATCTTCCTGGCAAGGGACAGCCGCTGTGGCTGCACAGAGTGTACAGGAAGTTCTCTCTCCGAACTGCAACCTCAGCAGCTTCTTGGTTTCAACCATCTCCAACTTATATCAAAGGCATGGATAAGGAATTTCACTGTGTTCAGGGTCCTTTGACATTTTTTGTGCTCAAAGACGATTTGTGTGACGCCTTTTGTAGCTGCAACAGCCAAAGATGTTCCATTTTAAAATGAAGACACAATTCAGTCTGTTGAGATCCCTGTTGATACAGCAGTAGGATCATCCTTCTGTTGCCCCTCTTATTCCCCATTCTTCATTCTCCCAGTAGCACGAATCCTTATTTCTCCACAGTTTCATGATGTGGGCAGTGTGTTAATCTTTGTCCCACACACCAGGTTTGTGAGGCTGGATGTTACCAGCTTTATCACTGGCTGAGATGTCAGAGTTGGGTTTTGCAGGTGATGTTGATCCACTGTCAAATTTTGGAAAGGCACAGCAGTGCCAGCTGTTGTGAGATGGACCACTGTGTTATTTGACAGTGCTCCTCATTTTGCAGATTGGATGAGTGGAAGCCCGGGATTTAAATCCTAAATTCAGCATGAATGCTCTTGCTCCCTGGAGTTTGAATCTGGTTTGAGGATGCTTTAATTGCACACCTATTTGTTAATTGATAATATGGTAAGGTGCAAACAAGAATTTTTGTGTGTTTGTGTGTGTCTGCATGTGTTGTCCTTATAATTGAACATGGCACCTTAATTCTGCCTTGTGTGAAGACCAGAGTCTTGATGTGCAGGAGTCTCTCTTTGGCTGGTTAATATGGAAACCCTTTATGCTCACTTCACTTCTGCTCATAATGCTGCAAGAGGCATGAAGCCCTCTACGTGCCAGGTAGTGCCCTCCTGTTCCAGCCCTCACTGACAGAAAGCCTTTATTTCTGGCTGCTTTCAGGAGTGACTTTGGCCAGGAGAGTGGTCTGTAGCGATGACCTTAAAGCCTTAATGTCCCTCACACAGCCCTCCTGTGTACCTCAGCGGCAAACCCCGCTCTCAGGAGCCAGCACACCGTGAAGGGAGGTGCAGCTGCCCTTGTTCATTGTGTGGGCTCTTGCACAGCGTGGCTTTCAGGGCTGAGGGCTTCTTTGAGCTCTGTGCAAAGAGCAGCTCGTTCTGCCCGCACCTGCGGCGCCGCCGGTATTTCCGCAGCTCGCTGCCTGTGCCCTGGGCCGGGCGGCGTTTTCCTGGCGGGCAGCAGGACACAGATGCTGCACTGTGCTCCAGGAAAGCTTGCCATGGAGCCCAGAGCCACAGACACCCTGGCAGGGTGACTGCCTGCGTGGCCTTGTGTCCCCAAGGCTGTGAGGAAAGTGTAGCTCAGCACATCCCATGGGATGGAGGCATTGGGGTCCTGCTTCCAGCCAGTGAAGTTTCTCCTTGCAGGAGCTTAGGGAGAATGAGAGCCCAGTCCTGAAACTGCCTTTTTCAGGGGAAGTGTTTCAGCTCTGTCACCTGCCTGGTCTTGCAGGAGCATCTCCAGGAATCTGGCTGGTGTGACATCTCTGCAGCGGGCCACGGAGCTGTAACTTCTGCTAGCTCACTTGTGTTTGTGTAGGGTTTATGTGCAAATGATGTGGGCTTATTTAAATTTATTTAAAGAGGAGCAACAACCCACAAGATCAGATGTCAACCCTGAGGAAAGAGGCTTAGTTTCTTTGCCTAAAAACTACTCCCATGTTGAAAAAACCAGAGCTGCAGGGCAGAGTTCAGATGGACTGAGTGATAGCCCAGGTGAAGCAGGAACATCTCCATCAATTTAATTGCCAAGCAACATGAAAGAAAAAGCATATTAAAGCACCCAAACCGTGCATTCATCTCCTCTCACTCTTAACTGTTGCCTTGAACATAAAGAGCAAAACAATTTGAAAGGTGTTTATTTTCAAAGCAGTTCTGAGTAGCTCATTGCAGTGACACTGCCTAGGGGACAGGGCAGCAAAGCCCTGATTTCAGGGAATTAACATGGCTTGCTCTGCTTTGAGTCACTCAAGAAGGTGAGTTTTTTAAAACCCATGTTTTATCCAGAGAGTCACAAGCTGCTTGTTCTTACAGCATGATTTATTCTGTGGAACACAGTGCCCAACTCGCTGCACCATGACATCCAAAGGTGATTGTTTTTCAGCTGCTCATTGCACGGTTGGGATTTCTTGCTTTATTTCCTATTACTTTGTTTGCTTTATATCTCTTTTCTTCGAAGACCATGGGAAGGTGAGGTGATTAACTTTTGTTGCTTTGTTAATTATAACTTTCTCCCCTTTTCTCCCAATTTCTTCTGAAGCCCTTTGCTATTAGAAAGTTCCCTTTCCAGTCTCTTGCCCCCCACCTTGCTGTTTCATTCACTTGGGCTGCCAGTGTGCCAGACCTAACAACCACACTCTGCTCTGTAAGAGCAGGCAGGTTCAATGTGGGGGATTTTCAAGGAAAAAAAGCCAGGAAAAGTTGCAGGTTCCTAAATATGAATGCCTTCTCCTTTCCATGCTTGAGCCCTCCAGGGGTTGGGGAATTAAATAACCATCTTGATGTGGTCTGAGCACCTCTGTTGGTGGTAGTGGTTGTAGTGGTGCTGCCATCCAAGGGGGTGGTGCCATCCCACACATAGAAACCCAGCTGTAATTCCTGCAGCTCTGAGTGGGAGCACTTGGAGTCAGTGTGTTCCTTTGTGTCCTGCTGCTGGACTGGCATAAACACAGACTCCAGCCTCCTCTGGTTTTCAGGCTGCACAGATCCAGTCACAGCCAGTCACAAGTCCCTGCCAAAACCCCTAACACAGGTGGAGGCTTCTATCCGTGCCCCTGCAAGAGCATTTAGTCAATCAGCAAAAGATGCTGGAGGCTCCACACTAGCCAGACATGTGCACTGCAGCTGCAGCTTAGATTCAGGCCACAGAGATTCTGTTTTTCTGGAGGGTTTTCAAGACAAACACTGGTATATTTGCTTTTTTGATTTTTATTTTAACTGGGCTGATGTTGATCCTGGAGGGTGCCTTTAGAAATGAGAAGCCCTTGCCTATCTGAAAGCAGGTGTTTTAGATAACTTACAGCTGTATGTGCCCCCAAAAGATAAGCGGCACGCAGGGCCTGTGTGAGTGCTTGAACCTGTGCTTTGGTCACGCGGCTCGTGCACTTTGCTTCCCTAAAATCCCTTAAGAAAAAGGCTGTGTACTCCAGGCTACCATTTATGAATTTGCTGTTATCATGAGCGGGTTGGCACAGCTGAAGGGAGTGAGAAATAGCTCCTTAATGGTTTCACAGTTTAATCATTTCCAAGTGAAAATTTACACAGAGTGTATCATTAACAAAAGGAGGGATGCAAAAAAAGCCCTGGGCGTGCGTCATGCCACGGGATGCTGGGAAGTTGGGATTTGCCTGTGGGGCTGGTCATTCCTTGCTAGCACTGCCTCCTGTCCCTCCCAGAGTGATCTTTGCTCACAGCTTGGCTCGGTTACAGCTCCACGTGTTAAAAGCTTTGTCTGCTGAGTGGGTGCCAAAATGTGTCCGGAGAGCAGAGCTTGGGGAAGGAGCTGTTTTACACAGATTTGATTTGATTTTCTGTTAGCTGCAGCGCTCTGTGGGTTGTTGAGGTGAGCTTTTTCTGTGCTTGGCTGAAAAACAACGGTCTGCACCTACATTTCCAAGACTTTCTGACCTGGAGGTCTCTGCAGCCTCTCTGGCAGAACAAAATGTTTTCTTCGATATCAAACTGTGTTTTAGCTTCCCATTGTAGTGCAAAAAGTGTGCTTGGGTGGGAGGTCATTTTTTGGGCCTGCCCAGCCCTTCTGATGGGAAGATCATTAGGTTGTGTTGCCAGTGAGCGTGGGAAGAAGGGAAAAAATTCATTTTAGAGGAGGGGAATTTTAGCGGGCTGCTGTGGGGGTCTGAGCTGGGCATGATGAGTCCCCCTAACCATGGCTGGGGCAGCTCATTACATCTCTGGAAAGCTGATCTGAGACCCTGGGGATGGATGTGAGGGGTGTCAAGCTCTCAGGTGCAACCTGAACTCCAGGAGAGCTGCTTTTCAAACATAAATCATTTTTATGTCTTAAATATTGTGAGAGCTGAAGTCTCCATCTGCTGTTGGTCTTATTCTCCACTAGCCTTCTGTGGTAAAACTGGGGGTGATGCCACCCTCTGAGAGATGCTGGGAGTTTGCATGAACGTTTGAGGGACCAATTAACAATCTCCAATGAAAACGTGGAACTGTCCTTGGACCAGCCTTTGAGCAGCGTGGAATGACTAAGGGCTGTGCCTTTGCCTGCTTTAGGGAGGGGTAGGGGAAATGCTGAGCAGCCACTCGTTCAGGCAGAGTCCAACATCCTTGGTGCTGGCTTAGGCCAGGGTCTAGGTAACCCTGTGTGCACTCACACATTGAAAGCCCCTCTTGGAGCTTGTAGGGTTCAGATGCCCTGGAAGATGGGACAGGAAAAGTTCCTCCTCCTGGGTCCCCAACTTGGACTTGTCTCCCTCAGCTGGTCTTGTAGAGCAGCACATTCAGTGTTACAGCAGTGAAAACAGCCCTGTCTTCATCCAGCAGTAATTCTGAGGGAGCTGAGGAGGTGCTGAGTGAGGGAAGATCTGGCCCTGTCCATCGTTCCCAGCAGCAGCCCAGAGTGGGAGCCAGGAAGGAGTTTAAGGCTGGAACATCAGTGCATTGTCCCCCTTTCCACTGATTTAGGACCTGAGATACGAGAGGCCGTGCCTTCCTCCTGATAGCCCTTGATGAACTTTCCTTCCATGAATTCATTGTAAGGACTTTTTCCAGCCTAGTGAACTTTTGGCCTGCCAGGCAAAATTCCCCCATTTAACCGTGTCCTGTGTGATGCTTCTGGCTGAGCTCCCCTGTGCTCCTTCTTGCTGCTGCTTTTGCACTTTGAAAACCCTAAAGAAGCTGCTGAGGTGGAGAGAGGTGTCCCGTGATCTGCTGGTGACCACTGACCCTGCAAAGTCAGGCACATGGGGCACAAGAAGCCAGGTTCAGGGACTGGGCATCCAAGCTGGGGCAGGGAGAGGCCACAGCACTGAGAGCCCACCAGCCTGGGCTGGAGTCCATCTCTTGCCTGTCATCAGGCTGCCACCAGGTCTTGCAGAGGAGAAACCTCCCAGAATAGTAAATTCATTTACAGAATCACTGAATCATTGAGGCTCCAGCCCTTCCTTGGACACCTCCAGGGATGGGGACTCCAAACCTCCCTGGGCAGCCCCTGCCAAGGCCTGAGCACCCTTTCCATGCAGAAATTCCTCCTGCTGTCCAAGCTGAGCCTCCCCTGGCACAGCTTGAGGCCGTTTCCCCTTGTCCTGTCCCTGATCCCTGGCAGCACAGCCCGACCCCCCCTGGCTGTCCCCTCCTGTCAGGGAGTTGTGCAGAGCCACAAGGTTCCCCCTGAGCCTCCTTTTCTCCAGGCTGAGCCCCTTTCCCAGCTCCCTCAGCCCCTGCTGGGGCTCCAGCCCCTTCCCCAGCTCCGTTCCCTTCCCTGGGCTCAGAAATACATACAATTAAAACCTGATGAAGCTGCTTGAAACACCGACCCTCTGTAGCTCCTGCTCCTTATGAAAGCACTGGAGCTTCTCTAAAGACACAGGATTTCTTTCCTTATGTTGGGCATGGTAAAAGGGGGTATCTCATCCTGATGTCATTGAGACCTGCTCCCAGGTTAGGGTGCCTGTCCTGCCACAGCAGGAGGCAGGGCATGTGCAGTGCCATATTTACCATGGACAACCACAGCCCACTAATTAAATTCCTGAATCTCAAACCTAGGGGGAGAAAAAATTATTTACATGTGGCTACAATTCCTACCTGGAAATCTTTTTGATACTGAAGTTAATATGTAGTCAGAATCTGTACCTTTGCCCTCTTTTCCTCTCGTCCCTGCAATCTGAGCGACTGATTCTCAGTTTCCCCTTTCCATAACCGGATCTTTTCTCCAGGAGAAGGTAGAGAAGCGGGGCTGTTCTGGGTGGTTTTTCTGGCAGACATCAAACCAAGGCAGTTCTTCTGCAATTTCAAACCCATTGTTTGCAAAAGGAGCAGGGGCCCAGCTGCTCGGGCGTGTTCATCTGGGGGAGATCGTTTAGCAGAACTGCTCTGAAAATTAAACATTGGGCAACCGCGGAGGGGTTTAGTGTTTGAATTGTTGGTTTTGTCAGTGCCTGACAAAACACTTTGTTTGTTAAATATTTGTTGCCCCTGCAGCTGCCCCTTGAGATTTCGGGAATGAAGGCTGGGAGATTGTTTTTATAACATCTGTCCTGGCCTTACAAGTTTATCCCAAAAATGCAGGCGCACAGGGTGAGTCACTAGCTTTTCTGCATCGAGGAAATTAGAGTTGTGACGTCACCTCATTCCAAGATAAGGAAACGCCTGAGCTGGGAGCCTTCAGAGAGGCAGATTTCAGTACCCAACTGCTGATTTGGACTCACAGTGTAGAAATCAGCATCTGATTTGTGAATGTACTGGAATACAAGCCTGATTTGTTGCTTCTCTTTTTTTTGTGTGTGCCAGTGTTGTATAAAACTTGATTGTGACAACCCAAGCCGTGCGAATTCATGCCAAGAGAGAAATATTTGAGCTACCATCAACAAATAAGGTCTTGCTAAGAGCTCAGAAGTTCTTGTGACTTAAGAAAACACGGCTTCAGCTTAAGAGCAGCTTGAAAATCTCATGTGTTTAGCGGGGTTTGGCACCTCCAGCTGTCTGTCTCCAGGCTGAAAGGCTGCTTGTTTCGGGGCACTGGGATGGCTCTGCTGCTCTCCTTAAGGTTTTCTGTGCTACGTTCCTGGCAGGGCTCTGGGGGCGATGCCAAAAGGAACAGACAACCAGTGCCAAGGAGAGACTGAGTGTGCTGGGCTTTATTCAGAGCCTGGGGTGGGGAAAGGGATCCCAGCCCAGCACCCTGCCTGGGACAGGGAATGCTGGCAGCCCCTCAGCCTCGGCAGGGCTTTGGTGGCACAGCAAGGACACCAGCATGGGAGGTGGTGGCACAGCAGGGAGGTGGGCAGTACAAAAGATGCTTGCAAGGTCCCCCTTCCCCATCTGGGCCTGCATCCTGAGGGGTTAAACAGGCAAAATTTCCAGGGTAACTCTGCCTTGCTGGGGTATTCTCTTGGAAAAGAATGGGGCTGGCTTTGAAACGTTTTCTGCCTTAGTGCAGTAAATGAATATTTGGGGAAAGTCCATGGGTTTTGAGTTACAAGAACTAAGCTAGGATGTAAGAGATGCTAAGGTTTCTCCATTGTTCTTCAATATGATTGTAATCAAATCTTCGCTTCCACAGACAAAACCCCCCCTTTTCCCTCTCTTCCTCTTTTTCTTTGGAGTATCAGTTTTGCTCTTCAGCAAATTGCTCTTTTACAGGAGGTTTTCCCCCCTGGTTGCTCATGGATACAGTATTGCCCTTTTGCCAGAGCAGCCCTGCTAGAAGAAAATAATTTTTAAAGGAAAATTTTGATAAATGTAATTTTTATACATCAAATGCAACTGGCAGGAATAAATATTTTTAGTTGCTCTTTTTTGTTTTTTGCTATGCTGGCAGGAGTTGGGAGAGGTTTTTTTTAATGATAGGGTAGCTCGCTCTCCTGAGGCTTAGGGAAGTGTTTGACTTCAAACTCAGAATCACAGAATCTCCTGGGCTGGAAGGGACCCACAAGGATCATCAAGTCCAATTCCTGACCCAGCACGGGACACTGCAATAATCCCTCCAAGTGCTTGATCCCACTGCTTGCCTGTGCAAGGCAAGTGAAGGCTTGCTTGATGATTCTATCATTTTAAAAGCCCATTCTACCATTTGTAAATAGGATCAGCTGAAAACATTTGGAAAGCCTCTATTTTTATTTTGATCTAATTTTTCCTTGCTGGAGACATGTCCAGGCTGCGGTACTGAAATAGGGTGTGTGTGAAACGCTTGACTGGAAAAAAATGAATCATATTCCTGGTGCTGTGAGCTTGCCCTATAAATAAAAAGGCAGCTGGGGGAGTCCTGACCCTGCCCTGGCTGTTGGGTCAGGGTTTCCCCGGGGCCCTGAGTGCTGCCAGCTGGATGCTGGTCCTGCTGCTGAGTGAGCCGGACGTGTGAGTAACGTAGTGCTCCACAGCCTCGGTGATCCTGATTTCGGGAGCGAGTCCCTCTCTGGAGCAGGATGCTGCTGCAGCCTGCCACGAGCTGTGGCTCCTGGACAGCTTCCAGATCCGTGCCTGTGCCAGCTGCAGCAGGCAGGGTGAATCGAGGACGTTGTAAGGACATGGGGCTTGGACTTGATGGGCCACCGCGATGGCCAGCATGGCTCTTGGGTGCTTCATCTCCTTCTGCAGCATCACAGAGCTCTGCCTTCTCTGGGTGGCAGAGCCTGAGGGTGTTGTGTGCACTCAGGGGATCTCTCTAATGCCCTGCTCAGCTCCCACCTGTCCTTCATTTCCACCCCTCAGCTGTGGAACGTGGTGCTTGCAGTTGTTCTTGCCATGCTCCTGGTCGTGATGCAGCCACGGAGGTGCTGGTTGAAGAACTGGGGATGTGGAGGCAGGAGGATGTGCTGCCATAAGGACCAGAGTTAATACTTGAATTCCTAGTGGGAGATGGCAAAACATCCATGGAGTTTGTTGGGACAGCCCTAAACCCAAAAGGGCAGCAGAGCTGGGGAGGGGCTCTGATAAGGAGCAGCTCAGGGAGCTGGGAAAGGGGCTCAGCCTGGAGAAAAGGAGGCTTGGGAGGGACCTTGTGGTTCTGCACAACTCCCTGACAGGAGGGGACAGCCAGGAGGATATGGACTCTGCTCCAGGGAACAGGGATGAGATTAGAGAAAACAGACCCAAGTTGCACTAGGGGAGGCTTAGATTGGATATTAGGAAACTTTTTTCATGGAGAGGGTTGTAGAATATTGGAATGGGCTGCTCAGGGAAGTGGTGAGATTGCCATCCCTGGAACTGTTCAAAAAACATGTGGATATGGCCCTTGAGGACGTGATGTAGTGGTGGTGCTGGGTTGATGGTTGAACTTGATGGTCTTAAAGGTATTTTCCAACCTTAGCACCTCTATAAGCCTATCATTATAAATGTTTCTTGTCTGCTGCATTTTCTATTAAATGTGCAGTGGTTTTCCTCCCAACAAACATCAGTGATGTCTGGGAGAGGCCCTGCAGACCTCGTGCTTTTAACTGTCAGATGAGAGGAGAAGATGCTCCCTGATAAGATCTCCTGAGTAGTCACACATAATTTATGTGGGCAAGCACAGCTACTCCCTTCCAAGGCCAGTAACTTCAGGAGGAGCTGAGGTCACTCTTTTGGACGCTATGAATTGAGCAATGGTGGCTCTCAGAGCAGAGGACTGATGGTTCCTGATTTCCAGCAAGACTCCCCTATCTCAGAGGCCACATCTCTTTTTTCAGGAGGATCAACTGTCTCTGGCTGCAGCCTGCTTGCACACAGCAGGGCAGCATCTTGTCCCACCAGGGTGATTGATGGAAAGCTTCTTCCCTTTGGAAACCAAGCAAAGAGACCCTTGGCAGGCAGCTCAGTCAAACCTGATCCTAAAGCCAGCCAAGATCTCGGCATCTCTGTGTTCATGGAAGGGTTCAGTAGGAGGGGAGACCAAAAGCAGGGTTGGGATTTGGTTTCTTGGTCTGCTGCAGCCTCAGTCCAAGGTTTGGAGTGATGTGTTTGTTTTTTTCTCGTTTCCTGGATGAGGTAAGGCAGGGTGGGCTGAGCACTGAGCTCATCCAGACAGGGCCAAACAGCAGATTTCCAAGGAGTGGGGAGAGCGTGGCAATGTCATCTTTAACCATCTGTCTGGCAGGGAATGCACAGCCCTTCTTTGGAGATACTGCTGGGACATTTAATGCCTTGTTTGGGCTGAATTATAAGTCAGAAGCTCCTCTCCCAAATCTCATTTCCTTGACCCAGACTATTCCAAGACATGCTTACCAGTGTCCTAAATTGTCCCTGCTAAGGGCCCAACAACCAGCTGTCAATCTTGTGATGATGATTGGATTATCTAATTAAATGTGTTTGATTTGCAGTGACAGGGTTAAAAACCTGAGAGTCAAATTAGTAGGACAGCCCTGCATCTGATTAAACCCCATCCCCTGCTTCTCTCTGCCTCCCAACCATCTTGCAGGATATACTCTTCCTAGGCAAAATCTCTCCAGGATTTGCTATCAGGCCTTTAATGATCAGTTTTCCTGGTGCCTTCACTCTCTTCCACCACACTTCAGCTCTGGCTTCCCAAACCATTCCGAGCTGGTGGATGATGAGCTGGGAAGTTGGTCTTTCCCACTGAAGAGCCCATTCCCAGCTAAGCAAGCTCCCAGCCCCGCCATCCAGTTGCTCAGGGCTGGGAAGAGTTTCCTGGGAAGTTTGAGAACAGAGCAGAAAGATCTGAGGGATTTGGTACCATCTGGAGCTCCCAGCAGGTGGGAGAGGTGTGACAGTGCTGCTGAATTGCCAAAATGCCGTCAGTGATGCTTTCCCAAGCTCCCAAAGGTGCCAGTGTGCAAAATAACAGCTCTGAGATGCTCACACAGCGCAGATTTATGGCACAGCAACCTGTACTTAGGAAAATCTCCTTACCTCAGCTATGTAGGAATGTGCCAGATCCTGCATCTTCCCGAGGTACGGATGTTATCGTGGCTCATCTCCTGTGAGACACAGTCTGAACTCCTGGGAATGGCAGAAAGTTATTCCATGGTGGTGTTGTCTTGCTTTTGCTAGCTCAAAATGTTCAAACTTTTGACAACCCCTTGCAAAAAAACCCCACAAAAAGCAACAGAAAGGAACAAACCACAGAAACCAAGTCTTGAGCTATTTGTCCTTTATTCTCTGAGTCACAGGATGTATAGCATTCACTCACCTTTTCAGGGGCAGGTCTAGAGATGTCTTGGGTTTTTTATAGAAGCACAGACTGGTTTGGGTTGAAAGGGATCTGAAAGGCATCCAGTGCCACCCCTGCCATGGGCAGGGACACCTCCCACTATCCCAGGGTGTTCTAAGCCCCATCCAACCTGGCCTTGGACACTGCCAGGGATCCAGGGGCAGCCACAGCTGCTCTGGGCATCACTCCCCAGTCTTCAGGGAAGGATTTCTTCTGTATGACTAACCTAAATTTCCCCTCTTTCAGTCTGAACCCATTCCCCTTGTTCTGTCACTCTGATAAACAGTCCCTTTCCAGCTTCCTTATAGGCTCCCTAAGATACTGGAAAGTTCTGTGAGCTCTCCATGCACCCTTCTCTTCTGTCTCTCTCTGCATATGTATCCAGGATATATTTATACCCTTGTTGCCTTCTTGTTCTTTCCCTTGCGTGCTCAGTTGGGAACATCATCCTCACAAGTACTTGTGGATATTTCATGTGGGACACTCCTTGTAGAACTGCTGTTGCTGGAGCTGCAGGGCACAACCAGGCTGTTCCACCTGCAGCCTCTGGGGCTTGCAAGGTTGGGAAACACCAGAATTCAGGCCTCTGGCTCAGCCTTGTGCTGGTGCCTTGTTTGCTTGGGAATGCACAGGGACACATCAGGGGTTGTTTCTTCTGCCTCCCATCCCATCCAGCTCGGCACTGCTCCTGCCCAAGTGCAGTTCTCGTGTTACACAGCCAGTAAATTAGCACCTGAAGTCGCTGTTGTTTTGCAAGCCTGATTAAAGTATTAGGTGAGTCTGTCTGTGTTTGAAACTGTCAAGAAGGCAGGGAGGGTGTCTCTGCCCAGACTCTGTCCTGCCTGCCTGCAAGGGGGATCAGTCACCTGGCAGTGCTCCTGCAGCAAAGCCAGTCACCTTCTCCCTACTGAAGGTATCACCACCAGAAACAACCTGGGCAGAGGCAGAGAGATTCCAAAAAACGAGTCTGTGCTGCTGAGACAGAAATCCAACTCACACCGAAGCACCAGAGTTCACCATGCTGGCTCGTTAATGAATTTGCGTTTCTCTCCCATCTGTTTGTCCCAGCAGAGATTTCCTTTTGCACTGAGCGCAGCAAAGGTAACAGAAGTGCTTTGTTGTGCTCTGTTTTCCCAGGCATCCACCAACGTGGTTTACCAAGCCCATCATGTCAGCAGGACTAAGAGAGGACAAGTTGTTGGCACCAGGGGAGGATTCCGAGGCTGCACGGTTTGGCTCACAGGTATTTTTGTCTGGGTGTGAAAGCGTGGCCTCACCTGTGAAACTCCCCGAGTGTGGCTGGCAGGTGGGGATTTGGGATCTGCAGGAAACATCAGCGTTCCCTGTGAGCCAGGAATTGCAAAACATCCCCACATGGGAAACACAGACGCACGGTGCTGGCGCAGCAAGATGTTCTCCCTGGCAGCTGCTGCCCATAACTAATGTTTTTATGGATTTCCCAGCTGCTATCAGGCTCCTTTGAACATGTCAGAGGCCCTCAGGGTAGCACTTGTTGTTCCCAAGTGTGTAGCTGAGGAAGCCTTGGCTCAAATCCAGCCAGTCTTTGGCAGGGGAACGTACCCAGGGTTGTCCAAAGCACGGATGTTTTCATTCAGGAGCGGTGGGAAGTTTTATTGGGACATGTAGGTCTGCTGTGTTTGAGGCAGCACGAGGCAGTCACCTTGTCTGGAGAATAAACACTCCCAGCCACAGAGTCACACTGGAAGTAATCCCTTACATTTGTTTTGTCACCCTTCTCTTCTGCCTTGAAGTATAAACTCATTGTTTGGGGATTAGGGGCTGCCAGACATGACAATTGCATTTCTCACTTCTAATATTTAGACAAGTCTGTCTTTTTCCACTTGTCCAGTTGTTCCTTTGCTTGTTAAATACTGGCATTTTCTTTGGCTGCTGGAGGGTGTTGAAGGATGTACTTGGAAGGATTTGTAAAGCCATTCTGATTTGCCTTCCTGTCACCTTAGATTGTAGATGCTGCATTAAAGCACATTTTTGTGCTGTTCTCCTCCTCAATTTTGAAAGTGCCCAATATGCTTTTATGTAGTTTCTGAAGCCAAAAGCCCTACACAAGGCAATTCCCTTCCTTTTTTTTGAATATTACTCAAAAGTCATGTATCTGAAAGGTTTGAGCTCGCCTGGCTGATGATTATTGTTTGAAATACACACCTAGAGAAGGAGCCTTTGCTGCTGGAGCCTGTCCCACTCCACATGCTTGCAGCAAAAGCCTCTCCTTGGGTTCAGAAAGGGAGAGCAGTCGGCTCTTGACAGTGGGAGCAGAGGGAGGAAGAGGAAGATGCAGAGAGACCTGGAGGAAGCAGCATCCTTTCAAACCTCCCCTACTTCCTGGAACCCACGTGTCCCAGCACGAGAGGCACTGCTGGTTTGGGCCCCTCCAGAGCTTGGGCTGTAGATGCTTTTCTTACCACGTTAATGCCACCCCTTCAATAGTAAGGTTTGAAAAGGGCTCTGTGAAGGATGAGTCCAGCTTCCCTTAGGAAGGAACGAGGTAGGGAACTTCAAGCAGAAGGAGTTTGGCCACCGGTGTCACAGCCACGCTCTCATTTCCATTCTCTTGACCTCAACCCTGACCCCTCGCTTTCCTGCCTCCCCCAGGCCTTTCTGGAGCTGGCAAGACAACCATTGGCTTTGCTCTGGAAGAGTACCTGGTGGCTCATGGCATCCCATGCTACTCCCTGGACGGTGACAACGTCCGGCACGGCTTGAACAAGAACCTGGGCTTCTCGGCGCAGGACCGCGAGGAGAACATCCGGCGCATCGCCGAGGTGGCGCGGCTCTTCGCCGACGCGGGGCTCGTCTGCATCACCAGCTTCATCTCCCCCTTCACAAAGGTAGGCTTTGGAGGGTCCCAGAGACCATCCTGCTCTCTTCTCAACGTCACCTTCCCAGATGATGATTTATGGAGAGGGTTTCCTAAACCCACCGTGGGATGCTCCCTAGGACACCACTGACGCACAGCTGCGTGTTATGAGTGTTTGGAGGGCAGTGACCTCGCTGGATAAATTCAGTGTTCCAAATTGAAGAATAGCTAAGAGGAGTTTGAGATCTCCCTGCCGTTAACTCCTGAGAGGCAGACAAGAGTCACAGCAGCAGCAGCCTGTCCTAGGGCTGTCACTGCTCTCCTGGAAGGAGATTTGACTGCCATTTTCACTTTCTGTAGCTGCTGTTATCAGGCCAGTGCAAGCAGTTCCTTTTTTTCTAGAATCAAGAAATCGCTAAGTTTGGAAAAGATCATCAGGTCTGACTGTTTTGACTTAGGGCAGATAATTGTTCACAATCTAAAGTTCTGCTGTCCTGCCTAACGAAAAGATCTTGAGTTTTTGTGTGGGAAAAATTTAAAACAGATCACAGTTGTAGATTTTTGCCATTTTTTTTAGAAGTATCTTTAAAAGAAAAGGAGGGAAGTGAGGTGAAAAACCCTTATTAGAACTAATGAACATTTAATAAATCTGTAAGAGAGATTAATTTACTGTGTCAATGTCCAGGGAGGCTTTTTTGCTGCAATTCAGATTTTTCCCATCTTTCTTCTAACAGGATCGTCGAAACGCACGGAAAATCCATGAGGCAGCTGGACTTCCTTTCTTTGAAATCTTTGTAGATGCTCCTCTAAATATTTGTGAAAGCAGGGATGTGAAGGGCCTGTACAAAAAGGCAAGAGCTGGAGAGATCAAAGGTATGGAGGAGTGAGATCTTATCTTGCCTTTTTTGGTTTCCAAAGCTTTGGATGCCTTGTCCTGGCAGTGCCACACATAGGGGGAATGTCTAAAGGCCCTTTGCAGTGCACAAGAGGATCCTGTTCCCCTAATCTTACTGTCACAAGTGTCACTTGTTGTACCCAGCATGGCTGAATGCCCCTCCCCCCACCATTGTTTGTATAGTGTTCTTGGCTCTAAGGCAATGATTATTCTGTTAAATAAATTTAATTTGGGGGTTAATTGTCCGTAGGGTTCACGGGGATTGACTCAGAGTATGAGAAACCCGAAGCTCCTGAGCTGGTGCTGAAAACAAACATTGCCTCGGTGTCTGAGTGCATCCAGCAGGTTGTGGAGCTCCTCCAAGCACAGGTGGGTCACTTGTGTGTCACTGTCCCTGGCAGCTTTGGAACCCTGCTTTGGGACACTGTCCTTTTGGTGTGCCTGTGAAAAGCAGCGTGTTACGAGTGCTGCCTGTCTCTGTCTTCCAGAACATCGTGCCCCAAGGCTCAGTCAAGGATGTTCTGGAGCTGTTTGTGCCTGAGGATAAACTCAGCAGTGTCCGGGCTGAGGCAGAGAAGCTGCCAGCAGTGGAGATCAGCAAGGTACTGTCACACATGGGTTCTGACACTGTTTAGCTGCTCCAAGGGTGGAAGCTTCCAGCAGGATGTTGCCAGAGGGGCCTGTGTTCCTCTGATGCCTCTGACCTTTGTGGCTGTGGTTTATGGCAAGCTGAGGTGGGATCCTGACCCTCAGCCATTTTCTGCCATGCCTCCACCCTGTGCTCTAGTGTGTCATTCTCCTCTGCTGTGTCCATACAGCCCCACAAATTCAAACTGCCAGAGGGCAGGGTTAGGTGGGATATTGGGAGGCCCTGGCACAGGGTGCCCAGAGAAGCTGTGGCTGCCCCTGGATCCCTGGAAGTGTCCAAGGCCATTCTTGGAGCACCCTGGGATAGTGGGAGGTGTCCCTGGCCATGGCAGGGGTGGAATGAGATGAGCTGTGAGATCCCTTCCAACCCAAACCATTCTAAGTTGTGCTGTGAAAGTATGTGACTGGCTTAAAAGGCCCCAAGCTACCTCCCCCATGCCTTTCTCCCCCTTATGAGTGTCCTGTATTTGAAGCAAAACAAAGTGAGAATGCTGTTTCAGCAGAAGGGAAGGAAAAGCAACCTCTGAGCGTGACATGGTGGCGGGGGTGTGACAGGAGTGTGACCCCTTTGTTTGTTTTGCAGCTGGATCTGCAGTGGGTGCAGGTGCTGAGCGAAGGCTGGGCCACTCCTCTGAAGGGATTCATGCGGGAGGCAGAGTACCTGCAAGTGCTGCACTTTGGCACCCTGAACAACGGTATGGATCCCCTGTGTCCTCCTGTCCTGCCTGTGGCACACACCAGGGCTCCTGAAGGTGGCCAAGGTCACCCTGCTGTGGCCACAGCCCTGGCTCACAGCTCACAGGAGTTGTTGTGTGGCTCTTGTTGTGCTTGGCTGTACCAGGGTAAATAGAGATGCAAACCCAAAGCTGAGGAAGCAGGGATGCTGCCAGGCTGAGCTGGAGGTGGGAGGAGAAGGCACTGCTTCTTGGAAACTGGGGCAGAGCCTGGTTTGAAGTAAATCTGATTTATCTATGCATTAGCAGCCTGTTAGAGGTGCTTCATCCCTGGAAGTGGCAAAGAGGGCTCAGATGATGACCATCCACAGCTGAGACTGGGGCACAGAATTTTCACCCCATTTCTCAGCTATGGATGCTGTTGCTGTGACTTCACCTGCCCATGGCATGCTCACACTGAGATTTGTAGACCTGGCAGTGATCTCTGCCTTCAGGGACCTGTGTGAGCAAGTCCCTTTGAGCCTTGCATGCCTTCTAGACAATCCTGTGGTCCCACAGGGCAGTGATTTGCTGCTGTTGCTCAGATTTGGGCACCATGCAGCAGAAGCAAAGCTCAGGACTGCTCACTTTGCACAGCAGGAGTGTCTGTGCGAGGGCTCTGCTCCCAGACATGCCATAGCCTTTCACCTCCTGCCCAGTGTGCAAACAGCATTCAGAAGCACATGTTCCTGTTATCAGAGCCTCCTCTGTGGTCTTTGAGCTGCCTGTTGTGCCTGGGGAGGTTGCAGAGAGCCCTGGGACAGCCACGTTGCTCCAGAGCCCCGTACTTTGTGCTGGAGGCTCATCCCAGAGCATATCTGTATTTGGGGTGCCCCCCCAAACCTGTCTGAGCTCTGTGGGCTCTGTGTTCAGGGTTTGTAGAACTCTGTGGGGAGCAGGGACAAAGGCCAGGAGAGCAGCTTTGCAGGGCATGAGCTCTCCAGAGTGAGCTGTGTGTAGCAGGGGGCAGCAGCATCAGTCCCTGGTACACTCTGTCTCCACAGGGCTCTCCAAACTCAGCATCGGTGGGGTCAGGCCCTCAGGGTGACATCTGAGTAGGAAAGAGAACCTTGTCCAGGTGCTCCTGGACAAGCTTTGGGAAGTAGTGGAGGGTTCCATCTCATGATCCTGAGGCTGGGGCATGGCAGTGCCAAGGAGAGACTTGAGCCTGCTCTTCCCAGAGCCATCGGCGCAGCCCTCGCGCCCTGGGGTGGGCAATGGTTTGGGCAGCTCCCATGATTTTTAGGGGTGTTCTTGTTCAAGCCAGTGCTCTAAAGTAAATCCCTCCTGTATGTCCCAGCAGGTGAGTGATGTGCTTTGTGTAGGGCCACCAGGAAGGGGGGTGGGATCTGCAGCAATGCACCAGCGACCCATGACTCCGTTGGCAGGAGTGACAGTGACAGTGGAAGTGTTGGACCACGCTCAGTGTGAGGCTGTGGTAGAACCACAGAGGACCACAGCCACACCAGCAGGAGCTTTTAAATGCTTTGAGTCTTGAAATGGTCTCTGTAACGTGCCCCTGAGCATTAATTATCTTAATTATGTTTGTGTTCTCCCAGGAAAGAAGCGCTTGGTAGCTGGTATGTATGGAACTGTTCTCAGGCTCTGCACAAATTACCTCAACTGACATTCTTTTTGGCCATAATTTTTTGAGATTTACTAAAACAAAAGTTGAAATGATTATGAAATTATTAGAGCCATGGCCTGTTTATGATCCAGGCAGTTAAGTTATGACGTGGCCCGGCACACCCCGTGTCCTAGGGACCAGTCTGCACAAAGATCTCCGTTGTGCAATTTTGTAATTACAGACATGCACTGGAGTGATCTTTTGTTACCTCTCCATCCTGCATTTGGAAATGGAGCCTGAAGATCCCCAGTATCAGCAGCATTTGTGGGTTACATAATGCAGCTTTTTTTGCCTATGCAGACTTCACTGACTGATCATTATTAACATGATTTTAATGTATGAAGCTGATATTGATTGGATCCCATCTGAATATAATTATGATTATTCATGAAAATTGCTGCCTGGCAGATGAATGATACCCAGTTGTGAATTTAAAGTAAATGCAAACATTTCAATAAAAAATAAAGCAAAAATCTGTATCATAGTCAAAATCCTCAAATGGAGACTCTCAAGGATCCAAACTGATTTCAGTCAGATCAGAACAAATTGAATCAGTGATTTGTTTGTGACTGGAAACCCATCGAAGAGACTGATTCTCCAGTATTAACACTGTAGTATCCAAGGAGAAGTGGGAGGACCTCAGTGGAACACTGGGAAATTGGGAGAGTTGGGTTAAAACCAACATGATTTCAAGCTATTTAGGAATTAGAATTATGGAATTAGAAACTGTGTGTGCCCTTACAGACTCACACAGAAGACAGATTAAACATGGGCAGTGCAGGAATGTAAAGGAGGAGGAGTAGCAGTGTAGAGAAAGCCAGAAAAAAGAACCCAAAGGAAAAAAAACACCCCAAATTAAAACTGAGTGTGGTGGAAGAGGCAGCCCAGGAGGTATGCAGGGAATGGAGTGCTCCAGGGAGCACCAGACTGGAGCCATCTCCATAGAGGTGGTTTCAAGCACATCTCTCAATTATCCAGGGTTGCATTTTACAAGCAGATTTAAATTTCTCACCTTCACAAGCAGCTAACGAAGAAGAACCGGGGAAAGGGAGAATGCAGGAACTAAGGAGATGCTCCAGGTGTCTTGGAGACATCTCCAGCCTTTAGATAAGGAGCTTTTATAGTCTGCTATCATCACTATTTATTAGCAGCACAGAGAAAACTGCTGCAAGGACTGATTTTCCACAAAACCATCTGTTTACCACGCTTCCAGAGCTGGTTGGAGTTATTCTCTGCACAGGAGGGTGTTCAACCCCTCCCCTTTGAGGGCTGCAAACCTGATATCCCCTTGGTGCTGACATTCTCACTGTATCTCTCGCTCTACAAGGCCTTTTAATTAAGCCTAAACTGTCCAATTAAGAACGGACACTTAAAGTACAGTAATTTCACAATTACAAGTTGCACTTCCGGGTGTCGGCAACATTTTGTTCTTTGTCCATAAATAAGCTGCACCGGATTATAAGCCGCAAGTTGTTTGCAGTGAGGATCCGCACGCAACTTTCACAAAGTTGCCAATTAGTAACAGAATCGCGGGATAGTGGGGTTTACTGGCTTGGCTTGGGGCTGCTGCGGGCTCGCACTTCCAGGTTGGCAAATTTCTGAATTTCATCCATATATTGGCTGCTCCAGAGTGTAAGCTGCACTTCCAGGTTCGGACCAAAATTTTAGTCAAGGCTTATAATTGTGAAATTACTGTAATTTTACTTTTAACCCAATAACCAATCACCCGTGACCGGCGATGCGGAATTTTCTACCCAAAAATCCGCAGCAGCGGCCGGAGGGCGCTGAGCTCCTCTCTCTGTCTCTCCGCAGACGGCGTGGTGAACCTGAGCATCCCCATCGTGCTGCCGGTGTCGGCGGAGGACAAGCAGCGGCTGGAGGGCAGCGCGGCGCTGGCGCTCAGCTTCCAGGGCCGCCGGGTGGCCGTGCTGCGCGCCCCCGAGTTCTTCGCGCACAGGAAGGAGGAGCGCTGCGCCCGCGTCTGGGGCACCACCTGCCCCCGCCACCCCCACATCCAGGTGGGTCCGGACCCTCCGTGCCATGGGAAGCACGGCCTGGGGGTGAAAGGTGTCTCAAGCTGAAGGTCATCACTGAAGGTTCAATCCCCACGCAGGGCACTGCTTTATCACATTTTCTCTTCTTTCTTCTCTTCTTTCTTCTCTTCTTTCTTCTCTTCTGTCTCTTTTTCCTCTTCTGACTCTTTTTCCTCTTCTGAGAAAAAAGAGCCGGGATTAAAAGCTCGAGAGATGCTATTTTGTGTTCGGACTCAGATGTTTATTAATTCTTATCTATGTTACAGTGAGTTCTACAGCACTTCTAGCTAACAAGCTGAAAATAGTGGTGTGTCTCTCTTTGTACAAGGCCTTTTAAGCCTAAATTTAAATTTAATAACATTTAATAACAATTTAATAATTTAATAATAATTCATTTTTACTTAAGTTATTTTTACTTTTAATCCAATAACCAATCACCCATGACCCTCAATGTGGAATTTTCTATCCAATTACAAAAGTACCACCTAGACCCATGAAGAAGAAAGAGACCTCTGCTCTAAAAAAATCCATCTCACCTTCTATTTTCTAATATTTCTAATACTGTATTCTAAACCCTTAAATTCTAAATTTTCCACCATGTGATATTGCACACTTCTATTCAAACTACCCACCCATGACCCAGGTCTGTCATTCAATTTTGGAAGTCTTCTCCATGGCCTCAGGTCAAAACCAGTGCTTGCTTGAGAGTCAGTGCCTTGTCAGCACAGAAAACCTAAAATTCTCAGTTTCCAGGGTTCCAACAGGTATGGGCTGGAGAAATGAACTTTTCCAAAGTTTTAAGGGTGATGGGTTTCTTGTCTGAGCTTTTTTTTTTTTGAGGGCCATGGGTTTCCTGTCTGAGCTTCCAGCCCGGCTCCTTGCTGCATCCTGAGCAGGCAGGACTGAGTTTTTTTGGCTCTTCCCTACAGGCAGCCAGCAGGGTTGTTACGTTTTTGCAGCTCCTCTCTTCCCACTTACTCTGTGGCAGTACAAGGAGCATCACCCCTCGAAAAGGGAGAGCTCCATACAGTGACTTGAGCTTTCTGCTTTAAAAGTCTACAGCTATGGTGGCTTTTCCCCCTCCCTGAAAATGCCTCGTTAATTAATCAGCAGCAGGCTCATTCCTCCTGTGTATTCCCAGGAGGAAAGAGCAAAGAGGGAGGTGGAGGAAGGTCTTGTGCCTTCCTATAGACTGCTGGCTGCCAGAGGGGAGTCCAGCACCCAGCTGGGTGGGGACTGGGTGGCTGCTGCCCCACTTGATGAGCTTTTGCTGCCCATGGTTGCTCCAATGATGCTTCCCACCTCCGAGAGGGGAAGCTCATCCTATGATGGGGTTGAGCCTCACACTTTTCAAAGGAGACTGGAAGAGGGAGAAGGAGGAGCGTGTTGTCTCCTTTGCATTGAAGGTGTGTGTAATTCCCAGATGGTGATGGAGAGTGGAGACTGGCTGGTTGGTGGAGACCTGGAGGTGCTGGAGAAGATCAAATGGAATGATGGGCTGGACCAGTACCGCCTGACCCCGCTGGCTCTCAAGCAGAAGTTCAGGGAAATGAACGCTGGTGAGTGCCCTGGGTGACACTGATGACAAGGCTCTTCCTGCCCCACAGGGCCTTGGTGGGATCCGTGACTTGCTCAAGCTCACAGTGCTTCCAGCCAATTCTGGGGGTTGTTTGCAGGGATGGGCACTAAAGGGGACTCAGGGCACAGCACAAAAAGTGGCACAGGGTCTCCTAGGCTGGGGCTCCTCACATCCCCCTGGCAGTCAGATCCTCTCTGCACTGACATTCTCGGCCTTCACACCTGTCCCATAGAATCCCAGAATGGTTTGGGTTGGAAGGACCTTGAAACTCATCCCATTCCACCTCCTGCCAAGGGCAGGGACACCTTTCACATTCCCAGGTTGCTCCAAGCCCTGTCCAATGTGGTCCCAGCAGGCTGGCAAGTGTCGGACACCCATCCATGCTTTGGGGAAAGAGCATTGGCCCTCCTGAAGGTGCACTGAGCTTGAGGAGGTGACAGATCACTCAAGACATCAGTGAAGGTGTCCTGTGCTGTGTACTAATGTTGTAGGAGAGCTGATAGGGCTGAAATCAGCCCCAAAGGAAGGGAGCACAGTGAAAACAACCTTGTCAGAGCTGTGTGTGTGAAACACTCAGCTTGCTCGTGTGGAGACAGGACACACAGGTCTCTCATGGCTGAGACAGGGCACACAGATCTCTCCTAACTCTGTGGAAGCTCAGAGTGTGGGAGTGAGGCCTGTGACCCCCTGCCCTTTCCCTTCCAGACGCCGTCTTCGCCTTCCAGCTGCGCAACCCCGTGCACAACGGGCACGCCCTGCTCATGCAGGACACGCGGCGCCAGCTCCTGGAGAGGGGCTACAAGAACCCTGTGCTCCTGCTGCACCCCCTGGGGGGCTGGACCAAGGACGATGATGTCCCTCTGGAGTGGCGCATGAAGCAGCACGCCGCCGTGCTGGAGGAGCAAGTCCTGGACCCCAAGTCCACCATCGTGGCCATCTTCCCCTCTCCCATGCTCTACGCCGGCCCCACAGAGGTAACACAGCCCTTGGCTGCTCAGCCTGTCCATGGGGATTGTGCTCCCAGCCTGCCTGTGCAGCTCTGGAAAACCCCGGGAAGGGAGATGGAGCCATGTCCTCACTCTTGGCTCCTTGCATGGTTTGCCTGTGCTGGCTGCTGCAGCATCTCCCCACAGAGCTCAGCTCCCATCCCCCCATCCTGGGCTGTGGAGGGCTGGGGAGAAGGGATAGAAACAGGCTTCACCTTTTTCTGCCCCCAGGGGTTTCCCTTCTGTCCCTAAACCAGTGGGATGGAAGGGGCGGGTGCTGAACCTCCCCTTCCATGTGCTTGGGAAATACGGAAAACTCAAACTGCGACCTCCGTTTGCTGCCAGCTCGGAGCCAGCCTGATTCCCACACGCTCCCTGTGGATCCTCCCAGGATCCTTTGGCCTCCCTTTCCCCCAGTCCTGAGCCCCTGCATCCCTCCCTGCAGGTGCAGTGGCACTGCCGAGCCCGCATGGTTGCAGGGGCCAACTTCTACATCGTGGGGCGCGACCCGGCGGGAATGCCGCACCCCGACACCAAGCAGGACCTGTACGAGCCCACGCACGGCGGCAAGGTGCTGAGCATGGCCCCCGGCCTCACCTCCGTGGAGATCATCCCCTTCCGCGTGGCTGCCTACAACAAGCTCAAGAGAGCCATGGATTTCTATGACCCCAAAAGGTAACGCAGCGGCGACATCGTGGTTTCCTCACAAACCTCAGAACCGTGGGGTTTGTGGGCGCTTCGGGTTCACAACTTTCCAGGGGATAGGGAAGGAGAGGAATGGGGGGAGAAGCTGGGAAAGCCACCCATATTTTCTGCCAAGAGCTGTTCCCAGATGTCACATGAAACTAAAGATGCCACCTGGGAGGAAAAGCAGCACGGGGCTGAGAGGCAGCCGAAAGGCAAGCTGGGAAGTGTGTTAGGGACACTCCACTCCTCTGGGATGAGGAACCCTGGGGGTGACTCGGGCCAGCTGTGCTGATGTCACCTGTCTCTGTTTTGCACAGGCATGACGATTTTGACTTCATCTCAGGAACACGTATGAGGAAGCTTGCTCGGGAAGGGGAAAACCCCCCGGACGGCTTCATGGCCCCCAAAGCCTGGAAAGTCCTCACCACATACTACCAGTCACTGGAAAAAAAGAATTAACTCCTCCTCCTCCTCCCTAGAAATACCTGTATTAAGAGTGAGCAATGATCGATTGATTCCCTGTGACACAGATCACTTGGCATGACCCTGGGATTTTCCTACCTGGGTCAGAGTGTTTTTTACCAATCAGAAATACTTTGAGCCTGATCCTTCTCCCCCTAAAGCTGTTGGGAGCATCCCCATGGAGCTGGAAGGGATGGGGAGCAGGCCCTTTGTTCCTGGCTGGCACCGGGATGTGCCACCGGGATCATGGTGGTGCTGCCAGGGCCACACAGCAGCTCCCAGTGCAGAGGGATAAAACCTGCCTGGAGCAGAAATGAAGAAGTGCCTTTCCACATTGTGCCTTTGACAGTTTTTGCTAATTAACAGCAGAATCTTTTTAATGCCCTTTTTTAAAAAGGATTTTTTAAGATCAGCTGTGACCACTGCCAGTTCCTTGTGGCTGAGCCAACTTCTCACTGTTTCCTTCCTCCTGCTTGACCTCTTTGGTCAAACAAATCCCAGGCTGAGCATTCCTGTTGCTCCAAGTTCAGCTGTCTGTGAAACTGTGCCATGGTAATCCCTGCACTCAGCCTGGTAAGGGAACCACCATAAAGCCCTGAGATCCCTGAGAAAGCTCTGGAAAGCAGGGAAAAGTCAGGGATGCTGTCACTGTGCTTTCAGGTGTCCTCCTACGTGGCAGAATGGGATCCCCTTTCCCTCTGTATAATAAAGTATTGGAATGGTCTGCCCAGAGAGGTGGTGGAGTCACCACCCCTGGATGTGTTTAAAAAAAGACTGGATGAGACACTCAGTGCCATGGTTTAGTTGAGGTGTTAGGGCATGGGTTGGACTCAATGATCTTGAAGGTCTCTTCCAACACAGTGGTTCTGTGGTTCTGCCCACACTCTTCCCATCCCAAAGGCGAATCCAAGGCAAAACAGCGCAAACACAGTGCAAGGAGAGTCTGGAGAACCAGCTGAGAGGAGATTGAAGCTCCTGCCCTGGTCCACGCCTGTGTGGGTACAGGCGACCTGATTTATTCCATGTCTGCGGGATGGGGCTTGGGATACCCAGAGGATGGCAGGAAAGCCCTTAGGCCCCCCCAGCCCTGTAGGGTGCTGGTGCTGAGCTCCCAGCTCTGGCTGTGGAAAGTTACCCTGGACTTTATCTCCTTCTCCACCCTCCTCCTGACCTGGACTTTGCCTGTGCTGTGCCTGAGGCTTTTGCACTGACTCGCAGCTCCTGCGGTGGCCTCCGAGGGGATGGAGCAGTGACACAACAGCAGAGCTTCCCCGGGCACTCCCGGGAGCCTGGGGCCACCTGCCGTGCCCTGGCTCTGCCCATGGCCAGGGGGGGCTCCCAGGGACAGGGGTGGTCCTGCCCTGCCTGCCCAGCTGGGAGGTGTCTGCAGAGGAGAACAACCAAGCACTTGGAAATAACAGCAACGGCCTCACTCCGTGATTTTTGCACCTGGCCTTCTTTAGCTGCTGGCCCAGGACCCGTCAGGATGTGTCCCCAATGAATGGGAATCAGCTTCTCCCATCTTGTGCTGCAGTTTTCATTCCAGATGGATCCATGCTCAGCAAAACCAACCCTCTCCTATGACCTGCTCTGCTGTGGCCAGGGCGCATTGTCCAAGCCTTCGTCTATGACTTGAAAATATCCTTGCAAAAGGGCTTTTTGAGTGGTTTTTAAGTAATTTTTTAAAGTATTTGGAACAAAGCTGTGTTTCACCCCAAGGCAAATGCTGCAGCCTCCATGGGAGCTGACAATGCACCAGCCTCATCCAGCCATGTCCTCTAACAGGAAGCCAAAAGGGATATTCCCATTTAGGATTTTTTAAGGAGTGGAACAGCACTATTGCTGCTCATCATAAAATAACCCAGTGTTGAAACCTGCCCCCCAGTCAATCCAGGTGGTCACAGCAAAACACAGATGTTGTATTATCATGTCAAACCAGCATAGTGTCCTGATTACTTCTGATTAAAATATGTGGACTTGGGGGTTTATAGTCTATTTATTAAAGACATGAGACTGGAATTTGTACCTCAACTGATGCATCTCATGATTTAATATATTCTGATCTCGATACTCTACAAAACACTCACTTTTAGTACAAATAAATATTTATATGTGTAAGTAGCTCTCACTTGGTGATTTTTGGGTGGAACTCT
Source organism: Catharus ustulatus (assembly GCF_009819885.2). NCBI lineage: Eukaryota > Metazoa > Chordata > Aves > Passeriformes > Turdidae > Catharus > Catharus ustulatus. The sequence continues at coordinate 31,646,567 of NC_046228.1, read as the reverse complement.
GCTCAGCCTGGGCAATGCTGCCCAAGCCTCTGGAGCCATGGAATTAAAGCAGCTACGTTCCAAACCATGCTGCTTCTCAGGCTTTTGAGGAAGCTGCCAGAGGGTTTGTGCTTTGAAAAGGACTCCCACAGCAGCAGCAAGAGTAGACAAGTACGGAAGAGTTCCTGGAGAAGCGGGAATTGCACTCCAGCTGCAGTAACTGCCCCAGGAGCAATCAGAAATAACTCCTTGTGGCTCTTCAGTCAGCCCTGAGGGGCTATGGGCAGCAGGGAAAGGCAGCTCCGGGCAGAGGTGCCCAGAGCCTGGGGTTTGGAGACACAGATCAGAGCTCAGGCAGTGCGCAGGGGCTGCCCCGGGTCTGTTCCTGCTCCTCCGTGTGACACTGAAACCCCCTCGAGGGCACACTTCACACTCAAAGCCAATCAAAACCTGCCTGGGGTTTCACCAAGCAGGAGGAGCTCCCCAGGCTGGCATTTCTCAGGTGTAACTACCCCGGAGAAGCAGCACCAATGGCAGGTGTAAGGTTACTCATGGAATCCCAGAATGGTTTGGAAGGGACCCTAAAGCCCATCCAGTGCCCCCCCTGCCATGGGCAGGGACACCTTCCACTGTCCCAGGGGGCTCCAAGCCTCATCCAGCCTGGCCTTGGACACTGCCAGGGATCCAGGGGCAGCCACAGCTTCTCTGGGCACCCTCCCAGGGAACAATTCCTTCCCAATATCCCCTCTGTCCTCCCCTCTGGCAGTGGGAAGCCCTTCTCTGTGTCCTGGCACTCCATCCCTTGTTTCCATCCCTCCAACTCCATGTTTCCTGCAGCTCCTTCACGCACTGGAAGGCCACAGTTGGGTCACTCCAAAGCTTCTCCTCTCCAGGCTGAATAATCCCAGCCCTCCCAAAGCTGCTTCATCCCTCTGAGCATCCTGGTGCCTCCTCTGGACTCATTCCTGGATCCCAGGCCAGCACTGGGCACTCACCCCTGGCACAAAAGTGACTTGTGCATTAACATCCCAGATCCTGGACTTTACCCATTTCCATAGCCCACCAGTTCTGCTGTGCCTAAATTCCTGCACCCTTTTGTTAGACCACTGTGCATCTCCCATTGCTTTGTGATACAGGGAAGAAGTCTAAGCAATCATTCAATTATTTTTATCCTCCCCCTTCCTTTTGGTTTTAAGATTAAATTGGGACAAACTCAGCCCTGCTGCGTCACCCAGCCAGCATTCCAGAGGGCAGGATAACAGGGAGCAGGCTGAGCTTGAGGGACACTGTCACCAGCCCCTGACACCATGTCATGGCAGGGCTCCAGCCCCCCTTATTTCACTTTATTTTCCTTTGCAGTGCATTTGGTTTTACATCATTCTGTGCCCCCAGTGTTTCCCTCCCATCACAGGCAGCAGAGCTGTGACACAGCGTCCCAGCCCTGGGCTTTGAACAATTAATTCCCTTTAGAGATTTGGGGTCAATCAGTGCACAATTCATAGCATTATATGAAAAAAAGCCCAAGCTCTTGACTATCTTTGACAATAACTTTACAAAAAAAAACCCCAAAAAAACCCCAAACATTTTTGTCACTCACATTGTAACCCTTGGCCTTTATCGCAACAGAACGTTACAAGAATTCACCAGAACTGGTACCAGCAAGGACAGCACGTTGCTAAAACACATCAATAAGCCAAAAGCCATCTCCTCCTCTTTAAATTCACAGATCTGAGCGTGGGACAGAGTCAAACATCACACAGTGTCCCCCCCTGCACCTCAGGCCTGTGACACTTCAGTGGACACTGCCACAGTGGGGCTTTCAGAGACCAAGGGAGAAGCAACTCCTTGGGACAGTGCACAGGAGCTCAGAAAGCTCAGGCTTCAGAGAGCTCAGAGGACGTGGGACTTTAGGGAAGAGCAAGTGGGATTCTACTCTAACTGCTCACAGGAAGGGAAAACCAAAAATAAAATCAGCCTTCATTTAAAAAGCCTTCAAAAGCAGAATTCATAAAAAATTAAAAGTATTCAAACATTCTTACAGAGTAGTTTACTATCTTGACTAAATGGCACCAGTTTTCAAGTGGTCATGTGGAAGAAAAATCAGTAGCATATCAAATGTTGCTTTGTTCTAGGAGCAGTTTCTATCCTGGCATTTGCTGCTAAAAGGTAGAAGTGAACTGAGTATTGAGGAATCTTTCCCCTATGCGCTTCAGATTTGGTTTGCTTCAGGAAGTAGAAAAGATTTTCCATACTCAAGTTATCTACAGATTATGTCTATATATAAAAAAAAGTGTGGCTATGTACAGGTCTTGCACTCACACACCCATTTGTACACACACAGCCCGTGCCAGGTCCTGCCCCCTTCCCCAGGAGCACCCACTCCTGCTGGAAGGCTCCAAGGGATCCCTAGGGACAACACACAAGCACTCGCTCTTGGTCTGGCCTGAATTGTTCCACTCGTGATCTGTGCTTCCACTTCCAGTTGGAATTGCAATAACTTAGAGGTTGTTGTTGTATAAAAATGTAGAACTCCCTTTGCCACCCCTGCTCCCACCCCCTGACACTGGTTTTGCTAACTGATTACAGAAGTCAAACTAAATCACATCAGGAACTGCAAACACACTCTCTTGTCTTAATCGAACACGATCTCCATGGCCAGGTTCTGCATGGAGACATCCTTGGATTTCCTCATCTTCTCGATGGCCCTGTGGAGATCCTGCTGCTGCACGGGCCGGATCTCATCTTCATCGTGCCTGGGGAAGAGAGAGAACAGCCAGGTGAGGGTCCAGGGCTGTGCTGTGACAGCTGTGCCAACAGGCAGCAGCCATCCCTGCAAACAGCAGCTCTGACATGGATCCAGCATCATGCTGGAATCACAGAAACACTGAGGCTGGAAAAGGCCATGGAGCCCAAGCTGTTCCCAGTGCCCACCTTGTCCCCAGCCCAGAGCACTGAGTGCCACCTCCAGCCCTTCCTTGGACACCTCCAGGGATGATGACTCCAAACCTCCCTGGGCAGCCCCTGCCAAGGCCTGAGCACCCTTTCCATGCAGAAATTCCTCCTGCTGTCCAAGCTGAGCCTCCCCTGGCACAGCTTGAGGCCGTTTCCCCTTGTCCTGTCCCTGTTCCCTGGCAGCACAGCCCGACCCCCCCTGGCTGTCCCCTCCTGTCAGGGAGTTGTGCAGAGCCACAAGGTTCCCCCTGAGCCTCCTTTTCTCCAGGCTGAGCCCCTTTCCCAGCTCCCTCAGCCCCTTCCCCCAGCTCTGTTCCCTTCCCTGGACACGCTCCAGCTCCTCAATGCACCCATGCACATTGCTGCAAGCATGGCAAATACCAAAGGGATGTCCCAGCACTGTGTCAGCAGCACTGAAGCCTGGCACTAACCAGTGCAGCAGCAGGACTTGGTGGCTCAGGCTACCTCCAGCTCGGGCACCTTGGAACAACCAACGTGCTGAGCCCATTTTCAGTGCCAAAAGGAATAACAGTAACTGAGTTTGGGGTGGGGAGATTTGTGTATAGTGGCAATAGGGCATGAAAGCAGGACACTCCTGCACTGTGTGACCCTCCACCCAATCCCAAATGAGGCAGGGAACACAGGGAGCAGCTGTGAGTGTGCAGCAGGGCCCCACGTACACGTCCTCCTCGCAGGCGTTGTTGACGTACTCCCGCACGCAGAGCAGCGCCGCGTCCCGGCACATCTCCTTCAGGTCGCTGCCCGAGAAGCCGTCGGTCTCCTTGGCCACCTGCAGCAGATCCACGTGCCTGTCCACCTGTGGGAAACTCGAGGTCAGGCCATGCACACTCCAAAGCCACTGCCTTGGGTTACCACCAAAAGCGACAGTCACCTCCAAGAGTTTTTACCTGCTCTGAGATCCATCTTCATTTGACATTTTTGGGGAGCTCAATTATTCCCTGACCCTTTGAACCTCCAAGTGGTTCACACCGTTACAGGAAACTGATGTTTCAGTTCATGAGACTCTGCCACTGGTTCAAAACCCCACCAAAACTCCTTATATCCTGTACTAACCACGCTCCTGCAGGGATCTGCCTGGCCTGGCAAAAACTGGATCCCAGGAACACTGACCCCTTTTCCCTGGAGCCCACATAAGTGTCTCAGAGCTCTGCTGTCTGGACACCTATTCCTGCTTTACACAGCCCCAAACCAGGGGATTTAGAGACAAAATAACATGTCTAACTCAATGCACCAGGCCAGGCTGCACTCCTGCCAGTCAAGACCTCAGGTTTATTCCATCTTTTCATGGAATTTCTGATTCTTTTTCCACCATGTGCATCAGTATTTCCTTTTCAAAAAGTTAAAGCCAAGGCAATCTAACAAAAGGCTGAAATTCTGTGATGACTTCTTTCAAGAGGGAAACTATTTCACGGTTTGAGTCAGGCAAGGAAAACAGAGGGCAGGACTCCCCTTGCCATGGGAAGTCTGGACTTGAGAGATCAAATTCCTCCTCCTGTGGGATGCAGGCTGGTTTTTTTATCTCCCTGAAAAACTTACTTGTGTGGTTCCCTGCCAGATGCTGGTGAGCTGCCATTTTTAGGCCTCTTCCAAAAATTTAAGTTGGTTTTACTAATAATAGATATTAGGTTGGAGCTCAGCCTAGAGACACTTTGCAATATTAACTTGAAGGCAATTATGCTCCTCACTAACAGGAGACTACTCACATTTTCATTCTTCAAGATCAGCTTCAAGATCGCCTCTCTTTGCTTCAGAGCCTGAAACAGAAGAGACTGAAGTTACCAGAGGACAAAAATAAACCCTTGTGACATCCCAGGGCATTCAGTCCCTTCAGTGTCCTCACCCAGGACATGTGACACACTCTGAGGAAACCTCTCTGATGGCAAATTCAGTTGCCCAGGTGATGCTTGGGAAATTCTAAACCAGATATATTACACACTGTGTGTCAGGAGGTTACTGATGAATCTGCTGAGTCTTGAGCAGATCCCTCCTAGGAAGGGCAAACACAGGCAACAAAGACTGGGTTTTGTGCCTGCCACACCTCACTTACATCATTAAAAAGGGGAAAAATTACCCCACAGATAATCTGGCAGCTGAACAGTTGCTACTGTCCCAAAACCCACTTCTGCCATTTCCCTCTGCTTTGCAGGTAATTTTTGATGAGTAATCTGGGGCTTTTCACCTCAAACTCAGTTATAAAATCTGCAAGGCTTTCACTCCTGCCCGTGCCTGTTCCCAGCCCACAGCACACCAATTATTTCACCTTCAGTAAGAGTCAGAGCCAATCTGGGTTGATCACAAAGCAAGAGAGAAGCAGTAAGCTCCTGGCAGGGCTGCAGTGGGGTAAGGAAAATCTGTTCCCTAAATGACACCTCCTATGTTAACTCTGATCCTGGCAGAAAGAGCCAATCCCTGTAATATCCCAGGGCACATAATTCATCCTTCTAATGATGGAGTTTGATAGAATGACACAACAAAGTACTCAAATCCACATCCTTGAGTTCAAGGAACAGTTGGAGATGAGAAAGGTGTGTAAAACAGGAACTGCACGGCAGTTCCCAGGTTACAAATGTTATTTCCAAAGGAATCCACTCCCATGGCAGCTCCAACAACACAGGCCTGGGAACACAACTCCTCTCTTGCACAGTCAATAAGAATTTTACTCCTTCGGTTTGGTCTCTGAGTTTCAGCAAAAATGGATAATGAATTCTGTAGCCAGAAGGGAATTGCAACAGTCACGACTGAACTCCTGACAACACTGACACAAAAATGTCTGGTGACATCACCAGGCATTCAAAGGTGACTGAAATACCTGGAAAAGGATGGCAAGAGCAACTTTTGAAGTAAGGACACCATTGTGAGAGCTGCCTCATTGATAAAGAACTCAATAACTGGGACATAAATCATAGAATCATGGAATGGTTTGGGTCCTTCAAGACCAGAGGCAGAACAAACCAGGTTTTCCACACTGTCTGCTGTGGAAAGGCCTGAGCAGAACACAATCACAAACCAGCCCTTGCCAGCATGCAGCATCCAAACAGCTCCTTTCCCAAAGAGCAGGGATGAGAAGCTCATGGTGTTGTTTCTCATGGTGTTGTACAGATAAAATACACAAGGGATCAAAACTTCCCCTTAAAACGCCAAGTTATGGACATGCTACAAAAAACCCAAACACAACTGAGCAGAAAGCAGCATTTCCTGGAAGAAAAGCCCCAGAGCTGTGGATTTCCTGGCTGGTGGGGCAGGGCAGGGAGCACTTACAGGTTGGTTGATGTGGAAGCGGGTGGGCATCCTCCTCATGATGGCAGAGTCCAGGTCCTGGGGCCGGTTGGTGGCTCCCATCACAATCACCTGTGTGACACCAACAGACACCACTGAAACCAGTGCTGGGAAACATCCACAGGCTGGGAATGTCAGCACCAGCCATGGCATCTCCCCCACTTTATCAACAGCATTGACGTTTAAAGAAGTTACAAAAAGTTTTCCTGGCAGTGATCTCAGCAAGGCAGCTGGAGAGAGCCTGGAGCCACAAATACCACCCAGGGGGAGATTTCTACATGAGCCCAACTTGAAAATTCAAACCCTAAGAAGGAACTTAAAACTTCTGCTTGTGATGTCACTTTTGGTTCCTGGTGGAATTCAAAAGGCGATGTTTCAGGAAGGTATTTAAAAACGTGGTGGTTCTGCGCTGTGCTGAAAAAAGAATCATGGGAGGTTTGGGTTAGAAAAGACCTTAAAGGTCATCTTGTTGCAAGCCCTCCAGGGGCAGGAACACCTTCCAGGAGACCTGCAGGTCAGCAGTAGGCTAAAGGTGTCCAAGGCAAGCCCAACACCAGGACAGTGTTTACCTCCTGGAGCACTCCAGCTCTTAATTCCAGAACAAATTTACTCCCCATTCACAGCAGCCTTGTTTCCCTATTTGTTACTCTAAGCTGTGTACATGGTAAACACCCAGCCAGAAGAGTGAAAAACGGCAGGGTGATTAATCTGGGCTGCAGGGTGTTTGCTGCCCTGCTCCTGCCTTTGGGCCAGGAAGGCAGGGCTGGTAGCCCGGCAGAGTCACCCTGCCACCTAGAGGCACAGGATTGCCGGCTCAGGGATGATCCACGCTTCTCTGGGCATTGTTTTCAGCCAAAAGGCACATCCTTCACCTGCCCCGAGCTCCTGCCACGCTCCAGACCCACAGCTGAGCGTGGCTTCCAGGTGGAATCAACACATCCACCTCAACACTGCCTTACAATCTCCTCCACGCATTTGGGATTCTTGTTTTTCTTACAAAAGGCAAAAACACTGCTGAATTTGAGAGACCCCAAATTGTCTCACTGCAAGGAATTAATAATTTCATTTGCTCCAAGGAACTGTCAGTGTATTGGGAAAAAAAAAAAAGATGCCTGGAAGATTATATCTGTTTACAGTGAAGGATTCATACCACTGGGGACTAATGGGGACTTTAACCCTCCTCAGTAAACACACATATATCTCACTATTTTTTACTCATTTTGGGAAAAATCAACTGAAAAGCATCTTTAGCAGCAGCTTGGGAGAAGAGGAAAAGCAATTCATGGAAAAATATACATTAAAAAAGCTGAAAATTTTCAACTGAGAGAATAAGTATCCTGTTTAAGGGCTTTAAGAAGATCATCCCAGGTGACAGTTCAGAACCGTGGCATGCAGGCTTTCTGATACATTCAGTCATTTAGAATCCCAGGATGGTTTGGGATGGGAGGGACCTTAAAGCTCATCTCATCTGAAAAGGCCACTTCTTGATTAAAACCAAAACAAGCACGAAGCCAATCTTCTCAGGAAGAACCATGATCTGTGGATACAACTCCCCTCGTTCCCATAAAGTGCTGGGAATCACTGACAGGTAAAGAATTCTTTGGCAAGTCCCGTTCCATGCACAATATCCCAGCTGAGGGAATCCCAGCCTGTCTCCCAGCAGCCTGAGGACTCACCTGGCAGTTGTAGTCAGTGTCCAGCCCATCCCACAGACTCATGAACTGGGCTTTCATCATGGCTGTGGCCTCGTGGTCGGTGCTCGATCGGTTCCGCAGGAAGGAATCTGTGCCAAAGGGAGGCAGCAGTCACTGCCAATCCAGCTCCTCACCTGGGCTGTTCTCTTCTCTCAGAAATGCATTTTTAAGCAGTCTCCCCTCCTACACTTCAGCCAGTATTCCAGAGCTCTCCTAAAGCTATATTTTACTTCCCAGTATGTGCCCTGACACCAAATGCACTGAAGTGTAGTTTTGCTGAGTTTCCTTGTGAGCCAAAAACAAGTAGAAACTTATTTTATTTGTGAATTCCTCCACTCCCACCAGGAAAAAACCCATTGTTTTACCTAATATGCCACCACTCCTTTAGAATTCTGTTTCTCTTACTGAGCCTTCACTCTTCTTAAAGAAAAGACGACAGCAGATCCATACATCACCGAACCTACAACTCAATGTCACTCTGCTATAGCTACTGATAAAAAAATAGATTTTTACCTATTTCATCAATAAAAATGATGGATGGCTGGAGTTTTATGGCCAGGGAGAAGACAGCAGCAGCCAGTTTTTGGGATTCTCCATACCATTTATCCGTCAGTGTGGAGGGCTGGAGGTTGATGAACCTACACCCAGCTTCCTTGGCCGTAGCTTTGGCAATCAGGGTTTTCCCACATCCAGGGGGGCCATAGAGAAGGACTCCTGGAAAATTCACAGTGTTACTACTCTGCTAGGACAGGCCTGGGGGTGTCCAGGCTCCAGCTTGATCTAGGTCTTAAAAAGTAAGAAACCAAACCGAGGAAACGCTGTTCCATCAAATCAGAGGTTTTAAAATAATCCCTATTAAATTACAGCTCAGAACAGCCAAAGACAGGAATGGTGAAGCTGAGAAAGATTTGAAAGATGACTGGTTTATTGTGCCTGCCCATGGCAGGGGGTGGAACATCATCTTTAAGGTCCCTTCCAACCCAAACCACTCCATGATTCCACTTCATTCCATTCCTAGGACTACAAAGGTTACATAAAATTAACCCCTGTTCATGTCCTGTCAGCACCTGACAGCCCTTGTTTACAGCTCCTTTCAGTCCTGCTAATAAAACTTAGCACAGAGGAGTGAGGGAAGGAAAAATCCATCACACAACAGACACACAGACATTTTAAACAAATTACCCACAATTAAATATGACATCTTGTATTATTTTTAAACTTGTCACAGTCCAAGAATCCACAGGAGTGTTTTTCTAACGCTGTTATAAAGAAAACAATTTCAAGAAAAACATTCATTCAAAAGAGCCCAAAACACAGGGAATTATTGAAGTTTTTTCTCTGTTTATATGAGCAGTGCCCACAAACATCATTACTTTGGAGAAGTGATTTCCTATTAGCTCCCAGCACAAGCCACTCATAAAACTGGGGAGCAGCCCGAGTTGGAAAAAGATAAATAAAAAAATCATTTTTTCCTTCAGCTTATTAGATCATGGCATTCATGTAATTTTCCAGACAGCTTCAGTTTGTGACTTACACAGAAAGCAGCCTGGAAAAAGTAAACCAGCTACCAAAGTGCTGCATTTTCCATCCCTTGGGACACAGGACTGAGGTGGTCACAGATCCAGGCAGTAATTAAGAGCTCCAGAAACCAATATTCCAGGGAAAAAAGCAGTAAGCTTAGGAGGTTTGTCCAACATTTTAGGTTTAAATACTGATTTTTTCTTCTTTTTTTTTTGTTTTTTTGTAACATACAAAAAATACAGCTGTAGGGATTTAAGCAACTTCTGTTTTACTGTGGAAAATTAATCTGCCACCTGCCTCTTAACACTGTGTAACCCAACTCCAGAGAGAACCAAAGGATCTCCAGAGGAAAAATGGGCTGTCTGTCTTGGTGAATTATGGGAATTTCTAGAAATGTCAAAGCTGTAGAGCAGAGTTAAAGCTCAGCCCTGCCAAAGGATAACACAGGGTGTAAAGACAATAAAAATGACAATTTAGGCAGTGAAAAATGCAGGACCCATGGAGATTATAATGGCCTGGAGTGATGGGATGTGGCTTCATGCTGACAGAGAGGAGATTTGGAAGGGATATTGGGCAGGAATTGCTCCCTGGGAGGGTGGACAGGCCCTGGCACAGGGTGCCCAGAGCAGCTGTGGCTGCCCCTGGATCCCTGGCAGTGTCCAAGGCCAGGTTGGGGCTTGGAGTAGCCTGGGATAGTGGAAGGTGTCCCCGTCCATGGCACTGGATGGGCTTTAAGGTCCCTCCCAAACCAAATCATTTCATGATTCTGTAATTAGTGCACAAAAATGGACCATCATAACCACAGTGCAGCTATTGCTTCATTATTAAGATGAAACTTGTTCACCAAAGCATGAGAAGAGGGAAAATCTGAGGGTTTTTCCTGGCATCTGTCCTAATGCACTTTGACCTAACAACCCACTTCCTCTTCCCTTTCTCAGAAAGGGCACCTTTATATTTTAAATACCAAGGGATAAATCCATCACATGATTCCCTTCTTACCTTTTGGGGGCTGTAATAGCCTGGAATTCTCAAACAAATATTTCTTCTTGATGGGTAAAATTACAGTGTCTTTCAAATCTGTGATGACATCATCTAAGCCTGCAATATCACTCCAGGTGACCTGCAAAGCAAAAACAGTGTTGGGAATGATCAGCATGGATCCTGCCAAGGAAAAGCACCCATCAGCTTCACAGGAGTGCCTTGAAAATAAAAGAGAAACCCTCTGCTCTCAATGATGCAGTTTTAGTCTTAGATCACAGGAATATTTCCTGTGTAAATAACGTAACCCAGAGACAAAGGGGAATTTTGCAGGTGTGAGGAGCAGGGAAGTTGCTCACATGCATGCTGAGTGGGTCCACCAGGTGGGCAGCAATGCTCATCTCATACTCAGTCAGCTTGACATTCTTCACTCCTATTTGCTTCATCAGCTTTTCAGCCTGGGGGAAAGCAAACACCAAGAAAATCAAGGGAAAGAACGCAATGCTTCACTGAAAAATCAGCTTTTTTAAAGAAATGCTGCTTGTGGTTTGAAAAGCTTCTCCCTAAGAGGTGAAATCTTGTTTTAAGCAGAAAGTTCTGCTGTTTCCTAATGACTTTGCTGTCACTTGAGTAAAACCAAGTCAGATGTCTCAGTTCCCATCTAAGAAATGCTGGGGCCTTGACATGTCCAAATCCACAACTCCTCTGTTATGACCTAAGAAACAACCAAAACAAACCTTAAAACACAGAGTGTGCCCCCCAGGCCTCCACAGCACTTAGAGATTCGTGTATTTTCACATGAGTCAGGGAAAGATTAATGTATTTTTAAATTCCCAGAAGCCAGTCAATTTCTAGTATGAGCTCAGTGGGTTTTCCCTAATTTACAAGGAAAACTCATTGTGTCAACAACTTGCACCAGTCAATTTCTCTTTCTACTCAAACTTGCAACAAGTCCAACAAGGTTTTGGGACAGTGCAGCCTCTTAGATAACAGCTGGCACTGAACCCATTGGGAAAGCTGGTTTTCAACTAAAAAGCTCATTACAGAAGGAAAACCACCTAAATCTGCTCAAAACCTGTGAAATTCTTGTCAGCCAGAAACCAAACAAAAAAAAAGCTGTCACATTTCCAAAGCAAACCTTTAACTTTTAGTTCTGAAGGGCCCCTAAAGCTTTTCCAGAGCACAAATTGTTCCAGTTCAAGATAGGGAACGAGGCTTTTCATTTTTTCCCTCCCCTTTCCAAGGCATTTTGACTGCTGGTGGAGGTCTTTGCCACTAAGTTGTCAGAAATGCAGACCTTTCAAGTTCTCGTTTAAGTTAAGAATTAAGTTATCTCTGCTCAAGGTTTTCCAAAGCAACCAAGAGACTGATGATTTAAGGCCACTGCTGCTCAGCAAAGCTGTCAGAAGCAGAGAAGGCACCAGGCTCACAGACTTGCTGAAAATCAGAGCCAATAGCAGCCTCCAGACCAACAGTTTTGCCACCACTTTAAGCTAGAAACTGTAATTTCTTACAAAATTGTCATTTATTATATACTGCAACTTGTTATAAAACACAAGCCCTGAGAAGACCAACACCCTAAACCCTGAGACTGACTAAAGAACTTCAGTTTCCCACCAGCACATTCCTCAATATCCCAGGGAAACACTGCAGAATGGAATCCTACCTGCTTCTGAGCTTCCACCTTCTGCTTCCTGGTGGGGTCGATGGCATCCACCATCCATTTGATGGTGAAGTAGGTGACGGCCCCAAAGATGGTCAGGCGGAAGATCAGCCCCACCACCTCATTCCTGCTCAGGGGCCGCGAGAACGCCTCGGCGTGCACCATCCTCCTTCCCAGCTCTGAGGGGAACAGGGAAGCACAGAGAGGGAGAGAAAGGAAAATTAGAGCTGAAAAAAACCCACCTGCCTTGTGGCTAAATGTTGTTTGATAAAAGCTGTTTTGCAGGGACTTTGGACGAGGGATGCAGAGTCAGGACAAGGGGGAATGGTTTCCCACTGCCAGAGGGTAGGATAGATGGGATATTGGGAAGGAATTATCTCCTGGGAGGATGGGAAGCCCTGACACAGGGTGCCCAGAGAAGCTGTGACTACCCTTGGATCCCTGGAAGTGTCCAAGGCCAGGTTGGAACAAGTTGGGATAGTGGAAGGTGTCCCTGCCCTGGCAGCAGGGGGAAATCTAAGGCGCCTTCCACAGAATCCTGGAATTCTGTGCTCACAGTGGGCACAGAGTTGACATTCCCTTCAAGACTGACATTTCAGGACTGCTATTGACCCTGAATGCTGAATCCTGGAGCCAGGGAACTCCATTATTTAACCAGAGAGGTCTTTTCCCTAAGAGGAAGTTTACAGGAAAGGCACCCGGCTGCCACATTAAGGAGCAATCAACAACTCGCATTTGATTAAAACGAGGTTAAGAGCTGCAGCCTGCACCTGGCAGGATGTATGGGGAGTTATTAATATCCCTGGAAACCTGAAAATGCTGGATGTGGCACACAGCTATCCAGGGAAAAGCCTGACTGCTGCATGAGCCAAGCCCAGAGAGCATGGCACCCTCAATCTCGGGACCATAAGGCACAGAGGAAAGAACTTTGCTAAAACACTGGAAAAATGACTTGTAAAATCAGAGTCCACTTCCTCCTCAGCTGCTGGGGGGGATCTGCTTGAGAATCCCCAGATGACTCCTTGGGCACTGCCCCATTTTCTTGATGCAAGGGCACAACCAGCAGCAATTCCTTTGGCAGCTCCTGACACTCCCTGGCTACTCTCCAGACCAAGCTAGCAGCCAGGGCAACGCTGGAGCACCCACAGCCAAATTATCCCTGGATCCCCCTTCCTAGGGCAATGCTGGAGCACCCACAGCCAAATTATCCCTGGATCCCCCTTCCTAGGGCAACGCTGGAGCACCCACAGACAAATTATTCCTAGATGCCTGCTAAAGGGTCTAAGGAAGTACTTCAGAGCTGGAGGATTCTGTGTGTCCTCGTTAGCCTGACTTATTAAAATGTAAGTCACTGAACAAGGAGAAAACCTCCCCAAAAACCCCGTGCAGAAAACTCCTTCTTATGCAACCCATGCCCTGAGCGACAACCGAAAGGAAAAGCTTGAACACGAGAGAAATTGAAGCATAACCTCGCTGAGCAAAGTCCTAATAACACACAAACGCTAAAGCCTGTAGGAACTCAGCGATTCTTTTCCCTGAGGCGTGGACTCTTCACTAAGGGCCCGCTGCGGCTCCGCTCTCCCCGTACAGGCGCAAAAGGGAAACCAAAAGCGGCAGCGGCGCTAGTTACTGTTCCGCTCCGAGGGCAAATCGAGGCACTGCCAGGAAACGCTGGCCTGCCCCGGGCCCGGGGAGCCCCGCAGGGCCCGCCCCAGCGCGGGGATCCCCCCCGGGGCCGGGCAGCCCCCGTCACGGCTGTCCCGGGCAGGGCCGGGCCGCGCCGCCCGTGACCTTCCCGCCGCCCGGCAGGTGCGGCGCGGCCGCCCTGCCGCTGTCCCGCCGGGTCACTCACCGTGAGGCGGCTCTCCGGGACACGGGGCGGGACGAGCAGCAGGAGGAGGAGGAGGAAGAAGGAGAGGAGGAGAAAGGGCAGGAGGAAGAAGCGGAGCAAAAGCCGGCGGCAGCACCGAGGGCCCGACAGCGGCGGCGCGTCCGGCGCTTCCTCCGTCCGGGCGGCGCTCGCTGCTCCGCCCAAAGGTTCCGGCCGGCGGCGCCCGCGAGAAGGTTCCGCCCCCCGGCAAGGGGCAGCTCTGGGCTGGGAAGGGCCGGGATGAGCCGGGATCGGCCGGAACGAGCGTCAGCGGAACGGAGCCTTCAGCGCGGCTCCACCGGCACCCCCGGGGCCATGGCTGCCGGCCACAACGTGTAATGACAGCGGGAACTCCCCACTACCGCATGGAATACACAGAACATAACGTGTACAACATGTTAAGAGAAATATAAAATTATACGTATAAATATAAAATAATACATATAATACATAAAACATACACACACATACACATTTTATATAGACAGATATGTAATTTACATACGTATAAGTATACCTAACAGATATAAAACATGCCTAACATATTTACAACATATACCTAGTGAAAGAAGAATGTCCAGGAAAAAAGTGAAAATGACAGGATCTCTCTAATAGCCATAATTAACCCAGAGTTTTGGCAATTTCTCTTCAGCCTTTCTGCTCTGGAGCCAAGGTTTTCCAGCGACAGGACGAGAGGAAATGGCCTCAGGCTGTGCCAGGGGAGGTTCAGGTGGGACATCAGCAGGAATTTCTTCACGGAAGAAATTCGATTTGATCAGGCAAGTCCTCCCTTTCATGCTGCTCCTGCAGGCTTTGATGGTAAAAAAGATTACAATCTTCTAGAGGTTTTTGTTTTTCAATTCACGTGGACCATTGTGTTCGTTCATTCCTGAAGGAAAATATTTAGGACCCTACTGCTTTTCTTCCCACTCCTAAAAAAAAAAAAAAAAGAAAGAAAAAAAAAAAAGTGGCATCTGTTCTGCTGCAATTAAGGAGAAATGCAAACACACACACACAGAAACTTATGTTTTGTCACTGCTGTGGTGGCAACCTCCAAAAAAATCCCATCAAAAAAAATACTTTTAAAAGATGTGGGGAAGTGCAATTTTTCAGAAGCCAACCAGGGCCATAGCAATGTAGAATGTGTGGATTGGACTGGGCTCCAATAAACCCAAATATTGAGGGATTGTGATCAGGATTGTGACTGAGCTCCTTCCCAGAGATCATGTTTCCATTCATAACTCCAGTGAAATGGACTGTCTGGAAATGTACTGGGAATCATGGGGTTATACTGGGGGGAAAGGAGTTTGTAGCAGCTCTGTCCCCAAGCCCTTGGCATGCCTTGGATCTTGGGGGATGCTTCCCTCCTAAAGATAGATCCAGAAGGTGGGAACACAAGCAGAATGAGTTGGATGGCTGGCACCAAAACCCAGCTCATTCCTCCCTGTGCCATGGGCAGGGACACCTTTCACTGTGTCCCAGCTTGCTCCAATCTGCTCTTGGACACTTCCCAGGATCTGAGGACAGCCACAATTTTTTTGGGTTTGTAGCTGGAGGAAAGAGGGAGTGTGGAAATCGAGGGGGCCAAGAGGGACCTCTGTGCTTGCTCTTTGAGGCCAGTGGTAGCACAAGGATAAATGGTTGCAGACCAGTCCCAAATATATTTAGCCTGAAAACCAGGAGAAGGTTCTGGGAACAGTTTCACAGCGGGAACAGTGGTGGCAAAACATCTCAAGATGCAACTTGATACATTTCTGAAAGGAATTATATAATAGAGCATTTGCAAAGGCTGGAGGCTGCAGCAGCCTGGGAAATCCCTCCACCTGATGTTCCACTTTATTTTGAGCCCTTAAAGGTAATTTTCCTGCAAAACATCAACGCTGCTAATTCCCAAACAGTTACAGTTCTCAGTTTAGAGTGCGAAGAGCCTTGTACAATGGGGTTTATCCCCCAACGTTTTAGAGTTACAAAGATTGATTTAGAGATTTATAGACGGGGCTTTCTTCCTGCCAGGATAATTGTGATCAGTGTGGGAAGGAGAACGGAGTGGGAGAGGAAGCTCCATGGAAATCCCACGGGCTGCTGGGCCAGACGGCCCGGCCTGGGGAGACTGTCGTGTCCCTGTCCCGGAGCTTGGCTACCCCAAGGACAGCAGGAGGAATTTCTCCACAGAAAGCGTGCTCAGGCCTTGGCAGGGGCTGCCCAGGGAGTCCCCATCCCTGGAGGGGGCCAGGGAAGGCCTGGACGTGGCACTCAGTGCTCTGGGTTGGGAACAAGCCTGGGCACATCGGGCACAACCTGGACTCGATGATCCTGGAGGGCTTTGCCAACCTTTATGAGTCTCTGGTTCCGAGGACAGCAGGTGGCCCAAACCCCCTTCCCTCCGTGCCCCGGTGGCTGCAGGAGGCGACAGGCGCTCACTCCCCGCGGCTTCTCCCCTGCACGCCAACCTCGGGGCCGTGAGGGGAGGACGACGAGCGCCCTCACGACGCCGGGCGGACCCTCCTCCCGTTCCCTTTCCCCGCGGGGCCGCACCGAGCCCGTTCTTCCCCTTGCCTTCTTCCCTCCCAGCTCGGCTGAGGAAGGAGGAGAGGCGAGCGGGCGGCAGTCCCAGGGGCTCTGAAGGGCTCGGGGGTCTCAGGAAAGCTCGGGGGGCTCCAGGACCGCCCGGGCCCCTGACGGCCCCTGACGGCCACTTCCGCCCGCGGGGGAGGCGCCGCCGCCAGCGCCCACGTGACTGACGCAGCACCCCCGCCACCTCACTTTACCGCCCGTATCCCTCCGCTCGCCGCTCCCCCCTCCCCCGCCCCCTCCCGGGGCCGAGGCGGAGCCGGCGGGCGGAGGGGTACGGACGGCGCGCGCAGTGCGATCCGGTCCCCCACTCCTCCCGGTCCGCCGCGTCTCCGCTTCTCCGGCGACGGGGTGGGAGGGACTACTTTGTGTGTTGGCGGATGCGTCGCGTGGGCGTGGCGGAGCCGCCCGCCGTCCCTCTCGGAAGCCGCGGCCATGATGGGCGCCCCGCGCCGGCGAGCGCTGCGGGCCGGGGGATGAGCGCGGCCGTGCCGCCCTGAGGAGCCGCCGCCGGGAAGAGCCGAGGGAGCGACCGCCCGGCCCCCGGGGCGGGGAGCGGAGCGGGGCCGGGCCGGGGGCGCGCCCCGCGCCGCTGTCACCATTGCCGGGGCCCGGAGCGCCGCAGAGCTGCTCCCCCCGCCGCCGCCGCGCTCGCCCCAAACACGGCGGCGGCGGCGGCACCGCCCGCAGGGGCTCGGCGCGGCTCCCGACGCGCTCGGAGGAGGAGGCGGAGAAGGAGGAGGAGGAGGGAGCAGCAGCCGGTGCCGCCGCCGGGAGCCGGGCCCGCCCGGGGCTGAGCCGCCGGAGCATCAGCGCCCGGGGCCGCCCGGTGGTGCCTCGCGGCCGCCGCCCGGGCCCTGCGCGCTGCCCCGGAGCGGCCCCCG
Organism: Catharus ustulatus; assembly: GCF_009819885.2. Lineage (NCBI taxonomy): Eukaryota > Metazoa > Chordata > Aves > Passeriformes > Turdidae > Catharus > Catharus ustulatus. The sequence goes on along the minus strand of NC_046228.1, from coordinate 31,629,158 downwards.
GCTGCCAGACATGACCGCCATCATCAAAGAGATCGTCAGCAGGAACAAAAGGCGATACCAGGAGGATGGCTTCGACCTGGACCTGACCTGTATCCTCCTCCCGCTCCTGCTCCCGCACGTCCCGCGATTGCATCAGACCCGCGCGGCGTTACCTAACGCGCTGCCCCCGGCCGCTCCGCCGCCGGGGCTCGCCCGGGCCGCCGCGCCCTCCCCCGCCGCCGCCTCGGCCGCCTTTTGTCCGGGCCCGGCAGATTAACGGGAGCTCCAGGATTAACGCCAGCGCTCCTTGCCGGCCGGCCCGCGGCCCCCCCGAGCCGCCGAGGGGCCGTGCTCCCCCTTCCCTCCCCCCGGCCCCGGAGCCCCTGCCCGCTCCGGAGCAGCCGCTTATCTCCGGCTCTCTTGGTTTTTGGGCTCACGCAGCAAATGCGCCCGACCCGCCGTGATTTGCGTCCACGACGCTGCTCTCTCTCTATTTTTTTTTTTAATTTTTAAATTTAGTAATTCGTCTTGAATCGCGATTACAATCATGGCAGGCCTGTGGCTTTCCTCGGGTTGCTTCAGTCGAAGGCTGTGTCCTCTGCCCTGATTTCCAGCCCTCCACTAAGGCAGAGCTGTACCTTAGGATGCAGCAAGGCTCTCCATGACAAGAGGTGGCAATCGCTCCTTCCAAATTAGAAAAAAAAATAAATACCAAAACCCACCATTTTTTCCCAGTGAACTGCACGAGGATGTGTCACAAACGAGAGCGCATCGGGTCTCATCGAGGAGGATTGTATAAAATACTTACTGTGGAATAAGTAATTAGTGTGCAATTACGGCTAATGAGGCAAAACCCGGTTTGTAGTTTTGGTGGCCTTTGGAACAGATGTGCTGGAGCGGCGTCAGGCAGATGTTTAGCTTGGAATGCCCTGCAGGGTTCATGGTGGGTAGGGGCTCGCTGTGGACAGGGTCTTGCTTCGTGGTGGGGAAAGGTTGGTGCAGTGGGAAAGATTTTGGGGCAAGAACTTCGCTTAGAAGTTGGAAGAATGAATATTGGCAGTAGTGCTCGGAGCTGGACTTCTCCCTGTGGAGAGATGTTTCTGTTCTGCAACAGGATTAGGTGGAAATCTATTGGGTTTTGGAGCAATTACGTTCAGGTCTGAGCAAGTGTTCCAAATAAATCCAGTTTTTGAGCAGGATGAAAGCTGATAAAAGCTGTACCTAGTACAGAGCTCTTGCTTTTGCATTGAACCTTGGCCTAAAATTTTGGTGGCTTTAAGAAGTGGATGCTTAGCTTTTAGTTAAATACCCAGCAGCTCTGCTTTGTTATTCCTGCATTATGTTTGTGATAAAAATACTTTTAGGCCTGGATTTTTAGGCGTTTGCATTTGGTGATTTTGTTGGCTATTGGGTTATGGAAAGGGTTAAGGGATGGCAAAACCAAAAGGTTTTGCCCTCACAGTTGAAGAGTTTGGCGTTTCAGGCATCTTTGCCCAGATGTGCCCTTGGTAGGGAGAGGTTATTTGACCCGAGCACATCTTTTTAACTGGCAAGAAAACTGGTGAATGCTGAACCTCGACTTTCTTGCTCAAGGTTGCCTAATGATGTGTCAAATGGAACTGGTTGCTTATTTTAAATTTTTATTCTTAGAATTTTGTGTTTAAAAAACCAGGCCATTGCATTGGCCTTAGGCTGGCATTTCTGGAAGGAGCAGCTGGCTGCAGTTCTGCCATGAAATTTATGGAAAAGATGGTATGGTTTCTTTAATGATAAAAAAAAATTGTAGGAAGAAGTGGGTTTTTTGTAGCTGCAGATTTTGAACAGATAATTAACGAATGGAGACTTCTGCCTGTGCAGTGCCATGGCTTTGCTTGAGGGCTGATGTTGCTGCAGAAGTGAAAGTCGAATTTTTAAATCACTCTGTGCGGGCTTCTTTGTGCAGGGCTCCAGTGGAATTGTTGCTCACCGTTCCTGATAGCTATTTATTCCTAACACACATGGCCATGGATTTAGCTCTCCAACTGTGCGATATTAAGGGGAAAAAAGAGCAAACGTGAAGCCCAAGTGAGCTGTTCAACAAGGCATGGCAGGAGGACCAGGTGTCAGAGATGCCTGCTTAGTTCAGCATAGCTGCCTCTGTCCAGCTAAAAGGGACAGGCAGCCAGGAGTTGGGCAGCCCAGTGATTTGGGCATTTGGCTAGGATGTGGGAAATGGAGGCCTAGGTTCCTCCTGCAGCTCCAGAACACTCAGCAGCTGGTGCTCACCTGGGCTTTGGGAGCTGGAGAGTGAAGGGAATTGCAGTGAATCCAGGTGAGGTGCCTGTGTTCTGCCCTTTCTCTGAGGGAGGCAGCCTGTCTTGATGTCCCATGTGGCCAGAGACTTTTGGGCATGGATATTATCCCAAGGCCTTGCAGGAATTCCAGGGTGCCAGAGGCAGACTGGGTGGGATGCTGGAGTGCCAAAATCCTTGGTTGGGCTGTGTCAGATCCTTTAAAAAGTGATCTTGATGTGTGTGCCATACAGGGAGGGCATTGTGCTGGGAACTCGGTTCCTGAGGAGTTGGTTTAATCCTTGTGTGGGTAATGTGGGATTTCAGCATCTTCCCAAAATCAGTGCAGAGAATGAAAATGGACCTGTGTGTCTTTAAAAACCTCACTGCTACTGCTTTTCATCTAATCAGATGTTCTCTCTGAGCAGTCTTTATGCACATCTTGGAAAAAAATATTTCGAACTTAAAAGAAGAAAGGGTTTAAAGGTGAAGACCTTAAATCAGCTGTTTAATACTTCAGATATTTCTTTCTGGTTTATTTGGGTTTCTAATGAATTTCTGCAGTACTGGATACTTTTTGGTGCACATGGGTGAAAAGGAAAGTTTGGATTCATGTCTGTCTTCTCTGATGGTTGCATTTCTTGATGCTGCAAGCGCCAGAATGTTTCCTGAGCCACTCTGTTATTTTTAAAATTGTGCAGCTTGGTGATGCAGGGAACAGCAGAGAGGAAGCTTCCATGCAGCAGTGCATGGACTGCCTGTGTCTCAAGAGTTCTGTGTATAACTGAGTTTAGCAAGCGGGAAAAATTCGTGTGGCTGCTTCTTGTGCCCGTCCTAGGTCGGGTTAAACTTTGTCCTGTGTCCCCACGCCTTGTGGTAGGGGTGAAAACGGGCAGCTAGGCTGAGCCCAGGGCTTGACTGAAGCATGTGGAGCTCGTGACCTACATAGTGGTACAAACTGCAGCAACATTCAGGCGAGATGAGATGTTGGGTGCAGTTTACACGTCTCACACGTCGTTTGTCTCGTGGAATGAAAGGCAGGGAACGCTGAAATTGCGGGAGGAAGCTGCTTAGAATCTCCTACTGCTTCATGCTATTTGCAGTCCTGAAACTCTTTGCATTTTTAATGAAATTTTAAATTTTGGGACTTGACTCAAAATGGCTCAGCTTCCAGGAAAAAAAAAAGTGAATTAGTGGCATGAGGTCCATACTGTGTTTAAAAATAGAGCCCAAGCTGGAAATGCCATTTGTTTAAGACTTGGTCTCATTTTAAAAATTGAAGTTTGTTAGAGGTTTTGTAACAAGTTTGTCTTGCACACAAGCACGGGGAGGGTTTAGAAGAAACTAGAAGAGACTAACTGGCAATGTATTTTATTGGTGGGAAAGTATTTCTTTGTTCTGAAGTAAACCATGTTACTTAGCAGTGTTTAGAGCCCAACAGACTCAATTTGCTTCTGGAGCCTGGGATGATGTTGGGTTTTGGACAAGATGAGTGCCAGTTTTGCTCTGAATTCATCTCAGAAGTCTGTTTGCATAGACAGCACTCCATGGCCCTGCTGGCTGGGGACTCATTCGAGTTTCAGTTCCCTGCTTGTTACAGGATGTGTTTGATCCCAGCAAGACTGCTCTTTCTGCACTTAGCAAGGATTAAGGGTTTTCACCTGTCCAGATGGAGAAAGCAAGGTGGTGATTGCTGCAAATGTGTTCCTGCATTTTCTCTTCTGGGGGCCTAGGTCACTTGCTGTTCCTCACAACCCAGAAAATCCCCAAACCCATGACACACTGCCATGGTTGTGTGGATAGGGGTGTTGGACAGCTAAAACTTTCAAACCCCACACTCCAGCAGGTGCTGTGTGGTGCAGTCCCATCCAGAGTCACCCAGCCCCTTCCTGCCCTGCTTTTTCACTGCTGTTGTTCAGAAAGGGACTTAGGAGAAACCCTCACATCTTTGTACTTGTTTAAATGCAGTGCAGGCTTCTTGGGGAAATGCTTCAACTTGGATCATCAGAGATATTCAGTGCATGTGGAGATTGTTTGCACAAGCTGAACTCCAAATTGAAAAATACCTGCCTGTGCGCACTTTTAAGTGGATAGAAGCTGGTGAAGTGGTGGCTGTGTGTTCTTCTCAAGGTGGGCAGAACAATAAGTGGACCCTGCAGAGTATTTCTTATATGGTGACCTCTTAGAAAAAGCCCAGCCAAAGTGATTAATGATTGGAGCCTGGTTTTAAGCTCAGTTAAGTGTGTGAAGTCCTCAGGACATCCAGAGCTTCACTGTTAAACATGAGGAGGGTAATGCTGAATAAAGTCCTTTGTTAGGATCAGCATCAGGTCTGAGTGTTTCTTTTTTTAAGGAAAAATCCAAGTTTCCTCTTGCTTTCACTAGGACTGATGAGGTGTTGGCACTTGAGGAGTTACTTTGTGGGGTTTGCTCAGTGAGGATGGTTCTGTCACTTGAGGGCTTGTGAAAATCCTACCCCACATTTACTGTGTGTGGTTGGCTGGCCAGCACCAGCACTGTGTCCAGCTGGAGTCCTGGAGGGTGGTGAATTTTGGAAATGCATCTTTCTAGGAGTCTGTGCTAGTCAGGAAGGCCTTTCTGTCCATGGGAACATTTCATCTGCCTTCCACTGACCTGGGAGAGGATGTAGCCTTGAGTGTGGAGCTTATGCAACCCTGGAACTGCTGCTGCAGTATAATACATGCACTGAGATTAGTTGGCTCTTGATGACTGCTAGGCTGGGGCTGGCAGATTTCTTTGGGCCAGAATTCCTATTGCTACCCCTTGCTACACTTAAAACACCAAGAAGAACTTGCTTGTCTTACCAAAGTGTTCTGGAGCATGGTGATTGCTGTAGAGACAGTGAGTATTGATGTCTTGAAACACTGTGTAGAGGAGTACAGAATTATCTTAATTTTCTCCCAGTAGAAAGGTGGCTGTATTTTCCATTCTCTTCCTTGTAGGTTGGTTTGGACACCTAAGTCCTCTTTGTTGTGGAAGCAATTGATATAATTTATTCAGTAATATTATGGCTGAAAGGGTGTTGTGTTAAAACCCCCTGTGCTAAAAAGCATAAAGCCAAAACTAAACTTCAGGGAATACAAACACAAAGTTGAAATTTTATACATAAAGCTTCTGTCTACCAAGTTTTTGCTGCTTGTGATTGCTGAATAGTTCCTTAAATGAAATTATATTTTTAATGGATTAATGTTGTTGCCATATTAATGCTGCATAAGCTGACAAATTATACCCTGGTAGCTTAGCCAGAGTCTTCCCCTAAAACAGGTTTAAACATGAAAATGGTTGTTGTATAATGATTTAAAGGACAATTGTTGTGTTCTGACAAACTGGAAGAGAAGGGAGGGAATAGGCAACTGAGCTGTCAAATCCCTTAATTACATTAGAGACCAAAGATACTGTCATTACTCATAACTAACTCCCTTCCAAAGCCCAGCTCCTTTCTAGTTCAGAGCAACTCGGAGCTCTGTGTGATTTTTATTCATTTACTGTGCCTGATACTGGGTGGATGTTGAAGGATAATTTATTGCATGGCCTTTTCAGGGGGGAAAATAGGATATAGCCTGGAGTTGTGTATAGTAATTCCTGGATATTCCCTGTGCCTCATCTTAAGTCCTAAGGGGAGGTGTGGGCTCCCTTGATTTGGCACTTGGGTGAAGGTTTTTTGGGATTAAAGGTGTGCAAGTTTGGACTTTGCTGTGGTTTACTGGAATGGTGATTTCTGGGCTGTGAGAAGGGAGTCTATTTGGAAATGTGTGGCCCTGTAGAGCAGGAAACATGGATCTTCTGAAACATGGATTATTAGCGGGTGGTTGACTCTGCTTTGGATTCTGTTAGTTTTTGGATGTGTCCTAGGCCCAGGTTGATATTTCAGATATAAACAAATCCTTGTTCCAGTTTCTAATTCAAGCCAGCATCCTCTTTGCTCCTGTCGTCATTTGCCTCATTTGCTATCTTGCCTTTGAGGCCCTGGGAAAAAAAAAAAGGGCATTTTTGTAGAATGGAAGTAAATAATTGTGCAATTAGGCCCTGTATCATGCTGCATAAATCTAGGTTATCTTAATAACGATTCTTAGGCAATGTAGCTCAAGTGGTGGCTCTGTGATTCAAATGGTAATTGACTGTGCAGCTAAAAAAAATTAAACTCAACTGCTCTGTGTTTGGGATGATGACTATTGCAAAAGCTGGCATTGTTCCCTTTAAAGATGAACTCCCAGCTCCACAGCCCCAGCGTGCAGCAGTGCAGAAAAACTGCTTAATATCCAGTTTTTTGTACTGAAGTGCTTAAGAAACATCTTTATAAACTTAATTCTGCCTTTGTGGAGCTGTAGTATAATAGCTTTTAATTGCATGATTAATTTTCTTAGAGGCCTCTGCTTAATTCATGGCATTGCCTGGATATCTGTTGGGCTACAACTGAGGAGTTGTGTATTTTCTGTTCTTTCATTCCTTGTGTGGGTGAGTTAGAGAAGTAATGTCCTTTTTTATGCTAACATTTGTGGAGGGAAACACCAGATCTCATTTGGATAAAATTACCTACTTGGGGCTTATTGTTTGAGGAATGGTTTATTAGAATGGCCTTGTGTCTTGTTTTGCCCCTCACCTCTATCATCTTTTGATCCACCCCACACACATTAAGGTTTGATAAATCCATACAAACCCTACTTTTTGTCATTTCTGTTCTGTGAAGGTTTTTGGTGTGCTGTATTTGTCCTCCAGCCCAATAGCTATTTTAAATTCCCTTGTGTCTGAAAGTTTTGGATGTTCTTTCAGGCTTGCAAAAAGTTGAGTCTGAGCCATTTTTTACTTCCTGTCAGTAAATATCAAAGTAGTGACTCTTCTGTGCTGGCTTCTCTTGACTGAATAAAATTCCTGTGTTTTTCTGGGGGTGTTTGAGGTTAGGACATGCTTAAGTACACAGTGGTGGTTCAGGGAGATCCTGCAGAGTGGGGTGGTGTGCTGGGAGCACATGGTGACATCTCATAGCTCTGCTTGAAAGGGCTTGTGCTGAGATGGGCTGGTGGTTCAAACAGGTCAGTTTGGCACTTAAAAACCCAAATTGAGATGTGTCCAGCTTCTCACAACATGGGTTCCTCTGCAGGAGATCTGCTCAGCCCCTGTCCTGCCTCATGTGCACACCTGGATGTGCCACCAGATGCTGTGGTTTGGTGACAGGGTGGGGATCAGTCACAGGTTGGATTTGATGATCCCAAAGGATTTTCCAGCCTCAGAGATCCTGGGATTCTGCACCATTGTCCTTGGGCCACCATGTGTTGTTGCAGCTTGTTGGGATGCCAGGCTGGCTGTGGAAAGATGGGATGTGGCCTCTTCCAAAATGCCAGCAGAAACAAAACAACTTTTTTTACTGCAGCTCTGCATCTTTCCCTCTGGAATTGTGTTGGGATTGTAGGTCTGGACTTGGGGTTGAGTTAGGGAGTTGAGACCCAATCTCTGCCCTCACAGCTGAAGAGTTCTCTCAAACTTGGTATCAATAACACAGAGTCTGGTGCATCATTTGTTATGTTCCTGTTTACTCTTAGCCCTTTCTGAATGGGAAGGGCAACTTTTCTGTGTCCTTTGATATGGGCAGCTATTTTAGAGGGGTTTCATGAATTGGAAGGGATTCACAAGGATCATCAAAGTCCAGCTCCTTGCACAGGACATCCTAGCAATCCCAACCTGAGCCTAAGAGCATGTCCAAACACTTCTTGCAGCTCTACACAAGAACTCATGTTTCCTTTACTTTCTGCATGCTCTTGTATCTTCATTTATGATTCCAGACTGTTTTGAAATGGAAGTTTCAGGTGCCTTTTTCTCAGCCTTTGTCAGTACAAGCTGTTCTCTAGAGCAGCCATCATCTTTCATGCCTTTGTTACCATTTTTTCTATTTATGCTGTGAGATCTGTGGGGTTTTTTTCCCCCAATCTTAACATGACCCCATTAGCTCTTCAGCAAAGGCTGAGAGTTCCTGGACCCATTTCCTACACCTGACAGAAGAAGGGAGAGACTCTTGCTCTGAGATGACTTCCCAATGCAATATAATAAGCAGGTCCAGAACTGAGCTGTGGATGTAGACAACCTGGCATATCTTCTTGAGGCATCTTCTGATTTATTTCTCTATGCTATGGAAATTTGAGTTCCCCTCCAGACCTTCTTGTCAGCCCTATGACCTCATGTGGACAGGTTTGCCTCCTGGACACGAAGGAATTGCAGTCATTCCTTATCTAGGTTGTTGCATTTAAATTGCAGGCTGAAAGCTTAAAAAACTGAAAAATGGGAAAAAAGGAGTCCTTGTTGGAATATTGAGCATCAAGGGGTTAAATGCATTTCTTCTGAATGATAAAATGTTTCAGCCACATCTGAGTTAGTCCCTTTGCTTGTTCTTTAAGGCACAGATGGTAGAGTTGACAAGTGCAGCTGGCTGGCTACAAGGAATCCTCCTTTGCTCTGAAGAACTTTCTTCCTGTTCATTTCCTCTATACTTCCTGATGATCCAGACTCGTAGAAAAATACTAAATTCGTTTTGCATTTCATGCTGGCTAATGGAAATGCTGCCTATTAAATAAAGAAGGCACTCATGGGTACAGCTTAAACAGCATGTATGTGAGGAAAGTCTTCTAGATTTGTCTGGGTAGATTTTTCTGTGTCGTTTTCTTTTTCGTTGTTGGGATGCTGTCAAGCAAATGGCACTAATAAGAGCTTGGCCATTTGTCAGGGCTCTTAAATCTGTTTGAGGATGGAGTGTGGACACTTCTTATAACACTCCCCCTGTAGCTCCAGGCTGTCAAGCTGTTGAACAGTTAGAACAGTGGTGGGTTTTTTTTTTTTCCTCCCTTGCTGTTGCTCTGTGGACTTGTTTAAGCTGGAGTTAAAGGGCTGGAGGTCACCAGGCGAACGTTTCGTTGCTGGCAGGCCCAGCTGCGCAGCCAGACCGCCTCACACGGCTCCTGCAGCCAGAGTTCCTGAAAACTGCAGGCAAATTCAGACAACAAAGCAACTTGGGAGGCTTCAAAGCCATGCTGTGCCTCTGCTCCCGGGCTTTGCTGTCAAACAGGACTTGGCAGTGACAGCTTGGCCACCCCGCGCCGGTGGCTGGGTCTCCTCGCAGGCAGGAGGGTGAGGGGTGGCACAGCAGAACTGGCAACACATGAGTGGGCTGGTGGGGAGCACATTAAAGCAAGACCAAACCTCCCCTGCCTAAACTGGAAGTGAAAATTAACATTCCTGGTAGTTGATGGTTTTTTTCAGGCTGTAGGTTCCCTGATTTAAGTGTGTTCTTTGTTAAATGAAATTCCTGTTTGGGAGCTGAGGGTTGGAGGAATGGACTGTTGTTTTATTTGCAGGTGTCAGGTTCAGGGTGTACAGTAAGGTTTTGAACAGTACAGTTTGAACAACCCCATATTCACAGCTTCAGGAACACTCAGCTTCTTTGAAATTTCATTTCTAAAGAAAGAAGAAATCTAATGCTTGGTAGGTTTTTCTGAAACCTTTGATCCACAGAATCCCAAAATTATTTGGGCTGGAAGGAGCCTGAAAGCTCATCCAGTTCCACTCCCTGCCATGGGCTGGAACACCTTCCATGATGCCAGGTCTCTCCAGGCCTGTGACCTTGGACATTCCAGGGATTCAGGGGCAGCCACAGCATCTCTGGGCCGCCTCTGCCAGGGCCTCCCCACCTTCTCAGGGAAGGATTTCTTCCCAGTATCCAGTATAAATCTACTGACAAGTGGGAAGCCATTCCCCCTTCCCTTTTGTTCCAAGCCCTTGTAAATAATAACTATTTGTGAAATTGCAAAGGGCTGTGAGTTTTAAAGTTCTTTTTCATTTGTGTTTTGATGTAAAACCTGTCTTAGTGTTGGGTTTAAAAAGTAAAACTGTGTAAATTCTGAAGCACTGCATGCTCTGGCCTGCCTATAAAATAGATGAGGTCATTTGCTCTTTGTTTTCCTGTTATAGCAACCTTAACGAGTAGAGTGAAGATCAGGGGTTAAATGCTTGAAAATATAGGACTTCATAAAAACACTCATATTCTGATGATGTTATAGTTATTAATTGACAATGTTGATCAGTGCAGGAAAAGCTGCAGCTGTTGGTTTTTGCAGCTTCCTTGTGAATGTTTAAGAATTAAGATTTGGTAAATATTTTGCTGTGCTTTTTTGGTCACCTTCCATTATTAGGAAAAAGTTTGAATTTGTGAGCAAAATCAGTTACAGGACCAATATGAGTAATTTACTTTTATATTTCCATGTATGTAAAAAATTGCAAGTGTGTACTGCATATTCTTTAATTTGGTCTTGGCATAATGTGAATATATAGACAGCTATTTTTGAAAGTGATTATAACAGCTGATTTGCATAATGATCCAGGATTTTTCTCATAGCAACTGGAAAGACTGTCATCTTTAGCAATGTGGGAATGATTTCAGTCTTTAAGGAGAGTGTTTTGTTCAGTCTGTGAGCAGCATTAGAGCAAAGGCATTTCTGAAGTGGTGCATGGATTATCTGCATTGGTCTGGTTTCAGTATTGATGAAGCATCATTGTGGCATTGGGTGATTTAACAGATAATTGGGTGGTGTGATGTTAAGGTTCCTTAGGCAGAGCAGTGTTGGCTCCTTTGGAAGTGGAGTTCTGCAGTTGGTGATAAGAACCTTGAGTGGTGTTCAGGTGTTCTGCTTTCATTGTCGTGGGGCGCTGGAGTACAGAAAAGATGTAAAGCTGCCAGAGAGGACCAAAGGAGGGACAGGGGGATGGGGAAGGGTCTGGGGGAGCTGCATGAGGAGCAGCTGGGGGCACTGGGTTTGTGGTCTGAGATCAGACCTCACCAAGGGCTGAAGCTCCAAACTCCGCTCTCTGTGACAGGGACAGGACCCAGGGAATGGCTGGAGCTGGGCCAGGGCAGGGTCAGGCTGGAGATCAGGGCAAGGTTCTTCCCCCAGAGGGTGCTGGCACTGCCCAGGCTCCCCAGGGAATGGGCACAGCCCTGAGGAGCTCCAGGAGAGTTTGGACAGCACTGCCAGGGATGCCCAGGGGTGTCTGGGCAGGGCCAGGGGCTGGTCTGGGTGATCCTTGGGATTCTCTTCCAACTTAAGATATTTGTGGTTCTAGATCATGAGTCTGTCCATGGTCTATTTTTTTTTTTTTTTATTATCAGCACTAACTAAAATCCCAGCTTCCGTGTTTACAAGACTGAGAAAGGAATGAGTACTTTAAAAACTGTTAGAACCATTTTTGGGAATGAGTATCTTAGGAAAGAGCTACTTTGGCAAAATGTGGTGGGATTTATTTTATGCTGTTTAGAAAGCCATTTCAAATCCTTGTGGGTTCCTTCCAACTTGGCGTATTCTATAATCCTATGAAATTTTGGTAGTTACACCACTTTGGTTGACTTTGTTTTTGCATGTGTTGAACAGTCTCAGTAAATGACTGAGGCTTTTTCCATTTTTGTTTTCCTGTCTTAAAAAAAAAAAAGGCTTGGAATTGATAATGAGCTTGTTGCACGTTTTAAATGATCAGTTCTCCCAGATTTCTAAAGTTAGCAGTATGATTACCAATTTCATGATGACTCAGAGTTCTTCCTTTGAATGGAAGCCCAGCTTCCCAAGCCTCTGTGTAAGAAATTTCATCTTGGTAGTGAATATCTTAATTTCAGTTTTGGAAATCGATGTTAAATGAAGTAAGGTGTGAAAAGGGGTGTCTGTGAGCTGTTGAGCGTGGCTGGTGAGAGCAGAGCCTGCTCAAGGTGACGTTCACTGGGTGGTTGCTCCTGAACTGGTCCTTGCAGTGATTGGAGCCTGTCCCTGTCCCTGAAAAGGAGCATATTCCCCAGCATGGGGATAAAAGCAGGCTGGGAGGGATGCAGCAACAACAATCCCCTTCACTTGCTGCAGATCTTGGGGTATCTTTTCACAGGATGGGTGGAAGAAGTTGGCTTTATGACAGTTTTTCCATTTAAGTGATGAAACTTCTGTTTGTGCTCAGAGATTTAATTTGTCTGTGCAAACAGCAGCACCACTTCCATTCTGTTCTTCCATCTTGCTCCCTAAAGCAAAGCCATTCTTTTGTTGTTTGAACCACCACAAGAGCTTCAAAGCAGCACATCCAGGAGCATTTGGACAATGCTCTCAAGGATGCACAGTGGGATTGCTGGGGTGTCTGTGCAGGGCTGGGGGTTGGACTGGATGATCCCTGTGCATCCCTGCCAGCTCAGGGTATTTGGTGGTTCTGCATCTCTTCACTGTGCTGTCAGGAGCATGTACTGAAAATACCCCAAATTCTCTTTCTCAGCAATAAGAAAGGGTTTGTCATTGCTGCTCCCTGCTTTCCTTGGGAGCAGATGGAGCCTGGTGCCTGGAAGGGCGTCGCTGAGGCCGTGTCCTTTGGCACCAGCCCTGTGCAGACACCAGGGTGAGTCAGCAGTGGCTGTGAACTGCATTCCAGTCTAATGCTTTGAGATAATCACTGAGGTGCTTCAGGACGATTATATTTAGGTGGGGGAGACATTGGCTTGCCTGTTTAAAAAAATAATCATGTTTTTCTAAAAACATTTCCCTTCCTCCCCATTAGGCTCACTGTTGGATGTTTAATTTTGAGCAACTTGGGTTTTTGTGCTGTCAGGTTGCAAAGCCCAGAGCACACAAAACACTTTTAGTGAATCAGCATCACAGGCTCACAGAATAGTTGGGGTTGGATGGGACCTCTGGAGATCTCTCCCTCTCCAGGCAGGGACACCTGGAGCAGGTGATACAGGAGCACTTCCATGTGCACTTGGAATGTCTCCAGAGAGGCAGAGGGACTCAACAGCCTCTCTGGGCAGCTGTTCAGTGCTCTGTTACCCTCCAGGGAAGTTGTTCTTCCTCATGTCGAGGTGACCTCAGTAAATAGAATCATATTTCCCCCCTACACACCCTGTTTAAAGTATTTTTTCATTGTCTTTCCTTACTGGCATATTGGGGAGCACCTTTTGTAATTCCCCACTTTGGTTTAAAAGGTAAAAATAATTGTAATGGTCAGAGAATCATGGAATGGTTTAAGGGACCTTAAAGCTCATCCAGTGCTCTGAGCCCTGTCCAGCCTGGCCTGGAGCACTGCCAGGGTCGATGCAGGGATCAGCTTAGTGGATCCCAGTGATTCCTGGCTGACAAGGTGAGCCTGGACTCCTGATCCTGGAGGGATTTCCTGATCCTGGAGGGATCTCCCAGCCTGCTGGATGCTGCAGCACTTTGGAAGCAGGGATGGCTGTGAGCTGTGCACCCTGGTGCATGGCCCTTGAGCGAGGGAGGGGAGCAGGGAGAGCCGGGAGCGGGAATCGCGCTTCAGCAGCCTGGGAGCGCCCCGGTTATTTTGGAACTCCTTATCTCCCTGTGCCTGCGTGTTTGGAGGCTTTGGTGTTTGGAGCAGTGTGAGAGCAGGCTGGGAACGCTGCTGTTAAGATGTTCTGTTCCCTTGGCTCGGGGGGTGTGTCTGCCTCACTCCCATCTTGCACCAGCTGGGAATCCTGGAAAGTATCTCCTGTCTCAGCCCCTCGGAGAAGAGAAGCATCTGAGCATGAACCACAGGCTGCAGTGTCACAAAAAAATGTAGGAAAGCTCATGATTGTAAATAGAAATGTAAGCAAATCGCTCAGAATTTGGTGAAGTTTGGGCATCTGTCCCATGAGTGATACTGTAGCTGGAACTGAGTTTTGTTTTGATGTGTCAAAATGAATTTGTTTTCCCCCTGTTGCCAGCATGAGGGCTTGTCTTCTAGAAGTGCTGTGGAAGGCAGACTGGTGCTCTGGATTGTTTTGCTGTGGTAATTTATAGCCTGTGTAGCCCTGCTTCGGAGGACAAGTGCTGGAGCTGGGAATGGGGAGGAATCAGGCTGAAATTGGGCAGGAGGAGGGAGTGATGGGGTGTATTTGCCAGGTAATTAACAGTTAATGTAATATAGAACCAGTTCCTTCTGCTTATGGCAAGGAGTAACTGATAAAACAGTGAAGACATTGCTAATTATATAGCACCTTTGTTAATTAAAGAGGTGTGAACTGCTTGCTGAGTAAAATGGATCAGAGGGAAATTCAAAGTTTGTGCTTTGAGGTTATCCCAAGCTCTGTAAGTTAAGCACTTTCATGTTTAGTTATATTTATTTTAACCTATATGTGTTTTTTAGTGTTTGGACTAGTACAGAATAAACTGGAAACCAGGCACAAACCTGTTTCAGTGTCTGTATTTAAAGCAACCACAAATATTTATTTGGCTTACTCCAAAGCTTTTTCATATTTCTCTCTTTGTCTGTACAAATCATCTGTTCAATGTCCCAAGCAGACCTATGTCTATTAATACTTGGATTACAACACAGTAAATGCGAGGTTTGTTGGTTTTGGTTTTTTTTTTTTCACGAGTACAAAACATTATTTCCGTGTATTCAGTTCCTAATGTTTTTCTGAAGCCTTGCAGTTAATGGTGTCAATGCAGAACTTGGTCTGTGCTGCTCTGCTCTGAGGAGGACTTGTGGGAATTTTGCAAGGGTGGAGTAAAGTAGTTTGTGTCCTACTTGAGGCTTTTCTTCGTGCACAAGTAACTGGAATTTTAATATCTTGGAAGCTGATGCAGTGTCTCCCATTCTGATGTGATTATTATTTGCAGCTTTGGTATATTTTGACCATGAAAATAAAAATGAGTCTTTAAAGGGTGGGATAATTTAGGTTGAGAGGGCCCTCTGGAAATCACCTCCTCCAGCCCCCCTTTTTAAAGCAGAGCCAACTTCAAACATATCATGCTTTGTTCTTGCTCCTTCTAAAATTAGTTTGAGGAGGAGTATGTTAATGTGGCAGGGTATGGGCTGTTTTGAGCTGCTGCTTTCATTTCTGGTTTGCTTTTCAGCTGAGCTTTTTCACTCCATTATCATTTCTAATGTTTTAAACTTGGGAGGACTTTCTTTTCTGGAACTGTGTTTAAAAAAAACTCCATGTATCATTTCACCACAAAGAAAATAAATACCAGTAATTTTCTAGCAGTTGTGAGTTCTTAACTACATCAGCTCTAAAATTTTCTTATTTGCCCTTTTTCCTTAGCATTGATTTGTTTGGCTAGGAGGTACTTTTCTTAAATTCTTTTATCCTGGGTTGCTTTTGGCAGGTAGTGAATTGCAGGTAGTTCAGAATAAGAAATGAGAATATTTGTTCAGAAGTTGGTAATTGTTGGGATTTTTTGATAAGCAAGGTATATAATCCTTTTCAGATCTGCACATTCCCACCTATTGCATGCAGTCTGAGTTGTTGCTCTGATTTTGGTACAGCTACACATATGATTAATATCCATTTAATGCTTTTGTGGCTATTTCATATACTTTATAAATATTTCCTTAACTTGCATATTCAGATATTTATCCAAACATAATTGCTATGGGCTTTCCTGCGGAGAGGCTTGAAGGAGTGTACCGGAACAACATTGATGATGTAGTAAGGTAAGGCTTTTTTTTTCTTTTCCTTAACTTATAAAACTCAGAATAATCTTTCCTGCACTCATTTATGTCCTGCTGAGGAAAGGCTGTGTGCTCTGACTTGTACAAATGCTGAGATTCTTTGCATGTTGTAGGTGTTGCCTTAATAGCTTTCCTGAAAAATGTTGGAAACAACAAAAAACAGCCAGGCTGCTGTTGTGGGTTGATCTCAGATGCATATAATCTGTATTTTTAGTGGGAAAAATTGACTGCAGTAAGTTGTGTTGGAGTAAAAAAAAGGTTATTTACTTATAGAAAGACATCAATCCATACCTCTCTTCAGTGTCAAGAGTTTCCTCAGGTAGCTGATGGTATTTCAGGATAAGTTTGCCCTTACCCTTTCTTCAACTGATAAATGAGATGCTTGATAAGTAAATTTTGATTTCAAGTGGTAAATATAGGTGACTTTATTTAAAGGCTTTTACGTTTGGTTGTGCTGAATAATTATGGACAAGGAGAAAGATGACCTAAAATCTGTTACTGCTGGTAAAAAACCCCCTATAGGTTGTCATTTTTAATTTCAAATAAAGTCATTACTCTGAATGGTTGTCTACAATTGAGGAAGAGGTGGGGAGTGTTGTAATTAATTTAGTTAAAACCCTACCTGAACACTTGGTAGAAGCTGCCAAAAGTTGGGTGGTTTCAGGATTAAAAGTTGTGATTTTTGTGAAGCCATGGTTCTTTAGGGATCATTTGAAGTTCTGAGCTCAGTGGCTCCATGAGAAACTCAGCCTTTGGGATGGGGGATCATGCAGGAAGATTTTCAGGGAGGGCAGTAGGTGTGTCTGAGCAAGGAGGTGCCATGGGGAGTGTGTCATAATTGTGCAGAGCGTTCCCACACGGCATCCTGGTGTCTGAGCTGGAGAGATGTGGATTTGATGGGTGGAGCACCCAGTGGATACAGGGCTGGCTGGATGGCAGCAGCTCATGGTCCCTGTGCAGACCAGTGACAAGCAGGGTCTCAGAGGGGCTGGGACTGGTCAGCAGCTCTGTGGGTGGCACTGACAGTGGGATTGAGGCACCCTCAGCCTGACGGTGGTGACACTGAGCTGTGTGTGTCAGTCACACCCCCCCTGTGCCCTGGGCTGAGTCCCCAGTGTGGGCAGCAGGGGAGGGGGGGATTCTACCCCTCTGCCCTGCTCAGGTGAGACCCCACCTCAAATTCTGGTGCCTTCAACATAAGAAGGATGTGCAACTCTTGGAGCAAGTCCAGAGGAGGCAACTGAGTTGCTGATGGGCTGGAGCCATGGCAGGGGTGGCACTGGATGGGCTTTAAGATCTTTTCCCACCCAAACTGTTCTGAGATTGCAGTATTCTGCAGTTGCTGGCAGGCAGAAGTAGGGCTGCTGGAATTTCTGTGGGGATTGCAGCCAGGTTGGTACAGAAGGGAGCTGAGCTCCTCGGTTCCCACCCTGGGAGGACTCATCAGCCTCACCTAACAGTCTGGAGGCAGTGGCTCCCTGCACAGCTGCACTCAGCTGGGCTCCAGGGGGTTGGTTTTGCATGTTCCCCTGTCATGACGAAAATCACCATCCACAAATAGCACTGAAAGTGTCAGAGCTGGAGCTGACCTAGCTGGGGGAAGTGCAGTGCCTGCATTCTCTGCTGCCTTGGTGTGAAATCATCACTTCTCCAGAGCTGGGCAGATCAGTGAGGGTCAGTGCAGCAGGCAGGAAACACTCATGGAGAGAGTGTGTTTCTGTGTCTGCTGGAATTGTTAACAGAGGGGGAAGTTGTGTTCTCTAATTCACACGAGAAAACATTGCTTGGAGAAACTGTGCCTGCCCCTGGATCCCTGGCAGTGTCCAAGACCAGGCTGGATGGGGCTTGGAGCACCCTGGGATAGTGGAGGTGTCCCTGCCCATGGCAGGGGGTGGAACTGGAGGGACTTTAAGGTCCTTCCCAACTCACAAACTCCACCTGTCCTACCAACTTTCTTTCCCAGCAGTCAGAGGCACCTTTTCATGAAGCTGATGGGATATCCAGTCCCTGATGAACTCCACCTTTGACAATTGTGGGATAGGCTGGATTTTGGATAAATCACAGAATGGTTTAGGTTGGAAGGTATTTAAAGATCATCTCCTTCCACCCCTACCATGTCAGGGACACCTTACACCATCCCAGACTTCTCCAAGCCCCATCCAACCTGGCCTTGGACACTGCCAGGGATCCAGGGGCAGCCACAGCTTCTCTGGGCACCCTGTGCCAGGGCCTGCCCACCCTCATAGCCAAGAATTTCTTCCTAATGTCTACTCTAACATGGGAATAATGTAAATTAATATTGATAGTCAGGAGTTTTTGAAGGCCCTCTTCTATTCACAGCATTGATTTCAGTAACTCCTGGATGAGGAAAAATGCATGTTAGTGGTTGACCAGGTAGATATGTGTAAACTAGATTTTAGGAGGGGAATGCCTATGTAATTATTAAGCTGTCCATAAACACTGATCAAAAGGAGCAGTGATCACCTAAAAGCATCATCAACTAAATTAAGATAAGCAGAGATGTAGATTAAGTGGCTGCAGGGAACTGGATGCTCAAGTGTTATTACATTTGTTGCCTTCTCTTTTTAAACAAGAATAAAATGTGATCCTGCAGCATTCTGCATGTTGCAGTCCTCATCTGCTCCACTCATCTTTTTATTGGGGAGTTTTTTTCCAAGTGCTTTTTATGCAGAAATCCAAGGTGCTCGATCTCCTGAGCAGTTGGTATTGAGCCAGGATCCAGCAGTTGGCTTTTTCTGAGTAGCTGGTACCCTGACAAATTCCAGGCTAATGCTGGATGAGGAGTACAACCTGCACTGCTGCCTGTCTCCTGTGACTGGCACTTGGAGAGGTTTTGGATGGAATTTTGTCCTTAAAATGCTTGCCTGGAAGCTTATACTCCACTTTGTGGATATTCCTGGAAAAGCAGAGCCAGCTCTCCTTGCTCTCCAGTGTGTGTTAACAAACAGGAACATCTCCTGGAACAAATCCCCATGTCCACCATCTTCCTGAGGCTCTCCAAGGCTGCCAACAGGGGCGCCAGTGGGAACCATAGAATTTTTTTTCCTGATGCATTCAGAGTTTCACATTCAGCACTGCACAAGGAGCACTCACATCTGTTCCCATTTTAGTGCAGGCCTTTAACCACAGAGCTGTTCTAGGTTCTTTTGGAATATTATGACTGATAACCAGAGCTTGTTTTTGCTTGAGCTTTCCAGGATTTTAGCAGCTAGTGTTTCTTTTCAATTTGAACAGCATGTTCTGTCATGGCTAATTAAATTCCTTCTGGCTGATGTGCAGATACACACTGTTGATGATGTTAAGTGTAAACATTTGCATGTTATTTTTTTCTTGCACATTGCCAGGTGACACATCATATATAATCACAGCAATCCTGATGAATCATGCTTGCAGTTTGGCTCGCCGAGGCTTGTATGGGAAGTTTGTGTTCCAAAGTGAGCATGGAAATGAAATGGGTGTGAAGAAGTGTAGTGGTCCTCCTTCCAAAACCCAGAATATCACTGGGGACAGATTTCAGTGGTAAATAATAAAAAACCTGGGATTAAAGTGAATGATTCTGGCTGGAACTAGAACACAAGAGTAACTGCTTTCCTACCTTGTGGCAAAATATTTTGCATAGGTGATTAAATAGGAAATTCTGTTCAAAAATAGCCAAGCCTTCTTCAGCATCTTACAGGGATCTGCAGATGTTTTAGGAATCCATGTACAGTAAATATTTCAGTTTCAGGTCTGATCTTGGTTCCCTTTGTTGCATTAGCTGTGTTATCCATCCTGTTGGATTGTTTGGATGAGGTTTCCAGCACACTGCCTCCTTGATTTTTGGGGCTGAGAATGCAGAACTGCATGTGCTGGTTGGTGCTTTAAGGATGCTGCAAGTTAAGGTCAATATTATTCAATGTATATTAATGCATACTTTTTTTTTCTCTTTAAGGTTTTTGGATTCAAAGCATAAAAACCATTACAAGATATACAATCTGTAAGTATGCTCTTAAAGATGCATTCTCCAAAATAATGCCTTCTAAAAATAGCTGAGGAGTGCAAGTGGCTTGTTGCTGTCCTGAAGCAGAGCTGGAGATGTTTTGCACATTTCTTAAAACAATTAAGCCTGATTGAGAGCACTGGTACTTCATTTAGTGGAGCTGAGTGAGGTTAAATGAAATGCTGGTGTGTATTCGTGTTACTTGAACGCTTTTAAATGACTTGGCTTCCAGCCCATCTGGAGCTTGGGCCATGTGATTAAAAAGTGAAAAGTAATTCACAGCAGGCTTTCTGTTCATGTATTAATGTCCAATTGCCAAATGAATATTTTCCTGTTTTTTCTCTGATTTTTTTTTTTAAAATCAAACTGCATTGTTACCCAGGCTCTGTTTGCTTCCTCCCTCTTCTTGTCTGTCCCTGTTTATTACCTTGAAAAAGCTGTTGGAGCAAT
This sequence comes from Catharus ustulatus, assembly GCF_009819885.2. Taxonomy (NCBI): domain Eukaryota; kingdom Metazoa; phylum Chordata; class Aves; order Passeriformes; family Turdidae; genus Catharus; species Catharus ustulatus. Next base: position 31,608,980 of record NC_046228.1, on the reverse strand, counting down.
TGGTGGTGGTTTCTGACTTCTCTAAGTGTAATGTTTTCATCTGAAAATTTGGTTCTGCAGAAAGCTGTAACTGTTACAGAAGTTTTCTGGGTTTGGTTTTGTTTCTGGTTTTCTTGGGATTTTTTTTGTTGTTGTTGTTGCTGTTCCTTCATCTAATTTATTTGTTAGCTTAGGCTAATTTCATTTGTATAAATGATTTGGTGATGTCAAAGAGACGTGGTTTTCTTACCCCTCATTTTTTTCCCTAAAAATCTAAGTTGAAGATTGATTCTCTGAACTGTTGCAGCTTTATTACTCTTTTTAATTAATATGTTTTAAAATATCTATAATTAATAGAAAAATTGGTGTAGTACTGAAATCCAGGCAATGCATGTCATTGTAGTATGTCAGTCATTAAAACAAATATTTAAAAATAAGGATTTAAATCTGCCTCTCAGTTTGCTGAAGGCTTGTGCATCAATCAGCTGTTCCCTGATATTGGAGAGAAGTGACAGTAGAAGCTGAGGAACCTTACAGTGGTCACTGAAGTTGTTGTGGGGCAGAAAAAGATACATAAAAAGGAGAGACACTGATCACCTCTCAGAGTTCAGTAGCAAAATTATATTTTCCAGCTTAGGAGCTTTCCAGAGTGTCCTTTTAATAGAAGGATAAAATTTCTGGGTGGAAGGGCCAGTGCTTCTCAGAAGAGCTGATGGCTCCTGCCATGGAGGTGCAGGTAGAGGAGGTGATTCCTGGCTCTCTTCCTTTGGAATCTTCTGGAGCTCAGCTGAGATCTGGAATATTTAAAATCAAAACTACCTTGGTTCATCAACCCCCCCCCCCAAAGCCTCCTGGCAGCCCCTGCTTGTTTTGAGGAGCAAAGCAGAGCAAGGGCAGCTAAATTCAGTCCCCTGCTGCTGTGTGGGGCCAGTGCAGCTGTCACCTGCTGGGAAGGGTGGCTTTGGTGTTCCTGACAGGCTCTGGGTTTGCTGAGCCGCTTGTTCCAGTGTGGCTCCAGCTGTGCCAGGTAACAACAGAGGCTGCTGGAGTAAATTTGTCAGAAAGGAGGATTTTGGGAAGGCTGGTGATCATCTTTTCAAGTATCACCTCCCTGAGGAGCTCCTTGCTAATTGTCCACTTTGCTATCTGCCAACTGCCTCATTTTACTGTAAAGAAGCACAGCTCAGTCCCCCAGCCCTGCACAGGAACAGCTTTAAAATTTGTAAGTGATAAGAGCAGTGATGAGACAAATGCATTTGACATTTCTGTTGCTGCTCTGTGTATTTTCAGTTGTGGGAAAATCTTGTCCAGGTGTGCCAAAGGTTTTTGTCTTTGGATTCTTTATATAAGAATTTATTTTCTTGTTGTTAACTGCAAAACAATATCAAATGAATGTTCCTAGAATTGCTTGATTCATCCTCAGATGAAAAATTTTGGGGGATAAAACTGTCTGGAGAGATCTTAATGCTTGTACAAGCAAAATTTATACACATAAAATGCCATAAGGTGAGTTGTGGCAAGGTTTGGTCAGGAGATGGGAAGGAATTGCATCCATCAGATATTCCAGAGAACTCCATTTATTCAAATTGAGCTGATCCTTTGTAAATAATGATCTATTGTCTGTGTTTCAAAGGAGGAGGTGGGAGTTCAGGGGAGTTAAGTGATTATAGTCAGAATTATTTCAAAATCTGTCATGGGATTTGAGTTCCCTTAAGGTAGCTGTTCCCTGAAGTTGATAACAATGTATGTATTGAGCAGTTTTATCTAAAAGCATTTGGAGATTTTTTGAAACAATGCCAGTTGTGCCCCATCCTTACATCTTGGCTTTTAACTTCCCAGCAGTTTGAGCAGTTTAATTTTCCTTCTTGTGTTGCTTCTCTCCTGTTTGCCTTTAACCTTTTGCTATTTCTTCAGTATTCTCCTTAAATTAAGTCTGTTCTTCCACTTTAATCTCTTAACTTCCCATGATGACAGGTTGTCACCTGCCCTGTTGTAATAATCTCCAGTGGGTTTCCTTGAGCTGTCCTGCAGGCAGGTGGTTAAAGGAAGGAGTTCTGATGGAAATGGGGATTTTCTGTGCTTGCTGTGTCCCTGGGGCTGGGCTCTGGCAGAGGAAGCCCCTGGTTCTGTCAGCAGTGGGGCCATGGCTGGCACCATTGTGTTTCTGGATTGCTTTAAACTCACTTTAATCCTAAGAAGGATCCTAAGAGCAGCCAACCCCCTCCTTAACCCCAAAAATGCAAAAAAAAAAATAAATTCAGGTTTCATCTGGAGATCTGATGCTGTGAGTTATGATAGTCTGCCCCAAATGCACTTGAAGCAATAAGCCCTAAGGTGTGTGTTGTGGGATTTCTGCAGCACATACACACAAATTTAGTGCAGCTGAGCCAGGAGCTCTGCACTGGTTGTGTTCAGCTCCCAGAAGAGGGCAGAGAGAGGGACATGACCGTGTGCTGTGCTCAGTTTCTATCCTTGGTATCAACAAATCTTTTTTTTTAATCCCTCATGGTATCCCACTCGATGATACTCTATCAAAGTTCCAAATTTGATGGGTTTTTTCTGCCCATTTGCAGATTTTTTAAATGTTTTGAAGAGTTTCATCTCTTTCTCTGTGTTTGAGCTGGGTGTTTCTTCAGAAGGAAGCAGGAAACTTTCCTGGATTCTGTTAACTGCTTTGCTTCCTAGCAGCTTCCAAAGTTCCTGTGCTGCTGGCTGTACCATCTCCCTTGGATGTTCTTCCTGCATCCAGCCTCTTAAAGGCTTGAGTGCAGATAATATTTTTGTGAGTCCCCTCTGCCAGCTTAACCTGGTCACTTCTGACCCAGAGAAAGTGTCAGCAAAGTGATTAGAGCTGTGAAAGCTGCCAGGCTTTTCCCTAGCAGAGGGTAGAGCTGAGAAGGCTCTGGAATTCAGGGAAGGGGAAGCACTGGGAGCATGTGCAGCCCCAGCAGACCTGCCTGTGTCCCTGCCCCTGGCTGTGTTGTGGGCAGAGCTCAGAGCAGCACTGGGAGGCTCCAGTTACAGTCACACAAGGAGCAGCCCAAAAGTTTGCGTGTCTGAAAGTGTCAGCTAAGCTCCATGTGGCTCCAAAGGCTGCAGTCATAACATACCTGGTAAGCAGAGATGAGTTCATAGCAGTCCTGAAACTGGTGTGGGGTTTGGAATCCTGTGAGGAGTACAGGCTGTAATCAGAACTGAAGATCTAGGTGTGATTTGTCTACTGAAATGACTCCAGTGGTTGTGTTTCAACCTGGTGTCCTCTTTCACAGAATCCCAGAATGGTTTGGGTTGGAAGGACCTTAAACATCATCTTGTTCCAACCCCCTGCTGTGGGCAGGGATGCCATTCACTAGATCAGGTTGCTCAGGTCCCCATCCAAGCTGGTCTTGGCAGGATTTGAGGCAGGATTCTTCTCAGTTTTCCTTTCTGAACTGCATTTCCACTCACATCATCTTCCCTGCAGGGAGCAGATCCAAGGGAAATTCTGGAGGGTATCCACTCTTGCTTTGCTTCCCCTTTCCCCAAGATCTCATCTGGTTCCTTAGTGTGCTGCTTTGGCTGGCTTAGGGCCCAGCTGAGGGGTGGTTTGTGTCTCATCGCTGGTGTTTATCCCTGGGCAAGGCAAATCCAGTGTGGTTTGCTGTGCTCCTGTCTATCTGGAGAGGGTCTCTTCCAGTGGGGAGAGACTGATGCAGCTCCAGAGCCTTCAGAAATGTGCTGTTTCCCAGGTCTGAGGGGGAAAGTGGCTGACTGGCCTTCAGGGCTCACTTAAATTCAGCAATCAGTGCCAAGTGGCAGAGCAGCGTCACAATCTGATTGCTCCAAGTGATCTCTGGGATAGTATTCAGTGGGACTTGTGCTCCTGCAATGTCCTTGTGATCCCCATCACTCTGAGCACCCACACTGCTGCTGAGGCTCCCTAACCTGTGTTCTGAGTTCAGCATCCCTGGATGAAGGTCACACCTGTGTGCTCTCCATGTGTTTGGCAGCAGGAAGCTGCTCCAGTGTTGGAGCTGCTCATGCCCAGGGTTAGAAGGGAGTAGTACTTGCATGAATTATCACACTGACTAAAACATAGCCATGGACCACAGTTACCAGAGGGTAAGTATTTGCCTTTCAATAAAATAATTCACATTTTAGTTATCACTCTGCTGCAAAACAGTTTTTTCTGTGTGTAACCTCTAGTTTTATATCATAAAGGTGATGGGCATGCATGATTTTCCAGGGTGTGACAGATGCTGGGAGTGCCTCAGAGACTTGTCTTGAACTCTTGTCTATTTTTCTTTTTCAGATGTGCTGAAAGACATTATGACACCGCCAAATTTAACTGCAGAGGTATGTTTTTACTGCCTAATGTGTGTTCTCTTTAAACCTCAGTGAATGAAGGCCTAAAGGAGCTGATGAATAGTCATGTAGGAGATTTAGGCACAAGGAATGATGTCAGATTGCTTTGAGTCATTGGAAAAACTTGCTGTATTCTTGCTGCTTTCATAGAATTGTGTTCCTGACAGTTAAAGATCAAGATCTAATAAAAAGTCTACAGTTGCAAAAAAGTTCTGCAGAGTGGGTTACACAGAAGTTTCAGTTCAGTGAAGTACAAACTCCCTGTACAGTTTACATGTGAGGCTTGGACAAGTCTGGTTTTTATGAAGGATGAGAATGGAGAACACTTGAGCCACCATCACTATGTGTATAAAGCAGCTTTTGGAAGATCTGGCAGAACCTTCAAATGCTAAAAAAAAGATGAATTCCCATCTGATAATCTCTGAGATGAGCTGGGTCTTAGACACTCTGCAGAGCTGCCAAAAGCAGTGGGGAGTCTTTCAGGGGTGCCTTTTGACCAGGTTCTTGTGAGTGGACACTGATGTAGCTGTCAGTATTACCTCCTCAGGTAATAAATAAATAAATAACTGCAGATTTATCTTTGTTCTTTGAGCACAGGAGCATTTCTTGCTCAGAAGTTGTAGTTCCTATGCTTCAGATGAGGGTAGATGAGGAGTCCTTGTGCCTACGGAATCGTAGGAGATTAACAGATTTTTGGGCTTATTCTGCATCACAGCAATGGCTCAACTTCTGTTTTTCATTATTATTATTTTAAACCATCCATCTAGTTATGAAGAGGGTTTAGAACGTGACCAAAATGTAATTGGCAGCTTTAATGTCTGAATATAGAAGGACTGAAATTGTCTTGTTGAAGTTGTCAGCGCTTCTGATTTGCTCTCATGATGTTGAATGACAGGGCCCTGAAACCTCACTCCATACTCACCAGCGAGAAAAAAGTATTTTAGGCTCTGCTTGAGCAGTGCTTTGGGTAAGAAGAGAAGAGGACATGTTCTAATATGGCCAGAACATATGTTTGCTTGAATTTCTGCTTTTTGCTACGGGGGTGCTCAGCTCCCTTCGCTGTCAATCCCAGGCTCAAACGCTGTTTGTGACAGCACCTTTCACAGCTCCTCTGCACAAGACATGCTGTATTTTTTCATTTTCATCCCCGAATTAGTTAACCTCAGATAACCAAATTGGTGACTCAGGACTTCCCTTAGCAGAGGAACAAAAGTTCTACTTGAAAATCTCCTGAAGTGAACTGACTGCAAAGGGAACTTCTCATTTGTACTGAGTGTGAAGCACCAGAATAGTTCATTATTCACCCAGGATGATCTTGCATCACATTAAACCCCAAACACTGAAAGCTCTTCATCTTCTTTGGGAAGTAGCTTTGTGTCCATGGTTTTTCTGGTTTCTGAAATCCTTCCATGCTGGGATTGTCTTCTGCTTTGACACAGACTCCTTTTTTTTATTTTTTTATTTTAAAAACTCTGTGTGCTATGGAATTCTTTTTGCAATGTGCAGGGACTGGGAGAGAGCAAGCAGGATTATTCTCCAAGCTGTGTGTTCCATTGTAAGGAATCCAAATCCTTGGAGGAACTGCACCTTCTCAAAGCCCTGCTCAAGACTGTGCAGCTTAATGTTTCCTTCCTCTTAATGCCTCCACACCATCCTAGGGCACGCATTTCATCTTCTCACTCCAGCTTTGAAGAAAGTATCATAAGGTTTGCCTTTAGTTCCAAATCTTGGAGAGCATCTTCAGCATCCTGTGACTACTCGGGAGTTTTTTGGCTATTTTTTCAGTACTTCTTTACTCTCCCTTTTCATGGAAACCTTGCTGGCTGTAGCTGTGATAGACTCAAAGCTGGGCAGACATCATTTCCATCATTTTTGCAGCTTCTTTTCTTAGGGATTTCTAAATAAATTCCATCTTTAAGTTCACATAAAACTTTGGGGATCATTTGGGGAGCCTTTGGATCTTCCACGTGGAAGAGTTTGTGAACATGTGTTGCCTCTTTAGCAAAGATTATTCACTTCATCAACTTCCTCATTTGTTCTGGGATGTGAAGGGGCAGTCTGTACTGTGAGTGAATAAACTTGTTGATCCCTCCAAAAGGCTGTGGACTTGTCCTGCAGTCCTTCAGCAGTTCCATAACTTCATTCCTCATTTGTGCTCTTGGAGTCCTTGGGGATTCATCAAAAGGAGCCTTGCGTGTGTGACTACAGAGTGGTGCTTACAAAACCAATACAGACACTTGCCAGAAAAATGAAATGTATTCATTTTTAGCCCAGAAAAGGAAATGGTGTTTCTAGCTGAGAATTTGGAAGTGAAGCAGAGCTGTGTTTATAAGATCCCAGGGGTGTTGGTGTGGAATTGGGGTGCACTTCATCAAGTGCTGTTCTGCTGAAACCAGAACATTGGGTGTAGTTCTGGTTGGCAGGGTGATACTGTCCCTCCTCTGATCTGAGGTGGGAGAAGTTTGGGTGCTTCTCTCTGCTTAGTGCCTTTTTTTTTTTTTTGTTTTGCTCCCTTGAGTTTTCTTGCATTTCCTGCATTGCTTGAAATTCATTTCATCCTCCCTAGATGGAAAAGTGTCTGAGAATACACCCATCAGAAAGGACAGCATTGCTCAGTGCTTTGACTCTAGACCCCATAAATATTGCCAGTGCCTTACCTGAGATTTCTCTCCCAATTACTGTTTTTGAAATATGGAACTGGCAGGTTTTTGTTTCAGATTTGAGCAGATTCCGAGACTTTGTTCCCAGTGTAGACCTGACTGTGTTCAGTAATTTTTCAGCAAAGTTCCTGTTGTCTGCTCAGTAACTGAGGTCTGGCCTTGCTCTCTCTCAGCAGGTAGTTTAATTATTGCTGGAGTAATGGCTTTTCACAAGGTTATTCTGTGTGCCAGAACGCTCTTAAATTCTAGAAAATTCATGTTACAGAGCCTGTGCTGCTCAGTTCAATAGAGGTGTGAAATAGTTGCTCCTTGGAGCAGGATGCCTGCTTACAGATTAATGGAGAAATGTCTGCAGTGCTTATGATACAGTGAATCATACTGCAATTAAAAATACTTATCAAGATGGGGGGCTTATTGAATGATTAATTTTTATGTGCTTGTCACAGGGGTGACCTGGGCTTGCTTTGATTTTTGAGGTTCTGATGAACTCCTCCTTCTCCCTGCAGTTGCACAGTACCCTTTCGAAGACCATAACCCACCACAGCTGGAGCTCATCAAACCTTTTTGTGAAGATCTTGACCAGTGGCTAAGTGAAGATGACAATCATGTGGCAGCAATCCACTGTAAAGCTGGAAAGGGACGAACTGGTGTAATGATTTGTGCATATTTGTTGCATCGAGGCAAGTTTTTAAGGGCCCAAGAAGCCCTAGATTTCTATGGGGAAGTAAGGACCAGAGACAAGAAGGTGAGCTGTTGCTGTTCTTCTGTCCCTCTACCTGTAACTTGCTGCTTTTCCTCCTTGAGATCCCTTTGATGCTCAAATCCTTTAAGCTGTGATGTCTGATTTAACCCCAGTAGCATTGGATGAGTGCAGTTGGAAATGGAGAAGCTTTCCTAAGCAGCAGTAGCTTTTAGTCACAACATTAACCAGCCTAGTTTTGACATGTCCTGTTCAAGAAGACCTGGACAGTTGATTTTAAATGGCTTTTTCAGCACTGTTCTGCTGTGTGGTGCATCAGAGGGGCAGTGAACTTTCTCATTCAGCATTTTCAGCCCAAATGAGAGGATTGTTCCAGCTGATTTTGCCTGAATGGATGAGTTGTTCATCTCCTCAGGTTCCCTTGGCTGCTGTCCTTGGAGATGTATAGGGGAATATCCCAACTGGAAGGCTCTTATTGTTGGACGCCCCTTATCAGTAAAGGGTAGTTAAGGTCCTTTCTGGCAGGGTTAGGCCTCATTAATGAGAATTTAGCCTCCTTATTTGAAATCTTCTCCAAGATGATGTGACTTTTAGGGTAGTTTTAGCAAGTCTCTCTGCTCGTCTTCCATTATTTCCCTGAGTGTGTTGGTTGAGCATCCCAAGGGGATCATCCCTGCAAGCCAATTTCAACCTCCTCAAGCACAGATCTCTCCCTGTTCCTGGAGTATTTACACAAAGTATTAATTTCAGTGTGTTGGTCTCTAATAGGAGCAGCTTCGTGTCTGAAGGCAGTTGAGAGCAGAAGTGTCACATCAGGAATTTTAGAATTTGGCTGTTAATTCTTTGGAAGGAGCAAGAAACTCCTCAGTTTGCTCTGCTGACAAGGTGGAGCTGTTATTCCATGTACTGCTGAGCTAGTTGTGGTGTAATGCTGGAGTGGAGACAAGGTCAAGGGTTCCCATCAAAACTTTGTGGCTTTTGGTAAAAGTGCATGAGAGAGACTAGGAATGAGCAGTAGATAACCCTTATCAACAGGAGTAATCTCCAGAGCTGGATAAAGCAGCAAGAAAACAACAGAACTGAGCAAATACAGTGAAATGCTGTGCCTCAGTTTCCCTTTTGTGAAAAGAAGGGTTGTATTTCTGCATGGTCAGCTGGGTGTTTATCAGTACCCAGGGGTACCTTGGGCATCTTGGAGAACTCAGTGAAAAGGAGTAGTGAGAGCCTTGTTTACTTGACTGTAAATACTGTCTGTAACCAGCAACTTGTTTTGCTTTCAGTGTCTACTTCAAGAGTTGACTTTTTTTCCCTTCCCAGCTCCACTTGAGTGTGGTTATCTTGATGTGGCCAGTGGGCAGCATGTGATTCACATAACCCTTCAGTAGTGTTTATAAACAGGTATTCCAGTGCAGGTTTCTGGAGCCTTTTCTTCCCTTGTGGCCCGTATTTCAGCGTTATATGTCAAGTGCTGCTCTCTGATTTGATATTTCACCACACCTTTGTATAACTGACTTCCTCAATTCAGAGTCAATGAGGCATCAAAAGAGCTGTTTGCACAAAGGGACAAGCAAATGCCTTTTTTTCTTTCTTTTTGGGCCAACTTGGATATGATAAAGGAGAGCTGGCTTTAACAGGGAGCAGATTTTCTTGGTTTAAAGTGAGGACAGGGTGCCCACTCTGCACCTGAAACTGCTGAGAACAGCCCAGCTACAATCACTGCTGCCATTAATGCAGCAGTGCTGCAGAGTGCTGCTTCAAGGGCTTAGGCTGTGCTGGCAGGAAGTGTGAGTCTAATTGCAAGAGGAAGTATGACTAATTGGTCAAGAGTACAGCCCTGAGTACTTCTGGAGCCAGCTTTTCCCAAGTGTCTGCCGGGAGAAGCAGCTCCAGGGAGGCCTTTGCTCCATCACGTGAGAGTTGTAGGTGAGGCTCAGAGTTGCTGCACAGGCTGTTCTTGTGCTGGGCAGCAAGACATGGCAGAGCCCAGGCTGTCTCTGACCAAACCCTCTCATGGGCTGTTTTATTTCCTCTACAAGCTGCTCTGTTGGCTTCTGGAACTCATTGTAGGGGGCAAACTTAGTCAGAAAAAGGGAGTGGTGAAGATTAGGAAGTGTGGGCTGCATGGTTGTGTCTGTCAGTCTCCACCACTGTAGAACAGGAGTGATTTTTATTTTCCTTTTGAGCCAGAGGAGACAAACTGTTTTCTAAAATGGGATGAAGAGCTGTACTTGTCTGTTGTCAGAGCTAAAGTCCTCTAAAGAAGCCACTGCTTCCACTGTTTGTAGTGATTGGTTTATCTCACTTTTTCCTTATGATAGATACTGACACAGAACTGTGGTGACAAAGACTGGCAGCTTACCTTCCCACAGCTGGAGAAGCTCTTTCTTTATTCCTGCTTCTGCCTTGGAGGGTTCTGTGGTGAGGATTAGGCTTGGAAGGAGGCTCACTGGATGGGGATCAGCTATTCAAGTGCTGGAGATGCTCCACTCAGGAGCATTTTAGAGCACCATACACTTTTATTTTCAAGGATGGCTCCTAAGAGTTCTCATATGGTGAAAGGCTGAGAGAACTGGAGTTCTTCAGCCTGGAGAAGAGAAGCCTTGGGGTTGCCTAATTGTCACCTTCCAGTACCTGAAGGAGCTGACAAGAAAGATAGAGACTCTTTACAAGGGCATGCGCAGCTGTGGCTGCCCCTGGACCCCTGGCAGTGTCCAGGGCCAGGTTGGATGGAGCTTGGAGCTGCCTGGAATAGTGGAAGGTGTCCCTGACATGGCAGGGAGTGGCACTGGATGGGCTGTAAGTCCCTTTCAACCCAGACCATGCTGTGTTTCTGTAGTGTTGCTATAATTGAAGTGCAGACCAGTTACTTTGTGTGAGGAAGGCTCAGAATGACCCTCTAAGCAGGGCAGAGATCCCATGTCTGATGGCAGAGCTCATCAGTTCTGGTGTCTGTTTGTTGGACGTGCTCAGGTGCCAACCCCTGCTAAACCTGATGCCCTAGATCTGCTCTGAGGCTGTAGTTTCACCCTTACAGTAGTGTATGTTCCTAAAGGGAATGTGGAAATTTTGTTTCCAAAATATTTGTTCTTCATAGTCCTGCCTATGCAGGAGAGCCAGGAGCAACACCTGACAGTGTTTGGGATGCCCTGGCATAGGGACCAGAGGAGCTTATCTCACATCCATTTAAAAATGGTGGTGGTGGTAACTGGGAAATACTTGAACTACTTCCTTGTCCTTATTCTTCTGGGGTAAAAGTGAGTGGTGCTTGATTGCAGCCCTTGGAATGTTGTTAGTTTGTTATTAAAGTCTTCTGCTTGGAATTCTGACCTTTGGAAATGGAGAACTCTTGAGTTCTGCTTCAGGTGGGACTGGTTTTAGGGTCTTGGGATCTAAGGGCTGTGTCTCCAGGCAGTCAGACTGTGGCTGGAGGGCTAAAACTGCCCTGTTGGACAAGAACTGGCTTTGCTGTGATTTTGAGTATCAGGGTGGAAGTGTTCCTTTGGTTCTGGTCCTGACCAGGTGTCCCTGGGGTTTTCCCATAGGACGCATCCATTATGGCATGAGCAGCTCTGGGCAGGGAAGGATTTGTTGTCCTCACCTCTGTGCTTTCCTCCTGTTTGGCAGCCCTGGCAAGCACTGCTGGCCTGCTCTGAGGCTGGGATTTGCTCACTCCTGAAGCTCAGATCCCAGGAAAGCACTTCAGAGCTCCCTTAAGGAGTGGGTGTGATAAGCACTGAGGACATCTGAGCCAAAACCACGGCCAGTGTACAAGGCTGCTTGGGAAGGTCATTGTGCAAGTGCTGCAGGGAAAGGGCTTTTGTGTAATTTAGAAGCAGCTCAAGTGATAAGGAGATGTAATTATCAACTTTTTTTTTTTTAATGGCAGGAAGTGGCTATTTTCATATGTGCAGAATACAGATTTACTAAATTAAAAGCACTCTGCTCTTAGCTCCTGGCTGTTGTGAGGTGAAACAGGTGAAACTAAAAGTTTATAGAAATATACAGTCTAGGTTTTGTCACCAAATACTCACAGGCTTGTGTATAAAATTTTTTGTCTATCTCCAGTTTATTCCAATTCCACATTCAGTTTTAATCAGAGAGATTCCTTACTGATGCTGTTGTAAGTCTGCAGTAACAGGTTGTTCTAGACCATGTAATGCACTTTCTGGGAAATAAAACAGTTTTTCATCTTTATCAATTTTACTTGAAAGTATTGACTCAAAGAGCTTTAAAACTGTTCCCTTATATGTTCCCTTTAAAATCAGTAATAAAACATTCTTAGGTTTTTTGCTGTCAAGGCAAATGTTTACCTCCAAGTTTGAACACTTTGGGCTGTTGGGCCTGTTTTACTGAAACTTTCCACATTTTTTGGAAAATATTCCTGGATGTTTTGTAAGGAGAAGGTAGTATCAGTATTGAGTACAGTGATACTAGAAATCATTAGTCTTCTGATTTAAAGTGCTGTCAAAATGTAATTCCTGTAGTGGTAGATTTTAGGATTCCTAAATGTAGTGGTGCTTTAGAGTATGTTCAGGGCACCTCTCGTTAAAGATTTGATGCTCTCCATCCCATGTTTTTGGCATGACCCTCAGGGTGTCTGTCATGTTTGTTTCTAAGAAATGAGAAAAATCTGCATTCTTTGCTTCATTGCTGGAGATGGATGTTTGGAGAGCACAGAATCGGAAGGGTTTGGGTTGGAAGGGACCTTAGAGGGTAGTTCCAGCCCTCCTGCCATGTCAGGGACACCTTTCTCTATCCAAGGTTGTCCCAAGCCCCATCTGATTTGGGTTGGAAGGGACTTTAAATATCATCCAGTTCCAAACCTCTGCTATGGGCAGGGACATCTGCCACAATGCCAGGTTGCTTCAAACCTCATCCAGCCTGGCCTTGGACACTGCCAGGGATCCAGGGGCAGCCACAGCTGCTCTGAGCACCCTGTGCCAGGGCCTGCCCACCCTCCCAGGGAAGGATTTCTTCCAATATCTCCTCTAACCCTGCCCTCTGGCACTGGGAGGCCATTCCCCCTTGTCCTTGTCATTCCAGGTTCCTTCTTGTGGCCCCTTCAGGTACAGGAAGGCCACAGTGAGGTCACCCCAAAGTTGCTGTTCTCCCAGGCTGAATGACCCCGGTTCCCTCAGCCTTTGCTGTTGGGAGAGGTGCTGAAGTGCCTGGCAAAGCAGTGCCCTGCTCTGTGTGCTGGGCAGTAGGGAATGACCTGTTCCTTTGGGCATCATGTGCTTCAGCTGGAGGAGATGGGCAGGAGCCCTGTCAGTGGTGCTGATCCAAGGTTTCTGACACTTGTTTTCCCTCTGTTTAGGGAGTGACAATTCCCAGTCAGAGACGCTACGTGTACTACTATAGCTACCTGTTAAAGAATCACCTGGATTACAGACCAGTGGCACTGCTGTTCCACAAGATGATGTTTGAAACAATTCCCATGTTCAGCAGCGGAACTTGCAGTAAGTACCACACCCCTTCACCTCTGCTAGGGAACCTGTTGGTATTTTGGATGGGGTGGTGGCACCAAGAGCTGCACATCTTGGAGAAAGTCACGTGTAAACGCCTCACAATCCAAAATCTCCTGGATTAAATTAATCAAAATTTGTGGACTCTGTCCACTGGGATCCTCCCAGGTGTAATCTGTGAAGGACTCATGATTGTTTTACTACAGTTTTAAATTGGCAAGTGTTGTAATGGTTTGAAGATAGGTGGTTCCATTTGTAGAACCATTGAGGCTGGAAAAGACCTCCAAGATCAAGATTGAGTCCAACCTGTGACCAGTCCCCTCCTTGTCACCCAAACCAGAGCACTGCCACATCCACTCGTTCCTTGGACTCCTCCAGGGATGGAGACTCCACTCTATGTATATTTGGGTATTTGCTCCTTACTGTTATGAAAAGCCTCCTTTTTTTAAACACAGCAACTCTTGGGAAACATGAATTACTGAAAAACATTTGCCTAATGGCATGTTGGCTTCCAATGCAGCAACATCATTCTTCCCATGATGTTAAAAAAAAAAAAATAAATGGATCAGTTCAACTGGGTAAATATCTAATTAACTCTGGAATAAACATTTCTTTATGTGGAGGTTTCTAAAGCATGAATACACCTGTGAATGATTAATCTCATCTGCTGATACACTGTGTTAGTGAGGAACAGCAGATTTTGTGAAGCTTTGAAATACAAAAACAAATTCTGCTCTGTCCTGTGGGCTGTGTTACAGGGCAGTGGCTTCCTTGGGTTGCGTGCTCGTTTTTTGTTGGTGGAAAAAATCTAATGGTTTTGCTATGGGGATTACAGCAATGTGTAATTAATTCCAGTGCCTCCTGTGGCTTTGATTAAAATTGCCCTGTTAATATTGTTGTGAGACAGTACCTGAACATGTAACACACACAAGAAACAATGGAGCAGCTTGTCAAGCTGTACAGGAGGAGGGAGGGAGGAACCTCTGCCAAAACCCCTCTGCCTTAGGGAAGAGGTGTGGAGGTTACAGATTTCTGCAGTTACCACTTATTGAAAGTTTTGGATGAACTGTACTGTGCTTGTGAGTCTGAGCTGCTCAAGTGAGTGCTGACTTGTGTGTCCATGGGAGGCTGCTGGGGTGGTGTTTTCACAGGAGGATGTTGGGATAGACATCAGGTTGGCCAAGTACCTGAGAAGATAAATCAACTGTCAGTTGTATGCTGCAATATCTGAAGCTTCTATGGAGTTCTCAGTGATTTTTCAGTATGTGCAGTCGATGATCTGTGTTGTCAGCTGTGATGGCAGTCATTTTACCAATATGATAACTTTCAAACTGCCTTCCTTGTTACCATTCTGCTACTTTAAAGTCACTGACAGAGCAGAGTCCAGCCTCTAGGGCAGAATGAGGGGATGACAGTTTCACAGCTCTGAGGATTCAAAGGAGATAATAGCAGAAAGAGAAAGTTGTTTGGAGACCTCACAGCAGCTTCCAAGGTCTGAAGGGGCTACAGGGAAGCTGGAGAGGGACCCTGCAACAGGAGCTGTGGTGATAGGATGGGGGGAATGGCTTGACACTGCCAGAGGGGAAATGTAGGTGAGAAGGAATTGTTCTCTGGGAGGGTGGGCAGGCCCTGGCACAGGGTGCCCAGAGCAGCTGTGGCTGCCCCTGGATCCCTGGAGGTGTCCAAGGCAAGGCTGGATGGGGCTTGGAGCACTCTGGGACAGTGGAAGGTGTCCCTGCCATGGCGGGGGGTGGCACTGGATGACCTTTAATGTCCCTTCCAACCCAAACCATTCTGGGGTTCTCTGAGCCTGTCAGTAATAGTTTCATTGCTGGGCCCTTCAGCAGGACAGTGTGGGTGTGTTGAGCAGGGACTCCCACAGCTCTAGAGGGTTCTCTGACCTGACCGCTTCCAAAGCAACTCTTCCTAAACTGGGCCAAAACCCCCTTTTAATTTCAGTGTTACCCCTGCAGATACAATTGAGGAAGTTAGGCCCTGTTGGCATTTCTCTGGTGATGGTGGTTTACAGGACCAGCTTGGGCTCTGCTGGTGCTGGTTGGTTTTCCCTATTAATGTTCAGTTTTGTCCTTGTTTTTGCTTGTTTTTGTAAGAGTAGTCAGTTTGTGCTGACATGAGCAGCCACTCTACAATTGCAGCAAGAGGTGAGAGAGAGTAAAACCTCTCACTTTGGTCTGTGTAATAGAGAGGAGAGGGAAAATGCAAAGAGCAGTCAAGTAGTTGTCACCTTTTAGAGTCATTATATTAAAAAGGAATAATGTTTTAGGAACTCTGTACTGAAAGCATTGCCATGAAGGACAGAAATCTCTAAGGTTGTTTCCAGTAGCATCTGGCAGAGTTGAATCCCCTGTGGTGTTAAACCCTTAATAGAAGTTCAGTTAACTTTGAAAATATCTTAACTCATGATTTTGTTTCTGCTACCAATGTTGTGCTTTTTGACACTTTCCAGGCTTTTCTCACCAAGTGACATTCTGTTTTGTCACACAGATCCTCAGTTTGTGGTATACCAGCTAAAGGTAAAGATATTCACCTCCCCTTCAGGACCCTCACGACGTGAAGACAAGTACATGTACTTTGAATTCCCTCAACCTTTGCCGGTATGCGGTGATATCAAAGTGGAATTTTTCCACAAACAGAACAAGATGTTGAAAAAGGTTGGTTTCCTTGCTTTTTCTGGAAAATGTTGTCAAGCCAGCCCCTGATGCTGGGGGTTGGGATGTTGGTTATTTTTCAGGGCTGTGTAATCACAGCATTTCATTCTTTGATGTCTGGTTTTCCCAAGGAGCCAATCGACCACAAAATGAAAGCTGAATGTTTGGGGAGTTGCTGAGATTAAGTACAAAGGTTGGGTAAAAATGATCCTGGGTCTGTATTGCAGTCGTTTGGGTAGTAGTGAGTAATCTAATTGAGGAAGAAACATTCACCTTCTAAAAATAGACTTGCATACTGAGCAAGTTAACTCCAGCTGTTTTCTTCACTAAATTTTCCTGAGGATTGAGCAGGCATAGAAGATCCTGTCTGTGCTGTTGGCTGATTTGTACCCATCTGTCAAATTTAGCTGAATTTCTGAGATAATTGAGTTCCCACGCACTTTGTAAAAAGTATCTCTGCAATCTCTTCCACCACCTCTCTGTTCCCAGCTGCAGTGCCTTGACATGAGAGGTTTAGAGAATTTCCTCAGAGCTGAGGGTTTTCTTAGGGTCTCAGTTATGGAAAAAAAAATTATTCTGGGACTTACTTTGAAACCACAGTCAGTTCTTAAAGCTGAATCCCTGAGTTTCTTTAGTTCTTGTGCTTGTGGAGCCACTTTGGATCTACAGAGTGAAAGGTGAGGATGAGACTGCTGATTAAAGGCCACCTTGGTATTTGCTACTTAAAGTTCCTCATCATTAGTTACTCCCTGTTGGATGGAGTTTAGAAAACTGAAGAGCATTTAGTGAGTGAATTCATTACAGTAAAAAATGCTGAAGTGGATCAGGAGACAAAGAAGTGATGAGGTAACATCATTTAGAGCTGTGCACACAGGTTGTACCTGCCAGCTGTGTCTGGATACACATGCACACTGTTGTGTGGGCTTGCTTGTGTGAGCAAGTTTAATTCAGGTGCTGGTGTCTGCAAAAGTTTCTGGACAGTTCCTTAGTTGCCCTGTTTTCCTTTTCTCCTGTTGGATGAGATGTTTTGAGTCATTGCAGTTAGCTGAGACTGTAAAAGCATTTTAAAAGTAGAAATTCTACTTCAAAGCTGAGATTATTGACATGCAGCAGCCAGTTTTGAGAGCAGCACCCAGATGAGTACTGTGGATGCAGGGAGGAGATGGTGCAAAGCCCCAGCATCTGAGACAAGGTCCTGCTTTATCTGCTCTCCCATCTGGACTGTGAGTTTGTTGTTTCTTTGCCATCTCCAGTAACACATGGATTGCAGGCAATGGGAAGTGCTGTGCTGCCCTGCCCATCCCTGAAATGCCAGTGTGCAGGTCAGCTGCTGGATCTTGGCTCTGTAGCCCCATGAACAAACTCCTGTATTTGTTTTACCCCTGGAGAGGGCACTGAGATCCAGACAGCAGAGTGTAATGACAGCCTCTCATGAGCACACACACTTTCTGTAGTATGATTTGGGTCTTCAGGCTGCAGAACCACAGCAGGGGGATTGCTGTGCTGGGGTTTCATTTCAGAGTGTCAGATTGTGGTTTCGTTTCTTAAGAATCTTTGTAGTTTCTGAGTAGCTGATTGGTTTTAGGTTTTGTTTTTTGTTTTTTTTTTTTTCCTTTTTGTCTAGTCTAATCAGATACCCAAACGATTTGGGTTCTGTGGATTGCAGATAGTGCAGAGGTGCTCAGTTTCTCAGTGGTTTTGGCCTGGTAGAGCCAAAGAAATGGTGAAGGTGGTTCTTTTCACAGACTTTTCTGAGATGGAAACTGTCCTTCATCACCCAGTGAAAAAAAACACCTTGATAATCTCTCTGAAATATCTGTTGAATCAAGTGTCTTATTGCCTCAGCTTTCAATATGAATGGAGGACAGAGGAAAATAGGTGTGAGATGTTCCACAGTTCTGGTAAGATCACCTCTCTTAGCTCTGCTGCAAACACAGGAGCTGCTCCCTCCACATGGTCCTTGGACAGGTTGTTGCAGAAGTGAATAAGGTGAGAACAGGGCAAAGGGGAATACTGGTGCCAGAAGAACCTACCTTGGCTCAGACTGAACACATTTCTGTCCAGTTGCTTCACATCTGTACCTGTTCCTTTTCTACATCAACTGTCTACACAGCTTTTACCCAAAACCCCAAAAGTGAAGGTCCTCCACTGGAGAGACTTGCATTTTAAAGATCTCTTTATGCAATGACCACCTAATTCATGAGGAACAGCATCTTATCTCGCAGAGATTCTGGTTTATTAACCAGGTTTATGAAAAGTGGAATTGTAAGCCTGTTGCCTGTTACTGGTTCTTGTTCTTCCCAGGTTTTCTGTTTGCAGATTATAAGTAGCAAACAGAAAAAAGTCTTTAAGACATCATATATTGACCAGTCTGCATTTTAACTTTAGCATGATAAAAAACCTAATGAGATCAATGAAAAGTGTTATTCCGGATCCATTCTGAGCCTCAGGCTGGAGAATGGCTGTCTCATCTGTGGAGATGATGGAAACTACTTTGCCCTGGCTCTGGTTTGTTGTTTGGTAACGCTGATCTCAGATGTAAATGCCCCAGACTCCCTCACCTGTACTTGCTTCCAAATTTCCCAGTCCTTTGAAGAACAGCATTACCTGCAGAGCTCTCTGTAGGGAAGGCCCTCCTCAATTTTGCTCAGGCTAATTTTGGATAAAATTATTATCCATAAACCAGACCAAACTTGAATGACCAAATGACTCCAAACACCTAACATTGCAGAGTCAGTGTGAGATTTAAAGTAGCCAAGTGTCCTTTCTTTTAATGGCAGAAGTTAATTTAAGCAAATTCAGTGGCTTTTGGGAGCTGACTTCAGTCACAGGATCACTGGTGCCACTGGGGTATTGGTACAGGGCTGGCAGCCTTGGTGAGGTTTCATCCCTTCCATAGTTTCTGCCACCTGGCATCTGTTAAGTCCCAGCTCTTGGTCTTGTCTAATCAAGTTGTTTACTTTATTCTCAGACTATTTCTTCAGTGATCTGTAGCTACTTCATTTCAAGAATGAAATGCATGCCCACATGAGAACAAAATGGCTTGAGGCTCAAGTGCTGTGACTGTGTATGAATTTCTGATTGGGTAGAAGTTAGTAATTTGGGGAGTTTTTTTTAGCATGGTTTTTTGTTGTAGCTTGACTGTTCTTCCATCTCAGACTGCTGTAGTCACTCTAGTTTTGCTTCCACAGATCTCTGCAAAGCCTTTTTCTTCAAGTTATTGATGTTGACATGATAATGTGAAAGCATTTCAGAGTATCCTTAGATCACTCTGTTCAATGGGAGTCTGCTAAAAAATATACAGAAATACAGAAATCTCCTCCTCTTCCTGCCTCCAGAGCCTGGGGGTGAAGGAGACCTTTTTTTGGGAGTCCTTCCAGTACAGATGAGAGGGAAATGTTGATGTGGGTTTAATTTGTGAGAGTCAGTGGTGTGTTATCCCCAGACTCCAGCGTAGGAGGGCTGACAGCATTGTTTGAGCAGTTGCATTTCATCTCTCAAGTCTAGAGATAAGTTCTGCTGCAGAGTTCAACAAGACTTTGGGCAGTTGCTGTTAAGCAAACGCTGAGGAATGAACTCTGAAAATGTCAGAATACTCAGTGTTGATGTGAAAATGGTACAGGAAGTTCCATCAGGCAGGCCTGGGGAACAGGCTGAACCATGATCTCCATTCTTGGAGAGCATCTCCAGAGCCTCAGCGGGTGCTGCACAGTGACCGAGTGCCTGTAGAGCTCTCTGCAAAAGTTCAGCTCTCAGGAGGACATGGGAACTCCTGATTGATGGCTTAAGTTTTGAATTTGGATCTCGGTCTGCAGCTAGAGACCAGCTCTAGAGTGGAGAATGTTTTTCAGTCAGTCTGAGAAGCTGCACAAGGTAGGGACCAGCACTGTCTGTCAGAACTGTGGGATTAAATCAGCCTCTGTCTCATCTGTTACTGCACTGGAGATTTATGGCACAGATTTGGTTATGGGAAGAAGTACATCTGTGGTTTATTTTTTTTTTTAAGACAGATGTCTGTGATGTAACTGGAAGTGAAGCAAAACACATTGAAAAACAGTCTCTAATACTTTTTTTTTTTCAGAAGTCTATTCATTAGCTTGTGTTATGTGAGCACTTGGTCTGGTATTTTGATTTGCTATATAAAGCCTGAGTTCAGTTCATGCCTTGATTTTTAAAATTCCTATCTTTGGCCCATATTACATCATCTTTCTTCCTTGTCTTCTGTGAAATATCTTGGATCCTGATGCTTTAGCTGAATCCTCACTTTGAATAATGGATTTGCTCTTCAGTGAAAACAGTGACAAGTTATCAGCCTTAAGAGCTAATTCCAAAAAACATGACCAAGTCTTCCCTCAATTTAAGTGGCCATGCCATGTTCCAAGACCCATGAACTCAGTTTATTAGGCTAATTAAGTTGTGTAGTGGAAAGGAAAGGAAAATAACTTGATGCTTTAAAAAGCTGGAGGGAGATAAAAGGAGAAATGACCAGCTCAGTGAGTTGTATTGTTTAGTTTGAGTCCCTGAAGACCTCTTCAAATTTATCCTGAGGAACACAGATTAAAAGCTGTCTAGTGAGAGGTTTATTGTTTGTCAGCCCCTGTCAGTGAAGCTGAGTTTCCCCTATTCATCCTCAACTTCCAGACCCAGGCAGGACATTTCTAAGGCTGAAATGGGGGAAAGAGGAGGGTGTGAAATGTATAAGCAGGGCATGGCAAGAATCTGCTAACTGCTGACAGCCATGGATGGGCTCTAACAGGGCTTCTTCAGAGATGGGATGGATTGAAGGGACTCAGGGCAGTGGGAAACACCTGTTAGACTCCTCAAACAACTCATTTTCTAGATGAACTTGATTCCCAAAGTGCTGGAGAGGCAAGTGGTGATGTGGGGAGCTCAGCTACCAGAAGTGCTCTTGGCTGTATTTTTAACTTTTGTCTTAGGGTCTCTCAGGTGCTTACAAAAATGCAGAAAGCTGGAAGTGGTTTTGTAGGCTTTACATAAAATACTGAAAATAAGTTTCCTGACCTTTGGTGGAGAGGGACACTTCTGAATTTGCAGTGTCTTCTTGAATAAATTTGTGAGGAGGATGAGTGTGAGTTAAGCAGTCCAGCTCTTTTCTGCCTTCTTTCATTGGCTCAGGAAAATGCTGTGGTATTTTGCTGGTGCCAGACTGCCTTCAGCAGGAGGCCTGCTCGTGTCACACACACTGAAACCACTTCTGTTCTACCTCTGATTTCCCCCTGCTTCCTTACCAGCAGAGATGAATAGAAAGATAGGGCAGGACATGGATTTTCCAGTAAGAAACTGGGATTAGATCTCAATGGTAAACCAAAATAGGTAAGCTAGCTCAGAAGGAGTGAGTTTGTGTTCTGGTCCTGTGTGATACCAAGGAATGTTAGATTTTGGAATGGGTTATTTTCCCTGCAGCTTTAGCAGCAGTGCAGGAATACTGACCATTGTGGGAAGAACTGGCCATTTGCATCTTGGATCTTGGGCCTGAAAAGCCACATCAGAGTCAAACAGAAGATTTTGTGTGTAAAGAGCAAGTGGATGTAGCTCAGTGTCAGATGGAGAGGGGTTTGGTGTGTGATCAGGAACAAGCTGCCAAGGAGAGCTGACCTTGGAAACATCTGGGCTGGCAGAAAGCTGCTTCTCCAGAGCCTTTAGGATCTCTGAGACAGGGCTGTCCTGCCTCCTGGTACAGCTGGAGCTGTGGCAGGGTGAAGAATCAAACAGCTGATGGTTGCCTGTCAAGTTCTGCTTAAGCTGAACATCCTTCAGCTGTCACTGCCTCAGCTTCTCCCCCAAAACTTCCTGCTGAGTGGCAGGACAGCAGGCACTGCCTCTGCCTTCCTCTTAGTGCTGCTCAGCAAAGGTCTGGCTGGGTGAAAGCATCTCACCAGAGCACCCATTAATCCTTTACTGTCATTGTGGATTTGTAGTTTTGTTCAATTTTACACAGTTCTGTATGAAAATAAGAAAAGCTTTCTGTTACAGGGGAGATTCAGTATTACCTCAGCTGGTGAGGTTGTCTGTTGGATTTAGAGATTGCTTGGCAAGGTGTGAGCAAAAACAATCTATTTATGCCTTGTGATTGCAAGTTTTAGTTTATTGAATTTATTATCATCTGCTTTTATTGCAGGTATGATAGTTTTAAGCTAGCTCTCTGAGTGACTCCTAAAAGCTTAATTGGTTAAAATTGAGCTTGATGAATGCAGATTTTTGTGTGTTGTCCAGGAGATGTGATGAAAATGTCTTTGCATGCAATGTAACAAATGACATACTGTTGTCCAACCAAGTTTTGCCTGATACTACAAATCTGTTTTTGACCAGATGCTGATAGCAGACTAATTAACGTGCCATTAGTGAATACTAAAGCAAGCTTGTTTTCTGTGTTCTTCCTCCCCCAGGACAAAATGTTTCACTTTTGGGTAAATACATTCTTCATAGGACTGGATGAAAATTCAGACAAAGTAGAAAATGGAAGTCTAGTTGCAGATCAGGAACTTGATGGTATTTTCAGTACAGAGCGCTCAGATAATGATAAGGAATATTTAATCCTTACATTAACAAAAAACGATCTAGACAAAGCAAATAAAGACAAAGCCAACAGATATTTCTCTCCAAACTTCAAGGTCAGTATATTTTATGTGTGAGCAAAGCTGAAAAGCTATGTGATTTGTTTGTCTTGCCTTTGGAGGGACCATGTGAAGCTGCTGTGTAGAGGCTGAGTTCATGTGTTTGTGTTGCCATCTTAGCAAAGCTTTGAGCTTTGTACTTATGTCTGCTTTTTGTGGAGCTGATGGGTGTTGAGAGGCTGGGGTTGAAGTCTTCAGGTTGTTCCAGGTGTTCATGGAAGCCATCAGAGGTGTGGGAGAGCTGGTGACCAGGTGGAATCCTCCCTGCTCCAGCAGCATTGCCTGAGGTCTGGGCTGGGCACGCTGAACTCCTAAGCTGATTGACAGCACTGCCTGTTCCATGGGAAGCAGAGGGGGCCACAAGGATGATCTGGGGTCTGGAGCATCTCTCTGATGAGGAGAGGCTGCAGGAGCTGGGCCTGGTCAGTCTGGACAAGGGAAGGCTGAGGGGAGAGATCCCATCAATCCACACACACATCTCCAGGGGATGGCACAGGAGGGTGCCAGGCTCTGTTCAGGGCTGCCAGTGACAGGATGAGAAGCAAAGGCATAAACTAAAATGTAAGTTCCACCTCAACACGAGGAAGAACTTGTTTCCATGAGGGTGGCAGAGCCTTGTAACAGCTGCCTGAGGGAGTGTGTGGAGTCTCCCTCTCTGGAGACATTCCAGAGAGACTTTCCACCTGGAAGTGCTCCTGTGCCTGGGCATGGGGTTGGGCTGGGTCATCTCCAGAGGTCTCTTCAACCCCAGCTGTCCTGTGATTCTGGGAATACCTTACCCTGGCAGTTTAGCTTTGGGGAGTATGAGCCATTGCCAGCAGTGTTTTAAACATGCAAAAGGCATTTGTAAGAGTTCCAGCATTTTCTAACTTCTTCGTAAAAGATCAGCCGGTGCTCATTTGGAGGTTATGGTCATAGCTGCTTGGAATATTGCTTGGATCAGACTTCCCACAGGCCAGTCACCCATTAGAGAGTGTTTTGTTCATTCCTGTGCACTCTTGCTGCAGTCTCCTGGTGCTCTGGCAGTTATGGAAGGCAGGAGGGTGGTGGTGTGGCCTGATGTTCTGGGATGTCCTGCTGCTGCAGCTCAGCACCTGAGCACTCAGCCAGACACAGTTCCTGCAGCTGGGCTGGAAAATCCTGCTGCTTTGCCAGGTCTTTGTTTTGCCAGGGGTGGTATGGGAGGCTGGCAAAGCTCTCTGGGGAGAGGAGCACGGGTGTGACTCAGCATGGCAAAGGGCCTTTGCTGTTAGAAATTGCTTTGTTGCCTGTGCTCAGTTGAAGTCCGGGTTCCCTTTTTAAATGTTGTTTTTTCCTTCCCCAGGTGAAGCTATTTTTCACAAAAACAGTAGAAGAGCCATCAAACCCAGAGGCTAGCAGTTCAACTTCTGTAACACCAGATGTTAGTGACAATGAACCTGATCATTATAGATACTCTGACACCACTGACTCTGATCCAGAGAATGAACCTTTTGATGAAGATCAGCATACGCAGATTACAAAAGTCTGAATATTTTTTTTATCAGAGATAAAAAAAACATACAAAAAAAAACCAACCATGAAGAGAGACAAACTTGAATAAACTGAAAAAAAAAAAGGACCTTTCTAAATGGCAAAAGGACATAGTGTCAGATTACCAATTATAGGAACAATTCTTTCCTGACCAATCTTGTTTTGCCCTATAAATCTACAGGGTTTGACACTTGTCCAGTCGGGGGGGGAAAAAGAAAGGTTACGTAGCTCTTATATGTATATACCTTTTTGTGTCAAAGGACATTAAAACTTCAATTAGGAACTATAAACATGGCACTTTCCCATTTTATTCCAGTTTTATAAAAGTGGAGACAGACCTAATGTGTATGCGTAGGAATTTTTCCTTTTGTGTTCTGTCACCAAACAAAGTTTCAAAAACCGAAAAAAAAAAAAAATATTTACAGGTTCACATCCTGCCCCTTTTTTTGCACTTGTGTGGCAACAGAAAAGTCTGCAGTTGGCTAAGAGATGTTTTCTAGAAGGTTTTTCCTACATTGTAATGCATGTTTTTTGGATGGGGGCTGGAAGGTGATGCTCGGAAAGGAGCGTGGCCTGTGTACCATATCCGGCTGTTCCATGCACCTTTCCTCAGCATGCTGCCCTAATTCATCCGGGACAATGGGTGAGGAGTCGCCGCTGTCACTGCTTGTTGTTTGTGCATTTTTCATTTTTTTTAAGTGTAATGGTGCTAGAAAAGGCAGCTAGAGGGAGTGATTCTGTCTAGGGGTACAGGAATGAACCTTCACGACACCCACGAGACCCACGCAATGAAGGGAGACAAGGAATTGGGGTCACGAAAAATTAAAAAAAAAACCAAAAGGAAACACAGCAACAATGACTTAACCATACAAATGTGGAGGCTATCAACTAAAGTAAGAGCTTGAAACAAATGGTTATAAAATTTGACAATGATTTATTGGGATTTTTTCTGAATTGTAATGGCTGCTCCATCTCCTGTGTAATCAAGGCCAGTGCTAAAAGTCAGATGCTCTTAGTGCAAAAACATCAGTCAACATCTTACATTTATATTAGTAGTTTTTCAATCATATTCCTGCTGTGAATACTTCATGTGCTGCCTTGCAAGCTTTTTTTTTTTTCCTCTCATGAATATAAAAAGATTTTGTAATGGTGCACAGGAAATGTCATTGGAGACTCTCCAGGTTAGTGTTTGTTTGGAAGATTTCTGATGCATTTATTCAATCAAACTTCTGTCAGCCGTTCCACCCCTTTGACCTTACACATTCTATTACAATGAGTTTTGCAGTTTTGCACACTTTTTTTTTAAAAAAAAAGTCATTAACTGTTAGGGAATTTTACTTGAATATTCATTACCTGCAATGTTTAAAAAACGGACATTACACACCAGAGACAGGAAACCAGTGTTGCAGTAAATTCTCCACCGCTAATGAAGATTAAAAAGCAGAACTTGTCCCAAATACATTACTTTAAAAAATGTATTTTCCCCTCAAACCACCCAAGAAATTATTGTTCTAAACAGAGTGGCAGTGTTGGATTATTTGTTCCTAGGGCTCAAAGTTGGCTTCTGGTGGACAATTGTTGTGTCCAGCTGCTGGCATATCCAGATGTGAAGTCACTGCCCAAACAGGCCCCTCTCAGTGGGCCATGAACAGCTGCCCCCAAATTGATGCTTTTATTAGGATGCAGTACACACATCCCCCTGCTTAATTAACTTCTTGGTGCTGACATGGAAGTTCATGAGCTGTGTTCTCAGCCAGAATCATGACTGGGATCTGTCAGATCCCTGTACAGCAGCATTAATGGTTGGAACTTGAACCACACAAGGCAGGACTTCCACTAATTACAATTGGTAAACCAAGGTGTAAAGGGCTTTAAAAAAAATCATTTCTTGCCTGGTTTCTGTTGGTCAATTCTGCTCCTCAGATTCATGATTCTAACTTCTAACAAAGCTGGTAATATGTTCTGACTTCTAGGTTTAATTAGACTTTAATGGATCAAGGTTCAGTGCTCATTGTGACGAGCAGGAGGTGGTTTTCCCTTGGGAACAGGAATTTTAACTCTTACCCTTCCAATCGTGTTTCACCCTGTCTGGTTTATAACAGTTGAAAGTTGTGTTGGCTTAATAAACCAAACTGTTCCTGCTTGGATAGTACTGGGATCTTGGCACTGCTGCGTGTCCCACTTTGGATAATCAGGATTGGATGGTGCAGTTCCAGTCGGCGGCGCCGGATCGGGAACCAGGACGCAAGGATGGGCTTTTGCACTGTTATTTTTCCTTTGGAATGTGAAGGTTGGAATGAGGGTTTTGATTTTTTTTTTTAATTTTTTGTTTTTTAATGTTTCGACGTCTTTGAGAAGCCTTGCTTACATTTTATGGTGTAGTCATTGGAAATGGAAAAATGGCATTATATATATATATTATATATATAAATATATATTATACATACTCTCCTATACTTTATTTCAGTTACCACCCCCATAGAAGTTGACAAGAATTGCTATGACTGAAAGGTTTTTGAGTCCTTATTAAAACTTTATTTATGACAGTATTCATAATTAGCTTGAGCTGCATTCTGTAGGTAATCTTTCCTTGAGTTTCTGGACTGTAGCTTCAGCCTGTTGGGATGTGCAAGAGCTTACATGTCTGAAACTACTTGAAGGCATCACTTTGGTAAGAGCTTAACTGCAAGGCCCTGAAGCATCCCCTGGGCTTGGGCAGCCCCAGTGAAAATCTTTGCCACAGCTCCTCCAGGGCAGCTGTGCAAATCAGCCTCCAGATTACTCCCCGGGGCACACATTGTAAACTGGAGTTTACATGCAGCATCAAAATCAGCTTTCCAAATTGAAAAAAAAATAATGAAAAAACCCTTTAAATAATGAAAAAAGAGGATGCTGGTGTGCAAGTTCCATGTTTAGTCCTAGCAAATGTGTGCAATATGTTAACGATGCCTGTGGTTGCCACGAAGTGCCTCGTTCACCTTCTCAATACTGTTGGAAAGTGTCGTGCATGCAGATGGATGGGGTGGGACTGTGCACTAAAAGGGGCTCCAACTGCAGCGTTTTGGCAGAGCTGCCTTTCTCTGCCAGTTCAAATTTCCAGTCTGTTTTCATATAGCATATATATATATAGATACTAAAAGAAAAAAAAAAAATCAGTCTGTTAAGCAGCCTTACTCTGATTCAGCCTCTTCAAATACTATTGTGCTGTGCAACAGTGGCTCTGTGTGTAACTGAGAATACACAAAAACCAAGTATGACATGTACAGGATAATGCCTCATACAAATCAGATGTCCGTTTGTTATTGTGTTTAACAACCCTTTATCTCTTAGTGTTAAAACTCCACTTAAAACTGATTAAAGTCTCATTCTTGTCACTGTGTGGGTGTTTTATTGCAGTGTTCTGAGCTTGGCAAACAGCTGAAGACGTTGTGCTTGTGAAGCTGTGGAGTTTGGAGTGTGGTGCTTGGAGCCAAGGGTGCTCCTCGAGTATCCAGGGATGTGAAGGGAGCTGCAGCTTCAAAGCCTGGTGTGTCCCAGAGGTTTGACCAGTGCAGCAGTGGAAGTCCAGACGTGTGCAGGGATGTCAAACCCTCCCTGTGTAGTCCTGGTGAGGGGCAGGGGCACCTCCTGGGGCATCAGCACCTGAAGAGCTGCAGGAAGGATGGACAAATGACAAAGGGAAATGGGGAATTGCTCTCCACTGCCACAGGGCAGGGATAGAAGGGATACTGGGAGGAAATCCTTCCCTGTGAGGTTGGGGAATAGTGCCCAGAGCAGCTGTGGCTGCTCCTGGATCCCTGGAAGTGTCCAAGGCCAGGTTGGACTTCGGGGCTTGGAGCAGCCTGGGATAGTGGAAGGTGTCCCTGCCCATGGCACTGGAGGGGCTTTAAGGTCCCTTCCAACCCAAACCATTCTGGGATTCTCTATTTAGTCTCCAAGAGAACTTATTTCAAAATTCACCTTATTTATAAGGTAATGTTGCATCTACTGCATAATGAGATGTGAGTCCCATCTGAGAATTCTGTTCCTAAAGTAGCTTTGCATTGACAATGAGATGGATTTTTCCCTATAGAACCATAGGATTGTTAAGGTTAGAAAGGCCCTTTGAGATCATCAAATCCACTCTCGGGACAGATCACGTAGGTAATTTTGGGGTTCTGGTTGCTTGGCTGTTTTCAAGGCAGATTTTAAAGCATCACTTCAATCCCAGGTGGTGTTCCCTGCTCCCAGGGTTACCCCTGGGCCTGCAGGACTGTCACAGGGGTGGGGAGGAGCCAGGGTGCTCTGTGCACCCCCAAATCAGGTGCCTTCAAGTGCTTCTTGTTACTCCTCCTTCCTTCCCACTACTGGTAACACCAGCCCTGGCCCACATTTGGCTGACCATATCCCAAAAACTTGAGTTCTGTTTGGGCAGGGAAGGTTTTGGTGCCTGAGTGGCACAGGTAAGGGCTTTACATCACAGCACATGGTGCTACCCCAGCTGTTAATGCAGCTCCTTTTGCTCAGGTGAGCTTGGTCTGCATCCAAAAAATGGAAGTTGGGTGGGAAGAGGTAGAGGAAGCTCAAAGGAGAGTGGTCTGAGCAGGGTTTGACATGATGAGAAATTTCTATAGATGCAGAGATCTCTCTGTGAAGGGATTCTGCTCTGCAGACAGGTGAGAAGTGCTGTGGACAGAGGATTATATTTGGCTTTTACACTCCTGTCCCATGGCCCAGCCCCCAGCTGGTGGTTTCTAGGCTCATTTTTTCCACTCTGGTGATTGATGTGGTGACAGAGCTTTGCAGGGAGGTTCTGGGTGCCAGCACAGAGGACAATCCCTCTGCTCCATCCCACACCTGTGGTTTCCATGCCCTCTGAGCCCTCTCCAGCTGCAGGCCCTGGCTGAGCCTTCCCAGCTGCAGGAAACAGCAGCTCAGTTGGTTCAGGTCCCTTTCCAGGCAGCCACAGAGGGGTGGTTAATAATTAATTGTGTCTTCTTTTAAAGCTGCAGCAGAGTTATAAATTGCACTCTTCTAAGAAGGAAAGATCGTGGTAGGAGAATTTGAAACTGTTTTTTGTGCAGTTGGTTGGCTCTGAAATGAGTGATGGCACCTGCCAGTGTGGATGTTTGTGTCAGTCTGACCAGATTCCCTGAGGTGTAGTGGGAGCTGGACTGAAAAAAAAAATCCCAAAAAATTATTCCTTGTAGGTCAAGACTTGATGCAAAGGGAGGGAGGTCAAATAAGGAGTCAGTTCAGTGTCTTCTCAAAAGCAGAATCTGAATTGCTTCTCTGGCTTCTTCTCACCCTCATTCTTTGGTATCTTCTCAAACCCCTTCTTTCCATATCTGTCTCTGGTAATTCTGCTCCTTTTTCTTTTCTTTTTTTCAATACAATCCTGTGCTAGGCAGGTGGGAAAATTCTTTATTTTGAACTGATGGGCTCACTAAAATAAAAGCCATTACTTGTTTCTTTGCCTTTTTCTCCCTATTCTTTGAGACTTTTCCTAGTTTTTCATGGCCTTTCATTGTTTTTCCAGGTGTCTCTTCTCATTTTCCACTTATCTTCTGTGCTTTCAAACTTTTCAGCCACTGCTCTGTGTTGCAATATAGGACAGGTAATTATTTTCTGCCTGGGTTTTTTTGGTTGGTTTTGTTTGGTTGTGTTGGTTTTTTTTTTTCTTTTTGTCTACCAAGCTTTACTCTGAAGGCATAGCAAAGAGAAATGCTTTTAGGTTGTTTCTTTTTTAAAAGAAAGAGCAGCTCTGAGAAACCCAGGGCTGTGCAGGTTCCAGCAGATGTGTTTGCCTTGGTGAGCTCCTGGTGCTCTGCACGAACCTGGATGTGTTTATCCAGCCTAATGGGAGTGATGAGCACCCTGAATATAAAACCTTGCTAATGAACTGCTGGGCTGCACTTTCCAGCTCCAAATGTTGCTCTATGGGCTGCACTGGCTGCAGAAATATTTTAAAAATGGGCTTAGTGGGGTTTGTTTTTACTTTTTGAGGGCTCCTGTGCTTGGTAATTTGCTTTGTCTCCCATCACTAAGCCCTGAAATAGGTGGCACTTTGCTTTCATGATTTCCTGTTCGTGGGGGAGTTTTAAGCTGATAAAAGGTGATATTTCAGAGGCTGAGCTTTGTGCTTTAAATTACCCTTTGTACAATTCAAGCTGCTTCAGGCCCTATGGGTGTTTCTTCGGCCTTTGACAAAATAATTGTAGAGTTGAGGTTCTATGGGGTGTGGGAGAGGCTGAAAGCAGCTGGGAAATGCTGGATTGAGGAATTCCAGCAGCCTGGACAGGGAGATCAGAGCTGCCCCATCCTCCTGTGGCAGGAGGAAAATGGCAGCAGAAAAAGGGAAGGATTCTGTCACGGAAATCTGTGCAGGAATGAGCCTTTTAAATGGAAATTAATGAGTTTGGAGGAGAAGGCGGCAAAGGCTTTAATGTAAAGCAGGATTTGGTAATGGGAGAGTGAAGCCTCGTGGGTGGAGGCATGGAACTTGTGAGGAAAGGGGTGATGGCACATGTTTATAGAGATTGGCTGGGGTTTTGCAAGGATGGGATGAAACAGCTGATGAGAGGTGTCTGAGAGGCATCTGGAGGGCGGGAGATGCGTTTGAGAGGTTGGCTCGGGGCTTCAAAAAGTGTTTGAAACTATGGAAACAGGAGGGCTGACAGCTCCAGGCTGGAGTTGGGACTGCAAGCAGCTCAGGAAAATGTTGGAATTTGTGTTGGAGGATGGTAAAGATCACGCAGCAGTGAGAGGAGAGTGATAACATCCACTCAGCAGCACAAGAAGGAGTTATTCCCCTTCCCTGAATATCAGCACACGGCTTTGCCTTGAAATCTAAATGTGCAGGAAAGCAGCTCTGGCCCATGTTCTTTGAGTGTCTGAAGGCTCAGTGGTTCTCAGCCCTCACTCACAGGTGAGAAACCCTTCAAACCAAGCTGCAGCTGAGGTGTGTGGGCAGGGCTAGAGGCTTCCTGGAGAAGCTGCAGCCCCCCAGGAAAGGGGGAGGGCTGGAAAAGCTGGGAAGCACTGAGCTGAGCAGCACACAACAATGAGAAAATCCAAATAGGAAGGCTGGCATTATTTTTACCCCAGCTTGTCCATCCTCTTGGCTTTCAATGTGTCTCTTTTGTGTCAAAAAGAGGGAGAAGCTTTGCACCAGAGCTCTGATCTCACGTGCTTGTCCCTTGAAGCAGGAGAAGGAAGGGATGGCACCCAGTGTGTCTGTCCTTTTCTGGGGCTGGGGTCTGTGCTGCAGCACTCCAGGGAATGCTCTGGCTTCCCCTGAAGGGTGAAGCACAGAAGAAAGATTCTACAAGGAGCATAATTTGCCCCCTTGATCTCTTTGTCAGCTCCCTCTGACAAACTTCATTCCCTGAGAGTAAGAGCTGGAGAGTTTATTGTAGAGGAGTGTGATCAGATCTGCCAAACTCTGACATTCACACAGGATAAAGCTCTACCTGGTGGATAAAAAAACTGAGTTTTGGCAAAGCATCTCCTGAGCAGTAAGTGGAAGGCAGCTGGATGTGGAGGTGGAAGGATGAATTACCTGAAGCCAGCCCTTTGTTCATGGTGCATCCTTTGTGTCCTTGGTGAAGCTCCCAGCCTGTGAGCAGAAGCTTGCTCAGGTTTGTGCGCTTTGCAGAGGTTTTCCCTCTCCATCCATCCTCATCCCTCTTCTTCCCTGGAAGCTTTGGTCACTTTGGTTCAGAGCAGTGCAAGGGCAGCATTTCAGGCCCCTCTGGGGAGGAAGGGTTTGTTTTTTAGGGGTCAGACAGCACGTTCACAGCAGCAGGAGGTGGTGGATGGGTAGGCAGAGTCTCAGGCACCCCCTGAGGTGGCTCTTGGCAGGGAGGTGGGAAATGCAGCATGAGGAGGTGGATGTGCCCTGGAGTCACTTCCAGCAGCCAGGGAGGGCTGAGTTCAGCAACATGGCTGGGAAAGGAAATGGTTTGGGGCATCTGTGAAGTACCAGGCAGTCTTTGAGAGCAGCTGGGGATCCTGGGGCAGTACCTACACCCTCACCCAGATGCTGTGGTGAGAAGTGCTGCCCAAAACCCCCATTACCAGTTCAGGGTGTTCATGGTGTGCTTTGACACAGGTTAGTGGCTCTGACCTGATTCCTCTCTTCAGTACTTGCTTTCCCTTTGCAAGGTGCAGTTTTCTGACAAAGCTCTCGACCTTTCTGGGCTGGAACACTGTGCCCAGTTCTCTGTGGCTGAGCTGCTCTCAGAGCTGCCCATTTCCTGCAGCAGCCGTGTGGGAGCTGGGCTGGTCCTGGTGCTTTCAGCCCAGAGCAGAGCTCAGGGGGCAGCACCTCTGTACCTGCAGCTCTGGATCACTGCTCTCCATCACCCTGCTGTGAGGTGACCCAGAGGTGGCCCTGCTGTGCTCCTGTCTCTGCCTTTTGGCAGAGCCCTGGGTGCTGGGCTCCTTTGCGCATCTGTTTGTGGGGCTGCAGGGATTCACTTCCAGCCGTGCAGAGCCTGTGAAGTGCTCTCCAAGCCCTCTCTCGCCTCTGCCCACATGGAGCACTTTCTTAATGAAGAATTAAGAGACCTCAGGGACCAGATGCAGCTCAGTGATGGAAACAGTTGCACAATAGAGAGTTTGATTAATGCCTTCTGACTTTTCCAAGAGTCCAAGTCCTCCAGACAAAGCAAGCTTGGCTTAACTGCAGGGAGAAGGAGAGGTGAGAATGTGAGGGAGATAAAAGCAGAATTCCACAGAACAATATCTGAAGGGAAATCTGAAAGAGAAGAACTGAATGGCCCACTGCTGACAGCTTGCTTTGGGTGGTTGGTTTTGTGGTTTTATTGCGCTCGGTGTCTTGCTGTAAAGCCCTGAAATGTAGGAGTAACAGTTTAAAATGTCCAAGTGTGTAACTGCACAGCCCTGTGGGTGAAATGGGTGTCCTGCTGTGGCTGGAGGTGCTGCTCAGGGATGAGTAAGAGCAGGGGATGCACACCTGAGACCAGCCCCTCAGCAGAACCAGCTGGTGGCCAGGGGCTCCCTGAACCTGGGGTTCAGGTTTGTGCATTCAGCAGCCTCCAGCACCTCCATCTTCAAGGCACTGCTCCCCTTTCCCTCACACTGATGCACAAACTCTTGGCATCCTCTGCATCTTTGGACAAGCAGCTTCACAGGGGGAAGTGAGGGAACATCTCCTGAATTCTGGAGAATCCAGGCTGCTCCCAGGCCTTGTGCTGGAAGAGTGGAAGGACAATGCTTCCTCCTCCTCCTCTTCCTCTTCCTCTTGGAGGTCTCTGGCAAAGCCACCTCCAGGCTGAAGTCTCTGAGCCTGAGTGCAATACTTCCAGAGGAAAGCACACCCAGATTTTGTGGCAGAAAAGGCAGAATGGCCCTGTCAGGAGTGAGCACACCCTCCCCTCGTGGCACAGCTGTGGCCCTGTGTGATTTGCATTCCCCCAGAGGTTGCTCAGTTTGGCGTCACCGTCCCCGTGGCCTGAGCTTTGGAGGTGACACAGGTGAGGATGGCTGTCCCAGGGGTGTTGGGTGGCACAAACCCTGTGTGGGCCACGGCCACACGTGCCTGTGTCACTGTGTGTGTCCCTGGTGCTCGCTGCTGAAGAGCTTTTCCTCTCTGTTTCCTCTCTGTTGAATCTGAAATCACGAGATCACAGTCAGCACTTTCTATCTGCAGCATCTCCAGCACGTGTTTCCTTTTTTTGAAGCCCATTAAGCAGTTTAATTGGGAGATGGGCGCTCTTGAATTAGCATTTTGAATTAATGAGCTGCTTCAGCACCATGATTTTTACCTCACCTGTTTTCTCCCTCTTTGCTGCATTGTGAGGTGACCCAGCCTTTCATTCCCTTCCCTTGCTGGGGACCAGGCTGTGGCTGTGGCCCTGTGCAGGTGGCTGGGGCAGGGCTAATCCCCCCCTGCAGGGGTGTTTTAAACAGAGGTGATGTTTGTGCTCTGCTCTCAGCTGCCAAGCCAAGCCCCAGTGAGGGTTTCTGTGTCCCCAGAGGTGCCCAGGGCTCTTGCAAACAGGGTGTGCACGATCTCTGGGCACTTTGGTCTCACCAGGGCTGCAGCTTTTCTGTTTTTCTGTTCCAGCTGCTGCCAAAAGCTGATTTTTTATCTGATCTGTGGTCTTCCACCACGAGCTGATGTGGTCCCTGCTCTGATTTGTGCCTTGGCCCCGCTGTGCTCAGCACAGGTCGAGCTGTGGTCTCTCACAGCCTGCTTTCCTTCAGCCTCTGTGGCACAAATGAATAAAAATGAATAAAAGCAGAGCCACTCACTGCCACACGTGCTGCTCTCACTCTCCTTCTGTCGATTTTTATCCCCTTGGATCAGCTGGATCTGACCTCCCCAGCCTCCCCCAGCTGGAGCTGCATCCTCAGGTTGAGCTACAGCCTCTTTTTAAAGGATTTTTTCTCTTTTTCCAAGGCAAAATGTGCTGATATTGGACCACTGGAGGTGGCAGGCAGCTGGCTTTCATCCAAGGCTTTCATGGCAGGAGCCAAAGCCTGAGGTTGAATCCAGCACCTGTGGACCTCCAACCTGTGCTGATCCATAGCAAAAGGAAAAAATCCACAGGAAATGCCCACAGCCTGGCTCTCCCCTCCATGGGCATGCCTGTGGAGCACAGGGTTTGTCCTTCTTGATGTGGCAGCAAAGACAAAGCCACTTCCCCCTGCTGCTGATCTCCCACCCCAGGGTCTGTGCTCCCGAGGGCTGCTGTCCTCTCCACCTTCCCATCTTCCCTTTTCCCGTTTTTCCTGCTTCTCTGATTTAGCTGGATTCCTGGCAGCACAGCATTATTAATAATTCAATGAGTTAGACCCTAAATAAGTGGCCTGAGCTGAGTTTTTTTTTTCCTTTCTCTCTCACTGTCAATGACCCCGCTGCTTGCACAGAAAATCCCTGCTCAAATGGATGCTTTCCCACGAGAAACTGTTGCCAAATCAGGGATTTTCCCCCATCAAAAGGAAAATAAATCCTGAGCTGGAAAGATCCCTCACCTGTTCAGTTTAATAGCAGTGAGCTTCCAGGCTGTGCTGTAAGATCTGCCCACAAGTCTACTGAATAGAATAGGAAATTTTTTTCTTCCCCAGTAAATGGAGATATTTTCAGGAGGCGTTTGGAGGTATTTTCACCTCCCAAAGAGGGCTGGCAGTACAGTTTTTATTCCAAATTCGGCTCAGATGAGGAATAAAAGAGTGTGCAGGCAGGCAGAGCATCGTGTCCAGCTGATGCAGCAGGAGATTATTTGGGAATTAAATCCCCCAGAGTGACCTGAGGGGACCTGATGCTGCTGGAAATCACAGGGGCTTATCCAGGCACGTCTGCTTGACCCACACTGAGTCTCCTGCTCAGGGATGAGGTTTCCAAGCCTGCTCCTGCTCTGGGGATGTGGCAGAACTCCAAGGTGGGAGCTCTCCCCCATCACCTGGCTGTGCTCTTGCCCCCCCACCACAGCTGCCAGGGCAGGATTTGGCTGTTTCAAAGGTGGGAGATTTGTGCCGTGTGCTTGTGATGCTCTGCCCAACGAGTGGAAATCGTGCCACAGGTTTTCCACATTTTATTCATGAAGTCTCCAGCACAGGTCCCGAGAGGCCAGTCTGCCTGGAGGGGTTTCAGTGTAGCTGAGGGTGGGTGAAATTTGGGACTTGCCCTCCCTCTCCCCCTCAGAAAAGAGCCCCAAGGCTCCCAAAACACTGCAGATGTCTTTGAAAACGAAGCTTCCCATTTGCCTTGATGTAACCCAAGCTCATGTGGCTGAAGAAATTCAATTAAACTGAGAGCAACTCCTAGTGAAATTCAAATTGGGTGATTTGTGACTGACTGGAATTGAGTATTTTCAGTTGGAAGGGACCTACAATGATCAAATTGAATATTTCCATGAAAGTCTCCTCTCCACAAACCACTGAACATGGTTTCATAATTACATACAATTTTATTCACTGTTATATATAGAATCACTATTACAGGTAACTTGTGTTGCATGGAGTCAGGTGAAATACTGTATATATTCTAACAGGAAATAAAAAATGGTGGGTTTTACCTTGGTAAAAAAATAGTGTTGGTGGTTGTGCTTAGTGAAGGCTTGTGCACATTTTAGTTGGGAGGCATTTTCCCTTTAAAATGAAAAAAAATTTTAAAATAAATTAAGAAGTCCCAGTGGAGAGCAGCCACCCTTTCTCTGGAGCGCAATGCTCGTCACCTCTGATTTCATCCCTCAGGGCGGGAGGCACAGGGATCCCAAACACTTCTCTGCTCTGTAGGATATTGGAGCAGCTCTGGAATGTCACTGGTGCCTGTGAGACATCTCCTGACCAATGCTATTTGTCTGAATTCCCAGGAATGCTGCTGCTTGTTCTTCGGAGCGGAAAAATGTTCTATTTTTGGCCATGGCAACTTTTTTTTTCCTTTTTTTTTTTTTTTTTCCTGGGAATAAAACGATTCAAACAAAGCATGGCAAGGGTTTGTAGGGGTCTGAGTGGTGTGGGATGGAGCTGGAGCAGGGCAGAGCTTGAGGCAGGGACAGCAGGAATCTATTACTGCTCTCCTCACAGTTTAAGTGGATGGTGATGGGGATCCTGGCGTGTCAGGGCGGAGGCAGACGTGGATACGTGGGAAAATGTCTCTTGGAGCAGAAAAAAACCAAAAAGATCAAAACCAAACGGGTAAATAAACACAGGAGCATATGTCTCAACAGTGAGGGGAAAAAAAATGAGATTGGATCAAAATCCAGCATCATTGCAGAGCTTGGGTGAGC
The DNA here is from genome assembly GCF_009819885.2 of Catharus ustulatus. Classification (NCBI taxonomy): domain Eukaryota; kingdom Metazoa; phylum Chordata; class Aves; order Passeriformes; family Turdidae; genus Catharus; species Catharus ustulatus. The sequence goes on along the minus strand of NC_046228.1, from coordinate 31,572,276 downwards.
AAAGGCACTGCAAGGAATCGTGACAGTGTCCCAGGCCAGGCTGGACAGGGCTGGGAGCACCCTGGGACAGTGGGAGGTGTCCCTGACATGGCAGGGGTGGAATTTGGGGTCTTCAGGCTGCATTCCAACCCACACCATCCTGGGATTCTGCAACTCTGGTCCAAAACCCGAACTGCTTTAAGCCTTGCAGGTGAAATGGAGCTGGAATCCCGAGGTAAGGTTACTGGGAAGGACCAGGCTGGATCCTCCTTTACTGGGTGATGGCTTAGGGAAGGATTTGCTGGTTTCCTCCCCTGCCACATATGATGCCCTGTGTTAAAGTGGTTCACAGATGAAGCCTTTTCCTACCCACCTTTCAGACAAAACCAGCAACTGGAGAATCTCTTGGTTTTGAGCCCCGAACCGCCCTCCTTCAGAAACTGCCCTGCTCAAGCTCTGGTTTGAGAACTCTCAGAAACACTTTGAAGTTGGGCTGAAGCAGGAAGTTAATTAGAGCTGCTTTGATATCTCCCAGCGTGTTTTAACAGCTGCTTCAGAGGCAGCTCGAGCAGCAAGAGCGTGGCTCAGTTCATGCTCCTGAAAGTCCACGCTGCCCCTACCAAAATTCCTCCATGTGTCATGGCATGGCTGCTTTTTGTCTTTCCTGAGAGCTCAAACTCACTTTCATGGGGGCTTGGGAAAATGAAATGGCCAAACCTTATTGACTGCAGCTTGTAAAATTCTTTTTAAAGTAGTAATAGTAATAATACTTTGAAAAAAAAAAAAATCCCTTGATGCTGGGGTGTTGCAGCCACAGTCTGAAATTTCCCCGTTTCTCACTTCTGTTTTCAGTTGTCTTTGTCCCAAGTCCTGCAGCAGGCTAACATTTTCCAGGGCTTGTTCACATCTAAATGACTTCCCAGGATATTTTAAAATGAAATCATTGTGGTGAAGAGGTTCAAGCCGTCTCTTCGCGGTGAGGAACCTCTATAAAACCCAAAATCAGAGGTTTTGGTCCATCCTCTTGGGGGAGAACCCTCAGCTGAACTCCTTTTGGTGATTAATGGTGGATTGGCCATGTGCTGCTCTGTCATGGAAAATAAACGGCTCTTCCAAAGTTTTTTCCTCACTGCAGCTGTAACCTTTATCCTCCCTTCTTGTCTTTTGGTTGATCTTCATTCTTATGACTTTTGGTATGTTTGTTACCATTTAAAAAAAGTATTAAATCATTAAATCAGAAAATCAAGAATGGTTTGGGTTGGAAGGGACCTTAAAGCTCATCCCATTCCACCCCCTGCCATGGGCAGGGACACCTTCCACTATCCCAAATTTCTTCCCTTGGTCACAGCCCACATTGGGTTTATCTTAAGCAAGGCCAAAGTCTGGGTATGGATTTTAAAAGAAAAATGAAATTATTTTGGTGGCTGTAGAAAGCAAAACAAATAAAGCAAAGAAAACCAAGGGGGTTTCCAGCTCCCCACCTCTTTTAGCTCACTGCATTGTACCCAAAATTGGGGAATGCACATCTGTGGGTCACATAGTGGGACCTAAAATTGGGGAATGCACATCTGTGGGTCACACAGTGGGACCCAAAATTGGGGAATAAACATCTATGGGTCACACAATGAAAGCCATGACTTGCTCCATCATGGAAGAGTGGGACATACCTGGGCTTTCCCATTGCTCCTTGCTCTTCCTCTCTGGGCTTTGTGGGCACTGCCCACCAGTGCCTCCCCTCTCCTGGCCTCCAGCCCACACCCTGGGTTAAGGATAATTTTCTTCTCTAACCTGGAAGCCCAGGCTGGATAGGGCTGTGCTGGAGGAGCATGGAGGGGGTGTGTGTGTGTGAATGCACAGCACGGAATCCCAGCCCTGGCAGGAGTCTGGGGAGCTCTTTGCTCGCTCTGAAGCTGGGATCACCCTCTGTAGAGTTTATTTAATGTCCCTGCACCTCTGACCCCCCCAAATCCAGTTCTCTCCATACTTCCTTCCCATTTTGCTCCAGCAGCCATTAGCACCTGAGGTCACTTAGCAGTGACTTGACTTGCCTGGAGCCACTTCAGTGACGCACAAATCCCCCCTGGAAGAGCCAGGATCCCCCAGCCTGGCTGCTGGATGCAGAGCCCAGCTATTCCTGGAGCCATAAATCCTCACACCTCCTTTGTCACGGGCCAGAGCCAGGTCATGGGACTGGTGTTAATTCCATTGGGGAAATGAAGAGATCCTGAGCCATCTCTTGGGCTGGATGCAGCAACCAGAGACATGAGCAAAGGGCTTGGGGGGGATGTGGTGCCTTTCTGTGCTGCCTGGTAAAGAGTTAAGCTTGGAGCAGATGCTCCTTTGGGGGTGGAAATCGATTCTGCTCCTCCAAGTGTCCCTGGAACCTGCTGTGGATGGCTCTGGATGGGCTCCAGCCAAGGCACTGCAGGGTGTGGGGGGAAAAGGCAGGAGGATGAAACCCCTTGGAGCTGATCACCCTTGGAGAAGTCACCACTGCTGCTTCTGCAGCCTTCCAACCTGTTCTTCATTACCATTAATTATGATCTCTCTTTGTTGGGCTATTTGTATTTTGCAGGAATCTTCACTGGTTTTTCCTGCCATGGAAAACCAGTGTCTGTCAGAATTCGTGAAACAAATTCTCTTCCTGGAAAGAGAAAGAAGTTGCTAAAGTCTAACTGTGGTTGTTTTTTACATAATCAATCTCTGGCACCTTCAAAAGTAGATCTGTGACCCCTTAAATCTCTAGAAAACCAGGGGTGTTCAGATTTTTGGGGTTTTTGTTTGTTTTGTTTTGTTTTTTAAATTATCAAAGGGTTTTGGCACATCCCCTGAGAGGGGAGAGAACAAGAAGGAGTGATCTGGTGAAGTGTCCGGTGCAGGAGAGGATGGGGTTTAGAATCAGAGGATAATTTAGCTCAGAAGAGCCTGCTGGGGGTCTCTAGTCCAACTTTACCCAAAAAGGGTAAAGAGTTAGGTGGGATGGCTTTCCTGGGATCCAAATTCAAAGCCCTGCCTAGAAAGGCAATTGGCCTCCAGGATCCTCTTTGCCTCTTGCAAAGAGTGTCTGTCACCAAACCACTGAAAATGTGGAGAGGGAAGAGAGAAAATCCTCTCCAATGCCTGCAGGTCAATGTCCTTCCAGGAAAATAATAATAAAAAATAAAGGGAATAATGGAGTTTGGCTCAGGCTTGAGAACAAACATGAAACCTCCCCAACTGCCTAAATTGCCATCTGCAGGAGAGGGAAAGGCTAGAGCATGTTTACCATGGCAGGCTCCAGGGTGATGCAGGCTGTCAGAATTATAAAATATTCTTGGAATTGCTGAGTGCTGTAGACAGTAATTCCACCTCGGAAAGTCTCCCGGTGCAAATGAAATCCATTAAACGAGGGCTCGGCACCAAACGAGTCTGGGCATTGCTGTAGGAATTAGCTGCTCTTTGGTCCCAGCTCATGGGGAATTGCTCAAGGACATTTCAGTGGATGGTCCAAGGGCTGGCCAGGAGGGCTGTGCTGGCAGAAAAAGCTGGGTTGGTGTGGAGGGGAAGACAAGAGGGTTTGAGTTCCCTTCAGAGTGGAAAGCCTTGGAACAGCCTGCGGGAGATGGGAATGGAAACTGGGAGCACTGGGTGTCACTGGGGTCAGAGCTCAGGAGAGAAACTGCACTGGGAAACTGGGAAGAGCTCCTTCCCTCTGAGGGAGGGAGGGCAGGCCCTGGCACTGGGTGCCCAGAGCAGCTGTGGCTGCCCCTGGATCCCTGGAAGTGTCCAAGCCAGGCTGGATGGGATTTGGAACACCCTGGGACAGTGGAAGGTGTCCCTGCCATGGCAGGGGTGGAACAGGATGGGTTTAAGGTCCCTTCCAACCCAGGCTGTTCTGTGGGATAAACGACCCAGGAGATGTTGGTTTTTCTGACTTTGTTGGGTTGCTGTAGGGGAGAGGCTTGGTGGGCAAACACTGAGATGCTCTCCCATGTCACTGCTTGAATGGGAACAGACAAAATAACAAATTAGTTCTGGATAAGGAGCTCCTGGCAGCTTTGAGGAAGGCTGAGGAGCTTTTAGAGAGGGGTGGTGGAGGATGCAGGAAGACAACTCAAGATGCAGACTGATCTGGCAGAAATACTAATCCCACACAGTGGGAAATCCCAGGAAAACACCTGGTTCAGCCCTTTCTGCTCAGGACTGCAGGTTTGAAACACTGAATCTCATGGGGATGAGATGTTTGGCACCTCTCAAGGTCTTATTTCTGTCCTTCAGGTCAGGCTGAATGTGACACATCTGAATGTGTGTGAGGCACACATTAACAGGCTGGAATCAGCTGCTGGGTCTGGCCATCCCTCAAACTGAAAACAGTCCCAGGATGTGATTCCCACATCCAAGGTCTGCTCTGGGTTGTCTTTGCCATGTGCTCTTTTTTATTAAAAACCAAAAAATATTAAAAACAAAAAAGCATTAAAAAACCTTGCCTTGGCCATCCCATTGCTCAACTCATGGTGGTTGTTGTTGCTTGTGTTTTACCTCACTTTGGCAAAAAGTCCTCTGGAAATCAAGAGGAAAAAAAAAAGTTTGATGGAAGTGGTCATGTAAATAAGAGGTTGCCTGTGAATGAAATGAAGGTGGTGCTCAGAAAAGGTGAATAACTCAGGGTTTGGGAAGGTGCTGCTGAAGCTGCCAGGTTTGTCAGCTGAATGACAGCCTTGGGAGCAAGCCAGCCAGATGCTAGTCCTAAAATGAAAAGGAAAAAAAATTTAAAAAGAAGAAGAAAACGCCAGCATCCAACATCTGCTGATGGCCACAGCTGCCCCAGGGTGGGGAGGAAGGCACAGGCACCTCCTCCAGGCTGGAGAAACCTCTCAGGTGGCAAACTTTAGTGTCCAGCCACCTCCTGGCACCCCAGCACCCCTGGGCCATGAATCAGCTCTGGGCAGGGAAAAGGGAGAAGCCCCTGGGGTGGGATGGGTGCCCTCAGCTCAGCTTCCACCTGGGGTCTGTTCAGCCCACCCTCACATCAGCTTCACACAGACACTGGAAGGGCCTTTTTGGGTAGGCTGAGACATTGCTGAGGGTTCTGAGGGAAGAAAGCAGGACCTGCCATGGCAGCAGCCTGGGTGAAGTTTGATGATGGGGAAGATTGGGTAGGGAGGTGAGTCCTGGAATCCCTGAGGATGGAGATCCCCCTCTGCTTGGAAACCCATCCAAGGGATGTCCCCCACCCAAAGAAACCCTCTTTTCCAGTGCTTAATGCTCCCAGGTAATAACACACCAAGAAGCACCACTGTCAACACTTCCATTTGTGGTTTCTATTCCACAAAGAGCTTAAAATTCCTGCTCAAATCTGTTCTCCCTCTGAGAAATCAAATCCAGCTCGTGGAGTGACAGAGCATGACCTTGTTGAACTGTGAGTCCCCACGAGCACCCAAACCACTAATGGTGGACATGTGGTTATTTCTGCATGGGGAGCTCCTGTTCCTTGGTTTGCTGTCACTTTTTCTCCAGCACATTTGGCCACTGGTGTCTGTGAGGTTATTTTTACTGAATTTGATAACAGGGACCAAATTGAGGCACTCAGAACTCCAGTGTGCTTGTTTTGGTACTTGAACCAACACAGGGAAATATTTTCTCTCAGAGGGAATTTGGGGCAAAGTAAGGGTTTGCCTTTCAAACACAGCAGTGATAGGGGATGAAAAGTCATGAGGAGCTCCAGGCACACAGAAAAATCACAGTATATTCAGGAAATTTATAGTGAACCATGAGCTGGCTGCAGAATTATTTCCCTGCTTGCTAAAATTTAAAGGGACTCATCCCTCTGGTTTGGTTTTGGCACTGAGGGTGCAAACTGGACTTGCTCCCCAGGAGGCTAGCAGGTCTAAATTCCACTGAGATGCTTCCAAAAAGAGTTTGTCTATAAAGGGAAAGCCAGTGCCATTTCTTACAGACAGGCTGTGGTGATGTAGACCCAGGGGAAAGGAGGCAAAGATGGAATATGATCATATGACAAACTTCAGACATGGCAAGTATTGAAAGGGAAAAAAAGGGATGGGGAGGTGCTAGAAGGAGGGTGAGGCTGGAGGGGGTCTGGGGTCCCAGAGGTGGGGGAGGCAGAATCACAGAGCCATGGAATCACAGACTGGGTTTGGTGGGAAGGGACCTTAAAGACTATTTCATTCCATCCCCCTGGTGCGGGCAGGGATGCCACCCCCAGGTTGCTCAAATAATTCTCTGCTCATCACAGGGATCCACATCTGGATACTGGGAACATTTTATTGCCCCCAGTACCAGAGAGGCACCTGCAAACTGGAAAGAGTCCAGTGTGGAAGGAGGGAGAGCAGCCCAAGGTTTTCTTTCAAGGGAACAGTAAATGTTTGGAGATTTAAATTTTCACGTAACAGGCACAGTGTTTTGAGAGGGACATAATGAAATCCTCCCTGCAACACTCATTTCTCCCCCACAAAATCCAAGGAGCCTGTACATGTAAAACCTGTGAGCCCTTTTTTCCCTTTGCCATGCCTTGCAGAGGTGCTTGCAAGCATTTGTGCACAGCTGTGGAGCTGAGCTGCCTCGTGGGCTGACTGCGAGCATGGAGCTTTGAATGACTGATTTTATTTCGAAAGTTTCAAATCCACTTACTTTCCAACAGAGCTGGTTGCACTCATTTATTAACTTCCTTCTCCACCTCATTTACTGCCTGTCAGATGTTCACACCCAGGAAATGTGTGCTTGCATAACTGAAACTCTTGCAAGTTCAATGTTCAGTGGCAGCTTTGGCTTCTAGTTATATTTTTTTTTTTAAAAGGTGTGTTTTGCAGCCTCAGCCCTGTGTGCAAACCTGTAGTAACAACATGCTGTTAATTCCTAAGCTGAGTAAAACAGACTCACTGTCTTCCTCCAACAGGCTCTGAAAAACAGCTCTGTGTGGCACAGGAGTTTTCTGTTGGTTTTTTTTTTTTTTTTTTTTTTGTTTTGTTTTGGTTTTTTTTTTTGGCGGGGGGTTGGGGGTTTTTTGGGGTTTTTTTGTTTGGTTTGGTTGTTGGGGTTTTTTTGGGTTTTTTTTGGTTGGGGGAGGGGGCAAGGCAAAGGAAGCCTTTTGATCAAAACTACGAAGCAATGACAGGGTTTGCTTCTTGATCTCACTTGTTTCTATTGTCTAAACACCACAAGGAAGTACCTGTGGTAGGCAAGTGCTCCTTTCAAGATCTCTTACTAAGAAAAAAAAAAAAAAGAAAAAGAAAAAAAAATGAGCTCAATGTTCTTAATAATTCTCAGTGAATAATCTTGCCCATCGTTCCAGTGCAAGGGTCTGCTTGCACCTCTTGGTGAACATGGAGAGCAAACACAGAGCTGGAGACCTGGAGGAAAGGTGGGCACAGACCCCAGCTCCTAGCACAGGTCATGCACAGACCAAGAGGATCTTTGTCCCCCCTTCTCTGCTTGGGTAGAAAATGCCACAGCTGCTCTGGCTCTCTGCCAGGAGCACACTCTGGTGATGGGGATGTTGGCCAAACCCATCCTGGGGCTCCCAAGCTGAAATCTGCTGCTGCCTGGCCAGGTTGGATTAAGGAGTTGTAGGGGAAGGTGTAGTTTGCCTGTGGATTTAGGGAAAGAAGGAATGCCTGCTGTCCAGGCCAGGATGAGCAAGCAAAGAGCCACCAGGCAGGACAACTTCAGCTCCAGGATGAGCATGGGGAGCATCTTCTTGTCTTGGGCAGCTCATGGAGAGAGAGAGGGGCTGCTGGATGCTGTCACCAGCTGCTCCAAGGCTGGCAGTGTGCTCTTCTCCTGAATCCAGCCAGCAGAGCAGGTGCTCCACCGTGGAGCTAGCTCATTTCTTTGGGATAGCTGCAGTTCTTGCACACTGTGAGAGCAAAATGATTTCCAGATTAAACTCGTGTGAGTGAGAGCACACAATTCTTTGCTTTTTGCTTGATTGCAAAAGAATAGATGGCCACAAAGATACAGGTTGTGGTCTAGCAGGGTGTTAAAGGGTGTGCACTGAAGAGAGAGTAACAGGGACTTCACTGCTTCTGTGTTTAACAGTTGTGCTAAATTCGCAGTCATTTATCACAGGTGTGGAGGGTGGGCAGGGTGCCCAGAGCAGCTGTGGCTGCCCCTGGATCCCTGGCAGTGTCCAAGGCCAGGCTGGACAGGGCTTGGAGCAGCCTGGGACAGTGGAAGGTGTCCCTGACACGGCAGAGGTGGCACTGGATCAGTTTAAGTCCCCTCCCAACCCAACCCACTCTGGGATTTCCATGGTTCAGCATCAGTACTCTGCTGGGGAGCAGCGTGGGTGTTGCCTGCTCGTGTCACATGCTGGAGACCTAATCTGAAACCATAACCCAGAATTTGTGCCCTGGCCAAAAAAATGTGGAAATAAGAGCTGGTGAAACCTTGGCTGACATGTTCGTTTGAGCCACAAAGGTTCAGGGCTGTCATTTATAACCTGGGCTGGGTGCAAAGGAATTCATTCCTGGTGGTGGGACAGGGAAAAGTGCTCTCCAAGCCATCCAGGTGACCAGTGACAAATCAATTCAGTGTAGGAGGTTTCCCAAGGAGAAGGTTCTGATCCGGGTGGAATTTTCGGTGCTTTGCAGAGCCCAAGGGATTGTGAGGTGGGGCCACCAGCTTGGAAGTGAAACTGGAAGTAGGATCAGCAGCCAAAAGGTTTTGGGAGCTTTCCCCGTGGTGATCAGAGGCCTCACAATGTGAAAATCCTGCAAAGGGAAATGTCTGTGCCACTGAGTCACTTTACCTTGCCAAGCTCAATAATTTAAATGTAACCACAGGCCTCAAGAAGGGGGATCTCAGTCTGGGAAGGAGAGAAGAGATCCCAGAGAGAAAATATCCCTGATAAAGTACTAAACTGGAGGTGGAAAATCTGGATTCAGACCCAGGGACTGAATAATAGGGAGAATTTAAGTGTCATCCCAGAAGGCTTCTGCTGCTTGATCCTACAGGCTGCTGTGAAAAACTTCAGTTTTAATAAATATAAATTTTTCCAGGAACAACGTTTTGTTGTGAAAAAAATCCTCAAAAAATACCCAAAATCATAAACTTGTTAAGGAAAAGCACAGATTATTTCCAGCAGGGTGGGTCTTAGTAGAATTCAGGCGTTGTTTTGCTATGAGAGTTTGTTAGCCTGGGGCCATTCTCGATCCTCACAGCTCTCCTGGGCACTTGTTTTGCAGATGGGCTGCTGCCTTCTCTGGAGATTTATGAACTGCTCTTACCCTCCTCATCAGGAGTGTTTCATAAATAACCCTTGTGTCCCCCCAGTTCTTGTAGTTCCACCTTTTTTGGTTGGTTGGTTGGTTGGTTTTGGTGCAGAGAGAAGATGGGTGCTCCTTCCAAAGAAATCCCAACTCTGGGATCTTACCTTGCACTTCCCCCTTTGTTGCAGTTTCTCAAGCTCATTTTGTGGTCCTAAACAAGCATCTGTCAGGGCATCTGGAGTTTGGTACAGCACACACATCGCCTGCTTCTGAGCTGAGCTAACAGGGAATCATGGAATCCCAGAGTGGTTTAGGTGGGAAGGGGCCTCAGAGCCCATCCAGTGCCACCCCTGCCATGTCAGGGACACCTTCCACTGCCCCAGGCTGCTTCAAACCCTGGCCTTGGACACTTCCAGGGATCCAGGGGCAGCCACAGCTTCTCTGGGCACCCTGTGCCAGGGCCTGCCCACCCTGCCAGGGAACAATTCCTTCCCAATATCCCATCTGACCCTGCTGAAGCTGGAGGGTCTGGAACACAGGTGTGATGAAGAGCAGCTGAGGGAGCTGGGAAAGGGGCTCAGCCTGGAGAAAAGGAGGCTCAGGGGGAACCTTCTGGCTCTGCACAACTCCCTGACAGGAGGGGACAGCCAGGGGGGGTCGGGCTGTGCTGCCAGGGAACAGGGACAGGACAAGGGGAAACGGCCTCAAGCTGTGCCAGGGGAGGCTCAGCTTGGACAGCAGGAGGAATTTCTGCATGGAAAGGGTGCTCAGGCCTTGGCAGGGGCTGCCCAGGGAGGTTTGGAGTCCCCATCCCTGGAGGTGTCCAAGGAAGGGCTGGAGGTGGCACTCAGTGCTCTGGGCTGGGGACAAGGTGGGCACTGGGCACAGCTTGGGCTCCGTGGGCTGGGAGGGCTTTTCCAGCCTCAGGGATCCTGGGATTTATATTTATTTGGTACACTTGTTAATTTTTACCTTCCCCCCACCCTCCTTTTCCTTCTGTCCGATGGAAGTCTGGGGTTGGTTCTTCTCTCAGTGTTTCCTGGTGTCCTCAGCAGAGAATTCCTTTGCAGCAGCTGCCAAGGGAGGGAGATGTGCAGCCCAGGGAACACGGTGTCCTGCCTGCAGCACAAACCCTGGCTCTGCTGGAGCTTGCTTCAGGTGGCTCCATGTGTGTAGGTGCCACGAGTGACTCACAGATGACTGCAGAGCTGAAGACTCCGTGCATGGGGTTGATCTGAGGTGAGGAGAGAGGGAGGAAGGAGAAATCTCACATGACTCTCTGGGCTGGTTCTTCGAGGTGCTGGAGAAGTCACTTGCCTGTGAAATTCTCTCTCAAGGCAAAGCAGCAGATGATTCCCAGAAGTTCTCTCAGCAACCAGGGACAGGACCCAGGGAATGGCTGGAGCTGTGCCAGGAGGGTTTAGGTTGGAGCTCAGGGCAAGGTTCTGCCCCCAGAGGGTGCTGGCACTGCCCAGGCTCCCCAGGGAATGGGCACAGCCCTGAGGCTGCCAGAGCTCCAGGAGTGCTTGGGCACCAGGGATGCCCAGGGTGGGGTTGTTGGGGGGGTCTGGGCAGGAACAGGAACTGGATCAGTGATCCTTGGGGATCTCTTCCAGCTCAGGTTGTTCTGTGATTCTAAAGCTGGGAAAGCCAAGATGACCAACACATCCAGCAAACAGAACATTTCCTGATGAGTGTTTGAATGCAACCAGAGGTTTTATTTAATGTGCCAAACTGCTGTGAAAACCCCTCCAAAACAAGAATTAAGCTCATGCATCCAGGCCATCTTACAGGAACTTATTTTTGTCTATGGGAGCTCTGTCTGCAAGCTTGCCCTGTTGTCTCCTGCTCACATCTCTCTTGGAGGACCAGAAGGGTTTTGGAACAGCTGGATGTGGTTCCTGTAGTTTTTAGAATTTAAGAATCCCAAAATGGTTTGGGTGGGAAGTGACCTCAAAGCCCATCCAGTTCCACCCCCTGCCATGGCAGGGACACCTTCCTATCCCAGGCTGCTCCAAGCCCCAAAGTCCAACCTGACCTTGGACTCTTCCAGGGATCCAGGGGCAGCCACAGCTGCTCTGGGCACCCTGTGCCAGGGCCTGCCCACCCTCCCAGGGAACAATTCCTTCCCAATATCCCATCCATCCCTGCCCTCTGGCAGTGGGAAGCCATTCCCTGTTTCCTGGCACTCCTTCCCTTGTCCCAAGTCTCTCTCCATGTTTCCTGGAGCCCCTTCAGGCACTGGAAGGCCACAGTGACCTCACCCCAAAGCTTCTCCTCTCCCAGCTGAACAATCCCAACTCTGTCAGCCTTTCCTTGAAAAATGTGAGTGAAGAAAACAACACAAAGGCTCAAGCTTCTTGTGGGAGCATCTTAGGAAATCTGCAGGTTCTTGCAGCCCTGCATTTCCCAGGGTCTGAGATTCCCATTCCTGCTGTGGCTTGGATCTAAGCTGGCCACCAGCTCCCACTCCGGCAGGCCAGGCTCCCAGTCAGGGATGGTGCTGCAATGTCCTTTGGGCTGTGGGAGCAGAGATCTCTGGAAATCTGCATGTCTGAGCAGGTTCAGAGCAGCTGCTCTGCCGGAGCCCGACTCCCTTCCTTGGACAAACCCGAGGTTGTGGCTCCAGCGCCGTGGCAAGTCACCAACTTGGCATCTGTGGGAGCGAGGAGGGCGCAGCCCCGCTCCCCTGCACAAAAAATGTCAGAGCCCGTGCAAAGGAGATGGAGGTGGGAGCAAGACCTGGCTTATTTGCTCTCCCCCAAAGCCTGTTGTGCTCCTGGTTGCTGAGAACAATTCCATAAGGGCCAGCACACGGGGAGAATTTCGGGGTTCTGGTGAAGAGCTGGGGTCTGAACCTGTGGCATTCACGGGGTGGGGAATTCCTCTTGTGACAAAACTTCTTGGCCCTTTAACAGCAGGGGCAGAGGGAATAGAGGTTGGCTATGGTTATTGGCATTGATTTCCTGGGTGAAGGAGGTGTCTGTCCGGTCACCTCTGCTCATGGGGGCATGGCATGGATGGCTCTTCATCCACAGGGTGATCTCCAAGAACAAAACGAGTCCAGCATGGGCTGTTCTTTGTTTTCCAGCTTTTTGGCATGCTCAGAGCCGTGTTTTTGAGCCATCCCCTGTGGCCACGTGGATGTTTCCCTCTGACAGCAAGAACTGGTGCAACTTCTGGTTTCCAGGAGCTTTAAAACAAATCATCAGAAGTCACAGAGCTCGTTGTAAAGCGGAGGCTTCATGTTTTACTCGTTACCGTGGCTCCAAACGCTGTCAGAGCAGCGAGCACTTCCAACATCATTGTCACAGCGCTCTTCCCTGGGAGGAGAAAATGCCCTGGGTCTGCTGGGAATGGCAAACAATGCTGGCACAGGGAGAGGCAACAAGGCTGGAATCAGAATGCTGGTGTTTATAATTGCTTTTACCACGGTCCCTGGAAGGCTCCTGTGGCAGACACAGGGTCCTGTAGGGTGAGGGGCTGTGCAGGAATAGAACAGGGCATGATCCCAGTCCCTAAAGGGTTTCAGGGATGTCAGACTCCTCCACCAGCCAGACTGACACCACCACACTTGGAGACCGTGTCACAGACACACTGATTTTAATTGGGGGGAAAAAAACCAAATAAAACAAAAAACAACAACAACAAAAAACCTCCATCCAACAACAACAAAAAAATAGACTTATTTTCCAGCTGCAAATTAAATTTCTTCTGTCTTGTCAACGGCTTTTGGACAGCCACTGCGGAAGGATCCTTTTGGTGAGACAAAAAGGCTGCAGAAATAATAGAAATGAGCATCTGCAGCTGAAGAGCTTGACTGAGACTTGAAGAGTTTGCTTTGGGTGGGAGCCAGGTCCTGCTGAGGTCTGCAGGAGTTTTGCTCTTGGCCTCGGTGGGGCCGAGCTTTCACCCTTGGAGATCATGTCCTGAGGAAGAATTTAGCCTAAAATGATTCCCAAAACTTGTATTGTTTGACTCCCATCCAGGGATTTTTCTGGAGGCTGAGTGGCTTTGTGTTTCTGATTGACTCGGATCCCCTTGGCATCTCCCAAGGATGAGCTCTCAACAGAGGGCCAGGAGGCACAAGGGAGGGTCAGATGTGAACAAGCCTCAATCTGGGTTCCTAAACCAACAGATTCCTAAATTTGGGTTCCTAAACCAACAGATTCCTAAATTTGGGGAGTGCAGGATTGCTGGGTGTGTGCTGAAGCTGCACATTTTTGGAGGGAGCCACAGCACGTGGGAGAGCCACACCATGGTCACTGCTGGCTTCACTGGGGATCCTTCCCTTTCCTCTGCTGATTTCCCACCAGGCAGGCTCTTGAAAGAGAAGAGGGAAATGGTAAAAAGCAGTTGGATCCCTACTCTATGTGCTTGCTGTTCGTGATGATCTCCACCCCCCCCTTTTTTCAGGATATGGTGGCAGGAAAAGCAACTTGTTCAGTTCACAGCCCTGAAGCTCCCAGAGATGCAAGGCTGGGTTTTCCCCAACCCACCTAAACAGTCCAGAATTATCAAGATTTAAGTTTTGCCTCCTGAACTGAATTGTTTCCACAGCAGACTCTGAGAAGTTAATTTTTTTTTTTTTTTTTAATGAAAGAGGGTGTGAAATCATTTTAACAGGTTCCTTTTGGAAAACATTGAAAACTGTCTAATAAATAGATCTACAGTGTATAGGCTTTCTTTTGTTGCACTTGAAGTTGTCCAGCATGGACTAGAAAAACAAATTAATCTGTGAATCAGTGACAGCAATACAGGGACTATCAAGCACCAAGAGGCTCCTTTAAATCTCTGCTGAGCTGAGCTCTCTGAAAACTGCAGCCTTACGTGGGGAAGAATAATAAGAATAAAAACGAAACCTGAGAATTATTTGTCTTATAATTATTTTTAGAAAAACAATTTCTTTTTGCTGGGAGAACTTTCCTTTTCCCTGCTCTCAAATAAAGCAGTGATATGGTCCTGCTGTGCCTCAGGCTGTCCACTTAAAATAAAGGAAGGGCTAAAAAGATGGACCATCTGGAATCCTGTGCAGAAGGAGCGTGCCAGAGCAGGCTGACGTGCAAGAGCATCCTTTGGATGTATTTTTCAGCACGGGTCAATCCACTGAGGGCTTTTTTTTATGGTTATTTTTTGTGATGAGTTGATGGGAACTTCTCAGAGGTTTTTTCTGCATGTTGTAGTGCTGGTGGTTATTCCTCTAGAGGCTGAAAGGGAATTTTGGGACACACTATTTCTCCCTGGAAGCAGCACCAAAACCTCCCCTGAGCTTTGCAGGTGTGCTGAGGGGCTCTGCTCTGATTGCGCTGAGCTTTTTGGGCTGAAATTCCAGCTGGGAGTGGTGATTCCTCTGGGTCAGTGGTCTCCAAACTTCTGTTTATTATGCTGCCCTCTCTGCAAAAACCATTTTTAAGCATTCACCTCAGTTGTGTGTGTGTTTATAAACTACATACACGTGCTGCTGCCATCCTGGTGCCAACCTTCACCCCACCTCCTCTTCACCAAGACCTTCCTCCTCTTCCCTTTTTGCTTCTTCTTCTTTAGGTTGTGTCCTCAGGTGTTCAAGTCCCAGCCCTGAACTCAATGCATCCCTAAGGAAACAAGGCAGATTTTTTTTTTTTTCTTTTAGGAAATGTTGGGAAAATCTGTTTTTTTTATAATACTGGTGGTTCTAGATTGAAGGTTGGCCCGGATAATCTTAAAGCTCTTTTCCAACCTTTATGATTCTGTAATTTTTGGTGGAAATTTTCATGCCATGAACCTGACCAGCTCCACCTCCTCAAACGCTCTCAGTGCTCAAAGCAGCTCCACGAGGAGAAGATTCCTGGTCTTTTGGAGGGTGGTGGAGTGGGACATTTGAAGGCTGGGGATTTTTTAAAAGAAAAAGTGATGGCACTTTTCCTCCTCTCCTCGTGGCCCATGTAAAAGTCTGAAAGATTAAAGGGCATCACAGTGTGGGGGCATTTGTGCTGTTTGTTTCTCCAGCCATATGCACAGCTCAGTCCTTTTTATAGCCCTGCATATGGCACGACCAAAATTGAATTTTGCATCGGAATTGATCTGACCTGTATCGTTCTGTTGGCTCCAGCAGAGCTAATTCCAACTGACTGAGACCAGGACTGAAAATACGGTCAGTGAGTGGAGCAGCCATGACTTCCCAGAGGTGAGGAGGCACAGCCAGCTCGTGCTGTGGCACAGGTTTGGATTGCTTTTGTCTTCCATGGGATGATTCCAGCGGGTCTGGAATGCTGTGGCTGGTGGCTCTGGCTGTGTTTTATGGAAAACAGGAGGGTGAGGGATCAGAGCTGCAGCATCCCTGGGCAGTGGGATGCTGAAGGCTCCTGTGTCATTTCACACAGCAAACTGGGGCAGCAGCAATGACAAAAAACACTGCAACTGGTGAGCTAAGCCTGCCCTTGTGTTCAGAGGGGAAAAAGCCTTTTGGTGGTCCCTAAATCTCCCCTCACTACAGCCAGATCTTCTCTCTTCAGCTCGGACTCTCAAAGGAAGGAACAGCACTGATGGGCTGCTGGCAATTTGAGAAGATTAGAAACTGTCCTACAAGATTAGGAAGCTGCAAAAATGGGCTGTAGCTACTTTCTTTCCCAGTGCTCTCAGCTGCAGCTGAGAATCTAGACCAGACTTTATTTTTGGCAAGGGGGAAAAAATAAATCTCCTTTGATACTGTGCAAAAAAAAAAGGAAAAAAAAAAAAGGCAAGTAAATGTTAAGCCTTGTGCCTTGAGCAAGGATCTCTTCTGCTGTACAGCAGCAGCATTTTAGAGCTGAAATCCACTTGCTTTGATCGCTGATGGGAAAAAAAAAGAAAAAAGACATAAAAGGGATTTATGGTGAAATAATGGATTTGATCCCTGGTAATCCTTTCTTTGGGATTAGACTTGGAATATTATTTTTGTGATCTCTGGAATTAGACTATGCTGGCGTAACAAACCAGAGCATGTGAGTGGCTCTGCAGGATGAGGGTGAGCTGTGAATAGAGAATGACTTGCACAGAACAAAGCAGATGATGAATTTACAGTTCTATTTTTGATTACGCAAGGTCTACAGGCAAGTGTAAAACCCAGCATGAAACCAACCCCAACCCAAGGCTAAAAGACCCCAAACCTCTTCTTTGTGGCTGAGCTGTTGTGATCTCTGTTGGGTTTTCCCATCCATGAGAATTTAGGAGCTTGTACCTTCTGTTGGTGTTGCTGTGGATGTGAGATTTAAAATATCACTGGAAACCTCCTCAGTGCCGGTTCTTGTGTATGGCCACAGTGCTTTCCAGGGAAATTTGGCAAACCTGGCTTTCTCTGCCCAAAGGGTAGAAAAACCTCAAACCTCAGGTCTCTCAGTGTGGAAAATGTGCTGAGAAATCTTCCTGGGCAGGTTGTTTATGGGCCTCTTAAAACAAAATAGGTGCAAAATGTGCTGTGAGACCTTGATGTGGAACTTTGAACTCCCAAATCTTTCAAAGGAAGCTGTTCCAAGGAACTTCTCTCAGTTTCCCTGCCAAATTTCAGCTTTCTGCACTCAGGGGTAGCTTTTAAACCGAGGGGAAATTCTTCAGTGTCAGGCTTTGAAACAGATGATATTTATAAAAATCCAAAACCACCGATAAAAGCTGCGGGCAGAGAGCAAGCTACGGAAAGGGGGAAATATTCCCTGCCTGCCCCGTGAATTCCTGGGTGTGCTGCTGGAATTGCAACCTCCCTTCTGCCTGCAAGGGTGATTTTGTCACTGGACTTTGGCCAGGCTCCCAAGCTCACCCTCAGCTGGGCACCTGTGATCCCAGAGTGGCACAAAGGCGTGGCAGGAGAAGGAGCAAGGAAATGAGCACTGGAGGTGCCTGATTGGGAGCAGGGGCTGCTGCTCCTCTTTTGGGAGCTGTGCAGAGCCCAGCACAAGTTATCAGCTTCCCCAGCACTGTGTTTCCTGGCAAAATGTGACCTCCTGGAAGTGCTGGGGGTAGGATTGCTGTGCTGGCTCTCTGCATTTGGGGAATTGTTCATGGAATGCTGGGATGGGGATCCCTACCAAAAACCACTTGCAGGGATTTCTGTGCCATGTAATTCCTTAGGAAGCATGACTACAACCCATTTTCCAGAGGTAAAACAGTCTCCTGTTCCCTCTGGGGGATGAAAAATGTGCTAATCCTTTCCATTTTTGGCTCAGGGAAGGCGAGCTACCTTTCCCAGCGTGGAAGGGTTCCGGGCGGTGCATGAGGAGCTTGGAACCCATCCTGCTTGGCTGGTGCTCAGGAGCTTTCCTGGAGCTCTCCGTGTCTGGAGGTGGTGCTGACAGCCCTGTGCACAGCCTGCAGCTGGCAGCACTCCAGAGATCCCAGGGATCTATGGCAGCATCTCCCCTTGGAGCCCTGGGGAAGCCACGGGGAGGGCGGTTCAGGTCCATGGAAGGGGAGCATGGTGCTGCCTGTCCTGCCTGCTGGCACAGGCCTGGGAGCTCTGCTGGGGATGCTGCTGGGGATGCTGCTGCTCAGCAGGACCCCCACCCTCATCACAAACCCTGCTGCTGCTCCAGGTCTGCCTGTGCACCTTCCCTCGCAGCCACCTGCCTGGAAAACCACAATTGCAATGATACCAGCTCGAATTCAATGAAGGATCTGAGCTCCAACCTTCGTTTGCTTCCTGGATTTGGACTCTTTGATCCTAAATTCCCAAGCAGCAGAGTGGTGGTGATGCTTGGGAATTTTCTTGGAGCTGATGGCAGAGCAGCCTGCCTGCAGCAGGGATTTGTGCCAATCCAAATTACACCTGAAGGATCAGCAGCTCGTGGTTTGGGGTGTCTGCAGTAGAGACCACACAACAGGAGAGAAAACACTACACATTATTTATGAGAATGTGTAGTAACAGGGCAAGGGGGAGCGACTTCACACTGAAAGAGAGAAGGTTTAGAATTGAAATTGGAAAAAAATCCTTCCCTATGGGGGTGTTGAGCCCCTGGCACAGGGTGCCCAGAGAAGCTGTGGCTGCCCCTGGATCCCTGGAAGTGCCCAAGGACAGGCTGGACAGTTTATTGGAAGGGTTTCCTGTTCACAGCACGGGTTTGAAACGAGATGATCTTCTACTGATCTTCCTTACTTGCAGGGTTTGTGTTTGTTTCAGGTGTTTGTTTGGGCTGTTGGTGGACACAGCTTGCAGAAAACAACCTGCCTCTCGTGCTTTTAGCTCTGGCAAGTTTTTGAGAGCTGAAATCTAGAGAGATTGCTTTGGTTTCCAAAGAAACCTTCACCTCTGGCTTTTATTTCTACCTTCAGTTGTTTGGCTTTCAGAGCTCCTCCCAACAGTGGCTTAAACCAGAACCACAGACTCCTGCCTGCTGAAAAGGAGGAACAGAAAAATCCAAGGAGAAATAACACTTCAGCATCACTATTACATCTCTATCCTCTTCAGCCTCAAAGTTCCCTTTCCCTTTCACCAGATCCAGGAGAAATAAAATCCTATGAGCAGTTGCTTTGTGTTCTTTCCATTCCCTTTTCCCCCTCCTGCCCTTTGCTGTGAGTCAGAGCTGAGGTTCTTGGAGAGACTGGGAAGAGGAGAGTGCCTGATTTCCATGGGCCACAGTTACAACAAGCAAAAATTTTCTGTGCTGTTTATGGTTAGGAAGAATCTCCATTTCTTGACCATATGAGGCGTTCACAGATCCTGTAAGAGAGAAAAAAAAAGGCTCAGGGTTTTTTTTTTGTTTGTTTGTTTGTTTTAATTAATAGTGACTGTTTGATAGAAGAATAAACCCAGATGAACCACTGGGGAAGGACATTTTGGTATTCCAAAATCAGTCCCAATTCCACCCAGGGATGGAGATTTATGGCACAAACCAAGGTTGTCTCGATCCTGTGATCTGAGGGTTGCCAACCTTCACCGTCTCTCAAAATATCTGTTAATTTTTTTTATTAATTTGTTTTTTGGTTTTCACACTGCTTATCTGGGTTGGTGAATTGCTGAGTATTATCCCATTATAAGTCAAGGTAGGTTTGGTTTCTACTCTGGAAACACCCAAAATGAATTGTTTTTAATTAAAAATTACCTAATAGGGAATGAGTGTAGTTACTGTCTCACCAACAGTGCCTGTCCTAATCCCGTGAATGTCTCCAAGCACAGATACCACATCTAAAGAGAACACAGGAGAGATGAAAAAATCCTGTCAGGAAGATTCCCTGCCCATAAATCCATTGATTTAGGGTCAGAATCCTCTTTAGCATCAGCTGAAGAAAACCCAGGTGAAGGAAAGAGGCACAGACTGCAGAGCAAGCTGGTGGTCTGATCTATAAAATCCATCTATAAAATATAAAAAACCTCCCATGATTGGTGGTGCCAGGCTGCAAAATGGCACCAGCCTCTGCAGTGGCAGAGGGGCAGAGAGGCAGACCTCCTCCAAGCCCAGGCTCCTGCCATGGCTGACTTCAGGCTGTGTTTCAATAACTGATACTGAAAATCCTCATTACAAGCTGTAGCTGATGGGAAGCATTTCTTCATTCTCACCAACCACTGCCCACCCCAAGATGTATTTTGTGAAGCGTGGGAACCCAAAAAGCTGAAGTTTAGTTTCCATTGCTCGTTGGTTTAGTTTTACAGTCATTTTTCTTGCCCCAGTGGAGCAGTTTTCTGCTAGAGGTTGTGCTACAGACCTGATTCCTCCCTGTGGCCCTCTGACCTTGCAAGGTCAGAGCCTGCTGATCTAGCAAGCCCTGATTGTTGCTTTTCCCCACCCCTGATCACTTGAAAGGGTTTCTCAAGCACACCTGCGTCATGACCTGGATTTTGATCGTCAGTCTCATGAGGGAGTTCTCAAGGAGCTGAGGCAGCCTCTGCTCCTCTCAGCCCTCCTAGCACAGGAGCAGCACCAACCACAGCCTGCTGAGGAAGCCCCAGCTGCTGAAATGTCAGAATAATGGCACAATAGGACTAAAAAAACTAAAACCAAACACTTCTGAGTGAGCCCTTTCCTTTGGGCTGGAGTGGAAGTAACACTGACCTGCCAGGGAAATCCTTGGCATTAAAACAGGGGAGGTTTCATGAGGTGCTGTGCTTTAGTTAGGGCAACCCCCAGGATCAATCCGGGGGATGAACAGCTCTGGAGAAGGACCTGGGGGTGCTGTGGGTGAGAGCTGGGACCCAGAACCCCCCCTGTGCCCTGGGCTGAGCCCCCAGTGTGGGCAGCAGGGGAGGGGGGGATTCTGCCCCTCTGCCCTGCTCAGGTGAGACCCCACCTGCAGAGCTGCCCCAGCCCTGGGGCCCAGCACAGGAGGGACCTGGAGCTGCTGGAGAGAGTCCAGAGGAGGCACCAGGATCATCAGAGAGATGGAGCAGCTCTGCTGGGAGGAAAGGCTGGGACAGCTGAGATTGTTCACATGGAGAGGAGAAGCTGCCAGGTGATCTCATTGCATCCTGAAGGAGCTGATGGGAAAGATGGAAAAGGACTATTCACAAAGGCCTGGAGAGACAGGACACAGGGAATGGCTTCCCACTGCCAGAGGGCAGGGATGGATGGGATATTGGGAAGGAATTGTTCCCTGGGAGGGTGGGCAGGCCCTGGCACAGGGTGCCCAGAGCAGCTGTGGCTGCCCCTGGATCCCTGGCAGTGTCCAAGGCCAGGCTGGACTTTAGTGCTTGGAATAACCTGGGATAATGGAAGGTGTCCCTGCCCATGGCAGGGGATGGTCTCTAAGGTCCCTTCCCACCCAAACCATTCTGGGATTCCATGACTGTTTTCCCTTCTCAGCTCTTCTAGAAACCTTCTCCATGGGACAAACACAGGAACACCCAGATTTGAGCAATAAACAAATAAATAAATATACATAAATCAGGGCTATAAACTGCCCTCTCATTGCTCAATACAGATGCATTGCAGTGAGGACTTTAACTTGTGCCTATGGAGATCCAGGTGGAAACCAGCCTGAGCAAAGGATGGCACAGGAGAGAGAGCTTTGCTCCTTTCCAGATGCTTTCCTCCCTCCTTCCTGGGGCTGGTCACTCCACCAACAGCAAAATTCCCAGTGCAAAATTCCCATCCATGAAGTAAGCTGGCCTGAGGTCTCCAACTTCCCCTTTTAAACCTCTGGATGCTCCCCATGCAAGCCAGCAGATCCAGAGAAAAGATCCTCGATGTTACAGAAGGAGGCAGGAGGAAGAAACCTCCCTGCACTTCTTGCCAGGTGCCAAAATACTAACACAGCCCATATGTCCACACAGGAAAAAGAAACAATATCCTACCCAAACCAGCTGTGCCTCCACGGGGAGCAGCCTGGTGCTTTCACAGCATTTCATGTTTCTTAAGTGGGGTGTAAGGTTAATTAGGAAATCTCTGGAGCAGCCCTTTGAAGCCAGGGCAGCCAGGCCCAATCCTTCCTCTTCCTCCAGCTGTCCCAGCCCCCAGGCAGGGCAGGTGGGACTGAAGAAAGGATTTTATGGCTGGGAAAGAGTGGGAATGGGTGGGATTCTCACCAAAGGGTAGAGGGCTGGCACCGTGGGCCCTGCCAGAGGGAGCAGGAGGATCTCTGATGATGGCACTGGAGATGTCAGGACCTCTTGGGACCTCCAAAATGTTCAAGCTGAACACACACCTAGCAGATATTTTGTGTAAGGAAATATTCTGTGTAGCTGTGTGTGAGAAGAGAATTTGCTTTTTCTGGGGCTTTCCAAAGTGTCCCTGCAAAAGCAGCTCTCCTTGAGCACAGAGCAGTGGCTAATACAGGAAAAGGTGCTGGGATTTCAGTTCCCAGCTGCTGAACTCCAGCATCTTCTCAGGCATGCTCCCAGGAGTGCACAGTAAGAGGATGGTTAAACCCACTGGTGTCCCAGTGTCCAAGATTGGATACAAGAACACATCCAGAGGCTATGCAATACTGGCCCCATCTCCTTGGACTGATGTTCCTTCTGTTCTTTCAGTCTTAACAGGTTTGTAGCCCTCTGAGGGACAGAGACCAAACTGTCCCTTATCTAAAATGGGAGTCCTGCACAAATGAGGCTATTTACTTTATCTGCATTTTAGCTCATTAACCAGGGCAAACCCCTGGCTCGCTGCCCCTGTGTGAGGCACAGCCCTGGGATCTCCTTGCCAATGCAGATTTTTGGGGCTCCAGGCTCATTCCTCAGGAATTTTGAACATTAAGCAATGTTCAAAACACAGCTGCAGGTGCCACCACCCCCATTCCCATCCCCATTTCCAGGAGTGTCCCTGCCACACCCCAGGGACACCAGGAGCCCCTGGTGCCAGTGTGGATGGAGCTCAGTGGGAATGTAGGCAGTTCTAGTGGGATTTGGGGTCTGGACTCTGCTCAGAGCCTCAGATTCACCAGCACAAGCTGCAGCAGGGGAACACCCCACATTACTGAAATCCAGGCTTTTCAGCACATTCCTTGGAAAAAAATGGGTAGTGCAGGATGGTAAAGGTGAGGGACAACATGGAAGAATCCAAAGTGACTCTTTCATATTGGGAAAATAACCCAAATGCCAGCAGTGAGGTGATTGTCTCTGACTGCTATCAGCATTCCAGAATGAACATCCCAACATTCTGATGGATGGTTTCTGGAAAGAACTAGCTCAGGAGCATCCAAAAAAAAAAGTCAAAATGCCAAATATGAGGAATTACCAGTAAAGGAAGGGAGAGCACCACGATGCTGCAGCACAAATCCACCACCCCCTGTGTCTTGGATGCTGGGAGCAGTTTTAGTCTTCCCATCTCAGAAGGGAGGTAACAGAGCTGGGAAAGCTTTGGGAAGCATGAAGGAACTGGAATGGCTTCTGTAGGAGGAGCTGTTTAAGCCAGAGCTGTCCAGTTGCCTATGACAGGTCCTGCTGTGAGAAATCAGAGTGCAGCAGGTGGCACCAGCTTCAGCTGGAGACAGGTTTGGGTTGGGCAGGAGAAGGGTGCAGCTCTCAGGACACACATTTCTCCAGCAGGCTGCCCTGCTTTTGGGGATGTAAGGAGTTTTTGTGAGTTTGAAAGGGTGATGAACAAGTTAATGAATGAGGAAATCCTTCCAGGGTGCTGCTGGCTTCCAAAATGACCCACTTCATAAAATCCCCGAGCAGCAAAGTAGCAGAAGCTGCGAGAGCCCCCAGGTGAAACTTCCCTGCATATTCCCCTTGTTCTTACACCTTTCCCCAGGTTTTTGGGCAGAGTTCAAGACGACATAATGGGCTCAGGGGATTTGCAACAATACAGACATTGTCACGCTCTCCTGACACAGGAAATCAAAGAGACCTTCCCTTGTGAAGACGGATGTGATGAGCAAGTGATTTCTGCTTTACATCCTCATTCAAGCTGAGCACCTGATGATGAAGCCCTGAGTTCAGAGACTGAGGGGTGGAAAAATTCAACTCCCCCAAACCATTCTGTTTCAGAACACCTGTGCTACCAGGTTTCTGAGTAAAATAACTACAGGCTGTCTCAGGATCCAACCACCGAGCAATATTGGCAGGATAAAAGCCAAGCCAACCAAGATGCTGAATAAGCAGAGAAACCTGTGCCACTTTCGACGTGTTCACAGCTTCTTTTTTGCTAGCAGAAAAGGGTCCTGGGCTTCTGGGTGATTCACTTTGTGTCACTTGGCTCCACCTCAGGGTGAGGGTTTCGGAATTACTCACAGCCCCGTGCTAACGGAGCAGACGGTGTGATGCTATTGAAGCTACCTCGGAGCTCTGCACCCTTTGAACCCAAAGAGGTGCTGAGCAGATGACTTCAAAACAGGACCCCCACGCTCTTTTTTCCCCCCAGTTTGAAGCAGGTTTCATTCCAGTGAGTCCTTGCTTCAGTGGAATGAAACAAGGTTGGTTTGCTTGTGGCTGATATTGATTGAGACTCAGCAAAACAATCTCAGATCTTCTCTGGGAAGAGAGAAGTGGGCTTTAATTATTGATGATACAGAGCTCTTAACCATGACCCAGCCATCACAAATTCATTTCCAAAATACCAGAACCTGTCTTTTCTAATCCAACTCACTCAAGGAAGAAAGATGCTTTGGTGCAGACTGCTTGGAGGCCTGGGCATGGTCTGGCAGAGATGGAACAAGGCAGAGCGAGAGGGCTCAAGCCTCTGAAAAGTACAACCCTCTTTTGACTCCATGGATGCTTTTTCCTTCCCTCCCTTAATTTCTTCCCCAAGGAAACTAGAATATGAGAAGAACAAAAGAGAAAAACTCCAAAGTCTTGCTTAAGCCATGTATCCAAAACTCTTGTAAATGGAAAGTCTGGAAGCCAGAAAAGAATTGTTCGTTTTGCCAGACAGGGCTATTTTCAAAGTTCCCCCAAGTGTATTCCTTCTCTCTATTAAAAAGCTACAATGGACCCTGCACAGATGTGTTTTTAAAGGTGTAAAGAGTTGCCCAAGAAGCTGGAGGGATCAGGAGATACTGTTGTGAGATCTGTGGTGCCTCAGCCTAGCTGGGATGCAGCTGCAGGGGAAAATACCCACCTTGATCAGTGCAGATGGATTTATGAGGTGGCTGCAGTTGTGAGGCTTCCCTCAGCCTGTGCTTTCTGCTGAGTGGAAGCTTGGTTTATTTTCCCCCACCTCTCAACTACATGGCCACCTTTGTTTTAGCCGTGAAGCCTCCTTGGCCAAACAAATATTTTTATTAATACTCATCAGCAAAAACATAAACAGATACTGAGTTAGAACCACGGGCTCAGCTCTGATTGTTTGACCTTTAGTTTCTATTGACTACAGCAAAGCAAACAATTTCTGGGGAGACTCAATGCTGATTTCTGCCACAAATAAAGAAGAACATGAGATGAACACAGTGAGCTTCAAGTTATTAAACAGAGACTTTTAGTCATTGAAACTGGGAGCTGCCCTGGAAGTATTGATACCAGTGGAGCAACATCCCTTGCAAAATGCTGCTCTTTGCCCATCTTGCAGGCAGGGACAGGTTGGATTAAGATGGACCTGCCCAGAGGTGAGGACTTGAGCTCAGGTGGACTTTAGAAGGGTGTCTGCCCTCCTGAGCAGTGCTCAAGGTGGGTTCTCAGAGCCAGCAGCTCCCCTGAGAGTGCAAATGGGCATGGAAGTTCCTGTGCACAGTTCTGGCATTTCAAGAAATGAAGGACATGGAGCAGGTCCAGAGAGGGCACCAAGCTGCTGAGGGAACTGTGGAGCCAGGCTGGGAGAGCTGGGGATGTGAGAAGGTTGTGTGGAGACCTCACAGCTCCTGCCAGGGTCTGAAGGGATGCAGGGAAGCTGAAGAGGGATTTCATCAGTAACCAGAGTGGCAGGACAGGGGGAATGGCTTCCTACTTCCAGAGATGGGGTTAGATGGGATATTGGGAAGGAATTGTTCCCTGGGAGAGTGGGCAGGCCCTGGCACAGGTGGCTATCCCTGGAAGTGTCCAAGGCCAGGCTGGACAGGGTTTGGAGTATCCTGGCATAGTGGGAGGTGTCCCTGCCCATGGCAGGGGGTGGAACTGGTCTTTGAGTTCCTTTCCCAGCCAAACCATTCTCTTCATCTGTAATTTTATGATTCAAGCAGAGCAGGGAAGTAAAACCCCAGATCCCATTGCTTTATGGCCGGATGGGAAAATGTCGAAACCTCAAACACCAGTAAAAGGTAAAATCCCTGGTTTCAGCAGTCAGCCAGGAGCAGCAGGCAGGTTGGACGTTGCCCAGGCTGTGCTGGGGATGGCCTGCAGCAGTCGGAGGGTTACGGCAGCCCCATGTGCCGCGCTGACCTTTCGGGAGCGGCCGTGCCTCCCATCCCTCCCCCACAGCCCGGGACAGCTGTAAACATCCCATCATAAAGACACAATTGTGAGATCCCATTTCTTTGCCATGAGGAGCCGGCCTGGCACGGGCTGGGCTTGCCCGAGGGGCTGGGCAGGCAGAGCCCGTCCATGCCCTCCTGGCAGGACCGTGGCGTGCCACAAACGCCTCTGGGCTGTCCCCGTGCCCCTCGGAGCCCAGGCTGGCGCCAGCATCCCTGGGACGAGATGGAAACAACAGCCCAATTCCCTGCTCGCCTCTCACCAGCTCTTCCCATCCCTGCTGCTCCCCCGGGTGCAGGAGCCCAGGCTGGGGAGGGAGGAGGGCAGGAAGTTGCTGACGCGGGTGGTTGGGTTTGGGTTTGAACACCATCCAGAAAGGAGCACCAAATATTAGTAAACAGATCGGGAGACATTTCCGTGTTTGGCTATAGCTCCGCTTTTCCAGGGCAGCCATCTCCTGCGGTTTTTCCACCAGGGGAAAAAAGACCCCACTTGGTTGCTTTGCTCAAAGTGGAGCAGCTCAGCTCTTGGACCCCTTCAGATCCCTCAAACCCAGGTCTCTGGGCAGGTGCTGCAGCAGGATTCTGATTTGGGCACGGAGCCGAGTCCTGCAGAGCAAAGGGTGCACACTCCCAGACATCCCAAGGGATTACAGGATCCTGCAGCCATGCCCAGCATCTCCACCACGATCCAGGCTGGAAAGGAAAGGATCAGGGTGCTTGGCCTACATTGCTTTGGGAAAGAGGATTATGGAGCGGTTTCCTTGCCGTGTGTTGAAGAGGGAATTGCTGGGTTCCGAAGGGCTCCTCAGGGCAGGGACAAAAGGCCTGTCAAGTCCTGCTGCCTCAAGCTGCAGCCGGTCCCATTAGGAGGAAGCACAGGAATGAATCAGGCACTGCCATTTCTCAGCATCCTGGGATGACCCCAAGCCTCTCCTCTTGCAGCCTGTGAGGGAAATACAACATTCCCCGACTGAACTGCCCCAAACCTGTGTTTCTGTGCTCTTCACTGGGACTTCCGCTCAGCAAGCTCAGATTTAGGGGCTTGGATAAAAAGCGTGAGGTCAAGGGCTGGTTTTGGAGAGAAGACATCATTTTGGGGCACAGCACCTCCCACTGCAGGTGTTGAGGGATGTTGATGTGGGATGGAGGTGCCACCAGCATGAAGAAGAGGAACTGAGAGGATGAGGGTCAAAAGTGAGGCTTGTAAGGGGAAAATCATTTCAAATGAGGCAATTCTGATCCACAGCCAACAGCAACCCTAAAAACAAAGGAGGAAAAAGAAACAGAATTTGCCTTTTTTCATGTTGAACTCTGTGAGATGGTGAGAGAAACCATCTGATCTAACATCTCGTGTGACCAAGCCACTGTGACTGCATGAGTCATCCCACACAGACACCTGGTGATGCTGAAGGTGACACTGTGACACCCACAGCTTGCCTTTTATTTTGCCACTGGTGGTTTTCACCGATGCCATCAGTGCTGCCTGCAATAACTAACAAATGGCATGTCCATTTGGGAACTGGGGGCTCCAGGGAGATGCCACCACACCTTTTGGTGCTCTCCCTCCTACACTTTTATCCTGCTTTTTCTGGTTTACAAAGATAAGGGGCCTGTCTCACTCTCCCCCCTTCCTTCTACTATCCCAGGCTGCTCCAAGCTCTGTCCTTGGACATATCCAGAGATCCAGGAGCAGCCACAGCTTCTCTGGGCACCCTATGCCAGGGCCTCATCATCCTTGCTGCCCATCCTGGGCATCCCTCAGCCTCAGCAGCAGGGATAACAAAGGGAGCAGGTTGAGTGAAGCCTGCAGGACCAGCTTGGCCATAAAGCCAAAGTTGCTGAGGGAGCTGGGAAAGGGGCTCAGCCTGGAGAAAAGGAGGCTCAGGGGGAACCTTCTGGCTCTGCACAACTCCCTGCCAGGAGGGGACAGCCAGGGGGGGTCGGGCTCTGCTGCCAGGGAACAGGGACAGGACAAGGGGAAACGGCCTCAAGCTGTGCCAGGGGAGGCTCAGCTTGGACAGCAGGAGGAATTTCTGCATGGAAAGGGTGCTCAGGCCTTGGCAGGGGCTGCCCAGGGAGGTTTGGAGTCCCCATCCCTGGAGGTGTCCAAGGAAGGGCTGGAGGTGGCACTCAGTGCTCTGGGCTGGGGACAAGGTGGGCACTGGGCACAGCTTGGGCTCCATGGGCTGGGAGGGCTTTTCCAGCCTCAGGGATCCTGGGATTCTCTAAACACCAAGCAAAAGCATCCCGAGAGAATTCCCCGTGCAGCCTCCCGGCACAGCTGGGCAGTTGATGCCGGATTTAAGGGGCTTTGCTGGGAATGGGCTGGAGCTCAGTCGCGTGCTCAGCTCCTGCAGGGCTCATCTCCAGCTCTGCCTGCCCGGGGAAAGCGCTGAATGTGCCAGGGCATTTTAACGAGGTTTCCAAATGGCTCCTACCCCTCTGCATGGAGGCCAGGCTTCCATGGAGCAAACAGAGCTGTGCTGAGGCGTGGATGGAGCCGGAATCCTTTCCTAGCCATGGCCAACTGGGAATAAGAGTTACTTCTTTATAGCAGATGTGTAGCTCAAAGTTCACCATAAGGGCACTCACATCGAGAGCACAGCGTGTATTGTTCTGCAAGAAGGCTCAGCTCAGCCCTTCAAAAGACTCTGGAACAACTAATTTCATTATTCAAAGAATAAAGTGAGGCAGAGGGAGCCAAAATTAACCCTCTGGTCGCTCCCTGGAAGCGGGGATTTCTTTAGCACCCTGTGCTCACTGATGCAGGCAGAAAATCTGCCTCCCAGTGTCCCAGCTCTGTTTTTCTCACTAGTTTAGGAGTTGGATATCTTTATTCCTCTCAAAATGACTGCCTGGACCCAGGCCAGGCTGAGCACCCCCACTGTGCGCACACTGCATAAGGCTCAGGATTTTCATCTCCACTTAGGACCTCCAGGGAAAATCAGAAGCAAAAAGTATTTTTGTTGTTGTTGTTTTTTAATTATCCATACAAAAATAAAGATTGTCCTCTTGCTGGCCAGATTTAAAAAACAATACTTGCAGACAAGAAGGACAAAAGTCTCACAAGAAAAAATCACCTATTTTTAGGCAGATTTGAGCAAAGAAAAACACACTCCTCCAAATCACCTCCTCTCCTCATCCAAGGACCGTGTGGCTGGGGCAGGAACTGTTCCCAAAATTCTCCCTGCCTGACCAAATTCCTCTCTCTGGGGCTGAGAGGAATTTCTCAGCACTGATGCTCTCTCGGCATCAATCCTCCCTGTGAGTTAAGTTCTAAGGGAAAAGCCCAGGATACCCAAAGAGCAGTAGGCTGATAAAGGGTCAGTCAAGGACCAGGACCATGGGCAGGTGGGTCCCTTTCATTTGCTGTTTCACTTCCCAGTTCCAGCACAAGGTCCAGGGGGTGGAATTAAGATGAAGTCTTTTACCTGAGCCATCTTCAGCCACATTTGGGGCAGAAACCTTAGTTTTTTCCCCAACCCAGAGCTGATTTTTGGTGAATCCTTTGGCACGGGGACCAGCTGGAGCTGGGATGTGTGTGGGGATTATCCACACTTGCTCCCGTCCTGCTGTGCTTGCAGCTGGCCCCTAGGACTGCTTTTTAAACGAAAGCAAAGTGGGATTTGCCCCACACAGGCAGCAAACCCCAAATTTCCAGGATGCAGCGTGCTGATGTTCCAGGGTTTGGACCAGAGCCGCTCCAGCTCTCCCTGTACAGAGCAAACCCCGCGCCCAGCCCATGGCTATTGCAACAACACATCTGCGGGAGAACAAAAATCCCTTTGTCCCGAGGCTCCATCCCTCCCGTGCCACGTGCAAATTTGGCTTTCTGGGAAGGGAGCAGCAGCCTCGAGGTGCCGAGCCGGGATTTTCTGCGCTCGGAGGAGGTGAAGGAGAGCGGCTGATCCCCTTTCCTGCGCTCCGGGCAAGGGGAGCGGCTGCGGGGACAGACAGACAGACAGACAGACAACGCTGGCTGCCACCACATTAAAATAAATAAATAAATAAATAAATAAATAAATAAATAAATAAATAAATAATAAAAATCCCCCAATCTGGGCTGGAAATAGATGGCCAAAGGACGGTCACTGGTCCCGGTGAGGTGGCTCTAAAGGAGCCCTGGGTGCTCGCCAGCTCTGCCCCACAGCCCGTGGCGAGCGCGATGCCCCCGCGGCGAGCGGCTGCTGGCGCTGGGAAAGGAAGGAGGGAAGGACGTGCCGGGCGGGCACAGGTGAGGAGGAGGCGGCGCTGGCCGGGCTGACGCCTGGCACTGCAGACAGTGTCACACCGGGCTGTGGTTGACCGCAGCTCCCGTGACCCGCTCGGCGGTCGGGGCAGGCGGAGCGCGCTCCTTTTCCCACAGCGGGGCTGGCCGGCTCTGTCTGCTCGCCCAGGGCGACCGAGCGTGGCACTGAATCCTCTTCCCCAGATGTTCGGGATGAGGGTGACAGCCACGCACACCTGGCTGGGTTTTCCCAGCTGTTACGGGATGAAAACCGGGAAATGGCCAGAATTTACCAGGTTTTCCAAGGGTTTCAATCACCACTCCAAGGTGACAGCATCCTGCCCTGCATCCCCTTTTCTCAACAGGAAATCTCTCCACTGGGGTTGAGCCATGACTTTCTCCCTGCTTCCATCTATTTAGCTCCAGGGGAGAAATTTTGCTTGGTTCTTTTTGGAAAGAAAGCTAGCCCCTCTTCCTCCTCCTCCCCATCGACAAAGGGGCTGTCCCGTGCCCCTGCCGTGGTGGCTGATCCCGGAGGTGCCACCTGAACGTGGCAATGAAGCACAAATGCCAAGGATGCTGCAGTGAGCCGGGCACACGGGCAGCAGAAGGCTCCGGGATTTCAGGGCTTCAGCTCTGCCACACAAAGCGGCTTAGGGACGGCACAGCTGAGCCAGGGCTGGATTAGAGGCAAAACCGGCTCTGCCTGCGGGGAATTCTCTGCACAGGGGCTCAAGGTGCTCTCTGGGCAGCTCAGAGAGTGCCCTGCTCCTCCCCTGGGAGCACCCGGGCTCCTGGCTCCAGCACAGCCTCTTAATGGAATGCCACAGCCTCCTTCCTAATGGCATGTCACAGGCTCCTGGTGGCCTTGTCCCCAGCCCCTTGGAGCTGGTCCCTCTGGAATTTGCAGCTGAGCAGCCGCAGAGCCCTCGGTGGCAGGCTGGGGCTGGTGACCCAGACACGACTGCACGGTTTGGGTGGCACAGGGCCAGGTTCCTCTTCCTCACCGTCACTCAAGGAGGAAGCTGCTGTGCCATGTCACACCCCAGGCTGTGCCACTGCAGCAGCAGAGACCTCAGCTTTGGGCTGGGGCTGTACCAGCACAACACTGCCCCTCACCAAGAGGAAATGTGGTCACAGGGGTGCTTCAGCTGGGCAGCACCTCCCACCTGCAGCTGCCTTTTAAAGATAATTTAAAAACCCCAAGTCTCCAGAATTAAATTAATCTCTCTATCTCTTTAATTTATTTTCATATACTTGCACAAAAACACAAGCCAGGTCTCTGGAGACAGAAGAGACTTGTCTGGCTGATTTCCTGGGATTTTCCCTGGGTGGACGTGACTTTTGATTAACTGGCAGAGCTATCCATGGCAGCCTGGTTCCCATATTCCCTGATCCCATTGTAGGAGCAGTGGCTGCACAGGGTGCCATGGGCTATCCCTGCCAAGGGATGTTCCCTGGGTGGAAGTTACCACAGCTGGGAGCTGAAAGGCTTGGAGAAGCCATGGCCCTGGCTTCCCTTGCGGTGAGGAAGACAAGAACATCGTGGTCTGGGGGCTGGAAGGCTCCAATTCCACTTCAGGCAGTGGCTGGGATTGTGGCACAGATGAGAGCAGACACAGCCATGCCCCTTGTCTGGGAGCAAGGAGAGAGCATGGACAGATCTGCCAGTTAATCAAAAATCAGGGGAAATCCCAGGAAATCAAGCAGACAAGTCTCTTCTGTTGCTACCCTTCTGGACACAGTGGCCTCTTTGAAACATCACCCTGTCACCAGCCTTGTGTGGGAATTCCTCATCTCCCCGCTCCCAGCATTCCCACTGCCCAGAGCACATCCAGAGGAACACATCCAGCAGCTTCTCCTCTCCACCTTTTAAAAACCCCAAGCAGTTTTTATCTAAATAATCTTAATCTGGAGGGATGCTGCAGAACAGAGGAGTTTTGGTAGACTGGCATGATGTTTTCAGGAGGAATTTCTCCATGGAAAGGGTGCTCAGGCCTTGGCAGGGGCTGCCCAGGGAGGTTTGGAGTCCCCATCCCTGGAGGTGTCCAAGGAAGGGCTGGAGGTGGCACTCAGTGCTCTGGGCTGGGGACAAGGTGGGCACAGCTTGGGCTCCATGGGCTGGGAGGGCTTTTCTCTGAATCTGTGCTTCGCTTATTCACGAGTATTTTGAGGTGTCAGGGTGACCAAAGATGAGGGATTGCTGCTGAAAGGACGGAGGCAGAGACATCTCCTCTGGTCTGTCACTCCTGGGATCAGAGGCTGGGCTGATACAAAGCCTCTGGAAGAGCATCACAGCCCTTGAGAGAACAACCACTTGAGAGGAACACAGTGCTGAGCCACAGACGCCTCACACCCAGTTTTCTGCCCACTTTTAAAATTAACAACTCTTAAATTCTTAGTGTCACTTAAAATACTCCACTAGAAATGGCCAAAGGCAGCAGTAAATCACAGTGGTCAGGCGCTGTGACACAGGATGTCAGATTTGGGTGAAATGCAGGGGTAAAGTAACAAAAACAGAGGCTGAATTGTATTCCTCTAGTGGTTTAAATTCTGTCTGCTAAATTTTGCTATTTTTAGTGCTGTGGTAGAGAGGTACTAGACTTGTGACACATGAATGAAGAGGAAGGGCAACTTAAAATCCAATTTAGAATAAATAAATTATTTCTTGGTAATTTCTGAGCCCATCCAGTGCCACCCCTGCCATGGGCAGGGACACCTTCCACTGTCCCACACTGCTCCAAGCTCCAAAGTCCAACCTGGCCTTGGACACTGCCAGGGATCCAGGGGCAGCCACAGCTTCTCTGGGCACCCTGTGCCAGAGCCTGCCCACCCTCCCAGGGAACAATTCCTTCCCAATATCCCATCCATCTGTGCCCTCTGGCAGTGGGAAGCCATTCCCTGTGTCCTATCACCAGGACAAGGAGTAAATAAGGAGTTTCCAAGGAATAAACTCTGCAGCTTCATGGATTTTTGTGCTGCTTCAAGTCAGGCTCCTTGAGATAATTTTTGTGGGCTGTAAAAGTGTCAGGAGACCTGGCAAGAATGCTGGAGCTCTTTACCTCTGCCTAAAGCCAGGGAAAGTCTTACTTCAATCAAAGTAACCACTCTCAGCACAGATCTGGAAAATTCAATTTAATTCCATCCCAATAATTATTCCAGCACATCTTCCTTTATTTGTATTTTTGCATGTCGATGTTGATGTTAAGCTCAGGTTCAGCCCATCACAGTGAAATTCATAACAAATCTAGAGGAAGTTTAGCAGCCTGGCTTTGAAACTGCTGTAAATGAGGTTTCACAGCCTCTGCAAGGCTCATGGCAGACTCTATGCAGCCATCAAAGTTGGAACGAGTGAATCCATCACCCCCACAGATCAGGAGAGGCTGAGTGTGAAGAATCATCTGTCCTGGACAATTGGGCACAGCTCTTGTCACCTGAAAAACATAAAGGGAGTGGGAGAAGTTATTTTATTTACCTGAATTTCACACCAGAAAGATCTGTGTCCCTGAGAAGCACATCACAGAATGGTTTGGGTGGGGAGGGACCCTAAAGTTCATCTCATTTCACCCCCTCCATGGGCAGGGACACCTCCCACTGTCCCAGGCTGCCCCAAGCCTTGGCTAGCCTGGCCTCCCACTCCAGAAGGCAGATCCAAACATAAACCATCAAAGTACCATAGTAAAATACTTATTTCTGGGAGATGAATAATTAGAGTAAAACTTTATGGGGTGTGTGGAAAGTTAGAGACCTTACAGCCTGTTCTGTTTTATCCTCAGCCCATCTCAGCAGATGTGGCTTGTCTGACCCTGGTGTAGAGATCTGAAAAGATGTGAGTGATCTCACATCAGCAAAGTGGGGCTTGCAAAATCCCAGATGGGCTCAGCACAGGAAAGGGAACCTCCTGTCTCTGGGATCACAGAATCCCAGGATCCCTGAGGCTGGAAAAGCCCTCCCAGCCCATGGAGCCAAGCTGTGCCCAGTGCCCACCTTGTCCCCAGCCCAGAGCACTGAGTGCCACCTCCAGCCCTTCCTTGGACACCTCCAGGGATGGGGACTCCAAACCTCCCTGGGCAGCCCCTGCCAGGGCCTGAGCACCCTTTCCATGGAGAAATTCCTCCTGCTGTCCACCCTGCTAGAGCATGACACAGAGAGTGCAATTTTCTTTTGATCATTTATTGGATTTCCACCCAGTAAACCATTACTGCATCCCCTCGTGGGACTGTCAGCTTCCAAGGAATCTTGCTAAATCCAGGGGATTTTTCCACTGTTTCAAATGTGCCCTGCCTACTGCAAAGCACCCACATTTATGTTGCTGGCTGCATTTTCTGCTACTGGATGTTAGCATCTCTTCAAAGGAGGAAATTAGCTGAAATAACCAGTTGCAACCTTTTCAGCTTAACAGAGGAGTCTATCCAGGTATGGCAAATCCAGAGATTCTCCCTCAGACCAGTTTTAAGTCAGTACTTAATTTATTCCTGCATTTTCCTTACAGATTGAGCTGAGTACAAACAATGCAGAAAGACTTGGCAGAAAAAGGCTTTTCTGAGTGTCCTTTCTTCTTGGCTACCCAATGTTTATTTGATGCTGGCTGTACCAAACACCTCCTACCCCTCCTGGTATTTGGTCAAACCTTGGACTTGATGATCTTGGAGGTGTTTTCCAGCCTCAGTAATTCCATATGAAGTGACTCTGCCAAAGACACACGGTGGGTTGGGAAGCTGCTGGCTCTGAATGCTAATGGTGCCTTCACCATAATTAGAGCAAGGGGATCCAGAACTGCAGCTGTGCTGCTAAGTAGTGTCAGTAGAATTTTGGAAGTCCTAATCCCTCATCTGCCATGGATAATTGTAATGTCTGCATTTTAATCCCAGGATTGTGTTTGGCCATGCGAAGGATGTTACAGCCGGATTTAATTAACAAGTAGGATAAATCCCATCTAAAAGAGTCAGGGGAAAGATGCACCCATCTTATCAGTTCCCCTGGCCTCTGTGGCAACAGCTTATTATAATTGAAAGTAAAGAGAGCTTTAGGAGAAAGAGGGAGCTCTGCCCCAGATATTTCATTTAGGCAGTGATTATTTTATAGGGTGGCATTAGAGATCTCTTTATTGAGATAATGGGTCTGACCTACACAGACTTATTTGCAGCCTAAGACATATTGACATTCATCCACCAAATTACAGACTGGTGATAATTCCTCCTGTGGCACCAGCAGCTGCTGGAGTCAGAGCCCTGGCTGGCAGCAGCAACAGAAGCAGGAGTTGGATGGGGTTTGGGATCCAACTCCCCCATCCCACTCACAGCTCCCGTGAGCACCAGCAGCTCTCAGCAGGTAAGGCAGGAGAAAACCCCAGATGTCACAACCAGGCAACCTTAACAGTGGCACCTGTTTTTCCAAAAAAAAAACCCTGAACTGATAAAGAGGAACTTAGAGAACACAGCACGATTTTGATATGTTTTATATAAATATTAATACCCTTGCTAGGGTTGCTTTTACAATCCACCAATACTTTACTTGCAGAAAAATAAACTTTGTGCTAACAAGACCAGGTTCCCAAACTGGATGCAGATCAAGGAGTACGAGCAGACTCCACAACAGTGATCCACAGCAACTTCAAAAAAGGAAAAAATTTTAGGGGACTGCTTTAAAAGTAAATATTTTGCATCAACCCCCACGTTCAAACTCACCAATGTAATTTAACTTGAGAGGCTTTGGGTAAACATGGAGATTCACTCCAATACTTCAGGAAATCGCCAACAATTTCCTCAGATTTTTAAAAGAAGATTGCAAAATATACACATTTTGCTATTATTACCCTTAGGTAGTTTACTTTAAAATACTTTTCACATAACATTCTGTTAAATTGAGCTGGGCCAAATCAAATAATAACAATTAGTACGTCTGTACTTCTGCTCTTCTGTGGTAGGGTGGGAATTTTGCTAATAATACCACATACTTTTGGATGCAGAGAGATGCACTGAGTCATGATTTTTAAGTTCCAGCAAAAATCCCACCATGTTATGTGGGATTTACTTCCTTCCTGTACACTCCTCCTACCCCTACTTACCTCACAATGTTAAAAAATGGCTAAATATGACCTGGCTTTTGCTGGCCAGCCCTGGATGCTGCTCATAGCTATGTGGTTATGGATACTGAGCAACCACCCCCTTTCCTCTGGATCCCTGAGGATGGGAAATGCAGCCCCAGCAGGTCCCCCCAGCTGACTGGTCCCACCAGGGAGTACCTGGGAGTATCTCCACCTCTGGCACTTGATGCTGCTGGGTTCAGGCAGGGAGGGCAGGATCCTCTGCAGGTGGCTGAGAATGATCTGCTGCACCTCTGCAGGGTCTGAGTCCAGGTGCTCGCTGCCAAAGGTCACAGTCGTGTGCACCACGACCGAGGGCCCAATTTCAGGAGACTCTGAAAGGAAGAAAGAAAGAGAAGAGGTGCTTTTGAAGCATTGCTTATTCATACCTGCCTTCCCCACATGCTGGCAATTGTGCCTCTGGCCTAGGAGTCAGTAAGAACAAAAATATCTGTGGTACCACTTTGTTCTTCCAGATGGGAAAAAAGCATGAGGAATAACAACACGAGTTGCTCGCAACAAGAACACAAGTCAAGGAGGACAATCTCTGCAGGTTGCCTTTGGACACATCCAGGGATCCAAGGGCAGCCACAGCTTCTCTGAGTAGCCTGTACCAGGGCTTCACCAGCCTCATTGCAAAAAAATTTTTTTTTTTTTATTTTTAATCTCATCTAAATTGACCCTCATTCAAAATTAAAATTCCTTTAATAATTTCCAATTTAAAACCATCGCCCTTTGTCCTATCACAAAAGTGTGTTCTCATATTTTGAAATCACAGCTCAGGTGCTGACATTGATCCCAGCAGACTTGGAAAGGGCCAGGCTTTGTTACATTTGGGGCTGGTTGCAGGTTCCCTCCTGTCCCCAGTGGCATTTTGGCTTGTCACCTCACAGACACGGCCTAACAACCAGCAGCCAGAGAATTTGCTGGGATTAGGGGATTTTTGGGCTCAGGGACTTCCCTGTGCCAAGGTAGGATGGGGATCCAACAGATCCTTGTGTGAGTCACTCCCACTCCAATGAGCAGGACATGGGTTATGCTGCATTCCAGTTGAGCTGCTTGTTCAATTAAGTGATTCCCTCTCACTCTCTTACCCAGCAACTCTCTCCTTTGGAAGCAGAAAGCCTCTCCTGGTTAGTCAGATCTTTGTTTGAACTAGCACATTCTTAGAAGAAAATTTTAGTTTCAGCAAACGAGAGTTTTCTGACCGAGAATACACAAAGAAAGAGGTGGTTGAGCACTTTCTGACCATTCTCACTGTTAGGCACTAAGCTTGATAAACTCCTTATCTCTGCTCTGCCAGTGAAGAAATCTCCAGCTCCTCAAGGCAGAGATCCCCCTCTGGGAAGATGACACATTCCAGCTTTCCAAAGGCAGCCAAAATGTCTTTGGTGAGCTTCCTGTCCTGGTCTGACCACTTCAGAGGAGCAGCAGTACCAAATCTGCAAGTGTGACATCCACAGCTCTGAATTCCTGTGGAAGGAGCCCCTGTCTGAGTCTCTTTGTTGGGTGGGTCAGCTCAGCCAACCCTTGCTCTAGAAAATGGTGAAAACATGGCACAAAGGGCAGGAAGATATTTCTTCACAGCTACCACAGGACATGTGTCTGTGGGCATCAGCTGTCTGGAAAAGCATCAGAAATGCTACTCAGACTTTCCTGCCCCTTTTTGGGGCAGAAACCTGGTATTTTGATGTCTCTCCACAGACACAGTGAGGGACAGAAGACCAACAAGACCAAACCCCTTCCTGTGTGAGCAGAGCACCCCTGGGACCAGGCCCTGAGTGATGGAAAACTGAATCTTGACCCAGAACCTGGGAATGAGGGGAAAGGTTTCTGAACTGAGAGCAGAAGGCTGGAGCCATCAGCTTCTGAACGTTTTGGGACTGTCTCAACACTCATCATCAATTCCCAGCTGGAGGAATCATACAGGCTGGGTAGGAAAAGGGAAGGAGAGACTGCTGACAGTGAGAATTCACACAGGGTTAAGCCTGTTGGAGTATTATCTTCCAGAAAAAGGATGGGGCTAATAAAAGGTGCCCTGGAGAAGAGCACAGAGAACAGAGCCCAGGGCCACTTCCCCAGCACAGTGGCTGGCAGCCCAAGGACACCTGGTGTCAGGAAGGTGGCTCTGAGTTCTGAGTAACACATTTAGTGCAGAACTGTGGTGTCCTGGTCCAGCTGCTGTCGCTGTCACTGTCACAGGGGGGTGAAAAGGCTCGTGGGTGAATTGCTCCAGGCAGTGACAATGCGAGCAGCCCACGGTGCCAAGTCCTCCCACAGGGATCTCCTCCTGCCCTGGCAAGCTCCTCTGGTGGCCACATCCTCCTTACCATCAGGGAATGAATGAGACAGAGAAATGACAATAAAATAAAGCATATGAAGTTAGGATGA
The DNA here is from genome assembly GCF_009819885.2 of Catharus ustulatus. Taxonomy (NCBI): domain Eukaryota; kingdom Metazoa; phylum Chordata; class Aves; order Passeriformes; family Turdidae; genus Catharus; species Catharus ustulatus. The sequence continues at coordinate 31,533,665 of NC_046228.1, read as the reverse complement.
CAACAATGAAACAAGACATATGTTCTTGGAAAAGCTCACGGTGGATCATCTGCCCACCAAAATATTTTTCCTGGCAAAATGCAAAATCTACTCTTCTGTGGTGAATTTATGCCAAGGTCAGGGTTCAGAGTCCCTAAACTGAAAAAGAATTTTAGAGATGAGATTTGATCCCTGGGCCTGAAGCTCCTTTAGAAGAGAGAACACCACCAGAGCATGAAAGCCATGGGATCCATCTGGGAAATGGTCAGCATGGTGTCTATCATGCTCTGGGAGCATGACAGGTTAGAAAAAGAATTTGCCAGCTCCACAGAGGCATCTACAAAACATCCATAGAGAGGATGGGAGATTTTTACTGGTTCAGCTGTGCTAACATGAAAACTCCCTGGGCAGCAAAGAGCTTGAAGGATTTCCTGTCTTTGCCAATGGGACTTGCTTAGATTCACTTCCCAGGTCATTTATTAATGTGTTCAGTGAATCTTCACCAGAACATTGTCTGCCTCAGAGTCATAGAACTGGGAGGGAGAGAAGGAGAAACCTCTGGAGGTCTCCAGTCCAACCTCCTGCTCAAAAGTGGGGCCAGCTTCAAAGGCAGATGTTTTCTGCCATTGATGGAATGCTCAGTGATCACCCAAGGGTTACAACCTGGTCTCCAGCAGAAAATTGTCATGAATGTGACAGGCACACATCTCCCACAGGAATGTTCTCCTCATTTCAGGGGAACAGCATTGAGTATTTTTCTCACATTGCTGCCCAAAACCTGGAGCCATAACAGATCCCAATAAAAACTAAGATGTGGTTGTTTCCTGACTCTCAGGAATTTTTAACCTTTTTGGGGAGCTGTGTTCTACCATCTGAACCCCATCCTGCTCCTGGGTAGCAGGAGAGGAAGGCAAAGGGCTTTTGACACACAAAACAAACCCTGGAAGGAGGAAATGCTGCTGGGTCAGCGTGGAGGGCAGCAGAGAAGCTGGACACCTCTGGACAGGCTGGAACTGCACCCCTGATCCCTGGGAGGCATCACACAGTGCCAAAAGAGAAGTCAATGTGCAGGCCTCATAAACCCCACCTAAAAGCTTAAAAAAGAGCAGTGATCAAGTTTACTATATGTAGAAAGCAGGAGAGATGGAGGTTCACTTTCAAAATCCCACGCTGCTGTTTGGAAGGAGGGCCAGCCAACTTCCCCAGAAATTCTCGTGGTTCCTAAGGTCCCATATTCTCCCTGGAATAAAATCTACTGTCTGACAAGGCACATTTGGGAGGAGTCATGGAAAGAACTGCACTAAATTCTTCATATTCAGAAACCCAGCATTTCATTAGCCTTACCAAGAGTTTCTGATTATTTTTCTAAAAGGCAGGCAGGGCTAGCAGAGGATTACAACACAACTGGCTGCATAACAAGACAAAAACTTAAATACTTCTTTAACTCTTTTATCTTCCTAAAAATTCTAATTTCAGAAAGGAAAGGAATCTCTATTTCAAAATTAAAGAGGATACTCAGGAATTATACAATGCTAAAAACCTGTAAGGCAGATCTTCCCTTTAAATTACATAACCCTGCAATCCTGGAGCAAAAGAAAGGAACCACTTCCCCTTTTATGTGTCATCTATCTTTAGTCCTCCTGGAATGCAGAGAGATGCAAAGACTGCGGTATTCCAGAAATAATTCATGCTGGAGAATTCCCACTGTCCCCCCGACCCGGTATAAATATGGATGGGGTGTTTGAGGCAGCCAATCCCACCAAGTGTTTAATATTCATGCACACCACACGGGGAATTCAGCACACGCTGCTCGTGGGCTCTGCCTTACGTAACATCACCTCTGCAGGCAGGGAGGGGATTCTACCCACAGCAGCTGGGATCCTCAGCTGATGGAAAAAGCCTTCCCCTCCTGGAGGCTCCTGATCACACCAGGAACTGGTGGCATCAGAGAAATTTGCCTTACCAAACCCACCCCACTGCGTGATTACAGCTGGTTTGTGTTTCACTGAAACGCCCACGAGTTGGATGTCTCTGCTTCACTGAGTCAGGGCAGGGACTGCCACAGCTCAGACAAGTGACAAGGACACTCTGGGCTTCCACAGCCAGGGTTTGTGCCTTTCAGCCTTTGAGGGCTGCACTACCTGCTCCAGGGAGGTGTTATCTGTGTGAGTGCCTCAGCAGAGAGCTCACAGGATCACAGAATCATAAAATGGACTGAAGATCACCCAGTTCCAAAGCTCCTGCAGGGGACAGCTCTCAGCTACAATTATTTTCTCTGGGTCTCTCTATTTATTAAAAAGCTATTTGAGGTGGCAATGAGAGTGAGACAAGCCTCCATCAAATGTGGTGAAGAAACAACTGGAGAAAGTGATGTTTTTTTGGGAATGATGACCTGGAAGATCTCAGCTGTCTCACCCAGCAATTCTGCTTTCTCTTAATATTTACTTTTTGGTTGTCACCATCCTCTTCTTCAGATGAGTCCAAATAATCAAGGTTGAAGAGCAAAGAATGGGAAAATGGATGAGTGGAGTTAAAAGTGACAGCGAGGTGCTCCTGTGCCTCCCACTGAAATCTTCAGGAAGAAAAATGCAGATGCAAAATACTTGCATATGTGTTAAAACAAGCATAAAGGAACTTCTTATTCATGTGTTTTGGTTGCAGGACTTCACATGTAAATAAATTTCACACTCGGCCTCCCTTGTCCTGTGCTGTCTAAAGTCTGTCCCCTAGGAAGAGACACACACACAATTTGTCCTTGGAAAAATTTGCTCATATAAACAGAACTCTCCCCCAATTTAAGGGAAATTTCAGTAAGAAAGGTACATGTCAACACTGATGTTCTGGTGCTTTCTATATACTTGTTAATAAAATGCCCCAAATAATGTGCTTTGTACTTGGTTCAATTGCATCTGGAGACAGCAAAGCTGTTTGATAATTCCTTCATAGTTCCATATTTGTTGTTTTTGGTGCTGGGGCTTTGCACTTGTGCAGAGAGGTGGGGAAAGTATGGGTGAAATCCTCCTTGACACTGGTAAGGATAATATCAGCAGGTCCTATTAACTAGCAGGTGTTTTTGTTGAACACAACAATGGCAACAGAATCTCAGATGCAAGAAAATCTCCAGCTGAACACTGTCAGTAACAAGGGGACAATTTGGCTTTCCTGGCTCTCTTTCTTTACTTATTCACCCTAAGTCCCTGCTGGAGAAAGCACAGCAGGGTGGATACATCCTTATTTTGGCCAGTCCAGCCATTCTTCTGTTTTGTTTCCACTCTTTTCAGATTCAGGCTAAATTCTTAGGGAGAACAACACATTTGCACTTGCACAGAAGGATGGAGAATCTCTCCTACAAGGAAAGGCTGAGTGAGCTGGGAGTGTTCTGCCTGGAGAAGGGAAGGCTCTGGAGAGATCTCAGAGCTCCTTCCAGTACATAAAGGGGCTCTAGGAGAGCTGGGGAGGGACTTGGGACAAGGAATGGAGGGAGAAGGCACAGGGAATGGCTTCCCACTGCCAGAGGGCAGGGTCAGATGGGATATTGGGAAGGAATTGTTCCCTGGCAGGGTGGGCAGGCCCTGGCACAGGGTGCCCAGAGAAGCTGTGGCTGCCCCTGGATCCCTGGAAGCGTCCAAGGCCAGGCTGGACAGGGGGAAGGTGTCCCTACCCACAACAGGGTGTGGAACTTTGGGTTTTTAAGGTCACTTGCAAGCCAAACCATCCTGGATTCTGTGACTCTAATTGGTCTGCAAGTGTTTTTTTCCTGAGCTGTTCTATGCCACCACACTCCTGGTACATGAAACACATTTAATAAATAAAACACACACTTCCTCAGCTGCCATCCTCCAGAAGGAGGGGAGAAGGGTCTGTCTTGGGGGATATTCTCCAAGTCATTTCAGGGATTGTCCCTGATCACAAAAGCACCCTGGCTAACTCCAGTTATACAACTCATTCCAAGCCTTGTGGAAAGAGCAGGAGCTGAGGAGTAAAGGGTGACGGGAGACAAAGTGGCGAGTGCATGAATCAGTGTTTAAACAAAGGAACCCCAGCTCTTTCTCGGAATAGCAACATTTTGATGTCTCCAATCCCCTGACACTGGTTTCATAAACGCAGTAACATAAACCATGTGCTGGGGGCTGATTTTCTGAGGGCCGTCCCGCTCTCATTGTGCGCTCTGTGCCAGGCCAAATGTGACTTTAAACGCCATCCACTGCGGCTTGGAGTTAAATACTCGCCCCGTTCAGGACAGCAACACTCAATTAAACAGCATTTCTCATGGTCTGCACCCTCCATTGTGGCTGTGTTTAAGGGAAATAATGGGAGCACTGACCTATATTGCGCTTCTTGTTATCGATGGAGATGAAGCGAATGCAGGGATTATCAGAGATGTACTGAGCAGCCCAGGGGACAGCAATCCCTGCCCCAGCCTCAAAGAACAGTCCCAGGGCGTAGCGGGATGAGTAGCTCGCAGATTCCAGTTGCTGCTTTTGACTTCCATTAATTACTGTGAAAAGGGAAAAAAAAAAAAGGAAAATCAGACAATCCCTCTCCTCTCAGAACATTAAATATGGGAATGCTGCGGTTAAGCTGATTATTCCTTCCTGAAAATGACCAGACTGCTAAAACTAAGAATTTAATATTAAGCCTAGTGCTTTGTAGGTTTTTTATTTTTAATGGTGCATTATGTAGAGTGTATCCTTCACACACCACCCTCCCCCAGCTGCTGGGGGTTCATCTCCCAACTCTCCCTTAGCTGCCTCTGACTCGAAACTTCGATGACTTCTTTTTATTTCAAATCTTTTCTCAAAGGGTGAATAAATGGCAATAAAATGCTTGGGTTGCCTCGAGGACATCAAGTAAATGGCTCAACATGCACCGAAATGACTTCATATCAACAAAATGAACTCAGAGCCTCTTGAACCTCTGGGGAAAAGGGCCCTGTGTGACTTCTGAGCTGCAATTCAAATGAATGAAGAAAACTCTGCACTACAACACACAAAAGAGTCGTAGTAAAGTTCAGCTCCTTCAGCTGAAGGTATTCTAAAGCAGTTTAGAAAATTTCAGAGCAAGTATGAATCCTAATTCCTCCCTATGATTAACTCTTCTATCTCCTAATTACAATAAGACCTGCTTTTTGCTGCCATTTCATAATCTTCATAAAAAGCTGCACAAAGCAGCATTAGCCCCACCGTGTGCATTCAGATACTATTTAATTTCATGCCACAGAGAAATCCCCCAGCTTGGCTAATTGTGGAGCTCAGTTCTGTGTCTCTCTTCCTGTGACTGAATGGACGTCCAAGGCTTCTGTGAGCTGGAGCAGCACAGGCAGGGACAACAGCTCAGCTGATGCTGCATGAAGAAAGGAACAGCTCATCCCACAGTGGGTCAGGCTGACCTGCTCCTGCTGGGTGTCCCCCACCAGCCTGACCCAATGCCCAGCACACCAGTCAGATTCCACCTCAAATCCCATCAGAAACCAACCTTGAAACGTCCCCAAAGGAAAAAAAATATGCTGGGGAACAGAGGAATGGGGAGAGCAGAAAGAAAGCCACAAAACCTGGGGAGAGGAAAGGAGGAGAAATTCAGCATCTGGCAGTAGGTGGTGTTGGAGCTGCCAGATGGAGGAAGCAGGACTTTGGAGAAGCTCCCTCCAAGAAGGAGCTGAGGGGTCCAGCTGTCTCTCACATCTTTCCAACAAGGATCTACTCCAAGGTCACTCTGCTTTCTTCCTGCCCTGGCAGCCTGGGTGCCTGGGGCTCCATGCCAAAGGCAGCCTGGCACGCCCCAGGCAGGGCACTGGCTTCCATCCCGCTTTTCTGGGCTGTTCCAAGGCTGACCCCAGGCACTGGCAGGACTGTCCCAGCTCCACAAGTCACCTCCATCCTCCTACATCCTGCCCCTTCCACAGCCTCCTGCAGCTACTGCAGCCCCCAGCACAGGGGGATTCCTGTGTGGCGTGGAGGGGAAGGCAGGAGATGGATCAGGGCTGGAGGGATGCCCTCGAGGAAAGGATGCCAGCAGGAGAGGACCTCGAACATCCCTCCCTGCTGGAAATGTTCCCTGGCCTGAGTTCCTGCTAAAGCCCTGAGCTTTACATGGTGCCAGCATCCGGGAACCACCCCGGGGCTCTTTTCCAAGCGGGAGCAGCAGCCTGAGCCATTTCCCTGGGGCTTGTCCCAGCTCCTCCTGGCAGAGCACAGGAGCCCAGGGAACACATCAAACACAGCAGAGGGGACAGGTCTCACAGGAAGGAGCTGTGCCCAGCTGGGCATCACCACCAGGCCCCTTCTCACAGCCACCACAAATAATCACAAAGTACTGCACATTCTTGCTGGGCTTCAAAAGAATATGAAAATCCCATAAAGGAGCGAACAAATACAAAGTTGTAACATCCCATCTAAAACATTACCCTTTGTCCAGGTTACTCTGGCTACTCCTTTTCCCTTGGGGAAAGGAGAATAAACAGGACCTCCTCCAGCCTCTGAAGTGAATTCCCCATGGTGGAGCTGAGCTTCCCTGATCCTCAGGGTGGGAATTTGCTTCAGGTTTATTCCAGGAGCAGGCACAACCTGCACAGCATTGATGCTGCCAAAGCTGAGGTGGCCAGTTGGCTCTGAAGCCTCATTTGGGACTCACCACGTCACCATGGAACTGTGTCCACCAGCTGCAAAACTCCAGAAGGTGTTGGGGGACATGGGGATGGCTGCTGGACAGCAGAGAGGTGATGGAGGGTAAGCTGAGATTCTGACAGGTGTAAATAGACACCTACACGTGGGCTGGCTGGGAATGATGGGGGAGGTGTGGGAAGGATGGACACATCAGCTGAGCAGGCCAGGAGAGGGGACAAGAGGGAAGGCAGGGCTGTGACTTCCCAGATCAAAGGGCTGGGAACAGCCAGGGCAGCTTGTTCACAGTGGCCAGGGAAGGAACAGCTACAGGAAGAAGTGACTTTTCCAGTCCTTGAGGAGATGGACTACCAGCCAGGCTGAGGACAGCCTGCTGGGGTGCCCAGCACCTGCAGGGTTTGGGGACAGAGACAAGCTGCTCAGGTGGGAGATGTGAACCCCTGACACACTGAGGAGAACAATCTCACAATGACACAATGACACAATGACACAATCCCTGAGGCTGGAAAAGCCCTCCCAGCCCATGGAGCCCAAGCTGTGCCCCATGCCCACCTTGTCCCCAGCCCAGAGCATCCCTGGGGATGGGGATCCCCCAGCACTCAGCATCCCAGGGCTGCTCCTCTGTGGCTGGCTGGGGTTTTCTGTGCCTCAGCTGCACCTCTTTCTGACCACACCATAAACCAGAGCTGACTAAAACCCACCATCCCCAACAGTCAGCTTTATACCCCAAAATTTGAAAGTGTGTTAATTCAATTATTGATGTTCTGATGCTAACTAATTTCCTTCACTACTGCTTAGATTCTTATTAAAAAAAAAAAAAAAAGTTTGTGGTTCACTGGGTTCTAAACAGCTGCACATTTACCAAATCGAGGAAGTTTTTATAGCTTGAGAAGACAGGCAAGAAAGTGACGTCAAATTTGAAATCCAGCAACAAAAAACTGAGCTACATGCAAAAACAAAGCTAAGAGTTGTAAGATTGAGGTTTTTTCCCCTGCTCCATCCATTATGCATTTCAGCAAGGCCAACAAGTTGATCTAAGGACATGGAGAGAACCTTCATTTTGAATTTCCATACTTTTATTGGTTTAAATGAAAACCAGACTGTTGTTTTAACGCTGGGTATGAAACCACAAAATAACGATTAATTTTTCCCCTTCCAACAAAAACAGTTAAGATGATTTTAATAACATTTTGGAAAAAAACAAAACAAAACAAAACAACCCTAGCTTTCAGAACACAGAATTGCCCAGCATACAGCCACAGTGATATTTTTAAAGCAATGCATGAAGACATGAAAATCTTGTATTTTCCACTGCAAGATTCAGCTACAGCTGCACTGTGAGTGCCACTGAAGTGAGTGTCCTCTGGAGATTTCATCACATCAAAGCAAGGGGCATGTATACTTTATTTGCTGTTTCTGCAGACACTGACAGCAGAGTGGATTACTTATCTGTAACACTCAATAAATACAGCCAGGGCCTTTTATCTGCTGTTCCAGGGCTTTAACGTCACCTCTCTGCCTCACTCGTGTTGTGGGAAGGAGAGGACCCAGAGATGCCATTAGGGCCAGCAGGACAGAGGAGAGCCAAGGCTGGAGTTGGCAGGCTGGGAGCACGGGCACCACGCCATCCAGGCATCCAGGAGAGAGCCCAGCCTGCCACCACAGAGCCAGGGAGGCAAAAAATAAACCCAGCTGCTCCAAGAGCCAGGAACTGACTGGGGTGACCAAGGTTTAATCCTGGACTTTTTTGCCAGAAAGTGCAGGAGGAGATTGCAACATCATGAAATCACAGAGTGGTTTGGGTTGGAAGGAACCTTGAAAATTATCTCTTCCCACCCCCTGCCATGGACAGGGACACCTTCCACCATCCCAGGTGGCTCCAAGCCCTGTCCAGCCTGGCCTTGGACACTTCCAGGGATCCAGGGGCAGCCACAGCTTCTCTGGGCACCCTGTGCCAGAGCCTGCCCACCCTGCCAGGGAACAATTCCTTCCCAATATCCCATCCATCCCTGCCCTCTGGCAGTCTGAAGACACCCTACTCTGCAGGAGTGCACACCTGGATCCCTCACCACCAGCTTGTGGCATTTGTCAGAGGTTCCAGCAAGGGCTGGGCTCCCACCTGCACTTTTGGGCAAGCAAAGATGGGCAAGAGCCACAACGGGTCAGTGCAGGACTCAGGCTGCTGGGGGCAGGGAGAAACCACGTCAGGACTGCAGGGAAAACCAGATGCTGCAATGTGAGATGTATTTAAAACAACACTTGTTTTGGAAAGTTGCACTATTGCTAATTCAGTAGTGCTAAAAGCCTGGGGAGACTCATCTGCCCATGAAGTCACCACGTGATGTCAGAGCTCAGCTGGGACGCCTGGACCCTGCTCCTGCAGGACCTTAAGGGTGTGTGGGCAAACTTGGGCAAGGAAACCAAGATCCTGGTTTGAAGGACTTCCAGGGATGAGAGGGAAAACCATCACCCTGTTCCACCAGCCAGTCCTGCCGAGTGGCAGAGGGGATTTTGCATCCTGACAATCAGCAGCTCCAAAAAGAGGTAACAAATAGCCAGAACTATCTTCTGCTTTGGTGCACAGCAGCTACTGCTTAGTGTGTTCAAAATCACTCATTAAGGTATTGCCAAGGTGACTGTAAATCCAGAGCTGAACAGACATGACCAGCCACCAAAGCAGTAAGGGGAAAAAAACCCTTTGGCAGGACTTTGAAGGAATTAATGTGCTATTAAAACTGCAAAATATGAGGATGCTGGACTTTTTACTTCAGGAGAAGATTGCTCTTTTTCATCTTTAACTGTGAACTTTTTCATCTTTAACTGTGAACTTCTTAATTCTAATAATTCCATTTTGATGGGAATAGTATGAGAGCCTGGCTTGAACTTTGTGACTTTGTCACTGCCCAGCCACCCTCCAGTTTCTTCATGTTTTCTCATACTTTATTTCAGTGACCACCTGCCCCTCTCACAGCCATGCCCTCAATAACCCCACCACTGACCCTATGCCCAAAAGGCTCTGTGATTTCTTTAGACTGCTTTGCCTGATATTTTACTTGCAGCATATCCCCACTGAGCATCACTCAGACACTGCTGGTGACGGGGCATCTGTAAGTGCCCAGTGACCACCACTGTTCTAAAAGCTAAAAAGGAAACTGTGGTTCAACGGCTACAGAGATATTTTCAGCTCAGGTATCAAGTTAAGGGATCTCAAGAGATTAACCAAGCTGAATGGGCAGCTCAGATAATATCTGCAGGGACACTTTATTGTCACAGCTGCCACAGCTCTGCTCAGGTTGGCACATTATCACGACCTTCACACAACAAAGCCTCCTTGGATGGCCACTTCTTCCCCAGCACAGACCTCTCCTGCTGCTCTCCAGAGTCGGGAGCTGCTGCCCTGAGCTCTCCAGCTGCATGGGGACAAAGGACAGGTCAGCCCCTGGGCAGAGTGACCATGCCACTGGCCCGCTGCCACCGCGCTGACCGCGTTGAGATGCAGCCTGTTCCTGCTGCTGCTCTGCGTGGGAGGGAGCAGGGGTTATGAGAAAGGCTTCAGCTCTAAGTCCAGCTTCCTTACCAAACAGCTCACAAGTTTGGTTTGTTGTTTTGTTGTTTTTTTTTTTTTTTTTAAAGACAGCCCTGGCTGTGTGAGCACTGAAATGGTCACTACACAGTTATTGTGATATTCTTCCCACTGCTGGAATGGTCCTGCTCGGATCCAACACATCCCTCTGTGTGTGTGCAACAATGAGGACCTAAATAACCACTTCAAATCACAGCAGCCCTGGCTCACTTGGCACAAAGCTTCATTATCTAAAGCCTGTGGCACATGAAGGAAAGGCACTTTTAGAAATGTAGATGATGAAGTGGAAAAGAGATGCTGGGGGAGAAATAGGCAGCACAAGTAAGGTTTCTATGAAGTTTCTGATTTTGAGAACTAAGCTTGGATAACTGTCCATCAGCTGCTCTTGATGGGATTATTAGGAATTCATAGAATCACAGGAGAGCTGGGGTGGAAGGGACCTCTGGAGATCATCCAGACCAAGCCCCAGCCAAGACAGGGTCACCTGGAGCAGGTGACACAGGAGCACGTCCAGGTGGGCTGGGAATGAATCCAGAGAGGGAGACTCCACATCCTCCCTCGGCAGCTGATCCAGGGCCCTGCCACCCTCATGGAAAGAAGCTCTGCCTCATGTTGAGGTGGAACTTCATGTGTGCAGGTTTATGGCCATTGGTCCTTGTCCTCAGAATTTCACTCAGTATTAAACCAAAACCTTGCATTTTCACAAGAAACATTTCCATTGATCTCCTGCAGAACCACAAAAGTTCAAGTCAGCTTTTGAACCAGCAGAGAAATGGAACTGCCCTTTTCTAGAACAGGGGGAAAGCTGGCACAGGGGCTGAGAGTCACCCTCTCCTGCCTCCTGGAGGAAGGGCACAAAAGAGGAGGGATGAGGAACCAGGGCAGATGCCCCATTGCATCTTTGCCAAACACTTCAGTGCTCAACTCATACTTAAAAAAACAACCCTGATCCAAAGCAATAATGTTCTTTGTTACTTCTAACAGACAATTCAATTTTTAAATTTGGCAAACAACTACCCTCCAATTCCATAATTTACTTTTACACACAGCCAAGGAGCTCCACACTGCTCTCTTCAGCCAGCGTGCTCAATTCCAGGTGGGTTTAATGCACATGCTGACATTCTATTCACATTCCCTTGTATTTGCATTAATGAAGAAAGCAACTTTTCAGCCTGGTTATTTGGAGCACTGAGCTGTGAGGGCAGAGGCTGACTCCCAACCCAAAATCTGGCCGTGCAATGCCCACACACCACAGCACGGAAATGCAGCTCCCCCTGGGTTATTGCATCCATGGTTTTGATCCAAAATTAATGACAGTTGCAAATATGAACCTCTGCTAAGCCTCCACCCTGGGAAGAACAGGATATGACATTTATAAGCAAGTAAAACTAAAGGAGAAGACAATAACTGAGTGTTTTTCACCATCCAGAGCCTTCCTGTGGTTACAGCACAACCTGCCTGGGGAAAGGAAGGCAGTCCTGTCATGGTGCAAAATGCCCACATTTCAGCTGGGAAACTTTTGTTTGGCTGTGGAGCCACCAGCACAGAGTAACTCCTCCCAGCAAGGAATTAAGATTCCCAGAATTTTGCAGGAGATTTTGGACATGCCTGGAAATTAGATTCACTCAGAAAGAACACTGAGGAATCAGTCAATAAAGTCCAAATAAAAAATAAAACGCACATGTACACTCCAGTTCCTGCTTTGTAAGTATTTAGAGGGAGATGGAGATTATACATATGGCAGGCCATCGTATCACTCTGATTAGCAGGACTGCAAATCCATTTTCCATACTAAACCACATTTTTAGTGTGTTATTAAACCACATTTTTGTGTGTTTTTCTCACAGAGCCCACCAGCTCCTGTGGCTGGCCCTGATGTTGACAGAAACTGAAAACATCCTCGAGAAAATCTGGTTTATTCAGGGATCTCTACGTAGATTTAAGACCTTACCTTTGAGTTAAGAGACTTGGAAAAGTTTGGCTATAAAAAAATAAAGCTCATTGTCACATTTCCCCCGGATTAATTTGCAAATTAATTTGCAGAAGTTACTCAGTAACTTGATGTAGGAAGGAAGCTCTTCTAAGTCCTCTGTAATGACACGGCACAGCAGGAAGATGAAACTGGATTAATTTGCAAATTAAGCTTCCTTCCTACATCAAGTTACAAAGTACTACACACAGTTCTGGTACTCTCTGGTGCCAAAACGTAAAAGCTCATTACTTACATAATCACCATCATAAAACATTTAGCAAATAACTTATTCACCTACTGTACACAGCATTGAGCTGAATAATAAAGCCAGGAGGATTTATTTTCTTTAAATATTACACCAATTGCTGAAATAGCATTAAAAGCTTTTTCAAGGCAACGAAGCAAGAGGTTGGATTATTGCTCTGTGCTGTGACTTGGGCTGAAGAAACACAGGAATAAATTGAATTAGATCTGCCTGATTGTTTGTGGTTTCTGGGCTGCAGCTCCTCGTGGAAGACCCTCCTGGCCTGTAGGGCAGGGACACAGCAACTGGGATTGTCCCACAAGGTCCCAGTAAGGACAGACTCCTGGAAACACTTCCCTGTTTCTCAGCTCACATCCAGCCCTGCAAAGCAATACCAGGCAGTGCAACGCAGCTTCACAATATCAGACACCAAAGCTATTTCCATTTAAATAAGAACTGGAGGAAAATGCTTTCAGGCATTAATTATTGAGGAAGGATTCAGCTGGCCTCTGGAAATTTCCACTTAAGACAAGATATTAACATATTTTCTTCTCTCTTTAAAGTGCATCTGGTTCATTACCAGGAGGATGCAGAGGGAAGGAATACAGGGCAGAGTTGTGCATGTAAAAAGTCAAAGAAATTGCATTCAACTTTGGAAAGAACCCCCTTGGGGTGGCTTTTAGGGGATTTTTTCCCCCCCATTCGGGCCAGACTAATTTCAGTATTACCTCTACCTGGACCTCTGCTTTTTGAAACTTTCTGAGTCACTCCAAAGAGCCTTCCTGGGCTTTCCAGTGCCTGTGCTGGAAGTTACACTCCTAACACAACGCAGCTGTCTCCTCAGGCTGAGGAATCCCAGGCCACTGAGTCACTCCTTGCCTCTGGCCATCCACCCCAGGGCACCTCTGGAGCTGCTGGAATGCTGCACACCCCAGTGCACCAGCTGCAGGCACGCCAGGGGATGCACAAACAGCAGGAACCCAACAGGAGCCACCTCCTTGCCTTCCACACTGACCTGCACCAGCGGTTCTCTCCTGTTAAAATCGAGTTATGATGTTCTTCCTGCTGATGCCGTGGGAATTATCAACCCCACTCCTCCTTGCACAGCAGAACTGAATGGAAGGCACAGCCAAGAAGTGGTTTGCTGCCATCCCCTCCTCCCTGACAGCCCAGCTATGGCTCCCATATGGATTTACTGGGAAGGAAAGACTGTGTTAAACACTGAAGGATCTGTCTGCTGCTTTGCTTAGTTAAGAAAAATGGTTGCTGGGGAACTAAATGACCTTACACATCTGTAGGGAATTTCTGGACATCCATTCTACTGCTAATTCTCAGTGTTAAGCTCTGTTTTCTCAATTCATCAAAGCCAGCCTCCCTTTTTTGATATTATTAATGACTGTGAGTTTCTATCTGTCACACAATTCAGCTTAAATGCTTCCAGGCTGCTTCTCTTCGTTCCAGGGGTTTGGCCTGAAGTTGCCTCTGTGTTTTACCATCCTCACATGGGTCCTCTGCTCATTTCCACTCTCTCCTGACCAGAACCTCAGCGCATGCTGATGGGCATTTTGCAATACCTTGAATTAAGTTGCACACCTGACTTCTCTAAGAGATGCAAGCCATGATGGCACAAACAAAAATAGAATTTAGAATAGTTTTCTTTTATTAAATCTGCAAAGAATGACTCCTTACAGGAAATACCTTATCAGCTACCCAATCTACCCTGCTTCCACCACAGGAAAGCATGGACCAGTATGAAGGAAAGAAATGCAAATCCCAGAGACAAAAGGGGTTTGAAGGCAGTCTTAGTAGAAAAGGCTGAGAGAACTGGGATTGTTCAGCCTGGAGAAGAGAAGCTTCAGAGTGATCTGTGGCCTTCCAGTGCCTGAAGGAGCTGACAAAAACATGGAGAGAGATTTTTTTTTCAAGGGATTCAGTGCCAGGACACAGGGAATGGCTTCCCTCTGCCAGAGGGCAGGGATGGATGGGATATTGGGAAGGAATTGTTCCCTGGGAGGGTGGGCAGGCCCTGGCACAGGGTGCCCAGAGCAGCTGTGGCTGCCCCTGGATCCCTGGAAGTGTCCAAGGCCAGGCTGGACATTGGGGCTTGGAGCAGCCTGGGATGGTGGAAGGTGTCCCTGCCCATGGCAGAGGGTGGAATGGGATGAGTTTTAAGGTCCCTTCCAACTCCTTAGTGTTCTTTGATTCTACGAATGTTTTTCCCCCATCTGATGAAGTTCTTTGCTCTCCCTTGGTTGGGTGAGCTGAAAACTCAGGAAATATCAAATCCTACTGTCCATGTCACCACCTGCTGTGGAATGTGAGCCCTCACCAAAAGGCAAAAGGATCAGGATGACAAAGCTACCAGTGAGAAAGGGAGGAAAGGCACTGGCACAGAAACATGCCAGTGGTGCAAGGAAATCCATGACAAATCACACGCAAATATTTGCAAAAAAAAAAAAAAAAAAAAAAAAAAAAGACTAAATTATATTTGGAGGAAGTCTGTGATTTTCTTCTGTTGGGAGAAATCTCATCACGAGCTGAAACACTGAATCCATTTAAATGTAATTTAAACTCCCAATGAGACTTTCAAGCTGAGGCTTCCAAAGGCATACAAATTATTTCAGAGGGTGAGTTCTCATCCCACTAAGACACAGCTAAGAGAACTGTGCTTGGTTTGTCAATACCTGTAGGACAAGCAGGAGGGAAGTGCAGGAGGTTTAAAGGGAAGAAAGCAGGGGATAAGGCAGAGAGGTGACACAAGGCAAAGAAATTCATTTCCCTCCTCATCACCAGAGAAAACAAATATTTGCTTCATGCAATCCACCACAACTGTGCCTTGCAAACACAGAACTCCACTACCTGGCACTAGAAGCTTTTTGATTATCATCTCTTGCCTAATCATGTGCAGTATCTCCCTGTCTCATCCTTTAATTCACCCCAAGCACCTTTTGAAACCTTTTAAATGTGCCTGTCTGCCTCACCAGTCCTTCAGGGGGTTATGGGGGAGGAAATAAAGCCATACAGTTCATTCGTTCAAGAGGAAAATACAACTTTTCTGAAGAGAAAAGTTGTTATGAAACCTAGTATCTAATGAGAAAGTTTATTTTTAGAAGGTTTCTGCACTGTAATAATTAGTTCAGGAGAATCTGGGACACGCAGTTTCAGGAATCCTCATCCTGAGATAAAGCTACATAACACTGGAGCATCACAGGGCTAGGGATCTTTAAAATCATGTCACAAACATCCACAGATCCAAATCTGGATGGAATTTAAAGTTTAACATTCATAATATTGTGTACAGGATGGTAATACAAAAATCAAATCCATTTACTTTCATCTGAGAATTATCTAAGCAGTCTTATAAAGCAAATCCTCTTGCTGGGGAAGAAGAAGCTATTGGACAATGGAAAATGCCAGGACTTCACAATTGCCAGCCTGGACAGACATTTCCTGCAGGAAGAAATTCTCATCCATCAGATATTTTACAATTTATGTGACTCTCCTCTTCTCTAAAAATGGCCCTGACAAACCATTCCTTTTTTAAACCCACACCAAGTTCTGCTGGGTTTAATATGAACCACCAGAACTGTGAAAAACACAATAAAGCTCCTGACAGAAATAAAGACAGCCAGCATATAAAATGCCACTCAGGATTGCACATGCCACACTGACACTATCCATAGACAGAGCACATGTGAGATTTGGGGCTTTTTTTGTTTTATTCTGGGTGGTTTTTTAATCAAACAAGTTGTGGGTTTTTTGCTTCTTTTTTTTTTTTTTTTTTTGTTCCCTGCAGCTGAATTAGTTCTAGACTTTCTGGGCCTTTCCTCCCAGAAGTTCTAATAAAGCAAAGACTGAAAAGCTGAAACAAACAGTTTTATCCTTTTACTATTTTTAGAAGCCCATTTGAATTCTTATGTGCATATTTCAGTAACTGAAAGGGCAAGGGAGAGAGGAAAACGTAATTTCTGATGTGTTCCAGCGCTGCAAATGGAAGAATCTGAAGTGGATACAAAGGGATAGGCAGGAGAGAAAGGAAAAAACTGGGACTGGATAAAGGAGCAGGAAAATAAGCAAAATAGCTGATGAGAAACAAGGCAGTATGTACAGGGGGAAAAATAACATTAAATACAAGGCAGGAAAAGACAACAGAAAATACAGTAGAGATAACAGATTTACAAACAAAAGACGTTTAGGGAAAACCAGTTTTCAAAAAGCAAGTGGAAGATGAATTAAGAGAAACCCGAACTAAACGAGGAAAAGACGGAACCGAGGTTTTCAGAGAGGCAGTCCAGAAGGAAGGCTCACAAGTGAGATTAACAGACACTTCTGTGCATTCCCATGCCAGATGTTCTGTCTCCCTAAACTTAGAGGAAACAATGGGATGAATCCTTTTACTGAATTGGCAGGGTATTTTATTTTCGATTACGCGGTTTAAGAATTAAAATTGCCTTGGCTGGTGCTAAATGTCTGAAAGTCTCTTCAAAGATTTCCACTGCAACTGCTGAAAAGAACCATCCAGAGAGCTGCTGTTCTCCTCCCAAATACGCTCTGTGTGCTTTATTTGCTCTTCTGAACCACAACAGATCTCTGTACCAAAGCACCTTTTAAAGTTATTATATTCTGTAGCTGAACGCACAGCACCACCAGCAGCCCCAGGCGAGCTCAGAGTTCATTCCACCTTCTCAGAAAAAGCTGAGACAATGCACAACCCAACCTGAAAAATTATTCAGGCCCACCAGGAGATGAGAGGTGCTAAAACACACTAAAAAGACAACAAAATGCAGAAATGTTCAAGGCCAGCTCGGACAGGGCTTGGAGCAAACAGCTCTTGTGGAAGATGATTTTTAATGTCCCTTCCAACCCAAACGATTCTGTGATTCCCTGATCCTATGAAATGGGTGAGGAGCTGCCAGTGGGTTCCTGCAGAGACTGGGAAGAAGTTTAAAAGTGTACAATTTGATTGCTGAAGAGTAAATGGCAAGGGAAACTTCTAATGGCACAAAGTCTGCCTGAGTGGGCAGCCCTGCACGATCTGTACCTGCCATGCAGGAAAATGGAGTAGCAAGGAGGAGGAGAGCTTAGATTTCTGCACAATACTCATCAAATGCATCCTGAAATGACAAATTCTGACCTTAAAAAGGAGTTG
Organism: Catharus ustulatus; assembly: GCF_009819885.2. NCBI lineage: Eukaryota > Metazoa > Chordata > Aves > Passeriformes > Turdidae > Catharus > Catharus ustulatus. The sequence continues at coordinate 31,516,118 of NC_046228.1, read as the reverse complement.
GGGGAAAAAGGTGTCTGGGAGATGGGATAATTGAGGAGGCTCAGCACTCCTCTAGAATTCAGGGAATTCTAAAAGGATCAGCCAGCCCCAGAAAAACACTTCAAGAGGCAACAACTGGAAAGAAAAGTTTTCAAAAGCAGGTGGTTAACTAGCAGGTGTTCTACCTTTGATGGTTTTTGCAAAGCCTGAATGAATTTCTCTGCTGAAGTGCCAGAGGGGAACCCACGTGTGCTTTATTGTCACCTGAGAGGCTCAAACAATTAACATGACTGTTGTCACCAGGCTCAGCACTGAATGTGCTTGTGGCAGGTCAGTGAAAAGACACTGACTGAACGATCTTTCAAACTTTAAACAATTTGTAAGGCCCATGCAAAGTCTCTCCTGTCATATCAGCAGCCTAGAGGGGCTCCAAGAGAGCTGGGAAAGGACTTTTGCCATGGGTGTGGAGGGACAGGACAAGGGGGAATGGCCTTAAGTGAAGAAGGGGAGGTTCAAAGTAGACACTAGGTTTAGATTAGATATTAGGGAGTTCTTTACTCTGCAGGTATGGGGGGACCACCCTCTCTCCTTCCCCCTCCTGCAGCAGCCTGGATGTGACCAAGATCCAAACACAAACTCCCCAATCACAGGTAGAACAGTGACACTGCCTTACCCCCTGCCAGCAACTCTGGCTCTCCTGCTGCAAATCCTGGGGCAGGAAACACAGAGATCCATCATTGATGTACACACAGGGACACACAGACACAATCACAGCCCTGATGGCCAGGATGGGAGCCAGGCACGGAGAGCTGGAGGCAGGGCAGCCTGTGCAGGAGGCACTGGGAGCACTGGGAGCACTGGGAGCACTGCCATCTGCTGCAAGAGACTTGAATGTCAGCTGGGACACAGCAGCAGTGATCACCTCCTCAGCACATCAGCATGTGTGTGGGGCAGAGCTGGGTCCAAGGGCTGGACTCCCTGATCTCAGAGGGCTTTTCCAACCTTTTGGATTCTGTGATGGTTTTGTTACATCAACAGCACACGAACCTGGAGTGAGAACATGCTGGGATGAGTTCAGGGAAGGCACCAGGATGATCAGAGGGTGGAGCAGCTCTGCTGGGAGGAAAGGTTGGGAGAGCTGGGATTGTTCACCTGGAGAAGAGAAGCTTTGGGATGACCCAACTGTGGCCTTCCAGTGCCTGGAGGAGCTGACAAAAACATGGAGAGATAGTCTTTACAATGGATGGAGGCCCAGGACACAGGGAAGGGTTCCCACTGCCAGAGGGCAGGGATGGATGGGATATTGGGAAGGAATTGTTCCCTGGCAGGGTGGGCAGGCCCTGGCACAGGGTGCCCAGAGTAGCTGTGGCTACCCCTGGATCCCTGGCAGTGTCCAAGGACAGGTTGGACTTTGGGGCTTGGAATAACCTGGGATAGTGAAAGGTGTCCCTGTCCATGGCAGGGGTGGCATTGGATGGGCCTAAAGGTGCCTTCCCACCCAAACCATTCCAGGATCAAACTTCAGCTTCTCCAGCTCCCAGGTCAGGCTTTGAAACTAAGCATGTTTGGCTTCTGATTTTTTCCATTTCTTTCAACTTCTCTCACTAGCACAGAAAATATAATATTTAATTTTCCAGACGTGGTCAAAGCAGCTCAGAATTTAAGGTGACTCTTTAACTCTGGATTAAAAAAACCCAAACAAAACAAACCAAAACCAAATCCCCCAGACGCTGCAGAATAAAAGTGATACCACTGTAACCACATGAAAAATACTATCATGATAGCTGTAAAAACAGTATTTCCAGTTTTGAATAGTTGCATGATATAATCAAAGCTCTCTGACATAACTGCCAGAGGAAAAAAAAAACTCTTGCAGCCCCACTCTCAGTCATCAGGATTTGAAACTACTTATTTTCAACAAATCCCTTCATTCTGTGGAACCTGAGCTTGTCACAAAGGCAACAGAAACCCATTAAGTGAGTGGTCCAGGCTTCCAGGGTATTAGGTCTCTTCCCTGGATCAAGTTGTGTATGTCTAAATATAATCCAGAATAAGCAGCTAAATGTTATCACATTCATAGTAAGTAACAGCAGAGCTTTTCATCTTAAACAGCCAACCCAAAATAGGAAACTGCTTCTGGAGGAATGAAAACACCAGGAGAACCTTGCTGTGTTTCAGAGCATTCTGCTGAAATCCTACAGGCACATGTTCTGGTCCTACAGGAACCTCTGAACAACCAGTTACCGAGGGAAAAATCAATTACAGCTCAGCCCCTCCTGCAGGACACTGCAGGGTTTTCTCACCTGACTAACCAGAAGCCAGAAAAAACCCAGATCAACCAAAAAAACTAACAACACCCAAAACAAGGAAAATCTGTCCAGTTATTTGGAAAAAAAATTCTTTCCAAATATCATGCCCTAGTCTGCTCTGTTAGCTCATACATAATGCACTTCCCTCATTAGAAGATGTTATTCTGATTTCAGCCCTTGGCTGAAAACAGAGCACAGCAGGACAAGTGTATCCTAAACATGTGGAGAAGTTGCAGTTTTGTTTGGCATTAACACACTGTCCCTTCCTACACTTGTTCTGATTTACAGGAAGGTTATTAACAGGCAGGAATTCTCTCTTCTGCTGCTGTTTGAAATCCATCAAGCACTAAAGCCCCAGCCCTAAGTGAGGCTTTTTATTTTCATCACACAGACAGTGAGATACATCAGCATTCAAATTACACCAAATTACAGAATGACCATAATGGATATTTCATGGTTAAAAATACCCTAAGCAATGCAGTCAACACCAGCCACTTCAACAGGCATTGTTTATAGGACTGCAAACTCTTCTTTTTATAAATACAGATTTCATCTATACAACCAAAGAAAGGTTTCTTTGCAGCCATACTTTTTTTTAAAAAAACAGTTTTTTAAGTTCAGAAAACACTTAAAGAATGAAGCTTTCCTAGTCCAAGTCCCAGCCTGCAGCAGATTTTACAGTTGAGTAATAAACCCTTTTAAAATATGGCTTATTATGGAAATACTGTCAGAGCCTTAATTAAAGTAGGCGCCACAACAGTGGAGCTGCTTACACAACAAAGGGGCTCTGCAGAGCACACCAGGCACCCTCTGACCTGGCCATGGAGGGTTTTCCTCCCATCCCACCCTCTCCAGTGGCACCCTGGGAATTGGGAATCACTGGGACATCCCCCTGGAACAGCAGAGCTGTGGAACCTCCAATGTGCACACGCCTCCCACAACACCATGGAATCGCTGCTGGCTGGGAAATTAAAAAGGGATCTTTAAGCCAGGCTTTAAGGCCTGAGATTTAATTCAGCTTTGGTTCAAACCTGTGGTGTAGATCACGAAGAATTAAGATCTCATGTCAGCAATGTTTCATAACCTGCATTAAAAAAATCCCGGCCTCACCAAAGTCAATTTTGCCCACAGCTTCAGAGCACAAGTTTTACCCAAAGTAAATTGGAGAACCACCTGCTCATTAGAGAAAAAAAAAAAAAAATTAAAAAATGGAAGCTTTTAGAAAAATTATGCTTTATGACAAGAATTTATTATATGCTGGTAAAATGGGTCAAGTGGGTAAGTGTGAAAACCATCTCAGTATCCTCCTATCCCAGAAATTCCGTTCAGAATCTGTGTGTCAAACACATAGAGGGCACCTAGTGCAAGCAGGAATGCTCCCAGAACACAGAACCTCCCATCCTCCTGCAGCCTTCACTCCAGAGTGTGCACATGTGCCTAGGTTTAATCCCACAGTTCCTCACCCTGAGGCAAACAGGATTCTTTCCCAGTCAATTATGCTAATTGCCAAAGAACTCGCCTGTCCCTGGGGAAGCTGTGGGAAGATCCTGCAGGGATTCCGGCCACATCCTCAGTGTCACTGTGAACTGCAGGGGAGCAGGGAGCAAAGGGGGCTCTGCCTCCAGGTTGAAGGAATGCTGGCTGTGCCAGGAGCCTGCTGCGAGGAAGAGGGGGAAGGTTCTTCAAATAGATGGCGTTTTCTTTGTGGTTTTTTTCCAGGGAACAACACAGGCACAGTCTCCCCTTAATTTCTGCACATGACCCCATTACCAACTTCTTTTTGTAATTTCAATTTCTTACTCCATCCTCCCCGCCAAGAACCATCAGGAATGTGCAGGTATAACACAAGAAGAAAAGCAGACATACAAAGTACACCTCCATAGGATTTAAATCCAGAGTTATCCAGTGCAAGAAATGCAGTGAAAGGAGCCCTGGTCAGGACACACGAAGAGTTCTGGAAACCACGCCTTGCAGATGAAAAGCTCAGGGACTGTGCTCTGTCCAGCCCACGCAGAGAAGGCCAAGGAACAACTTAATCCCACAGGGATTGCATAAGACTGGGAAGCAAACATTTCATAGAGGGCTTTTCACTCCGGTCGACGCAAGCCCAGCCTGGCCAGCTAAATCTGAGTTTCCTTCAAGGCAGGATTGAAAGGGAGAGATAAATCTATCAAAGGCAAGGAATGGAAGACCTCTTGCCCTTCCCAAAAGCTGAAAAAATCACAAGGCAGAGCAATCCCCACTAAAACCTACCAAGCATCCTTTGGCTCATCCATCACTGAAAGCGTTTGTGCCAAGACTGGATGTTTCTTTCTAGATTGGCCCCAATTAAAACAGTCTTACGGCCTCCAGGGGACTGTTTTATCTGGTCAGAGTGGTCCCTCTGGGCTTTCTAATCTGTAATCTAATTTCCAATCATGGAACAGCACTGCTATGTGCTCTCCTTGGTTCCATCCTTGGAAGTGTCATGCGGTGCAGGATGTGGTAAATAAAAGCACATAGCACTTATTTTTAAAGCTGGCTGGGCTGAGATAGGGAGGAAGGACTATTTGTGGGTGGTTTAAATGAATGTACTATATTTAATTCATGGCATTCATCAGATGACACAGCAAGAGGCACAGAACAAGGATCAAACAATTAAGATTTACTGAGAAAATGCAGTAATTCTACTTGTTTGGAATGGCCAGCTCCTCAGCCAGCCACGAGATTTTCGTTTTCCATTCATCAGTTTCCCCCCAAAGCCTGGCAGTGAAATACATATTTATCCACATTGGGTTTGGTGACATCATATTTAAGAACATACCAGATCTCCCCATCCCTAGTGTGTAAAATGGGAACAGAACTGAGAAAACCTTGTCTGAGCATGGGCTCTCAGCACTGAACTGGTCCCAGCCTGCTCGGCATCACTTTGAATTCTTTGTGGGTTTGCCACAGTGGAGGTGGCCAAGTGGCTCTTCACCCTCACTGTCAGGCCACTCAAAAAGTTTGGTTAGATTTCCATGATAAATACAAATAATAAATCTACCTGGCCCAAGAATGCTTTTTTTTTTTTCCCTTTTCACGAGTGCTGTATTTTCTCTCCAATTCTCCACACAATCAACAGACAAAAGAAGGTCTTGCGTGTTTCCTTGAAAAGAATTCTGTAATTAGAAAGAAATTTGACTGATACAAAGTTAGCACAGTGGAAAACTGCAGGAATGGCGAAATGATCAAAGTCACTTGTAAAAACAGACAAAACTAAACATTTACTCGTGTTTAGCCAATGGGGCTCCAGGAAAGAAACATTAATGAACATTTTAATAGGACATTTCATAGCCCAGATTAAAAAAAAACCTAATTCCAAATCTCAAGCAACTTAGGAGTAAAAATTAAAACGCTGAGCACTCTCCTGCTTTTTATATGATAAGCAAATCTCTGTTTATTAAACACCAAGTGCCCAATTTTCATTCCACAGGAGCTGTATGTATAATTACTCTCAGTTTCTCTGCAAGGCAGCGCTGCAGGGACAGCCAGCCATTCTTTCCAACCACCGCTGCCTGCGCTTCGTGGGAGCTTCTCTAAAAGGAACATGAAAGCCCTGAACACACATAAAGAGCATATTCACAAATATTCACAGCCAGACAAACAATAAACAGCTCCGCGAGGCCGGATCGCGATAGCGCGGCACAGGCTCGTCGAGCGTGCGCGCGCGTCGTCACAAAGTTCAAAAAGTCACATACATTTTTAATAAACCCCCCCAAAACCAAAAAAACCCCACACATTATGAGTTCATTACTGCTGAGTCTTCAGAGCCATGGCTTAGTGGACTGGAATAATAATCCGAGCTGGGGGTTTATGACGTTCCAGGTCTTTTTCTGCACGACAGATCGCGGCCTCACGCAGCTCTGATTCCCACCCTCTGCTTTCTGCTGCTTTACTGAAGATTTTGGGGGCTTCAGTGCAGATTTTAGGGCTCCCTAAATCCCCCAGGAACCCCTAGATTTTCACTCAGTTTTAGGACCATTTTTCTTTCTTTTAGTGCAGATTTTAGGATTTTTTTTTTGGCCATTTTTAGTGGGATTTTTAGGGAATTTTTGAGTTTCTTATTGCAAATTTTCAGGCTTTTTTTATGCTGTACTTTTCCTGGATTTTTCCTGATGTTTTCCCCAGAAATCCTTGGAATTCTGGTAGATTTTGGGTGTTTTAGTGCAGAGTTTAGGACTTTTTAGTCATTTTCAGTCTGATTTCCCTTGGATTTTTTCCCACCCATTTTCTCATTTTTCCCCTCAGAAATCCATGGAATACCGCTGGGTTTTGCAGCCATTTCTGGGTGTTTTAGTGAAGATTTTAGGATATTTTTGGTCATTTTCAGTGTCATTTCTGGGGCAGATTTTTGGGGCATTTTAAATCCGATTTTCCCTGGATTTTTTTCCCTATGTTTCCCAGGTTTTTCCCGGTATTTCCCTCCAGAAATCCTTGGAATTTCCCTGAGTTTGAGCCCATTTTGGGGTGTTGTAATGCAAATTTTGGGCGTCCAGTGATCAATTTTAGGACTTTGTGGAGGGGATTTTTAGGATTTTTTTGCCATTTAAGGGCAGATTTCTTTACTAATTCCTTCCCAATATTTTTCCCAGAAATCCCTGGAATTTTGGCAGATTTTAGGTGTCTCAGTGCAGATCTTAGGACTTTTTTTGGCCATTCTAGGACTTTTTTGGCTGATCCAGCCTGGGATTCCCATGCACTGCAAACCTCCTCCACTGTAACCAAGAGAAACTAAACACCAAAAAAATCATGCAAATCACTCCCCCCAAAACACATATCAGTGTCTCAGAAAGAGAAAATGAAAATAAAAACCCTGCAGCCATTCAAACCCTGCGTGACTGTTTTCTCTCACTTCAGCCAGAAAAACAGAAGCAGCCTGATCATTTTTAACAAACTTTTACAGTCCCTGCAGTGGATTTAAGGCTTGTGAGCTGTGTTCATGCTGAATAAGAAACTCCACAGTTCTGAAAGAAAGCTCCTGAAAACAGAAGTGCAGATGTAGCTGTGCAACCACCCCAGCTCCCATTTTAAATAAATCCCAACAAGGGAAGGAAGGAGGAATGGCAGCATCACCCCAACCAGATTTCCTCCAGAGAGCTCTGAGTGGGAAGCGTGGAAATGTGAAAGTCAGGCAGCCCATGGGGAGAATTTGGGTTGTTTGCACCTCCAAAACCTGGGACTCAGCCCAGCTAGGGAGATCCTTGCCCCATGTTTCCTGGAAGCCTGACTGGGATTTTTTTTTTTTCCTTTTTTTTTTTTTTTTTTTTGTGGTCAGATTGGAGGATTTGGGAAAGCCCTGGAGGGGGATTCCACAGTGAGAGGGGGAACTCAGTTGGTCACTGGGCCATTTTATCCCTCTGTCCCACAGGATTCACCTTTCTGGGATATCTGAGGAAAATCCCCACAGCCCAATCTGGTCACAAAGGTTATAAAGACAGTTCACTAATATATACACTGATATATATAGAGCTTCCAAATGAAAGGTTTTAAACCCCCTAAGGAAAACAAAATAGCTGATGAATTTTATAAAACCACTCTGAGGAATAACCCAGCTCTCCTGCAGATCCAGGCTCACTTGGAGAAGGCTCCAAAGAAAAATGAGAGCCCCTTCAAAGTGCCTGAAAGGGCTCCAGGAGAGCTGGAGAGGGACTAAACCCCTGATTTTAAATTTTCTATGAAAACTTGGTTTAAATGAGTGAAAAGAGTCACTCTGGCCCTGACCTATAAATTGTGCATTTACATGAGGAGCAAAATAGCCTCAACTATTCCATGTTTTCCTACCAACCAATGACATAAATTTGAACACTCAGAATCATTTAGGTCGGAAAAGAAACAAAGAAGCCCAACCTTTGACTGAGATGCCCACCTTGTCAGCTCAGAATTCCTTTTAATTGCAAGTGGAGGAATTTAAGACACAGCTTTTCAAACAGACTGTGGACAAGACTCCAAAACCCCAAAACCTGACCAGTAGGAGGGGACTCCATTTCAAATGGTCTTCTAAGGATAAGCAATAGACAATTTATTACCTATCTGAAAAGAAAAACTCAAAACAACATAACCAAATAAAGTCATCTCAGCTGAAAAACAAAAAAAAAATTTAAAAAGTAGCATTAATTCCCAAATCAAAACACAATTTTTTTTTAAAATATCACTTCTAGCATGCTCCATATATTGGGATTGGCAGAATAAAATTCAGCAAAGAGTAGATGGAATTTGCCCTTGCTATTCCCCCCAAAATTATGAAAAATAACACAATGCTAATTAAAAATCAGAGGAAACTTCGCAGAAGATATTTTGGGGTTCTTGGGCAGTTAAGAGTCCTGAATAAACCAGAAAAAAAAAAATTTAAATTAAATAACCAAAAAATGTTTTTTGCACAGCTTCCAGGATGCTGGTTGTGCACAGGAACACACAAGATTCCCTTCATCCTTCTAAAAAAACACTTTGAGGAAGTCACAAATCATGGAGTGAACCTCTCCAAACCTTGCATAAGATTTCTAATCCTAAAACAATCCATGACTCACGACTTGTAGCCTCAGTAAGTGAAACTGCTGACATCAAAACCAGTGCCAGGGGTGAGCTGGCATGATAATTATGCACACTCACTTTCAGCTAGCCAAATGCCTCCCAAAAATAGAACCAGAGATATGAGGCCTAATTAGAAGTGTCTGAATTACCAGGATTCCTAATTTTTTTTAAAAAGGAACATTACTGATGACAACTCAGCAGAAGGTTTCCATTCCACTACCAGTCATCTAGTAAAATATTCAGAGCATTTGAAGTGAAATTAAGGACTGGCCCCACCAAAAAAAAAAAAATCTGTAAACTGCACTGAGAGGTTTTGGAGCACAATCCAGTGTGGCAGTGAACAATTGATCAGCATGCTAAAATGTGGCCATTTTACACATAACCACACCTGTGCAGCACTGCTTTACCTCCTTCACTACTGGAAAACAACTGAGAAAATGCAGAATTGTGTGTGAAACCAGTGCCCATCCAGAGATGCATCTGGGAGGTGGAACACACATCCAAATTAACTCCTCCAGCAAGAACCTCATCTTATGAGCAGCCTCCTGCACTAAAAACACTGAATTCATACAAAGCTGAATTTATTCTCCCTGATTTTCTCAGATTCCCAGGGCTCCTGTTTCCAGAGGTCCACATCCCTTCTTTTATTTCCTACATCCCTTCTTTTATTTCCTTCCTGACCTGGGCACTAATTAACACAGGTGGCATTTCCACTGCAGCATCTCAGGATAGCCCAGGCTCATCACCCTCCCAGGACACAAAAAGGCAAGAACAAAACCTCTCATTTGCTAAGGGGACTCATTAACAGCAGCCACTGTGCACAATCCAGCCCCTATTTGATTTAATGCTTCCTCAGAGATCCCTGCTCTCCCCAGCCTAAAATGCCACCACCTTTGGAAAAAAAAAAGTCCTCATCAAGTGCTAAAACTCATTCAAGGCACAGTATTTTTGCACCACCCTGAAATGAACATTTTTACAGAGCAAAATGAAGCATTTTTGGTACCAACTGTTCCCACAGAAAGGGAACACTCAATCCGATTTCCCCAAACGGAAAAAAAAAAAAAAAAAGAAAAAAAAAGGCAAGGAAAGACATTTTTAGATTGTACAAAAATACAAAGAACTGATATAACCCACAAGGAAGTGTGGCTTGTGTGCACCACTATTAATCTATCTTGACTGAACAATATATATATTTTTTTTTAAATTTCACTCTTCCGCCTCCCCTTTTTGTTTGCTGCTGAGGACAGATAAGTGCTCCTGGCAGTATCTTGGCACAGGCATTTCACTGAACAGTAGCTATTGTAATAGCAAAAAAAAAAAAAAATCTTAGTCCCTCAGGTTCTGAGAATTTCACTTTGGGCCCATTAGACTGAAAGGTCTCTAATTCCAGGTTCATGCTGGAAAAACAACTGTTTATGGAGCAACAATAAACCTTTCCTCTGTAGGGAGTGCCAACCCAGGCAAGGAGGGGGGTGAAAATTCTGATTAATTCCTGTAAGCTTCTGCCAGTCCTGTGCTGTGAAGGCAAACATCAGCCAAGGCAAAGAATCCCACTCCTGGATTCTTAAAGATCCCTTCCAACCCAAGCCATCTCGTGGTTCTGTGATTCTGCCAAAATATCAAAATAACCCTGGAGAGGAGGGTGTTGAACAACCCCCTGCACTGGGAACCCTGCAGGGATCAAGGGCAGAGGCTGAGATTAAGAAATGGATGGGGAGTTCTTGCCTTACCAAGGTGGAAAACAACAAAAAAATCCGACACATTAGGAGTTCTCACATGGAGAAACACAGAAGGGTAAATATTCCAAATTACGGTGTGCATATTTTGGGTTTAAAGGGATTTTTCAAACCAGTTCACAGCTGTGTCATCTTTTGTACCAGCTTTGTCAGGGCTACTAAATTACCTTATTTTTTTAATTTACTCTGAAGTGTCTTTTTAGGGAAGATTTCGAACTGTGCCAAGAAATAAAAGTGCTAAATCTTCTCAGACTGAAGGTATCTTAAATAACTGTGTCGCTGTGCCTTTGATCATTTCAGGGTTCAAGCCTGGCAGTGCTGCTGGCAGAAGCCATCCCCTCCATCACTGCAGATCCTGCACAGGGCACAGCCACACTCTGAGGATCACCAAGTAACATTTGGGGTGGGGGGTGAAATAAAAGGGAAGAAAAGCTTGTTAACAGTAATTACCTTTCTCTTCTGCAAAACCAATACATGCATCACCTTCCTCTTTGCTAAAACATTTTACTACACAGGCATCCTCTACTTTTTCTTTCCAACTGACTGAGATGCTGCCTGTGGAGACAGCTGTGACACAGGTGACATTCAAGTTTTGGAGGACACAGCCTCTAGACTTTAATTTAGCAACTTGATTTCCCCCCCCCACCTAGGAAAACAACTTTTTTTTTCTTGTCCCCACCTTCAGCTGGATTTATTTATCCCCTTACTATTCTCAGCAGCTCTGCAAAACTCATTTCCTTCATTCTTTTGGCTTTCTAGGATAAAGAGGCAATTGCACCCTCCAAACCTCATTATGGTGGAAGAACACAACTGAGGCTAAATCTTGGTTATGATAAAAGAGGCAGTGGAAATTTGGCAATAAACTGTGAGCAGGATGAGCTGCACAAACTGCCAGATCCAGCTCCCCTTTCTTTGCTACTGATCAAACTGTGACAGCACAGTTTTAAAAGTAAATTTAGATTTTTTTTTTTAATACACTTTTCCAGGATTCTTTTCCCCTCACCTCATCAGGGTTCTGAGAAGGCACTGCTGCATATTCATGTAAATATCCAGCACATACTGGCAAATCCTTCTGGGTTTTATCAGATGCTCACATTTTCCATTAATTTTAATAACCAGCCTTTTTTCTGCTGACTGCTTCTCACTTCTTCCTTCTAGTCCTGAATTCAGGGATTCCATATTTTATTTCCTCTTCTCCTTTATGTGGGGACTTTTTTCTTTTTATTTGCATGGATAGTTCCTGAATTTTATTGGAGGATTTTTTTTAATTTACCAAATTTCTCACAAGATAATTACCCAAACCCAGGAATTCATAGTTAGTCAGCGTTGCCTCCTACCAATTTCATCTCAAACAACTGAAGCCACTCAATTTAAAATGAATTTTTGAATAAAACAACACTCCAAATTGCAGCTAAACATGTGCCAAACCTTGCAGTGCACTTTTCTGGTGAAGGATGTGCTCTGTAAGATAAGGAAGAGGCTCAAAACACCTTCCCACAGGAACACAACCTTGATGCTTTTTATTGCAGTCCAAGCTAGCCCTGGTGTTTTGATTCAGAGAGCTTCAATCAGCTTAGCCCATCAGCAATAATTCTAATTAAACCCCACCAATAATGTTGATAGGGGAAAAAAATCCCTCTCCAAGTATAGATTTCCTAGAACTAAACACATGATGCTATAAAGCTGCAAGCAGCCTCTGTAACAAAAGAAGGTGAGGTGCCAGAAGTTTCCAAAAGCAATTGATAAAGCCCTCAAGACCCCATTAAAATCTCCTCTGGGAATAATTTGCAATCTGCTGCACTCCATGCAGACGTTGGATTAAAGCATCAAACCTTAATCTGGGGGTTTATTTCACCATGGGTTTCCCTCCCCGCTGCTCCCAGCCTGCAGGGAAGGGACAGGGATTTCAGTGACCACAGCAGCACACCAATTTCACATCAAGCCTGTGCTCCTGCTGTGAGCACCAGCCCAAAGTTTGGGCTCTGCAGCTTGGAGGTGACACCCAGGGCTCTTCCTTTTCCCCTCCTCTCACCCCCAGCCCTTTTCCCACACCCACACTCTCTTCTAATCTGCTCTAATTGCCACTAGGCAACACCCCCACCAATTTTCAGCAATATTCCCAAAGATCCAAATGGTATTTCCTCATGCTGGCTCCAGGCATTATTGTCCCATCCCTTGTCACACAGACCAGATCCTGTTATTACCCTGATCCTGCACCCCTGTGTCCCAGCTGCATCTCAAAGCAGCCCAACAAGGGAAGGAGGCACCTCAGAAACAACAATGTGCTATTACTCATCCCCTTGGGAGATGCTGTGCTTCTGGCCTCGTGAAAGCTGAGCCTTGTCTTCCACTTCCCCCTTTCCCAAGGCAGCTTTAGGTGAAGGAGACAGAACCTGCAGGCATGTGACAGCCAGCGTGATCCCTGCAACCACAGAACCACAAGAGCAGAGCTCAGAAAATACCATCCATGCCTGTTAAACACCACTGCAAGCCTGGCCTAAAAAAAAAAAAAACCAACAAAAAATACTAAAAAATCAACCAACCAACCAAAAAAAAAAAAACCACCCCACAATCCAACCCAAAAAAAAAAAAAAAAAAAAAAAAGAAAAAAAGAAAGAGAGGGAGAAATCAGTACAAGGGAGAACTTCAAAGTCAAAACTGGAACTAGAAACAGAGCGTATCAACTCTTCTCGAGCTGCCTATTGTTCTGGAGTGCGACTCAGCAGAACAAAGGCTTTTGTCTTCATGGAGAAACAGAGTCCATATTGCACAGGAAGTGGCAAAAATCCTCTGTCTGGAATGCTCCATTTGCTTCCATGGGGAATTTCCCTGACTTTAGAGAGGCTGCAAATCACCACCTTGCTCCACATGAGCTGAAGAGACCAGGGGAAGACTCTGGTTTTCCTGCACTCAGTGGAAGAAAAATAACTTTGCAGAAAAAATGCATGAGTGTGAGACAGCTGTAACTGAGAAAAATTCACTTTGGCACTTGCACTGAATAAAACTGGATTTATAAATTGAATACTCTGGGAAGCACACAGGTACATGACAAACCCTGTGCCTCCACCCTGACCCAACACTGAAACTGTCACCATACAAGTCTCAGGTTCAAGACCAACATCTATATTTGAAATACTTGTACTTCCCTTTTTGTACCAGCTCTGTCACATGCACAAATGTTAAAGGAGGCTGAAAGGGGAACATGAACAAACAGCCTTTAAACCATTGATTTTTTAAAAAAGAGATGTTTTAGCAGTGCCAAGAGTTGCAGCCCTTGGATGTGATCAGACCTGCAGCTTACCAGCATTCTGAAGTTAAACACCACGTGGCACAAAAAACAAGACAGCAATAACTTTATTCAGGGACAGATTTTTCTGTCCATGCACACACTGCAATATCTGCTGTTTGGACTAGTTTCTGTCACTCTTCCTCTCCAAGCATTCCCATGCCATCACCAGTGAATTTTCTGATGAGAAGACAGCATTATTCTACACCCAGAAATCACCTGCTACCAAGCAAATCAGCACACTCAAAAGGCTGTGGGGTTTTTTTTTTACCACATAAAAGTTAATTTTCTTTGGTTTAGTGAAGCCAAGTTTATCCTCAGTTTGATAGAATAAATCTCCACCTCCCTCCCTGCACTTTTCCTGTTTTTATTAAAATCCTGAGTGCAGCTTTCCTTGCAGAGTGGGTGAGTGGGAGTGTGGAGCACAAGTAAACCCTGTCTCTGTACGTCACGGTTGTGAAACACATTCTAAATAAAACCAGATGCTCTTAGAAGGAAAGCTTCAGCTCTCTCCCCTTTTGCTGCCTGCTCAGGTCGGCCCCAGTGCAGGACTGAGGGAATGCAAATACATTTATAGAAAGGTTTGATGAGGAACTGGTAAAAAACACTTTAATTTCTTTATTCATTCTGCAGGGTGAGTGTACAAGACCATTTTAAATTAAGGAAAATTCTATGATTTGGCTTCTTCTCTTGCACTCTCCCTTGAAACAGTTGTGAGATGCTTTAGTGTCTGATACTTCAATGATTTTCAGAGCAGATACCTCACGATGATGGGGAGGAAACAAACAAACAAATCACTAATCCACTCTTCTAGAAAAAAAATACATTTATTCTAGAGCTGGTTAGAAAGTTCTGTAGTTTGTCCTCACATCTACAACTTCAATGATGCCCTGTGCAGCTCCCAGCTATGAAACCCAACAAGCCATTCTGTTAATTCTTTGTGACATTTTGCAAAATACGCCTGTCCCATGCGTGGCAATGACTGAACCCATGTTCTTCTTTTTCATTCCTTTTTTTCTGCCAAAATACGTGCCTTGGTGACAGAGGGAGGCTGACACAGAAATGTGGGGAGCAAACACAAACCACCTCATTTCTCCCTCGTATCAGGACTTCTCTTGGTGACCAAGAACACGCCAGAGGGGAAGTGCCATAACTTTTCTCTCTGTGTAATATTTAATTTCCCATTCTGGGTTATGCAATGATCTCTCCCATGAGCAGTTTTCTTCCCTTGGCCTGCACTGGGTATTTGGGACACATGTAAGGTCCACTGTGTGTCACTTTTTTTTTTTTCTCCTATCCTTTCTCATCTCACCTGGTGTTCAGGTTGCTCTCAAGAAGAAGGGCAGACCCAAAAGCAGCAACACTTCCCCATGACACAGCTGTGTAATGATGGGAAAAGGAATACTGGGAAAGCAAGCCAGCAAGTCTGAAAGGTCAGGTTATTCACCAAACCTTGCTCAGGGTTTATCTGTGTGATCAGCACTGATAAGAGAGAATAAGCTTCCCCCCAAGCTGAAGCTGCACTGTTGTGCAAACCACAGCCCCACTACAGAGTTCTGACAGCTAAATGTTGTTAAATGTCTAAATTTCCATTAGTAATAGGGATTTTTGCTTGTTCCTCAAGCAGCTTCCTCTCCTGGTATTCAGATCTACCTAAGACATAATCACTAACAGAGGTGGCTGAAATAATGAAATCAAATTAAAGCTGTGTACATTTGTAATGCTCTGCCCACAATCAGTTTCATGTGGCTTCAACTGGATCACATGTTCTGGGTGTCTTGTCTGCTTTATTTCCTTTGTTTTATCACACATTCCTTCATTTTGAGTCCTGCCTCTCCTGTCACGACTCTCCAAAGGATTCAGACACGCAGCCAAGCATGCAGAGCACATGTTCTGGAAGCACAGATAAATTACACAAGCTGTACCTGATTGCAACTGGCCCCTCCTCTGCCATCATTTTGCCAACTTTCATCAATTAGACACACAATCAAGTGTACAACTTTAAAAACCTGCTTCTCCAATCTCCTTTTTTTAGCCCGCAAGAAGGGAAGCCGCGGCTAACAAATCCTAGTGCTCAAAATGTGACACAGTGGAGGGGGAAAATAAAAATATGATTCCTTGAAAGTTATTGACAGATCAGCTGCAACCTACCAGAGGCTGAAAAAAGATACCAGATGGAATAAAAAATCCTTGCTATTAGTACATCATACCAAATGCTGTACTGCAAAGCCAAACTCTGCCTTCCTCCTGCTGCAAGGAACTGCTTCTTGGAAAATTGCTTATGTCTTTATTGATGGTGACTATTGACAATAATAGCTAAATGTGACAAAGGGAAAAGAAAAAAACAAATACTGATGTCATCAAACACTGCTCAGACTTATCTATCTGCCTTGCAAATATCATTAAGATAAAAAACCACACAGGTACTCACTTAAAATTGAACTTTAAAGCTCCACATACTGCTGTTAATGCTGAGTACCTTGACATTTGACCTTACAGTAAAATACAAGAGATAACACACACACAAAGAAAGTGGGGAGACAGGATTTATGGCTGAAGGTAACATGACAGAAAAGAACAAATACTTATTTAATACCAATTTAAAATATGCCAAATAAGAAAGTCTCTCATTGCCTACAAACACACACAGATCAGCAGCACAGTCCCACTGCCAGAAGATTTATGCAGGCTTAAAAAATACAAAGCCAAACTCTTTAAAATCAGTATTGATGTAAACCCCAGATCAGGTCATCAAACCACCTGAAAATCCCACTTAGACTGGTTCCAAAACTACCACAGGTTTTGGAGCACTTGTTAGACATGAAAGCCAAACAAGCCTCAAACTGCTCACAAGGAACTGTCAGACTCCTTCCCTGTGGGATCACTGAGCCATTTTACCACCTCATGAGGGTTTAAAAAATTTAAAAAAAAAAGAACTGATGTGTTACATTCATTTTCTAAATACCTGCTGGTGTTTCAGTGCCTGAAGCAGCAAACAGGGTGTCGTGACTGTCACCAACAGGCAGCGGAGAGCTGGGAAAAATCACATGGAATTCTCAACCAAGGGGCAAAAACTTGGAGGAGTGGAGTTTAAAAAGCCTGCCACAATGATGGCCTCTCCCAGCATTTTAAGCAGCACACAAATTGAGACTGGGATGCCCTCCTGGAAGCATTCTGACAGCACCAGAGAAGTGTAATTTATTAGTTCACCTCTTTCTGAGTGTGCAGATGCTAAGGGGGCCAGGATCCTGCAGCAGGAGGCAAACAGACTGACACTGACATCTAAAGGTATTATTTTCTGGCTGATGCCTTACAAAATGTCTGCAAAGGGCCAGCACCTTGTAAAAAGCTAACAAGACAGAATAAATGTCAGTATTTAATTCCTACAATGAGTGTCCAAGGCCAGGCTGGACAGGCTTGGAGAAACCTGGGATAGTGGAGGGAGTCCCTGCCCTTGGCAGGGGGTGGAATGAGATAAGATTCAAGGTCACTCCCAAACCATTCTGTGACTGTCTGCACATAAACCCCAATTTTGAGGCAAATTCCCTTGTTTCAGTTAGAATTACGTGGCATTTTCTTCCAACTAGAAAGCTAAGCTTTTGCTAAATTCTGTCTTAGGGAAAATGATGCATCTTTTCCATGGAGTTGGGCACATATCCTAGCTGTAGTTCAGCCACTTGAAAACAAGTGGTGATTTCAAAGTTAGCCTCTTTTCCTGCTTTTCAGTTGGTTGTGAGCATAATTTCCATCAGAAAATGTGAATGCTGGTTTTGCAACATGGCTTAAATCAGAATATATTCTGAGAAAAGATTTCTTATCAGTACTCCCAAACACGCCTCCCACTGTGCCAGAGAAAAATGGACATGGAAACAAAAAGCAAATCTCTTCTTTTGTGCTTTACTACCCCAAACAGCACCTTGCTGTTCTGCAGTCACTTAACAGCCTGTGAGACACTTAAACCACTCGCTGCCTGCACACAGTTCACTGGATGAAATTTATTTTCCTGATTTTCCATCCTCCCTGAAGCATAAATCCAATGGGAAGAGAGCAGTAAATCCTGCTTTATGGAGAGGTGTGCACTCACCCTCTGTGCCTTTGCAGAGTAGCACCACTCAGCCACATCTTGGCAGAGCTGCATTTTTAAAAGATGACTTTGGGAATAGAATTGGAGGCTACTGGTGCACCAGGACTGGCTCTGGAAAGCCTGATCTGCATGTCCCTTGTTCTGTTGAATAAATCAAGTGAAGAGATAGCTTTAATCCATTTCTCTAAGGCAGGAGGTTCTTTACACTGAAAATAATTTGTGGCAGCAGAGTCCACTGCCACAACAGGAGGTGCTTCATCAGCTAAGTTAATAAAGGTGAGCAATCACACCTTCATTTCTCACCCAGCCTATCCCTATCTTTTGTTTTCCTAAATTACACCAGCCTTTCAGCAGAGTTTATCAGGGCTCTCTCTTTCTTTAAAGAATAGCTACAGTGCTTTGAGTATTTCTGGCAAGGTGGGTAGAGGAAGGAATTAAAACCCTAAGGAAGAGCAAGGCAGTCAGCAGTAAACTCAGATAAATCCAAAACCATCTCTAACACCTCACCTGATGGCTCAGGAAAAGGAACACAACTTGACTTCCACAAAAGGTGTCTGAGGGTAAATTATTCCTACTTTAATCCAGAGCATACCAACATTCTTGGAAATGATGAAGGCAAGTGTGGAAAGCTGATGGCAGGCAAAATTTAAGTTTCACTCAATGGAGCCAAAACCTCATTAGGTTTAAAATTAGTATTTTTTTCCTCCCTGCTCTAATCCAGATGTGGACCACAAAAATAACTGAAAAGTTCACAGACGTGTCCGTGGGAGGTAAAGATAATCTTTGTAAAGAATGGTCTCAATTACAGTGGTGGGAGGGGACAGCAACTATTAAAAAATCCTCTAGAAATCCACAAAACCCCATCCAGTCCAGAGGCACTGCCTAAGCTATGAGAATACATCTAAAAAACATTGTCCAGTGAAGGCTTTTCTCTGCCTGCTTGATTGCAGCACTAAAAAATAAATAAATCCCAAAGCAAGCAATTAAATGTAAAGACTGCTTGCAAACCTGCACCAGACTTTTCAAGGGTTTTCAGCTCTATAAAAGCCACAGTTTGAGTGGCAGATTTCACATCAAAAAGAAGGCTGTAAAGTCCAAATCAGCCTGTGGTCACCTTTGCACATTTCTCTCTGTCAAGTATGCCCAGAAGGTTGGGTAACAGAAAAGAAGGGAGAGCCTTTCCAAACACATTTTTAAAAAAAGGAAAAAAAAACAACAAAACAAAACAAAAAAAAATATTCAAAGGGAGAGGTGACACATAACATTATCACTGTTTTCCAAAACCAACCATCAAAACCATTTTAGATTCAGGATCTGAAAATTCAAGGCTAGTAAAAAAAATGCCCTAACTGGACTTCCTGAAGAATAAGATCTTATAGCACATCCCAGGTTCCTACAACACAGAAACCACCAGCTCACTAAACACATGTCCCACAAGACACAAATAAAGAAGTTTCAGAATTGCTCAGTTTGGTCTCATTTTTTGGCAAGGAGATTTTTTTCTCCCCCTCCTTTTAGGCTCATGGCAAAAAGCAGCTTTGGAAAATGTTCCCCATCTGAACACAACCCCTGGAGAGAACCAAAGACTGGGAAAAACTGAGAGGTATCTGTGTTTATTGTTGGGATAAACAAACTTCAGAGCATTTATTTGTTCTGTTCCAAGTATGTCCTGTGCTCAAATACCATCACCTTTATTATCTAGAAAAAGAAACCCACTTTGTGCACACAGGCTCACGTTCAGCTAATCCAAAATGTCTGTGTTCCCAATCTCTATTTTGGGTACTGGAATGACACAAAAGGAGCATTAGATAAAGCTCTGTGACCAAGTGCCCGGGTGTTGAAGGACTCTACCAAACCAGCCCAGGCTGCAATGGCAGGGAGAGCAGCACATCCAGATCCAAGGAATTACACACAGCCACGTCAGGCAGACTCAAAAGTGTCAGCACACAAAGGCAGCGCTGCCTTACACGTCAGAAATAACTTTTTTTTTTTTTTCAAACCAGCTCAGTTAAACCAGCACAATCTGCTGCCAGTTTAATGTGCAGGTGCTCTGAAATCCCTTCTGGGACTGCACAGGAAACCTAAGCTTAGGGCTCAAACCACAGAACCACGAGCACTCAGAGGGCTCAGCCAGCCCCTGAGCTGCTCCCCTGTCCTTGCTGCAAGAGCACAATGTGCCAGCAAGTCTGTGGGCCACATGGTGAACTGAGGATCATACCACTGAGCCTGCTAAAAATAACTCCCCCACCCTTTTTTGGGGGAGAAAGGGCGGGGGGACCGTGTGCCTGTGGTCCCACAAGCAGTTGCACTGCTGCAGCTGGAGCTGGGGCAGCACCAGGAGCAGGGACTGCTGCAGGAAATGCTTTATGCCACGTCCCCAGGCATTAGAAGGTGATGCTGTGACAGAACAGGACTCACCCTCTCTGCAGGGTCACTTAAAGATCTGGCATCCCAGTCTGGCCAAAGGATGGGCTGCCCTAGAGTGGGAACCAAGCCTGAAGACAAGGAGCTGCATATTTTGCTCATCCAGCAAATTGCATCTGGATTTCTTCCTTCTGTTTCACCCCGAGATCTGTCAAATAAAGAGTTTCAGCTGACAACACCAAAATGCAAAGTAGCCCCTCATCTAATACAGACTGGATTTCACTCTGCTCTCCAGCCCTCTGGTGCTCACTCAGGTGGGGTTTAATCCCCACACTTCCCAGATGGAGAGGGTCACTGGCACCAGTGTGTCTGACAGGCTCCCAACGTGCTCAATAACCGCAGAACAAGCCCATTATAAGCACTGTAGATACTAAAAAAAAACTCCAAACACCTAAAAACAGACTAAGTCAAACACATTGAAGAATACACACGGCCTACATTGATTTTTTATTTTTATTCCTGATGTGCAACACCAGCTCTGGCAGCCTTTATTTTCAGAAGGGTTCCCTCGGAGAGGCCATACCTGAGCTGCAGCAGGCAGTGAGCACAGAGGAGCTCTGCAGGTTCTGGTGGCAGCTGCTCCTCCTCAGACACTACCCAGATGTGCAGTCCCACCTTCTCCTTCCTGCCTCCCTCAGGCCTGTCAGACCATCCCAACAGCAAATCCAAACCCTCAACCAGAAGAAAAACCTCCCTTGGAGATGATGTGAGGGATGGAGCAGCTCTGCTGGGATTGCTCAGCCTGGAGAGGAGAAGTTTCTGGGGTGACCAAACTGAGGCCTTCCAGTGCCTGGAGGAGCCAACAATAAAAAGATGGGGAGTCTTTAAGGGCCTAGAATGCCAGGACAAAGAGGAATGGCTTCAAACTGGGAGAAAGTAGGGATAGATGGGATATTGGGAAGGAATTGTTCCCTGGGAGGGTGGGCAGGCCCTGGCACAGGGTGCCCAGAGAAGCTGTGGCTGCCCCTGGATCCCTGGCAGTGTCCAAGGCCAGGTTGGATGGGGATTGGAGCAGCCTGGGATGGTGGAAAGTGTCCCTGACATGGCAGGGGTGGGACTGGAGGAGCTTTGAGGTTCCTTCCAACCCAAACCATTCCATGATAACACAGCCACCCCCTCTGGCATGCCCATGCCAGGGGTCACCCCCAATTTACCAGAGATCCTCCCACTGCCACAGCCCCAGGGTGCTCTCCTGCCAGATGAGTGCCAGGTTTTAAAAGGATCACAACCAAGAACTCCTCGTCTTGCCAGAAAGCCCAAATATTTCCACCCTGTGGCCTCAGCTCCCTGATAAGCAAGGAACAAATCAGTGTACATGTTTACACTGGACATTTCAGATCTGTTAGGTAATGAGAGCTCCAAGCTGGATAAGCCCTGCTTAGATTGCTTGGAACTGGAACCACAGAATTCCGAATTTATCGTCGTGCTGTCCAAAAATAAACACATTCACTCAGCGAGGACTTGTGACTCGTGAAAAATTATCAGAGTTGTGCTTTCCTAACTCCCATTATAAAGCCTTCCCACGCAAATACAGCCCTATTTCACTTGTATCTTCTCATCAGCTTGTATTATTTAAAACATGTGGGACATTCACACAGATGGAAAAAAAAAAAATAGGTCAGGCTCGAAACAAAAGCCAAGCCATCCTGTTTTATTAGCAGCTTAAACATGCAGAACTGTAATTTGAAATTCCAAGGAAAGCAACATAATGAAAACATTCTGAACACACAAATAAAAAATAAAAAAAACCCACTGCAAATCGCTGCAACCTCAAATTGCCATGTTGCCAAATGCCTTTAATTAAAAAACAGAACTGATAAGAAGGCTTCTCCAACTCATCTGAACATGCAGAGAAAGAACTACATTGCTCAGTGTTCATATGGAATCTGGGATATAAATCTAGGATTTTTCTAACATCAGCAGCCTGTATCACAGTCCAGCACCTTTGAAATACTGTTGGACAATGAACATTTGCAAAATCTTCTCCTTTCATTTGCAAAGATCCTACTACTAAGTAAATTTATTCCTTTCCCTGAACTGACATTACAAACCACAGAACCATTTATTCATTTCCCTTTTATCTTCTGCACAACCCCAATTTTTTTTTGCCAGAATATGTAAAGCCTAAATCAGTGCAGTAAATTTAATTTAGTTATTCAAGCTGAATGTCCCAAACATCATTTGATTGCTGCCACCTATTGTTGTTCCAAACATGTTGCAAGGAGTTAACCCTTTATCCAGCAGCTACTGGAAGTCATGCTGGAAGTATTTCTGGCTCTGCTGCTGCTAAATATGCAATTATTTGGGTGTGATAATTGTAGAAAGAACAAATAAAGGTTGAAAATTAAGGTGAATTATTTATTATTTTATATATATATATACACACTGTTTATTGCATTATTTGTTTTATATCTGTTTTTAAAAATTGGGTGTGTTTACACACTAACTTCTCCATTAATCTAAACTTTGGCTTTTCTCTCACTGGAGAAGTAAATCTGGAACATTCATTTCTCACACAGCCCATATAAAATGGTAATTTCAGGTTGCCAAAGGCCACTTAATTCTGTCTCCTCCTAAATGCACACAGCCTCACAATGACATCATGTTCATGCTCATCTGAGGTCAAAGGACACAAAAACTATCCAGTCTAGTTTAGTCTGCAGAGTTTAAATATTAAAACAGCAACTCTGCCATTCAATGTGAAATTTGAGAGTTTATCTCAAAATATTAATTTTCCAAAAATCGTGTAAATAAGAGAAAATTGTTTTCAAACAAAATGTGGGGGGCAGAAGACCTCCCCTCTCAAACAGGAAAATGGTGAAATCCTGGAGGGGTAAATTCTCACTTCTGGCTAGTCACTTGAACTCTCCAACTCAGGCTCTTTTACACACAAATGTCAAAGGCTAATTCCAACACTCACTAAGGGATCACAGCATCCCCTACTGCACCCAGCTGCTCCTTCTCCTCTCCTGCAGCCTTTGTCCACACATCAGTGCCAGCAATGCCTCACCACAGCCCATTTAACACTTGGAGCTGGGAGCCCAGTTGTACCCAAGCGGCTCAAGAGGGCCCTGGCACAGTCTCCAGCCAAGCACTTCCACCCTGCAAAACTGCCCCAAAAAGGCATCCCAGGAAGCACCCTCAGACAAGTGAAGGGGGATATGGGAGAGGCTTAAACCCTTAAATGCCTCTGCAGCAGGAGCTGCCAAAGCAGGGATGTTACACCAAAGCAGTGAAGGCGAAAAAGCAGAACAGCCAAAACTCGCTGCTTCAACATCCCTCATCCCAAACCACAACACAGATTAACACTGCCCAGGCACATCCTTCATTCAGCTCCAGAGCCCTCCTTCTATACAATAAGGGCCTTCCAGAGCAGCAGGGAAGGCAGCTATATTCCCAAATCCCATCCCCTTCCCTTTAAGCCGCTCGCCCGCCCGTGGCGGAGTGGCCACACGTGATCCTTGCTGGCCACACAAGAGGAAGCCCTCCCCTTCCTCCAGCTCTGCACATCTCCTGCTCCATCCCACGGCAGCAATAGCAGCCCTCTCACCACAGTGACAGCCAGAGGGAAGTTTCCAAGAGGCAGCAGGAACCTCCCCTTCCAGGAGCAGCTGGAATCGCTACCGGGAATGTACAAATATGGCTCCCGTTAGAATCTACGGATCTTGCCGACCAGAGCGTACAAATGACTAAAAAGTGTCATTGTGGAGGGGACAGAACGCCTATTCCTTCTATCTGTCTATCATGAAATTGCATCTTAAAGCCCAAGCAAGGTGAATCCAGGAAAAGCTCCCTTCTCTGCCAGCAAAACTCGGCTCTCCGACATACAACCAAAACAACGCCGAGATTCAGACACACAGCGATGCACCTGACCCTCTGTGAGCCAGAACAGATCCAAAACTGCACCCTGAAACCCTCTCCTCATCTATTCTTCCCCTCAGCTCACAGCCCAAAGAAACAGGAGTAAAGATGTCCATGGCTGCAATGCCAGGGAGCTCTGGGGCAGGGGGAGTCAGTCCTGAGGTGCAGAATTAACAGCTGGATGGACATCTGGAAGCTGGTGTCACACAGGGAACAGGCAGAGAGGGGAAGAGAAACAGGGAGAAAGGGAGGAGAAACAGGAAGAAGGGGAGGAGAAGACAAAACTCGCTGGGTTCCCTCAGATAAAAGCCAATCCTGCCCTTACACAGGATACAGGGAGAGGATGTTGTGGGAAGCATTTGACAGCACCAGCTCTCCCAGCAGCAAGTGGAATGGACTGCTCACCTTAACTGCACCTTCTGAAGGGGAGCTGCCTGCTTTCTGGACAAGAAAGGATTTAATTACCCCAAGAAAAGCAATTTGAAAATACATCAGTGCCAGCTGGGGAAGGCCTTGAGATGCAGACTAGCAGAACCCTGGGAAGGCTCTAAAAAGCTACTCCCTCTACTTTTTTTCTCTTCTATTTTTATTTATATTTTTCTGTGCTATTTCTTATTCTATTTTTATTTCTTTCACTATAAACCAGACCACCTGAGTAAGGACAGGACAGGCCAGACCCACCATTATTCTCCAGGGTAAATGGGAGGCCTCCTAAAACAGCAACCAGCAGAGAAAGTTCTGTTCTTACACAGAATATTTAGATAAGAATAAATTTTAAAATCTTTACAGAAATGTTCAAGAAAACTTGTCCAATTCATTAACTATCTGCAAGCTGCACAAAGGCAAGCCCTGCTTTAGAAGTCAGCAAAAAAAATTAAAGATCAGATTCAAAACTGACTCATCTATTTAGATATTTATGCTGTTAGTGTTACTGGTCACACACCACATGTATGGCCTTGAAATTACCCACCTCTTATTTTCCACCCTGTCCTGATGGAATAATTAGGCAGCTCAGACTGCTGAATGTCATTTTTTTTCTTCACAAGATGCTCAAATGCTGTTTTAAATCAGATTTCCATCAGACACCTGCGACTTTGATGTCTGAACTTACTGTCCACGATGTCACCTTGCAGCTGGAGAATCTGTGGGACAGGCATGGTGAGAATTACCACATCAAACTGCTCCGGGGGCCCTGCTTTCCTGGAGACTTCCCACCTGCCATCCCGCAGGGAGATGTGAGTCACCTGCTGCTCGTAGCACACCTGGGCACCTACAAAAAGCAGCAGCTAAACATGTGCAGCAGAGAATTCCACGGGGAAAATGCAGAGAGGCCGAGTTATTTACATTCCCCTTTGAATGACAGGACAAAGGGGAATGGCTTTCCACTGCCAGAAGGCAGGAATGTAGCTAATTATTTACAAAATTAGGTTTTTTTAAAAATAGCTGATTTAAAAAAAAAATATTAAAACAATTGCATGGAAGGACCAAAGTTTGACTGCTCTCACAACTCAAACTTTTCTAAGCAGGGTTAAATTAGTCACTGAACTGCACAGGTGGTTCTGCCACCTAAGAAAGTTCACACTCCTTTTCCAAAGTACTCTACACCCTTTTCCCAAAACACAGGGTGTAGCTCACCCCTCTGCCCCCAGTTATATTTGTACTGACACTTTTATACCTGCAGAACGTGGGAATTCACAGAGCTCACAGACGTATTTCTCCACCCAAGCAACTTCCAGACATCCATAAACCAACTTAAGGAACATAAACATCCTCAGCAGGGATTTGAATTCAAAAGGCACCGCCAAAAACACAACCATTAAAACCTTTCCCTTCGCACAAAGGCATCCAAAAGCATTACCTGACTGTTCTAAATAGTACTTGACAACCGAGGAGATGCCCTGGGGTGCCACGTAATTTTGGGAGCCTTCTCTCAGCACCATTCCTTCCACGGGAGCGGTCAGGGCCTTCAGGACGCCGTGGGACACGAGCTCCTCGTAGAAGCTTGAAAGGAAGAAACACGCAGGGATGAAAACTCGTTCTGTTCCCCACAACCAAAGCTAAGACCAGCCTGATTTTCAAATTCTAAGAGGTTGCATTTCAAGGCAGGCGGGATGGGGGCGGAGCCGAAGGGCTGGGGGTGGGATCAGCGAGAGGGGGGTGGGATAGGGGTGGGATAAGGTGGGATAGGGGCGGTATAGGGGTGGGATGGAGGTGGGATGGGGGCGGGATAGAGGCGGGATAGGGGCGGGATGGGGGCGGGATGGAGGCGGGATGGGGGCGGGATGGAGGCGGGATGGGGATGGGATAGGGGCGGGATAGGGGCGGGATGGAGGCGAGACAGGGCGGGTCTCACCTGAGCCGCGGCCCCGCAAGCTCCGGCTCGCAGGTGACGAACTGCGCGCCCAGGTCGGCGCTGCCGCGGTCGGCGCGGGTCGTGCTCATGCGGCCCCCTGCGCGACAGCCGGTCAGGGACAGCCGCGACACGACATGACACACACACGACATGACACCACACACGACACTGCCCACGCCAGGCCCGGGTTCGCCCCCCTCATCCCCCCACCCCGCCGGACCCACCTGCGCCGCGCGCCTTGTCCCACACGGCCACGTGTCCCCGCGGGGCCCCGCGCAGCAGCGCCGCGCTCGCCGCGCCCGTCAGCCCCGCGCCCACCACCAGCACCCGCGCCATGGCCGCCGCAAGCCCCGCCCACCGACACGCCCACGGACACGCCCATTGATAGGGACATGCCCCTTGGTGGGCGGGGCCTGCCACACTGCGCGCGCAGCTGGGTAAGCCACGCCCAGTGGGCGGGGCGGGTGAGGCCACGCCCCTAGGCCGCGCCAGTGCGCACGCGCGCGGGAATCTGTGAGCTGTGCGCGCACCTGGATGGACACCTCTGTATGGACACACCTGTATGAACACAGCTGTGCTGGGCACACACCTGGATGGACACCTCTGCACGGGCACACAGCTGTGCTGGGCACACACCTGGACAGACACCTCTGTGCGGGCACACCTGTATGAACACAGCTGTGCTGGGCACACACCTGGACAGACACCTCTGTGCGGGCACACCTGTATGAACACAGCTGTGCTGGGCACACACCTGGATGGACACCTCTGCACGGGCACACCTGAATGAACACAGCTGTGCACACACTGTGGTGGGCACACACCTGTATGTGCACACCTGCACACACACACACACCCCTGTACACACTCACACCTGTATGTGCACACCTGCACACACACACACACAGCTGTACACACTCACGCCTGTATGTGCATGCCTGCCTGGTGCACACACCTGTACACACTCAGGCATCCATGTGTCCCACCCCCCTGTGTCACACCTGTGTCACGCACACCTCCCAGTGTCCAGGCACGCTCCAGAGCTGGGTCTAACCCATCCTCACCGAGCAGCTCCTGCCGTACCATACCCTGCCCACCTGGAGGTGCTGCAGAGCAGGAACTGCCCGGGGATGTGACACCTTCCAGAAGGTGCCAGTGGATCGTCTCCAACACCTGGCCCGTGTTTTGCAAGGAGCCACGGCTCGTTGTGAGGAAAGTGAGATGCTGGGCCCAGAGCAAATAGTGCTGAGGGGTGGTGGCATTGCGTGCAGAGCCTCTGCCCCAGGAAAACAAACTCCCGTCCCGAGAGCCCTGGGAGTGGGCAGCTGAGACAAGGATTTGGGTTGCTACCCTTCCCCAGCTGCGTGGGTGAGAGAAGATGTTCCAGAAAACTTGTGATAGGATCGTAGTGGTATGAGGGACACCAGAACCCGGCACTTTGGCAGAGGGGTTGAGCAACAGGCCGGTGTGAAGTTCCGCAGAGCTGCTCGTGCCTGAGGCGCAGGCAGGTGTTGGTGATGCTGCTCTTCTAAGGGAGCTCCGAGCTGGCCTGAGGGCAGGTGTTGTTTGACAGGCACTTCCTGGAGAGAGGTGGGAGCCACTGTCTCCCCTTCCCGTGTGTTGTGGGGCAATCATGGAGGAGGACACGTGCTTGGTCTGGGACTTTTTTAAAGAAAAAAAAAAAATTGACTGTATAACTGGCAGTCCAACATGTAAGAGTTTACAGCTGTGGATTCCCATTTGGTGGGAGATTTTTTCCTCCTGACGCCCTCAGGAGGTTGTGTCCCTTCCCTTGTGTCCCTTCCTCAGCACCTCCTGCAGAGCTGGCACCTTGTCCTATTCCCTGCCTGCTGTGGATCCTTCCCTCCAGATTCCGCTGTCTCCCAGAGGACCCGTGGGGTTGTACTTCTGCCTGGCTGGGCAGGGGATTGTCACCACCGTCTGCTTGTGTCTTTGTGAAAAGGAGACTTCTCACATCTCATAAATATTTGGCCTACTGGGACACCGAGTGGTTCTGTGTGGGAGATGTTTGATGTCACCGAGTGGTCACCTGGATTCTCACTGCCAGCTCAGCGTGGCAGTGAGCTCAGCAGAGTCTCACATGTAGGAGCAGGTAGCAAAGCAGTCACAGAACCACAGAACCACAGAATATCCTGAGCTGGAAGGGACTCCCAGGGTTCATCAGTCCAGCTCCTGGCCCTGCACAGACACCCCAACAATCCCACCGTGTGTGGAGCTCTGGCAGCCTCGGGGCTGTGCCCATTCCCTGGGGAGCCTGGGCAGTGCCAGCACCCTCTGGGGGCAGAACCTTGCCCTGATCTCCAGCCTGACCCTGCCCTGGCACAGCTCCAGCCATTCCCTGGGTCCTGTCCCTGTCCCAGAGAGCGGAGTTTGAAGCTGCCTGGGGAGGAACTGCAGCCTGGGTAGGTCTGACCTCGGTGAGCTGTGCTCCAGCTGAACAAACCAAGTGACCTCAGCCAACCCCCCAGACCTTCCCCATCATCTCCTCTGAATGCTTTCTAACACCTGTTAAATGTAAAAGGGTATTAAGACATTATTACAATTAAAGAGTTGAAGCCAAAAGAGGAACACCAAGAACTAAGACAGAATCCCTGGCAGTAATTTTATAGAAAACTCGATGATTAAACTCGAGCGTGATGGGTAGTGCATAAGTTTCCACTGTGACAGAAAAAGCTCTGTGCTCACCTGATGAACACGTGGGGACTGCCAGCAAAGAAAGCAGGAGTGATGCAAGAGAGGGCAGCAGGAGTTGGGTGAGAACTCTGGGATGTGTGACATGTTCCTGCTTTCGGGCTAAACACCCACCTGAAGTATGTGCTGGTGGCAGGTGGCCCTGGATGAGGGCAGGGCACGGGGACACTGATTAGGAGCTGTGGCACAATAGCCTTACTGGAAAGGACCTGAGAAGGGTGGCAGGCACCGAACTGGATAGGATCCAACAATGTGCTCTCCCTGCAGGGATGGAGAACCCCGGCCTGGGCCACAGGAGTGGACAAGGGGCCACCTGGCTGTTGTCACCCCTGCTGTTTGGTGCAAGGGAGGTGACATCTGGATGCTACGTCCAGTTCTGGAAAGCCTGGTGAGAGGGATGTCCGTGCAGACGATCCAGAGAGGCTGACACTGTCAGAGACCCTGACAGGGGGTGGATGGAGCTGAGTTCACTGGGTCTGGCCATGCAGTGAAGTTCAAGGGACTCTCCTTGATCCCATTCAGGGTTTACAGTGGTGGTGCTTCAGTAGGAGCTGCACATGACCATTGGGAGGCTGGGGCATCTAGGAAGTCCTGCGACAATGTCCTGCTATGGGACTCTGCACAGCCTTCATCTTGCCCCTTGAGTGCCTCCAGATGAGTGTGACCAGAGCTGCTCTGCCCTCTCCCTGCAGTGTAGACTTCCATGATCTGTTTCCTCCTTTCCAGAAGGTGAAAGCCAAAGGTGTCTTACTCTGGGGTGCAGTGTGGCTTCAGAACCGCTAAAACAAAGTCACCCTTGACCTCCAAACCTCTAAATTACAAACCCCTGTACTACTGTGTGTTTACAGAAGTGGGACAAAGTGACAAATCTAGGTGGATGCCTTGGACACATCTCAGGCCCGTTCCAGCTGGCAGACAGAAGACACCTTTCCCTAGTGACCTTTCACTGGAATTTCCAAAGCAAAACAATCTAGGAAGGAAGGGCAGGAGGCAGCCCCAGCCCTGGCACGGGTGATGGAGAGGGATAACTCTCCCTGTTGGCAAGACACTGTAGGGTAAGGCACTTAGGTACTCCTCATACCTTCCTGTAAGGGTGTGAAGAACAAGCTCCATCCCCCACCCCAAAGTGGGGCAGGTGGAGGGAACTGGAAGAGCAAAAGTGAGAAAATTGGGTGGAGAGATAGACAATGTATGGAGTGCTGCTATGGCAACTTGGCTGTGTCCCATCCCTGTGCTATGAGGAAAGGGAACTCCATCCCAGCCTGACCCAGTACAGATGTTTTCAGTCTGTTGCCTGGGATTTAATCTCCATCTCACATGTGGCATCCTCGTAAAACAAGATGCATCAATATTTCTAAACCACAGCTAGCTGGAAATCCATTTTAGACTTTGATCTTTTCTTGGAATAACTAAATGATGTCTCTTGTAATAAATAAAACCACCATTGAAATGGGATGCTGAAAACTTTCTTCAGCAGTACCAATTAAATCACTTTATCAATGGAAATCACTTCCAAACATCCACAGTCATTTGACACTGTCTAAACAGTATTTAACCGGCCTCCACAAACAAATTCTGGTAACTGCACTTTCTAAACTGGTGTTACCTAATGATCTTTATGTTTTGTATCCCAGGGTGTTTACACTTGCCACCCCACCCTGCAGCCAGTTCAAATAGGGCTGTCTCCAGAGGGATGCAGAGCACTGCTGCAGGGACCAGCCAGGGGTGAGAGCCCATCCTCTGACACTGCCACATCTCCATCTGCTCCAGGCTGGGCATCTCTTCCCTGCACTGCCCATCCTCTGCAGGGGCTGACATCTCCACATCTCCTCCTGCAGGAGCTGTGCTGGGCTGGCTGCCTTCACTTCTGGACAGGTGAGTGACATGGCTGTGAATGGCACTTACAATTTGTGGCACTTGCAGCCCATGCTTGCCTCAGGACAGGGGACCAAAATCTGACCTGCTGGGTCAGTTCTAGAGGCTGGTCCAGCCCAATTTTTCTTGTGGTGTCCAATGTTACCGTTGTTGGAGGGAGCAATCCCGCCCAGACCTTTCAGTACCTGTTTGTGATGCTTCCCAACCCTAACTGTGTGCAAAACCTGCTGTTCCCATCTGCCTCCACCCTCTCCTGTGGAAGCTGCAGTGTCCAGCACATCGAGTGAGGGGTTCTTTTAAGCTGTGTTAAACCCTGTATCACTAAGGGATGTCTAGATCTGCTGGAAGATTCATCTGTCCCCATTTTGCATATAGATTTGCACTTTAAAATGTCCTTCTCTGGATTAAGTGTAACCAATTCTTGTCTTTACACCACGATCAAGGAGAAGGGCAAGCGGTTAGAGATTTTCTTTTCATTATTTTATTTTTATTTAGGGAGGGAAGGCAGTGCTGGATCTTATTCATCCTCCTCTCCCTCCTGGGGAGGTTTGGGCAGTGGTGTCAACAGGTGATGCAAACAGCAGGGTGATGGGACAGAGCTCTCCCTCTTGGCCATCCCCTTTCCTGGATGAATTGTTGTCTCACCTCTTACAGTCCCACCTCCCTGGAAAGATCCCAGCTGAGATGTGTTTCCTGAGCCACCCCACGTGCATTAACACTTTTAAGTGGCCATCCAGGCCACCAGACTGGGTCTGAGTCCTATCTGGGGTGTTTCCCTGCCCTCGTCTCTCCTTCCCCTGCTTCCCCTGGCACTGATTCTGTGGGTTTGTTGTTCCAGGCACAGCGAGGATGTGGCTGGCTCTAGCTCTGGTGTCCATGTTCCACAGGATGGCATCTGGGCAATGCATCTTTAATTCCCAATTGCCTAAGAATCCAGAAGCAGGGATGAACGTTGTAAGTACGATGGCACTGGAGCAGCAGTGGGAAGTGTCTGTTAAATAATTACAGTTAAATGACACATTCAGGAATTTCCTTGCAGGGGCCTTGAAAATTATTATTATTATTGGCTTTCTCCTTGTTGCAGAGTGAAATGGTCTCCTTCTGGGGGTACCCCAGCGAGGAGTATGATGTGGTGACAGAAGATGGCTACATCCTTCAGCTCAACAGAATTCCTCACGGCAGAGGAAATGCCGGGTGCCAAGGTAAGGCTGGTGCCACACAGGACACACACACCTTGGGTTGTTCACTGGGATGGATACCAGGGCTTGTGCAACAGGGTTTTCAAGGTTCCCTGCGGCTTGGCATGTGTAGCATCAGCTTTGATGGATCAGAATTTCTCAGGAAGGCTGATCCCTTGCCAGGGATGTTTCCTCACCCTCCATGGACCCCGGAGCACTGCGTGTCAGGTTGCAATCCCAGCAGTGAGAGGCAGCCTGTTGGAATTCAAAATGCAGGAAGTTCTCAGGCCTGTAAATCAAAGTTTAGAAAAGAACACAGAATTTGATCTGAGGCCTTGGGAAAAGCTTCGAAGCTTAGGTACTAGAAGTAAAAATGTAAATTTAAAGCGTAAAACAAAAACATGTTATGTAAAAAAGAGTTTAACTATAAAGTTTAAAATATTAAAAAAAAAAAGCAGTTATAAAAGTAATAAGAAATCTTAAAATAGGTCTGTGTGTCAGAAGAGGATTGGCTAAGAAAAATCACACTGTAATTAAATAAAAATTCTTAATATTAGTTTAATAACATAAATATCTCTATTAGATGTATTTTATTAGTGAATAAATCCTAAAAAATCCTCATAACCATAAGTCTGGTGACTTCTAGCCATACTCTCAACACCTGAAACAAGAACTCACATTTTCTGTAAAAAATAAAAAAATTAAACCGCACTTTCTAAATCCATCCTGATGGCACACCTTGGGGTGTGCCAGAGCCAGGATCCCCAAATGTGCTCCTGCAGCCATTTGATGGATCAGCAGACTGGTTTGGTACTCCCTGAGGAGTCTCCAGGGGATCCCGTTGTCCTGAGAGGGGTGGTGGGGCTGGATCCATGAAAATTGCATTTTTCCTATCACATCCCCAGGCTCCTCCTTATTTGCTTACAGAGATCCCCAGTCAGCCCCAGATTCTGCCAACACCCCCAGAAATTTTGGGGATACAGAGCAGGATAATGGTGCAGTTTAGCAAACCTGCTTTTTAAATGAAATCTAGAGGAACACCGACACAAACCTCCACGGATTCTGGCTGCCATGGGGATAACACTTCATGAACTCTCTCAGAAGGTGACAAACAGCATTAAAAACAAAGATTGTCATTGTGCTGCCTGTCTTGCAGGTGTCAGACCCGTGGCCCTCCTGCAGCATGGTCTCCTTGCAGAAGGCAGCAGCTGGCTCACCAACTTGCCCAACAACAGCCTGGGCTTCATCCTCGCAGATGCTGGCTATGATGTTTGGATAGGGAACAGCAGAGGCAACACCTGGTCCAGGAGACACCAGGTCCTGACTACCAATCAGGATGAATTCTGGGCTTTCAGGTAAAGGGGTTTGAGGATCTCAGGAACAGCTGAATTGTGTCAGGGTCACGCTGCCCTAGCTGGGGGATGAGCAAGCCAGCTTAGACTGAAGGTCATCCAACTTACTCTGAGTGAAAACCCCACGTGAGAACTCTGTAGGATGAAATTGGGTGGGGCCCTGCCCTCCCTGCTGGTTTTGTGGTTTGCTGGTGATGGCTGTGCACATGCAGATGCTGCCCCCTCAGCAGGATGTCTGCTCTTCCTTCTGCAGCTTCGATGAGATGGCTAAATACGATCTCCCAGCCATGATCAGCTTTATTGAGCAGAAAACAGGACAGAAACAGCTGTATTATATTGGTCATTCCCAAGGCACCACTATAGGTGAGTGGGTCCTTTTGATGACAGCATGAGAAGTCAACATGCCCTCTCAGATTTGTAAAATTACTCAGTGAAATTGAACTATGTGCACGAGTGTCCTGAAAGACTAAACTTTTTTTTTTTTCCTACTTTTTTTCCTCCCCCCACCAGGTTTTGTAGCCTTTTCCACTATGCCCCAGCTGGCTCGGAAAATCAAGGTGTTCCTTGCTCTTTCACCTGTGACCACAGTGATGTTTTCTCAGAGCCCACTTAGAAAACTCTCACTCTTTTCTGACTCTGGGATTAAGGTTAGTCTGCACTATATTCTGCACAGCCAAAATGTTTTTCATAGAGATTGTGAAAATTTTCCATGGGATATTTAAAGTCATTTACAGAGAGGGGAGTGATGTGCTCTGTCTGTTTTCATTATGAAGAAAAACACATCTCACTACAAAACCTTTCAGTGCTGTCCTGAATTCACTCCCCAAAATGTTCTGGCAGAATTAGATCCAAAGCATTGGTGAATAAAACTGATGCAGAGGCTGGGAATTGAGCCCTACCATTTAACACAAGAGCACCATGAATGTAAGAGATCATGCCCGTAAGAAACAAGGACCAGAAGCATTTCACAGAGTGCAAGGGCAACCTTAATGTGGGGATAAAATAGAAGTTGTAAAGTGGTGGTGCTTTGGGGAAGAGCACGACCAGCCTTCCTATTTGATGAGAACATTTGCAATTTTACAGGAGCTGTTTGGCACCAGGGAATTCCTACCACACACTGCCCTGGGGGAGCTGATCCTCTCCAGGTTCTGTGTGTGCTCAAAGATCTGCAAACACCTCTTGAGTACGGTTTTCGGGTTTAACTGGAAGAACACAAACATGGTAAGTGGGGATAAACCTGCAGAGGGTCCTTCTGAAGGCCAAAGCCTTGGCAATGCCCTGTTGTGAGGAGCCAGGTGAGTCCTGTTGTGAAATGTGCTCGTGTCCTTGCAGAGCCGAATTGATGTGTACGCGGGAAACACCCCGGCGGGGTCCTCAGTCCAGAACATAATCCACTGGCTGCAGGTAAACCTTCCCAGGCTCCTTCCTGTGCCAAACAATGTCACTGGTCCCTTGTGGGGAGCCTGCTGCAAGCCACACCTCTGTCAGATCTTTGCTGGTTTTCTTTTCGCCCCTCTGTAAAACGCTCGGCAGATTTTTGAGCCCCAGAGGAATGGATCTGTCAAGAGAATGGAGCTGAGCACCCTGCACCCACAGCAGGCACGTCCCAGGGATCTTGTTTCAAACCAGCTCCACTCTTGCCCTGCCATTAGTGGTCAGATTGTGACAGAGGTGCATCTGGACAGCAGCCAATTAAGCTTATTACTGATAAATCTGATTATGTCTCCTTCTTCCCCTTGTGAGCATGAGAACAGTCACCACCTGAGCCCTTTGACACTGCAATTGTGTTCTGCTGTGCTCCTTTTCTCTTCCCCAAGATAAAAATTTGCACATTTTGGTTCAGTCCATGCACCTTCTCTGAGGTGTGTGCCACAGGCACAGCTTCTTCCCTGTGTGGAATTCCTGCCCAGGGACCCCAGAAGAACTTTGTGGGGTTTGCAGCAAGAACACACACTCCATTTTCTGAAGGGCTGCTGCCCAGTGGAGGGATCAAGCCAGAGCAACCTTGACCTTGTATTGCTGTCCTGCTCCAGTTAGACAAGAGATGTTCAGAGGCTCCTTCCATCTGTGCCATTTCAGGCCAATTCTCCAGCCCACAAGGAATATTTAGAGTTCTAAACCCCCTTTTCAGAACATTTTTAATTTCCTCCCATCCTGGTGTTACCTAGAAACACTAGAAACATAATCTCTGCCCATTTGTCCAAAATCACAACAATAATTACTTGTGTTGGGCCAGGGCCAGACCTGTGACACTCACTTGAAAAATCCTGCCAGTTCAGTGATCAAAACTAACATTTGATTTTTGAGGGTTGACTGCACCCCCCCAGAATTGTAATTTCACTGAGACCACTGCATGTCTGAATTTGCTGCAGGGAGTCCATGGTGGGGCACTGAGAGCTTTTGATGGGGGGCACGTGTACAACAGCCTTCACTACAGACAGGTGAGGTTCTTCCCTTTCCCTGCTCTCTCTCCTCTTAATGCATTCCTCTCTTCCCAAACTGGAAGTCAGGATCTCTGCTTGAAACAACAGCATTTTCCATTCTCAACTCAGTTTTGCAAATACTTTTTAAATGGAGTGAAATGCTTTAAATTAGACACTTTCCAATTTTCATAGGATAAGGGGAAATGGTCTCAAGTTACACCATGATGATCAGTAGGAAAAATTTCTTCTCTGAAATAGTGGTTAAGCCTTGGAACAGGAAAACAAATATCTAAATATCTTCTTTCTTCCTTAAACAACAACAAAAAATTGTTCTGAAAGCAGTATGCTTCTTAACTGGATTAATTGCATGTTGTTGACAAATCACCTCATGGCAAATCCTCAGGACGTGGAGCTGAAACAACCCTCCAGAAATGTTTCAATTTCAAAAACTTC
Source organism: Catharus ustulatus (assembly GCF_009819885.2). Taxonomy (NCBI): domain Eukaryota; kingdom Metazoa; phylum Chordata; class Aves; order Passeriformes; family Turdidae; genus Catharus; species Catharus ustulatus. Next base: position 31,479,544 of record NC_046228.1, on the reverse strand, counting down.
CTTCCAAACACCTCCCTGCTGTCAGTGGGCTGAAGGAAGAGCTGGTGGAGTGTCCACAAACCCCGTCAGGGACCTGTGGAGGTGCCCAGTCCAACCTCCTGCTGGGGCAGGATCATCCAACAGCACTAAATCATTTATATAATATATGCTATGAAATAATGCTATATAATCAAGTAGCACCCCAAGTTCTGCTTCCTTCTGTAGCATCAGAACCAGAATTTCTAGCCAGGCAAAACAAATTTGATAATTGATTTTATTTAAATTAGCTCACTGAATTGTAGCACGTGAGGCTATGCTGCACCTCTATCGAAGTTCCTCTTCTTTCTAGAAGAAAGAAGCTCCAGTTTTTATTTCCCTCCATTCCCAAAGAGTAGCAATTCTTCTCACAGAGTGCACAATTTGCTGCATCCCAGCAACATCCCCTCTTTGTGAAACCCCTTTTCCGTCTCCTCAGACCGCGGCACCGTTCTACGACGTGAAGGGCATGGAGGTGCCCACGGCCATCTGGAACGCGGGGCAGGACTGCCTGGCTGACCCCCGGGACACTGCCCTCCTCCTCCCCAAGGTCAAGAACCTGGTGCACCACAAGCTCATTCCCCACTGGAACCACCTGGATTTCGTGCTGGGCCTCGATGCCACCGAGGTTTTGTACCGGGAAATCCTTGACATCATGAAGAAGCATCCCTAAAGATGCTGCTTGTACTTGATGTGGTTTTTTTTTCCACTTGATTTTTCTCATAAGATTAATGCTGTCTCTAGAGGATTTTGAAATTTCTCTCTATTTGTACCACATGAATATAGTTCATTAAAATGTTCTACTTTTAACTGGAGCAGTGACAGGGTGGAGAGAGGAACCTTCTTGCTATTCCTGGCTGGTGGGACTGCATTGCCTTTCTTTTTCCACTCTTTCCTCCTTTTTCCTTTTCTTTTTTGTTTTGTTTTTTTGGGGGGGGAGGTTTGGCTTTTTTTATGTGTGTGTGTGTGTGTGTGTGTGTGTCTTCATCAGTGACACAAAGCTCATTGTTGCTGTCTGAGGTCTGGCACTGTAATGCTTAAAACCATCAAGGATGGATCAGAAAGAGATCAGTAAACTAGTGGTTTTGAATTCAATAAAAATTGTCATTAATCACATTAATCACAAGTCAGACAGTCCAGCGTTTGACTCTTGTGCAGAATGTGCAAAATCCAAATAAAAGGGGCTTAGGGTATTCACAAAGTGCCTATGTCTTAGGGTTTATCTGAGAGGTTTTGGTAATAGGATTGAGTGGTGACCTCAGAGGTGCCATGATGGGTGGATGATTATTTTCTTTAGCCTGAAGGAGAGACAGTTGTTTTACAGCAATAAAAAATTTGGCTGTTTCTGCCAGTCAAAATCCCAAGGCTCATCATAAAATCTCAATAAACGTGTCAATGGTACAGCCACCAGAAGAATCAGCTTCTTTCGGGGGGGAGTATCCAGCTGGGAGGCAAAGCAATATTTCTTGGAGAAATTACAGTAATTTCACTATTATAAACCACACCTGATTATAAGATGCATGTTACAGTACAGAGTGTGATAAAAGGTATCTGTTCTATCACCATCTGTTGAGAGTGGGGGCAGTGATCCTGATCTCTGTGGGAGATATTCTGCTAATGGGCCATCCATTGAAACCAGGCAGGGCATTGTTCTTTATCTTTTCACAACCCATCCTTCCTCCAGCCAGTCATTTTCTGCTAATGGCCATTGAGTCCCACTGTGTGACTGATAAAATTACTGCATCCCATTGGAAGTTGCTCCAGCCAGGGGGAAGAGCCCAACATTTCTTACCAAGATAAAAACAGAGGTTTTGGGACACTAAGGGAGCCCCTTTCTCCACTGGACTCCAGAGGAAAACCGGATTTCTCCACATCACCACTGGACCTCCGGAGGGAAACTGCACCTTGTACAGGAGCACTGCTCCAACTGAATCCCATCTGTCACTGCAGGAGGATGCAGCCACCATGGAATGGGACTGCTACCAACACCCTGCATGACTGACGGGGTGTCAGGTTGTACTCTGACTGTGTCAGGGTTTGGAGTTTGTTTCTTTGTAGTACTGTATTTCTATTTTAATTTCGCTAGAAAAGAGCTGTTATTCCTAATCTCCATATCTTTGCCTGAAAGCCTCTTGGTTTCAAAATTATAATAATTTGGAGGGAGGGGATTTACATTCTCCATTTCAAAGAGAAGCTCCTGCCTTTCTCAGCAGACACCTGTCCTCCAAACTAAAACAGCAACTTTTTGTTCTTTGTCCATATATAAGCTGCACCTGATTATAAACCGCACTTTGGGTTCGGACCAAAATTTTAGTCAGAATGGTGCGGCTTATAATCGTGAAATTACTGTACTCAAAATCATACACTGGAGTACAGTCAGATTTTCAGTCTGTGGTGCTTCTTTTAAAATTTCCTGGAAGATCTGTATCACCCTGAAAAGCAGAGCAGGTAAGTCAGAGGCCTGGGGGATGCCAGAAAATAAATTTGGGGGAGAGCAGCCACTCCAAGCCTCGCTGTGAGTTATTTTTGCTAACAGAATTCCTGGCTATAATTTGCTTGGCAGAAGTGAAGGACAGGGATTGCTCCCTGCTGCTGGATGTCCTTGCTGGCCTTGCTCACCCCCTTTGGGGAGAAGCTTCCCAGGGGGACTCTGAGCAAAGCTGTGACACAGCCATGACGTGTTTGTTCCCCTGCTGCTTCCTTCATCATCCTGTCCTCAGCCTTTCTCCTCTGAAGGGCAAAGCCAGTGAGCAAAATGAAAGTCTAATGGCATTTATTTATGAAAAGAAGCTTGCACTCATTACAGTTTCCTGGCGTGTCACGAAGCCACGTTGGTTGCAGTAAATAATCCATGATTTAGTTCTTTTTTCACCCATTTTCTCCCTAAGTATGTGGCTTCCGCCTCATTCCAAGAAGATTTCTGTAAAATTGTCTTTTTAGGTAATGCTCTTCACCTAATCTATTTATTCAGTTTGTTCAAGACAGCCCATTTCCAGTAAATACTCTTCTCTCTACTAAGAAAATTACTTGTAAATTTTATCGGGTGATCAGATTATCGGATTTGGATATTGTTTGCTTTTCTGTCTTTAAGAGATTCTCTAAGCATCTTTCTGTAGTACAAATTCTTGCTTAAGTTAATCCTGTTTAAACACATCTCCTTTTTTTTTTTTTTTTAAGTCTCTTTCCAGTTCCACAGAAACAATTTGCCCAAAGACAAAAATGAAAATTTTTTTAAATGCAGCTTCACTTGGTATTTTGCCATGGGGACAGAAAGGGCTTTTCCTTGATTGCTTTGTCTCCTTTTGCTGTGCCTAAATATTTTCTTTCCCTTTCAAAATCCTGAAACAAAGCTGTGACCCAAATCCTGGCCGAAATGAAAATAAATCAGCTGCCAGCAGCGGGAGACATTTGCAGATGAGAGTCGAGGCACATGGCAGGACACAGAAGACGTAGAAACAAAAGAGTAAAGAACCCTCAAATTGTCCTCTGGGGTCAGGAGGGTACAGAGGGGATACCCCAGGGTGACACAGCCTTTTGCCACAAGGCTCATGGGCTCCTGGGAGCAGTAAGCCAGGTTTGCTGTGGCACCAGTGACAGCCAGACCTGCTGTCCCTTGGCTGCTGAGCTTCTCTGATTCGAGCAGGCTGATTCTTTTGTGAAAGGATTGGGAAGCAATATAAAATAGTGGTCAGGACTCCAGGTCCTCACAGTTTTGTGGGTGGAATAACAGGAGCCTGGCTTTCACTTGGAAAAGGTACTTGCAGTGTGTTGTTTGAAGGTGCAGCCTTGAACACAGATGTCATCCACCCTCATCAGCCTCAGCACTGCATTGCAAATCGCTGGCAACAGCCTCCAATCCCGTGTGCCAACTCCTTCCTTCTGTCAACCTGTTATTGGGCAATCTATTGACAGACTGACTTCGATGTGGATCCTTCTCCTTTCCCTCTTCAGATGCAGCTCAGGGGTTGGGATATTGGAATATCTTTGCAGAGCCTGAGCTGGGCTCAACGTTGTGCAGAGACCCCAGTGTGGCTGGTGCTGGTGGCACCACCAGATGCCTTCCTTACAAGGATCGATGCTTTGAGGCCAGCTTTGCAGCCCCACAAGCTGCTCAGCTGACGTCAGATTGGGTTAGAGAGCAATGCTTTATCCTTTAAACATATTTATCTCACTATTAAAGGCGGGGGATGCAGAGGTTGCAAATTAATCCTGCTGAGGTTTAATCCGCCCAGACCGTCAGCATTTTTATTTTCTTTGGATTGGAGATCCTAAAACCTTCTGCTGTGGGTGTCTTCTGCCACGTGCAGGGACTTGCAGGCAGAATCCTGCACAACTCTACAAACAGCTGCTGGCCAGCACATGTGACACAGAGATGGGTCTGTCATAAATAATATGCAATAAACAGAATAAATTAATCCCATGTAATAAATAGATGGGGCTGCTAGGCTGAGCATGAGCATGCCCACCACACCTGCTGAGTGGCTCTGCTGGCTGGGCAGTCATCAGGGAGGTGGGGAGATGTTGGTGTCTCTTCCTTGGAAAACCTTGAGTTGCTGTTTCTCACCATCCACCTGGTCAGGTTTTCACACTGAGGTTTTCCTCCAGAGTCCTGGAGTTGCTGACAAGATAGAAATAGCTCAGTCCTGGTCACTGGGCCACACCAAGGATGCCCTGCTGATGCAGATGATCCTTCTGGTGCCAATCTCTGGCAATACTCTGCCATTCCCATCCCTGGCAAGGTGAAAGGCACATGCAGAGGACTCATCCATCCTGGTGCTGGACCACTCTGCTCCTACAAGCTGGCAGATGAATGGCTTTGGTGATTGCAGGGGTTTCCTCCCAGTAGTCCTGCTGATAAGGTAGAATCCAGAAAGTGAGATGCTCAGCCTTGCCAGATGTCCCCAGAACCTGAAACTAAATCATGGCATTACCAATTCCTGCCCTGTTCAATGCAGCACAAATGTAGGAAAAAATATTGTTGCTTTGATTCCAGAGAGTCAGTAACACGTTAACCCCTCCTGGATAAACAGAGTGGCTGAAATTTATTCCTCTAGTCCTGGCTTTCTTTTTCATTTCAACAGTAAGCAGCTAAACAGGATGAGCAAGAAAAGCTTGGCAAGAAACCATGTGATTGGAGAGGGATAGCTGGGTGGATTTGTGAGGTGAGAAAGGGCTCAGCCTCTCCTTGCACATTTCATCACCAGCAAATCACCGGTTTTGAACTTCTCTCTGCCTCCTCAGTGAGGAGGATTTGGTGAGGAGCATCTCCTACCTCTCTGCCCTTTGCCAGCTGTGCCCAGCTCAGAGCCCCCTGGGCCAGATGTGACCTCTTTCACCTCTTTCCACAGTCACTTTCCTCCTCTTCTGTGCCTAAACCCACAAAGTACAGCATGTGCCCAATTCCTGGAGTAAAACTTCACTCTTGAAATGCTGAAAAAATACTCCAACACAGCAGATCTCCTGCAAACCCAGCAAGCCCAGCAAGCCAAGGGCTGGAGTTTGGCTGTGATGCAAGACTTTATTGCAATCTCTACAGACACAGAGGGTGGGCAGAAATCACAGCATTGCATTTAAAAGCGTTAAATCAGCGTGGAACGGGGAGACGGGAGACATTTTAAGCAGGGCATCCCTCACACAAGCCCCATGCTCCAGCTCCTCCATCCTGGGGCAGCACATGGATGGATTCATGGATGGGTTCATGGATGGGTTCATGAATGGATTCATGGATGGATTCATGGATGGATTCATGGATGGATTCATGGATGGGTTCATGGATGGGCTCATGGATGGATTCATGGATGGGTTCATGGATGGATTCATGCATGGATCCATGGATGGATTCATGGATGGATCCATGGATGGGTTCATGAATGGATTCATGGATGGGTTCATGAATGGATTCATGGATGGGTTCATGGATGGATTCATGCATGGATCCATGGATGGATTAATGGATGGATTCATGGATGGGTTCATGAATGGATTCATGCATGGATCCATGGATAGATTCATGGATGGATTCATGGATGGGTTCATGAATGGATTCATGCATGGATCCATGCATGGATCCATGGATGGATTCATGGATGGATTCATGGATGGGTTTATGGATGGGTTCATGGATGGGTTCATGGATTCTCCTCCATCAGAGTCACCATCCTCCTGTACATGCGCTCTGGGGCGTTCAGGCCCCAGTGGTGGTCGAAGTGGTTCCAGTCGGGGAAGTGCTCGTGGTACACGACGTTGGTGAGGCGGGACAGCAAACGCTGGGTCTCCTTAGGGGGAGTGACCCAGTCCTGCCCCCCGCTCCACAGGACCACCGGCACCCTCATGGCCTCGATCCGGTAAGAGGGCGGCGTCAGCTGGCAAGGGGAAAAGCACTGTTGTTATCTGGGGGCTCTGGTGGGTGGGGTGTGATCCCCAATCCCCATCACAGCCAGCCCCATCCCCTTCACCTGGTTGTACTTCTCAAAGTTCCTCAGCCCGTAGTCAAACTGCCTGAAGTACGAGGATTTTGCAGTCTGGAAGGCAGATAAGGGGTTAATCCAGGCCATGCCGTGGGTCAGCCCCCTGGACATCTGGGGCTTTTGAGACACCTTGGTGCAGCAGCTTAAAAATCCCTTTTATCTCTTGGCTTTGATTCTACCTCCTTTACCTGTTTCCAGGGTGAATGAAGCAGCATGTGGAAGTACCACGTTCACAGATTAAAAGAAAGAAAAGTTGAAGTAGTTATAAAAGCAGAGTCTCTACCTGTCCCCAGTGCAGAAGATTTTTTACTGATGTATAGTCTGGAAAACGAGATAAGTACACATCCAGTCGGCTCTACAGGGGGAAAAAAGTATTTTCTAAGTGAGTTAGGAAGGATAAAAATCCATCTAGGCAAAAAACCCTCAAACAGTCTGTCTTATAACTGCAATATAAAAGTTATACACTCTTTATTCTTTAGCAGCTTTATTCTGCTCAGAGCTAGAAGCAGCTTACAAAGACAAGCCACTTAATCAATATCATAAAATGGAAATACAAGTGATCCAGTCATTCTCTGGTTATTTTCTTCTGTAAACTTGTTGCGTGTCAGCCAAAAATGAGGCAAGAGTTTCCTTTCCCTACGAGACGAGACCACAGGTGATTTTCTCTTACACCCCGACACCACTGCAGGAAATTCCCAAATAACTCTGCCTTTCACACCTGATTTTGGGGGTTTATACTCATTTTTGTGTCTCCTTAATGATCTCCAAGTGTCTAGGAAAACCAGAGAGGGCAGGACTGAGAGCCTGGTGCACCCACCATGTTCAAGTTGTTCCTGTCGAACCCTCCGATGAGGAAGATACTGGTGGCACACACTTCATCTGCCGGCAAGCTGCTGCACTTCTGAACCAGCAGCTCCTTCTCCTTCCTCGGCACCAGAACCAGCTCTCTGGTTCCAAACAGATCCTGCAAGAGCACGAGGAAATATTAGGAATGGTGTTAGGAGCTCCAACGCCCACAGGAGGTGCAGGATCAGTGCACAGTGACAATGCAGGGGGCAGGAGTTGCTGAAAGTCCCTGGATTTGGGGGCTAACAGCCCACAAACACCTCCAGTACCTTGAGCAGCCGGTCTGGTAGAAAGGCTAGCTTTAAGATAAGGCCCCGGACATGGTGGAAGGTGTACACAGGAGCCAGGGCAAAGAAGAGTTTGATTTTCTCAGCCAGATGTGGCAAGCTGGAAAACGCTATGAAACCTGAAAAGTAGCATGAGATCACAACATAAACCCCAGCTCACCCCACACCCTGTATTTGAGGTGCAAGGTTTGAACAAAAGTTGCTCCTGGATGCCAGCACAGACCAGGATAGATGGGCAAGCCACGGCAAACCCCTTCCATACAGGAAGAGAGGCAGGGACAGCAGCCAGCGCAGTCCTGCTCCCGACAGTGTCCAGTTTGGGATGGACATTGATGCCTCTTTCCCACAGCAGCCCCATGCCTTGCTCCTGATGCCTTAAGTTTTAGCTTTCATATTTTCCAGATTCTGTACTGTATTAGGATATAACTCTGAACCTCATATAAAGTGTTAGCAAGTCCTCCTCACAGTTCAGTCAGACAAATCAATTCTTTTCCAGCCCCAGAACCAAGGACACTGTTGCAGCCTTGTAAAAGTGCCAACAACAGGGAATTGAGTAAAGCAATCTGAGAGAATTTGGACTGCAGAACCTGGAGCTGGAATTGGACAATTAACCCCAATATGTAAATGGACCAAAACTTATAAAAGTGTGAAAACTCATGACACACTGTCCGTCTTGGGTAGAGCCATGGCCAGGCTCTTGTACTGGCCAAGGTGAATCCTTTGAAGTCCTTTTTAATTAATACCTTCAACACTGTCTAACCTCTGTTCCAGGCAGCCTCTCCCAGGCATCACTCCCACCCAGCACCCTCTCCTCCCCTCCTCACTCACCCAGGGAGCTGCCCTGAGCGTGGCCGACGTAGAACAGCTTCTCCTGCTCGGTTTGCATCAGGATGAAGCCCACCATGGCCGGGAGGTCGTACATGGCCATCTCATGGAAGCTGCGTGGCAAAGGGAGAGCCTGGAGGACATTCCCACCTCCCAATCTCCCACAGACACCAGGGCTCAGCGCTGACAGCCCTGCACCGTGTCCTGGGTGGCCCCCTGACCTGAAATCCCAGAACTCCTCGGAGGCGATGGACAGGCTGCGGTGCCGGCGGGACCAGCTGTTGCCCCGGTTGTTCCCAATCCAGACGTCATATCCCGCGTCTGCCAGGATGAAGGCCAGGCTGGTGTCAGGGAAATTGTCCACCCAGTCACCACCTTCCAGACAAAACCCATGCACTATCAGCACGGGGGTCCTGGGTCCTGAAAGAGGAGAGAGTAGGTAGTTGACAGAAGAAGACACCTTTCCCATATGGAAATAAAACACCACTGAACATCTTGATACTGTTTTCTGCACTGCAGGCTGCACATTAAATGTTCCCTTCTCCCATTATTTCACTGGTTATGCTGGTGCTTTTTTGTGTTTGGGGGGCTTTTGCCATCCCAGGCCCTGAGCCTGGACCTTGGAGCCACTGGGGCTTTGCTGGGTCGCACTGCCCCGTCTCAGGTGCAGCAAAACACAGTGCTGAGCTCCTGAATCCCCAGGAACAGCTCAAGGCAGCCAGGAAGAAACTCCTCATCCCTCTTCCAGCTGCCCAAACCATGCCTGAAGGCACAGGTACTCCCACAGTTTCCTCTCCCATCTAGGCAGGGGCCAGGGTCAGAGCTGGTGCCCTGCTTGGTGGGGTTGAGCCCACCTGAGAGCCCAGCGCCCCCCCTGCCGTGGGGAATCCGGTTGAGGCTCAGGAAGTAGCCGTCCTCTGTCATCACGTCGTACTCCTCGCTGGGATACCCGTGGAAAAGGATCTTCTGGCTCTGCAGGGACAATGGTGTGAGGGCAGAGGGTGACCCAGCACCCTGTGCCTGCCCCAGCTTCACCCACTCCTGCCAGCCACATTCCCTGGTGTCACCTCCACCCAAAGGAATTAGAGGGAGAGCAGGGAGAGGCCAAGCTCAAGCTGAGGGCATGAAGTGAGTGACAGCAAAGCAAATATGGGAGATTTTTGATGCCCCAAGCCCCTAAAAGAGGCCTGGTGCAGATGCAGGGAAGGGGTGAGCTGAGCTGGTGCCTTGGGAAGGACTTTGAGCATATCTGTGGGGAAGTGCAGTGCCCCACCAGCACTTACGATGTTCATGAATGCCTCAGGGTTGTGGACCACTTCAGCATCCGGGATGGCATCTTCCAGCCCCTGGGCCAGGCACAGGGCCACCAGCAGCAGGCACATCCCACCTGTACACAGCACCTGGGGACAACAGGGCTGGATGAGCAGGGCTGTGGGTGCTCCAGGAGCACAAGGAACACTGCAGCCCCAGCAGCGTGGCAGCACAGCCAAAGCCTGATGCTCACAGGGAGAAGGTGTTTACAACCCCTTGTGTGGTTTGGAGCCCACCTCAAGCCTCTTGCTGATCATTCCCAACTAGTCCAGCTGTAATTGCAGTGTGGGACAAGCAGCCTCCCACCACCCCCTGCCTGGGAAAAGCATCAGGGTGCCTTCAGGGAAATTCTTAGGCTTTCAGGCAAAGCTTTTCAGGGGAAGAATCCTCCCCCAGACAGGAGGGGTCATGTCAGAGCTCCATCCTGCAGGAGCTTTCCTGCTCCATCCCTGCCTTGGATGCTCCTCACCAGTTGTTCCTGCATTGCCCTGCCACCCACAGCATCCAGCCCAAGGCATTCCAGACTCAAGGGCAGGTCCAGCAAAGTCCTTTTCCCTGATGATCCTTCTGGCTTTCTGCCTCCTAGAGTGTATTTTCCCAGGAAAGCTTTCCTGGGCTGCTCAGGAAAATGGCAACACCCGTCCGCTGCAGAGCACCATGTGGCCACAGCAAAAACTCCCTCTCACACCAGAGAACAAAGTGCCATCTCAAGCCCTGCTCTGTGCTCAAGCCACCACCACCACCCTGGTGCTTCCATCTCCACATGCAGGTGAGAAGAGATGTCCTGGGATTAAACTGCTGTGATGGCTGAGGGAAGGAAAGGTTGGATTGCCCTTTGATCCCATAGACAAACCCCACTGCTAAACTTGATCTCTCTTTGTCCTGTCCAGCTGCCCACACCACTGGCCACAGCTGCAGGCTGGACTCAGTGCAAATCGCCACTTCCAGGTGCTTTTAGTCCTGCAGCCCCTCAATCTGGGTGTTGAATGAAGATAGAAAGGACAGCAGGAAGGCAGGAGCTGCAGTGGCCAGCTCCTCGCCCAGTTGCACATAGACACAAGACATTGTGACATTGGGCAAGACATTGCAGGCCACGCCTGGGGACATCAGAGACAGACCAATTGCTGAAATAACCACTTCAGTGAGCACTGGGGGTAACAAGGGATGGAGAAGCCAGGCCTGCTCAGGAATCAGGAGATGCCAGACAGAACAATCTGTTCCTCAGTGCTGTTTTCTTGTTGCTAAACCCACAGGAGTTTCACACTAATTGCATCCCTCTGGTCGAGCTTGTCACTTAGGAAAGAGCTTCTTTCCCAGGCTATATCCCCTGTCCAGAGAGGGGTCAAATCCCTGCCAGATTCTGCCCCCATGGTCCATCTTCCTTAGACCTGCACCCAACCCTGCACTTCCCCATGTGCAAGGGGTTCCTCCACTGCTCCATGGCCAGCACAGCCCACACACAGGCCTGTGGTTCCTGTGGTTCCTGTGGTTCCTGTGGTTCCTGCACATTTAATTATGAGAGCTTCCTCCTCTCAACACCCCTCTCCCAGCTCCTGAGGCGTGGTGAGATCTCCCACATGTTGGAGGTCATCTCCATGCCCAAGGCTCTGCTGCCCAGCCCAGTGTCACCCAGATGTTATAGTGGCACACCACAGTGGCCATGAGCAGTGACAGGCTGTGCCACAAAGCCCACAGATGGCAGAGAGGGCACTGGCAGGCAGCGCTCAGCAGTGACAGAAGCAACTTCTCCCGGTATCCCAAGATTTGTCAGACAGGGAAGGATTAGTCCCTGTGCATTCCTGTGGCATTCAGCAAGCACAAAAAGACTCCTGGGCTGGGATGTGAAAACAGGATAGGAATGCAGAAAGAAGAGCCAAAATTACAGTCCCCACTTTCTGCACCCAGTCATGTGGTCACACAGGTCGTCAGAGTTGTGTCCATCCCCAGGTGAGCAGCACAGTCCAGAGCATTCCCTGAAGGAGGAGAGGCCAGCCCAGTACCTCCAGCGCCAGCTCCTCCAGCCCTGACTGGCAACACATCCCACCATCCAAACCCAAACTGCCACTCAGCTGTGAGTCCCTGGGCATGGGCAACCAGGGTAGAGGAGAGCAGAGGTGGTCCCTGCTCGTCCTCAAAGCTGCTGTTCACCAGCCACCAGCCCTGGGTAATGCAACCAAGCCTCTGCACCCCAACCCTTTCACAGAGCCAAAATGGATGAACACCCAGGAAAATGTCTAACCACCAAGTTCTCCACACACAAAATGCACAGCTGGAGTGATAACAATGCCTCTTGACTTGGTTTCATCAACAGCCTGGGCTAGAAGGAGAACAGGAGAACATCAACCTGACCTGCTGCTTCAGGCCCTCCATGCATTTGGTGTGGTTGGTGGCACTGAGGGAACCAATCCTCTTGGCTTATAAAGACACCCAGAGAGGCTGGGACTTGTCCATCAACACCTGGAAGCCCAGTGCCTCCCCAGTCACACAGCCCAGTGATTTAGACACTGCATCCCAAACCCCAGGGAGCGCAGCAACAGAGAGACACATCCCAAAGTTTGGGATGCATCTTCATCACCAGGAACACACAGATCTTGTGGTGTCCTCTAGCTAGGAGCTGCATTTTTGGCATTCCTTGGCAGAGGGATTCCAGATGCTTTGCCTGTGCCCTGGAGTTGACAGACTAGTCACTGGCTGCTCATCCTGGCTTTCCAGGTGTAGGCACCTGGAGGTAACGTGTCAGCTCTGCATGTCAGCACCAGGCTGAGGGACAGGGTTCAGGGGCCATGCCTGGGTTGAAAAGAAAGGGGCAAATCTCACCCAGGAAAGGAGGACGTAACCACTGGCATGTGACACTGACTGAATTTTGTCAGGGTGGATATCCTGGGAGTGGAAATCCAAAGGGTGAACAGCAAATCTCCCACGGGCAGGGGTGACAGTCAGCCCCCCGCAATTGCTCTGAGTCCATGGGCCCCTTTAACCACATTTTCCAGCCCCATCACCTCTCCTTCTGCCAGGAGAGCAGTGGTGGTGGGAAGGGACCTTTGGGGTCTCCATCTCCATCCCAGCTTCCTGCTCACCCTGACTTGGGGTGGTATCACTGCTGAGAAAAATATTTCCTCTGTCAGGGCAAAATACCTCTGGCTTGGATAGATACACGTTTGTTGTGGCTTTCACCAGCAGAATTATTGTTTGAGCTTTTTCCTGGATTTAAGTGCTGGCATGAAAGAGCAGGATGAGACACTTTGCAAGAGCTCTATTTAATTATGGGGCCTTTGTGCGCTGTTCCCCACACCCAGACAAGGTCCTGGGGAAGGCGGCTGGTCTTACCAAAGAGCTACACATAGGAGGCAAAATGCTGGGTTAGGAGTTCCCTGCCCTGACTGACCCTTCAGGCAGCACCAGACACACACCTGACAAGGCAAATTTTGGCATTCCTTCAAGAAAAGAGGGCAAACACCATGCTGAGAAGTGCCAGAGAACAAAGCAGGCTTAATCTTCTAGCTGACCTAGGGACAGCCTCCACCAGCAGAAATTATCCTTCAGCTTCCCTACTACTATATCTTGGGAATTTAACATTATTCTAGTGACCCCCTGAGATCACCTGCTCCTTCCCACCATCCAGAGCCCAGTGGCTGGGGGGATGCTCCCCAAAACCTGCCTCTCCCTAGCCCAGCTCACGACCTTCAGGCTGTGGTTCCCTGCAGTGCTCACTATCCCCAGCATTTCCTACTGGCACCAGAGCAGGGGCAGGCAGGAGGCTGCTGAGATGCACAGAGCTCTGCAGACAGAGCTGCATAGACCTTCTCCTTCTCCCCAGAATGCCCCAGGGGCAGCAAAGCCAGATCCCACCAGGATGTGGGCAAGGACGCTCCCCACATTAGGCTGAAGCAGTTAGGCCAGGTCTCCCTTTGGTCCCTGTGTTCTCAAAAGCAGCTTCTGGCCTCCAGGCTCACCTTCATCTCCCTCGGTGGCTTGCAGGAAGCCTGACGAGCCTTTCTTGGTCCTTCAGAGGTCCTTCCTCTCCCAAAATTCCCTTTTCCCTCTGTGCCTCTCTGGACAAGTGGAGAGCCCACAGCTCTCCCTTAGGCCATCCCCCCTTATTTCTCCAGCCCCTGCCCCACCTCCTTATCCTCTCCTCTGGGACAGGCTTGGCCACTTTCAAGAAGGATGACTCCATACCTGGCCCTTCAGCTCCACTCAAGACAAAGGAGACACATTGCACATGCAATCCCTGGAAGAGGATTATCCCCTGTCCTTGGCACTGGGGAGGCTGTATCTCAATGCAGAATCCAGATTTGGGTTCCTAGGGACTATTGGGACACTCTCACACTGGAGTGAGCCCACAGATGGTGGGTGGAGGCCAAGGCCAAGGTGCAAGGAGAGGATGAGCTGGCTCAACCAGACCCAATGTTATTCCCCCGCCCAAAGGGGTCCCAGAGGCGCCAGGGTTGGGTCGTGTTTGGAGAGGCAGAGAGAGAGCCCCAGAGGCACAGGTAGAGCTGCAGTACAGAAAGCCTGGCTGTCCTCAAGGAGACACCCTGAAATGCATGAGCAGGGCAGCCCTGCAGCTGTGGGGGATCCCGCAGCTCCAAGGCAGCTGTCCACTGTCTGGACAGGCTCAGATCTTAGTGGGTTGCCTGGCAGATCCAGAAAACCTCCAGAAAACTTCAACCCCTCTGAGGGGACACAAGGTGGGAAGGAAGCCTGGGACGATCTGTGTCCAGGGCTGGGAGCACAATGCCACGGCCACACCTCCCTGCCACTCTCAGCCCAGTACCCAAGGGACAATTGCCTCTCCTTGAAGCCAGTGAGGTCTTTCCACTCCTGACCTGTGGTGGTTTGCAAAATAGCTCCAGAGCGAGGGTGGGGAGGGGTTTAGTTACGGGAGCAGTAAAATGATCAGGTAGCAAGGGAGCTCAGCACAGAGCCTGCTTGGCACCCTGGTGACAAAGGAGGAAAGCAAACCAGAGACAGATGTGGCCTGGGGTTTTGGGGTTGAGTGGGATTTTTTCACTATCAGACTTTATATTCTGTTGCTGACAAAGCAGAAAAACCTGAGCCCAAGTTTTTTGCTAAATTAAACTCAACAGCACTGAATGCACACACTGAAAGGAACATCCCACCCACTCTGTGGCAGAAGAAATGCCAAAATCCTTCATTATCACCTGAAAAGTACAGAGGATTTATGGAGGGGTTTATTCTGCCCCCTCCTGCTCCTCCACAACTGCAGGAAGAGGAAAAGTAAAGCCAGCCATGGCATTGTGGTGATGCTGGCTGGCAGCAGCCTCTGGGCATCTGTGATCTGACCTTGGCTCCCATCAGGGACAACATCACAGCTGCAGACGGTTGTTGGGGGCCTGAGATAACAGCATGGCTTATCAAGGCAACAGAACCACCCCTCCGAGCCTGATAAAGCATCACAAACACAAATGTTGGTGTTGCTGTCTGTAACCTGGCCCTTTTCCATCCTCTCCCAGGAGAGAGCTCCATCCCCACAGAACTCCTGCCCTGGGTGGCCATGGCCAGGCCACACAATCACCTCACATTCAAGGAGATGTGGACAACCATGGTTTGTTGGGTTTGGGGTTTCTCGATATCCCAAACCACTCTCTTCCCATGAGGGTTTGGGCAGGAGCTCATTTCCCTCACCAGAACTTTCACAGCACCCTCTGCTGCCCAGGCTTTCTTGTTCCCTTTGGAGAGCACCATGAACAAGGACCATTCCAAAACCTCAGTGCCCTCATGGCCAGCCAGCAGCCAGCAGAAGTGCAAGGAAATTTAAGAAAAACCCCTGAGATGAAAGCAGTGTGGGGCAGGAGGGGTCTCAGGTCCCCCTCTGCCCATGTGTGGGGGATGTTCCTTCCAAGGACTCAAATCATGGTCACACCAGCCCTGTCCTAGCAGCAGCACTGGTGCTCACCCTCTGGCTGCTTTCCAGAAATCCCCTCCTCTCCCCTCTTTCAATGAGTGCTTGTCAGAGGAAAACAAAATAACTGTTAAAACCTATGGAATAAGCTTGGCTCCGAATTCTTAATTTTTATCCTGATTTTTTTTTTCTGATTTGCTCTTTCATGCCTTAACAGGCTGTGCAGTGATTCATCCTGGGGGCTCCCCACTAATGTGGCTCTAAACCTGATGCTAGGACCAGTGTCACAGCACAGCTGGTCTGTAGCTGCACAGATAAACCTGTCCATAACAGAAAACCCAGTTTGGTTGTGGGGACCCAACCAACCAGACATGTAGGCGCAGGAGTTTTGAGCCCCTCTAAAAGGGGGCACTGAACAATAAACCAGGCTGTTTGTGGCATGATCCTTCAGTGTGGCCTGTTGTGTGTCTGTCTGCAACCTACAACCCTCATGTAATAAGTGGTGAAACCCAACGTGATCAACAGGAAGACGTAAGAGCAGCAGCAGCAAAAGAGCTGCAAAATCAGAGGTGAAGAGAGACTAACAAAAACGGCAAGAAGAGCCAAAAAAGCAGCGTGGAGAGCTGAAAAAGTCCAGACCCCTTTTGTATATATCCCTGTATATAGAAGAAAAAAGCTGCTGAGGGACATGCATGGATGGATCTCGGTGGAACACCCAGTTGTGAAGGTGTGGATCTCCTTTTACCTAAACAAGGGGTAGAGTATATGCAGCAGGCATTGTTAGCCTTGCTGCCATGGTCTGGGATCCACAGACTGACTGCTGTGAAGCTCTGGGTGCTCTGGAAGCTGCTCTGGATGTTCTAAAGCCCTGGAGATTTGTTTTGGACTTGCTGGGGTGGCAGCAGCCAGAGTGGCACCCAGGGCTCCTTCTGGTGTGCCCACCAGGCCCAGAATTGCACCAAAATTCAGAAGCTGGCAGAGAAGCTGTCAGGCCTGCCACTGCAACCCTCCTGGTGCCCGTGCCATGAGCACAGCAGAATGCCACATGCCACCATGTCCACAGTCAGCACTCGAAGGGCCTCGGTGACAGCGTGGTGGGCAGTGCCCGGGAGAGAGGCTGGGATTCCTGGCCAGCATGAGCGGTGCCCAAGACCGTGCCAGCAAAGGGGAGCAGGGCCCCCGCCATCACCCACACACCGCGTTGCATGGCAACAACCGCAGCAAGCATGGTGACTCCATCTGCACCACCAGCAAAGGCCTGTAAGTCTGATAGGGCTGGGGCACAAGAGCCAGAAGATGGCAATGCAACATCAGCGAGAGCCGACTCCAGCAGCGAGTGGCAGGAGCCCGGGGACCCTTTGTAGCCCCATCTCAGCCTGCAGAGGTGGCAGGAGGGGCAGCTGTGAGCACACAGCCGTGCAGGCCACCCAGCACATGGCACAGCCGTGGGACTGTGGCGGGTCCAGGGGGACACCCACGGCTTTCTGCTTGTAGGCACCAAGGAGGCGACCCCAGGAGTCTGGGGGCCCCAGTGGGAGGCAGCACTGCTTGCACAGCAAGGTTTGCCCCATGAGGCACAGCCGCCATTTTGTGCAGCGGTCGCCATTTTGTGCACCCATGGGGCCGCTCCTACTGCGGGCCGGTGCCGTTCGCTGCAGCCCTCATGGGCTAAAACTGTGCTGGGAAAGAGCCCTAACTAATGGGTAACCCCTGAGCTACAACTGTGCTGGGAAAGAGCCCCAACTAACAGGTCACCCCTTCCTTGGGGCCACTACAGCACTCGCGCCGCCTTGTGCAAGAACAACTGCAGGCTAAAGGGGTAGTTTCTGCATCTAGTCCGTGCAGGACTTAAGGAGTCATTAGTGTCAGGAAAATTCATCCACTAACACCAGAGGTTTATGTCCAAAAAGGAGACAGAGGAGTTTCACTTTATTCAAATACAGGGAAAGGCCGTGGGGCATTCCCCTGGGATGTCTCAAATTTTTGGAGGACACAGCCTCCTTTTTATCCTATTTTCCCAGCCGCATTTCCCTCTGTCTTTCCCCATTGGCTGAGGTACTTGAGAGGTACAGACTTCCCAAACACCTGATACCTGAGATTCCCCTCTAATGTATAACCCTCCCTTTTAATTTTTAATTCTTACCAAATTCATGGTTTTCCCCCATTGTTTCTTTCATCTTTCAATATCCAATTTCATTTATCAACAAACCTACAGTTTGTTTGTAAAGGCAAATATCTTTCCCATTCATCAATCAGTGGAATCTTTCCCACTGTTTCTTTTAACTCTCACTGCTAGTCTTACCTACCAGCAGACCCACAGCTTGTTTGTAAAGACAAATCCGTCATTCTTCTCATTAGTGTTGTTATGTCTGTGTCACCATTATCCCAAACGCTCTTACCATACCACCTTGTGACCCCCTGCATTGCTTTGATTACTCTTTTGGTGAATAGATATACCTGTAATATTTTTTAATTGTAAGCTATCCTTTCAAGATACCCCTTTCTGGAAGAACAGCTTCCACTTTGCTACTTCCCTGATGCAGAAGAGGCTACTGTTGGCTTAAAAGACTCAACTCTCTCATCCTAAAGCAAAGTACTGAAAATGGATGAACTTTTTTGCTAAACATGCTGTCCTTAAAATATGTGCTAAATTTAATAGCCTAAAAGCTTCCATGAACTCCATAGTGTGAAAAACAAAGTTCACAATTTAGAATTGTAGAAGTTTAATAAGGGATAAAAACAGGGACAGACATATCCAGCGCTGAGGTGTTTTTGGCAATTAGCCAAAGTACACAGAGTCAGTGTAAAACATATATTTTATATCTCTATATACTCCTACATTGCTGGGGCTACATGCATAGAGTTTTTGATGTTCCAGGAATTATCTTGTTTGGTTTTAACCTCTGACTTGTCTGCAGGACATTTTGTAGATTAGGTCAATATATTTTATTTTTTCCTGGGTTTCCATCCTGTTGCTTCACATTCCCTGACAATGAGGAGTTGATAAATCCTTCCCAGATGCTTATGCTCTGGTTTCTGTCACTATTATAATTTGGAGAGGACAGTCCACAGATGTAAGAAAAATAATTGATTTACACCATTCTCTAAGTTGGTTACATAGAGGTATTTTCATCTCTATTTTAACATTTTGCTAAAGCCTACAATATAATATATTTATCACACTACTATTCATATAAACTATACAGTGTATACATAAATTGACAGATTATACCATACAAAAGCAGTTAGAAGTAAGTATAAATCATACCATACCAAAATACTTGTGATGCAAAAAGGTAATCTATGAAAGCAAAAGCCAGTATTATATTGTCATCTATAACAACAGATCTTAAAGAGGTGCCTGAAGGTTAAGAACAGTTTCATTAGCAAGTTTCAGTTGCAAAATTCTCTAGCTAGGTATTTTCCGCCTGTCATTTCTGTTTACAACGTCTGCAAAACTATTTTCATGCTGAACATCACTTAACAACTACCTTTCATATTTATTCATGGCTAAACACTCATGCCAACTCCTGTTGAAGCTAATAGCAAATTTCTAGATATAGCAGGTCTGTCATTGCTGTCACTAAGATACTAATTTGTATATTTTCTTATTTTTGAAACAAGATATGATCATGGCTCTTAATGTTAGATTTTTATAGCTAAGCATGCAGATGCAATAATCACAACACTGAAATAATTTGAGATTACAGAGATTAAGAACTGTACATGAGAAAGTATTAACAGGAACTTCTTATTAACAAAAATGGTTTTACCCATACGGTTATACCCTTATGCCCTTCCTGAAGAAGACATATTAATTGAAGATGCATGATCATCCCAAAAAACATTTAAATTAATTAGAATTGTTGATTAGCCCGTATATACTGTGAAATAACACCTTCCTTTTTTATTTTGGATAACTCTGGCTCAATTTCAAAACTCAACAAAAGTGTTTGTTTGCACTACTGCCAGTAAGCCATGATGTTAAGTATACTGATAATGCATTTGCAAAGTTTTAGTACAACAGACAAAACTGAAATGCCTGATATACACAGGCATGCAGATATAAGATATTATTTGATGATTACTTATGTATATTTCTTTGATTATTCGTAAGTTGTTTATATTGGAGAACTTTATCAGTGAATATTAATGAAGGTTTGTTTTAAAAATATGTTAAGGAAAACCTTTCCAATCAAATTCCTGTCCCTGATCAAGCCCTGAACCTGGCTGGTAAGGAAAGTATGCCATAAATCCCAGGTGTTTCTATCTTAATAAAAAAGAAATCAAGTCACTTTGACTTGTAAATTTGGCCTTATAAAAATTGAAGCCTCTTTTCAAGGTAAACTTGGAAGCCTTGTTCCAGAAAAGGCCATCCAAGTCCAGCTATGACAGACAATGGCACTGCATACATTTCACAGAAAACAAGACGTGCTACAGCTCTGAGGGGTGTTACACCACACTGGTATTCCTCACTCAGCGGCAGGACAAGTTGTATGGAATGTGCCCATGGCACTTTAAAATTTATTCTTAAAACACAGAAAGGGGGAATGTGTGTTGAGATCCCAGAGAGCAGAGTGGCTAAAGTCATCTGTACTCTAAACCATTAGGAAACCTCACAGAACCCAGTCATTTTAAATCACTTTTTATCACTGCAGTCATCCAGTGATGCCCAGTTGCCCAAACCCAAGGTAATGGTGCAAGATCTTATCACCAATATTTGGGAAGTTCCTTGTGATCTCAGTACCTGGGGATGAAAATATTCTTGTGTTTCCACAGACACCTGGGTACCTGCCAGGTGTGTGTGCCCTGCTCTACATCCTGCCCAGGACCACAAAAACACCCTCCTGTTGGCTCCTCAGCAGACATTGTAGGGGGGCAGTGTGTGGGGCAGTGACTGAAACAACCTGTGCACCTGTTGCATGGAAATCTGGGATTTCATTTGTTTACAAATTGTTTCTTCTGTTAGTTGGTGTTCTGAGGGTTCCAAAGGTTGAATGGTTTCTTGTTTGTGGTGTTAAGTTGTAACTTGTAAATTCTAAGCAGTTAACCTGTCCCCCAAAGGAAGGCAAATTCTGTACGGGCTAGGAGGAAGAGGGAGAGGCATACCTGATCCTGTTTTTCCACCTTTCTTCCTCTCCCTGCAGTGGAAAAATCAAATTCTTCTCTGAGCCACTGCTCATTTCAGGGTGACCCAGCTGGGAGGGCTTCTGGCACTGCCTCCAGCTAGTCCTGGGTAAAGACCAGTCATTACAGCTCCACACAGAGGTGGAGCTATTTAGGCTTTCCAAAGCATGTCTGCATTTGAGCAAGTATGGCTGGATCACACCTGGCAGGAGATGCAGGATCCCACAGGCTGCAGTCAGCCCTGCAGCGTGGGCACCTGGGCAAGGAGTGGAGAGGTGGCCACGAAAGCAGAGGTGCCAAAAATGACACCCACAGCTCGTGTGACCCATCACCATCCCTGCAGGGACCTCCTCAGGCACCAGGCAGCTCCTGGCCAAAGGCATCACCAGCTGGCAAGAGGGGAAGCTTGGCAAGATGTGAAGTCTCTTTCCTCCCTGGAGATGGATTCATTTTTCTTTTTTTTTTTTTCTTCTTTTTTTTTTTTTTTTCAATAGAACACCCCTTGAAGTCACTATTGGGACTGGGAGGTTCTGCATTTTCAGGCTCATTCCGTGCCAGGAGGCAGTGGGAAGAGCCAAAAGGAGCTTGCATGGCTTTCCCATTGGAGTTTGTTGGGATGAACTAGGCTGGTCCCACTCACCCCTCAGCAACAGGGCACCAGTACCAAACCCAGTCCCAGGGAAGTGGAGAGTCCAGACGCTGCCCATCCTCGGGTTCACAGAGGGCATGGCCCGCGCCAAATAACTCCAGCAGGTGGAAACAACCGATTTGTTCCAGCTCCCAGCTCTTCTGCAGCGCCAAACGTTCCCAAGCCAGCCCAGGCAGGGAGGGTGTGTCCTGCCGGAGCAGACTCCAGCCCTCAGGTAAATTATACATTCATAGGAGGAGGGATCAGAGGGAGTGGCGGCTCCTGACGCTCCCGAATCTGCGGGGCAGAGGGAATAACATCCTGATGAGAGCAGCGTGCGCAGGCAGCAGGGACCTTCTGCTCGGGGGACATCAGGGACAAAGGCTCCCACTCCTCTTCTGCCGCAGCCCCTGGACCACAACGGGTAATCCCTCTTCCTTGGTGCCATCCCTGGGGACAGCAGGACAGGGCTGTAGGCACTCGGAGAGCCCCAGCTGGGACAGCAGGGCTTCCCCGGGTGTCCTGCCTCCAAAGGAGTGTCTCTGCTCAGGGAGGGGAGTGTTGGAGAGGGGTCAGGACCGCGCTGCTGGTGGCAGAGGTGTCACCCTGGTGCACCTCTCGGAGGTCACCGCGGGATCTCCAGGTCTGCTGAGGTGAGGGACATTTCAAAAAGGGAATATTTTTCCAAGCTGACTATTGCGAGGAAAGGGCCATCCCAGGCAAGGCTCTTCCCTGGAATTTTCATGCCCTTCTGACGCTACACCACAAAAATGTGTTCAGTCTCTCCTCGTTTTTTCAAGGCTCACCCTTGAAATAACGAGTCCAGAGCCTCGTGGAGGCGAGCGACAGGGCACCCAATGAGGGGTCTTGTCCCCAGATCGCACCCCAGGGGTCTCAGGGTAATGGTGGGGAGCCCTGGGTGCCCCGGGTGGGAGATGGGACAGGATGGGGTCCCTCGGCCCGGGCACAGCCGGTGCTGAGAGCGGGAGGGTGCCCGAGGGATGTGCCAGGGATGTGCCCGATGGATGTGCCGGGGATGTGCCGGGGATGTGCCCGATGGATGTGCTGGGGATGTGCCGGGGATGTGCCTGAGAGATGTGCCCGAGGGATGTGCCCGAGGGATGTGCCGGGGATGTGCCCGATGGATGTGCCGGGGATGTGCCGGGGATGTGCCTGAGAGATGTGCCCAAGGGATGCGGCGGCGCAGGTGCGCTGATCCTCCTCTGATTCTCTCCGGGGACACCAGAGGAAGCAGGCGGCTCTTCTCCCCCTCTGCCAAACCACCTCCTTCTCTGCCACACAAGGGAAAGGGGAGGATGAGAGGCAGCCGGGAAGTGACAGAAACCTGCTCCCAGATCGCCTTTATTTCACCAGGGCAGCAATGGGGTGCATGCAAGATACCTGGCACTGGCATTCAGTGGGAGTTTGGCAGGTCCCTGCTAAATTGCTCCACACAATAGAGGAGCTACTTATCTCCTCTAGGTAGCTCAGGCAGTATTTCTGCTGGGAATTTGTTGCCTCCAACAAATTTACTCCCTTCTTATATGGCTGGGGTCTGCCCATGGCAGAGGGGTTGGAACAAGATGATCTTTAAGGTCCCTTTCCACCAAAGCACTCTGTGATTCTGTTTCAGTGAAATAAAATAGCAGTCAGATGTTTTGTGGTAGGAACAAGCTGAAGCAGAACGAGAATCCTTCCCAGGAAGAGCAGGGATGTCCTGAGATGGCATTTCACTCAGGTCTGCATAAACAAGCCAGGAGTATCTCAGGATCTCTCTCAGCCATAAGGAGAACCCAAACAAACCACACTATTTGATTTCTTCACAAGAACAGAGCCCTGCAACTTAAAATTGGGTGGTTCACTCTTCATTAGTTCAGCTGTCAGTGGAACAAAACAACCTATTCTTCCAGCTGTCCAAGACATTGTTTTAAATGAATGATCTATAATCACCCCCTCTAAAACCAGGTTTGCCTGGACACACACAGATGTGCATGTTTCTGAATACGAGGGCCTGATGAAAAATGTGGGATTAAAATGTGATGGAATTTTGGACTCTGGCTTTGTTGAAGATTAGCAAAATGAGGCATTTTTTGAGCCATTTTCAGAACCAATTAGAGGACTTCAGTTTTAAAATCATGAGGAGTCAGGTGGATACCCTGATGGAAGTGCAGTGCACATCAAGAGAACTGCCTCCAGCTTCTGTGGCAGCGCCAGCCAAGTCTCTCACACTCCTCACAACAATGTTTTGCAGAGCACCATGATGTGGCTGTTCCTCACCATTTCTTGTTTAATGTTCATCGCTGCAAAACCAGAAGAAAACCCCGAGGTGTCCATGGGTGTTGTAAGTCCCTTTTTGACCTGCTTGGTTGTGCAAGTTACCTGTGCTGTCATGGTCTGTGCAAGAGGCACGGGCTCTGTGTGTCTTCACCGAGGATTGACACCAGATTTTATTAGATGTTTGTCTCCCTGTTCTTATGTATACAGAGATTTATGGCAGGGATTTATGGGGGGCTTCATTCCAAGTCAGCAGGTTTGGTCTCAGGCTCAGAGTTTGGCTGTCTGTGCTGCCCTGCTCTTGATTGTGATACAAAAAGGGACAGTTCTCCATTAGATCTGCTCGGGGACCTGCCAGAAATTCTGGCTGAAGTCATGACATCACCATGGCATTGGTGGAAGGGACATTGGGAGATCCTGAGCCCACCCTCCCCCTAGAGTCACCACCAGCACTGATGGCTTTGCCCAGCCAAGCCCTGCCACCCCTCAGGACAGAGACTCTCCCTCCCTGGGGACTGTCCCACGCTGTCCTTCCCTTCCCACAGGCTGAAATTGTCCGGTACCACGGGTATCCCTATGAGGAGCACGAGGTGGTGACAGATGATGGCTATTACCTCACCCTGCAGAGGATTCCCCACGGCAGAGACAACCTGGAGAGCTTCAGCATCTCCCACAAGGCAGGAGCGGAGGCACCCAACATGTTCTGTCCCCGTAAGTGCCACAGGAAGCTCTGCCTGGTCCAGGCACACTGAGAGCTTTGTTGGGCTGGAGTAGGCTACACTCAAGGCTTCCTCACCATGGGCTGGGTCCTCCAGGAGGCAGCTTTCCCTGTAGGAAAAGTCAGGCAAGTAGCCTTGGGAGCAGAAGAAATGCAGGTGCCCACCTTGCTCTGAGAGGATTTACTCCAAAGAGGAAGGAGAATTAATGGGACAGAGAAATCTTGCCCCAGGTTCTACCTCAGCTCAAAACCAGACAGTGGAGCAGCAAAAAAAACATTAGTCAGGAAATGAAACCAAACCAGGTGGCCAATCCAATGCCATCCTATTTTGCATCCTTCCTGTGTCCAACTCAATGCCATCTCACCATTTTGGCATCTTCCTGTTCTGCACTGAAACCTCTGTTCCAAAGTAATGGTAATTACTGGGGTAATGGAGTTAGTTCCCTGTTCTTGGCAGTGTGTCCCTCCCCTGGGGAACATGTATATACACACATACATATACAGCAAATAAGTGTAAGAAAACCCCAGATTTCCAGTCTCTGCCCTGGCCCTCTTCAAAAACACCTCCCCAGAGAGACTGAGGACAGAGGTGGCCATGTCCCTGCTCTAGTGTCACTTCCCAGGGGGATGCTGCCAAAGCAATACTGGGATGTGAATGATCAATTCTGTTGGTGGCCAGAGAAAATTATTCCTCCTTTTCTTCCTCCAGCTCCAAAGGCTGTGGTCCTCCTGCAGCACGGCCTGGTGTTGGAAGGAAGCAACTGGGTCACCAACTTGCCCAACACCAGCCTGGGCTTCATCCTTGCTGACGCTGGCTACGACGTCTGGATTGGGAACAGCCGCGGGAACAGCTGGTCAAGGAAACACAAAGAGTTTGAATTCTACCAGCAGGAATTCTCAGCTTACAGGTGTGTTTTCCATGAAACTGGAGGGTGGGCAGGTGCCTGGTGCCCTCAGCAGTGTCTGCAGGCTGGAGGAGGGGTGCTCCTGAGAGTCACACCCACTGGCAGTGGCCAGAAACTGGGTTGCCCATTTCTGCCCAAGATCTTGCCTGCACCCAAGTAGCCGTGGCAAGGTCAGCAAGGGTGATTTTCTCATGTGCCTGTCTCCCCTGCAGCTTCCATGAGATGGCCATGTATGACCTTCCAGCGACCATCAACTACATCCTGCAGAGAACGGGGCAGGAGCAGTTATACTACGTGGCTTATTCCCAAGGCACCACCATAGGTACTGAGGAGGAGAGCAAACTTGGCAGAGTCACATCAGCTGTGCACCCCCAGTCTGGGAGTGTTCCTAAAACCCTGGTCAGGGAGGGTAATGTCCAGGCATTTCCAAACAACAAAAGGGGAAAGAGCAGGCAATTGCTTTAACAGAAGAGTTATGAGCACTGGCAGCCCTAAACCAGGTGCATCTCATTGCTGCCAGAGCCTGACCTGCTAGAGCCACCTCTGAGGGGCCTTCTGATGGGCACACACACCTGGAAGTCAACAACTCCCTCAGAAATAACAGGGCAGGGTCTACTTCCTTCTCCCTCACACAGGTTTCATTGCCTTCTCATCCATTCCCGAGCTGGATCGCAAAATCAAGATGTTTTTCGCCTTGGCACCGATCACCGTGAACTCAAACATGAAGACACCCTTGGCGAGGGTGTTTGACCTTCCTGAGGCATTGATTAAGGTATGTGAGGTGTGAGGGGGAGGAGGGGCTGGGAAGGTCACCTGAGACACACAGTGCTTGTGCATCACCTCCATCTTCCTGCTCAGTTGTGTTTATGCGTATGCTGTGAGCCTGGAGGGCGGGTGAATCATCTTCCTGTCCTGCCTTGATCAGAGAACTATTAATAGAAATTGGTTTTGGGTCCCTTCTCCCAGGAGAAACCTCATCTAGGAAGGTCAGGGCTCTTCCTGGGCCATGGCCATTTCTGAAAAGCCAAAATGACAAAGCACAGCAAAGTTGGTCAGCAAAGAGGTGGGGAGCACCTGGAGGCAAAAAAAGAATGTGAGCCCCATTGACACAGCCCTCTGATTTCCACAGCTCATTTTAGGACGCACAGTGGTCTTTGATGAGGATTATATCTTGAAGCAAGTGATTTCCAGAATGTGCATCTACCCCATACTGAAAACCCTGTGCTCTTTGGTCTTTTACCTGCCTGGTGGGTTTACCAGCAGCTTGAACGTGGTATGTACACTCCAGCTTCCCTCTCAAGAGATCCACTTTCTCACTGTGCGTGCCCGAGCTGTATCTGCTGCCTCCACATGGCCTTTCACATCTTTGAGTGGCAGAAAAATTCAGGCTGGAGGCACCAGGGTGGGGGTTTCTCAAGTAAAGCATGGGTGTAATTCCTTAATATTCCAAGAAGGAAACATATCAGGAACAACACGTAGAGCTACTGCCATGAGTCGAGATTTGTCTTTGCAAAAGGATCCAGAGCACAAGATATGGAGCCTTAGTTTGCCTTGGAAACCAGGCAGGCTCCTAACATGGGAATTGCTCAGCTTGCTGCAGGAGCACTACAGCTCTGTGTGAGCGTGTGAGTGAGGCTCATGTTCAGGGCTACTGAACAGGTTTGGTTTTATTTCTGACGTGGATTTTTTGGGGGGCAGAGAGTAAACCTCTCCAATGGTTTCTTGCAGAGCCGCATGGATGTGTACCTGGCCCGCTACCCTGATTCCACATCCCTAAAAAACATGTTGCACTGGCGCCAGGTAACACTTGGTGTTCTGCTCTCCCTGCTCAGGGGCTGGGAATAATCCCCCACTGCTCCCCCTGCAGAGCTGTGTAAGGGAGAGAGAGGAAAGCTGCCATGAAACCCTGGTGCAGATGAAGTTATTTATTCCAACAAAAGAGGTCCAAGAGCCCTTGGGGCTCGTAGGAGGTGGAGGTGGAACAAAGGCTGGTGACAAACCAGGACAGGAGATGCCAGAGTAAAGGCTGAGGGTCAGTAAGACCACAAGTGATACAACTAATTATTAAAAGCATTCTACTCACATCCTTTTGCTGATAGCATTGATCACAACACACAAAAAACTTCCCAAAGGTCTGGTTCATGTCTCCTTCGAGGCTCTTGGTCATACACCAAGTTATTCCCTGTGGGTTTCCATGCTGAGGTCGTCCTGGGGCTGAGCTATTCTCCCAATACCCAGTTCCAGATGTAAAAATCACTTCCCTGAGCCTTGGTGGCAGGAGAGAGCAGTGCAGTCCCCTGTCACCTCTTTTATCTTTCTTAGAGACCCCTCCAATGTGTGGATAATAAACATAACTCTCCTTTTCCAGCTCTATCGGACAGGGGAATTCAGGTACTATGATTATGGCAGTGACAACATGCTTCATTACAACCAGGTAAGAGAGCCCTGCTCAGAGAAAAAATAAATAAATATTGCAGTGAGAACACTGCAGTGGTTGAGACTGGATTTGGAGAATTGAGCAGCCTGGGCTGGTGGAAGGTGCCCCTGCCCATGGCAGGGGAGCTGGAACAAGATGATGTTTGAGGTCCATTCCAAACCAAACCATTCTGTGATTCTATAAATTACATAATATTTATGGAATTTGCTTTATATGGGGAAGCAGGTTCGTTACTTTCTACTAAAAAAAGTCACTCAGTGATGAGTTCTTGACCCTCTGGTGAAAAGAACAGGAGCCCAAGGCATAATGAGGCTCTGTGGTGATAGTTCCTTGGGATAAGGGAGAAATTCCAAGCAGCCATCGGGCTACACTCTGAATTTTTGTCTTCCCCTTTACCTCCTTCCTGTCTTCCAGACCTCTCCTCCCTTCTATGAGCTGGAGAACATGAAAACCCCACTGGCTGCCTGGTATGGAGGCCAGGACTGGATCTCAGCCCCTGAAGATGTGAACATCACCCTGCCCCGCATCTCCAACATGGCCTACAAAAAGTACATCCCTGAATTTGTCCACTTTGATTTCCTCTGGGGCAAGCAGGTCTACGAGCAGGTGTACAAAGAAATTCTTGACATGATGGAGAAGGACACCTAGAGCTGGAGCAGTGGCAGTGACTGTTGGATTCTCAATGACTTCTGGGGAAAAAAAAAAAAAAAGGAAATAAAACTGGGGGGAAAAAGCTCAATAAACTGCTACACTTGGTCTGGATTGATATTGCTCTGGCCAGTGAGGAAAACCAGCCAATCCAATGATTGGGAAAGCATTCTGGATTGAGGTTAATAGGCTGAGCTCCCTGCAGAAGTTGAGCATGGCCCTCACACCCTGAGTCCCCACATGCCTCACTCACACAGTTTCCAGCAACAACCAATTTCAGTGGAATTTGGCTCCTGGTGACCATTGTGGACTCTGGGCTCCTTGAGCTTGGGTTCCCAGCTGCAAACAGCTGGACAGAAGCTCTGTGCTCCCCCTGGATGCTGGTGTCCCACAGGAGCAGGTCTGCTGGGATGAAACCACGTGGTGGATGGATCCTGCATAGCTTTATTCACCCTCTGGCAACACTGCCACACCAAGAATCCCAACATCCTGACACTTACTGCCTTCATTCACAGCTGAAAGGAGCTATAAACTTCCTGCCTGGTGACAAAGGAGAGTGGCCATAGGTTTTTTCCCATGAGAACTGCCCATTTTACTAACAAAGGGGTCATTTTTCTCAGATTCATGCTGATTTGGATAATCTTACTTATACACAAAGGAGCTTCAGTAAATTCTACCAGGAAACACGGTTTTGTACCACTTTAGGCTATTCTGAGGCACAAACCCAGCTACCTTTTGCTGCCTCTCAGGGAATGCTTTTGTGGGACAGAAGAAGAGTGTGGTGGAAAGCAGTAACTAGTTTGTATGTGTTTTCAGCTTCTGGATTAAATTGTTAATAATACCTTGATCAGAGAAGGAATTGTAAATTTGCCAGTTTAGTAACTACCTTCTTAAAATATGCCTGGGAGCAAGCAGGGCAAAGGATAAGGTTCTCTTTCCACAAGTATGTAATAATAATAATAATAATAATAACAATAATAATAATAAATTGGATAGGGTCTACTGGGCTCTGTGTGGTTGTACTATTAACTAGACATTAAAACTCTGAAGAAATTGTCTCCTGTGAGGGTGGGCAGGCCCTGGCACAGGATGCCCAGAGAAGCTGTGGCTGCCCCTGAATCCCTGGAAATGCCCAAGACCAGGTTGGGTGGGACTTGGAGCAACCTGGGATAGAGGAAGGAGTGGAATGAGACAGGCTTTGAGGTCCCTTCCAACCCAAACCATTCCAGAACTCTGTGGGTGTTGGGGTTTTCAGGACAGACATCTGGGCAGGTGAGGGAGAGCTGCTTGCCCAATGCTCCTCCTGCTCAGGGATCATTTCCAGTGGCTGGCAGATGCCCACAGTGCCACCAGTATCTCCCTGCAGGGAAGAGGTGGGTGCTGAGGACGGTGTGGAGCCCAGCACAGCTTCTTTCCAGAGCCAAACTGGAGGTTTTTAGCAGCACAGTTTCATCCAGATGTGCCTGGAGATGGTGGCACAGGGCTGGCAGTGCCTTGTGGAACAACTGCTCCAGTTACCATCTGTAAAGTGTTTCACTTTCTGCCCTCACAGCTGGAACTGACCACAGAAGAAAACAGGACAGGTGAGGTAATCCCAAGCTGCAGGAATGAGGCTATAGGTTAGATAGGATCTGCATGGATTGCCAGGGATTAGCTGTCTCACTTAGGATATTTGTAATGACATCTTTTTCTGTGTGATCTCATGGCAGGGCTGTGCCCTGGAGCAGCATCTTACAGGACTGCACTGTGCTCATGCCGTGGATATCAATGCAAATGCAGGATGACTTCTCCACCTTGGCAAATAAACACACAAAGATGCTGGCAAGATGCTTCCCCTTCAAACTTGTGAAAAGCTGGCAGGAAACTAGAATCACAGAATCCTTAAGAGACCCCTAAGATCATCAAACCCAACCATGTTCACCACACCCCCCACCTACCATTTATTCAAGTTTAGTTTAAAAGCACTAACTTTCAACTACTGAAAACTCATTAAAAAGTGCAGGGGTTAGTCTCTTTCTGTTCATGTAATAAAGTTTCTGCCAGTTCTGCAACTGTCTGGTTCAGTGTTTGCAATGCATTATCTTCATTCTCCTGTGACAGCACTGTGGTGAAGCTCTGGCTAGATCAGGTTCTGGTGCTTGCTCCCCCTGAGCTGTTAAAGGATCAACAATGGGTGAGGAGGTGTGTTTTGGAAGCAAATTGATTTATGCTTGCAGAATAAATATTGTGAAATTCCGTCTCCTGGGATTGCCGTGGCAGGATTGGAGTCCTTGAGAGTCTCAGGTCTGTCAGGCAAGTCAAACATCATCAGACAGGTCTGTGGTGATGGCACAGGGTATCACAGAACCATGGAATCACAGATGGATTGGGTTGGAATGGACCTTAAAGCTCATCTCATCCTACCCCCTGCCATGTCAGGGACACCTTCCACCATCCCAGGTTGTTCCAAGCCCCATCCAGCCTGGCCTTGGACACTTCCAGGGATCCAGGGGCAGCCACAGCTTCTCTGGGCACCCTGTGCCAGGGCCTGCCCACCCTCCCAGGGAACAATTCCTTCCCAATATCCCATCTGACCCTGCCCTCTGGCAGTGGAAAGCCATTCCCCCTTGTCCTGTCTCTCTCATGACTCCTGTATCTCCTCCAGGCACTGGAAGGTCACAGTTTGGTAACCCCAAAGCTTCTCCTCTCCAGGCTGAACACCCCCAACTCTCCCAGCCTTTCCTCCAGCAGAGCTGCTCCACCCTCTGACCAATTTAGTGGCCTCCTCTGGACCTGCTCCAACAGATCAATGTCCTACATATCCCAGTCCATGGTGATCAGTTCAATCTCTCACCCTCAGAGCTTCCAACGCAGCACAAAGCCTTCACCACCCTTTTTCTCCTCCCTGTATAGGCAAACCAGCCTCAGCCACACGTGGGGAGGATGTTGGTCACCCAGCCTCTCATTCCATTTTCTTCCAGATGTGCTCATGCAGAGTGTGTCACATGAGGCCATGAGGGCTCAAAGCTGTGTCACATCCCGCTCAGGGCACAGCAGTGTCACCCTGCTGCTGATCCATCATTTCCTACCATCACACAGTCAATGTAAAGGGCAGCAGGAGCCGTGGAGAGGAGCACAGGGCCAGCTCCAGGCTGTGCCCACACTGGAGAGGTGCTGAACACCCCATCCACAGCAGAGGCTCGAAGAGAAGTGATGCTTTTGCAAGTAATCCGAAGATTGCTCTGGTGTCTGCTTTAAGCAACGTGCTGCCCTGTGGGGTTATTTAGAAACTGATTTGTTCCAGAGTTAATCTAGGACAAGGTTTCATTGAGTTATGACAGATGGTGTGCTGCCTTTTCACATCTTTTTGATCCTTAACAGCCTGACAACAATTTCCAGAGGCATTGCTGAGTAGATTCAGCTTTCATTTGGTTGAAAACACTTTCCTTTCTTATTTCAGGAACTCACAGCAATTTCTGTGTTATTTCCAATGTAATTTCCAAATTTTTGGGGGGTTTGTTAGATGAATCTCTGAAAGAGAGACTCTGATCTTCGAGACTTGCATTTTCATGTGGTGGGACTTCAAGCAGGGGGGAATGGTATAACGCCATGGAAAGCAACAGTCAGCTGAAATCAACATCAGATGTCATTTTCTCCAAAGCTTCACAAGCCAGTGTTGATCATGATAATTCTTCTCCCAGGCAACCACTGACAGAATGAGAGGATACAGCCCTAAGCTGCACCAGGGGAAGTTTAGGTTAGATATCAGGAGAAAATTCTTCTCTGGAAGAGTGACTGGGCACTGGAATGGTCTGCCCAGGGAGGTGGTGGAGTCACCACCCCTGGACATGTTTAAAAAAAGATTGGATGCGGCACTCAGTGCCATGGTTTAGTTGATGAGGTGTTAGGTCATAGCTTGAACTTCATGATCTCATAAGGTCTTTTCCAATCTGGTTCATTCTGTGATCATTCCTGCCCCTGGACTATGTCCTGTGGGACATGTTCCTGCTCCCTAAACGTCTCTGCCAGCCCTGATCAGGGCTTTGGCAAAGCTGAGCCAGATTAGCTTTTCTCCAGTATGCTAGAAAATAACCTCAAGATTACTATGGCACCAAATTTGAAAACTGTAGGTATTTCTTTATTGAGAAACTTTGCTCACGTTGTCCCAGATCAGTTCACTCACAAACCAAACTCTTTTAGCTGTAAAGTAGACTTTAAAGCCAATTGTACAGTGAAGAGAGATCAGGGAAGAAATACAAGAAGTACTTGGGGTACTCTAAACACAGGAACAGAGAAGGAATTACCAGAGAAAAAGCACCAGTGATCACATCTCCATTATTTCCCAACCCACATTCAGGAATGTTTATGCTTCTGTTTATTCCATTTCATTATAGCGAACGGAATGATTGCATGAACAGCTTTAACAAGGTGTTGTGAAAAGATCAGCTGCTTCCTCAAGCTCCACTGTGCAACTCTAGCATGGGAAAAAACCCTGCTAGAAGTGTAAACCAGAGATATCCAGCCTAGCCAGAGACTTTAAACCAGGAGAGGTAAGAGCAGATAAGGACTGCTTCCCTCATCAGGTTCTTTAACTTGAACCACGTTCTCCAAGGTTACTGCAAGGGGGCTGAGCTTACCTGGCAGCAATTGCACAAGAGCTGACATGCTCTTATTGCCAACATCAGGGTGATACTCCCTCTCCCAGCTCGGGATGCCAGGAGCAGATGACTTGTGACTGGTTTACCCTTGGCAAGAGGCACCAGCCAGCACCCTGGGCACACAGTCTGTGAGACACAGCAGGAGCAACAGCAGGGCAGGAGCTGGAGGAAAGGTGTGCAGGACAGCCCAGGACAGGATAAACCCCAGCCCCAGTGCTGAGGAACGTGCTGCTTGCGCCATGGTGTGCCTCAGAGGAGGTGACTCAGCAGCAGCAGACCTGCACCTGCAGGACAGCAGTGGGACACAGCTGATTCCAGGGGCTGTTTCTCATCCTGTTGTGCCAGCAGCAGGTGGAGTTGCAGTCCTGTGATGCCTCAAATGAGAACATGAAAGGCATCCAGCAGCAATGCTGCCTCATATCTATGAAGGGTGAAGCCAACAAGAGGCACAAGCAACACACCACAACAGAAGATGCTTAAAGGGCCTCAGAGGCCAAGAAAAATACGGGGTTTGGGCTACAGGCAGAGCTCAGGAAGAACATGGATGACTTGTTGGCTGGAAACCTTTGCCTTCCATGTCGCACCTTGGCCATTCCAGCTGTACACACGCCCCTCTGAGAATCATGGAATCCTAGAGTGGTTTGGGTTGGAAGAGACCTCAGAGATCCCCTCATTTTCCCCCCTGCCAGGACAGGGACACCTTCCACTATCCCAGGCTGCTCCAAGCCTTGTCCAGTCTGCCTTCAGACACTTCCAGGGATCCAGGGGCAGCCACAGCTGCTCTGGGCACCCTGTGCCAGGGCCTCCCAAGGAACAATTCCTTCCCAATATCCCATCTAACCCAACCTCCTTCAAGTTCTCAAAGGTCTTAATTCCTCCCTTTGACTAAGCTACACAAAAGTTCCTCAGTAAAAATCCAGCAGCCTTTTTTTGGCACCTTCTCTCCTTCCACCACAGATAGAATAATTCCAGGTGCTGAATCACACACCTCAGCACTGGCACACTGCTCCAATGGCCTCATTCCACAGCCTGAGGATGTCAGACAAGTCTCTGCTGCCTTTCCAACCTCTACTACTATTATTGTATTACTACACTTACTACTGCTTAGTACCTCCACTGGAGAAGGAGTGTGGAGTTAGAAGGCAGCAGCATGGGCAGCAGGGAGGGAGGATTCTTCCCCTGTGCTCCACTCAGGTGAGACCCCACCTGTGCACAGTTCTGGTGCCCCCAACATAAGAAGGACATGGAACTGTTGGAGCAGGGCCAGAGCAGGCCATGGAGTTGCTGAGAGGATGAAGCACCTTCCCTGTGGAGCCAGGCTGGGAGAGGTGGGGCTGCTCAGCCTGGAGAAGGGAAGGTTGTGTGGAGACGTCACAGCTCCTTCCAGGGTATGAAGGGGTAGAGGGAAACTGGAGAGGGACCCTGCAACAGGAACTGGAGTGGTAGGATACAGGGAATGGGTTCAAACTGCCAAAGGACAGGGTTAGATGGGATTTTGGGAAGGAATTGTTCCCTGGGAGGGTGGGCAGGCCCTGGCACAGAGAAGCTGTGGCTGCTCCTGGATCCCTGGAAATGTCCAAGGCCAGGTTGGATGGAGCTTGGAGCAACCTGAGATAGTGGAAGGTGTCCCTGCCCTGTAAGGGCTTTAAGGTCCCTTCCAACTAGATGGGGTGTATTCCACGATTCTCTGACCCTCTGTAGTGGGATTTTTGTGCTCACAGGTGTGGGAAGACATTTCCCAAAGCCCAGAGCAGGCACAGGTGCAGAAGGTAACGAAAGCCAGGCCTGCCATGAGGAGGAAAGCGCCCACGCAGCCCCTGGCACCGACAGAAATTCCAGTGTGGTGATGGAGCAACGCGCGCGGGCTCGGGCTGCATTTCACAACTCACATTCCCCTCGTGCACCACGGCTGGCAGCAGCCTCGGGAGGCAGCCTAATCCACAGCCAGGGAAGGCACCCACAGAGCCAACCACAGGCAGCACAGCCAACCACAGGCTCGGGCTTCTAGGTGGCTACCAAGGTAGGGCAAGGCGTGGGCTGGGCGGTCACGGGCTGCAGGAGGGGAGCGAACACCTTGGCTCTCTGCAATACCAGCGGCTTTGGCCAAGCAGAGGTGTTGCACCAGCTCTTCCCTGCACTGCTGGCTGCTGCTGGGACCTTCAGCCTGGTGCTTTTCCAGAAGGGACCTTCAGCTGGGTGCTTTCCCAGAAGGGACCTTCAGCCTGGTGCTTTTCCAGAGAGCCCTGCAGAGCTTTTTGCAAACTGCCCCTTGCTAACTCGACATTTTTGGACCTTGCTGTCACTTTGCACAGGGTGTAGAATGATCAAGTGTCTCCTACCCAGCAGGCAGTGAGGCCCATCCTGTCCTTGGGGTGTCCTTGGGGAGCCTGGCATACTGCTGAGGCTTTGTAAAGGTGGTAGAGCCCAACATTGTTGCACCAGGAACTTTTCTAAATGACCCTTGGAGATAGGAAATTACCCTGGGAGTTAGGAAATGACCCTTTGTGAAGAAAAGCTGTTGGTTTGTTGTTCTGGTCTGTTTTGGTTTGGTTTTTTTTAAGGTAGTTATCATGAGCTTAAGGTGCAACTCCATAGCTGGAATTCCTCGGCACACCAATCTGGAAACGCAATCCTCAGCAAGCATGAAAGTCAGGGCCACATGGAGGGAGGTGCCACAGGAGTGATCAGCACACATCTGTTAATTGGAGGGCCCACGTGACGAGGGACAGCAGGGTGCCAGCGTGGCTGGGCTCTGACACAGCGTGGTCCTTTTAACTCTGGTGATGACGGAGCCACCAGCACTGCCACCACCACCTGCTCAGACACGCCAGTGGGCTCTGCCTGGGAACGTGTTTTCCTCGGTGTCGTTCAGATCTGTGTCCTTTTGGAGCTGGGATAAAGAATCGCTCGCTCTTTTTTGGTTTTGGTCTTGACTCGCACCTTGGTGATACCACAGGTAGGTTTGCTGGGAATATTTCAGAGGGTAGCAAAGCCTCGTGGTGTGGGAGATCCACTGGGAGCAGCAGGAGGGAGGCACAGAGTAATTCACAATTCGTGCTGATGGGCTGAAGTTAAGCCCTAACTTTTGAGAGCCTGGCAAAATATTAGAACTGTGTGCATTAAAAATAGGCCTCTGTTCAGCTCCAAAGTGATCAAAAAGGTTTCTGGTTTTTTTCAGGCTACACTTATTTAACCAGCCTTCCTGTGAGGCTCTACCAGCTGCAGTTCATAGGATCCTTCTGTTTACAGTGGGTTTTGGGTACAAAAGCTAAGCAACAGAGAAACACAAAAAGTATAGACATGGTCATAGCCCAGCCACACCAAACATTTTCCTTCCATAGCACAAACTCCCCCTTTAGATTAGTTTCCTCTATGAGACCACTGGCTCAATGCTATTGGTTTAGTTCTTGTTTTGCTGGTTCTCCTTGCCATTAAAAATGTAGAAAAGGCTCCTGCCTAGTACCAGATCCTGGCTGTAGAGAGGAGTATAAAAAATTTCATGTGGACTGTAAAGAAAACTGAAATTGGGAATTCCCTCCACTTTCCCAGCCCAGAAAATGATATGAGATCTTCAGATATGTGAGGAACTTAACCCATCATAACCAAGTAAAAACAAACATTCATATCAAGTCTACTAACAATAATAACCAACAACAATAACAACAGCATCAGTATTACTGATTTCATTGTTGTTATTCTTGCTGTTGTTCCTATTCCTATTATCACCATCAATATCATTATTTTTGTTGTTGTTACTGTTATTATTCACACAGGCACAAGATGTGGCTGTTTATTGCAATCCTGTTTCTCATACAAGCATCCACCAACTCTGAAGACGCCACCAAGCAGAAAAAGGCTCTGAATCCCGAGAGTCTCATGAACGTTGTAAGCCAGGAGAACTTTGAATTTCCCCTCTGAAAGCTTGGGCACGTTCAGCTGGAGGACAGAAGCTTGGAGGGCACTTGGAGAGAGAGGGCTGGTGTTGTTGATGTGATGCTGCCTCCACACCATCATTAACAAGCTCCTCCTCCCAGCAGAATTAAGTGCAATTACCAGCAGGGCAGCTTGATATGGGGATAAGATTTGAACAGATATCTCCCCAGAGGGTAGAAATTTGTGCATGGCTCCTCTCCTTCAGCTGCAGCAAATGGCTCAGGGCCACGTCCAGGTGAGCCCTGTGAGGCTCTGAAGCTGGGTTTAGAGGGACCCAGACATGGTAAATTTGCTGTATTTAATCTTTCCTGCCAACCTCGTGACAAAGGGAGTGTACAGCAACCTGTGGGCAGGACCACAGCTGGATTTTACCAGGCAGAAACTTCCCGACCTGTGGAGTTTTCAGCATCAGTAAAGAGCAGGCAGGGCCTTGGGAGCCCTGCAATGATTCCTGTGGGGTTTATCCCAGCGCCCTTCCAGTCAGCCCAGCTCGGCAGGTTCCATCTGCCACACCACCTTATCTGCCTGGCACATCAGCTGGGAGCCTGACGTGACACGTGCTGCTGTCGGTGTCAGGCGTCAGGAAATCAGTGCCAGCCATCGGGAAAGGGGGTCAGGCATCAGTAAATCCTTTGGGTTTCAATGTTTGGGACCATTTCAAGCCCTGCAACCGCTAGCTCCCCTCCCTAGCATGGCTGAGCAGCTCCCCTTCCCTTGGGCAGATCACAGGGGCAAGGTTCAGACAGAGCATCCTCTGTCACAAAAAGTCCTCAGCTGATCCAGAGACAGCCTGGGCAAAGCCATGTCCCAGAACTTTGGTTTTATCAAGGGATGTGCTCTTCAAATCAGATAAGCACCTTCACTATGGAAAGTTTCCCATCTGGGTTTTTTCTTCCCCCAGAGCCAAATCATCTGCCACAGAGGGTACCCCAGTGAGGAGTATGATGTCCTGACTCGTGACGGCTACTACATCCACCTGAACAGAATTCCTCATGGAAGAGAAAAGCCTAAGAACAGAGGTACAGCTCTATTTCACTCAGAGTTAAAAGAAAAAACAGCCCTGAATGTAAGCAGGGGAATGGATGAACCTGGAAAGGCCGGGGGAATAATCATTGTTAAAGCAAAAACACTGAATCCATGGAATTTCCCCAATTTAACTCAAAGCTGTAGCACCAGAACACATCATCAAAACGTGCATTTTGCATTTTGCATGTCCTCTGGCAGTGCAAGGAAGAGGCTGTACTGGCCTTGATTTGGGGTGAATGAATAGAGAGAATGTGGTTCAATGAAATGTGCTGTTTCTTTTGCACCAGGGCCCAGGCCAGCTGTGTTTCTCCAGCACGGGATACTTGGAGAAGGCAGCCACTGGGTGGAAAATCTGGCTAACAACAGCCTTGGCTTCATACTAGCAGACTCTGGCTACGATGTGTGGCTGGGAAACAGCCGGGGGACGAGCTGGTCCAGGAGACACCAGAACCTTTCAGCTGACCAGGTGGAATTCTGGGATTTCAGGTGGGCTGGAGCGCGTTACAAAAGCCTGGTGATGTTCTCTGCCTGCCACCAGGCTCTAGGCAGAGGTGGATGCAGAGGTGGGTGCCTGCCAGCAGGCAAGTCAGAGCACCTAATCCCTGGCACAGCTTCCCCCAGGGAGGATGGAGGGATCTGAGCAGACCTGCCTGCTGACACGGCTTCAGCACCTCCCTGCAGCTGCCGAGAGCTCAGGGCACTGCTGCCTGTGTGGGGACACACTGAGACATCAGCCCAGCCTTGGGGGTGTCCACTGAGACGTCCACAAGTGGCATTGCCACCTCCCCTGCTCCTAGAACTTGTTGTCCCTTGTCCCTCGTTTTTAAGCTGCTACTGCCTCTCCAGAGCTGATCTTCAAAGCAGAATCCCCAAGCTCATAAACAGGATTTCAGAAAAACCTCACACAGCAGGTCTGCCTTTCACCACATCCCACCAACAGGGACATGGGCAGGAACCAGTGCTCTATCCTCCAAGGAGCACAGCAGGGGCTATAATCCTGGTGGGAGCCAGCTCTGGGTCTGCAGAGAGGCTGGGTATGGCACTGGGATGCTGGCACAGTTTATTTACTGCTCATCACGGCCGTGGGAGGACTAAGCCCTTCCAGGGGAGGACGATGCCATAGCAGGAGGGATCCACGCCAGGAATTCTCTCCTGGAAAATCAGCCCCGGATATAAAGCTGGGCAGTGCAAAGCAGCTCAAGATAAGTTTGCCCTCTGGTTGCTGCCTCATAACCAACCTCCCCCTCGTGTGTTGCAGCTTCCATGAGATGGCAATGTACGACCTCCCGGCCGCCATCGACTTTGTGCTGCAGAAAACGGGGCAGAAGCAGCTCCACTACGTTGGCTACTCCCAGGGCTGCTCCATTGGTGCGTTCTGAGGGGTCACCCACCATCCTGACTTGAAAAATTTCATTTTGGTGCTTGCCAGCAGAAAGGAGAGGGGTCCCTTCCATATGGGTTTAACAACCACTGAAGCGCCCAGTCAGCCAAGGGAATAAAGGTGTTGCCTCCCTTTGGGCATCTCTTGCACCAGCATTCAGCAGGAAGGTGGCAAGAGATCTCAGATTTCCAAATGGAGATAATAAATTAAACAGACCTGGGTCCAAGTGAACCCTCGGATTAAGCACCTGAGGAATGATGAAGCAAGCCTGTTTTGTCTTTCTGTCTTGTTTTTCTGTTTTCTCAGCGTTTATTGCATTTTCATCCATGCCCGAACTGGCTCAGAAAGTCAAAATGTTTTTTGCCCTGGCTCCAGTAGTGGCACCCAAGCACTCCAAAAGTCCATTAATAAAGATGCAGCTCCTCATGGACAAGAAGCTCAAGATGATTCCGGTAAGGGATTACTCCATGCCCTTCTGCTCCAAAACTGCTTGGTTGTAGAGAAGGAATTGTGCCTGGACACAGCCCCTGGGGCTCTCTGATGCAGCAGAAAACAGTTAATTCCTGCTGATTTATTAGCACAGCACAGTTCAGGTGCACATACAGTCCTGGATGGCCTTGTAAAGAGCATGTCTTCTCTCCATCTATAGAATAAATGTGGTCATTATATGGAGGGGCACTTCTAGGCTAAACACACCTGGAAAAGAGCAGCTTTTGTAATTTCCATTCCATGAAAAACAGATTCAGTGCTTGGGGGAGAGTTGTGAACACTGATTTCCCTGTTGTGTGTTCAGTCAGCACCACCTCCTGCAATGAGCTGTACACATCTCTGTGGGGCAGGAGGGCAGCAGGCTCGACTCCTGGATATTCCCTTTACTGCCTGGCTGTGGGGCTGGGCTGCAGGGAGGGAAAAGCAGGAAATGCACGCCGCCCTTTGCTCCCTTTGCAGCTGCTGCTGGGCAGAACGGACGCGTCCCTGCGGGTGAGGAAGCTGTGGCGGTTCCTCCCGGAGCTGTGCAGGCACATGCTGCTGCACAAACCCTGTGTCAACCTCCTCTTCCTGCTGAGTGGCTACAACGAGAAGAACCTCAACGTGGTGGGTGTGCCATTCCAGTGGGGACGAGGGTCTCAGGGCCACTGTTCTGCCACCCAGCCTGCTACAGCCACTCACCCCCAGTGCTCAAAGCAAGCAGACCCTGCATGGGCAACATGTGTCCCTCTGCCAGATGCTTTTCCTCCTGGGACAGGAAAAGCCCCCAGGCTCTGCTGGGTAAATGTCAGTGGGCAGATGGCCCTCAACAGCACCCCTGAACTAGGGCAGCCTGTCACTGTGACCACCCCTACTCTGACCCACCTGCTGAGCAGCCTCTGGGTGACCTCAGGCGGTCACTGAGCCCAGGTAAGGTATCTCACAGAGCTCATCTTTCATCCCCATCACTCGTCTCCCAAAGCTGCCTCACAGCAATTGTTTTTTAATGAAAATTATATTCCTGAACCTGGTCCAGCTCTTCAGGCCACGTGACTCAGCAGTGGCTGCTCTGGGAAACACCTGGCAGCTGCCACTCCACTCCCATCCGCTGGAAAGCAGCGATAGCTGGGATCTGTTTCCTTGCAGACACGGCTGGATGTGTACACATCCCACTATCCAGATGGCACCTCTGTCAAAAACATCATCCACTGGGCCCAGGTAGGATCCCTGGGATGGTCCCTTCACTGGGAGTCTGCTGTGCCCAGGGCAGACATGAGAGTTCAGGCATCTCAGACATTGGCAGCTCCTGAGAAAGGAAAGGCAAGAAATTAAACAAGGATGCAGGATGAGCTGCCCTGGTGCCTCTGGGGAGCAGGGATACCGCGGTGTGTGTCCTGTGCTGTGCCAGGCAGGACAAAGGACAGGATGGGGGGAACACAGATGGATGCTGACACCCCCAGTTTGGGCCCCTCAGGAGTCACCAAAGCAGAACTTGGGGACACCGTGGTGCTGGTGGGTGGAAGCCCAAGGAGAGGCTGAGGGAACTGGAAGAGGAGGAAAAGGGCACCCAACAACATCTCCCCCTGTCCAAAGGGGTCCTGGACACCCTGGGGATGGACTCTGCAGCTTCAGCACTGGCCCTGCTGGAAACGGGGTCAGGCTGGAGAGCCCCACCCATGTGCCTCCTTGCAGAGCCAAATTATAGGTAATGGAAGCTGAAAGAGGACGATCAGGTTGTTGTAGGAACTGCAGCAGCAACCTGCACACACAAGCTGGGGGTGAGCAGGATTTCAGAGGGAATAGCGTGGCACCAGGGCAGCCAAGGAGTCAGGTGCAACACCTTGGTTTGTCAGCCCATGGCTAGGGACAGGCATGGAGCCAGAGGTGAAAAAACACCCTGTTAAAAAAGGTGGAAAATCTCCTGCAATGTCCCACGGGTGAGGGACCTTGTCCTGCCTGTCCCCAGCCAGCTGGCATGGTTGGAGATGGGTAGATGGAGGGCAGGGACTTATACAAACCCCTTCTGAGCACTCTCTCATGACAAGTGCCTCAAGGGGGCCGGGCGATGCGAGACCCACGCAGTAGCACTCGCTGGCCTCCCACAGCACATCCATCCTCTCTTCCCAGGTGGCAAAATCTGGAGAATTCAAAGCCTTTGACTATGGCAGCGAGAACCCAGCCAGGTACCACCAGGTAGGAGCTGCAGTGCTGGCAGCTGGAGCTGCTGGGGTGTATCCAGTGTGGCACAGGGACAGAATGGCTGGCAGGGATTGACCAGCTGAGAGCTCCCCGTGTCTCTCCAGGACACCCCGCCCTTGTACCGCGTGGAGGAGATGCCGGTGCCCACCGCGGTGTGGTCGGGAGGGCAGGACTGGGCAGCTGACTGGAGGGACGTCCTCCTGCTGCTGCCCCGCATCACCCACCTCGTCGCCTACACCCACATCCCCGACTGGAACCACTGGGACTTTGTCTGGGGCCTGGACGCCCCTGGGCGCCTCTACAGCAGCATCCTGAGGATGATGGAAGGGTCCCGGTAGAGCGGCGGCTCCCGGGGAGCCTGGCCCGTGTCCCTCAGCTGAGACAGCCCGAGGAGGGGTGGGACACTCCCCGCTGTCCCCTCCCTCCTGACGCGCTTGTGGTGATGGTGCTTTCCATGCATCCCTTGGTTGTTGGGGTCTCTCCTCCTTGCTTGGGAGCTCCTCAAGCACCGGTGGCACGGCGCTGGGGTCAGCCAGGACAGGAGCCACCAGCCCTGCTGGAACGGTCCCAACATGATGGTGCTGAGCCAGGGGGACGTGGGGACCCTGCCATGACCCCCCAGTGGCTGCCCAGTGGGTTGTGGATTAGAGGAGGTGGAAGGGAGCTGGGCCTGTTGAGTCTGGCTGTGGGGGGACAGGCTGAGAGCAGCCCCCCAGCCATGGCACACAAAGGAATGGAGGGGATGGCTGAGGCCAAACTCTTCTTGGCAGCAGCAACAGGTGATGCAACGAAGGGTTCTGGCCACAGATTACAGCCCAGGGGGTTCAGGTTGGATGTGGAGAATCCTTTTTCCCCAAGACAAGTCCCCGAGAAGTGGGAGGTCTCCATCTGGGCCAAGCCAGGCACCTGTGTGCATTGTTTGGGCTGAGACTCAGGGGTCAGAGATCCCCAGGAATGGCTGCTTAGCTCAGCACCAGAACACTGGGAATGATCATCCCACATCCCTGGGAGCTGGTGATCCCAAATGCCCTGGGCTGGGTCACAGGGCCACCGTACCCCCAGGAAGCTGCTGCCGGGCTGATGTCCCCAGCCTGTCCCACTGCGCTGCTTGCTGCAAACCCGGAGGTGGGGAAAATCCCTCCAAAATAAATACTCAGAGGGGATGCTTTGACACCCCCAGCTCTTCCTTGCATGTGAATATTTTCTGGGGAGCTGCCAGGGCCAGCAGGGACACAGTAACCCCACGGGCAGCTGGTAGAGCTGGGTGGCACAGTGTGTTCTCCAAGGGAGTATCCCAGTACATCCCAATACCCTATCCCATCCTATGGCAGGTGGCAGGAGCGCTTGCTGATGAAAACACCCCACCAGACAACTTTGGGAGTGGAGAGGCTTATTGTATCCCCGAAGGTTTGGGAATCACGAGTGGGCGGGAGCGCTGGGACTGGCCCTTGGGGCAGTTCTGCTGGGATTTGTGGCGGGACGATGGGCATCCAGTGCTCCTCCACCTCCGTGGCTGGCCGGCCACGGTGTGAGGTGGATGAGCGGGAGCAGAATGGGGAGAGGAGGAGGGTGGGGAGATG
The DNA here is from genome assembly GCF_009819885.2 of Catharus ustulatus. Lineage (NCBI taxonomy): Eukaryota > Metazoa > Chordata > Aves > Passeriformes > Turdidae > Catharus > Catharus ustulatus. Next base: position 31,435,966 of record NC_046228.1, on the reverse strand, counting down.
ATCCCAGGGCTGCCCCCTCTCCCACGCCGGCACCGGGTGCAGGCAGCTGGCTCATCACCGCACCGGGACCCGCGGGCACCCCTCCAAGCATTCCCCCACCCTTCCCTCCATCCCTTCCTTCCTCCTTCCCTCCCGCGGCGGCCCGGGCCGCTCCAGGGGCGGTGCCGTTGGCGGCGGGCGGTGCCGGCGGCGGGGGCGGAGGCGGTACCGGCCGGCGCGGGCGGCCATGGAGGGCGGCGGGCGCCGGGTGGTGGCGGTGGGCGCGGGGCTGGCGGGGCTGGGGGCGGCCCAGCGGCTCCGCGGACACGGCTCCCTCCGCCTGCTGGAGGCGGCGGCCCGCGCCGGCGGCCGCGTCTGCACCCGCCCCTTCGGTACGGGCGGGGAGGCCGGGGGAGGCTCCGGGAACCGGGGGTGGGCGGCACCGGGGGGCGGGCCCGGGCTGGGGCAGGGGCAGGGGGCGGCGGTATCGGGGTGCGGGAGCTGCACCTGACCCCCGGGCCGTGGCGCCGCTCCGGAGGGGGCCGGACACGTGGCGGGGGCGGCCGGTCCCGTGGGCACGCGGGGATGGAACGGAAGCCGGTCCCGGCTGGCCCCGGGGGCACCACGGGCCCTTTCGGGGCCGCGGGAGTCCCGCTGCGCCCCGAGCGCTTCTCCACGGGCACGGCTCGGGGTGTGACCCGCTCTCCCTCCTTCCCTCCCTGCCGGCAGCGTCGGGGCTGGCGGAGATGGGCGCACACTGGATCCACGGCCCCTCGCCGGGAAATCCCGTGTTCTGCCTGGCCTCCCGCTACGGCCTGCTGGGCCCGGAGGCCGCCCTGGAGGAGAACCAGCAGGTGGAAGCGGGGGGCCACCCCCCGATGCCGTCCGTCACCTATGGCAGCTCGGGGAAGGTGCTGAATCCCAAGGCAGTGCGCGAAGCCCGCGACCTCTTCTACGCCCTCCTGGCCTCCACCCGCGCTTTCCAGGGGTCCAAGGAGCCGCCGTGGCCCAGCGTGGGCCAGTACGTGCGGGCAGAGATCGCCCGGACGGTCCCCACGATGGCGGGGGGCCAGGAGGATGCCCGGCGGCTGCAGCTGGCCGTGCTCGCCGCCTGCCTCAAGCTGGAGTGCTGCATCAGCGGGACCCACAGCATGGACCTGGTGGCCCTGGAGCCCTTCGGGGAGTACGTGTCGCTGCCCGGCCTGGACTGCACTTTCCCAGGGTAAGCGCGGGGCTCTGGAGCGGGACGCGGAGGAGCGTCCCAGGGGCCGCCCCGTTCCCAGCGGTGACTCCTCCCACAGTGGCTACAGCAGCTTGGCCGAGCGCCTGCACTCGGATCTGCCCGAGGGCACCGTCCTGCTCAACAAGGCCGTGAGGACCATCCAGTGGCAAGGGTCCTTCCGTGAGGAAGGGGACGATGCCAGGGTTTTCCCTGTCCGGGTGGAGTGCGAGGATGGAGATGCCTTCCTTGCTGACCACGTCATCATCACTGTCCCGCTGGGTGAGGACACCGACGCCTCCCCTTGCCCTGCCCGTCCCCTCCGACCAGCTGGCAGGGGTGGATATGGGCAAGTGGAGGGGAGGGATTCCCACTGGGAAGAGGTTGGACAGGGGTTTGGGGAGGTGAGAGCACCTCAGACACCATTTAGGAGCCTAGCTGCGAGCTGCCCCAAATTTGTGGCTGCAGGTTTCCTCAAGGAGCACTACGAGAAATTCTTCCAGCCTCCCCTTCCCGAGCGGAAAGCACAGGCCATTCGCAACCTGGGATTTGGCACCAACAACAAGATCTTCCTGGAGTTCGAGCAGCCTTTCTGGGACCCCGAGCAGCAGCTCCTGGAAGTGGTGTGGGAGGACGAGTCGCCCCTGGAGGAGCCCAGCACTGACCTGGAGGCCAGCTGGTTCAAGAAGCTGATCGGATTCGTGGTGCTCCAGCCTCCAGAGCAGTAGGTGGCTGGGGATTTTGGGCATCCTCCGGGCCTTCCCTGGGCCGCTGGAGGGCACGGGGAGGGCCAGCAGCTTTCAGCCCCACACTCCCGCCCCAGGCACGGGCACGTCCTGTGCGGTTTCATCGCGGGGAAGGAGTCGGAGCACATGGAGACGCTGAGCGACGCCGAGGTGCTCAGCGCCATGACCCGCGTCCTGCGCACCATGACAGGTGCCTGCCCCGCCCTCCCCGCCCGCCCACTGCCCCGGGGGATCTCCCGATCCTACCCCTAACCTCCGTCCGCAGGGAATCCGAGCCTGCCCGCGCCCAGGAGTGTGCTCCGGTCTCGCTGGCACAGCGCTCCCTACACCCTCGGCTCCTACAGCTACGTGGCCGTCGGCAGCTCGGGGGACGACATCGATGTGCTCGCACAGCCCCTGCCCGAGGACCCCCGGGACCCCCGGGTGAGAATTCAGCCCTGGGGGATGCAGCAGGGACAGAGACGGGGGTGGGGACAGGCCACTCCAGGCGCACAGGGAGGTGGCACTGCTGACCCTTTGCGGGGGTCACCAGTGAATGCTCAGGTCACCTGCTGAGCTCCACGGGGGTGGGGGCATTTCCATAAAAGTCGTGGACAGGCGGCTCCTCCCAACCCCTTCCCAGCCTCCTCGCGGCGCGGGCTGGATGCCTAGGGAAGGGATAGTGCGCAATTCTGGTGTTTTAATGCGGTCATGCCCCCGCGGGGTGCCGGAGTGCGGGGGGTGAGGCTGTTCCAGCACGGCCCCGCGGCCTCTGTGCTCACCCCCCGCCTCTCCGCAGCCCCTGCAGCTCCTCTTCGCCGGCGAGGCCACGCACCGCACCTTCTACTCCACCACCCACGGGGCGCTGCTGTCGGGGTGGCGAGAGGCCGAGCGGCTCAACCAGCTCTTCCAGGTGCCCGTCCCCGCGCCTCAGTCCTGAGACAGCAAAATAAACCCCGGTGCTTTGGCCTTCGGTCTCCTTTATTAAGAAACCTCCGCGCCGGCGTCTTCCTCCTCTCCGTGGCGTGGTGGGTGCGGCGGGGGCAGCTGTATGGAGCGGTGTTGATTTAATACCAGTTGGTGCTGGAGATGGTGTAGCGGGGGTCGTCCAGCGGGTCCTGCGTCGGGCCTGGACGCGGGGGGGGCTCCGGGGCGGACGGGCGAGGGGGTTGAGGCTCGGAAACGGCGGCACGGGGCGTGCCGGGGCCCACGGGGGGCACGACGTGCCCCCCGCGGGCCCCGGCACCCCCCGTGCCGCCGGGAGGTGCGGCCGAGCCCCCCGGTGGCGGCGGCAGCGGCTCCGCCATCGCTGTCACTGAGGCCGCTTCCGGTCGCGCCGGAAGTGACGCAGCAGCCGCGCCGGAGCCATGCGGGTGTGGGCAGCGCTGAGGGCGGCCGGGACGGTTCCCGGAGGGTTCCGGGAGCGCTTCGACTTCGGCGGCCGCGATGTGGCCTCGTGGTTCCCGCGGCACATGGCGAAAGGTGAGGGGCGGCAGCGCGGCGGATCGAGTTTCCCCCACGCCGGGCGCCCGCTGCGCGCTCACCCCGCGCTGTGCTGTGTGTGCTGCAGGCCTGCGGCAGATGCGACTGGCGCTGCGCCGCGCCGACTGCCTCGTGGAGGTGCACGACGCTCGAATATCCTCTACAGCTGCCGGAGAACCCTCTCCCTTATCCCTCCAGACCACCCTTGCCCCTCCCCGCCTCCTGTCCACCCCCTCCCGCTACGCGCTTCCAGTCACTGTCCTTAGCGCAGGCACATTCCGCTGTCGGGCCGTAACCCCGCGCTCCTGGAGGCGCTGGGCATCCGCCCTCACGTCTTGGTGCTGAACAAGATGGATCTGGCTGATCCCCGCCGGCAGCCGGTGAGCGCCGGGGCAGGGCCGGGCGCGGGGCAGCCGTGGTGTCACAGGCAGGTGACAGCAGTGCCTCTTCCCGGCCCTTCCAGGCGGTCTTGGAGCAGCTGAGGCAGCAGGGATGCTCGCACGTAGTCTTCACTGACTGCCAGCATGATGTCAATGTCAAGAAGGTAATGGGGCAGCAGCCCAGCCCTGCTCCCTGGTGAGCTCCCAGCCCCATGGAAAGCCCTCGGTGCTCCAGCTGGCTGCTGCCTTTCCAGCTGTCCCAAGTCCTCTGCTCAGCCCCCGTTCTGCACATCCTGCTGGTACAGGGCACAGAGTGACAGCCCTGTCCCTGTTGCTCTGCAGGTTGTCCCCATGGTTGCCAGGCTGGTGGCCGACGGCCCACGCTACCACAGGGCCGAGGTGAGACACATGCAAAGAATATCCTGGGTTGGAAGGGACCCACAAAGACCATGTAGTCCAGCTCCTGGCCCACACAGACACCCCAACAATCCCACCCTGTGCACCCCTGGCAGCGCTGTCCAAGCACTCCTGGAGCTCTGGCAGCCTCGGGGCTGTGCCCATTCCCTGGGGAGCCTGGGCAGTGCCAGCACCCTCTGGGGGCAGAACCTTGCCCTGATCTCCAACCTGACCCTGCCCTGGCACAGCTCCAGCCATTCCCTGGGTCCTGTCCCAGAGAGCAGAGTATGAAGCTGCCCTGGGGAGGAGCAGCAGCCCCCAGGGAGGTCTGACCTCAGTGTTGTGCTCCAGCTGAACAAACCAAGTGACCTCAGCCAGCTCCTGTGTGGCCCTCCAGATCCTTCCCTATCCTTGTGTCCCTCCTTTGGACACTGTCTGACAGTTTTGCATCTCTTTTTTATTGTGGTGCCCCAAAACTGCTGCCAGTGCATGACGTGAGGCTGCCCCAATGCTGAGCAAAGGGAGGGTCACCCCCCTCTCCAGCCAAGGGACGAGGCTGCTCCCAAATGTGCCAGAAGTGCCAGCAAACACTGGGATATTTCCCTGTGGCAGCTGGCTGTTGCTGCAGGGGTGGGTGGATGGTAACCAGCTGCCTTTTGCCTATGTCTCCCTGGCTTCCAGAGCTCCGAGCACAACATCCTGGTGATCGGCGTGCCCAATGTGGGCAAGTCCTCACTCATCAACTCCCTGCGAAGGCTGCACCTCAAGAAGGGTATTTCTGCATGGTGCCAGGGCTTGGGGAGGAGGTGGGCACAGCATCACCTGTGTCCATGACCGTGTCTGTCCCCCCAGGCAAAGCCACTGCGGTGGGGGGTGAGCCAGGAATCACCAAGGCAGTGCTGTCCAGGATCCAGGTACTGTCCCTGTGTCCAGGGGACCTCCCGGCTCACGGAGCTGATCTTGGAGAGTTGCTCAAGTCCCCTTTGCAGCAGGGCCTCACTCTTTAGCCGTGTGGTGCTAATTACCAGTCCTGCCTCCCCTGTGCCAGGTGTGTGAGAAGCCCCTGATGTACCTGGTGGACACCCCTGGCGTGCTGCCCCCCAGGCTGGGGGATGTGGAGACGGGAATGAAGCTGGCGCTGTGTGGTGAGGTGGAGGCTGTGGCCAGGGGCGGTCCCCAAATGTGGCTCAGGGCTTGGCACCCAAGGTTGGGGTGACACTGCTGCTCACAACCCCTGGCTGTGAGGGGGTGAAAGGAGGGTTGGCCAGGATTCAGCAGGGCTTAGGGAAGCTGGAGCTTGATCCTCTTTTGCAGGAGCCATCCATGACCACCTGGTGGGGGAGGACGTCATGGCCGACTACCTCCTGTACACCCTGAACAAGCAGCAGCAGTTTGGGTGAGCCGGTGGGGAAGAGGGGAAGGGTCCCAGGATGATGATGCAGATGCCATGCCCAGGGAATTTTGAGGGGAGGTGGGCTGTGAGCCATCTCCTTTGGCAGGTACGTGCAGCGCTACGGGCTGGGCCAGCCCTGCGACCACATCGAGCCCCTGCTCAAGCACGTGGCGCTCACCCAGGGCCGCACACAGAAGGTGAAGGTGCTGACAGGCACAGGTGGGTGATCTGGGGTGCAGGGGCTGGGATTTTTGGGGATCCCAGGGCAGCTCCAGGCTGTGCTGACACTCCTGTATCCACTGCCATCTCCAGGCAATGTCAACATGATGATGCTCAACTACCCAGCTGCTGCCTACGAGTTCCTGAGGGACTTCCGAGCAGGACGCCTGGGCAGGGTGACACTGGACTGAGAGCTGTCACTGGGCAGGCATTGCCTGCAGCCATGTGCACTGAGGACACCCTGCTGCCCCATGGGGCTGGGAACACCTCAGCAGGGAGCTGTGGTGTGTGATTGAAGCGGCTCTGCCAGTGCTGTCCCGGGTTTTGGGCAAGAGGCCGGAGGGACAGAATGCCCTGTGGTGTCGCTGTTGTGATGCTCCCATAGAAAGCTGTGCCCGCCCCGGAGAGCCTGGGGCAGGGCTGGTGCCTCCGGCTGGCACCTGCAAACCGCCAGGAGCTGTTTCCTCGCTTTGGTTTTGGTCTACACTGGAGCCTCCATCCCGAAATAAAGCCTGCATGGGCAGGGGCCGGGCGCTGGCCATCCCAGGGTCCCGCCCCTCGCCCCGCATCCAACCACACCTGCTTTCGCTCAGTTTTATTTTCACCTCCTCGGCCTCCGGACACGGCGAGGCCACGGACAGGGACGCGGTGCAGAAGGGTGCCCGAGCCGGCGGGGTTTGGCTCGGTGTGGAGGGGTGGTGGTGGAGGGTCTTCCGCGGGGGTCCTGCCCCGCCGGCGGTGGGTGGCCATAGCCCCGGGAGCCGCTGCTCGCCCGAGGCATGGGGGTCAGCCCCGGAGGGGGCGGCCGGTCCTCACGGCGTCGTGGGTGCGCCGGGCACAGTCAGGTCCCCCGAAATCCATCAGCGGCGGAGGAGGGCGGCCAGCGGGCAGAGCCAGGGCAGCGCCCGGCCCGGCGGGGTCCCGACCGGCGCCGCAGAGGTCCAGGCGCTGGCGGCTGCCGTCCAGTTGCCGTCGCGGTACTCGACGCCATCTCCCGCTTGCAGCTCTCCGGAGAGCCGGGACCGGCGCAGGGCCGCCCCCGCCGCCACGCCGGCCGCCGCTCCCGCCGCCGCCGCCCCCGCCACGCGCAGGGCCGCCCCCGCAGAGCCGTACCGGGGCACCGCCGCCCGCGGCCGGCTGCGAGCAGCCCCCCGCGCCGCGCCCCGGGCTGCCCCCCGGGCGCCGCCGCGCCCACCCTTGCCAGCCACCGTGTCGCAGAAGGTGGCGGCCAGCAGCACCAGCGCCCAGCACGCCGCCGCGCTCCGCCGCATCCCGCACCTGCCGCAGGGAGGGAGGGAGAGCCCCGCCGCTCAGCCGCGCCCGGCCGCGCACCGACGTGTCCCGCTTGTGCGTGTGCCGGGGCCGCGCACGCGTGTGTCGCGGCACACGCAGCCACCAGCGCGTTGCATAAACGCGCTCCCCCCACCCCTGGGGATGATGCTCCCGCACACACTCGCACACGCGCTCTCCGCAGAACCCTGTGGATGATGCTCCGCAAGAATCGTGTGGATGACGCTCCCGCACAAGCTCCATCCCTCCCTCCTCGCCCGCGGGGCTCACCGGGCCCGGGGATGCCGCCGGCTCGTTCCGCTGCTCTCCACTGCTCCCTGGCCGCGCTACAGCCGCGCCTCCCGCACTCCCCCCGACTCCCCGCCCGGGGGGCGGCGGGGAAATCCCCCCTCCTCGCCCTTTCCCGTTCCCTTCCCGTTCCCCGCGGCGCCTCTAAACCCCCCAGACCCCGCCGCCCCGCGGGGCAGCACGGCGGGACCCCCGCTCGGGGCGGGCTTCGGGCTCCGCGCCCCCTCCCACGGCCCGGGGGTCCCGGCCCCGGCCCCGCCTCGGCCAATGGGGACGGCGCCTGGCGGGGCGGGGCCGGCTGCACCAATGGGCGGTGGCGGGAGGGGCGGGGCTCGCTCCGCGCTCCGCCATGGCCGCCCCGCTGCGAGCGCTCCTGCGCTCCGCCGCTGTCACCGCCGCCGCGCTCCCCCGAGCGCGCCTCCCGCCGCCGCTCCGCGCCCCCCGCGGCGCACGGGGCTGCAGCGCCGGTGAGCACCGAGGGGGCACCGCGGGTGGGTGGGCGTAGCGCCGGGTCCCGGGTCCCTGCACCGGGCACGGTCGTAGCCCCGCGGGCATGTGCCCATCGAGCTGTACGTGGTCTCTGGGCTGCGCACCAGGCCACGGCACCGGGCGCCGCGTCCCTACTCCATGTACGGTGCCAGCACCGGGCACGGAGTCCCTGGGCTGTGCGCCAGGAACACAGCACAAGGCACCGGGACCCAGCACAAGGTACGGTCGCAGCACCCGGCCCGTGCCCAGCGAGTTGCACGTGGTTCCGGAGCTGCGCTCCAGAGCCCATCACCGGGCACCGGGGCCCTGCGCCATGTATGGGCAGTGTCACTGCATACCGGGGCACTGGCACCTGGCACCGAGCACCGGGGTCGCTGGACCATGCACCGGCTCCCAGCACTGGGTGCCTGGAGCAGTTCACTGTCCCAGCACAGGGTGGGCACGGGGCTGCATCCTCGCGGGCTAGGGTGGCACTGGGAGCTCCTCCGAGCCAACCTCCCGGTGACGTCCCGCCGGCTGCCGGTGACCGCTGGCATCAAGGTCGCCTTTAAATAGCACGGAGTGACGGTGGCCCGGCGTTGCCGAGGGTGGCCGGGGGTCCGCCTGGTGCCCGGCAGCCGCTGGGCTAACAGGCCAGTGCTGGTGCGGCGGGCAGGGGCTGCGTTCCAGTACCTGCTGGTACAGAAGACGGGGGCTCAGAAGAACGTGGGGCTGATCCAGCTGAACCGGCCACAGGCGCTCAATGCGCTCTGCGAGGGGCTCATGACAGAGTTGGGGCAGGCGCTGAAGACCATGGAGAGCGACCCGGAGGTGGGAGCCATCGTCCTCACCGGCAGCCAGAAAGCCTTCGCAGGTAGGATGGGGGACTCTGCTCGCCCCAAAGTTTTGGAGGGGATTGGCTTCCCACTGCACTTCCCTTTGCAGCTGGTGCAGACATTAAGGAGATGCAGAATAAAACCTTCCAGGAGTGCTACAGCGGCGGCTTCCTCGCCGGGTGGAACAAGGTCTCTGTTGTCCGCAAACCCATCATTGCCGCCGTCAATGGCTTCGCCGTGAGTGTCCCCCACATCTCCTGCACCCCCTGTCCCCACCCCGACACCCCCTGACCCATCTCTGCCTCCCCTGTCCCAGCTGGGAGGCGGGTGCGAGCTGGCCATGATGTGCGACATCATCTACGCCGGGGAGAAGGCGCAGTTTGGGCAACCTGAAATCCTGCTGGGAACCATCCCAGGTGAGCAGCAGGCACCTGCCAGGGGCTGCCATCCCAGCTGGGGTGGGGACATCCAGGGATCCCCCTCTGAACCTCTCCCTTCCCTAAATGCCCCAGGCGCCGGCGGGACGCAGAGGCTGACCAGGGCAGTGGGGAAGTCGCTGGCAATGGAGATGGTGCTCACTGGTGACCGGATTTCAGCACAGGAGGCAAAGGAGGCAGGTAAGGGCATGGGACAGCCCTGCAATGCAGGGGTCTGGCAAGGAGCCATCCCCCCCATTTCCCACTGCCTCTTCTAGGTCTGGTCAGCAAGGTCTACCCTGTGGAGAAGCTGCTGGATGCAGCCATTGCCTGTGCTGAGAAGATCGCCAGCAACTCCAAACTGGTGACTGCCATGGCAAAGGAGTCAGTTAATGCTGGTAGGGGCTGGAGGCCAACTGGGAACCCCTTGGGGGGGCTGTGAGGCCAGGCAGAGAGGTCTCCCCAACTCCTCCCTTGTTTTCAGCCTTTGAAACAACGCTGACAGAGGGGAACAGGACAGAGAAGCGCCTCTTTTACGCCACTTTTGCCACTGTGAGTAGGGTGATCAGCCCCATGGCATGAGGGGTAACAAGGCTGCTGCAGCCCCCCCAAACCTCACCTCTCTGCTTGTCCCAGAACGACCGCAAGGAGGGCATGACCGCCTTCGTGGAGAAGCGCAAGGCCAACTTCACCGACAGCTGAGCCCAGGAGGTGCAGGTCCCTGGGGTGGTGCAGGTCCCCACAGCCTCCTGCAGCCCATCCACCCCCGCCTTACCCCACAGAGGGGACCGGGACCCGCCAGCGAGCAGCTTGCATGGGTGACAGCCAGCAGTGGGGACCACCTCTGCCTTTGCTATTAAAGGGTTTTCTAGGTGCTGCTGGGAGATGGGCCATCCTTGCTGCTGGGAAATGCTGGGGTTCACTGAGCCCCCCCACACTCCATCACGCTGGGTTGGGCAAGAGCAGCCTCGTGGAGCAAAGGTCGGTGTGTTCCCAGGAAGGGGTCAGCCTGTGGCACCCTCTGGGGCACAGCACCGATGTGCTGAGTTTGCCTGGCCTCAGCCTCACCTGGGCTGAGTGTCGTGTCCCAGGGCATGGTCCTCGCCCTGCCTGGTGCCTTGGGGTAATCCTGAGGGAGTTCCTGCAGGTTTGGAGGCCCTGCAATTAGCAGTGGGTTTCTGGCAGTAATGAGGAGCCCACCAGGACATGGAGAGAAGAGTAGTGGGTTTATTGGTGAGGCTCAAGGCTGGGTAGGAAGGGGCAGATTTCCCTGAGAAACCCCAGGGGAGGCTCTCACCCCTCATTTCACAGCCCGGGCATATCTCCACTCAGCTGTGGTAGATGTGGTCACGATCCTCCTCCGGGCCATTCTGCACCTCCAGGGGCAGCATCCGGAGTGGCCTGTAGGTGTCAGCCTCCCTGGCATCATCCTGGGGGGGGTGGTAGAGGTGGTCACGATCCTCCTCCGGGCCATTCTGCACCTCCAGGGGCAGCATCCAGAACGGCACACGGGCATCAGCCTTCCTGGCATCATCTTGGGGGTGGTAGAGGTGGTCACGCTCCTCTTCTGGTCTTGCCTGGACTTGGGGTGGGCCCCTCTGAGCCCAGGCACTGCTGGAGAAGACCTTTATACCTGGTTCAGCATCCTCTGATGGCTCGATGGCTCCTACACCCAGGATTCTGGAAGAGTGGGACAAAATCAACAAGGAAAGGTTGCCAAATACCAGCAAATTCCCAGGGGAATCCCACCCCAGTGGAGTGCAGGGACACTGGTGAGATTCCCCACACCCCAGGAAGCACAAGCTAGGATCTCAGGGTGCCAAGAGGCTAACTTAAACTATTTGTTCCACAAAAGGAATAGAGAAACCAGCTGGATGTTCAGGGATTTTGCATAATTCAGGGAGGAAGGGAAATGGAACTAGGAGCACCTTAATTTTTGGGGTCACAAAACAATAAGGTGGCTGTATTACCCCCTGAAATAACTTTCCATTTTGGGGTGTTGCTTTACTGGTTTATGCAAGCGCCTCTTACATTTCCTCAGCCAAATCCTGCTCCGGGGCCCGGTTCTTCCACCGGGAGCTGCTCAGAGCCTGTGGGGAGACAAAGGGGTTCCGAGGGGAGCAGGGGTCACACATGTGTCCCCTGATCAGAGGGACAGGGAGGGCAGGTTGAGGCAGGGCTCACCTGGGTGCTGCCGGGTGCCAGCAGGAGGAGGGCAGTGCCCAGCAGGATGGTCACACTGCAGAGCCCCATGGCCCTCAGGTGGAGAAGAGAGAGATGGCAGAGACGTGTGGCTGGTGCTGGCCCACACCCTGTTCCTGTGCCCACCGGGGCTGGCAGGGATCTACCTGTCCGCGGCTGCCACACCCACCTCGCACTTTGCCCGCCCCGTGGTGGCCCGGGCGTTCCTCCCGGCCCTGGGTGGATCCAGGTCCCGCTGCTCAAGGAGATTACAGCCCTGGGCTCTCAGGGGCAGCCAGGTCCATGTCCTCCTGCCAGTGCAGTGTCTCTGGAGAGATGGGAAATCCAAGTTCTGGCTTGAAATAAGGATTTTTGACAACCACTGGCCAGCTGGGAGATATTTTGTTGCCCATGGACTCTGGTGGCCCAGAAGAGAGCCAGTCAGGAGCACTGAGGCTGTGACTTCAATTTGTTTTCCAACAGCAAGGGCAGGTCCAGGGGACCCTGGACTCTGGGGAAAAAGGAATTCCCAGGTCAGGTGCACCTGAGCACGTAAGAGCAGATTGGGCTGACCTTTGTACCATCACATGCCAAAGCCTGCAGGGATCTCCAGTAGCACAGGGCCTGCTTCCCGTTCCCTGATATCACAGTGTGGGAAAAAAGCCTCATTGGGGGCTTTAGTGCTGGGAAGTGATTTTTGGTCCCTGCTGAGAGATGTCCCTGGGCAGTTGTGTGGCAGTTGCCTGCGGGAGACAGCACTCTCCATGGAGCAGGGATTAGGGGTGGACAAGCTGGATGAGTTTTAAAAAGCTTCGCTCTGTTTAAAACTCGCCGTGAAATCTCCTACATCTCCGTAAACATCATTCCCTGCTCCCATTTGCAAGGATTTTTCAAAGCCCCTTTGATCTTCTATTCCTCACAGAGAGGGGGAAGGGAAAAAAAATGCAATTATAGATCCTAAGCTTCTTGGATAAACATTGTTCCAGAAACCTCATTTTTCCCCTTATGCACAATTTTTGAGTGCCAAGATTCACCAGGACCCCAAGACAGTGGCTCTGTATTTCCAGTTTTTTCCAGGAGGATGAGATTACAAAGGAAGGGAAAGGCAACAGGGAAAACAATCTCCATCCCAACCTGATTTTGGCAGCATTTGCAGCAAAGTGAGGGAGGTTCGTTCCACACACCTGACTCTGCCTGGGCTTCAAAACAGCACTTAAATTCTCTGTGAAGCAATTTTGTAAAAATTCCTTTTATTTATTCACCTGGTTGGAAGTCACTTTATTTTAACTCCCTGTGAAATGCTTCCCCTGGCTCAGACAAACCATTCAGAGCAGGTGCTGGGGTGCAGAGGAGACTTCAGTGAGATGAAAAAAGTCAGAATTAATGGGTTTTTTTTTCCCCATTTTCTTTTCTCAGTGATTCCAGCTTCCATACAGTCATGTTGTCATCTTGTAACTTCTTGAATCCATTTTTAACCCCCAAGAGGCAAAAAATAAAACACCCAATCCTGTGCAGCCTCAGCTGCAGGACAGTTTCCTTAACACCTCACCACACGTTCTGGGCTCCCCTTCCTAAAACCTTGAGGATTCATAACTCAGTCAGGTGGTGCCAGTTCTGTTTGACATCAGGAGCCCATGCCCAAATGCTGGCAGAGCTTGAATTGGTTTGGGTGGTTTATTCCATGGTGGCACTGGTTCCATGCCTGCTCATCTTGCACAAATCTGCTGTGCTGACCTTCAGACTTTCTTCCGTGGTCCTTTAAATCCTCGGGTGGCACCTTGTCCAAAGCAAATTGTGGATGGGATCCTGGGAAGGGAGACAGGTTTTAATCCATGTTAACAGCCCAGCCCTCACAGGCTCACTGGGATGCTTAATGCTCTGTGGGGCATTTTAAGATCCCAGAGTGGGAAGAGCATGGTATGGGAGGAGCAGGACATATAAAGTGCCAAATAATTTAAAGAATGGGCGAAGTACTGGTTGGATTTCCTGTGTACTCTGCACATTCCTGTCCTGGAGGCCTCTTTACAACAAGGTGTGTTACCAAATGTAACACTTGGGCAGTTGCAGTGGTTGGTGAGAAAAGCAGAAGCAGCATCCTGCACTACCTTGGGAAGAGATCAGGTGGGCAGACAAACACACCTTCCACAGTTCTGCTCTTCCCTACACTTTCTTCTTTCACAAATGGCTTTGGAAGCACACATGGGATTCCTGCCTGTTTTATCTTCATCACAGGAACACCCCAAGCAAAGGGCTGATAAGATGGAGTGGTCCCAGCCCCTTTTGCCCCAGAGGCCCAAGTACAGACCTAGATTTGTAGAGCCGTTTCTCTGGCACCGAGGGGCTGGCTGCAGGCTGAGAGATCTCCATGTTCTCCTCAGGCCCTGTTTCCACAGGATTGACTTGGAATTGCTCCACCATCTCCACGCTCACATCCATGGGCACACTGGCACTCTGCTCCATGGGGGAGCTCGTGTGCTTGGAGCCACTGCAGAGATAAAATTTTACATCCTGGCTCAGGAGCTGCTATGTGAGCCCAGAGCCAAGGAAATCAAACATACTTCATGAAGAAACAAGTCCATCTGGGATGGATTCCTTCCCAGTATCCCATCTAACCCTGCCCTCTGGGAATGGAAAGCCATTTCCCCTTTTCCTGGCACTCCATCCTTTATAAAGAGTCTTTCTCCATCTAGCTCCCTCAGGCACTGGAAGGCCACAATTAGGTCACCTCAGAGCTACTCTTCTCCAGGTTGAACAATCCCAATTCCCTCACAGTTTCCTTGCAGGACAGGAGGAAAGTTCTGCAGTTACCATTTCACCTTCTTGGGCCTGTCAAACCGAAAGTCAGCAGGATAAAGGTGCACGGTCACCAGGTGATCCTTCCTGTCCTTGCTGCTCTTGAACTTCTCCGTGCAGCCTTCCACCAGACACTGGTACTGAAAGGCAGGGAGGAGAAAGAAAAAAGTTTTCTGGAAAAAAAAAAAAAACACAAGTGCACACCAACCACAAGGCAAGGGCTGGGCATGGCAGCTCACCATATTTTGCTTCTCAGCCATTATCTGGAAGAGGGAGTCGTGCCACTCCAGGATGTGGATGTCCAGGAGATTCCCAGAGGGAAAGGAGCGCTTGCAGAAGGAGCAGACGTTCCTGTGCAGGGTGTTGTAGTGGTGTTCATAGCTCTCCAGCGTGTCAAACACCTGGCTGCACCCAGAGATGTGGCAGCTGAACTCGGACACCCTGCAGGGAAATCAGGGCATCCCTGCTTTAAGCTAAATTAGAGCCTTAATTTCAGCTGCAAACATCCCCTCTAAATTACTTTATCCAAGAATCCCAGGATGGCTTGGACCACAAAGCTCATCTGATTGTTATGGGCAGGGACACCTTCCACTAGACCCACACCTGCAGCCACAATACTTGTGGCATTATTGGCCACTCAAAATTAAACCCCAGGGGCAATGGATCAAAGATCATGATGCTGCTGGCAGCTGGAAACTTATTTGCCATTGGAAACTTATTAACCATTATGGCTTCAGGATCATCTAGATCATCCTCCTGTTAAACAGTGCTTCAGTGAAGAATAAACAAGCCGCGAGGTAATAAATGAGCTGTTTGACCTAAAAGTTGCAGTTGTGGATGACAAATCTGTGCCACTGCTTTTTTAAGAGGCACCCACACAACACTCAAAAGTACTTCCTGGATTTTACACACAATAGCAAGACCAAGATTCTCCCCCAGGCTTAGCCTTCCCGGTTGGAGCTGTGCCAGCTGCAGCAGCCCAGAGCAGCTGTGGCTGCCCCTGCATCCCTGGAAGTGTCCAAGGCCAGGCTGGATGGGGCTTGGAGCAGCCTGGCCCAGCAGGTGTCCCAGCCCATGGCAGGGGGGAGGACTGAAATGATCTTTAAGGACCTTCCAACCCAAGCCATTCCTTGATTCCATGACAGGCGCACTCGGAGCTGTGGCGACGAGACCGCCTCACTTACTTGGGTCTCTCGGCCACCTCCTCCAGGCTGGTGAGGACGCCCTGCAGGTAGAGGTGCCTGTGCACGTCCCCATCCTAGAAAGGAGCAGAGAACGGCTGTGGGCGGGCTGGCAGGGCTGCACACCGCAAACCCTTCTGCTCCGGGGGAAGCCGCACTGGGAGCGGCCCCCACAAAACCCCGGGCGCGCCGGCCGCCTCACCTCGAAGAGCGCGTGTTGGGGGCCGAGGCGGAGGCGGCGGGGGGCGAAGGTGAAGGGCGGCGTGGGCTGAGGGGGACGTGGGGATGGGGGATCCTGAGGGAGCAGGGGGAGCCCCTCACGGAGGAGGAGGGGAAGCCGCGGTGGCAGCGGTAGCATCGCGGGGCGCTCTGCGCATGCGCGGGACCACCGGCCTGCCTCCGTTTGACGGACTGCGCATGCGCATAACCCTCTGCCGGCCTCCGCCGTGTGTCCAGTGCGTGCGCGGGACCATCTGCCCGCCTCCGCTGTGCGTACTGCGCATGCGCGGGGCGCGCTTTCCCGGCGCCAGCGGCGGCACTTCCGGGCGGGCAGGTAGGGATGGGATGGGGTGCCATGGATACCTAGAGTAGGGCAGGGTGGGCTGTGGAGGATGAGACGGAACGGAGCAGGACGCGGATGAGTGCTGTCCGGCCCCGAGCGTCGCTCCAGGCGAGCTGCAGAGGACGCAGTGGGACCCGCAGCCGGTGTCTGGGGGCCGTCGGGTCATCCCGGGATGGGGATCCCACCGCTGTTTGCCCGGGGCCCGTCCGCGTGTCCCAGGTTGCGGCTGTGCCGGTGCCCCAAGCAGGCACCTCCTCATGTCCGGCCCAGCTCCTGCAGTTTCTCTTCATTCCCTGCACCCCTGACCCTCAGGCGCTTCAGCCCGCGGGAAATCCCAGTAGGATCAGGGCCCCAAGTGGTGGGGGAACCTGAGCCTTTATTAAGCTCGGGCTGGACCAGGCCCTACACAGCCTGTTCTAATTTGTGTCTAATTTTGAGTGGAGAGATGGACCAAGGGATCCTTTCCAACCTAAGTGATTCCATGATCTTGGCAAAACAAAAGTGTGTCCTTGTGCTTGATACATGGATCTGGATTGTATCTGCTTGATACCATCTGTGCAGGGTGTCACATAAAACTCCTTATTTATTTCCATGACTCCGGACTCAGGGGTCTTACTTCTGATTTACAGAATCACAGAATATTCGGAGTTGCAAGGGACCCACAAGGATCATCATGTCCAACTCTTACGTGAATGGCCCATTCCAGGATTGACCCCACAACCTGGGTATTTTAGTACTTGGCTCTGACCTGCTGATCTCACCTCAGGGTTCTGTGACACTATTAAAGTTATTATTTAAATGATCTGCAGGGTTTGAGTGAAGTTAGTAAAGTGGGCAGTGGAATAGGAAGACCCCTAAACTTGGGCAGAACTGCTTTGGAGTGATTTCAGGAGCAGCAGCAGCCTGTCAGGACACCAACCAGAGTTCTTTCTGAGATGAAAAAATCCTCTGCTGGGATTTTAAGCAGCCTGGGATAGTGGAAAGTGTGCCTACCCATGGCAGGGGCTGGAATGAGATGAGCTTTGAGCTCCAAACCATACAAGGAGTGTTCCTGTTTTGTTCACTTCCTCCTCCTTTGTCCCAGCCAACATCTCCACCTTCCAGCAGCGTCCCCCTGGCGGGGATGTTTCCCCTGGGAGCAGTGTGGTGAGCCCTGGTTGCCGTGTCCCCAGGGCTGGTGGCCCGAGCCGGGAGCATGAGCGAGTTCCGCATCCACCACGACGTGAACGAGCTGCTGAGCCTGCTGCGGGTGCACGGCGGCGAGGGCGCCGAGGTCTACATCGAGCTGCTGCAGAAGAACCGCACGCCCTACGTCACCACCAACGTCTCTGCGCACAGCGCCAAGGTCCTCCCGCCTCCTCCTGCTCTCTTGGGCAAGGAGGAAAGGAAAAAAAAACAGGGGGTGGTCAGATCTGGGGTCACTGCTCATGGTGTGAAGTCTGGCAGGGAGAGGTAAAATCCATGAGGGTTGGTGTGAGAAAATGATTGTCGGGACTGGGGTGGGGGCAAGTTCAAAGAAGGAGGGTGTTTTGTAGGATATTAGGAAGAAATTGTTCCCTGTGAAGGTGGCAGCCTGCACAGAGTGCCCAGAGAAGCTGTGGCTGCCCCAGGATCCCTGGAAGTGTCTAAGGCCAGGCTGGACAGGGCTTGGAACAGCCTGAGATAGTGGAAGATGTCCCTGCCTGTGGCAGGGGGTGGAACAAGATCACCTCTATGAAAATTGTATAAAATGCAATTATATGACTAGCACCTGACTTTTTTCTTTTGAATATGACCCAGATTTTAGAGATTAAAACCTGACACTCATGACCAGACATACTTTTATGGCTGTAAGACTGCTTTTTGTTTTCATTTTTAAAAGCAATCCACCAGTCAACCTCTAAGTGCCAGGAAGTCTCTGACTCTGAAATTTTGCATCTTCACAGCCTGAGCTGCTTGTGTGCTCTAATTCCATTTAGTTTTAATTTAACTCCATTTAATATTAATGTGGTGTTTTACAGGTGAAAATAGCAGAGTTTTCTCGAACTCCTGAAGATTTTTTAAAGAAGTACGATGAGCTGAAGTCTAAAAACACGAGACATCTGGATTCTTTAGTTTATCTGCTGTCCAAACTCACTGAAGACAAAGAGGTTGGTTCCTCATTTAGAAACGGATTTTGAAGAGTAGCAGCAATGCAATGATTTCAAGCACAGCTGGTGGTAAAGTTCAGTGAAATCTGTAGAAATCAACAAATAACCAGTTCTAGCTTTTACTGTGTTATTAAAACCCTACAGAGAGTTCTGCTTCTCTTGATATAATTCACAAAGACGTGGAAAACTGGGACAGAGAGATCTGTGGTTAGATTCAGTACAGCCAGGGTATGGTCATGTGTTTCTTGCTTTAGATTATGCTGACCAACATTCACAAAATCTTGTCTTTGTTCGTACAGACACTCCACTACCTGCAACAAAATGCTAAAGAAAGGGCAGAGCTCGCAGCAAACGCAGCCACCAGCAGCAGCACGAATTTTTCCATCCCCTCATCCACTTCCAAGATGTCTCTGCAGGAGCTGGAGGAGCTGCGCAAGCAGCTCGGCAGTGTCACGGCCAGCTCCAGTGCACAGCAGGTACAAAGCCCTTCCCAAGCTCTGGGCACAAAATCTTCCCTTTTCTTACTCAGATCATATCAAGTCTTGGTGCTGTTCTTAGTAAGAGTGACCTTTTTCTGTTCTAGTCAGTTAAGGTTAAATTCTTTGAGGTTATTCTGAGCTTAAATTCACAGTTAAATTGTGGCACAGGCTGCCCAGAGCAGCTGTGGCTGCTCCATCCCTGGAGGTGTCCAAGGTCAGGTTGGGCAGGGCTTGGAGCAACCTGGCATCATGGAAAAGACAGAAAGGAAGAGGAAAAACAGCTGGAGATGCAAGCTTGGCAAACATTTCATTAGCATCTGTAGGTTGTGAAGTCAGAGTGCAAAAGGGCAATTTATTATTTAAATCCCAAATTCTGTTTCCTGTTGTTATTCGTATAAAAAACTGTACTGTGGTGGCTTGACCTGACAAACAGGGCAGGGAGGGGGAAAAAATATGGTGAAAAATTTGTGGGTCAAAATAAGGATATTGGCAGTATATGGAGAGTTCTTTGTTCAGAGGGGAAAGAGAAGATGCTCAGAGGTCCATAGTGCCTTCTCATGTCTGGTCAGCAAAATCTAACAGGGGACAAGCCTCAGATCACTTCAGGCCCTCAATGGAAAGAGGGATGGACCTTCCATGTGCCATGCTTTGGGCCTCTGGGCTTGAAGGGCCTTGTGTGAATGTGATGGTGGAGAACTGAAATCCTAAACAAAGGGTCCAACCTCTCACCCTGTCAGCAATGGTGAGACCAGCCTGGTCCCACATACACTGAAATACTGCACAGGCACTGGGCCTGACTCATCCAGATCCTTCACAGACAATCTGAGCCAAGTGGGAGATTTAGATCATGAGGGGAAGATGAATTTCCAGTGAGATAACTGATCTTACCAGGATTTATGTGTGAACTTGCTAAAAGAGGAAAGACCTGGAAGTGCCATTCTCTGGGATGTGCAGTTCACAGCCAGAAGGATTGAAATGCCATCACAAGCCAAGATCTGTGCTTCCCTGCTGCTCCATTTGTAGTCTCTTCACACTTAAAGAGCTGGAACTGTGTTAAAAGGCCCTGATGGGCTGGGACAGGAGGACATTCCTTGGAAGTGTTAGGTCTGCTCAGCCTCTGACACAGATCTTGTGTCCATGAGGGTCACAAATGGAGCTGGAGGTGTTCATGGACCTCAGAGACGAGCCCTTCCTCTCCCTCCAGGGGTGTTGGCACTGCCATTGCTCACCATGTCAGATGCAGGTTTCTAAGCATGACAGTGGCAAATTCCCCCCTCTGCCAGGGGTGCTGAGGTGTCACCTGAGGGCTGTGTTTTCAGCCCTGGGAGTTCTCCAGGCTGCTGTTGAAGCCTGTAGTGACAGTGACCTAAATTTCAAGTTGCAGAGAGAAGGTGATTCATGCCCCTGGGACAGGTGCTTTGTCACCAGTGCCACAAGTGCTGTGCCATCTGCCCTGGGATTGCTTGGCACTGTCAGAGAGATCATGCAGTAACTGGAGTTACTGCTTAGACCAGTTTTGGTCCAGGTTTCATCGAGGTGGGGAAAGTTAAGTGTTCCCATTTAAGTGCTACCATTTCTGCTCCTGTTTTGAACACTTCCAGAGGTGGTGACACCACCATTACCCTGGGGAGCTTGTTCCAATGATTTACCACTCTCTCAGTGAAGTAATTTTTTCTGCTTGCCATTTGGGAAGACCTACTGGTGGCTGCCCTTCTCCCAGGCAGACCATACTCATACAGCCAACTGAGGTTTGCAGTTTCATGTGGGGTTTAGCCATCCTTTGAATTGCTGGCAGCTTGCTTGATGCTTCCCATTTCTCCATATGAAAGTGCCAGTTCTGTTAGAGGAGCAGAGGAAATCGAGGTCCTTTTAGCAGATCACCCACACATGATGTAAATAAGACAGAGAAATGAGCCTGTACATATCCCTTTTCACACACACACATCTGTGGAGTTTCAGAAATGGCCTTCATCAGCCCTGTGTTTGTGCACTTGGGGCTCCAAATGTTCATGTAGGTTGTGCATCTCACAAGCTTCCCCAGCTGATGATTGATCTTGCACTCCATTTATTTTAATGTCAGAGCTGGGGGTGGAAAGTCTTTCAGTCTTCAAGAGCTCACTTCCTTCGCCAACTCCCACTCAGAGCAAAAAAACTCCATCATTTTCCAGCTCTCTGTGGGTGGATTTGTCTGGGTTGCATTTGGCACTGAGTTCAGAGGTGTTCAGTGCCCCTGGAATAGGATGTTGGTGCTTCTGGAAGGAATCTGCTGCTTTCAGGTGGTGCTCTCTCCAAACCAGTAACCACTGGCTGGTGGTTTTGCATGTCCCCATTCTGCTTCCCTGGGTGTACCCCAGCACCCAGGCCACTGTGGACAGATGCAGAAAGGCATTATTTGATGTACCCCCACAAAAAAAGGTCAAATCTTTAAAAAATACGCATTTTTTGCAGCAGTGGGGCAAACAGACTGGGTGGTACTAGGAGATTAAACCCTACAGTATGCTACTCAAATACCAGCTGTTCTGCTTTCTGTTCTCAAGTCCTTCAATCAGTTTGCAGTCAATTTGTACTTGGAATTAAACATTTCTTGGACTTCTGGAAGTCTCCTGATTTTTCCTTTCTTTCCCTCTCTCTCTTTTTCCAACAGCCTCTTGAGCTTACACGAAAAATCCTCCGGGATAAGCAGAACAAGAAGAATTCTGGTCAGCCCATTCCAGTATTTCCATCCTGGGTGTATGAGAGACCTGCACTTATTGGAGATTTCTTAATTGGCACCAGTCTAAGCACTGACACAACAGTACCAATAGGTATGAGAAACACAGGGAAAATTGCATGAATTTGTAGTGTTTTGTTCTCATACCAAAATGCTGTTCAGATGTTCACAGTCAGCAAAACTTGGCACTTTTTTTTTTTTGTGTGACTGTATTTGAGCTGTTTTCTGGGTGTTTGAATATTTTGGCAGCAAGGATGTTGGGGAATTTGTTGGTGTTGGAAGTAGCTGGGCCCTTTTGGGTGGAAGGATCAGCACCAGGAGCTGTGGCTGGTGTTCTGTTGGCACTGGATGTCTGATCCTGCCTTCTGGATTTGGGTAAAAGTGAGCAAAGGATTCTGTTCTCCAGGAGAGCAAGGTACAAGACTGAAACAGGTGGATGATGGCACATTGTGTCCTTTTTTGTCTCCTGTTTGGAAACAGGCACTTTGCCATTAGCCTCCCAGGAGTCCATGATTGTGGAGGACCTGCTGTACGTTCTGATTGGTGTGGATGGAAGGTACATCACAGCACAGGCCCTGGTGGGCCGGCAGAACCGAGCCTTTTCCCTCGATCCAAACCTGGATCTGTCCATCAAGGAGTTGGTGACCAGGATCCTTCCTGTGGCAGCAAGTTACTCTGCTGTCACCAGGTACTGAGCTGGCTTTTGTCAGGGGAGGAGGCTCTCCTGTGAGAGCAGAGAATCTGCCATTGTGCAGGTGTTAACTTTAATTTAAACTATGGGGGTATAAAATGTGTTACAATTTATTGGGGTCAGTTTTAGCTACATCCCCTTCCCCTTCCCCTTCTTTCCTCTGTGCTTCCAGTTCACTTTTTCATTCACACACCTTTGTTCTTTCCACTCTTAGCCTTGGCAACTTCAGGTAAAATGCAGTTAGGATATGTCTGCCTGTTCTGTCTTCTCTTCCCATTCTGCTGTGAGTTTCCCCATATTTCCTGCTTTTTCCTCCCCTCTGGGCGTCTGGGACTGAGAGAACCTTTGTGTGCTGGTTCTCACTTTCTACACAGTGCTTTTTCAAATGATTCTAGTTCCCTTGAGGCTGGAGAGGAAACATCTTCCCACAGCTTTCCCTTCAAATTTCCCTTCTGGGATGGGAAATAAGGGAGAGGGACTGGTGTGCTTTCCAGCACAGGATCTACTGGTGTGCCTGCACAGCATCCTGAAGGCAGAAGTTCCTGAAAATTACACAAGTTACATTGCCTGAAAAAGCTTTTATTTTGCTTTTTGCAGGTTTATAGAGGAGAAGTCTTCCTTTGAGTATGGACAGGTGAATCATGCTCTGGCTGCGGCCATGCGGACTCTAATCAAGGAATACATGATATTAATTACCCAGCTGGAGCATCTTCAGAGACAGGGCCTTCTGTCACTGCAGAAGCTGTGGTTTTACATCCAGCCCACAATGAGGACCCTGGAGATTCTGGCTTCACTGGGTAAATATCCAAAATACAGCCCTTACATTTTGCCAGCTTGTGAGAACCGTGCAGAGTAGCCAAACAGGCAGGGCATGTGTAATGAAATTTTGATTTCTTGCTTTGTTAAAGAAAGCCCAGGGGAATTGTACTTGTGAGGGCACTGCACTTCTGGAGAAGAGCATTCAGGTTCTAGGGCTGAATGTGCCTTTGGAGCTGTCAGGAGGCTCCTCTGTGCCCTTGCCCTTCCATCAAATTGTATCCACCACCGCTGCCTTCCAAACTCCTCTCCAGCTCTGTGTGGGTGTACAACCAGAAGGAATCCCTGAAATTCATAGTCCATCCTCTTGATTACAGCTGCACAGGCTGCTCAGGGGGCCATGTCCAGTCTGGGGACCATTTAGGGTTTTGTTTCAGGACTTTTCAGGATGTAAGTGTCTCATGTTGGTATTTTTTCAATTCCAGCTACTTCTGTGGATAAGGGTGAGTGTATGGGAGGATCAACCCTGAGCTTGCTCCATGACAAGACTTTCAATTACACAGGGGACAGCCAGGCCCAGGAGCTGTGCCTCTATTTAACCAAGGCAGCCAGCGTGCCTTACTTTGAAATCCTGGAAAAGTGGATATATAGAGGCATCATTAATGATCCATACAGGTAAAGAACAGTTAAGCAATGAAAATGAAATGCAAAACTTCAGAAATACTGATATGCTTTGTCAAGTCTGCATCACCCAGGAAAACAACCCTCTTGGAAGTTTTTTTTTTGCTTTTGTAGAATCATTTGAAGCATTTTGCTGTATCTGATAGTTTATGCAACATTTCTGTTTCCCACATTTTCAGAATCCTAAGGTGGGGGCAAAGCTGAAGATAAAATATATGAAATTAATGTCTTCCTCACCCCTGCACTGACAAACAGATAATCTTTAGCCTTGGTTTATGAACTCTGTAGAATTCTGTTTCTCATTGCAGATCATCAGAGACACTGCATAATGCTTTTCCTCTTGCTTCACATACAGACTAATTTCAGTTCTTGATGGGATGTGTCCTTATGAGACCTTATTTCTGATAGATCACATTACCAGTTTGCAGGTCTACAAAAGTTTGTACCACTCATTGTACCACTCCCTACCCCTAAACATCTGCTTTAACTGTCCAGTGAGTTCATGGTGGAGGAGCATGAGCTGCAGAAGGAGAAGATTCAGGAGGACTATAATGACAAGTACTGGGATCAGAGATACACTGTTGTTCAGCAGCAGATTCCCTCCTTCTTGCAGAAAATGGCTGACAAGATCCTAAGCACAGGTAAAGAGAAAGGAAATGTCACCGTGCCTTGCCACTTCATGGGGTTGTCCAGCTGAATTGGGAGCATTGGAAGAGTCAGATTTCAAAAGAACCCCAATTCCTGTAAATAAAACAACACAGGAGCCCAGCAGCAAGGGGAGCTGTCTGTCTCACTGCTGTTTTGTGGGTAGGTTTTTTAGCTGGATGGAGCTGGGCAGCTGAGGTTTGACTATCTGAGTGCTAATTCAAGCATTCAACCTCTTACCATTGTACAAAACCCTCCAAAAGTGACTTGTGAAGCAGAGCAACAGATCTGCAGAGCCTCAGGCCACCTGTAGAGATGTTTTGTCACCACTGGGAAACAAAAACATTTCTAAATCTCCTTAAATGTGATACCAGGTGCCTATTTCAGAATTCTGTATCATCTTTTGAAAGGTGCCTAAATTCTTTCAGCACAACATAGTGTAAACATTTCTCAGCACTCTCAGGGAGTGGTGTGGAAGTTTTCCTGTTGGCTATACAGCAAGTATGAGTATGGACATTCTCTCTTTTTAATTTCAGGGAAATATTTAAATGTTGTGCGGGAATGTGGGCGAGACGTCACCTGCCCTGTGGCCAAAGAGGTCATCTACACTTTAAAAGAGAGAGCCTATGTGGAACAAATAGAAAAAGCATATAACTATGCCAGCAAAGTTCTTCTGGACTTCCTGATGGAGGAGAAAGAGCTAGTGGCTCACCTAAGGTTGGATTTATTTTACTAAATGCGTGATAAATAGATTGGTTCTGCTAAGGGACATTCATTTTTGAAGTTAGCTCTGTTCTCTTGGGATATTACCAAGGTGTTCTCTCTATTTCCATTTAGAAAGGTTGACCTAAAAAACAAGATTTTGGTTTTTTTCCCTGAAGAGGGAAAAAAGTAAAATCTAAAATTACAGAAATGTTGAGTGGGAAAGATGTCTGGGGTTCTCTGGTCCAACTTCCTTGGAAGGCTGTTGCCAAAACTAGATCAGGGCTTTGTCTAGCCCAGTCAGATCAGGAGTCTGGAGCCACAGTGTGTTATGGCTGTGCTCCTATTTTTACTCCAAAGCCTGCAGTTGTCATGTGTGGTCTCTGGCCAGGCACTTGGTTAATCCTCAGGCTCACCTCAGAGCTACTTCCAAGCTCCGTGCCCACTGCAGGTATCTCTTCCTGATGCCAGGTGAAAATCAAAATTTATGTATCCTGTTGGAGCAAAAGTCTGCTGGATTTTAAAAAAAATCAGCACAGATATTTGTTCATTGAGAGGAGGTCAGTATTCTGCTCAGAATTGGCAGCTGCCCCTTGGCTGGAGGAGATCTGGGAGTTGTTCAGGACAACAGTAGGAGCCTGCACCCAGCACACTTAGGGATTTTTTTGCATTTTTCTAGGCAAAAAAAAGAACAGCAGCAGCCCTGATCTGACTACACAGAAGTGTCCTGACTGAGGAAGTAGGGAGGAGGAGACATCCATAAAAGACTAGTCTCCAAACTAGTTATTTATGGCTGTGTGCTCTCCAGAAAGAGAAACATTTTGTGATCAAGCCCCACAGGCTCGTTGAATTAATTGCATTTGTTCCTTTAGGTTTGATATGGATTAACCTGGGCTTTAAGAAAAGTAACCAATTGTCCCTTCATTTTCTTGAGCAGATCTATAAAACACTATTTCCTGATGGATCAAGGGGACTTTTTTGTTCACTTCATGGATCTGACAGAGGAGGAACTCAAGAAGCCTGTAGACGACATCATAACGACGAGGCTGGAGGCTCTGCTGGAATTAGCCCTGAGAATGAGCACAGCCAACACTGACCCTTTCAAGGATGATTTAAAGGTGAGAATGGGTGGAAGCAGAAGAGAACTGACTTTGAGCAGAAGGCCTGCCATGGTTTGGGGAGAACCTGCTGCTTCCTAAGCTGGTGTGATGAATGGACAGTGACTCTGCCCGTGGGCACCTTACCTGTTGTTCCACAGCAGTTGTGGTTGTCCTGTAGCTTCATTTTTTCCCTGCTCTTATCTTCCAGATTGACTTGATGCCCCATGACCTCATCACTCAGCTCCTGAGGGTGTTGGCCATAGAAACAAAGCAGGAGAAGGCCATCATCAGTGCAGAGCCCACAGAGCTCACCCTCAGTGGCCTGGAGGCTTTTTCCTTTGACTACATCGTGAAATGGCCTCTGTCCCTCATCATAAACAGGTTAGGCATCAATCCACTGAGAGAAAAACAGGCATGTACTCTCACAAGAGGTTTTCCATGCCAGAATCAAACATTCCTCAAACCTGGAGAGCAGGGAAGAACACACTTTCTGGTATCCCTGGTTGCAGACTCAAAGGGTACAGGCTGTTGCTACTGCAACAGGCTATTTTGCATTTAACTGAGTTGTGAGGGATGGAAGGGTTCATTTTTCTGCAGGAATTTGCCTCTTGTTTCCCTGGAGAAACACTGCTGTAAGGCACAAGCAAATGGGACAAGCAGCATTGCATGAAGAGAGTGACAGCAATTAACTCCTCCCTTAATTTCCCCTCTAAAAATTCCATTGAACCGATGAGACTTTCCTAACGACGTGACGCTTTTGGAATTTTGTCTCTTCCTTCCCAGCAGAGTGTGTTAGCTCTGGTGGTAGCTGTGGAAGTGAAAATAGGATTTGGTAAGGTTTCCTGAACTGTATCGACTGGAGCTCTGCACACACCTACGCTGAAGTGTCTGAGCACAGACCTGAATCCAGTCCCAGAGCTATAAATAAGCAGCCCCATCTGCTTGTGACAGTGCATTGCTGGTGGGGTAATGCTGCCTGTAGCTTGGTTACAGCTTTGCCTCCCCTTTTTTGAAAAACCTTTGCTAAATTCTTGGGTGAATTCTAAAATCCTGGTGAATTCTTGAGTGACCATCGTAGCCTCAGCGCGGTGGGTGCAGGACCACAGTGTCTGAACCTTCCCTCCCAGCCCCTGTGTGAGTGACCCCTGCATGGAGCTCGAGGGAATTAAGGAGGCTGGTCATGGAGGCACTGGCAGGAAATACGGAGGAGGGTCTCCTTGGAGAGGAATTCTTTGGGATGGTTGCAAATGTGACTCCCCTGCTTCGGTTCAGCACAGATCAGGTGTGAGGAACACATTGTGTAGAGTCTCTTTACCTCTGAGCAGCCTCAGCCTTCACAGCTTAGTCTGTCAATCAGAACAGGCCTTCATCTGCATGGGCCTCTCCTTTCTTTCCAGGAAAGCACTGACAAGGTACCAGATGCTTTTCAGACACATGTTCTACTGCAAGCACGTGGAAAGGCAGCTGTGCAACGTTTGGATCAGCAATAAGACAGCCAAGCAATTCTCCCTGCATTCAGCTAAGTGGTACAGCCTTTTTTGTTTTTAATATCAAAATTTTAGGTTTATATAAGCAGATATTTGAAGTCTCTGACAGGTTCAAACTCTGACTGCTAATTGAGGTAAAGCCATGGAAAATAATCAGAGATGGTTTGCAGTGACTTTATAATCCCTCTCACACTGCAGCAAGGCATTTGCTAGGACAGAAATATTTAGCTGTGCTTGGCTGTGCAAGCCTGGTGATAGTTCTCCGTGGCATTTGCTAGCTCTGAGCTGTGTGGGTGTGATTTCTCCCCTAGGTTTGCTGGTGCTTTCACACTGCGGCAGCGGATGCTGAATTTCGTGCAGAATATCCAGTATTACATGATGTTTGAAGTGATGGAGCCAACATGGCACATTCTGGAGAAGAACCTGAAGCTGGTGAGTGAAAGTCTTAACAAATGTAATGCCTAATTCCAGTGGCTGCAGGTGTCTGTGGATTTTGTTGGAGGCATTTAAATAGCTGGGAGCTGCTGTTGCTGCCACGCTGCAGAGTGCTGCTGTTCTGCACCACCTTCCTGCTTGATTAGTCATACATCTCCTTCCTGTGCTGCATCCCCCTGTCTGCCCAGCTCACACTCTGCTCCCTGTTATATAAAGGGAGGTTTTTCTTCAGCATTCCCATACACAGGAGGAAGAGAGCTGTGGAAAAGGAAGGTGGATGCAGAGTGCAAAGATCATAAACCGGTCCAGGCATCTCCAGCTGATTCCTTGGTTGAGTTAAAGTCCTCTTAGAAGTAGAGCCTGTGCTTTTCCTTCCTTGAAACTGCCAAGGACAGGCATGCTGGGAATGTTTGGTATCAAAAAGGCCATTATTATTATTTTTTTATTATTATTATTATTTTTATTATTATTATTCCCTCTGGTAGCCACCCTGTGATCAGACACTTCTGGGTTGCACATCTTTTTTCTCTTACACCATGGAAAACATTCATCTGAGGTACCAGACAACCCAACACCCCTGCAATCAGCTCTCTGGGCAGCTGTCTGATGGCCCTTGTGCATCTTCAGCATCAACTGATCCTGCCTTAGTTCTTACTGTGCCCTGAGGAGTTGTTTTGGGGTCAGCTAACCAACAGTTTTTGATGCCCTGTCATGTTTTTTCTGGAGAATTCACAGGAGTGTCTCTGCATGTTCTTGGCAAGAACTCCTTAATGAGAAGGGTTCATATGTCAAGCTCCTGGAGAATGTGGGAATTGTACTTATTTCTTAATTTTGTTGCAAGTTCAGGTTTGCAAAATATATCACTCAGTTGACTTTACTTGCATGGAGGCCTTGTTGAAGTTATCCTCCCCCTGTTTTCTCCTTTCATTTGAATTTTAGGGGGGAAAAGGATGATCCTCACTGGTCTCATGTAGTGCCTCATGGTGCTACACTTCTCTCTTGTGCATTTTCACTTGAAGATAAGGTTCTCATCCTGAAATTGTGTAAAATCTTCATCTTCACAACATCATTGTCTTTATCAACACAACTTCATCATCATCTCCATTGCATTAGAAAGCTGAATTTATCCCTCTTCTGCAGTAGCTTGAAGGGATGTGGGAGGGGTTTCCTGCATTGGTCCTGCTGGAGCAGTGTGGATACCATGGCAATTTTAGTACTCTGGTTCTTTCCTAAGCTTGATTTGTGTTCTGAGCTTCACCATGTCCCATAACTGTGCAGAGTGAGAGAGAGTTTGATCATTTAAAACTCAGTTTATAATTTAAAACTCAGGACCACAACAGCCTGTTGGAGTAGCAGAGATGAACAAAAATCTTACAGAATCCTCTCAACACTGCATGTCCCAGTTCCTAAAGCATATTTCTGAAAAGCCTGTATGTTTTAATGATAAGTTTATTAGTCATTTAAGATTCTTTGATTGGTTTCTCTCATCTCCTCTTGTTTTTGCTGACTTTACTGAGGTTGTGAAGGTGGGAATGGCCATGCCAAGCAGATTTAAAAACAAAGTAAATGCAAGTTCATAAAGCAGATAACTCCATCCTTTCCAGGGGGAGGCTTGGGTGATCTGTGGGGAGGTGGTGTGACAAATCAAAGGTTTAAAGCCTGTGAGGGGCTGCTGAAGGCAGTAATGTAGATACAGTCTCCATCTGGGGATGTTTCTGGGAGGTGCACGAGGAGTTTCTCACTCTGAGAGGTGCCTGTCAGAGGCAGGGTACTGGGATGGAGCTTTGGGGCTGGGATGGAGCTCTGGGACAGAGTAGCACAGCAGCCCTGGTTTGGTTTGGCATTGTTGGGCTGTCCTGTCACAGGCATCCAACATTGATGATGTCCTGAGCCACCACACCAGCTTCCTGGACAACTGCCTGAAGGACTGCATGCTCACCAACCCAGAGCTGCTCAAGATCTTCTCCAAGCTGATGTCTGTGTGTGTCATGTTCACCAACTGCATGCAGGTGTGTACAGCCCCCCTGTGCCACTGCCAGCCCTGACATCCCTTTGGCAGCCCCATGTGGACTTGCCTCTGTTCCCTCTGTCAGCCTTCCAAAGGGTTCCTGTGGCTTCTCACTCCTCAAAATCATCCTTTTTCCATGTGGAGATCAGGTTCATATGGACCAAATTCCCTCTTTTGAGGTGTAAGTTGTGGTGCTCTGTAGAGACCCTCCCAGCCAGCATCAGGGAGCCCACAGCTTTTCCAAAACCCATTTTCCAGTGGGTTTAGGGAGATGTGTGTGTCAGCATGCACAATTCAGTCTGAGTTAGCCTTCCTGGGAGGCAGGGTGGGCAGAGCTGAGGCTTGTGCTTTGCCACAATGGAAGGAGTGGGCTGTCACCATGTCCCCAACGCTGTGCCCTTGGCAGAGGTTCACCCAGAGCATGAAGCTGGACGGTGAGATGGAGAGGCTGACCCTGGAGCACGGCACCATGCTGGGCCCGCCCACCGAGGAGGAGCGAGCTGAGGAGGCTGCCAAGAAGAAGCTGACCAACAAGGTGGGCAAGGGGGGACAGCTGGTCTGGCTGGCACTCTGGGTGGCCACTTGCACATAGTCCTTCCTGGTTTCTGGACCACCTCTGGCACAAAGCACAATCTTTGTGGAATTGTGGGCAGTGTGGAGCGCTGCTGGAGTTCTCAAAGTCTGCTTTGAAGACCCTGTCTCCCACAGCAGTCCCTGCTCTGGTTTTTGAGATTTTACTTGTGTTTTCAGCTGTGCAGAGCCACATCCAGGCTTTGAAATGCCACCACTTTCCCATTCCCAGAGTGTGAGAGGGGCTCTTTGCAGCCCATGCCTTTCATACCCAAGGGATCTGTCCTGTCCATATTTCTCTGTCTAAATGCACAGGGGAATTTAGTCTGTGGTTAGCAGATCCTCCTGTCCCTCTGGAAGCTCCTCTGGCACTACATCTGCATCACCACTGCAATCACAGAGCTCCAGAGGTCACAGCCTGTCTTGGGCAGCACACATTTTCTGCCTACTTTCCTGCTGCTTGAAAATGAGCAATGGCAGCATCTATTTGTGGATAACTCAGCTGGGGTCTGCTCTGGGCTTCTCCCAGGCTGGGCTTTTAGCTACCAAGGACTTTGAAAGATTGATTTTAGAGTCTGAGCAGCTGTGAAGTTTGATGGCAGAATCTTTGAGCTGATTAGGGAATGGAGGGAATAATTGCAGCCCTTTGGCAAGTGCAGATCAGCAAACACATGGGGCAACTCCCTTTTTTCTTGGCAGCTTTTAGCAGAGCATGCTGACAACCTGCACCTCACATCTGGCTTTGAAGCCACCATCAACAAGTTTGACAGCAATTTCTCCACACATCTGCTGGACCTGCTGGACAAACTGAGCGTGTACAGCACCAATGACTGCGAGCACAGCATGCTCAACATCATCTACAGGTGAGCCAGGCCTTTTCTGTCTGTGGCTTCTCCTCCCATGGGTCCCAGATTGAGCTCAGGAGATGCTCATTGTCACTGAGCAATGTGTATATTTTGAAGCTCTGAGCAACCTGGGCTACAGGAAGGTGTCCCTGCCCATGGCAGGGGTTGGAATGAGATGGTCTTTGAGGATCCTTCCAACACAGACCATTCTGCTTTGCATTTCAACCAAAGGTTTTAGAAAAACCCCAAAACACACTCCTTTGAATTATGGGAAATCTGTCCATTAATGTTGTAAATGTAGTGTTAGTTTTTCTGGGGTGTGGAGACAGTGAACAAAACCAATTTCCAAATACAGCCTAAATATTCCAAGATGAGAAAATCACACGAAGGTTTGATCATAAAGTGTCTATTTTAAGTTCCCATATTGAATTTGTTTAAATAAACAGCTTCTTGGAAATCAAAATGCCTTCAGAAATACATAAAAGTCAGGTACACAGGATAGGGGGGAAGAGGGAAAGAGCAGATGGAAGTTTTGGTGCTGGGTTTATAACCACTGTGTTGCTTTTTCAATAAAAAAATCCCTGGAAGTTCTGTTCCCATCTGTACTGGATATGTTTTAGGGCTGGCTGAAACCCTCACACCTTTGTTGAGATGTGCTACCCCTGAAAGCAGAGAGAGAGGAAATGTTTCCCTTATCTTTTAAGGAGATTGTTGTCCCCTCCTGCTGCCATTTCTGACAGCATCTGACAGGGCTGTCAGGATTCCTGGCACTTTCTAAACACTGTTAGGTGAAGTATTCCCACAGGAAACTGTGCTTCCAATTGTTCTTTTCTTCTGGGAACTTCTTGTCCAGCAGCTGCCACAGGGCTACACAGCCCCTGGCAGTGCCCCAGGGCTGCTGGGTGTGCTGAGCTCTCCTGCTTCCATCTGCTGTCAGGGGAGGAACTTCCAGCCACCAGAGCTGCCCCTCTGGGTGCTGCTGAGTCCCTGAAATGGGAATGTAGGTGAGGACCCCTCCTCCACAGCCATGGGAACTCTGGTTCACTCCATCTCTGAAGTGACCAAAGTCAAAGGTCTTCTCGTCATCTTGGAATTTCTCCAAAAGATTCTTTCTGTAGCTGTGAGTTCAGGCCCCAGCTGTACAGTTGGTTGCTGTTCCTGCCAGGAGAGCCAGGTCTCTGCAGGACCTTTTGGGAAAGGCTGGTGTGGCTTCTTGACATTTTATGTCACCCTTCATCTGCCTGGACAGGCAGTTCATCGTCATCAGGCTGCTGTAGGTTACAGGCAGGATCCCTCTGTAGGAAAAGGCTGGCAGGTTTAAGCTCTCCCTCTTCCCTGTTTGCCATCACTCCTGAGTATCACAGGAGCATCCACACTCAAGTTAGATTCAGGAGCACAAGCAGTTGAGTCACCCAGGCAGGAGCATTTACTGCTCCTCAGTGCTCCAGCTCTGCTTCCTCCTTTATCCTTTTTTTTAAACATTTTTACCATCTCCTGTACAAGTTCTAACAGAGGGGCTTGTTCATGGTGCTCCTTCCAGGAGATCTTGATGGCAACTCTCTCCATGATCCCAGGGCACAGGGGACATGGCCAGCACAGTGTTGAAGACCAAATGACCTGCTCTTGTCATGGTGTGAATGCCACACACGTGCCAGGACAGTGGGACAAGCTGGTGCTGCACCCCACAGCCTCGCTGTGCATCCTGCCCAGGGTGCCACAGCCAGGAGCTGCTCCATCAGTCACAGCCCACACTGGGGGCTCAGCTGGGGCCAGCAGGTGACTCCTGAGCCGTGAAACCTCTGCAGCTGGTTCTTCCAAACATGGAGAGGTTGGTTTTTGCAACCAGCAAACCAAACTTCCTGCTTCAGGGGAAAGGAGAAATGTGATGATGCAGATGGTAAAGTGCTTCTGTCCATGGTGTGGACAGTGACCTCAGCTGCACACAGAGGCTCAGAGGAAGCCTGGGGGCTTTGCCCTCCCTTTATTTCCATGCCCCAGTCCTTATGCCACCAGAACTGCCATCACTGTCAAGTTCCCCCCTTATTCGGGACTCTGAGGTCACTTGAGCCTTCACCAAGGCATTGGACCTGCTGGACCTTTCCTGTCAAGGTAGATGTCCCCATTTCCTTAGCAGAAATACTGGATGTTAACAGGCCATGGGACCTGCCTTTCCAATCCCCTAGGCTGCTCAGGGGTGGTTTAAAGGGTGGAAGCCCCACAATGATGCCCAGAGGTGACATTTAGCTCCCATTCAGGTTGGAGGGATTGTTGGCTCAAGGCCTGGGCTCTATGGCAACAGGAACCCAAGAAGCAGAGTGGAGACAGTTGCCATCTGAAATAACATATTTGACTGAGAGAGTTTATAAGGAAGACTTTGTAAGACATACCACTCTTTTTTTCTACTTTATAACCTTTTTATGGGACTGCTTTCCAACAGGGATCATCAACATGTCAGATAAATAACAAAATTCACAGTTCTGGTACTTGCTCATCACTTATTTGATCCTAGTTAACACTTTTTGTTAACACATTTTGTAGTACTGAATAACTGAGGCGTTTTATTTGTGGCATTAAACAATAGGAGATGGAGATGCAGGGGGTTTCCTTCAGAGCTCACAGGTGGCAGATCTTTGGTGTGCCCAAGTCCTGCTCAGGTGTGTCATAGAATAGAATCAGAAAATATCCTGAGATGGAAGGGACCCACAAGGATCATCCAATCTCTGCACAGACACCCCAGCAATCCCAGTCTGTGCATCCCTGCTGTCCAAGCACTCCTGGAGCTTGGCAGCTCAGGGCTGTGCCCAGCACCCTCTGGGGGAAGAACCTTTCCCTGATCTCCAACCTAAACCTCTCCTGACACTCCAGCCATTTCCTTGGGAGTGCTGGCAACTGCAGGAGCTCTTCAGTCACTCCAGCACACCCCAGGAGTGAAAAGGAGAACTAACTGGAGAGGGCTTTGGCAACCAGATTAGTTAAGTCCACATTCTTAGAAATCTAGTACATCAGTGTGGTTATCAGACATCCTTCCTTTACCAGTTTGGAGGAAACTGAGCTCAAAGTAGGTCACCAGAGCATGAAGTGGTGCAAACCCCACTGAATCCACAAAGCAAGAAACTGCCATGTAAGCACATACTGAGGAAGCACCACAGAAATTCTGAAGAAATGGTTGTCACAGATCACTTAAAACTAAAAACAGCCGAAAGGGAAGCCAAGCAAAATCTGCGAGTCACTGAGCTGGGAATGAAGCAGCTTTAGAAATGGAACAGGTCCTCAAAGTAAAGAGTCCTGGCCTCGTGTTTGAATCAAAACTTGGTCAGTACTGTCACCTCGGTGTCAGGTTTCCCTGGTACCACTCCTCGAGGGCGAAAGCAATGTAAAGCTTTTCAACCAGGAGAGAGCAACAGATAAATTCCATCTGTCGAGGCTCTGTTTTCTGCAGGCACCAAAAAATGTCAAGGAACAATTTGTTGCCGTTTGTGTGAGGTTGTTAAGCAACATGAAACTCAAATATTGTGCCCATTCAGTTGGTACTGGAGCAGCCTAATTTGAGAAAGGGAGAGAGTAACTTTGGTGTGATTCACGGGCTTGCTCAGTGATCCAGGGCACACGAGTGCACGAGCTGCACAGGCTGTGGGTGCTCTGGGATCTGCCATGGGAAGGTGGCAGCAGGCTTGGGGCTGGGTGGCATCACTCTGGATTATCAGGGAGGTGGGATTGTGGTATCCCTGCTGTTGAGTGCTTTGGAGAGGCTTTTCCAAGTGTCACCTGTGGCTGTGGCCAAGCATCTTCTGACCAGTTGCTCGCATTGGTGAACTGTGGATCCGTGGGAAGCATCCTGGTGTTAGCCAGGAGGTGGTGGGGATGGAAACCTCAGCATTTTGTGGTGCTGTGTGGGTTTCCTGTGGGAGTTTTAGTGCCCAGTGGGGAGTGGCTGGGAAGGTACAGACACTGAGGAACCCTTGTCCACACAGGACACCTCTGTGTGGTCTGGAGAAGAGCTGTGAGCATTTGGTCCTTCCCCATATATTTGGGAATCATTTCCCTGTCAAAGGCACGGAAAAGGTGTCACCAACACCCGTGGCACAGCACACAGATCCCGTGTGGGTGCCTGGGGGAGGTTCCTGCTCACACCTCCCCCTCCTCAGGTGTGTTTTGCCCCTCAGGTTGGACTTCAACGGGTTCTACACGGAGCGCCTGGAGCACATGTCGGCCGAGCGCAGCCAGAAGGCTCCACCGCTGCTGCCCCGCCTGGCTGTGCCTGCCCAGTGACCTCCCCCATCCAGGGCAGCTCCACACCCACCCACAACCTGCCAACAAACCCAGAGACACAAGGGAATGTTTGCTCTCCTGAGGTGTTTGTGATGTTTCGGCCTTTTGTTGGTGTTTTGGGGTTTTTTTACTATGTTGTGCAATGATGTGTTTGTGTGTTGTAAAATAAATTAAATAACAACAACAAGAAGTAAAAAAAAGTCAGGGTTGTTTTGTCTGTTAACAGAGCTCAGGGTGCAAATATTGTGGATGCTCCATCCCTGGAAGTGTCCAAGGCCAGGTTGAACAGGGCTTGGAGCAGCCTGGGATAGTGGAAGGTGTCACTGCCCGTGGTAGGGGGTTGGAACGGGGTGATCTTTAAGTTCCTTTCCAGCCCCAAGCCCGCAGCAGAGGAGTTCGGGGAATCTAAACATTGCCTGAGGCACTTTGAGAGCAGCTGCCTAGAGGGAGAAAGAGAAATGTCTCCCTGAAACAAGGGGCAGCCAAGGAAGTGCCAGGGACACGGAGGCCTCAGGAACCTGAGGATATGTGAGGGCTGTGGGCACAGGGCTCAGTGCTCTTGGCCTTCCTCTCCCTCACTCCTCCTTTGCAGGGAGGGAAGAGCCAGGTGCTGTGTGCTCCATGGCTTACAGCTGGTCCTCCAGCTTGGCAGGGAGAGAGACCCCGGGAGAGGGTAGGGACCACCAGCAAGTGTTGAATTCCACTACAAGTCATGGAGAGTTCGTTTATAAATGAACAGCAAACTGCTAAGCACCCGTCGATGACTGATCCCAAATCCCATTCACACCCACGTGTCTGTGCCCATTTCCATTTCCTGCTTGGCCCTGGCTTGAAACACCCAAAATACAAACGTGTTTATCTGGCTTATCTGCCCTGATATCCCAGCTCCAGCCGCCCCAGTGCCCTGAGTCCCCCTGCAGAGCCACAGGACGTGTCCCACCAGGCCAGGGACCCACCTTTGTACCCCTTGGAATCCCCCCGAGGCCACACAGTCCCCAGTGCCACTTGGACCATTCCCCCATCCCAGTGTCCTGTGGGCAGCCTCCACTACCCCACTGACCCAGTCCCCCTATGCCCCATAGACCCTCCCCTCACAGCTGCAATACCCCACAGACCATTCCCAGATGTTCATGGACAGCCCCCAGTGTCCCACGGACACCCACCGGTGTCCTGTGAGCCTTCCCTGGCACCCTGGGTATCCTCCCCCTTGCCCCAGGGACCATCCCTCCCCTGATGCCGTGTGACCCCTGTCCAGTGCCCTCCGGACCCTCCAGGTGCCTCTGGCAACCTCATCCCTCCTCAAATGCCCCGTGGGCAGTTCCCAGTGCCCCACGGACGCCCGTGATGCCCCACGGACCGCCCCGATTCTCCGTGGACAGCCTCAATAGCCCGTGGACCCTCTCCAGTGCCCCATCCCTAAAGTCCCACGGACTCTCGAGGTGCCCCTGTGTACCCTTCTCAATTCCCCACGGACCCCCGTGATTGCCCGGGGACAGTCCCCAGTGCCCCAAAGCCTCTCAGAGCCCCGCGATGCCCCACACCACCCTCCCTCGAACGCTCCGTGGACACTCCACATTTCCCTGCGGACACCCACGGGGGCAGCCTCCCCAAGTGCCGCGATGTCCCCTGGTCCCCAGAGCCCCCAGCCCGCCCCGGTCCCCGTGTCCCCCAGCCCCGCCGCCGCTCCCCCGCCGTGGGCGGCCCGTCCCGCCGCGCCCCGCCCCGTCCCGTCCGTGCCTGTGGGTGACTCACGGCGGGCGGGGGCTGCCGGCGGCGCGGCGAGCGGGGGCACGGCGGGACCTCCGAGCCATGGCCCCGCCGCTCCTGCTGCCGCTGCCGCTGCTGATGCTGCTGCTGCCGGCCCGAGGTGAGCCTGGGGTCCCGGGGGAGGGCGGCAGGCGCGGGACGGGGCGGGCGAGGAGTTTGGGGGGCGTGCGGCAGGACCTCGGCAGGGATGGGGCAGGGATGGAGGCACCGGGATGCAGGCGCCGCGGGATGGGGATGCTTTCCCGGGGAAGTCCTGGGGTGCGCCTCTGTTCTCGGCCCCCGAGGAGGAAGGTGATGGAGAAGGGACGCCCGGGGCCAGGCTCGCTCCCACGGGGATGCTCCCGGTGCCTCCCGGCCCCGCCGGGCCGTGCGGGCACCTCGGAAGGCGAGAGAAGGGTCGCAGCCGGTGGCCCGCGGCGAGCCGGGAGTGCCCCGTCACTCGGCCGG
Source organism: Catharus ustulatus (assembly GCF_009819885.2). Classification (NCBI taxonomy): domain Eukaryota; kingdom Metazoa; phylum Chordata; class Aves; order Passeriformes; family Turdidae; genus Catharus; species Catharus ustulatus. The sequence goes on along the minus strand of NC_046228.1, from coordinate 31,398,437 downwards.
TCGCCCGTGGCTCGTCCGGCTCCCAGCCGTGAGCGAGGGCCGTGGGCACGCCCAGACCCAGCACCCAGCCCCATCCGAACCCGGCGTTTGGGGCTCCCGGGAAAAGAACAGGGCTTATGGCAGGAATTCTCCGTTCCGACATCCAAGGAAGGCTGGGAGGGGGCTGAGCCACCCAGGCACCAGCCGCTCTCCCAAACAGCCCCCACAGCCGCCAGACGCCGAGTCACACGCGGTGGCATCACCATGGGGAGCTGGAAAAGCTCCCTCTGTGCTGCTGCACCAGGGGCTCGGCGGGGTTTCTAACCCCGAAGGGACTTGCTGGCTCTCAGGTGATGCTGAGCGCTCTGTGGGCGCCGAGCTGGGGGTGCTGCAGCTCCCTGGAAATACCAGCAGGTATCTCAGGACTTGCTCTTCGGGGTCATCTCTGCACTTTCACGCTGGCTGCTCTCGTTGCCCCCTGGCTTCAGTCCCGAGGGAGCGGCGTGAAGCTGTAGGGTGGGTATCAGGGCAAGGTTCTTCCCCCAGAGGGTGCTGGCACTGCCCAGGATCCCCAGGAATGGGCACAGCCACGAGGCTGCCAGAGCTGCAGGAGTGCTTGGACACTGCTCCAAGGGATGCTCAGGGTGGGGTTGTTGGGGTGTCTGTGCAGCGATCCCTGTGGGACCATTCCAGCTCGGGATATTCTATGATCGGTTGTTCCCGGGGATCTGTCTCAAAGCCCTTGGGTTTTCTGCAGGCTCCGGTGCCGGGCTGGAGGAGCAGCTGCCCCACGTCGAGAAGTACGAGACGGTGCTGCCGCGGGAGCTGCGGGTGCCCCGGGGGAAGAGGGACCTCTCTGCGCCTCCGGTGAGTCACAGCTCGCCGCAGCCGCCCCTGCTGCAATCAGCAGGGATCTTGTCCCACCACCAGGCTCAGAGCTGGACCCCTTGACCAAGGATTTGGTCAAACCCCCTCAGCCCTGCACCAAAAGAACGGCCGTGCTTCCCATTTCCTTGCATTGCTTCCATCCCAGAGGATGGAGAGGCTGAAGCAGTTGGTCAGAACAGCTTTTCTGGGCTGGTTTGGGTCTAATTAGGACCTGCAGAGAGCGGGGTGCACTCCTGGAGAGAGGAGCTGCTTTCTCCAGTGCTTTCTTTAGAGACGTGACCCAGCGGTGCCACCTCTTGCAGCCTTGCTGTGGTCTTGTGACATCTGGTCTTTCCTTAAGGAGGGGTTTGCAGAGCCTCGTGGAGCTGTAAGCACTTTTCTTGCTGTGTCTGCTGAAGTTGGGGCTTTTTTTGTCCTTTGGGACGGAGAAATAAGAATCAGAAAGTTGCAGAAATCCACATGAAAGCAAGTCAGTGTTGTTTTTCTTGGGAAACCTGGCAATTTGGGGAAAGGAATGGGGTTTGAGTCAGGAGTTTGGACTGCTTGATGTCGATGTCTGTAGGATGCCACGACCTCAAAGACACTTTCCTCATTGCCTTACAGTGAAATTCAGCCAATTTTTTAAAAATTCCCTTTCTAGACCCAAAAGCACCGATTTTAGCGCCTGGAGGCATGGAGGGACTGGGGACACGTATTCCCTGGTGCCATACAGCACGTTCCTCTGTGATTCAAACCCTTCCTGATAAGCTAGCTTCAAAAACACTCCCCGAAAGCATCTGTTTTTCCCTGCTCTAGAAACCTAAACTTGTCCACGAGATAAACATTCCCCAGGCTATTTTAGAGCCGCCATCTGTGCCGGGTGTGCGCCGGGCGGCTCCGCACCGATCCCCCCGGAAAGGGGAGCGCACCCACCTCGGGATCCCTCTGGAGAAGACATCTGCCATGAGCTGTGCACCTCGGGACTGCCACGGGGGCTGTCTGATGGGTGGCACCTGGGTTTGGTCTTGGCTTGGGTCATCCTTGGGCATCCCAAACCTGCCTTGTTGAGGGTAGGAAATCTCCTGCTTTCCAAGCCCTTTTGTTTCCTATTGGATTGAGGTTAGGTTTGCTCTCCTGGTTATCTGGGTGAGGGAGAAGCTCTCAGCAAGGTCTGACCACCACCAAGCCCCTCTGAGACAGAGATGGGTACTGTCCATGCTGCCTCCTCCTTGTAGCCAGGACAGGCACAGGGCACCAGGAGCTGGTTCTGGGGCTGGAGTGACTGGGACACATGGGGTTGGTCCAGCAGGGCCACCTGCCCAGTGAGGGTTGAAGCAGACCAGCTACCCCCTGGCTTTGCTTAAATCCAGAAGTTCATCCCTGCAGGCAGGGTGGAGCCCTGGGATCTGAGCCCAGCACAGGATCTCCTGGGTGCCAGCCTTCCCATCTGCACAGCAGGGAGTGGGTTCTTCATGGAAAGGAGTCTGGAAAAGTGAGCCCCATCCCTGCTGCAAGGCCTCTTCCCACTCAGGGAAGGAACACCCTGAGCTCAGCTGGGATGGGACATCCCATCCCATCCTCTGCAAGCTCTCTGGGTCTTTTACTGAGACCAGCTGGGAGAAATCCCTGCTCTCCCTGCACTCTGCTTGTGGCTCTGCTGTGCTGGCTCAGCACGGCCACGGGGCTCGCAGGGCTGCTCCCAAAGCCTTCCCATCTGGAGCCCTTGCACAGCCCATGCTAATGAGGAAGGGGGTGATTCAGAGAAGCTTCATCAGGGCTTTTTATTTTAAACTTGCCCTGCGGTCGTCTCCAAGAGACGCTCCCTGACCCAGCACCCCCTTCCAAGTGCTTTCCTGCCATTCCTTAAGACCTCTTCTGGCCTTGGCGTTGCCAACAATAACAAAGGATGGCTTTGTTGGCGGACAGGGGTCGGGACAGGCGGGAGACACTGTTCATAAGAGAAGAATTTTCCAGGGACCCGCGAGCGCGCCGGCGTGATGGCCTGGAATTGCAAAGCAGGGAGAATGGGGGCAGCTGAGTGACAGGCAAAGCCTCTCACCTGGCCCCGCTGGCACTGAGTCAGCAGGGCTTTCTGCTCCTTCCAGGGTGCAGATCATCCCCTTGAGAATGCTGAGCCACGGTATGACAGCCCTTGCTGTCATCCTCCCCGGGGAGAGGCAGCACACCTCATCCCTGAGGAATGCTGGCCCCATGGGAAAGGTTTGCTTTGCCTTTGACTCAGCTCTCTCCACACCTGGATTCTGCAAGGGCTGAGGATGTGCCCTCAGGAGAGGTGGATGTGCCCTCAGGAGACATCTCAGATTCCTGGTGGCAAGGGCACAGCCTGGCAAGGGGCCATGACTCTTTCCCAGTGACCCCAGTGGGATGAGATCACAAGATAGCTCAGAGGGAAACACTTTTCCTGTAGGAACATCTCCATCCTGAGGGCTCAGGGTTCGGCTGGCTGAGCCACAGCCATCCTGGCTCCCTCCCACGGGAAAAGGGGATCTGGGACACAGTGATACTAAAATCTGCTCTGAGAGGCTGAGGAGAGCCAAGTTCCCTAAACGTGATGTGGCGTGCTAGATCAGTCAGGGAGGAAGAAGTCTCTGCTGATAAGAGCCATCGGGATCTTTGTGGTTCAGCTGGTGAGTAAGTGCTGAACTCAGACCCCAAAAAAGGAGCTCTGTGACTGATGAGTAGGAAACCTCAGTCCCTGGCGTGGCCATCTGCAGCCATGTGTCAGACACGGGAAATCAGACTTTGCTGACTCCGTCTCCTTGCGGGTGACCTGTTCTTCATCTCAGGATGTGCAGGGGATTTGCGTTATTGCCCACATGCTTTCTTCCTTCTCTTCTGATTTCCTGTGTCTTTGCTGGATGCCTCCAGGGCGAGCAGCCAGGCTCCCGGTCCCTGGGCAGGGCACACACAGACCCTGTCCCTTTCTGGGTAGGACGGGGCCCCTCTGGGGCAGCTCTGGCTCCTGCTGGCAGTGGCTCTCTGATGGCACCTCTCTTTCCTGCAGAGCACCTACCCAGACCACGTCCTCTACAGCGTCCGTGCCGAGGGCAGGGAATACCTGCTGTGGCTGGAGAAGAACAGGTGAGTGCAGGTGGGGTGGCCTGAGGGGGTTTGCACCCCACCCTGCCATGAGCACCCCTTCTCCAAGGTATTACTGCACTGGTGACCTAAGCCTCAGCCCAGAGCACTTTATTCCCTCCTTGCCAAGCTCAGCTGGGGAGGATCACAGTCCCCACGTGCTCTCCCTCAAACGAGGTCACTGCTGACGCCCCCTCCCCACCCCGCAGGGCCCTGCTGGGACAGCACTACACCGAGACTCACTACTCGGCCGACGGCTCCGAGATCACCGAGAAGTCAGACACCCAGGTAGGGGCTGGCTCCGGGGGGAGCAGCCTTCCCAGCCCTGTGGGGCAGCCCCCACACCTCTGCCCGCTCTCTCGGCAGGATCACTGCTTCTACCAGGGCAGCGTGCGGGGACACCCCGGCTCGGCAGCGAGCATCAGCACCTGCAGCGGGCTCAGGTAGGGCCCGGCTCCCTGGAGCCCTGCTCTGGCTGGGGACAGCACCCAGCCTCGGCACACGCTGCGGTGAGCCAGGGGGACAGAGCCCCGGGGACCCAGAGTGACCCAGCCCCGGTGAGCCGGAGTGTCCCAGCCCCGGTGAGCCGGAGTGACCCAGCCCCGGCCGTGCTGATGGAGTGAGAGCTCAGCTTTCCCCTGCGGGAAGGGAACACGACATCCCTCTTCCTGCTGGAGGTGCTGACCCCGGCTGGGTGCCCGGCAGGAAAGGGCTCGGCACTTTTGGGGGGCTGACTCATGGCAGTGCAGTGAGAGTGGAGCCCTGACACCACAGGAGCTCCGGGCAGGAGTGCCCTCGCTGGATCCATCCATGCTGAGCCCCAGGACATTCCTGCTGCCTAAAGGACTGGATGCTCCCTGTGCTGTGGGTGCCATAGCTTGTCCCCAGCCATTTTGGCAGTTGTATTTATACTGAATCCCGGAATGGTTTGGGATGGAAGGGACCTTAAGTCCCACACCTTCCACTAGTCCTGGTTGTTCCAGCCTGGCCTTGAACACTTCCAGGGATGGGGCACATATCACAGGCACTTCCAGGGATGTGTGTAGGGTCTGTCCATGACCCCTGCCTGACGCCTGCCCTCTCTCTCTCCCTCTCCAGCGGGTTTTTCCGGGTGAATGAGACCACCTTCCTGCTGGAGCCGCTGGAGGGGGCAGTGGCCGGCCGGCACGCCGTGTACCGAGCAGCTCACCTGCGGGGAAAACGCGGCATCTGCCGGGAGCCCGGAACCACCCTGGAGTACGACCACGAGCCCAAAATCCCCGCAGCCATGAAGCTCTACCGCTGGGTAGGGATTGCACGGCTGCTCCTTCCTGAGCTCTGTGAAGTCCCGGGGAGGATGGGGGCGATGCCCCTCTCCCAGGAGTGCCCCAACACAGGTGGCTCGTGATCAGAACAAGCCCTAGGATCCTGTGCCATTAGCAGGAGCACCCTCCCACCCCATGTGATGCCCGCAGAGCCTGGTGGGTTATCCCAGCAGCAGGCTTGGGTTTTCCAGCATGCAAGCTGGAAGAAGCCTGAAACCCAGCAAAACAACATCCCAGGGCTGAGCTAGGAGACCTGCTAACCTTGGAAGGTCCTTCAGGGTCCGACACATCCCATGGGAGGCTCAGCTGCCCGGCTTGGCAAGCTGCAAGCTGAACCCCACTTTCCTCTTCCTTTTCAGAAATCAGGTCCAATACAAAAAGGTCCCCGGTACGTGGAGCTGGTCCTGGTGGCAGACAACCAGGAGGTAAAGAGGGGAGAGATGGTGCCTGTGGGTTTGCTGTCACACCCTGCACTGAGGAGCTCAAAGCCACCCTGGAAATCTCTCTGTGTCCTTCCCACAGTTCAGGAAGCACAAGGACCTCCGCACCGTGCAGAACCGCATGAAGGAAATTGTGAACCACGTGGACAAGGTGAGACCAGGGCTCTGGACCTGCCCTCCAGCCCCAGTGTGGGCACAGAGGAGGTGCAGGCAGGCTAGCACGAGTGGGGTGGTGGAGCTGGAGCCAATCTCAGGCCCACAGGGAGCTGCTGCAGGGTGACTGCATCCCTTGGCCAACCTCCTCTGCAGTGTGGACATGAGGAGTGGCTCAGCTCTGTCCATAAGGGAAGGGAAATTTTGTCCTGTAACCCCTGGGAGCATGCCCAATGGCCACAGGCTGGAGTGGCTGCTAGCAAAGGGAGGGATGCACTGCACCATGGTGTGTTTCCTGATGGCTTTGCTTCAGCCTCAGTTGTTGGTTAGCAGTGAGGGAGCAGCATCCCAGCCTTTGCCAGCCAAGAGAGAGCCCAGAGGTTTGGGGGGAAATCCTGTCTACATGGTCACCCCAGCCTGTGTAATTTATTGGGGGTGACAGAGCTCCCTAACAGTGAGGAGCATCCTGGGCTCGGCTGCAGCCCAAATCCAGGCTCTCTCTGGGCTATGCCCCACCCCAGCTCTACCAGCCCCTTCGCCTGCGGGTGGCCCTGATTGGCCTGGAGGTGTGGAACCACAGGGACAAAATCACGGTCAGCCCCAAGCCCGAAGTGACTCTGGACAACTTCCTGCACTGGCGGGAGTCGGAGCTGCTGCGGAAGAAGCCCCACGACAACGCCCAGCTGATCACGTAAGGACAGGGGGCCACCACCTCGCCACCCTCCCAGCCCTGACACCGCCCAGGGCACGTGGCCATCGTGGCATCTCCATCCCACAGGGGCGTGGACTTCCATGGCAACACGGTGGGGCTGGCCAAGAAGCTGGTGATGTGCACCAGGGACTCGGGAGGTGTCAACCAGGTGGGTGCTGTGCCCTGCCTTCCCTGCACTGCACCCTCCAGAGCCTTCTCCACTGATCCCCAGCTTTCCCCCTCTGCAGCCTTAAGGCTGGATTTGGTCCCTGGCATCTCTGACCCCTCAGAGAAGTGCTGGGGCTGTGGGCACCCAGCTGGGTACCTGTGGTACCTTTGGTACACTTGGAAAGCCTCCCAGAGAAGCTCCATGGACACAGGAGCTGGGATTTTAGGAGGCTATCAGGTGGCTGGGACTGGCTGTGCTCCTCATCCCTCCCCAGGAGCAGGAGAGGTTGGCTGTGGGACCTGTAGCATTGCAGACCCACCACAAAATACCATTTTTGGAGCAGCCACTTTAAGCTCACTGCCAGCCCTGAGAGACCAATCTGGGCATCCTGAGGGGCCATGGGACCACGTCCACCTTGTGCCATCCCTTACCTGAGCGTGGCAGTGTGAGGAGGCTTTGTAGGGCCCCAGCAGCCCTGGGGAGAAGCTGTGGAGGAACCACAAGGGTTTTTCCCACAGGATCACAGCACGAACCCCATTGGTGCCGCATCCACCTTGGCTCACGAGATGGGGCACAACCTGGGCATGTCTCATGACGAGGAAGTCGCCGGCTGCCGCTGCCCCGTGCCCAAAGCTGACGGGGGGTGTGTCATGGCAGGGAGCGTTGGGTGAGTGAAGGAGCCAGGGGGAGCAAATACACCGAGGTGTCCTCTGACGGGGTGGAACCAGTGAGATGGTCATGTGTGGATGGACATTCCACCCCACCCCACAGCAGGTGCCTCTCAGCCTGTGGGTGGCCCTGCAGCTTCCCCTGGGCTCTCTGCTCACAACCTCTCTGTTCTGTGCCCCTCCAGGCTGGTTTACCCCAAGCTCTTCAGCCAGTGCAGCGAGCAGGACATGTGGCAGTTCCTGGGGGACCCCCGGACCAGCTGCCTGCTGAACGCGCCGCGGGCGGACGAGCTGTACGGGGGCCCGGTGTGCGGGAACCAGTTTGTGGAGCGGGGAGAGCAGTGTGACTGCGGCACGCCAGAGGTAGGGGGGCTCCCCAAAGGGCTGGGAAGGAGGGTGGGCAGCAGGGGCCTGAGATCTGCCCAAAAGACACTCCCCTTGTGCACCTGATGCCAAAAAATAACTAGTGGAGGATGTTTGTGTGTGCCCCCCTTCATGTGGCTGGCTGTGGTTTTATGGAAAGATGGACATCCCCCCATGTCCTCCAAAGAGGGGACCCAGGAGGGGACATTGGGTGCATGTTGTTCTTTCAAGAGCTGCTCCTCATCCCTACCAGCACATCATGGGGGTGGTGTGGAATTGAGACACAGCCTCTGGGATAAATCCCTGGTCACAGCCCTGTGCCGAGACTTGGAGGAATGTTCCCCTATTCCAAGGAGCACAGAAATCCTCACTTTTTCTCCTACCTGGAGACGTGCAAAGGGTCCCAGCTCAGGGTCCATCTTCTGAAAAAATCCTTTCTGGTCCTTTGTTGGTAATGGGGATAAAGAGGCAGCAGGAATGGTCCCCACCTGGGATGTTGTGGTTTTGGCCCGTGGTTCTGCCCATGGCAGCTACATTGCTATGGGCACCTGGTGACATGGCAGGAAGGAAGGAAAGGGTCCTTCAGGGGGCTTCCAGGAGGGTTTCAGCCCATCCCTGTCTCGCAGGAGTGTTCGGACCGCTGCTGCAATGCCACCACGTGCCAGCTGAGAGAGGGAGCCGAGTGTGCCCGGGGGGAATGCTGCCAGGACTGCAAGGTACTGCCATCCACAGGGGAGCAGCTCGGCAGGTTCTTAAGCACGGGAAGAGCCGGTCCGAGCCCTGGAGGAGTCTCTGTGCTGTGCAGCAGCTCAGTCAGTAGCAGAGTGTCAGCATCTGGATCCACAGGGTGCTGGCAGACGTTTCCCAGACCAGGGTGCTGCTGTGCTGTGGTGCCTGGAGAAGTGAGAGCATCCAGGCAGAGCTGGCATCCCTGTTCTCCGTGCAGGTGAAGGCTGCAGGTGTGCTCTGCCGGGCCAGCAAGAACGACTGCGACCTCGCCGAGCACTGCAGCGGGCTCAGCGCCGAGTGCCCGGAGGACGTGTTCCAGGAGAACGGCATCTCCTGCCAGCACGGCAAGGGCTACTGCTACAACGGGGCCTGTCCTTCGCACGGCGAGCAGTGCCGGGCGCTCTGGGGCGCAGGTAGGGCCCCCTCCCTGCCCATCCTCCTGGGATGCGCCTGGAGCCCCCCGGGCCCGGCTGTGCCCCCTAATGCAGCGGGCTCCGGCTCCCTGTGACCCTTCCCGTGTGTCCCGCAGAGGCGCAGGTGGCTCCTGATATCTGCTTCAAGCACAACAGCCAGCAGCACGTTCACCTGCACTGCCTCACCGAGTACGGCAAGCAGCCCTGCAGCCCCAAGTGAGCACGGGGGGAGCGGGGATGCCCCAGCCCGGCCGAGCTGCGCCCGCCGGGCTCACGGCTGCGTGTCCCGCAGGGATGTCAAGTGCGGCACGCTGCTGTGCCTGAGCGACAACACCCAGCCCATCCTCGGCAGCGGCTACTACTCCTTCGGATACAACTTCGGCCGCTTCAAGTGCAAGGCGGTGATCGCGGGCAACGACGCCAGCGAGGCGGCCGAGCTGCGGCTGGTGCCCACCGGTGCCAAGTGCGGCGAGGAGATGGTGAGAGCCGTGCCGGGCCGGGCCGGGCCGGGGCGGGGTGAGGACCGGCCCCGGGGCAGCCTCAGAGCCCCGCTGTCTGCCCGCAGGTCTGCTACGCCGGGCGCTGCCAGAACCTCCAGGTCTACGGTGACAAGAACTGCTCGGCCAAGTGCAACAACCACGGGGTAGGCGGTGGGATCGCCCCTCCCGGAGCCGCTGCGGGCCGCGGCGGCGTGGCCACCGCTCTGACGCTGTCCCCTCCTGCCAGGTGTGCAACCACAGGCGGGAATGTCACTGCGACCCCGGCTGGGCAGCGCCCTACTGCGAGCAGGAGATCTCGGGGATAGCCGCAGGTACGGACCCCGATCCCGAGGAGGGAGCTGGGCGGGGCTGGCACCGGCTGGGAGGTGCCGCTCCGTGCCCACACGCCCGGCTCGGTCCCCACAGGGAGCGGCAGCGTGGCGCTGGCGGCCGCGCTGGCCGTGCTGGCCGTGGCCGGGGTCGGGCTGGCCAGCGGCGTGGTGCTCCTCAGAACCAGGGCGGCGCGGCGCTCCCACAAAGGGTAATTCCCGTCTCCGCGGCTCGGGGCTGAGCTCGGGGGATGCCCGGGCCAGCCCCACACGGTCCCTGTGTCCCACAGGAGCTCCAGCGGGACTCCCTCAGGCCTCGCCAACCCGCTGTTCCAGGAGGGCGGCCGGACGCGGCCGGGCCGCCGCCAGCTGTCGGGCCGGGACATCGGGCAGCCCAGCCTGGTCAGCAGCACGGCGGCCCCGCGGCCGGCCCGGGCCCACAGCCCCGTGCTGACCCTGCAGCCGCCGCCACCCGGCCCGCGGGGGCCACCGCGCTCCCCTCCGGGCTGGGTCCCGCAGGTAACCAGCCCTCCCCACGGCCCCAGCCCGATCTGTGCGGGGACATTCCTCCCGTCCTTCGCTCCCTGCCCCGCTCCGGTCTCTCCTGGGTGCCCAGGTGAGGCAGCCGGGTCTCTTCCCCACCAGGCGAAGCCGAAGCCGCCCAGCAAACCTCTCCCAGCGCTGAAGAGCAAAGTGCCGAGCCACGGCGAGGGGCCGCCGGCACCGGCCCTCCCCCCGGCCCCCTTTCAGCGGTGTCCCCCGCCGAAGGTGGCCCTGAAGCCGCCCCCAGCCAGGAGGTGACCAAGGACGCTCCATCCGCCACCACGCCAGGCCGAGGGGCGGCACAGCTGGGTGGGTGCACAGCTGGGGAGCCACCGTCCCCTTTCCACCCTTACTTGAATTGCTGGCCGAACCCTCGGACCCTGCCAGTGTTTACAGATCCTCGAGTTGTGCCTTAATGGACTCGGCAGCCTCACGGTTGTCCCATGGGGAGCCGTCAGCCGGGGCTTCCCAAGGAAACCAGGAGTGGGGACGATGCCAGCTCCGCTTTGGAGGACTGCCCCACATTGGCTCAGGCTCTCCTATGCCCGGGGAAGCTGCTGCCTTCTCTCCCGACGTCCTGAATGTGTCCTGTCCCTCCTGCCCTTCCCTGCTGGGGCTGCTCCGTGGGGACCGTGCCCCAGGAACACGGCCGTGGCTGCTGTGGGATGTCATCAGGAGCTGTGGCAGGTCCAAGCTGGGCTTGGCCTCCCCACGGGGCTTTTATCTCTGGAGTTATTCCTTGAGTTACTGTTCAAAAGGGAATTCCCTGGGAACCTTTTTACTGCAGCCGTTTATTTATGACCCTTACATGACCATTTTGAGCCACTTGCTGTAAAACCAGTCCTCCCATTTTTTATATAATTTAGGTTCAAGGCTTTTATACCAATAAAGACTGAAGGTAGAAGTGTCATGGGGTGTGTCTGGGCAGGAGGGGGCAGCAGGGTGGCAGCAGGCAGGGAGCTGTGCGAGGATCATGGAAGGGGGAAAAGGGTTGGAGCTGAACTTCCCAATCCAGTGCCAGAGCCACCAGGGCCAAACTGCAGCACATTTTGCCAGCCACATAGAGCCAGGCTGCCCCAGGATGCTGCAGGGAGTCCCCTCATGCTCAGCACCATCCTGGCTGTGCCCTGCTTTGAGCACAGGCTCCTCACGGGGCTCCCAGGGCAGCAGTCACTGCAGCTGAGGACATCCACACTATGCAGTGCTGCTGCAGGGGGAGAGGAAAAGGGGTCCCCCACTTCATGTGCCACCAGCCCTAGGAAACATAAAACCATCCCAAAAAATGGTAACAAAATAATTTTATTCTGCTTTATCAAAAGAACTTAACAGTGTGAATGTAAACCTGACCGCATGTATCGTGTTTCCTTAGGGAGATGTGCATCCAGGGGCAGACCCCTTTAGTCACAGGCCCACGCAGGCCGTGGGAGCAGAGAGAAAAGCCAGTTCAATCCCAAAATCCTGGCTGCAGCCACGTCCCTGCTCACAGCTGGGGCTCAGAGGGCAGCACAGCCCACGCCAGGGTGCCAAAGTGGTGGTCACCCCCTCCTGCACACACTGGGGCTGGGGAAGCAGGGAGTGGGGGAGGAGGCTGCTGCAGAAGGCACTGGGCATCACACATGCTGCTGCAGGATCTGGGACTGGGGAGCATCCCCTGGGGTCCCTCGGACCATACAGGGAGGTGGCTGATGCACACAGAGGGACACTGAGCCAGTGACAGCCACTTAAGGCAAGGCCATGGTCATGCACCCATCCCGACAGCACAGGGAGGCACAGCAAGGCTCAGATCCAAAGGGAAGCAGCTCTTCCTGCACTGGCCTGGAAGGCATTCCTGTTCCCTGCGTGGGCATCTTGCTCTGATCACTGCAGGAGAGGTGTGAACTGCCTGGTTATTGCCCCAGCAGTTCCCCTCGTGCCTTGTCACTCCCAGGCTGACAGAACCTATAGGTCCAGCCATTCCTGATGCCCAGTGTGTCCAACCCCAGTAACACAAAGAAAACTGTGGAGACTACATCCCTGCCAGCATTCCCTCCAGCCTATAAAGCCTGCCCTCATCCCAAAATCCCATCAAAGCAGGTGCTGCTGGAGTGAGGAGAGGCCATGTCTTTGCCAAGGGCCTGCCACAATACTGAGGAGGGGGTAGGGGAGAGATGAAACTACACAGCTTCCTCAAAGCCCATCTCATGGGAAAAAAGCGGACCCTGAAAGCCAACCAGCATTTCCAGGAGACATTTCAAACACTATGAAACACACTGCCACCCCCTCTCTGCCCTGGTCCCTGGCTCCTGCCATGCCTGGGTTGGGAAATGAGCTGGGATCCTGGACCAGAGCATCAACTTAGTTGTGGGAGTTTGCAGGCAGAGGACAAGAAAGACCACCCAAAACTGCTGCAAAGTCCCACAGTTATGTCTTACACCCTGCAGAAGGAGCAGGACCAGCACAACCCTGCCCTGCCCCAGAGCTGGAGGAGAGGCAGCCAGGGCAGGACCAGAGACAGCAGGAGGCACCGTGTTACTGAACTTCCCTGTGGAGAGACACTGCCATCCCTGAAGCCCAGCCCTCACACACAGGGTGGGGACAAAATAGCCCAAGGCCCCACACTCCTTGTGGGGGACATCACCAGCACAGGTAAAGCTGGTTTGGGTTCAGTGTTTCTCGATGGCAGAAGCTGAACACATCCCTCCCCTTGTCACAAGGCTGCAGACAGAGCCAGGGACAGAAGATCTCAACAGCTCCAGTGTCTGGAGTGTCACCACCCCCCAGCCCCCTCAAGGGTGGCATGGCTGCTCTGAGGGGACAGGACAGCAGGAGGGATGCACAGGGAGAGCAGAGCATGTCTCTGGACAGGCAGCAGGCAGTGCTGGGGTGCTCCCAGCTGGAGAACAGCATTCCAGCTCTTGCCAGCTGCTTCCCCAGCTGCTGCACCCCCAATCCTCACAGAGCAGGTCCTAAAAGCAAGCACATCCTCACAAGCAGAGGGGAGGAAGGAGGAAAAGCAGAAAGCAGGTTGTCCCAGCAGATTCCCCCCTCCCCAAGCACCTCTCCCTCACCCTGCCACAGCACACCAGGAGCAGGGTCGGATATATCACAACGCAAATCAGGACAGAAGATCCAGCTGCCAGCAAGCCTGGCCAGGGATGAGAGAGCCATGGACACACTCCTTGCCATGGCTGTTCAAGGACATATAAAGCAAGGACATCCCACTTCCTAGTGCAGTGGATTTTGCATGGAGGAACAGCGATGCCTCACCTACTTTGCAGCTGAAGGGTCACACATCTGATCTGCTGCACAGCAGTGTCCTTTCACTCTTCTCTTCCCCTTCACTTTGCCAGTACGGCAGAGCAGTGGAAATTCAGCTCCCTTTCTCTGGTGAATGACTTACATGGAGGCTGGAACCTGAGCAAAGACTTGCCAGGCTCTGTTCCCAACCAGGTGCTCCAAGGTGCTCCTGAAATCTGGTCAGCCAGTCCCATGCAGCAAGTGCAAGGCTCTTGCTTGGAGAGGGGGGTTGCAGAATCCCTTCAGAGGTTGCTTCCTCCAAGTCGTTACCTAGTGCTGCTGTCTACAGGAATATTATGGCTGTGCAGATCCTACTCCAATAACCTATTCCACAGCAAACCACTCCTCGCCCTGAGCAGGAACACGCTGGCCAAGGAGAGTCCACTCCACTGGAGTCCTTGAGGAGAGCGACACAGCGTCAGCAGAAACCTTCACCAAGCAAAGCTTCAGCAGCAGGAGGGGAACCTCCTCTTCAGCCAGCCTCAGCCAGGAATGCTGAGCAATGACCAGTGTGCAGCAACACAGCACTCAAAGCCACATCTCCTTCCTGCAGAGTAATGCCTGCTAAATTACTGCACCTACCCCGGGAGGCTTTCCTGCTGTCTGTCGTTTAATATTCCAGTATAGGTATGTTAGTACAGGATTATCCCTCCTTTGGAAGCACCAATTTAATAGGGGGAGAAACGGAAGAGGCAGAGCCCTTGCAACCTGTTGCTAGAAGAAAATCAACCCAAATGCCACCTATACACAAGATGTCCAGGCATGTGCTGCATCCGCCCCACCGGAACAGGGCCTCGTCCCCGGTCACAGCCGGGCTCGCTGCTGAGCTACACCGGGTTCCCTCCTGCCTCCCTCAGCCAGTGCTCTCCTCGCCTCTGAGGGGGCTTTCTGCAGAGGTCTCTGGGGATTCCTGTGCAGGAAGGCTGGTGTCATGGGCAGTCCTCAGGTTGGCCTGCTGGAAGGCACAGGAATCCAGGAACACGCCAGGGATGCGGTCGCCGAAGTACATCTTGCTGTTGGCAGCTATTGCCTGGTACTTCATCAGCTCCAGATATTCGGGAGTCAGCTTCAGCTAGAAAACAGAAACCAGAGACTCTAAGAGATAACTTTCTGGGCCCTGCAGCATTAGGTTTCATGTCAGGCAGCTGCCTCCTGGGTTGTGGGGCCGTTAGATCAAGTGTTTTTCCACCTGAAGCTCACCTCCTGTGTGGAGGAAAAGAGTGAGTGACCAGCTTCCCAGTGCTCACCTTGTTGGAGTCAGCCAGCTTCCGAGCAGTGTAGTACTCTGCATCAGCTTTTGCCTTCTCCCTTGCCAGGAATGCAGCATCTAACAAAGCAGCAGAGGAGGGACAGGAAAGAAAGCATTAGGAAGTGAACAGCCCCATCACACTGAGCACCTGAGCCCTCATCCCATGGGGACCAACTGACCCAGGAGTGCCTGTGACAGCCTGTGTGGCCCTGTATCTGCCCTGCAGCTTCCTGGAGAGCTCCATGCACAGGGCAGGAACAATCCCAGCACACAACCTTGCACCCCTGAAGCACCCTTGACTTCTGGTCTGAGGTTCCTCCACCTGCCACCACCCAGCCCCAGCAGTGTGGTTACCTTCAATCTCAGAAATCCGCTTCTCTGTTTCCTTCTCCATGATCTTCTGCTGGTAGTGAATCCTGGCCACCTGGGCAGCCTTCTCTGCCTCTGCAATCACAACGGGCTCAGCTGGGAAATTTGCTTCTCAGGCCTTGAGCACCAGCATCCTGATCCCAGCACCTGACTGTAGTCTGCCACACCAGGAGCTGATTCCCTGCTCCCTCCCTTCCCACTCAGTGACACTCTGTACTCCAAGCAGCAGAGTTACAGGCAGAAAACACAGCACTGATGTCTGCAGAGCTGACATCCCATTTACAAGTGTGATCACTCTGGCACAGGGACATGGAGCTCAAAGCCCAAGCAATTTTTCCAGCAGAGTGATTTCCTCTGTCCCTGCTGCAGGACAGAGGTGCTCCCTGCTCTGATGCTGTGGGATTTTCACTCAGATGTTCAAAACAACTGCTTGTGCAGCCTGGCTGCATCTCTCTCAAGGAGCTGTCAGTGATGGAAGACAACATCCTGCCTAGCTCAGCAGGGAAAGCAGGAATGGAGGCTCAGCCTGTGCTGGTGACGTTACCAATGAGCGCTTTCTTCCGGTCTGTCTCTGCCTCCTTCTCCACCACCTTCTGCCTCTGGGCTGCAATCAGCAGCTTGGTCTTCTCAGCCTCCCTGCAAGGGGAGAAGTGTTATCCTGGGGACAGGGAATGAGGAGCAGCTCTGCATCCCAGAAGAGGCCATGGAGACAAGGGGCCAGCCAGCTGCCAGCTCCCTGCCCACAGCTGTGGGGACTGGCTCTGTCTGCAGCTCTATGAGCAGGAGCACAGGCCAAAGGAAGGGATCATCTCCATCTGGCACTGGTGAGGCCACATCTGGATGCAAGCCCAGTCTGAGGTGCTCAGGATGAGGAGCAGGGCAATGTGGACTTGGAGCTGGGCTTGCTCAGCCAAAGGTGAAGTGAGATCCAACAGCATCTCCTTTGGCCCAAAGCATCCCAGAGATCTTGGAGAGGAGCTTATGGGCAAGACATCAAGACCCCTGAGCCATGATTTTAGTATGGAAATGGGAAACAGAAGGCAAAAATGCACCTGATCAAGCACCTCCCACTCTCTGAGCACCAGGGAAGAGCTTTCCAATAACACTGTGCCTGTGCACAACCCTCAAAACTTCAAAACTATTCAATGCCATTTTATGTCCAGCTACTCACATTAGCTCAAAGTTTCTTCGGATGGCCTCTGGAATTTTGGGTTTTGTAACACGTACAGCCTGTGAAACAAAAAGGGAGCACATTTTGAATGAAACCTTTTGATGTAATCTGAATAACCAAGACATATCTTTGCAAAACCAGCTGCAGTGCTGTGGACAGTGGTGCCTAATCCTCCTGTGTAACACAGCTGAGCATGGCCACTCTGTCAGACATGTCCTACATTTCTGTTTCCTGCCATCCATTCCAACCCACACTCCCACCATGGGCAGAGGCTCCAAGCCTCATCCAGCCTGGCCTTGGACACTTCCAGGGATCCAGGGGCAGCCACAGCTTCTCTGGGCAACCTCTGCCAGGCCTCCCCACCCTTAGCATAAAACATTCATCTTTCAGTTTAAAACAGTTGTCCCTTGTCCTGTCACTGCAGGCTTTGGCAAAAAGCCTTTCTCCATCCTTTTAAATCTCTCATTATTGAAAGACCACAACCCACCTGGATAGTGAGACCTGGTGCCATGACATTGAGGTCTTTCTGTAGGGCCAGCTTCAAGTTCTCGTCTATCTGATCTGTGTTTGGAGGACAAAAGAGAGACCAGTTGGTTTATCATATTGTTCCCCACAGCTTGTGTGGCAAAGAGTCAGCTGGCCTTGAAGAGCAGGTAACTCTGCAGTGTAAGATAAAGATGCTTCCTCAGACCACTCAGTACTTTGTTTCCCTTCCTATGTCCCCTGAAAAACATTCCCAAAAGGAGAGCCATGTGCTAGTGACTGTAAAATTTCAGCTGTTGATGAATCTGTGATATCTGAACTAAGTGCAAATCAACATCTCAGCAAGAAAGAATGCTCAGAGCCTGTGGTAGAAGTCTATCCCTTCTCAGCACTTGGACTTGGAGAACATTAATATTAAAATTCTGACAACTTTTTATCTTCCACGGGCCACTTTCCCCCTGCTCAGCTACTCAAAAAGGATCAGAACCTGTTCCTTTGGGGCACAGGTCCACCAAGGAGAATATGACCTGTACTAATTCCTGAAGCACTGCTACCTCCCTTTGAGAAAACCTTCCAGCTCTCCCTTGTCAGAGACAGCCAGAAGGAAGCTGTGAAAGTACAAAAGTGAATTCAGCAACAGAACAGGGGATTAAAAGCAGAAAAATATAAATCCACTGCCACAGTGAAGGCCACAGGCATCACTGCACACACAAGAGCAGAGTGCCTGCTTCATGCATCCAGAATAGGTGGGAAAAGACTGAAATAAAATTCCCACATGCAGAGGGGGGAAGACAAAGACACCTGAGTCACTGAAGTTACAGGGGAAGTGGCGTGTGGATGTAAGAGGAGCTGGATTCAACACTGCCACTCCAGCACAGTGTGCTCCAAGGGGCTGGCTGCATGATATTCCAGGAAGATTGCAGTGGGATCCCAGCTGGGATCACCCAGCTGCCCTCCACTTACCAAACAGCTCGATGTACACCTCCTGCAGGGTATGGGCGCTGCAGAACTGATTCAGCTCGTGGTGGATTTTGTTGAAGATCAAGGTCTTGTCGTAGTCTGCCGTGTAATTCCTCACGATGTCGTACACTGGGGAAGGGACAGAATCACCACAGGTCACCACTGGCACGTGTCAGGATGTCAGGGAAGGAGGGCAGCACTGGGACAGGGGTTTTCAGGACTCTGGCCAAAGCCATAGCTGCCCTGCCCAGCTGTCAGGTGCTGCTGGGATTACACAACTTCACAGAGCAGTCATGGCAAGATGTACTGCCTGGTCCTGTTTTACCCTCTGCATAAACAAATGAGACAGCAAAGCCTCACCAGGACCTGCATGCATAGGAACAGGTACTGCTGTAAAATGAAAATAGGGATCATTCCCACTATTAAAGCCAACCAGATCCAGCATCAAAAGGAACAAGGCCAGCAGGTCAAGGGAGGGGATTGTCTCACTCTGCTCTTGCTGGGACCCCACCTGGAACCCTGTGCACAGCTCTGGCCTGCTCTCCCCGGCATATAAGAAAGACATGGAACTGTTGGAGAAGGTCCAGAGGAGGCCATGGAGTTGCTGAGGGGATGAAGCACCTTCCCTCTGGAGCCAGGCTGGGAGAGCTGGGGCTGCTCAGTCTTGAGAAGGGAAGGTTGTGTGGAGAACCTCACAGCTCCTGCCAGGCTCTGAAGGAGCTAGAGGGAAGCTGGATTGCCAGGACAAGGGAAATGGGTTCAAACTGACAGAGGGGAAATTTAGGTGAGATGTGTGGAAGCAATTCTTGGTTGTGAGGGTGGGCAGGCCCTGGCACAGGGTGCCCAGAGCAGCTGTGGCTGTCCCTGGATCCCTGGCAGTGTCCAAGGCCAGGTTGGAGAGGGCTTGGAGCAGCCTGGGATAGTAGAAGGTGTCCCTGCCCACTGCAGGGGGTGGAACAAGATGATCTTGAAGGTTCCTTCCAGCCCAAACCCCTCCATGACTATGAATTACAACAGGAATTCACCCTCCAGTGCCCCAGCAATGCAGGAGTCCTGCATTAAGCTGTGCTGCTGAACAATACAAGCTGTCTGTGTCTTTGGCTTGGTGAAATAAGAAGGTAAGAAGCTCCTACATGGGTTCTGTCTCTGCAATTTTCTCAGGAGTTGAGCTGGAAGCACCCAGGATCAATGCTAAAGGACGGGGAGCCACAACGGAAATAAATGGAAACAGACAGGGAAATTTCCATGGAAAAGGGAAGTCCTTCAAGCCAAGACAGAGCTGCCACAGGACCAGTGAAGCCAGTGACAGCTCTGCCTGTTGAAGCAGGATGGGAAATACCTGCATATGGGGCCAGCTTATTCACAACTTCTATTCGGTCAATGTAGATCATAACACCACCACTGCAAGGGAAAAGAGAGCTCATCAGTTACCACTGCACCTGTTAGCAGTTAACATATTTAAAGCAAAGGGATCTTTATCCCGCTTTTACTACATTCTGAGCACTCTGCAATGAGATAGCAGCGAATCCCAGTCCCTGTCTCTGTATAATCACAAGCCTGCAAAGCACTTTCCTTCCCCTTTGTGATTTCCTACTCAATCAGCCAAAGGAAAATGTTTCTGAACAGGAATGTAGCTGCAGCTCTCAGGAAAGCAGAGGAGAAGACAGCAAGGGCAGCAGGTGACACCTGCCACAAAATACAGACACACCTCAGCTCTTCTAGGTAGCAACACACACTGAATAGAAAAACCCCTTAGTTTAATTCACACAATCACTAACTCCAGCAGGAGCTTGGCAAGCCCAGCAAAAAGGAAGGAACAAATCACATGGCAGACTTGAATCCACGCTCCCAGCTCCAGTGTGATGGTGCACATGGCTCTCCAGGAGCACCACAAGCACCTCAGCAGAGGGAGCCTGCAGGCAATCCTCTCTCTGAGGGAGGATGTGCTGCCAGACTGGCAGGGAAAAGGGGGAATCAGAGGTCAGATATGTCCCCAGCCTCTGCTCCTTCTGCTGTGGCTCTCAGAAAGTCATCCCCACCCCTGGGTACATGTAACACCAGAGAAAAGCACAAACTCCACAGTGAAGAAAAAAACCCTTAACTTTCAACAGCTCTAAGTCTCTTGAGAGCCTAATTTTAAAGCAGAATACTCCTGGAACGATGTCCTTGGGACAAAGGCATATCACAGACCAGAAGTTTCAGCAGGAACTGTTTAGAGACAGCTCATTCCTGGCAGTGCAACTCCCACATTTCAAAAACACAGCCTCTGTGATGTTCTAACTCAAACATATCTGCCATGACAAACTCCATTTCTTATTTTGCAGATCTTGATCGCTGGCAGCTCGAAGACAAGTCTGCAGAAAAACAACCTGAACTTGCCTGTGTCTGTGCTCCTTTGGAAAAGGCCTCCCAAGCCAGCCCATGCTTGCTCCAAACCTGCTTCATGACAATTATGAGCTAAAAACACTGGTGATGGATGGACCTTATCTGCTGCAAATCTGGTATTTCAATTTTAAAGGGATGTTAGAAAGGAAAAAGAGAGAGTCTGCAACACCCTGGATGCTACCAGGATTCATCCACAGCCCCATATCACCTCCCTGGCACGAAAGGGTCTGAAATGGCACCTCAGACCAGGGAGGACTATCTGACTCTACCAGCACCTTCCACAACAACCCTGCTGAGGATCTCAGCCAGTCTGGGACAATAAGTGGGATATTATCCACTGTTATTCCATTATTATGAATAATTCGTAAGTGTTTATGTGGTGTGGTAGGGGACAAGTAAATTTTATCAGTCCTGCTGGTCATGCAATGGCTTTGAGGAAACAGGTGTCACTCAGACCCCCAAGTGTGCAGGGAGAGAGGAACAAGGAGAAATCCATGTTGAAAAAAGAAACCCATAAAAGGAGGATCAACACACAGGCTTTGTGCACCTGGCAGAAGTTGAAGCATAATTAGGCAGCAATGCTGCCTGACCTGACAGGACAAGGAGACAGCATCCAGGGAATGCCACAGGAGATGGACACAGGTAGCAGGAAGACCCTGGAAACCCTCAGACAACTCAGGATCTAACTCAGGATTTAAAATCTCTATTTAATGCATTCACTTAATGCTGCCAGGTACAAACAGGACAGGTAAGGCAAAAACTGGGGAAGGAACACCCACACAGACACTGAGAAGCTTCCTGATGTAGATAAGGACACAGGCAACAGGATATAAAGATGGTGGAAGAGAAGCCCAGCATTTACAATCTGATGGTTTAATCTGTAAGTACAAAACCTTAAACTGTTTAGGATCTATTCTGGCAGCAGACTTTGAACTGGGACAGTGACACTGCAGGTGTTGTTCCATTTGTTATTTATAAGCTTGTGTTTTACTATGGAAATGTGGATGCAAAGCTTTGGCATCGAGCAGCCGCAGACTTTGGATTCCAAATGCAGCCAACTGAAAGGCTCCTGCAGTAACACCTGAAAAGTGAACAGAGCCACTGGGACCTTTGGTCAGGAGTGTATTCAATTATTAACTGAGAGCTGCTTTCACCAGCTGGCTGGTGGTTTAAAGCCCATTTTTACTGCATGTTACCTTCCCAACCACCTGCATTGCACAACTGAACCCCACAATGCTCAAATTCAACAGGAACTTAATTTTTAGCTCCTAAATAACAGAAGCACGGAATGGTTGAGGCTGGCTTTGGCCTCAAACTTTGACCTTTGTCTTGGCCTAGAGTTTGCCTCACCACAAAAGGACTCTGGACAAGGCCCTGAAGTGATAGAACAAAGGGGGGATGGGTTCAAACTGACAGAGAGGAAATTAGGTGAGATACGGAAGAAATTTTTGGCTGTGAGGGTGGAGAGGCCCTGGCACAGGGTACCCAGAGGAACTGTGGCTGCCCCTGGATCCCTGGAAGTGTCCAAGGCCAGGTTGGATGGGGCTTGGAGCAGCCGGGATAGTGGAGGGTGTCCCTGCCCATGGCAGGGGTCTGCACTGGATGGGGTTTAAGGTCCCTTCCCACCCAAACCATTTTGTTGTTCTGTGAAAGCTGAAGCACTGAACACTAACATTATTTACAGATACTCCTGAAAAACCTTTGAGATCTGAAATTAAGTTAGACCTTCATGGTAATATTTAAGCCCAAGCAACACCTGATGCTGAGCAACTCCAAGAAATTTAATATGGCTTAAACCTGATCAAAATTAACTCTGTTTTATTAACGCTGCCACTAACATTCACCTTTAATTTCAATGTGGTCACTGTGTGTCATCACTCCAGTCACCACTGATTTATTTTTTATACAGAAATTCTGTTGAGGATCCTGAATGTAAAAGACAAGGAGAGTTAAAAAAACCCTGAAGAGTCATCACTTTAACTTGTGGATGAACCAACACAACAGGATCTGTAACCCAACTCAACCAGCCCTCTCTCCTGCTTGTTACAACTCAAGCAAGTCTGTGCTGATAGAAGAATCAGCCTAATTATGCAGCAGGAATTTCACTTGGAAATGAAGTGCCTCCCATCAGGAAGATTCCCATTCCCTGTTTACTTCTGTCCACTGCTGGAGTCAGCACTTGTATCAGCAACAAGACTCAGAGTGGAAATAACCAATCTGAGGGCAGAGCAAAGCACAAACAACAGGGAGTCAGCGTGACTGAGGGGAGAACAATTCAAGATAACATCACAATAAACGTAAACATCCTCTGAACAGCAGCTCTAGCAAGAGCCAGTGTTCCCTCCTGTGCCTCTGCTCTGCTATACTGGGGCAGATGTGTGTACATTTGGGATTCATTTTATGGTAGGTGTCTTTACTTCCCAGTCACTCCCTGTGCCCCAGAACAGTAAAGGACCCCCCAGAGTGCATCTAGAAGAAATACAAATGGAAGCCATACCTTGTCCCACAAGGCACATTCT
This sequence comes from Catharus ustulatus, assembly GCF_009819885.2. Lineage (NCBI taxonomy): Eukaryota > Metazoa > Chordata > Aves > Passeriformes > Turdidae > Catharus > Catharus ustulatus. Next base: position 31,375,799 of record NC_046228.1, on the reverse strand, counting down.
TCACTTCATCAGTCTGCAGCGTGGTCTGCAACACAAACACAGCCAGCGCTCACAAACCGCTCCCTTCTCCAGGAAAGCCCTGCTGTGCCCAGATCCCACAGAGCCAAAAGTGCATCCTCTGCCTCCCTTGTGATGCCTGCAGGTGTGGGCAGAAGGCAAAGCTTCTCCTCACCTGCCTTTAGGGGGATGCACAGGCAGATGTGCCTGTTCCCCTGCTCCAGGCACGCTCCTGGGAAACAGTAACAGCCACAAACATGGACTGTCCTCCCTGAGTGGGACACTGCCAGTCCCAGTGCTGGGGACACCTTTCCAAGAGGCTGCCCAGGGAAGGAGAGGGCACTGACCTGCACGGATTTGAAGGTGGTGATGAAAGGGAGCATGATGTGGTAGCCAGGGCCGCTCGGGCTGGTCAGCAACGCGCCGCCCCTGCGGAGAGGGAGCAAACCAGGGCAAGGCTCAGCAGGGTGGGAAACAGCAAGGACTGGCTTTGAGGGTCAGCAGGGACAGTTCAAACTGACAGGGTTCTCAGGGAATTACATCAGTGCCCTACATTTGCCAGCAATTCCCCAACAAAAAGGCAGAGTGCACCTGATCTTTACCTGCTGCAACTTTGCGTGAGGCCTGTGAGCCATTAACTCTTGGAGCAGACAGCTATTGCTAAACCCTCCCAGCATTGCAACACTGCACAGAGCTGCAGGCACGCAGCTTTCTCCTCTCTAAATAGTTCGCTGGTAACCATGGAAAAATCCAGCCGTGGATGTGATGCTGCCGGGGTTTGGATTTCGGCACAGCCCCTCACCCAAAGAACAAAGAAAAATCCCCCAGGCTCTCCTGATCAACATGCCTGTGGTGAAAAGGAAACGGCCCACGGTGCTGAGTGGGAAGGGCAGGAAAAACATTCCAAAGCACCGACACAGCGGGAGCTCTGGCTGGGTAACAGTTGGGGACAAAGGTGACAGCTCTTGCTGGCAGAGGGAGAGCTCAACAGATGTGAGAAGGCAGGACAGACCCAGAGCTTCGCCCCTCTAAGCTCCGAAAAGCAGTTCATGAACAGGGCAGGGAGGAAGGAGAGGTAGGAAAAGCAGCTGAGGATTCAGAGACCCAAACACCCAAGGGCTCTGCACGGGGCCAGGGTGTCTGAGACTCACCAGCACGGGTGGAAAGGAGCTGAAATAACACGGCTGCCCACCCAGGGGGAAAAAACCGGAGAGAAGCGCAGGATAGCGCAATCCCCGGGGCCAGGGATGAATCCCAGCTCCGGGAGGGCTCCCGGGGGCACCGTACCTGTAGTACACGGCCAGGTGTCCCTCCTCGACCCTGTGGATGGCGGAGTACAGCAGGAAGACGAGGAGTCCCGTGGCAGCCGCGGCCGCGGCCCCCGCCTGGGCCATGGCCATGCTCGCATCCCCTCCCGGCGCCGGGGGCTCCGCGGGCCCTGCCCTGCCACAGCAACACCGTCAGCGCCGGGCGGGACCGCCCCGGCACCGCCCCCGAGAGCGGGGAGACACCCGCGACAAACGGGCCGGGCCGGGATGGGGACACGGCCGGGACAGGGCACGGACAGGGCCGGGCCGCGGAGGGCGGGACCGCCCGCCCCGCTCTGGGGGCTGCCCCAGAGGGAGCGCCCGCCCCGCCCCGCCCCAGCCCCGTGGGGACCTGCCCTCATCACCGCCCGGCCCTGGCCCCCGCCCGTCCCTAACCCTATCCCCTCCTTATCCTAATCCCTGTCCCATCCCTATCCTGTACCTATCCCTCCCCTGTCCCATCCCGTACCTGTCCCAGTCGCTATCCCGGTCTCCATCCTGCACCTGTCCCCTGTCCCGTATCTATCCCTAGCCGTTATCCCTATCCCTGTCCCGTACCTGTCCCGTTCCCCACGTGCTGCCGAGGCCGCGCTCCCACCCCCTCCGCGCAGGCGCCGCCGGCGCGCGGCACCATGGGCGCGCCGCTTCGGCGCGGGGTGATGACGTCACCGCCGCCCACCCCAGAGGGGTCCCTGTTGCCAGGCAACGGCGTGATGGCGATGGCGGCGCGGGAACGAGCAGGCCTCAGGGCATGTGTGTATCTCACCACAGAGTTTATTATATATACACGCGCTATACATTCAAGGGACACACGGAAGCGGCGGGCCCTGCCCGCACCCCCTTCCCTGAGGAGGCTCCACGGGCCGGGCCCAGGCTGCTCCCTGGGCGGGGGGCAGCCGGTGATGTCCCACACGGAACGCGGCCGAGCCCGCACTCAGCACACAGAAGGCACTTGGGTGATGCAGCACCTTGGCTCCTGGGGCTACTTCAGCCAGCTCCAGTCGAAACTCTGCAAAAAATAGCAAAGAAAAAAAAAACTGAGCGTGGAGTCTGGCGACTGGATGTGTCTTGTTTGATGAAAAATCAGTCATTGCCCTTAGAAAGGATGCTCCCAGGAGTTAACACAATGCAGCACAGCACAGCAGCCGTACTCACTGAGCCCTGTGAGTCCATTCTAGTTTGGGAGATCATGAGATTTTCCTGGTGACGAAAGGAGGAATGCCTCCTCTGAGGAAAGGCTGAGAGAATTGGGATTGCTCAGCCTAGAGAAGAGGAGCCTCAGAGTGACCTAACTGTGGCCTTCCAGTGCCTGAAAGGGCTACAGGAAAGAAGGAAAGACACTATTTTCATGGGCCTAGCGTGCCAGGACAAAGGGGAATGGGGCTTCACACTGTCAAAGAGCAGGGATGAATGGGATATTGGGAAGAAACATGTATCCATGCACAGGGTGCCCAGAGAAGCTGTGACTGTCCCTTAATCCCTGGAAGTGTCCAAGGCCAGGCTGGATGGGGTTTGGAGCAACCAGATACTTCTTCCTATTCAAGGAGTCCCAGGGCCCCCTTGGGTGTCCCCTAAAAGCCAGGTCCTGGCAGATACACCAGCACTTACCATCATGCTGTTCTGCTCCTGCCTCACCTCCTGCAGAATGCTGCTGAAGAGCTCAAGGTAATTCACATTCTCCCGGATCATGTCAGCAAAATTTTCCCTGCAGGAAGAAAAAAAACCCTAAGGTGATGGATTTCAAGCACCAAAAGTAACACCCCCATCAAAATGTGCTGTACTGGGGAAAAGGAAAAAAAAAAAATCACAAAATTAAACAACCCAAAAAAGTAATTTGTAGTTTGTGCAGTGGCAGGTGGCACAGTTCTATAGCAGTGCATGTGGAACTGGCTCAGAAACAGAGAGCAGAGGTTTCTGAATAGAGAGTTCAACCAAATCCTGGATTGTTTAGAGCATTAGCGACACACAAACTCCCAAAACTTGTCTGGGAAGGATAAAGCCCCTGAGATACTGAACCAGCCACGCTGAGCTCCCTGCAGTGGCTCCTCCCCCAGCAGCTCATACCCATCTTCAGGAGCTGCCAGCGAGGACAGAGGGTGAGGAGCTGCATTCCCTGAGGAGCTCTGCGGGAGCCACGTGGCTGCTGGAGTTGAGGCTGTCCCTTCCAAGCTAGAGCTGACCAGCGATCGAGAGGAGCTCTGAGTCTGGAAGAAAGAAATTCAGAAGAATTTAGGCTTAAATGTTACCTAGGCAAGATTTGGGATTACACAGATACACATGTGGGAACCAGGAGATGGCTTCAGGCACCGTAATTCATGCAAAAAAAGCAGAATACTCTTTAAAACACTTTAACTAGGAAAGCACCTATTTAGCTTCTGCTTTTACCATTTCAGCTGCTCCTCTCTGCAGGGAAAAAAAAAAAACAGCCATGGTGTGGTAGTTGCCCCTTTTTGCTGAGTTTGACGCCTCCTGGCTCGTGCACTGGAAGGAAGTACAAACAAACAGCCCAAGAGCTACTCACACAAGCAATTTTCAGCAAATGCCATATCTCCCTTTGTCTTTTTCCTTGCATCTGCATCACCGAGTTGTCAGCTTCCTTGATGTTATTTAGAGCCACTTCAATCTCAGGGAGCAGGTCAATGATCTTCTGCTTGCAGCCCAAGAGCTTGCTAGAATAAAAACCAAACACAAAGTCACTTCCCAGCACATTCTGGCAAGACCAAAAGCCCCACCTTGGGATTCAAGTTACTCGAAAAATTAATGTACAGATCACTGTGGTGTCTTCTCAGCTCTGTAACACTACTACTTTTTCTCTCCTGAAGATCTGAATTCCAACTTCCAACCGGCAGAATTTGCCTCATTTTAAAGTGAACTTTTGGATGCTAACCATCATGTTTTTAAAAATTAAGTGGAAACTCAACACAGAGGAGCAGAATTAATGCTATGAGAAATGTGTGTGGAGTTTTTTGGGCTCTGACCTCCATGGTCTTCCCTATCCTTTCCTACTACAAAGCTCCAAATGCTGCAGGCTGGATTTGTTTGAAATTTTATCTGCATAAAGTACCTGAGGTGGCCAAAGAGCTCCTTGAGGACTCGGTCCTGGCTCTGTACTGTCTGCACAATGATCTTCACCATGTCTGTGCTGTCACTGTAGGCATGATCTGGAAGGGCCAGCAACCACCACGTTAGTAATTCCTAACAGTAGTTCCTGGGTTCCAGTTTAAACAATTAATTATGGGGTGAAAGTGTGAAACAGTTTTTAAACCATCTTCTTCCATACCTGGAGGTCGTGCTTTTAATTGCTTGTACAGGTCTATGGCTCTCTGCTCCCTTTAAAAAGAAGAATATGATTCAGGCAGGTGTCAGCAGCCAGGTGACTCAAGAAAAAAAGCACTGCAGTGAAGGGATGCCTTTCTGAACTCAAACACTGGATCTTCTCCTACAGCTGGTGCACAAGCATGGCCTTAGGAACACAGAATGTTCTTTCTGTGGTGGAATCCAAAACTTTCCGAAAAGCTGTCTCTCTTTTTCTCCAATTATGCAATTTCTTCTCAGAAAACCACACCAACTGGACCTCATTTTCAGTTTCAAATTTTCACAGGGCTCAGCTGTGTTTTCTTTCCCCCGTATCTTTAATTATCCGATTCTATTTTTGAAACTGTGACTGCACAACTGCCTGAGAAATTCTTGTTCCTGTTCTGCTTTTTTTGCCTGAATTTTAGCGATATTCTGTAAATGGAAAGAGCATCACAAGCAAGATGACTGTGCTTCTCTTCGTCCCATTAAATAAACATTACTTCTTTCAAGTATTTCAAAAGCAGCCAAACTGAAAACTTCCAGCCTTGAAGAAAATCCTCCCTGTTATAAATCCCAGTCTGTCAGAAACAAGCAGCAGTTTCCCAGCTCTGACCCTGATCTACAATGGTGGAATTGCTTAAAAATAATGTTTAAGGAGGCATGATCCTGATTAGTTTGAAGTGCTGCTGTAGGAGGTGGCTTCTCCTTTGTACCACTTCCTCCCCTTTGCACCAATTCTTCTGCAACTACACAGGATGAAAAACAACTTAGCAAAGAGGGAGGGGGGAGAACATGCCAGGAGCAGGCACACTTCCTCCCTGAACAGTCAGAGTTGTTCTGAAGAGCTCTTGTTAACAGATTTAATGGCTGTTAAATCCCTCTCTTTTAGAATTGCCACTTGTGCTCTCAGCAGCAGCCCAGTAACTGCTTCCTATGTCTTCTCAAGATCAGAAATACCATTTAGCTCTTTCATATTTTAATACATAAAAAACAAAATCAACTTTCCAAAAATTTTTGAGATATTTACTCTTGATTTGAAAATACTGAAGGTATTTAACAGGGTTTTGCAAAGATCACATAGTTTTCTCACTCAACAGTAAAGAGAGTCACTCCTCTCCAACACAAAAGGAAATCCCCAGCTGAGATCAAGATTGATCTTAGCCCTGGGCTCTTGTAAGATGAGGTTCCATAGTTCAGTGACAGGGAAGTGTCCCACAGGTGGTGGGATCTTTACTTTCAGCAGCAAAATTATCTCAAATCAATTGTACGCTACTCTGTACTTGTGGTTTGCATTTCAGAATCACTGAGGGAACCAGCAACAGGAGGAAAATAACCCTCAGACACTGAAATACACAAAATCCAATTATATGCAGTAAAATTGAGAAGCACAGGACTCACAAACTCTCCATGACCTCTCCTTGGCGCCTTGCATAGGGACTCTTCTGCAGCTCCACGATTTCAGTGTGCAGAGCCATGATCTGCTCATCCAGGTAGCCAATATCTTCAGCCTGAGGTGAAATGTGGGCACAGATCAGACTGAAGGAGAGACTCAAGGAGATAAAGATCCCCAGAACACTTGTTTGGATAATGGGCTGACTGCCTGGAGAGTTCAGGAGACAAAAATGCTCTTTGACACAACACTGCTACCATAATTGAGGTTTTTGTTCTCAGTGCATGGTATCACCTACAATTAAAGCTCTGACCAGCAACACTGGCTGAGAAAAATCAGTTTATTCACAAATCACCTCTCCATGTCTCTGGATTGCCGCCTAGACAGACTGAGATATCCCTGTGTATACAATGAAACATTTTCCATTCCTGATGAAGGGGCAGGGCAGGTGGAATAACAGAACATAATTCTGATGATCTGCCAAGTAAATACTGGGTGAGGTTCCTAGTTATGTGCAAAAAGCCAGAGACAGCCTTGAATTATTCTTCTAGAAGTAGCCACCTTTTTATCCATTCCTCGGATAACAAAGAAGAGATTACTTTTATTTAAAACTAACTTGCATATTTACTTGCAGCATGCCAGTGATTTATGTCTGTACTCCTCAGTGAAGTCCTGCAATTTGGAAATTGATGCATAGCAAGTGATTGGGTTTCAGCTTCAGCAATGGGAATTTCTGTGTGCAGAAAATCCAGCCAGGAAGATTCCTGACCCATAGCAACACCATTTCTTTTGGGCAACAAGTAACGTGTCTCCGCATTCCACTTTCCTTTTTAGAGAACTGAGTCTGGTGACTTTTGTTGTTTTTGTCCAAATCCATTCAAACTTTTTAATTGCACCTGCAATGATATCCCTGTTCCCACAGCAGGCAGGGTATGAAACACTGAAGGGACACAGCAGAGGCACATTAAATCCCTGTCACAATCTCCCTCACACAGAGGTAATGCAGCTTCTTTAACATCCCCTACCTGTGCACACTGAGAGGCTTTCTCTTCCATTTCCTTCCAGGCTTTGAGCATCTTCTCTGAAGCTTAAGAAAAAAAAAAAGAGTTGTTAATTTATAAAAAGACATTAAGAAAGCAAGACTTGAATTTTCCCTATATTGGTGTAATTTGAACACAAAGAACATGATGCTGACTCTCCCAGCAGGAGTCATGACCCAGAGATCACAGACACAGCAAAGCTGCAACTCTGTGCTCAACCTTAACTCACACACAAACCTTTGGTAGTATTTCACTGCTTGCAATCACCGACTCTGAGCCTTCAAATTCCACCATTAAGCTCAACACCTGCCACTTCTGATTGAACACAGACTGTCCAAACCCAGTTCAAAGTGTCTTTCCATTTTCCATCATCATCCTTCAGCCCAGCCATCATTTTTGACTCAGGTCATTTTTGACTTTGCTATTCTCTCCTGAACACTATTTCTTTCTGGGACATGAAACTGTAGCTGGTGCTTTTTCAGCCCATCTCTCACCCTGACAAACAGCTTCTCCTGGTAACAAGCACAGCAGCTTGCTAGCACTGACAGCAAGTGCAGCAGTTCTGCCTTCTACCTGGTGCCCAGTCAGAACTCCAAATGAATGAGACTCTGAATGAATAGCAAATATTTACATCAGCAGCACTATTAATGCCCCTGTTTTCTGTTCTCAGTGGAGAACAACTAACCACTTGTCTCACCATCACTGAAGTCTCCAAAAACATTCTGGTTTTTATCCTCCTGCCAAACTCTTCTCCTGCCCCCCCCCAGCTAAGATACACCCACAAAGACGCTGAGCTCCTTTCCAGCATTACAGGAGATACCCAGACAAGTCTTCCCCAATACCTACATATGCCATAAGCCATCTGGTCACTGTATCTCTCCAGGTCGAGGCGAATGCTCTGGTGGAAGAATTCCAGCTTTGCTTTCAGCTGCTGGGATGCTGACACCATGTTGTTCTTCATTTTGATCAGGTTGGCGTTATACCGAAGGAGGCTGAGCCTAACAGATGGAACAAGGACAGCACACATGAGCTGGAAAGCCCAGCTGGACTTAAAAAAGAGGGAATTCTGTTACTCTAAGGCTGACTGAGCACTGGCACAAGGTGCCCAGAGAGGTTGTGGAGTCTCCACCTTTGGAGATATTTGAGACCTGTCTGGATGCATCCTTTTTGAGCACGGATTGTGCTGGAGGGCTTCCAGAGGACCCCATCAACTCAGCCATGTTGTGAGACAGAGCATATTCAAGTGGTTTTTGGTTATCATCAATGTCAGGCATTACCCAGCACAATTCCTGGAATGGAATAAGCTCCCAGCCCAAATATGTTTTATAATGTAAAGGCACAGAACAGCATAAGGCTATAAAACTCTGGGGAACCAAAACTCCCTGAAATGCACGATTCCAGGCAAACAGAGCCTGTGCTGGCACAGCAGTGATCCCTCTGAATGAGTGACAACTCACATGGCAGCTCTCTGTCCCTGGAAGAGCCTGCTGTAATCCTCCTTCAGCCCAATGACGTAGTGAACCGCTTCTGCCCACACCTTGCGCAGTTGAGGGATCGGCAGCTGGATTTTGCTGTCCTGGACTGAACACAGGAGAAACAGTGCAGTGACAGCTCTGGAAAATGACTACATTCCTAATTCCTGCTTCAGGTGCCTAGGAAGCCAAGTTCTGCTCAATTGCCAGGTGATGCTGCTGAAGTAGGTACGAGTTTTTCATGTCACAACTCTCCAGGTATATGACATAAGCAGGGCAAAACCCCGTAGGGGGTTTTGGCCAAAAAACTCTTAAATTTAGTTGCTCCATTTTCTCCATTGATACTGGTCACTGTCCTGATCTGTTTCATCTGAAAATGTCTTCAAACCTTTTATAGGTTTCGTCTCGGATTTCCTGATGTAGATGTTAAGGGGAAAAGATGCAGGTGTGTTCCCTGACAGAGACAGGAACTGTCAGTACTCTGGGGTTGCAATAAGCATGGTGTAAAAAGCCTTTGCTCCAAGAAATTCAGCACAGTGGTGCCATGCAATGAGATTCATCAGAATAAAACAGCCCAGAACACAGAAAAACCTGAGTGACACTAGAAGAGGAGGAAAACCACTGGAGACAGGCCAAAGAAAATTAAGTTACTGCATGTCACAAGGCATTTTCTTTACACACAGATGTCTCCTGTCCCTGACACTACTTTTCTTTCTCAGAGGTACAGAGGGTCATTCATACAGATACAGGTTTATGATAAATAAACCTTCAGAGAGGTCTGCTCAGTTGTGCAATGACTGCTGTCATCTCAGGAGACAAGTAGGGGAAGCAGCAAGCAGAGAAGCAGCTCCCTAAAAGCACAAACTGTCTCTGCCAGGGCTCTGACGTCAGGACAAGGTGTTAGACTGCTACAGGTTCTTAAATGGTTCTCTCTAAATCAGACAGAGCCCTTCAAGACAACACACAGGGTTTTATAAAGCAGATTCCATTTCATTTTGCATGAGAACAGCACTTCCTCACCACACTCACCAATGTAGTTGACACAGTCAGACAGACTCCGAGAAGCAAAGGGGCCATCGTAGACAGTTTTGCTTTTATCAAACAAATAGACCATGTAGCTGTCCCACCCTCTCTGCAAAGAAAAGAGAAGAGAATATAAGCAAGAGAAACCCCAAGTACTAACCCTGTACATCATGAACTAAATATTGTGGGCACTCTCTCTTACCAAGTGCCTTAAACTTATTTTGATAGATCCTACAGGAAGACAGAATTCTATCCTAGCAATTAATTAAATATTTAGGCACAGTACAAGTACAGAAACCTGCTTACATTACCCAATAAAAGATTTTTAGAATTACTACATTTACAGAGCAAACTGTCTCCTGCGGGAGAAGATTTTGGCAATTTATCTTCCCTAAGATTTTAAATTCCCTAAGAATGTGAAAGACATGAACAGAATCCTTCTTACCACACCATCAATAACACACTGGGAAGCAGGTTTCCGAGGGTCCAGGCAAATCCCTGTTTCCAACAGCAGCTCCTGATTTCCAGTGCTTATTCCAGTTTCAAACTCAATGCGATTCTGAAGGGAATGAAGGCTTTCCTCAGGATGCAAAAGGAAGGACACAATCTTGGCAGAGGTCATGTTCAGGATGTGTACTATCTGTAAAAAGAGGACAAGTAGATTACAAATCCTTGGATATCAAAGGAACACAAGCCACAGGATCAAAATGGGAACATCATTTGCTTTTAATAACCACAATAATAAATTCAGGAACAAAGCCTCACATAAAAAACTCAAAGCCTGGACCTGTAACTTTTAATGTCAGAGAAAACAACAATCCAACACCCTTCACAAGCCCTGCTGCAGCTTAGTTACATCAAAAGACAAAATTATCCTCCTGTTTACACACAGGTTTGCCTTGGCTAGTCTGACTCCAGCAAAGCTCAAGTAATTATCTGAAGAGTAAAAATCAGGTGAATGTCACCTCTGTTCTACTACAGGCATTACTACCATAGTACACGGGTACACCTGGAGGTCACAGCATCAACAGTGAACTCTTGGAAAACCGCTATTAGCAAATATTAAACCCTTATTTGATCCTGGTGAGCCCTTTCCAAGATAATAAACAGTAATACAAGGTCATCCTTCTATTCCAAATGTAAAGCTAGAGGAGATTTTAATTGCAGGAGATGTTTTGTCTTCCAGTATGTACTGGACAGGTTGTATATGCATTCACTTCCTGATACCAAGAAAAACAATTCCTGGAAGCTGGATGATGCCAGGATTACAGCTTTGCTCCATTGAATACACTCTCTGGCCTCTGGGATGCTTTCAGAAGGCCTTTAAACCAGCAGCAGCCCCCACTCACCTTCAGATTCAGTATGTGATCCATTATTAGGAAACACCTCGGACGATTGGTCTCAGGATCTGAACCTCCACCCCTCTGCTGTGGATCCCAATTCAGCATCAGCTGCAACCAGTTTTCCATGGGTTCTACAATCAAACTAAAGCAGAAGGGCTGTAAGAAGACGCTCACAACAGAAGCTGTAAGACAAGGGAGGCCTTCACTGGGCTGAAGCAGCTCTGACCATCTTTGTAAGTAACAGGCACTGGAGAGCCTGAAGTACCCAAAAAGAAGGCACTCACTACAGGCTATGCCTTAACAGCAAACAGCAGCTTGGCAGGAGCTTGAAACACTCCAGAGAAAGGAGGAGGAGCTCTCAATGCCTGGGATGAAGGAGAAGAGCCCTCAGTTTAGAACTGTGATGAGGACACACGTACCTGCAGAGGCTGTGAGGCTGTGGCAGGTGGGTGCTGAAGCGAACCTCCCCGTTCATCTCTTCAGAGGCAAAGATGTGCTTTGGGTCCTTCTTCTTGATTTTTTCATGCCTGGAAAATAAAATCCTTTGTGTAGATACTGAGGAGTGTAAGGGGGCAACTCAAGTCAGCAAAAAAGTGCCAGTGTCCAGCAGCTTTAGAAAACAAACTCATCTTTCAGAACAAATATGCCATTTTCAATCCACCCAGAACATCCCCATGTGGAACAGAGGAGCCCTTCCAATTAATTCTGCCTCTGGAAAGATTTACCTCTTATCTTGTTCTAACAGAAACCCAAGTTTCCCATTTTTTTCTGTTTCAGAACCACCCTTTTAAAAACAAAGCAAACATACACTCCGTGCACAGCAAGACAAGCAGAAACCTCCCTATGCAAGTTAATGTCTTTCAGCACAGTTTTAAGCACCTCTTCCAGAATAAGTGTCTTACCAGGCAAAGGGCTGCAGATTATGTAAGAAAGGTCTAAATCCTGCAATGCATTCAAACACCATTGTCCCAAAGCTCCAGTAGTCAACAGTAACAGAGTAGGATTTGTTCTCAAAGAGCTCTGGAGCCTAAAAACAATCACAAAAAGACACTTTGACTGTGGTGGTTCCTTGCATTTCTGCAGAGACAAAGCTGAATCCAAGTGTTTCTCCCTGAGACAGGACACCCTTGGGACAGGTCCCCAGGATCTCCAGTTTTGGAGGTTTCGGCTCTTGGCAGTGCCAAGCCACAGCTGCCCTGCCCCAGTGCTGGTGACACTAAAAAAATCCTTACCAGATATTGCAATGTTCCAACAAATGAAGTGCATAAACTTCCTTGATCCAGATCCTTTGCATATCCCAGGTCTATTATTTTGTGAACAATCTGCAAACAGTTTAAACAGTTCATCAGAAGAGCAAATGCTGAGGGGAAAAAAAACCAAACACCAAACAACCCAAAACCTGCTCAGTGACAGCCACAGAATACTCTCAAGAGAAAAGCCAGAATGGAAATTCTGGAGAAAGTCCATGGCAAAGCTTCAGCAACAGTGTTAAAGCTTTTAGTAAATGTACAGTTGAGTTTTCAGTCCACTTCCACGTGACAGCTTCCAGAAATGACAGTGGAAACACACTGATCCCCTGACTCACCTTCCCACCTTCATCCTGAAGAACAATATTTTCAGGCTTTAAATCTCTGTGTATAATTCTGTTCTCATGCAAATACTGGATACCAGACCCTGAAAGACATGTGTTTGTTTTAACAGAAAATAAAATTCACATTGATTAAACATACATCTGATAAAAACCTGATACTGGGGGGCAAGTTCCCAGCCTGCCACGATTTGCCACCACTCACTTCTACATTTAACAGCTTCCAAAGCTGTGTTTATTCTACACTGCATTTTCATATCTTTGCAAAGATGTGCCACAGACACTCAACATATTATGGAAAAAAAAAAAAAAAACAACAAAAACCAACACAACATTCTGGAAGGGGAACAAGGATAAAGGAATTCAGCTGGAAGTCCTCTTGAGCACTGAAAGGACAGAAGCCCAGGCCAGTACTTTAAAATACTTTCTCATGCCAAAACTTCCTCTTCCTAAAAGCAGTGACATGTTATCTGTAAGAGAATTAAGAAAACAAGGAGCTTTCCTGGAAAACCTTTTTCCTAGAGAAACCCAGGCATTACCCTTTATCAGACAGCTCTTCCTTCCTATGGTGTCCAAAAAAAACGGGTACTTCCCAATGAGCCTGATTTTTTTAATACTCTGCTCATTTTAGTTCCCTTTTCATGGGAAATGCCACTACACTTAAAAAAAAACCAAACCAAAGAAAAACCAAACGAAAAAACAAACAAAAAGAAAGCACTAACTACATACCAATGTCACTAAGCAGAGAAAGGATTTGACTTTCCTTCAGCCCACAGCAGTTTTCTGGTTTGTTTAACAACTAAAAAAAAGCAAAACGTGTTCAGACCCACACTTGCAACAGTTAACAGCAAAAAACAACTTTTCCCATCCCCTGCTGAAAGTACCCAGCAAACAGCACAGCTCAAGGATCATTCCAGCTGAATGGGGCAGTTGACTTGTGCAATAAAATCATGGCCAAGAGGATAAATCAAACAAAATGAAAATTCAGAAAGCAAAGGGGTAGGAGACAAAGGCAGGGCCGCAGGGCTGCAGGCAAGGGAGGCTCCCCCTCAGCACTGTCTTAACGAGCTGTCAATAAAAGCAGCCTCAGCAATTTTCTAACTTTTACTGCACTCAAGACTTTCAGAAGTGACTGAGGTGCTTCAGCCCTCACCATGGATTCACAAGGAGAAATTAACAGTGAAATGAAACACAAATGATGCCAAACAAAATATTTAAAGAACACAATCAGAAATTTTAAAAAATGGTTTTGTTTTTTTTCCTTTAAGGAACAAAGCAGTACAGAACAGCAGGTGGAATGAAGCATGTTACTTCCTAAATTGTTTAGGCATCTATGCCACACCTAAGGATTCATCAGAAACTGAGTGACTGCAAGCACTGCATTGCAAGTAGAGCTAATGTCTCAGCCAGTGTTTAATCTACCTGCAGGGAGTCTCCAAACTTTTACTGCAATAATACAACAGCCAGATGTCCCCAAGAACAAAGCCACATGCATGTGTCTGTAACCCTCAAATGCTTTTTCATCTATGTCCCTTCTTGTGCTGTGACTTAAATCTCAGAAGTGTCTCTGGACTGTTTTTAACAACTCCAAACCATATAATGGGATGGGGTTATTGCATTCACCAGCTGCCCATGGTCCCCAGGGCTGTAACATCAGTTACAAACACTAAAGAAATATGAGTTTCCTGACCACGTAGATGAAGTGATTTCTAAGCAAATCCTGATTTGACAGGGATTTGCTGCTTCAGCCCTACAGAAGTTGCTGCTTTCTCAATCCAGCTGTAATGGAAAGAGCATAAACTGTATCAGGTCACGAAGCCACTGCCTGGGGAAGTACTGGAAGGCTCCTTTATTTTTGGGTGTTGTCAGTGTGCAGATTGACAGTTCCCAGTTCAGCAGGAATAGCAAAGGTTCAGAATCCCGAGGTCCCAGCCCAGCACTAATAGGCCCATTCCCCCTGCTGAGAGCAACATAACACTGGATACACATGAATCCAAACCAGTCAGACTCCGAACAGATGGAGACACAGTAGCAAACAAGCCAAACATGCTGGGTGGCAGCAGCTGCACTAATGCTAAAGCAGCTCCACGAAGGGACACACTCTGCCAGGATAAGAGTATCTGCCCTTGGGTTGCCCTCTGGTTTCAAAAACACAAGCCTCGTTTCCCACATGTGACTTTTTCCCACCCTACTTCACTTCCTCACACCTGTACCCAAAAGGAGAAGCAGCACAGAGCAGAGGTGGGCACAGGAGCAGCATAGCACGCCATGTTTGGGTTTATTTGGTTTTATTGGAAGCAAAGCAGGCAGTACCTTGCGGAGGTCACCCCCCGAGCAATACTCCATGGCCAGCAGAGGAACGTCGTTCACCAGGAAGTTCATCTCCTCGGGAACTTCGCAGGCTCTCACCACGTTGGGATGGTTCAGCCTAAGCACATGGAGAGCTGGATGAAAACTCTCCCAGGAGACAACAGATTCCAGTGTAATCATGTGTTATGTGCCAGGGACAGCTTCTGGAATACTTGCTCACTTGTCAGCTGGCACCTACCATTACCCAAATACATAAAATCCATACTTCAGGAATACACAAACCAGTGAGGAGCACAAACAGTGTCTCAAAGCCAAGGTACAGGTACTCAAGTTCTGAATTCTTGCACAGTCCTGGCAGTCATTACTTGTGTGTGTGTATGTGCTGCTGTATGTAGGAACAGACTGCCCCTGGCCCAAGTGTTTCACAAGAATCCCTTAACGCCTGGGTGACTGCAGCAGGCAGGTGAAAGCCACATTCAGAGGGAAAAATTAACCTCTTCAGCTGAATTCAAATAGCTGCTTCCTGACTGTCTCTAATACATGCTACTCTTGAGAATAAATGACATATCCAGAAGGAAATGAAGGCAAATTAATTCTCTCCACATCTTCTAAAGCCTCTGGACACCAATGCAAGAGCAGCTTGTGACTCAGTGGCTCTTTTCAGCAACCAAATCAGACATAGCCAAGACTTGCACATTCATGCTCCCTGTGAGTGGTTCCCCTGCATCATAGCACAGAGTGGGCAGATGAGGGTAACAAAGCAGGAGCTCAGAAAAGCCCTGAACAGCAGAGTCACTGCAGGTCTTGGGGAGGACAAATCAGAGCGTCCCACCAGTGGGACAGAGGACTTCCTGCTCCAGGATCTTTCTCAGGAGCAGTTCTGTGAGACCCAAACACCCAGAGGCAGCCCCCACATCCATGAGACCAAAGCTGTCCGACCCTGTTTCACCTGCTGGAGAGGGAGGGTGGGCAGCACAGAGTATCGACTTTCTCACGAGAAAATGTAAGGAGAATTTATTCTTTACATTCGGCAGCATAAAAGACAAAAAGCAATTCCAGGATTCCCGGGTTGCTAAGTCAAAAACAAAGGTACCGCAGGGTATGGGAACACGTGGGTGTTCCCAAGTCACATCAAAACTCAACCCACAGGGCCGTGTGAGTTTGGAGGAATTTCGGATGAGTGAACAGCCCAGGCAGCACATCAGGGCAGGGGGCTTGGGGATCGTCAGTTCCCAAGCCAAGCCATGAGCTAGGACACTGGGATGAGACAAGAACAGGCATGCCAGGTGACAAGCGGTCCCCACTCCCAAGCTGCCTCAGCAGCCAAGGCACCAGCTGTCCCCACATTTTCCCGTCTCCCCAGCCGTTCCAGGGGCTGACTCCCGGCACTCCCCTCTCCCGGCCAATCCACGGACTGACCCCCGCTGTCCCCTCTTTGGCCAGTCCAGGGGCAGACCCCGGCTGCCCCTCTCCCTGTCTGTCCGGTGCCGCCGAGCCGAGCCGAGCCGAGCCGAGCCGTGCCGGCCCGCCCGCACTCACTTCTTCATGATGTCGATCTCGTGACACCAGCGGTCCTTGTTCTTGACGCTGAGCTCCAGCCGGCACGACTTGATGGCCACGCGGTCGCCCGAATCCTGCGGGACACAGCGCCGTCAGCCGCCCCGGCCCGGCCGTGCCCTCCCCGCCGCCCGGCCCGGCCCCACCTGGTGCTGGTACAGGCACACGTTGCCGAAGCCGCCGGTGCCCAGGCGGTCGCGCATCTCCCAGGGCCCGCAGCCGCCGGCCGGGTGCCCGCGCAGCGCAGCCCCGGCGGGGGGCCGCTCGCCGGCGGCGGGCGCGGGGGGGCCGCCCCGCTCCATGGCTCGGCCGCTCGCTGCGGCACTCCGCCTTT
This sequence comes from Catharus ustulatus, assembly GCF_009819885.2. Lineage (NCBI taxonomy): Eukaryota > Metazoa > Chordata > Aves > Passeriformes > Turdidae > Catharus > Catharus ustulatus. The sequence goes on along the minus strand of NC_046228.1, from coordinate 31,359,141 downwards.
ATTGCCGCGTCACCGCCCGGCGCCGCCCACGCCCGCCCGGGGCCGCCGCCGGCAGCGCCGCCTCAGTCCCGGAGGGAGAAGTCGAAGGGCTCGAACTCGCGGCGGAAGGCGCGGGCCTGCGCCGCCTCCTCGGGCCGCTGGGCGGCGCACTGCCGCCAGTCCGCGCGCTGCGGCTGCGCCAGCAGCGCCTCGCTCGCCAGCACCTCCCTGCAAGAAGAGCGCCGTGACGTCACCGTGGCGTCACAGTGACATCACCGGAACGTCACGGCGGGGGCGGGGTCGGCACGCACCTGCCGAACTGCAGCGGGAAGCGGCCGCGGATGCGGTGGAACAGCTTCTCCCCCGTGTCCAGCTCCACGTAGAAGTACGGCGTCCCCGGCTGAGCCACCTGCGTGTTGGGAAGCACAGAACCACAGAATCAGTTGGGCTGCAAAACCATCGAGTCCAACACAGGACCTGTCACCTCCGTGTTAACTACACCATGGCATGGTCCAGCCTGTACCCTAAGCACCTCCAGGGCTGGTGGCTCCACCACCTCCCTGGGCAGCCCCTTCCAATGTCTCATTACCCTTCCTGTGCATAAAGACGGGAAGAGACACTGGCTCTGAGAAGAGCTACCAGGTGACAGGCAGACCCTCTTCCCAGCCAGTTCAGCGGCGGGGGACCCAGCTGTCCCCCATGCCATGGTCCTCTCTCCTGGGAGGAAACTTGGAAAAATAACCCACAAACTGCCCGAGGTCACTGCCTGACCTCAAACAATCCCTTCCATGGGAGGAAGGAGCAGTGGGTCACTTCCTGCTGGGATCATCTATGGTATTTTGTGGTTTAATTCTGCTGTGAGTGACTAAATGAGAACCAGGCAGGTCTGGTCATTCCTAACCTTATCTGGGTCACCCCAGCACATTTTAGAAGCCATGCTCACATTTCTCAGCTGAGAAATCATCTGCTGTTCATGGGAACTTTGCCCTCTGGCACATCCCCAGATCAGTTCCATCAGGTTCTGCCTCCAACAGTTTAACCCCACCCCACAGAGTGACCTCAAGTGGGAAGTGAAGAGGTGAAATGTGGCCCCATACTTGCGCGATATCCGAGTGCTCTGGGATTTCCAACAGTTCAATCTGCTGCTCCTGTGCTTGTGTAATAAAGGCCTCCTTGATGTCTTCAGAAGTACAGCGGTCCAGTGGGACAGGAATCACCTGGAGAGGGAGGACAGTTCCATAAAAGAACACAAGACCATCCATTTGCAGGAAGCCATCAGTCCATCACTGGAGCTTGTGGGCTCCTCAGTGCAGCTCAGCCTCATCACACAAGACAGGTGAGCACCCATCTCTACAGGCTTAAACTTATGAGACCTTTTTTCCTGTTGGAGCTGGACAGAGAGCTGAAAACCCAAAGCTTGAAAGTTCTCAGCACATCCCCCTCCTTTCTCATCTCTGTGGTAGTTCTGCTACAGCTCTGATACACTTACAGACCTGCCACACGCAGGAACCACCAGGATAAACCCCGAAATTACAGTAATTTCACGAATACAAGCCGCACCAATTTGACCAAAATTTTGGTGGAAACCCGGAAGTGCGGCTAATATTCCGGGGCGGCTAATCTATTAACAAAATTCTAAAAGCTGCCAACACGGAAGTGAGAGCCCGCGGCAGCCCCAAGCCAAGCTGGAGCCCGGCCGGCCCCGGCAGAGGTGGGAAAGCCTGGCAGAGGCGGGGCCAGCAGTGTCGGGGGCGGGCGGCAGAGCCTGAGCCAGCAGGGCGGGGGAGCCCGGGAGAACTGGGGCTAGCAGCGCAGGGGAGCATGGCAGAAGCAGGAAGGCCGGCGGGTGGGGCTGCCTGGCAGCGGGGGAAGCCCAGCAGAATCGGGGCCAGCAGCGTGGGGGAGCCCGGCGGTGCGGGGGCCTGCAGTGCCGGCCAGGGCGAGGAAACGCGGCGGCGGTGCAGACAGGAGGGGGCGGCCGGCGAGCCTGGTGGCGGCGGCGGCAGCCCTGCCGGCGGGACGAGCGAAAGCGGCGCTCGCGAAAGCGCCGCCGCGAGCCGCGAACCGCGAGCCGCGAAAGCGCCGCCGCGAGCCGCGAACCGCGAGCCGCGAACCGCGAGCCGCGAACCGCGAACCGCGAGCCGCGAACCGCGAGCCGCGAGCCGCGAGCCGCGAGCCGCGAGCCGCGAGCCGCGAGCCGCGAACCGCGAGCCGCGAGCCGCGAGCCGCGAACCGCGAGCCGCGAACCGCGAGCCGCGAGCCGCGAGCCGCGAGCCGCGAGCCGCGAAAGCGCCGCCGCGAACCGCGAGCCGCGAGCCGCGAACCGCGAGCTGCGAAAGCGCCGCCGCGAGCCGCGAACCGCGAGCCGCGAGCCGCGAGCCGCGAAAGCGCCGCCGCGAACCGCGAGCCGCGAGCCGCGAACCGCGAGCCGCGAGCCGCGAGCCGCGAGCCGCGAGCCGCGAGCCGCGAAAGCGCCGCCGCGAACCGCGAGCCGCGAACCGCGAGCCGCGAACCGCGAGCCGCGAAAGCGCCGCCGCGAGCCGCGAACCGCGAGCCGCGAAAGCGCCGCCGCGAACCGCGAGCCGCGAACCGCGAGCCGCGAGCCGCGAACCGCGAGCCGCGAGCCGCGAAAGCGCCGCCGCGAACCGCGAGCCGCGAGCCGCGAACCGCGAGCCGCGAACCGCGAACCGCGAGCCGCCAAAGCGCCGCCGCGAACCGCGAGCCGCGAGCCGCGAGCCGCGAACCGCGAGCCGCGAACCGCGAGCCGCGAACCGCGAGCCGCGAAAGCGCCGCCGCGAGCCGCGAAAGCGCCGCCGCGAACCGCGAGCCGCGAACCGCGAGCCGCGAACCGCGAGCCGCGAAAGCGCCGCCGCGAGCCGCGAACCGCGAGCCGCGAAAGCGCCGCCGCGAACCGCGAGCCGCGAACCGCGAGCCGCGAGCCGCGAACCGCGAGCCGCGAGCCGCGAAAGCGCCGCCGCGAACCGCGAGCCGCGAACCGCGAACCGCGAGCCGCGAACCGCGAACCGCGAGCCGCCAAAGCGCCGCCGCGAACCGCGAGCCGCGAGCCGCGAGCCGCGAACCGCGAGCCGCGAACCGCGAGCCGCGAACCGCGAGCCGCGAAAGCGCCGCCGCGAGCCGCGAAAGCGGCGCGGGGCGGGCGCGGCGCTCGCGAGGCGCGGCGCGGGGCGAGCGAAAGCGGCAGCGGGGCGGACGCCGAGCCCGGTGGCGGCAGCCCTGCCAGCCGGGCGAGCGAACGCGGCAGCGGGGCGGTGCTGACGGGAGAGGGGGGCCAGCGAGCCCGGCGTCGGCGGCAGCACCACCCGGCCAGCCCCGCCGAGCCGTGGCGCTGAGCTGGGCCACCCGGCCCCGTCGGCAACCATGAGCGGGCCGAGCCTGCCTGGCCCCGCCCCGAGCCAGTAAAGCCCGCTATGCCGCGATCCTGTTATTAATTGGCCAATTTGTGAAAGCTGCGCACGGATTCTCGCGACGAACGAAAGTGCGGCTAATATTCGGGGTGCGGCTTATCTATTGACAAAGACAGCAACATTGTCGAGGCACCGGGGGTGCGGCTTATAATCCGTGCGGCTTGTATTCGTGAAACTACTGTACTCTTTCAATTCATCTGGAGTTTATATTCAGTGCAAGTTTGTTTTCCCACAGTAACAGCCAAACCATACCTGTAGCTGCAGATGCTGACTCCTATAGTTTCTTTCAAATAGGACATATCTCTTTCCCTTGCTTCTGAAAAATTCCTTTAGGGCAGCCTTGTACTTGGTCACTTCTTCCAGCACCTCTGAAGACAAGTCCACCACTGACTGATAGTGCCCAATTGGCAGGATCAGGACATGGTCAGGTGACAAACCCCCTTTGGCCAGGGCAAGGTAGCACTAGAGTGAAACAACACACACCAGTTACTCACTGTGCTGTAGGAGTTTACTCTCTGACTACTCATCCTGAGTAGCCCCAGCCTCAGGAAGAATCTTCTATGCTGCTTATTAGGGATTGTTTATTAGCCATTTTATTTGAATTTATTTTTATACTGAATTTATTAATCACTAGAAGAATGAGAAAGAGCCAAAGGGATTGCCAAAGGGACAAAAATTAGTATCTTTTGAATGCCAAAGAATGCCTTGTCTGCAGGGAAGCTGCTGAGTAAACTTCACCACTGAGGCAAGAATTTCTTATTCTGACACAAAAATCCACTTAAAAATTTAAACTAAGCCTGTGGATAAACCTGTCCCTGTAAGAGGACTATGCTATACAGGAGCAGTAACTTTAAGCAAAGTGCATAAAATAATGATGGACTGAGCTTCAAAGTCAACATCTCAAAGTACATCTTGGAGACACCTTATTTTTCATCTCTATAGAACAAAACTGTAAACAGCCATCCCAGAGATCTGGCACTGGTACAGCCTGCTGCCAAAGCAGGTTCTAGGTCACTTTCAGCTGGAAAAGTTTTGCCAGATGTTAACAGAGGGCTGGCACAGCAAAAAGTATTCTGGCACAGCAAAAAGTATTCCGGCACTGGAATCCAGCTCTGCTGCTGGAACAAAAGTGGACCTCACTTCACATTTTAAGAGTTTATATATTTGTAGAGGAGATGCAAAGAAACTGAAAGCAAACCCAAGAGCCACCAGCAAAGTTTGTTTAAATTTAAAATTGGAGATTGATATTTTGTTTTGTCATGTCTCAGCATGATTCTTAGCAAAGCCCATGCTGCAGATACTTACATGTGTGCCAATACTGACAACCAAGTGCTTCTCCACCTCTGGGCTGGCCAGGCAGAACCAGCAGGGCCCTGTGAGCTGAGCTTTGTAGGGAAAGAAAACAAGGATTAGCAAAAGGGATATTTGTGAGAATACAGACAATCTGGTAGCTTCCAGCCACCCTTCCCAGTTTATAAAGTGCTGAAGGCATCAGAAGGACACAGCTCTGGCCAGTAAATTCCAGCAAGAGAGGAGGAAGTGGCAGTTACACCCTGACATTCTCCTGGAATGCTATAACCTAATGAAAGAGGAATTTAGTATTTGCAGCTCACTAATAAAAAAACACCAGTAAATTTAAGCAAACAAATCAAAATGAGGTAAAAATGTTGCATAGGTAAAGACAAAGGCAGATGCTGTCAAATACACCTGTCAGTTCTGGCCCATCCATCACACCCAAAACACCTGCATTCACACCCAAACTGGGATAGCTGAGCTGAGCTTTTTGCAAGTGCCATGTCTGGTTCAGAGGGTAACTGCCATGAGCCCAACTATAACTACCATGGACCCAAAGAGCTTTGAAACTGCGCTCTTGACCCTTCTTCCACCTACTGAAGCCCTGGAAACAAGGGACCCTTCATCCCCCCAGCAGCTGGCAGTGACAGAGCTCTCTGGCCAGCTGACACCTACAGCTCAACAGACTGAGGAACAATTTGGAGTGATGTGGTCCATCCAATGCCTCGAGGGAAGAGCTCAGGATAAAAGCATCCTCACACTTACGGGGTTTCTTGGCTTGCTTAGGCTGGGAGTCCCCTCTCTCTTTCCCATCTGAGGGACGTTTCTTTCCCTGATGCTTGTTCAAGTCAAAGAAAAACTGACAAGCTGGTTCTTCCTGTTTAGGAAATGAAAAGTGAACAGGATGTTCAATTAGAACTGCATCATGTAAAGCGACAGGATATATAAGAATTTGGTTTTCCCTGAAGAGCTGTGAAACACTTTTGAAAAGCAGAAATACCACAGGATCCCTGAGGCTGGAAAAGCCCTCCCAGCCCATGGAGCCCAAGCTGTGCCCAGTGCCCACCTTGTCCCCAGCCCAGAGCACTGAGTGCCACCTCCAGCCCTTCCTTGGACACCTCCAGGGATGGGGACTCCAAACCTCCCTGGGCAGCACCTGCCAAGGCCTGGCCACCCTTTCCAGGAAGAAATGCTTCTGAATATCAAGGAACAGAATGACCTGTTCTCCTAGCAATGCAGCAGACTTTGCCTGCTTCAGTCAGGGAAAAACTTCTGGGAGAGCTGCCTCAAATCATTACGCTGTCCTATTCAGCCTTATGCTGAACATTCAGAATTTCCTGATTCTATGGATTTTTCAAATCTTTTCATCTGCCAGCCAGTGCCAAAAGAATGGCTTGATTTCTTAGACATGTTAACCTGCCACAGACTCACCAGAGGTTGACATCATTTGACTGAGCTATCCCATACAGCCAAATGCCATTAGAAGGTTTTAATGCTGAAGAGGAAAATACTCTGTTCCCATCTTTCTTAAAGTCCTCCTTTAAGAAGTGAAAGGCCACAATAAAGTCTCCCTGGAGCCTTCTCTTCTCCAGGCTGAACACCCCCAGCTCTCCCAGCAGAGTTTTGGACAGAGACATCCCAAAGGGAAAACCAAGAGTGTTATGAACACAGAGAGTGAACCAGGAATGCCCAGGTGGAGGAGCACAGGGCAGTACCTCTGCAGAGAGTGGGGCTTTGCTCTTGGGAGCCTCCTTCCTCAATTTCCGGTAGGGATTTTCAGTGACGTCCTGAGGCTGCTTCACCAGCTCTGCAGGGTCCATTGAGCTCATGGGCACGATGCTGAAGGCATAGAGGTACTGCAACAAACACAGGGGCTCAGGGGCAAGCAGCTCCTGCCACAGCTGCACCTCTGAGGAGATCACTTATAAACCAAGACACCCCAGAAGAGCTCCACACCACCCAGCACATCAGTGTTTGTGCCAAGGCAGGGCATAAAAAAACACACCCCCGTGCCAGTGTCCCACCCACGAGTTTATGGAGTGCATCCTTCATCCCTGCCTGTTTCCAGGCCTGGATCCTGGGCACCCTTAACTACCAACCAATATTCCATAACTTTCTCAAGGGGAGAAGAGAAACAGGTTGAAAATCTCATGCCAGAAGTTTGTTACTTTCAGTGGTTTGTGTTTCAGAACAACGTTCAGCCCTTACTCTTCTGACAAAACAGGCAAGTGGTACCTAGTGCTTAAGTGAGACAGGTATCTCCACTTCAGCCAAGCTTTTAAGTGCCTGATGTCATCCTCTAATTGGTCTTACTGCCCTATTATTGTATTTGAGAAAAGAAGAAAGACTCAGGGGTGTCAGTACCTTTTTCTTGCTTGTATTGCCAACATCAGCAAGCGCAATAAACCTGGTCACGTGCTGTGGGGTCTCCTGTAGCACCATGTGATTCCTGTAAGGAAGCAAAACCTGGCTTTAAGTACTGAAAGGACAGTGGGAGAACCCCTTTCTGCCATGAAGATATTCAGACAGCACACCAATCCTCCCATGTTCCTTAAAAATGGAACCCTTACTCGAAAACAAGTGAGACTTTACATGATTTTACAAACCTGTAAGGAAGTCTTTCGTAATAGGCCTTCTCCAGGGCAGCAAAATGGTACCTTGGTTTGAGAGTTGCAGCTAGATCTGATACTAACTTGGAGCCACACTTCTTGGTATCTATTTCCCCCTGCAAAACACAAACCAAGCTTTATTTAAACCCCTCAAAGAGCAGGAAGAAAAAAGGTTTCATATACTTCTCTATACACCCAAGTGAGTACATTCCCAGAAAATTCATGCCAAGGGAAGTCAAACATAGAATGACATATTAAACAACTACAGAGAATGCCCATGGAAACTTCTGAGATCTGAAAATCCCAACAAATTGCTTCTCTAAAACCCCCAAGAGCTGCAGGGTTGGTTATTATGCTGTGAGGGAAGGTTCTTAATGCATTTAAACTGAGGATTGCATTTCTTTTTGGATGTTGGAAGAAACAAACTGAGAGGAAGCAAAAAATGTTCTTTTGCTACGTGTGTGGCCTTGCTGTCCAGACAGATTTCAAATCATCTGAAAATCACTTCTGCTGAGGAACATTACCACAACAAAATTGGACACAAATGAAACAATGCCCTCAAAATCCAGACTGAGGAAGAACCAGACCACCTGACCGATACTAAAGGAAATAAACACAAAAACTCAAAAAATGGCAGGGACAGACAAAATGCCCTAAAGTCTCACAAATCCCCTTCCCTCCAGTCCTTCTTCTCTGAAGCATCTGCTTTCCTTGTGTCCACTCCCAGCTTTCTCAAGCACTCAGAGGGTGAACTGCCAGAGCGAGCAGAAAGGCAACCCTTAGTGAAACCCTGGGAACAGCACACTCACCGCGCTGTTGGCGTAAGTCCCCACGTCTCTGGGCCAGGGGGATGTCAGCAATATATCCACACCCCTGAAGTTTGGGGTTGACAGCAGAGAGGTTTTCAGCTCGGCCACGTCCTTGGCGCTGAAGCTGTGGGCGGGCGCCGGCTGCTGCTGCGCCTCGGTGCCGCTCAGGTAGGCGATCTGCAGCCCCGAGCAGCCGCTGTACACACCCCTGCGGCCTGCAGCAACACACACACACACACCCTGAGCTGCAGGGAAGGGCAGGGAATCCCCTGGGACAGGGCAGCAGCAGTCCATCCTCACAGGCAGCTCCTTTTCTGTGCCCACAGCAATGGCATCGCTTGGTGCCACAGCTCAAAGCCAGCCCTGCCCAGAACAGAGCTCTTCACACAAGCCCCAGTCTTCCCCCTCCTCCCTGCCACCTTGCTTCCCAAAAACTCATCCACAGCAATATGAAGTCTCAGCAAAAAAAAGCCAAATGCCTCTACTTTGCTATATTTTGGCCTGGTGGCAATTCTGGAAAGAAACTGGTTTTTCCTTTTAGCTTTGCTACACTTTGCTTGTTACTTCTGCTACTCCAGTACAGCCACAGCAAAATCATATTCAAATCTTCTCCTACAGAGACAGGCACATTCTGGGAAAAGATTCCCTCAAAGAAATAGAAATAGAACCACTATTCCTTCTGGTCAGCAAGTTCAGTATCAGGAAAAATGAAAGGAAAAACAAATCAAGAAAACAGAGGTTTTTTCCACAATTTACACAGACTGTACCAACACCCAGTTCAACTCCAGTTTGAACCACAGGATAAAAAATGCCACTTAAAACTCCCAGAAAAAAGGAGGTGTTAAAGTGGGGAGATAAGAGAATGTTCATGAAAGGCCCAGCAGGCAAAGGCAGCTCCCTGACCCCAAATCCCCTGCAGCCTTACCCAGGTAAGTGATGTTCTCAGCTAATTCACAGCCGCTGACGTCTGGGAAATAGCTCAGGGTGTCCTGGTTGTTAGCACCAAGCACATAGGTCGGGATTGGAGCTGAGGGAGAAAACCTCATTCAGTGAGCTTTAATTCCAATGCACCAGACCCAGCCCACATTGCCCAGGAATCACAGCAGGAAATCCCAACCAGTCAGACCCTCCAACACACTTTGGGAGCAACAAGCACAGGACAAGAGACCCTCTTGCAGAGTGAGTCCCCAGCCTGGTGCTCCCACAGCTGCAGGTGGTGAACAACCCCTGCTCCATCCACATCGCCCTTCCCTGCTTGTGTAAGGTTAGCTCCAAAATGATGCACAGCCCTAAAGCCAGGGGTGCTCCAAACAAACCCATCTTTCCTTCCTGAGTGGGGCTTCCCTGCTGCAGTATAACTGCTTTAACACCACAGTGCCCAGCCATGGCTCCTGAATTCCAAGGCGGGCTGTGAAGCAATGCCAGCCCCCGGGTGACACCACCCTCCTTCCTTACCTTTCTTGGCTCCTGTGCGGTACTCGGCCCATTCTGCCTCGGAAGTAGAGCCAAAGAAATTCCCGACACACAAAAGCATCTAAAAACACCGCATAAAGTTGCCATTTTGTCTCAGACAAAACACACACAAAGGCTTTGCTTGCACTACTTCAGCAGCATTTGGTTTGCTGAAGCAAAGAGATTACTCTGTGTTTATCTGTGTTAAACGCAACACCAACAGGTTTAAAAGGACAGGCTCTCCCGCCTTCTGTGCAGATCACGGCTCCTCCCAATCACTTGGTGTCGGATAGGGAGGGTTGAAAACCCCTTTTCACGCCGAGCAGAAAGAGAAGGGTCGCGGCCGCGGACGGACAGGACAGCAACACCCACACGAGCCCCGCCGGGACATCTCCCGCACAGGAACCCCACCCCGGGCCAGCTCCGGCCTCGTCCGTCTCGGGACGGGAATGGGAACTCCTCGGGAACGGAATCACGTCCCTCTCCCCACAAAAGCCTTACGTCGAAGCGGCCGCTCTTGGCCTGGATGGCGCGGACTCGCCCGAAGATCGCGTCTAGCCGTCCCTCCACGTCGCCACATGCCAGCCTGCGAGACACCGCGCGGTAAGAGCGGCCGACACGGCACGGCCAGGTCCGGCCTCGGCCCCACTGCAACTTCAGCAGGCCCTGCCCCTATCCCGTGTCGTGTCGTGTCCCATCCCACGTCCCGTGTCCCACCCCGTCCTCGTCCCGTCCCACTCACACGCGCAGCGGTGCTGCCGCCATCACGGAGATGCTCGACCCGAACCTCCCGCCACTTCCGGGAGCGCCGCTGAAACCGCTCCGCCACTTCCGGGCGCACCGCCCAAAGCGCTCCGCCACTTCCGGGTGCACCGGCCAAAGCGCTCCGCCACTTGCGGGCGCGCCACCCAAAGCGCTCCGCCGGTTGCCGGGCGGGCGGTGCCTGAAGCCTGGAATCGCCGGGAACTTTAAATCCCCCTGTCCGCAGGGCATCGCGGATATTCCCTGTGCATGTTGTCTTTATCCTGGTATGTTAGTGCTCCAGTCAGTGTTGGCAATAAGTTTGGAAAACGCGTGAAGAAGTAAAAGAGGTGATCTGGTAAGAGAGGGGTCGTTGCCTCAGAAGTGACTGAAATAATTACTGCAGGTGACTATGTACACCGATAAATTATTATAAGGTTCATTATGTATGTTAATGCATGTAAATACTATATTTCGGTATGTAATTATTACGCTGAGCTGTACCAAAACAAGCACTTAGCCTGTAAACACCAGCTAAAGTCTCCAGTATTTAAACAGCTTTTATATTTTGTTATAATAATGGCTTATAAGTAAACAATACTTTACAAATAGCTTTTATAGGGGATCTTTAAGTTAAAAGTTTATATATTTTTATTAAGGTTTTACAATGTTACCATCTGAATTCTGTAATCAGGAGATGAAATCTGAGTTGATGCTGTTGGGGTTTGTTCCTTCTGTGATATTGGGACTGAACCGTTCCACATTTCAACAACAAGCACCAAAAATGTAAAGTAATAGCTTGTATTTTCTGCATCTGGCCTGAATGAACCGCAAAATAATCATGAAATGGTTTGGGTGGGAAGGGACCTTAAAGCCCACCCATTTCCACCCCCTGCCATGGTGGGGACACCGTGGCACACCTTCCACTGTCCCGGGTTGCTCCAAGCCTCGTCCAGCCTGGCTTTGGACACTGCCAGGGATCCAGGGGCAGCCACAGCTTCTCTGGGCACCATATGCCAAGGCCTTATCACTCCCAAAAGCCACCCAAGCCGGTTGTATACGGGCGGGAAGCGGGAAGCCGAGGAAGAGTCCCTTTCATTTATTTTACTGACGGTAACTGGACCAAAGCGCACGCTCGCGCGCTCACCGGCGGCCCCAACGCGCCCTGAGGGGCCGGGGTGCGCCCCGCTCCTGCCTCGTTCCCGGCCCGATCCCACCAACTCCAGCAGGTGATGGACGCCACCCGACAGAGAGCTCCCCGCAATCCCGTGCTCTCCAAGGGGCGGAGAGGCGGCCGCCCGCTTCGGTGGAGCCGCCCCTCAGCTTCCCTGCAACATGGCCGGTGCCCCACTTCCCCTCAGGGGTGCCGCCGCACAGCCACCGCCTCCCGTAAGCGGGGCCGCTCCTCAGCTTCGCTCCAACATGGCCAGTCCCCCACCGCCCCACAAGGGTGCCGTCGCACTGTCACTACGCCCCCTAAGCAGCGGCGCTGCCCATCAGCCTCCTCTCTTTTTGGCGGCTCCTCTACCCCCTCCCCTCTGGGGCGCCGCCCCTCAGCCTCCCGCCAACATGGCCGCCCCCCCGCCTTCCCTCAGCGGCGCCGCCGCCGCATCGTCACCGCCTCCCCTCAGCAGGGGCTCCGCCCCTCAGCCTCCCCTCATCATGGTGGTTCCTTCACCACCTCCTCTGAGCAGCTCCGCCCTGTAGCCTCCCCTCATCTCGCCGGCTTCTCTACCCCCTTCCCTCAGCAGAGGCCCCCCTCCGCCTTCCCCCAACATGGCGGCCCCTCCACCTCCCGTCAGCATCAGCACCGCCCCTCAGCTTCCCCCACGGGCTCTTCCCGCCCGGCGCAGCCGCGGAGCAGCAGCCCGGGCGCGGAACGGGCGGGAAGGGCGCTTCGGTATCGCTGCCGGCGCGGTGCGATGTCTCTGCCGCAGCAGTGTGAGGCCGCCTTCGGCACCAGGGACCTGTACGGCGTGCTGGGCGTGCGGCGCGGCGCGGCCGCGCAGGAGATCCGCCGCGGCTACCACCGCGCCTCGCTGCGCCTGCACCCCGACCGCGTCCCGGCCGAGCAGAAGGAGGAGGCCACACGGCGCTTCCAGGTGAGGAGAGACGAAGGCAGAGAGGGGAGACAGAGGGGGGGAGGGAGGCCGTGGCGGCCGCGAGTGAGACGGACCCACTATCCCACAAGTGACCGATCCGCTGTCCCCCAAGTGATCGAACCGAGTGGCCATCCCACTGCCCTTCCAACCCCGACCCTGGCTGCCCTCCCCAGTGCCTACATGGTGACTGACTGTGGGTGGCCGCTCCCCGAGTGACCTCCCGGCCACCCCTGTGTCCCCCTGCAGATCCTGGGCAAGGTGTACGCCGTGCTGAGCGATGAGAAGCAGCGCCAGGTGTACGATGAGACGGGCATGGTGGATGAGGACGCCGAGGCGCTGCAGGACGGGCGGGACTGGCTGGAGTACTGGCAGCTGCTCTTCAAGGTGAGAGCGGGATGGGGCTGGGAGGCAGAAGAACCCTGCGTTGTTCGGTTTCGTGTGTTTTCTCTTAAATTCTCCCAGTGAGTAAGTCCTGTAATTCATAAAGCATCACCTCTTTGCTCCAGGTCACCGTGAAAGACATCGAAGACTTCCAGAACAGCTACAAAAACTCGGAGGAAGAGCTGGCTGATGTGAAGGCAGCATACATGAATTTCAAGGGCGACATGGATCGGATCATGGAGTCTGTGATGTGTGCAGACTACACGGATGAGCCCAGGATACGGGAAATGATCGAGCAAGCCATCGAGTCCGGGGAGCTCCCGTCCTACAACGCTTTTGTGAAGGAGTCGAAGAAGAAGATGATGTCCAGAAGAAGGCGGGTAGGTTGCAGCAGTTGATTACCATAAGCTTTTTTCCCTCTGTTCCCGAGATGTTTGTCACAGGAATGCTGGGTTACACACCTTGCTGGTCACATCTGGTCACCTGTGGTCATCACCCTCCCACCCCAAATCATTGTGAAAGGCTTTTCGACTTCTTTATTTCCTTATTATACACAATGGCTTATTACAGTTTAGCGAGTCCCTGCAGTTATCTACAAAGCTGTGAGTTAACAAAAACAAACAAGTGGTGAAAATACACTTGGGTTGACTTCTGGCAGGTGTGAAACTGCACTGGCCTAAATGGACTCTTGTATACTTTTGGACACTTTGTAGAATATTATATGCACATCACAGTAACTTTTAAGTTAATGTAGTATCTACCAAGACAGAAAAAAGAAAGGGTGTGGGAAGAGGGACAGGGACAAACATCTCTGTAAGAGCAGAAAAACCCCCTGTTCTGCTAAATGGTGGAACCAGAATGGGCTTCCCTTGCTTGATTCCTAATCTGTGGCCAAACTTGGAAACCCTTTGCACTTCCCTGCAGCTATTTGCACACAGATGCCCAAAAAAGCATTTGGTAACTCCTCTAAGACTTGCTCAGATAACATGTAAAATTCTTCTTAAAAAAAAAACTCGTTTGGTCTTTTAGGCAGAAAAAGAAGCTAAAGAGGCAAAAAAGACTAAAGATGAACTGGGCCTTGGTGAAGAAAATGACTTGCAGGCGCTGATTAAAGTAAGGCTTCTTCTGTTTGTTGCAGATAACTTTGTTACTGGCTTATAATTTTGTTTTCCCTGAGGTCTTTGATTTTGGATTCTTGCAACTCTTCTGAATTCCTGAGGTTAAAACCTGGCCTTAATGTTAACTATGTGCTTTAATTTAATTAGAATCAGAGTACAGTATGGATTTTATTACCTGTGTCTTTTTAAAAATTTATAAGAGCTAAATGTTTGGGGTACTTATGCAGTAACTTCTAGTTTTAGGCAGTTTCACAGGAAGTTTTAATGATGATACTAAACTTCCTGTAGCTTGTATTCACTGTTTAATCTAGTCCAAGATTTTGTGTAGCTGTCAAACTTCATTAGGATAAGCTGTATTGGGAAGTTACACAAGGTTTGAGTTTGGTTGGTGCTCTTTTCCCCTCCCCAGAGCCGAAGCAGAGAGCGGGAAAAGGAAATGGATAACTTTTTCGCCCAGCTGGAAGCAAAGTACGGGAACAGTGCTAAGAAAGGAGGAAAGAAGACCTCAGCCAAGAAAAGAAAGACAGAAGGAACAGGATAGACTGAAATACCAGGTTTCACTTTGTATGGAAACGTGGATTTGGAAGAATTTAGGGTGTTTTCCGGGCTCCTGTTTTGGACTGTGTGCATTGACTGGCTGTAAGTGGGAGACATGACTTGGAATGCGTGCTGAACAAAGAAGACAAGGCATTCCTGTGCTACTGTCTCCAACTCTTTGGGTGCTCTTACAGTTGAGATCCATGTGTGCTATTCACACACTTCTTCTGTAACAAACCTCCTGCTGTTTTTAAAGGTCTTTGCACATCAGCTCAACAGGTCTTTTTCAGATATTCCATTAGTTTTATATAGTTTGGAAAACTGCAGATTTAATAAACAAGAAAGTGGGTTTTTTTCAGAGTTTTGCTTCTCCAGTTCTCTGTATGTTTTCTAAATAAGCTATTTAAAACAAGCCAATTGTGTTGATTCTTCTGATTTCAGTCAAGTAAATCCTGCACACTTCCAGGGAGGATCATTTTTCAAAGGTGTAGGAATCTTGAGGTGAACACTTCAGGAGCTGAAGGCCCTCACAGCTTCAACAACAGCTCCTGGGGGGAAGGCAGAGGTAGATGGTCTCTCTGTTCCCTTTTACTTGTCTGCTCTCAAGAACAACCCTGATTCTGAGAAAGTAGAGTATATCATTCATTATGTGTTACAACACCGGGCTTGAAGATTACTTTTATTACACAAAATAAATAACAGTCCAGGAGCAATCCCTGGTGTCAGCCATCTGTACAAAAACCAAAAATGGCCTTAGAGGCAACTGCATTTTTTTAAACTCACTGACTCCTCTAGACTGTAAAACACTACATTATGTTAACAGAATCTATTCAAGTTTATTTGTCTACTTTTGTAACTCTTTTGCTACAGAAAACTCACTTGGTCCCTGAGGAATGGCATGGATACACATGGGATGCTTATCTGCACTTTGCCTGACATGACTGACACACTGCACAGTGTTCCAGAAGAGAAATTGTATTTTGAGATGGTTTAGTGAGTAGAGGTCTCTGGTGAGCATCAGCTTCTCTCTCTGAAAACTTACGAGGTATAGATTGAGCTCAGATCTGCCTTTTTTTTTTTTTAACTTCTGGAAATGCAAAGGCAGGTTAACCCAGTAATATTTGCACAGTTCCCTTCACAGTTTTTGATTAAAGCATGCTTGGATCAACTGGACTTGTGAGCTTCAGTATTGATGAAAAACTTATAACTGGTCTGGAGTGGGGAAATAAGGGAGCAATTTCATAAAGAATACTAACAAGGTTTTTTCCTATTGTGAACTGTAATTTGAAGAATAATAAGAACATACAGGAAAACAGTGCTCTTAAATTGGACTAGAAACGAACGACTGTTTGTGTGGAGCATCCTAACTTTGTTTAAATACAGCCAGTGGTTACCTCAGCTTGTTTTTACATTTCAGTCTGGCACTTACTGTTTGGGAGTAAGACCTTCAACTAATCTCTTATTTTGAGAAGCCTGTACCTGATGGTTTTGTCTTATCTGGAGCCACAAGGCCAATTCCAGCAAATGCCTCTGTTAGGTCTGTCACACAGGCAGACACAGCTCCTAAAAGCTCCACTGCATCAGTGGCTTCTGGAACTCTCACCTTGGAGTGAAAAAATCTTGTGTAATTATAGGTGTTTTTACAAAGGGACACTGAGCTATTCTGCAAAATTACCATGAAATGTCTCAACAGGAGGATTTTATTTTGAGTACTGTCTTAAACTATTTGTAGTAAGAAGTTTCTTTTTGCCTGTTCAGCCTTCTTCAGTCACTGAGGAAGAGGTAAAAGGTTTTAGTAAAACTCAGGAAGAGGCAGTGGTGTGCTGCCCTGGGAGCTGCCAGGTCACCTGCTCTGCTGCCTTGGTTCTACACACCTATATTCTTACCTGCTGCAGCTACCACACCATTCATCACTTGCCTAAGCTGAGTGCTTTTGTCAGTACAATATTGCTTTGAACATATTTAAACATATCAATACAATTCTTTAAAAATGTAAATCACTATGGCTGTGGAAGGCCAGGGTAACCTTCCCAAGGGAAAAATGAGCAGGTCCTGCAGTACCTGCGGCATGTAAGGACATGAACCCGTCACTGGCCTCATGGAAAATAGCACAGACTGAGAGTGTTTGCTGCATTTCCTAGGAGTTGGGCTTCACTGGAATGTATTCACCCTTCCACTGGGACATCACTTTCTCTACTGGCAGGAAATGGAATGTTTAAGTGCACCCCTTCTAATCTTTGGCAGCTGCTGCTTAGATTTATATAAAAATAACTATCTGTAATGAGGGGTGTCTGAAAACTCTTGTTGTGTAAACAACGTTGACCTTGCTGGGAAGGAGAGGTGGTTCATGACTCTCTGGACAGGGATGGATGGGTGGATGCTTCTCCATGGCATGTCAGTGCCTCTGTTTGCTTTTTGTGCCTGATCCACTTCGGCCATGGGCTTTCACAGAGCCACGTAGTGGAAGACCTGACAAACAAGAGATCACGGACAGCCTCAAGACTTTGGGAAGGAATTACAGCTAAGTATCAAATACATCTCCTCTAACCTAAAACTGTCTTTTTACTCTAACACATAGCTCTCAATGGCATTATTTATAATTTCCAAAAAGGGCAAAGCTTGTGCTTGCCAAGTTGCTGCATTGCAGGGAGCAACAGCATTCCTTGATGTTTTACTAAGTATTCATGTCTACAAAGCTTTTCTGATAATTTAAATTGTTTTTGTCAATACAGCAGTCATAAAACTCATCTTGCATTTTTTTTGCGGGGGGGATGGGACAGATATTTTAATTTCAGTAGGAACCCCTCCTTGCTTGTTTAAAAATAAGTTACTTCAGTTTTTGTGCCTTTGTTCACCTCCAGTTACTATTTCTGTTTAAGCTGACAACTCCTGCTTTGGAAACTTGAACACTGAGAGGCACTGGGGCTGATGACATTAAGCTTCCTTACTTGATTTAAATATTTGGTGGTAATAAAACCCAAAAAAAACCTCAACAAAATGCACCCAACTGTACTCTGGAGTAGAGTAGGACATAGCAAAGATAACATCTTTGTGAATGGCAAATTAAAGACATGGATGGAACTTTGAAAAACCTCCCCAGTGGAAATTATTTGTAGGAATGTAGCCCTGCAGGAAATGCATCTCTGTCCCAAACAAATCTGCTGATCTGTTTGATCTTACTAAGCCCTGTGACTGCTGAGCATACCTGAACTTGTGGATCCTCTCCTCGTCCAGGATTGATTACTATAATCAGTAACAGTGCAAGAACGGCGGCGCTGGGAATGGGGCTGCAAAAACAGCTCAAGTTATTTTTGTGAAAAAAAATCAGCAGTATTATAATACAACTACAAACTACTCAAACACAGGTGTTTGGTAATGAGTTAGATGTTGTGAAGGTCTAAGGAAAGTTTTAAATAAAGGTCAAATCAACTTCAGAAGTAGAAAATACATTTTTCTAACACTTGTTTAGAATGATCTGGGCTAGTTAAAGGCAGTCTCCATTTCAGCAAATTCTGCTTTTCCAAAGCAGATTTTATAACTGCCGAGTCCAGGATGTTGAAATTATACCCAGAAACCAATCAAGCAGCTATTTAAAAGCTGTGCTGAAATTACAGCTTTCAAAGCTTAGATAAAAATACAAGAAAGTATCAGTAGAATTGGAGTTTTAGTAAATTAAACCGAGAGTATTTGATACTGAAACAGACTGGACATTGATTACTGTTAATTCCCAAAGCACTCTTTTCAGTAAGTAAGGATGATCTGGTGTAATTAGCCATGCTTTACCAGGGTTCTGCTGGTTGTGTTAGACCTGGAGAAGGGATCAGGTAAGAGCAGCTGCTCCTGGAGCTGCTGGTGAGAGTCTTCTTGTGTCATGACACCGTGAGCACACCTTGAGTTCTCTCGAGGTTTCTGCAAGGAGAAATAACAGAGTTATGGCTTTTTGTTCGTGCAAAAACCAGTACATTGAAAATTATTAACCCAGGAATTACAGCTAATTTTTCAAGTGAATCACTTCATACCTAGTTATGAGGGGAAAACATTCAAGTGGCATTACTGAGAACTAAGCATGCAAGGGTGTGTGATGCTGTTACTCAAAACTGACACAACTTTTTTTGTGCATCTATTTGACCTTCTGCCACAAAACAACAAATAAATTGGAACTCTTGGGCTGGGTAATTTGACCAGCACTGAAAACAACTTTAGATTATCCAGTAATAAAATGAGATTCTTGTGCCTGTTACCATTTGCCTGTGGGGTCCTGTGGTGCTCCCATGCTCTGCCACGCTGGTGGTGGCAATGGGTGGCAGGGGGTGATTTCTGTTTAGCAGCAGTGGGGAGGGTGAGGTCAGCTGCTCCTGTGCAGTCAGGCTGGAATGCACCAGTAAGAACAGAAAAAATACACAGTTAATACATTTGGCAGGTGGAAAGGTGTAATACTGTCAGTTTCTTTGGCCTTCTGGAGTTAACTGTTCTGCAAGAATACCTTGGAAAAAGCTTCAAACCACAATCTGCACGTGAAAGAAGACCCTCCTAGTGCTCTCTGCTTACATTTAAAAATACATTTTAATAAAGCAGAGATGTCAGTATTTCTTAGATTGACTGAAGCCTGAGGAAAGGGAACAGAAATATAAAATACTGGAAGGAGAAACACCAGTTATGAAGGGACAAGGAGTAAGTCTCTGAACAGCAACATACTGGATGTTTTTACAGGTAAACTGCAAAGCTAAAAGTAAACAACTTAGAACACGTGGAATAGACAGTTCTGTCAAAGCCTGCACTGTTTCCTGATACCCTGTGGTCCTTCTAAATGACTCCATTTAGTCAGGTCATTGTGCAAAATAAAAGCAGGATAGATATTCTAGATGTGATTGAGCCCTTTGGTCAGTCAGATAACCTATTTGAACATCTTTATAGTCCAGTCTGGGCTAGGGTAGAAACGTGCACCTTGACCTCCAAAAACTGCAACCTTAAAATTCATCTTGAAAACAGGCTGCAGAAAAAGTCACTTCAAGAAGAGATGGTGGTGATCACTTTGCTTTGCTGTCTATTGCTCGTGTGCTAAACTACCTGAATGTGGGAATGTGTGTGACTGACTGAATCACAGCTGGCAGCACACCCAACATTAGCTTTAACAACTCAGCTTTCTCAGGGGAGTTGTGCTTTCCTCACTGCAATAATCCATGTCCTCCTGCCCCGGGGATGCTTTCTGTGCTCTGTGGCCCTGGGTCCCTGCAGGGAGAGGCTGTTTTGGGGACGTACAGGCGCCTGCAGACGTCGTCCCCAGAGCGCGGGGTTCCGATGGGGTGCAGGGTCCGTGGGGGAGGGTTCCTCCTCCTCGTGCAGCGGGACAGGGACGAAGTGCTGAGCTCCAGGGAACGATTTGGCCACGCCCGGGTAGCGAGGAGGGAACTCGAACCTGGCCGTTTGTCATCCAGGTCCCTAACAACAACAAAAAGTTACAAGACCAAAAGAGACATGGTCAGCCTGACAAAGTGCTCACCTACAGGTGCCTTTAATCATAAAATACACGGGCAGAAATTATGTGTGCTGATTTTTAACATAACTATTTACATTTTCCCAGAGGACAAATAAACAACTAAGCAGGAAAATAACTAAGAATTGCTTTCTGCAGCGGAGGAATTTATCTAACAAGGTTTTGGGCTGAATCCCTCTCACTGTGAGAGTGCTCTAGTTTATTTACTACAGGTGATCCGTAGTTCTTACAGTGTTTTCTCCATTACAGGCAGGTTCCTTTGGTGTAACTGGATCCCATGGATCACCATCAAGCCATTCAGGTTATGCTGAGAACCACTACTTGACCCTTGAGAGAGAGTTACCTGAAATTTAAAAAAAGTAAGTAAGTAAATTGCTGTTTGGCAGAGAGACATACACACACACATATTTAAAGATGTTTTAAATCACTTTAGAGAAAAGTCATTGATTTCTTCCATGACATCCAGATACACACCCAGTTATATTATTTCCCCAGCTAGGAGATCTTAACATTTGATTTTTTTTGAACAATAGTGCTTAGAAAATGTCCTAATACTTAATATTTTCCAACTGAGCAGCTCATTTGCTCATCTTCCAACAACGACTATAATCAGAAGCTTTACAAAAATAATTTTCTGTGTATATTGACATTTTATGTCAAGAACAGATCTTCAAAGTCCTTTTCTGAGATACAGACTGATTTGGAAAAAAACATCATATTCCACCCACCATAACAAGAGCAAGTAGAAAATAGCAGAGCTTTAATCCCATACATACTTGAGGTGTTTTTCTCCTCTTTTTGCTTTTGCGGCCACCTCTGGGTTTTGGGCACTACACACACAGTAAGGGGACACAAGGGACAGGCAAGGGGGAAGAAATAAAGAAGAAAGAAATAAAAAGAAATAAGAAGGAAATAGATGAATTAAAATGGAATAAACAGGTAACACTTTGGTGCTCACCATTCTAGAAGCAGACTATTTAAAGTTAAGCAGATTATACAGTTAAATTCAGTGTCTGGTTTAGAACTGCAGAGATTTCTTCCTTCTTGCTGGATGAATTAACTATTAATGTGAGAATGGGATCCCACACACACACTCCTCAACTTCACCATTTAATTGAAACATTAAATGGTGGAAAGAATTACATCCTGAATCATGAGCCACCACATGGCTGTCATACACAGATATAAAATGCTGTTTCAAGGAGAAAAGTAGGAATTAAAACTTCCAACTGAGTAATAAAGAAAAAGTAAATAATAAAGTAAAAAAAAAAAGTAAATAATAAATAAAGTGTCAGAAACGACAGCCAGCATTCACACAAAGTCTGAACTAGTTTTTTACCTAAATACAACCAGTCTGTTTGCTGAGGTAACACTGTGATTCATCCCCACACAAAACAACAGCTGGCTAAAAATCCTTACCAGATTTGATGTCACCGAGGGCATCTTTGTGTGTGGCACCCGAGGTAACAATGCTGGCAGAGGATCCAGCTGCAAAGGGCTTCTGGCATCTGCTCGGACTGTTTCT
Organism: Catharus ustulatus; assembly: GCF_009819885.2. Lineage (NCBI taxonomy): Eukaryota > Metazoa > Chordata > Aves > Passeriformes > Turdidae > Catharus > Catharus ustulatus. The sequence goes on along the minus strand of NC_046228.1, from coordinate 31,337,676 downwards.
ACTGTGATGATATTTTTCTCATCATCTGTGCAAAGCAACAGAGAATTCCTGTCAATACTGGCATTGCTAGTCATGGAGAGTGCTATGAGTCAAATTTTTTTTAGGGAGAGTCCCCTTGGATGAGAAACTCTGCTAAGTGTTTTGAAGACATGTTTCACACTGTTAGCAAAATAACCTTTTTATTCCCACTGAAGAGATCATTCCCAAATACATCGCTCTCCCATGGCATCTTTGCAAAATTAGCTGTAATCCCCTTCTGAGCCCTCACCTTAACTGTGATCCTTACCAGAGGATGACCCTTCCCAGTGCCTGCAGATCAATTCTTCCATGCAGACCAGGACTTCACTCCACACATCATCAAACACAAATGTGAGCACGGAATCCTTCATGCAGGAGTAGGGAGAGACAGGAGGAAACCCCAATTTCCGTCTGCCAGAGGACAGTCCCATTTTCCTCTCGTGCAACTCCTCCTCCCTGTAAAAATATAAGTATAACCTGCACCAGAAACACATTGTGTCCTATATTTACTTTTAGTTTTCCCATTGATCTCAGTGAGAAATGACTGACCCACCCTGGTCTCCCTATACAGAATGATTATAAATCACACTCCATGAACAATAATTTACCCATGAGATCAAATTCCCCTCCAAAAAATCAGTATTCATCATTACAGTGATACTTCTTCATCACATTGTTAGGCTCCATATCTAATATCAGGACAGAATCCTGAAGACAAGAGAGTGATATTATTTGCTGCAGTAATGTCTCTCTATCCTGGTAAAACCAAGAAACATAACAGTTTTAATTTAATGGTCCATGCAGTTAAATGGCTTTAATTATTAAAACCAATTAAGTAGTCAGGAACTGACAGCACTCTCCAGAGTCCTTGCCCAGGCCACATGTTCATACTGTAGGGCTGAATAATGTAAAGGGGTAAAAAGATAAAAATAGTGGTAATTGTTTCTTGACAAGCATAAAATCCACTCTAGTTCTTAAAACTACCACTGAAAAAAATCCAGGAAGGTACAGTTCCACCCAAAATGCCAGTACAAAACAGAGGCAGCACACTGCACACTGTTGCATAACTAACAGCAGTGAATTTGAAATAATATAAAAAAATAAATGGTGTTTAAACACGTATTATTAAATACACAGGCTCTTAGTTATGATGGCATGAATTATTCAAACCAAGCACAAAAAGGGAGAGTCTGAAAAGTAATAAAAAAATTCCTAAACATAATTTAGTGAAAGAAATTGTCCTAGGAAATAGGCTGGGAAAATTCCCACTGCAACCTCAGGCCTTTGAAAACTTTTTAGAAAAAAGATAAATAAATTCATTAGGTATGTGTATCTTAACTGCAGGAACCCCAGGACACTATTTTAATATTCAATACCTACACATCTCTGTGGTCAAATGCCAAGTATTCCTCCACTATGCCTTCAGAGAGAATGACTTCCTCTTCCCCTTCATCGCTTTCTGAAGAACACAAGGTCTGGGGCTTGGAAGGGTCAGCCTTTTTGTGAGCAGGAGCAACAAAAAGAGGCACCTTCTTGCCCAAAACCCTAAATCTGAACAGGTGACAGTTTTCAGAAAGCAGAAATAAAGATAAGTTGTTATTCCACCTCAAATAACTGAGAGACAGCATGGTCATTCAGGGCAAGCAGTAGTGAGGCAAAAAAATTATTCATTACAGTAACAACTTTTGGTTTTGATACTATTTAATTCTTGCTAAAGAACCTGAAATTTCTGGGAAAAAATATCCAAAGCTGACTAGAAAGCATTCTAAAACATTAAATAATAAAAGCAGTGCTCTGCATTTTTTATGGCCTAGGCAAATTTAATGGATGATTAATAATAAAACCAACTACAGTACACACATATTCTTAAGAAATCAGCAGCAGCAAAGATATTTCTATTTACTGGCCAGTTCACTGTAGTCAGCAAAAGCACAGCTAGGTGTTCTTGCTATTCTAAGTGTACTAAATTTAGTTAAAAAGGGAAAAAAAGAGAGTATGCTGTGTTCAAAACTCAGCCTAATAGGAAGGCTGCATACTTTAAGAAGCAGAGAACAAACCTGCCTTCCCACCTTGGCATGATCCAGGCTCACTGCTGGTACTTACTCGTCAGAATCCTTCTCCTGTGGTGAACCTACATCTGAGGGAGCCAAACTGCTCGAGGGGGAACTGGAGTACCATCCGTACCCTTCATCTGTGGGGGCCACCAGCTGCTTCCCCACCACCCTGCCACGGCAAAAGCGAAGGATAAATACAGCAGAAAGCCCTGGCAGTACAGTTATCGAAGGTGTAAGAGCAGCAGCAAATCCTAAAAGGTCTCCTGAGAAGCCATGCAAGTTTTCCTGGTGACACTTTCAGTTTTCTAAGAGAATTCTGCTCTGTTAAGGCCAAGTGAGTTGCAGATAGCAACAAACCTCCAACATGTGAGGTAAGAGGATGTTTATTAATGACAGGCAGGCACATCATGAGAGTGATCTTTTTACCTCTATCTACAGCATAATTACACAAACCCACCCTGCCACCTGGTTTAAAAGCAAACTGTGTGCATCCCTAGCCTTGTGAAGGTACCAGCATCAGTCCATTAATAAAATACCTGAGATGAGGAAAGCTGGAGGACCACTGGTGGCATTCTTCCCGCAGCCCCTCAACATGAACGTTATCTTTCTGCTCATACAGAAGCTCATCAATTTGTCTGAACATCTGCTGAACTTGTTGTGTGGCAGCTTTGTCAAATTCCTAGAGAGGAAAGAAAATACCTCGTGAATAGCATTTGCAGGGGGGTTTTAACTGATCTTTTGAAATATAATTGAAAAACACAACTATTTGTTTAAAGCTTAGCAGGATTGCATAAAAAGATTTTAACTTTAAATAATTTTCTCCCAGAGATGATGCAGCCTGCTCTTAAGATGCATGACAGCCACATAAAAAGCTTACATTGACACAGCAGAAAAAACTATTGAGACATTTTGAAATATCCATATTATTACATTAAGCTAAAAAGACTTAAAGAAATCAGAACAGGAAGGATAGAATTCAGTGATATTTTAATGCAATGGAGGATTTGTTGCTTCCAGTGTCCACAAACAACAGCAATGCAGACTGGTGGGAAACACTGAACCTGAGGGATGGTCAGGTCCTTTGTTACATGTAGATACAAAATGGGGTCAGTTCTGGGGTCATTTAAATCTAAACAGCTCCAGCTCACCTTCCAGAAGGCAACAGCACACTTGACTTTGGTAGAAGGAGAATAAATCAAACATTTCTAAATGAAAATAATGTTTTAGCAGCTTACTATATTTTGAGAAACATGCAAGGATGCAAAAGTTTGATAAACTCACGCCAAGTATCTGGAAGTCATCCAGCCATGGCTGGGGTTCCACAATAACAGCCTTTATAGATACATTTGTGCATTAAATGATTTGCATTTCTAAAATTTTTAGTGGAAATGCAGAATATTAACAGAACAGTTAGAATGAGCATAATGTGTTTTGAACTGAAAGATGGAAAGCGGTAAAAAAGATGTTCTTTCTATAATCACTACCATGATTTTTTGACAGCTCCAATCATTTTTGTTCTGACATGTCTTTGCAGTGGTATTTCAAGTGTCCTTCTGTGCTAGGTTTGGCTTGGATGATTATGTTCTACTCACATCATAGCCCCAAGAGTAGACTGAGCTGTCTTCTGTGGAGGTGTCAGCACAACCCTGGCTAGCGGTCCGTGGATCCCCATGATCATCCGATGCCTTATGGATTCCTGACTCCCTGAAATGCGCACATGGAGCCAAAAAAAAAAAAAATTAAAAAAGCAGAACAGCCCACAGTGAACAATGACAGATCAACTGTGTCCGTAAACAAAGCCTGGCTGTGTCGGAACAGCTGGATCAGACATGTCATGACAAGTACCTGGACGTCTGGCCGAGGTTTTCAGCCGCGGGTGAGGCTGAGCACACCTGAGGCCGTGGCTCTGGCAGTGGGTGATGCCTCAAGGCATGTTTTGGGAGTCCTTGTCTAAAAAACAGAAGTGGAACTTGGCATTCCTTAGAAGAATAAACATTCACAGAGTTCCCAGTAAGTTTTCTAGGTTTATTACTATTACAAAGCTAATTCCTGTCACCAAAGCTCTAGGTTTAAGATGTCAAAACAAAGTCTGGATAAATGTGGAGTTAAAGGTCTTGGCTTCGAAATCAGTTTAACTTGAGATGTTGTGAATCAGGCTACAGCTCCCTACAAGCAGTGACAATGCCATTATCCATGTAGATTAATTAAATTGAATTAAATTAAATAGAACAAGAGTAGACTGGCCGAGTAAGTCAGAACTGACCCAACTCTTGAGTCAGGGGAAAAAAGCCGGTTACAGGGAATTAGTGGCGTTCTATCCCACCGGTCCCGGTGCTCAGGAATCTCGGGAACCCTCTCCCGTCGGGGGCAGGGGTGACCGGGCCGTCACGGGGCCCTGTTTGCTGCTGGGAGGGCGCGGGGGGCAGACAGGCCCTGGAGCGGGGCCGGGGGGGATCGCGACCGAGACAGGGACCGCGATGGAGCTCGGGACCGTGCCGGGGACCGGGGTAGCGGCGGCCACTCACGGCTGCACCGGCTTCCGCGCGTATCGCGATATCATCCTCAGCGCCGCCGCGCCGCCGCCGCCATCGCGCCGCTCCTCCCGCGGGGGCGGGGCGCGGCCCCGGCGCGATGGAGGCGCTGCGGCGGCCGGCGCTGCCCGAGGACGCCGTGCGCTACCGCCTGTTCGCGGCGGCGGGCCCGGGCGGCGAGGCGCTGCTGCGGCGCTGCGCCGAGGTGGCCCTGGTGCGCTTCGCCCCGCTCCTGGCCTCCTACGTGTGGCAGCGGCAGCCGTTCCGCCTGCGCTACGTGCCGCGCTGCGGTGAGCCGGGACAGGGCCGGGGGGCACGGCGGGAGGAGCGCCCGGAGGGGACGTGTGAGGGGCACCCGGCGGCCGGGAGCCGGCAGATGGGAGGGGGACCCGGCGGCCGGGAACCGAGGGCTTGTGAGGGGGACCCGGCGGGACCGTGTGGGGGAGGCCGAGCAGGAACCCGGCGGCCTCACAGTGTCACAGCGTGGGTCGGCTCAGAAAGGCCCCCACTGAGGCAGCCGGTGCCACGACCCTGCTGCAGCAGGATCATCCCAGAGCACACCACACAAGATTTTGTCAGCAGGGAGGGAGACTCCGCACCCTGTGGACAATCCGGTTTTGTGCATGGGGTTGCTGAGCCGCCTCTCGTCTCTGTGCCCCGTCCAGGCGAGACCCCGGCGCACATCGGCGGCACCACCCTGTTCGGGGATAACGTGGAGGATGAGTGGTTCATTGTGTACCTGGTCCGGGAGATCACCAGGGAGTTCCCGGGGCTGGCAGCCAGGTAAGGCGGGTCCTGCTGCGGTGCTTTTTTGGGAGGGGTGCGAAGGGACAGTGCCCATGATCTGAAGGTCCTGTCTTAATATTCCCCATCCTTGTAGGTATTTTCCCATCCCGTACACATTTGAAGTGTCCAAGGCCATGTTGGATGGGTTTTTGAGCAGCCTGGGCTAGTGGAAGGTGTGCCTATGGCAGAGGAGATGGAACCACATGATCTTTATGGTCCCTTCTAACCTAAGCCTTTCTGTGGTTCTATGAATATTAAAAAAAACCCCAGCAGACGTGGATTCAGAAGTGTGTTGTTGTGCTCTGCAAGGCTTTTCCTGCTAAGAAACCGAATTCTCCTTGGCCAGGATTGATGACAACGATGGAGAGTTTCTCTTGATAGAAGCAGCTGATTTTCTCCCCAAGTGGCTGAATCCTGAGAACAGTGAAAACAGGGTGAGTAAAACTCATCCTGAAAACAGTTTGCAAGGGGGCCACAGTGGCCTTTTGTAGCAGCTGGAGTTTTTTCTTGTACCTTTACCCAAGTGATCTGACTGCCTCTGAAAATCCAGAGTGCTGTCTGTCCCTTACTGTTGCTCCTTTCAGGAGCACTCCTGTATCTACCTGAGATTAAAATGGAAATAATTAACTTCTCATTAGAAAAAAATTAATTATTTTTCCCTTATTCTAAGATTTGTAAAAGACATGGAACACAGCACAAAAATCGATTGCAAGTGTGTCTACCTGGACTATCAGGCTCATATTTCCCTTTTGTTTGAGGGAGCAGACAGAGTGAGGGGGTTGAGAATGCTACATTCAGGGCTTTTCTTAGGATCAGGAACCAGAAGAGGCCACATGTAGCATCTGAAATAATGCTTTTTAATCCCTGTGAAGTTCTAAAGCAGTTAGGTTATGCTGATTCTTCTGAAGCACTTCTCTAGTTGAAGAGAGACTTGACTATTGTTTTTAAGGAAACAATATATTTGGTGGAACTTACTGCAGTTAAAATGGGAGTTTTTACTAGTTGGATCGTGGTCTCTGGCATCTCAATAACATTTTTAAAAAACCTGTGCTGCTTCCTGTATTGGTTCTCTATTTGTGCTTTATATTCACTGTGTTTAAACAAATGCCTTTGTATATGAAATGAAATTTCCCATCACTCTGTGTGTGTGACTGTTCTCACCCTGTGTGATGAGAGCATTCCTCTCTGCCAGGTGTTCTTTTACAAAGGAGAGTTGCACATTATTCCGCTGTCAGAGACTTCAGAGCAGGACTGGGACCTCTCTGCTCCCTGTCCCACGATCCCAGAGGCGTTGGCACTGTTATCCACCCGCTCCGAGGAGTTCCTGGCTGCAGAGCCCATCAGAGCGGCGGTGTACAAACGCATCGATGGGTATGTGAGAGCTTTGTTAGGATCCTCTGCAATGGTGGGGTTTGGTTCTGTGCTCTCTGCAGTTTAAACATTTCCCCAATAGATGAGATAACACTTTCTGTTTAGAAACCAGCAGCTGGAGGTTTTTCTGTGGCACTCTTGGAAAGAGGGGGATCAGCGTCCTGTAGGCGGTGATCTGGGGGATCTGAAACTGGTTCACTGCTCTAATTCCACACCTGACAATGACAAGAGTTACTTTTCTTTCACATCCTTCCTAAACTGAAAAATTAGAAAGTCCCATGATTTTTTTAGGGAACCCTGTGCAGGTGGAAAAAGAGGATTTGACCTAAACTGTAGAATTAGCAGAATTATCAGAGCTTCAGCTTGTCACAACTGTGTTCAGCCCTGTACTTTATTTTTTACAAGGATTGTGGCAGCCTAACTTTTACAGAGCACGGTGAAGAGGATTTGTTGGTTAAGTTCACAGGGACTCATCTTACCCATGTGGGGGATTCAGTTTTATTAGCCATGTACATTTATATAAATGCATTATAGAAACAGACATTCTTGGCATTAGATTGACCAAGTTTTAACTCCAGAATAATCTTCTGACCCATGATTCAGGTAAATATTAAAGTGAGAAAAAAAGACGTGGTTTAACTTGCATTACACTTCTGTTGCTGCTCAGGTATCCTGAGAAGATCCAGGCCTCACTGCACCGAGCCCACTGCTACCTCCCGCCTGGCATCGTGGCCGTGCTGAGGCAGCGCCCGTCCCTGGTGGCTGCGGCAGTGCAGGCGTTCTACCTGCGGGATCCGGGTGATTTACGGGCCTGTCGGCGCCCCTTCAGAACCTTCCCTGCTGACCAGCGTGTGATGACCTTGGTAAGTGCTCTCTAAAGCCTCTGATCACCCTGGTGAGTGCTGTGCTCTTCTAGAGCCTGTGATGACTGTGGTAAGTGCTCTTCTAGAGCCTGTGATGACTGTGGTAAGTGCTCTTCTAAAGCCTCGTCCCTTACAGTAATTTCACAATTATAAGCCGCACCATTCTGACTAAAATTTTGGTCCGAACCCAAAGTGCGGTTTATAATCAGGTGCGGCTTATATATGGACAAAGAACGAAAAGTTGCTGTTTTAGTTTGGAGGACAGGTGTCTGCTGAGAAAGGCAGGAACTTCTCTTTGAAATGGAGAATGTAAACCCCCTCCCTCCAAATTATTATAATTTTGAAATCAAGGGCTTTTCAAGCAAACATATGGGAATTAGGAATAACAGTTCTTTACTAGGGAAATTAAAATAGAAATACAGTGCTACAAAGAAACAAACTCCAAACCCTGACAAAGTCAGAGTACAGCCTGACACCCCGTCAGGCAGGGTGTTGGTAGCAGTCCCATTCCATGGTGGCTGCATCCTCCTGCAGTGACAGATGTGATTCAGTTGGAGCAGTGCTCCTGTACAAGGTGCAGTTTCCCTCTGGAGGTCCAGTGGTGATGTGGAGAAATCTGGTTTTCCTCAAGTCCAGTGGAGAAAGGGGCTCCCTTAGTGTCCCAAAACTTCTGTTTTTATCTTGGTAAGAAATGTTGGGGTCTTCCCCCTGGCTGGAGCAACTCCCAATGGGATGGAGTGATTTTATCAGTCCCACAGTGGGACTCAATGGCCATTAGCAGAAAATGACTGGCTGGAGGAAGGATGGGTTGTGAAAAGATAAAGAACAATGCCCTGCCTGGTTTCAGTGGATGGCCCATTAGCAGAATATCTCCTGTGGAGATCAGGATCACTGTCCCCACCCTCAACAGATGGTGATAGAATAGATACCTTTTATCACACTCTGTATTGTAATGTGCCGCTAATAATCAGGTGTGGCTTATGTATGGACAAAGAATGAAAAGTTGCCAACACCCAGAAGTGCAGCTTATACTCAGTGCGGCTTATAACCGTGAAATTACTGTAATCAAGAACAGTATCCAGGATGTATTTTGGATGCAGTCTCAGGTATTGCCTGTGATATGTGTGCCTTCAAATATGCTTCAATGAGCCTGGTGGGAGCTGGATGCCTGTCCACAGCACAGTCACGCTGCAGGGAGTGTTTTCTGCTCTGGCTGTTCCAGGTGACTTTCACTCGGTGTTTATACGCACAGCTGGTGCAGCAGAAGTTTGTTGCAGACAGACGCAGTGGATACACCCTGCCCGCCCCATCTCATCCTCAGTACAGAGCCTACGAGCTGGGCATGAAACTGGTAATGATTTTGGGTGCATTTTGTACTTGCTTTATCTATATCCAGGGAATGAGTCTTTGTCTGGAAGTTGTTTTCTTCTCCAGAAAAACGTGAGCAGAGTCCATCTCCCCTTAAGAACATCTTCTTGTTCCATCTTTTGTATGCAGGCTCACGGCTTTGAAATTCTGTGCTCCAAGAGCAGTAAAGTAGCTCCTGATGCCAAGAGAAATGTGTTAAGTGGTCCTCTGTGGGAAAGATTCCTCAGGAGCTTGAAGGAAAAAGATTATTTCAAGGTGAAGCAGTGTGTCTGTGGCCTTTAAACATTCCAGGGAAAATAGATTTTAGCACTTGAACTTGTGTAAGGAGTTGCAGTGGAGCAAGAATCTGAATCCTTATCTCTGTGTCAAATGAATTAATGTCTTCAAAGAGGACATGTGCACTTTGTTCCCCTTTGAAAGTAATTTATTTTGGAAATTAAAAACGAAAAAGCAAGATTTGGGGATTTTTTCATTCATCTAAAGAAAGGGGAGAAATGCACTTGAATGAAAAAAACCACCATGTGATTGTGTGAGGTGTAAGTGATTTCGCTGGTTTGCATTTCATTTCCACACCTCTAGAATTAATTTCTTCAAGACTAGTACATAACACCATAGATCTGTTTGGGCCCACGCAAGTGTAATTTTTATGTGTGTGTGGTTTTTGTGGGTTCTGGGGGTTTTGGTGAGGTTTTGTGGTGTTTTTTTTAAAGATAGCTTTGACTACTTACTTGAAGTTAATAAGTTGGGCATAAATTAACTACTTATTTGAAGGTTATAAAATTGGACAACTCTATAGAAATTCTTAGGTTAATATACTTCAATATACTTCAAATATAAAAATACCCCTTTACTGAATACAGTACAAATATACAGGGCAAAGAGGTTTTATTTGTTTTGGTTCTCAGCATTTCTGTGTGACAGGCATCCTTAGGAAGCTTGACTGTGAAGAGGAAGGGGAAGGAGAATTTTTTTGATTCATGCCTGTGACTTGCATTACATAGGGAGAAATGGAAGGATCTGCAAAGTACCTGGAACTGCTGCACATGGCAGAAGATCACTTCCAGCAATCTGTTGATGTGCCAGAAAGGTAAGAACTACTTGAAATTCATGAGTATCGCATACCCTGCCTACAAATCCTTTACCTGACCTTTAAAATCCTTCTTACAAAAAACCTTTTCTCCATGGTACATTTAACATGGATGCTGTGGCATGGACATACAGGTGCTAATTCCTCTAGAGTACTCTACTAGGAGAAGTTCTTGCTAGAGTAACTCTTCATCTCAGTTTTGTGAAATGCTGAGCTCTTCCAAGTGGGTTAAGAGGTGAATGAAAAGTATTATTTACTTGGTTGATTGCAGAAAGTGTATAAAAACTTTGTGGAAAAGCAGTCTGTGCTGTTTGGGATCTGGCAATCTTAATATTTACCAAGGCAAAATAAATGTAAAGAAAAAGAGCCATGACAAATGGGCTTTGGAGCCATCAGCTGGGAATTTCAGGGACTGAATGTGTCCTCTTACGGCCAATACTCTGTGTAGTACTCTGGTACTTCCTCCAGATTCACTTCCCTTTTTGATGTGCTTGCACAGAAGGAAAAATGAAGAATTTGAATGAAGACCTGAATGCAGATCATGTGATCCCATTGAATCCATTTCAGTAAATTGATTTTGTTTTTTCTAGCTCTGTTGAAGTGAGCCCAGGTGATGAAATCCTGACACTGCTACAGACAACATCCATTGATTTGGAGGAATTTGAGAGAGAAGCAGCTTGTCTGCCTCCAGAGGATGGTGAGCTGGCTGGGGGGAATTGTTCCTATTACAGATGATTATTTGTGGGAATGTTGACAGCTGTGAAGAGAAAGCCAGTCATTAGTCATGAAGCCAACCTTCATTAAGACTAGATACTGGATTGGCTCTCCCTTTTCAGAGTAAGCCTTTCTTCTTCCACTTAGTGGCCAAAGGACTAGAGTGGCATCTCTTAGTTTGAGCTCTGCAAAACAGACTTTTGAAGTAGTGAAGTGAAATCTCCACTCTCTTCTTCTCAGCCTCTCTCTGCCTTATGCTGTGTGTGACCCAGGATCAGCACAAAAACTTAAATGCAAAAATGAGCCCCAGAATGGTTGGAGTCCTGTCAGTCAGCTGGTTTGGGCCCTGTGAGCCAGCAGGTTAGTGCAGAATAACAGATCTGTCCTGTGTTCTTTCAGATGACAGCTGGCTGGATATTACACCAGATGCTCTGGATCAGATGCTGAAGGAGGCAAGAAGTGAGACCATTCCTTCCACAAATGAGGAAGAGCAAAAATATGACTTGGAAGCGGTTGCTGAGAGCATGAAGGCCTTTGTGTCCAAGGTGTCCACGCATGAGGGAGCAGAAATGCCATGGTAGTAGCACTTGGAATTTGGGGTCTGGTGTAGAATGTTGCACTCTGCTGCAGCCCTGTGGCTGATTCTGTGATGCAGAGGATCAGAGTTTGAAGGTGTCCTGCTGAGCAGGGGCCTGAAGCAAACCCATAGCAGTGAAGATTCACCTGCTTGAAATCAGCTTGGTACCACTCTGACACTGGTGCAGGTTAAAGTGCTGCAAGCTGAGCTGCTCCCTGTCCCTCAGTTTGGTTTTGTGGCCTTCAAAATTCTTCTCGGTCATTCCAGAAATTCCTGCACTCATTGTTGCTTTTCTGATCCATAGAGGCTTCAAAATTCTGAGGACTTCTATGTTCAAATGTCCCCACTTCAGTCCTGACTTGAGAGAAATCAATATGGCTTGTGCCTCTGTCAGGCTTATACTAGCAGAAAAGCTTTATTATTTAAAAATATTTTTATATTTCAGGTCATCTGATGAATCCCATGTTACCTTTGATGTGGATTCTTTTACAAAAGCCCTGGACAGAATTTTAGGTGAGATTGCTTCTTTATTTAAAACAAATCCTGGCACTGATTTCTTTGCTGTTGTACTGACACAAAATAATACCCAGGAGCAGACTCGGAGGAGCTGGATTCTGATGATCTGGATGAGGAGGAGGAGTTTGATTTCTCAGATGGGGATGATGAAGACCTGGATGCTGGAAATCCAAGGCAGGAGCAGAAGGTGACTCCTGAGGAGCTTGTGGGCAGTCTCAAGTCGTACATGAATGAGATGGACCGAGAGCTGGCACAGACCAACATTGGAAAAAGTTTCACCACCCAGAAGAGAGGGGTGAGTGTGCCTTGAGCTCTGATTTGTAGCAGTAATTTCCAGAGAGGAAATGTGCTGGAAGTAGCCATTCTGAGTAAGGTGCTCAGAACCTTCTCCCATGCAAACAAAGTGTGCTGTAGTTGCACCATAATACACTTTTTTCAAGCTAAAATTTCCATCAGCTTTGAATTTGCACATCTTTTCCAAGACTTAATTTAATTTCCCTGTTTTCAGTAGTAGGGCAAGCAGCTGCAGCTTGACTTTTGAGTTCCTGTAGTAGTTTACTCCCATGGGAACTGAGCCAGGACTCAGCAACACTTTCTGTCCTTCACTTGGAACTTCATCTGGGTAAAGGACAGTGATGATTTTTAGCTGGCATGAGCATTTGGTGGCTGAATTCCTGTTTGTCAAGACTCTGGAATGTAATTTGCTGGATGCAGAATTGTTGTTTCTTTTCTCTTGTGGCTTCCCTTCTTTTTTCCCTTAAATCTGCTCATGCAATTTGTCAAATCTTTCTCCTTGTGCTTTCTGCAGGCAGGTTCTGTTGAAGCAGCCACATCTGAGAGTGCTGGCCCTGGTTCTGGAGCTGAGGATGCTGAGCTGGCACCCGTGGATGTGGACATGAACCTGGTGGCAAACCTGCTGGAGTCCTACAGTGCCCAGGCTGGCCTGGCAGGACCCACCTCGAACATTTTACAGAGCATGGGGGTGACTTTACCTGAGAACACAGATCTCACTGGCTCCAGCAGCTGAGCAGTGCAGTGAGAGACTTTGGACAGGACATGGCTGGTGGGGAAACGAAGCACAGACAGACGAGCAGGATGTGGAAGAAGAGGCCAAAGGTTTTAATGTTGAGCATTCTGTTCATTATGTGTCATTTCAGCAAAGTGAGTTTACCTGCAAAAGCTTCTGTTTGGACACTGTCTTGGATGGAAAGGAGAATTTCCCAGTGCTAACACATTTTCAGGAAACTGAAAAATGATGTTGTGACTTTAACAAAACTCTTATTACAAAAGGTTCTCTTCCATTTTTCCAATCAGTGATTCAATTTGCCACCTTTCCAAAATGTTCTTTTACACAATGCTGAGTGGTTTCAATACCTGGGAAGCAGTTCTTGTTCTGAATATGCTGCTGCCTTCAGGGGGAGGTGGGGAAATACCACAGTACAGGAAGAGTCTCCTGGATTTGGGAATGCTGGTTAAATGTTGGACAGACACTGAATCCTTCCCAGAAGTACAGTGCTGCATTGTAAGAACTTCTGACCATTACTGTAAGAGCCTGTTCCTTATTAACACAAGGATTTGAAGAGCAATTGGATCAAATGTGTAAATATTGGCCAGAAGTATTTTTAAAATTTATTTCAATAAAAACAGAAATACAACTTGATTACTGATTTTTTTTTTGAAGTTGTGCATAACTTCCTCAGTGAAATATCAGTTCTTAGAGTGAAAGCATTTCCATAATTGGTCATTTTCTGAATTGCAAATGTTGGTATCATGCCAGCAGTATCTGTATGTGAGTCCAACCTGAACAGTTTAGGGTTTTTTCACTGAAAATGTTGCTAGGAGGCGTGCAGCATGCTGCTTTCACATGGAAAGAAAAGTCTATTCTAAATATGATAACTTTAGTTCAAGATAAATTTGAAATAAAATACATAGAAATTCTTGGTTTACAGACACCAACAATGCAGATCTGCCAGGTCCAAATCAGCTTCTTAATTTTTCTGAGTTCTTTTTCATTCAGCAATTAATCAGTTGGCCGCCACTGGTACTGTATAATTTACTTTGTCAACAGTTCATGGAGAGCACTGGCAGCTGGACAGGGATTAGAGAGGGACAACAAGTGCTGGAAATTGTGAAGAAGGTTCTGCTAAATTTCAAGGAATTTAGACTGCTGAGAGGTGAGATGGACTGCAGACTCAGACAAATCTGTTCTGGGAAAATGGGGTTAACAGAGGTTTTTTAATTTAGACAAGGATAATGAGCAGTTAGTGGTGGAACCTTGGAAAGGGTTTGTGTTTGACCAGGGGAGATAATTAACACTGAAACGACGACATTAGTTTCACAATTATAAGCCGCACCATTTTGACTAAAATTTTGGTCCGAACCCAAAGTGCGGTTTATAATCAGGTGTGGCTTATATATGGACAAAGAACAAAAAGTTGCTGTTTTAGTTTGGAGGACAGGTGTCTGCTTGAGAAAGGCAGGAGCTTCTCTTTGAAATGGAGAATGTAAACACCCTCCCTCCAAATTATTATAATTTTGAAATCAAGAGGCTTTCAGTCAAAGATATGGGAATTAAGAATAACAGGAAAATCAAAGTAGAAATACAGTGCAACAAAGAAACAAACTCCAAGCCCTGACACAGTCAGAGTACAACCTGACACCCCGTCAGGCAGGGTGTTGGTAGCAGTCCCATTAAATGGTGGCTGCATCCTCCTGCAGTGACAGATGTGGCTCAGTTGGAGCAGTGCTCCTGTACAAGGTGCAGTTTCCCTCTGGAGGTCCAGTGGTGATGTGGAGAAATCCGGTTTTCCTCTGGAGTCCAGTGGAGAAAGGGGCTCCCTTAGTGTCCCAAAACCTCTGTTTTATCTTGGTAAGAAATGTTGAGCTCTTCCCCCTGGCTGGAGCAACTTCCAATGGGATGCAGTAATTTTATCAGTCACACAGTGGGACTCAATGGCCATTAGCAGAAAATGACTGGCTGGAGGAAGGATGGGTTGTGAAAAGATAAAGAACAATGCCCTGCCTGGTTTCAATGGATGGCCCATTAGCAGAATATCTCCCATGGAGATAAGGATCACTGCCCCCACCCTCAACAGAGGGTGATAGAACAGATACCTTTTATCACACCCTGTATTGTAACCCCAGACAGTTGCGGACACCCCTTGGGCACAGGTCAGGCGGGCAGGGAGAGTCAGAGCGGGGCAGGGGCCGGCGGCATCCGCACAGGATACAGCCTGAGACTGCTCCTGCTTTTCCAGTGCTCCAAAAATCCCCCTGCAGGCTGGGAGCACACGCATTGCCTGCTCGTGTCCCGTAGCAGCCAGATGAGAGAGCTGAATGCTGACCTTGTCCCAGAGGCAAGGGTAGCAATAGAAGAAGGGACAACATGTGTGAGCACCATGGTAAAAGTGGCTTCAGGTTGTGCTTTAGGATGGGGGAGCCGTGCTTGCCCAGAAGAGCGGGCAGGGTTTTATTCCCATCTCTCTCCTCGGACATGTCCTGTCCCACAGTTCAGTTCCCGGCTCACCTGTCACGGCACAGCAGGACAGGTGATTGTGGCCCAGACGCGGTTCTGTCACCGTCAGGATCAGTTCTGGGGCTCGCCCATCGCCGCCAGTGGGGCCGGTCCTTCTCCTGACACGGGAGCATCGATTATGGACGATTGAGAGAGAGACGGGGGCACTGACTGGAGAGCAGAATCCGAATGGACTGGGAGCTACATGTGCTTATAGACCATTTTGGGAAGGCCAGAAAATTTTTACTACATTCATTGGGTTGAACATCATACAGACAAACTGACACATTTTGCAACATCTCTACTTGATTGCTCTGTTTGTTCTTGCCAAGGCAGTTGAGTTATCCTGCAGGGTTTTGCCGTCGGTGGGAGCGCTGGAAGAGATGCTGGGAACACTGGGAGGGAACTGGGAGCACAGGGAATGCTAGGAGGGAACTGGGAGGGCGAGTGGAAGCAGCGGGAGTGAAGAAGGAGGAGCACTGGGAGGGGGATGAGGAGCACTGGGAAGGTGCAGCGCTCCCAGCTCCTTGGCAGTGCTCTCCCCATCCGTGCCGGTGCTTGGCAGGCAGAGGGATAGTGCGAGGGAACTGGGAGGGAACTGCCCAGCACTGGGCAGCGTGCAGCAGGAACTGGGGTGCGGAGGGAGGAGGGAGAAGTGACTCCAGTCACTGCCCGGTGCGAGTCCACCCTCTCCCCTCCCAAAATATATAAAAAAGTAATTAAAGCGGGGGTTACGAGAAGAAAAGGGATTTAAAATGAAGGGCCAAAAGTTCTTTTCGGTAACTGTGTTTGAACTGGAGAGGATCCCACTTTCCCCTACAATTGGAATGGTCTCAATTGAAAGGAAACACACCTTTTCATGATTTTTGTTGTTACGCTAGGCGGGAAATCACTGTTTTCCATTCATTTCATGTTTAAATGGAAACAGAATGCCTTTATGGCGCTGTTCTATGGGTTTGAATTGAGGGAACGCTGGGTTTTACTGTCCTTGAGGGGCTCAGTCCGGTTGCTGGTCGGCACCGCGCCCACAGCGCTCCGCTGTAGCCGGCGCTGCGACCAAGCCGCCGCGGGGCCTCGCCTCATTTTGCGTCCCATCCTGATCCCACCATGCCCCCTCTCGCGCGGGGCGTTTCCATCGGCTCGTGCGGGCAGGCGGGGCTCATCGCCGACCGTCCCCGGTTATAAAGGGCTGGCTCGTGGCAGCGTCTTCATCTGTTTTCCCGGTTTTGGGCGAGCGCTTCTCTTCCGGTGTTGCCGGGCCGGGCCGGGCAGTGACGGAGGTCGGAGCGGCTCCAGCCCAGGTACGAACCGCGCTCAGCTGTGCCCCAGCCCGGGGCTCGCTGCGGCCGGAGGGGCCGCGCTGAGGGGAACGGGGCGGTTCTGGCGAGTTCCTCGGGCCGGGGTCCCCCGTGTCCCCCTGGGCTGAGATGGCGGAGGGAGGGAGCGGCTGCCCGCGGTCTCCTCCTCGCCGCGGATCCCTGGGGACTGCTGGAGTCAGTGAGTCGGGGGTCTCTGAATTTTCCAGAGAGAAATCAGAGTGCAGGGATCGAATTAAACCTTTCGAGTAGGTAGAACTTCGTTAAGCTTCTTACACATAAAACTTTAAGATTTCGGATAAGTAAGTAAGTTTTAAAATGAGCTTAAGTGCTTTTAGTGAGTAAAAGGTTTTAAAGTAGCACTGCGAGTTGTAGTGAAGGTTAAAAAGTAAGCCCTGGTGTCTTCTGTGTGTCCTGGTTTGAAAGACGGGTATTAGCCAAGAAAGGCAGGAGTCCCTCCCCGAGACGGAGAGTGCAAATCCCCTTTCCTCCAGTTTATTGCTATTTTGAAATTAAGGGGCTTTCAGGTAAAGATACGGGGTTGGGAATAATAGTTGGAGCTCCGGGAGAGCCGACTGATCCATGCGGAGATAGCACGTGGCTGCAGCAGCGCTGCGGTGCTGCCGGCTGGGCTCAGACGGGAGCGGGTGCGGGAGCAGACGCTGCTCACGGATCTCGGGGCAGTGTCGGTCCCGGTGCTCCAACAGGAACCGTGGGCGTGGAGATGGGAGGGTGTGCGGGGTCCCCCAGCCGAGGAAAGCAGCTCCTGGTGTCGATGTGTCAGAGCTCCTTTCCACCCGCCGTTTTCCGAGATGAGCAAGCAGAAGGGCAAAACCAATCCCCACTTTACCGTATGCCCGCCCCTGGTGTCACAGTGTTCCCCTCGCCCCGCGCTGCGAGAGAGAAGAAAAAGGGCCAGGGAGTCTTCCCTATCGCTAGCCATTGTAGCATGTCAATGGGAAAAAATTCCAGACAGGGAGGACAGGGAAAAGAAAAGAAAAAAACAATCCCCCCTACACTGTGGAAGCTCCAGGAATATAGTTTGAAACATAATAAAACGATAGTAGAAATGTTGGTCACATTTTTAAAATACAGCAAAACAGACAATATACGAAGCTAATACATAACCTGACGTTTTTAACAAGTTTAATAAGGAGTGGTGGACCGAGTTTGTATCTTAGCTTGATAAGAAAAATTCTATATAAAAACATACATTAGAAAGAGCTAGTACTTTTGCCACTGCTTTTACAATTGCTTTTGCCACTTGCTTTTGCTTTACTTTACCCACCACCATCATCAACACCCAAAAAAAAGATAAAAACTGCCACACCAACATCAGCTGCCCGGACCTTAACAAGAGCAGCTTCTGCTTCTATTTGAAACGCTATAGTTGAACTTACCATAAACTTTAATGCCAGTAACTTTGCTTTCAAGACTGATGTGCCTTTGTGATAAACAGCTTTATAACAACTATTAGCTGCTTGTTCGTTTAAAAAGATAACCCAACACAGTTAGTGCCTAAATCATCAAAAAGAGCCAGCAGCGATGGCTCATCCCGGTTCCCTTCCTGTGCCTCGGTGTCCCACAGGGCTGGGACACACCAGGACCTGTCATCGTGTCCCTTCCAATGGACCATCCCCGTGGGTGTGCAGCTGTTCCCGAGGCCGATCTCCAAAAGGCTTTTTCAGCACTTCTGAAGTGGCCGGAGCAAGGGGCTGTTTGTTCCAAGCACAGAGACTCTGGCTGTGAGCTGGAGCAGAGTGAATTCTCCATCCATGGGCCTGTGAAGAAGCTCCTGCATCTCCAGGAGGGACCAGCAGCCGGGCTGGCACACTCACCAGGGGCACAAGAAGCCACTTGTCATAAGCAGGGGGACACCACTTGTGAGCGTGCAGTGAGTGAAGATGTGGAGAGTGGAATATGCAGCAGTGAAGGCAGTGTGAGGGAGCCCCTGGGTCCCCAGGGCACATCAGCAACCGGCCATGGACACAGGAGCATCCTCAGAAGATTGCCGGGTGAGTGCAGGGCTGTGCCTGTGGCCTCTAGGGAGGGGACAGTGTCAGCTGGCAAGGACAGGGCTGGCAGGTGTGTGGCTGTTTCCCGATGTGTGCAAGAGGCCTCGTGCTCCGCTCGGCCCCATCCGTGGCTGGAAGCGGCAGCCGCAGCTGCCCCCAAGGCTGTGCAGCTCTCCTGCTGCAGCCTGTCCCCAGCGCGGTGTCCCTGGCTGTCCCCACAGCTGTGTCCCTGCCTGTGTCCAGGCTCTTGGCTCTCTGGCTGCCAGCTGAGGGAGGAGCAAACAGGCTGAGAGCTCCCTCCTGTGCTCCCCGGGCACTGGGGGAGCAGCTTCGAGGGCCGCCTGTGCTTCTGGCAGCCAGCAGCTCTTTCCTGCTCCAGGCCAGTGGTTCAGATCCCATCCCGTGCTCATCTTGGTGCTGATCCTGCTCCTGTCGCTGGTGGCGTTGGCGGTGGCCTTGGCTGTGCAGTCAGGTAAGGGAGGGGCAGCAGCCTGGGCCCAGCCCCTCGGGGCACAGCGGGGTCCCTGCTCCCTGCACAGGGCAATCCTCAGACCTTCTCCTCTTGCCCTGCAGCACCACAGGTTCCAGTTCCACCTGCGACTCCGCTCTTGGTTCTGGGCTGTTCCCCTGGCTGGGTTGGATACAATGGATTCTGCTACTACTTCTCAAGTGACTATGGCACCTGGGAGCAGGGTCAGGAGCGGTGCTCTGAGTTTGGGGCCTCCCTGGCCATTCTGAAGGATGAGGAAATGGTGAGTGAGGGGCTGCGGGCGCTGTGGGGTGGCTGAGGGGAGCCTGGGGGTGCTCCTGGGCCGGGCTCGGTGCTGCTGGGGCTGGGGCTGCAGCCCTGTGCCGGGGCCTTGCAGGGAAGGAGCCCCGGGGCCGTGTCCCCCCGAGGGGCCGGGGCAGCTCCCACTGCTCTCTCCTTGGCAGGATTTGTTCTTCCGCCTCCGCGGGAACGTCGATTACTGGGTCGGGCTGCGCAGATGGGGCGAGCACCTGCAGTGGGGGGACGGCAGCAGCTTCAGCTCCTCGTGAGTGCCGGGGAGCCGGGCAGGGCATGGGGGGACAGGGGCACAACGTGTTCCCCTGGGAACCAGCGCTGTCTCTGCTCCTCCTTGCAGGGTTCCTGTCCTTGGCAATTCCGAGTGTGTGTACCTGGCTGATGATAAATTCAGGAGTGAGCCCTGCTCGAATCCGCAGCCGTATCTGTGCAGCAAGGCCCAAGCTCCCCTGTAACAGGGGCTGGAGAAAGGAGCTTCTCCACGCTGGGCAGTCCCAGCTTCACCTGTGAGCCCGGCACAGGGCTGTCCTTTCTCAGCTGCACCCTGTGCCTTGCACTTGCTCTCAGGGTCACCTCAGTGTCTGTTCATCCCCACTGCCAGCGCTGGGTTGGCTGTTCAAAGGAAAAGTCTCTGCAATCCATCCTGCCAGCCATGCTAGCTGGAGTGAGGGGATTGGCCTCATTGCACAACAAGCTCAAATGGGAAATCCAAATCGCCCTGGGCTCTTGGAAATGATCACCAAGTGGCCTGAAGGTGGTGGGGCTTTTGGACTGTTCTTAGAGCAGGAAGAAGAACAGCTGAAACGTGCTGAGGAGGAATCCCACTTTTGGCATCAGGCAACTGAGTGTGAAGAATGGTCTGTCTGTTTATTTGTCTGTGTGTCTGTCTGTCTGTTGCAAAGTATCTGACTGTTCTGCTGTAGGAGGACTCCCAGGCTGGATCAGGACAAGGATTTGTCTCTCTGAGGGAGAAACAGGGATGTGGTGTGACTGTAACCCCCATCCCTCTGTGCACAGTGTGGGGAGGTGGGAGGGAAGGAATCAGGGATAACGGGTACCCCAGGAAGGAGAGAAGAGTGTGGGGAAGGTGCATCTTTAGGATTTGGCGAACTACTCATTGCCTTGCTCTGATTTGCTTGATAATAAATGCAATTAATTTCCTCTGTCCAGGCCTGTTATGCCCATGATGGGTGAGAGATCTCTCACTGCCTTTGCTGAGACCCTTGAGCCTTTCCTGATGTGTTCTGTTCCCTGCCCAGGGTGAGGAGCAGAGGGACAGAGCGGTTTTGCTGGCACCGGGCACCTGGCCAGGCCCAGCCCAGCCCAACCATCCCTGCCATAATTCACTCCTATTCCACCATTACCCGGTCCCACGGCGGGTCCGGCTTCACGGGCAGGTGCCTCGAGTGTGAGGAGGCAGCTGGTGCCAGGGGGTGAAATGTCTTTGCTGCGAGCTGGCAGGGAGTGGAGGAGGAGAAAGTGGTGCAAAGTGACGGGAGAGAAAGAGGGACAAGGCTGGAGTGGTGGAAAGGGGCGGGGATGGGCATGGGGCAGGCAGGCATTTTCGTCTCCAGGTCTGTGGGAGGAAAGGAAGAACTGTCAAATCCATGCAGAAAAAGAGGGGAGAAATAGCAGATGCTGGATATGGCCGACAATTGGGATTCATTTCTGTGCCTGCAGTGCCAAGGCCGGCAGAGTCCGAGCCCCGCCGGACGCCGCCCCCGCCAGCGCTGCGCTGTGTCTTGCCCTGCCCTGCCCTGGCTCAGGTGCCCAGAGCCCCTTGGCACTGACAGAGCTGCACCGAGGGACAGCTGGGTGCTGCTGCAATGGCATCGAGAGAATCAAAGAAACAGAATAAAAAGCTGCACTGCCGGCTCTCCTCTGCCCGCTGTCACTGATGGAGCAGGGCCGAGCCACCGTTGGAGCGGCGGTGCTGGTTAAAAAGAGTCACGGGAAAGGCCGGGAACTGGGAAGGGAATAAAATTCAGAGAAGGGTATAAAATAGTCTGAAAATACTGCCCCAGCAGTGGCTGCTGCCCAAGTGTCACCAGAAAGAGCTGCAGCAATGGACCATCAGGGCGTTGGAATTCAGAAAGAGCAGCGGGAAAGGTTGGGAGGAGTGACGGGAATAGAATAGAGAGAGACTGGTGTGAAATGTTCTCCGAGTGCTGCACCTGCAGTGGTCGCTGCCCCACGACTGAAAGAGCTGCAAGGAGAGACCAGGGGATGGCGGTGCTGGTTAAAAAGAGTCACGGGAAAGGCTGGGAAGTGTGAAAGGAATAAAATAGAGAGAATGGTATAAGATAAAATAATCAAAGAACCGCACCAGGAATGGGCACCGACTGCTGTCACTACAAGAGGTGCACCGAGGGACAGCTGGGTTGCCAGCCTGGAAATGGTGTGACTTGCCTTTTCCTTTCTTAATAACCATCAGTGGTGTTTTCAAGGCCAGTGGGTACACTCAGAGATGTCCAGAATCATCATTACAGTGGGAAAATCTGGGGTTGGAATCAGCTGTGACAAACATGACAAAGATCACAGGAGCAGAATTATAACATGTATGTATATAATTTAAAGGTTTTAATTTCATGTATCATGTTGGTATGGAAAAAATTCGGGGTGGATTATCTTGGGGGTTGTTTTTCCCTTTCCTGTCTGTGGAATTTTTTCCCTTTGACATGCTAAGAAGCACTGATGGCTAGTGACAGGGAAAAGGAAGGGAACACCTGAGATCAGAAGCAGCTAAAGGAGGCTGGGAGGCAATTGATTGCTCAGTCGTTCACTCTTGGAGTCGGAGGAGAAGGCCACTGCTGCTACTCCCACTCCCCTCCCCTTAATTCCAATGCCAGGAGCTGCCTCTCCTGTTGTTGGACCTGCACTGCTGCCCTGCTTGGACGCCTTCTTGCTTCAGCTTGCTGTCTCCAAGCATCCTGTGTGAGCACGGTGACCGACGCTGTGAGCAAAGTCTCTCCTCCATCCCTTTGCCATCTGGGACACTGCCACCATCACCCCCAGCTCCCCTGCAGCTGCTGGGACCTGCCCCTGTCCACCACTGGTAACTGCAGCACAGGGAAGGGTGCCTGTGACCGAGAAGGACTGGAGCTGGGTTACTTTATATACATTTATTTACCGTTGACTATCAGGAGCTTGCAGCATTTACTCCAGACCAATGAGCACCTCTAATTTGCCCTAGAAAGCTACCCTGGACAAGTCTCTACTCACCTGCCAAAACATAAACTCTTTAATTCGGTCTTCAATTTGGCCCCAAAATGTCTAAAAAGTAATACATGTTTAAAAGCCCCAACTGTTTTCACTGATGGCTCCAGAAGATCCCACAAGTCAGTGATGACTTGAAATAACCCTTACACTCAGATGTGGGAGTCTGATGTCAAAATTGTTCAGGGATCCCCACAAAATGTAGAACTGGCAGCCATTGTTAGAGCTTTTCAAAGAACCACTTAATTTGGTCTCCAATTTGGCTTATGTAGCAGGTGTAGCTGAAAGGGCAGAACATTCTTTATTAAAGGAGGTTGTGAATCCAAATTTGTATAAATTGCTCTGGAAATTGATAGATCTTCTCTCCCAGCAAGAGCAACCCCACCATATAATGCCTGTAAGGTCCCACAGCGATCTGCCAGGCCCCAGTGCAGAAGGTAACCAGCGAGCTCTGGCCATGGCAGTGCAGAGCTCCACCCTGCCTGACATCTTTAGCCAAGCTCAGCCATCAGTTCTTCCATCAGAACATCCCTGCCCTGGTAAGAATACCCAAGTGGATCATGGGCCCTTTCCCACTCATCACCTGGGGGATAGGTGTGCCTGTGTCTCCACAGGATCAGGCCCAAGGTGGATCCCAAGGAAGATCATCAAGCCCTACCTCGAGCCACCCAACACAGCATCCAGAGAGAGCCCAGAACAAGAAAAAGAAACTCAGAAAGATGAGATGTACACGGCAAGGAGAAGGAGAAAACCCGCGTGCCACCAACCGGATCGATTTAGTGCAACAGAAGAGAAGGTGAACCAAACTTACCTGGCAAGAGACCATCTCTTTACAGGTAAAAAACCCAACCCAGTGGATACCTGGGATGAGGGACAAGGATTTCACCACATGCACCAGAGGAACCCCAAGAATTAGAGCTATTGGGGTCCTCCCTGGCCCCTTTCTGCATTCAATTTCACTATTCAATTTTACATCAGCCTCTCCCACAGTCTGAATACATTCAATCTCTCCTGATAAACACCTGGGTGAGAGAACATGGCATTGGATGGATATATCATACCCATTCAAAGTTGAACGGTGCAACAGAGTACAGTAATTTCACTATTATAAGCCGCACCATTTTGACTAAAATTTTGGTCCAAACCCAAAGTGCAGTTTATAATCAGGTGTGGCTTATATATGGAAAAGAACGAAAAGTTGCTGTTTTAGTTTGGAGGACAGGTGTCTGCTGAGAAAGGCAGGAACTTCTCTTTGAAATGGAGAATGTAAACTCCCTCCCTCCAAATTATTATAATTTTGAAATCAAGGGCGTTTCAAGCAAAGATCTGGGAATTAGGAATAACAGTTCTTTTCTAGGGAAATTAAAATAGAAATACAGTGCTACAAAGAAACAAACTCCAAACCCTGACAAAGTCAGAGTACAACCTGACACCCCGTCAGGCAGGGTGTTGGTAGCAGTCCCATTCCATGGTGGCTGCATCCTCCTGCAGTGACAGATGTGATTCAGTTGGAGCAGTGCTCCTGTACAAGGTGCAGTTTCCCTCCAGAGGTCCAGTAGTGATGTGGAGAAATCCGGTTTTCCTCTGGAGTCCAGTGGAGAAAGGGGCTCCCTTAGTGTCCCAAAACCTCTGTTTTTATCTTGGTAAGAAATGTTGGGCCCTTCCCCCTGGCTGGAGCAACTTCCAATGGGATGCAGTAATTTTATCAGTCCCACAGTGGGACTCAATGGCCATTAGCAGAAAATGACTGGCTGGAGGAAGGATGGGTTGTGAAAAGATAAAGAACAATGCCCTGCCTGGTTTCAATGGATGGCCCATTAGCAGAATATCTCCTGTGGAGATAAGGATCACTGCCCCCACCCTCAACAGATGGTGATAGAATAGATACCTTTTACCACACTCTGTATTGTAATGTGCCGCTAATAATCAGGTGTGGCTTATGTATGGACAAAGAATGAAAAGTTGCTGGCACCCAGAAGTGCGGCTTATAATCGGGAAATTACTGTAAGTGTTTATTTTTACATAATGTTTATCTAAATCTAAATCTTTTGAACCCCAAAATTAACTGAGCAAAATTGATACTTTTCTTCTTTTTTAAAAATAATCTGATTTTTAGCCAGTTAACACAAGCACCATTCACATACGTTCCTTGCTCACAGGGCAGGTGATTGGCTGCTTTGCAGGAATAGAAAACATTTCCTAAGGTGTTTGTCTTGAAGGAAAACCAGGATATCTGCACAGCATTGCTCCCCTTATCTCACAACATGTATGTGATCCGTTCTAAGGGCAGACCTCAAGCACTCAAAACACCTCCCCAATAAAAACTATTGCACAGTGAAGAGTCACAGAACACATCCTGCCCACCTCACAGCCAGGTGCCAGGGGAAGTTGTTGGGTTTTTTGGTGTTTTTTTTTTCTTTTTTCTTTTCTTTTTCTTTTTTTTTAGGGCCTTCCATCCTCTGGTGTACTTTGCTCCCGCATTGCACTGCAGAGCACAAGGAAGAGGTGGATGTTTTGGGAATAGGAACAGCTCCTGGGACAATCCCCAGTGGCACGCAGCACAGGGAGGTGAGCTGAAGTGGCCCAGCACTGGCAGTACAGCCCTCACCAAGAGGGTCTCTCTAGAAGGATTTGAGGCTGGTCCTCAGAAAAATCGCCATCAACACTCTCCAGGGCAGCAAGGGCACAGAGAAGCCTCAGGTCCATCCAGAAACAGGAGAAACAGGACACAAACCAGGCCTGTAACACAGCCTAAAAAGCCCACCCAAACTCAAGGCTGAGCTTCAATGGGCTCATTAGACACCTGGGGCCTCTTGACCCTCACAGCCCCAGGAAATCTGTCTGTGCAGGGATTTTGGAGACTTGAGTGCCACCAGTACAATCATGTGGGAACTGCTCATTCCCCTTCAGTTTTTTTCTAAGAAGGAAGGATTGTTGGCAGCAATGGCAAAAAGGGAAGTGACAAGGCAGGAAAAAATGCTGGGGCAGGCAGGGAGTACTTTTGGAGCTGAAGGTCATTTAGAAAAGAATTGAGGTTTGCAGGCTTTGATGCAACAGCCCCTGTTGCTTCCATCCAGACAAGTGCAGCCTGGGCACCTTTGCCAAATCCACCTCGATGTCACAGCTCTGGCAAGGTCTGACCTGGGCACGGTGACCTGGTCACACCGACTGCCCCTGCTCTGCTCTGCCCCTGGGTTTCTGCCCAGGCACTGCAGCTGGAATCCCCCATGGAGTTCTGGACAGAAATGGGAGATCATGTTTCCTCTGGGTGACACACGAGGGGCTGGAGGAGCACCCAAGATCCCTGCAGCACTGATTTTAGGGCCGTGCATCTGTCCATAGGTGTCCAAAGGTGTCCATAAGGCACCTTCCCAAGAGCATGGCAACCCCAGATGGATCTGAGGAGAATGCTTCACAAAGTTTTAGAACTCCCTCTGATTTCTTCTGCTTTTTTCTTTTTCAGATTCTCTCAGTGACAGAAGGAAGAAGCAGGTTTTCTCCCAGTTTTCTACATCCTAGTCCTGGAAGTCATGGCAGCCAAGCCTAAATAACCAATCTGCCAAATTACAGTTCCACTCTGAGGCTTCCTTATCAGCAGGATTTTTTCACAGGTTATTTCTGTTTGCTTTTTTTTTTTTTTTCAATTGAGCTGCAGCCAGCAAACATTCTGGGGCCTTACCTTCAGGGCTTAGCCTCTCCACAACTATTTCACTCTGAAATACTTCTTTTTCCCCCACCCTGGATAAAGAATTAAAACTTTCTAGTTTTAGTTTTGGTGGGGTTGTTTGTTTGGGTTTTTTGGTGGTTTTTTTTTAATTTTTTGAGTTTTTTGTTTAGGTTTGGTTTTTTGTTGTTGTTTTCGTGTTGTTTTTGTGGGTTTTTTGGTTTTTTTCTTTTTCCTTTTTTCTTTTTTTTTAAGGACTTCCATCCTCTGGTGTACTTTGCTCTCACAGTGCACTGCAGAGCACAAATACCCCAGAGTCATAAAATGGTTTGTGTTGGAAGGAACCTCAAAAATCATCCAGTTCCAGTACCCTGTCCTGGGCAGGGACACCTTCCACTATCCCAGGGTGCTCCAAGCCCCTCCAGCCTGGTCTTGGACACTTCCAGGGATGGGGCAGCCACAGCTTCTCTGCCCATGACAAAAGATTGAAAGAAAATGGTTTTTAAGGTCCCTTTCAGCTCAAACCATTCTGTGATGCTATAAAACCGAAATGAAAATACTAAAGAGAATATTTTTCAAGCTAATATGGGGTATTTGTCCACAAAGATCACCAGAAGACCAAGTGAAGACACCACATATGGGAAATGAATAACTGAAGTTTCCCCAGGCTGCTCCCAGCTGGTTCTGCTCTGGTTTCCTGATCACAGCAGTGGCCCAAAAGCCCAGTGGAGATGCAGAGTTGGGAGATGTGCCCTTGAAAATGCCAAAACACCAAAGTCTTGGCGTTTTGATCCCACTGTAATATTCAGATCACGCCCACAATGACACGTGCAGTGCCCCCCTCTTCCACTCCCCCATTCTTAGCAAAAAGCCTTCCCAGGACCCTGAGCTGCATCACCACCACCACTTTGGTGTCTTTGGAAAACAATTAAACTCAGCAATCAGAAAGCTCATGCATTAAAAAAAAATTACTGTATGGTCAGTGGGCCAAGGGATTTCAAGATGGATTTCAAGATGGATTTCCTAAATCCTTTCCCGTTTCTTTCTGGGGGTAGCAGTGCCCCCCATCCCCTCCAGCCTGGCCCTTTAAGTAACTTGAGCCTCCGGGCTGCAAATCCCAGTCTCCAACTAAAAGGATGGAAAAGCTGCTTTCCCCCTTCCCCCCTTCTGGTCTTTTCTTCTGGAAACAACTGTCTTCTATCCCGTGATGGGAAGAGAGAGCTCACCAAAGACAGAGCAGCTTTCTGAGCATCCCCTCCCCATGAGGACAAATGGGCAATTTCTCCACCCCGCAATGCTCCTGGTAGCTCTTTTATTCCAGCTTTCCTCCCCTCCCGCCGGCTTTTGGCAAACCTCAGCTGATTTCCAAACCCTCCGTGGCTGCTGGGGGTGGGTACAAAGGTTTAATTATTCGCCTTTTCTTGGGTGAGGCGGGGACAGGAGAAGGTCGGGCCCCATCGCCCGACACTGATCTCGCCCCTTTTGTTGGACGGTCCCTCTCTCCCACCCCCTTCCTTCCCCGTCTCCTGCCCAGCTCCCAGAGCCCACCATGAAGCCGCAGGCGGTTTGGGGATGCTTTTCCCTGCTTTGCTTTTCCCTCCTGAGAGCAGCAAAAGGTAAGAGAGACTTGGGGCTGATTTAGGACTCGGAGGGGTCTGGATGCCGGGAGGGGTTGGATGCTCATCCCAGCACTCACCTTCCCAACCTCCAGCCAAGCAGGGAACAGGGACTGGGGAGCTGCAAACAGCATGAGCATCTCCTGAGGCTGGCAAGTTTAGGGATTGGGGAAGTCCTTCCTGGAGTGTGAGAAAAACCGGAGAGCTGGAGCTTTTTAAACTGCACACGTTGCAGAACTGTGAAAACCCTTCAGTCTGTCTCACAGAGCAAAGCCCCAGGGACTGAGCTGGATTTCCATTGATTCGTTTGTTGTTAAAAGCAGCAAAGCTGTAAAACATTTCAGAAGCTCAGCAAGTGCGTTAAATTTGCAAGAGAATTTCAAGTGACTTCACAAAACAGATTTGACTTTTTTTGTCATGGCAAAGGCAACCCTCCCCCCTTCAATCACCATTGTATACAAGCAAGATAAGAGACTCCAAAAAAATCTAGAGAAATAAGATTAAAGCAGATAGTTTTGATCTAAAGCTGTCCCACCAACTTCATTTTGCCTTAGCACAAAGAGAATGATTTAATTAAGAGTTAGAAGTTCTGATGAAAAACTCATAATATGAAGAATTCAGCTTCTTTTCTCCCCAAAAAATGTCGATTGTGCCTCAGTTAATGCTGAAAAGGCACTGAAGATATCCCTCCCGTCTGTGGGCATGCTCAGGAAATTTCCCTTTAGGATTAAAGTGTGTTTATTTGGCATTTCTAAAAGTAAAGAAAGCAAAGCCCCTGTTCCAGCCATCATTTTTCAGGCAGGGCTGGAAACACAAGCAGGAATCAGCCGGCAGCCTGGAGAACACCAAATATCCATAAAATATGCAAACCACAGGCACAACCAATGCCCCATGAAAACCCTCCCATCAGCCAGACTTCCATCCCAGGAGGTGGAGTGATCCAGGCCATCAGCATCCCTGCAAGTCCAGGTGCCCTCTGGATGGAGGTTCCTGGGTACAGGAAGTGGAGGTGATCCATGACTCCACACCTTCAACATTTCCATCTTTCCACAGGGGATTTGCAGCTGCTTTCTTTCCAGCCCAGGACCCTGTATCAGTACCAGTACACCCTGGATGTCCAGCTGCACCACACGTCCATGCCCTCCCCGTGGGGAGCCCGGCTGCAGGCTGAGACATTGATCCATCTGCACCGGCTCTGGAGGGACAGAGCAGGGGAAGAGCTGCTCCAGGTGCAGGTGTGTGGGGTGGAACAGCCCTCACAGCCAGCTATTCCTGCTGGGAACATCCCAGGAGGTGCAGACCCTCCCAATTCTAGCCCATGCCAGCTGAAAAACCCAAATGATTTTTTGGACTCTCTGACCAAACCCATTGCCTGCAGGTAGAATGCAGACCAGCTTTAGAGCAGGCACTTGGTCACTGCTTTCTGCCATCTTCTGCTGTCACAGATCCATGACCTGAAGGTCCAACACCAGCCAGAGGAGAGGAGCCAGAACAGCACCAGAGGTTCCCCTGCAGAGATTGCACTGAGCCCAGAGGCACAGGCAGAGCTCCAGCAGCCAGTGTTCATCTCCTGGAACAGTGGGAAGGTCAGCTGGATTAAAGCTCCTGGGCTTGTTCATGCCCTCTGCAAAGCACTCCCGTCCTCATCCTGTATTTTCTCAGCTATGAAGCCCACAGGAGCTCCTGCTCCACCTCTGGTTTCAGAGCAGAAGGAACTGGACAGAGTGGGCAATGTAGGACCCTACATGGAGCCCCATCGTCCAAAAGGACTCAGCTGGAGCTGCAGAATCCCATGTTAAAGCTCTTCAGTCCTAACTGTGGGATATAAGCTCCTTTCTGACCTTCTCCTCTAAGGCTGTGGAACTCCAGGGAGGGAAGGAAAGGGAAATTGTGTGGGCTTGCATCCACAGACCTCATGCTATTGAGGGATAAGGTCCTCCTTGAGAAAATTCCTCAGGTGTCTGCAGGGTGTTCTCAGGTTCCCTTTTGTCAGGGAGGACAGCAGAGAGCCTGCAGGGACCCCAGAGATGTCCCCTCAGCCAGGCACCACCTCCTGCCCTCACAGGTCAAAGCTCTCTATGGGAATGAAGCAGAAAACACCCTGATCTCCAACCTGAAACGAGGCATCATCAGTCTGTTCCAGCTGCAGCCCCATGCTGGCACCACAGTGGAGGTAGGTCCAGAGCTGGGGCCACATCTGCCCAAAATCCAGGGATGCACCAGGAGAGCTGGCCCAGGAGCCCAGCCAGCCTCTCCAGCAGAGGTGGCAAAATTCAGGATAAACAACGCTGGGTCTGCTGCTCCAACCAGGCTGAGAGCAAGGATGACTCTTGGAAAGGCAGAGGAATTAAAATACTATGATTTTCAGCAATAGGCACCCTTACAAAATCATAGCCTTTCCCTGGACAGTAGGAGCAGCAGAGAAAAATCTCCACAAGCATTCCTGCCAAGCAGGATTTGCTCTGCCAGCAGCCAGCTAGAACCTGGGAACAGCACAAAATAACCTCAGAGCCCCAAATGCAGCAGATGCTGCTGGTGGTGTTAGCCTGAATTTGCAAAGATGCCCAGATGGACTTGGAGCTGTCCAACCAGCCCCTGGTTTGCCCCACTCTCTAGATTTTAGGTGCTGTTCTCTATTTTATTTTGGCCTTTGTGTCTGTCCTCCCCACAGATCATTTCATACTCAGGTCCCTCCTGTTTGTGTTTCAGGAAGATGCCTCTGGGAGCTGCCAGGTCACCTACACCGTGTCCAACCATTCCATCACCAAGACCAAAGATCTCCTCAGCTGCTCAAAGCCAAAGTCTGGATTCACCTCCCTAAACAAAGCAAGTCCATTGCTCTCACTGTGCGGGGCTCAGCTCACATTGAGCAGGGCCATCCCTAAAATCTTTTTGCAGGTGGGCTTGGATTCCCATTCCCAGCTGGCTTCAGCCTCCTGCACCAGCTTGGGATGGGACTCTCAGACCCATCCTCAAAGTGGGAAGCACCAACATCCCTCAGGAGGATCTTGTGGTGCGGAGGTGCTTGGAGCAGTAAAGGTGCTCTGGGTCACCCCATCCCCACTCTTGTTATCACTTCTGACCTGGCAGCTGATCCTGCCTGGGAAGGTGGAGATGCAGGGATGTTTCCTGGCTCTCAGACCCATTGGATTGGGGATTAGTTTGACAGGACCCTTTTCTGCTTAAAGCAGCAGCCTGTTCAGCACTGATAAAAACAGATGAAATCCTGTGGGTCTTAATGCTGTTATAACCAAAATTTAAGTTGTTTTTCTACATATACAAATTCTACTGAATTCAATACAAAAATGGACATTGCCACAGAGACCCCAC
The DNA here is from genome assembly GCF_009819885.2 of Catharus ustulatus. Lineage (NCBI taxonomy): Eukaryota > Metazoa > Chordata > Aves > Passeriformes > Turdidae > Catharus > Catharus ustulatus. Next base: position 31,306,336 of record NC_046228.1, on the reverse strand, counting down.
AGGCCCTGGCAGGGTCTCAGCACCACCTTGTTGTGCAAGTCCCTGTGGTGTCACCACTCTGCCCACCTGCATCAGCCACGGGTGAGACCATCCCCTGCTGGTCCTCACCTGGTGTTGCCTTCTCCCACACGTGGGAAGAAGGCAGGCTCTTATGGATTTTCCTTTCCTACATTTTGCAAGTGAAGTAGGTGACTTTGTGGGCTGGAAAGTTCTTTTTTCTGCTAATGTAGAGAGAGAAATCTCCTGGGGAGAGGGAAAGGGAAAAAGAGGTTGCCTTTTTTTCTCCTTGCTTTTCCTTTTCCAAGATTTTTGGAGTCGAGTGGCAGCCCTCCAGCAGCAGCCAGTACGTGGTGAAAGACAGCCTGCTCCAGTCAGTCCTGGCAGAGGAAAACCACGAGGTGTCTCCAGCCCTGAGATCCCGCTCTGGCATCAGGATCAGTTCAAGGTGAGCGATGATCCCAACCACAGAGGGTGGAAATCACAAAACATTCCATTGACAATTTGTCCCTTCACAGGCAGCAGCTCCAGCTGGTGTCCCCTGCAATGCCTGGGCCAGCAGAGGTGTCTGGACAAAGCCTCAAGGATGTGCTGGCCAGCACGGAGGCACGGCCCCAGCCCCTGGGCATGGCCAGCCTGCCCTTCAGGAGGGTCTGCACCCACTGCCCGTCGGTCAGTGATGCTCCCGACCCCCAAAACTCCCCAGGGGCTCCTCCCCAAGCTGGACACTCGTGGGGTGTGGGGTTAAACCCCAGTGGTGCTTTAGGAGGGGCTGGTTACTGCTGCTCTGTGTAAATGTTATCCAATGATGACATGGGAAAAGAGGCTGAATCCCACCTGACAAAGCTCACCTTTCAGCTGAGAGCCTTCCTGAAGGCTTTGGACAGGCAGAGGGTCCAGACAGACACCTCGAAGGTGGCGACCACCTGGCAGTTCCAGAGGTTCATCCAGATGCTGCGCAGTGCCAAGAAGAGGGACGTGCTGCAGCTGCTGAGGAGAGCGCCCGAGGAGACGCGGTGAGAACCCCTGGGACTCTCTCTGCAAAATTCCCAGCGCTGGACACGACAACCAGGGACAGCTGGTGCTGCTCCATGCACCATCCCTGCTCCAGGCAGCCATCCTGACTAGTGGCAGTGTTCTCTGGCTTTTCCTGAAGCCTGTCCTGTCCATGCCCTGCGTGGATTTTGTGGCCATGCCGCTGATGACTTCCCTCTTCCCGCTCCAGCCCCTTCCTCGTGGAGGCAGCAGTGGCCACACAGTCAGTGCCTTCCTTGGCAGCACTCTCAGACTTCCTGGATTTCAGCAAGGAGCCCAAGTCCCTCCTGGAGACGTTTCTCTATGCAGCAGCTTTCTCTCCCAGGCCTTCAGGAGAGCTTCTCCACCTTGTCTTAGTGAGTATGGACATCTCTCTCTCCTCCCCGAGGGTCCTGCATCTGGGATGGATCCACACACCATGGAACAAGGAAAATGTCTCTGTAGAAAGTGATTTTCCTGCTCCTGGGATTGTATTATGTGCATTTAATGGGACACTGGTGGTGGGAGCAGATGCTCCTCAGAGTAAAAGAATTCAGCAGAAAACGCTTTGTATCAGTGCATTAGGGATAATAAAATCCTAATTCAGAGCCACAGCACTTTATGCATGCATGGCCTCCTTAGAGGCAGGTAAGAACTAATTATTCCTTACTTGCTTAGGAAACACTTTGAGGTAAGAGGTAAAGCATACTCCTTCTCTTTCCCCCCCTCATTTCTTTTTCCTTGCTTCCTGTTACCCCTTTCCTGATGCCCAGGACAAGCTGGAAGGGAAGCAGCTGGCACCTGAGATCTGGGAGACAGGGATAGTTGCTGTGGGCTCTCTAGTGGGCAAGCTGTGCCAGCAGAAGCTCTGTGGGCTGCAGGTGGGTTCTGCAATCCCTCAATTCCAGGAGAACCCAGAAAATCTCCTGTCCCTCACCTCCCTCTCCTCCTGCAAATCCCGAGCAGGTGGTGGAGCGTGGGGTGGAAACCATCCTCAGGGGGCTCAGGGGTGCCCAGGAGGAGCCCGAGGTGGTCATTTACCTGCTGGCCCTGGGCAATGCCAGGCTCCCTGAGACCATCCCCACCCTCCTGGAGCACGCTGAGGACGGTCCCACAGCTGTCACAGCCGCAGCCACCTCTGCCCTGCAGCGATTCCCCACTGCCCTCATCTCCAGCAAGGTAGGAGAGGAAGTTGCTGGAGCTTGGTGCTCCCCTCCCCACTCCAAGCCAAGCTGCTGGGGTGCAGCTGCACTCTTTTCATTGCCCCTTCTCCTCAGGTGAAGAGAGTGATGAGGAGGATTTTCCACCAGAAGAGGAGGAGTTATGACAAAACCTGTCGCCTGGCTGCTGCAGAAATCCTCCTGGATAACCACCCCTCACCCATGGATGTCATCAACATCCTGCTGGCCACCAGCGAGATGGAGGCTGAGATGGCCACGTTCCTGCTGCTGAAAGTCCAGCACAGCCTGCGTGACCACCAGCACCCCCTGGCAAAGTAAGGATTGAGGGGATTGGAGCATTTTCCCCTCTGCTCTAAAGCACCTTCTTCTCCTCCTGCTCCACAATCCAGCTGTGGGGTTTAGACCAATATGTCTTTAAAATGTGCTAGCATCACTTCATGGGGGCTGCCTGGACATTCCTGGAGTAACAAAAGGGATGCAGATGCCACACACAGGCAAAACCTGACATTCCTTGTCATCCTGCCCCATGGCAGCAGGACCCAGGCTTGTGCTTTTGGGAGAGCCCTTGGAGGCCAAATCTCTGGCTCCCAGGGCAGTGCACAATTTGTACCTGCATTGATCCTCCTGTCTGCACAGAACAAACCAAGCACTCACATTTTTCAGAGCTAAGCACAAACTGCACAAAAATATCTGCCTGGTTTATCCTAATAAGCCAGAGGAAAGGGAAATTCCAGAGTAGCCCTGGACTAATGCTTCAGTATTTTACTCTGCTCTGGGCAGTCAGCAACCATGAGAAATATTCTGGCAAATTATATTTCCTTCTGTTGTGAGCACTGACCTTTTCTCTCTCTCCCTCCCTCCCAGTGCTGACATGTCCTTTCCCTTTATTTTCCAGGAAGATAATGAAAGACATCATGGCAGACCCACGGATAAATAATTACAACTTCTTCTCTAAAGCTGGCATCTCCTCTTCTTTCTCAGGACCTCTGACAGGTGACAGGGCAGAGGACACTGAGCCCATGGTGCCCTCAGAGGGTTAAAGGAGGGGTTGGTGGGAAAAGGCAGCTTCCAGAGGAGGATTCAGCTCCATAGAATGCCTCAAAATCTTGGGCAGGTTTCTGAGAATGTCCCCCAGCACCAGCTGCCACCACCTGAGATATAAACATGCCCTTCTCCAACAGAAACTTTGCCCACATCCTGCTGGCTTGAAAAAGGAGCTTCAGCTGGAGATGAAACCAAGGGCAGATTGCTGCTGGGAGTTTCTGTGCTTTCCCTGACAAGTCAAGATATTTCACTCCATTCCTCAGTTCCTTTAGTATTTTTAAGAAAATCTTCCCAGAGGAGGATTCCTGTACTGAGATTTAAAAGAAAGAATCAAACTTCAGAGTCCAAATTAGCTCAGTCTGGCCTTGCAGAGGGTCAGTTAAGGTGGAATAGCCAGGGAGAAAGAAACCAACCTTGCAGAGCTAAATCATTTGAGTATTGCAAGAACGAAAGGAGGAGATGCAGAATGGCACCACGGGTTTGGGTTGGAAGGGACCTCAAAGATCATCCTGTGACACCCCCCTTCCACCAGACACCCAGGGGTGCTCATGGGCCTCTCTCTGCCTTCAGTCACCCAGGACCTGACTTCCACTTTTGGGCTGGACCTGCTCTTTTTGGAGGGTGGATTCCTGAGGAAGAGCGTCTCCGACTTCTCCCTGCTCAGCCACGGCCAGCGGCTCCATGCAGCTCAGGTGGGAGAGGGGCTGGAAGGGGTGACAACACCAACCCAGCGATGCCACTGCTGTCCCTGTGCCCCTCTGATCCTCCTTGTGTGCTCTGCATGTCCTGTATCACAAACAGGAAAATTCCCAAATTAGCAGAGTGAAACCAAACACTCCTGATTTGGAGAAGGGAGCCCCAGCTACCCCAAAAAACAGAGAATGCAACACTGAGAGCTCAGGGTGCTCAGGGATGGCTGGGATGCCTCATCCCAGTCACTCCATCACCAGTGTCCTGCTCCAAAGGCTCCCTCCCTCCTTCTGTCTCCCAGGTCACCTTTGAAGCACAAGGGATGGAGTCGATGATGGCAGAAAACCTCTCGGAAGGGGAAGAGGAGCCAGAGCTCATGGCCGGGATGTCGGCCACCTTCTTTGACGTCCAGCTGCGGCCAATCGTCCTCTTCCAGGGATACACAGACCTGATGGCCAAGGTGCTGCTGAGCAGTGGAGGGCCCACCAGTGTGGTCAAAGGGAACCTCCTGCTGATGGACCATCACCAGGTACTGCACGGGGAGGAGGCAGTGACCTGTCCCCACAGCACATCCCAGTGAATCCAGTGAAATGTTACACACCACAGATGGAGATCTGAGAGTGAGGTGGCACTGCCAGATGTGTCTTGGGATTGGTAAAGCAATGGCTTTACCATGGCTCTGTGACAGGAAGCTCTGCTTTTCCATCTCCCAGGTCATTCCTCTGCAGTCTGGCCTCCAAGTGACCATCAAACTCCAGGGTGGGCTGGGGCTGGACATTTCAGCTGACATGGATGTGAGCATTTGGGAGCAGGAGCTGAAAACCAGCGTCAGTGCGAGGTCAGAGGGCAAGGAAAGAGCTTGGCTCTGGGAATGGCAATACCTGGGGGGTGAGGGTGGATTTCCACAGCTCCCTGCTCTTCTTCTGGTGGACTCAGCCTTTCCTGGTGGTTGCCCAAACATTTTCCAAGGCCAGACTGCTAATTAAGGAGTTTATGGAGTTGTTCAGTGCCCAGCGCAGGCCACTGCTCTGTGACCAGACCCTACGTGCTTCTCTCTCCCAGCGGAAGCCTTGCCATGGATTTCCAGGCAGAACTGGATTCCCCTTTCCTCCAAGCCACCCTGAGGAGCCAGACAGAGGTGGAGACCTCGATCCACTTCGACACCAAGCTGAGGTTTTCCAGTAGCCCTGTGCTCATGTGCCTGCAGCTGAGAGAGGAGCAGGTCCCATACAGGTAATCCCTGGGTAGAGCCAGATCCTGTAGAAACATCCTGGTGGGCTTGAGATAAAGGAGGAATTCTTGGGAAGAGGAAAGAATTTATGGTTGCACTTATTGGATTGGAACTGGTAGGGATGAAGGAAGTTCCTGATATGGGTCCAAACACCATCCACAAGACCATCAGGAGATGGTGGCTGGGCTGGGTGGAGAAGGATGAGATCCACCACAGCCTCCTGACCATCCTGCTGTCGCTTTGTCCCTCAGAGAAGTCCTCACAGTTTCCCAGTCTGCCGGGAGCCAGGGCAGCACTGCTCGGAGAGGCCGGCGTGGCTCCGTGCCTGGGAGGGAATTTGCCTTGCACCAAACCAATTCCCAGGTCTGCAACCTCCTGCTGACTGCAGAAAAAGAGTGAGGAGTCAGAGCACTTTGCGATTCTCTCCACAACCACCTCTGGGTTAGAAAAATGCTGCAATAAGGACATCAGAAGGGATCACAGCAGGAACTGCTGAAGAACAGACACACCCCTTGTCTCCAAACCTGCCTCACACCCCAAAGGCTGAGATTTCCTCCTCCTGGACTCCTCCCCTTCATGGGAAATGGCTTTGCAGGAAGCCAAGCCGTTCCTCATGAAAAACAGCCTTGTTTTGCAAGTCAATGAGTTTCTGAGAGCCCAAGAAACCCTCCTGGAAGACTCCATCCCAGAATGCTGTGTTCTGTCCCCATTTATCAGAGCTGCAGGAGGGGACACATCTGCAGGCAGCTGAAAGTCCCCAGTGGAAGGAATAAATTACCTTCCTTGCTTGGGAGCTTGAATTGTTATCATCCAACACCCCCAGCACTAGAGGGAGGCTGGTGAGGAACAAACAGCATTTCTCCATTCCTTCCTGATAATAATGTGCCTTGGAAGTAATTTTAGCCCTTCTTTTGGTGTGTGTGTTACAAAACAAGCTTTTTAGGAAGAAAAGAGGGATATGAAGAATTTTTCTTTTTTTTTTTTTTTTTTAATTATGAGCTTGACATGTTAGCACTGTGGAGGAAACTTGCCTGGTTTTCCATCTGGAGACACCAATTACAAGCACTTTGGTTATGTGCAGAAATAAATTCTGTGTATTTTTATATTGTCTCTGTTGGACTCTTAACTTTCCTGGACACATGGATGGGAAGAAAGGCAAGGTACTTCCAGCAAGAACCTGCTTTGTAGGTCTGTATTTAGGGTGCTCCCTTTCTTCTTTCTCCTCCTCTAGAGACTGACAAAGGCAGATTTTCCATTCAGCTGATCTTTACCCCACATCAGCTGAACTTCTAGTCCCAAAGGACCTTTGTCCTTCCAGAGGGATGAGGTTGTGTCGCCAGGATTAGAGTTGGGAAGGTGTTTTCAGGCCCTTTGACATTTGAAAAGGGATTTTACCAGTTTGCATTGCTGCTGGAAGCTTTGCTGTCCCTGCTGAGCCACTGAATCCTGAAGTTTTCCAAGCCCTTCCAATGAATTTTTTCCCCAGTCCAGGTTAGAGCCTCAAGCAGCAAAAGCAATGAAGTAACATGGGCCTTTTAGTGAAGCCATTAATTTCCTTGGCAATGGCTCTAAACCTCCCAGAAGGGACCTTCCAGCCCCAGATTCCCAGGAAAGATGGCACTGTGCCCAGGAAAGGTGACACTGTGCCCAGCTGGAATGGACTCATCTCAGTTCAACTGGCACCTGGATGTATTTTATCCTTGCAAGGATGGTAACTTCACCACTGCCCTGAGCAGCCTGTTCCACTTCAGCCCTCTCCATGAAGGATTTTTCCCCATTTCCAACCTCCCCTGGCACAGCTTGAGGCCGTTTCCCCTTGTCCTGTCCCTGTTCCCTGGCAGCACAGCCCGACTCCCCCGGCTGTCCCCTCCTGGCAGGGAGTTGTGCAGAGCCACAAGGTTCCCCCTGAGCCTCCTTTGCTCCAGGCTGAGCCCCTTTCCCAGCTCCCTCACCCTCCCAAAGAGTAATTTCATCCAGCAGCGAGGGAGAGGGGCAGTCAGGCCAATGTGACACCAGATGTGGCTCCGTGAAGATTCCCCACTATCCATCTCCCAGGAATCCTGCAAGTGGAGCGGAGCTCCTGCCGCTTCTCCAGGAGCTGCGGTCAGCAGTGACCTCCAGCGGCTGCAGCCAAATCCGACGGAGATCTCGGGATAAAATCCCTCTCAGGGATATTCCACAGGCGGCACACGAGGTCAAGGGATTTCTGCCATGGACCGGGGCTGACCCTTGGCAGCCCCTCACTCTTCTGACCCGGGTTGGGGTGGCAATGCCGTCCCCTCCTGGCCTCCAGACTTGCCAGCACAAGCATTTTTCCATGGTTTTTTTTCCCCCTGCAAGTAATTCTATTGCCAGGACATCCCTCAGGACAGCACATGGACACTACTCACCAAACGGGACAATAAAACATTATCTGCCTGTCTATTCCAGCTGCCTGCAGAGACAAAACTACCACGAGAAAGCGTGCACAAAGGTGAGGGAATGCTTCTGAAAGAATGGCAAGGATCAGCTCTCCTTGGGAATTTAATGGAGAGGCAGCTCTGGAGTACTGGGACAGAGCTCTGCTCAGCCACTGCTCTCTCCTTCCTAGGCAGCCTGCAATATAAAGAATTGTATTTCCTGACTGCTCGGCCCCAGAGACTCCCCAGGCACCACCAAAAATAAAAAGCAACCCAGTTTATAACTCACCAAAGCAGGGGTGAAAATCCCAGCACTGATCTGTGGCAACAGCAAACTTCATATAAAGCTGCAGCTGTGCATCCCACACCTCCACTGCAGAGCTGGCAGCTGCCTTGGGACATGCACATCACACCAGGATCCCTGCAAGGCTTTCCTGGGACATGCACACTCTGTTATCTGAGAGCCACAGTGCCCTGGAATCGGTCTGGAGCATCCAAGGAGCAGCAGCTGGCAGGGTTGCTGTTATAACCTGCCCAGCAATCAGGAATGCAGGGAGAAAACTGGGAAGCTGCAATGGGACACAGCTGGGCAAACTACAGGAGATCCCTGCAGGAAAAGCTGGGGGGAAAGCTCAGGGCCAGGGCTGGTGAGTCAGGCTGGGAAATGGCTGAGTCAACAAGGCTCCAGGGCTGAGATAAAATCCTTTGGCAAAAGCCATGGGAAAGAAAGCCCAAGTTTTCCTAGAAAACTGTTCCACCCACTCCATCCTGGCCAAGAGTGTGAGTACTGAAGGGATGCAATACTTGCTGTAGGAAAATTAGCAGTGAAGAAGGTGTTTGGAGACACAGCCATAATCCCAGTTCCCATGGAGATGATCGGGACAAGCACCTGCTCTGCCCCCAGACCAGAAAATCCCTGACTGGGTTGGGTTGGAAGGGACTTTAAAGCTCATTTCATTCCACACTCTGCCATGGGCAGGATATCCTTCACCAGAACAAGTTGTCCCAACCTGGCCTGGCCATCCCATCAAGAAAAGCCACAACCACACCAGCTGCAAGCCTTGAAGTCTCTCCTATCCCTTATGAACCCAAAAATCCCTCCTTGCCCAAATGTTGTGACTGTTGCAGCCTAAAAACCTGAAAGTGTGATGAGCTGCAGTGATGCTGTGTGGAAGGGAAAAATCTAATGGACAGGTGGAAGATTTTTTCTGTGGTAAAATCCAAGCAGGGTTTTCAAAGCATTTGAAAAAGCAGCAGCAGTGCAAAAATCCAGAGGAATCCAGTGTGCCTGGATTTTAAGGAATGACCTGGTAGGGTTTGGGTTTAGCCTTTTAAGAGGGGCCATTAAAAACACAAGGGGAAGGACTGAGCCAAAAGACAGAGAGGTTCCACCATCACCCTGAGAAGCAGAGGTGTGCAGGAGACATTTGCAAGGGTGTGAAGCAGAGAAAACAAAGCCTTTTTTGAGGGATTACAGCATCTCTTGTATGAGAGATTGCCTAAGAACCCCAGCAACAGGAACTGGTTTTTGGCATCAAGCAGGAAAAGAGAGGCTGCCAAAACACACCCTGACACTTCTTCTCTGGCCTCATCCCTACTCTGGTGTCACCACTTTACATTTTTTACCTGGCCATGGCATCAGGAGCTCTTTTTGGCCTGAACCAATAATACAATATTTAATTTTGCACTGGGTTAACATTTATGTGTGTGTATCTATATATATGTATATATCTAGAGATTTTCTTCCTCCTCAAAACAGCAATGTGAAATTCTGGCTGATAAAGAGGAGGGAATGGGTTGAAATAACACAAAGCAAATCCATTTCAGCAACCACATATGGATCATACTCATATTTCCCCCTCCACACACACATCCCCAAAACAGATCAACAGCAAGAGATTTTTGGTGGATTTATTTTTTTTTTTTTACATTATGTTAGAGTTCAAAAAAAAAAAAAAGAACCCAACAGAATTAATAAATATTAAAAGTTAAAAAGCTCTGAATCTCATATGTACAAAACTTTATACATCATGGTAACACTGGACAAGGTTACAGCACAGGAACGACTCCATGCATCCTCCTGGCTTGGGAGGGTGCCGGGGATCAGAGTCAGCTCTTCTCCTGGAGACAGGACCAGAGACAGCCAAGCTCAGCCTGCCTTCAGCTGGAATAAATTCCCCATCCCTGCAAGTGTTCAAGGCCAGGATGGGGCTTGAAGCAACCTGCTCTAGTGGAAGGTGTCCCTGCCTGTGGCAGGAGGGCTGGAACCAGACGAGCTTTAGTTTCTTCCCACCAAAACCATTCCAGGATTCCATGAAACACGCGGTGCCGGGTGCCAGCCCTGCAGCATCACCACCCCAGAGCACCCACAGCTGGTTTGGGGTGGGGGGAGGTTATCACACCCTGCTTTAGATCTCAGCTTGAGGTCAGGATCAGCACCTGCAGTGCAGCCCCCCTGCCCAGCCAGGGGTGCCAGGAGCTGGGGCAGCCCCGAGCCACAGCTCTGCCCCGAGGTGCAGCGAGGAGCCACTGCAAATATTCCTTAAGCTATAAAGCACCAAAGCCTAGGCCAGCATGGAAGGGAGGGACACAGCTGGGAATTTCAGGGGAAGGACATCACAGCCCATTTTTGAGGGGAAAGAAAGTCTTTTTGTTATGCTCCTTGGAGAGCAAACAGAGCGTTCTCTTTGGCACAATAAATAAATGCTGGCACTCCCGTGGAGGGGCTGGCAGGGGGCACGGTCGTGGTGGCAGCATTCCAAGGAGTGAATCCCACTCTGGTGTCCCCACAGGATCCCCTGTGGGTGGCAATACCTGCATGTCCTGGATCTGGGCACTCCACAGGTACCCTCCATGTGCCCACTGCCACGAGGTGTTGCCAGCTGTGTGGCTCAGACAGATTGGGGGGGGCTTCTTCCATGTTTTGGGATTCCCACCTAATGCCAAAGGGCAGCACCAGGAGCCCAGGGACCTCCACCCTCAGGTGCTTTCAGAGGAGTTGGGAAAACACTTGTCCAGCCATGACTCAACAGCAGGAGGGTGTTGGGAAGCTCCAGGGGAGCAATGCAGAGTCCAATGCTTAAAACATCAGGAATGCAGAGGGGTCTCCATCCATTTCAGTCAAAGCAAGTACCTCAACCCTGTCACAATCCATGCCAGGCAGGGAAAATCACCCCAACAAGTCCTGGATACCTGCAGAGCTTAAAAGCAATCCCTAGGGATGCCACATCCTACTCCTTGGATACTGGGGAAGCAGGACCCTCAGGGCCAGCAGAGCACCCACACCATGCACATGCTCCCAAGGACATCCCACTTAGCAATGCCAAACTGGTCTATCTGCCAAGCCTTGCCTCCCTGGGCCTCCACCTCCCTGTTCCCAAAACTTCCTCTCCCATATATGCCCACCTGGCACTGCACCCAGAGGTGCCCTAAGTACCAAAACCATGGAAGCCCTCTCAGGGACACCTTTGTCAGGAGGTTTTTGAGGACTGAAACTCATCAAGGCAAACCCTGTGCCACGAGCTGGCCCAACACCCAGCAAGGAGAGGGCAGCCACGGCTCCTAAAGTGCTGTGCAAACATTTAGTACTTGGCACAATAATTTGTAACTGCATTAATCCCCCCCTTTCCACCCCTTCCCAAGCACTGAGAGATGCAGATGAATCTTTGTCTCTCTCCTCTCCTTGTAACTGCCCCTAAAACCCACTCCTGGCTTCCCAGTCACTCCCAGTCCCCCCTGGAAGCTGTTGCTGCCCCACAGGCACTGGGTCCAAGGGTGCAGGGATGAGGCTGGTGATCCTGGGGAGGCTGGGCATCCAGTATCAGCTCAAGGCTGGCCAAGGGCAGCATTGGCTAAAAAAACGTCACTCCCAGGTGACAGGCATTTCTGACATCAATTTTTGGTCTTTGACCTGTGGTCGTTATTGCTCACTTTGGGGTCTCCTGGACCATCTCCCACCTCCAGGACAGAAGCAACTCTATGCTTGTCATGTTCCACCTTTCCCCAGACATGTTTCCCAAACTCTCTGCCCCAACAGAGGCATCCCAGAGCAGCAGTTTGGGATTTCCCACATTCTCCTCACCTCACCATCTCCCTCCAGTTTCCCTGCCCTCCTCGGATTCTCAGGATCCTCCCATTGCTATCCCAAGCTCCAGGGCTGAACCACCAAGCCAGGACCCTCCTGTGTTGCTGCTTGGAGCAGGGGGGAAGGAAAATGCAACATTAAAGCCATCCCACTCCCACATCTTTTTAGCACCTTGGGAGGAAGCAGCCTGTCTACCCACAGCTTTTTTTGCTCTTTTCCACCTTTTTTCCCATGGCACTGTCAAAAATGCCATGGTGCAGCTGGGAGGGCAAGTGGGATCATGAGAAATGAGTGGTTTTCCCAGGAACTGTTGGGTGCTGAGCCGGGTTCTTCTCAAACCTGGCAGTGCCACCCATGAAAACCATCGCTGGAAGTTGGGGGAGAGGAAAAAGATGAGGAGAAAGGGAGGGAAGGAGAAAGGCTTTCCCTGCCTCACAGTGAGGTGGTCCCGAGGAGGTTACCTGGCCCCCTGGCCCCTTCCTGGCTCCCTTGGGGCTGGCAGCTCCCCTGGGAAAGCATCACTGCTGGATATCCCAGGTGCTGGAGTGGGGTCCCCACCAGGTTCCCCCTGAGCTGGGGTAGTGGGGTAAGGGATGAGCACCAGAGCAGGGCTGGGAGTGGTGGTTCCTGGGGGAATGCCAGTGGCAGGGGGTGAGCCAGTGGTGGAGGAGGCTTTCTTCCCACAGGATTCACAGCACAGCTTGTTGTATCCAGGGATGGAGCAGTAGCGAGCCAGGACCTCCATCTGGCAGAAGATGGACTTGTCCCCAAGGCAAGGCTCCCCTGCAGAGGGACAGAGCAGCACAAAGTAAGGTGGCATTAGGCTCCCATGGGATTTCCAATGGGATTTCCAGAGGGAACAAGAGACCCTTTCAGGGTGCTGCCTATCCACATAGGGAGAGGACAGGAGGGACCTGGCAAGTGAAGCCAAAGTACTGAAGGATTCTGTGCATGGAGAAAAAACAGAGAGTAAGGGATGCTCCAAACCAAGATGCACTGAGCCCCAACTATGAAGGACTTTAAACTAAAAGCCATCTCCCTACTTTAAAAAATTCCAAGGTAAAAAGGGAAGGGCATAAAAACCAGGAGGCAGGAGAACATGGAAACTCCAGGACCTCATCCACCACAAGATGGCAACAGAGCCCTGGGCTTTGCAGCAGCAGTGGAGAGTAAAATTCCCCACGAGCACTGCTGGATGTGCTCCCACCTCTGCACTTCTCCCAGGGAGGTGCAGAAGTCCTCGGGAGGGTTATCCTGGGAAGCAGGACCCTCGGGAGGGATATCCCTTACACCAGAACGGGCACTTACTGGAGGAGATCTTGCTCACAGGATTTTTGGCTCCGTCCTGGGGCAGCCGCTGCCCTTTGGTCGTGCCGTGGTCACCGGCATCAGCGCTGGCTGTGATGCCAGAGAGCTTCCCTGCAGAGAGAGCACCACGATGCCCAGCAGCCACGGGGAGGCTGAGAGCACTCAAAACACCTCGTTTTGTTTTAAGGGATCTCCTTAAAAACTAAACTCCTTAAGCACCCAGCATTTAAGTCACTCAAACCCCACCCAAGATAAACTCGATCATGCCCATCTCCATCAGCTCATCACACACTCAAACTGCCAGAAAACCCAAAACCAGACAGGGCTAAGAGCAGAGAAGGGAAACATTTTGGCTGGCTTTTAACTTTTTTTTAACTTCCAGCAGCATGAGGGACATTCAACTCAACCTCATCTGCTGGCAGCCCCTGAAGCCACAATAGGCTGGAGGCATTCATGGGGGTTGATCCCCATCCCAGTGCCACCTCCTCCTTCCTCCTCTCACCTGGGCAGAGGGCCATGTGGCAGCCCTGGATGGCCTCTGGCTTGTCACCCTCGCAGCGCGCGCCGCTGTCGCTGCCCTTGCACACCACCTGCCGCTGCTGGACGCCTTCCCCGCAGGTCACCGAGCACTGCACCAGGCAGACAGACAGACGGTCAGTGACGGTGGGGGGACAGCCCCCACACCCCTAGGATGTGCTGATGGCTATTCCTCAGGTGGCTATTGCTTTCTGATATGGTGGCTATTGCTTTCTCCCCTCTCTCATTTTTTCTTGTATCCTTATCCCCAGGAGTATTCAAAGCCAGGCTTGGAGCAACCTGCTCTAGCAGAAGGTGACCTGACCAAGGCAAGGAGGTGGAATGAGATAGGCTTTAAGGTCCCTTCCAACCCAAACCATTCCAGGATTCTGCAAAAACATCCCTTATCTCCACTAAGGCCAGGCTGGATGGGACTCCAAGCAACCCTGTCTAATGAACAGTGTCCCAGTCCATGGCAGGGGGCTTGGACTACATGACTTTTACAGCTCCCTCTTAACCAAACCATTCCAGGATTCTGCTCCATGACCCCTATAAGCACCTGACCTTCACACCCTCTCCCACACCCCTCCTTCTGGAGCTTTCCTCACCTCGGACCAGGCTCCTGTCCTCCACTGTGCAGGGCAGGGCAGGCGGCCGCAGGGCCGGCGCGTCTCGGGGCGCTGCCCGGGGCAGTACTTGGTGTGCAGGGTGCGGTTGGTGCCGTCCTGCAGGCGCTGCACGCACTGCACCGCCCGCGCCTGCACCCCCAGCTTCCCGCAGGAGCGGCTGCAGGCGCCCCACTCCTCAGCCACCCACCTGCCAGGGCGGGAAGATGGACATGGAGAAGGCATTGGAGGCGATGCTTGCGCTGGGAAACAGCTGGAAACTCTCCCAAGGCAGCCCCAAACCCCGAAGTGAGAGGGATGGGAGCACCTCAGGATGCACAGAGAGGACTTACATGGGCTGGGAGCATTCCTGGAGGTTGCAGCGCCTCCGGATCGGCTTTGGCTTCTTGCCATTGTCACAGAAGTTCCTGTGCACCATCCGGTTGTCGCTTTTCCGACGGCAGCCGTACTTGGTGTACTGGATGCCTGAGGGGGCAGAGCGTGGGCGGTGAGGTGCTGGGTGTGGGAGTCCCTCCAGCTTGCCCCAGGTCCCACTCCTGCATCCCTGCTGGGATATTTACTCTCAGATGCCACCCAAGGTTTGCTGAGGATGCTCGTGTGGCTGCTGGACCCTCACCCCGTACCAGAGTCCCCCAGGCTGCTGTGGAGTGCACACGGCTCATGGAAGATGTCCCAGCCTATGGCAGGGGTTTGGAGCAGGTGACCCTTAAAGGTTCCTTCCAACCCAAACCACTCTAACTCCCAGAGCACAAGGTGTTCCCTATGATCAGAGGCTCAGATCCCAGTGGAAACAAGGCTTTCACCAGCAAACCTCACACCTACTTCCGTGCAAACTTTAGTAATGGTCATCTCCAGAATCACTGTTTCTTGGCTCAAATGCAGTTAAAAACAGCCAAGGAATTCAAAACTCATAGCAGGTCCACGGACAGACAGACAAAGATACACAAGCACAATCACACAAGCCCTGTTTCCATAAGAAATCCAGCCAAAACGCTCATTCAAACTGCTTTGCAATAATTTCTCCTTGCCAGAGATGCCCCAAAGGGGCTCACACACCCTCTGCCATATCCCAACACCTCCCCAAGCATGCCCTGTAGGCTGTCATGAGGAGGAAGTTACCTCCTCCACACGCCTTGGAGCACTGGGACCAGCTCTTGAGGGCCCACTCGTAGGAGTCCATCTCCTCCAGCAGGACATTGTTATTTCCAATCATGGGCAGCAGGTCTTCGTGGATGATGTACCTGTACATGAGGCTGCTCCTTGCCTCCTCCTCCTGAGGGATGACCTGCAGGCACAGAGTGGGGGGAAGCATGATGCCATTGGAAAAGGCAAGGTGGCCTATGCCCAAACCTGGGGATGAACACAGGCAGGGATGGGAGCACAAACCTGGAGCCCAACCTCTAATTCCCCACATACCAGCATAACTAAAATGGGATTTGGAGTCATAAGCAATCGCTGCAGAGCAAAATGCAAAATGCAAGGGCCCGAGCAACACGTCCTCGTGCCATTCCCTCACACTCATCACCTCTTGCTTTTGCCTGGCTCATTCCCTGGATTTAATTACATGCCCCACACTCTTCCTCTACCCACATCCTTCCATCACCTGCCACACCCCACCTCAGACCACCTCCCCTGTCCGTGGCAGTCGTCCCCAAGCCCGCCAGAGCACGTGCCAGCCAGGCTTACCAAAACACTGATGGCCTCGTGCAGGGGACCGCTGGTTTTCAGGCTCTCCTTGCCTTGTTCTACAGTGTATTCCCACTCCAAGCCCATCTCAATGAACACTTGGCTTTTGGCTTCTTTGCCCTTGGCATTCAGGATGAAGTTCCCCGTGGCTTGATTCTTAACAGCTGGAGGACAAAGGAGATATTTTCAACATCATTCCCTCTGGTCGCTCACTTTGGAGGATGGGAATGACCTTATACGAGACCCTCTTTGGTGGGAGTTATGAGAAAAGGGTTGAGAAAGGGCAAAGGGAGAGGTGGACCAGTGTTGGAACCCAGAAGCCTGAGAGTTTTGAACTTTCTGTGCTGACACTGATTCCCCAGGAGAACACTGCTTTTGACTGCAGGCCTTGGAGAAGGCTTCCAGATCTGAGTGCTGGAGTTAGAATGACTGGTGTGTAGTTAGAAGTGTGTGATTACATATGGTGAAGGATTTGGAATTTGGGATTTTCAGAATATAGCAATAGGTATGGGACAAGATGGAGGTTCTTGACTCTTTCTGTCTTCTTCCTCCTTCTTCATAATTTCAGGTAATAGTTTTTGGTTGGATAGTTAATGCTGCACTGAGAGTCACAGGTGTTTGGTTATTGGGTCAAAAGTATAAATAATATAGGTGCTAGCTCTTTATTGGACTGTTTAGCTTTAAAAGACCTTGTAACTAGCTAGATTCAGCTCCATTTGGCTTGCTTTTATCTGGTGGCTAGGAGTGTTGCAGAACTCTAGATAAGATTTAATAAACAACCTTATCCAAACACAAGAAAATTTGTCTTCTTCGTGTTTTTAATCCTGACTCTGAGTGAAGATAGAAGAAAATGAAGACAAGCCAGTAATTAAGTGTGCAGTTAACCCAGTTACAGACTAGGGCATGCTCACCAATGCTGTGGGATGCTGGCTCCATCTCTTCTATCTGAAGGTGCCTTGCTCCAGCTGGGATCTCAAACATCTTCAAAACACCTGAAAGGGAGGGATGTAGGATGGAGGGAAGAGAAAGAGCAGGTTTCCTCCAACTGGACACACGAATCCAGCTCGTAAATCTGCTTCCAAACCCAGCCAGCCCTCTCACCTGGCTGCTTGGGGGTCTTGGCCAACGTGCCCTTCACCGTCCGGCAGTGGGAATTGTCCCCACCACAGACCCCACACTTGTCATCCTGCTTCAGGGAGCCAACCTCTTTGTCACAGCCGACGTGCTGGCACCCAGGGGAGGAGAGGACAAACGTGGGGTTACATGGGCTAACAGCCCTGCAGCCCAGCCCATTGCTCCATTATCCCCTTTGCCAGGGAAAGGACAGGGACAGCCCCACAAGAGCTCCTCACCACGCACTCGCCCCGGACGCAGACGCTGTAGGGGTCTCGGTAGCTGCAGCGGGTCCCGTCGTGAACAACCTGGTTCATGAACACCACATCTCCTGTGCCCTCAGACTGGCAGATCAACTCACACTTCTGAGCATCTGCAGCAAAGGAAAAGGGGAAGGGGAGGAAAAGGGAGGTGGGGGGGAAAAGAAGTTGTGGAAATTCATTAGGGTGAGTGTCTTAGGTTGCAATACAGGACGTGACCACAAGTATGTATTCTGTCACCATCTGTTAAAACCAGGTGGGGCAGTGCTCTTTATCTTTTCTACAACCCATCCTTCTTCCAGGAAGATATCATCTGCTAATGGGCCACTGAGTCCCACTGCATCCCTGATAAAATTACATCCCATTGGGAGATGCTCCAGCCAGGGGGAGGAGCCAAGCATTTCCTACCCAGACAAAAATCTGAGATTTGGAACATCAGAGCAGCCTTTTTCCACTGAATTCCAGAGGAAAACCAGACCCTTCTACATCATCACTGGACATTTGGAGGGAAACTGCACCTTCTACAGGAGCACTGCTCCAACTGAATCACATCTGTCACTACAAGGGGACTGCAACCACCATTTAATGGGACTGCTACCAACACCCTGCCTGACAGAGTGTCAGGTTGTACTCTGACTTTGTCAGTGTTTGGGTTCTTTGTAGTACTGTATTTCTATTTTAATTTTCCTAGCAAAGAACTGTTATTCCTATTTCCCAAATCTTTGCCTGAGAGCCCCTTGATTTCAAAATTATAATAATTTGGAGGGTGGGGGGGTTATATTTTCCATTTCAAAGAGAGGCTCCTGCCTTTCTTAGCAGACACCTGTCTTTCAAACCAGGACAGGTGAGTTGTACCCCTAAGCCACAATTCCAAAGCCCAGGATATTCATGTGGCTCATCTCCCAACTGCATTTTCTGCTCAAGAGTCTGCACTTTTGCCTGGTGCACTCAGGAAATTAAGGGAAGGACAGGGCCTGCTACATGAGGCTGCAATTCAAGTAGGCAGCTCTGCTCTAGAATCAGGCTGGGAGAGCTGGGGGTGTTCTGGAGAACAGAAGGGTCCAGGGAGAGCTTAGAGCCCCTTCCAGTGCCTGAAGGGGCTCCAAGAAAGCTGGAGAGGGACTTTGGACAAGAAAAAAGGCCCAGAGTGACAGGACAAGGGGGAATGGCTTCAAGCAGACAGAAGGCAGGGTTAGATGGGGTATTGGGAAGAAATTCTATACTGTGAGGGTGGGGAAGCCCTGGCACAGGTGCCCAGAGAAGCTGTGGCTGCCCCTGGATCCCTGGAAGTGTTCTTCCAGCTGTGAGTAACCTGGCCTAGTGGAAGGTGTCCCTGCCCACAGCTGCAGGGTTGGAATGAGATCATCGTTAAGGTCCCTTCCAACCCAAACCGTTCTGTGATTCCATGATTTTACAAAGCTGGCTGCTTGATGCTGGCTTATTGCACAACAGTTTCCACCTCAGGAGCTTCCCACCACCCAACATCTGTGCAGCTGGCACAGTCTCCATCCCAGGGCGATGGCCACCAGGGCAGAGTCCTCTGGAGGAATTTGGCTGCCACTCCTTTGCTAGCACCCGCCGCCACTCACCGTCGTGGTGCTCGTAGGGAAGCCAGGAGTGCTTGCTGTTCTGGTGGGTGTAGTAGGAGTTGCGCTTGGAGCACTGCTGGGCACGGAAGTCCTGGTAGGGCCCTGGGCACTCCTCGGCATTGCACACCTGGTACTCGTAGGTGGCTCCCGGGCACTGCCGCCCTCCGTACGCCGGGCTGGAAAATAAACCCAGCGCGTTGTGGGAGTGCTGGAGAGGGGATGGTGTTCAACCCCAGCACAGCTCCCACAGGAACAGATGTCCCCATCCCTGCCAACGAGGGGAAGAGCCAGGAACCTCTGGCAGGCAGCCATTTCCAGTTGGGAAAAGGGAGGGAGGCAAAGCCCAGACGTACGCCGGGTTGTCGCAGCTCCGGCTGCGGGATCGCACGCCTCCCCCGCAGGTCCTGGAGCACGAGCCGAACTTGGACCAGGAGCTCCAGCTGCCATCCTGGCTGTAAGGCTGCTCCGACGTCTTCCAGATGCAGTGGCCCTTGAAGCACCACTGGAAGGGAGGAGAAGGAATGAGTTCCAGACCTCTTCCAAAGCGCTCAGCACCAGTGGAGAGCCCTCCTGCACCCACAGCACTACAGAAACGGTAAAGCACGGGAGGAAGGTGCTCTTCATCATGCCCTGGGACACATCCCTCCTACAGGAGGCAGGAGCAGCCCCTACCTTGCCAGGAGAGCACTCGGTCCCATCCAAGGGTGGCCCCTTCTTGGTCTTGCAGAAGTAGGGGTTGTCCGGGTGGCTGCACCAAAGCTGCTTGCAGGGGTCGAAGGTGCGGAACTGGGGAGCACAGAGGAGCTGGGCTGGGACAGCAGGGGCCAGTACCAGCAGGCTGGTGGAGCCAGGCTGGCTGGGAATCCCGGGGAGGGGTGGCCATGCAGCCCGTACTCACCGCCGTGCACGTCTTGTACCCCACGCCGAAGTCGAAGCGGCACTGCTCATCCATGGAATAATTAATCCCAGGCAGTTCAGGTAACGTGGGCCACTGGTGCTCAAAGGGGTCATCCAGGAGGCAGTCGTAGGAGCTGCAGGGTCAGACAGAGGATTTCCTTCCATCAGCCCATCCCTCATCTCCAGCCCACTCTCCAAATTCAGCTAATTTGAATTATCACGGAACCCCAGAATGATTTGGGTCGGAATGGTCATTTATGGCCATAGAGCTCCAGGCCCTACCATGGGTAAGGACACCTTCCATTATCCCAGGCTACCCCAAGCCCCATCCAACCAGGCTTTGGGCACTGCCAGGGATACAGGGGCAGCCACAGATTCTCTGTGCAAGGGCTTCACCACCCTCACAGGAAAGAACTTGTTCCTAATATCCCATTTAACCCTCTCCAGCTCTCTTGGAGCCCCTTTAAGCAATGGAAGAGGTTCCCGGGTCTCCCTGGAGCCTTCTGCTCACCAGGCCGAACACCCCCCTCTCTCCCAGCCTGTCTCCAGCGGCACTCCAGCCCTGGGAGCATCTTTGGCTACCAAAAGCCACCAGTCTGAAGGGAGAACATCCCCTCCCAGTGGAAGGGGCGTACTGGATGTAGCGGTTGAGCTCCTGCTTGCTGCAGCGGGACCAGTGGTAGCGGTGGAAGGCGGCCTGCACCAGCGGCGCCATGATGCTCCCCATGCTGGTCTCGTCGGCGCAGCGGTTCCCTTGGCCGTCGTGCTCCATGCCCAACCTGGTGGGAAGATCCCAAGGGATTCACACCTGCAGCAGCAGAAAACCCCCTCTGCAGAGAGAGGGGCAGCACCACAGCCAGCCCTGCCCCCACGACTTACACGTGCCCGGTCTCGTGGGCGACGACGAAGGCGGAGGAGAAGCCGTCCTCGTGGTTGAGGGTGCAGCTGCGGAGAGGGTGGCACATCCCCGTCACCGGAGCGTAGCCTAGGGCAAAGAGAGCAGGGAAGGACAGAGGGGAGGAAAGGAGAGAGAAAACCTTTGAGAGAGGAGAGGGAAAAATGAAAAATTAAGGAAAAAAAACCACCCCGCAAATACATAACCTGGCTTCGTTGTCACAGAAGACAAAACAGAGGGGAAGGCACTGAAGAGGAGGGGTCCAGGTCACTTGGATGGCAGCCCAAGGACTTGCTCAGCAGTGTGACCACTGAAAGCCAGCAGAGGTTGCTCTGGGGCTTGCTGGCACCACTGTGCCCTTGTGCCAACACACCCGGGCAGGCAGGAGGGCAGAAATAGCACCCACAACACCCTGTCAGTGCGGGTGGCCATCACCTCCCAGCCCAGGAATGGCACCCCCCACATTCTTCTTCATTTAAAACAAATAAAGAAGGAAAAGGAGAGATAGGGGAAGGCATGAGGCGCTCCCCAGAGCCCTGCCAAAACCACAGCCCTGCTCCCCACGGGGCACACCCGCTCATGCACCCGCCCGGCCCCCGGACCCCAGCCCTCGATCAAGTGCAGTGCAGTGGGGCAGCTGTGGGCAGGGGAACGTTCCCCCACCCAGGCAGCAACACATCACCTCCATTTTGGTCACTTTTCCTTTTTTTTTCACCTTATTTCTGCCCAATTCAGTTAACTTGTTGGCACACTCCAGAATTTACTCCCCGAAGTTTTTTGCGTGTGTTGGTTTTTTTTAAGGCTGACCCTTTTTTGGCATCAAGGGAGTTAGTGAAGGAAGGGCTTATAGGTCAGAGAGGCAAAAGCAGGGCAGGACCATGCTGGATAACCGTGCCCTGAGGACTGGGATGCTGGAATAGCAGAGCTCAGTGAGCAGCAGGAGAGGGGTGCTGATGAGCTGAGGGAGATGCACATCCCTACACCCACCCTGGCCAAACCACGGGGTCCATAGAGCCCCCCTATCCTTGTGGGATACTTGATCCATACCAAATCACTCCCATAATGGAGTTTAACCATAGAGTAGTAAATCAAGCCCTGGATAAATAATTTGAAAATACTTTTTTTTCCCCACCATGAAACCTTCCACAAAAAGAATAAAGTTGTAGGAAGTTTTCTCTACAATGGAAAGCCAAATTTATTTTGTCTAGGATGACAACTGGATAAATTCCCAATCAAAGAAGCTATGGATAGGAGATGGGACAAAGGAATATGAAAAGGTGGATGCTCACAAGAGCATTTTTTTGTAATGAAGACTCCAGGAAGAACTGGAAGGAATATAAAAGGTTCTCCACAGGAGAACGATGGTGAGAAGCAACTACCTGGAAAATATTTAATTCTGAGCACAACCATCATTCAGCCCAGGCCAGAAAAGCCCCCTGTGCCACCCACTGCAGAGGGACATGGAAACTCTTTGGGTGTTGACAAGACCTCTACAGCACCAATTAATAATTCACAACCCATCTGTCCACTGCTTTTCTCTTCAAAGCGCAGGGATAATTTGGTGCCACGCTCTGATCCTTCATTCTACACGTCCCTGAGCTTAACAGGGGTGTCAGGGATCTGCAAGGATTTTGTTTTGGGAAAAAAGAGGAAAGAGCAAGCACAGTGTTACTATTCCAGCAGCCCAAGCAGAGGGAAATTCCTGGTGGATCAGGAGTTCCTTGAGCCATGCAGCACAGCCAGGCAAGGACATGGCAACCATGGGGGCTTCTGCAGAAAGTCCTGGAATGTGTGACAAGCAGAGAGCCAGATCCACAGGGAAAAGGGGAAGGAGCAGGGCTACTCTATCAATCTCACAACTCCTTCCCACCAAGGGGCAGCCTAGGGAGTCTCCCCCTTCTGCCAAAAAAGGTCCTCTCATAATGAATGTCTTTGGACACAGTCACTTTGCCAGGAAGGGTCTAGAAAAACGAAACAAAAGCTGGTATTTCACCCATGTGACTCTGGGCAAGGGGACCAGGGCAGGTCACAAGCCAAAGTCTGCTGTTTGGTGGCCACAGCACACTCAGGAGGGTTTCCAGCTGGGTATCTCCTGAGGTTCATGTCCTGCTGAGGGGAATCCTTTTCAGGGAGGTAATCCAAGTTAGGACAGGTTTCCTTCTCTACCTTTCCTTCCTCCTGAGCACACCAGGAGGACTTGTGCTAGATCAGGGTGACAATACCCACCCCATTCACAGCATCAAACGGAGCCTCCTGATGGAAATCCAGACCTGGCCACCAGCGTGGAAATGAGGAGATGGGAATTTGGAAGCAGCAGACTCAGAACTGGGAAAATTCACCTCTTGTGATAACACCAAAGCACCTGTTTTCCTAATGGAGCCATGAAACATCAGAAGGTCTTCCTGAAAATGTTTATTAGCAAGGCCTCTAACTTCTCAGGCCACCCCAGCACAATCTCTGCACCAAGAGGGTGAGAGATTCCTGCAGTAAGACTTCCTCTTTGGCACAGGGTTCATTGAATGCTCCCATGTCCAAGAAATAAACCCATATAAAAACAGGTTTTATAGGTCCTCGAGAGGACAGAACAAATTGATTGTCCCCATGGGGCTCCCTGTGGTATTTCATCTTTTTTATCTTCTTTTTATATTTTCAAGGCATTTTGGGCCAAGGGGAGGACTGGTAAATGAACTCAAAGAGCAGGAGACTAAATAAATCGAGATATTTTATCCATTCAGGTTGATGCCCTGCATGAATTCTCTGTCTCTCTCTTCTGCATCATGTGAAGAAACAAAATACCGATTTTTATAACCTTTTTCTGGACCTTGCTGGCCAAGAAACAGACTGTGCTCGCAGGCAGTCCTCTCACCCCTGGCTGGCTCCTTCCCCCCAGCAAACTGCACATACCTGATCGAGACAAATACAGTACCTTGCATACCTGCGGGCCCAAAATCTTGCCTGGTGAGGAAGACGGCGTGGTCGTGGTACTCGGCGTGCGCGGGGTCGGCGCGCTGCTGCGAGTGCGCCCAGCGGCACACCTGCTCCAGGCTGCGCGACGGATTGCCCCGCTCGATCAGGCTCACCGACTGCGGGGACAGCGCAAAACCCACTGCTGGCAGCGTGACACGCAAAAGGCACACCACGCTTCAGAAGGCTAGCATCTATTTATAACAACAGGGCACTGTCTTTTATACCCTCTACACAATTTACACTTTCTTCATCGGCCACAATTAGTCAACACAACAATCATTGGCGGAAAGCTCTCCACCCCTATTCTTCCCAGAATCTTTTCTGCAGCTGTGGGGTTTTTTTTTTCCTAGTTATCTTCTTCTTCTCCTTCTTCTCTTCTTGGTCTCCATGCCAACAGCCTTGGTCACGTTTCAAAACAAACCTCACTTATTAACCCTCTCTAGCCCACAGACCAGCTGTGGGTCCTACTATACAGGTGTCGCCCTCTCCCTGGAAGGCAGAGAGGTTTTATCCCAAGTGGGAGACAAGAAGTTGCAGGAGGACTGGCTCAGGAACAGTGCTGAGATTGCTCCTGGATTCAAACATCTGCTCCTTATTTTCTACATTGTCCCCTGAACCTGAGAAGTGCCACAGCTGGACAAAGCAGCTGCTTCCAGAGCTGGCTTTGGGGAGGATAAATCATCCCTAACAAGCCTGGCAGCTCCCATCCCACCATATCACCACAGCTCCAAATCCCTTCCCCTCCACACATCAGCCTCCAGCCCAGAGCACAAACGTCGCTGGGAGGAAGCCAGACAGATTGTTGGCTTTCTCAGCTAGAGATGATGTTCCTGGTCCCATGGAAGCCTCCAAAAATGGGCCAGCCTCCATCCTCATCCCAGCTCCTCAGGACCATCCCTGCCATCTCCAGGATGTGTTGGGTTTCTGCCAGCCAAGCATATTTCTATAATAAGGAAGTTTTTTTCCAAGACCTAAGCGGTCTTATTTGTGGATCTCACACACACAGAGACATCACTGTGTTGAGTCATTAACACCCTTGCTAGAACACTTCCTGTGGGACAGGGGCATGCCCCAAAAAAAGTACAGAAAATCACACATTGTTTAAAAGAAAAATCTGGCTGCTGTGCTCGAACAGGCCTTAAAAAGTAAGTGCAGCCTGAGAAACCACACTTCTCAGGAAACCTTCCCACGCTTTTCCTGGCCATGCCCAAGCCAGGGCTACAGGAGAGCCAGAGAGCCACATACAGGAGATCCTGACTGTGGCTTCTCCCCACTGATGTCCAGCTCCTCTCAGTGTGGGAAGCCACCTTTATCCCCTCATCCACAGAGCTCTGAGGAAGCCTCTGTGGTTTTCCCCACATCCCAGAGCAAGGACGTAACAGCAGATCACACCCACACACCCTGAGGGCCTCCTAGGCTATCCAGGGGGCTATCCAGGCCCTCAGCTCCCAAAAACCAGCCTAAAGAGGGTTCAAACCCACCCCTGCTCAGCACAGTTGTCTTTTAGGCTCTGACAACTGCCCAGGTTTTCCCCAGTCGGGCTTACCAAAGAGCTAAATCAATATTAGAGCGTGTCCCGCTGGATTTACCTGACGATATCCCACCATGATCATCCTGACCAGCACGATGTTGATGTGAACGCCCAGCGACTCGTCGTGATAAATTTCATCCACCTGAAGAAGGGAGAGAAATCCAACAGGGAGAAAGTTAAGGCCATCCCAGCTCTCAAGCCCATCCTGTCCTCCATGCTCCCACGTTCCACACCCTTCCAGGCTTTCCAAGACCAGGTGCAAAGATCTCATCCCCCTCCTCCCACTGTGGGAAGGTGGGTTTTTTTCCCATTTTCCCACATGGAACAAACCCAAAGTCAAAAGGCCAGGCTGGAAGAAGCCAACATCTCCCCAGGAGTGGCTCAGATGGTCAATGACATCACCCATCTCCATCAAGGGCTGCGTTTCCTCCACCACACTTCTCAATGAGCCATTGCCCCTTTGGAAAATGAATCCCTCAGAGGGATGGAAATGCTCCAGACTCCAGCATCCAAAGGAAAAACGGCTTTTTGATCCAATCCTTTGCCTCTCCCCAAAGCCAGGGCTTTCCTCAGTCGCATCAGTGAGTCAAACCTGACCTATGGCTTCAGAAATCCCAGGAGAAGGCAACACAATGAAGAGAACAGGGAGGGCTCGTGAGTCAATGAGATTTGTACCATCCTCGCCTGTTAAAAATGACCTTGCAAAGGAAAGAACCGGCTATAACCTTTTCCTTCTGAGTTTCCAGGATGGATAAACAAATTCTGCTCCTAAATGCTACCAAGAGAGCAGGACATCCAGATGGGAAATGTCTCTGAGAGCTGAGCTCAGTGACATGGAAAGAGGCACGGAGTGCCACAAACCCACATGAGAGCCTGCACCTCCTGCAAAGGTGGGAACCATAGCCCAGGGAAGGAAAACACCCTGATTTTTGAGAATGGGACTTCCTTTTTTCCCAAAAAGACTCTCAAATGAACAGTTCCACAAAAAGGGGTTCAGTGCACAAGTTGAGGAGGCCAAATTAAGACCATTTTTAGTATTGACTAGAATTCATGTTTTAATTAAAATCTACTTTTTCAGCTTTGCCCAAGGGGGCACTAATTTGCTTCAGCTCTATCACAGCTTTTCAGACTAGATCAATCTGGTTATAAAGCCAGATTTATGGATCTTTTCTGTTTTTTCCTCCATTCCTGTGGGGTTTTTCAATCTTACATCAAGGGCTGGATGACAACTACCCTCTTACTGCTGCCCAAGTCAAGTCAGCCATTCTCCGGTGTTCTACAAGCCCCTCAATTTCCAGCCTGGGATTCCATTTGAAATACCCTCTCAGGCCAGTTTTAAACACAAAAACCCAGTGTTAACCTTTTCCCCATGACAACCAACACTCCCGTGGGGTGCCTCCAAGCCATGCAGAGAGGTAATGCAGATTCCGAGCCTTGAATGCAGAAAAGTCGATTATAAAAAATTAAAATCAATCAATAAACTGCCAGTCCATCCCCATTAATGCATCCCTTTGGATGCAGAAGCTGCAAGAGCCGCGGGGTATTTTATTCATCAGTGTGGAAAAACAACACAACCAAAGGCTGGTCAACCCACCCTCAGCTCATCCCTACTTTCTGTGGGTGGGATACTCCTTCACCCTCCCCCTTTTGTAAGAATAATGAGAACATGATGGATTTTTTCCGAGCCCAACCCTATTTTTTGGGGGGATGTGCACAGAAGGGTGGAAGGTCACACAGTGTTGCAGCTGCAAACATTACTCAGGCCCACAGACCCACTGAGGTATGAAGGATCCAGCTCAGCAAGGAGCTGCAACTCCCCAGGGATGTCAGGCTCAGCCCTGGGTTTTAGGATGTAGGAGGCTTTGGCATCCCAAAGAAATCCCACGTCATACGTTTGATCCCTTACAATAATATTGGTAATATGGCAGGGTGGGAAAGTGGGGAGAGAAGGGAAAATTAAAACCATGCTTGAAGAGGTGCAGAGCTGGACCTGATTTGGAGAACAAGACAGGAAACAACCATTTCCTTCATTTTCCCAAATCTTCACTCATCAGGAGCTGGAGCTTCAAACTGACAGAGGGTAGGGTTAGGTGGGATATTGGGAAGGAGCTAAGGGACAGGGCACAGGGTGCCCAGAGCAGCTGCGGCTGCCCCTGCATCCCTGGAAGTGTCCAAGGTCAGGTTTGATGGGGCTTGGAACAAACTGGGGTGGTGGAAGGTGGCCCTGCCCAGGGCAGGGGGTTGGAATGGGACAAGCTTTTGTGTCCCAACCCTTTCCATGATTTTTGGATTCTATGGTCGTCCACCAGTGCTCTGCTTCTTGCTACCTGCTCCCAAGGATCCTTCAATCCATCAAGATAAGCCACGTTCCTGCCTTAGGGACCTCTCTACAAGCCATGACCTGACTTTGCAGTGGCTGGGAGCATCAAGCAGAGCAGCACAGACCTCTCCCTTCCCAGATGCACAGGATATTTTGGCAGGATGCTCAGTAGACCTTGCCGTATTATTCCAAGACAGATTTAATTCCATAAATCTTCCTTATAAAGCAGTGCTAAATCCCACTCTCCTCCAGCTTGCAGGGACCTGGTTCTCCCTCTCTCCAGCCTCTGACATGAAGACTTAACCTAAAGCCCAGCTCCTTTTTAGTCCAGGGTTTAGGCAGGGATCTGCATCTAACCAATACCAGCCCTGCAGCAACCTTTAGGGTTAATTCAGAAAGCAGATGTGGAACCAGACTGCCCAAGGCTACAGACTTCCCTTCACAGCCAGATGTCAATAATTGATTGAGAGGGGAAAAGAATTATATCAAAACAGTTTGGCACTGGTTGCTGCAAGGGCTGCAACCCTGCAGGCCCCAGGTTTTGGGCAGAGGAGAAACATCAGCAGGGCCAGCTTTCCCCAAGTGTTCCAGTGCCTGTGGAAGTGGGGATGGAGCTCCAGGGATTGAGCATCACCTTGGAAATGGAAATTCACCTGGAGAGCAGCTTTGCAGGCTTGGTGCAACTCCCCCTGCTCTCTGCAGGTGCCATCAAGTAAGTCAGTGTCTTCAGAGAAACTTCTTCCCCCAAAAATACCTGTTCAGCAAAGGGCTCCAGTAAAGGGACCCACATCCCTGAAGCCACAGGATAAAGATCTTATCCCTCTCATCCATGCTCAGCCTGTTTCACACCATCACCTGGCAAGAAATGCTCTCCTCTTTCATTTAAAATGGAATTTTCCCACCTGTAAGCAGCCCAGCCCTTAAGGCTCGCTGTGAGTTAAGGGCCAACAAGCAGGAATGACCACCCCAAACCCTGCAGCACCAAGGAGACTGTGGCAATGCTTTACAATGAAAGGAACACTACAGGGCAGGCTGCCTCCCTAAATCCCTGCAAGCCTCTGGCCAGCCCCGAGTCTGCAGCCCCAGACGTGAGATCCCGACAGCAAAACCGCACTGGCAACGAGGTCTAGACCTCGCCGTTCTTCAGGGAAGGAAAACAAAGGGAGAGACACGAGAAGAATTTGCCAAACCAGCAGAATAGCTGACATTTCAAAACGCTGGGATCACTTACTCGGAACAGCCAAGTCATCTTTAAACTCCTTTCTTTTATTGCCCCGCTCGGTTTTTATGCCGGTGGATTCACCTTGAGCCTCTCTGCTGGGGCAGGGGGGTTTGGAAGGGAGGGGAAAGTCCCCCTTACCACATTTTTGGGCTTGCATAAAGCACAATGTCACCCCTGTGAGGGCTGACCCACATTATTTGTGGGGAGGATCAGGGGGAGGGGAGAATTGTTCTGCAGGGCAAGAATAGATTTGATCAAAGCTCTCTACAGAACAAGGCATGCTGTCCTAAAAAACAGCAACAAACAAGTAAGCCTATACAGAGGGGAGGGAAAAGTGTATGGACACATGACAGACATCAGAGGAATTTTGTTATTATCACTTAGCAAGGAAGTGGCTCACAAACCCCTCACCTAAGAAATAAAAACACACTGGTTAAAATTAAAGCTGAAGGTTTAATTTTGGTCTCCAAACCTTCTCTTCTGTGGGGTCTCAGTAGCACTCTCTGTTGCTCTGCCCTTGGGAACAATAATTTCAGCTGAAGCCAGGCATGTCCCAGCCTGGAGAGGGCTCTGACTCATGGGGTTTCCCTAGTAACCCAAAACAATGGGAAAACACCAAGTACCTTTGCATCCTTAACCAAATCATGGCAATATCCCACAAAAGCCCAGGAAACCAGCTGAGACCAGGGCCAGGTTTAACACAGCCATAGCTTGGCTTCTCCCCTCCAAGTGGAGCCATCCCCAGACTTGAAAGGATCAGGGATGAGCAGTGGGAAGTCTGGCAGAGAAAACCAAGAAGCTCGACTCCGTGAACACAGGAGACCGAAAAACAGAGCAAAGCACTGACTATTCAGAAATATTCAGAGCAAAGCAGTGAATATTTCCTCTCCTCTTCCTTTTCTGCGGTGCTGGATCCCCTCCTGGTTCCCAGCCCTCGATCTCAGCAGTCACCATGGCTGGGGGATCCTAATTTTCCTTCTGTAAGATCACAATCCCTGTCACAGTCAGAAAGCAAGAGAGGGGAATGGCTTTCCAGAGCCACCACATCACCAAATGCTCATCCCAAGAGCCCAACAGACCGGTTTTGGTCAGGTGGACACAGCAAAGCTCAGCTCAGAGCAGAGATAAACTCAGTGACTGATGGCAGAGGGGGAGTTGTGCCTTTCCCACTCACTCCAACCTGACCCCAAATTCCTGGGCAGCACCCGAGCCAGGAAGGGAAGGGTAGGCTGGGAATGCAGGCTGGGAGCTAGCAGGGAAGGCAGCCTGCCTGCAGGGAAGCTGTTAGGTGCACAAAAGGAGCAGTCATCCTCCTGTCAGCTTCCCGGGATGGACACAGCGCCCTTCTCTGAAAAGCATCCACATTTCTGGCAGTGAAATAAGGGCTGCGGCGTTTGTTTCTTTAAAAAAAAACCTTCTCCATGACAAATCATTTATCACCAAGCTTCAGCCGACACAGAGTTCCTAATAAAGGGTTTTGTGTCTTGGGAAGGGCCCCAGGACCCTACCTACAGCAGCGCTGGGAAGGGATCCGTGTCCCGCTGCTCCCTTGGCACTCAGGGGAGACCTCAGAAAAGAAAAGGAAAGTTTATCATTACTTCCAAACTCATTGCCCCTTTCCTTGGGATTGAGAGGAATGTCTTTACAAACAAGCTTATCTGCTGGTAGATAAGACTAGCACTGAGAGATAAAAGAAATAATGGGAAGGATTCCACTGATTGATGAATGGAAAAAAATATATTTGCCTTTACAAACAAACTGTAGGTTTGCCGAAAAATGAAATTGGGTATTGAAAGATGAAAGAAGCAATGGGCAAAAACTATGAATTCTATAAGAATTAAAAATTAAAAGGCAGGGTTATTAGAGGGGAATCTCAGGTATCAGGTGTTTGGGAAGTCTGTACCTCTCAAGTACCTCAGCCAATGGGGAAAGAGAGAGGGAAATAAAAAGGAGGCTGCATCCTCAAAAAATTTGAGAGACCCCAGGGGAATGCCCCATGGCCTCTCCCTATATTTGAATAAAGCAAAAGGACTCCTCTGCCTCCTTTTTTGGACACAAACCTCTGGTGTTTGTGGATTAATTTTCCTGACAGGCTATCTCTTGATAGGAGAGCTCCCAGACGGGAAACTTTCCCATTTGGCTCCCTGACGTCCTCCAGCCCAGCTCGTTAAGTCCTTTCCTCGTTAGAGGGCTGGCCAAGCCTCTCATCCTTCTTCCCTTCGCCTCCATCTAATGGGATTAATGTTCATCTGTGTGGTCCCTGCAGGCTCCTCCTCTCTCCCTCCCTCTGCCACCCAGGCCAGAAAGCAGAATTCTCTTTTTTTTTCCTGCTGAATCGGGTGTTTTAAGGCAATCCGAGCCGGTAAGGAAACGAGGCGGCGCCAAGGGGAGAGCAGGCGGACGGAGGTCACGGCAAAGCTGGAAAGAAAATGCACTAAAAACCAGAAAGAAAGAAGGGGAAGGGGGTGGGGGGAGAATATATAGAAGGAAATAATACTTGCGGGGAAGTATTTGTTGCCTGTATTATCCTGGGGTTTCCCCCCCCTCATTAAAGTCACCGTTAATTGAATGGGCAGCGGGTCCTCCCTTCTCCCAGCGCAGCATCCCGAGCATTCACTCCCTGAAAAGTCCTGCCCGCGGGGTAGAACCATGAAATGCGCCTGAAAACCGACCTTTTGATTAGAGCTGACACTCCAACTGGCCATCCCCCTCCCCCGGGATCGGAAAGGAAAAATGACATCATCTCCGACCCCCGAAACGTGGGAAGAGCCAGAGGGCAGAGCAGGGAACCCTGTGGCTTCCCCAGGCTGGAGGATTTAATACACCAAGGGGAAAATGTTCAGAGAGTGAATTTAAGTGATGCTGAGAGCATCAGACCGCAGGCATTGGGACAACACACCAGAGAATAAAACTCTGTGATGAAGGTGTTTGCTTCTTCAACATTTTCTCTATTCGGGACAGCCACTTCACTCATCTTCACCCCACCAACCCTCTAATCTCACAAATCCTCCTCTCCATTTGATAATTTCTGCCATATGGCAGAAATAATGCCCAAACCAACAACCAAGCATCTTTACAACTTGGCCATTCCAGAGCTGGTTGAGCCTTTTGAACATTTTCCACCACTGTGTAAAATCACACTTAAAGAAAAATTAATAAATAGATGTGAGGATAAAGCATGGAAAACAAAACTGGGAGAGAGAAAGAGATCTGTGAACACAGACCATATTTCCAGTGCTGGAGGAGCAAACCTCCCTCAAGATGACTGGAGGAATAAATATTGATCCTTCCACATCTCTCAGGACTCGGGGAATACGGATGTTTTTATCTTAACAAGGAATGAAAAGGGGTATAGGAAACAGGCTGCCCCGTGCCTCTGAACAAGGAGAGGTGCAGGAACTGTAAAGCTGCTCAAAACTCCTTTTCAATCATATCCTGAATGGTTATCCAGGTGCACAGGTTTCCAAAAAGCTTCTGAAAAGCTCTGAAAATATTTCCTCTACCAACAAATAGTATTCAGAATAAATCACAAACATCATCATTGCAAAGCAAATTACAAATATCATCATTACTAACTAGGCAAGCCACGACCACTCTCCTTTCTAGCATTTGCTGAGACTTCAGTGACGAAGAGGAAATGGTCTCAGCCAGGGGAAACTTTTGGACTCAGGTGACAGACAGTGACAGCACCACCAGTGCCAGACCCTGCCATTGGCAAGGGGAAGGTGATGGACATGAACATCAAAGGGCTCTGCTTTCCATCCCTCCAATTCCCACAGCTATTAAATGCCAGAGCCGGCTGTGTGAAGGCACAGCCCTTCCTGCAGCCCCGCTCCCCCTCCCAAACCCATTTCTTTTCCCAGGATAACAGATTTGCAGCATCAGAAGAGCACTAAACCCCGGGAAGGGCGGGACCCACACCCCCCACAGCCGAGTCTTACTATGTTCATGAGGGTGAGGACGTAGTTCTGGACGTGCTCCTTGCCATGGAAGCGCACGACGGAGTCATCCACGGCCAGCAGCACCTCGATGTTGTAGTCGTCCTTCCTGGCGTGGCGCCGCTTGCGCTCCGCGTCCCCCAGCCGCTCCGCCATCAGCTCCAGGGAATTCGGGAGCTCGCCCACCTGCACCCCGGGCACTGGGCGGGAAAAGAAAGAGCCTTTGAGGTGACCTCACACCACGGGGACACTCCACAAAAGTAGAAATTCAGTAGGGAAAATAGGTAAGGGATTTAACTCTAACAGAATATTGAGGTCCGGCTGGTTGCTGGTGCAGTTCACTCTGTGGTGGGGAAATGGCTCTGAATTGTGAGGACCAATCCAAATGATTGGACTCGAGAACCTTAAGGGTTTTTTCCATACTAAACGATCCTATGATCTGTTAAAAAGTCAAATCAAGGTCACATTTCATGGAATCATGACACAATGGTTTGGGTTGGAAGGATCTGAGAGCTCACCCCCTGCTATGGGCAGGGACATCTTCAACTATCCCAGGTTGTTCGAAGCCCCGTCCAACCTGGCCTTGGACACTTCCAGGGATGGAGCAGCTACAGCTTCTCTGGACAACAACTTTCAGTGCCTCACCACCCTCACAACACAGAGGTGATCAAAGCAGCACCTCCAGCCCAGAATTTCCTATCCTTCTCCTTGACTTTAGCACTTAAACTGAACCTAAAGCCAGTTAAACTGAGCCTAAAGCCACAGGGTGAGACGTACACATGCTCATGGAAGGTGAAACCCTCTCCCCACGTGGAATATTTACGGCCAGTTGCTGGGAAACACTGGATTCCAGCAGCCCCTACCTTGGGGATGGAGGTCGTGGCGCGGCTCAGCGCCATCCTGCCGGATGGCCGAGCGCCGATAGACCACGTGGGCCCTGCCGTGCTCCTCCGTGTCCTGCTGGCCCCTCTCCAGGGGCTCGATGAAGAACTCGTTGCTGTCTGTCCGAATCAGGCCAGCCTGGACTCCATGAAGAAATAAGGAAAAGAGGGGGGAAAAATGGTGTGGTTTTATGTAAGTGTAGGGGGACATGCATACTCAATATACTCGTTAAAGACTGATGCAGAGCACACACAAAGGGAAAAGGCATCCTAAAATTATCTTGTCTTGATCCTACTCCATGACACTGGGATGGTTCTAATACCATGCTCATCTATGACAACCCTCAATTTCTCCTGTAGATGAGGAAAAAAGGTAAAAAAAGGAAGGAGAAACCAACCAACAAAAAAACCACACAACCTGGCTGTAATTCAAGTTGTGTCTTTATATGGCTGCAAAACTCTGTTCTGTCTCATCCATGAGTTGTACTGGACCCTGAACTCAGGGATACAAGGCTGAAGGGGCTCACAAGACACTCCTGAGCCTCCCTGAACCCTCCTCATTCCATTACCATGGTGCCATTAGTATATCTGCCATTTCACTGACACCACAAGCTGCAACAAGAAGAAGGAAAGACAAACCATTGTCTCTGCCCCATGAAGTACTTGGGAATTAACACAGGGGAATCCCACTGGAGCAGAAGTTGGAAAGCATTACAACTCCACCTCCCAAACACAGGGAAGATGAATGACAGGGCAAACATGGCTGGAAATGTTGTCCTGGCTACCGACCTGTTCCTAATTAACACCAAGCTCCCATCAAATCCCCCTTACATCAGCCTGAGCGCTCACACCCCGCAGCGCTGGCCGGCTCAGACCTCGGGCAAGGAAAAGGATCACCAGGATTTGGCTTCTATCCCACGGGCAGCCCCCCCCAGCTCAGCATTTTTCCCAGCTCCCTCCATGGCGCACGCGTGCGTTCCTTCCTCCAGCGCTGCCCGCTGCTGAAGAGCTGCCTGGAAAGCGCCAGCAGAACCCATGGATCTGCTCTTGGAGCAAAGCCTTAGCAGCATGGACCTACTGGAGTCTCATAAGGCTGTTGGGATGGTTCTCATCAAATAAAATGTAAAAGTATAATATATACAGAGAGGTATTTTGGACAGAGGCTGGGGCTCCTCCAAACCCGCCAGGCTCTTTGGGTCCCCTTCGTGTTCACATCCCTTTGGATCCATCAGGCAATGGCCAACCCGCCTCTGTTGGATTCCATCAAATTTCCTGCTCCACTTGGGTTTTATTAACTGCTTAACTGAGTTGTAAAGCAGGGTTTTGGTTTTGGTTTGGTTTTGTTTTACGTCCTTCCTGAGGAATCCAAGTCCCTGCCTGACACATATATCTTGGGTTCTTCCCACAGGAGATATCCAGGCCAAACCAGGGCAGCAGGGATTGTGTCCCACCCTCAGCCAAAGAGATGAAGAGCACAGTCACGTTTAACCTGGCAGGGTGGTGGTGATGAGGCAGAGAACAAGCCAGGGAGTCAAACCACCAGTCAGGCTCAGTGATGGCTGGGCAAGGCCATGATGATGGGACAGGGCACGGAATCACTGAATCCTTTTGGAAAAGCTCTCCAAGATCATCAGGTCCAACCATTGACCCAGCACTGCCAAGGCCACCACTAAACCACATCCCCAAGTGCCACATTTATACATTTTTTCAGTCCCACCAGGGATGGGGAATACAAGCCTGACAGGACCTGAAACACCTTCCATGAAGAAATTCCTCTAATTTCCAGTTCCAAAACCTTGCTGTTTATTACACAATAAAAGAAGAAGCTGAATCAGCCCGTGCCCCAGGAGGAGCCCTTCTGGGACACCACTACCCCCTCCCAGCCCTGCCATGGGGTGTTTCATTCGGGACCAGGCACCCCAAAGCCGGTTTATGGGTTTAGGGCCAAAGCCGGGACTTGCTGAGTCAGGCGGCCGGAGGAAAGCCGTGCCGCCGCGCCGGGGCAAGGCTGGATTAAAATGTGAAAGAGCCTGGTCCCAAGCCACAGCCCACTTGGGTTTGAGCTGCTCTACAGCTCGTGACTAATTATATCAAGCTCAAGGAATAAAGCAGCCCAGACTTTCTCCCAAAGGCGGGATGCAACGCGCCGCCAGCCCCAGGGATGACCAACGGGAAAGGGGATAGATAACGCGGGAGTTTTTGTGTCCAGCTGATCAGAGCAGCCTAAGAAATGAAACAGAAGCTGCAGCAGTCACCCTGGCATTCACAAAAATAAATGCAAAAACCGAAACAACCCAAAAAAACCATTGCAAGAGGCATGCACCAACCTGCTCGCTCGCAAAGAGGAGCAGCTCAGGTTGTATTTCAGCATTTTGGAAGGGTTGTAACAGCAGAAAGGCAGCAGAAAAGATCAGATGCCACCCAAAAAGTCACACTCGGCTTTCCTTGGGCTTTTTCCAAGAGTTCAATCCATTCCTCAGTGATCAATTAGCCATGTGCTTCCCACCCTTGATTTTAATTTGGTTTAATAATACCAAATCAAATTAAATAATTTGGTGGGACTATTATCACTGCTTTTTCTAACATGAGAGATGCTGTCTGTAGCTCTCAGGGAAGGTATTCCTAAACTAGAAAATGGGCCTGTAAAGACAATTCTACTGGAAAGAAGGAAATCATGTACCAAACTCACTCACAGAGTGTGAAACCTCTTCTCCAGCTCTTCTGTGCCTGCCCAGGCTGAGGGAGAGATGAACTCCAGCTCCACTAAGGGGGACCCCCCTAGACCCTGAGTAAGAAACTCTTCCTCCACTGCTGGGTGAAACGCTCCAACTCCCACAGGAATTCAGGAAATTCTGACACTGAACACAGCTGAGATGTGGAAAAATTAATAAAGCTGCTGCACTCGGCCAGGGAAGCTAACAGGAGGGGGGAATCCAGCTGCGTGCATAATATGTATTTTTCCTATAAGATTCACACATAATTTGGACAAGAAGTCCTAGAAAACCGGGCAGTGTGAACACAGACACCACGGATAACAGCGCTCCCCTTCCATCCAGAGGGCATCAGGCACGGTCCAGAGCTGCTCCATCACTGTTTTCACACCTCACTGCAGCACAGGCTTTGCAGCCCATCAAACACTTTGCCTTCCTTGACTCCTTTTCCCTGCTCTTCTTGCTGAGGTGGGAGGTTTTTGGGGTGGCTACAGGCCAGGCTTTGCCAGGTGACTCAAGTCAGGCTTCAAATGTAGCTCCTGGTGGAGTGAGGACATGGAGACACACTCAGCACTAATTAATTCATTGGGTTTTCAGCCCAAACAGGGCTTGGTTTGCCTCTCACTGCCAAAACTTGGGATTATCACCCAGGAGAAAAGCCCTCATAGCCATGTAACATCCACACCAGCTGAGGCCAGTGGTATCTACGTGTCCAAAGGGACATCTCACACCCTTTTTCCCCCCAGAATTAACCCGACAGCTCAGGAACCACAAGAAAAATACTGGAAGACCAAGTCACGCTATTTTCAGTGGGGCATCCTTTTAGGGGGCTATTCCTCCCTCTGTTCCCTATTAATTACTGTTTCTGAGGGCTTTTGTGCTCTGTTTATCTGCTGCCACCCATCTGAAGCAAGCCAGGGCCACGGGCATGGAAAACGCTGGCTCTACAGTTTGCAGCGGTAGGGCAAATCACCCCAGGGAAAAGCCAGGCACACAAACATGGTGTCTGTGGGTGTTAATCCTTCACCCATCCCTACAACCAGCAGAGCAGGAAGGAAGCAAGGTCGACCACACGCTGCTAAAAGCCGCCGGGGGAAAATCTGGGATGCCTCCACTGCAGCGAGACGTGTCCGCCGGCGGAGATTTCTGCCTGACGCTACTTTACCAGTCAGGAATTCGGCGGCTTAGATCAGCTTTGAAATCACATTATGGGCGACAGCATCTTCCCACCCTGGTACGAGACACCCTTGCAAAAAAAAAAAAATGAAAGGCCAGAGATTCTCACGCGTGGATGCCCGCGGCGAATGACAGCGGCTGTGGAAGGTGCCATGGATTTGGCATCTGGGAAAAGCATCGCCTCGCTTACATGGCTAAATATGGATTTAGGAAAGACTTTGGGTGGACTCTCTTTTTTCAAGAGCTGGGTTCTAGTTTTGTTGGGTTTTTTTTTCATTCTTCCTCCCCTCCACTCCCCACCCCGTTATTTATAATCCCGGTCTCCGTTTATACACGGCCTAATCTCTTTGTGTACACAGCCCTCATCCGCAGCATCCCGGAGCGCTTCCTCTGGCCAGGATCCGGCGGCCAAGCGCGGCCCTGCACCTCCCACGCGTGCTATACCGGGATGCCAAAGCCACAAACCCCTTCCGAAGCTCGTGGACAGCTTCCAGCAAAAGTCCACAGGAATTCCAGGTCCTTGCTGATGGAAGAGTTATCTCCAGCCCATCAGCAGCGTTCCTGACTATGTGCATCCCTCCCAGATGCTCTGCTGCTTCTCTGACAGGTCATGAACATCATCCTCCCATCCACACCTAGAACCAGGTTTTGGTTCCATTTAGCTCCATTTCCTAAATCAGGCTCTTTTCACTGCTTTTCGGGAATCCTCTCGATCTCCCCACTCCTCCAAAGAGGGGAGATCCTAAACAGATTGAAGATGTGAGACTCAGTTAAGCCAGAGGGTGATACAGCCAGAAAACCCATGGAAAAGAGAAACCAACTGTGATGTTGGATGTATCACAAGGGACCCAAGCACCTGCTTGTCCCCTCAGCCTTGTGTCCTTCACCACACCATGGGAAATTCCTGGTTGAAGCCAGGATATTGATTTGTTGGCCACCAAGCAATAAATTTATTGTGGGAAATAGGGGGGAAAAAAATCCTTATCCTGGGGGAAAAGCCACTTCTTCCTTTACACAGGGTTAAAAGCGTGGGCTTGGGGTACCACGGGTGGCAGGATATGGCTGCATAAATCCACATGGAAAAGCATCCTGTGGTACAAGCTACATCCTAACCCAGCTGGAACAAGGGCAAAAAGAATGCCAACCAACAAGGTGTGCTGTGATGGGAAAACTTGGGGCTAAAGCCGAAGAAAGCCTGGAAAAGTTAAATTAAAGCCTGCTTGGGTCTGACACTAACAGAGAGTGGGCTCTGGGGAAGAAAATTCCCCAAAGCAGCACTACAGCAGGACACGGATCAGCTGCCGATCGCCTCCATATCCTTTTGCTGGGATGAGATCTGCCACATAACCTGCATGCTTCAAGTCCTGGTCTCTGTTCCAGACTCAGCACTATTTGCTGGAAATATAGGAAATGCCTTTAAAGCTTCCAAGCCTGCCCACGTTTGCCAGCCCCAGCGCAATCCATGTCCCAGAGAAATGTCTGCAAGTCCACAGCCTCAGCCCAATTCCCAAAAGGATGCTTCAAAAGGTGTGGATTACGTGCTAAAACAATTTAATTTCTATATGTAGGTGAAATATGTACTTCTAGCTGTGCTGCTCTATCATTTCTGCTTGCACAGTAGCACCAGGCGCTGTATAAAAAGAAAGGAATGCCAAATTGTTTGTGCTGGTGGCCAAAATTGGCTTAAGGAACTCCAAGAATAAAGCAACTAAAAAAGAAATACATTTAATTTTTTTTTAAAAGGCACAAAATAAGACATTCCAACCCTGCAGTAACTTTAAGTGGTACCAGGAGAAAACAGCAAACTCTGGCACCTAAAACAAGATTTGAATTGGCTCGAAGGAAATCTGAAGGGCAGCAGGCCAAGGGTATTAAAAAATAAGTGCTTCCCCAAGCGTATCAAAGGTAGGGAACCCACAGGCAGAGCAGATGCCGGGGATAAGGAGGTAACAGAGCCATTTAAAGGAATTAAAGCGCTGTGGCAGCAAGTCACTGATGCTGAACTGTGCTCAGAAAGCCAAGAGCCTCTGAGCCCTTCAGTGATTAAGGAGAAAAAAAGAAAAAAGAAAGACGTCCTCCTGCAAAAAAAAGCTTGGTGGGAGCCAGACTGCAGCTAACAGTGATTTCAGGAGGTGCTCGAGCTCACACAGCATCATTTAAGAGGTGGGAAACGCAGAGGAAAAGTTCCTGGTGCAGTCCCAAGGTAAAACACGAGTGGGGCAAGGATGGGACAGCATCATCATGAGAGTGGGTCCCCGTCCCACAGGCTCAGATGGAACAGCTTCTGGGCAGGAGGCAACTCAGGCACAGGACTGGCAATTTTTCCAAGCCTTTTAAATAAATACTGGTGCACAGACCACCCTGATGGAGTAGGTAGCTGACACCCAGGACCACACGGGAAAAGGGGACCTGCTGCTGTCAAGGGCTGAAGGGCAACACATGGCACAGACACCCAAAGCACCACCAAAAAATTGAGTTTCAGAACACCACGTTCACCTTTTGAGAGGAAACCCCATCAAAACACAGGCAGCACACACAAAGCACCCCACCAGCCTCCAGCTTACCAGTCCATCGCAGTTGCTGATGGCCACGGCAGCTCCAGGCATCCCGGAGATGTCACCGGTGAAAAGGCACCGCTGCTGGAGGGGCTCCCGGAAAAGCACCTCAAAATCCTCCTGCCACTCTGCCACGGCTCCCGGCGGCAGCAGCCGGCGGTTGGGCCTCAGCCGGAGGTGCAGCTCCTTCCCAAAAACCGTGACGTTGAAGTAGAGCAGGCGGCGCTGGGGGGACTCATCCGGGGGGCTGCGGGGGACGCGGCGGGACCGGGACCGGGGCCGGGCCGGCTCCGGGGGACAGGCGGGCTGCCCGAGCCCCGCCGCCGCCTCGCCGGACACCACGTGCGACAGGAAGCGACCCCGGCAGTCGGTGCTGAACGGGACGATCACTCCATACTCGCTGAGCTTGCCGGACAGCAGGAGCTCTGCGGGGACAGCACCGAGCCGTGGGCACGGAGCATCCCGCTCGGGCGCCGGGTCCGCGGGGGCCAACCCGACCGCGGGAGCCTTTGGCCAGCTCGCTAAACCCGACAGCTGCTTTTCCGTCCCGATGCAGCTCAGCTTTGTAGTTTTAAGCGGGTGCGTCCAACGTAGCAGAAAGAACTCGGGCTGACGTCCCCTCGCACGCCAAGCACGCCAACTATTTCTCGCCCAGCCTCCGTCTCCCCCAATTCCCATTGAAACCTAAGCCCCCCCACCAGAGGATTCCCTCTCCCTTCTCCCCATCCTCCGGGGTGCAGCCACCTGTCAGCTCCCCCACCCCCCGTCCACCCCGGGCCCCCCGTCCGCGGGGCAGCGGCCGTACCTGGGGCGCTGCCGGCGGCCAGGCAGCCGTGCAGGGGGACGAGGCAGGAGAGCACCAGCCGCAGATAATCCATTTGGGGCCGGCGGCGGGATGCGGGGCCGGCGGGATGCGGGATGCGGGGCGGGCGGCGCCCGGCGACCGCCTCCCCCCGCCGCCGCCGGGGCCGCCGGCGCTCCCGCCGCCGCCGCCGCCGCTTCTGCCGCCTCCCGGGCGGCGTGGGGCGGGCCGGGGGCCGGGTCTGGGCCAGGGGGTGGGAGGTCGGGCTCGTTTTAATTCAATTTCTTTGAATTAAAAAAAAAGAAAAAAAATTTAAACATAGTTTTCTTATTAAAGACGCGCGGGGGAGAAAAAAAAAAAAGTTCTCGCGTTGCCTGTGGATCGTTCTTTTCTTGGAGATTTAAAAAAAAAAAAAAAAGCCTTTTCGGGCAGCCCTCCCTCCTTCCTCTCCTCCCTCCCACCATCCCGCCTCCCCATCCCTCCCCGCCCCGCGGCTGCTCGGCTCCAGCGCTGCCCGAACAAAGGCGAGACGCGCCGGGAGCCGGGGAGCCCCCCCAGCCCTGCCCCTCTCCCCAAATCCTCCCCAAATCCCACTCCCTGCCCCTCGCTGCAGCGGGACCCCGCGCGGAGATGCTCCACGGGGAAAGCCAGATCGTCCCCCAGCTTAGAGCGCTGCCGCCGCGTGAGCTGGAGGTAAACATCCTGTTTGGAAACATCTGGGATGTTTTCCAGATGTGGAATTGAAGATGCCCCTGGATCCCTGGCAGTGTCCAAGGCCAGGTTGGATGGGGCTCGGAGCAGCCTGCGATAGTGGAAGGTGTTCCTGCCCATGGCAGGAGGTTGGGGGGGAAAAAAGTGTTTAAGGTCCATTCCAACCCAAACCATTCCATGATTCTGTTTAATTCTTATTTCTTCCCTCTCCTCCTGTTTTTAGGGGAAACAGAGGGAAGGAGGCACTGGCCTTGTTCCTGGATGCCATCTTGCTAGGTGTCCAAGGAAAACCCACATGCCTTGGGTTTTCCAAAGGGCATTGCCGCAGCTCCGGAGCTGGGACCCACAGCTCAACACGTGCTGTGCTTCCTCAGGCTCCTCCTCCTCACCACCCTGACAAGGGGCAAATAAATCCAGTGCTCCCCTGAGAAAACTCAACAGAGCTCGACAAATCCAGCACTGTGGTAAAATAGCTTCCCACATCAAAGAATGGTCTGGGTTGGAAATGACTTTTTGTATCATCCTGTTCCATCCCTTTGCCATGGATAGGGACACCTTCCACCATCCCAGGTTGCTCCAAGCCCGGTACAACCTGTCCCTGGACACTTCCAGGGATGGGGCATCCACCAGCACAGAGGAACCAACCTCCTGGACTGTTTCCATTTGCTGTGTCTGGCTATTTTTTGATTCTGGCCAGGACTCCAGGGAGGGGGCTGTGCTGCAGCACCAGTAACACCAGTTGTGCTGGTTGTGCTTGGATTATCCTGCCATGGGGCCCAGTTATGCTGAACAACCCAAAACCTTTCCCAAGAGGTAATTTCTGCCTTGAGGCACTTGTCACCCAAGCTGCCACAGAGGCCAGAGCAAGAGGGAAAAGGCAAGCAGGGAAAACAACATGCCAGCCTGCAAGCTTCCTGTCAGGAATTAGGATTCTGGTTTTGGATTTCTTCAGTAGGATCTCAGTTGGAGCTTTGTTCCCAACCCATGAGCACAGCAATGGTAGGAAAGGATCAGCATTTGGGAAAAGGCCCTGCTTACCTCCACTGCAGGTGTGGGAGGATGGCGGGGCTGCTGGGTGCCGGGAGGATCCAGAGTGGAAATGGGGAACCCCTTGGAGATGGTCCTGCTGCAGGCACTTCTGGTGAGGTGCCACTCTCCTGTGTTATCCAGGAGGAATGCTGCCAGAGCATTGCCTTGCCTTCCAGCTGGGTGACTGGGTTGGGTTTTGGGGCAAAGAGGAGAAGCTGAGGCTGCAGTGACCAAAATCCAACCCAAAATTCCCTGTAGCTAAAGCCACAGGATGCCTCCAAAAGGAGAGAGGAATACACTTACTTCAAGCAGAGAATTTCAAGCTGGAAGAGAAACAGATTTTAATTCCCAATTTAAGTCTTTTCATGCTTCTGTTGCTTCGTGCAATCTATAATTAAAGAGGAGAGATGATCTGCAAGACATTCTTTGCAGAAGAGATAGAAAAAGAATTCATGCTCCGAGCATTTTGGGCGATTTCGGAAGATACGCACCCACTGGAGCATCAAAGCTGGAAAGAGCCTTTATTTCAACTGAATAGATTTATGAGGAAACATGTAATAAAGGGCATACTCTACTTGTGAAGAACAGCTCTGGAAAATATCATTTAATTACTGTTTTTCAGAGGCAAAATCTCTTTCTTCATCCACAAGATCTGTGAATTCATCCAGTCCCTCTAGACATTTTTGCCTCCCCTGATGTTACCAGATCTCTGGCTTTGGCAGAATAAATTTGGCTGATTGACAATGGCAATGACCTGACACACAACTTGCCTCATTTATTACCTTCTAAAGGTAATAATTAAACAAGTTTAGGCACATCTGACATGCTGGACATGGCGAAAAGACAACTTCCAAGAGGATCTCTCAGGCTCTCAAGTGACAAGATGTTTGTTGGTCACCCACACAGTGACACCAGC
This sequence comes from Catharus ustulatus, assembly GCF_009819885.2. NCBI lineage: Eukaryota > Metazoa > Chordata > Aves > Passeriformes > Turdidae > Catharus > Catharus ustulatus. The sequence continues at coordinate 31,263,047 of NC_046228.1, read as the reverse complement.
CTTACCTGTTGGCCTTACCTGCCTGAAATACTAAATGATTCCTGTGGATTTTGGTGTTGTCTCTATCGATATACCATCATTTAAGTCACAAAAATGTGTTCATTCCAGTCCCTTTTCTTCCCAGTTCTTGTCATAGAGGAGGGAAAGAGAAGCAGCAAGGCAACTTCCCCTCGTCCTTTCCCTCCTGTCCTTCCCCTCTGCTTTGGCCCCTCCATTCTCCTCTTTGCCTCCTGGCTTTGCCTTTCCCAGCCTTTAACTGTCCCACCCTTCTCCTTGACTTTAGGCTTAACCTTTTCCTTTCCATTTTGGAGTCTGAATGCATCCTTTTCCTGTTTTTTCCCCTCCTTGGGTGCTCTTTTATCTTGTGCCCCCATTTCCTCCGTGGATAATGCATTCTGGAATTCTTTATGATTCAAGGCTTCCCTCTGCAGCCTGGAGATTTACCAGTGACATGGGTTTGGGGACTTTCCCATTTCTTGGGTGACCTCTAGGCCTGGGGAGGAGCAGGTTTTCTTTCCAGCTTCCAGAGAAAAAAGCTGACAACAGCTGCTGTTTTTAAAACCCCAAATCAGGCTCCTTTTCCTGCAGGAGGCTCCAGCCTGATTTTCATCTGGCAGTGCCAATTTCTGGCCATCCTGGAGTGCTGCAGTGTCCAAGCTGTCATCCCACCAGGTACCACTTGAATCCAGAGCCCAAGTGACATGTTCCAAATCCCTTCCACCGGCAGTAGATGCAGATACTGGCACCCAAATACAATTAATCTTTATTTTGAGGGTTGGGAAAACCGTCGATAAGGCTGGAAGTATTTCTTACAAGAAAAAAAAAAATAAACTCACTTAATTGAGTCTATTTTTGTGTCTTTGTGAGCACTGATTGCTTTGCTCAGCTGTGCAAACCTCCTGGAGGGGAGGGCATTAGGGCTAATAAAATTGTAGCAATCTCCACCAATTACCTAAACTGGCTTTTCTGCCCATAATATCACGAGTGTGGGAGCCAGGAGCTCAGGATCTACCACAGCAAGAAGACAGGCTGTATTTCCAGCCCCAGCTCACCACATTTCTTCTTCCCAGAGATGAGAACCTTCTGTTTGTCAATCCCAAAAGCTCTGAAACAGCTGCCCCTGCACTCAGGTTGCGCAACCACCTCCTGGGCTGATTTCTGGCAAGAAATGGTCAAAATCGCGAAAAATAAATTTTTAAAAATATATTAAAGAGGGAGAAGAAGGGGGGAAGTGTTTTGCAGCTGTTTGGGTTAGTCTGAGGTTTTAAAAGCAGCTGGAAGAAGGAAGGAGGAGCACTGGGAGGGATGGTACAGCATCTCAGGCACAGGTAGGATGGGCAGGGATTTCACCTGGAGCTTATCCCCATCCAGGTGCAACGCATCCCTGCTCAGAGCGGGGCAAAGCTTGGTTAGGGAAGCATCCCAACCCCACCTCGGCAGGCTCCAGTCCCACCCTGCTCTCCAAAGGGAGGGATGGGAGCAGACACAGGGCTGTGGGTGAGCGAGCATGACCTCATCCCTCAGACACGCGGAGCTGCCCCGGGATTAGACCAGGGAGCAGCCGCTGCTGGAGCACCGGGGCACGAGGGGAGGGAAACCCCCCTGAGCATCTTCCCCTCCCTCCCCACAGCAGCCCCTGGCCAAAACCACCCCTTTTCCAGGATTTCTGCTCTTTTCTGGGGGATTCTTAGGAGCCCTGCTGGAAGAGCACGAAGGAGATGCCCAAGATGGGCTCGCCCAGGAGAGGAGCAGGGGGAGCTCAAACCCGGCTTTTGGAGGCAGGGAAGGAGGGAGGGAGCTGACAGACACAGACACATCATCTGCTCTCCGGCTGCCCCGAGGCACCATCATTCCTGGCAGATCTCTCCCTAATCCCTACTTTAAGACCTCCAAAGATGGAGGGAGCCTCCACAAGCCCCCAGGAGATTACTCCTTTTATTTTTTCCCTTTTCTTTCTTTTTCTTTTGTTTACCATGTCTTGCTGTTCTTATCCCGGAAAGTTTTTTCCTCCTGGTTAATTAGTACATCTGCACATTTGGCCTGGCTAAAACACTAATCCTGATATATCCTTCCACCAAACTCTTCCTGCCAGAATCCCAAAAGTTCTGGATGCTGTCACAAAAACGAGTGACAATGGCAGCCACTGGCAAAGTTCTTCCAACGTTTTAAAGGTGAGGGTTCACTGGAGCTGGAAAAGGAAGGGTTTTCTCAGAAATCTGTGGACCCGAGTTCCAAATGCCCTTTTCTAGGGCCCAAAAGAGAGAGCTGGGTGTGCAAAGTGGCTGATCCAGCCAAGGTGGGAAACCACCTCTTCCTACCCTCTCCCCGTGGCCAGATCCCCATATCCCACATCCCCAAAGGCTGCCATCCTCCCTGCTTCTTTGGTGAGCCCAGCATCCCATAGGCTGAAACCTGAGGCCGTTCCCCTGCAGCCAAACCCTGGAAGCAAGGGGACACCAAAGAAGACATCGAGTTACCACAGGAGGTTGCAAGGGTGACAGCAAGAAACCTCTGGAGAGGAACAAACTCCTGTATAGGCACATCATGGCAGGAACAGAGCTCAAATCTCACCAAGGCTCATCTCCTGATGCCACCTAGGCAGTGGTTTTTGGGACCAGAGCCCTGTGTTCAGCCCAATCCAAACAGAAGCATCTTTCCCTCATCCCATCACGCTGCACCTCTGAGCATCATTTCTCCTCAGCTACGGCTACATCTGCAAATTCCTGTGAGATGTTTGTCTTGGCAGCCTTGCTGGGAGGTTTTCTAGGGGCTGGGAGTTTCCTTGCCCACCCAGGGATGAGCAGACAAGCTCAGGAACCCAAACTGTAAAGCTGGAAAAGGGATAAATGAGCCAGAAAGTGGAAGCCGACGCCGGTGCCGGCTGAGCCGCAAGTTGAGGGATGGTGAAACAAGGTCAGTGAGATTTATACCGACAGCTTTGGATGGCTTCCAGCCCCTACTGTCAGCGGCAGAGGCTTGGAAAAGAGGAGGGAAAAACTTGCTCTCCTTCTAGGAACCGCGCCGCAGAGAGAGCTCCGCCGGCGTGGCCATGTCCTGGTGAAAAATAACCCCAAAAGCAGAAAATAACCCCAAAAATCCCCGTTTTTCCAAGCAGATGTTGAACTCCAGGTTGGCAGCACCTTGGTGGGACTGAGGTGGTCACTGGGGTGAGAGGCTCCTGCTGCCATGGGTGGAAATCCATGGATCCCTCCTTCCCAAAACCACAGAGCCTTAAAGCTCCCCGAGGTAGCGGCATCCAAGAGAAACCAAAACGCACCCTGTCCATGGGATTGAGGGGAAAGTTAAAGCCTCTCCATGTCAGGGCTTTAGGACCAAAATCCCACCAGCATCACTTCAGCTCTGGGGCTTGGCACAGTCTGCCCACAGGCCTGGCTTGGTGGGAGAAATTCATCCCTGACCTCGGCATTCCCAGCCCTTCCCTTCCTCTTTTCCCTGCTGATGCACAATTCAAACTAGGTTAACCTTGGCCAGCATCCCCCACAGATGAGCCTTTCCCTCTCCACACATTGACCACCTTATTAATTTTTTATCATCTCCCTGCTAAAATTAAGCTTACTGCCAAGTAAACCCCAAATACTTTTTCTTTTTTGACCTCTTAAATCAAACTCCTGAGCATTTCCTAGTCCCCAGGGCCTTGCTCATCCCCTCAGTCCATGGATATTTTTCCAGCATTACCCCCACCAACCAGAGAGTGCTTTTGAGTGAATCTCATTGAGCCCCATCTCCTCTTGTAGCTCAAGCTGGGGAAAATTAATTTTTCATTTGCTTGGGGCCAGAAGCACCCTGAGGTGGTGGAGGGCTGGAAAACAGCTGCTTTTTTTTTTTTTTTCCCTGCAATATTCATGGAAGAAAAGTGAGAAATAGAGGGAGAAAATCATTCCAAGCCTGGGGTCAGTGGTTTATACTCATTTTGCTGCAATAAAAAAGCCAAGCCTGATTCTTTGCATGACAATGTCCATAGGTTTTGGAGCTTTGGAAAACCTTCCCTTGCTGCCACCTTCTACACAGGTTAGCATTTCCATTGCTCTTCTGGGTTTAGCCAAAAAATCCCACTTCTCTGCACCATCCCCTTTCAGCCCATGATTTATTCTTGCCTCTCTCCCCAAAACAACAGGGGGCTTGGCTATGCCCAGGGGTCCAGTGGAGCTGGGAAGGGGAAAACAGGGGGAAAAGGGGAATTTCTGGTGCTTGGAGGTCTGGTATTGTGCCTGTATGGCTTTTATTTTTAGTTTTTCAAGCCCTGGCTCTGCAAAACCATCTTAATTACTATTCTTCAGCTGTAAAATGAAACCCAGATGTGCTCCCTTTGCAGAGGTTTCATCGGGGGGTTCTGCCTGAGGGGGACATCCCAGCAAGGAAAACATGGAAATTATTATTATTATTAATATTATTTTAAGAGCTCTCGTGTCCAGAGCTATTTGTGGTGGCCCTGAGCCAGCACATGCCTCTTCCCTGCTGCTGTAAATAGAAATTATATCACCCCCAGCCCCAAACACCCTTAATTTTCACCAAAATTAAAGGGAAACACTCCTGAACTGGGCCTTGAAAAGCTGATGGTTGTGGCACTTGGGTGCAGTTGGCAGAGCTGCCACAGCTGGGCAGAAAAATCAGGGAAAAGGGGATTTTTTGGGGAAAAACAGCCCTGAAGCCTCTGATAGCTGCAGTGATTTGGCTGAGCTGTGGCAGGTTTCCCCCTGCAGCCCCATGTGCCAGTGGAATATTGGCTCCCAGGCACATTTTCCCTTTTGGATGGATAAAAAACATAAAGACACGTGAAGTTCAGCTTCCAAGGATTTCTACTCGACCATATGAGGAGGAGGAGGAATAAAATCCCCGGCTGAGGTCAGAGCAGCCCTGTTCCTTTCACCTCTGTGAAGCCCAAAGAGGGGTTCCTTTGCCAGGGCCCCTCTCTGATGCAAAGATGCAAGAAGAAAGAATCTGGCCAAGACCAGTTGAATTTTTGCATTTTTTGGAATTAAAAAAAAAACCAAATATATATATAATCTTGAAAGAAAGGGGATCTCCCAGGCTGATTTATTTGAGGAGAGTTTCACAGAGAGATGGTGGGGTTGGGATAAAGTTTCTTGCCACCTTGTCACCACCCACACAGCAGATTTATATTTTTATTTCTTATCTATATTATTGCTCTCCCAGAAAAAAAAAAAGAAAAGGTTTCTGGCAGAAAGCTTTGCTTTCTCTAGAAGGAGGCAGTCAGTCCAAGAGTACATGTGGTGCAAAGCTCCACTGAAATATTCCTCACTCCAAAGAAGCTGCATCCAAAAGCAAAGGCTGAGCAGTGAGAAAGAACCCACATCCTCATAGGGGGAAGAAATATGGGGATACCTCCACTTTGAAAGCAGATTTTGACCTTAAACTCCCCATGGATTGAGTCACAGGGATTTTATTCAGCTCCAAAAAGCTTTTCTTCTATTTTTTTACGAAGTGTTTTATATTAAAATACATTCTAATAGGCATTCAAAATGCAGGTTTTGTCCCTGTATGAATAGCAAACATAATTCAGCTAATGGTTACAGGTTAATCATGCCTCAATTTATAAAATGTTTTAATTACACCCTTACACATGACCTTTGCTACGAGACAAGAACACGAGTGCAGCACATCTGCTGCAGAGAAAAACCTGGAAAGGACATATCAGCATACCCCAAACCCTCAGGGATGGGGAAGGCAAGCAGAAGCATTAATAATCCATTAATTAATTATCCATGTCAAAGATAATCTCGTTAGGCAGCAGCACAGCTACAAACAGCCCCATTCCCACGTCACCCCCACCCTGCAGCCAGAAAAAAAAGGGGGAAAAAGTCATTGAACCACTCACTGCTGTGGTGACAATGAAGCCAGGCTCCCAAACTGGGCAAAAAATCCTCTCTGGTGATGATCCAGGGTATTTTGGTGTGGAGGAAGGAACATCCCTCCTTGCCATGGGCACTGTATAAAAACATTTCAATAAAATCTCTCTCCTTTTCTCTGTCACAGGTAAAAAGAGCCACTCACACCATTTAAAGCAGCTGTGGGCCCCCTCTCAATGTTCCCCAGCTCCACATTTCACCTCTTCTAAGCTCCAGCAGCACCAATGCCACAAATAACTTTTTCCATAGGTGGAATAAGGGGTGGATTGAGGTTTTTTTAAGGGATATTAAGAGTTTCCATGACCCACCCCAGCCTGTGTGTACAAACAAGGGGTGATTTTGGAGAGTGTTGGGGTGCAAGACAAAGCCTGGCTCTTTCCCATTTTCCTGTGAGCCTGCAGGTTTGGGAAAAAGGGTTTGCAAACAAAACAAAGCCCCAAAAATGGGTGATGGCACCCAGAGCTGTGGGGATACCCTGTGTTCCCATGGAAATGAGATGCAGATCTGGGATCAACACCCACAGAGCAGACAACCAGCCACAAATCTTTTTCCTGCCCCTGAAAACAATCCCTTAGGACTGCTGGCTGGGATTTAAATATTTAATTCCCTACCCAAAATAACCTCAGACCCCCTTGGCTGTATTCCCACACTCCAAGCCCTGAACAAGGAGAGGAAAGTGGAGAATTAGGAGTTAACTGAGGGTCAGAAACCTGCAGCAAACCAGTTTCCATGAAAATCGATAAAACTGATCAATGAGCTCTTGTTTTTTTAATGCAAAAACACACTTTGAGTTTCTTTTTTTGTAGATATTTTAGTCCACACACCCCCTTGCTGGTGCTTCCCTGGGAAGAACTGCTGCTCTTCCAGGGAATTTACCCCAGTGAGGCTGGAGGTCAGCTCATTAACCCCATCCAATTAATAGCTGCTTTTTACCCTCCTGCCATGGGACACCTAGCCCAGGTTGCTCCTGGTTGTCATTTTATGGAATTTCCAATATTTAATGTATTTAATATTTCTAGAATTTTACATTGTGTAGAACAACTCTGCCATGTGTATTTTCTATCATTATATATAAAATCTCTATATAATGTATAGACTGTATGTATAATAAAATGTATGCTATAGACATAATATACAGCATTTAAAATATGTAATATGGACTCAAAAATTATTCTATATTTTAGATATGATACATAGCCCCTTGTTTGCTTTGTCTCTGGCTGAATCCTTTCAGAACTGCCAATCCTTTTCCCTCAGAGCAGAAAATCCAGGCCATTCAGAGCCAGGTTTTAACTTCTCATCTAAGAGAGGGATCTGGGTTTCTGCCTCCCCAGCCTGGGGAAAAGAAGGAATAAACACAGCACGGTTGATTTTTCACATTCAAACGCATTCCCATCTCCCAGGATTTTTTCATTTTCCCAGGCAATTGCTGCAGCCCTGCTTTGGAAATCTCTTGTTAGGATGGTGGGAAAGGAGAAAGGAGCCTTTGAGCCCCTCGGACCAGGTGATGCAAAGCTCCAGCCTTCATTACCAAGATTAAAAGAGGCTGGGGTTTCCTAAGCAATTAAAAACTCTGCCTAATTAAGACAGGGCTAATAGGCAGGACTTCCAAGGAGAAGGGGATGGATTTGCAGCAAAGGGGCCTGCAGGTAATTGCTTCAGTAAGGCAGAATAAATGGGGATGTGAGGATAGAGAGGATGTGCTCTGTTAAAAATTAAAATAAGAGGGGAAAAAAAGAGGAAAAATAGCATGATCAGGCTCTTGAAATCACTCAATCAACTCTCTGACTGCATCAGCAGCAATTTATCCAAACACTGCAACACTCAGCAAGGGGCAAAACATTCAGGCAGGTATTTCTGCCTGAAAAAAGAAAAAAAAATTAAAAAGCACACTCCAAATGTGTAGCTAAGCCAAAAAAAAGAAAACTAGGGACCCCTTGGGACCTGGGTCTGTCACAGCCAAGGCTGAAGAAAAAGCAGTGCTTTGCTATTTTAAAACCTTGTTTTTCTTTCCAGCCTCCACCTTTGAATTTCTGCCACCTCCCGCCACTGGCAGCGGATGAAAGCTCCCACTTTTGTGCCTCCCATCCCATTCTCTCCTCCCTCCAAGAGACTTCCCTCTCACCCCACTGTGAGGCCAGGGGGCACTGGGACCCCTCATTTATATCATCTCCTTAGGATTAACTTCATTTTTTCACTCTTTCCTTAAAAAACAAGGCATTAATTTTGCTTTTACGCCTTTGCTGAGCAGCTCAGCCCCCTCAGCACCACCCTGGCACTCAGTTTGGTCAGGAGAGAAGTGGGACCCCAAAACTGGGTACCACAGCTGCCACTCCCCCAGCTGCACCCACGACTAAAAAGAGTTGGGAAGAACCAACAAATATGCCCAAGCCTTAAAAATACCCAGGTTTGAAGTGACTGGGGTTTCTCTGAGTCCTAATTCTGGTTGCGAGTGTTTATGGCTCCATATATACACGGAGCAATAAATATATAACCATATATACATGTGTATATAGACATGGACATTTGTGTGTTTATGCACATTAACACACCTCTGTGTGTATAAATAGATAAATTTGTCCCAGTGCTGCACTGCCTCAGGGAGAAAGCGAGGAAGGTCTCGATTTTTAATTTACAATCTTTTTTATTGCGGCCAAAAGAACCCCAGAAATCCTCCCATCCTAAGGCAGCTTTGAGGCTCACCCCTCCCTCCCCACACCCTCAGATTCGGGGAAAACAGTCTTTTTGTTTGTTTTTTTGCTCTTCCCCACCCCAGAGAAAGCAGCAGGGGTCACCCCATGCTCGCCCTACACGAAGTCCCCGCGGAAGGGACGGGACGCGGCCCCCTGCGCCTGCCAGCGGCCCCGCAGCGTGCACAGGGCTTTGCCCTCCAGGCTCTCCAGCTCCGGGAACCCCAGCTGGTTCAGCACCTCGTAGACCCCAGCCACTGCTGCCACCTGGAAACAGAGGGAGAAGGGACACTGAATTCCCCTCCCACCCCGGGGATGCTTTTGCCACCTCCAGGGTGAAGATCCCCGGCATCCCCCCCATCCTGGTACCACCCCCTTCAGCTCCCCCAGCCTGTCCCCAGCCCCAGTTTATCCACTTTCTAAGCCTCTTCCTTGCTCTAGGGTCAGCCATCACAGGGTTTGTTGGCTTTGGCACCCTCCTGATAAAAAGCTACAATGGTGCCTTGTTTTTGCTAAAAACGCGGGGATTATGCAGCGGGAAGGGGCGCCCCAGGGGTCAAAGGCTCCTTGTATCCACAGGTTGGGTGTTTTTCCCTCCCCTCCAGCAGACAGAGGGGAGTTAGGAAGGTAGGGATGTAAACCCCATGTATGGGAAATGTGGCATTAAAAGGGGCAGCAACTTTTGGGGCCACACTCCAAAGACACAGCGCCAAAAGAAGGATGCTGCATTAAAAGATGCTCCAGCAAACCCAGGGAGAGATGTAAATCCATGCACTGGAAACACAGCCCCAAAAGGTGCTGTTCTAAAACGTGCAGCCCCAAAAGGTGCTGCTTTAAAAAGTGCAGCCCCAAAAAGTGCAGCACTAAAGGCTGCAGCCCCAAAAAGCGCCGCGTTCAAAACTGCTGCATTCAGCCTCACGCCTCCCGCATCCAGCCAAGAGCAAACATCCCAAATCTCCCAAAAAAAAGCTGGTGCAGCCCCTGCGGCGGCCGCCGGGCAATGCAAACAGCGGCATAACCGGGATGCCAGGGCGGGGCGGGCACCGGCGGCTCCAGCTCCGCCCTTTCATCTCCCGCCCGGCGGATCAAAGATGCCAATAGGAATTAGCAGAGCCGGTGGAGGCAAGCGAAGGGATGAGGGTTTTTCCCACAACAGCAAACCGGGGAAGCGGGGGAGAAAAACTCTCTGCGTGATAATAGAAGTAAAAGTCGAAAATGACAAAATAAATAAAAAGACAAGTGAAATTATCGAGTACGTCAATAGAACGAATGCGATAAAATCACAAAAATTAAGATTGAAAAGAATAAGGTGCAGTCGTGAAATAATAAAAATTTAAATAAATACAAATCATGTAAATGCAATAATAATAATAATAATAATAATAACAATAATAATAGTGTTATCAAAATTGCCATATCCGCAGCTTCCCCTTCTCCCTCCCAACTCTCCTTTCATGCAGAAGAACCCCCCAGGCACCAGCACACACACGCCTGTGCCCCCCACACCACTTGTACCACCTCCAAAGTCCCTTTTCCAGGGAAATTTACAGCCCCCCTAAAATTCCCATTCAAATCAATGTATCCCAAATAAATCCAGTGCCTGCATCCCCCGTGAGCAAGAAATATGGGTAATTTAGGGTCTCTTACTCAGCCTTCCCCCATTCCATAAGGATCATTTAGGGTCTCCCACTGGCCCCCCATTCCATTTTTCCAGCTGGTTCCCAATCCCCTTGGATATCCAATGCCACATCCCATCTTCCCAGACCTCCCATCCCCTGTGCCAGTTGTCCTGGCCAGGCAGGTTTGGCTGGTGGCCCCCCAGCCCCAGATGCTGCAATCTCAACAAAAACCCTGGGAAAAGAGCAGGTTTGGGGTGGGACAGCTCCCCATCCATGTGGTGGGATGCCATCCATCTCCAGTGGCTTTCCATGAGAGCCACCAACCCAGGAAGCAAAAGGAGCACAGACAACACCCCAACAAGCCCAGAAAATAGATACGAGTTAAGGATGGGTGCCTGCTTCCCAGGAAATTCCTGTATTCCCATGGAAACACGAGGCTGAGCCAAATAGCAGCCAGGGAAAGCCTCACCTCACGCATCCAGAGGCTGAAGGGCCTCTGCCAGGAGTCCTTCTTCTCCAGGTGCAGGTAGGAGTTGAAGAGGATGAGGAAGATGTAGCGCTCCAGGTACTGCAGGCTCCTCAGCTGCAGCATCCGCGTCTCCCGCTCATCCTTGCTCGACTTTCCCTGGAAGGAACATCAGCCTGGCTGAGGCACCTGTGCTGGGAGAGCATCCCAGGGGAGCTCCTGCATCCCACCCTCAGCCACAGCCCTGGGAGAAGCTGTGGGAAAGGCATGGGAAGAGGGAGGAACACTGTGGGGACAAAAATGAGCGCGTCCATCCAGCCCGCTCCTGCCAGGGTCTCATTTCCTTGTGGTGTCCAAGGGGTTACAACATTCCCAGAGCTCAAAAATAACTAAACGTGGGGGGCAGGAGCAGGAATAGACAGCCACGTGCAAACTGTACCCAAACCATGAGTTCTGGACTGTAAAACACTTCCCCCAGGTAAAACATCTCCCTGGAAGGTGTTCCCACCTGGATTCAGTCTCTGTTTCCAGAGGAAGAGAAGCTCTGTGGTTGGACATCACATCTCCCAGTACTAATTTATATATATATATTAAAAACATATATTTTACATGTTTTATATATATATCTTTTATATGTTTTATATATACTATAACGTTCATGCATTCACTATATATATTTGTTGCTTTATTAGATACCGTATGTAGTTATACAGTAATTTTTATTAGTATTATTATTGCCATTATTTTAAGCCCTGTATGCTGCTCTTTCTAGGAATTAATAAGTGCTAATAAATCAGAGCCCTGATCCCACAGTCTATCCCAAAAAGCAGCAATTCCTCACTCCAGCTCTCCCCATGGGAAAAGGTGTCTCCAATGTGTGCCAGTATTTGTAGAGACCAAATCCTATTAGCCTGTTATTTATCCTGGTACTGTATTACCCTATTTATTTTTCATTCTCTTATCCTATTATTTACCATGTTTTATATTATCCTATTTATTTCTTATCCTGTTATTTATTGTTTTATTCTATTATTTCTTTTTCTTCTGCTACTTATCATTTTATTCCATTATCCCATTTAATTTTCTTCTATTATCTCATTATTTACCTCTTATATATCCTATCACTTATCTTTTATCCCATTATTTATATTTTCCTACATTTTCCTATTTTTTCCTCCCAGCTAGGGGTGGGAAGAGGTTGGAACAAACCAAACCAAGTCCTCAAAACACCTTTTCCTTCCCTTCTGTTTGCCCTAACCCTGACAAGCATCTCCCAGCAGGCTCCCAAAACCCCAACAATTCCCACCATTCTCTTCTCCAAGCTGCCCATCACTGAGGTAAAAACAAAAAATAATTTTAAATGAAAGCATTTGCTCAGGGCCAAGCCAAATCAGACGGGATGGATGGAGCAGGAAAGAGGGAAGTACAAGCTCTGGTGACAAGAGGCTCTTCCTTGAGCAGAGGGAGTGGATGAATCCCTTCCCACTAGGATGCCAACCTGGAAATGGGATACAGCCCAGGATCACCCCTGTGCTAGTCCTGACAGCCAGGTAGGTGAAAATCCCCACGTGGCCACATCCCCATAGTGAAGAAGGGAAAGCCAAAATTAAATTACTTATCCCAAATAAAAATAAATAAATAAAAATTTATGTGACTATAAATTCTTCAATAATTAATAATTGCTACATGATCTCTAGAGGTTTTCTCTCCCAGCTCCCCAAAAAATGCAGAGGATCTCAGGAACCAGGAGGCAAATCCCCAGGAAGCTGCAGATGTTCCTGGGTGACTGAACGTTTTGGTTTTTCTTCCCTCCATTAATCACTGGGCGGCCGTTAATTGAAAACACGGATCAATGGCAGCTGGAGCGAGAGCTGAAGTCAGGAATTGCCCGTGGGATGTGGCACAAACCATCCCAGGAGTAACATCAGGCCCAATGATACAGCTGCACAGGTTTAAAACATCCCAAATCTGATGAAAATAATCCTTGCTGCTTCTTCAGCTCCAGAGGCTCCCAGGTAAAGCAGGGCTGTGGACCTGCTTTGGACAAGTCCCAGGGGCGGCTCCCCTTCCCAAATCTGCTTCCCAAACTCTGAGGAGCTGGAGGAGCCTTTGGGGCTGGCAGCAGAGCGGGACAGACCAGTCCTGCCCTCTGCCGGCTGCTCCTCACGGGATGGAGATGAAGGGATGCAGGAGGAGAGGAATGCTGGATGGGATGTTGGGTGCAGGACAGCGAGGGACAGGCAGGATCTGAGGCAGCCTTGGTGACCGTGACAAGAGCCTCGGCACCTCTCTGGTGACACACCAGAGAGCTTCAGCCCAAGAAACGACCCAGCTTGGGCAGGGCTGGTCCCAGAGCCCGGCTGCCCCTCTGGAATTGCCATGGGAAGAGGGGCTCACCTGGCGGTAGGTGCAGATGATGATTTCCCGCAGGTGGTAGTGCATGGGGGTCATGGTCTCACTGACCGTGTCCAGGGCCATGTCCACCTCCTTCTTCATCCGGTGACCGTCAGGCAGGAGCTGCACCACCTTCATCACCACCTGCAGCACGGGCAGGAGCAGCAGGGCTTCACCAGGAGCCTCCCTGCCTCATCCCACTGCCCAGGAGAGGATCCACCCCCTCCAAACAAGCAGCTTAAGGTAGCAGAGGGAGAGCCCTGAAACCTCTTCAGGACCCACCCTGAAACCCCAGGACTCACCTCGAACTCCCCCTTGGTGTACTTGGCATCAGGCACACTCACGATTTCCTCCTCGCTCATCTCAGGGATGCCCTGGGGTGGCCAGAGGGGACTGGGTCATTATGGGCTAGGCAAAAATGCAGAGCCTGTGCCCAGCCCACCAGGACCCTCAGCATCCCCTACCCTGCCTCTGCCAGGCACAGAACATGAAAATTTTACCCCTGTCCATATGTTTGGACAGACAGAGGACAGTTCCAGGCACTGGCTTAGGCTGCCCAGAGAATCTGTGGCTGCCCCTGGATCTCTGGAAGTGTCCAAGACCAGGCTGGACGGGGCTTGCAGCCACCTGAGATAGTGGAAGTTGTCCCTGCCCACAGCAGAGGAGTGGAATGAGATAGGCTTTAAGGCTCCTTCCAACCCAAACCATTCCACAACTCCGTGATCTCCCCTGCCCTTAACCCTTCATCCTGGGGTGGGAGCTCTCAGGATGAAGGGTAAATGCTCACCAGGGATTCACCCAGACTTCTGGAGCTCACTGGGAGTTAGGCACAGCAAATGACAACACACAGATGTCCACCCCCACCCTGGCCCTGCCCACACTCCTTTCAGCCCTCTGGCTGTGACATGACACAATCACCATGGGCTCTCCAGAGCCTCCCCAGGAGCCCCACCAGGGGTTGATGCAGCCCCCTGTACTCACATTGAAGTGCCAGAGGGTGAGGACAGCGATGACCATGGCTGTGGTGGTCCTGCCCCGGCCACTGCAGCAGTTGAAGACGAAGGCTGCCCGCGAGTCCTCGGCCAGGGCACTCTTCATGGCCTCCAGCAGCCGGTCAAAGTCCTGCCAGGATGAACCCAGTGGGTTTTTAAAGATGCAGGACATCCTCACCTCGGGGTTCCCTTTGTCCTACAGGCTCCAGGTTGAAATCCCTGTTTCCTTGCTGCCAGATCCATCCTTGCCCACCTGAAGGCACACAGCCCCTGCATGCAGCATCTCCTGGGGATCCTCCCCTGCCCTGGCAAGCACCCACCAGCACTGAGCACCCAAGTGACATTTCAGCCTCAGGGACAGAGGCAGCAGCACCATGCACTCCCTGGGGTACCTGCTCCTTGGGAGCACAGAAGTCAGGGATGGGGATGCGGCGGTAGGTGAGTCCCTGGCAGGAATTCTTCTGCTGGCTGAAGATCTCCTGCGTGGTCAAGCAGCTCTTGAACATCTTCATCTGCTTCTCTGCCTCCAGGTACACCTCCAGCCACTTCTGGCACTTCTGCAGGTCCCCCTTCAGGGCAGCCTCCAGTTTCTGCAGAGGATGGAGAAACCCTCACTGTAACACCCACTCCTCCTAATTTTTGCAGGGTTTTAATCAATGTTTTTACATGCAGGCGAACACCCCAAACCCCACACCACGTTCTGGTCACCAGTTCTGCCCAGGTCCCTCTGTGCTTTGATGGGAGCCCCAGGAGCATCAATTCCCACCATGCCAGGCAGCTCCTCCATGCAGCCATGCTGCTGCTGGCAGCCAAACTCCTCCACCGCCTGTCTCCCTTGGAAATCCAGCTGGGAACATCCACTCCCCTTTCCCCAGATGCCTTTTACCCTTGCTCTCAAGGCATGTTATAAATTCTTCCAGGGTAGATCTCTGCTTTGCTCCCTTGCTCCCAAAGGAAAACAAAACCAGCAGTGCCAAAGGGTGAGGAACTATCACAGCCTGTGGAAATCACCCATGAGGGTTCCTGGGAACCTCCACAGCATCCAGCATGTCCCAGAGCTCACCTCCAGCTGCTGGGGCGAGGCAGCAGGCACAGGGATCAGCTCCTCCAGGAGCCCAGGCTCCCGCAGCGTGTAGATCTGCTCGTTCCCTTCCAGGACCGCTTCCTCCCGCAGGTTGATCCAGACAATGCGGGAGTGCTTCCTCTTGGCATCCGTCAGGTACCGCAGGACGCTGCCCAGGGTCTGAGGAAAGGGTGGGCAAGGGTGATGGCAGGGCTGGGAGCCCCGTGTGGGGTCCCTGCCCGATGTGGGATCGTGTCCCTCACCTTGGAGCTGGGCTGTGCCGTCCCGTAGATGGGCATTTTGGGCACTCTTCGGAAGTTGGCCACGCTCATCTCCTTGGCAGTGCTCAGCACATCCGGGCAGAAGCGCTCATCTGCCACCTGGAACAGAGTGGTGTCCAAGCAAGGGCTGCCCCTTCCCACCCCCAGGTTTGCAGCACTCCACAACCCATGGACCCTGCTCAGGGCAAGCCCCCAGACCTTTCCAACAGCAGCATCCAGGGCT
Source organism: Catharus ustulatus (assembly GCF_009819885.2). Classification (NCBI taxonomy): domain Eukaryota; kingdom Metazoa; phylum Chordata; class Aves; order Passeriformes; family Turdidae; genus Catharus; species Catharus ustulatus. Next base: position 31,247,431 of record NC_046228.1, on the reverse strand, counting down.
CAAAGCCTGGGCTACTTTTCCAAGGTGGGACAGGCTCTTCTTGCAGCACAAGGCACCAACAGCCCCGGCGCCCTTCATCCAACCCAGAAAGCATGGAGGTGCTGCCCAGGATGGATGGGCAGACATCCAGGTGGATGCTTGTCCTAGGTTACAATGTAAAGATGTGCCCAAAAGTGTGTATTCTATCACCATCTGCTGAAAACAGGTGGGGCAATGATTCTTATCTCTGTGGGAGATATCCTCTGCTAATGGTCCATCTGTTAAAAACCAGATGGGGAAATGTTCTTTATCTTTTCACAACCCATGCTTCCTCCAGAAGATATCTTCTGTTAATGGGCCATTGAGTCCCAGTGCATGACAGATAAAATTACATCATCCCATTGGGAGATGCTCCAGCCAGAGGGAGGAGCCAAACATGTCCTACCTGGATAAAAACTGAGATTTGGAACACCAAAGCAGCCTTTACCCACTGGTTTCTAGAGGACAAGGGCTACCAGACCTTTTTACAGGATCACTCCTTCAAGAAGACCACTTCATCTGGAATGCTACTACCACCCTAACTAGCAGGATGTCAGGTTGTATTCTGACTCTGACAGTGGTTTTTCTTTTGTACTATTGCATGTATTTTAATTTTCTCTTTTTTTCTATTAAATTGCATTTCTGACTTGGAGTCTCTCACTAATTTTGCAATGCTCCAGACACATCCATGTGCACAGGCATCTCTGGCCACACATTTATCCTCACCTGGGTGGCGTTGGGATCTTAAAACCATCTAGTCCCACCCTAACTGAGAGTGCCAGCAGAACCAAGACCCAAGACCCCAGGACAGCAGGGAAACTCTCAGCTTCTCCCACCCCTCCACGCCTCTGTGAAGGTGCCCCTCCCACCCCTGCATGCTCACTCACCAGCACTCGTGTGCCCTTGGTGACGAGCTCAGCGGTGACGGTGAGCTCCGAGCAGTTCATGTCCGCCTGCAGCCGGTACAGCTCGGGGTGCCGGCACATCCACCTGCTGAAGCTGAGGGCAAAGCCCAGGGGGTACTGCCGGCGGGGGGACGCACCATCAGCCTGGGCTCTGCTCCCCCTGCCCGCCACCCCACCGAGAAAACCTGCTTGGAAAACTCCAGCGGGGAAGCCCCTGCCCGCCCGCCGCACAACGGAGCCGACAAAAGAGGGCAGGGAAGGTGGTTTTGGGTTGTTCTGGCGGTTTTTACCTGCTCGTGAAGGTAGTAGTTGAAAGCAATCAAGTAGAAATAGCGTTCGAGGCTCTGCAGGGTCCTCTGGAGGAAATACTCTTTGGTGCTGCTCCCCTGGAAGCAAAGGACAGGGAATCTGTGATGCTCAGTGCTGCAGCCCCCAGCAGACCAGGAGGCTTGGAAAAAGCCCTACAGACACTTTGGATATATTATTTTATTTTTTTTTAATGAAGCATTTCCACTTTCCCATATTAAATGATGCTCAAAGGCATCAATTCACATTTCAGCTCAAAACAACAGCTTCCCCTCAGCACAAGGACACATTGGGAGCAGTTCCAACCAGTCCATGCCATCACACGGACACAGCTGGGAGATTCAAACCCAAGGGGATGGGTCTGGAAAATGCAAGGTCCTGCCCCCATTCCAGCCATCTCTATGGCCTTTGGATTAAATGCTCAGGCAGTGGCATCCCTGGGGAGAGAGGGCCCCTGTGCCAGCCACACACCCTGCAACATCCATCATTTCCAAGTGTCTCCCTTTCCATGTCCAGAAGCATCCTGATGCCTTTGTTTCCATCAAGCTCTCCTCCTCTTTTATCATCACCTCCACAATCCAGGCATATTTTCCACCACAACTATCCCCTCTCAGGGAGGAAACTCAAACCCTCGGCATTTTCTGTAATTCAGAAACCTCAGGGCGGAGGGTTTGTACCTATGAGTATCCCATCCAACAAATTAACCTGGCACCCACAAACATCCCCAGAGAACCTGCTGGAACCCACTTCCCAGGCTAGGATGGAAAACCCTCTAAGACAGAGCTGTGTCCGGGGTCAGCTCGGCGAGGAGGGTTTGCTCATCCCTGACATTACATGGCTGACTCATGAATATTTACTTGTTCTCCACAAGAGAAATCCGGCCTGCAGTCATTTATCAAGAGGAAAGGCAGTGGGATTTGCTCTGGAAATGCACAACAAAGCCTGTGGGGATGGAGCCGTGCCAGGTTTGCCGGCAGCACCGACAGCAGAGCAGTGCTGCTTCCCCAGCACTTGGGTTCCTGCAATAAAATCCATCCCAGCACTTCACCCAAGGCAAAACTCCTAACATCCCCCTTAAACAGGCATGGGTGGAAAGGGGAATTATCTGCTCATGTTTCAGTTGTGGAAAGCCAGGTACTGTGGGAGTCTGGCTGCTCAGCATCCCACACCAGGATTCACCTGCACCTCCATCACTTGAAAGTCTCCATTTCTGCCTCCCAAACCCAGGCAGAAACACACAGACATAATTCCTCCATGCCCAGAAAAGCCCCTCCTGCCCCCAAAACCAACCAGCTCACCCAATCCACTCCACTCCAACACAAAGAAGTCCAGCCTGGATTTCCAATGACTGAGCTTTCTCCCCTCTCCCCTCCACATCCTCCTTGTGCCCACAGCACATTTTCCTGGCCCCTTGCCACTGTTTAAACCTGCTCTTGCTCCACAAAGATTTCAAATAAACACTCCTTGAGGCTTATTTACAGCAGTCCCCCAGCCATTCGTTTTCCAGGAGTCCAGGATGACACAGAGCAGCTTTCCCCAGCAGGGAAAAGTCAGGGAAAGGCTTCAAGGCAACGGGAAAATCCCCTGTCCCACACCCAACCTTCCCCTGCTATGCAAGAGGACCTCCCTGCACCTGAGCAGCATCAAATTCACCCAAAAAAGGGGAACATGAAATCTGGGATTTGCTACTAAACGTCAAAAAAGTCACAGTAAATGCCTTTTTTTCCCATTACTTAATCATTTTCATGTGTTTTTTTTTGCCACAGGGCACCTGGTTTGAGATCACCCTTCACAACCAGCTCTGGTACTTCCACTCCACATTCAACATCTAAATGGGAAAATTAATCTCCAAACAAACTGAGACCAGGGCAGCACTTCCACCTGAGCATCCAACCTCCTTCCATCACCTGGTGAGGAGCCCCCTTTTTGGGCAGGGAAGACCACAGCTTTCCAGCATGAAAAACCACCCTGATGGCTCCTCAAAACAACAGAAAAAGCCATAAATCAACAACTAGAAAAGCCTGACCTTGGGTGACTGCATTTGCAATGATCTCTCCCAGCTCCCAAGGACTTTTACCATCCAGGCTGATATCGATTTTCCAATTTTAGAGCTGATGAAATCAGGGCACAGGATATTATTTGCCCCCAGGGTCATCCAGCAGAAGCAGTAGCAAAGCCCAAACCAGTCTGTTTTTCCCCCAACCCCAGCCTGCTCCATTTTACACCTTTTAAAACAACTGGGGGAGAAAAAAAGAGACACTGCACAACCTTCCAGGTTTCGTGTTGCTGGGAAATCTCCAGCTCACAGGAAGCTTTGGGTTTCCAGAATTTACATTCTTCTCATCCCAGTGCAAAAACAGCTCCATAAATTTGCCGGTGCTGACAGCTCGCATCCAAGCAATCCTCTAATTACCTGGATCTGATAATCCTCTCCAATTCCTTCCAGTTTCTTCTTGTACTCGTAGATGGCTTCCTTCATGTCGTGCATCTCCGAGCAGGAGGCAATGGCACCGTCCACCTCGGGAGGAACAAGCAGGAAATTGCTCCGTAAGCCTCGAATCTGGGGGGAAACTCCGTCCCTCCCTCCCAGCCGCCCTGCTGGAGGGTTCACCAGCACCCCCTTACCTCCTCCACTATCTGCTGGCCTTTGGGGACCATCTCCATGAAGGTCTGGATGACCCGGAGCCTGTCCCTAGGAGAGGTCTTAGGCAAGTGGGGGAAGCTGCGGTGGGAGAAGGAGGGAATCAAACCAGCCCCAGGGGGAATGTGCATCCCCCCAGTCCCGCTCTGGAGGCTGCTCCACTTACTCAGGCTTCTGGGCAGCTCCTCGGTGGTGATGGAGGACCAGGGTGCCCATGGCCATGGCCAGGTTGGTCCTGCCCACGCCGGTCTGGCAGCCGAAGAGCAGCGCGGGCGGGGGTCTGCCGGGGTCCCGCAGCAGCAGGCTGGGGCTCTCCTAGGAGGGAGGGACACAGGGATGGATGGATGCACGGATGGATGCATGGAGACCCCAGTGGCTTCCAGGAGAGCCCCATCAGTGGCTGGGATGGAGGTGATGTCCCTGCCCACGCATGGAGGGGTGGGTGGCATCATCTCCCTTTTGCTCAGGGGATGGGGTGGATGGAGCAGGACAGGACAATGAGTGGGCCACCCACTGCATTTCTCTGCCCAGAGCCCTCTCCACCCACCAGCCTGCCCACCCCACTGGAGATGTTCCCACCACTTATCACCAACCCAGTGAGATTTCATCTTCCAGAATCCTTTGCACCAAAGGCAGATCATTCCTGCCAAAGCCACTTAGGGAAGAGCTGCCTGGAGGTGGAAATTTCTACCGAGGGGTAGGGATGAACTGCTTCTCCAACAGCATCCTACATCAAGGGGAGTGGGATCTGCAGGCACAGGCATCCTCTAACAGGCAGAGTTCAGGAAAACCAGAAGATGCTCTCAGGAAGTCGCAGCCTCCGACACAACACAGGAGTAAATCCCACCCCGAGGAGGCCCCACGGATCAGGTGCTTTCCCTCAGCTCACCCTGAGGAAGCGGATGAAAGCGTCAAACTGCTCCTCCAAAGGGGCTCCCTCGGCGGGCAGGGGCAGCCGGTGGTACCTGCAGGATGGGAACAGCCCTCGTTAGGATGGCACCACGGAGGGGCTTCACTCCCACCACCACAGCAGCTCAAGGGGTGCCAGGGATGAGGAGGATGAGGAGGAGGAGGAGGGAAGGACCTGTAGGAGGGCTGGAGGAAGACAGGCCTGCGGTAGACCTCGTCGGTGACCTGGATGTCCTCGTCACACTGCACCCGCACGGCGTGGGGCTCGTCCCGCAGCCGCTCGATGTCGTTGTACACGTAGTAGACGCTCTCGCTCAGCTGCGCGAAGTCGCGGATCTGCGGGAGACGGGAAAGGCCCCGTCACAGCCCCTCCGCTCGCTGCTCACCCAGAGGGATGTGCTCCCCTTCCCGTCCCAGCTCACCTCCTTGCGGATGGCCAGCTCCAGGCTCTCCGCCCGCACGCCCCGCTGCAGGTTCTCGTGGAGGTTCTCCTTGTCCCGGGGCGTGTAGGACACAAAGTCCCCCTCCAGCCGCAGGAAGACCACGGGCTCCTCACGGACACAGAAGAAGACACATTCCTGCAAATAGCGTGGGAGAGGATGTCTAAAAGCTCTCCTGGCTTTTTCCCACCCCAATTCCCCACCCTCCCACCAACCTTGTGGCCTTCCCTCTGCAGCTTCTGCAGGACGAGCTTGAAGCCGTTGAGGCTGGGCTGCCCCATCCCGAACACGGCGTAGCCTCCTTTGGCCTGCCGGAAATTGGGAGCGCCGCAGCTGCCAGTAGTGTTCAAAACATCTAATTTTCCATATACATCCCTGACCATGAAGTATTTCCCCTGCAAAACACCAGAAGAGAGAGGGTGGGATTTGAGCAAGGGGGGAATTCAACACAGCTGAGTGGATTTTTCCAAAAAACCGCTGAGGTCCCCAAAGCCCAGGCTGAAATGAGCTGGGTGATGAAATCGGTGGCAGAGATGCTCACCTGCACCAGGTAGTGCTCCAGCGTGGCCTCAGAAATGCGTCCCACTGTGTAGTTGGCCTTCAGCAGGTCATCGTGGATCTGGAACTCCTCCCTGCAGTTGTACCTGCAACAGCCACACACAGGTGGGTAAAGGAAAGAAATAATGGCATGGGTCAAGATTGGAACAAACCCCAACACTGAGAGAAGAGGGTGGAGAAACCCAGAACTTTGGAGGCTGCCCAGGACTTACGTGATGACCACGGGCGCCACTTTGTTGGTGATGATGGACTTGGCCTTGCTGTTGTGGAGCCCCAGGGTCTGGAAGGAGTGGATGCTGAGGGAGTGCTGGTCCTCCATGCTGCCGTCTCCTGGCGCCCGGCTCTCCAGAGGGGATGCCGAGACCGCCTGCTGTGCCGCGCTGGCCGTGGTACCCATCATCCGTGGGCAGCTGTGCTGGGATGGGCAGGCAGCAGGGAGGAAAGGGGAAACAAAACAAAACAACAACGACAACAAAAAAAAAAAAAAAAAAAAAAAAAAAAAAAAAGAAAAAGAAAAAGGGAAGAGGAATTTATTTTTCAGCCACTCCTCATTTAGGACGGGAAAATCCCAGGCAGGCGCTGGGCAACCCCCTGCTGACAGCTGGCCAGGGAAAGAATGCTAAGCCAGCCCTTTCCCTCCACAAAAGGCTTTCTTCCTGCCTGCCATGCAGCTTGCTCCATGGGGAGGTGAAAGTAAGGCTGAGGAGGGAGCAGGGGGGAAATAAAGGGCAGAATGCTGGATCCTGTCCCTAAAAATCTGCTGAGTCAGCACATGGCACTGCACAGCCTGAGCCTCATCCCCTGCTTTCCCAGCACCCACAAACCACTCCGGAGTCCCTCCCCACACGGAAAACTCCTGAACAGAGAGCACATGTTCCTGGATATTTGGTAATTGCGGGTGTAGGAGCACGCCTGGAGCAGGTCTGTGTGTGCCAGTCTGGAAGCTGCCTTTGGAGCAGCTGGAGAGAGCACCCAGGGCAGGCAGGGACCCCAAAAGCTGCCCCTGCTTGGTCCTCAGGGAGCTCATCCCTGAACGAGGATGGAATCAAAAGGGGCAGGCCTGGCGGCGGCCAGGAGCATCCCGCCACACTCCAGCGGGCTGGGACAATGAGCCGACTGTCTGCGCCAGCCAGGGCCGGATCCTGGCTTCCCAGCGAAGACAGAGATGGCAAAAGGGGAGCCTGGAAAAGACAAAAAAACTCTGCCCACTCCTAACGAGATGGTCTCCAGTTAAACCTCCTTTGTGCCACATGGGAATAACCCTGGCAGCATGACGGTACCTGCTCCAAATAGCGCTGGGAATACCGGGAATGGCTTTAAGCCAGCCCTGCAAATCCTTCTGCAGCTGCTCCTGCTGCCTTACAGACAGCACAGCATCAATCCTTACTACAATCCCAAGCGAATGTGATGCCCCCCAGCAGCTGCAAATGCTTGGAATGGGGGGAAAAGCCTGCAGAAAATGTGCTATTTGTAGACGACCGTGGCCAGGCACACATTTTCCCCTCCTCCCCATCTTCTTCCTTCCCTGCTCCGGGAAAACTTGTTGCTCTACTGTGAATTTTCTGCATCATTAGGCAGCCTGGTTTCTTTTACACACAAGAGCAGGGGGGTGGGGGGGGGAAACAAAAACAGCTGTTTCAGGCCAGTGTCGTTTCTCCAAGTCCCCTTGAGTGTTTCTTTCACATAAACAGTGTAAGGGCAAAAAAAAAGAAAAAAAAAATAGGGAGGTTTTGAGTGTTTCAGAGCAAGCACTCGTGGCTTTGGAGAGCTCAGGCAGCAAGCAGGAATGGGGCATCCAGCCAGGATGCTTTTTTTCCCTAATCTTCTCAGAATGGGTGCTGGATCAATCCCTCTGGGTTTGCTCCAGCCATCCCCATGTTGGAGAATGGAGATTCCACCCCCCAGTTTTGAGGCAGGCAGGTTCTGCATTTCCTTTGTCTTTTCTCCCCTCCCTACAGACACCCATCTTCACCCTAAAACCCCCAGGGATATTTTCTTTTCCCGACAAACCGCACCAAGAAATAACAGGCATAAAAGACGCCGGGCAGATTTGGAAATTGTCTTTCAAACCACAAAATGAATGGAGAGAGGAAATCACATCTCAGCTTCTTCCCTCACTCCCTGCTTAGGTTGGGCAGGCAAAACCAAGCAAGAAAAGTACCGAAATTACCCAGAGTGGGTGCTCAGGGAAGCCATGGGAACTGCTCTAAAAAGCCACGGGAAGAGGGAAGTGCTGGTATTATCCATGTGGGAGCTATTTACTGGTATTGCTGCATCTGATGGGAGCAGGAAGATTTTTATCCCCTCCCAAGTCCACACTCTGCAAGCTGGGACACAAACTGGGATGAGTAGGGAAACAAAACCCTACCCTAGGAAAACAGATTAAATGATCTTGGCAGAAAACTTCCCCAAATACTGCTAGTGACTGCAAAGGGAAGAGATGCCATGAAGTCACCATCACAGGCCAGGCGAGGAAAGCAGGAGCCCAGGGCCCAGCCTGGCCAGGACCAGCCCACCAAAGGGCTCTGGATTAGCCCAAATATTCTTTTCCCCATCACTGGCCACAGATAGCAAACACCATGAGAAGTTCCTGCACCAGAACAGGACACCCAGAGAAGCTGTCAATGCCTCAGCCCTCAAAGTGTTCAAGGCTGGATGGAGCTTGGAGCAGCTTGGTCTAGTGGAAGGTGTCCCTGCTCATGGCAGGGGGCTGGAATGGGATGATGTCTAAGGTCCTTCCCATCCCAAACCACTCTGGGATTCTACAGTTCCAGTTTAGGAGGCTGGAAAGCAAGCCACACAGATTTTATGATGGCATTAGCCATCAGCTGGGGTGGCTTGGTTTTGAGCACCCCTTGCCTTTCACCACACAGTATTTGGGGGGTTCCTTCCTAGGAGAGGGAGGATGCAGAGACAACATCCCCCTGCACAGAATCCTGTCTGCACCTTGTCCCTCTTTTTCAGGGACAAACTCCAGAAATATTTAGCTGGCCGCTCATCCTTTCACAGACCCCAAAGCCAAGCCTGAGATCAATCGTGGCCAAGGTTCCTGAACAAAGAGCCCATTTTCTCCCCAGTTGCCAAAGGAACCCACACCCTGCATGAGGCATCCCACCAAACAAACCGGCAGTGTTCCTCTCCAGGTGTTTCGCCTCAATTCAAAGCACTGCCGATTAATTATTCCTGCTGCCTAATGAGAAAGCGGAGCCTCCGGGTGGGCAAGGCAGAAATGCTTCCCTTCCCCTCCAGACCCTGTTCCAAAACATCCAGCTGTGCCAAGCCTGGACAGGGAATGCCAGCAGAGCCACCGGGAGCATCCCAAGAATTCCACTTGAGCATCCCCACAGATCCCGTGTGGATTCCGCGGCCTCTCCCACAGAAGTCACGATGCTGTAGCAGTGCTCAGCCCTCCACCTTCCCACCTCTCCTCTCCCCCTGCAGCCAGCACAGGGGTTATTCCCACACCCGGGGACCTGGCGAGGACTCAAAGCTGGAGCAAACAATGGACTAAATATAGTGGGAGGCGGCCGGGCTGCAGCTGCAGGATGCATCTGCCCCGGCCACCGTGCTGAGGAGGAAGCGTGCACTTGCCTGGCCGCCTCATTGTCAGCAGGAAATAAATCAAATAAATCTCCTTCCGTGCATCCTCAAGATATTTTATAGTTTTTAAAGCTCTTCTAAATGAAAAGCAAAGCCCTCTGGGGAGAAGCGGCAGCAATGGCAGGATCCTCCTAAATGCATCCATCCTTCCTCGGTGTGGGGCAGCCCCCGTGGCTTTTCAGCATGGAGTCGGCATGGATGCATCCTCGAGGGAGCCAGGGGCACCCCCGGAGCAGTGCTGAGCCAAGCAGGGAGGCAGGAAACACGGCAGGCCAGCAGGAAGCTCCGGGGCAGCCGGAGGGGCATCACCAGAGCCCGGAGGAAGCGCTGGAGCTGAGCCCCCGCCCCGGTGTGCTCTTTAACCCTCTTCTCCAAAAAAAACAGTGAAAATTAATCAACACACAAACATCTTCTCTGGGACAGCCTGCCTGTGCCGGGAGATATCCCAGAGCAAAAGCTGCGTAGGAACCGGGCTCCCGTTGCTCCAGGTGATACAGGAAGGAAGTGGCCCGGCTTCTTAAAAACACACAATAAAACAAAAAATAAAGGTGAGAAATAACACATTAAGCTGTGGATGATTTGGAACGTGTTGTCCACCCACTGAGCTGTGAGGGTAAAATAAGGCAAAGAACCAAAATGCCTCAAATCCACATAAAAGGCCCTGGAAAGGTAACTTTGCAGCAGCCAGTTCTGCTTTTACAAGCCTTGACTGATTTATTAATATCTTTAAAGGAGCGAAAGCAACTGCCCTCCATCCTCACGAGCTCCTCGGAGAGATGCTGGTGACAGCCAAAAACATAGCTAAATAAGCAGCATTTCCTAGAAAGTCCAGAGGTATTTCCCAATCAGGCTGGGATTGGTGCTGCCGATCCCCCCACCAGCATCTGCCGAGCATCACAGGGAAGCACCGGTGGGATGCCTGCCCTCAGATCCAAGCAGGAGTATCCAGAGTAATGAGGATCAGGCATTACACACCCCCTCCCCAACATGCTCCTGTCTTTTGGCAGAAGAGCAAGTGCCACATCCCCATCCTCCATGTGACCAACTTGCCTTTAGTTACTTCATTTAAAACTCCTCACCCTGAAGCCAGGGAAAGGTGTTTGAGACAGGGAACGGAGGAGAAAAGAAGTCACCCCAAAAATGGGGATGCCAGTCTGCTCCCCACCATGAGGAAGATGCTAGTATCTGTTGGGAATGGTATCCAGGCTGCAGCCCTTCTTCACAAACCTGGCTTGCATTATTAATCAGCGTTTTTAACCTGCCTTGGGAGCAATTACGTTCCTGGAAGTGTTGGATGGGGCTTGGAGCAACCTGGACTGATGGAAGGCATCCCTGCCCATGGCAGGGGATGGAATGAAATGAGTTTTAAGGTCCCTTCCAAACCATTCAGTGACTCCAGGGTTTTGCAAAGAGCCCACCTGTAACTGCTACCTCACACCCCTCAAATTCCAAGGCCCGCTGGCAGGTTCCCTGACACATCCCACCCAAAAAGAACAAAGAGTGTTGCTCTTTGGCCAGGCAGGAGATGCTTGGGCCTCTTGCTGTTGAGGTGAGGGGTTTTATCAATGAGCAGCAAAGGAAAGAGGAACAAAGCCCTGACTCGGAAGCACCAGCGCTGCTGTTGTGCCGCCACCTCGCTGCCCGTGGTTTCAAGGTCTGTGAGCATGCTCGCCTGAAGGGTTCCCTTTCAGTAGCACAAAGCAAAAAAACAAAATAAAAAGCCGTAAAAGATGAAGATAAAGGCTGGGGGCATCTCCAAAGAGACCAGCGACCTGTGGGCAAAGCTTTTGTCCCACTCCAAGCAGTTCCCAGCCTGCCAGGAAGCACCAGAGCCCCACACCCAACCCAGATCTGCCAAGCTGCTCCCCGCCGGAGGTTCTGCCGTGTGACCCCGCTCCGGATGCCAGGGGCGAGCAGGGTGTCCCCAAGGCTGGGGAACTCGGGTTGGCCCCCCCAGCATCACCCCCTGCTCGCAGGGCCGGGATGGCCAGCGCCACGCAGAGCCGGCCGGGGTGTTTTGGGAAGGCGAGGGCTATGATTTTGTGCTATTCATAGCTAACCACGGCTCCCCTCCCAACGGGGGGAAGGCTGCCGGAGCAGCGGGACGGCTCCTTTTACACGGGGCCGCTTTTCCACGCGGGGAAGCGCTGCAGACCACACCTTTCCCAGGACAAGCAGCACCTTATGCACGCCAGCACCGTGGTTTGGGATGCAGAAAGACTCGGAGCTCTTGGATCTCCTCTCCCCTACCCTGCTCTCTTAAATAAAGCAAAAATCAAGCAAACCCCGGGGGAGTTTTGCTCACAACAGAGACCTGCCCGTTATTTTTAGGCTCCGTGCAAAGACATAAATCACTTCCTGCCTTCCAGGAAGGAAATGTCCCACCACCGCTGCCTGTCTGCCTCCTCCTCAGGCAATGCCTGCCTGCCCCCAGCCCAGCCACCCCAAAACTGGCTGTTTTCCCCCTCCCGGGGAGAAAAACAACCTGAGCACAGCTCGGGATGTGAGGGGTGCCATGGCCAGGGAAGACGAGGGGGTGCTCGCTCCCCCAGCACTAAGAGGATGCACCGGGAAAAGGGCAGGAAAGCAGGTCCACAAAAGTCCGGCAGCCATCGGAAACGCAGCCTGGATGAGGTTGCTGGAAGTTTTCAGCCCCGAGGAGCCGGGCAGGAGCTCAGCCTTGCTCCTAGGACATCCTGTCCGGCAGCGAGGGTCCCGCACGGGGGGTGGGAGCCCACGGGGCTCAGCGCCATCCCCCGCACGTGTCAGCGGGAAACGCATCCCGGGCTTCCCGCTCCTCCCGTGCTCCCCGAACGGGAGCTGCCCAGCCAAACCCCACACCTCGGCTACATCTGCTCCTCTTCCTCCTCCATCTTCATCCTCCAGCCATGCCGCACCTCCCCGCTTCCAGAGCCTGCTCCCCAGGCGGCTTTTGGGGTGCAAGGGAGGCACAGCCAAGAGACGCAGATCCCAAAACTCACTCTGGGGAACTCCAGCGGCAGCAGGCACAGCCGGCACCGGCTGAGAGCCGTGCTGGGCTCCCAGCCCGGTGGGGCTGGCTTCCAGGCCAAAAGAGGGAGAGAAAAGTCCCTTTTAAATAGGAAACCCAACTGGAAGGCAGGAGAGGTGGGAGGATGCAGTCCGCGGGGTGCATGCTGGGCCTCAAAACTAGCGATCCATCTATTTTCCAGAGGTTTGAAGCGCAGAGTTGGCTCCGGATAAACCCGCCTCGCCACGGCTGGGGCACCTCATGGCCACGCTGTGGGGTCCGTGCTCCAGGGGCAAAACAAACCTTCCCCCCATTGTCCCTCCTGCCCTGGCTTGGGGGGACACACCCCCGCCCAAGAAGCCCCCCGGGTGCCCATCCCAAACCCCCCCGGAGGGTGGGGGGCACCCTCGAGAGATGCTCCTGCCCCCTCCATCCCTTCCCACCCCATGGGGCCGAGAAAAGAACCCCCACTACCCCCGGGGAGGGGATGAGAGGGGCAGCCGGTCCCGGGGGGCGGATGCGCGGTCCGGAGATCGGGTAATGCCCTGCCCGGGATGGCGGGGGGATTCCGGGGATCGGGTAATGCCCTGCCCGGGATGGCGGGGGGATTCCGGGGATCGGGTAATGCCCTGCCTGGGATGGCGGGGGGATTCCCGGGACCGGGGATGGGGCGCGGAGTGGGGCAGGATGCCCGGTCCCGGGGGCTGGAGCGGGGAGAACACCCATTCCCGGGGGTCGGGAGGAGAATGCCCGGCTCAGAGAGAGGGATGCCCGGTCTCGGCGGGGATACGGTACCTGGGGCGCTCCGGGCTCAGCTCCCGCGCCGGGCCGGCCGCGCCGTCGGGCGCCCCATGGGGGCGGCGGGAGCGGTGGCGGGAGCGCAGCCCCGCGGCCGCGCCGACCGCCGGCGCCTCGGCGGGGGAGGGACCGGGGCGGGCACCGGGACGGGGCCGAGGGGCGTCCGGGACCGCCCCCGGTTCCGGGACACGCCCCCTGCACCGCCCCCTGCGCCCCCGGGACACCCGGCACGCAGCACCCCAGCCCGCAGCATCCCCCAAACACAGCCACTGTGCCCCCAGGGACCCCTGACACGCAGCCCCCATCTCTCGGAGACCCCCAGCGTCCACCAGGCTGATCCTTCCGTCATGTCCCGGTGACAGACCAGAGAGGGGTTGGGGCAGAGAGGGGACTGTCAGACGCCGCCACCCCAGCCAGGTTTGCAGTTTTGGGGGTATCGAGGCACTGCCGGCACCTCTCAAAGCCAAAAAAGTGCTTTTCCTTCCCAGCGTTGGGAGACAGGGATGTGTGTGATGGAAGCCCTATATCCCACCTAACCCTGCCCTCTGGCAGCTCAAAACCATTCCCCCTAGTCCTGGCACTCCATGCTCTTGTCCAAAATCCCTCTCCAGCTCTCTTGGAGCCCCTTTGGGCACTGAAAGGGGCTCTAAGGTCTCCCTGGAGCCTTCTCCACATGAACACCCCCTGCTCTCCCAGCCTGTCTCCATGGGAAACATCAGGGCAGCTCCAGCCCTCCAGGTCTCAGAGCCATCCTTCCTTGCCCAGGCCACTCAGACTCCAGGGAAATAAGGCTGCTGCCCACCTGGCTGCTTCCAGCACCCTACAGGCACCGTGGTGGGCTCTTGCCATGGCTCCACCAGCACCAGCAGGTCCAGCACCCAGCTCTGCTCATCACCTGCCTGGAGTCCATCACAGTACAGAGCGAATCCATCAGGAGACTTCAGGCTTCCCTCATTGCCTCATGGCAAAGATGCTAATTTAGCTAATCTGCAAAACCCCAATCCTTCCTTCCCCCACTCCATTTGGGTTAAAAGTGGGGCCCCCAGGTAGAACTCCAACCCCACCTCCCCCCAAGCCACCCCAGCATTACAGCCTTGCCCCCACCCAGCACCATCCAGGGCTGCTGTGCTGCTCCAAATCAGTGTTTACAGGACACCAGTAGGGCAAAGAAAAGGAGAAAAACGGCATTAACACGTTCACTGGCACTAGGAAGGAGGGCCAGGAATGTAAACGCAGCCCAGAGCTAGTCCGAAAATGGTAACAGCTGGAAAGAAGGGCTGGAAAGTTTGCTCGTCGGGATCTGAGATCCTAGCCAGGCTCCCAGCATCCAGCTCAGCCAAAATACCCTGCCCTCAGCTGCTCTGCCGCACTTAGAGTCCCACATTGAAAGTCTGGAACTTTTAAAATTGATTTTAATTCTCCATTTTAAGATCCCAAATCAGCATCTAGAAGCTCCTTAGTGAGGAGCACACCAAAACCCAGGGATACACACACTACAGAGGCTTTGGTAGCTGGGATTAATACATAAAAAAACACTCCAAAATTTGGGAGGGAACCAATTGCCATGGCCTTGCACGGGCAAAACCAGATCCAGGGAAAAGAAGCTCCCAAACGCCTCGTCAGCAATTTTTCTCATCGAGTTCCTCTCCGTACGTGCGCACGCTCCAAATTTCCCTGACACTGCAGAATTAAACTGCTGCAATGTGAGCAGAATCCACGGGAGGTCATGGCAGGACCACTCCGAGTGCAGCCAAACCAGGGTGCTCCAAGAGGCCCCCCAAGCCCTCGGAAATGCCCTCCCAGCTTCATCCCTGGGATCTGAATGCTTCGGGAATGTGATGTGCTGCTGTGGTATTTCACATCCCTCAAGGGATGCATTCCCAAGGGATGCTGGGGTTTGCTGAGGCACCCACAAAAAACTGGGGACACCCTCTGTAGCCAGAGGGAGGGGACAGACATTCCCTGGCTGCCCATCCCTCAGCACCCCAGGGGGGGAAAAGGCTTTTGCTGCTCAGACCCCTCCCCAATTTCAGTGAATTGTATAAAAGAGACTGACCTGGTTTAAAAAAACTTTAAAATATATTACGATCTGATACATTAACATGTTTTAATGGTGTCCTATTCCTGAAGGATTCCAGGCCAAGGCTGGTGGATACTTTCCACTAGACCAGGTTGCTCCAAGTCCCACCCAACCTGGCCTTGTGGATTTCCAGGGATGAGGCAGCCACTAGAGACAGGACAAACAATCAGTTTGTTTTCCTACGTGAAACTCAGGTTTCTCTGTGTGTGACATTTTGCAATTTAACCCTCAGCTGCTGGTTCAGGGTTTGACCCTTCCCTGCTCTCTGGGCACGACTCCCATGAGGGGAGCTTGCTCCAAAGGGAAAGGAAAATCCTCCCCACCCCCTGAATCACAGTCCAAATCACCTCGATTTAGAAGAACCAAAATCTTTATTGATCTCACTGTAACAGCAACCACTGGCGAGAGCTTTTCTCCTCCCAAACACCTGCTTGAAGAGACGGTAAAAAACAACAAATCCCAAAGGGAACCCCTGACTTGCAGAGGAACGCCCCGGCGAGGCCAGGCTCTACCTCCCTGCTCAGCCCCAAGCCCGCTTACAAGAGAACCGGAAGAAAATTGCTGGGATGGGGAACAGAGACATGAGGAGGATGGGAAAGGGGGCATTTTGAGGAAAAAAAAACAACAACAAAAAAAAAGGTTTCCCTCCGGCTCCTGTCCATTAAGTCACCTTGTCCTTGGATATGGTCTAATTATTTTTGGCTAGCAGAGCAGGTTTCCCAAAACGAGCAGCTGTGCTGAGGGCGCCAGGTCCCTGCATCCACGGTGGCCGTCCCCGCCCTGCCAAGGATGTCCTCGCCCCCTGCCCCCTCCCTCGATCCGAGGGCCTAACCGACCTCCTAGGATCTTTTGCTTCAAGGAAAATATATTTATCTATATATAATATATATATTTGTGTGTGTCTCATCACCACCCACCCACACGCATATACATATTGCTACTCGCACTCACTCACTCGTGCGCCTGCGGCGGCCGGGCTGCCGCACTCACCTCACCTCCCACACGAGGGAAAGGATGGGAAAGACAACCCCATTCCCTGGGGTTGTGCTTTTGCTTCTTCCTCCCCCACCCCCCAAAACGAGGGGGCAGCCCCCCCTCCTTGTGAGAAAAGCAGCTGGAAGATGGGAGCTCGCCACCAGCACCGCCCCGTGCCAAACACACCTAAGAGAAATAAATTACGGGATGGAAAGTGCACAAAGCCTGTGGGATGTCCCCCTCCCCTGCAAGGGTCCCCAGGGCTGGGTATCGAGGTGGGGGGCCGACCCCAGCGAGGGAGGGAGGGTGGGTGGAGCAGGCACTCAGGTGGGGGCTGGTAAAATGGCACTTGAGAAGGTTGTGGAGCTGGTGATGGGTCCCAACAGGCTGGAAAAAAGTCACAACTGGGGGGCTGGTGGGGTTGGGAGGGCACAGCCTGACACCACTGAGGCCTTGCCCTGCACTGCTCATCAGGGCAAGAGTCACATGGAAAGTGGAGGAAAAATAAATCCCATCTCCAGGGGAGGTTCAAGATGGCCATGCCAGGCTGGCAAAGGGGGAAGTTAATGTGGAAATGCTTTATCCACAATAGCGTGATCTGGCTGGGAGAAATCCCATCCTGGAAACTGAGCAGAGGATAGCATCGACGGCAGCACCCTGCGAGGAGAGCACCCCATCCCTGCGGTGTCTGGTGAGCCCCCACAGCCCCCAGGGACACCCAGTGATTCCTGAGACATCCAACGGTGCCAGAGGGATCTCCCCCCTGTAGGATTCACATTTGAAAGGGCTGGGGGTAAAAAAAAAAACCCAAGCACCACAAAGCACTTTCCCAGAGGCGCTCGGTCCCAGCCCAGAAAAAGTCGTTGGGGGTAAATGCCCCTTTTTAGTACCAAAAATAAAAGCAAGGTGATTTTATAATATATGGCTACATCCTGGCTGGTGGGTGGGGGACACAGCCCCTGGCTGGAGGGCCAAGATGGAAGAAATCCGGGTAGGAGAGATGTGGAGATGTTTTCTCACGCTGGCTGATTCCATCAGGGACCACATTGGACCCCTGGAGCACCGAAGGGAACGGGCTCCCAGCGCTGTCCTTCACTGGATGCCAACACACCCCAGGGAAACTCGAAAAATACCCTCCCCAGGGTGCAAGCAGGTGCATGATTTTAGCAGTGATGTTTCCCCCTCCTCCCGACAGGCTGCCCAAATTTTCCAGGAGAAGGGGGCAAAGGGGACGACACAGCTCCAGAACACCAAGCTGCTGGCAGTGGGAGGTTTGGGTAACAAGAGGGGAATTTTGAGGGGGGCACGAGGCAGCAGAGGAGGCAAAGGGATGTTTTAAAAAGGAGCCTGGTGGAGATCAGGCTGCTGGTAGGTGGAAGAGGAGGAATAGGGCCGGATCCAGAAGGGATGCTCCGTCTGGCACATGTTGGGACCAGTCACCCACAAAGGGGGAGAAGACAGAGCTGCGCTCCCCCCAGAAAAGAGGGGGAGGAGGAGGGCGGGGAGGGGACGCTGGTGGGGACCACTGCCACCTCCGCCTCGCCGGGACGGATCCTGCTAAGCCGAATGGGGGGTGCACAGGTCTGGGGAGTCGCTGCCTCTCCGTGGTTCCCGCTCAGATATCCATCTCGAACTGAGCATCGTCCCCTGGCAAGAGGCAAGGAGAGCAGTGTTAGGGGCGCCATGCTCCACCCCAAATCCCTCCTGTCCCGCCCCGGGGGTCCCTTACCCATGGATGGCTTGTTCTCCTGGTGGTTCAAGCTGTTGGCGTCCGCTTTGGGCTCCTCGCCGGCCTCGACGGGGCTGGTGACACCGGGAATATTGGGGAGGTGACAAGGCGGGGTCTTGGCCATGGGGGAGTTGCGGCGGTCCAGCAGGAACTTGCGGTCGTAGATGATCCGGGTGCCTGGGGGGGGGACGGGAGGAGAGTGGGGGAATCCGGTTCGGCAGCGCTTGTTTGCCGAAGGAGTTTCCCAGCGGGACGGGCCAAGGTTCTCCGCCAAAGATCGGCGGGGAGGGCTGGGGGGTGCGCGCCGCCGCTCTGCCCGCTCTTATCTGGGCACGACAGGCGATAATTCGGTGCTGGCCAAACACCCTGGCGGCAGCTGGGTCCCGCTGTCCCGCCGCAAACTCGTGGCAGGGGTGGGAGCGCGTCCCGGCGATGCCGATGGAAGTGGCACCCCGAAACACCACGTGTCCCTGTCCCCCGCACGGGGACCCGCCGTGACACGACCCCCGGGCCGGGGTAGTGCCGAAGCACCGAGTCCCCGGTGCTCGCGTCCCACCGGGAGCTCCCTGCCCGCCCGTCCCGGGATCCAGCTGCCGCCCCGCCGGGACCCTCCGCGCTCCCGGAAAAATAACAAACCCAACTCCACGCGTGTGCGCCGCGGGGAACGGGCGGCAGGCGCTACACATCCACCACACAGAGAGGGGATATAGGATATACAGGGATAGAGAGGGGTAGAGAGGGGTGTAGGTACGCCCGCGACACGCGGCGCTCGGGCTGGCCCGGGCGCGCTCCCCGGGAGGCCCCGGCGGGCGCGGCGCTTTTACCTCCCGGCGTGGTGGAGAAGAGCGTCCCGCCGGGGGTGGTGCAGTAGTCGGCGGGGAGCTGCGCGGCGTCGCTGAGGGTGACGGTGCGGGTGGGGATGGCCCGGCTCTGGCTGGGCTGGCGGCCGCCTGCGGACGACATGGCCCCCGCTCGGCGCCGCGCTTTGTCCCCGCCGAGCGGCGCGGGCGGAGCGGCCCCGCCCCGGCCCGGCCCGCCCCGCCCCGGGCCCGCCGCCGCCAGGGGGCAGGCGCGGCGCCGCGCAGCCCTGCCCGCGCCTCCCACGTGGTCTAGCGGTGAGGATTCCTGGTTTTCACCCAGGCGGCCCGGGTTCGACTCCCGGCGTGGGAAGTCTCGCTTTTTTCCTAGCGGTGGTGTTGTCCTGTTCCGTCCTGTCCGGGATTCTTTCGGTCGAAATGTTTTGGCTGGAGCGAGGTGGATAAAGCGGCCGGGAAAGGAATGCATCCACACATGCTAAACCAGTGTCAGGAAAATTAATCCACAAACTCCAGAGGTTTGTGTCCCAAAAGGAGACAGAGGGGTCTGTTTACTTTATTCAGATAAAGGGAGAGGCAGTGGAGCATTCCCCTGGGGTCTGTCAAATTTTTGGAGGGCATAACCTCCTTTTTATCCCAATTTCCCGGCTGCATTTCCCTCTCTCTTTCCCCATTGGCTGAGGTACTCGACAGGTACAGACTTCCCAAACACCTGATACCTGAGATTCCCCTCTAATGTATAACTCTCCCTTTTAATTTTTAATTCTTACCAAATTCATGGTTTTTCCTCATTGCTTCTTTTATCTTTCAATATCCAATTTCATTTTTCAGCAAACCTACAGTTTGTTTGTAAATACAAATATATTTTTCCATTCAACAATCCTTCCCATTGTTTCTTTTATCTCTCGCTGCTAGTCTTGTCTACCAATAGACCCACAGCTTGTTTGTAAAGACAAATCCATTATTCCTCTCACCAGGAAAGGGGTTGTTTCTCTGTATCCCATAGCAGGAGTAGCATTCATCTCCATATCCCAAACTGGGAGAAGGGCATGGATCCCTATATCCCAAATAAGGAAACAGGTTGCATCCCCTTATGCCAAACCAGGAAAGGGCATGCATCCCCACATCCCACTGAAGGAAAAGAGACCCATGCCCATGTCCCAAACCGGGGAATAGGATTCATCCCCGTATCCCAAACCAGGAAAAACACGTATCCAATACCAGGAAGGAGAATGCATCCTAATATCTCAGACCAGCCAAAGGGATGCATTCCCATTTCCCAAACCGAGAAAGGAGATGAATCCCCATACCCCATGCCAGGAAAGGGGATACATCCCCATACCCAAGCCAGGGAAAAGGATGCATCTACATTCCCTGAAAGCACCATCCTGGAAAGCTGGGAGTCTCACCCCTGAGGGACATGCCAGCCCCAGCACAGCCTCCCTCCCTCCCCTGGGAACGCTGATCCTGCCGGTTATTTTTAGCATCCCTCTCCCAGAGGCCAGAGTGGCTGGTTTCTCCCTCCAGCCCTGGATCCCCCAGTCCGAAGCGCATTCCCGGCGGGACCGGTGGCCCGCCTGCACAAGAGGATGGGCGAGGCGGTGGCCCGGGTGGCCAGGAAGGTGAACGACACGGTGGAGAACAAAACGGATTCCCTGGGTAAGCCCGGCGCTCCGCCTGGGGCCCGGACAAGGATCGGGTGTCCGGGAGCAGGGCTCTATTTTTCACTGCCACAGGCTAAAAAAAGCTGTCAGCGTTCCCTCCCCGCGGCTCTGGAGGAGAGAAAGGCTCCCCCAAAGGGCCCTCAGCCCTGCAAAGTTAGAGGATAATCCCACGGGATGTGTCCCCTCCTTGAGAGCAGTGGCAGGAGCAGGTTTTTCCCCGTGTTGCCTTGTCAGATGTGTGCTTCCCCACAATTTCCCCATTCCCACCTAATACCCAAGAGCAGGATGCAGTTCATCAAAGAGAGAGATGAAAGCCACTCGTTTTTATTCCCACTGGATTCCCGGCCCTGGGATATAAACCAGCACACGGAACTTCATGGCTCAGGCTTCTCCACATCCTCCCGAGAGAAACGTGGGAGGATGGAGCTTGCAGTGCCTTTGGGAAGGGGGCAGGAAGCCCCATCCTGGGGCTGGGATGCAGAGTTTCCATCCCTGGGGTCTCCTGGGAGGGAGGGGAAACAGAAACCACCCAGGACAAAACAAGGCCACGAGATGAGAAGCACAACCAAACGTTTTTCCCCTCCCCACCGTGAGAAATCCAGCCCAGGGAAATCCCTGCTCCATCCCCACCAGCGCTGGAAAAACCACCCCCAGGGAATGAGGGACACAGGGGAGAGGGATGACTGAAGTTTTTAGACCCCTGCCCGGGTCTCTCTGAGCGCAGATCTGGCCAACTGCAAACTGATGGCCTTCCCCGTTGGGATCTACAAAGCCATGAGGAGCGTCACCGAGGGCATCCACCGCATCTCCCTGGCCAACAATGAGCTCAAGTCCATCACCAGCCGATTTGTCACCACCTTCAGCCAGCTGACAGGTAAGGGACTGCCACTTCCAATCCTCCGGGACACTCCTGAAGCCCCCAGGCTGCTTCAGAGAGGACAAAGCACCCAAGAGTCTCCCCTGAGCTCACACCTCGTTGCAAGCATTAGTTCAGACCCCAAAAAATCCTTTTTTCCTCATGCCTTCTGCCCCCTGAAGGACGAGGACACTGATTCTGCTCTCACCCAGCCTTCCAAACTGGTGTCAGGGTCACTCATCACCCTCCAGCTCCTTCCAAGGATGGGGCTGAGGATGGAGGAGGACGGGAAAAGCATCTTGGGGATAACAACGGGATATGGCAGATATGGGGCAATCCGGGCTGTGCTGACTAATTAGCGAGACAACAGTGAGAGTTAATCACTGCAGGAGATGGGAGCGATCATCAGCACCACGGGGACACCTCCCTGCGGAGCCCAGAGATAGCAGCCAGAGGGTAATCCGCTAAAAAATGGCCATGCAAGCATCCAGAGCATCCAGCACCGCGGTATCGAACACAGAGGACGGCACTGGGGATGCTCTGGCAGCCTCTAAAATCAATTTTACTCCTACAATGTACCACACAAATGCCGCTGTGGTGGGCGCCTGGGGAGGCTTCCCTTGTTCTGGAGCTGTGAGAAAACCCCCGGGCTGGGCAAAGGAAACACGTCGAGCAAAGGAAATCAATTTTCATTTTCTCGACAGCACAACAAGTCCTGAAGGGGAAAAAATGCCCTTGTTTCCCAGCAAGGGCTTTGTTCCACCAGTGAGCCCATCACTCCTGCCATGAACTGTGCTGGGTCTCAGCAGGGACAGACTGAGACCGGCTGGGGACAGGCTGAATAAGGCAGGACCTATAAATACCAGGTATTAGCAGGGGCAGGGCAGCTTGTGTGGGTATTTATAGTGCAGAAAGCCCTGTGTCACTGGAGAAGGGCACTGGGACAGCGGGATTTGGGTTCTGTCCCCAGGAGTGCTGCTCCTGGCCCCACGGGAGCTCATTTCTGGGGTGGGCAAGCATCACAGATGGGCAAACTGTGAAAAACAGATTTCTTTTCATATCTAAAGACCTTCCTTCCATCATTCTCTTTATTCCTCGGAAGGGATGGCACATGAATATAGAGAGCTAGTGTTAAGCCATGACAAATATCCATTGGGGAGGTAATTGCACTGACCTTAGGAGGAAATAGTCCTTATTTTTTACAGACCCTGCTTGCAAAAGCCTGCCCAATTTCATTAGCAAAGCCTGAGAAAACCAATAAAAACATCGCTCCTGAATGTGGTATTCCCAGCAGGCAAATCTTCAACGGCAGCCATGGAAAACAGCAAAATAAAAGCCCAGTTTTTGCAGCTGGAATCCCACTGATGGACCTGGCAGTCCACGGGGCCAGAGGCTGTAAATCAAGCTGCTCGTTAGTTATTTTCCCACCTTTTTCCCTGCATCCCACCACCTCCCTTCTCTCTTTCCAGAGCTCAACCTGGCAGGCAATTACCTGCACCGCCTGCCCGAGGAAATCACCTCCCTGCTGCACCTCCGGGCCATCGACCTCTCCCGCAACAGGTTCCGGCGTTTCCCGGAGCCCCTGGCCACTGTCCCCGCCCTGGAGACCATCGACCTGGAAGAGAACGAGATCGCAGGTGAGGGGGAACTCTTCCCACTGGAAAAAAGGTGATTTAGCATCACCCGAGGGTGCATTTCCTGCTGTTTTCACCGTGTCCCAGGGAAAAGCTGTTGCATGAATATTGGGAACCAAGCCCTTTTCAAGCTGCCATGCTGGATGTGGCTTTTAAAGGAGGTTCCAGCTGGGGTGACCCAAAATCCCCCCAGATTTCCTTAAAAATCCTGAGCTGAATGCAGAACCCAGCCCCAGGAGTGCTGGGATGTTTGCTGCCAGGCTAAGCAAGGACATGAGCTCACCTGAATATTTCCCAGAGCAAACAGGAGCTGTTTAACACTACAGAATCCCTTAAATATTAAATTAAAGGAATGGTGAGAGACGCTCATCCGTCAGCCCTGCAGCGGCAGGAAAATCTTTCATGTGCAAAAGCTGAAGGCTTTGGAATCTCCAAAAGCTGGGCAAAAGGGGCAGCTGTTGTAGACAGATAAAAGGGGATTTATTTAGGATGCAGCTTTCAAAGGGCCCGGGCTGGAGCATCCCACAGCCCCCAAGGATCCCCAGGGAGGTCGATACCCGAGTCTGCTCAATTTTGCTGTTTTATCTGGGATTTCTTCAGCTGCTGCTGGGAAAGCTGCTGCCTGCAAACACGAGGTTTATTAACAGCCTCACATCAGCTGCTCCCTGGCTGTGCCTGTGGAAACACTGGAATTAAAAACTGCTTCCACAGGAGCCAGAGGAAGGCACGGCTTTTCCTCACCCTCTTTTTCTCTCCCACCTCCTGGAGAGAGCTCTCTCGCTTTTAGTACCCTCCATCACTTTTTGAGTTTAATTGACTGATTTCAATCCAACCTGGTCTCCAAACAGCGTTTTCCCCACTTGTTTTGTGGAAGCAGGGTGCTGGGAGAAGGGAATGCAGCTTTTTGATGTCTTTTTACCTGCTAAAATGCAGGGAGGAAAGGCTGCATCCAGCTGGATTGATCCTGGGTTGGAAGGAGAGCAAGGCTGCCAGGTTTGGTCGCCTCCCACCAGGTTCCCCTCGGCTGGGAGGTGTCCTCCAGATGTGGGGAAAACGAAAACAGAGGAACATTTAACCATTTCAAGCCAAAATGTTGTGGGGATGTGTCTGAGTAGTGCACATGACGCTGTCTGGCTGCAGAAATAGGTGATGTGAGCTTATTCAACACATTTTCTGCAAAGGGTAGGGATAGAAACCAGAAACCCAGGGGGTTTCAACCCATTTTTCCCAAGTTAAAAAAAACCTGGGCAATGACATTGCTCCTACCAGACCTTCCCAAATAGGTTCCAGGCTCCCCTGCACGTTAGGTTGTGTTTGTAGGGCAGTAGATCCCCTGGTTTGTGGTGCTGCACCAGTGCCTGCCCTCCTCTGCCATCCCAGGGATGCTGCAGGGCCTCCTGCCAGGGCTGCAAACCCGACTGAAAAGCTCCTGCTGAAACAGCTGAGTGACCCACTAAGACATGTTGAGCTGGAGGAGGTAGGTGATGTTTTCCAAAGGGAAACAGGAGTGAAAGGAGATTAATTAATGCCTGCCTGGAGCCTGTGGGCTCTGTGAAAGGAGACATTTAGTGCCACAAGCCGCCCTTTTCATCTAAACAAGCTCTTAACCCTGGACTGTAATTATGTATATATTACTGTCAGTGCTTTTAACTCTTTCCCTGATAATTAGAGTTATAGCAAATCAGCATTTTAATGTCCCAAATCCATAGGGATGTTTTGGTGCCTGGAGCTTCAGCTTCTCTTTCCCTTATTCCTCAATTAATGGTTTAATTGGGATGATGTTGAGACTGCTGCCAAGACTGGGGAGGTCACTGCTGGGGGCAACAGCGGTTAATTTTTGTACTTTGAGATGGGACAAAGGGGGATGGTTTCAAAGACAGAGTAGGGTTGGATGGGATATTGGGAAGAAATTCTTCCCTGTGAGAGTGATGAGATGCTGACATAGACTCTGTGGATTCCTGGAAGTGTCCAAGGATGAGGCTTACAGCAGCCTGGGATAGTGGAAGGTGTCCCTGCCTCCACTCAGAGGGTGACACTGGATGAGCTTTAAGGTCCCTTCCAACCCAGACCATTCCACTGTGGTGTCAC
The DNA here is from genome assembly GCF_009819885.2 of Catharus ustulatus. Classification (NCBI taxonomy): domain Eukaryota; kingdom Metazoa; phylum Chordata; class Aves; order Passeriformes; family Turdidae; genus Catharus; species Catharus ustulatus. The sequence goes on along the minus strand of NC_046228.1, from coordinate 31,222,426 downwards.
ATTCCACCTACTGTCACATTCTGCTTTAATCAGGTAAAAGCCTTTTCCCTCCCTGATTTTTGCTAAGCTGGTGAAGCCAGGGTGAATAATTCAGGCTGCACTGTGTGCCCTGCCTGTCCCTTCATGCCAGGGGTGAGTCACTGCTCCTTACCTGGAATTCAGGTGCAGAGCTGCTCCCAGCCTGGGAAGGTCTTGGTCCCCAAAATACTTCACTAAACTCTCTAATTTAAGCAAAATGGGTGAAAGCACTTTTAACTTTATCGTGCTGCGTAAGAGGATGATTAAACTTCTTATTCTCCACTGCATTAGACAGTAATTTAATAGGAAGGTCTATGAAAAAAAAATATTACTTTTGCGCTTCAAGGGAATAAAAAGCAAGCAAAATTATGTGGGGGAATGGCAGTGAACAAATCTACCATGAAGAAGAGTTATTAAAAAATTCATGTGAAGTTCTGCCTGATGAGATATGTGCTCCTAGGGAATTTGTATATGGAAAATAACACACTTTTCTGGAAGAGAAAGAGGGAAAAAACAAAGGCATCAAAGTGTTTGAGTCTTTTTCCAGCACAAAATAAGTTTCATGGTTTAAAAATCAACATAATCATCTACGAGATATAATTACAACACCGCAATTCTGCTTCAGGAGCTGCGATATAAAAGGTTCTTGTCATTTTGGTGGCCAAATTAAAAAGAAATTTTAAGGTTTGGGTAGATCAAACAGGTGGGCTTTGCAAGCCCAAAATATTGCAAATTGTAGCAAAATCTATCCCCTTTTAATGAGCTTAATGGTTAGGTTTTCATATCAGCCTCATTCCTCTGCTCTCAGTGGATTCACGTTGGGACCATCCAGCTGAGCTGCACCTTTTGTTCAATGCAGAGTTTGTAAATGTAATGTTTTCCAAAGGACAACACCCACATTCATGGAAATTGCAAAACAGAAGGGTGCCTGTTGATGGCTGAGAGCCATTTTGCAGCCTGTCCAACAAGGGCAAAGACCACGTGCCCTCCTGTTAGCTTGGCTCCTGGGCATTGCAACACCAGGGATAAAATCAGGGAATAAGTCTTTGCACCCCAATTTAGTGTGCCAGCACTCAATTAGTGCTAATTAGCACTGGGAGAACCAGAGGGCAGTGGTGTCTGCACCTGGCTGACACATTCTGTAGAATCACAGGATCATTTAGGTTGGAAAAGACCTCTGAGCCCATCGAGTCCAACCGATAACCATTTGCCTGAGCAGTCAGATAAATTATTTCACCGTGCTTCTGTTTGGATCAAAGCCTGCAGACAGGCAGGAGCGGGGTTTGCTGCAGGCTGTCCATCAAGGGGAGCTTTCATCCCTTCTGCCCCTGCAGAATTCTCACCTCCTTGCTCTCTTTCCAGAGGTGCCGACAGATAAATTGGCCTCCATGGCACTGCTGCGGAGCCTCAACCTGCGGGCCAACCCCGTCGGCCCCGAGGTGCGGCTGCTGGTGCGGCCCCTCGTCCCCTTCGAGCTGCTGCTGTCTCCAGAGGAGCCCATCCCTAAAGCCTGACAGGATCCCAGGGAGTCCCGAGGGGTGACAGCCCACCAGAGTGGTTTGGCTTAGGTCAGTCCCTGCTACGCCCCAGTTTCTGTGCCAAAGCCTCAGCCAGCGGGTCCCAAACCCGAGCCAGCGCCTCGTTTTTCCTAAATTAAAAGCCAAACAGCAGGGCTCCCCCGTGGAGGGATGGCTCTGCCAAATCCCGAGCCAGGCAATCTCCTGCTTATGTGTTTTGGGCATGCAGAGGAGCTGCGACACGTGTGGTGGGAGGTTTGGGTAAAGCTGGGGGGGATCTGGATGCTCACCCTCCCACCTGGGCGGTGACAGAAGCAGCCGGGATGGTGTGGGACATCCCTGCGGCTGGAAGGGCTCTCCCTGGAATTGCTGACGTGGTGGTGTGCCAAGTGCCTGATTAAATGCTTTCCTGTTACCTCGGGGGGTTTGATTCTGATTAAATTCGAATTACCAGTCTTGTCCTGAAAGAAGCCCCTCCGCACAGCTGCTCACTGCAGCCTCCAGCTGGATTCTCCCACACTCAAGCAATATTTCTCTGGAAAAATCCTTGTTTTCCAAGGGATTTTTCTTCCCTTCTGTTTTTTCACCGTGGAAACCAAAGCGACCCAATGCCAGTGGGTGCCCACACACTGCTCACCCCGTGGGTGTCCCCAGAAGTGTGTCCCCACTTCTTGGGTGCTGTGGGTCCTCAAGTTGTGCTGATTCCCTTCCCAGGAAGAAATGTCCTGGAGAGAGTGGCTTCTTGGTGGCAGGGAGGCCACTGCCAAGCACACCCATGTCCCTTAGCAGCTGGCTGCCTGCTAAAAAAAAAGCAAACTCCTGGGAGAAACCCCAGGTGTTATCTCAAAACGCCTTATTTAAACATCTCCCTTGTTTGTTCCTTTGGGTATTTAGGGGACAAACACTTCCCAGTGGTGTGTGCGGGCTGGGGACAGCCAGGAGCGGTAAATCCTGTAAATATTTGACTTCCAGACTTGCCAAACTTTGGTAAAAGATTATGCTAAGAGATGTTGGGCATGCTGGAGGAGCTGGGGTTGTGGGGAGCAGCCTGGAGCCAGGAGCAGCATCCCTAAACATCGAGTTGCTTTCCCGTGTGCGGATTGATGTGTGGGGAATCTCTCCACTCGTCTTGAGGCTCCTGGCATATTTTCCTCCCGGGATGGAGACAGGAGCGCTGCTGGGGACATCGGCCACCAGCTGCCATCATCAGTGCGGGGACCTCGGCGGCAGCGAGGGGACACAGACCCCGACCCTTCCTGGGGAGCGAACCTGCTCCCTCCCTCTCCTGGTCCCGCGTGGGCTGCCCGCCCCCGCGCTGCCTCATCCGCGGGGGGCTGCGTGCGGGTCCCCCGGTATCCATGGCGATTGGAGGCTGTTTCTCCCCCCTCCCCTTCTCCGCTGCAGCCGGCGAGCAGCCGCAACCGGCTCGGCGGCACCGCGGCGGCGGCACCGGGGCTCCGGACCGGGCGGGAGGGACATAGGGAGGGGGCGAGGGCGAGCTGCGTCCCCTTCCCGGGCAGCAGATCGCCTCCAGCGGTAGCCACTGCATGGCAGCGATGCAGCCCCCGGAGGAGGGTCGGGCCGGCGGAGGTGAGTGCCAAGACCTTATTTATTTTATCCCCCGAAAAGCTACCCACCCCTCATCCCATCAAACCCCCTATTCCATCAGACCAGGCTTTCCCTGCGGTGGTTTCCCACAGCATCCCTCCCCGTCCGGTTCCCCCATCCCCTCGTCACCACGTCTGAGATGTCAGTGCTGAACTGAGGACGCCCGCATCCATCCATCCATCCATTCCTACCACCCATTCATGCATCTGTCCTCTCATTCATTCATCCATCCAGCACCAACCCGGCTGCTCAGCAGCCCCCTCTTCTTCTTTCCCCATCTTCCACCTGGCTTTTAAAACCACCTCCGATTCCACAGGATACCAGCCTCCTGCTCATGCTGCACTGCAGCCCCAAAGGAAAAAGTCCAGTAAAGTTTTAGGCTCAATATCACAGGTTTTGGGCAATCTCATTACAGTCTGTTAATGTTCCTGCTTACAAAGCTGGGTCACGTATCTGATATCGACTATCTGGAGAATCTTGGGCCCTCGATCCCGCTACTTCCTTGCCTCTCCAAGAGGCTTTTCTCCCGTGTCGGCTGCAAACCGCTCCCCCCCAGCGCCTTTCTGAAATGTGCTGCCCAAATCCTGCACCCAGGACTGGGGTATTAGGGGCTGGATAGGGTCCTCCTGCCTGCCGGAACCTTGAGGAAGCCGGTGGTCCCGGTGGCTGGGAAAAGCATCTCGGCTGGCGAGCTGAACACCGGCACAGGCACAGGGATGGGGGGATGCTCCAGCCGCCCATCACACGGCGGCTTTGGAAGACTGTCTCAGCGCAGGGCTGACCTGCAGGAGCTTAGGCTGAGTCCTAAAGCTAAAATGTGCCTTTCCTCGCCTCACCGCTGCAGCCTGGATTCTCCCGGAGTCAGTCCCGTCACCGCTGCAGGCAGCTCCTGCCCACGCCCGGCATCCTCCCGCATCCCTGCCTGAGTGCGGCTGGGGAAGCCCGAGGGTGGGAGCTGCCGAGCCCCGCTCCCCGTTCAGTCCGTAGTGACAAAACGCGCCTCCATCAGAAGCTCCCAGATAATGATCGGAATGACAGTTATGGCTTTAGATGTGAGGGGAGGGGAGGGTGTCCTCTGCCCCAGCCCCTTCCCCTCGGTTATTTGTCGAGGAGAATAAGATTTGGCGGAATATCGAACTGTAAACCTTGGAAGCACAAGGGGAGGCAGCGGCAGCCGCCCGGGGACAGGGATGCTCTCAGGCCAGCCCTGACTGGGAGCACACGGACACAGCTCCTGTAAGGCCGGAGCATTGGAGTGTCGGGATGTGGATTGGTCTTCCTTGCATCATTCCCTAAAACAAGTCCCATGAGATCAGGATGTCTCATCAAAAGAAAGATGCAAATAAAAAAAAAAAAATTCCTCATCTAAAGAATGATGCAAATAATCATGTCATCAAGTAATAACGATATCAAATAATAATTGTGTCAAATACTAAAGATATCAGTGGTATCAAACAATAACGATGTAAAATAATGATTTGGCCGAGGTGCAGTGGAACCTTGAGCTGTGTAACCCGAGGAGGAGGAGGAGGCTTGTTGGGGCATGAAGATGAGTCCAGCAGGACATGTCCCAGCCAGTCTGGTCACTCGAATAAATATGAAAACCCACCTCTGGAGGCACTAAGAAATGAAGGCAATAATTGCTTTATTCTCTCCCGGCTTCATTTCCCTGCCTTCCCTTCCCCAGGCCCTTCCAATGGCACCTGGTGGCCCAACTCCAGCACCAGCCACCTCCTGAGGGAGAACTACACCTTCCTGGCATACTACCAGCACTCCTCCCCCGTGGCCCTCATGTTCATCCTGGCCTACACCTTCATCTTCCTCATGTGTGTGGTTGGCAACGTCCTGGTGTGCTTCGTCGTGGTGAAGAACCGCCAGATGCGCACGGTCACCAACATGTTCCTGCTCAACCTGGCCATCAGCGACCTGCTGGTGGGCATCTTCTGCATGCCCACCACCCTGGTGGACAACCTCATCACAGGTGAGCAGGGCAGAGGAAGGGGAGAGAGATGAGGAACGGAGAGAAAGTGTTTTGTGGCCATTTGTGGTAAAATTAGTTTGATATTAATGTTGCATTTGCATATTTGTTTGAAGTTCAGTCATTCCTCACCAAGCAACGCTGAAAAAAAATCCTATTTTTTCTGCATCCACCTCCTCCTGTGCTGGCTCAGCTCTGCCTGTTGACCTTTCCAAAGATAAGGGAGTTGGGAGGGCTCAGCTGCAGCAGCAGCCAGGCCATAGGCCAGGGTTTGTATTTATTGATTATGGGGAGTGATTTATTTATTGCCTTGGTATTGGGGTCAAAGAAACAAGATGAAAGTTCTTCTGATTGAGGATCCCAAAGTCGAGAGGAAAAATGATAGCCACCATGTTCCTTGAGTTTCTAAGTGTAATGTGTGTCTTTTTTACCAATTTTGGGGTTCTTCAAGGATCCACGCTGCTAAAGGCTATCTCCACACAAGCCCCTTGTTAAGAGCAGGACTTAGCATCCCCCAGCAACAACAGTGAATGGGGACACCTAAAGGGAGCTGGGTGAGCCAGAGGCACCTACACCTTCCGTGGTGTCCCCTCACAGGTTGGCCCTTTGACAACACCATGTGCAAAATGAGTGGCCTGGTGCAGGGCATGTCCGTCTCCGCCTCTGTTTTCACGCTGGTCGCCATCGCTGTGGAGAGGTATGTTGGCATGGGGACTTGGGGGTGTGGGGACCAAGCAACCTCCAGCAGGTCCAGGTGCCCTGTGGGGTTCCCATTGAGGGAAAGCTCCTGGGAATGTCAGGAGCCTGTCACAGCTCTTCAGGAGGACCACAAGGCTGTCCACAAGGCATTCCAGCAAGGTGTCCTTCCCCACACCAGGTGGAAAACACCAATCTATCTCTGCCACCAAAACATGTAAAGAGCAACCCACCTCACCCTTCATTCCCACCCCAGGTCCTGGCCACCCTCCTTGCCCAGGGATGTCCCCACCAGGTGCCCAAAGCCACCACCAGCTGTTCTCCCACAGGTTTCGCTGCATCGTCCACCCCTTCCGGCAGAAGCTGACGCTGAGGAAAGCCCTGCTGACCATCGCCATCATCTGGGTGCTGGCCCTGCTCATCATGTGCCCTGCTGCCATCACCCTGACCGTCACCAGGGAGGAGCACCACTTCATGGTGGACACCTACAACAACTCCTACCCTCTCTACTCCTGTTGGGAGGCCTGGCCTGAGACGGGGATGAGGAGGATCTACACCACCGTCCTCTTCTCCCATATCTACGTGGCTCCCCTCGCCCTCATCGTCATCATGTACGCCCGCATCGCCTTCAAGCTCTTCAAGTCGGTGGCGCCTGCCCACAGCAGAGAGGAGCCGGAGGGGAGGAGGATCTCCAGGAGGAAGGCCAAGGTCATCAACATGCTCATAATCGTTGCCCTCTTCTTCACCATCTCCTGGCTGCCCCTCTGGACGCTGATGCTGCTGACGGACTACGGGCAGCTGAGCGAGGGCCAGCTCCGCCTGCTCGCCGTCTACGTCTACCCGTTCGCCCACTGGCTGGCCTTCTTCAACAGCAGCGCCAACCCCATCATCTACGGCTACTTCAACGAGAACTTCCGCCGGGGCTTCCAGGAGGTCTTCAGGGCTCCCCTCTGCCAGCGCAGGCCCTACACCCCCCGGAGCCACGGCCGCGGGACCCTCTTTGGCACCCGCAACCGCATCTTCACCCAGGCGCCCACCAGCGACTCCCCAGCCGCCTCCAAGTCGGGGCTGCCGGCCCCGCGCCACGCCAGTGTCCCCGCGTGGGACGGCTGAGGAGCTGTGGCCACCAAACCACTCTGGACCAAGGGCTTGTGGGGCGGGGAATGGGGATTTGCCACGTTATGGCTGCAAGACATTGAAATAAAGGTGTATCCTACTGATGCCTACTTGATGGCTTCGTTCCTCTGCTTCCCCCATGGCACCATCCAGAGGGACCCCAGGTGAGCCCCATGGCACTACAGGCCCCCTTTCCTCTTTCCCAGTCCAGGCACGGGGCCAGGGAATGCAGGGTTCCAGGAGGAGTGAGGAAGAGCAGGCTGTGCTGTGCCATGCTTGGCCTTGCCACGGAGAGGCAATGCAGCACCATGCCGTGCTGGACCAAGCCGTGCCATGTGGGACCATGCCAAACCACGTTGCCATGGCCATGCCAGGCAGGACCAAGCCATATTGTGCTGGACCATGCAACTCCAGGCTGTCATGGCCATGGGGAATAGACCATTCCATGGCCATTCCATGGATGGGCAATGCGGTGTCCATGCTGCACCAAGCCAGGCTATCCCATGTCATCCCATGCTATCGTGTCCCTACTAGACCAAACCACGCCACACAGGACAGTGCCACTCCTGGCATTTGTGGCCATTCCAGACCACATCCCACCCTGCTACGGTGGCCATGCCATGCAGGACCAAGCCATGCCATGCCAGTCCATGCCACCATTCCATGCTGTTACACCCATGCTGGGCAGAATCGTGCCATGCCAGATTGGACCAGCCCACTCTTCTGTGTCCATGCCAGGCTGGACCACGCCACCTCTTGCCACCGTGGCCACGCTGAACCATGCCAGGATAGGACCATGCTGTGCTGGTCCATGCCAGCCCATGCTGTTCTGGCATGGCAAGCAGGACCATTTCTAGCCAGGAAGGATCATTCCAAGCCAGGAAGGATGATTCCAAGCTGGGAAGGGCCATTCCAAGGAGGGAAGAACCATTCCAAGCCAAGAAGAGCCATTCTAAACTGGGAAGAACCATTCCAAGGCGGGAAGCACCATTCCAAGCCAGGAAGAGCTATTCCAGGCTGGGAAGGACCATTCTAAGGCAGGAAAAACCATTCCAAGGGGTAAGGACTATTACATACCGGGAAGAACCATTCCAAGCCAGGAAGAGGTATTTTAAACCGGGAAGAGTCATTTTAAACAAGGAAGGGCCATTCCAAGCCGGGAAAAACTATTCCAAGCCAGGAAGGACCGTTCCAAGCCGAGAAGGAGCGTTCCAAGCTGGGAAGGACCATTCCAAGCCAGGAAGGACCATTCCAAGCCAGGAAGGACCGTTCCAAGCCAGGTAGAAGCATTTCAAGCCAGGAAGAACCATTCCAAGCTGGGAAAAACCATTCCAAGCTGGGAAAAACCATTCCAAGGCGGGAAGGGCCATTCCAAACGAGAAAGCACCATTCCAAGGCGGGAAGGGCCATTCCAAAGGAGAATGAATCATTCCAAGCCGGCCGGGAACATTTCCCGCGCCGCCGCGTGGCGGGGGGGCGGGGCCGGGCGCGCGCGGCGCCTGCGCAGTGGTGCCCGCAGAGCCCCGGCCGGCGGCGAGCGCGGGCGCGTGCGCGGCGATGTCGCGGTACGGCGTGGAGGAGCGCGCCGGGCCCCACAGCCCCGAGTACCGGCTCTTCTTCAGTGAGTGCTCCCCGAGCCCTTCCCGCCCCTTCCCTCCCTTCCCGCCCCGCCGCCGCTCAGCCTGAGCCCGCTCCGCTGGGAGCCGCCGGCGCGTCTCACGCTGGGCCCCCTCCCTTTGCCTTGCAGAGGATGCTGCCGGGCGCTACATCTCCCCCTTCCACGATATCCCCATCTACGCGGACGCCGGGAAGGTGAGAGAAGGTCCTGGAACACGCAGGGCATCGGGGAGTACTGAAATATCCCGGAGATGCGGGGTCCTGAAACGTCCAGGGGATCTGGGAACACACGGGGATCCGGGGGTGCTGAAACATCCAAGGACCAGGGGATCGGGGAGCATCCCGGGAACCTGGGAGCATCCCGGGGATCTGGGAGCATCCCGGGGACCAGGAAATCCTGAAACATCCAAAGGACCAGGGGGTCCTGCAGCCTGAGACGCCCCGGGGGAGGCTCCCAGTTCCCCACACTGCAGGAGCACCGCATGGAGTCGTTGTCTCATCCTGCAAGGAATGGGTTGCTCGCCATCCTGGCCTCGGGTGGAGCGACCCAGGAGAGGAGAATGGATGAGCTCATTCTCATTTTTTGCGTCAGAGATGCGAGTGGTTGGCTCGAGCTTACCCATGCAGGCGTCTTGGGTTAGCTAAGCAGAAAACTGCCTTTTTTCTTTTTTTATTTTTGTAATATCTACACCCATTCCTATGGGTGCTGCATGATGTTTCAGGCTTGGGTTTTGGCTGCAGCATGGCCTGCGGTATAATCCGACACTGAGCAGAGGGTGAGGATGAACAGGTTAAGTTCCTGCTCTGGCATCTCCTGGGACCTCCTGCCTGGCAGAACCTGCCCCTTGCAGTGCTGCAGGGCTTTCACATCCTTCTAGCAGCAGTGGTTAGTCAAATTAGGCTGTTCTGAGTAAAAAATGCCCCAGTTTCAGGAAATCAAAATGGTTGTGTTTCAGTTTTCATTTAATTTTTTTTTCAGTGCTGCCTTGGGGCTCTCTGATGGTGTCCTTTACTGCTGTAGCTTTTTATTTCTCTGACATGTACTCAAAAGCTGTGCAGCTCAGGAAATGTAGTGGAGCAGCTACTACTTGTTAGAGAGAGCTGAAATTCAAGGGTGGGGAGTGGTTCTGGGAAAGGAAAAAAGAATATGCAGAGTTGAGAGATGAACCTCAAAAAAGCAGCTGATTGAGCTACTGAGGTGAAGGTGATGGAGCACCTGAGATGCTCTGAAGTGGCTTTTGCCTTCTCAGTGGGGAAAAGATGGATTGTGGTCATCAAGCACAGTGGTGAAGCAGTGGCTGAGTAGGGAAGCAGTTCCCAGTGCAGGTAACCCAGACAAGGAAAAGTCCAGATAATGCCACGATGCCTGCAGAACACGGAAGGAAGGAGCAGGGAATTGAGTACAGAGGTGAGGGGGAGTTCCTTGAACTGGTAATGCTCTGACAGGGGAAACTGGGCTGCTGGTGTGCCCTCAGGCACACAGTGCTGCTGCCAAGCTCCTCTGTGCCAAGTCATTCAGAGGAAAAAGTCTCAATGGCTGAAGGTCGCAGTTCCTGAAGTTACACAATAGTGCTGGTCCCTTGGGGCTCTCTCTGTGGCTGGAGTGCCTCAACACTGGGGTTTTACTCACCACTCAGCAGGTGGGCTGCCAGCTACATTACAGGGCCCAACTTGGAGCAAAAGGTTGTCCCACTCTGTCTGGGCCCCTTGATCTTTATCCTCAGACTCCTAAGACGCTGAGAGGATTGCAGGGTGGTTTTTTCAGTCTCAGACTGGGCTGTGTTGACCTTACCTGGACCTGTGTCATTGTAAAGGGATGACCTTGGGCTGCTCTCTGTGTGTCTTTGGCCAAGTTGGACCATGGGGAAGCTTCAGTCCTTGCAAGATGCAGCCCCAAGTCATCTTTCCGTGCCTGCAAAGCTGTAAGTGCCCAGCCCAGCCTGTTCCAGTTGCCTCATTCCTTCCCTCAAGTTAGGAATAAAAGTAGTTCTGTGCCTTTCTGCGTGCAGAATGCAAATGAGCAGTGACCCCCTGCAATTAAGGGGCTGTAATAAAGCTCTGCTAGGGAAGGGTGTGGGCAAAGTCAGTGATGTAACAGCACTTGTTGCACAATATCAATCCAATTATGGGGCAATACAGGTTCGAGGGACTTTGCCATGCTAATACTGCTTAGGTTGGGGATTAGAAACCTTGCCCAGGCCAGGGAGCAAGGTTTGACTTTTTGTTAAAAAGCCATAATCTCTTCAAACAGCAGATGTTAAGGTTCAGGCATGGAAAAGCTTGTTTTCTTGGAGAGGAGGCTGACATTGAACTCTCAGCCCAGCTGGATCAACAGCAGATGTTTTCAAGTGTCACCTGTAAACAAGATACAGTGAGATGTGGTTCTGCATTTCTCTCCCACGTTTTTATCCTGACACCATGCCACTAGCAAGGTCTGCTTTTACAGCAGTGTCAGCTTGGAGAAAGGGCATCCTTGCCTGGATTATGACTAGACTATTTGGGAGTGATGGTCTCACTCATTCAGGGCAGTACATAGATACCCAGACTATTAAATAGATGGCTTTACCTTTTTTTCTGAATGGCCAGAGTGGCTCTTTCTGGAGCATTAAACACTTTGGATTTAATAAATATGGCCCAAACCCCATTTTTTTAATGTCCAGAGTAGTTTGTATGCAGCTGTTTGCCATTGAATTAACCTGTTCTGTAGCCTGGGAATGTGATGGGGATATTTGTAGGTGGCAGTCTGTGGGAACCTAATCTGGCCTTTGGGTTGTTTTGTGGGATTCAGCTTGGACTGACTGACTGAGCTACAGGACTTTTATCAGCTGTCTCAAAATTAGCAGCAGAAAAAAACCTTATGGTTTCAGGTGAACTGGCTGGTTTCTGTGCTCAGAATGTGTTCCCTAGTTTAAAGATTCCTTCCCACTCACTACTCTTCTGCTTTCTTCAGAATGTGTTCAACATGGTCGTGGAGGTGCCTCGATGGACAAATGCGAAAATGGAGGTAACTACACTACACTTCCAGTCTTAATCCTTGGCTTTGCTGATCCCTCCTCAATTCCACACTCTGGAATCAGAGTGGTTTCTAACGTCTCACTTCCTTAATGCTGGAGTTCTGGTGTGAAGGCTGAGATTGCAGAAGTTGGAATGCCTTGGTGCTCTCCCATGGCTTCTGATTAAAGCAGTATTTACTGGCTCTTAACCCTATGTGATTCCAAGGCTTGTGAGTGTGCTGGAAACCAGATCCCAAGGGATGGCAATGCAACAGGAGTTGCCCAGTATCTGCCATTGGCATCAGCATCATCTCCTGGCCTCTTGGCTTGTCAGTTCCATTAAAAAAAACAACCAACTTTTTCATTCATAAAGGGTGAAGCAGAGGGACTTATGTAACTTTTCTTTCAGATTTCCACAAAGGAACCCTTAAACCCAATTAAGCAAGATGTGAAGAAAGGGAAACTGCGCTTCGTAGCGAACGTGTTTCCCCACAAGGGCTACATCTGGAATTATGGTGCCATCCCACAGGTACTGTGCTTCATCCCAATGGCTTATCCATCCTGGTGGGGAGGAGAGAGGGTGCCTTGATTGCCATTAATGAGCAAAAAGGTCAGCAGAGAGTCTGATCTGGAGGGTGATATTTACAGCTGGTTGTGCTGAGGGAGAGAACCTGTCAGGAAATCAGGGATATTTTTAAGCAGAAATCCCAAGTTTTAGGCTTCTGTCTGATGTTATAAACAAGCTCCCTGAAGGATGAGCAGCTGCTTGGAGAAGGGTTGGGCAGGAGCTGCCAGGTCCTTCTCTGTGGCTGAAGGGAGCTGTCATTGTGCATCTGGCAGTGCAGTGCCTTCAGTTCCTGCCTGGCAAAGCACAAGGTTTTATCCTAATGGTGCAGGATTTAGGCTGAATCTTTATGGAAGACTCTTCTTGCCAACGCCCACCACTGCACAGATGTGCTTTCCCAGAAACAGCTGGCAAGGTGGGATCATGATAGTGGTGGCATCTGGAGACGTGCTCTTAAATGGCTGGGGACTGCTAGATAAAGAGGGACGTCAAACAAGGCTGCTTGCCTCTGATGTTCTCTAAGGCTGGAGTTTCCTCCAGGGAAATAAGCTGTCAGTGACAGATCACAGGCAGACACACTGAATTTGGTATTTCTGCTCTTGACAGTAGCACATGTTGAGTGTTTTCCCCACGTGGCTTAACAGAGCCTTGAAGCTGAGTTGTTTCCTGCTTGATTGGTTTCTGGTGCCTGTTTCTTTGTGCACAGTTGTGTTTTGAAGCCTTTGCTCT